>NC_071507.1:79716203-82207453 GCF_027887155.1 Malaclemys terrapin pileata | reverse complement strand
ACACATGCATTTAATTGATTACCCAGCTTTTACTTTTAACTACTTTACCATTCACTAGCTTTGCTTATATTAATATTTTAAAAAGGAAAAGGCAGGTAAGTGATCTGTGAAAAGTTCTCAACTCATTTATTACTCTTCTAGAATAGTAGTTAGACCAGCTGATTACAAAAACATAGGAACATAATAGTTTCCAACCACAGAAGTCTCCAGTTTTATTACTTTTTGACACTGGTCTGGATAATAAGGCGCCATATTTTGGCAAGACCTTACATGTCCTTCTATAGGCTTAGCAGATCTTTTACAAACAAAAAAAGTGAAAATAACTGAAAATAACATCAAGTATTCCTTAATCAAAATAACCAAACTAATAGGCAAACTATAAAACATTACATTTAATAAAAACATAAACAAGAAACTCAAGAATATCACTTAAAACTAATGCACCTCCCCTCTTTCAAATCAGTTCTCTAAAACCCTGTTCTTTTAGAAATATTTCATACCTTACCCTCCTCAACAGAGATCTCCCCCAATCTTCCCTTTCCTGAACAGCTGTCCCTCCTTTTTTTGTTTTGTTTGGTTTGGTTTGGGATTTTTTTTTGTGGAGGAGGCAGTTTTTCTTGTGCTAGATTGTATTTTGGAGGAGGGGAAGTCTGGTTTTAGAAAGCACCACATACATTTCTGGATGAATAGACATGATTCATAATAATAATTTAGTTACATAAAAGCCCATTCCCATTTTAAACACCAGCTCATATGGTGCATCTGTTATAACAGATAGGCTGGCACGATGTTTTGGAAACACTATCATTGCCATAGCACAATATACTATTTTGTATTTGAAATAAGTGATATCTGAGGTAAATATGTGGCGATAGTTGACAAGTGTTGACTGTTCAATGGCTTCTACTTTAGTGAGCTTTCCCTGGGCAACCAAGTGCTAAAATGCAACTTTTATTTTGTATAAACAGTTAATATTCTAAACAAACAATCTGTGATTATCCTTTAAAAGAAAAAAAGAAAAAAAAAGCTCAAGATTGCAAGCCTGATTCTGCACTCCATTATACTAGTTTTATACTGGAATAGTAGAAAAAACACTTATGTAACGAAGAGACGCATCAGGTCCTGCATATTTATTATAAAGGAAAAAAAAACTACTTTTGAGTTTACTGTAGCTACTGCTGGCTAGCCATTTTCTTCATATAATAGTTAGCATGTGCCTTATATGTTCAGAGCATAGTACAGATATTAACTAATTATACCTCACTTGTTTAAGAAAGTATGAAGACTCTGAATAAGGAGAATATCTGACTTTTTAGTTCTAATGTAAGTAATCCGGCCTTACCTCAGTGTTCTCAAATCCCAGAGTTTGATGCCATCACCAGTGGCTGTGGTCATGAAAAGATTGTAAGCTTCAAGTGGCTGAGTGCTAAAAGCTGATCCCTGTAATATTAGAAATTTCTTTTAGATGACAGCACTTCAGGTGTTTAGAGATTTCATGCATTCAGTTAAAATCTACACAGACATTACCTACGTTGAGCTGAAATATAAAACTGGGGCTTTGCAACACCGCCAGGGTTCAATTTGTATGTACTTCACATGAGTTTGCCACACACCATACCCTTCAGGTTCTTCAGAACATGAACCTTCAAGACCACCTCTCTAAAGCCCTCTTCCTGTAATGTATCCCTTGCTAACTTTAGAACGGTTTGCAGGAGGAAGTATCTGTTGTAAGCAAATCCATACTACAGTCCTTTCATGGTCTTCACACAAAGAGACAGGTTGCAGCCTGACCAACAGCCCTTAATAAGGCAACAAGCTACTCCCATTGGCAGGAACTGATACACTGAGCAAAAGAACTTTTAATAAAGAAGCTAAGGAAACACTTGAGGTTCCTTAGCAACAGTTCATGCTAGAAATTATGGAACACCCCACTGAGAGTGTAGTCGTTAGAGAACCCCTCTTGGCTCTCTAACTACCTTACTAAGAATTATGGAATATATGATCAGCATACCAGCTGCTGGCAGTGAGAACAGGAATGTTTTCACATCTCACACTGCCTTATAGAGAGGTTCAGACCATATTTTCCATTTTCCAACCATAAAACTCCCTCCTCCCTGCCCCCTTCCACAAGGAATTATCATGCTGCCAAGCCCTTGGGTTGAATACTTTATATTCTGTCTCAGAGAAACACTGAAGATGGGTCATTTATACAAAGGTGACACATGTTAGGAGATAATAATGTTCTCCACCGAAGTATAATCCACTTAAGAGTGTAACAGCCATAGAATGACTAAATATGTTTTTATATAAATGCAAAACAAGCAAGGAATATCTTAGCAACTTTCAACTTAGTTATGGTGTTTGGGGTTATAAACAGAATTTACATCAACATGCAAACAAAGAAATAGAAGAAAAAATAAAATGCAGGGATTAACCACCTCTACAGAGTTAAACCCTATAATACAGGAATAGGCCAATACCAAACAATGGACCAAACTCAGCCCTGGCATAAGGTGGCATAATTTCCATTGCCTTCAATAGAAGTTACACTCATTCACACCAGGACTGAATTTGGCTTCATGTCTTTAAATAATTAAATCCAGTCTAACTCCTCTCATTTGTAAACATCTATACTGACAAACCTTCATCTTTTTTTGCTAGCTACAAATCTTGTTACCAGGGAACTAAAAATAAACAGTGCAACTCCCCTCACCACCCATTCAAGTTCATGAATTGGCTGCATACAACAGAAACCTCAAGGTCATTTCCCGCAATCAGTGCTCAGCTGCCAAGAATCTTCTGTTCTTCACAAGAGCTGGAGTACAACTGGGAAATACTCCAATATTTAGTCAATGGATACTGAGCACTGCCATAAAAGTGATCTCCAGATAGAGTAATGATAACAACTCTAGAAATACAAATTAATTCCCCAAATGGCAAGGCTAAATGAGGCATCCAGCATTCACTTAATAGACTTGTAATTGCCTCCCCACCTTCTCTTTCTTGTACAATTCTCCTTAAATTGAGAATCCCCATCTCCTGCTTCATAGGATGCTCCAACATGCACTATGCTGCTGATTTAACAAATATCACATAAGTCAACTGGAGTATGGAGCCAACAATTGTCTTGGGTATTGTAACATTATTTCATATCTCCAAACTGCAATATGGTCAAAATACACCAACTGATAACTGGAAACAGGAAAATCTAATTCCACCCTGTCCCACAACCCTATCCTCAAATCTTCACTAACTTCTTGTCCATTTCTGTACTCATTGCAAAATCTCCCTGGTAGCCTCCAAGGGCCTTTTCAGCATCACGTCCCTTGTGCTTCAGTCTCATCTCTTCCTATTCTCTAGACTATTCACTGAACTCACTGAATTCCACTAAATTCCACTAGTTTTAATTCTATCCTCCTTCCATTCCTCCACATTTTAGGTCCAAGCTCCCCCCCCCGTCCATAATTCAGGGCAGACACATGAGACCTGATTTTTTCCATTGCCTTGAATCTTATATAGTCATTTGGTAGTATATTACACCCAATTCACACTTACTTTACACAGGTGTAAATGATTTCACAATGTGCGAGGTAGTAGAAAAATCAGACAAGCCCTTTTCAAACCCTCTCTCTTCTCTATGGCTTGTTAACACCATGTCCCTTTAAATCTAACTCCTAACTCTCTTAAACTTTTCTCTATCCTCCAATATTCTAGTGTCCCTGACACAGAATTATGATGTCCAGCCATTATTTAGATGTTGTCATACGTATGGATGCTACCACTACTGAATAAAGTCCTGCATATGCTGCTTATATTTGCAAGCCGTAAGCCTGTGTGAAGTGTTTTCTAAAGACACCATACAAAAATAATTTTGCATTGCATTTTTGTTTAAAGGCAACACTAAATCCAGGTACCTGTGTCTAATCAAAGAATGCTAACTTACCTAACAGTAACTGGAGTTCTCTATCAGAATATATTGCTTCCATGAATGAACACACTTAGATCTGCACAGAAGAGTGCACAAGTCCAACAAGGAAGATCTATTTAGCGAATGATTAAAAATGATCTACTTTCACATTTACTGGCACTATTACATTTGGGCACATTACTGTGAACTGCATTTTTCATGTGTTCGTTCCACTCAGTATAACTGATAGTACAGTCCCCATGAGGCTATAGGGACCCATTGACTTCAGAGGGACTTCTCACATACTTAAAGTTACACCTGTGCGTAAGAACTTTGTTGAATCGGGGCCAAAGTGCTGAATATTGCACAGCACATGTTAAATGATGCATATAACAGCATGTCAAAAATTGATGTGCAAGACACGGAGCACAGGGGAATTATCTGACCTTGTATTTTTTAAAGTACTTTTATGTGGTTACAAGGTTAGTCCCACCTAGTAACTAGGAGTAAGGCCAAAAATGGGAATGCATAGATAAATGCTTTATTTGCATGGTGAGAAATGCATTTGAAATCATGTCTCCTCATTCATGCTTACTTTCCACATGCATACCATGCATTGCTAATCCTCTGCTCATGAGTGTAAGGGAGCAGAAGAGGCTTGAATATTACTTCTAGGTGTAGAGGACTAAAACCACGCCCTGATCCAGTACCCACCAACTTCAATCAGTATTGAAGCAGGTCACTAGTGTTTAATTTAGAAGGTTGCTAACCAACAGAGGAGTGAAGTTCTGGAATAAACTTCTAATAGAAGCAATGGTGACAAATAACCTAACTATTTTTAAAACAGAGTTTGATAAATTTATGAATGGGATTATATGATGGAGTTGCCTGCAGTAGCTAGGGACTGGATTTGATGACCAAGGAGGTCCCTTCCAGTTTTATGTTCTATACTCCTAACTGTACTTGAGCTCATATCTAGCCTTCACTCGTGCTTGCTATTCATCTTGCAAGTTCTCGTGCAACATCAAAGGTCTAAATACTTTCACATTCTCTGTACAACAATGATTTTTTTTAAATGAAAGAATGGAATATTTGTTAGAAAAACAAGATATAGATAAACTCTAAAGATTCCAGGCCATCCATCCTTACACATTTCTGATGTTTATTTTCAGTTCTGAAACTTCTGTTTATCATTTATTGCTCCAGTAAACAGCCACAATGCACAATATGGTAGACATACAGAATGTTTTTTCTGAACACTATTCAAATAATGCTTAGATCTTCATTTCTGGCATTCTTCAGAGTGCTGTACAAGTCCATTTTACCTTGTACAATGATTTTATTCAACTAGGCAAGCAAACCAGTTTAGTATTATTTAACAAATCTTTAAAATAGTGACTTCCCAGTCAATTCTATTATTTTAGCTACATTCTTCTTGTTACACTTGAATACCCATTCCAGAGAATGTATTCTGTGTTATTCAACATAACCACTGTGTCTAAACATTCTGATTTTCACAGAATATAGACTCCCCACTTATATTTATGGCTTCTTAAAAGAATTAAGACACAATGAATTTGCTCAACCTTTTGAGACTAAGTTTTCAAGTGCAAGTTAAATGATTTTGAAGTATTACAGGAATAGAGTAGGCAAGAAAGGTACCATACGACAGTATGTGTTACCAATTTGGGGCATCATTCTTACTTTCTATCCTGACAGCCAAATTTCCCTAATAATCTCCCTCCTCTACAACTGTAATCTTCTCTACTCAGGTCTTTTTAGATGCTAAACTCACTCCACTCCAGTCTATTCATACTGCTGTTGCTAAATAAAGTTTGGCCCCAAATAAGGCACGGATCTGAAGGATCCCTATCTTGTTCACTACATTTCACTCCATTCAATGCACATGGACACTGTCCAACCAGTGCACTGAGGGACCTGACAAATGCTGAGTGCGCTAAAATCCCACTGAAGTTGATGTGTCTCAGAAGGCACCTCAGCACCTTACAGGATAGTCCTAAACTTTAGACATAGTATGTGATACTTTAACTAGAAACTACCATAATGTTGCTGTATAAGAGGAGAGACAGAATTAAATTTCCACTTTAATTTTGATGTTTCCTAGATTCTCACTTTATAGAGCCTTAATATCTTTTAATGTAGATGCAAAATTGTATTTGCCCGTTCATCCTAGCAGAATAATTTTTAAAGTATTCATTTTTGTCCAAGAGTGAAATATTAAATGCTATTAGGTGTTTAAAAAAAAAAAAAAAAAAAAAAAACAGTGCTCAGATGTCTCACTTCTGACCAAAGTTGGGGCCCACGATATAAATTGTCTGCACTATCTCCTTGGTTTGGATTCTTTCAAGGACAGTACATGTCCTCTTTCCATGCGGGAGCATTTATTTGCAGAAACCATGTTTGTCCTCATGACTATGATCCTCTCACAATAATCCACACAGACACAAAATCCTGTGGAGTCTATTTTTTTTGGCGTATAATTACTCCTAGGGGAATTCTGCACCACTGCACACATGCAAAATTCATGTCCCCTGCAGATTTCTTTGCTTCCCTGCAGAAAAATGACTTCTGACAGGGAAGCAAAGGGAAGCCGCAAGAGCGATCACGCGCCCCTCCCCGGCACAACTCTCTGAAGTGATGGAACAACTTCCATGCCTCCTTCACTTGGAACAAGTACCTCAAGAATCATAATAGTAATAGAATACACAGTTTGTGATGGGGTACCTGTCACACACTGGGCTCTAAGCGGTTAATAGAGCCCTAGGGAGGCTGCACAGGAGGCAGCCAGTCAGAGAAGGGCTGAAGGGAGCAGCCAGTCAGGGCCAAGCAGGCCCATATAAAAAGGGAGCTGCAGGGCAGAGGAAGGCAGTTCTCTGCTAGGAGTCCAGGGATGAAGGACTGTGTCTCTGGAGGGCTAAGAGACCTGCCAGCACCCTGGACAGAGCAGAGCAGGGACCTGGGGAGCTGGCTGCTGGGGTTTGCAGGCTGAGGCCCTGAGGATGCTGGGGCCACAAGGAAGTGGCCAGACAATTTGTTGCAGTAGCCACTAAGGGAAGTGGCTGAACAGCAGACTGCAGTTCCCCCGGAAGGGGGGAGCACAGGGTGTGGCACGGCCGGAGGGTTGGGTCAGTGAAGAGGATGCCACGGTCCTTGGACAGACGTAGGTCCTAGAGCAGGAGTGATGGTGGCGAGGCAGAGGATACACTAACACGCAGAGCTAATTCCCAAGACAGCCAGCAGGAGGTGCCAGAGTGGTGAGTGAACCCTGTTACACAGTTTTTATACAGCACTTTTCATCAGTAAATCTCAAAGAGCTTTACAAAGGAAGTCTGTATCATTATCCTAATTTTAGAGATGGGGAAACAAACACATGGAGAGGTGAAGTGACTTGCCCAAGGTTACCCAGCAGGCCAGTGACAGAGCCAGGAATAGAACCCAGATGTCCTGAATCCCAGTGCAGTGCTCTAGCCAATAAGCTACACTAGTCTCCTGATGACTATGCAAAAGAGTTATTTGAACCTGCAGTATGGCCCTTAGGAGGCGGCAAAACCAGGAGATTTCTAACTGCTACTGCTCTTTTTTCCTGCTTGCAGGCAAGGAGCTTCGGAGAACAGCTGATGGGTATATCCTATTGCGCTCTACATGTCAGCCCTCATTTCCTGTAAGCTCATAATAGAGAGGTCTCCCCTCAATAGGCAATATTACCAGACATACCCGACAACCTTCTGAGAGAGACAAAAGGTTCATTCGCTTACTCAGCAATTTTCAGGCAGAAAGGAGCACGAGTAGTCAGTTTACTTAGACAACAACCTGCAACTCACTTCACTCAAGAGGGCCACTATTTCTGAGCTAGATAAGTTTTAATGTAGTCAGCTAGAACCTAAGGGCTCTGTCTATCAAACTCTGAATAGCTGCTCATCTACACTGGACCAGAACCATAAAAATAATGTGATGCATCTACATAAAAATAAATAAACAAACAAGCACACGGTAGTAGGCATGCTACCAAAAAAACTTCTTTAGTGATTTTCTGGTCTCTACTATTTTCTCGAGTGCAGGATTGCTCTCTTATAAGAGCTTTTCCCTAATATATACATATCGATAACTAAAGAGTTGACTTCATGACTTCTTTTTCCACTGATTTGTATATTTTTAAGTATTAATGTATTTTATGTAACTGAACAAGTTGATTTAGAAGCTTAATTTACAATTTTCCATAAAACAAGCTCAGTTTTCTTTGCTATACCACAGTCTGCCTTTGTGCCTCTAATTTTTCTCCCAAATGAATACTTGTCCACAGCTTTAAAGTGTTCTCTGCTGAAGTAACCTGAAGTCACTCAGCTGACAGGGCAAAAAGAGAAGCCAAAAAAAGTCTAAGCATGTATGTGTTACAAATAATACTGAAGGAGTTTAGCACAGTTAAGGGTTTTACCAGACCACATCTCCAGATAATCACAAAAAGTTATGTGAAAGTAGCACTGAGGAACTATTTTAAACCCACAGAAGCAAAGACATTCAGAAATGAGGATGAAAAGCCATCCTTAATCTACCCCAATGTGCTAGACATTGCAGCATGTATAGTACATAAGCTCACCCATCATTTAACTCAACCTTCCAATAATAGGGAGGATTACACATGAGTTTCTTTAACCCATTTACTTATGTGGATTTAAATAAGATCTCATGACACTTATAAAAAAAATAAAAATAAATCATAATCTGTTGATTCTCAGTATAACTGAGTTCATTTCAGAGTCCAGTTTTCATACATCTAGGGACTGTTGACATAAGAAGTCAGTTTCTCTATCAAGTCTGATTACAAAATATTTTTTTTGTAGATTTGGGTAAGATTCAGATTCTCCTTAACACTTTGGTTGCTGTCTTCAAGCACTAATACCATGATCAAAAGCACTGTAAATGGATTTTCAATACTTTCCTAAAATAAGTAATTTAGGGTCAGAATCATTCCCTTCTGAGGAATCCCCCTTCACAGCAGGAGAGACCCTGAAAGTTCCATATATTTCTAAAAAATCATCCAGTAAGGGGTGTGGGCAGAATTTGCTGTCCATGGAATGCATAATGAGTGTTACCTTGCAGCCCCACAACTGACCTAAACTCCATGGAGAGATCCTGAAAATTTGAGGGCTGGAAAAAGGTCTGAAAAACATTTACAGGGAGGGATGGGTCCCTCCACATTAACCCATGGTACAGTTCTTCGCCTTTAATACCCTTTCCATGGGAGCTTCCCAGCAAAGAATATGAATCCATGAGAATGATTTTTTTTCCTGCTGATGCTTCCCTGCAAGTTTGCCAGGTTATGATGATTCAGTGTATCTTAGTCATGCCACATTTAAGCACGACCCCTACTCAGTGAAACCCTCCTAAAATTGTAGATCCCAAATGTCAAGTTAATATGGAAGAATCCCACTGATTTGGAGCTTCTCTGTGATAATTTATCATTACTGTATATGGACCTGGTTACTGGGATGTTTAAGTCAAGTCAATAGAGAACTGCCTGGGAAAACCGAATGGCTCAAGATAAGCCACTACGCAGCACACATTTGAAATTTGCTAAGGGACAATCCATTGGCTCTGAAGACCCTGCTTGATTTCCTGCTGAGCCTACAGGACTAGTTTTTACCACAAGGGTCAAAGCCTGGGAATACAGAAGAAGCATGTTACAAAGGACACTCTCGCTCAAGAAAGGTAACAGTAGGCTGAGACAAAGGACCTTGATGGGAGTGTCTGAAGAAGCTAGGCCTGTCTAGGTCATGACCAGAGGATGTTAAGACTTTAGGTAAGACAGATATGTGAATAGACTCTTTGTAGTTTTAAAAACCTTTTTCTCTCAAAGTTTTGTTCCGCCTGCAAAATAAACAATAGTTTGGTTGTAAGGAGACTGTTTTGTCACTGTACATCACTGGCCACATACTCATGAAGGGAAGAACTTTAGGTGCCAGAACTCAGTCTAACTTTCCAAGTAAGCATGGTTGACCCACAGGATACTGTAGCCCAGGCCTAGGAGTGGGAGAATTATGAAAATTCAGCCCCTGGGGAAATAAAGACAAGAGTCCTAATACTTGAGGGTGTGCACTCAAACCACAAAGGGGACAGAGGTGCAGCTAGCCCTGTAATCATGACAGGGGACTTCAGAGTTTAAAGAATGATGTTATTCAGCAGACAAATTTCCCTTCATCTGACCAATTCTGGGCCCTTCCAGTGTGATTTATGATGCTTGAATTCTCTCTGTGGCAAACACATGAGAGGATAATCTAGTCCTATGTCACTGTTTTTAAATACTATAAAATAGAAAAACTGGTAAATCCAGATTATGGAGTAACTACCTACAAAATTTCATTTAAAAATGGTGATTTATGGGAGTGCAAAAAAACAGAAACCATAAACAAACAACTTTATCACTGAAACAAATAGCTGAATTTATTTAAATCAAATTTGAAAACATTTTTCTTCTATGACTGTTCCATGTGAAGTTTTGGACCAAGATCAGTTCTTATAGTTGTGTTATAAGAAAAGCTGCGAGTCTGTCACAGAAGTTACAGATTCCGTGACTTTCCATAATCTCCATGACTTCTGCAGTGGCTGGTGCTAGATCAGGGGCTGCCCGAGCTGGGCAGCCCCTGGGCCAGCAGCAGCAGTTTGGATGTGTGGGAGGGGGCTCAGGGCTGGGGCAGGGGGTTGGGGTGCGGGGCAGCACTTACTTGGGGAGGGCTTCCCGGCTCCCACTGGCATGTCTCTGCAGCTACTAGGCGGAGGGGCCAGGGGGCTCCGTGCACTGCCCGCACCCGCAGATGACACCCCCCATAAGTCCCACTGGCTGTGGTTCTCGGCCAATGGGAGCTGCGGAGCCAGCACTTGTGGCGGGAGCAGTGCACGGAGCCCCCCTGGCCGCCCCTCCCTTAGGAACTGTAGGGAAATGCCAATCAGAGCTGGGTAGGGAGCCTGCCAGCCCTGCTGCCCACACCCCTCAGCACCAGCGGGGGTCCTGGGCCATGCGCCACCCACCCCCCCATCCTCCAGCACTAGCAGAGGTCAGGGGTTGGGTGCCGCCACCCGCCCCCCTCCCACCCTCACTGTGCCCCAGCCCAAGTTTTAGTTAAGGGTATATAGTAAAATTCATGGACAGGTCACAGACATGAATTTTTGTTTACTGCCCGTGACCTGTCCATGACTTTTAATAAAAATACCCACAACTAAAATGCAGCCTTAGTTATAAGTAACAGAAGAAAACTAGGGAGGAGTGGGGTTTGTAATAAAATTACTGAAACTATTTTCCACCATTACATTTGGGCTGTAATGATCCTAAATCCGATATGCAGTATCAAGTCACGCGAGAGCAATCCTTGAAAAAAATGTTTAACTCATAATATTGACAAACAAACACCAGCTGCACATGGCAGAGAACATGTACTAAACTATTAATCACAGAACTGAAGGAGGGCTATATTAATTTGAAATTCTTTTTTTATTAAATCACTCACTGAATTTTCTGGAAGAAAATTAAGGAAACACATTAGTAAACTCTTATTCACAACATTGCTTATGCCTGGTTTTGGTTATCTGACAGAATATTCATAAAGTCATTCAAAATAATGTGTAATGCAGATTTTTCAGTCTGATAACCAAAACACTTGAAAAAATATATATCAAGTGATCACAGCTGAACAATATTCTAAAAGCTGAAGTGTAATACAATAAGATGCTCAGTTATAGATTATATAGGAAACTTTGTAGTTGTATAAGGGAATCAAAACTTTTAAAACAATGAAAAATCCCAAATCCTCTGATCCAACTATAAATCTGAAAGTCCATGTGCTGAAGCATAAATGCAAATGAGAAGTTGGCGCTTAATGTAGAAATAAGCTACTCCATTGCGTGAATTAATATTATCATCAGTGTGTGACTTGATTAGATTGTGTGGCGGTAGATTGAATGCAGAGTGCCTATAATCAATCATCGGAGAAATATGCCAATAGCCTACTAAATATACACCCCGAACTTGATTACTTTTATTAAACTATGTATCAGTTATTCCACATTTCATTATTATAAAAAATTGTTTTAAAAAACAACTTGAGGGAGAGGCATTATTTAAGATATCCTTCCACTAGGGGAAGTATTTCCTAGAAGAAAGCAGGGAGAAAGTAGGGAAAAGAAAATTACTATCTTCTCTCCCCAATTTTGGCTATACATATTGTAAATAAATTAAAAAAAAAAAAACACTTTCTTTTTTTCACATTCCCAGGACCTGTGAGGTCCCTTTTCTCTCCTCCAGTCTCCATGAATCCAGTTGACTTTCTGATGCAGTTTGTGATCCAATGACTACTTTCCATTACAAAAACTAAATTGGAAAAAATATTTTTTTGTAATTGACAGTGAGGTCTGCAAGTGCCCAAAAAGGGCTGCTGGGCTCACAGTGAAGGAAAAGCAGATGAAGATCAATGCTTCCTTAGTCTCCAAAGCTCTTTTCCCTCACTTTCTTGCCTCCATCCACCAACTCCCAACTAAACTTGGTTTCTTAGGACAAGAAACTGAACAAGGCACTAGTTCAGCTTCCACACACAAGCAGTTTGCAGACACCTCCACTGACATGTCTGCTTCTGTAGCTATTTCTAATCACAAACAGAGGGATTTTAGGTTGGTTCAGGTTTTGCTTTTAAACAGGTTACTATTTCATGAGAAATGTCACTGGGTCATTCTTTCTGCATCACTGGAGGAAGGCCTTCCCCCAAAAGATGGGTTTTGCACTGTTTCCAAATGTCAGTCATATCCAGATTTCTTATAGTAAGGGGTTCCAACATCATGGACTACCTGCAATGAAACTGCTCTACCCTGGCCCCAGAGAAGTATCCCTGAAGGTCCACATATTCCTATCCAGTAGATAGATTAATTGCCTTCGTGTAAGGGCTTTGAAAAGGAGGATCAGGCACTTGAACTGAGCCCATAATAGAACAGGGAGCCAGCAGAGTGTAGGAGGTATGTGTATATAATACATCAGCTCAGTGTATGTGATTTCTCTGGTGACTAGTGCCATACAGTCTACTACTGTCTCCTGGGTAAAAGTTCTCCTTTAGCTCAAGTGGTGCTTTTGACACTGAAGGTCTATGGTTCAAACCTCACTGACAACTATTGTATCTGTACAAACGGGCAGTTGTGTTTTGTTACAAGAACTCTTCAAAATAACAAAAAGCTTGGATCCAGAGGTAAAAATAAGCCGGTGTGCTGTACCAGGGTGGATAGGCTTCCCCTGGCGGCAATTTAAAGGGCCTAGTTTTTAGTCCTTGCCAGTGCAGCTACTGGAAAATTCTGTCAACATGTCCAGTTTTTCATGATTAGTTTGCCCTAGGCGCTTTAGTTTTTAGTCCTTGCTAGTGTAGCTACTGGAAAATTCTGTCAATATGTCCGGGGATAGAGCAAAAATCCTCCTGGGACATCACCACGAAGCTCTCCTGGAGGTATTGTGAAAGGCTTTGCATCAGGTTCCTGGGGAGAGCGGCCTTATTGCGTCCTCCATGGTAGGAAACTTTTCCGCGCCAGGCTAGCAGCAAGTACTCCGGGATCATTGCCTCGCAAAGCATGGTGGCATACGACCCTGGTGTTTGCTGGCATTCACGCAGCATGCGCTCTTTCTCTATCTCCAAAATCCTCATCAGAGTGATATCACTCATGGTGACCTGCTTTGAATTAGGGGAATGTTAGTATTGGCACTGATTGCCTGTTCCTTTACATAACTGTAACCGGCGGTTTACAGCCACGCGGTGGAGGCGGGACAGGGGCAGCATGCAGGGATCTTTCCCGGGGACAGCCACGAGGGGGATGGGACAGGGGCAGAGTTCATGCTGACCGGATTGCCGGCAGCAGGAACTGGCCAATGCTACGAGCATTGCTTGGAACATGAAAGGAGGGCACTGCTATAAATTAAGCTTTAAGCAGCCAAAAATCTACGGCTTACCATGTCCGCCTGCTAGCCGAATTCCGTTGTCTGGCCCCACTTGTGTGATCTGTAATGCAAGACCCCAGGCGCTCAATGGGAAGGCCAAAAATTCGACCTTGTACTGAGTGCGCATGTGATAGGTGCTGTGCATGGTCTTGTTCACAGAGAAAGACTATATTCATTGTTCGCAAAACTGTATCTTTGTGAGGAATTCACTCCCTTTTTCCCATCCCACAGCTGCGAGCGTCTCCCGAGCTACCTCGGCATCCCCCTCCCAGAGGCTGGCGCAGATCAGGCGACAAAAGAGAAGGACACGGGACGAGATGTTCTCAGAACTTATGGGCTGCTCCTGAGCCGAGGCGGCACAGCAGACCCAGTGGAGGGAGAACATGTCACAATACCAGCGATCACACAGCGAACGGGAGGACAGGTGGCGGCAGGAAAACCAGCAGGCGACTCAAACACTGCTTGGACTAATGAGGGAGCAAACGGACACGCTCCGGTGCCTTGTAGATATTCTGCAGGACCGGAGGCAGGAGGACAGAGCCCTGCTGCATTCTATCTCTAACCGCCCTCCCCCGCCACAAAGTCCCATCCCCCTCTCCCCCCAAAGTCCCAAAAAGAAGGGGTGGCAGGGGCCGTGAAAACAGTCACTCCACCCCTGCAGACTGCTCAAGTAGCAGAAGTCTCTCATTCCCAAAGATTTGATAAGTCCTTTCCTTCACTCCAAAAGCACCTCACCCAAGCCCCCGTCCCAGTTTCATCCCCTAACGTTGTAGTTAATAAAAAATATGTTTCTGTTAATTACTGTTTCCGTCATATTCTTTTAGAGGAGAGTGTGTTTGAAGGGGGGGGAAGGGGGTTGGTAAGGACAGTCACCTTTACCAGGGTACAGACACAGGGGCAGGTTCAGCAGAAGGTCACCCACACATTGCAGTCACTAGGCACCCTGGTCAGTCTGGGAGGTGGTTTTCATGTTCTGTGTGGGGTGACTATGTGAGTTTGTGGCGGGGGAGGGCGGTTACAGATCTTATGCAGCGGTCCTTAGCCTGGATGACAGAGCCACGCAGCAGGGGATCTGTAACCACCCTCCCCCGCCACGAAGTCACATAGCCCCCACACACAGAGTCCCGAAAAGGAGGGGAGGCAGGCTCCGTTGAAACAACCAGTCCACCACTGCGGACCGCTCTAGGAGTAGGAGCCTATCATTCCTCGAGTTTAGAAGCGTCCTTTCCATTACTACACGTGCTCCCCAACACAGTCTGCGTCCCAGTTTCAACACTTTACCACGAAATCCTTAATAAAGAAAACAGTGTTAATGAACAACATTTCATTTATTTTATTTTTAAAGGTGTGTTGAAAGGGGGGAAAGGGGTTGGTAACTGGAGAGGATAGTCAACATTAACTGGGTAAAGAAATGGGGGCAGGTTCAGCTTCTGTTTAAACAAACTTAATAGTCACAGGTTACCCTGCTCACTCTGGAACCTAGCTTTCAAAGCTTCCCGGATGCACAGCGCGTCCCACTGGGCTCTTCTAATTGCCCGGCTGTCTGGCTGGGCGTAATCAGCAGCCAGGCGATTTGCCTCAACCTCCCACCCCGCCATAAATGTCTGCCCCTTGCTCTCACAGAGATTGTGGAGCACACAGCAAGCTGCAATAACAATGGGGATATTGGTTTCGCTGAGATCAGAATGAGTCAGTAAGCTTCTCCATCTCCCCTTCAGACATCCAAAAGCACACTCCACCACCATTCTGCACTTGCTCAGTCGGTAGTTGAAGAGTTCTTTTTCACTGTCCAGGGCTCCTGTATAGGGCTTCATGAGCCAGGGCACTAGCGGGTAGGTTGGGTCCCCGAGGATCACTATAGGCATCTCCACATCCCCAACAGTTATTTTGAGGTCCAGGAAGTAAATACCTTCCTGCAGCCGTCTAAACAGACCAGAGTTCCTGAAAACGCGAGAGTCATGAACCTTGCCCAGCCATCCGACTTTGATGTTGGTAAAACATCCCCTATGGTCCACCAGTGCTTGTAGCACCATCGAAAAGTAGCCCTTTCGGTTAATGTACTGGCTGGCCTGGTGGTCTGGTCCCAGGATAGGGATGTGAGTTCCATCTATAGCCCCACCGCAGTTTGGGAATCCCATCACAGCGAAGCCATCTATGATCACCTGCACGTTTCCCAAGGTGCAGTACTGCCTTTGAGAGCAGTAGCTCAACGATTGTGTTGGCTACTTGCATCACAGCAACCCCCACGGTAGATTTGCCCACTCCAAATTGGTTCGTGACTGACCGGTAGCTGTTTGGCGTTGCAAGCTTCCAGAGGGTTATGGCCACTCGCTTCTGGACAGTCAGGGCTGCTCGCATCCGGGTGTCCTTGCACTTCAGGACAGGGGACAGCAACTCACAAAGTTCCAGGAAAGTTCCCTTACGCATCCGAAAGTTTCGCAGCCACTGTGATTCATCCCAGACCTGCAGCACTATGCGGTCCCACCAGTCCGTGCTTGTTTCCCGGGCCCAGAATCACCGTTCCACAGCATCAGCATGACCCATTGCCACCAGGATGTCTACGGCGCGGGGTCCCGTGCTTTGTGAGAGGTCTGTGCCCCTCTCAGACTTAATGTCCTCACCGCGCTGCCGTAGCCTCCTCGCCCAATTTCTCAGCATCTGCCTCTGAAAAAGGTGGATAATAAGGTGCGAGGTGTTGACAACAGCCATAACTGCAGCGATGATCACAGCGGGATCCATGCTTGCAGTGCTGTGGCATCCGCGCTGTCAATCACCAGAAAAGTGCGCAAACTGATTGCCCGCCGGCGCTTTCACGGAGGGACGGCGGGAGTGAGGGTTGAATGACGACAGTTACCCAAAACCACCCTCGACACATTTTTTGCCCCAGCAGGCATTGGGGGCTCGACCCAGAATTCCAGTGGGCAGCGGGGACTGCAGGAACTGTGGGATAGCTGCCCACAGTGCACCGCTTCCAATGTCGACGCTTGCCCCGTTAGTGTGGACTCACAAAGTCGAATTACTGTCCTTAGTGTGGATACACACGTTCGACTTTGTAATATCAGTTCCACAAATTCGCTTTAAGTAAAATCGAACTAGATTCATAGATTCATAGATTCTAGGACTGGAAGGGACCTCGAGAGGTCATCGAGTCCAGTCCCCTGCCCGCATGGCAGGACCAAATACTGTCTAGACCATCCCTGATAGACATTTATCTAATACTACTCTCATAGTGTAGACATATCCTAAGGCTAAATACACTGCAGAGCTTATAGCTGCACCACTGTAGCACTGCTAGTGCAGACGCTCTAAGCCGATGGGAGAGAACTCTCCCGTGGACTTAATTACTCTGCAAGCTGTGGAGGCTATGTCGGCGGGAGAAACTCACACTCACATAGCCCTGTCCACATCAGCACTTAGGTCGGTGTAATTTAGACCTATCTTCACTGCCCTTAGCAAAAGATTATTAATTCAAGTTGTTCCCTCTATCACAAAATCTATCTGGGTCTCATAAAAAAAACACAATGTAAATGTAATCCATCTGCATTAAAATGTTTTGAAATAAATTGATTTGGAGGACTCTTAAGAAGCTTCATTGAACAGGGTATTGCAAAGCTAAATGAGAAAATCAAATAGGGATAATAGAAAGCTATAAAATCATTGTGATGTCGAAAATGTATTTTGGAGTTTGGTTGCTGTAAATAGCTCATATTAAACTAGACTGTAATGTTACAATCTACCCTGAGTAAGAAGAGGAGCACTGTCGTGCACCTGAGCAGGGCCAAGCATGGAGCAAGAGAATATCTTGCTTACTCCTCTTTGCAGCTAAATAAAGGCTGTGATGATCTAGCCCTTTGATCTTATTGTACACTAAATACATTGCACAGGAGAGAGAGCAAGTTTTTTAAATCACCTAATGTTTTCTGAATGCTCCTTATTCATTGTGTATGTTAATATTAAAAAAAAAAAATCAATAAAATACCTACCTTATTTTGACAGATCTGGTGGACTGATCTAGAATGAGCATCTGGTATCACTGCTGCACTGCAGCCTGCATTGAGGTCAAAAACTTCTAAAGTTCGGTTGCTACCAGCTGCAAGTATAATATCTGTAACCTCTGTGAGTTAAAGTTCAAACAACATAAACAGATCTAATGGAGACAAGAGCAAAAAAAAAATACCGATGTTTTAATAACATCTAGTTTTATAAATTACTTGATTCATAAATATTTACTAAATTTCCATAAGCAGAATACCCGTACCGATCAAAAATAGGCACAAATATATACATACTTCAATTGAAATAAACTCCTTAACTATTTCAACAGCCAGATTCTTACTAGCAAATAGGCCAAAGTATGTCAGCAGCCTGCAAGAAAATTGATTTTTTTAAATACAATACTACATGTGTGTGGAATAGGATTATTCACTTTTGGCTTTGCCAAGCATAAAATGGTCATCCCAAATTCTTGCTAATAGAATCTATAGAATACATCACTATATAGGCATATATAATAGCAGCATTTATATAGTATTTTGGGGGAGGGGAAGTTGCCTCCAAACATTTTAAAAACATCGAATTAATTCTCACAATAGCCCAGTGAGGTAGCAAAGTACTATTACTGCCATTTTACAGATGGGAAAGCTGAAGCAGAGTCGTGAAGTGATTTAAGCAAGGTCAGTGTCAGAAATCAGATTATAAGTAAAATATTCCCGAGTCCACATACATTAAGGGTAATTAACCAGTGAATAATTTACCAAGGGTCATGGTGGATTATCAATCACTGACAATTTTTGAATCAAGATTGGATATTTTTCTAAAAGATCTGCTCTAAGAATTATTTTGGGGAAGGTCTATGGCTTGTGTTATACAGGTGGTCAGATTAGATGCTCATAGAGGTCCCTTGTGGCCTTGGAATCTGACATTTTTAATGCAACAATTCTTTCATAAAAATATAAAATAATTTTACTCTAAGTATTATTGATTTATTTGGTGGTCATACCTAGGGATTCCAGTCATGGAGCAGGACCTCACTGTGCTAGTTGCTATATACAAACATATAATATTATAAAACAGTCCTGCCTCAAAATATTTACAATCTAAATACAGGAATCTGCTAGGCTGGAGTCCAACAAGACTACTATGAAAAATTACCTTAGTATTATAATTGTAGAAAAAGATACTAGCTATACAGTTCATGCCAACTTTTTAATTTGAATATTTCCATGCCATTCAGCCTAAAATACTGTACAGAAACAATAATCATCCAGGACCCAGGATACAAGAGTAGAAATCATTTATTGCTGAAAGGCTGGTAATCTCCACAGTAGAAGCCATGGGGAATTTCTGTACTGATTTGCAAATGCTCTTCTGTTTATATCTGCAAAAGATATGAGATTAATGTACTATTTAGCAAAAAGAGTCATAATTTATGACCAAAAGTAAACTTCTAGTGAAACAGCTGGAAGCCAAGATCCCCTTTTTATTACCAGACAAAGCCACAGTAATATAAAGGTTCAGCTAAAAAACAATTTAGTTGGAAGACTCATAGTAGGAAAAAACATGTATGCAGGTAATGTAGGCATGAGTACTTTTTGCTCTAATGTACTGATGTTCAACTTTCCACCTACTTAAAATCAAAATAATTCAGCCTTCATCCAGAAGGTGTTAAGAGTAAATCTTCCAGTTATAATGATTATGCAAGTAGAAATATCAATAGGTATGGTGCTGTATTTCATGTGCTGCGTATGAGGGAGAAGAGAAAATGGATGAGAAAACAAACAAACCCTACCTTGTTTGACCCCGGGCATGGTACTAGAGATCTATTCTGAAAGGTTTTTAAAAAAAATTGGTTGAGGTCTCATAATGTATCCAAATGCAGACTGGTCAGGAAAGATTTCAAGTTTTAGCAACAGGCACTCTGTTTGCTCTGCTATGGTTCAGGTAAAACACTGCTCACTGGTGAATTCAGTACTCCATGAGACAGAGTGGTAAACATGGAGCAAACAAATCCCATGAGCTGAGTCTGGAGAAACAGGCACAGATATCTTCCCTCCCCAATATGCATGAACAATAGATAAAGGACCTGGTTCCAAATCCCACTGAAGTCAATGGAAGTCTTTCCATTAACTCCAATGAGAACTGGATCAGGCTCGACCAGTAGAATACTCTTTCCCCAACAACTGGAAGGGAAAGCAACAAAAGTTAATTGAAAAGAAAAAAAAAAGAAGAATCCATCCCAAATGAGAGGCCCTAGCACATTCAAGAGGCACTGTGGTCACACAGAGAAACCGTATATAATTTTTTTCCTCTCCACTTTCAGGGACAGAATGCTAGCTTTGGTCCGGAAAGAATGGCTGTGATGGTGTATAAGATTTTGTGGAGAGTTAGAGCACTGATTGGAGGGATGAGGAGGTTGGAATGACAGAGTGCAATTGTGAGGAGTAGAGGAAAGGAAACCTTTTAGTGCTTGACTGCAGATGGAAAGGAAGATTATATAAAATGAGGGATATGACTATGACAGAGGAGGTGACTTCAGAAAACTGACTGCAGTTAGCAGATAGAAAGGATCCACAGGAGCTTAGTATTCCTTGCATAAAGTAAGGGGTATTCTGGACGCGATACATATTTCATTTGGAACAAAATGTTTTGTGTTTTTATTTAAAATTTTATTCACCTGATAATCCTAGAGCAGAATAAGAATTCATTAAAAGGAAAGAAAAAATATTTCTGTTTCAGCATCACAACTGAGCAGAAGAAATTAAAACTAAGTCCAACAGAAAGAACCTCACCACCACTCTGCCCACTTTGTGTTGGGTCAAACAGTCACAGAGGTGTAAAGGGGCCCGAAAAGCCCTGGTTGAAGTTTGGGGAGGATACACCTGTTGGAGGCACTGTGGAAGACAGCCAAAAGGCTGCCTTCCAAGGACTTCATCACAAGCACACAATGCTGAAGCCCTTAAGGCAACCTGGGATGCGGTCATAATTTAAATTGACCCCCCAGGACTGTCTAAATTATGCCACCATGGTCCTCTCCAGCCCCCAGAGCAGCCCAGGATTAGGATGATGCAAACATGGCTTAAAGCTTACTGCCACGACATACCCCAGCCTCTTAGGATATGTCTACACTATAAACATAAATTGACCTATATTAGGTTGACTTAGGGATGTCCACACTACCCTCCTTGGGTCGGTGGTGCGCATCCTCACCAGCAGCATTTCCACTAACCTAAGAGGGGCAGTGTGGGGAATTGAGAACCAAGTCTCTCAGCTCCTCTGGCAGCTTCCTGCTGGAAGCCTTGCTACCCCATCGGCTCCCGGCAGGCTGCCCTCCCCCTCCACTTCCTGTTCCTTGCTGGGAGAAGGGTCCAGCTGCACAGACTTCTCACCCTGACTCCCAGCTGGGAGCAGGGTCCATTCTTGTCTGGGCCCCCAGCCAAGAGTCGGGTCCAGCTGCCCGGGCTTCTTGCTTCAGCTCCCAGCAGGGTCCATTCTCACCCTGGCTCCCAACCAGGAGTGGGGTCCAGCCACCCAGCTCTCCAGGGGAGTGGGAGACAGCTGGGCTTTAGATGTCCGGCTTGCTTATCAATTTCCCGGCTCCTGCCAACAGCCAATGTAAGAAATGCAGTGTCTCACAGACACTGTACACCACTACCTCGATATAACGCGACCCGATATAACACGAATTCGGATATAACGTGGTAAAGCCGTGCTCCGGGGGGAGCGGGGCTGCGCACTCCGGCGGATCAAAGCAAGTTCAATATAACGCGGTTTCACCTATAACACAGTAAGATTTTTTGGCTCCCGAGGACAGCGTTACATCGAGGTAGAGGTGTATCATCCTAACTACACCAACATAAGCCTTATACCTCTCATGGAGGTGGATTTATGCAGTGCAGTAGGGCTCTTACATCGGGGGGCAGGAAGGCTGTAATGTAGACATTAACATAATTAGGTCAACATAAGATGCCTTATGTCAACCTGTGTAGTGTAGACCAGTGGCTCTCAACCTTTCCAGACTACTGTACCCCTTTCAAGAGTCTCATTTGTCTTGCATACCCCCAGTCTCACCTCACTTAAACTACTTGCTTACAAAATCAGAAATAAAAATACAAAAGTGTCACAGCACGCTATTACTGAGAAATGTTTTACTTTCTCATTTTTACCATATAATTATAAATCAATTGGAATATAAATATTGTACTTGCATTTCAGTGTATATTTGAGCAGTATATTTCAGTTTTTAGACCAAAATGTTTGATTACATAATAATTCGTTTTACAACCGCCTCTCTGCTTCACACTTTATTTTGGAGATGCTCATGAACACATCATCACACACTATCTGTGGTTAGGTGGCAGCCATATTCAAACTAGCCCAGTCAATAACACAATGTTTTATATTTTTAAAGGATTACACACACACACACACACACACACAGTTGGATGTAAACTGAACTCCTTATCTTGTGAAGAGTTTACTGAGGTGTAAAACGGCAAATCTCTGAGTCTGTGTGCATCACATTATAGTTTGACCTATCACTTACATTCAGATATTTCACAACCAAGTCTAACTGAATCTCACAGTCCTGGTTTGTTAGGTCTCACCCTCAAGCACCTTGGAGAGGGTGGCAGGCCTGTGCTCCACACACTCATTTCCCTTCAGTGAAAAAGGCACTAGAATTCACACCCCCAAAGGCACTCGTGGAGCTCTCTTCTTCCCTAGATCTCTTAGCATGTGACTGGGTCTAGCACTGCTTTAATTAAAACCCTGCCATCACTTCTTGGGGGCCATGTGGTTTACATCATTAGACCCAGCAACCACGGAGTTTTGCTATTCACTTTTGAATACAACTGTAGGCCCTCTCCATTTTCTGCAGACGTGCAACTCTCAATATTTTTTATCGGGTACAGGCCTCCTGGTGATATAATCTGAAATGTCATCAAACGAACATGCAGAGACTTCTCTTGCATGTTCCATTAACTCAAGAGAGACTTTCCTTTCAGTATCTTCTGTTTCATTACCTACATGACTAGTAACAGAGCCCTGCGCTAGAGGGATGTATTCTTAGCTATATCTCTGCATATTCAATTTAGTGACTTGCTTGGCCCTTCTAGTTTTAAATCCTTTCTGTTTGATGTCGCATTAACTACTAGCATGGATGACTGCTTAGATTTTTAACAACTGCATCTTTCAAACACTTCCAGTTTTAGTTCCAGGGAGTCTCTTGCCAATCCAATCAATGGCAATCCATAGTAAACAAATTCACTTGGGGAAATAAGAAATCCAGGGTTAAGCAATCAACTTTACAAAGGCTATGACAAAAGGGAGGATTGGATTTACTAATATTAAGCACTATTACCGAGCTAGTCAGAAATCGGATTTACTGGATAACAACAAACCCTAATAAGCACTGGGTAGAGAGCTAGAACAAGTTTATTTTTGTGCAGTAAAACTCCACGTGATCCCCTGGGTATCCTGTTGAACATAAACTCTTCTGAAGTACCTGAACTCAACATTTTGCTATTTATCAGCATTTTAAGGACTTTTCTTAGCTTGAAACACTTAGCATGGAATTCTGCCTATCCATGTACAGCATGTGCTGGTACAGCTTGTTTGCAGTGTTGTTGTAATCATGTTGGTCCCAGAACGAGAGAGATAAGGTGGGTGAGATAGTATCTTTTATTGGATGAACTTCTGTTAAGTCTGTGAAGCTCAAAAGCTTGTCTCTTCCACCAACAGAAGTTGGTCCAGTAAAAGATATTACTTCACCCACTTTCTCTCTAATACAGCTTGACATTCTAAAATGTCAGAGAACATGTTCCATAGTTTGTTCACTTATTAGGTACATACAGTTACTATGAGTAAGTGCTAAAATAAATGATATACATATTAATAGTTCAGTCATTTGAATAGTGTTTTTATCTCATTCTGAATTCCTTACATACTGTTGATTCCCTTCTTTAAAAGGTATGTCAGGCTGACTGCAAAATTGAAAAAAAAAAAAAAAAAAAAATTTGTCTGCTTCACATTCTTAAAATGGACTGAATGCATATAAGGATGTGAAGTATCACAATCTGAAAACAAATTAAAATTAATGGCAGATAGTGAATTTTCACTGCTTTTACCAGCAGTTATGTATGCTGACATGAGGAAATTTAACTAAATGGTAACATCAGAGTGTGTAAAGGAAGTTGTCGATAAAAAGGATGATTTTGCATTTAATCATAGATGCAGTAATCAGGCCATCTGGATTCTACTTCTACGATTGCAACAAACCTCGTGTGTGACATTTGCAAAGAAGGCTCTCTCTGACTCACTTCTGTCATTTAAAAAATACTTACCCACTTCACAGCGACACTGTGATGTTTTTTCTTTAACGCTTACAGAACTCTTTGACACTCTTGTTTGGAAGGCCCCACAGAATGGGAAAAGTATTAAGATTGTTATTACTATTTATTATTGTATTGTCTTTACCTCTAAAAAATGAGAGAATCCATTGGCCATCCAGATTGCATTACCCTGCTCTTCTAATTAAAGGATTAAAGCATTCTTTATGGTTCCTTCTAGACTTCTTGAATCTGTTCCAACAAGCATTTTTCCAAACTCAGAGCATGGAATGAGAGTTGTGAGAAACAAAAGAAGTGACACTGTGCTTTATAAAAGTAAAAATGCCATAAAATGGACTGGACGGAAGCCATAAAGAAAATGTCAAAGCAAATTTAACTTTTTAAAAATACCTTCTTTTTTTTTTTTTGGTAATAAACAACAACTTGCCCTTAGAATAATTTTAGTTTTTTTTAATAATGTCAACAATTTCAAGTTTGTCCTTTTTAGCACTACAAAAAATAACCCCAGGAAATTAATGGCATGGTGCTGGGAGTTGGCGTTGCTCTGTTAAGTGATACTAATTTAATGGATACCTGCAGCATCAAGAGGAAAATATTTATTTTCCTATATATATTACAGTTATCCTACAACATAATTGCTTCGTAGCGTCTGAGTAAGTCCACAAAAATACTAAGAAAATCAATTCATTAAACAAGCTTAGAGTTATAAAATAAAGCTGTAGTCATTTGGATCTGAAACATCAGGATTGGCATTTCTATAGCATCTCATTTTAGGATAAAAAAATGGACTTACAAAGGTAGGTAAGGAGTATTACCCCCATTTTACAGAAAGGAAGACTAAGGCACAGAACATTTAAGTTACTTGTCTGAAGTCATACAATCGATCACTGGCAGAATTAGGAACAGAACTCAAGTTTCCTTATTCCCTGTTCTCCACTATAACCACTAGAAGACCATGCTGCAAGGTAAACATTGCAGAATGCAAGATGTTTATAGTGTGGGTTCTGAGATGTTGTGGAAAGCTGAGGAAAATACATTTACTTGCAAAGCTAAAAATATTCTTTATTTCATTAAAGTTAATAGAAACCAATGTAAAACAGATAATCATTCTTGGCATTTTGTAGTCCTTGGTTCCTAAAACTGTGGAAAAAGGTGCAACTACACTTTCTGTTCAGACAGCTGGCAGCAAGTCTAAATTCATACAAATAAGGATCACAGCAATCTCCATCAAGGAGAGGGGATAGAGTTACTCTATATCATACTCTGGCCACTCCTAAAAATGATGGAAAGTAGAGAATCACAAATGCTCAGGAATTGAGTGCTTAATTCTAAGCAGACATCTCTACTTTGTTCAAAGTAGGAATTAATCTCCGTTGTCAATCTACTGTTCAAAAAGTCAGACTAGATCATAATAATGGTCCCTTCCGACTTTAAGATATATGAATCTAAAGTCTATATTTTCAAAAACAGGTTTTTAAAAAAAAATTAAAGGTAATTGTTTATTTTAACTCTGTGTTTTGGTACTGTAGATTATAGTTTTAGAGTTCGAATGTGCATTTACTAGCCCTATGCGTCAATTCAGGAAAGTATTCCTGTTCAAGAGAGCACCTAAGCACATCTTAAGTCCCAGTGAAGATGATGGGATGGACTTAAGCACATGCTTACCATGAACTGGAGCCACAGGGCCAATGAAGTTATGACAGTTTCCACAATTTAGGAGCTTACGTGCATACTATTAACTCACAGTAGTAAGCACTATATCCATACTCTTTTGCCCTTAATTCTTTCCTATCCCTGCCCCAAAATCTACAGTACCACTATAAAACAAAATAAATAATCTTAAAGCTTTTTTTTTTAAAGAGCAGTTTGCCTAAACATTTTTTTAAAGTTTAAAAAAATAGAAATGAAAAATAATAGAAAGGAAATTGCAGAATAGTGGTGACATAAAAACAAAGATCAAAGATGAATTTTTAGAATTATACGGATGCACAAAAGTATTGCTGTAAACTAGCAACAGTGAACGGAAAACATGTAGTAATGAGAGATTGGGAGGGTGTGAAGTTTCAGTTGTAAATTAAAAGATTAATAGGAAGTCAGTGGCATTTCTGTATAATTGGGTCAGTTCAAGTGAGAGAATGACCTGTAACAGTGGGGAGACTTGAGAAAAGGACTAAGAGAAGGCAAGAACTAGAAAAACAGGGTAATGGGGGAGGAGTAGGTGATATAGTAGAACAGGCCTACAGCAGAATGGAGGAAATCCATGCAGAAGTTTCAAGACTAAGAAAACAATATTTGAATTGTATGTGGTGACAGAAAGCCAGTGAAAGTGATTGAAGTGATATGGTTGCTTTTCCTGCTCTGGCAAATGAAGTTTGGCTACCTCTGAAGTTCAGAAAATATTTAAGAAGACCATAAAAAAGTTAGTTGCAATAACTGTAATGAGAAGTAATTAAGGCATGAATACATATTTCAGCAGAGGCAACAGAATGTAAGGAGCAGTTTCAGGAGTTTAACGACAATAGTAGTAGTAACCTTTGCCTCCGATAATACATTCTTGATGAAAAAACTTTTGGGACAGGATTCATTTTCATTCTGTGATGCCCGGACAAAGATATATGTAAGATTACTTTTGTTAAAATAATACAAAGCACCTACTGATAGAATACTTCCACTGTTCCATTAATGGAAATGTTTACCAACCGTTTTAGGTCATCCTTGCTCGTGTCAAGATAGTAACTTAACAGATGAAATTCAGCTCCACAACACAGCAATATAAATGTATCTATGTAATAAAACTGTGCAAAGCGTATAGATTTATGGAACATCTCCTTGCCCTGAAATGCAAAGTGAATAATTATTAATAGAATCTACATAATATATAATTTTTTCCAGGAAATTTATAGCCCTAAGATATAACAGGTTAACCGAGTAAAGATATGCCCTTTTCATTGACAATACTTACTCATCCCAAGGTCTAATCTTTTTTTTTTGTTTAAATTAGTTGGCACCAACATTAATAACATCTGTAGTCAGTTAAATCTAATATAATCTGGTTTAACATATTAAACTTCCATTTTTTTTAATCAGAATTCAGGGACAGACTGATATTAAACATGGTATTACAGACTAGAGCCAATAAAAGTATGAAGAATTATATAGTGAATAAAGACAAAACTTCCAGAAGTTTGGGTGCCTCAATTTTTGGTTATATAACTTGAGACATGCAAGGCCTGACTTGCAAAGGTGCTGTGTACCCATCATTCTCACTGGTGTCAGAGCTGTAAGTAATCAGCAACTCAAAGTCAGACAACATGCCAACTCTCGCAAATTTATCCCGAAAGACATGCTTTCCAAGTAAAATTAAGCCTCTCTCATGATCAGCCGTGGCTGGAAAAAAAAATCGTGATATTGTAGAGTTCTATCACTGAGATCATGAGTGAAGCTTAATTTTACTTAGAAATGAGTGACGGTCTGCCCCGGGAAGCTGCTCCCCTGCCAGCCTGGGAAGTGGGAGCGGGGACCCCACTACAGCCACCCCAGGCCTGAGGAGGGTGAAGAACCCTAAGAGGAGCAGAAGTGAGGCTGAACTATGGCCTGGGAGCTGTACGGGGGCTGAAGTGAAGAGGATGGGGGCTCATGAGGTGGGGAGGCTGTACTGATGGTGGGTTCTGGGCAGATGAGGTGAGTGCTGGGACGGTGAACTGAGGTTGGTGGGGCAGTGTGCCTGAACTGATGAGGTGATGATGATGGAGGCCTACGAACTGAACTGAGAGGGGGCTGAATTGAGGGGGGTTGGATTAATTGCAGGGCAGGAGAGTGGCAGATGTGGGGGTGAGAGCTCCTGCAAACAGGGGCCAAAATCACCTTATCCAGTACATGTGGGAGAGTGAGCAACACTAATTGTCATATGCACACACTCTGGAGATGGGAAGGGGGGGGGGGGTTCAAAAATCCAGAAACTGACCTAAAAAACCCAATACAGTCTTTTTTTAAAAAAATTTGGCCAATCTGATGACTTTTGGTGGTCTGACTCATGATTTTTCATATGTTGAAGTTGGTAATACTGAGTCAAGCACTGTGTGTCCTAAGCTGGGCTCCCACAAAAGAGTTTTGGGTACTGATAATATGCAGAACAGGGCCTACTATGTGTCTAACTGACATGAGTTACTCATTACCAGAAATAGGGCAGGTTCTGTATTGCGGACTGACCAGATCCTTAATGTTCTGTCTTCTGATGTAGAAACTAACCACCTCTTGTCATGACTCCAGCCAACAGAGTTAATTGCACCATCATGACCTAACAAAAATAATAATGGAAATATCAGAAAATCTATTTCTCACATTCATCCGGAGATAACATATTGATTGGATATAATTATTCAGCATTTTAAAAATAGCTTTTAGATACAGGCTTCAAAGAGTTTGATTTAAATCAGTAAACATCAATCCTTGCTGATTTTTCTCTCCACCCAAAAACAGATGAAAAATGTCTTTCATTAATAATCCAAATTCACAATCTTAAAACAGTATCCTATAAAATGTAACAATTTGATACTTTTCCAACTGGCACACATTTTGCTGACAATGCTATCAGGGAATTAGTGAGAAAATAATATAAAATAATACATGTTTTATTCCTGATTTTATTACATAGTTGATTTTTAAATGGTCATTTTTATTTACTCAAAATTTGAAATAGTATCTGAATATTTTTAAATTCCTGCAATATCAACGTCAATTAACATTAAAGAAATACTTCTATGTAAAAATTACTGTCCATCAAAACTAATGAAAAATAAAAATGAAATCCTTTAAAGCCTCTATATATGTTAGCAACAATGGGGCATTTGGAGATCTTTACTTGTGAGATAATGATAAACTAAGCAGAGCGGAGTTTTCGCCTATGGCAAGACTTGGTTATTGTACCAGTTTGACGATTTATCTTTTAAAGATCTAAAGGCTTCTTTTGCATATAAAATACCATTAGGATTTTCAAAAAGCTCATAAAGGTAATTTGTCTTGGCACATAAAATACTTTCTGAAGTTTGATTCAATTTGGTCCATAAGATCAACAGCAGTTTTATTTGTCTCACTGAAAATCAGGTTTACAATTTTAGCTCTTGATATTAGGCACATTTGTAAAAAATCCTCTGGTCACATAAATATGGATGTGAAGGCAGGTCATATGAAGTAATTGTTTTGGTATGGCTGAATCAACACATTGTTATATTGTGCAAGGGTTGATTTAAAAAAAAAAACAGATTTGCTTCAGACATTGGGTTTTCACTGTGATGTGTCTAAAAAGAAAAATGCAAATGAGAAACACTGAATTGCTTGTAAATATACTATTGCCAATATATAATTAATCTTGCACAATATGCTGCTAAAATAGAGACTGTACAGTTTGTTTGCTTAAAATCAACCCATTCAGATAGGTAATTTAGCAGCGGATCAGACTATTAGTCAAATTGTAGCACAAAACTTCCCCAGAAAATAGAACTGCAATGAACCCTTTTAATGTCAGGCTTCCAAAGTCAGAGAATGCTATTCTCTGATTAATCAGCCTCTATGACCACTTACCCTTACGACTCACCCCCATCCCCAGCAAAAGGTTGAACACCACCAAACTTACAGTACTGAAACCAGAGTATAAGTAGTACAGTTGATTCCCTTTCCTAGTCCTTTGCAGTTCTACTAGGACCTGTAAGAGTTTTGCTGATGAAAGGTCTCAGCCTAAAAAGAACTCTAACTCTAGGAGAGTGATGCTTCCATTGTCATTTACGGTCTTCGGGCTCTGAATCAGGCTCTCTTTTACAAAATTATCCAAATAACGGAAAGCTTAGAAGCAAAGGGCCTCCATTTTCAAAATGTTGTGAACCTCATTGTTTGAATGCTTAATGTAAGGCGTTTGGAACCTGATTATCAGAGGTGCTGTGTGTCAAAAATTCCAGCTGAAGTCAATAGGGCTGTTAGGAGGACAGTTGAAAGGAGTAGGTCAAGAAGGCACGGTATCTGTGACCTGGAGGAGTGTGGCATTGGAAGGTGGTTGTAAAATGGTTTAGGCACCCTTGCATTTGCCTCAGCCATCTGAAGTGCTACCAGATACTTTGTCAGACAAGGTTTGATTCTACAGAACACAACCCCACCACCACCACCACCAAGATCAACAATTACAAAAGAACCTCCCTCTTAATTCATCTACAGATTATGATAGCCCTAAATCTAATTTTGTGAAGTCAATAGAAAGGAGACTTGAGTTTTACCTTCAAGGAAATTTCTTTACTAAAGTATATAGCCAATACTACATCAAAGAAAAGAACCATGAATAGTTAGTTATATGTATCATATTTTAATGGAATTTGACCTGAAGGCAAAATATCCATTTAAATACTATTAAATGGTTTCCAGATTCCAACTCTGAGAAGATGTAGGCCTTACAATGGTACAATTTTATATTTTTATTGCTAGCAATTTGTTATTATAACCACAAGGAAATAAGTGGCTTCCACCGTAGAGACAGTCCTACAGCAGCTGCTAACTATTAAGAAAATATTTCATAAAAGAGATAGTTATTGATTGCAGATCGTAGTTTACAATAGCTATAATCCCTCATCAACAAATAGTTTATGGAAGAAGCAGCCTTTTTTAGTTTGGTTTGAGGCTGTTAAAATAAAAGAGTTAGCTACTATGAAGACAGCAGTTCAAAATTCAGGCACACTATACAAAAATCAATTAGTTAATTGATCATTTCTAATTTAGAATATATTTGTCCTGCTAATAATTGCATACAATTCAAAGAAAAATGTTACATAAAAGCCAATTATCATGTTTTGTTAATCTTATTTCCCTGTAAGAAATTTGTTGAATTTCAGTTGACATTTAAAGTTCCTATGCTGCCCCCTCGTGCACATTTTTATAATTCAGTCAACTGCAGTTCTGCCTGGAACAGATCTTTATATTACTTTAATTACCCTGTGGTGTTGTACTGTTGCATCTTTACCTGTCAACTGCCTAATGTATCTTGAGTTTTGTTGTACTTCATTATTTGTATAATAAATCAACACAATAATTAAGGTAGAGAAGACACTTCCATTTTATGTCCGTATCACAGTGCAATAACTTTCACACCCAAAACAATCATACCCCTTCAGGTAAAATTTCAAAGCCAGTACTTATTCTCAGAACAAAGGAAGGGGTTTGTATTGTTTAGTTTTTAAAATTTTGTAAAGTTCTATTCAGATACTTGAGTTATCTGTGTAAAAAGTAAAAAATACAGTATAATACAACTCCCATTTTCCAAAAATGGCAGGGCACATGAGAAACCTTAGGAAAATCCGAGGGTTGGAAAACTGCAGGAGCTATCCAGGACACTTACATTTTCTGCAATCTAGTTCCCTGAACCCCAGAGCACAGTAAAGAAGAGGCCAATTGGCTTCAAAAGAGTCTTCACTCAGGGCTCCCCAATCCTAAGGCACATTGAATAGGATGATAGCTGGCTTTGTAGAGTGATTGGCTTCAAAAGAGCCATGCTACCTGTAACCCTTTTAAAGCTGACCAGCATACTCTTTGCCTCACTCTAAGAGCTGTGGCACCCAGAAGTAAATCTGAATAGGAATGTAGTCCAACTACAGGCGATAAAAACAAGTTTAATTTAAACCAGGAGTTCCAGTTCCGGATTTTAGTATACAAGGGCTGTAATGCTCCTCCATGATGATATAGTACAAAAAGGTGTTTTCGACCAGTCAAAAAATATGTCCAGATGCTTTCTTGGCACTCAAATAACTTAACAGCTGCTGCTGCTTTAAAAAAAAAAAATGAAGTTCAAACTTGCCATGAATTTGCATTCTCAATGAGAACTAGTGCCTTTGACAAGAAAATTAAGTTGTAAACATATTAATCTGCTGCTCCAAATAGCAGCACAGTTGTTAGAAAGTAAGTAGGAAATCAATACAGGATTTCCTGATATTCTGAGATGTGCAGAAGGGAAGGGGGAAAACAAACAAACAAAACAAAAACACAGATCTGGTGCTATACAGTTGAAATGTTTGATCTCATACTATTATTATTTATATTTCAGTAGCACATAGATGCTCTAAGCAGGGATCAGGCCCTATTTTACTAGAGGCTTTATAAACATATTTAAGAGATCATCCCAGTATAAAAGGCATTCACAGTCTAGATTAATGATAAAAAGCTGAAGTAAATAACACAGATAGGCATATGCCACAGGATAAACAATAACAAGCACATTTTTGTGTAGACTAACTATGCCCACAGTGTAGTTTGCCATCTGCCTCGCTATTATCAAATAGCAATGTTCTCAATACATCTTAAGAAAGGATTTAAAGATAGATACGATATACAAATCTTTTCAGTGTGTGTCATATATAAAGTCTGGAAAGGGATAAAGAGAAAAAAATATTTGTGGAAGAAGTAAACTGGCAGGTGCTGAAGGCTGAGAACACTGATGGGGCAAAGACAGCTGTAACAATACAATAAGGTAATAGACTAAATCATCTTAAAAGTGAGGGCAAGAAACATCAGATACAAATGCCTTCTGTTAGAAACAACACCCCCCTCCTATCAAAGCTTATTTTTTAATGAAAACTCTGGCACAACTGTAATTATGGTGCTAGCACCATTCCACTATAAACAAACATATGCCTTTGAGAAGGCTTTTAAGTTAGCATGAAGAGGGATTATTCGGTGTACACTAGTTTAGAGGTTACATCTGCAATCTAGATTTAAAGAACAAATCTATTTGGTCTTTTGCTTTATAGACAATGCCTGTTTTTAAGAAAGAGGGGAGCATACTATTAAAAAAAATCTTATTCCATAGTTTTTAGCATAACTGCATATTATCTAATGTTTTATTGGAAAGGAAAAACCCTTTAACTTAAAAAAAAAAATCACAAAAACAGAAATATGTAAGTGAAAATTTAATGACTTTCTAACTGATTCACTACTACCTGACATCACTCTGGAGGGTAAATCTCTTGGCGTTGTCAATAGCTTTTGCTACTTGGGTTCTGTGATCAGTAGGAATCTTGACCTTCAGACTGAAATGACTAACAGAATTGGAAAAGGAGCTAAGAATTTCAGGCTTTTACAGAAACACGCATGGAATAACTGCAAACTATCAACAAAGGTGAAGATGCAAATTTATGAGACTTGTGTGCTTTCATCTTTGCTTTATGGTTCAGAAATGTGGACTACATATGTTAGGCACATCAGGAGACTGAATAGCTTCCATATGAGATACCTGTGCAAGATCCTGAAAATAAAGTGGGAAGACAAAATACCAAACACAGAGATGCTAGAGCACACAGGACTGACACACTTACAGTAAACGACAGTAGAATCTCAGAGTTACAGACACCTCGGGAATGGAGGTTGTCCGTAACTCTGAAATGTCCATAACTCCAAACAAGACGTTATGGACTTCAGCCACTGGAGGGAGGGGGGAGAGGCTGCAGCCACAGAGAGAGAGGGGGTCAGGGCTTCTGACCCTCAGGAGCACCAGGGCTCAGGGCTTTAGAGCTGCGGGGAGTGCTGAGGCTTGGGGCTTCAGCCCCACCACTCCGTTCCCAGGACTCAGGGCACCCGATGGCTCCACTCCCGGTTTCAGCCAGGGGAGGCAGGCATGCCGGGACTCAGAGCTTTAGCTACAGGGGGAGTGCTGGGGCTGAAACTGGCACCCCCCTGCAGGGAAGAAGCCAGGAACAAGGCTGCGGGGCTGAAGCCCTGAGTCCTGGCAGCCCCCCCACAAGGCTGAAACCAGGAACGGAGCCGCAGGGCTGAAGCCAGAGACCAGTAAGTCCAGAACTCTGGTGTTCGTATCTTTGAGGTTCTATTGTACTAACAAGAGGAGGAGGTTGCAATGGCTCGGTCATGTCAGGCAAATGGGAGAAGACTGTATCCCCAAGAATATTTTGTACAGAGAGATTCGAGACAGCTCTAGAAAGCAGGGCCGTCCTTTATGGCAGTACCAAAATGTGTGTAAAAGTGATATGAAGTTGTTCAACATCAATGTAGAAAGCTAGGAAGAGCATGCAGAATCCTGTCCAATCTGGAGGGAATATCTGGCACTGGGTGCAGCTCAACATGAAGCAGCTTTGATCCAGAGGACGGAAGCAAAGTGAGAAAGAAGAACACAGTGTACTGTAATCTTGGACTCCAACTCAGACAAGACATGGATCTGTGAAATTTGTAACAAACAGTATTGCTCTAGAATAGGGCTTGTCAGCCATAATCTGACTCATAAGGAACCTGGCTAGACCTTTTATGGATACACCATGATCCAGTGGATCAAGGGTTGCCTATAATAAATAGAATTTGGAGAATCTAGCAAAACACACACAAAAATTAGCAAAGCACTACAAAAGATTTTTCTCCTACTGATAATAGCCCACCTTAATTGATTTGTCTCGTTAGAGTTGGTATGGCAACCCCTATCTTTTCATGCTCTCTCTCTCTCTGTCTATGTATGTATGTATGTATCTTCCTACTGTATTTTCCACTCCATGCATCTGATGAAGTGGGTCTTAGCCCATGAAAGCTTATGCCCAAATAAATTTGTTAGTCTCGAAGGTGCCACAAGTACTCTTCGTTCTTTTTGCTGATACAGACTAACACGGGTACCACTCTGAAACCTGTCATACATTTATATTGTTTATCTTCTCAGTGATCTGAGGAACTCTGGAAAAACACAAGCCAACTCAAGCCTGGAATAACGTTAATCAGACATACAAGTTTACTATATCCTCACTCAGAAGTAGTAGGATTTTTTTTTTAATTCTTCATATAGTGACAAGAATGGAATCTTTTAATTAATTTACAAGTTTATTTAACTTGAAAACGCATCACTCCATATAAACTATATTTACAAACAGTTTACCTGAAAAAACAGCCGGTGTTCCTGTCAGATTGGAATTGAATACCAGTAAAGATTTGTCAGCTAGGCCACAAGCTAACAGCTCTCCATCCCCTGTAAAAAGATTCCCTACAGGTTTATGGGTTGTGAGGAGTGTGTCTCCAATATCATAGGGTTTTTTTTAAATCATAAATATATCAGAAAGAGGGAAAAACATGTTACAGCACATAAAAATATATAATCAGCTTTCACCTAACTTGTTTACCATTTTCCCTTTCAATGGAAATCAGTTAAGATGCAGTGGGGGAAAATATCACTCATTACATGGCAGAATGTCACATATTTAAACAAATATTACAGAAATATTTAGCAGTCACATTTATCTACTTCCTGATTTATAACAAGTATTATGTATCTATGTATAAATGTCACATCTCCCTTTTAAGGGTACCAGAATAAAAAATAAACATTCTTATGAGAGCACCAAGACTCCTTTGTCAGTATTCTGATAACTTCTGAAGCAATGGGCACAAGCCCACCCAGCCATAGCTTTACAGCCTAATCCTGCAAATTTGACTAAGAAGTTCTGTGGCACTTCTCATATGAGTAAAGTTATTCATGTGTACAAATGTTGGCAGGATCAAGCCTTTTAATGTTTTCCTGGATGTAGTGGGATGGGAAAACTGTTTAACCCAAATAATATTTCTGAAAGAGCAAAGATGGCTTGGGGCTTAAAATGCAGAATTCCACTGTAAATTAGTATAAAAAAAGTTTGGAAACCAGAAGCCAAAATAAATTAACAAACAAAAAAAGGAAAGAGACATTCCTAGCTTGGGGTCAAATCCATGCTATGATTCACCCACCCCACCAGCTATGAAATCTAATCTTCCCAAAGGCATTCTCCTGTTAAATAGCAAATTGTTTTGACTACGTATTCCTGGAGAAGGAATATCAACCAACCTTGCTAACTAGAGATAAATGGTGGGATTCAATCTGAATATAGATTCTGAATATTAATTAAATTTGACAGTCTGAAGATCACTCCTTGAATGGCTTCTTTCATGTATTTGAATTAAATGCTTTTTAGTTTCATAAGATTTAATTAAGATTATTTATGTCTACCGATTTATAAAATTATTTAAATTATCCATGACAGGATCCACCAACCCTTAAACAAAATTCCTTTGCCCATCTATAAATTGCTTTAGCTATCTCTGATACACCAAGACAGGACTCTCTGCTGATTTTGGGAATAATATACTTTGGTTTTTATCTTACGAGAAGAGTGTCCAAACCAGAGTGGGCCCACTCAGGGTGTAATCTCTGTTGAAAGCTCTCCACCGAGACATAGAGAAGAAGAAATTGCAGCTGAAATAACCATTCTTTATAGCTTGTTTTCTGCTTTGTTCAGTCTTTTTGATGTTTATTTTCCTTTCTTTAATAAAGTAGCCATAGTTAATAATTGTGATTATTTTGCTTGTCTCTAATTGTGGTGTTCCCTCTTAGTCTAAATAGAGGGATACACATTCCTGAACTGTCAGTAAGAGATAAAATTATCAAGATCTGACTAACTATATCTTGTTTCTCTAGACTATACATTTTTAGTAATCTTTGTGATAATTACTTGGTGCTCAACACCTTAAAACACCCCTTTTTACCCCAAACAGATGTCCAGTGAAGGTATTCATTTTAAAGGGATCCAGTTCCTTGATACCTGGAATTGGAAATGAACTTAGAGGAAGGCATCTCCCTAAAGAAGCCGAGGATTTGAGTAGGGCTCCTAATGTCTGGTAGAGTGAGGAGTCAACCTCCTTTCCCAACCCCTCAACCCTCATAGGAGGGAAGATCAGAGGTCCCAGCAAGAGGCTGGGACCGGGTGTGGACGGCTGATGGCAACCCTCCGCCGGGTGCAGACAATTAAGGAAGGAAAAATGACCCAAACACTATACAAATTATTGCTAGACAGTTCCCAGATGAGTAAAGCTGATGCCTAAATAAACCACATCCCTTATTTTAATTCCTGGATGTCAGGGACAATAGTATCTCTCAGTGGTCATACATACCTGAATACTGAATACAGCAAACAGAAGTTGGTTTATTAGCTACTGATATCTGTCTCTCAGATTTAGTTGGAGGAGAATTTTCCAATAGATATTCTTTATTTTTTCTTTTAAAAAAAGAAAGTTAAGGAAAACATAGTTAAATGTCATAAGAACAGTACATTTTCACTTTACATGCTAAACATTTATATTACAGTTAGAGTACATTAAAAGTATAATTCATCCATACATCTTCCCTCTTTTTAGATTCCCAGACAAAACTTGTGGTAAGAAAAAGTTGAGTCAGAATAGATATCAGTAACTTAAGGGTAAAAAACATAACTGGGATGTTTTAATTACCACAATAACCAAGCATTGAAACCCAGTAAATTATGAGTTAATGTTAACTTACAAAAAATCCTAAATATGAAGTTGTACAAATACATGAAGCATGCAGACAACCTAAATTCTGCCCTGTAGTCACAACAAGCTATAACTGTACGATGATGATTGATGCATATTAATGCTTCTGGTTCCAAATTAAAACTATTTAAAATTTTTTTTTTTTCATATTTTCCCCTTATGGTGTCATTACAAGGCAGAGTTAAGGTTCTTTGTGTGCCTTAACTGTGTATTCCATACATTGACATGTTTGGATTTCTTTTAAAGTTAAGCTTAACTCTGAATTTCCTGGGTTTATAATGCTGGACTTTGGGGTAGTTATAGTATTTTTTATGTTTCTTTCCCTTAAGATATTGATATTTATTCTCAGCCTTAACTCCATCATAACAGTTTTGTCTGGGAATTTTCTTGTTTTTTTTTAAATATTAAAATTTGTATATATTTACACTAAACAAGAATCCTAAAGAAAATGCTACCAAGCAAATACTTCTAATGATTTGAAGATACGCAATATCAACCCTAAATTAGATCATTTTATTTATTGTAACGTTTAGGGTCAGATTCACTGGTATGCTATGAGTGCTTCACACTCCTCTAGAGCAGCTAAAGCATACTGACCAGTTAAGCTAGGTTTACAGCTGTTTGCTGCAGCTCCTGTAATATTACTGCCTTAGTACACAGCGGAATCAAGGCGGCTGTGTCATGGGGATGGGAGCCTTTCAAGCACTAACCTCCAAGGTAGCATGGGGTCAGGGAATCTTTAAAAAACAATTACAACTGGACCAACTGACCTATCAAGGAGAGCTCTTTACATGCCATGATCTGAATCTCTCTCATACACTCACCACAACTAACACCACTGTGGAATGGAAATTGGCTATAAAGGAAGGGTTATGATTGTTTTTTACCTTTGCAGTCACAATGGTCCCAGTTAAGAGTGATATGAGCTGTTGACTTGTCCCTGTCTATGATCATAACAATTGGATGCACAGTAACTTAACTGAATTACAACCGGATCTTCTCAAATATAGCCTGTCCACAAAACTTCCATAATTTTAACTATATGGGAAGTTTGAATACTCTGGTATTCCATTACTGAGATCATTCAGAACACCTGATACTAAATTTCTTAAAGAACCCATTTTTAAATCTGTTTAACGCAAACTAATTAATGGATTTCCTTGTAAATTCTCAGAAAATCCATTCTGCATTCAAAAAACTATGTGATATAAGCAGGTGAAGATATGTTGAATTCGCCATACATAACTAGACATGGCAGCATGATTATTTAATATAATTTTGATGGATATTTATATTTTTACGATTTTTTTTTTCAATTTTTAATTTTAATGTTCATAATTACTGGAAATTATGGGGGGGGTCAAACAATACTTATTTAATGACAGCAGATGCTGAAACTCAAAAAATTAAATCTTCATAACAGTAAAACACAAATTGTCAACATCACATGTCAAAATATACAAAGTAAATATCCTTAAATCAAACTCCAATATGTTCTCAAGCAGCACTTTACTTACTTTGCCTATGTGTGAATTTTAATGATCATCAATTTAAATATTTTTACTCAGTTTGTATTTATTAACATCTGCCAATAAAAATCTAATCCTTCAAAGCCTATACATAAACAGAGGGTGAATTCTTACTTTTAATGCAAAACTCAGCTCAGCCTTAGCTAAACCACAGAGCCACAATAAGCATCTGCAGAATACTGTTCCCTGCCAAAGGTCAGAAAAAACACTGAAATGACACTTTAGGCCCTGGTCCTGCAATGAGATGTAGACATGCAGACACTTGCACCTACACAAAATCTCAGAGGCATCCCATGCAGATGCTGAAGTTCACCTGCATGCATCCCACTGAAGGATCGGACTCACATCAGAAAGGAAGGTTACAAGTATGGTATCTGTTTGCATCCATGTCAATACTTTACCAGTCATCTATGCAAAAGTTATCAGGAATTAGGACTCTCATAGGCATACCTTTACATTATTCTGCTTGCCAATAAAAAAAATAACCACTAATTATTTCAAGATGAACCAGTATTTTCCAGTTTACAGACAGTATGATGGATGTGCTGGTTACGTGTTATGATGGCAGCCTTGGTCAGCTAGCCTAATAATGAATTAATTCCAAGTTCAAGGCTTTTTTCAGATACCCACACCAAAAAATAAAATCAGCTTGTTGTATTATTTCTTGCTGATAACAAAATTACTTAGGACAGGACCTTAAAATATGGTTCTACTCTGAAAAGTGAAGATGTAAAAACAACACTTTCTTACTCAACATATATATATACTCCTGGTGTGTTGTATCTGCTTATTTCAGTCACAAATAAAAACTGTTTTGTTTTACTCATTACTCCACAGAGTCAACACAGAGTGGGAATTAGATACTATATACTAGATTATGCAAGTCTTTCTTAAAATCAATAGTACTATTCATCTAAATGCTTTCCAAAGTGATTAAGGAGTGCACCATCTAGCACTATGCTATTATACATTTCAGAAATGCTAATAAAAGAGAAAAGCCAAGAGAAAACACTACTGTCACACTTAATTTTTGCTTTTGCAACATAGATAAGCCAGATCCCAGGGTGAATTTACAGGGCTGGCAGTTAGGATCAAATGGGTGTGGTACATCCATTTCACGACTCAGCATAAAACTGTCAACTCCTTAAGATCACATTGAGACCTGGATTGTGTATCATTGCCAGTGATGATGATTCTACAGGTCATATTCCACCCTAACTAAAATCTGTGCAGCTTCATTATATTCAATGGGATTGTATATGTTTACAAGAGGGAAAAAGTTTTGATTTCAGTGGACTGACACAGGCGTAGAACTGGAGTACCATAGTGGTGAATCAGGCCAAATATATTTCTACTTGTAAAATGAACACATATGAACTCAATGAGCTACAATAAGCACAGAACCTCATGAAGCCATATTTAGTAACTTTTCAGACTGGAACTACACATTAAAAACACTTTATGGGAATATGGTTCCAAACACGTTTAGCACCAATATGCTTTAAGTTAAATGCGTCATTTTAAAAATAGAGAGAACATACATATATGTTATCTTTTGTACATAAAGCTTACTTAAGATTAATGAATGTAACCTAAAATGTCTTTAGAGTAAACATTTAGCAGTTCTTCCAGGTGTACATCAGAAAAAATGCATCTCGTAGCAAACCTAAGAAGCATTTTAGTTCAAATCATATACCCAATTTAAAAATGTCCAATAGATGAAGTAGGTATCTACAAAATACCTTTTCAAGTAAAACATCTATTTATCATCATTTCAATATTTTTTAAATGAATCTACTGAATTATCTACCGTTTGCAACTGCTCTTCCACTCTGATATCTTGTTATTTTTCTTCAAGTTAGTCTTTGGAGAAAACATGGTCATTCTGCGAAGAAGAAAACAGGCTTTGCTATACCTATATAAAGGCACTTCTGAAACATTGTTCAGGAATAAGTATTTTATTTAAAATAACAGTGATTCGGTTTTCCTTTTCATACACGCAGTTGTTCCATTAGTGACAGTGAGAAATATGTACATATCAACAGAAGAATAGATCCCTGTAATCATCTTACTTTCTAGTTCACTCCCAAATATTGCTTGTAATAACACACTTGATGGGTGCTACACTTTGAAGAACATAAAGGCCTGAGATATCTACTTCTGAACAGCAGCCTTTTTACACAAGTAGTTAGTAGGATGTCACTGTACCAAGTGGATAGAGCTCATTCTACACATTTTGAGATGACTTGAAAAAGTTGCCAACAGGAGATGGTAGTTTCTAGCACATATGATTGTTCCCAGCCCCAATCAATCATCTAACAGAACCATAAGCCCTCCTAGCCCAAATCAAACAATTTTACCCTTCTCTCCAAGTCTCTTTCAAGGACCCAAACTGGTGGCCCATACAATTGTAGCATAATTCCTCCTTCATTTTACCACAACCATTCATATTTATGAATATCCACACAACTATTATACACTCACACACAATATACACATATTTACACACACGCATACGTAACTGGCTCTGGGATCTAAGAATCTTGGGCATTTATGTACAACTTACACCCAGCATGGATATAATGTTTTTGTGAGCTAACCTTAACACTGAGTGATTTTTACTGGTCTAAATTCTACTCTCAGTTACATTCAGGCAACCTAACTTAGTCACTTATTTAACCTGGATGGTCACATTGTGACATGAGCGCAAAAATCTTTATGGGGTTAAATTACTTTCACCCTCTGCCCATACAGAAAAACTAGGGGAAATGGTAGTTGTCATGAGTATGTGCCAGTGAGTACAGATTCTAGTTGATGGTTAAAAGTGTCTGAGAAGGGCACACTTGTGCCCTGAAATATAAACAAGATAACCTTTAAGGTTAAAGGACTTGGCATCTGATGAAAATGGGGGAGAGAAAGAAGCCCTGATGACATCTCTAACCTACCTCCCTTTTTTACTCAAAGCAAGGGTTGCCCTAGGCATAAACTGATGCTACCACATGAAACAACTGGTGTTAGGCCTGATGGCTACCTCCCCTCCTACTATCTCCTCCATTGTGAAGCAGCAGCAGAAGAGGAGTGATTACTGGCAGGTTTAGCACTGGCTATTACTGAAGACAGCTGCAGAAGAGCTTGAACTGAGCTGTCCGAGTGCTACTGTGGGCAGTCTTAATGGGCTTCCTGCACTGTCAGGCACCACGAGGAAGTTGCTTCTGCAGTGCTACTGTAACCCACACACCACCTGGGTGTGGTGTCCCCTCTAGTGGCACTGAGACCCCTTAGAGATTAATGAGTCTGCAACAGCCTTAGCTAAGAGCCAAGTGGCTTTTAGCTTACGCAGTAGAGGCTCATGCATTAAGCTCCAGAGATCCCAGGTTCAATCCTGCCTGCTGACGACTGGGGTCTGTCGGTGTTACCCTACTACTAGCCTGGTGCTCCTCCCTCATCCCCTTTAAGCTGCCTCTCAGCTGTGTAGAGGAGTGGAAAAGATGTTGGTTCCCTTGGCAGAAGCAAAGAGAGAATTAGGGGAAGGAGAGAGAGAGAGATAAGAGAGCAAGAACCATATACAAGAAAGGAAAGAGGGAATTATTGCACACTCTTTATTAAATAGACTTAATAGAGAAAAACAGAAACCAAAAGTACATGTTGAAGGAGAGAGAATGTCATCGAGTGAAAGAGAAGGAAAGAAGCAAGAGAAGTACAGTCAGGGGTTAAAGTGGGCCGGTACAGTATACTGGTAAAAAGTGGCCGCTGGTACTGGCCCGTACCCAGCTGACTTTAAAGCAAGGGCCCTGCTTAAAGTGCTGCCGCGGCAGCGCTTTAATGTCGCTGCCTCTTTTGTGACCCCCGTCGGCGGCCCTGCCAGGTCCCTACCAGCAGGGCTACCAATGGGGGAGGGGCAGCGGCCTGAGCCCTGGGCCCTTTAAATCGCCGCTGGAGCCCCGGGCGGTGCGGGCCAGGGGATGCTGATTCCCCAGCCCCGCCCCTTCTGCCCAAGGCCCCCAGACCAGTAAGTTTTCAGAGTTACTTTCTCCCCTGAGTATGGTGAACAAAAGTTGCATGTGTCTATCCCTATTGATTAAATGAGGTATTATTAAGTATCAATAGATTGCTCATAAACTGAGTATTTTAATTTCTAACACATCATTAGCAGCCTATTTATCTGTATTTTGTACCATTATTTTATTTTCAATGCATCATTTATTCCACAGTTGCCACAAGGTATTTCTACATAATAAAAAAGGAAACAAGGTATAGTAATATTACATCCATATAAAATACCTTTAATAGCATTTCTACTCACTGTGGTGCTGTTGTGTAGCCTGATGACTTAATTTTACTGTGGAAAACCAGTGACTGGTCTTTCATTGTGTCCTTCATACCTGCATTAAAATAGCTTGAACTTTTAGTAGAGAATTTTCTTAACATTACATTTCCATAATTCAAGTTAGAGGGAAATTATTTCTTTAAGATAATGGAACAATTGCTGTCTCCTTATGTATAAATTGTTCTACATTCTAAATATTTAAAATTGGATAATGATTATGGAAGATGTGTCAAATTAATTGTCTAGAATACCAGTAACTGGACAGTTGAGAGAATACAATTTATATTTGTTTACATATTGCTGTTTATGTGACAAATCAATAAAACAACAAATGCTAAACATCAGATTAAAATTTTAATTATTAAATATTAGATTTAATATTTCACCTTCTACAGCATTCACTTGAAAGTGATCATAGATATCACTAATACCAGCTTCCATAAAAGCCTTCAATTGCAGGAAGATTTATAGTTTTGTAGCCCCGCGGTGAACCGCAGCCTCTGGGAGCTGCAAGCAGTTGTACCTGCTTACGCTCAGGTAAACAAAGTATCTCACGGCCCGCCAGGGGCTTATCCTGAACAAGCCACAACCAACTTTGGGAACCACTGCCCTAGACAAGTAATATACAATCCCACAATAGTACATAAGATTTGAATTTATAATACAATGGTCTCCAAAGCTGTCTGAACTCAATAAGATCTCCCAAGGATACTGCAGAAATTGCCGTATCTGTGGAGGTAGCTGCACCACCTCTATACAACTGGGACAATGAGATGACAAAAATTTTCTTCCAGTACCTGAAAAACTTTAAGTAATGAGATGCTTTTACTTAAAAGCAGCCTCCCCCTCCCCCCCCCCCCCCGAGATGAAATTCATAGGGAAGAATATTATCTGGCAGCAGGTTAACACCCTGTTCATGAGTCTTAGGGGGTTCATGTCAAAAGGCAAATCAGTGATCTTTTGCTAGAAGTGTGAGGACAAACCGTACAAATTATGCCTTGATCTCTAGTCCCTCTTGAAGGATATACTGGACAGCCTGATATACTTTGCTTGGATGATATTCTACAGAAGTCGTAAGTTGCCAATGGTTATGAACACAGACATAGCTGGATTCACTATCCTGACAGCGTTATACAGCTCACACAAAGCACTCTTTGCAGAGAACTATGGAGCTAACTGAAAGTAAGACATCAGTCTGCTTTAAAGAATGCACATGATCCTGCTCCTACTAAAGTCAAAGGGAAATTATATACATAACAGCCTCCCTAAGCAGATGTCTTATATTTCCATTACAAATGCTATTGACTATTAGAAACTCTATTGACTACAAGTCTGAGCAATATATAATTATACAATGATGGGAGACAAAAAGCATCCCAATTTTGTCCTATGATGTTATGACAAGGTTCAACAAATACATCCCCCATACAATAGGAAACAACTTAATCATACATTTTTTTTTGATAACCCAATTATTCAAAGACAAAATAGTTCTCCTTTCCACTGTCATCTCATCTGGTTGATTCATGTACTCTGTACTACTTTACATATTTTTTTCTTCTGCATTTCTCATACACTAGTTCCAACAGCTATTTTTGCACTTTTCCTCCACTTGAGAAGGAAGAGTGATTGGTTTCTTCTAATGCCTGTTCATGAACTGACACGGACTCCAGTGTTCCTGAAACAAAATGTGAAACTGACATTCTTGTCAATTTTATGGCTGCCATTCACTGAATAGCAGCCATGAAAATGACAAGAATGTTGATTTCACTTAGCTGCTCCACAGCAGAAAGTCTGATAGCCTTTGGTTCCCCAGCTGGAGCTCTAGGAGCTGCACTTCAGGATTCCCACTTCAGACAGAGCTTTGGGGAATGAGAGGCATCCTGCAACAAAGCGGGGAGCCTAGCAGCCCCAACAATCCTATGTTACATGTGCTACTACGGGTATTGGAAGTAGACCGGTTGAAATCTTTACAATCAAGTAAGCTCTGCATTTGCATGGGGTTTGCTTTCGTTAAAAATGTTGTCAAAAGACAACTCATTCAAGAGGAGGACCGGAAAACTGACCATGAATACATACGAATTTAAAGAAGACAATACTGAAAATTATAGTAAATCTCCTTGGAAAAAGAGCAAAACTAACTAACTTGAATCACATGTGCAAACTGAAAAGCTGTGGTGTACTAAAAACTCTGTTAAATTGTAGACTCTCACTTCAAATTTCAAGGTGGGGTCCTCATCCTACTCGTAGACTAGAGCACTCTGTAGGAAAGTGTGCAAAACTAGACCCAAAAGCAGTCAATTTTGCAAGCAGACAGCTAAAGTAGGTGAGGTGAGTTGTGCCCCTTTGTTTTAGGAACTAGCCTGCTTTGTCTCTCTGTTCTTGGGATCTTGCAAGTTATCATTCAAAGAAATAAAATAGTGTTATGTTGCAATCTGCCAGCAACAGTATTTCATGTTTTTTATCTAACTCCTCTGTGTGCATGCCATGACACATAATCAAAGGTTCCACATTCCCTACAGAAAGTTCTCAAAAGTTTAATTTTTTAAAGACCACCACTTATACATGTACATTTTTAGGAAGGAAAGTAGCACTAAATAAAGCATAGAATTGAAAATATAATGCAACTTACAAGTTGACAATAAAAATAATATATCGACTAGATATAGCACTAGTTAGTTATACGAGGTAATATTATGAAGAATCTGTATGTTGACTGTTCACCTTAAGATTGGTTTACACTTACCAAGTTTTTTTTTATTGGTAGGTTTGCAGCTTTCCTTCTTCAAAGACTCAGTACACAATGGAGAATTTGGCAACAGAGAGCAACTAAAGATAAAAATCAACAAAATTGCATTAGATACATGTGACATTGCACCCCATAATGCTTTATGGAAATATGCTTATGAATGTATATATGACATAACTGGAATACGTTTCATGCTACATATGCCATGTAACATATCTCTGCAAAGGTTACGATCTACTGAATATATTCATCCTATTTGTATGCATGTATCATGTTTGTATTTGCAGTTATGAATATTGGCTGTGTACTTGTTTGATTTTAAGTAGCCTTAGTAAGGCATTTGGTCAGCTTCTTAAGAAAGGAATTTGCAAGTTAAGTGCCCAATCAAGAAACACTTAACAGACAAGGGAACCTTGGAAAATTCCAATCCACATAAGAAGTTTACCTGGGGACATTCAAGGTAGCATGTAAGCAATGGTTGCCACTTGTAAGGAACTGGGTCATGCATGGACATGTGACTTGCCCATGTGACTCCAAAACTCCATCTTGGAGCTGGATTCTGCATAGGAGAGAGGAGGGGGTCTCCACCCACAAGAGAAAGTCTATTTAAGCCCTTGGGAGACCCTGCCATTTTGTCTTCAGCTCCACCCCAAAGGATACCTGAAAGAAACTGGAACAAAGGACAGTAACTACAGGGGTGTGAGTGATTGCTGGACCCAGACTAGAAGGCGGCTAGTCCATAAAAGAGGCTTATTGGAACATCTCTGAGGGTGAGATTTTATCTGTATTCAGCTTCTTACTGTATTAGGTGTAGACTTGCGTGTTTTATTTTATTTTGCTTGGTAATTCATTTTGTTCTGTCTGTTATTACTTGGAACACTCAAATCCTACTTTTTGTATTTAATAAAATCACTTTTTAATGCATTAATTAACCCAGAGTATGTATTAATACCTGGGGGGGCGGGGGCAAACAGCTGTGTATCTCTCTCGATCAGTGTTATAGAAGGCAAACAATTTATGAGTTTATCCTGTATAAGCTTAATACAGGGTAAAACGGATTTATTTGGGGTTTGAACAGCCTTGGGAGCTGGGCATCTGAGTGTCAGAGACAGGAACACTTCTTAAGGTGTTTTCAGTTAAGCCTGTAGCTTTTGGGGGACGTTGTTCAGACCTGGGTCTGTGTTTGTAGCAGGCTAGCGTGTCTGGCTCGAACCAGGCAGGGCACTGAAGTCCCAAACTGCCAGGGAAAGTGGGCTCAAAGGTAATCCCAGCACATCAGTTGGCAGTTCCCAAGGGGTTTTCTGTGATCCAACCCATCACAATAAGATCTTCATATTAGAATAAAATACTATAAGTTATATTTTTTGCTATCAGATAGAGACAGAGAAATACCAATTAGCGTTTTGCAAAGTGCAAATTTGAAGAATGCACAGTTGACTAAGTCCACCCCAAATGTATGGTGTTACAAGGACCACACAGGCACAGCCAAACCTGACCTAGGATTAGGACTCCCAAAACATTACTCTAAGACAGGGGTGGGCAAACTATGGCCCGCGAGGCTGTCCTGCCCGGCCCCTGAGCTCCTGGCCTAGGAGGCTCGCCCTCGGCCCCTCCCCTGCTGTCCTCCTCCCCCACAGCCTGAGCTCGCTCGCTCTGCCACCGGCGCAATGCTCTGGCTGGCGGGGCTGTGAGCTCCTGGGGCAGCGCAGCTGCAGAGCCCGGCCTGACCCAGTGCTCTGTGGTGGCGGCGGCGGCGGCAGCGTGGCCCGTCTCCAGCCGGGTGGTGTGGCTGGAACGCCCCCAGCGCTCCAGTCAGCATGGTAAGGGGGCAGGGGAGGTTGGATAGAGGGCAGGGGAGTTCGGGGTGGTGGTCAGGGGGCAGGGGTGTGGATGGTGGTTGGGGGAGGAACAGGGGGTTGAATGGGGACAGGAATCCCGGGGGGCAGTCAGGAAGGAGGAGGGATTGGATGGGGCAGCAGGGGGCAGGGAGAAGGGGTGGTTGGATGGGGAGGGGTCCCAGGGGGGGCAGTCAGGAATGAGAGGAGGGGTTGGATGGGGCGGCAGCGGTCTGGGGGCAGTCAGGGGACAGGAAGTGGGGTGTGTGGATGGGGCAGGGGTCCCAGAGGTGCCATTAGATAACAGGGGGGGTTGGATGGGGCAGGAGTCCCAGGGGGAGCAGATAGGAGGTGGGGGCTGGGCCAGGACACCCTCCCCTAACCGGCCCTCCATACTATTTACGAAACCTGATGCGGCTCTCAGGTCAAAAAGTTTGCCCGCCCCCGCTCTCAGAATTTTTTTTAAAAACCCAATTCATTGCTCATTTATTTGAACACTGACTGAAGAGTCCAAGACAGTATGGGTGAAGTGCTGGCCCTACTGAAACCAGTTGAAGGTCTGCCAAGGATTTCACCCACTATATTAGCTAAACTACAGTATTTTACAGTGATAGGCAAATGAGTAGATTAATAAGATGTGATCATGGAACAATATAACCTCTAATGTTTTTTAATCTGTGTATTTCAGATTTAGAATACAAATCCATAGTTCTGTACACTGAGAAAAAATGAGAGGTTACTCACCTTGTGCAGTAACTGGAGTTCTTCCAGATGTATCTCCTCCTCAGGCACTACGTTTTAGATGTGCTTACACCCCATGCACCTTTGAGCTGAGATTTTTGGTAGTACCACTTGTTCGGCTCACACCTTTGCCCTACAAATCCTTATACCCCGGACTGAAGCTATAAAGGGCTGTACAGTCAACGTGCCCTCAGTTCCTTCTCAACCGCAAAGTCCTCAAAGGAATCTCTGAAGCAAAGGGGAAGGAGGGCAGGTAGTGGAACACCCATGGGGACACACATCTCAAAGAACTCCAGTTACTGCACAGGGTGAGTAACCTCTCCTTCTTCAGGGGGCTTCACTTCAAGTGACTACTGAGCAGTAGCCACAGGTTGAGGATGGGGCTTCAGAGCCACATCCAAGACTGATAAAACTGCATTCCCAAAGGCGGTATCTGATCTTAAAGACTGGACTACAGCATAATGTCTGGAAAAGGTACATCTTGGGTATATACTGAAGTCCAAGTTGGAGCCTTGCAAATGTCCAGAATAGGAACACATTTGAGCAAGGCCATAGAGATAGAAATCTCGTGGAATGGACCAAGCCCCTAGAAGGAGGCTGAATGTCAGATGACCTGAAGCATGATACAGCACAATCAGAAGTCCCCAAGTCGAGCGACTCTGGGTGAAAACTGCTGAACCTTTAGATCTATCTGCAATGGACACAAACTGTCTGAGTAAATTCCCAAATTACCTGACTCTGCCCAGAAAAATGGCTAATGCCTTTCTAACATCCAACGTTTGTAATGAAGCATCCTCCCTGGACTGATAAGGTTTTGGGAAAAAGATGGGAAGATGTATGAGTTGATTAATATGAAACTCCTATGACACCTTGATTAAAATTTAAGATGGGGACATAAGGAAACTTTGTCCTTGAAAAATACTATAAACAGAGGGTCCTGTGGCACCTTTGAGACTAACAGAAGATTCAGACTAACACGGCTACCCCTCTGATACTTGATATCAACAGAGGGCCTTCCATGGGAGCCCCTATTTCTCCAACCCTTCATCCAGAGGCGATGTGGCCATCTTCATAGAAGAATTAATGAGGGAAGAGGTAGCCACTGAATCAAAAGGGAAGATTCATAAGGCATTTAAGTACAGATTCAAATCCCAAATTAGAGTGGGTTCCTTAACTTGAGTGAAAAGGTTCCGCAACCCTCTGAGAAACCTCACAGTTGTGGGATGAGCGAAAACTGAAATCCTTCAACTAGGGAATAAGAGGCTGCTATAATTGCTAGGTGTACCCTGATAGAACTTTTACATCATTTTTGTCTTTTTAAATTCTGGAAGGTAATCCAAAATATTGAGAAGGATGAGTTAACAGGTGGAAAATGTCTCTGATCACACCAAATGCTGAACCTCTTCAACTTGTTAAGTTACGTATATCTCATGGAATCTTTTCTACTGTTCAATAATACCTGTTGTACCTCCTCAGAACATGAAGTCTCTATTCCTATGAACCATCGAGAAGCCAAGCTTTGAGATGAAGGATCCTCGGGTAGGGTGAAACATCCGACGTGCTTCGTCAGAGAGAATAAGAGGAATGGACAGAGGAGCCATTGCCTGACAAACAGGTGAATTAGGTCTGTCTGGGCCATGTCAGAATTATTAATATGATCGTGGCCTTGTCATGCTTGATTTTGTTTACCACCCTCAGAAGCAGAGGTATCAGAGATGGCCTCTTGTCCACAGAATAAGAAAGACATCTCACACTGAGAGATGGTCTAATCACCCTTCCCGCCAAACAAAGTCATTCGCACTTCTTGTTGCTAATGATCTTGTAGCGGGATGGTCACCCGCTCCTGCTCTGAGGGGGTTAAAAACAGCCCTTGGAAAGGACGGGGGGGGGTGAGAGAAAACACCCTGGGCTGATTGGGGGAAGTAGCTGCAGCTGGGCCACGCCCCAATCAGAGCCCAGCTGGCCCTATAAAGGCCAGGGTGGCCAGACACTCAGCAGTCTCTCTGAGTGCAGAGAGAGAAGGGCCTGGCTGCAGGGAACTAGAGCAGAGTACCTGGGTGGAGCAGGGCTGGGGAAAGGCTGGGGAGCTCCAGGCTGCGGCCTAGTGTTAGGCCAGGAGGTACTGGGAGTTGCAGAGGGCAGCCTGGAGATAGGCCAAGGCAGCAGGCCCAAACCCAACCTTGCCTGTGATGAGTAGGCTGATACTGCAGTCTGCCCCAGGGAGTGGGGCTAGATGGTGACTGGCAGTAGCCTGACACTGAGGCGGGGTAGGGTAGTGAGTGGGGTTCCCCTGGGAGGAGAGACCTAGCGTGTGGGTACTGCCAGCGTGCAGCACCTCGAGCAAGGGGCACCGGGGTCCTGGGAGGGACACGGGGCCCAGAAGTAGAGAGCAAAGCAGATCACCGGCCTGCAGAGGGTGCTCCGGAGGCTGGGTTGAGCTAATTCCCTGAGAGACCAGCAGGAGGCGCCGCAGGGGTGAGTCCGCTCGTGTTACAGATCTATATCTGGAACTCCCCAAGTCAAAGATCTGATTGAGTATCTGAGAGTCCAACTCTCACTTGTAGTCTTGAAACTCCCACACAGACCTTATTTGGGTCTTTCCATCAACCGAGAGAATCGCAAACTTGACAAGGGACCAACACCAGCTTGCTCAGACTGTGTTTGTTTGGAGTCTAAACAGTCCAGAGCCAGCCCTGGAAACCTCAAAGGTGTAGCCTGGCACGAAGTGTCACAAAAGGTACATGCTGCCATGTGTCTGAGCAGTTGAAGAAAATTTCTTATTGATGTCTGTGTGCTGATTTGAATCATTGAGATTAAAGCTGTTAACATCAGGAACCTGACAGTGGGCAGGTAAGCCCTGGCTGATATTGCATCTAAGGAGGCCCCTATAAACTCTACCCATTGTACCAGGGTCAAAATAGATTTCTTGACGTTGACCTGCAACCCTAACTCACAGAACAGGGACTTTGCCATCCTTACTGCAGAGAGAACCTCACTGAAGATTTCAGGGTAGCAGCCGTGTTAGTACTCCTGTTCTTTTTGAGGATACAGACTAACAAATTTGTTAGTCTCTAAGGTGCCACAAGTACTCCCGTTCTTTTTTCACTGAAGATTGGCCCTTGAGTAGCCAGTCATCTAGACAGACATACAATTATCCCCAGTTGTTCGAGGTAAGCTGCAACCCCTGCTAACATCTTCCAAAACACCCTGGGGGCAGAAGAGAGACCAAATGGGAGCACTCAATACTGACAGTGATCTTGATCATCAAAAAGCAAAGGAATCGCTTGAGATGGATGAATGGTGATATGAAAATAGGTTTCCTGAAGATCAAGGGCCGACAACCAATACCCCAGTTACAATGATGGAATTATCACTGTGGGAGTCACCATCTTGAATTTTTGAGATTTCAAAAAGTTATTTAGGAGTCTTAGATTTAAAACCGGTCTCCATCCCCCGTTTTTTTTCAGGACCAGGAAACAGTTGGAGTAGAAGCCCCCTCCCTTCTGTGCTGAACTGGAACTTTTCTGTGGCTCCTATACGCAGAAGGGAGTCAACTTCCTGACTTCGCTAATGAGTCATTAGCGGAGTCCCTGATGAGCAACAGGGAGGGGGAAAAGAGGACAGCAGGAAGGGAGGAAAAATGGATGGATTACCCCAATCTTATAACTGATGGCCCGGGGGGAGGTGCTGGCCTGGATCTGATACTGAATGGAGAGAACGTTCCACCATTAAGAGTCAGAGTCTCATCTCTCAATTCTTTACAGGCAGAGCTAGGAAAGCAGAGCAAACGGAGCACTTTTGAGGGACATATGACTCCTCCAAGCAGCGGATGCACTGGGAATATCCGTCACTGACGAGGAGAACTTTCTGGCAAGAGAGGCACCGTTTGAAGCCTAGAGAGCCTGGCATACTCTAGAGCAACAGTGATCTGAGGAGAAGGGGGAAGGAATTGAGACTAACCCTTCAAAATACAAGCTAGTTAGCTCACTAGGTACATAGATAAGTAGGAAAGGTAATTAGTTTGTAGTTTTGAACAGAAAGGCACACTAACAATCTGTCTCAGGACGAAGCAGCAGAGAAGGAACTAAGGGTGGTTCAACTGCACAGCCCTATATAGTCTCAGTGCCGGGCAGGAGGATGTGTAGAGTGCACGCATGGGCCAAATGGGCTCTACCACCAAAGATCTCTGATCAAAGGTTCATGGAATATAAACACATCTGAAGTGGAGCACCTATGGGGACACTACTAGAACCATGAAATATTTGAAACCATCCCATACCTTGCAATAACTGAAAGCCTCTTCTCCTTTCCACATAAGAGAAAATCACTCTGCTGAGATCTCATCAAAGCAGCAAGGTTAATCTCCAGCAAAGCAATCGTATTTTCAAACATCGAGGTAAGCAAGCAGAAAACCTGCAGTGACAAGACCATGATGTAACAGTCCCTTCACTTCAAATTAAGCTATAACTCTAAATAAACGTTATTGATGACAGCAGAAAGTGAGGGATTATTCAATGCCATTCATGAAAACTGCAAATAAACCAGTAACTGTTAGATGGATTAGATAAAATCAAAGGGTTAAGCAGTACTCAGGAAGGCAGCCATTGTCTTCCTAAACATATGTTCAAACTGGTTAAGGAACTTAATTGCACCCCAAACTGGCCTGCATACCTGGGGTGAAGTGTGAACTCTAACCCCCTCTACATTCCTGATACCATAAAAGTAGCATGAAAAGGAAGTGTATCTTGGAGGAAATTCCGTGGGTTTTCAAGGAAGTAATTTATATCAAGATCCTGGGCTGCAGGGATGAGTGAGCAGAAGTCATCTTTAAAACAAAAACACTCCTGTTTTTAAGTAGGAATAAGGCCCTTGGCTCAGTTCACAGTCCTGTGGGCAACAAGCACTGCAGCAAATAGGCCATACCAGCAGGAAAAACCCACATGCCCTAAGTAACAGGTCATGCTTTCTTGATGTGGTGCACAAGCTGCCACATCATCAAATAACTTTCGGAGCTCTCTCAAAAAGATTGGAAGGGATCCTGCCCTGCAGCTTGCTTGGGAACAGGGCTGGCCTTACCACAAGGCAAACTGAGGTGGCCACCTCAGGTGTCAGACTGTGGGGGGGTGCCACTAGGACCCAGAGTGTAGAAAATTGTGTCTGCTGGTGGTGCATATGTATCCTCTCTGCTCTAGATGCACAGAGATGGTGGAGTGCTGTACTGGAGGAAGGAGGGCACAAGAGACATAACAGGTAGGCAGGAGAAAAGGTGAGCAGGAATAACAGAAAGCAGCAGGAGCTGCAGGGAGAGAGAGGAGAAGGAGGAGCTTCTTATGTACCTCTCTAGCACCCCCCAGGAGCCTGGACTAATTAACACCAGCTTCTCAGGGAGCTTCCTGTTTCCTGCTGCTTCCCTGAACCCATTTGAGGAGAACAATCAACTGAAGTAGTAGGAGCCAGTTAGGCCTTTAAGACGCTGATATCTTCCCTCACTCAGGCCCTCCTACCAGCCTGCTTATTTGTCCCCTTCAATTGACTGTTGAGAGCCACTATAGCTGGCACAGAACAGCAGTCAGAGTGAAAGAAGAAAATGCCCTTCTGGGACAGCATTCAGAAAAAGAAAACAAGCAAAGGAAGCTTTTCTATCTAAGCAGGAAGGAGCTCTCCTGAGATACATAGACACAGATGTTCACGGGGAGCCTTCCGGCCCCAGTGAGGACGTGAATGGTTAGGAGATGCCTGATCTTTCAGTTAGTCAGAGTGCAGGTGACATGGCAGCTACTGCAGCATCCATATCTCCATCTCAAATGGATGGAACCATGCTCATTCCTGAAGAAAAGTGTAGATCAGAGAAGAGTGTGGTGGAGGCGCAAGAAACAGCTGTGCTGAGTTTAGTTCCTTAAGTCTAGATGATCCAGGACTATGGACCCACTTGAGCAGTATCCTGAGGGACTTCCTTGTACTGCATGGGCCACAGCAAGTGAAAAATTTCATGTTCCCCAAAGACAATGAAAATAGAAGTTTCCATCCAACACATTACTGGCGCGAAATCCCCAATGGTGAGCACCTGCCTCATTTGTTGTTCCTGACATAACTGTCTGAGGTTCATATCAAAAACTAGAAACATCTATTTAAGTTTTTGTTACTAATAATAGTATATACGTGGTGGGGATTTTAAAGTTACTCATTGACTATACAGTGGAATCATCAGCCACCTTCAGTAAAAGTACTATACAATTCACAGCAAGTAAAACAAAATTTATTCAGCATGCTTTCAACATTTTGATAACAAAACTTTAGAAAATAAAACAGAGAAGTTTAAAAATAATTGAACAGTATTTGCACCATTCACCTGAAAGTTATTGAAACTTAATAACTTGTTTAATAAACATAGTAATTGTGTGCTTACCTTCCCATTAACTGCCTTCCTCATTAATGCGCATGATCCAGCAAACTGAATGGTGAGGCCACTGTAATCTTTACCAGAAAAATTGTAAAATTGTATTGTCCTTTTTTTAAACAGGAAATTAAATCAGAGAAAATATTGAGTGCAAATCACTTCTGTACTAATTTTACACCAGTGTAACTCCATTGTCTTCAGTAAAGATACTCCCAGTTTACATCAGTAAAAGTGCAACATGAACAAAGCCCTTATGTCTAATAATCATAAATAAATTATAAAATTAGATGCAAATTCATTACTAATTATTTCATAACAGTGTGCTAGTGCAACTGATCAGCACAACTAGGAAAAGGGACAGCATGTGAATTATAACCATGTATTGATCAGGAGCCCTGGCTTTCAGCCCTATGCAACCATTTTTGCATACAAATCCTTATATCATTCACATCAGATCAGAGGGAAAAAATAAATACTTATGAATCATATCAAACTGTATGATCATACCTTTATAATGTAAAACTGCTTCTAATTCAAAGTTTGCCAAGTTAATTATGAACAAACCAGTAGAGCTTCCTATCCACAAACATCTGGCATTTACAGCAGGAAAACTAATTGTAAACGGAAGAAAAAGAGTTATCTGTACATTTTCCTTTTTATCACTTAAGATACACACAAACTGCTTTGTTCAAGCATTCTATTCCCCATTCCACCACCACACAAAGAAAACTGGCATCCCAAAAAAATGAAACTGGGCATTACAATGTTAAATGGAGATTTTTTGAAAATACAAGTAAATTAGAAAATTTGACAGGCTTTGAGAAGTAAGAATAGAAATATTTATGATTTTCTGTAACGGCTCAAAATGTTTAGGTTCTGAAAGAGAGAAGCCAAACTAATCATAATACAGTACAAGCAAACAGAAAAGATGAATGGGAAAAAGCAGATGGTGTTTTTAATATGGACTTTTTACTTCTATGTATTTGTTTCTTTTATGGTGGTGAATCAACATTTACTACAATTCCTGAAATATAACAGTTACAGTGTGGTAATTTTTTTGTATTTCTAAGATTTCTACTAATGTATTTTCAATTTTAAGTCTTCCTCCTACTCAGCTTACTATGACTGGGAAGTTTCTTATCTCTTGGAGTGACATCCTAAGAGTAGAACTGGTCAGAAATTTTCCATTGGAAAATGCTGATTTGATGGAATTGAAATGTTCCAAGGAAACATGCCAGTTATGTCAACATTTTCAGTGGAAGCCACATAGGCTGGCAAGCTGGCCTGCCTGATCTGCCTCCCACCTGCCAACTTGAGTAGGCAGGTTGGCAGAAAATCAGAATCCCCAGCTAGCCTGCTCCCCAGTTGCCCACCTAGTGGGCATGCTGCCTGGCTCCCCAGATGCCCACCTGGCAGGCAGGCAGCCCCAGAATTCTAGCTGGCTGGCTTCTGGGTGGGCTCCCTGTTTTTCTATATTATACCAACCATAACAGAAAATTATCAATTACTAAACAAAATACCAGTTAGACCCATTACAAGTGACCAGGTAGAATACCGGTTGAACAAACCAAGTACCAATTAAAAACAATTAGAATATCAATTACTAATTCTAATACCAAGTAGCCATTGCAGTACTAATTACCAGTTAGCAATTTATATCAAAATATATAATATAATCATAAACATATTTATATTATGATATGTCAAAATACTCAAACATTGAGACTTTTATATTATATTATAAACATATATAACTAAAGTCTAATTGACAATCAAAACCAAATGATTTTGATAGTATTGAAATAAAATGTAGATAATGTCAAAACAAAATGTCATTTCAATTTATTTGAAACCAAATTAGGGGATTTTGTTCTGCAGGAAGTTTCAAAATGTCTGGGGTTTTTTTTGTTTTTTTGTTTTGTTATGATTCTTAAAAATATATAGAGACACATTTTGGAATTCCTCGCACAACAGGAATTTCAGTTTCTAAACAGGTTTATCTAACAGACATTTGCGAATGCTACTGTCAGACTAATAAGAGGTTAATAAAACAGCAGGCAACCACCAGTTTCTCTTTCACAAAGTTTCTAGTACACAACCTATATGATCTCCACTGATCCTGTGACCAATAGTCCTGGCATTACTCCCTAAATCAGATATCTAGTATCCTGTCATGATTTTGTTCTTACCAAGCAACTATAATGCCAAATTTTCTGAATTCTTTTGCTTAATATTTAGGATATTTTCTATGTACATGTATGTAACGTTCATTTACAAATACTTCTTAAGTATTAATATTGCTGCATAGACTTTAGTGAACCATAATAAATGCAAGACCCATTAAGGAGTACAGAAAGTTGTCATATTTGCATTGTAATAGCCAAATAAAATAGGGGCAAGAACTATACTCTGTGGGGAAAATATTTTCCTGCAGAAAGTCCTCAAATATTTTGCAAAACCTTCTTCGTAAAATCCCAAACTTCTCCAGGTTCTCTCATTCCTCCAATAATATCGAAGCAATGCAGTCAACATGCTCATGTTTTTGGTGGATCTTTGTGGACGACTCTCTTCCTCACTAACATACATTTTTACACATGAAATTGAAGATTTAATAGCAAAGTGTTTTTTCTAGACTGGGTGCTTTGTCAGATCTGCACTTATCCTTTTGCTTTTCAGAGTAAACTATAAGTTCCTTCAGCACCACCCATTAAGAATCTGATCAAGAGCCAATTGGCTTAGGGAATCTTTCCACTGACATCAATGGGCTTTCTATCAGACCCTAAAAGGAAGGCTGAGAAGATTGTACAGTTTTCCAATACTTCAGGAAATAAAAGTCTAAGATGTAATCAGTGAAAATGTAGTAACAAAGTCAGCAAAAAAAAAAAATAATAATAAAACCAATGATGCTCCAAGACCCCGTTCAAAATTATAGGAAAAAAACAGAAGGCAACCATGAAAGACTGAATGGTGTTCTAACACCAAATTACTGAGACTACTTGTTCAGTAAAATACTACTCAACACAAATAAGGATGACTGACTCTGGCCTGCTATTATCTATTTAAAAAAATAATAATCAGGATTTGCTCTCTTTCTGTTTATTCCCCTCCTTGTGCCACTACCAGAGAGTGTGTGTGGGAGTGGGGTGGGGGCGGTAAGAGCACCAAACTGGGTTTAAAATGGAATTTAAAATAAAGAATATAATTTCACCACTTGACAGTGCTAAACCAAAATAACACAGTAAGCTTTATTATTATTGCATTTTGCAATAATTGAGAGGAACAATGTAAAATCTCTATGTAAAAAGAATATATGCAAACACTATGCATATTCATATATACCCTTAATTTTACCCACCTATAACGTGAACCCAGCAAAGAAAGATATCTTTGGACATAATCAGGATATGAGAAGAGGAGAACTGGCATGAATTAAGGAAAATGCCACCCTAACAAAGCCAGAACAAACCTAGAATGTCCACATGTGTGTTAAGGCAGTAACACTGGCAATTTTATAAAATGAAATCCACTACTCAAACACAGAAGGCAAGGGACCAGACTGATCTGTTGCAATTTCAGCTACTACTCTTATGGAAAGAGCTATAATTGAACTGCAAGGCAATAATCCCAAAGAATGAGAAATGTGCTTAGGAAAAATATAAAAACTTGTTTATGACAAAGACTAACAATGTTTTGATGTCAAAATAAACAAACACCTGGATCAACATTTTAAAAAAAAAATGTATTCCAAATAGAGATAAAATTTAGCAAAAGCTCATTTTCACTGCTGTTAACCCGGCAGAGAAAATAAAACTATCAGAAAGGGCGGCTGGATTCTATTCCTTTTTGTACATCAACAAAATAGTTTATAGAGTCCAACTGCAAGGCCAGTGAGTTACACCTTTACAGCCCCACTGAGAGCAATGAGATTACACAAGTGTTGCCATGGGCACCGTTTGGCCTGGAGAACTTTTCTCACTGTCAACAATGCGTGAGAAGGAAAGAACCAAGCATGACTTTTAGATACCAAGATGAGTTTGCAGTGCTGGTACACCTCTACCCCTATATAACGCTGTCCTCGGGAGCCAAAAAAATCTTACTGCGTTATAGGTGAAACCGCATTATATCGAACTTGCTTTTATCCGGCAGCCCCGTCCCCCCGGAGCACTGCATTATATCCGAATTCGTGTTATATCGGGTCGCGTTATATCGGGGTAGAAGTGTACTTGTAAAAAGTTTTTTTCTTTTTAATCTGCAAACAGAGCACTGTTGATTTGGAAACAGAGAGATCATAAAAATCTATCAGAGGGGTAGCTGTGTTAGTCTGGATCTGTAAAAAGCAACAGAGGGTTCTGTGGCACCTTTAAGACTAACAGATGTATTGGAGCATAAGCTTTCGTGGGTGAATACCCACTTCGTCAGACACATGCTCTAATACATCTGTTAGTCTTAAAGGTGCCACAGGACTCTCTGTTGCTTTTTATCATAAAAATGGAATCTCATAATACCTCTTTAAAAAAAAAAGAATTACTTTTCAGAGTAGAAGCTAATTTTGTATTTTGTAAATTATTTTATATATTCCGCTTAAGTAAGAATAAATTACTAGGGCTTGCATCTCACTGAATGAACAAACTAAGCCCGGGCTGGGATGATTTAGTTGGGAATTGGTCCTGCTTTGAGCAGGGGGTTGGACTAGATGACCTCTTGAGGTCCCTTCCAACCCTGATATTCTATGATTCTATGATTCTATGTTACTATTGTATCATGAAATTAGAATAACCTGCAATTAAAGTAATTTGAGAGCCAAAATCAAATTGCTGGGCATGGTTTTCAGCCAAATAGTCAATGATAATTTATTGCACTTACAAGTTTTCTTCTTTGCCTAAATTTATTGATTGGTCACAGTGTTCAATTCTGAGGACTGGCAATGTTGTTTCCACTGTTTCTTCTGGTCTCCTGTCATTTGTGAGGTACAGCTTAGAAAACTTCTGTATTTGATCTAAAGAAGACAGACATCGACTATTATCAGACTAGTGAAATGGATCAAAAGTGACTGAAATGGAATAAAGAAGTAAAAAGGTTAGCACAGTGGTAGCACAATGTACTAGCATGAAGAGGGATCACATTTAGAGGCCTTTGCTCCTGTAGATGGGAATACCAGAGCCAGCACACTAGAAATACCTCATCCCTCTCTGAAACACCACCACTCTATTTTGCTATTTTACGGTGACTGGTCTCAGAAACCTAGTCCTGCCATTATCAGATAGAAACAGTCACTATGCCGTAGAGACACTGAGGTGGAAGGAAAAGCAAATAGCACAAATAAAGATTCTTAGAACTTCAGAGGAATTAACAAATGTTTATTCCAGTTATACAAGTGACAAATAACTCAACAGGACCCAATTCTCCTCTCCTTTGAAGCCTCTGGTAAATCTCTTACTGCCTTCAATGAGAACAGTATCTAATCCACAAAGTACAGCATTTGATATACACAAACAAAGGGCAACCTTTGTCCTCCTAGATACACGTGCTTAACTCCTATTGAATTCAGTGAGAACTGTACATGAAAATCTGATGGCAGAATTCAACTAATGGTGCTTATAAAGAGAATACATTCAGTAGCATACAATAAGAATTAAAGCATAACATAGAAAAGTGTTCTAGAAACATCACAATACCTAATTGTTGTCTAGATTTTCCTGTTTTGCTGTAGAATTTATCTCGCTCTTTCTTTAAGTTTATATGTACCACACAACGGTACTGATGTCCACTGAGCAAACTGAAGATCCAAAGCTGAAGGAGGAGGACAGAATCAGTCACAGCATCAGCTTTTTGACACGGACGATAACACTCATTCACAGTGTGGAGTTAATAATTAGGTTGATAAAACACTAAATAACAAATTAATACCATTTACCCCTCACACTGGCGCATCTCATTGCTTAAACAGCATATTTTAGGAAATTTTAATATCACAAGTGCAGAATTTATAACACAAAGAGTCAATCACATGTATTCATGTTTTAACAATACCAAGGAAGATTTTCAAAGGCCAGAAGGCAGTAAGAAGCCTAACCCCCATTGACTTTCAATGGGAGTTGGGTGTCTAACTGCTGTTTGTACCTTTGAAAATCTCCCCCATCATCTTTTTGAAATGATTATAAATTGTTACAGAAACCTTTGGAAACTTGCATGCGATATCTCATTGGCTCATATATGTCCTTTATTGCTTACACTTTCTAGACACTACAACAGTCTAGCCTTTCATTTTCTCCACACTCCTCTGAACTGGTGCAGTGGGTGAATAAAGCATTTTATGGCTATAGCAAGATGTTTTTTAAAAAACAAACAAACAATCTTAAAGATTGACTAAACTACAAATTACCACAGATCTCAATTTGCAAAGATTCCCAGCAAGACTCGCCCATATACTTCTAGCTTAGAGTTATGCTGACTGGCCAATAAATAAAAAAATTAATTGATTTTCACACCTCATTTTAAAACAAACTTGCAACTTCTCAGTCTGCATACACAGTATATTCTATTACCGATATGTGATTTTAAACAGCTTTAACAATGTATTTAGAAAAGTTTTTCCATTTAGTTTTAAAGCTCAGTTCTATGCTATCAGTAATCAAAATTAAGGTTTAGAGCAGTGAATTATGCTAATTAAAGTTGTCTTTGGAACAATTCCAAATACAGAGATTGTGACACTTCCTGATACACAGGATGTTCCTAAATGTTTTGATATTTTGACAGAAATTAATGTTTACAGCATTTGCTTGATTCTCACCTGCCCATCAGCACATCCTGTAATAATCTGTTTATTTTCTTCATCAATGAACAGACTTAGCAAAGGAAATGCTGTTAAAAAAAATGCAGTTATTTTTATAATACACATAAATCAGATTTTATATTTAAAAATATGGTGCCAATTCAGTCAATGGGCCATAAGCACATGCTAATGTGCCTTCTCAAATTGTGGTAAAAGAAAACAAAACAGCTCCTTTCATCATGTGTGTATCCTAATTAGAATAAAAATGAGCATAAATAGCATGGAAATGCCATGTATTGTGATTGTCCTAAGAAAATATTAACACAGCATTTATGTAAAAGCTATTACAGTATGCACACACAATGGGAAGACTCCCTTGTGCCATACATAACATCTCATGAATGACAAGAACAAGGTGCTCAGATATAATGGGGACTAGTATAACATAAAATACCTATATGTACCAAATGAGATGGCATTAATTCAAGCATGTCACTAATACTAACACAAATAAAATGTGCATATGCAATACCTTTAGTTAGGCAAGTTATATTTTACGCAAGTAGGCCAAAAATTTCTAACTTGGCACTAAATCTGTATTTTCAGGGATGCTGCAGTTCCCACCAACTTCAAATTTGCAAATTAAGGCCTAGTATTTACCGGCTAACTGTGCTATTTTGAGTATATCAACCCACAAAGGTGGACACTTATTTTTTCCTTAGTGTGAAGAGGAGGTTACTCACCCTGTGCAGTAACTGACGTTCTTCGAGATGAGTGTCCCTGTGGGTGCTCCACTCTAGGTGTTGGTGCGTCCCTGCGCCTTCACTCGGAGACTTTTCGTAGCAGTACTCGTACTGGCCACACATGCGCAGAGGCTGCCCCCCGCAGTGAGTCTAGGATAATAGACTCACTGCGCATGCGTGGCCAATCTCCTCAGTTCCTTCTCTACAACGGAGGCTACCCCAACTCTGAAGTAGAGGGGAGGAGGGTGGGTAGTGGAGCACCCACAGGGACACTCATCTCGAAGAACGTCAGTTACTGCACAGGGTGAGTAACCTCCTCTTCTTCGAGAGAGATGTCCCTGTGGGTGCTCCACTCTAGGTGACTTAAAAGCCGTGTATCTTAAGGAGGTAGGGACTTCGGATCTGATAGGAACACCATTGATAGTACAGCCCTGCCCAAACGTATATCAGATAGAGGGCCTTGAGTAAGGGCATAGTGTTTAACAAAAGTGTGCTCAGAGGACCAGGTAGCTGCTTTACAGATATCAGCCAGGGGAACTTTGCGTAAGAATGCTACAGAGGCAGCCATAGATCTAGTGGAGTGTGTTCTGATGCCGTCTGGAGGTGTAACTTTCTTCATCTGATAGCACAACCGGATGCACAGAGAAATCCAGTTCGAAAGTCTCTGGGTAGAAATAGGTGTACCTCTGGAACGCTCCGCGATGGAAACAAAAAGTCTGGAAGAATTTCTAAAAGGTTTGGTTCTATCCAAATAGAAGGACAAGGCCCTGCGTACATCTAGTGTATGCATTGAGGCTTCGAACGAGTTCGCATGTGGCTTCGGGAAAAAGGTTGGTAAGTGAATCGGCTCATTAATGTGGAACGAGGAGTGTACTTTAGGAAGAAAATTGGGGTGTAACCTGAAGGTAACCTTGTCTTTGAAAAATATCGTATATGGTGGGTCTGCCATAAGAGCTGCTATTTCTCCTGCCCGCCTGGCGGAGGTAATTGCCACTAAAAATGCTGTTTTCATCGAAAGGTGTAAAAGGGAACACGTGGCTAGGGGTTCAAATGGTTGTTGGGTTAGGCAAGAAAGAACTAGATGAAGGTCCCACGGGGTGGTGGGTGGTTTTATGTCTGGGTATAGGGTTTGGAGTCCCTTGAGGAAGCGCTTGGTGATAGGATGAGCAAATACGGAAGTACCCTCAATTTTGTCATGAAAAGTTGTAATAGCAGCTAAATGGACCCTGATGGAACTGGAAGAAAGGCCGGATTGCTTAAGGTCCAATAGGTAGTCAAGTATGAGCGGAAGAGGTGCTGACGTGGGACTAAGTTGTTTAGTTGAACACCAGTGCGTGAATCGTTTCCACTTACATAGATAGGTGGTGCGAGTAGATTGTGTTCTGCTATGCAGGAGCACTCTTTGAACTTGTTCAGAACAATCTAGTTCATTTTGGGAGAACCATGTAGGAACCATGCTTTGAGGTGGAGCATGGATAAGTTGGGGTGGAGAAAACGGCCGTGTTGTTGTGATAGGAGGTTCGGAATGAGAGGCAAGGGGATTGGTGGTCGAATGGACATTTTGGTGAGAAACGGAAACCAGGGCTGTCTGGGCCATGATGGGGCAATTAGGATCACTTTGGCTCCATCTGTTCGTATTTTTATCAGGACCCTGTTCAGAACCGGTATCGGGGGAAACACATACAGTAAGTTTTGGTGCCATGGGATCATGAATGCGTCTCCCAGGGAATGTTTGCCTAGCCCTGCTCTGGAGCAAAAATTGGGACATTTCTTGTTTTTTGCAGTTGCAAAGAGGTCTATTACTGGGTAGCCCCAAATGCGGAATATGTCGTGAATGATGTGCCCGTTTAATTCCCATTCGTGATCCCATGGGAAACGTCTGCTTAGTTCATCCGCTGTGGTATTCATCACTCCAGGAAGGTAGGCCGCTGATACCTGGATGTTGTTCGCAATGCACCAGTTCCAGAGTTTCATAGCCTCTGTGCACAGGGACTGGGATCGAGCTCCCCCCTGCTTGTTCACGTAGAACATGCATGCAATATTGTCTGTCATTATGCGTACATGTTGGTTCTTGATCAGTGGTAGGAATTGACGGCACGCATTGCGAATGGCTCGAAGTTCTAGGACATTTATATGGAGAGAGGTCTCGGTTGAAGACCAAAGCCCCTGGGCTGTGTGGTGAGACATGTGTGCACCCCATCCTGTCAGAGATGCATCGGTCGTCAGTATGAGGGATGGAGCCTGCTGAAGAAAGGGGACTCCAGAGCAGAGGTTGGAGTGAATTGTCCACCACTGTAGAGAATCTTTGACTCGGGCAGGTATGGAGAGAGTCTTGTTTAGAGGGTGCACATTTGGTCTGTACACCGTGGCCAACCACGCTTGGAAGCACCTCATATATAGACGTGCATTTTGAACGACGGAGGTGCACGAGGCCATGTGACCTAGTATTTGTAGGCAGTCCCGGACAGTCACCTGGGGACTGTTGCGAATCCTTGTGGCTAGTTGACTTATAGAATTAAAGCGAGCTGGTGGGAGAGATGCCAACCCCGTCCGGGAGTTGAGGTATGCCCCTATGAACTCCAGATGTTGGGTGGGGTATAATGTGGATTTGTTTTTGTTTACTTGCAGGCCTAAAGATAGGAAACAATCGATGGTAAGCCGTATGGATCGGAGAGCTTCGTCGAACGTTGAAGCTTTGAGGAGGCAATCGTCTAGGTAAGGAAATATTACGACCCCTTGTTTTCTGAGGTAGGCTGTAACTACGGCTAGGATCTTGGAAAAAACACGGGGGGCCGTGGACAGTCCAAAAGGGAGAACCCTGTATTGGAAATGTGTGGAGCCGAGAGTAAAGCGTAGGAATTGTCTGTGGGATGGGTGTATAGTCACATGAAAATAGGCATCCTGTAGGTCGAGGGCTGAAAACCAGTCGCCCTGCTCCAGCGCTGGGATTATAGTGGTGAGAGTGACCATCTTGAACTTTTGCTTTTTGACAAATTTGTTGAGCCGCCTGAGGTCGAGGATTGGTCGCCATCCCCCATTTTTCTTCTCTGTTAAGAAATAATGGGAGTAAAAACCCTTCCCTCTGTGTCGTTCTGGCACAGTTTCTACTGCTCCCAGTTGAAGGAGATGCTGCACTTCTTGGAAGAGTAGTTGCTCGTGAGATGGGTCCCTGAACAGGGACGGGGAGGGTGAGGAAGGGGATGGCGTATCCAATTGTAACTACCTCTATGACCCATTTGTCGGATGTAATTTTCTGCCATTGATGAGAGAATGGTCGTAGGCGGTGTCCAAAGATAGGTGTGCCGGCTGAAGTGGGAACGCTGTTTTCTAAACCCTCGACCAATGCTTCAAATCTGCCTATTAGTTGGAGGGGATTGCAGCGCCCCTGTAGAATTAGGACGATGACGCTGGAATCTTGGTCTTTGGCATCGTTGTTGCTGTTGTTGTTCCTGTGGTCTATAGGAGTGTTGTGAAAATGTGGGGTAGCGTGGTCGGTGATAAGGTTGATATCTATATTGTTGTATTCTGGTCGCAAGTGGCTGGAGGCCTAGGGACCGGAGGGTTGCTCTTGCGTCCTTCATCGAATGCAGCATGTCGTTTGTGGTGGAGGCAAAAAGTTTTTCCCCATCGAAGGGAAGATCTTCAATGGTGCTCTGGACCTCTCGAGGGAAGAAGGAGGAAGAGAGCCATGAACCTCGTCGCATGACCACTGCTGTGGCGGTCGACCTTGCTGCAGTGTTAGCTACATCGAGGGCCGCTTTGAGAGCGGTGCGTGATATGGTTTGTCCCTCGGAAACCAGAGCTGTGAATTGTTGTTTCTTCTGTTCTGGGATGTGATCAATAAAATCCATGAATTTATTATAGTTTTTGTGGTCATATTTTGCAAGAACTGCGGTATAATTAGCTATGCGAAATTGTAGCGTCGACGATGCATATACTTTACGGCCGAAGAGGTCCAGGCGTTTACTGTCCTTGTTGGCTGGGGTGGAGCGGGCGTGCTGTTGTTTGGCCCTCTGGTTTGCTGCGTCCACTACCAATGAGTTTGGCGCTGGATGGGTAAAAAGGAATTCAGAGCCCTTTGAAGGAATGGAGTACTTCCTGTCCGCTTGTTTACAGGTAGGTAGGCTAGTGGCTGGATTCTGCCAGATGGATTTAGCGGGTTCTAAAAGGGCTATGTTGATTGGTAATGCCACTCTAGAGGAAGAAGAGGGCTGCAAAATGTCTGTTAGTTCATGCCGTTGTTCAGTGACTTCCTCTAAGTTAATTTTCAAGTCACCTGCAGCTCTTTTAAAGAGGTCTTGGAATTTGGCATAGTCATCCGACAGGGTTGGAGGAAGGGGAAGTAAGGCTTCCTCGAGCGTTACGTCGGACTCTGCTGGAATAGGAGCAGGACTCAGTTGCTCCTGGGAGTGTGACGGTGCTGCCTGGTATCTTATGTCACTGGCAGATCTGTCACGAGGCAGTGCTAAACCGGTGTTGCGCCTGGTCGAAGTGCCGTAGCGCATGTGTTCTCGGGGGTACGATGCCCCTGGTGCCCAACATTGCCAAGGTGGTGGGTAGGGCATAGGTGTTGCCATCCAAGGGTTCACTCCCCATGGGGCAGGATACTGAGGACAGGCTGAGGTAGTTTTTTTATAACCCCTGTTGATCTGGGTCTGGGAGTCTTGAGAAGGAGAAAAAACTGCCTGTGGATCAGTTTCCTCCTCACTGAAGGAAGGTTGTTCTGATTCTGAATCCAGCATTGGAGAAAAACAGGCATTTATCAGGGGAGACTGCAGAATAGGCGAGACCAATAGATCTGCTGTCTGAGTGAATTGAAAAGGTGAGGCTCCTGCATGAGGTGAAAGCTGCGGAGGAGGAAGTTGCCCTGAGGGAACATTCCTCTGAGCAGGGGTTTTTCCTTTGATCTCCCTGTCAGCCTGTGCTGCGATTGCCGGTGCCGTGGTAGGTGCCGGGGGAACAACATCAGCCCGCACAGGGTCAGGCAAGGCTGGAAATGTCGGCACCGTGTTCGTCTCGGTGCCGAACGGTGCCATAAACAAGGCAGGCAACTGAAAGCCTGAACTGGCAACTGAAGCCTCGGCACCGGAGCTTCGCCCCGCCGCCGCAGCCTGAGGCGGCTTTCCTGCGGAGCCTGAGGAGCCCGGCTCTTCAAAAGTGCTGAGGCGAGGAAACACAGGCAGGAAACTGTTGACCTGCCTGAGGCACTTTTGTGCCTCACCAACTTCTTTGCTGGAGAGGGCTGCCCCTTTTTTGTAGCTTTCTTCAGTTTTTTTGAAGCAGGGGGGCTGTGGCGGACAGTAGAGCTGGAGTCGGCTCCTGGGTCTGAAACTGACCCGATAGACTTCTGCAGGAGGAGCAGTTTCAGTTTAAGCTCCCTGTCCTTTCGTGCCCTGGAACTGAGTTTGGTACAGTGGGCACATTTTTGGGGAATGTGTGTTTCCCCCAGGCATTTTATACAATGAGAGTGGCCATCAGAGAGCGGAATAGCATCCTTACACGTAGAGCAGCGCTTAAAGCCTGTGGAGCCAGGCATGGTAGAAGCGGCTGCGGCTGAGAGAAATTTTTTTTTTTTTTTAAACAGATAAAAGAACTAATGAGCTACACTAACAAGAACTGATAAACTAACTACTAGAACAGGTAATAGTAACAAAGTGAGGGATTTCCTAACGAGCCTGCTGAGCTCCGTCTCAGGCCGGGGACGGTAGAGAAGGAACTGAGGAGATTGGCCACGCATGTGCACTATTATCCTGGACTCACTGCGGGGGGCAGCCTCTGCGCATGTGTGGCCAGTACGAGTACTGCTACGAAAAGTCTCCGAGTGAAGGCGCAGGGACGCACCAACACCTAGAGTGGAGCACCCACAGGGACATCTCTCGAAGAAGAAAGGTGCTTTCCTTTCAAAGGCAGGCATACAAAGAAAGAAAACCATACCTGTTAACACTGCTGATTGGTATATTAGCAATCCAGTACAATAGTCCCAAACCTTTGGAAAAAACGTACATTAAAATGTAAATATTTAGATAATTATGAAAAATAAAATTATAAGAAAATTATATCTGAAGTAAAAAGTAAAACATTGCAAACTGATATAAACTATAAATCTACATCAAGTGATGAATCTAGAGAAATACAGACATTAAAAAAGGCAATGACTAGACAGGGTTCTGTTCAACATACTCCTTATGAGATGAATTTGTTCACTACACAGTTTAAGCCTGGTAAAACATGTGTATAGACAAATTTAACTAAATCATTTTAGAAACTAATTAAATTAGTGCTATCCTCTTGTGAGGACATATTTAAATGGGTTTAAGAATGCTTTATATCATTTAACTTATGTCAGATCCTCATCACCTTAAGCTAAATCAACATAGACATTCAAAATGATTTCGGAGTGGCCACACAAGGAACTTGCACCAGTTTAACCAGTTTCTAAAACAATTTAGTTAAAATCAGTACAACTTTTTGGTGCTGACAAAGCCTAAGCTAGCCATGCACAAATGCAAGTCACAAGCTTCCTTAAGAAATGACATAGCACGTTATGGTTAAAATTTTACTACAAAATGCAATTTTCAAAGTTTCCTAACTCAGCTAAATCTAAAAACAATTTTCACTAGACCATTCAGGGCATGTCTACACTGCAAAATTAAGTCGACTTAGTTAAGTCAAGTCAACACACAGCCACTACAGAAACTAAGTTGGTTGTGCATGTCTATGCTACGGTCCTTGTGTCGGTGGAGCACATCATAACTAGCAGTGCTTTCACTGATGCAGAGAGCTACCTTGGGTAGCTATCCCACTGTTCTTCTACAGCCCATATTTCGTGCCTGTTTTCAAAAGCCTATCAAACCCACGCGTTCACCATCTCTACAGAAGCATGAATCCCATACAGTTCTTCACTACTGCAAACGCCACGCGCCTGATTCCAGTATTTCCAGAGCCGCTAGAGGAGTCACCATGCAGAATATGACAATTCCTTTCAAATAGCCCTGCTGGAAACCATGGAAAGAAACAATTCCTGGTTGCTGTTGACAGTCATGGAGCAGCTGAACACAGTGGAGCGTCAGTTCTTATCCCAAGAAACAAGCACTGACTGGTAGGATCGCATCGTTATGGCGAACACTGGCTGCAGAACTTTGGGATGCACAAAGCCACTTTCCTGGAAAAGTGCAAGGAACTCGCCCCAGCCTTCTGGCGCAGTGACACTAAAATGAGAGCTCCACTGACAGCAGAGAAGCAATAATAAGTCAAAACAACAAAAATTTTCACTGAACAAAAAGTTTCAAAAGAATTTTATTCAGAAATGTCCAAATGAAATGAAACGAAACATTTTGACATTCCTGCATTGAAACATTTTATTTCAGTGTGTTTAACTGACTTGGAACATTATGTTGACATTAAACTGCATCTTCCTCAGGTAACACAGTACCTCGTGGGACTTGTCTCATGCTCCAATTTTTCCCTATGGGTTGGACTCCCCAGCCAGACTACATTTCCCTATCATGTAACTTGATCAAAGGGCAGACCACAGTGTATCACGGAAGATGTAGTCTGGGCAAGGAACCTGCCCATAGGAGAGAATGGGGGTATGAAGCATCCAAACTAAAACTCCCATGAGGCACTGCAGCAGCATAGGAAGATGCAGTTTAATTTCACATTGGTCAACATCAAACTTTTCGGTTCAGTTAAACAAACTGAAATATTTCAATTAGGGTCAAACTGACCTGATGCAAAATATTTAATTTAGATTTTGCTGATGGAAAATTCTGATTTTGTGGAAACTGCATTTTTTCCTTCAAAAAATCATTTTGATGGAAATTCCCAACCAGTTCAACGAAGGAGCAGGGAATCAATGGGTATTTGTTTTATATCATCTTGATTAAAGATCAATGTTGATAAACGCTAAGTAATGCACATCAGAAAACATAATTCCAACTACACATACAAAATGACGGGTCTAAATTAGCTGTTTCCATTCAAGAAGGAGATCTTGGAGTCACTGTGGATAGTTCTCTGAAAACATCTGCTCAATTTGCCGTGGCAGTCAAAAAAGCTAACAGAATGTTAGGAACCATTAGGGAAAGTATCAATAATCAGACAGAAAATATAATGCCACACTATCAATACTTTGTGCATTTCAGGTTGTCCCATATCAAAAAAGATATATTAGAATTGGAAAAAGTATAGAGAAGGGAAATAAAGTTCCTGGAGGATAGGTCCATCCATGGATATTAGCCAAGATGGTCAGGTACTCAGTCCCATGCTCTAGACATCCCTAAACCTCTGACTGCCAGAAGTTGGGACTAGACCACAGTGGAAGGATCTCTAAATACATTGCCATGTTCTATTCATTCCTTCTGAAGCATCTAACACCAGCCACTGTTAGAAGACCGTATACTGGGCTAGATGGTCCACTGATCTGACCCAGTATGGCCATTCTTATATTAAATATTTAAAGGGGGAAATGCCCATTTTACTCCAATAGACTAAATGTGTTAAAAGTAGAGTATAATTTCCTTACCTTAAAGCTTCTGTCTTCAGAGACTGATATAAGCATATTTCTCTCCCAGGTGCAAAACTCCGCTGCAGTCACTGGAGCCAGATGGCCTTCCAACTCAGTTAATATAGCCTCATTCTGTGATTAGTTGAACAAGAAAGAAAAGTAGATCAAACTTAAAAATAAAAGTTTCATTTGTTCTGACTTAAGTAATTAAAACATACCACTACAAAAAGAATGTCAAACTGGGGCACATTTTACTATTTAACTTACACCTGTTTTCTTACTCCCAAATGTATTGTATCCCTGGCAAAAATCAGTCTATTGTATTCCCTTCTCCAATCATAACATATAAAAATGCTTTCACGTTCATCTATAAATTTCTCTGTTATCCTCAATGGATTTACACACCCTTATTATTTGTGCTAATGTTTTCCCCAGTAATGAGAATAAATCAACATGCCTGTATTTTTTTTCCTTCCTCCCGTTCCCCCTCCCAACTTCTTAAAGGCTGATACCACGCTATATTTTTCTTGGCACTAATTCTGCTCTCAAAATCATGTAATAATTGTTTACCATTTATTTCCAGTGTTAATCTAGGTCACAACAAAAAGTTATAGAGGCACTGCAACTCCATTAAGTTTTACTGAGTTCTATTTTGCACTTAAATAGGGGATTCAACCTCGGTTTTGTATGAAAAATTCAGTGTATCCTCTCCAAACTTACCACACTTACTCTTAGAGTACAAAATATTTTTTTCTGAGAGTTTACAAATAAATCTATTAAAACTATTTAAAAATGGGTCCTTTAAGACATGTAGCATCTGAGTCAGTCTTTTCTCTATCAAAAAAATATCTTAACAATTAAATAAAACAGATACAAACGTTCCATGTAGTTAAAATTAATTGAAATTGTGTGCATATTTGAAGTCAGGTTGTAATTAAACAAAATTATTTATGATTGGTGTACCTAACTGCTATGATTGAATAAGCTACACAGACTCAGGTCAATAGCTCAAGTAACTCTAAAAGAGGCCACTGTGACATAAAAAGTACCTCAACCAATCACCATCTCCTGTACAGCTAATTTGCATGTAACGATTATATTGGTTGTAGTATGAGGAAGACTGGGTATGTGTCAACAGTTCTTACTGCTAGGTTACATGGAATCTTTAAAGAGCAGTGATAGTTGGGCAGCATGCTAGCTTGATCATAAGTGTTTGAAAGGTTCCCATGGCACCATTGCCTCAACTCCGCTGTGCATTAAGGCAACACATCTGAGAGAACTGCAACAAGGCACCAGTCTCACTAATACAGCAAGCCATTAAGTCAACTGCAAATTAAGGGAAAGATTTACTAGTATGCTTTGGCTGCTTTGTGCTTCTCTGGTGACTAGCTGATCCACTCTAGTTACTTTGTGGTAATGGTGTATCCGCCCTTGAAAATTCAAATTTAAAAAAATAATTTAAGACTGATGCTATATCCTCAGATCCTTAGAGATACTGCGTGGGAGCATTCATCTTTGGGTTTTTTGTTTAGTGTGTGTGTATAAAACTTTTAGTAATTAAAAAAATAAGGAAATTCCCAGATAAAAAGCTGTGTATTAAAAAGAAGTTATGATTGAGAATAAATATCAGTAACTGTGGAGTAAAAAACGTTATAGGGATGTTGTAATTATCTCAAAACTAAGCATTATAAGCCAAGTTAACCTGTGCTCGACTGTCAGGACTGATTGGACTGTAGTGAAGGAACCACGGGTAAATATATACGTTTATTTCCATTACAGTGATGGTACCCCCAACTTAGCAGGACACAGCTACTGACTCTGCATTAATTTACTCCTACCAGAAGAGGTAGTGTTACAACAAAGAGGTAGAATTGTTATCTGCTTTTATTCTCCTGTAGAATCAGGCCAGGGCAGGAAGGGGACATGCAGAGTAGTTTGTTGATGTACACAGCAATGTCCCTTGAATCCTCCTGAGAGAGTCTGATGAAACTTTCATGGAAGTACTCTGCAATCCTCTCCTGAAGGTTTCTAGGGATGGCAGCCTTATTTCTTCCTCCACAGTATGAAACTTTCTCATGCCAGTCTGCGATAACTTAGGCAGGCACCACTGCAGTAAACGGGCTAGTGGCATACAGGCCAGGTGTCTTTAGAATTGACGCCAACCCCACATCAATGGAGAATCCAAGACGACAATGGACACCTAGCAACCAGCAACTCAAAAGGAGATGGATTTCCACATCTCTCAGCAGTGAAATTGAGCAACAGCCCCAAACTTGAGAACAAAGGACTGGGGAGGTGGGAGGATAAGGGCTGACTGCTGGAAGGAGGGGGGCTCTCACCTGGGATCTGACCAAAGAGGTCAGACTGAGAAACAGACAGAGTTTGAACAATTGGGTTCACAACAGCATGGCTGGGTTCAGGAGTAACCAGAATGGACTTGGGCTATGCTTTAACCTTCAGTTCTCTGTGCTAACCTAGAGGGCTTCCTATGCCGTGTTCCAGTTAACTAATAAACCCTACTGTTTTGGCAACACTGTTTGAATGTCACTACGAATGCTTCAGGAGGTGCATTAATCCCTGAAGAGTGTGCAAGTCTCCAATAGGAGCCTATAACAGCTGGATTTGCTGAACAGAACTCATGGTGTGAAGCAGGAGTGCTGGAGTCCTAGAGGTGAGGCTGTATGGTCTATCCTGGAGGAAGAATGAGACCTCTTGGGAGTCTGGCAAACAGAAAGAGTTCCTCCTACAGACTGTTTCAAAGCTGGGGGTATAGCACCAATCCTGTGGATCCATGAAAGGGACACCAGCAGCAGCTGTCCTCTTTGTCCCCTTGTTATTCTCAGAAGTGAGATATCGACTAAAATCACCACCACATGTGGAAAACAGTATTCAGTGCCATTGCCCTATACAAACAGTTTCAGATAATTAAGCAAATCCTTACTCACTTCCCTTGCCCCTGGTGGGCCATGCTAACCATGGATGGTACTGTAAGTGTTGTCCTTCAGAGTGTTTGTGCACGACAAGTGTCAATAATCATGTCTTCTTTAAAACTTTAGGGGAGCAAGGGAAGGGCGTTCTGAATCTTAACTTTCACTTTCTGTTGTGACTACACTGACAAAGATACTTTAGCAGTTGCGTCATTGCACCCTTGAGGGGATCCCTCTCCGCACCTGCAGCATGTCTTCCCCAGATAAGAAGGAGAAAGAAGAGGACTCAGGACAACATGTTCAGACAGATCCTGCAAGCCACTGCTGCACCAGATCATGAACAGAAGGCCTGGAGGATGAATATTGCAGACTGTATGGAGAAGGAAATAGACAGGAGAAAGGCCCAGGAGTCCCTGCAGGAAAAAGGAGGAGATGCACCAAGACATAATGGGGCTTTGCCAGCAGCAAACACAGATGCTGCAGACTCTTGTGGACCCACAGGTTCAACAAGCACAGGCTCATCTACCTTTGCAGTCCATGCAGAATTCCATTACAGTACTTCCACCACCCTCAACATTCCATATGGCATTAGGGGCCACATCCCTACCCCTACCACTCCACTCTGGGGGACAGTAAGGACAACCACAGCTTTGCATACACTGACCTGTGAGAGTCACAATTGGCTGTATGTGTAGCCAAAATGGACATGGATGTTCTTTTCCCCTTAATAAATTAATGGACCAGAACTTAAATTTTTTAATGTATTTGCTTTAAAATTGCACAGGTTTTTTTTTTTTTTTTTTTTGGAGGTTGTTTTGTTACTCAATAAAATTCTGTTTGGAAAATAATTTATCTTCATTAGTTCATAACATATGCTGCCAAGTGATACTGAAAACACTCACTTAGTTGTTATTGTACAGAGTGACAATTCACAGGAACAGGGATAAACAGTGTCATAATCAAATCATAAATGTACAGCAAGCACTACAAAATCAATAGGTGCATTGACAGTGTTATAGTCATAGATGTGTACCAAGCACCACACAATTCCTAACAGACCCCAAAACTGCAGAGCCAGGTAGAACACAGTCCACCACAACACACTACTGTGGCTCTCTGTCAAAGTGCTCTTTAAAGGAGACTCTGAATTTTATGGCTCCCTGTTGAGCTTTTCTAATAGCCCTTGTATCTGGTTGTTCAAGCTCAGTAGACAGCTACTCCACCTTTGCACACTTACTGAGGCTCCTTCCTCTGCATCCACCCCAGTGGCAATTTTTTCTCCTTTGCCTCACAGATATTATGCAGGACACAACAGGCAGCTATAATCACTGGGATTATTTTTCTCACTGACATCCAGTCTTGTGAGGAAACAATGTCATTGTCTTTTCAATCTACCAAAAGCACATTCAATTTTCATTCTGCCCACCTGCTGGGCTGGTAGTTGAATCTTTCCTTGATGCCGTTGAGGTGGCCAGTGTACAGATTCATGAGCCAGGGGAACAAAGGTTAGGCTGGGCCCCCAGGATCACTATTGGCATTTCAACATCACCAACGTTAATCCATCAGTCGGGGAAGAAAGTCCCTGCTTGTAACTAACAGTTCTGTGCTCTTAAAGAGGCAAGCATCATACACCTTCCCTGACCAGCCAACGTTGATGTTGGTGAAACATCCTCAGTGATCCACCAACACTTGCATAACCATAGAAAAGTAGCTCTTTCTGTTGATGCACTCTGGGGCAAGGTGGCCTGCTGCTAAAATAGGGATGCGTATGATGTCTATCACAGTTCAGGAACTCCATTGCTGAAAATCCATCCATTACATCCTGCATATTGCCAAGAGTCACAGTCCTGCACAGCAGGAGGCGATTAATGGTCCCACATACTTGCATGTCAACAGCCTGCACAATGGATTTTCCAACCCCAAAATGATTTCCCACTGACTGGTAGCGATCAAGCATTGCAAGCTTCCACAGTAAGATCGTCACTCGTATCTTCACTGTCAGTGCTGCTCTTATTCTGATGTCTCTGTACTGGAGACCTGGAGTGAGTGCGACACAGATCCAGGAATGTGGCCTTGGTCAGCCAAAAAGTTCTGAAGTCACTGCTCATCATCCCAAGCCTGCATTACAATGTGATCCCACCAGTCAATACTCGTTTCTCGGGCCCAGAAGCAGCGCTCCACTGTCTGCAGCTGCTCCATGAATGAATGCCACCCAACAACCTTGAATTTTCACCATTTCCCACAGCAGTCTGTCCTCCATGAAATCGTCCTGTTCCCGCTGATTTGTTTCTTCTTGCCACTCTGCAAATAATAGAGGATTGTGTGTCCAGTGCTTGCTATGCTCATGACAATAGTACAGAGCTGTGCAGATTCCATGCTTCTGTGAGAGATGGACAACAGCGAGGAGGGCCTGAAGGTTCATGGGATATTTTTAAAAGGCACAAAAATTATGGGATATATGGGTGACATTATGGGATGGAGAAAGTTGCATGCTGGGAAGTTGACCCTTTGCTCCCAGTCATCCATACACGACTTGTTTCTGCTCCACCGAGCATTGCCAAAACTTCCCAAAAGACATTGCACTGGGTAGTGACAAGTTGCACACTGGGATACCTACCCACAATGCACAACACTGTGCATCAACAAAAGCATGCCTGGTGAGCACATGCATCTTTTAAGTGCAACCTTAATTCTGAATTTCCTCAGTTTATAATGCTTAATTTGGGAATAGTTACAACATCCCTGTAATGTTTTCTACCTTTAAGTTACTGACACATATTCTGAACCTTAACATCATTTTAACATTGTCTTTTGTCTAGGATATATACTAATATCAAGCATTAGACCATGCCAATTGTCATCTACGAGCAGATGAACATTTTTGCTCAATAAGTATTAGGTTTTCTGAAAAACATGTTGCTTTTAATTAGTATGGTTTAATTTGAAAGTGAACATGTTTCTAGAATCTTTAACATCTATTTTCAAGAGAAAAGAAAACTCACCTTTGCATTTAACATATATATCCGATTTCCAGCACATACTGCCACAGCCTGGTCATCTGGACTAAATCGTACATAAAGCACCATTCCCAAAAGAGTTCCTATAACAATTCCTCGAGGCATTAACCCTATAGTAATTTTAAGAGATTAGTATTGTGTCATAAAAACAAAAATTCAAACACTTCAATATAGTATTAAATTTAAAGCATAACTATAAATTTAGTAACTGAATGGCTACTACAGGTCAATAGCCACTCAAAAGTTATGTGTTGAGCTTTTCATTTAAAACAGGACTTTATTCCCTTTATTTCACTCTTTCATCTCCAAATTTATAATTAACATTCAGGAGACAACTTCTAGGGAAGCTTCTGAATAAATTGTTTGCTCAATTTTATACTAAAAACATTTAAGTCATCCAGTTTTCAAATGTAGCCCAAAATAGCTTGCCATTTTTTGTCTTTTTATAACAGAATATTGGGGGATGGGGGTGGAATTAACTTGTGTATCTATAGCAGGAAGGTCTCATGACCAGCTTACCTAGTGGTCAGATCATCGCTTTACAGTTTCTGCTGCTCTAGTTGTCTGAGAGGGCACCAGCTGTAGCCTCAATCACCCCCTTGTGCTGCCATTACTCCCCCAGAGCTTGGTTACTACAAGGGAGCCAGGTGGAAGGTGGCCCACGGTAGGGGAACCCAGGCCCACCCACTCCACCAGATCCCATGGCCCTAGGGTATATCAAAGTGCCCAGCTCCAGTTACTGAGCGACACCAAATGATGTTTCCCCTTGGGTCACTTCCTACCAGTCTGAACCTCCTCAGCTTGGGGCGTGATTACTGGTTTAGCAAAGACTCTCCTCAGTCTGTCTGGGTTCGGTCAATTTTTCTTCAGGCTTTCAACTCCCCAAGGAGAGGAGGGGGCACCCAAGTCCCTTTTGCTAGCACAGCCTTCACAAAGCTGTTGCCACTCCCTTCACAGCTCTCAGCATCAGCCTCGCTTCCTGGTTCCATATGCAGCTCACTCCCCACTTTCTCCTGGGCTACCAGTGCTCTTTTAAACTTTTCCTCCACTGGGAATACACCTTGCACCTGTTGAAGGGCAGGGACACCATAGCCCTTGAACACCTTCTGCACCCCAATCCCCTGCCCGGAGTCCCCTCCCACACCCAAACTCCCTCCTGGAGCCCACATCCCACATACCCCCAACTCCCTGCCCCAGCCTGGAGCCCGCTCGTGTATTCCAAACCCCTCATCCCCAGCCTCAGCCCGGAGCCCACACCCCTGGCTGGAGTCCTTACCCCCACACCGGCCCCCTACCCTAGCCCTGAGCCCCCTCCCTCACCCAAACTCCCTCCCGAAGCCCACACCAGGGCCACCTGGGGGGAGGGGGGCAAGTGGAGTAATTTGCCCTGGGCCCCGCAGGGGCCCCCATCCCCGCCTCCCCCCATCCCCCGGCACCTCAGTGTGCTGCGTCAGGAGTGGCCCTGAACAGCGCTGCAGCGGCGTGGCCTGAGCTCCTCCCACTGAGTCAGAGCTGCGTGGTAAGGGGGCGGGGCTGCGAGCTGTCCAGGGGGGAGGGCAGCCAGGGCCGCCCAGAGGATTCAAGGGGTCTTGGGTCTTCAGCGGCAGGGGGCCCCCGCCACCAAATTGCTGCCAAAGACCCGGCACTTTGGCGGCGGGTCCCGGGGTGGAAGGACCCCCCCCCCCGGCGCGGGTCTTCAGGGCACTTCTGCAGCGGGTCCCAGAGCCCCACTTGCCCCCCCCCCGAGGCGGCCCTGAGGGCAGCTCCTGGACACAGGCATGCTGAGGCTCCGAGAGAGGGGAGAGGCGGCGGTAACCCAAGAGCGGCCCTGGACAACGCTGGGGGGGGGGTGGTCAGGGGACGGGGAACGGGGGTTTGGATCGTGGGCGTTCCTGGAGTCTGTCAGGACTCGGCGGGGAAGTGGATAGGGGTCGGGGCAGTCAGGGGACAGGGGAGGTTGGTGGGGGGTGAGGTCCCAGGAGAGTGATGGGGGGGGCAGTGAGGGGACAAGGAGCAGGATGGGTCAGAGATTCTGAGGGGGGCAGTCGGGGGGTAGGAAGCGGGTGGGGGTCGGATGGGGGCAGGGCCAGGCTGTTTGGGGAGGCACAGCCTTCCCTACCCTAAAGCTCATTCAGCAGTTTGAGGCTTGCAGACAGCTATTTAACACAATGAGCCAAGCTGTTATCTTTTCCCTTAGGGCTATCATCCCTTTCACTTCTCAAATGCCAAATTATAGTCTACGTTTAATTTCAGTGCCATAGGGAGATTCATGTCAGAGGAGGGTAGTTTCATTTAAAATTAACCACTTTAGATTAACAGTGATAGAGCCAAGAGAGCCGTGGGGGAGGGATCACATGAGAAGAGCAATATCATACACCAACTACCTCCTTCCCAACCCTACCAAGGGAGACCCCCCTCCCCTGCATTTCCCAAGGCTCCAGAGGGGTTAATTCAGTGGTTCTCAAACTTTTGTACTGGTGACTCCTTTCACATAGCAAACCTCTGAGTTAGACCCCCCCCCCTTATAAATTAAAAACACTTTTCTATATATATTTAACACTATTATAAATGCTGGAGGCAAAGCAGGGTTTGAGGTGGAGGCTGACAGCTCGCGACCCCCAGTAATAACCTCGTGACCCCCTGAGGGGTCCCAACACCCAGTTTGAGAACCCCTGGGTTAATTTAATTTTAGCACCCTGTGTCCATTCACATGCATGTGCTATTTTGAGCATTTCAGTTTTCACAACATAGGCTCATCCCAGATTCTGAAACAAGCTCAAATGCTCAGTTCATGGAGTATGTTCATAAGCTATACTAAAGACAAACCCACAGTAACTATCTCCAGTTTGTGAGGGAACCCATGGAGCCAGTCTCTAGGAAACAGATAAATTCATGGAGGTTAAGTCCATTAATGGCTATTAGCCAGGATGGCTAAGGAATGGTGTCCCTGGCCTCTGTTTGTCAGAGGGAGGAGATGGATGGCAGGAGAGAGATCACTTGATCATTACCTGTTAGGTTCACTCCCTCTGGGGTACTTGGCATTGGCCACTGTCGGTAGACAGGATACTGGGCTGGATGGACCTTTGGTCTGACCCAGTATGGCCATTCTTATGTTCTAACCTAAATGAACCCAAGGTTATGGAGACAGATATGAGTCAAGGAAGCCAGCAGAGTATCAGAAACCTGGAAAAATCTCTGACTGGATGGGATCAGGCGTTTGGTTACAAGCTGAGGTGGTTCAAAAGTTTTGGATTTTTTTTAAGCAGAATTTTTTGATTGTTTCTTTAAACAATCAAACACAGCAAGCAGCAAATATTTGGCCACGCACTTCTGAAACCCCAAACCATATTCAGGTTTTGGCAGACTAATTTCAGCTTTTCAATTAAAAAAACACAACAAATTTTGAAGGAAAGCAGACATTGTCCATGATTTTTTCTGCTTTTTAAAAACCCCTAGTTTTCGATCCAAAAAAAAAAAAAAAAAAAGTTTTGATGGAAAATATTTGTCCAACCCCTTTAATGAGCTTTAATGCCTTTTAGCACTAGTTGAGGCTGAGAACCAGTGATACCTTGTAAAGGTGACTTGAAAAGAAGCTCTCTCAAAACTGGGTTTGTGCCGAGATGCAGAAAGGAGGAGGTCTGGGGTGCAGGTCCTGGGCTGGGGATTAGGGTGCAGGCGGGCTGCAGGGTGCAGGCTCTGGGATAGAGTTTGGGTGTTGGGTGCAGGTTCCGGGCTGAGGCAGGGGGTGGGTGTGCAGGAGGGGGTGAGGGGTGCAGGCTCTTGGATGGAGTTTGGGGGTGGGAGGCGGTGCAAAGGGAGGGGGTGCAGGCTTTGGGAGGGAGTTTGAGGGCAGGAGGGGGTGTGTGGGAAGGGGGAGGGAGTTTGGGGATAGGAGGGGATGCAGGGGTGAGGTCTGAGGATGAGGGGTTCATGATGCAGGAGGGGGCTCAGGGATGGAACAGAGGATTAGGGTGTGGGTGGGATGAGGGCTGGGGCTGAGGGTTTTGGGGCATTGGGGAGGCTCAGAGCTAGGGTGGAAGGGCAGGGTAAGGGCAGCCTGTCTTCCCATTAGTGGATGGGCGACGCTAGGACCCGGGGGCAGCAGACAACAGTTGCTGCTGGCTCTGGCAGCACAAGCAGGCGGACCTGATGATCTTCATCCGAGAATATTAAAGGAACTGGCACGAGAAATTGCAAATCCGTTAGCGATAATTTTTAATGAATCGGTAAACTCGGGGGTGGTACCGTTTGACTGGAGAATAGCTAATGTGGTTCCTATTTTCAAGAAGAGGGGGAAAAAGTGACCCAGGTAACTACAGGCCTGTTAGTTTAACATCTGTAATATGCAAGGTCTTGGAAAAAAATTTGAAGGAGAAAGTAGTTAAGGACCTTGAGGTCAATGGCAATTGGGACAAATTACAACATGGTTTTACAAAAGGTAGATCGTGCCAAACCAACCTGATCTCCTTCTTTGAGAAAGTAACAGATTTTTTAGATAAAGGAAATGTGGTGGATCTAATATACCTCAATTTCAGCAAAGCGTTTGATACGGTACCGCATGAGGAATTATTGGTTAAATTGGAAAAGATGGGGATCGATATGAAAATCCAGAGGTGGATAAAGAACTGTTAAAGGGGAGACTGGAGCGGGTCGTACTGAAAGGTGAACTGTCAGGTTGGAGGGAGGTTACCAGTGGAGTTCCTCAAGGTTCGGTTTTGGGTCCGATTTTATTTAATCTATTTATTACTGACCTCGGAACCGAATGTAGGAGTGGGCTGATAAAGTTTGCGGATGACACAAAGTTGGGAGGTATTGCCAATTCGGAGAAGGATCGGGATATCCTGCAGGGAGATTTGGATGACCTTGTAAACTGAAGTAATAGTAATAGGATGAAATTTAATAGTGAGAAGTGTAAGGTTATGCATTTAGGGATGACTAACAAGAATTTTAGTTATAAGCTGGGGACGCATCAGTTGGAAGTAACGGAAGAGGAGAAGGACCTCGGAGTCCTGGTTGACTTTGACATAAACGCCTAGTGTAGACCAGGCCTTAGTGTCCTGTTCAGTCAGTCAATTTCTCTTAGGGCTTTCAACTCCCAAAGAGACAGTGAGGAACACAAGTCCCTGCTGCTAGCACAGCCTTCACAACGCTGTTGCCATTACCTGCACAGCTCTCAGTATCAGCCTTGCTTGGTGCTAGTGCCAATGCTGGCTCCAGCCTCACCTCCCCTTCTCTCGGGCTACCAGTGTCCTTTTAAACTGTGCCTCCACTGGGAGCATGCCTTGCACATGTTGAGAGGTGGGATTTCCCTAATCCAGTATTGCTCTACTCCCTACCCTGGTTAAGGTTATTTATTCTGATTTCTTCTATACCAAGAAATTTTCCCCCCACTCAGTCCACTGCTGCTGCTAGGAGCTGAGAAATGGTGGGGAAGAAAGGGGGGGGGGGAGGTTACCAACAAAGTAAAGTACTAATAAGTAGAGGTCCATTACTGAGACAGTTTTTGTATGATGAACTTGCCATGGTTAATTTTGGGGCGGGGGGAGAGATTTGTCAGACTAAGAATCCCATTGTCTACCCTTATGCAGTTGGTGGGTATCTGGTAAGAGAAAACAAGCAAGAACTAAAGTGCAGGGGACAATTTGGGAGAAAAACAAGAAATAACAGGATCTGCTGAGGGGTGGGGGGAGACCAGCAGGTGTAGAGGAAATAGGAAATCTGGGCAATAGGGAACCCTGCTCCCAAGCCCTTTATGGATACAGGATCCCTGGCTCCACACACTGCTACACACCAGTTTCCCAGTTCTACAGCCTTTCCCATACTTCACACAACCCAATGTCCCTCCTTCGTGTCAATGCTCCAAGTCTCTGCCCCTCTCCTGTTCCCTAGTGAGCTTGATCACAAAGCAAATGATTATGAATATGTTTTACATTTATAAAATAAATCTTCACAATATAAATGTTTACAAATGCAACAGGGAGTAGAGATCAAGAGAGACTAACAAGCAAAGTAGGAAAGGATATATATATTCTCATGCTTCAGGACATAAAGCCAACCCTTAACTACTGGAGGATTAAAAGGAAACTTTCTCTAGTGGCTTTGTGATGTGGCAATCTGTCCCTTAAAGGTAGTAACATTTAGTGGACTGCCCCCCCCCCACCAAGTGACCCTTTAAGAGTTTGAAATGTCTAGTATAAGGACCTAAAGGGAATGTGGATAGCGAGGAAGTGGTATGGGGAAATAAGTGATGCTTGGGAGAAAATCCCATCACTGTATCTTCAAGGGTTTGGGGCCAGGAGCCCTGTAGGGAGGGTGGGGTAAGGCTCCTCTCACATCTGACCAATCAGGAATGAGCTGGACAATGGGGATTAGCATGTATGCTGCTTATTCCCATCTAACTGGGCAGTAACCAGCAGGGGAAGGGTGTGAAATCCTCTGGACTAAGTAGGGTCATCTGAGGAAGAAGCTGGGTATGGCTCTACAGCATGTTAAAGGACACCCTGCTCCAGGAGGAAAATGAGAGACTCCGCTCTACTCTGCTCTGGTTAGGCCTCAGCTGGAGTATTGTGTCCAGTTCTGGGCACCGCATTTTAAAAAAGATGTGGAGAAATTGGAAAGGGTCCAAAGAAGAGCAACAAGAATGATTAAAGGTCTTGAGAACATGACCTATGAAGGAAGGCTGAAAGAACTGGGTTTGTTTAGTTTGGAAAAGAGAAGACTGAGAGGGGACATGATAGCAGTTTTCAGGTATCTAAAAGGGTGTCATAAGGAGGAGGGAGAGAACTTGTTCACCTTAGCCTCTAAGGATAGAACCAGAAACAATGGGTTTAAACTGCAGCAAGGGAGGTCTAGGTTGGACATTAGGAAAAAGTTCCTAACTGTCAGGGTGGTTAAACACTGGAACAAATTGCCTAGGGAGGTTGTGGAATCTCCGTCTCTGGAGATATTTAAGAGTAGGTTAGATAAATGTCTATCAGGGATGGTCTAGACAGTATTTGGTCCTGCCATGCGGGCAGGGGACTGGACTCGATGACCTCTCGAGGTCCCTTCCAGTCCTATAATCTATGAATCTATGAAGGAAGGAGGTAATAACAGCCTGAATTACCCAGCTCCAGGAAGAGGGCTGGGATTCTTGACTTAAGAGACAGTGACTAATGAAAAGTACACACAGTTCCAGGAGGAGAGCCAGGACATCCAGCTCAAGGAAGGAGGCAATAACTTCCTGGGTTGCCCAGGCTCCAGGGAAGCAGTCCATAAGAGGAACAGCAAACTGTAGGTTGAACCCAGGAAGGGTGAAAGACTTTGTTTATAGCAACATGGGTCTATCATTGAAGGGATTATTTATTTTGGGACTTTGAGTACCCCAGAAGGGCAATGAACTTTTAAGTGATCTAGCCAGAGGGCTAAGCCATTGAAGGCCCAGAGGCGGCCACTAGGAGGTAGTAACCAAGGGGAAGGCCCAGCAACCCCACACCCAACCCCAAAAGTCTGTTTGCTGGTGAGTCACTTCTGGACAAGTGGGGCATGCTGTGAGGTAAGACCCACAATAGGCAGGTTCTCTCATAACTTCCTATTGCAGGGTTCCTTGTATCTTCCTCTGAAGTTGATGGTACAGTACTGGATACTGTTAGAGACAGGATACTGGAATAGATTCCAAGGCCAGAAAGGACCACTGATCATCTAGAATGACCTTCTCTATAACAGACCATAAAAATTCCCCAAAATAATTCCTAGATCATAACTTTTAGAAAAACATCCCATCTTGATTTAAAAAGATGGATAATTGGTAAATTATTCCAATGGTTAATTACTCTCACTGTTAAAAATGCATGCCTTATGTCCAGTCTGAATTTGTCTAGCTTCAACTTCTAGTCATTGGATGGTGTTATTCCTCTCTGTTAGATTGAAGAGCCCATTATTAAAGATTTGTTTCCCCATGTAGGTATTTATAAGACTAATCAAGTCACTCTTTAACCTTCTCTTTGTTCAGATAAATAGATTCAGCTCTTTGAGTCGGACTCTATAAAGCATGTTTTCCAATCCTTTGCTCATTCTTTGGCTCTTCTCTGAACCCTCTCCAAATTAACACCATCCTTTTTAATTGCAGGCACCAAAACTGGATACAGTCTTCCAGCAGCAGTTGTACCATTGCCAAACACAGAAATAAAATAACCTCTTCTACTCCTACTCAAGATTCCCCTGTTTATGCATCCCAGCATTGCATTAGCTCTTTTGGCCATATCATCTTACTGGGGCTCATGTTCAGCTGATTATCCATCATGACCCCCAAATGTTTTTCACAGTCACTGCTTCCTAGGACAGAATGCTCCATCCTGAAAGTATAGCCTAGATTTTTTGTTTTTAGATATATACATTTAGCCATATTCAAAACACATATTGTTTGCTTGAGCCCAGTTTATCAAACAACCCCAATCCCTCTGAATCAGTGACCGGTTCTCTTCATTATTTCCCACTCCTTCAATTTTATGTGATTATGTTTTCTTCCAGGTCATTGATAAAAATATTAAAAAGTACAGAACTGATCCCTGTGGGACTCCACTGGAAACACCTGCTATGACAATTCCCCATTTACGATTACACTGTGAGACCAATCAGTTAGCTAAGTTTTAATCCATTTAATGTATGCCATGTTCGTTTTATATCATTTTAGCTTTTAATCAAACTGTTGAGGGGTACTAAATCATATACCTTACAGAAACTTAAGTTACGTTACGTCAACCCTATTATCTTTAACAACCAGACCTGTAGTCTCTAAAAAAGGATATCAAGTTAGTTTGACAGCTGCTGTTTTCCATTAATGCAAATCAATACGTGTTTATTATATTATCCTCCTTTAATTCTTTATTAATCAAGTCCTGTATCAGTTGCTCTATTATCTTGCCTGGGGTCAATATCAGGCAGACAGGCCTATAATTACCCATTTTTTAAAATTGGCACATTAGTTTTCTTTTAGTCTTCTGGAACTTCCTCAGTGTTCCAAGACTTAATAGAAATCAATGTTAATGGCCCAAGTTCTTTTAAAACTCTTGGATGCAAGTTATCTGGACTTTCTGCTATAAAAAAAAAAAAAGTCTAAACTTTAATAGCTGTTATTTAACATCTTCTAGAGATACTAGTGGAATGAAAAGAGTTTTAGCATCACCATATGATGAGACTATGACATCTACTTTTTCCTCCCCAAATACAGAACAGAATATTTATTGAACACGTCTGCTTTTTCTGCATTATTATTAATAATTCTGCCATTTCTATCTAGTAATGAATCAATACCATTGTCAGGATTATTTTTCCTAAATACATTTTTAAAACTCCTTTTTATGGTCCTTAATTTTGCTGGCTATAGAGGTCTCCTTGTGTTCTTTTGTTTCCCTTAGCAATTTGCTACAATTCCTAACTTCAGATTTATATACTGTGCTATCAACTTTCCCTTTCTTTCAGTTATTACTTTTTATTTCATATAGTTGCATTCACTTACTCTCTGTATCAGATTGATATTTTTAACCATTATGGCCTTTTTCCTTGATTGTAGGATTGTGGCATTTGGGGCAGCCAGTAAGGGGTTCTTAAATGACTCAATTATCATTCACACACACACCTACACACCTACCTGGTCTGGACTTTATTTTGCATGCACATTATAAATGTGATCAAGTCATGATCACTTGTACCTAAGCTACCAATATTTTTTTATTTCTATGATCAGTTCCTCTTTATCTGTTAGGAGGAGGTCTAATAAAGAATTCCCCCATGTTGGTTGCAACACTTTTTGAGTTAGAACAATTGTCATCTATAATGTTTAGAACATCCAAGGATGTTTAGTACTGGCAGCATGAGACCTCCAGCATACGTCACTCAAATTGACGTTCCCCCATGATCACACAACTTTCTCCCCCCATTACACATTACAGATAAGTGCATAAGGAGGCAATTATCCTGTTCCCTATTGTGATTTGGTGATCCGTAGCAAACACCAACTAATAGTCCATCTTGTGCTTTATCTGTTAGGACACTGATCCATAAGCATTCAAGATAATTTTCTTCCAAGTTACAAGTAATTCATATAGGTAATGCCATTTTTGACAGAGTGCCATCCTCCCTCCCATTTGCCAACTTGGTCCTTCCTAAATAGGTTCTAACCATTTTTGTTAAACATGCCATGAGCATGAATCATCCCATTAGGTTTCAGTAACACCAACTAGATTGAAATTATGCTCATAAATGAGCAATTCCAATTCCTCTTGTTCGTTACACAGGCTCCCAGCATTGGTTTGGATTCAGTTCAGACTATAGGCAATTCAAGAATTTATTCTCTTCATGTCCTTTGGTTCCTTGATTAATTTTGTTCTCAACATCTCAGTGTTATGCTGAGTACTCGTATCTTCCCTCTTTCTACCCTTTCCTTTAGCTATTAATTTAACGTCCTCCTGAGTATTCTAGCGAACTTCTCCCTCAGGAGAAAGTCTGCTGATCTGATCCATGGTAATTCCTATGAGACTAATCAAAGAATAAGGTACTACGCATCATGATGAAGGGTGGCAGAGTCTAGCCTTAAGAAGTCAAATTTACCACTTGCTACTCAAAAGTAACTTTTCTATAAAAACGCCTTACCTTGAAGTGCTTTCTTTGAGCACTCATCCAGGTTCCATACTATCACATAGTCACAAGAAGCAGAGCAGACAAGAAGTGGATTGATTTTACTTCCAAACGCCAGTGCCGTGATTGAATGGTGGTGTCCTACCAAGTGCAATGGCTGGCAAATATAACATTTTTTTATGTCCATAGATCATTTCCAATGATGAAGACGACATAGCAAATAAGAGGGAAAAAATATAGCTAACACTTATCTGAATAACTAGCAATGCTCAATTATTCATCCAAACTGAATTTTCTTTAATGATTAAAATCCATTCACTGAACTGCATTATGGCTTACTGCCTGCTTGCCAAAATAACAAATAATTGTCCACATTCCAGATATAAAATGTGGAGTCTAGTAAGGACAATAGCCTACACTGCAAAAAATGATGTACCAAAACCAACGTTTTTCTGTTTTCCATCCATTTAAGTGCTCTTTAGAATATTACACTGAAAATCTAAACACACAAGTTTTGGTTTTTACCTGATGATGAGCAGAGCTATCGCCAGTATTCCAGATACATAGCTCATTTCCATTCAAAGGAAAAGCACAGTAATGTAGATTACAAGCAAGTTGAACATGAGACTCTGGCACTTTGGATCTAAACACTTGTTTCTCAAGAACTATGTCATGGCTACATCCTTCTTCAGTAAAACAAAGGTCCACTGGGCTTTCCATAATACATCTGAAATAAACATCACATTAGAATATCACTAAGTTCTCATTAAGATTTTTTTGTTTTTTCCATTTTGCCATCTTCCAAATCATCCAGTATAGAATACTCCCAGAGACAGATTATTGGACATTGTGCCTAGTTCTGAAAGTGCCAAATACCCTGAACAATTGGAGATAAAGAGTACCTCAGTTTTACAAAGGCTTTCTGCATCTTGCAGGATTGTGCCCAGTGATGTCTTGTAGAGGAATGACAATATTACAAGAACAATTCCAAAAATCTGACAGTGTTCTGCATGAAAAGTTAGATAATATACCTGCGGACCATGACCCAAAATTGGGTAATTCAGAATGCATCAAAGGGTTATGTGGGAATCCTGTGGGGAGGGATAAGGAGTACAGATAGCGTGATCAGGTGCCCGGTTTTTGACCGGAAAGTCTGGTCAAACAGGGGACCTGACAGTGTCCAGTCAAATCTCCTGACCAGACACCCAAAGCACGGTTACTGCGGGTGTGGGAGGCACCAGGTCAACACCTGCACCAGTCCCTACACAGCCAGGGCTGGCTCCTACCTGCGTTAGGCGGCTGCAGCTCCGCAAATGACTCCCTCCCAACCAGGGCAGAAGGGGGATGGGGGAAGAGCAGTGAACGACAGTGGTGAGAGGGAAGAGGAACAAATGGGGAGTGGGGCCTTGGGGGGGGGGGCGGCGGGGAAGAGGCGGAGCTGGCATTTAATTTCAGAAAGGGGAACTACACAAAAATGAGGTTAGTGGAACAGAAATTAAAAGGTACAGTGCCAAAAGTGAAATCCCTTCAAGCTGCATGGAAACTTTTTAAAGACACCATAATAGAGGCTCAACTTAAATGTATACACCAAATTAAAAAACATAGTAAGAGAAACAAAAAAGTGCCACTGTGGCTAAACAACAAAGTAAGAGAAGCAGTGAGAGGCAAAAAGGCATCCTTTTGGTATTCACCCAAATGTTCCGAAGGAATCAAACGTGAAATTGCAGAACTACTAACTGCAGTCTGTAAACTATCATTTAAATCAGCTTCTGTACCAAATGACTGGAGGATAACTAATGTGATGCCAATTTTTAAAAAGGGCTCCAGAGGCGATCCCAGTAATTACAGGCCAGTAAGCCTGACTTCAGTACCGGGAAAACTGGTAGAAACTATAGTAAAGAACAAAATTGTCAGACACATAGATGAACATAATTTGTTGGGGAATAGTCAACGTGATTTTTGTAAAGGGAAATTATGCCTCACCAATCTACTAGAATTCTTTGAGGGGATCAACAAGCATATGGACAAGGGGGATCCAGTGGATCTAGTGTACTTAGATTTTCAGAAAGCCTTTGACAAGGTCCCTCACTAAAGGCTCTTACGCAAAGTAAGCAGTCATGGGAGAAGAAGGAAGGTTCTCTCATGGTTTCATAACTGGTTAAAAGATAGGAAACAGAGTAGAAATAAATGGTCAGTTTTCAGAATTGAGAGAGGTAAATAGTGATGTCCCCTCAAGGGGCTGTACTGGGACCAGTCCTATTCAACACATTCATAAATGATCTGGAAAAAGGGGTAAATCGTGAGGTGGCAAAGTTTGCAGATGATACAAAACTACTCAAGATAGTTACGTCTCAGGCAGACTGCAAAGAGCTACAAAAGGCTCTCTCAAAACTGGGTGACTGGGCAGCAGAGTAGCAGATGCAAAGTAATGCACATTGGAAAACATAATCCGAACTATACATATAAAATGATGGAGTCTAAATTAGCTGTTACCACTCAAGAAAGATCTTGGAGTCATTCTGGCTAGTTCTCTGAAAACATCCACTCAATGTGCAGCGGCAGTCAAAACAGTGAACAGAACGTTGGGAGTCATTAAGAAAGATAGAATCATAGAAGATTAGGGTTGGAAGAGACCTCAGGAGGTCATCTAGTCCAGCTCCCTGCTTAAATCAGGACCAATCCCAACTAAATCATCCCAGGACTTTGTCAAGCTGAACCTTAAAAACCTCTAAGGATTGAGATTCCACCACCTCCCTAAGTAACCCATTCCAGTGCTTCACCACCCTTAGTGAAATTGTTTTTCCTAATATCCAACCTAGACCTCCCTCACTGCAATTTGAAACCATTGCTCCTTGTTCTGTCATCTGCCACCACTGAGAACAGCCGAGCTCCATCCTCTTTGGAACTCCCCTCTAGGTAGTTGAAGGCTGCTCTCAAATCCCCCCTCATTCTTCTCTTCTGCAGACTAAATAAACCCAGTTCCCTCGTAAGTCAGGCGCTCCAGCCTCCTGATCATTTTTATTGCCCTCCGCTGGACTCTCCAATTTGTCCACATCCTTTCTGTAGTTGGCAGCCCAAAACTGGACACAATACTCCAGGTCTGGCCTCACCAGTGCGTAATAGAGGGGAATAATCACTTCCCTTGATCCGCTGGCAATGCTCCTACTAATGCAGCCCAATATACCGTTAGCCTTCTTGGCAACAAGGGCACACTGTTGACTCGTGTCCAGCTTCTCGTCCACTGTAATCCCCACGTCCTTTTCTTCAGAACTGCTGCTGAGCCAGTTGGTCCCCAGCCTGTAGCAGTGCATGGGATTCTTCCGTTCTAAGTGCAGGACTCTGCAATTGTCCTTGTTGAATCTCAGATTTCTTTTGGTCCAATCCTCCAATTTGTCTAGGTCCCTCTGGACCCTATCCCTACCCTCCAGCATATCTACCTCTCCTCCCAGCTTAGTGTCATCTGTGAACTTGCTGAGAGTGCAATCTATCCCATCATCCAGATCATTAATGAAGATGTTGAACAAAACCAGCCCCAGGACCGACCCCTGGGGCACTCCGCTTGAAACCGGCTGCCAACTAGACATTGAGCTGTTGATCACTACTTGTTGAGCCCGACGATCTAGCCAGCTTTCTATCCACCTTACAGTCTAGCGGTTCTCAAACTTTAGCAACCCAAGGACCCCCATTTTTATTTAATAATTTTCAGGGACCCCCTGCCCTGCCCCTTCTCCGAGGCCCTGCCCCCTGCCCATTCCATCCCCACTCCTTCTGTTGCTCACTCTCCTCCACCCTCACTCACTTTCACTAGGTTGGGGTGTGTGGGGGATGAGGACTCCAGGAGGGAATTTGGATGCAGGAGGGGGCTCAGGGCTGGGGTAGGGGGTTGGGGTGTTGGCTCTGGCTGGGAGTGTGGGCTCTGGATGAAGGGTTTGGGGTGCAGGAGTTGGCTCAGGGCTGGGGCAGAGGGTTGGGATGCAGTTTCTGGAAGGGAGTTTGAGTGTGGGAGGGGACTCTGGGCTGGGGCAGAGGGTTGGGGTACAGAAGGTGTTCAGGGTGTGGGGTCCCGGAGGCGCTTACCATGTCTCCCAGGAAACAGCTACCAGGTCTCTGTGGCCCCTAGCTACATGGGTGGCCAGTGAAGCTCCACGCGCTGCCCTCACACACCCAGGCACCACCCCTGCAGCTCCCATTGGTCGTGGTTCCTGGTCAATGGGAGCCGCAGAGCTAGCACTTGGGCAGGGGCAGGACACGGAGACTCCCTGGCTGCCCATGTGCCTAGGGGCCGTAGGGACCTAGCAGCCACTTCCAGGAGCTGCACAGAATCAGGGCAGGTAGGGAACCTGCCTTAGCCCCAGGCAGGCAACTCTACCAGAGCCTCCTGCACACCAGGGAACAGCTGTTCAGCAGCGAGCAGGAAGTACTGTGAGGAAGGGGGAGGAGTTTGTCAGTGGGGCCCACGGACCCCCTGGAGTACTCTCACAGACCCCCAGGAATCTGCAGACCTCAGTTTGAGAAACGCTGCTAGCCGATGCCCACCATCCTTGTTGCTCTCACCTCTAAACTTAATCCAAAGACTCTCAAGACTTTTCTCTGGTTTCATACTGGAGCTCTGAGCAATCATACTGCTCTCTTACATACAGTGCAACCCCACCTTTTCTCCCCCACCTGTCCTTCCTGGAGAATTTATACCCATCCATGACAGTGCTCCAGTCATGTGAGTTACGCCACAAAGTCTCTGTTATTCCAATTTGACTGTGCCAGGACTTCCAATTCTTCCTGCTTGTTTCCCAGGCTTCTTGCATTCATGTACAGGCACCCAAGATAGCTAGCCGATTGCCCTACTTTCTCAGTATCAATCAGGAGGCCTCCCCTGTTGCACCCTCCCCCTTGTGTTTCCTCCCAATATCCCACTTCCCCACTTACCTCAGGGCTTAGGTCTCCATCCCCTGGCAAACCTAGTTTAAAGCCCTCCTCACTAGGTTAGCAAGCCTGCTTGTGAAGATGCTCTTCCCTCTCTTTGTTAGGTGGATCCCATCTCTTCCTGGCAATCTTTCTTCCTGGAATAACATCCCATGGTCGAAGAATCCAAAGCCCTCTCTCCAACACCACTTGCGCAACCACGCATTTACCTCCACAATTCAATGGTCCCTACCTGGACCCGATGGACGAGAACACGACTTGCACCTCAAACTCGTTTATCCTTCTTCCCAGAACCATGTAGTCTGCAGTGACCCGCTCAAGGTCATTTTTGGCAGTATCATTGGTGAAGTAGGAAGGGGTAGCAGTCCGAGGGCTTGATCAGTCTCAGCAGACAGTCATGTCCTGAATTCTAGCTCCAGGCAAGCAGCACACTTCTCGAGATTCCCGGTCTGGACAGCAGATGGATGACTCCATCACCCTTAGGAGGGAGCCCCCAACCATCACCACCCATCTCCTCCTCTTGGGAGTGGTGGTTGTGGAACCCCCATCCCTAAGGCAATGCATCCCATGTCTTCTGGTCAATGGGGTCTCCTTCTGATCCCTTCCCTCAGATGACTCTTCCAAACCATTCTCTGCTGTAGTACCTGTGCAGAGAGCCTGAAAACAGTTTCTTACCTCTATCTGTATTGGGGGTACATGGGTTCTCCTCTTTCTTCTTCTGGAGGTCACATACTGCTTTTCTTCCCCATTCTGCACTGCCCTCTCTGATGCTTCAGCATGCTGTGCCTGCAGGACCAAATGCTGACTTCTATCCAGAAAGTCAGCATTTTCTCTGATGCAACGCAAGGTTGATACTTGGGGCTCTAGTCCTCTAATCTTCTCTTCCAATATGGAGATCAGCTTGCACTACAGACCAAGTCACTTCTATCCTCTGGGAGAAGGACAAACATGGCACATCCTGTGCAAGTCACAACAGCTGATCGCTCACTAGCTATATTGTCTTCCTTCTAAGTCTCTAAGGTACCACAAGGACTCCTCATTGTTTTTGCTGATACAGACTAACATGGCTACCACTCTGAAACCTCTTCAGATGCTGTATTTACTGCTCACAGAAGCCTGAAAGACAAAAAAAATCTGAGGGAACTCCCCCAAGGCGAACTCCCAGGCAAACTCCCGCTGTTAGATATCTGGATAGATAACAGAAAATATCATATTGTCTCTATATAAATCTATGGTACGCCTACATCTTGAATAGTGCGTTATGTGCAGATATGGTCACCCCATCTCAAAAAAGATATATTGGAATTGGAAAAGGTTCAGAAAAGGGCAAACATACATTATTGGGGGTATGGAACGGCTGCTGTACAAGAGATATTAATAAGACTGGAACTTTTCAGCTTGGAAAAGAGACAACTAAGGGGGGATAAGACAGAGGTCTATAAAATCATGACTGGTGTGGAGAAAAATAAATAAGGAAGTGTTATTTACTCCTCCTAACACAATAACTAGGGGACACCATATGAAATTAATAGGCAGCAGATTTAAAACAAACAAAAGGAAGTATTTCTTCACACAACACACAGTCAACCTGTGGAATTCTTTACCAGAGGATGTTGTGAAGGCCAAGATTAGAACAAGGTTCAAAAAAAGAACTAGATAAATTTGTGGAAGATAGCCATTGATGGATCTATTAGCCAGGATGGACAGGGATGCTGTCCCTAGCCTCTGTTTGTCAGAAGCTGGGAATGAGTGACAGGGAATGGATCACTTGATGATTACCTGTTTATTCCCCCTGGGTACCTGGCATTGGCCACTGTTAGAAGACAGGATACTAGGCTAGATGGACCTTTGGTCTGACCCAGTATGGCTGTTCTTATGTGGAGGTTCCGGCCCTCCTACTGGAGTGTCCGGTTTTTAAATATTACAAAGTTGGCAAGATACAGAGCCTGCCTTATACTAACCTCACAGAGGCAGATCTTGTAGCTCCAGTCCCACAAGGCTAGCTAAACTTGGCTCCCCATTCCAAGTGTTGCAGCACCCACAGGTTTGACCCAGCTGCCCCTCCATCACGATAAGTATTACAATCCCGTCTACCAGGTCACGACACCACTCTCACAAATTTGACCCAACTCAGCCCTCATTAGCGGGGACTGGGCCAAGCCTGAGCAGTGCTGTGATCCCAAAGGTCAAAAAGGGTGGGAAGCCAAGCCCAGCACGACAGAAGCCACCACTAGGTACACATGGTGTACTTATTACATTAGTGTGTATGTTATATATTCTGGGTCAGAAATATTTAATAAACCAGATTTTGGGTGGTGGGCAGGGAGGGCACAAAACCTACTTACTGGGTTGCCACAAGCCATCCGGGTTTACCAGTGGGTCCTGAGCCCCAAAGGGTTGAGATTGAGAACCAAAGCCTTAAAGAATATTTTTTTAGTTTTGATTATAATTTACTGTTTAAAAATGATTGTGTAGATTACTTCCCAGCACAGCAAGTCCTTGTTTACCAGCTTTCACACACCTACTCCTAAAACTCAAGGGAACTTTCCATGGGTGCAATAATTCACCCCTATGACCAGCACAAGGCTCATACATACCTGACTTAAACGCTCACAACAAGGCTTAAGGGAGATGATCGCTGGACTGGACTCAAGCGGCCCAGCCACGCGCCGGTCAATTTCACCCTGCCGACTGGGACGTTCACACTCGGCTCCCAAATTAAAGTGGGCGCATCAGGTGCGCGCTTCCAACAGACACCCGCCGCTAACGTGCCGCAGCTGGGACAGCGCGAGACTGAGCATTGCGTGGGGCTGCTGTAGACCAGCCCGGTCAGCGTTTCTCTCCCGTGGCCAGCCCCGCCCCAGGGCTCCCTGTGCACACTGGGGGAGGGGGACACGCTGCTCCCCTACTGCCGTTTAACGTTGGCTCTAGGTCCGGGCCCCGCGGCGGGTGACTCGGCGCAGCTCACACCGCGGGGGAGGGACGGGCGCTAAAGCCGGCATAGCCATGTGTCGCTGTTTCCAGGGAGACAGCGGGCACGTGGTCAAACCAACTACGTCACTCACTGTCGCGCATCTCCACGGGACGGGCAGGTAGCGCCGCCCCCCTCCCCCGCGGGGCCTGGGACGGCGTGTTTGTCCCGTTAGGACTCGCCCCAGCCCGATAATGATAGTGTCCCTAGCTCTCGTCGGTTCCACCCCCACCTGCCGCGAGCACCGGCCGGTTTCTCAGGTAGTGGAGACCCCAACGGGCCGTCGAGCGGGACAACTTAGGCCTTCGAACCGCTCTGCCCTTTCCCGGCCCCCTGCCAGGTGTAGCGGGAGGGCACAGGACCGTGGGGCGGGGCCACGCCCGGTGCAGGGAGGAGCCCTGATTCGTTCCCTGCCGCTTGCCCCTCGAGGGGGATGGATGTGGGGCGGAGAGCAGGAGGGTCAGCCCTATGGCTACAGCACACACACCCCATTGACCTCCAGACAACAGCCACAAACCCGCACAGCTGTACAGCAACACACAATGCACAGTTATGCACTCAACAGCCTGTCCCCAAAGCACACCACAGACCTGCTCTAGCTGCCCTTTGTTGTGCATTCACCAGGCGCCTATGTTTGAACTCAGTGGAGCCATGTGTTCCTAGATCCCCTTGGTCTGGGTATGCTCCCCTCACTGTCTCTTCCTTTGGCCTTAGCCTCAAGACCAGTCCTAAACTCCACAAGACTCCCCAGATGATTAATTAAAACAACAAGGAGTCTGGTGGCACCTTAAAGACTAACAGATTTATTTGGGCATAAGCTTTCCTGGGTAAAAACCTCACTTCTTCAGATGCACCTTGTTATTTTTGTAGATACAGACTAACACTGCTACCCCCTGATACTTGACAGATGATTAATTGTGCCTTTCCCAGAACTCCACCCTTGTGGGTGCTGCTCTGATTCAGTTTGTCCTTCAGGAAGATGTGGTAGTTGAGGCAAAGAAGACACAGACTTTCCAGAAGGATTGCTAAACTAACCATTTCTTTAGCCTCCACAAGAGATATACAGATCCATGCAAAATGAGAAACACCTGTACTTGGTTCACAGCCATAGTTTCCTCACCATCCCTGAACATTCACTGAAATTTAGTCAGTGCCTTCAGGGGTCTCCAGGTCCCCTCTCCTGAACCTCAGTTCAGTCTTCTCTTTCTGTTCTGGACAGCGAGAGCAATACTCATGCTCAGACCAGACCTGGTCCTTTTAGAACTTATAATTCTCTACCCTTTTGTCCTCTCGTTCTCCCGGTCAACCTCAAAGACCCTGCTCAGGTGATCAAGATTTGCTATCAGGTGGCCTGTTGCTTGGTTACCACTTATCTAGAGTTCACTCTTAAATAAAAAACTGGTTTTACCTAGGTTGCAGCAATCCATTTGTTCTAGGGGAAGGCTTATTGCATTTTAAAGGCCCCTAATGACTGTCCCATTCAGAGGGGTAACGTGGATGAGGTCATATCTATTGGATCAACTTCTGTTGGTGAGAGAGAGAAGTGTTCGAGCTTACACAGAGCTCTTCTTCAGGTCTGGGAAACTAAAGGCATGTCTACACTACAATTTTAAATCGAGCTATGTTAGTTTGACTTACACTCCACACTACCCCTCTTCTGTTGGTGGTGCACAGCCTCACCAGAAGCGCTTCCACTGACTGAAGAGGGGCAGTTTGGGGCACTGCCAGCTTCTTGCCTCCCCACTCCCAGCAAGGAGTGGTGGGGAAGCTAGCTGTGCAGGACTTCACGCCTCCTGCTGGACTCCAGTCAGCTGCTGTGCTCCCAGCAGGGAGTCAGGACCCAGGGGGCAGCAGGGCTCCCAGTGGGGAGTCCAGACAGTAGCCCAGCTTGGAGTAGAGATTCAGCAGCAGCTTGGCAGGGGATCCTGGAGCTGGCTTTCTTGTCAATTTCACGGCTCCATTGAAGCTGTGAAATTGACAAGACAGCCAACAGCCTCTACACACCCTGCATTGCCCTGACTACACTGACATAAACCCTACGCCTCTTGTGGAGTTGCATTGGCAGGAGCAAGGCTTTAGTATAGACACTGACATAGTTAGGTTGACATAAGCTGACTTATGTTGACCTAACTCTGTAGTGTAGACCAAGCCTAACACCAAGTGTCACTGCTAAATACAAGATGGCACAGATTGTTTAGCATAAGTAGTTAACGTATTTCAAGGGACCATTCAAGGTGAAGTGGCCCATTCATACCCCTCCAGTCATAGGGAGGAAAGGAATGGGGGGTGGAAGCAGCTGGAGGAGGTGGTTGTTATTAGTTGGTTACAGATTATTGTAATAAGCCATAAAGCTGGTGTCTTTATTCAGTCCATGACAAAAGGGACTGTGAAACCTACCTTTTCTACCTATTTTGGGCAGAGGGATTTTGCTCCGTATTGTGTGTATTTGATTGAGAGGGAAGACAGAACAGACTGAATGAAAGAGACTCAAGGCAGAAAGAAAGCCAAGTGGCAGCCTGAGAGCATGGTGTGACCCTGAAGAAGCCTACAGGAAGGTTCTGGGTGTGGTGCTAGATACAGGGCTAGGGGAAGTAAGCAAAGAAGCTGTCCCCATTTTTTGGTTTCTCCTACATTCAAAGAAGTAGAACTTTGTACATTTCTTGTCAATAAACAAGATTGCATCAAAGAAAATACCAGATTCCATCATCAATTTCTACTCCCAACTGGAACAACCTCAGGGCCCTGAATTTTGACTAATCGCTTGAGTTAAAAAGGGGTAACACTGATGTCAAAGGTGGGATCCGCTTTCCAAGGAGAGAGGTTGTGAGGTGGTGTACCTGTTGAACCAAGATAGAAGAAATGATGACAGTGCTTGCAGAAATCAAAGATGGCCATATAGAAGGAAGAAAGCCTGGGACGTAAGCCCTTGTATCAGAGGTCTGGTATGAGGCAGGACCTGCTCACAGAATCTGGCAAGAACAGGGCTAATATTGCAAAAATACACATTCCTAAGAATTGCTAAGCACAGAGTACTCACGCAAATAGATCCTGATATTAAATGGTGGCCAGAACATCCCAATATTAAGAATGGTACAAAAAAAATTCCCAAGGATAACAGGAGCATACTGACCCATTCTAAAAGATACAGTTAGGATAATAGTACAAAATAAAGAAGTTTTAATCAAACCAACATGTACAAGGTGATGGATGATAACTAGCCACGTCAGGGAGCAGTAACTAACTATGTCAAAGGCAGTACATAACTTGTTTGTATCAGGGTATAAAAATATATCTTAAAGGAAGTATCTTTGGCCAGCCGATAGGGGGAATGAAAAGTCCCACCATTTACTGAGCTGCATCCATTGTCATAGGCATACAGGTCTTAGTATCCTCATAGAGTCTGCCAGGTGCTATTACCGTGCTTTGTCGACAATAAACCTGGTCTGGCACCTTTGTACCTTAACGGATCTTGTGGTCATTGGATAGTTCACTCAAGGTCTGCTGTGCCGGCTGTTTGCTCAGAGCTGCGGCAGCATAGGAAGAATGCACACACGCAGCGAAACATCTAACCACAGGCCAAATTGAATTAAAGCAAGACCTAAAACAAGCTTCAGAAAAAGAATGTAATACAAGCCCTACAATAAGATCTAAAACAAGAGCCCAAAAAGGGCTCAATGATAACTTGCAGACCAAGATGAGATCCCTGTTGGAGCAGCAGCTATGAAGTGCCTGGACAGATTTGGAATCTCATCCACTTGGGTCAAAAATGTGTAACAATACAGTTTACATTGCTACTATTTCAGTTCTACATTTGCCTCACATATGAGAGTACCAGATAAAACTTTTTATTTCAGCATTGTGATGACAACAAAGATATCATAAGTAGCTGCTGCAGCCATGAATGTTATGGCAGCTTATTCACCAACAAGTGAAGATAAGTGCCCATATCCAAATGAAAATGTGCCCTTTAGGCAAGAGAATCATATACCTAAGACTAAAGAGCTAATTTTGAAAGATATGTAAACATGCTTTAGGTAGCTGTTGTAGGCATACAGGTAGCAAGCATCTTCCCATTCCTTCCTACCATTTGATGTTACTTGCACCTTTCACTTTCTTTAGCTATGATTAAGGCTGCAAGTCTTTCACAGAAGTCACGGATTCCATGATTTTCCGGGGCCTCAGTGACTTCTGCAGTAGCTGGTGTTACTGACCCCAAGGCTGCCCAAGCAGCTGGGGTGACCCTGGGGCCAGCTGGATAGGCCGCTGCTCAGGAGACCCCAGGCAGCTGGTCCCATGTGCTGGTCTGGAGGAGCAGAAGCAGCGCCCTGGGCTATGCCTTCTCCCCCAGCAGCGGGGGCTTGGGCCGCCTCCCGTCCAGAGCAGCAGTGGCAGCCGGAGGATCCCGGGCCACGCATACACACACACCAGCAGCCGCAGGGCGGAGGTGGAGCAGCAGCGGAGGTGGGGGGACACTGAGCTGCCCCCTCCCCAACAGCAGCGGCAGGAGGGCCCCGGGTCACCCGCCACCTCAGCAACAGTTGGGTCCGGACTCGGAGTGCTCCCCCCAGGATCAGCAGAATCCCCAGAAGCACCTCTCCTCCCCCCGCCCCCCCCCCAGCACCAAAGATTTAGTTAGGGGTGTTTTTAGTAAAAATCATGGACAGGTCACCAGCACATGACTTTTTGGTTATTGCCCCGACCTGTCCATGACTTTTACTAAAAATACCAGTGACTAAATTGTAGCCTTAGCTATAACATTGTTTAACTTAATCACTGAGGAACTGATCCACCGCCCAATGAAGTCAATGGGAGTCTTTCCATTGATTTTAATGTACTTTAGATCAGGCCATTAGGACCTAATCCTGAGCTACTGAGCATCTACAACCTCCATTGATTTCAGTGGTATTGCAAACCCAAAGTAATTTTTAGGAACTGTCCCATAGTAGAGAAACATTACTGTCAACCTTGGATGAGGCCACTTGTCTTTGAACCCCTCCCTCACTACCCCATTCCATACATTTAAAAAAAACATACTGCAGCAGCAGCTAGGGTGACTCCTAGAAAGAGAAGGTTTGGAAAGTAATGGAAGTTCAGCTGGACTCAGACCTTCATCATGAAAAAAGAAATCTTTTTCTTCAATCATATGGATATACCAAAATGATTACTGTACAGAATATTTAAGTATAAAAATATTGATGGCAACTGTGCTCTATGGCGATGCCTTTCCATATTCATATCGGGAGATAGGGAAACTTTAGAAGGAATACAGGTATCAATAATAGGATGGAGCAATAGCAAGATCATAGTTAACATTTTATTAGATTATTCTCTGAAATAGTTATTTTAATTATATCATTGAGATAATGGGTCAGATCCTCAGCTGGTGTAAACTGGAGTTACTCCATTGTCTTAAAGGATTTACACCAGCTGAGGATCTAACCCAATATAATTAATTATTGCAGATGTGAAAAGGTGTTTACATTAAAACAAGCGCACAATTCATTTAGTGCTCATGAAAGATGTTTGTTTGACAGCCCTGGCAACCAAAGTCTTCTGTTCACCCACAATGAAGGTGCAGTGCTGACATTGGCAGTGCAAGCTTCCCCATGCTGCTCCATCAGTATCCCTCCATCCTGACCTGGAAGGACTGTCTGTAGGGATTACAAGCACAGTTTAGTATCAGAGGGGTAGCCGTGTTAGTCTGAATCTGTAAAAAGCAACAGAGGGTCCTGTGGCACCTTAGAGACTAACAGAAGTATTGGGAGCATAAGCTTTCGTGGGTAAGAACCTCACTTCTTCAGATGCAAGTGAAGAAGTGAGGTTCTTACCCACGAAAGCTTATGCTCCCAATACTTCTGTTAGTCTCTAAGGTGCCACAGGACCCTCTGTTGCTAAGCACAGTTTAGTCTCCAAGTCCATTTCTGCTGGGACTGCCATCAAGGGCACTAAATTGTGCCAATTGTGTAATGACCTCTCTTTTTATGATGTGGGCAGCAGTCACTCTGAACTGAACTGAGACTGACTCACATCTCATAGGTGACCAAAAAGTCATCAGATGGAAAAAAGAATTGGTTGCAAACAGGTGACCTACAGGTGAGAGGCTTCATATTCTTATTTATTTACAGCATATATTTTAATCATATTTATGCTTTGCTACATCAACTCCGTAATCTTTAGTGTCCAGGAAGATTACGAACAGATTTTTTCACCTTTATTTGGATACAGAGCAAAAAATATATTTAAAGTCTTTATTTCTGTAACATGCATTCACTTAACTGACTTTAGTCCATTTTAAATGTCTGATGCCTTACCGAAAAACTATGAAAATAATCTAAATAAGATGACTGTCACTTTGTCTTGAGAAATGCAAATTCTTTAAAAAAAACTGATAATTCTTTTAGCAGACCACTTAGTATCTAATAAGAAGCCGCTAAGTATTCTAGACATTATGTTCTTACATATCTAATTTAATTTTATAAATTTGATTATCTACATTAAAATTGAAATAACAAAGGACAAATATTTTTAACTAAAACCACTTGTATCAAACCTAAAAATGTGACCATTTTTATACAATTAATGTTATATTATCAAACAGGAACAATATGTGAGTTGTGATCTGCCAGGAACACATGGTTTTGTGCCTGCACATTGATGTAGGCAGTTCATCCTCAAGGACTAGCTAATGTCTAAGGATGATAAAATTACACCTAATATTTATATATGTTGAAAACAAATAATTTGAGGCCTGATTTATCTCTCAGTTACACTGGAGGAAATCAGTAGTAATTCCATTGAAATCAGTGAAGTCACACTTGGGTAAAACCAGTGTCTGGGCGATCAGAATGAGAACTATACGTTTTATTATATAACTGGTAGTAACCAATGAAAAATTCACATATGTGCAGTAGAGTAGTAGGGCTTATCTCCTCTTTAGGCTGTAGCAAATAGAGTTTACAAGAGCACACATGCTTGAGCCGACATACTATTCCATCCATTAAACGATGGCAATAGAGTCAGGAGCTCCACTCACTGCTTCAGGTAAGCAGTAGAATGAGTGCTAATAGTCCTCACTGAATCCTCTTGGTTCTCCTAATCAGGGCACCATGAGGATGCAGACTGTTCCCTCTTCCCCTCTCCTGTTCTGCCTCCGATGGCCAACCTCAGCTTTGTCCTTCTGCCCAACTCCCAGCACTTCTTCCCCCTCCCTCCATATAGGGGACAGAGAGCACAGCAGCTCCTGCAGCTCCCTCCCTGGCAAGGAATAGGACAGGTAGAGCAGAACACCTGGGCTTTTCTGTGAATTCGAAGGAAGCAGCAGTGAAGAGAAAATGTTTGCCTGCTACTGGAAGAAGAGATGAATTCTGATTGTGGGGAGAAAAGATGAAGCATCAGATCCTTTGTGGTAAGCTGGTGGAGGCTAACTTGGATTTCCCTCTAATACAAACAGTAAATTGGCTGCAGATAGCCTTGGCAGAATTCCATTTTTTTTTTTCTTATTTTGATGGATGTTTATTTTTAAGTATTTTTTAGAATTTTATTAATTTAAATTTTCATAATTGTGGGAAGTTATAGGGGGAGACAAACCATAATTATTTAATGACAGTAGATGTTGAGATTCAAAAAGTTAAAGTTTTATAACTGTTAAAACAATTTGTCAACATCACGTTAAAATATACAGTTATTTTAAATCAAACACATACAATTTTCTTACTTTGCATATCTGTAAATGTTGATTATTGTTGATGGAAATATTTTTGTTGGTTTGTATGTGTACAGTGAAATCAACATTTACCAATAAAAATCTAATACTTTCAAGTTGATCTATAGAGAACTTTGAAGATGAACAAAACCAAAGGGCCTCCACATGTAAATGTATAAATCTTTCCATATACATGGACATCACATCAGCACCTCTGGAAATCTGGGGCTTATTTAGGTGATCAGTCAGGTTAACTGCAGGGACTACTGGTGGGATGTCCAAAAAATTTTGAAGCACCACTGTCTACTGCTTGAGCCAAAGGACCAAGTCTATTAGCAGGAAGACAGTAGCAGAGTCACAAATCTCATATGCAGTGTAGTTGTAGCCCTGTTGATCCCAGAATATTAGAGAGACAAGATGGGTGAAGTAATATATTTTATTTGACTAACTTCTGTTGGTAAGAGACACAAGCTTTGGAGCCATACAATGCCAGCAATGCCCCTCTGCCATATACACTGGCCAAACTGGACAGTCTCTACACAAAAGAATACATAGACACAAATCAGACGTCAAGAATTATAACATTCAAAAACCAGTCGGAGAACATTTCAACCTCCCTGGTCACTCAATTACAGACCTCAAAGTCACAATACTCCAACAACAAAAACTTCAAAAACTGACTCCACCAAGAAACTGCAGAATTTGAATTAATTTCCAAACTGGACACCATTAAATTAGTCTTAAATAAAGACTGGGAGTGGATGGGTCATTACACAAAGTAAAAACTATTTCCCCATGCCAATTTTTTTCCCCTACTATTACTCACACCTTCTTGTCAACTGTTGGAAATGGGCCATCCTGATTATCACTACAAAAGTTTTTTGTCTCCTGCTGATAATAGCCCACCTTAATTGATTACTCTCATTACAGTTGGTATGGCAACACCCATTTTTTTGTGTCCTCTGTGTATATATATATATCTTCCTACTATATTTTCCACTGCATGCATCCAATGAAGTGGGTTTTAGCCCACGAAAGCTTATGCTCAAATAAATTTGTTAGTCTCTAAGCTGAGGTCAGCGTATCTTAGGTCGATTTACCTGGCTGCGAGGACGGCGGTGAGTCGACCACTGCCATTCCCCTGTCGACTCTGCTTCCGCCTCTCGCCGCAGTGGAGTTCCGGAGTCGACGGCAGAGCGATCGGGGATTGATTTTATCACATCTACACTAGATGCGATAAATCGATCCCCGATAGATCGGCGGGTGTAGACATACCCTAAGGTGCCACAAGTACGCCTCGTTCTTTTTGCTCATACAGACTAAGGCGGCTACCACTCTGAAACCTGACACAGAGCTTTCTTTTTCCAGACCTGAAGGGCTCTGTGGTGATTGAAAGCTTGTCTAACCTACAGACCTTGGTCCAATGAAAGCTATTTCCTCACCCACCTTGTCTCTCTAAATCTCACAGCGGTCCACCCAGTAGGAGTAAGACAGAGATCCATAGCGGGTGAAAGTGCGTTACACGGAGGCTTCGTTATCTAATGTCAAGCACCCACATTTGAACTTTGGCCCGTTCCCACGGGTGTGGAGGTCTTGTGGTAACACCACCTGTTTTCTAATCTGAGTTGACCCATGGCAAAGATCAAAGTGCAGGGACCCCTGGGGGTAGGGCTGACCCAGGGCTGGGCTCTGAGGGGATGAGGGGCCCGGACACAGCACAAGGCTGCGAGGAGCTCCAGGTGCGGAACGTCCTGCTGTGCCAGGCCAGCTCGGCGCCAGGGGCTGGACGGGGGACACCAGCCCGGCGCCAGTCGGGCGGGGCCGATGCGGCGCGCGGCTACCCCTCCTCCCCCTGGGCAGGGCCGGCTCCAGGCACCAGCTTAACAAGCAGGTGCTTGGGGCGGCCAAGGGAGAGGGGCGGCACCTGCGGCAATTCGGGGGCGGCAGGTCCCTCACTCCCTGTAGGAGCGAAGGACCTGCCGCTGAACTGCCGCCGCCGCCGATCGCAGCTTTTTTTTTTTTTTTTTTTTTGCTTGGGGCAGCAGAAATGCTGGAGCCGGCCCTGGCCCTGGGGCCACCTGCACTTCCGGGCCACAACCAGCTGAGCACCGTCTGCAGCGGAGGAGGGGGGCCGCCAGGTGCCCGGAATAGCGGCCGCGCTCTCACGGCATCTGGTTCTCATGGGGACGCCTGGAGGCGGGTAAACACAGCGCCGCCTCCCACCGCGACCGCCCTGCCTTGGACACAGGCTCTCTCGCGAGAGCAGGAGGCCCGCGGCCTGGCTCAGTCTCAGCCGCGGAGCACGGCGCGGTGGCAGGCAGCGGGGCGGGTGGAGCTGCTCGGCCTGGGGGTGAGCGGGGGGCCGGGGCAGGCGGGCGGGGAGACCGGGGGGAGCCTCCGTCCCAGCGCGGGGCTCAAGCTGTTTCCTCGGGAGGCAGGTGCCCTGTAACCCGGGGGAGGGGCCGCGCCTGGGAGCGCCGCTGTCAGCAGCCCGGCTAAGGCAGCGAGCGGGGCTGGGCCTGGCGCCTGTCAGAGGCAGCGACCGGAGCCTGGTGTCCGGGCGGGAGACTGACCCGCCCGCGATCGCCGCTGCTCCGTGATCGGGCGGGGCCCCTGGGCTCCGCGGCCATCCCAGCCCTCGGTAGAGGCTGCGCCGCGGGGTCGCTGGCGAGAGCTGAACCCTGTCGGCATCGGGCAGGTTCCCGGGAAGGCTGGGGGCGACGGGCGCAGCGGAGAACGCGCTCGGCGCGTATGAGGTGTGGGAGAAAAGTGCCCTGCCGGGGTGCCCGGGTCTGGGGAGAAACGTGGCCCTGTTCAGCGTGTGCCGAGAGCTACAGAACGAGGGCATCAAACCCGGGGCAGTCGTTTTGTTCATCTCTTCCGTCATCCCCAGGAGTGCCTGTGGGCTAAACAGAAAGCAGGTTCTCCCGCTCTGAAAGCTTTTGTTTTCGGAGGAAAAGCTGGTATGTCCTTGGCATCGTCACGTTTCATTGCTTCAGGTATCACTCACCAGGTCTAGCTTTTATATCCCCCTGACCCTGGCTTCCTCTGGCCTTTCCTAGTTCTCCTAGGCTGCTGCCTACTTCTTCAGAGTAGATCCCATTCCTCCTAGTCCAGTGTATGTTCCCTGGGGGAGGTGTCTTTGGCTTCCTCCCCTCTGCAAGCTTTTCTTCCATCCTCCCATTAGCGACCCCCTCGACGCAGCCTCAGTTGTTCCCATGGTCTCTTAATACTCTGTTACTTCTCCATCTCTTCCTGTTTCATCTTCTCATGGATGTCCCACTACTTCCTCAAATTAAATGGATAAGGTACTGAACGCATGAATTTTCTGCCTAAAACATTGTCCTTTATCAGTTTTCACAAATCCACTGTCTGCCTCATCACTCAAGTGCCATCTTTTGCTCTTTTCTCTCATGTACTTTTGCAAAATTGTGGCCTTAGATTGTAAAAGTCTTTAGGGCAGAACATTCTGCAAGTTATAGGGCTAATAAATCATAGAATCATAAGACTGGAAGAGACCTCAAGAAGTCATCTGTGCCAGTCCCCTACACTCATGGCAGGACTATGTATTATTTCTAGACCATCCCTGACAGGTGTTTGTCTAACCTGCTCTTAAAAATCTCCAATGATGGAGATTCCACAACCTCTCTGGGCAATTTATTCCAGTACTTAACCACACTGACAGGAAGTTTTTCCTAATGTCCAATATAAACTGCCATTGCTGCCGTTTAAGCCCCTTGCTTAAAGAGGCTAAGGAGAACAATTTTTCTCCCTCTTCTTTGTAACAACCTTTTATGTATTTGAAAACTGTTGTCATGACCCCTCTTGTTCTCTCTTCTCTAGAGTAAATGATTTTTTCAATTTTCCCTCATAGGTCATGTTTTCTAGACCTTTAATCATTGTTGTTGCCCTTCTCTGGACTTTCTTCAATTTGTTCACATTTTTCCTAAATGTGGCCCCCAGAACTGACCACAATACTCCAATTGAGGCCAAATCAGTGTGACGTAGAGCAGAAGAATTACTTCTTGTGTCTTGCTTACAACACTCCTGCTAATACACCCCAGAGTATTTGGGTTTTTTTGAAACAGTGTTACACTGTTGACTCATATTTAGTTTGTGATCCACTATGACCCCCAGATCCTTTTCTGCAGTACTGTACTCCTTTCTAGGCAGTCATTTCCCATTTTGTGTGTGTGCAACTGATTGTTCCTTCCTAAGTGTAGTACTTTGTATTTGTCCTTATTGAAGTTCATCCTATTTACTTCAGACCATTTCTTCAGATCATTTTGAATTTTATTCCTATCCTCCAAAGCACTTACAATCCCTCCCAGCTTGGTGTCATCCACAAACTTTAAAAGTGTACCCTCTCTGCCATCATCTAAATCATCAGTGAAGATATTGAACAGAATCAAACCCAGAACTGATCTCTGCAGACCCCACTCAATATGCCCTCCAGCTTGACTGTTTAATTATAAATGTTTAATTTTAGAAAGCTAGGTGAAATTTGTACGAAAACTTTGATTGAAATCTCTTGAAGACAGGGACTCTCCTGTATGAGTGGAAAGCACCTAATCCATTTTGGGTACTACTATAATGCAAATAACTGCTTACATTAATATTCAATTATAACTGTTGTAGTTTTTTATGAAGGCAATAAAGTCTAAATCAAGAGTGGTGACAAACATTTTGGGCTGAAATGAGACACTTGGTAGATTTAGAATAGTTAATTTTAAATGCAAAAAAAATTGATATGGTCAACTTTGTATTCTGAAACCAGGCATGGTACTTTGAAATGTTGCCTCTTTGTACGTGGCCTTTTCACATTCAATATGACAATTTGTTATGAGAAACATACCTTTGAATTTCACTTATGTACACAAACTTAGCTGTTAGCAGTTTTTACACTTATTTGAATAGCTCCATGATTTCTTTAACTAACTATTTATATGTTTTGATAGAGCCACTAACTTGTTTACTTATATATGTAATCAATCATAATTCTCAATATGCAGGGGTCCCCGTATATATTTCTATACACAAATCCAGATCTGTACCTCAGTATGCTACTAAAACTAGATGGAAAAACCAAATGACACATGCCCAAAACTATTCTAATACAAACTAAGTTAAGCTTCTTCAAACACAAAGGCCTTAATTAAATACTTTTTCCAAACCATAAAATCACTACTGTAGCTTATCCTTTTTTGACAAAAGGTCTAATTCCACCCACCTACATGTTAAGTTTATTAATTTGAAATAAGATATTCACCCAATACTATAAGTTCACATCAGCAAGCTAATGTGTTTGCTGAGCAATTGCTACTTAAAACTGTTTATGCTTTATCTATTTAAGCCAATCAAGTCTATTAAACCTCACATTTACATTTTTGATAATAGTTATTGGTCCCATATAAGATATCAAAGAATACACTTCACTTAAGTTAATTTTATAAAGATTTGGGTACTTTAAAGAAAGGAATTTAAGAGATCTTTTCCAAGAGTGGACCACATTGAAACCTGAATTACTTCTTCTATATTAACAGGGTATTTACAACACATGATGTTGGAAGAGTTCCTTTAAGGTCAAACATAAGAGTTATGGCAGCACATTGGAAGAAAATGTTGGTGATCCTTCTAGCAGCTCAAACATTACTTATGAGTGATAGCTTTGAGGAAGAGGATGTACCCGATGAATGGATTCTTCTTCATGTAGTCCAAGGTCAGATTGGAGCTGGAAACTATAGCTACTTGAGACTAAATCATGAAGGGAAGATAGTACTTCAGATGCAGAGTTTAAAAGGTGATGCAGATTTGTATGTATCTGATATGACCCTTCACCCCAGTTTTGATGAATATGAGTTACAGTCTGTAACTTGTGGCCAAGATGTTGTTTATGTACCAGCCCACTTCCGCCGTCCAGTGGGAATAGGAATCTATGGTCATCCCTCTCACTTGGAGAGTGAGTTTGAAATGAAAGTATATTATGATAGAACAATTGTAGATTATCCATTTGGTGAGGCTTCCTACAACCCAGAAGAGATGGAGGCAAGCCAGAAGCGCACTCATTCACCAGAAGATCAATCTCAGGATGAGGAATCTATTTTTTGGACTATACTCATTGGAATTTTGAAACTAATACTTGAAATTCTTTTTTAAAATAATCAACTGGACATACACTGGACTAGAGTGCACTTATAGCCTGTGACATTGAACACGAATGGCTTGCTGTGAGCATTGGTACTCTTTTTTGTAAAGTTACCTGAAGAGGTATTCGGGTTACTTTTTCTATGCTGAAGAGGGGAAAAGCAAAGCCATATTTAATTTTGTATTGAAGCCACCTTCCAGAAGTAAAATGAGCAGAAAGCACAGTATTTGTATAGTTTTCTTTATAAATCAGGGTTAAAGTGAATGTACAATAAAGGGAATCTTATTAAAATGTATCAGTTTGAACAGGTGCATAAGAAAATGGACCTTGATAATTCACTGTATTTTCTATTAAAGTGACACTTAATTTTATACAAAGAAAAAGTTGTAAAATCTGAAACGTGCAGTTTTAACAACCCTCTCCATTTAAAATAAAGAACTAATTTTCTAATCTCTTTGCACTGTGAACAGCTCTTTAGCAAGTGGCACTTTAAAATGCTGGCAACTATTGGAACTTGAAAGCAGTGTAACAAAGACCAGGAAATATCAAGGTCAAGATTTAAGGTGAACAGTGATTTTAGGTGCCTAGTTAGATCCAATTTAAAGGAGCCTGACTTTTCAAAGTGTAGGTGCTCAGTGCTTTCTCAATCTGCTCTCTAAGGTATCAAGTTGTGCATTTAAACTGAAGCACCCAAAGTCACTTAATCACTTTTTAATATCATGACCTGAATCAAGTTTGCCATCTTCTTTATCATCTCTGCAGGTAGAGGCTGATCTTTCTAGTCAGGGAAAGAATTATAATGAATCAGTTATTCAGCTATTTTTGTATCTGTAAATAGATATAAGCAATATTGTCACTGCTCATTAAAAGCAACTCAGCCTGCATTATCATAAGCAGGAAAAGGTTTTTCTCCATATATGTACCCCTTTTCTTAAGTGTAACCACAATTTTAGTGCCACTTCCATAGTATCATCTGTTCTTTATGGTTGTTGGTGTATCTTTATGAAAATTAGATGCATTTAACTCTTGGAGTGCATGCTATTTTCAGTTATAGGGACTTAAAGTAGTTCATAATAAAGGAGACTGGATTTTCTGGCAATGCATTGAAACTTTTAGATATTATTCCTACAAGCTTCAAAGTCATGGCTTTTTTAAATTAAAGCAACACTGATTATTTAAAAGTAATTGAATGCTTTGCTTTGATTGAATCATGGGGAATAAAACTGAGTGCTATGCAAATATCTAAACTTTTGTGTAGCTTTCTCTCCATGTAGAAGTTATTGCTATGCAACATTGGCATATACAAGTGTGTTGCTATAAACTACCTCTTTGAGAGGACTTTCTGAAAGTTTTTCCTCTTGAATGGAAATTTGAGTCGTCAATCTAAACTGCTATGACAGAATACATGCTCAATTACTGCCATCATAGGAAAACCCATAGTCAAAATTATAAAAATTTTATTTGGTAAAAGACGCTTAAGTGGTTTTGTTCCATATACAGAGTGGTTGGTTAAATAGCACCAAATTTATCACTTCAATTTGTGCAGTTAATCGTATTGGAAGGTAAACATTATTCCTTTAGCCCTCTTTGCTGTTTTTCCCCCTTCTTCCTCCTCTTCTAGGTGTGGGGGGGTCTTTTTGACAACAGTCACAAATCCAGCGACCTAAGAAAGAAAAAAGTTGACATTAGTTAATATTTTTATTAACTGTAGAACCCATGACTAGTTTACAAGATGAGTAAATACTTTTATTTTTGCACTACCTGTGCTGGTAACATGCAAAATATAAGCCAATGTCTAGAAGTTTATATTTCTTCCTTTAAATTTGAAGACAATGTAAGTACATAGAGTAATAATACTGAGCAGAAACAGGTGGTGGTATATACATTCCCACATACTCACTGTATCTCAAACTGGCCTGTGATCACATGACTGGGCTTCACAACAATTAAGAAGGTCCAATGCTACTGTAGGATGGTTTTGAGATAAGAATAAACACTACCCATACTTCACTTCTGACTCAAGCAAAATTGAGTGCATTAGATCAAAGCATTTTAATTTGTTGACTGACTGACTACTTTAGAGGAATATCAACTGCTTCTACTTATGTTCTACCTTTAATATGGCTCAGTTAGTGTAGATCCTAGTGTAAATCAATCACAGAACTTGAATGGAAGAGAGGTCAGCAGCAATGGAACAACTGTCAACTCTACTGCAGCTCACAACATTTTCAAGACTTGAGTATCGGTGTTACAGCAATGCTAGCACTGCAGAACTTACTAGGTACATGCATCAATACAGTAGCTGTATTTTGCGACATGGATTTAGTCTTACACAATCGGACTGACTACTCCTGTCAATGATCTAGTTCTTTAATTCTGATTCTACACTGCCTTACACCTTGTGCAGTCATTTACAAGGGAGCAAAATAAGTGAAAAATGCTACTAAATCAGTATCTTTTATATTAATGTAAAATAGGTATAAATGACTGCACATAATGCAAAGCACCAGCTTTGTTTTAGTTTCAAGTTTAAGCATGTTACTGGGTTTATTTAGTTGAACATGCAAGTTGTGATGTAAAAAAAGGGGTCAAGTGTATTTACACAGATGGAGTGGAGCACACACTTTTTTCTTCTACTTTAATAAAGCATTTGTACTGTTAAAGCTTCTAAAACAATGCAAAGGTTATACTCTATCAATAGGGAGAAATGTTGGTAAAGTTTATACGTCCTTCATTTATGGATGGAGGTAGCTATTCAATATCTTGTGGGAATCCTGAAAAAGTGCGGTTCTGAGCCATAGCTCTACTTGAGTTTTGACAGGAACAGTTATAGGGTTGTAAAACGGTGAAGCTGCCAATCCTATACTCTGTACATTACTAAAATATACAGAAATTTAAAAAAAAACCTCATTTCTGCTGTTTTGGATAATTCAATGAATGCCATCTTACACTGTAGATGCTACTTAATGTTTACAGTCAACTAATTCACACACCCCTATGGAAGTATAATCTTGTAACAGTAGAAAACACCAGCCCTTAAAGACTAATTTCTGTTTCATTACCTGAAGGGATAGCACCAAGCCCCACACAAAAGGTATGATAACCTCGGTCACACACATCACAGAACATCATTTCTTCTTCATGGTGAGGCTGCCCACATATAATGCATGTTTTACACTCCATACACTGCCAAGGGTAGGTCTTAATCATAGCAACAAGCTCCATGGTCATATCAAGACAAGAAGGGTGGCCTAGATTAAAACCAATATTATTAATAGCACCTTTAGAAATGAAGTTGTAAAATAATTAGTATAACTTAATAGCTATTCTACAAAAATCAAGTTTAGCTCACCTAAGAGACTCAGTGCAGTGAATGTGTTCTAGTACATACTTAAGTACAATTAAGGAAATTTTAAAGGGAAAAAGTCAGTTTCTAGGAAGACTGAAATGTTTGTATGCAAATTTAGTATTATACAAAATATTTCCACTGAACGTAGTAAGACGTGGCAATTAAAACTCCCAGCATTCCAGTTAAAGTGTATATAGATACTTACCACTGTTGTCACATTGGGAGCAGTGTATAAGTGCTTCTGTCTTTCCTTTCTTGTTGGACTCCTTACCCTTCAGACAAATTCCACATATAGCATTTGGAGTGACCTTTGGCTGGAAGGGTAGAAGAGGGCTATAAATTCATCCCAGAAGAATTTATAATGGATTTAACAGGAAATTTGTTAAGGTATCTCCATTTTAACTTTTGTAAATTACTAATGAACTTTTTGTTATCATGTGATTGAAGTGAATCTTAAGACATAAGGTGATATTGACATAACGTGACATTGACAAATACTGGTTATTTTAAAATCTTAGGAAAGATGCATACAAATTTGATATTTAGAGCATGTGCAGTGAGCTATATGTAAATCATTTTACAAAAAATGAAACCAGAACAAAAGTGTATGCTAGATCCTCCTGCAAGCTTGTCAGCTAGCACTTCCCTTAATAGTGAATACAAATAATTTACACTATATTGTAACTTTAAAGCTAAATCAAATTTGTTCAAATATAGAAGGAATAGGAGAATATATTTATATGAATCTCCAAATTCACAAGCTTCCATGTACACAAGAGAACATAAATATCCTTTAAGAAATGCAAAATTACTTAACTCATCTGAATGGAAGCTTAAAATGAATACCATAAAATAAGATACAATTTAATACACTTAATTTGTATTGTTTAAGCTTCCAAAATGTCTAATAGACAAGTTAGTTGTGTTGCTTTAATCAGTTTTACTGTTCCTTTCTTCTATATCTAAAGTCATGATTGCTGTTGCTATAGAAAACACTACAATTCTACACTTACAACACTGCTAGGAGAAAGTGAACTGAGAAAGAAAGGAACTGAGTGTTCATAACATCTATTTAAGGCAAAGAAATCCCAGGTGCTTAAATTGGCTGTGCAGTTCCCAGTATTTGTGTAGTAATTTTATGACCAAACCCAAAAGATAAGCTAGCAGTAGCTTTGCTTAGAGGAAAAGAAAACATATAATTAAGGTATCAAATTGTTTATCAAAGGGCCATTCAAATAGCTTTAATGTCAGACTTCAACCTACTACATCTTAATGAAGATTTGGATTCAAATACAACACTTACTGATGTTGAATCCACTACTGCCAGAGATTTTTAAAAATCTGTCTCAGTGATATTTTAGTTCTGTTGTACAGAAGCAGCCATCTAGTCAATGGAGGAATTTTGAATTAAAAGCCTACTCCCTAAGGAACTGTGTGATTGCTGACAAACAGTCACAATGGGACTTGCTCCATTTAAAAACAAAAACAAAACAAAACAAAAAAAACTTGTCAAATGAAAGAATAAAAGTGGTAGAGTATTTTCAACCTAAGATGGTATTAATAAAAATGGCAGTGAACATAAAACTATTAAAAAGAAAAAAGTATTCAATACTGCCCCTTTTAAAACAAAATGTTATTTACCAGCCAGCTCTTTTCTAACATTTAGCAAGATAATTAATGTCTTCAGCAATTCTTAATCTGTCAGAATTCATTGCCCTACTTCGAAAATGTTTGAAGTTACTAAACCCCATTTATGGCTATAGTCTGCTTAACTTGTCTGGCCTGAGGAGATTTAAATAAAACAAAACCCATCGGATGTTTATATATAACTTCCTTTTCAAAAGATGACAGAGGCATTCATAAAGACTTTTTTTGCTTATTTATTTTAAAAAAGCATAGTCAAACCTGTTTTATACATAAATATAGTAAAACTGTAAAAGAAGTCTAACATTCACAAATGTCTCTACAAAATAAATATCATGGAAGTGAAAGCATACATAGAAAATTCTTACCGGTAACTATTCTATGTCTCCTACATATATACCTTGTATACCCTGCTCCTCCCAACAAAAGGATAGTGGCACATACTTAAACCTCAGTCTTGCTGTGTTTATTTACCCTCTTGTTGCTTACTGCTACATTCTAAGAGTAAGGTTTTTGTTGTGTTCTTTTACTATAGCTAAGTAAAACAAACCTCTCTAAAATAGCAAGTGCACTTCTCTAATCCAAATTCTATTTCAGCTATTAATTATTCATACTATACTGCCATAATATACAGCAGCAAACTCCCTCTCACTCCACTGAAACTAAAGTGAACTAACTTTCAGTTACTGTACCTGTGTTAGTGTATGTGTAGTTAATACTTTGATACATATAATTATAAAATTAGACACTGACTTATGTGTATTTATTAATACTTCCCTCTACTTCCACTCCACTAACTTGTGTTCACTAGAAACAGTGAAATAATCACAGCATATTAAAAACAGAGAGCCCCAAGGTATGGAAGCACTCTAGGTTTTTGTTTTTGTTTTTAAAGAAAAAAACAAACAAAAAAAACCAAAACACAAGATATTCACATTTCAAAGCAATTCAAGTTCTACCATCCTAAAGAAATTAAATGGCTTTTAGGGAACACTATGAAAATATCTGTCTAGCCTGTATGGGAAATCATATCCCATCTGACCATTTTACTTTCCAAATCACCTTCATCTTATTTTGAAGGAGAGTGAGGCAGAGGGACTCCTTTGTAACTAACTTCCATGCTGCTGTGCTGCAGCTCAGAGTCTCAAATCAAGCATTGCAACCACTCAGACAAGCATGAGTTTTCTCTGAGGTCCAACTGCCTGTGAGCAAGGCATTTAATTTTCATATATAATGAACCCAAAGCAAAATGTTTTGGATACCTTGTATCTCAACACATGGCAGATTTATTATTTGCAAAAACCTCCTGAACTCTGAGAACAGAACCCTGTGTGTGCAACTGTAGTAGCCAGTCCTGCATCAATTGCAGCAACATCCAAGACACACGACACTTTGTGATGTAACGAAATGTAAAACATGCGAACCATAATATATCAATTAAAAGGCTGACACTTAATAAAAATGGCTTCATACAAAATACACCAGTTTTCCTGCTTTAAAAAAGTAAATATGAGAATTCCATTGTATCATTTATACTGTATTGACTATAGCTATTCACTTATATATGTTGATGTTACAGCAATTATCCTTCAATTTTAATTAAATGTAACCTAAAGATTATCCTATAAAATGTGGACAAACTGAATAATACAGAGGAAAAATATTACCAAAAAACCCAGAATTTAAAGGGACATTTAAGATCGGTTTATAGCCTTCAACTTAAAGTGCCTTCATATTTAGGCACGTTCTGGTGTATTAATAGCTGTTAAATCTTTTTATAGACCACTTCTAACAAGAATGTTCACATCTAATCAGTTTTAAGATATTTAATGTAATGGGGCATATTAAAAATGTTCTAAAATTCCCATTTTAAAAAATGCACAGCTGTGCCACCTCTGAGGTATCAACAGCCTGACACAGCACCTTTGAGTAATGCTAGGTATTGTGAAGACGTGCCATACAAATATTTTGGCACTGTAAGTTATCAAGTTAGCTTGCACTAATTGCTTTGTTACTAACATAATTGGTAGTTTTAAACTAATGGGTAATAGCCATTTGGGTCCATTTTCAAACTGCAGTACTGCATTACTTGTACAGCTCTACATTTAGGAGTTCAGAACCTTAGAAATGGTTCTGTTTCATTATTTCTCTCTATGTATTCAAAAGGCCACTAGACAGAGCAGACTAACCAAACAGACACTGTACTTTGTGGTCTTCATACCTAAATGAAGCTCCTTTTTCTGTCAGACCAGTCGCATACCATCTCTAATATAAAGTTAAACAAAGCTAACACTTTTTCAAGCTTCATCTTTGGATTTCATATTCTTGAAAATATTGGCATGAGTGTGGGTCTGTAATAAGCAATTCGCAAAGTTACATATATAAAAAGATATGTATATTACACAGTTCAAATATCCATAATTTGCATCTATCTTAAGCAACTCCTCAAAAGAGGAGAGATGGCTGAAGCTTGACAGTTGTTATAAACTGCAAAAAATATGTATTGTGCAATTATAGAATCTACAGAAACCTTTTCCAATAAACTGACGCTGTCCAATTCTTGTTGATGACTAACTTCTAAGTTTGATGTATAGCTTCTTTACCAACCAACAGTAAATTCAGATTGTTAGCAAACATTCCTGAATTATAAAATTCAAACCATTAACAGCCCACAATTACCTTTGCTGCTACAAGATTTCCCAAAACATATGATCTTGACATCATAGAAAAAATTCTTGCTTTTTTTTTTTTTTTTATAAACAGCATCTTTTGGCAAACACTCCCAATCACTATGTTTACACCCTTCCTTACTGTAGCCCACACAATGGGCCTGATCCTGCTCCCACTGAAGTCAATGGCAAACTTACTGAATTCAATGGGACCAGGATTGGACCACATGTATTTTTGAAGGTGTACAATCAAGACCCCTTTCCTGTACAAAGTTCCATAGACTAAAATTTAAATCATGCATATGAACTCCAATTTCTCTTGAAATATATTTAATCCTCATTTGACTAATGGGAAAGTGTTACATTATTAGTATTGATTATTCTATCCTGGGTTTGGTAATCACTGCTTTACAGATGTTAAAGTGCCTTATTATCGTAGCCAAATTTTAGCGTAAGAACATTCTGCCGACAGAAATTCCTCTTGTAACATGAATTAGATAAATTGTTATTCTCCATATCTGTCCTAAGTGGTTGGGTAGTGTTGCTTAAACTGTAGTTAGTTTTGCATTCCGCCCCAAAGGTGGCTGCACTTATTGGTAAGTGAAGTAAAACCTATAAATAGTCTAATACTTTGGGATCCTTCAGGATGAAAGGCCCTATTTAAGTGCATGTTATGACAATATATTCAGCCATATCGCTGCGCTTTACGCACTGGTCTCATGGTCTGCTGCCATACTAACTACTACTAAGACAAAAACAGCGAATACTCAATGCCGGTTTTACACTGACAGGAAATTCTGACTGCTATTTTAAAGCAGTCAGGAAAATATAAAATTCTCTTTATAACAGCCATAATTTTTTTTGTTGTAATTGCCCAGAAATCAATTATGACACAGAAACAGAAGCCACTCCATAGCCAGGGTAACAGAAAAGCCCCTAGTGAAATAAAGCCAAAAAAGGAAGGAAAGAAGCAAACAGTTGAGAGCACAACAGGAGAGCAGCTAGTGAAGTACAGCAAGCAGAACTTCCATATTTTTGAAAAACAAAGTTAAATATTTCAGGGAAAGAGGCTGGTCAGTAAAGAAGCGGAGTCAGGGGCTTTTTTCTTCTACCTTGTACCCAGGAACTGATTTGGACAGTACAGAACGTTTGGAACCGTCTTTTCTTGGAGTAGCACTTTTGTCTCTTGGTTTTTGTCTTCCCTGAAAAGAATCCTCCTGGTTGTCATTGGCGCATTCACCTTCAGATACATTGCCAGACGAGTTGTCCTATAATAAAAACATAACTTTTTTTTGAGAGGGAAACTAGTCTTTTCTAAGCTCCAATGACAACAAGGGTTAGTAGCTTCCTATCTACAGGAGCACAGGTGACATTTAAATATGATATGGCCTGTTTTATTGTAACCTTTTATGCTTATATGTCTCACACAGAGGCTGGCATCACAGCACAAGGGTTCCAGTATTTTCCAGGGGATCATGATGCAAAACCAAGGGTGGAGCAGCATTTATCCTTTGTTCTAAATTGTTTTAATTTAAGACTTGTCAAAACCAAACTAACTATTTACCAATATGCTGGATGTTCAACATCTATCAAGTCTTTCACAGATACAGGCCAGAAAAGCAGATAAATTGCCCACCACATGTTTGAAATATGCTACCAAACTGCATGAAATGTAATAAGTGAACATTTTTCTGTCACCCTCATTTAATATTTTTACCAGGAACAACTTGATTATCATCTTTGGATCACAGCACAGGAATGTCAAAAGCAAAAGATACCCACAGCTACATAACAGAATTTATGCAGCAGATGTTCAAGGAGATTTATGGGGAGGGAGAACCCTCAGGGTCAGAGTCAATAAGTATTGGGTGTCATTTAAAAAAAAAAAAAAGGGCAGCACAGGGTTAGGTTGGTTTTTGGGGGGAGGAGAGGAAGAGGGGGAATGGAATGGAGAGGGGCATTAATGGCCTTCAAGAGGTTCCCGCAAAAACAGCAGTAAGTATCCACCTCACTAACACTGAAGAGGGAATACCTTAGAATTCCTTCAACATGCAGGAGGATAGGTAACATGAGGCAGCTGTAGCTGTTGGGAAATGGAAACCATTCTGCTGTTTTGGAAGTGGGGAAATAGAGAAGAGGTAAGGCAAGAATCAGCAAATCTCTCCCTCGGAGGTACTCAACACAACTAGCTGTTCCCAAAAATAGAAGTTTCACCCCACCCGCAATGCTCTGCCTCTCTCTGTGGGGGAAATTGGGGGGTGGGGGGAAGATGTCTGCTGGTCACAATCTATGTCCCATTAATAATTTAGCCACGTGGGAGCTGAAGAGCTGGTAGAACCACCGTCAAACCAGCTGCCTGGTCTGATTTTGTCTGCTCCTTCCAAATGCAGGCATGACCTCTCTGGCTTCTGCACTCCTGGATGGCCTTCTGAAGTACTGTGCAGAGGGAGAGGATAGTGTCTGCTCAGCCCCAGTTCCTTCTCATATTTTCCTACTGGTGGAGAGGCACCAAGACCAGAAAAAGGAACTGAGTAGACATAGCCTGCAGTATTAAGGGAAGACTGATGCTTTTTTTTTTTTTAACAGAATAAGGAGCAGCAATACATACACATTTTGCGATGAATTTTTAATATTTGTGAAATTCTTAGAGCTTACTCTAAAGACTCAAAGGGAAAAAACACATTAACAGCTACCTCTCCTCTTTCAGGCTACCAAGGCAGCCGTTTCATCCTGTTTTTTCTTTAGTTATAAAAGCTTTAATTGCAAATACTTAAACAAAATTAACATTTACATGGCTAAGTTCAATATTTTAGCTACTCCATATTTAAACATTTTCTAGTTGTTAGGCCATTATTTTATACGAGGCTCTCCTTATTGTGGTGTTACAAATATCATGCTTCTGGAAGCTGGTTGCCACCAGTAATAGGCACAAACAACTTAAAGATATCTCTATTGCACTTTGCAATGTATGCAAGCTGAAACTGCTTTGAATATTAAGAACACTGTGATATTCAAAATGGACATAGCTTTCCTTTAACTTCCAATACATGATGGTTTAATGTTTGGATTAAACAAATGAGTATGACGTAGTTAATTTAGATAAAAGAAAGAAGGAAGAATGGTTAAAGCTCCACTGTAAAGAAAAAAACAGCCTCTCCCTTTTACTATTTTTACGATGTAGAATGATAGCCTCAAGCTATTTTTCTGTTTTAAAGGCACTTTCCTGTTTCTATTTTACATTAGAAATATCAGGCTCGCACTTACTTATCTTTAATGAAGGACTTTTAGAGGACTGGAGTAGTGAAATCACACAAATCTATGATCTGAATTGCAACTCTCCCTCCCCACAACTGTTAGCATCCTCTCCCTTCAACTCAGAGGAAAGAGTGGGGTGGAAAACTACAGTGTGGGTCACAGATCTATATAAATCAGATTATTCCGCTTCTCCGAAGATTCTGCAGCAAAGAAGAAAGGGAGGGCCTGGGCCTGGTATTTTCAGCATAAAACAGAAGCAGGAAAACAGTTTTAAAAGAAGTTAGATGCCAAATTTCATAAGTCAAAAAGAAGCATTCAAATGGTAAAACCAAAATTTTTATTTTTTTTTTGCTTTTGCCTCACAGTTCTCCTTTAACCTAAACTCTACTGGACACAGATGTTAAACATGCCAGTGAAGCAACTACTGAAACTGACCAAAGGGAAGGGGAAGAAAGAGAATCTCTTTTTTGTTAAAGATCACTTTTCAATTTATCTCACCGAATTGCCTTTGATTTTTCGTTTGTCATCACCTCGACCCTCTTCTGCATCATCCGAATCTCCATCACTGTCCAGTGCAGGCAGTTCCGGATCCAAAGGTGGTTCATAAAGGGCTGTGTTTAATGGCAAATAACGAAGTTCATCTGGAGAGTATCTAAAATCAAGAAATACTTGTTTACTACCATATACTTATATACACACACACACACACACACACACACCCCATCAACAAAAGATAAAAACACTTAATTGCCAATTAAAAATTAAAAAAGTCTGGATAAGCTCAAAGCCCATTTTTAATTGCATATACAGACACTCCCTGGGTTACGCAAACCCGACTTACGCAAATCCGCACTTACGGAAAAAGTTCCATAAGCTAGAAAGGTTTTTGGGGTTTTTTTTTGGCGTAAGTTGGGGAGCGTCTGTAACATTACCACAATTGTGTACATATGCACAGTAATTATGTACACAATTCTGAAAATCTGGGTCACAAATGCATCTCCTCTCCTTGCTCATAAATGTTACTCCATGTTAAACAATATCTGGTTACATTTTAAAAAATACTTCAGCTACTCAGTCCAGTAAAAGGTGCGTGTTCCCTCACACCCTATGGACCAAGGCTTGATCCAAAGCTCACTGAAAACAATGAAGTCTTTCCATTGATTTTAATGAGCTTTGGATCAAGCTCGAAATCCTAGTGTCTGAGCAATCAGCTAAATAGGTCTCCCAACTGTTTGAGACATTCATACAAAGTATAGGAAATTATTCAACATCACATGGAGCTGCATGAAAAAGAACTTTCTAAGACTTCAAGCCTGCACTGGGAACCTGTTATTCAGGACCCCCTTTGCCATCGTACAGTTCCATTGAAGTCAACAGGTATCTGCACAGCCAAAGAGATTATACCTAGCAGATACTAACGCAGCATCAGGGCCTAGATGAGTACAGTAAAAGAAGTAGAACCAACAGTCTGCTAAATACCCAGAGATAGATTTAACAAGTTTGTTGGTTCAAGATGCTTTATTCTAGCTGGTAGACTCAGGATAGCTTTAATTATTTTTAACTAGGACTGTCAATTGCAGTTAACTCAAGTGATTAATACAAAACAAATTAACTAGATTTAAAAAATTAGGCACGATTAATCACAGTTTTTTTTAACAAGCGTTGTCAGCATGGAAGCATGTACTCTAAAATAGTGGTCGAAGCATGTACAAATGTTTAGCATATCTGGCTACACCAGTGCCATGAGAATGCTTGTTCTCACTTTCAGATGACATTGTAAATAAAAAGTGGGCAGCATTACCTCCCATAAATGTAAACAAACTTGTTTGTCTTAGCGATTAGCTGAACAAGAAGTAGGACTGAGTGACTTGTAGGCTCTAAAGTTTTACATTTTTTATTAAATAACTTGACTCAAAAACAAAACAATAAGTCTATATTTGTAGGTTACACTTTCATGATAAAGAGATTTCAATTCACCTCATACAAGTACTGTACTGCAAAATACTATTTCTTTTATCTTTTTACAGAGCAAATATTTGTAATAAAAATAATAGAAAATGAGCACTGTACACTTTGTATTCTGTGTTGTAATTAAAAACAATATATTTGAAAATGTAGAAAACATCCAAAAATATTTAAATAAATGGTATTCTATTATTGTTTAACAATGCGGTTAAAACTGCCATTAATTGTGACTATTTTTTTTAAATCTCATGATTAATCGTTTTAATCATTTGACAACCCTATTTTTAACCAAAATTAATACAGAACAGCATCTTAATGGGGACTAATACATTAACTATATTTATATTTGTGTTGGAAGATGATTATGACAATTAATCTAAGAGGTGTTCCATGGATTATGCCAAACATTTCACACCCACATATTCACCAAAGATCAAACAATGCATACACTGAACCCTCCAGTAAGTCATGTTTACTATCCCCAAGAAGCTATTTATTTTATATTATATAAAATACCATATGGACACATGTATAAATATAAAACAAGTTTCATGATTATTGATTAGGTTCCAAAAGAAAGCAGTAAGGGCCACAGAATTACGTGGATTGTGTCAATTCTCAGATCTGAAATTTCAAAAATATGCCAATTATATTTAGTGCACATTTCATATGTTAATTATGAAAGGTACTTCCTTTAAAAATGAGTGTGCTTGTTTCAGCAAAATGGGCAATTTTTTTAACGCACGTGAAATCTGTGGCAGAGGATTAATACGCCACAGAATATCAAACATTTTAATGAAGTTATAATTCTTCAGTTATTGACTCAATTTCTAATATTTAAGTGTTTTTTCACTGGGAACATACAACGCATGGTGCAGGTATACAACCTCCATACTCCTAACAACTAAATACCTGAGAAGGCTGCTATGCATTAGTTATTCCACTTAAATTATCTTTACTTTCAGTCAGCATTAGGAAAGATGAATGGAAAATACTGGTGCATTAGGTGTGGCCATAACCTTTTTTGGTAAAACCACACCCTTTTGGAAATCATTTTGCACTTATATAGCAATTCTGACCTGAGGATCTCAAAGCACTTTACCAAGGTGACCACTATTCCTGTTTTACCAATAGTGAAACTGAGGCCTACTGTGAATAAGTGACTTGCCTATGGTCACACTGCAATCCAGTGGCAATCAGGAATAAAATCTTGGCTCCCAGTTATCTGTTGTAATAACCAAATCAAGCTGCATCTCCATTTGCTTCACTCTGGAGGTGATGCACATTGAGTCAAGCCTTACATATAACATGGAAGTTTCAGGAGAAAACATTTCCATGATAATCTTGGGCAATACAACATATTAATGTTATGTGCCACAGGCCAGAGGTTTTAAAAGCTTATACACACAGTGAAGCATTGGCATTTTGGGAGGGAGAAGAGTCCGTTTACCAAAACTTTCCCTCCTCTCACACACATCCAATTTCATCTAAATTCTTAGGCCATGCAAAAATCAATCAAAATTATCTGTTAGCAGTGATCAGTCTTAGAAAAACCATCTCCTAAAACTGTATCTCTGCATTCATGCAAAATTGCTGCATAGAAAGCATTTGACCACGAGCCTGCAATACAAAATTTAGACATACCACAAATACTCTTAAGTATCAGAGGGGTAGCCGTGTTAGTCTGAATCTGTAAAAAGCAACAGAGGGTCCTGTGGCACCCATAAGCTTTCATGGGTAAGAACCTCACTTCTTCAGATGTAAGTCAAGAAGTGAGGTTCTTACCCACGAAAGCTTATGCTCCCAATACTTCTGTTAGTCTTAAAGGTACCACAGGACCCTCTGTTGCTTTTCACAAATACTCTTGACAGTCTCTGTAGAGCCCTAGTATTGAATGGACACAGAGAGTGAACTATGCCCCTGTTGCATGTCAAATTGGTCCCTCTAGAACAGTGGTGGGCAACCTGCGGCCCGTTAGAGTAATCCACTGGTGGGCTGCGAGACAGTTTGTTTATATTGGCCGTTCGCAGGCACGGCCACCCGCAGCCCCCAGTGGCCACAAGTTTGCCGTTCCCAGCCAATGGGAGCTGTGGGAAGCGACGAACAGCACGTCCCTGTGGCCCACGCCGCTTCCCACAGCTCCCATTGGCCGGGAACGGCGAACCGCGACCACTGGGAGCTGCGGACGGCCATGCCTGTGGACAGCCAAAGTAAACAAACTGTCTCGCAGCCCACCAGCAGATTACGCTGACAGGCCGCGTGCAGCCCGCGAGCTGCAGGTTGCCCATCACTGCTCTAGAACAAGGCTGAGGCACGCTGACAGAGCAGTGTGCAGAAGCTTGCACTGCTGCTGCCACTGCCAAACTTGTTGAGTGGAGAATGCACTTCAGTCTTTTGGTCAGTCAGACTCACATATCTCACGGACACAAAATTCACTCAAAATTATTTTGTAAGTATATCACTACTACTCTTCCCAGCTAGTTTCCTGGGATATACAAGCAAGTAGATGTAATATAGACAGCAACTGTGATATCTTTTTAAGTACCTTTTGTAGTACTCCTGGAACTGGCCTGGTATGAGAGCCACTGGATAAGGACTAACCTTTGTTCTCTCTGTAGGTAATATTTTGTATTTTCCTTGAGGCACCTGGATAATCTGTATTGTTTAATACAAAACAAAAATCTCATTTTCCACACAAGCAAATCTTTTTTTATTTCATTTGTCTTTTCCACATTTTTGAACTCAGCCTTTATTATGCTGGAACAGTCACCTGATTTTTCCCAGATTCACTCCAGCACTTAAGGGCGTATATTATATACAACATACTTTATAGTTTTACTGTCAAAATAATATTCTATAAAAATCTAAATAATAAATGTCTATTTAACTAGGGCTGTCAATTGATCACAGTTAACTAACGTGATTAACTCAAAAAAGTTAATCGTGATACTGAAACAATAGAACAACTGAAATGTATTAAATATTTTGGATATTTTTCTACATTTTCAAATATATTGGTTTATATTACAACACAGAATACAAAGCGTACAGTGATCACTTTATATTATTTTTTATTACAAATATTTGCACTGTAAAAATGATAAACAAAAGAAATAGTATTTTTCTATTGACCTCAGACAAGTATTGTAGCGCAATCTCTTTATACTGAAAGTGTAACTTACAAATGCAGATTTTTCTTTTTGTTACATAACTGCACTCAAAAACAAAACAATGTAAAAATTTAGAGCCTACAAGTTCACTCATTTCTACTTCTTGTTCAGCCAATCGTTAAGACAAACAAGTTTGTTTACATTTACAGGAGATGTCTGCTTATTTCCAATGTCACCTGAAAGTGAGAACAGGTGTTTGCATGGCACTTTTGTAGCTGGCGTTGCAAGGTATTTACATGCCAGATATGCTAAACATTCGTATGCCCCTTTATGCTTCGGCCACCATTCCAGAGGATATGCTTCCATGCTGATGATGCTCGTTAAAAAATAATGTGTTAATTAAATTTGTGACTGAACTCCTTGGGGGAGAACTGTATGTCTTTGGCTCTGTTTTACCTGCATTCTGCCATATATTTCATGTTACAGCAGTCTCATATGATGACCCAGCACATGTTCGTTTTAACAACACTTTCACAGCAGATTTGATAAAACGCAAAAAAGATACCAACGTGAGATTTCTAAAAATAGCTACAGCACTCGACCCAAGGTTTAAGAATCAGAAGTGCCTTCCAAAATCTGAGAGGGACAAGGTATGGAGCAATCTTTCAGAAGTCTTAAAAAAGCAACACTCAGATGCAGAAACTATAGAACCCAAACCACCAAAAAAGAAAATCAACCTTCTGCTGGTGGCATCTGACTCAGATGATGAAAACGAACATGCATCAGTCTGATCTGCTTTGGATCATTATCGAGCAGAACCCATCATCAGCATGGACGCATTTCCTATGGAATGGTGGTTGAAGCATGAAGGGTCATATGAATCTTTAGTGCATCTGGCACATAAATATCTTGTGATGCCTGCTATAACAGTGCCATGTGAATGCCTGTTCTCACTTTCAGGTGACATTGTAAACAAAAGCGGGCAGCATTATCTCATGTAAATTGTAACCAAATTTGGTTGTCTGAGCGGACGTGTAGGCTCTAAAGTTTTACATTGTTTTATTTTTGAATGCAGTTATTTTTTATACATAATTCTACATTTGTAAGTTCAACTTTCATGATAAAGAGATTGCACTACACTACTTGTATGAGGTGAATTGAAAAATACTATTTTTGTTTTTTACAGTGCAAATATTTGTAATCAAAAATAAATATAAAGTGAGCACTATATGCTTTGTATTCTGTGTTGTAATTGAAATCAATATATTTGAAAATGTAGAAAACATCCAAAAATATTTAAATAAATGGTATTCTATTGTTGTTTAATAGCGCGATTCATTTTTTTTAATCGCTTGACAGCCCTATATTTAACCCAATGGACACCTAATCTCCTTTATGGCACTATGACTCTGTAATAAGATAGAAAAATAAAAAATACACCCTTTTATTACATTTATATTACCATACAAGCTGCTAAATGAAGTAAAACATAAATTAGTTTTCATATTGAGCATCTTTAAAATGAAATTTTACCAGAGCAGCATAATAGTAGAAAGTAGTAAGAACAAGGAACTCTAACTTTGAAAGCAGACTTTTGTGTACAAAAGCATCAGGTATGATGAGCATATACAAAATAGAAGCTCATAAGAACAGCCATAAAAGATCAGATCAATGGTCTAGTATCCTGTCCCTGACGGGGGGCCAATATCAGAAAAGTCTAAAACCTTCAAATGGACTATTATGCAATAATTTATCTATGGGGAAAGCTTCTGCTTAACTGGTCTCTGGCAAGTAGTGCTTGGCTTAAATTCTGAAGCAAGACTGATACATACTTTTATCCTTTCAGTTGAACTATATAAAATATTTTTATTCATAAATGTCTAAACCTTTCTAGAATACTACTAAAATTTTTGCATCAAGAAGAATTTATAGAATTTACTATCACAAGCTAACTTTTTGACAATCAGTAATTATCAATTTTAAATTTCTTGCCTTTTAATTTCATTAGGTGTCCCCTTATTCTTGTGTTATGAGAAATGGTAATAGGAGCATCCAAATGACATGACCTCCTTTATGCTATTTTATATACTACTACCGCAACACTTATTTGTCTCATGTCTACACTAGGTAGTGCTAATAGCGCTTCGTCACGTGGAAGTCTTTCCAGCTTGAGAAATCAATTAATTAAAAAAACTAAAGTGGAAAGCTCTATTCTATTTGGTAAAATAACTTTTAAAAGTGTATATATTCAAATCTATTTATTTCTAACCCAAATTAATTCTAATCCAATATTATGATAAAAATGGTTACAACAATATGTTTTCAGAAAAAGCACCAAAAAGACTGATATCTTTACTATAATAAACAAGGAACTACCTATCATTGTCAAGCAATAAATTTAAGTCAACCTACATGTGTCTGTAAATCAAAATAGGCTCTTCTTTCTTCCATTCGTTCCCGATTTAAATTGCTGTTAAACTCTGCAGCTTTCTTGGCAGCTTTCTTAATATATTCTGGAACTTTACTAGCTTCTACTTTTTGGGTGTTCTGCTGTTGCATTTGCTGAAATAAAATTAATTGTATTAATTTACAAGACAAATTTGAAAAATCAGATACTGCAAAAGGAACTTAATCCACATGCCCAGTATGTTCTAGATCTGGTTCACTAAAGTCTGACGGGTTACTTACTGAGTACTCTTTATAATGATCTGTTATTCGCTGGCGTTCTTTTTCTTGCAGTATTACAGAATACTCAGCATGTTTGGCAGGATATTCTTTAATCATCAAATCAATCACTTCATCACTGCGTAAGGCAGTTAGACCTAGATTAGATAAAAAACACTAATAATGCTACATTGCAAAACAAATTGTAAGTCATTTACCATTTTGACCCATAGTCTACTGTAAAGTTTGCCATTAAAGCAGACAGCCTAACATAAACAATACCTTTCACTGAACATAGAAATTATGCTGCAACGACACTTTTTAAAAAATTCTAAAACAAACCACCCCTCCATTTTCAAAACATTTTTGGGGGGTTTGCTGTGTGATTCTCATTGAATTTAATGGAAGATGTACGTCTAAAGCCTCATGTTTTGCTTTAAAAAAAAAAGAAGATTAGGGAAAGTCAGCAGCCCAAAATATTATGCAGCTGATATTCTGTTTCTAGATTCTGTCATATGTCAAATAAACCACTGACAAATCAAAAGATACAGAATACAGGAAAGCAATGAAAGTGATTTTATAAAAGTCAACTTCCTGTATCAAATGAGAGTTACATAGATTTGTGATATCAAAGAGAATAGAACTGAGATAGGCATTAATCAATCAGTACGTCAATCCAAGCTAATGTTTATTATAAGTGAAAGAAGAAAATATTAAGATTTTAATTCTGATATGAATATACTCAAGTACTTTAATCTAATTCACATGACCTTGAACCTGCAAACTGATCAACATAGGCAGACCTTTAGAGCTGCACAAAGCCCCATCTAAGCCAATGGGTCTTCATGCCGACACAGAGGTTCTCTTGATCAGCTTGGAAAAGCAGGGCCTACGTTAATAAAATATCCTCTTTAGCAAATGAAGTCATTAGAACTGGTAAAAATAACATAAAGATCTAATAGTCTGTTGAAGACCTTAGACTCAAAATGTTACACATTCTTAACTTTCCATTACATTTTAAAAGGTAAAATAAATAACCTTATTGCAATCAAAACCAATTTAAATGTCTAGTCAAGAATTACTTGATGCTATCATTTTAAGGCAGGAATCAAATATTCTAGCCTAATCCAAATGCATCAGAAAGCTGAAAATTCATTTTGTTTTCTTACCTAAAGTACACTGAGTCTCTGTGATGACATTTAGTTCTCTGAGGTAGAGTTTTTCCTTGTGAGACAGATCTCGTCTCTCTAAATCTCCAAGAAAAGACAAAACAGCAGTAAAACCGTGTAGTGTTATACATTTCCAAATCCATCATAAAAGAAGTTCCAACTAGGCCAAAAACTAGTTTACAACTTCTTTTCCACATGATGAAAAAGGAAGATTGTACAATAAAATGTCTATTTGTAGTTAATATTTAGTTTAGCGGTAGTATAATCCAGGGATGATAACAAAGTCTGAAAAAAATTACATTAATAAAATGTAATCTAAGGGGATATTAGTTTAACAGACACAAAATTATTCCAAACAAAAGTATTACACCACTATAGAAAAAGATGTTAATGTTTCTTTTATAAATAGTTTAAAACATTAGATTTTCCGCAAGAAATTGCATTAAAATGACACTGACAAATAGTAAAGGCAGAAAGTAAGTTTTTGAAAAGTGTTTTACAAATTCTAATGTAAGGATTATAGTAGTTAATGTTGGAGAAGACAGACTGTCATCATTCTCACATAAGTGAAGCAGAGATCCCCCTGAGTATTCTGATATTTTCCCTCCACATGGAAATAATGTAGTGCACCATTTTGCAAGAACTGGAAACTGAAACTGACCAACTTAGTTCACTATCCAAGTTGAGCAAAATTCAGAAAGTTCCCAATAATAACAAACACTCAAAAATAAATTAAGGCCAAGATTAACAAAAGTCACTTAAGCACCCCATCCTCTGAAAAGCAGGCTCCTTTACATAATTTCAAGATAGGCACCCAAAAATCACTAGTCACTTTTGAAATCTCAGCCCACATTTTCAGCTAATAATTAGTAACAAAGATAGAAAAATTGGTAAGCTTGATTTTTATCTTGACTGTGTCCTCTTAACTAAAAGATCTATGTTATATTCCAAAAGATGAGAGTTGCCAGTTTGTACACATTTGAATCGACAGATTTTTATACACACGCTTTTTCAACCTGGATACCTGGATATTTTCGTTTAAATGAGGTCACACCCAAGTATTCACTGACTTGCTCCTGAAGCATATAGTATTCTCCCGTTTCATCAGGTGGCCATTTGTATTCTATCAAATTTTCAGCAGGAAAGTAGCTAAAGCTAAACACAAAAACAATGGGCTTGAAATAATAATAGTACATTTTGCTAAAAAAATATACATTGCGTAAAAAAAGTTAGAATACTCAAAGTAATCGTTAACAATGCCATGCTTCTAGAACTTGATCTAATTCCCATTTAAGTCAACACAACACTCCTGTAGAAAGTTGGTTCAGCCCCTTAGAATATATCCTCCTATCCCATCTCAAAATTACACACATTCAATGTGTTTCATTTTACTAGTGTTTCACAAAACTAGTATTTATCAATGAATCACTGGACATGAAATCAAGGACTGTGTAATCCTTGACAAGAATAAGAATAAGAAAACAGGCATTCATACTGAAAGATAGATATTTAAAAAGCCATAAAATTATAAAATGCAAAAAGTCAAATGTACAAGTAAAGTCAGTCCTCAGGATAACTGAAACACACTTTGGCATAATTTGCATTAAATAAACACGCCTTTACACTACATTAAAAGCAATGTTGAAGCAAGGAAGTTGCTCACATGCCACTTTAATTCACCGTGCCTCAGCACGGCAGAGGTGAGAGAAATGCATGAGCAACATATAAGTAAAGAAAGAAGAGTTAATGTTAAAACTTATGGAAAAACACAACAAAATAGTGTTTAAAAAATATAAAACCTCAGTAAAGTGATATTACCCAAGATCTTGACTAGAAGTTTCACAACTTCGAGAACTGTCCCCCGAGCCCATACGTCGTCTTTTCGATGGCTGGCTGCTATCATTTGAATTTTCTTCTGTGTCATCCTGAAATAAACACAGAGAGCAAGCATTAAAAATAAAGCCAAGAAGTCCTGCATGTACTTAATGTATTAGGATATCACAACGTAAAGCCTCACCAAGATGTAATAAACTATTTTGGGATTGTAAAAGGTGGCTGTGACTAGAATGAACTTGCTCCCTAGAAGTACTGCGCTATTTCAAAAGGGTTCCCTGAGCCAAATCATGGGCTGGCTTGCACAGTTCCTTACTCCCTTGTGCTGGCTACTCATCATGCTTAGCAGCACAGAAGGGGAACCAGGTTCTGCAGAGGCACTGTTTCCCCCACTGTCACACAGATGGGCAGGAAGGGGTGGCAAGTGAGCAGATCTTTGCCTCTGCCCACCAGCACCAACATGTCTACAGATGTAACTGTGTCTGCACATTATCTGCTAATGTTCTGGGACAATTTATTCAATCCCTGGAGCAGTGAAGAAACTTGGAGCACGACTGTGACTCTCAAAGTTATTGTATCCCTCTTCGGCTGCTCCAAGAGCAGTGCAACACCACATTACCCTTTGCTATTACTGATACTTACAAATCAAGGATCGTATCATCAATGGCAAAGAGGATTTACATGAACAGAGTTAAAGTAATAGAAAAATATATTTTCTCAGATGTGAGTATAAAAGCTGTGTCTAGTTTACATAAAGCTTTGAACATAGTACTACAAAAGAGCTGCTTTTCATGAAGATAGATAGATAGATGTAGGGAGAAAAACTGATGCAGTAGAGTTGAAATATATAGGGAGGGCAGAAGTCATCTTCAAAATGAGTTGTTACAAAAGTGAAGTTACTCTATCAGTGGTGCCTTTCCCCAGTCAGATTTAAAGAGACCTATGGCAAGAGAAAAGATGATATTTAGAATGTGTTGTGATGAGATTTGCTCATACTTGAGGGTCATGCCCTAAAATGGGGGAGGACGAAAAAATATACAATTTTAAGGTGTTACCAAAGTGAAGGATCAATGAAACCAATTGGTCTTATTGCTGGGATATCCACTAAGTAAGTCAACTATATCTAAAAGATGAAGATTATTATAATATTAATTGATTGAAATCCTGTATAGTTTGTTATTCAGCCTGTAAATAAATGTAGGAACCACTGAATATCAGTCATACACTATCTTAGTAGCTGCAACTCTGTGTCACATTACAAATCATTGGAAGAAAACAAAAGACTTCATCTTAATAACATTTGTGAAATACTGCTGATGGAAGAACTAACCCATCAAAAACAGTCAAGCCCACAGTTACACTTAGTATTTGTTTATTAATTAATAACAGGTACAATTATTAGGCCTTGTTTAGTGAATGTCTTTCCACTTATATTGATATGTTAATCTCAAATATAACACTTTAAACATGGATTTAAGAGACAACAGTGATCAACTAATTTTCCCTATTTTAGCTACATAACACTTGTAAGATCAATTCAACCAAAAGATTAGAAAAAACATGTCTGTCTTCCTCTCTGTTTTTGTTTTACTTTATATATTTGACAACTCTATGTCTAGTCTTTTTCCCCTTTTGCTTGTGTGGGTCTTCACATAGCAAAAAAGAAGAGAAAAAAATTAAATTAGGAAAAAAATCAGTAAAAAGTTTGAAGCAGGTGCAACTAGATCAATTTTAAAAACTTTTTTTTTTTTAAATTGACTGTCTCAATCTGATGGAGTCCTTTTAAAAGAGGTGGTTTTCATGAAAAGAAACACAGGGAAGTAGAAAAAGAAACTTGTGAGAGCATCAGATCTTATGGTTTTATTACAAAAAATATTTCTATGGAAAAATAATATTCATTGATCAAAATCCTGTTTTGTTTGTTATTCAGCCTGTAAATGTCGGTAGGAACCACCGGGTATCAGCCATGTAGCTTCAGCAGTAAAATAAATTGCAATGAAGGAGAGCACAGAGGTAATGAGTCACCTAATATTAAATACTAGGAGCACAGACTTAATACTCTGACAATTTCTGTAACTGTGCTGAACACTGTTTTATCCCATCTCCACCACAACCACACCATTTTCGACAATAGTTGAGAGTGTGGCAGGGGACCCCAACACTGACAACTGATGTCTATCCAGTTTCTCTGTTTAGATCCATGCTTTCTAATGCTAGATTTGGCATTGCCCCAAAAGTAGCTGCTGAGCACCCTGAGAGTAGTAAAGGAGAAAGAGTTATTTACTCACCTCTCCATTTTCATTATTTTTAAGCCCAAAATGATTTCAGGAGTTGCTATCTCAGAAACTTCTAGTTAGAAACTAAGGCTCTGTCTACACTAGCACTTTTGTCAGCAAAACTTTTGTCGGTCAGGGCTGTGAAAACACACCTCCCTGACTGACAGAAGTTTCACCGAGAAAAGCACTGTTGAGGGTGGTTTAATTATGTCGGCAGGAGAGAGCTCTCCTGTCGGCAGAGCAGCTACATAGGACCCCTTACAGCGGAGCAGCTGCAGCGGTACAGCTGTGCCACTGTAAGGTCCATAATGCAGACACTGCCTAAGAGATAAAAGGATGTGGTGTGATGCATAGGACATGGCTCTGGATTGACAGTGAATAGATCTGGGTTTCAGCCAAACATAAGGTCATACTGATCGGACAGGGGACTCTATTATGGGAAGCAACGATTCTGAAAAAAAGAGGTTCATGGTGGGTAATAGCTGAACATGAGCTCACAGTGCGACGGTGTAGCTAAAAGAACTAAATTGGAGAGGAGTCAAAGAAGGGCCATGAGAATGATTACAAGATTGGAAAACATGCCTCCACAGTGAGAGACTCGAGAGGCTCAATCTATTTAGTTTATCATCAAAAAGATTAAGAGGTTATTTCATGACTGTCCACAAGTACGGGTAACAGAAATTTGATTATTAAGAATTTTTCAATCTAGCAGACAAAGGTGTATCAAATTCAGACTAGAAATGAAGTGCAAAATTAAAAGCAGGAAATCAGCCATCACCAGAAACTTTTATATCGAATGTTGCCCCTTTTCAACCTGAGCAGCTAGTCAAAGTTTGGGACCCTGGAGGTGTTCCAAATGGGAGTAGAAATTAGTGATAGGTATTTTTCAATGCAGTTTTGTTTATTTCTAAAGAATGTACAAAAATTCTGTCTCTCTGAATGAAGAAATCAAAAAGGAGGAAACAGCTTCTTTAGCTCACTGCACCAAGTGCACTCTTTTCATCCTGCACCTCAACCCAAAAACCTGTCCCCAGTTTCTTCAGGTCAGCCACCATGCTTTCAGCTGCTCTTTCAGGCTCTCTGTCTTTTCCAGTTTTTCCCATCTGTTCTGCCTCCCCTCCACACACACACACACCTCCCCAAAAGCAATACTCAGCAAAAGCTCTAGGGCACATGCACACTCTCCTTTTCTTTTATTTGGGGGTATATGCTTACAGTTATGTTAACTGAAGGGTGAATTTACACTTATCAATCTCAATGGGGTTTTAAACTCAACCCAAAACAAATTTTCATCCAGCTCATAACAGGATTTTTTCCAGAGGAGATGGTCTAGTTCAACAACAGCTATTAGACTTGAAAAGGGAATTCATTCGCCGAAAGCCTATGACCTAGGTTACACAGGAGACCAAATGATACCAGATAATCAAAATGGTCCTTTCTGGGCTTAAAATATACAATTCTACTCTCAGCTCTGCCATGCACATCCTGTGTGACCGTAAGTCACTTATCTTCTATGTACCTTTGTTTCCCCATCTATATAAATAAAATAATACTTAGCCTCCTGTGTATTGATTAAAGGTGCTATGTATTAAGAATATCAATCCTTTAGACCATTTGCAAACTTGAGTTTTCCAAGATACTTTCACACAGCATTTGCTAAAGTCACCCCTGAATTTGAGGAAAGGGGAGAAGCAGGAAACAAATGCTGGAAACACTGGAAAGCCCAGACCCTTTGCAGAGATATTAGTCTGGCCCACGGATGCCGTTTTCGGCCTGCTGCAGGACTGTACAGGTCCAGTCCCAAATCTTGGACCTGGGCAACTTTCGGACCTGGAACCCAACACTGGATGAGACCCAGGAGCTCTATCCGTGCTTGGCCCCTCTGGCTGTAGCCCGTTCACTTGAAGGGGCGTCCAGGGCTCTGTATCCCAGCCCCTGCTGAGCTCAGCGCCCGGTGCAGAGGGCTCTGAGGCCCGGCCCGTGGACTGGGGGACGGGCCGGGTCTGGGGGCGCGGAGAGGGACCAAGGGCACATGCTGGGCGGGGAGGTGGCAGAGCTGCAGCCTGTTCTCCCCCAGGGGCTGGCTGCCCGCCCCGCATAACACCGGGAGGGGGAAGGGGACAGAGCTGACTCTCCCCCCGCTGCGGGTCTTCCTCTGCCCCCACTTCCCCCCGGCCGCCGTCGCTCCCCCTGGGGCTCCCTGCGAAAGACCCGCTGAGCCGCGGCGACGGGGGGTTCCCAGCCCGGCCTCTCTCACCTTCAGGGACTGGGCCCCGGGCGTGGCCGGGTCGCTGTCACAGACCCGCGGGGACAGAACCGCCGCCATGGCCGCCGCCCGCTCCCTCCCTCCGCTGGGCGGGGCGAGAAGCCGCAGCGTCCCCGGCGTCACGCCCGCCTCGTCCGACCCCGTAGCGCCATCTGCCGGCCGGACTCGGAGCGCGCACCCCTCGTCTGCTGCCAGGGCCTCGCGGGGCGCCCGTGGGCCTGTTCCCGAGTCTCCTCCTCAGCGCGTCTCCGCCCCCGCTGTTCTCCAGCCTGCTTCGCCTCTGCCCGCACCCCCGCCACCACCTGCCTCCCCCTCTCCTCACTTTTCTAGTTATCCCCAGATTCCGCTCCCCCGGCCGGGGAGCGCCCAGAGCCCCAGTGGCCCCTGGTGGTTGTCCAGTCTCAGCCACGAGACAAGCCAACTCTCGTGAATGTATCGCCAGAGACTCGATTTCCAAGTAAAATTAAGCCTAACTCGGGCTCTCCTGCTAGAACTCGCAAATGTCCAGATTGATTTATTTTTCAGGCCCCGGTTCTCCCTCTCCTGCCATGGGAGAGTTCTATTGCCAGATCACGCGAAGCTTAATTGTTCTTCCAAATTGCTGTCAGTCCCAGGCAGCAGTCCTGGGCGAGGCAGAGCACCTGCTTTCAGCCCCGTCCACTGGGGGCTCTCACTGTCAGCCCCAGGAGGAGGGGCTCCTACTGTCAGCCCAAGAAGAAATGAGGGACCCCACTTAGGGCTGGCCCTAGCCCAAATGATGCCTCACACAAGGAGCGTCTTTGGCCCCTCCCCTCCTGCCCCCCCCCCTTTGTTAAACATTTGAATACCTTATTTTAATTGCATTTGTAGTCCATTTCACAGCTTTGATGCATGATGTGCATGAATGATTTATCCCTGTCATGTAAGGCAATAGTTTGCGTCCTAGGATCTGGAAGTCTGTATTTATTCATGCCATATATAAACAAATAAAAAAAATTCATTTCCTCAAAGCTTATAGAAACTTTTTTTATTTTAAGAATAACTGAAATGTACTAACATCAAGAAATTGAACTGTGCACCAACATTGGGTGGACCAGTATTACATAATGTTACAGTAGATGACAGCCTTAGAATATTAAAGTGTCAGCCAGTGACTTTTTATATATTTACATACTGCACAATTTCTTCTCCATAAAAAAACAACACTTCTATGAAAAGAGAAATCTTTGAAGCTAATTTGTTCTACAGTGTGTTGTATAGAGAAAATATTGAACACATAGCCCCACCATACACTATACAAAGTTTGGATTCTAGCTTCACATCAGTTCCAATCATTAAAGGGTGGATTACCTCCTCCATGTTAACGTATGACTTATATTACCATTCAAGTTGTTCAAATGAAGAACAAAATATGGATAAACCCTTATAAATAGCGTTGAAAGATTTTTATCGGTAAATGTTGATTTCACTGTACACACACAAACTGACATAAAATAATTCCATCAATAATGGAAATTTACACAGGCAAAGTAATAAAAATGGTGCTTAAGAACTTAAGTTTGATTTAAGGATATTTACTTTATATATTTTGACATTATGTTGACAATGTGTTTTTATTGTTATAAAGATTTAACTTTTTAAATCTCAACATTTGTTGTCATTAAATAATAATTTTCTGTCACCCCATAATTTCCTGCAACTGTGAAAATGTAAATCAATGAAAATAAAAAATGCTTAAAATCCATAATTTGGTGCAACTGTGAAAATGCAAATAGAAAAAAAGCTTAAAAATAAACATTGATAGTATCCATCAAAATTATAAAAAATTGAATTCTGCCAAGCCTACTTATAGAAAAGGCCCTGATTCTGCAAGGTCTTAAGCATGTGTGTATATTTGTTTACTCATGGAAGTAGTCCCATTGAGTTCTCTGGGACCACTCACATGTGCAAAGTTATTATGTATGTTAGCATTTGCAGGATAAGAATTTTATATATGTATTTATATTTACACATATGAATACTCCCATGGCTTAAGTGTTTACTGGATTGGAGTCCAAGTTTATTAAGCTTGAAGAAGCCAGCTGTTACCATGTCCAGGTGAAATTTCCATTCTGATGCTTTGTCTATGTAAGAAGTATTTGCTTTGTAGCAGGGAGGATGTAGCCTCCTGATTCAATGCATGCACTATACTAAACTGAAGAGGGGACGGGTACTGATGACCACCCACAGCAGCACACTCTGCCCAACACCACAACCCTAATGGGGAGGAGAAGTCCTGGGTGAGAGAAGGCAGGGGGCTTGAAGAGCAAGACAGCACTACACTTGTCCAGTAGTAGCAGTTCCTGTCCCACAGGGCTGGGCATGGCTCCCTGCTCTGGACATTGTAACCTGGCTCATGGGGTCACAATGCCCAGAGCAAGGAATATGGCCCAGCCCCATGGGACAAGAACCAGCACTGCAGATGATTTCTACAGGTACAATTGAACCCATGAACCCTGACACTAAAGCCACCCTTGCTTTGTGGAATAAGGAATTAACTACAACCTTACATTACCAAGCCATCAGGCATTTTAACAGAAAATTAAACATGATCTGTATTATTTTGAAAACAAATACTATTTATTTTCTTCTAAATTGTTATGTTTGAACAACATCAATGAAATAATAGCAGATTTGAGTCAGTTAGGTTAATATAGCAGCAATTCTAACATTCTTTATAAATACTTTGCAAATTTTGTCTTAGCCATTCTTTTCAATATAGATATATGTATTGTTGTCATTAACTGTCAATTACATATCCATCTCCTAAGATTTTAGGTTGTCACTGAATGGATTTTACAGCTCTTCTGGCTTTGTTGTCATTAGGAACCAGTCTGATGAAATGAAAAAAAGTAACTGAATCCAGTAAATACAATATATCAGCCTCCAGACTAAGGATTATAAAACAGTTGATGGTTTGTAATTTGGGGTCCATCCTGGTATCAGTGAAGTCAATGACAACACTCCCACTGACTTCAACAGGAGCAGGACTGGGACCTTAAATGGAATGTTCCAAACTTCAAAATACAAAAATGAGAGTTTAACAGGCATAAGAAAAAAACAGCTGGTTACAGTGGGGAAAATGTATTTAATCTAAGAAAAGCTTTTAAAAATAAGCCACATTACAGTGGCTTTCCTTATTACTAGATCTCTGAAGAGATTATTGCTGTGGAATTTGATGAATATGACAACAACTGAGAGTAAATACAATGTTACTTTTTTGTTTCAGAGTCACCTCAAAGAGTAGAATATTTCCCTTTTATGAACGGAATTGTCACTTGTAATATGTTGGAACCCCATCCTTTAGAATGTGCGAGGCCACATTCAGCACCTTGCAAAATGTGTTCTTAGCACCTGTCATAAATTCATAAACATAGCATTATGACAGATGTATATAGTATGCACTCACCCATACATATTTTTTAAAAAAATTATAGACAAGAATTGGTAAAATTTGTTTAAATTTATGTGCATTTCAATGTATCAACTGTTTTTAACTTAACAAAGAAAGTGTTCTAAAATAACTATAACTTTATGAAGATTTTTGAACAATTATACAGAGTATTGTGATGATCGTTAACAGAGGTTGCTTTTCGAAAACTACTCATAGTAACAAGCCATTATCAAAGCCAATGAAACAAAGGATTCTGTTTCACATTTAGCTGAAACCCAGTTGTCCCTTGCAACATCCCAGACCCATCTGCTGGAGATCTATGGGGGAGAAAAGAACAAAGTACTATTACATTGATTAAAAGAGCACAAGTCTTAAGGAAATATTTTTCAGATTAGAACTTTACAATGAACATGTAGCATTACATAGGTGCAGCTAGTTTATATTAATTTATTTAAAATAGTAAGAATGTATATAAAACTGCAAATTAAAAGGAAATGAATGTTTTATTACTTATTGAATGCATTTTATTTTCCTTTAGAGAAAATTTACCTTAAGAGCTCTGAAAATCTGGTAGTCACAAAATGTTGTTCAGTGATTTTCCTTATCACTTTAAAAATATCTACTGAAACATACACTGGGGCTAAATCTGTAATACTTACTCAGGCAAACCTCTTGTGTCCTCTTCACACTGACTAGCAGTGTCAGTCAGCCATGGTGAGGTGTACATGCTGCAGTCCATTGAGACAGAGCAGCTGAGCTTCCTCTGCACCTCGGAGCTCCAAGGGGTAGCTCACCCTAAAGCAATGCAGATCTGGACCACAGTGAATGTGGTGGTATGCCCAAGAGGCACAATAGGGCCCCAAATGTCTAACTCAGTTTGTGAAAATATTATGAGTAAATTAATTTGTCTACTCACTTTTATTGCCTGACCAGTCTTTTGCAAGATTAGAACTGTTACTACGTACTTATAGCGATCAAAGCCCATGTCCTTGACAGCTGTTAATATTTCTTCTGAGATTGAATTACACAAGAAGCTACTAGTCGCACCATTATACTTGGTTTCTTGAAGTCGTTGCTATCAAAAGAGTTTAAAAAAAATTGTAATCTCCATCCTAACAAGCTTTTGTATAAAAAAATCTTACTTTTATCTATAAAGAAAAAGGAAGTAAACTACTGGAATGTTTGTACACAACAGATGATGTCCCCAAATAAAAAGTTAATCATTTTTACTGCGAAACACTTTATCCGTCAAAATATTGAAATATTTCACTTTAAAACATTTTTAACAAATCTTTTAATTTTCTTTGAACTGAACAGAAGTGTACTTTTATCCTTTTGACTCAGTTTCATGGAAAATAGCCTAGGGAGCATCGGTCTGCATATCCACAACACGTCTCCTGCACTACAGAGTCAATGGGATTAGTTTTCAGGGTAAATAGTATAATTTCCCTGCTCTTTGGCAACTATAGACTGTCCTAGTAGATTCTCCAGAGCAGAGTCCCTCATTCCATTTAACTTGATTTCATATACGGCAATCAGACTGCTGTTAATAATACCAGAGGGACTCCACCAGGAATACTTTGCTCTCATGTCATGAAATGTTACCCGAATCAATTAAGGGAATAAAATTCAATAAATCCAAAATGTCCTATTATTTATTTTATTTTGGATAGTTCTCTGACCCTTTTTAATCTATTAACAGAAAAAAGATCCAATCCTGTAAGGAGCTGAAAACCCTCAACTTTCACCTTCACTCTGGTGCTCAGCAAGCACCCTGCAAAAGACATTCAGTATCTTACAGTATAGAGCCTGTGATGAGCATGAGGATGGACTTATGGATATGCTTAACTTTATAGTAACTTTGTAGTAACCCCAGGGCTGTCTTTGAGGGACTGGGGCCTAACAGTTACACTAAAATTAAATATCTTACATACAATTTAAACAAAAAGTATTACTCTACCGTTAGTATATGTTGAGCTTTGTTTCTTACTAAATGAGCCTGGAATTTCCTATATGGCTCCATTTTGTATGTATTGGCATATCTTATTTTTGCAATGCTAGTCTTCAATGTAAATATTTCACTTCTTCCAAACTCTGCAAACGATTCATCATCCATTGGTTCCATACCGTGAACTTCATGGCTTGAACTTCTCATTCTGTCTTTTACGATCTGTGTATACTTTTTAAAACAAAAGAAAAAATAAAGCTTAGTATTATGCTTTGGTATTTGATTGTTGAAAGTTTTCTGACACTTCAAAATGGTATCGCTAGAGGGAAAGACTGAAATGTTGTTTGGGATCATCAGAAATATCTGAAAAAAACTAAACTGTGAATTGTTCACCTCTATTATCAATGTGCTAGTTATCTGATGCTCCTTCTGGGAAAAGGGCCAGAGGGATATCCTCTCACCTAAACTCTGATTCTGCTTCCCCTGAAGTCTATGCAAATTTTGCAGTTGACTTCAGTGCAGGCAGAATTGGGTACTCCAGGGAGAAGAAACCCTTGATCAATCTGTCAATAAATCCTTTTCACTATCTTTCAAAAGTTTTATAAAGCATAATCCCAGCCACTTATCTAAACACCTGTTACCAGTAGAAACTTTTCAGTACTGATGCTGATGTTGTATACAATACCAATATAATAAATGTTATAACTGATTTATTGATCTTTTATGTGATTATATTCTGAAAAACGACTGTACAAATTGCACTGCAGAGTTACCTATATGTGGTGTCTCAATGACTTCCAGATAAAATTTGCTCAATTTTAAGCAGAAATGTATTTTTTTCTATTTGCAAGAACTAAAAGCTCAGTTTCGGATCTGTGGCACTCTGTGCCTGAAAGCAGCACCCTGGAACCCTCATATTCACCACTTTCATATAATTATGTTTTGTACAAAGTATACCTTGTAAGGTATCATTGTAAAAGTCTTGATCTGTTGAACATGAATATCCTGTTGGATTGTAAGTGCTACCATTGTATGGGAAGTTATGAATTTTTGCTACATGTGTGATACTGAAATATCTTGTGAGCTTGGGAACACCCACAACCAGCCTTTCAGTTATAACAATGGAGTAGCCAGACACTGATGATGGCCCACTGAGGGGAATCCACACTCACAAGGACTACCCCAGGAACTGTATACAATGGAGTCCTCTCAGAGAGAGCACGTAGACAATGGAGACTGTTTGACTCGTCATAGCAAAGGATCTTTCCAGCAAGCTGGAAGAAATTATAAAAGAGGGGAAGTGACATTATCACTTGGCCTCACTCCCTCCCACAACTCAACACCTGGAAACACATCTGGAGGACAAAGACTGAACTGGGGAGGTGGTCCCAGGCTGGAAAGGAGAATCCCAGCTTGTGTATTAAGGAACTATACCATCAGGACGAGACACAGCTTGATTCAAATCCTATCTAATTTATCAGATTGTGATTTTACTTTTATTTCGTAGGTAACCAACTTTGATCTGTATGCTTATAACTTATAATCACTTAGATTTTGTTTTATATTTTACCTTAAACAGTGTGTTTTGGTTGAAATGCTTGGGAAATCTGCAGTGTACAATGTGGAGAGCGTGTCCTCTCTACACTGAGGGAGGGGCAGACTGGGTATTAAATTTACACTGGTCAGGCTTCTGACCAGTGCAGGACGATACAGCCCTGAGGTCCTAGGCTGGGGAGCTGGGGGAATTGGCTGGAGCCTCTCTATTGTTAGTTCATGAGTGGCTTGGAGAAGCATTCATGTTACTCAGCTGGGTGCGTCCCTGTATGTGGATTGCTGTGTAAGTGCAGTACCTGGTGAGGTTTGCAGCTTGTCACAGCATCACAGTGTGAGAGGGAGCCCAGGTTGGTGCCAGAGGGCTCAGCGATACCCCAGTTCCAGGTTGCACCCCGGGGAGCCCGTTACAGGCTCTGAAAGTGAAGAAGTGATCATTTTTGTTTATTCATCTTTATCATTAATAAAGATTCCGCACCACCAAATTCTGCCCTCAGTTACACTAGTATAATGTCATTCTCGTCAATAGTAACTGAGGGCAGAATTTGGCACTGCAGATGAAACTTAAGTAGTCATACTAATGATGCAGAGACAAAATGGAATCAAAATCAGTCTCCCAGAGGTGTGTTGACTTTGCAGTTCTAGCAGGAGTCAAAAGTAGTATAAACATATTTTTGCCACTACAATGAACGTATATGATCCTGAATATATACAGAGTGATAAAGCAGATTTGTTGAGTAAGAAAGTGACATTTCCCCAGCCATGATTAGAGTGGTTTCTCCATGTGCAGGTCTCACCTCTCCTACCCAGAAGGTGGGTCTGCTGCCACTATGGTACCAACCCCCAATTCTATGGAGATACAGACATGGGTTTGGGATCTGTTCTGAGGAGGTGGTAGGGAACAAGGAGTGGGCTGCCCCATGATGGATGGGGTCAAGAGGGACACACATCATCCCTAGACTAACCCCTTGTATCCTTAGGAAATGTAATTAGTAGTAGTATAGTAGTATTTGTATTGCAGTAGTACCTAGGAGCCTTCTGTCACAGACCAGGGCCCCTACTGAGCTAGGTGCTCTACAAACACAGAACAAAAAGACAGTCCGCGCCCTAAAGAGCTTACAATCAAAATATAAAAAAAGACAAGTGAATACACACAACCAGGGAGCACAAGGAATCAATGAGACAATAACAGTGGGCAGGATAGGCAGTGGTCTCAACACACCAGCTAACCATTTTTGTAGGCATCATGACAAAAGAGAGTTTTAAGGAGGGATTTCACGGAGGACAATGAGGTAGCTTTACAGATGTTTAAGGGGAGTTCCCCCCCCAAAATCTGTATAGCCTGGAACTATATTACCTTTCCCACAAAGCCCTCTACAAAGTGTGGAGCTTTTTTAAAGAGGAATAAGGGTCAGCCACAGCCAGGGAGAAGGAGGTGGAGTGCCCAGGGGAAGAAAGTTCACACTGAGGCACAAGGTCTTCATACTGATGATCCTGACTTCCCACTGATCCTTCAACATTGGTGTGGATCCACAGGACTCAAAAGGTTTAGTAGCAGACCCTGCGTCTTCTTCAGTGAGTGAGTAGATCCCACCCTCTGATGAAACAAAATAGGAAATTTTCCACAAGGGGAATCTCCAGTTTTCTTCTCTCTTTATTCCCTTCAGGGATTTTATTGTGGAAGGGAGCAATCCAGCCCTAAACATTAATTCATAGGGCAGGGAGACAAGCTTTTGAGCTTCCAACAACAGAAGTTGGTCCAATAAAAGGTGATAGCTCACCCACCTTGTCTCTCTAATATCCTGGGAGTGAAACAGCTACAATACTGCATACAATTTATATGGCAATAATTTTAGATTTCTTAATCTCTGTGTTGTCATATTGTATTAGTTTTGTAAAAAAACATGAACTGAAATAGTATTCGTTATAGTAGTTATCTGTGTAACTGACAGGATATTCTGTTGTCTAAGAAAGAGATCTGGACATTAAGTTCATCCCGCAGGTGCCATGAAACCAAAGTTCAATGGGCTCAGCTGAAAACAATGTCCTTCCATTTACTAATCTGAACTTTTTTCCAGCAGCATTTTAAGCTACCAAAACCCAATGCACATATATCACCAAAAATGTAAATGTGGATACATGCATTTATTTGGGTATATATTAAATTATAAACAGTGGTCTTGGAATGGTAAAGTCAAGGAGTTATATTCAAGGGGTGTGGGATTGGAGAATAGCTGTTGAAATGAAGCCCAGTTGCTCGGCTGTGGAGCCAAATGCCTGATCGACCCACCTGGCATGAGCACCGATTCACCACTGCTGCTGAGTGGGGCACCCTGCCCCTGAGACTCAAGGAACCTTATAAGGACCCATTAGAACAGCTAGCACAATGTGGAGATCCCAAGGCAACTACCCATCCTTCACTGGGGGAAAAGCCGAGCAATCCTCTTTGAAAATCTAGAAACTATTGGTTTAGAAAAATCTGATCTGTCCTGGGTTGATGGATGAATTGCTGAGATCGTTCCTAATGGACCCTCTGGGAAACTAGAGAACACTTGAGGATTTCAGATGTAACAGGTACTATAAAATATCCTGTATTCTAGCTTCTGTTGCAGGTACAACATGGGGAATAGACCAGGCTGAAAACCACTTCCACTTGGCTAAATAAACAGATAAAGTGGATTAGTTTCTGCTGCAATACTTCCTGAACTGCCCATGAACAATCTTTATCTGCCTAATTTAGCCCCTCAATACCCATGCTGTGAGATGCAGGCTGTCCAGATCTGGGTATAATAACTGACTGTTCTTGGGACAGTAGATCTGGAAATGAAGGCAGAGTCCATGGAGGTCAAATAGAGGCTGTGAAGATTCATGAACCCAGCACTGTCACAACCGTGCTGGAGCTATAAGAATTATTTTGGTATGGTCTTGTTTTAATTTGAAAATCACCTGTGTGATGAGAGGAATGGTGAGAAATATGTACATGAGGCTTGGCCCCTGCTGAAGGAGAAAAGCAGGGGTCAAAAAAGCCTGGGCTGTGACCCACTTGACACTAAAACTGATGGCATTTCCTGTTGTCTTTTGTTGCAAATAGTCTGACTGATTGGATACGCCAGGCATGAAAGATGGTTCTGAGCACACTGTTCTTCAGAGACCACTCATGGTTTTGTGAAAATCTCCTGCTGAGATGATCAGCCAAGAGGTCCTGGGAGCCTAGTAAGTGGGAGGCAATTAAAGTAATATCATCCATGATGCATAAGTCCCATTATTTCACAGCTTCTTGACAAAGCTGACTGGACCTTGCTCCTGCCTGTCTGTTTAGGCAGTACATCGTAGCTGTAATGTCAGTCAGAATCTGAACTGACAATCCCTTAATATGAGGAAGAAAAGTGTGACAGGCCTTGTGAACTGCCTGAAGTTTGAGCACATTGACGTGAAGGGTTACCTCTTGTTCTGTCCATAAAGCTTGGGTTAGTAAGCCCTCCAGGAGAGCACACTATCCTTTCAGGGATGCATTGGTGATATCTGTTTTGGATGCAAGGGAACAAGAGAATGGAATGCCCCTGCACACATTGTTCTGATCCACTCATCGTTCCAAAGATGCCAGGACCACAACAGGTACACAGAGCAACATGTCTAAGGGCTAGCTGATCAGTCAATAGACTGACTTCAGCAGCCCCTGGTGGCTGCGCAGGCACAGCCTCGCATATTAGGTCAGGTGTATACAATCCAGCACTACCCTCACACATTTGATGAATACTCATGGGCCAATGACCAGCCAAAAGGAAGTACTTACGTTGGTCTTTTATCAGAAATTTTAGAAACTTCCTGTGACTTGGCAAAACCACCACATGAAAGTAGGTACCTGTAATAAGGTGGCTTAGCCTGGGGCTAAGCCAACCTGATTACAGATGGGCCCCACTTGAGAGGAATCAGGTGATTTTTACAATAAAAGGAGCCAGGCTTAAGTAGTGATAAAGTCCAGATGAGGACCGACCTGCAGGAAGATTCCCATAGAGGCAGGATGCTCAAAGCTGTAGGTTGCAATATAAAGGGGGAAGCCCAGAAAATTGCTACTATAGCTGTAGAGACTGCAGTGATCAAGAAAGACTCCTGCAGGGCCCTGAATCAACAGGGTAAAAGCTCTTCAGGAAGGAGGAGAGACTGGAAAAGCTCTCCAAGCAGGGATGCCTGGGAGAGACTCTGATCAAACAGGAAAGAGGCTGAGAAATAGCCCCAGAGAAGGCAGAACGTTCTATTTTCGTGTTAAGACATTTTTGGAATTTTAGTTTGGGACAACTGTGACCCAAACTCAAGACTGTGAACTAGTCAAAGGGCTGAGTCACCGGACAAGCTACCAGGCAGAAAAACTACCACGGCGCCAGAGAGACTACCAATAGGGGTAATAGCCTAGTGAAGAGCTGTTACTCCACACCCAGTCATGACAGGGTGCCTAGCAGTGAATAAACTCTCTTACAATGTCCTATAAATCGAGGGCAGCAAACCAGCCATTATGACCTAAGGAAGGAATAATCAATGCTAGCGAGACCATGTGAAATCTTATGTATTTTTATGAACTTATTGAAATTCTGAAGATCTAGAATGGGTCTCAGATCGCCCTTCGACTTCGGAATGGGCAACTATCGTGAAGAAAAATCCTATCCACCACACTGAAGGGGAACTTCCTCTACAGTTTCCAGATAGACCAAAGTATGAACCTTTTGAAGAAGCATTGATTAGCGAGAAGAGTCCCTGAAGAAAGACGGGGTGTGTGCAGAGGAGTGAGGATGGGGAAAAGAAAGAAACTGGATGGAATATTCCAGTCCCACAATGCTTAGGACCCACTTGTCTATGCAATGCTTGAGTTAGATGATCTCCTTATTTGAGATTTGTGCTTTTCCTTTGAAAAGTCTGTGTCTTATGGTAAAAATGCTGTCTATAATAGTTTCTGTTGCTGCTGCTGAGCCCTGTACTGGTGTCTCCTGGTGGATAGAATATACATTGCTAATGAGCTAAGGGCAGCTTGTGAGTCCTCAAATAAATGTAAGGTCTCATCTGTTTTGTCCAAAAAAAGGGACAACCATCAAAAGGAAAGTCTTCGATAGGGATAGTCAACAAACTAGCTATGCCCAGAACTCTCTCCTCATTGTTACTGCAGAGGCCATCACTCTAGAAAAAGCATCAGCTGCATCAAATACAGACTGGAGAGACATCCTGGTCACAATGTAACTTTCTGGCAGGAAAGCCTGAAATTCCTCCCTAAAATTTTCAGATAATTTTTCAATAAACTTAGACATTGCATCTCAGCTTACAAAGTCATATTTAGCTAAAACCACCTGCTGATTTGCTATGAACATTTGAAGAGAGGAGGAGTAGTAATTTTTTCTCCCAAGTAAATCAAGTCTCATGGGTTCTCTCTCTTTCGGAGTTGACTTAAGTCTTCCTGGTCCTGATCTCTCATTGGCAGCCATCATTACTACAGAATTAGATGCAGAATGAGAATAAAAACACTCAAATCTTTGCATTTATCCATGCACATAGCTATAGGGGCTAAGAAGGCTGGTGTATGCCATAAGGTCTATGCCAGTTCTAGTAGTGCCTTATTAATAGGTAGTGCTCCCTACCCAGGGGCAGAACCCTGTAGAATGTCCAAAAGCTTATGTTTTCTTGCAAAAGGTCTGCTTGAATGCCCAAAGCTGCAAGCATTCTTCTCAGAAGCTCCTGATGATATAGTCATCTAGAACTGGAGAAGTGTCTGGGATCACAGAATTATCAGGCAAGGAGGCGGGACGATTAACAGGAGCAGATGGATCCTCCTATGGTAAAATCAACTCCTAAGGCAATAGTTCCTCCTGATGCACAGGCTGGTCAGGGGGAACAGTGTCTTTCTGTATCTCCAAAGCAGGCAACTCCAGAAGCTTTGTTACCGTGTGCTCTGGAGAGCTTCCTCTAGTGTAGACCAGTGATCAGGCTCTGGACAAATGAGAGAACCCAGAGGCTCCAAAACAGCCCCAGGGAAGAGCACAGGGCATCTAGAATCAGCAAGAATTCGGCCACAGGGATCTGTCCCTGCTGTCATAAGAGCTGTCCTCCTTCTGGAGGCAGTCTGCTAGTCTGCTAGACCATCTGTGCCTGGGAGGAGATGGTGAACTATTGGAAGACTCCAAACCAGTCTGTGAGGAGTCACCAAAATAGTCAATTGGCATTGGGGGTGCAAAGCCTGATGGGACTACTAGACAACTTGAATGATCTCACCCATTGTGAAGAGGACAACATTGGTACTGAAGTAAGTATGGTAGTCAGTACCATAAAGGCTTCACAAGAAGTTGATAGCACAGCATCTTGAGGTGGTGCTGAGAAAGACCCCATAGCCAGGACCATAGTAGAAAGTGGAGTCAGTACCAAGGAAGATGACCATAAAGATACCGAGAGTGTCAGTGCTGAGAATGTGTTGTTTCAGACTCTATGTGCCCTGGTATCAAAGTTGGCATCAGAGAAGGAGCCAAGCCCCCACCATGCTTCTTAGCTGGTACTAGTCAATACAACTAATAGTTTCTGCACTGGAGCTGATGACAAAGACAGGCCCAGTACTAAAGGAGGTGCTGACAAAGCAATCATCTCCTGAACCACAGGAAAGTCTGGAAGTGGAAGACAAAGCAAATCCTTTGCTGTGTCATAAGTTTGTGGGATTGTCGGTACCAAAGAGGTCAGCGCTGAAACAGTGTGTGTTGATCCCAGACTCAACAGTTGTCCTGCAGAAGTGCCAGTCGATAGTACATTACTAAAGTCATCCCAGTGTGGTGCCAGGGAGTCACAGGTTGACAGCCCAGCTGTATGTTGGCTATTGGATGAATCCTCCAAGGATCTTCTTATAGCCAGATGATGTTTGAGTCCTTTTTTGAAGAATTCTTCAACTTTGAGTGACCTCAGCCTAACTTGTGTATCTTTTTCTGGGGAGGTCCGGGAGAAGAACAACTCCTTCCTCCATGGAGAAGAGTCCAGGGGATCTATTGAAGAAAACTGCACACACACTGATAGCCAGCATGTGAGAAGACAAATGCTCCCCTGGGAGGCCAGGAGCTGACAGAGGCTTCATTGCCTGCTCTATCAGATGGTACTTAAGATGCAGGAAATCTGTTCTTTTCCTGAACTGTGGCAAATACTGTACCTCTCCTTAATATGCCCCTCCCAGAGGCACAAAAGGCAGCCCATGGGGGGGGGGGGGGAGGGTACATTGTGTAAACACTTCAGAAGATGGGCAGTGATTAAAGCCCAGAGAGCACCACATAGCAACAGTGTCTAGCACTGAAACTGAAAGAATAAACTAACTAATTGGTACTAATAGCTAACTATTAAAGATAAAGGGAAAGCTAAACTAGCTAACTATGCAGATGAAAAAAACAGCGAGGTAAACCACATGGGAAGCTCCAAATCAGGCCACAGGTGGTGAGAAGGACCTGAGGGGGGCAGGGTGCTGCTGCCCTTATATAGCCTCAGGAGGAACCATGAAGATGTGCAGGGTCACATGCATTCCCGACAGTACTACTGCAGAAAACTCTCCAGCTGTGGTGTGCTGGGCAAGTTGAAATACATGCATGCAACATATTTTGAAGAACAATTTAATCAAATGGTGTTGCTATTCTGAAAACACATTTTTATAGTAAAACTCAATTTTTAACATGTTCAAAAAAAGACTATTTTGAGATCAATTTAGCTGTTTCCTCAGTCCCTAGCTCCAATTTCTGGTTGCAGGGATAGTTTAGGGCAGATAGAGTCATCAGCTGCTTAATCGGGCAGCAGAATGGAACAAGCACCTGAGCAGAAAGTGTCCCAGCTGCTAGGCTGTGATGCTAAGAGGTGAATAAAAATATCTAAGAATATGGAGGACATACAGATACGCTGAAGAGATTAAGCACTTTCAAAAGACCTATAAAGATGTCCAGTCAGGGGCTCACAAAAACTTTCATTTAAGTCCTTGGAGAGAGGAAAGGACATTCTCTGAGTAGGTTACATGAGGCAATGTTAAAAATATCAGTGGCAGCCAGCAGCCTGTCTACACTAAAGCTCCCAACAATGCTAATACCAATTGCGCTGAACTATTGTTACCAATGTTGGGAAATTGTTAGAAATTCTCCTTATGCTAGAAGGGCCATTGAAGGAGGAGGCGAACCTAAGTCTTTTAAAGATCTCTGGCCATGGACCAGTTTTACTAAGTCTTATCTTTATCATTCTCTGTACCAAAAACTTTTCAATGGTCATAAATAAGTCTACTACTACGAAGAAATGCAATTACTAATACTATTTTACTTCATATTTGCTGTACTTTTGGCATTGTAAGTAGTGTTAGTAAATGTTATAGCAATCATTTTCTCTGATTGTGTTATATTTTAAGTGTGGTCCCTTTCAGAGCATCTCTCAAAAGTACATGACCCAATTTAGAACCAGTCCATTGTTGTGTATGGAGCTATTCTGACCTCCTTGGCTGGGAAAACAGAATCAGATCCCCGAGCACAGAGAACTTTTGTTCCAAGACAAGCCAGTAACACGGTACCATTGTGAGGTAAACATGAAGGTCTATGGAAGATTCATGCTTCAAGGGTAAGTACTGAATGAAGCTGGGATTGAGGTGCTTAAGAGAGAAGCTTGCAGCATTGTCAACTTTTCTTTTCTTGAGTAACAAGATTTCAGAGGGTTCTGGAGCCTGTCTTGTAATGATACTAGAACCTCCAGCCCCCTCGTGAAGCTCAGCCCTGCCGAAAGCCAACAGTTTCTTCGCTACGGCTTGCTATTCTCACAGGAAGGAGCAAAGAACCCAGCAGTTCATCACAATTCTGCTCCCTTCACCTGTGAGAAACAGAATGGTGCCTCTGCTCCTCTTCCCACTCTCCACTATAGCACCTGGCCTAGGAAGGGGCAGAGGGGGGTAAGGACCACCTCTGGAGCTGCCCCCATCCCAGCACGGGAAGTGGAATCCTGTTGCACCCCCCAAGCCTAAGGTGAATTACCCTAGGAAGAGCTAATATGAGGCTGCGGGGTGGTACAGAACTGATGGGAGGATTGCATGACAGGATTAATTTCTAGGCAGGAGACAGGCAGACATGGGAGTGAGAGTTCCTGCAACATGGGCCAAGATCACCCCATATATTTAGGACACTGGGCAAAACTAACAGTTATGCACACATCCTGGGGATCCGCAGAGTTAAAAAAAAATTAAAACGCAGACCACAAACCACACAATATAATTTTTTTTTTAAAGTCGTCACATTTCTGAAGGCCAATCTTGTGATTTCTTGGGCAGCCGCCCTAGATGCCAACTTCAAGTGGTGCCAAGTTGCTGTGCTGCTTCCCCACCACCGCCCCTTTTTGCTTTGCTGCTGGCGGGGAGAGGGATGAAGACACAGTGTTTTCTTCCCTGGTTTGGAAAATGGCTAGGGCCTCTCCTGAGTGAGGTAGAACAACCTGATGCGCGAGTGTGTGTCAAGTCCCAGAGGTTGGTGATACAGCAGGAGAAGGATTAGTGTGAAGGGTCTTATAAAAGACCAGGTTTTGATTAACACTGATCAAGCAGAGCAGACAGCTTATGGATCCGAACCCTTGGCCAGAAGCAGGTCATAACCTGCGACCAGGAGCCAAGCACAGTCCATGAGCAGTAGTGAGTCTCAGAGGAGCATCTAAATTAAGAACAGGAGGTGCAATGGACCAGCCTACATACCAGGAAGCAGGGGGCTGGAGGTCAGGGCGCACTGACCCCTGCCGCAGCCCAGGCCCGCTCCCTGCCGCATGGAGGCGCCTATGACATTTTGCAGAGCCGGAGGTAAGCTGGGCAGACAGGCAGGTGCGCTCTAAATAGGCACGTGCTGGAACCTCAGCCTCCCGCCCGCCCTGCGCTAAGAGGCAGGAGACGCCCATTGACTCCCTCTTCCCTCCCCCCGCCCCGGGAGGCTAATCGCAACTGATATGCACTCAGAGCGCGAGGACCTGCGCCACAGGTGCTCGACCCGCCACTCCGGTCCAAGCGCGTGCACAATTCTCCTCCCATCCCCCCACCTCCACCTGACCGCACCGTGGCCCAGCTCCCCAATCCGCGCCTGCGCACTGCCTGCTGCTCACGTTGTCTTTCTCGAACATGCTTAAACGCCTCTCCCCCTTCCCCCCCGAAGGAAGTTTCGACGCCTTCGCGTGTTTGTCCATGGCTTCCGCCCTGGCGTGTGGCGTCCCGCCCCTCGGTGCCTTCCCCCAACCGCCACTCAACGGCCACTAAGCAGTTCCAGCTTCGCGCTGCGCAGGCCTCGCTCAATCAGCAGCGCCAGGGCGAGGCTTTCCCGCACGTGCCGTGATGTCGTCATTGGCTGCTGACGGCAGAGCGTCACTGGTTGTGAGACGGCAGGAGAGGAAGGCGGAAGTAGGCGAGGTAGCTGCGCGCGGTGCGGGTGGGAGGAGGCGCGGCGCCTTTTCGGAGCGTGGGTTCCGCGCGGGCTGGGGCGGGCGATGCCTTCGCCCTGGATGTCCCGAGCGGGGGAGGGAAGCTGAAATACAGCGACGCGCCCTTCCCCGCTGGGGGTAACGTGCTTCACGCCCCTGCCCCCGATCTCTTGGGTGGCCCCGGCTGGAGTCACCCGCTGTCAGCCTCGCTGCCCGCCGCGTGGGCTGGGCGTGGGGTTCCGGCCGGGATTGGATCCAGGCGGCAGCCCCGGCCGGGATAACGGCTCCTGCTTCCAGGAAACCGTCGCCGTGCTCGGTCCCGCGGCCCGCTTAACCGGATCTATTGGGGGTGGAGCTCGTGTGTGTGACACTGGCCATAAAGGTGCTGCGCGGGTCCCCTCGGGCGTTAGTTTCTTAGCTGGTGGTTAAAGCGTTTTTTCAGCGCTCTGTGGGTGTCAGTGAAACAGACATTAAACTCCTTGAGAGATTGACAGTCTAACCCTAGGATAGATCATATCGGGATATCTCCGTGATGCTTAAACTGGGCTAGTTTGAGACATAGCAGGTCCTGACTTGGTGAGGAGCATATGTCACTTCAAGGAAACCGGACTTTGACTTACATTGTTAAATACTACATTAAAGTGAGCATAGGGAGCAGCTTTCATTTTTAATATACTTAAAATGAATAAAGCGTGTAGGAAAAATGCACAAGGTAAAATGTAGTCTGCTAAGTACACTTTTTAACAGTGTGTCATCTAGTAGTACAGAAAGTTAATGTTTCAGGAAAATAAATATACTACCACTGGATAGATTGCTTCTGAACTTACCATATGTTTAGAGAGTGCTTCTAGGAATTTTGGTCAGAGCCTTATAGTGAAAGATTCTGTCCTTTTCTGAGGAAGTGTCCCTTTTATTTTTTCCTCACTTACTTTAAGGAATGAGCCACTCTTAGAACAACACACCTTTGGAGGGTCTGTCATCTGTTTGGCTGTCCTTCCTTAGATTCAGCTGGACATTCAGTAGCACTGGTGGAAGGCCCAGTAAAGTTGACATGACTGGGATAAAGCGGCCATTCCCTACTGCTTTACTGGGTATATCTTCACTGCAGAGTGATTTGAACCCAGTTTACCCTAAAGTGGGTGTGAGCATCACCACTGCAAAGCTATGCCCAAATTACCATGTCACTGTTTCTGGACTTGCCTTTGTGTGTCAGCAGCATATGCCACCGTTCTTTGTAACAAGGTGCTCTAGAATTCTTTCCCAGTCAGTTGTGGGAAAACTTGTCTATCCTTCAGGAGGAACTGTGGGAAAGCATTGGATAATTATCAGCACTAGTGTGATTTTGCTTGTCCTCACTCTAAAGTGTATGGGTTCCAGCCAGAGTTAAATCAGAACTTGGACTCTAACCCAGCTGTGCTAGCTAGCTGGGGAAGAAAGCACCTCCAAACTCAAGTAAAAAGTTCTTGTGTATGAACCATAAGAGCATTGGGTTAAAACTTGGGTAATAGCAAGGGTTAACTCTGGGGTGAATATATTGGGGTATATGCTGGGACAGAGGGCTGAAGAAAGAAGAAAAGAGCAGAACTTTTTCTTGGCAAGCACATACATGAGAGTGAACAAAAGTACCTTTAAGCAAGGTGGGAGGTGTTTACAGGCTACTTGCTGCCTTTGCCCTAAATTTTGTCTACAGAGGAGTGGGGAGAAAATAACTTCTTAAACATCTAGAGAAAAGCCTGGAAGCACAAATAAACGTGCGTCAATTCCTTACTCTCTTCTTATATGAGGGAGGAATTTTTATTGGATACCCTCCCTTCTGGCCATGCATAATATGTGAATTTCCCATACTAGTTTCAAGTACTAGAAGTCTGGACTTCTAGGAGCCATCTATCTGAAACTATTCTCCAGACATGAAAGAACCCTCTATACGAGCTAAAGTGGACTTTTTACTGTTTAAAGTACGTGCAGAAAATGGTTCAGCCTGGTAACTTTTATTGCCTGGCTCTCTAAGGGAAAAATATAATGAAGTTAATATACAGCATAGTAAACTTCTATCACCTGTGTGTGTGTGTTTCCTGTTGATTTACTAATTGTAAGTACAGTTCTCAAACAATATATGTAAAACAGTGTATGGCAATATTTTTGTATGTTTAATTTTTATAATTAATAAATCTTTTAAAATCTGTCACCCCTTTTCCCAAACAAAATCAAATGTTTGCCACATTTGCCTCTGATTTAGTTGGAACTATAGGAATTGCCATATTGGACTAGACTAATTGTCTATCTAGTCCAGTATCCTGTCTCTGAGAGTGGCCAGCAGCAGATGCCTAATGGGGGGCGGGGGGAAGCCAGTACCCCCAGTAAGCAGAGGTGGAATAATCGGTCCCCATGAAAGTCTCATCCTAATAGCAAAAGAGCAGTTTAAAACATGAACCATGAGATTTTAATCCCTTCTAGAACTGTTTGCAATAATTGTTATAACTTGGTATTCTTGTTACTAAATGTTTGGCCTTAAGAAAGATTGATAAGGGTCAATATCCCATGACAGTGAGTTCCATGATCTAATTATCAGTTTTGAATTTGCCATCTTTCATTTTCCGGAATGTCTCCTTTTGGTAGTGGGGTCTTTCTCATGTAGCTCCTAGTTAGTAGTTTCTCACCCCTACTAATTATTTTATATATTTTTATCAGACCCACTTTTGTTCATTTCCTTGCTAAAGGAAATGATCTTAATCTTTTCAATGTCTTCATAGGAGAGTTTTTCTATGCCTCTGATTATAGAGTTTTTCTATGCCTCTGATTCAGGCCAGAATGGACCACCAGATTGTATTAATAATCTAGTCTGACCTGCACATCACAGGGCACTAAACCCAATCCACTTATCCTTGCATTGAGCCCAGTAACCAGGATTAGACTAAAATATTACAGAATCCTGTAAGGTCTGTTAGTTTGAATATTTCCTTCCAATGTACATTACATTCTTCTTGTAACATTGAAATTCATCTACCATCACGTTGCCCATTTACCTAGTATGGTGAAGTTCCTCAGTCATTTCTGGATTTTAACTCTGTGTTATGTGCAGACTTTGCTTTCTCACTCCTTATTCCCCCTTTCCTACATAATTAATAAATATGTTAACCAACACTGGACCTAATATGGAAACTTGGTAAACTATTGCCATGATGAAAATTGGCCATTTGTCTACTTTGTCTTTTGTCTTGGTCATTTTTCATCCATGGCAATACTATTCTTCTGAGTCCATGACTAGTTTCTTTAGTAGCATCTTGTGAGAGACCTTGTCAAAGGCCTTCTGAAAGCCTAATTAAAATACTCCTATTTTTGTAGCACTTAGGGAAAATGTGGGTTGATATGTGGGGGGCGGTAAGAAGATACTTAGTAATGGGAGTCTTGGGGCTCAGAAGAGTGCTTTTTTAATTTCTTCTTGTGATGAGCCTGCTGAGAGAGATTGTGTGCTTGGATTTGAACTGTTGGATTAAAAAACATCAGATTTTTTTTTAAGCATGTGGTGTTTAGAACTTAAGATAGGCACAAGATGTATCTAAACAAATATCACAAGTGAATCTATATGTCTTCAGGTAAAACCTGAATGTATGTGGGTCACTTGTGGGTAGACATTTGGATATTTACTATTTCATTTCCCGTCAGACTGCTCATTTTTCATAGTTCAGTGCACTCTTCAATACAAGTTTCAGCACTTTCATTGTTAATTTAAACTTAATTGGATTTATACTTCTGCTTTGGAATAACTTCATTTTTCTGTTTATAGTGGTTTGGAAGCTGTTTATGCATAGAATTTGTCATTCCCGTCCCTCACTGTGGAGCATGTAAATCCTGCAAGAGACTTATTTTCTCAAAGGAACTTCAGGGCCTATGGTTTCACCCCTTGTAAACAATGCTTCAAGCTGTATTAATTCCCACAGAAATCCAGAAGGTAAGCAGGAGATGTTGAAATGGATGGTTGCTCTTTTCTTTAGTCTCCTTTCGTCACACCTTACAGAAGAAAGATCCCATTCAGGAGTTCTATTCTTAAGTGTGAGAAGATGATGCAAATACACTATTTCTTTTTTCTCCTTCTACAACAGGGGTGGGCAAACTACGGCCCCCGTGGGACCATCCTGCCCAGCCCCCGAGCTCCTGGCCCGGGAGGCTGTCCCCCCTCGCCGGCAGCCTCAGCTCGCTCACTCCACCACTGACGCAACTCTGGGCGGTGGGGCTGTGAGCTCCTGGGGCAGCGCAGCTGCAGAGCCCGGCCTGACCGGTTGCTCTGTCCTGTGTGGTGACAGCGGCAGCATGGCCCAGCTCCAGCCGGGCGGCACGGCTGTAGCGCCGCCAGCCACCGATGCTCCAGGCAGCGCGGTAAGAGGAGCAGGGTGGGGTTGGATAGAGGGAATGGAGTTCGGGGTGGTGGTCAGGGAGCGAGGGTGTGGATGGTGGTCAGGGGAGAAACGGGGGGTTGAATGGGGGAAGGGGTCCTGGGGGGGTCAGCCAGGAAGGAGCAGGGGTTGGATGGGCAGCAGGGGTTCTGGGGGCAGTCAGGGGACAGGAAGCGAGGGTGTGTGGATGGGGCAGGGGTCCCAGAAGGGTCGTCAGGGAACGGGGGGGCGGGGTTGGATGGGGCAGGTAGGAGGTGGGGGCCAGGACATGACCCCCTCACCTAACAGGCCCTCCATACAATTTATGAAACCCGATGCGGCCCTCAGGCCAAAAAGTTTGCAAGCCCCCCCCACTCCAGTTCTACAACCTCACCATCCTGTGTTGTTCTGCCCATTTAGGTTGCTCTCACATATGTGGTGGGAACTTGTATTACAGAATCCTTTGCTATTGAGGGAAGGGGGGCAGTTATTGTCCCAGAACTTGGGGTTTGCCCTCCACCCAGATTTTTCATACATCTATATGCTCCACTTGTTGGCCCCTCCCAGGGCATAATGTAATCACATATAACTTTCCTATGCTGACACAACCTTGCTGTCTCTCCCTCCCCCAATTTTTTTCTGAAATGATGCCTCTGATTATAGTATTGAATGGACTTTAGTTGGATTACCATGTTGAACACAATTGTAAACACACACTTTAGATTACAGTTTCACTAAGTAGTGACTTTCTTGTTTTATATGGTAATAGGAAGTACCCTTTGTTTTGTGTTCCAGATGTCACTAGCTGACCCAGTCACCACCTGTCTTTCCCCTACAGTGCATTATATGGTTTGCAAACTTGGATTTGAGGTAGAAGACAGCCATTCTGTTAATAGTATTGTGTCTGAAAATGGTGAAGTATGTTGGAGAACAATCACAGAGCTTGTGCATTACCGTGAATCAGGTCAGTGTTTGCTTTAGATCTATTGTGTGTTATGAGTCTGAAAGCAAAAACACAATGCAGTTTGAGGTAGACCTTCCATGGTTAGGACACTGTATTATAGTACAGCAACAGCTGCATCACAGGTTGTGTTACAGAATTCACTTTTAAAAAGAGCTTTAAATCTTTATTGGGGAAGGAGGGTAAACACAAAACCCCATTGAAATGGTAAAAACCAAAACATTGAATATATACTTTAAATACTATGATTTTTTATTTTTATTTTTTTTTAAATCACGGTGGCTGGATGAAAAATCAATTGGTACAGAGAGAATAAGTTTAAAAATCACCTCTCTTGTGGATTTCCCCTCCCACCCAGATGATCTTATTTTTCTTTGTACCCCTCTTGCACGAAATCTAAAACACTCTGACACCTGCCCTTTGATTGTTACTCCCTGCTGTGCTGATTCCTAGAACACCAGGTATATAGAGGTAGTATTTCTCTCTAAAGCATTTTATAATACTTTAGCCACAATGAAAAATGAGCGACAAGGTGAACCTGCTGAATTTTCATTTGACAAATCTGCTGCAGCACAAATGCTGTCACTTGCTTCCAGGGATGATAGAAACGAGAGAAGTTATGTTGTCTGCCTCTGTCGTATTTACGTATGTGAGTACAGCTTACAAGGCATGCTATTTTTCCCCCATGGGGATGGAATGCTAACTTCATCCTAAAGAGGAGAGATGATATAACGCTAAGAAAAAGTACATGTACTGGGCCATATCCTCAGACATTTTTCCATTGAAGTCAGTGGAGTTTCACCAACTTACATGAGCTAGGAATCTGGTCAGCAGGACCTGTAGCAGGCAACCTGTACAGCTTTGTCTATCACTAAACTTCTATCCTGATCCCAGCATAGCTATCATTCCAGCCTTTGCTTGAGAGGCTGCCAATTATACCAACTCATATGGTGGTTTTATGATTCATTTTCTAATGTTATTTATGCAAGATATTATTACTTGTTTCTGTAGTGGAGTTGGTAGAGATGATAGGCAAGTTCATTATAAAACACTATTCTACTCAGCCCTCTGCAGTACATCTTTAACTTGTGCACCATTTATTTTTGTAACAAATATTTTGTTGAGCAACTTTATATATTGCCATGTTACATACAACTTCTCTCTTCTAGGTCACTTGGCCACTTTGCCACTTTATACTTATGGGTGAATGTACTGGCCTTCCGAAAGGTCCTGTAGTTAAGGCATGGGGCTGGGAGTTCTGGGATCTATTCCCATCTCTGTGACCTTTATGAAATCACTTAAAACTAGGTTTTGCAAGCTCAGTTTCCCTTTCTACTCCTGCATTTTGCAAGCACATGATGTTTAGATACCTAAGAAATTGTCTGAGCCCATGTTAGGGAAACACACCGTTTAAAGTTATTGTTTTTATCTGTAAAACATAGAAGCAAAATATTAGAATATGACATTCATGTCAAACAGGAAATCTCATTAGAGTATGTAGGAAAGAGAGAAGCAACTTACCTGTATTAGGTAAGACAAGTATCTGGAAGTATTTTTTTCTCATATGAATGAGTTTTTCCAACTTCCATTGGAACAGGGCTTTAAAAAAATCCCTTTAGCTTGTATACCTTAAATTAAAAAAAAAGTTTTTACCTTTCCTTATTTAGGATAGGTACTTACTCTTATTTTCCATTATAACTTAATTTTCCATCTTCTACAAGTGTCCTGTTGTCCTGGCAGAATAATCTGTGTAGGGTAAGAGGGACTTTTGATTTTTAAAACATATAGCCTGATGAGAACAAGTTTTGTTCTCCATAGGATTTGAGACAGTGGACCTTTTGAAATTCGCTGCTCTGACCACCCTTTTATTTTTAATTTTAAGATCAAAATGTGGATTATATAAAAAGTGTGCAGCTGTTAGGACCTTTATGTGAATCTGTTCATTTGCATCTACAATCCCTGACCATGGAACAATTTGAAGTTCAGTACTCATTGTGGTTCCAGTGGACAAACTGTACGGAGGTACGAAAACTAATATTGGCAGTAAATATTTTAAATTATGCAGCTGTCTGAAGAGTTTGGGACCAGATTACACAAAAGTAAACAGCAAAGCAAATTCCCCTCTGTAGCTTTCAGAATTTGAAACTAATTGGCATCCTATGAAGTAATAGGATAAGAACTATGCTGAAATACGCTACAATTTATCCATGTTATCACAATCAAGAAATCTATTAAATGTTTTTGGCCTGCACCAACAGATGGGTAGGACTGTCTTTGCTTTTCTGTGAAGCCTAATATGTTTGCTTTTCTGTAAGGGTCCTTCTTTTGTTGAATTGTTTTTCTGTGTCAGAAATCAAAGGCTGGGTACTGCATGAACAGAGTTTTTAAATTATTCTGTAGGTGGTGATCTTGACAACTTTTTCTGCAATCTGGTCTCGTGGACAGAGAAGTCTTTATATATTTGTATATGAGTGGGGGGGGAGAGGGAAATCACTGAGAAACACTTGGGAGACTTCATTTCAGCTAACCATATTTGTATGTAAAGTTTGACAGCTTTCTTCAGTTTTTATGTTAGTGCATTGATAGTGGGAAACATAACTTTTCCCCTCTCTTCTAACCTCACAGCTACTTCTTGAAGTGTTTGCTGCACTGGATAGCATGGAAGCTACAGCAATTGCACTTAGCTTAATGAAACTAACATCGTGTCTGGAGCGAGCCTTGGGTGATGTAAGTGCAAACAATTAAGGTTGTGCTGAAGTTTTGATTTAAGAAGCAAAGATATGTGCTTGCAGATTTTACTGTAGTTGAAACTAGGATTCTGTAGTATATGTTAATAAATAGGGCAGCATGTAAGATATAAGCCTCATATATTGCCTTGAAATCTGGATGCCAGCTAGTAACTTCTGTTCTTGACCTAATTACAAGGTTAAAGGAGACTGACTAATTAGTTAAGGATGTTAGAACAGTAACACTTTTTTCTGACTTAAAAGCCCCCCAACCTCTTTCTCTGTATGACCCTTGAAAGCCTGAAAATAAAATCTGTTCACTAACTGGAAGCTTGTCTCCTGCGTCCCCAGGTTTCTTATTTTGTAGCGTACTGTAGAGTGTTGGGCTGCTTGCAGAGTCAATTTCTGCATGAAACAGAAGTAATTTTACTCCTTTGGCTTTGCTTTTCATGAAAATTCCTTTATGGTACTCACTAGTTTAGAACGATTTTGTTCTATCTTTTGGCCAAAGTGGCCTTTAAGAACAAGGAATGATTTCTCTTTGTTGCACGGCTTTTGCCTTTGTATCCTAAAATTTAATTTCTCAGTAGTAAAAGTTCACAACTCCTGGCCTGTGTTCCTGGAATAATGTCTAGAGAAAAGATGGTCTCTGTTTGAAGAATTCTTCGATTTCTTTACTGCATCAAAAATCCAGTCATGGCTTCCAGTATTGGAGAAATGAAAAAATTAGGCATATGATCTGATTTGTAGATGGTTAGTGGCTCTTCATGGGACTGTGTGACTACATTTGACCCTTATAGCAGATCCTCAACAATGTTCTAATTCATGAGCCTTACGTAGCCTTTTCCAGTAAATGCCATTGGATTGTGGACTTAAACCCACTGTTGAGGCCCCTCTGCACCCCACGCCTTTTTTTGTACCCTACATTCTCTCCACTAAGCTTCTTGCCATGCCTCTATCTTCTTTCTAGTACTGGAATTAAAGTGGCACTGGAATCAGAGAAACTAGCTATGTAAGATTCTATGATTTAGTTGATTTGAGTCATGATAGAATTTCTTATTCCAATTTGTCCTTTTTTATCATCTCATGAAACTTCAAAGTAGAGGGGTTTTTTAAATGTTTTATTAGTTGAACTGAGTATGGATGTAGAAATAGTTGTATACTAGAAATATTTAAATATATATTGGGACATATCTATCTTTATTTCACAATATCCTGCTTTGATTTTTTTTTAGGTTTTCTTACTAATTGGTAAGGACTGTCCATTCCTTTTAAGAGATTTGCTTGCATCTCAGGAGCTTGCTGCAGTCTTTGGACAATCTGTGGTGAGTATATGTTTTTTGAAGTCATTTCTTACTGCATGTGAGGTGCATTATACTTTTATAAGATGTCTAGGTTCCAAGCAAACTACAACTTAAGTTAAACAAGAGTTTGTAAATATTGTAGTATGTACACAGTTGATATACCTTTCCAAATGTTACTTAATATAGCAAGTAGTCGACTCAGGGAGGGAATAGTGCAAGAATGTTAGCTAAAATTTTAATCTTAAGTGGAAATACGTTTTTATGGTGATATACATATACTGTATTAATACTCTTATATTCTGTATAGTCTCCAACCAAAAATCTACATATGTGAAAATTAACATCAGACATTACAGAAATTTAAACATTTTAGGTCTTTGGCTTCTAGAATGCAATGTTACAAACTATAATAGTCCAATGCCAGCTAGAAGAGGTCACATCAGAACAGCTTAGTTTTAAAAGACTTTGCCACTATGTTGTTGTGAAATGCCTTCTAAAGTTCCCAGAAGTAGTATTTTTCATAGTTATGCAGAGCAGTTGGCCAAAAAAAAGGGGATGGTATTTTTCTGATAGTGCTTACATCATGCTAGGCTTTTTACGTGAACAGGAGAGAAGTTACAGTTTCTGCTCAAAGAACTTACACTTCTAAAAATAGATAATGGGAAAGACAGACATGAGTTATTTGATACTGCTTCAGAAGTTTAGTGTGTTTGTGTCTTTATACAGTAGTTTAAACTAATATATAACATAAATTTCATAAGGATGATCTTTGGGTTTAGATAGTATGTGCAATTCAAGTTTCACAAATAAACAACCTGCAGAGTTTGAGATTTTTTTTTTTTTTTTTTCTCGTGTGGATGTGAATCTGGAAAATCCAACCTGACTAAAGAAGTTCCAACTCTTGGGCCAAGTTCTGCTCTGTTACATTAGTATAAATGTATTGATGTATATTAAATTATTGGGGATTTATACTCTTTAGAAAATAGAGCAAAATTTGATCCCATTTGTTTGTTCTTCCTGATCCAGCATAGTTTGTAACTTTTGTGATAGACTGGCTGCGCCTATTTTTTTTTTTCTTTTTTTTACATAAACTGAGTAATGTACAAACAAAACAGGAAAAAAAAACCTTCTTTTAGAGTGTGCCATGCATCACAAGTGAATTATTTTTGTGGCTTTTGTTGTAATCCATGATTGATCAGCTTGATGCGGCTAAGCTTAAGGACACTTGACGATATTAATAACAGCTAAAATAGTCTCTCAAATTTTCTAGCAGGAGAAAGGCATACAAAAGTTGAAATATATATTACCTTACATAGTAATTATCCTCTATCCTAATTAGATGAATGTGCTAAGAGTATTCATTGGGTCTCCATATGGTCTAAATCTCCGTAACATTTTGTGGCATGGATTTGCTTCCCCTCAAGAAATTCCTGCAAAGTAAGTTACCAGTGAAGTGTTTCCAAATGTCTCTTTTTTGCCTGTCAGGCTGCAAGCTGTAGAGGAACATTCAGCATAACCAATAGCTCTCTCTTGAAATTAAAAACTGGTATATTTTCCTCCAGTCTTCTGGCTATTGGTTTTCTGAACACTTGTTTTTCATCAATCCACTTCCAACTGAGTATTTCAACCCTAAATGAAACTAGTGAACAGAATCTGTACTTGTGGTTGAATGGAGGCAGGGCAGAGCGAAGGGGAAACTCATGGCAGCACTTCACTATTTTATTTTTTAAAACTGTTGCTTTGTAATAACACTGCCATGGCCAACGGTTTTCCCAGCTCTGCTCCAGATATGTCTCAGTTGGCTAGTCAAGTTTCATTTTGTGTTTGGGTGAGTGGGGAATTCATTCCAATTTGCTTTGGTATTAAACTTTGAGTTTAAAATATTTAATTGTGCTGATAGGGAAGTGAGTGAGTCAGTGCTGTTTTGGGGAAACCTGATGCCTTGTGTGTTAGAGCAGCAGTGGGAATAAGCAAGTGCAAAAGGTACGGAAATGGGGTAGATAGAAAAGCTAACAGACCCAGCTAGAGAGTGGGTTTTTAAAATTGCTTATGTTTTCTTTCACCTAATCAGATGTTGGGTGTTCGCATTCAGGTGACGGGGAGAGCGGGAGGATTGGATCTGTTGTTTTAAAAAGGCAATGATCTCAAGATCTTGTGCATGGAGATTTCTTCAGAATGTCCCCGTGCCACAAACATCAGTTTTTCTGGAATATATGTACAGTCTCTCTTCTAACATGTTGTGGTATTTCCCCTAGATATTGCTCTATGCTGCTTATTTTAACTGCAGGATTGGGCCAGTTGCTAAAGATATACCTATTGCAAACTGAAACCATTTTAGTACATCGACCTTATATAGCCTTCACTAACTTAAAGGAGTTGGACATTTTTCCAGGCAAGTATCTGATTGTTAACAAGCTGTGACATTCTAAGATTGGCTCCTGAATTCTTTGTAAACTCAAAACCCAGCATTGGAAACAATGGCTGTTCCACAGTCCTAGGATTGAGCCCTTAATTAAGACATCTGTGTGTACCGCTGTTAAATGAAGAAAGTAAATTGCAGAAATATTTTTAATATACTTAATAGAGTGTAAATAAATATATGTAAATACATGGAAAAAGAATGTCTAAAATCTAAATTGGGCATTTAAGCCCATGAAGTTTAAGTTTTTTTTATAAGGGTTATAGTACATGCTCTAATCTGTTGATAATGAAAGTACAATCTGTGTAATAAAGAATCTCCTACTTTACCTCTGCAAAGTTTTTAACTCTTTGCAGAGTTGGTGTTTCATTCACCCACGTGGGCTGGTGAAGGGCTTCATTCTGCACCCAACTGGAGATTCAGTCCTGAGGGAGGGCAAGGTATAGTGCTACTGCGGCCAAATCCTGGGGCTTCTGCCAGAGACTAGCATCTTTTATTTATTTATTTATTTATTTTGCTGAGAATCTCTAGAAACCTGGCTAGTAGAGGCTGCCTGAGGGGAATCTCTTGGATCCCCTAGCTATGTCCCTCCTTGGGCAATGCCTCCCACTCTGTGGGTGCACCAGTATGCTCCAAGACCTTCAGCTTAATGGGGGTTATGGACACTTTTGTGCTACATTGACCCACTTCCAGCTGGACTCTCATTCTGCTGGTGGAAGCAAGACCAGGCCTCTGAAGGCAAAATCCAGCCCAACATTCAGCTCTCCTGTATTATGAAATTCTAAGTTGCTTCTGAATTTGTCCTTTGCCATATCATTGTGCTTCAGAATCAAAGATTTCTTTTAGAAAGGAAATTATTTCTAGTCCTTATGGTTACAGCGGAAAGCTTCATAATGTGAACGTAATGCAAGGCAATGCAGTGATGTCTGTGTGTCCAGGTTGCCTGACACAATGGCTTTGAGAGGCATTTATTGTGATGAGTTGTCAACTCTGAAACCTAAAAACGACAATCTGAGGAACACAGAAAAATGACAATGTAGGGACAGCACAAAATTTAATTAATATTAAACTATCACCAGGGGTTCTATACTGACTCTTAATGAAATTAAATGAATAATAAAATCTACACTTTCTAAATTTATCTGAAGGTGATGCAGAACTTCCACCATAGTGCCACAGAACTCAGATCGATCTTGCTGTGGAGGGCTAGTCTTGCCAATAGGCAGCAAACCAGTTTTTAAAATTCATGCCTTATTTAAGTCTGTCATGTACAACAGCTGACCAGTAATGCATCTTATTATCAGTCTTCTCAATTTTTGAGCTTAAATGTTTTTAACAGTACAGCTTTATTTAGTTGATGTTAAAAGGCTTAACCAAATAACTGAATAGCTGTTAGATCTTTCTACAGATTAAGCAGAAATAATTTGTATTTTTGAATGAAGTGCTTTGAATAATTCCTCTTCAGTAAGTCTAACTCTCTACATTTCAGTATATATTGTTAATTTAAACAAATGTTTTTGCTGATTTGTAGATATTAATCATGAAGCACTTTCCTTAACTGAGGAACTAGCAAAGATATCCAGTTTTGTATTAAAAACAATGTTACCATTTTGGGTTGCTGCACTAACAGCTTTCAGGCAACACAGGTAACAGAACTGCACTATTACATTTTCCTTCATTTTTTTTTCCTTATTTCAAAATGATTTTTTTACTGTAGGCATCCGTTATTTATGGAATAATCTGTTAGCTTGCAAGGCTTTATGAACCAGAAGCATTAATGGCATCTAAATGTATTAGACTAGCCTCATGCAAGTGTACAATTCATGGACCTGGCATTCAGTTTTACTTGTATTTGCATTAAATTCTGTTTTCATTAGAATGCAGCATAAAGTCAGAATTAAATATTACACTTTTTTATGTGAAACCCTTGTATGAGAGAATAGCAGACCTCTTCAATAGACAAGTGACAGCTAGAATTCTAAACTAGACTTTGAAGTCAGCGTAAGAGTTTATATGACAATCACAGAAAATTGAGACCAAGAAACAGAGCATTATAATAAATTAATTGAAAAAAAAATTGAAATCTGCAAATTTTGCACGTTTGCGGATCTGTAATCATATGCAATGTTAGTTCTGTCTTCCCTTCCCATTATATGCTACACCAACCTGTCACATCATGTCTTTATTTAGATTATAAGCTATTTTCTTGGCAGGGTTTGTCACTTATTGTATGTTTGTACAGCACCCAGCACAATTGACCCTGATCTTGATTGGGTGCCCAGTGTACCACTGTAATACAGATTTTAACAAGTGCTTATGTACAGTTATAGCTACCACAAAGATCAGTGTGTGTTTAAAGAAAACTACTAAAATCTTACATGCATTCCTCTAATTTTGCAGGTATGCTGACTGTGTTATACTGTTACTCCCTCAGCTGGAAACTGGACTTAGGTTGCTCTTCGCCACAGTTAATAAGTGTCCAAATAGACTGCTAACTGCTGAGGTAGGGTTTTTTTTATGATCGTGGTACCTTTATTATGATATATTACTAATAACAAGCTTCAAACATGTCCTAAAATAGTTTAATATTATACTTAAACAAGTAGCTTTTAAGTGGACAATATAGTTTGATCTTTTTACAGACTTCTGATATGCCTTTTAGAGTGTCACATGACAGCTCTCCTCCTTTGTTTACAGAGGTTTGAAAAGTACAACAGTATAGCATTGTCACTTGAATGTAGTAACTTAAGAATGGAAAACTGCTTATGCTGTTTTTACCTCTTTTCTTACCTTAAAGGGATGATTCCAATTTGTAGCAACTCTGGTTTGTCATGGTAATTAGATAAAAATTCAATATGTAAGTGCAGTTGGTATCACCGCTTTTTGTTTCTGAAAATGGAATTACTGTGATATTTTTTTCTATTGTAGTCATCTTCTCTTTATACCACTTTTGATGAGGTAAGTTATCTGTAAAATCTTCTGGAATATTTGAACATGTGTTATTTCTTTACAGTAAAGTATTTATAGAATTCAAGCACAGAAAAAGATGGAATGATGTTGTTGCCTTAAATATACTAAAATAAATTTAAAGATACTAATGCCTATCATACAAATGGACCTGGCTGAAGTCTTTTGAAAATAAAGATAATTCCATGAACTTTTTGAAGTTGAGAAAAGATTTCACAGACCTGAGGTGGCAGAGACAGAAAAATAAGACTCACTACAACATCTATAAACTCCTGGCAGCTCCTCAGTGTACACTTCTTTGTATTTTCCTCCTGGTCCTTTATCTTCTTGGTATCCCAACTCTAAATTTCCCCCATCTTATCAATGTTTATTTTTCATTAAAGTGCTCCGAAGTGTACAGAGTATTCTAAGTGTGACTGAAGCACTGATGTACAAAGAAGGAATATTATCTCACCAGTCCTTGGGGCTTGATACAAACAATAAATTATAATCCTTAATGAGAGATCATGACTAACATGCAATGTTTGGTATTGATCTACATTGTAACTCCATGATTGTTTTTATGTATATTTACTCTCACTTTTTAGTACTAATGGTCAGTAAAGCCTTTCCCACCATGTTGGGGACACATGATGATTTTTCCCCAGTTGAGGTAGAACACATTTTTTTTAATTAAACTGTTGAGACTCTCTTACCTATATTGAATGGGATTTGGTACATTTTAGGAAGGTATAGGAGGTTAATATCCAGTATTCTACTTCAAAGAAGAAGAGCTATGGAGCCACTATTTTGGTAGTGACCATACTAAAATACGGCACTTACACTGAACTTTTTTGATCCAAGATCAGCAAGTTTGTTTGGAATCAAGAGTTTCTATGAACTAGAATTCTTTCAGTCCTCTTTACTAACCCCATAAACATTGATCTATTTCCAAAGCACAGTGGTTTTGCAGTACATAAAATCAGGAAAGTAGCTTGGTCCCAAAAGCTGCCACAGAATGGAATACAGAATCCAAAGCTGGAGAGTGCAGTATTTTGTATGTCCCTGTTACTTATTTGATGAATAGGTGATAACTAGGTGGTAACTTAAGTTCTTGTAAACAGCTTTATTTTTTGTCACTAATAAAAACAAAATATGCTTTTTTATCTGCATAGGATCACCTGTTTGAAATAAATGCAAACATACACCGAAGCAAGCAGCCTATAATAACCCATTTTTTTCCTATTTGACTCTCCAAAAGCCAAAATATTTTGTTATCCCATATTGTCCATCACTGCTAAATAAAACAGGGGATGGAGATTTGGTGCTAGTTTAATGTTATGGATGGCTTACTACTATAGTCAGTATTTTTCATTTAGCTTTATAACTTTTGGGTTTGTTCAACATTAAGTTGTCTTCAATTTCAAATGCTTTTTTTCTAGATGCTAACAAAACAGCTGAATGATAAAGAGATCAATCAGCTTCCTCTAATTCTTGGAGAGCCTTCAATGGTAAGTGTATTAAGTGCTTTTTATTTAGCAATACATTTATAATTGATAGTGTTAAGAGTGTAATAGATTCTTTAGACATAAGAAGATCACATCCCCAGGAGCTTACAGTCCAGTGCCCCATATCTGGCTTCAGTATGAAAAAGGCAAAATAATACTTGGCATATAAATATAAGATTAACTAAAACAGCACAGAATTTTGAAGTGGAAAAGGAAACCTAACTTTAGAACATCTGTTTTTGTAGGGAGTTGGCTTTATTACCGGGCATCAAGAAACTCACTGCCAGCAGGAATTATTTTTTTTTATAGAAAGGTGGCTATTTATTATGAACCTCTTGACTTTATTCCTTTTAACCGTTGTTTATCATATTGCCATCCAGACTACTTCATTGTTGCTGATCCTCAGTTCCACTCTGCCAGAGCTATAAAGTATAGACTCAGGAGTCTTTGCTTAAATTTAGTCATTTTCAGCTATTTTTGTTGATTGTGGGTTAGTATTGTGGTTTTTTTTTTCTTTTTTTTTTTCTTTCACCTCTCCTCAGACCTTTCCCAAAATGGGAGTTGCCTTTTTTTAAGAGGTGTTCCTCTTGCCCCTCTAAGTGCTCCATTTCATATGGGCCTAAGTGCCTTTTGTGCCCCAAGAATTGCATGTTTATTAGGGTTTCTGTAGAATTGTGCTGTTTACTTAGTTTTGTCCACACATGATTCCACAGGAATTCCTTTGGGATTTCTTGAACCATCAAGAGGGTCCACGTGTAAGAGATCATTTAAGCCATGGAGAGATCAACTTACATGAGTTTCCAAGAGAAATAGCCAATCAGATACTTGCATTTTCAGTTACACTTTTATGCAGATTTTCAGAAGTGGAGGAGCTCACAGCTTTTAAGGTAGGAGCTGGTATTGTGCAAGTGGAACAATGTATAATCATTTGGATGCCAAATATGATTTTAAAACCATTTATGGGCTACACCTTTCTTAATTGTTTCTAACCTTCAGCACCTTTTTGTGGGTGGATACTAAGCTTTAAATATTTTCCAGCATTGCTCTGTAATACTGAAATGAAACCGAGATAAACTGTCCCCAATATTGCCCTTCCTGAATTGAACCTGGTTTGTTCTTTTCACCCCTCCTTGTTAATATTTTGTTTCTTCTCACTGTACTTGCACTGCTTAATTTTTTACATAAACTATATATATTTAATTTAAGACTATCATTTTGTCCTCTCCACCTTGCTGTTTATCTCCCTGGTAGGTCAACTCCGAATTACCTCCAGTTTATCAGTATCTTCCATTGAAGTACTTAAAAGTGCCCACACTAAAGTGTGGCTGAATCAGTTATGGAGATAAAATCTGACTGAATACAACTATGAATGTGAACTTGGTACAGTAATGGAAATGTAGTTTTGGCCATGTACTGTATTGAGCCATGTCCAGTTGTATTATCTACCAACACATGTATTTCAGTGTTAATGGTCAATAAGCATGTTCCTCCCAATTTCCTATTGATATTTAGGATTACTTTCCCTAAATTCAATGTATTAATGTAAGCTCTATTGAGCCAAACCTCCATTTATTAGCTATAGCTCATTTTACTAGATCGTCAAGGTACAACATGTCCTATTCCAGTGGAGATTGGAGCTTTTTTTACACACAATTTTATAGATTTAAAAAAAACAAAGCAAAACAAAAATTATTGAACACCTAATATACTAATTAGTGTCTTGATCCTTCACTTTGACACATTTAATTGAACATATATAACTAGTCCCTTTTGAAGTCAACGAGACTGTCTCATGTCTAAAGTTAAGCGTGTGTATAAGTTTTTACAGGATCTGTTTTTTAAAATTAGTACATATTTTATCATTTATTTTTGTAAACTAGGAGCACATAGCCATTAAACCACTGATCAGCTGTGCAAATTGCTACCGTTCTCGGTTTCATCCAATTGCCCGACTTAAGAAACAGGTATGTGGATATGACAGGGAGGGTAAACATTCCATACATTTTTAAAAAATTGTTTAACTGTTGTCTTTTTGCTTTGATAGTCCTGAATAACTATTAGGCTTTTGAGGGAAGTTAAACTTTATCTACCCATGCAGTTTATTTTCTTTTCTTGATTGAGGCTCGAGTTAGATATTAGGGAAAAGCTTTCTAACTATAAGGATAGTTAAGTACTGGAATAGGCTTCCCAAGAGAGGTTGTAGAATCCCTGTCATTGAAAGCTTTTAAGAACAGGTTAGACAAATATCTGCCAGGGATGATCTAGGTGTCCTTGGCCCTGCCTCGGTGCTGGGGGCTGGACTGTGTGACCTCTTGAGATCCCTTCCAGCTCTACATTTCTATGACTTCTACAGCTACCTTTGCCTAGTGAGGCTTTTTTTTTTTTTTTTTTTAAGTTGGTCAAAAAAACTTTTGGAAACCATAGAGGTCCTGGATTAGACTAAAATTAGTAAGAGATGTCGCTCTATATTTGGGGTATCAAATGATTAAAAAAATGAATCATGATTAATCACAAGATTAAAAAAAGTCATGATTAATCGCAGTTTTAATTGGTCTGGAGCAGCTTGGCCAGGGGCAGCTTCATGGGGGGGAAAGAGGCGCGAGCAGCAGTGGAGCAAGTCAGTGGGAGGAGGGGCACCCCTACCCCAGAAGCACAGAGTGGTGCCCCCCTGAGCACAGTGCCCCGAGAGTAATCTGCAGATTGCAATATGAGAACCACTGAACGGCTTGATAGTCTCTCTCTCTTTATTGAGTTGGGTCTGTATTAGACAGTTCCTTCTTACAAACTTTTTAAGTTAGTGAGGATATGAAGTACATTACAGTGATAGTACTGATTAATTCTTTCATATTAAACAATGGGGAAAGTAAGAAATGGCTGCAGTTTAAGCTTATGTTGTGGCATGAACTTTTCATTTATTTTAGGACTTTCCACCCTTATGTCTTGAACATACATACCTTAATTGTAACTACTGAGCGGATGACTTAAAAGTTACAGAGATTTTAGAAAATTTAAATAGTAAAATATGTTGCTGTTGCAAGGTATGTCATATGGGCTATATCTTGTATTGAAGTTTGGCTTTATTAAGGTGTCTTTTGACTTCCTAGGTGCTGAAGTGTATGAAGAGCATTAGTTCATGGCCTGAGCTTCCTATAGTGCCTGAAGAGCAAATTCAAGAAATTCCAGGGTATGCCTGATCCATTAAAAAAAACAATCATACCGTGAAACCATACTTATAAGGCGCTGTGTTCTCCACAGCAAGTGGGACCTAAATTCTGCAGCAGGATTTCCTGTATATTACAGCAATCTGGTACAGCAGCCTGGAATTCTGTGGCAGCTTCGTTTAAACTAAAAATGGAGGTTTCTATTGAATTCAGCTCTGTTTTGAAATAACAGAGTTTGAGATGATTGTGGAATGCTTGAGTAGGTGTCTCACAAAAAGTTACAAGGCCGTGTAGGAGTGGGGAACAAGACTTCGATGTCATTGGCATAGTGAGAGCTGAAATGATGCAAATGATCAGATTGCTAGGACTATAGTGCAAATAGAGAATGCAGCAGAAGCCTGAAGGATGCCAACAGATTGGTGGCTGCTCCTTCCCTAAGAGATATTGATGGAGCTGCTAGCAAAGTAGAGAGGGAGCCCAGAGGACCGAAGAAGAGTAGGGATGAAGAAGGAGAGGCAATCAGCTGTGAAGACCAAAAAAAAATCACTTCTCATGGTAGAAGCTTGGATACCACAGTGATGGGAGACCCTATAAAAACAGAGATTAAGAAGAATGAGAGATTCTCCTGAACTTGACATGGAGGTGGCCATTATTGATTTTTATGGGGCAGTTTTGGAGATATGGAAGGGACAGAAGGCAGGGAACCTGAGGAGGTGGAAGATAGGAAGTCTGACTGTACATAATGAAAGTATTTGGTATGCTGTAGGATTGTGGAAAAGAAAGTAAGGAGATAGGATGATGATGCATAGGGAGGCTGAAGAGACTGAAAGGACGTTGCTTTTGAGATGGAGAACCCAAGAATTTGCTTGTAAAATAGAAGGAAAGGAGCCAAAGGATTACAAGGTAGTAGTGGGCATGTAGATAAATGGCTGTGACAAAATAGCTTTTGCTTCAATTAATTGTGTTAACATGTAAACTGTACACACTTCTTTATTTTTGTGAAAGATTCTGAAAGTAATTTTTGTCTTTGTTTTTAAGGTTGGAAAGAAGTGCAGAAACTAGTCCTTGTATTTCTGTGACTACAGAAATCCTCTCTCAGTTGCAACACCATTTGCCCCAGAATTGCTACATTTTAGATGGTCTAATGAATAATCTTTTAAGTGAGAAGTAAGTTTAATGTTCCCCCACTCTTGAGTCTACGCCTTAATACAATTTACTTCTGGAAATAAAAGGAATGTGGGACAGTAATGAGAGCTCGCTGCCCAAGTGTTCCTTCCCTTATCTATAGAAAGCATTGTTGAAGGAACCATCGCATGTGTTTGTATGGAATTGTAGTTTCCTCAGTCTAAAGGTCTTTAGGATTCAACAGAGAACTGTCCCCAGAATGAAGGGGAGAGGTTCAGAAAGCTGTTGTAATCTTGTTGCTTTGCAGTGCAACTTGAAGAAACAACCATGCTTGTATTTCAGACATGGGGAAGCAAAATAGTTACAGATGCACAAGAACTTTATTACAATAACTTGACTAAATTACCTTCAATCTGCTTTATGGTACTGTACAATACTGCACTAGAAATTTTAGTCTTAGCATTGTGATTGGTGTTACAGGTGTGCATGACATTAAAGTGTTAATCTACCTCTACATACTTCTCTACTAGCCAGACTTACATTTCTTGAGTCTTTGAAGTAGAAGCTGAGATTTGCTATATATTTTTGTTTCTGAGATTTCAGGAGGTCTAAATATAGCTCACGTTACTTCAGTTTCAATTTTGAAACTTCTTTCATTTCACATTTTTAAAAGCCCCCTTAAGAGTTTGCATAGAGTCTTTCTTTACCACCCTGGGCTGGATTTCAATCAGTGACGTACAGTCATTTCCTCGTGATGGCTCTTCAGTGAGCTTGTTAATGAACTGATGGACTTAATCTGGTTTGTACAGGATAAGTGTCTAATTCAGTACAATAGTCAACGCCACTGATGTGAAATGCATCCTTGCTGGCAGTCTCAAAGAGTCCACTGATTTAATTAATATATTTAAAAACAAAACTGCTTTCCCTTCTCATTTGCATCAGGCTCATTGCATGTGGGAAGGATAGCATGTTGAAGATGGCTCTTCTGTAGCCTTTAGTTTACATAATTTATAGGTAGACTTTTGTTTTCCACTGCTGTTAATGTCACTTTTCACAAGCACTAAAATCCCTTTTAAAGCATTAAAGTAGGAGGCTTCTTAATACTGTTTAAGGTTTTTTTACACTTACGACCATTATGTCTGGCATGGCAAAATATCTTGCTTGTTCATTTTTTTTTTTTAATAAATTCTCCCTTAAAAACAAACCATTTGAAGTGATGTGGCCATCAAGAATTGTGACATACTTAGTATTAGCTGACTAGCATATATAAAGATGACAGCACATGTTGGCATTTTAATATCTCTTAATGAAGCCTAATCTAGTGTGGTGTTGATTGAAACTAGTATTTTGTGAAATGTTAAGACTAGTTCTTGGTGTACTGCTACTATTCAGTTTTGTTTTGGACACCGGTCTATTGTGGACTGAACGATAATTAGTGAGAGACACCACCTGTTTCATTAGTGTATATTGTATATTTTTGGCCAGTTTTGTATATTGTGGTATTTATTTCTTTACTGCTCTGGCCTGGAATGAGAAACATTTCAAACTTCTAGTGATATGATATTACTTACAGTAACGTGAGAGAGAATACAAATCACTCATGCTAAATAGATTCTTGTTTTGGTGAGTCCTAAGGAGACAGAAAGAAGAACAGGAGTACTTGTGGCACCTTAGAGACTAACAAATTTATTAGAGCATAAGCTTTCGTGGACTACAGCCCACTTCTTCGGATGCATCCGAATTTGTTAGTCTCTAAGGTGCCACAAGTACTCCTGTTCTTCTTTTTGCGGATACAGACTAACACGGCTGTTACTCTGAAACTTGTCATAAGGAGACAGAGTAAATCTGTTTCCAAAACATCTGGGTTAGAATTTTTTTAGCTCAGGCTACACTGGAATGGTTGTGAAATCTTTAAGTTTTTAAACCCTGCTAACAAAAACTGAAACAGAAATATTTCCTGTTTTATAGGCTACTGGTTGAACTCTGTAGTACGCACATTTGTACCCTATACTGCCCACGTTCTGTACTGGAAATATTGGTTGTGTTCCGTAAGATAAGCACACAGTGCCATCAAGTGTCAGATCAAGTTATTGCCAGCACTGAAATGAGATACACACAGTGGATAAACAAGATACTGCGTTCACGACAGAGGCATAACTATCTACGAATGTTACACAGGTTGGTTACGTTTTTTTCCCCTTTTTTTGGAGATGAAGGGGTAATTTTAAGAGTGGATTTAACAGAGTAACTGAACACTTCTTTCCTTTTACTCTGCATGTGTACTCTTCCATATTCTACTTATACAATGTTAAAACTAACTAGGTTTGTGTGTCATTGGTCTACTTAGAGTTAAGAATCTTCCATAATTTCCATTATACACCAGTATATTAATGCAAGTAAAACTCAAATCGGAGAATAATTTATTTTGATATCTTTAACATTTTTCTCTTGTCTGGCCTGGATTATTAGGGTCCAAATAAAAAGGTAATTTAAATGTTTGGTTTTTGTAGTTTGTTCTCTTGGATGAACCTAAGCACTAAAAAAGGAAAGGAGAGGGGAAAAAGTGAAACTTCCAGTCTGTTAAAACTGAATTACAGCGGTTGTCCCCATCTTATCAATGCTTCTCTCAACATTTTATCGAGTAGGATGCTGGCCAGATCAGGAGTAATGGCTAGGATTCCATTAATGTAACACCTAACCAGCAGTATTTCTTGGGGTCTATGATTAAACTTTATATGAGTGGGATCAGGGAAATGAAAATTCTAAAAAGTTAAAAATTTTAATTTTATCTGGGATTACAAATGCTAAAATGCCTGATATATGTAATGGTGTCACTAAAAATGTGTATTAACGTAAATTATTATGTACTCTCAACCATAACCAGTACTTAATTTTTGCCAGGGCTGAGCCCCAGCACCTCTAGGCTTGGCAGTTCGTAGCCCCGGGACCTCTGGGCTTGTCACATCAGTTATGAATGTAAAAAACTTGCTTGAGCCCCAGCACCTCTTTCATTATACATTCAGCACTGACCATAACCCTATCTTGACACATTTTTTTCCCCTCTGTAAACTTACATATATGGCTCTTTTTTCTTTCTTGTAAATTGTTCATAGCTATGATCTTTGCTCCATTTTTCACTAATGAATCTTCAGACTTTTTTCTTTCACTCCCCATACCCATTTTAGGGTGGAACTGGAAATCTGAAGAACAATTTTGTATTAAAAAGACCTCTGTTACAATTTTCTGCTTGTTTCTAGCATTAAATTTCTGTCTCCTGTGTTACGGCTGATTTTAATGTTGATTATTCTGGAACTAATTAACATCCATACTATTTGTGAGAAGAATCCTTGTGATTATCAGCAGTATATAAAGTGAGTATATAGTAGTTGGTTAATTAAAATAAGTGAATAATATAGACTCTTTTCACCCTCCTTTGAACATCTTTGGTCTACATTATGTAGCCTTATTGAAATTGCGGTTTAACAGCATGTGGTACATCAGGTAGTCAGTCTGTTTCCCCTGTCTTTGCAGTACCAATCTGGGGGACAGGTGAGGGGCTCGCTAACTGAAAAGTCTTTGTTTACAACATGTTGTTCAGCTAGCCACAGTTTCAATTTTTATTAGACTTCCCATTGGCACAAATAGGAGGATAGTCTCACATTCAAGCCCAAAATTAATAATACATAATAAACTTTTGATTTTAGCATGTAATCAACTTCATTATTTCCACTCTACACTTAAATGGAGATCACAGGCATTGTAAAGTGTTTGGCTGCCAAAGAAAGGAAATTGTAGGAGAGAACTCCTCTATATACTGTTATATTTCTATAGTCCCGTAATATTGCATTTTTGTGCACTACTATGAACTGCAGTTCTGAAAATTATTGCTTGTCCCTGTCTTTTTCTCTCCACCCACCCTTGCCGTACGTAAAGGACAAGTGATGTAGCAATGATCATGTGATAGTTGGGAGACTAGGAAATCAGGAAAAAGTAGCAGCCCCAAGTTGGTCATCATCAAGGTCTGGTCTGTCTTTCTTTTAGAAAGTCTTTTAAAGAATGACTTTTTCATATTTTTTTATTTCTTGTAGGTTTCTAAAGTCAATATTGCAGTATACTGAGAACTTGGTGACATACACAAGCCCAGAGAAAAACAAATGGGATGAATCCATGGAGCTTACGCACAAAGCTTTGATAAAAATTAGGACTTTCAGTGAGAGAAAGCTAACATTAATGCAGCTAGCAACACAAGTGAAGCTGTCTTGAAAACACTTGGTTTCTATTACATCTCAAAATTATTATTTTTTAATGCCTCAAAACTTAATGTGGCCAAAATTCTTAGAATATTTCTACTCCTTTCTTTGAGTGCAGCTTCCATCAAAATGCCTTTGAAAGCAGAATTTGGCATTTATGTAGCGACAGTGTTGCTGATTGGAGTTGGATAATTGCACTTCCTGAAAATGGAACATTTGTCAAGTGCACAATGAGACTCTGAGCTCTTACCTCAAAATGATTTGAAAATGTATCTATTATTTAAGTGTACTATGTGCTTTAAAGCTTGATTTTTATTTTTTATAGTGTACCTGAAAATGACCAGGAAAACACCTGAAATAAATGTATTGGGAAAAATATTGAACTGAAAAAAAGCTATCCGTGTGGTGAAGCTAATATTTGGCCCTTTCCATGGCCACATGCGACCCATTCTCTCTCATATGCGCTTAAACAAATATCCCCTCCTCCCCCCCAACAACAACAAAAACCAACAAAACCATGTTACAACATTTTGAGTTAACAGCATTTCCTGAAATCCTTGTTTGCTAATATTAGCACAGAAATGGGCAAACCTTGGTGTGTGATTTTTTTTTTTTATTTTTTATTTTTTAAGTTTGTTTACATGCGAAAATACTAACATTTTTGAGTTCTCAGCAATAAGTATTGAGTATTTTTTACACTCACTGTTGTCATGGTACCTTTTTTGATTAGTTTAATTTTTCATTTTATCTGCTAGTACCAATCTTTAATGATTCATAGTTTGGGTAGAAATTTGGTTTTGTACATTGAAAATCAGAAAATATAAATGTTCATCTTGATCCTAAAAGTGATATGTCCTTATGTTGCATACCTCATTTTTATCTTTGTTTTTCAAAAATTATGAAAATAAATCTCTCTTCTGTCCCCCAAAAAGAAAGGGGCCTGCATGAATTCAATAAACAAGCCATCTACCGATTAACATCAATCCATGTGCCTTTCCTAAAGGATGTAAAACAGATAAATGCCTCTTGGTCAGGTCACCATTTTTTAGTATTTATATATTCGTGCTGTAAGAGGCTTATTACAATAACAGATTGACTTGTTTAGTCTGAAGATCACTCCAGAAATGTCCTTTTCTTTTGTATTCTAAAACCATTAGCTCGGTTGTATAGAAGTATGAAGATCTTTATTGGCTGTCTGGTAACTTTGTCACTAGTGTATGTCATTATTCTGTGCATCCAGAAAGTAATGTTTCTTTCACAATTTAATCAAAGGGGATCTGGCTAACACCATTAAAGATCTGAATTGCATTTTTTAGGAGTTATTAATCCTTCATTGAAAATCCCAGTTGGAGAACTAGTGGATCAATTATCATTTTAGTTCCTGTACATTTTATATATTCTGTTTGTCCAGGGATGAGACACAAACTTTGGCAGTCCCCCTACATATAAATATACCCCTTCCTCAACAGTACCTGTAGCAGTATGTTTCTCGGGTGATATTTATAATTTTGCATTTAAACATTCACTTTTCATTACCACATAGTCAAAAGAACATAGAAATTAGGAATGTTCCAAAGAAGGAAATGAAAACTAGTGGCATGGGTGTAAAAAGACAGGTCTAGAACTGGAGTGAATGATGTAGGTTAGAATTGTGATCACTGATCTAACTGGTCACTATGGTCAGGCAGTGGGAAACTTCCACATTACACTGGTTCAAGCCACTACGCTTAGTCCCTTCATTTCATTTTTAAATGTAAAACAGTAGCTATTACTTGCATAACAAAGATTTTAGAGACTCTGTGATCATCGTTGGCGTACTATCTACAATGATGCACACAGGTTGTACCTACACATTGCACATCTTAGCCGAGAGAACTTTGGCCATTGGGGTGCATGCATACCACTTTGCAGTACTGAATGTGGCAAACTACAGCCCTCCCTCTTCATTCTTCCAGCCTCTGGAGCATCTAGTAGGACCTCTGCTCCTATCTTCACCAGACAGACATTCATGGATCTCATTTGGAAAATGCAATTAGTTCTGAATCAGCCATTCACTTATTCCTTACTCTGTTGGGTCTCATGGCTACATGTGTGGCTCATGGCTTTTGCAAGGCTAAGAATGAGAACAGTAGGGCAAAGAGAAAGTGTTTTATTTTTCTTAGTCTAGTTTCCTGAAAACACAGGTGCCTGTCCTTCAGGCCATTTGGGCTTTGAAGAACAACATGCTAACAAGCTCTTTGCCAAGACTACCTACACTGTGCCCATCCTCTAGCCACACTTCTTTGGAATTTGTATGCTGGGCTTTGAGGTAATAGAATGAACCTCAGCTCTGACCATTTAGTAAGGTGAAGAAACAACAGCAGGCCTTCAGAAGGTGTATGCATATATTAACACACTGGATTTTTTTTTTCCTGACTCTGTTGTCTGACTTTGTAACTAAATGACTTCTGGGGCTAGACTTTCAAAACAGTACAGCTTCCCGGTACACCACTAAAGTTGCCATATTTTCAAAGATGCTCAGAACACAGTAGCTCACAAAATATGTTCTCAAGCTTAAATGTGAAAAGATTTGTTTTAGTCAGGAGTAAAAAGCTGTGCTGTGAGTTTGAAAATTGGGTAGAATTAGATATCCATGATATCTACTATCCTCGTCATACAGCTCTGTATTTTGCTACAAAGTTGGGTTATTTTTCAGATTCCTGGGATTGCACAAAATGCATCGAAGAGTGATTATTCGTAGACCAGTGTTCTGATTCCCTGGTCTTTAGAGCTATGAAATTCCCTTGACCTTACATTCATGCTATTGTTGAACAAATGTGAGGCAGAGCTTGACCTAAGAAAGTGTGCTTTTTACCAAGCACCTTTTCAGATAATTTCATAGGCTTAACATAAGTGCTGTTCCTCATGCAGTCCTTCCATAACTCCTATTTAATAAGTACACCTCTACCCCGATATAACGCTGTCCTTACCGCATTATGTCGAACTTGCTTTTATCCCCCGGAGCACTGCTTTACCACGTTATATCCGAATTCGTGTTATATCAGGTCGCGTTATATCGGGGTAGAGGTGTACCACTGAAGAAAAATGAATAGCCATCAATGTGCTATGAATTCCTTATATTTTCCACATGACATCAAGGATCCAGATACAAAATATTACTAATCTTGTTTATTATGGTAGTGCTGAAGAACCAAGCAAGAGTGGGACCACGTTGTGTTAGGCACTGTACAAACATGGAATTACAGACAGTCCCTGGCCTGAAGAGCTTGCACTTCAAATACCAAAGAAAGTGTAACAAATGGGTATAAGATTGGGATTTTCAAAAGCACCTAAGAAAATCAGTCCCTCACCTGCTTTTGAAAATCCCATCCTAAAAATGGAAGAGAAACCTATGAGATCATCCCAGACCACTACCTTCAAGATAGGGCAAGATACTCTTTCCCCCCTCCCTCCCCTCCCCCCCGCCAGTAGGGGAGGTTTCAGATAATAAAATACTGTATATTAAAACTGAACAAGTCTCAATATAAATGTGGCTGCCAGTCACAAAACTTTAGTTTTTGCATGGGAATAGAAGTTTAACACTTTGAGGATCAAATACTGAAAAAAGTGATAGAAAGCATTCAGTTTGAGTTAAGTGTTCATACCCTTTGTTCATATAAATGCTATATATATTCTCATGCAACTATTATAGTAACAGCAAAGGTTCCCAATCATAGATCAGGATCACATTGTGCTAGGCACTGTACAAACATATAACAAAAAGCGAGTCCCTGCAATACTTGCTGTTCATTATTCACTATTTGTTATTAATTTGTTATCCTCCAATCTTGTGAGAGAGGATGAGGGGCAGAAACTATATCATATGACCAAATAGTCCCAAATAAGGATAAATGACTGACAAAGCTTAAAAACTTAGATTGTAAATCCTTTTGGGTTGGGACTGCTATTTTGTTATGCAAAGATATATTTCTCTAGTAAGTTATTAGTAACATGTAATTCTACCAGCTCTACCTTCAATATTTATCCTCTGACTGAATTTTAAAGGAATCTGCTGTTCACTACAGCAAACAGTTGGAGGCAGCATTTGTTAACTGAAATAATATTGCATCCTAACATCTCTTTCTCAGCTGCTCCCCGTGACTGGTAGTAAAGAAACTCTATTATCTTTAAACCTCATTAGCAGTAATATCTACTAGATAGCAATGTCATGTGTTGTGATCATCACTTGTGATTAAAAAAAATGTTTTCTTTGTTTCAAAACATTTCTAAATAACCTTAAGACTTGTCTAAAAAGGTGCATCACAAATAGTGTTTTAGTAATTTGATAGTTGCATCAGGCTCACAACCACGCATTCAGGATTTATGAAATTTGCCAAAAGTTAAGATCTTCAGAGAAAAACAAATACATTTCCAAGAGTAGGCTCTATTGGCTCAATTATTAGCTTTGCAGTTCAAGCTAATTTGGGTGTGATCAAAAAACTACACTGTATGTTGGTGACATTGTAAAAGGAAAGGACTCCAGTTTATTCTTCATTAGTCAGAATTATATCATGAGCAAAACTAATCCTTTATTCTCAAAAGCTAAATAAATCTGTGTTCAAGAAAATGTTAGATTGTTTTTTTTTTTTAAACCACCTAAGACTCTGTTTGGTATGAAATTGTGTTCTTGCATCTCAGCTTTGTTGCTACGAGTAATGATTTTTCAACCTGTTAGTAAGAACTGAAATGTGCTATCCTATATGCCACCCTGTTAAGAAGAATTCATTGTGTGGCCTTTGAAGCCCATGACCGGGGTAGCATCCAGGTTGCAGTTAAAAAGTAGGTAGCATGGATTGTAGCTGCACAAAGCAATTTCTTTACACTGTGATACAAACCCTTTTCAGAAGTATTGGGACCTCCTCTCCCTACCAGGAAATATTCTTGTCTTAACTTGGTTTAGTGCACCTATTCTGTATATGGTATTTGTCCATTTTTTATAAACCACAGAACAGATGCTGGCACTGATCCTTGGTTGGGATAAGATATCCTAGCTCCCATTGGCTGCAATGGAGCGATTACAATTTACACTAGCTGAGCATCTGACTCGTTCTATTTAGATTCCCTTTAGAGTGGATTGGTCCTCGTGTGTGCTGCCTTTTCAAGTTTACATAATTCACTCTGCTTTAGACAGATGTATTTTAGATAACTCAAGCAAATAGAACAACATAACTAACACAGTGGTTTACTTGGCATGTTTGTTGCTATGCAATGCTTTTACAGTTGCATACAAAACATCAAATTCTTCCATTTAAAATGATTTTTTCCACTCTAAACAAAGCTCCACCTTTTGCAGGGTCCATGCTTGGGAGGGGTGCCACAGCGAGTTGGGACATCTCTTTTTGAAACCCCAAGGGTAAATGAAGAAGTTCAGTTATCAAATGGAATTAGTTTTGGCATACAAGCGTCCAAACACAGCTGGATTAGAATGAAAATACCTCCAATCTGCCAGGCCTGGAGGCTTCTGAAAAGCTCCCCCATCTCCATGACTTCAATCAATGGGACTATACCTGGTAGTAAGTGTTGGCAGGATGACTATACCTGGTAGTAAGAGTTGGCACGATGAGACCCCATGCGTTTATTCTGGAGGCAAGAAGCTAAGGGAGTGTACACAACTGCAACAAATGTGTTGCCTATCATGGGGTGTCCATGGCTTCTGGTATTCTTCACCGAATACCTCTTCTGTTCCACTCACATGTATATGCATCTCACAGTTTTACTACAACAAAGCATGGGAGAACCAGCCAACACCAGTTTGTTTCCCATGTTTTCTTTTCTATGTATGGGATTAGTCTTCAGTCACACATTTTAAAGTGCCAGAGAGAGGCTGAACATTAACTCTTTTCCCATGCACTGATCCTGCCCACAGCCCTGCAAAATTGAAGTGCAGGAATGGTTATTCATTAACTTTTCTTTGTAGCTACAGGAAGTAAATGTACTATGTAAACATGTGTTATACAGAACAGACAACTTATGATCCGGCACTAAGGGAAGAAGCACAAGTCTTTGGAGCTGCAATGCCACTCTAGAAACTCGAAGATGCAATTGGGCTAGTTATATAAAATTAAACACACTAAGAACTGGTTTAGAAAAATTAGTGGTGGTATTTTTTTAAAATGCAGTTTGCTTTTATGTAATCATATGATCACTGAATCTAAATATTTTCTAAGCCTGTTTGTATCTGTAACAAATGCTAGAAAACTAAGAAAATATAACCTATAGTCAGCATTAAGGAATAAGTGGAAGTTAGGAGCCTAAGTATCTCTGTGGATTTAGGCCTAAGTGTCCTTATAGTAGTCCCATTAAAGACCAAAGGGACTTGTGCTCCTACATCACTCAAGCACTTCTGAGAATACCGTCCAAAGTGTACTCTAAGGTAGAATGCAACAGAAATACCTACAGTATGTTGTAGAAGAAACATACCTTTTTTAGAACATCCAGAACTGTTCAAGAGGTTTCCTTTTCTCTTACTATGACAACTTTGATGCTGTTAAAAGTTTTCCCAAAACTAGGGTTAATGGCTGCTCCTCCCTATCTCTGCATCAGAAGATGGATCTCCATGCTAGAAGGAAGATTGGCACCCCTTTGTATGAACAGCTCCTCCCACCACAGTTGTTGCCTACATGGTGAGACAGAGAGGATACTCTTTCTGCTGAAAATATGAAGGTATTTTCCCCTTGCCAGAAGAGGCAGCCAGGCAAAATGTTTCAACTGTTGCAATGGCCTATATATAAGAGATTGGCCTTTTCTGCCATCAGCTCTTTCCTGGGCTGCAAGCCAGTATGTTTGCCAAGATGTCCCTAAATCAGAGCACAGGAGAGAATTGCCGTGGTATGGGACTTGGAGACCTGGACTGGTATAACTGCTCTCACTAGCATAGTCCTTTAATGTGAGCTTCAACACCAAGACTGCAAGGCCGCTATCAAATGGGGATTAGGTGGAGCATCCCAAGTCCATGGGTACCCCCGCCCCACAATACAAGAAAAAAAAGAATGAATGGATAACATTTGAGGGGTTCAGGTAGGTAGTGCTCTCCAGCCCATGTCCCTGAGGGGTCATCAGACATGGACCAACTCTCTCGCCCCCCATTCCACTCCCTCCGTCTCCTTAGGCATTTCCAATGGGGACTTGGGCTCCTCTTGCAGGGTCCAAACTGGGGTTCTGCAGAAATCGGAGTGCCACAGGTTCTCCCCATCTGTTCTCACTGCTGGGGTTCCCTAGCCCTCAGCAGAGGCTCAGAAGGCTTCTGATGTTATGGACAGCTCCCTCAAGTCCCTGTTCTAGAAAAGAAGGTGTATGTTTGGACAATTCTAGCACCCAGGAGGTGGAAGCTCTCATGCCTACCAGTTTGCTCAGAGGAACTTGACTTTTAGATAGAAGAGGTTTTCAGGGTCTGGGTTCTCCCTGCAAATGGGTAGAAGGCATTGCTAGAGTGCCAGATATATTTAATGATATTAAAAATCCCTTATATTAAGCTCTTTAAAAGTGTTTTTTATTTTATTTTTAACAACATTGGGTAAAAAAAACCAGTGGAAGTAAAAACAGCAGTACCTGAGCTGGCTACCACTCTGCTGCCACAGGGGCTGCCTTGCTCTTAGGTTAACGATGAATTTCCTGCTTCAGTTCCTTCTTTGTGGTCCTGGAGTAATACACTGCGTTACTGCGTGTGATTGTGTTGCCCTCTAATGGCTGGCCCCACTCACTCTCACAGCTTGCTATTTACTCACAGCGGAAGGAGTTTCCCTCGACGAAGCTGTTAGCTTGAGTTGGGGATGCTCCAGATCACGTTTGATTCCTGCTGATGTCTTTATGTAGGAGGCTAGGGTTTGTTAGCCTGAATTCTCATGGTTCAGCTTTCCCTGAAGTAATATTACTTGTTCAAAAGAGCAGAAGATAGGAAGGGGAGATATTATCTAACCTGTCCTCAGCGCACATCTTATGCATAATTAGTGTGTGTGGGGGGTTACTAATTAGTTTTAATGGGAAAAATACTAATACCCTACAACATGGTGGATAGTTCAATGATGAGTGATGATGATTAGGCATGTTCATTCATTTTGGAGCAGTAGAGAGGTTGTGGAGATGCACAGTTTATTCCTACCCTGTTTGCAAAGAAAGAAAATAAAATAGATGCAGCTGACCCTTCCGGATATAATGCACTTGTGTCAACATGGACTCTGCCCAAACATTGTTCTGCTGTGGAAGCAGCTGGATGCCCTGCCTTCTGGTTTATATAGTACCAAAAAAAAAAAAAGAGAGAGAGAGAGAGATGAGGGAAGAGGAGGGAAAAAGAGACAGGAGAGGAAGGTAAAATAAATCTGGCTCCCCTCCTAAAACATCACGGCTTTCTAAACTGATAATGTCCTATTAGTCAGCCCTGTTACCGCTCTTTATGACTTTCTTGATGATTAGGGACCTGGATCGGGGAGAAAGTCCCTCTACTTCACAGCTCTATTGACCATTAAAAGGAGGCAATCCTTACACTTTCTTTCAAAATATTTTTCTCCTCTGGGGTGGCGAGTAGAGGGGGATGAGAGGGACAATACACGTCCTTGGAATCATCAATCCAGGGGATTACATTCAGTCTCTAATTTATGTTATCCTGTGTGTCATTTTAATGGGTGTACTACCCCTGTAGTCGGGAATATCTATTCCTCTCAAAAAATGAATCTGATTCATAGATTCATAGATTCATAGATTCTAGGACTGGAAGGGACCTCGAGAGGTCATCGAGTCCAGTCCCCTGCCCGCATGGCAGGACCAAATACTGCCTAGACCATCCCTAGTAGACATTTATCTAACCTACCCTTAAATATCTCCAGAGACGGAGATTCCACAACCTCCCTAGGCAATTTGTTCCAGTGTTTAACCACCCTGACAGTTAGGAACTTTTTCCTAATGTCCAATCTAGACCTCCCTTGCTGCAGTTTAAACCCATTGTTTCTGGTTCTATCCTTAGAGGCTAAGGTGAACAAGTTCTCTCCCTCCTCCTTATGACACCCTTTTATATACCTGAAAACTGCTATCATGTCCCCTCTCAGTCTTCTCTTTTCCAAACTAAACAAACCCAATTCTTTCAGCCTTCCTTCATAGGTCATGTTCTCAAGACCTTTGATCATTCTTGTTGCTCTTCTTTGGACCCTTTCCAGTTTCTCCACATCTTTTTTAAAATGCGGCGCCCAGAACTGGACACAATACTCCAGCTGAGGCCTAACCAGAGCAGAGTAGAGCGGAAGAATGACTTCTCGTGTCTTGCTCACAACACACCTGTTAATGCATCCCAGAATCATGTTTGCTTTGTTTGCAACAGCATCACACTGTTGACTCATATTTAGCTTGTGGTCCACTATAACCCCTAGATCCCTTTCTGCCGTACTCCTTCCTAGACAGTCTTTTCCCATTCTGTATGTGTGAAATTGATTTTTCCTTCCTAAGTGGAGCACTTTGCATTTGTCTTTGTTAAACTTCATCCTGTTTAACTCAGACCATTTCTCCAATTTGTCCAGATCATTTTGAATTATGACCCTGTCCTCCAAAGTAGTTGCAATCCCTCCCAGTTTGGTATCATCCGCAAACTTAATAAGCGTACTTTCTATGCCAATATCTAAGTCGTTGATGAAGATATTGAACAGAGCCGGTCCCAAAACAGACCCCTGCGGTACCCCACTCGTTACGCCTTTCCAGCAGGATTGGGAACCATTAATAACAACTCTCTGAGTACGATTATCCAGCCAGTTATGCACCCACCTTATAGTAGCCCCATCTAATTTGTATTTGCCTAGTTTATCGATAAGAATATCATGCGAGACCGTATCAAATGCCTTACTAAAGTCTAGGTATACCACATCCACCGCTTCACCCTTATCCACAAGGCTCGTTATCCTATCAAAGAAAGCTATCAGATTGGTTTGACATGATTTGTTCTTCACAAATCCATGCTGGCTATTCCCTATCACCTTACCACCTTCCAAGTGTTGGCAGATGATTTCCTTAATTACTTGCTCCATTATCTTCCCTGGCACAGAAGTTAAACTAACTGGTCTGTAGTTACCTGGGTTGTTTTTAGTTCCCTTTTTATAGATGGGCACTATATTTGCCCTTTTCCAGTCTTCTGGAATCTCTCCCGTCTCCCATGACTTTCCAAAGATAATAGCTAGAGGCTCAGATACCTCCTCTATTAGCTCCTTGAGTATTCTAGGATGCATTTCATCAGGCCCGGGTGACTTGCAGGCATCTAACTTTTCTAAGTGATTTTTAACTTGTTCTTTTTTTATTTTATCCGCTAAACCTACCCCCTTCCCATTAGCATTCACTATGTTAGGCATTCCTTCAGACTTCTCGGTGAAGACCGAAACAAAGAAGTCATTAAGCATCTCTGCCATTTCCAAGTTTCCTGTTACTGTTTCTCCCTCTTCACTAAGCAGTGGGCCTACCCTGTCTTTGGTCTTCCTCTTGCTTCTAATGTATTGATAAAAAGTCTTCTTGTTTCCTTTTATTCCCGTAGCTAGTTTGAGCTCATTTTGTGCCTTTGCCTTTCTAATCTTGCCCCTGCATTCCTGTGTTGTTTGCCTATATTCATCCTTTGTAATCTGTCCTAGTTTCCATTTTTTATATGACTCCTTTTTATTTTTTAGATCGTGCAAGATCTCGTGGTTAAGCCAAGGTGGTCTTTTGCCACATTTTCTATCTTTCCTAACCAGCGGAATAGCTTGCTTTTGGGCCCTTAATAGTGTCCCTTTGAAAAACTGCCAACTCTCCTCAGTTGTTTTTCCCCTCAGTCTTGATTCCCATGGGACCTTACCTATCAGCTCTCTGAGCTTCCCAAAATCTGCCTTCCTGAAATCCATTGTCTCTATTTTGCTGTTCTCCCTTCTACCCTTCCTTAGAATTGCAAAGTCTATGATTTCATGATCACTTTCACCCAGGCTGCCTTCTACTTTCACATTCTCAACGAGTTCCTCCCTATTTGTTAAAATCAAGTCTAGAACAGCTTCCCCCCTAGTAGCTTTTTCAACCTTCTGAAATAAAAAGTTGTCTCCAATGCAGTCCAAGAATTTGTTGGATAGTCTGTTCCCCGCTGTGTTATTTTCCCAACATATATCCGGATAGTTGAAGTCCCCCATCACCACCAAGTCTTGGGCTTTGGATGATTTTGTTAGTTGCTTGAAAAAAGCCTCATCCACCTCTTCCACCTGGTTAGGTGGCCTGTAGTAGACGCCTAGCATGACATCTCCCTTGTTTTTTGCCCCTTTAAGCCTAACCCAGAGACTCTCAACACTTCCGTCTCCTATGTCCATCTCTACCTCTGTCCAAGTGTGTACATTTTTAATATATAAGGCAACACCTCCTCCCTTTTTCCCCTGTCTATCCTTCCTGAGCAAGCTGTACCCATCCACACCAACATTCCAATCATGTGTATTATCCCACCAAGTTTCAGTGATGCCAACAATGTCATAGTTGTATTTATTTATTAGCACTTCCAGTTCTTCCTGCTTATTCCCCATACTTCTTGCATTTGTATATAGGCATCTAAAATACTGGTTTGATCTTTCCTCCCAGTTTTTTCCTGACTCTCCTTTCTCTCTGCCAATATAGCCCACACTCCCTCTTGTTTCCGACTCATTTCCCCGGTCTCCATGTTCCCCACTTACCTGTGGGCTTTGCTCACCTGTCCCCGTCGAACCTAGTTTAAAGCCCTCCTCACTAGGTTAGCCAGTCTGTGTCCGAATAGGGTCTTCCCTCTCCTCGAAAGGTGAACGCCATCTCTGCCTAGCAGTCCTTCCTCGAATAGCATCCCGTGGTCTAGGAAGCCAAAGCCCTCCTGGTGACACCATCTTCGCAGCCAGGCATTCACCTCCATGATGCATCTGTCTCTGCCCGGGCCCCTACCTTTAACAGGAAGAATTGAAGAGAATACCACCTGTGCTCCAAACTCCTTCACCCGTGCTCCCAGAGCCCTGTAGTCACTCTTGATCCGCTCAGTGTCACACCGCGCAGTATCATTTGTGCCCACATGGATGAGTAGCATGGGGTAGTAGTCAGAGGGCCGGATAATCCTCGACAATGCCTCCGTAACGTCTCGGATACGGGCCCCCGGCAGGCAGCATACCTCTCGAGATGAAATGTCAGGGCGACAGATGGGCGCCTCCGTCCCCCTCAGCAGAGAGTCTCCGACCACCACTACCCTACGTTTCCTATTCGCAGTGGTGGCAGCAGACTCTCCAGCCTTAGGGGTACGAGGCTTCTCCTCCTTTACTGTAGGGAGTGATTCCTTCTTTCCTGTATCAAGAAGAGCATAACGGTTACCTATAACCACGGCAGGAGGGTTCGGAGCAAGGGTGGAGCACTGCCTGCTGCCAGAAGTAACCAGCTGCCAGCGTCCACCCTGAGCCATCTCCTCCTCCACCAGTGGTGTATCAGCAGTCCTGTGTACTGGGACAGCTACCTCAGCTGTCTCCACATGGACACTGTCGAGGAATTGCTCGTGGATACGGATGCTCCTCAACCTAGCCACCTCCTCCTGTAGCTCTCTCACCTGCTGCCTGAGAGATTCCACCAGCAGGCACCTTTCACATTGGATGGTCCCCCCAGCCTGGATATCCGTAAGTGGAAATTGCAAGTTACAGTCTTTGCAAAACCACACCAGGATCTGGGTAGAGGCATCCATGCTTAGGCACTCTGTCTGGCTACAGGCACAGGTGGAGGAGACAGTAGCAGTGCTGGCACAGGTGTTGCGGGTCTTCCTAACCATCGTAAGCCTCCCTCTGTCAAACTCCCGTCTGCAGCCCCCTGTCAGCTGAAAGGGTTGTTTAAGCAAACAGTTAGAATGTAGTTGCTTTATAGGTATTAAGGGGAATCAAGAGAAAACAGATGGAACCGGCAAGGGACCCTCGCCCCCTTCCTGCTCCCCTTCCAAACTCCCTTGCGAAACTCCCTGTTAGCAGCCCCTGTTCGCAAAACTCCCTGGTCGCTTGTGCGCTGCTTTATAAAGCCCTGGCCTGTATGAATGCCCCGCCCACTGATTAAGGCTCAGCCACTTACCAGAGGCTTCTAGCTTTCAAACCTTCCTTTGAAGCTCACAGCTTCCAACTGCCAGCCACAGCACACGGTCCTTCAAACAACCAAAACAAACAAACAGACTGACAAACACAAGCTCAGCACACAGCAAGTAACCCTCAAACACAAACAAACACACACTACAGACAGTCACTTACCCCAAAAGGTTGCTGTATTGCTCCTCCTTCACCTGGAGAACTCCCTTGCGAAACTCCCTGTTAGCAGCCCCTGTTCGCAAAGCTCCCTGGTCGCTTGTGCGCTGCTTTATAAAGCCCTGGCCTGTATGAATGCCCCGCCCACTGATTAAGGCTCAGCCACTTACCAGAGGCTTCTAGCTTTCAAACCTTCCTTTGAAGCTCACAGCTTCCAACTGCCAGCCACAGCACACGGTCCTTCAAACAACCAAAACAAACAAACAGACTGACAAACACAAGCTCAGCACACAGCAAGTAACCCTCAAACACAAACAAACACACACTACAGACAGTCACTTACCCCAAAAGGTTGCTGTATTGCTCCTCCTTCACCTGGAGAACTCCCTTGCGAAACTCCCTGTTAGCAGCCCCTGTTCGCAAAGCTCCCTGGTCGCTTGTGCGCTGCTTTATAAAGCCCTGGCCTGTATGAATGCCCCGCCCACTGATTAAGGCTCAGCCACTTACCAGAGGCTTCTAGCTTTCAAACCTTCCTTTGAAGCTCACAGCTTCCAACTGCCAGCCACAGCACACGGTCCTTCAAACAACCAAAACAAACAAACAGACTGACAAACACAAGCTCAGCACACAGCAAGTAACCCTCAAACACAAACAAACACACACTACAGACAGTCACTTACCCCAAAAGGTTGCTGTATTGCTCCTCCTTCACCTGGAGAACTCCCTTGCGAAACTCCCTGTTCGCAAAGCTCCCTGGTCGCTTGTGCGCTGCTTTATAAAGCCCTGGCCTGTATGAATGCCCCGCCCACTGATTAAGGCTCAGCCACTTACCAGAGGCTTCTAGCTTTCAAACCTTCCTTTGAAGCTCACAGCTTCCAACTGCCAGCCACAGCACACGGTCCTTCAAACAACCAAAACAAACAAACAGACTGACAAACACAAGCTCAGCACACAGCAAGTAACCCTCAAACACAAACAAACACACACTACAGACAGTCACTTACCCCAAAAGGTTGCTGTATTGCTCCTCCTTCACCTGGAGAACTCCCTTGCGAAACTCCCTGTTAGCAGCCCCTGGTCGCAAAGCTCCCTGGTCGCTTGTGCGCTGCTTTATAAAGCCCTGGCCTGTATGAATGCCCCGCCCACTGATTAAGGCTCAGCCACTTACCAGAGGCTTCTAGCTTTCAAACCTTCCTTTGAAGCTCACAGCTTCCAACTGCCAGCCACAGCACACGGTCCTTCAAACAACCAAAACAAACAAACAGACTGACAAACACAAGCTCAGCACACAGCAAGTAACCCTCAAACACAAACAAACACACACTACAGACAGTCACTTACCCCAAAAGGTTGCTGTATTGCTCCTCCTTCACCTGGAGAACTCCCTTGCGAAACTCCCTGTTAGCAGCCCCTGTTCGCAAAGCTCCCTGGTCGCTTGTGCGCTGCTTTATAAAGCCCTGGCCTGTATGAATGCCCCGCCCACTGATTAAGGCTCAGCCACTTACCAGAGGCTTCTAGCTTTCAAACCTTCCTTTGAAGCTCACAGCTTCCAACTGCCAGCCACAGCACACGGTCCTTCAAACAACCAAAACAAACAAACAGACTGACAAACACAAGCTCAGCACACAGCAAGTAACCCTCAAACACAAACAAACACACACTACAGACAGTCACTTACCCCAAAAGGTTGCTGTATTGCTCCTCCTTCACCTGGAGAACTCCCTTGCGAAACTCCCTGTTAGCAGCCCCTGTTCGCAAAGCTCCCTGGTCGCTTGTGCGCTGCTTTATAAAGCCCTGGCCTGTATGAATGCCCCGCCCACTGATTAAGGCTCAGCCACTTACCAGAGGCTTCTAGCTTTCAAACCTTCCTTTGAAGCTCACAGCTTCCAACTGCCAGCCACAGCACACGGTCCTTCAAACAACCAAAACAAACAAACAGACTGACAAACACAAGCTCAGCACACAGCAAGTAACCCTCAAACACAAACAAACACACACTACAGACAGTCACTTACCCCAAAAGGTTGCTGTATTGCTCCTCCTTCACCTGGAGAACTCCCTTGCGAAACTCCCTGTTAGCAGCCCCTGGTCGCAAAGCTCCCTGGTCGCTTGTGCGCTGCTTTATAAAGCCCTGGCCTGTATGAATGCCCCGCCCACTGATTAAGGCTCAGCCACTTACCAGAGGCTTCTAGCTTTCAAACCTTCCTTTGAAGCTCACAGCTTCCAACTGCCAGCCACAGCACACGGTCCCCAAAAGGTTGCTGTATTGCTCCTCCTTCACCTGGAGAACTCCCTTGCGAAACTCCCTGTTAGCAGCCCCTGTTCGCAAAGCTCCCTGGTCGCTTGTGCGCTGCTTTATAAAGCCCTGGCCTGATAATAAACCTATCTCCGGGGAGGTGACTATGGAACAATTATAGAACTGATGACTATCAAATTGATAGCATTTCTGTGTCCTCTTGAGTATTATGCTGTAAAAGTAGACAGGGTGTTTTCTGGTTAAGAGTAATGGCCTATATACTATATGCAATGGCAGATGTGGTCCAGCACCTGCGCTCTGGAGCCAAGATTTACGTAGCTGCTGCACAATTATCTTCCAGTTTGGTGTTAATTTCCATTCAGATTAATCAATGGTTGCTTGACATGTAGAATCACATTGTGAGCTTTAAAGCTTTGCCACCCAAAATTTTCATTTATTTATTTATTTTAAATCCATTATTAGAACTAGAAATACTGGCCAATTTAACCTGATTTGTATTTTTTTTTTTTTTGGCTCAAGTCTGTCTTGTCATTTGCATGTGTACAAAGCACATTGTTTTCGGCATGCTCCATATACCAAGTATATTAGATAGCCTGGAAGTTGTTAAACTAGAGAAAATGACAGACCCTTAACTAGAACTGAGCCACTATACTGAAGAAAGAGAGATGTTGGCAATCTCAGGAGAGAGGGCAAGAACTAAATGGGCATTGAGACTGCATTATTATCATGTATTACTTGCATTATAGTAGTAGTGACAAGAAGCCCCAAGTGAGATTATAAATAATAATCTGAACTGAATGGAAGATCACAGTCCCATTGTGCTAGGCATTGTACAAACTCATATCCAGAGACAGTCCTTGTCCCAAAAAGACTATCTAAAGATAGGGTGGGAGGGGAAATGGAGGCATGGAGCTGAAGTAACTTGCCCAAGGTCACACAGGAGTTCAGTGGGATGGTCAGGAATAGAGACGAGGTCTTTTAGGTCTCTGTCTAGTGTCCTCTCCACCACCTTTCGCCCCTCAGCTTGTCTCTTCAGAACAGACAGAAGCACATTGGTGGGATGATTATATTGCAGCTTCTCAAGCTGTCTGTTTTATGAACATCACACACTAGCACTAAATTACAGGAGAAGGGCTAAGTATATTGAAAATGAACTACTGAAAATGAGCAATGGAACAGCTGAAAATGAGGCAATCCCTAAAAGAACATAAAAACGTCCATTCTGGGTCCGTCCAATAGTCCATCTAGCCCAGTATCCTGTCTTCTGACAGTGGCCTGTGCCAGATGCTTTAGAGGGAATGAACAGAATAGGGCAATTATTGAGTGATCCATCCCCTGTTATCCAGTGTCTCCTTCTGGAAGCTGGAGATTTATGGACACCCAAAGCATGGAACTATGTCCCTGACCATCTTGGTTAATAGCCATTGATGGAGCTATCCTCCATGAACTTATCTAATTCTTTTTTGAACCCAGTTATACTTTTGACATTTCCAACATCTTCTGGCAATAAGTTCCAAAGGCTGACTGTGCGTTGTGTGAAATAACACTTTCTATTGTTTGTTTTAAACCTGCTGCCTATTAATTTAATCATGTGACCCCTGGTGCTTGTGTTAGGTGAAGGGGTAAATAACACTTCCCTCACAGTTAAAATGTATGGAGGACTGCAGAGGTGGAAAAGCAATTGGTTGGTAGTTGGTTTTGGCTTCCAAGGTTATAACTAACGGTACAACAACAAAAATTAATAATTATGACTCATATTCACTTATCGGTAGGATTTGATGGACTACTTCCCACATAGGAACAAAGACATCTCTTGGAAAAATGAGGAAGCAAACTCTCCTCTCAGCAATATTATTTCCTTGATTAACAAAAAATAACTTTTGCATGAACTGTGCTAAAGTCAAATTAAGGAACTTTGGTGGTGTACTGCCCTATAGATACCTAGGATGATTTCATCTGCTTCCATGCAAAAAGAAAACGGAAGGTGGAAAAATAAGCAAATATACCAATTGAGTGCCATGGACAATGCTAGATATTGCTTCTGGAGGGAACCTGTAAAAACAAAGATCATGGCCCTCTGACCATACCAAGGATCTGCAAGGAATCCAGTCCCCAGCCTGTGGATATTGGGGTGAGGAGACATCCACTCAGAGGGATTGCCCCTTCATGCCACTCCCCGAGCTCCACTTCCTCCTAGTGGCATGGCTGACTTGGAAGCTGGGCTGCCATTAGCCCTGTCTCAGGTGGCTAAATGCTATCCTCATCCATGAAAGGAGCAAAAGTACAGAGAATGAGTTAATACTGAAATTAGCAGCATTGTCCCCAGGGGAAACTCTGCTTGGTTTGCTTGGGGAGAATACTCCAAAAAATAGCCTTATCTCCTAACTCTGTCCTCTTCTGACTAGCTACTTCCCCCTGAAATCGGTGGATCCCTGTTTAGTATTTGCATGGAAGAGTCTTCATAGACTTGGTGAGAGGGAGGAGGTGCCTCCTTGGTTTGTGTGCTCCTCCTTTGCATGCTTACCACCCAGTCTGGCTTGGATTTGTGCTGTTTTGATGCTCCCTGTTAAGAGCTGATGTAAGGACCTTGTGATGGGGTATACAAACCCCAACCTGTGCCCAAAGGGGGTAAAAGGCAATACTGGGCCCAGGTAGCTCTGCCCATACAGGCCTGCCGAGCATGTTCTGACTGGAGGAGCAGTCTAAAAGGAGCTCAGAAGCCCAGGCAAAGGGTGGGGGACAGGTTGCAGGAGAGAGGAATCCTTCTCTAGGAAGCCAGAGAGAAGGTGGAGCCTGAGAGGAGACCACACAGTGGGTAATGCCCTCAGGCAGTAAATTCTCTAACCACCACCCACTCTGGGATCCAGCAGGTCTTGCAGGAACCTTCTCATTTAGAACTTTGTTTGTGAAGCTATTGACTGTTTGGACCAGTGTTTCTCAAACTGGGGCCGCCGCTTGTGTAGGGAAAGCCCCTGGCGGGCCGGGCCGGTTTGTTTACCTGCCCCGTCCGCAGGTCCGGCCAATCGCAGCTCCCACTGGCCACAGTTCGCCGCTGCAGGCCAATGGGAGCTACTGGAAGCGGCGACCAGTATGTCCCTCAGCCCACGCCACTTCCAGCAGCTCCCATTGGCCTGGAGCAGCGAACTGCGGCCAGTGGGAGCTGCGATCGGCCGGACCTACGGACACAGCAGGTAAACAAACTGGCCCGGCCCGCCAGGGGCTTTCCCTACACAAGCGGTGGCCCCCGTTTGAGAAACACTGACCTAACAGAACCACTCTGATTGCCCTGCATTAGGGCTGGGGAGCAGGACCAGACCTGCATGCTGCAAGGTAGCAGCCCTTTCTACAGTGAGACAGGCAGAGAGGTTGTGGGTGGACTGGAACATGAGCAGTTGGTCCATGACTATGGAGAGCCACTGGCCACAATCTTTGTACGACGGTGCAGCAACTACTACCTCTGCCCATAGCAGTGGCTGTACGGTGTTCTTTGTCCTGAAGAGGAGGATTCCATTTCCTCTTGCCTCTGACACAAGTCCTATTTGCTCAGGATTTAGTACAGGGATCCAGATTTTGGCCCCTGGATATTCCCTCTATTAGTTCCTCTCTAATATGTAAATAATATTTGTCCCCTCTATGTAATCAATAAGAATTTTAAATGAAAAAAATGTCTCTGTGACCTTTGGAAAGGTCTCTAAGGTGCGCTTGATTTCGGCTTAGCATCCTTTGTGCTGGTAACTTGAATGGGTACTGGAGCTTGTCTACTTCTGATCTGCACTGATGCCCGTAGAATCAGTTGTGTGTGGGGGGGTGCCCTACCCTGTCCGGCACTGACATACCGCTCCATCCCATTCCTTCAGTGGAATGTTTGAACAAGAAACAATAACACGCTCTCAGGAATGGCAGGAGTAAAGTTTTACAAGGAGAGCAGGTGTGCCTGCTTGAAAGATAAATTATTCCCCATGCAACGATAAGATAAATGATCCAAATCTTGTGATTTAGTTAATGTTTCTCTCTTTAGCCTGCTGTGTACACAGCACCCTGCAGGTTAAGCTGCCTAGCACTGTGTGCCTTTGTGTGCACAGAGCTATCATAGCCTGCAATATCCTTCCCTCACCTGGTGTCCTTAACTAAACAACTTTTAATCATTACACCTAATTAATCTGGTCTCTGAATTGTACAGTACAACAGTTACCTTCCTTTAAAAGAAAAGTCAACTTCAACATTAAATAAAATCACTGGCTGTGACTTTAAGATCTTATTTCACAGCTACTTTGGGCTGTCACATTTCTCCGGATCAGTATTTAAATTATGTTTGAATTTAGCTGCAAATGTTTTGGTTTAGCTGCTTTGAGAATTAGAGTTAATCCACCTTTCTCACCAAAGGGAAAATTCCTCCAGAAGCATCTTGCTCTTGTTTCCCTGCTTATTGCTTATCACTGTCAGGTTTAATGTTAGCAGGCTGGGGTGTTCCAGCTGCATTTGAATGAGTGAAAGAAAAGCCAGCTGGTGCTCTGGGCACTCTGCTATTCTGATTTTTATATCAGCATTTTGCTTTCAAAGACATTTATCTAATCTTATTAACTAGCTTTACCAAGAGGATTTCCTCAAAGATTTAACTCATTGAAAGCAAATATACGTTGGGGGGCGGGGGGGAAGGGGGAGGAGTAGAGTATTTTCTGTTATTCTGTACAGAAGCACTTTTTTATGTAGGGATAAAATAATCAGGTCTTCCACTGACTATCCGCTGGCACCTACAAACTGAGGACAAAATTCTAGCCTGCCCTGCATGAATGTTCTTGTCAGGAGACAGCTAGGGGGCCTCTTTTCCGCAGTGTACGTGTGCACAGACATTACAGAATGAAGACCTAGAGCAATTCCCTGCAGAGCTAGGTGGGAGGCCTGACCCAGCACTCTGCAGTGCTCCACGGGACCACAGTCAGATATCCTGGGAGTGTGGCCAGGCCCCTGGCCCCATTCAACCCACTTGCTGTCTTTGGCAGAAGCACTAGTGGGAGCTCACACTGATCCCTTTGGGAGCAGAAGCAAGAAGTGCTACAGCGCATATGGTTCCTACCAGTCTTTCTGACCCATTGTGCCCCACGCTGGCCAAATGTCTTTGGGACTCTCCTCTGAGTCACTGCTGTTCTGTTCCACTCCGCTTCCTGCCTCACACTCACAGGAGCAGAATGTTGCCTTACCCTGGGATTTTATGGCATGATGTTAAAGAGAAAGCATGATGTATACACATCTGCTAAAATGGCATCAGTAACAGAAATATACACCCCCTTGTGAATTTGTCAGTCTCCTAGAGTATCTACACCCCTTTACCTGACTACAAAAAAGAGAGAGGTTTATAAAGGGGGCATCGTATCATAAACTTTAGGACAAAGCCTAGAGATTAACCTGATATCAGTCAGCAGTGGCAGCAGAGACATAAAAAGGTTAACTTTAAAATCGTGACCTTTTAAAGTATGAGTTAGTGGGTCCAGCTGAAAGCTAAGGACACTTCTTCCTCACTAAGCCTTTGTGTGCATAGCCTCTACTACAAGATATCCCTGTATTATTGAGCTTTAAAGAATCAAATATGAAACAGGGAGTAGTGCTTTACCAGAAAGCAGTTGTTAAGAAAAGATAAACTGAGCCACGTTCCAATGTTACTGGGAGATGTGTTCTCTCCTTGTCAATACGAGGCTAATACTATGGATACAATTTGATCTGACTCTTTGGGAGTGGGGTGGGAGATTGTACTGCACACTCCTTAATAGTAATCCTTTGACAGGCCTGGTAAGGAGTTCCAACCAGACTTTGACTAGAAGGATAGTGGCTACAGCCTGAGGTGATGTATCTAGCAAGAGGGAAAACTGAGGAGGGGAACAGCTGGGTTCTGATCATGACTTCTGTTTCTTTCAAGGAACAGAAAAATAACAAAGGAGACAAGAATACATCTAAGAATAACTGGAAAAATTTCTCTAGCACTTTTGGATCCTATTCATCTGAAAGATGTGTCAGAGATTATACTATCACTAGAGATTCATAGTTTTAAAAGGCCAGAAGGGACTATTGTGATCATCTAGTATACCTCCTGTACAACACATGCCATAGGGCTTCCTGAATTAATTACTACTTCACACCTAGTAGCTGTGGTTGAACGGTTGAAACAGAGCATATCGTTTTACTCTTGATTAAAACATTTCCAGTGATGGAGAATCCACCACAAATCCTTGGAAACTTGTTCCAATGGTTAATTACCCTCCCTGTTAAAAACTTTGGCAAGCTCTGATTTATTTCCCATAGACTCATGTTGATCATCATTCTTTAAATGCTAGATGTAGCATTTTGGAAAGATCCCCTCCCCACACTGCTGATCAGGACATTAGAACAACCACAGTAGATACACATCCTGAAAAATCCATTTTAGCTGAAATACAAGACTCAGCTTCTCCTAGGGCTGGACACTTTATGAGTGCTTAATCAGTATGTGTGTAGACATCCATCCGGGTTGGATGTATACAACAAAGATACAGGGTTTGCATCTTAAAACTAAGTCCTAGTGTATTAATTCTAGGTTGTCTGTCACCTGGGAAACACCACCAGAATGGCCCTGCCATAAAGCCATCAGCAGGAGTCTCTGTGGCTGGTAGATTGGAAGAAACATGACAGTAGAATGGCTTATTTACTTTCTGTGTGAAGTATTGTGAAAATGGAGATTTGGAGTGGGTGCACGTTTCAGTGGGAGCATGCCTCTATGGCTGCAAGATATTCTGATTAATTCAAGTTCCTTTGTGGTCAATTGCGTAGCCATAGTACACAGAGACGCCAAACTTTTTCAGTCTTGTACTGTCCTTTCTTAACCTCGCACAGGGCACACGCCGGATATAGTTCCAACTTCCCCCCCTCTGGTGATTTACCTTAAAATATTAATTTAAATAACAACAAAACTTAAACCTTCTCCTGAGCTGTTCCCAGGGTTTCACCTCCAGGGTATGGCCACCAACATCTCCCAGAGTTTCACCTCTAGGGTATAGCCACCAACATCTCCTTTGCTGTCCTTAATTCCCTCTGCTGTAGAGAGACTTTCACCCTTCTATCTTTATATTTTCCAGCTCTGAAATAGTTATCACAAATTTCTCTTCTGCCTTCATTTTTCTTCCTCTTTGTCTTTGTATTCCACCCTGCTCACTAGCCAGCAGCCAAGCTTATCACCTCTGCAGCACATGGTCTCCACTGGAGGGAGCTAGAGTCATGTAATCATTGCTGATTTTAAATTTGGATCTCCCATATTGTGTCATGACTTGATGCTCTCATGGTCTGACCAACCTACTGGGAGCAATCCACTTTACTCCTTTTGAGTGGTTTGTATGAAGCAAAATATAGTGACTATAGGGAATGCTCACTCTGCAAGCTAGCTAACCAGCCAACACACATATCAGGATGAGTAATAACAAATAAAGGCAATGGTTCTTGCCAGCAATATTCTGGGCTGGTAGACTGGTGACGTTGCTCCCATTGTTTATATCTGGTCTTCAGCTGAAACAGATTTGCTTGATCACTTGCAACTAGTGCTGCTCAGAAACCAGGAGTGCCCCATAAATCATTGCACCAGTTCCTGCAGCAACTCCCTTGAAGTGCCATAGGACATGCTGTTATGGGAAATAGAATGCCTCTGAAGAGAACTGTTTGTGAGTGGCTGAAATTGGGGACATGGTATGAAAAAGGGTTTAGTTCTACTGAATTTGCATCTGTCATCAAGATTGTCCCTTATATATCTCTCTGATAGTATAAGAAAGCTTTCATTTGCACTATGGGTGCTAGACCTGCTTAGATTCCCTTTGTGGTATTTCACCTAGCCACTTGTGGGATGATATTATCATCCATCTGTCCATATCTTATCTATCCATCCATCCAATGATCCATCTATCCATCCATCCACACCATGGTATCTGACTGTGGTATCCACTGGAATAAGAACTACAGGCCCTATTTTATTAAAGAGCCTACCTCTCACCCTATACCCCATCACAGCTGGGACACCACAGCTGTTGGTTCCTAGGGGTGAACACTTCTGGATGGGCAGCAGAGCTTTATTTAGTGAAGGGCCCTTATCTTGGCAACCTGCATCTGACTGTCCACCCAAGCCTGGTCATCAAGGAATGATGTAAGGTGCCTTGATTGGATCAGGCATTTGACAATATGCTACAATGCCTGACACCATGAGGACCATTTGGATGCAGCCGTGTTCTCAAATTGAGACAGGTTGGGGATATCTTTTTTGTGTAGCATAATGTTTTTTGTATGTGTATGCGTGTCTTTGTATTTTGTAAGGAGCCCAGATGCTAAAGTTCTAGGCATAAAAAAAATTCCCACATAAAATAATAAGGACACGATTTCTGAATTTAGGCTGCCTTTTTTGTGCATGTTCTCTGAAGGGTTTTCTCTCCTGAGTATAAAGTGTTGATTTTTAAAAAATCAACATGTACTATAAATGGCAACTTGTTATGGATGTAAATATTAATTATACATTGAAATTCTGGAACTGTTTTTACTAGAAGCTTGTTAGCTTGTTAATTATCATAATTATCATACAAGGGGAAGGGGAAGAGAGAGAGGGAGACTGATTAGTGTTGGTAATTTGCCTCGTCTTTTCTGTGTTGTTACCATTTTCATTTTGGGAAAATTAATTCTGTGAAATTATCATTATAGCTCTGTATGCCCCAGGACACATCTGTATTAGGCGGTATTGTTCTGACAGAATACAGACTTAATTCATGCTTGGCACCTCTCCTGTCTTTCTCTGTGTTGTCATATTTGGGTCTGACAGAGTTGGGCAATGCCACATTGCACACTGTTCTTCCCTTGAAATAATGAGGTGTTATTGTTGCGGGGCTGATACACCCGTCACCCTTTGGGGGTGGGGGTGGGGGCGTTCTGGCCCAGTGGTTGCATCTGTAGGGCTTCCCCTGGTCTCAGGGCTGCGTGGCCCTGTGGCCTTAGTCCGACGACCCTTGTGATTAGGGCAGTATGGCCTGATGGCCAGAGCCAATTATATGGTCTCTGTTATCAGGGCAGTCTGGTCTAGTGACTAAAATCAGTACTACGGCCCTTGCTGTCAGGGTAGTGCGGCCCAGCGGCCAGAGTCGTAATACAGCTCTTGTTCTCAGGGCTGTATGGCCCAATGGCCCAAGTCAATGGTATGGCCCTTCCTGTCAGGGCAGTGCAGCCTAGTGTCCAGAGTCTGTAATACTGGTGAGTGGTGTCACCACCCCAGGGTGGGTGGTGGCCGGGATAGGGGGACCCGGGCCTGCCCTCTCCAATGGGTCCCAACCCAGGGCCCTATCAGTGGTGGGGTTACCCGCCACCAGCTGAGCCTTGCTCCAGTTCTGTGACCATTTCCCTGCAAAATCTCCCTGGGTTACTTCCTACCCGAGTCTCTGGGATTGTCCATCTCTGGAATTCTCTGGTCTCTCCATTCTCCGCGCCTCAAAAGCCAGTATGTCCGGGCCCATCTCCAACTGGCTGGCCTCTGCATCTAGGAGTGCAGGCGGTCCTCCCTCAGGAACTAGCGCTACATCTCCTTCCCCATTGGCGGTCAGCCCAGACTGAGCTGCTCTGCTGGCTTTTATACCCTGTTTCCAGCTGAAGCGTGCCCAGCAGTGTCGGGGAGGAGGTGGCCTCCTCAGCTAAGAGAGAAGGATTAACCCCTGCTGTACCACTGCAGGGCTGATATACCCTGTCACAGTTATGCATAGGGATGGGCAATTGGAGCTCACAGAGCCGCTGGCAAGCACAACCTGATGGAGAAATAGAGGAGGAAGCACAACCTGATGGAGAAATAGAGGAGGATGTTTGTGGGTTAAATACAGTAGAATTCAAGAAAACTTCTATCCTTGGATGCACTGTAATCATATCCATATGCGTGGGACCAGCCTTAAGATTTTGGGGAGGGCCAACAACATTATTTTTTATACCACCTTGCTACGTAACTGTCCTGTACATATGTGTAAACTGGTTTTGAGATAGGAATCAAAGAGTAGGAATAAATGGCTAATTTTCATCATTGCAAAAGGTTAACAGCAGAGTGCCTCAGGGTTCTGCATTAGGTCCAGTATTGTTTAATATTAATGATCTGAAAAAGGTGTCATGAACAAGGCCATTTTTCAGGTAATACAGAGTTATTGAAGTCCAGAGAAGACTAAGAAACGTCAGAGGGATTCAGTCAAACTACATAAATGATTGGCACAATGGCAAATAAAGTTCAGTTTGATTAAAGGCAAAGTATTGCATGTTGGAGAGGGAAAAATGGAACTACTCAGACACCTTACAGGGATCTAAATTAACTACAGTGACTCAGGATAGGGACCTGGGCAATACTGTGGACAGCTGAACTGAGGATCTCTCTGCTCAGTGTGCAGCTCCAGTCAACCTCCCCCCCCCCCCCAAAAAAAAAAACCCAAGATGTTAGGATAAATAAGGAACAGGATGGAGAATAACATGAAAAATATAAATTATGACTATCTTATGTAAATCAATGGGACACTCATCTGGAATACAGTACTGTGTGCAGTACTGCTCATCTCATCTGCACAGGATCATTGCAGAACTAGAGGAGGTTCAGAGAAGGGTGAGAAGAAGGATCAAGGGGACAGAAAAATTCTCATAGGAAGACAGTTTGATAAGATTGGATTGTTCACCATAAAGAGGAGATGAGGAAGAGAAAACATGAGAAAAATGTGCAAAATACTGAATGGTCTAGAGAAGGTAGATTGGGAACTTCGGTTTTCCCCATCTCATAACACAAGAACAAGGGGGCATTCAATGAAATTAAAGGTAGCAAATTCAAAACTGATAAAGGGAAATAATTTTTTGAAATTCACTACAACTGGATCTCATTAATGCCAAGAATATGGTAAGATTCAAATAGAGACTGGGCATTTATATGGACAACAAGAATATGCAGAGTTATAAAGACTGATGAAAACAAAGAGTTTTGGAAGTGATAAAAACATCAATACTTCAGGTTTTAAAACAATCTCTAACTATTAAAGATTCGGATGAGACTTTAGTGGGGATACATTATCCAACATCTGCCTACTGTGGGTTTTTTGCACTTTCCTCTGATGTATCTGGTACTGAGCAATGTCAAAAACAGGACTAGAGGGACCTCAGATCTGATCCAGTCTGGCAATTCCTATCTATCTATCTATCTATCTATTGGGAGAATGTAAAAAGAAATTATCTTAACATTGTATAAGTGCTGAGTGATATTAATGATCTGTGTCTTCTGTAGTTCTATTCTCTTCCCCTCTTTGCAGGGGTATTACGCAGATGCAAAAGCTCCAGCAAAGGGCAGACAGAAAAATACTGGAATTAGTCAGTAAGCAATTCAAGCTGTGGGGTTGGGGGGTTGGGAACCCAGACCATGGCCTGACCACATTTTGGCCAGGCCGAACCTGAGTGGCACTGTGATGACAGAGGGGCATTCAGGCCAAATTTAAGTGAGTGGCGTTGTGGCCCAGTGCACAGGCTTGCAGCACCACCCAAACCTGAGTGGCGCTGCAACCCCATGTGCCTGGTCACAACAACACTCATTCAGACTTGGAGGGGGTAGACGTAGAGCTCATAGGTAGGGGGATGAGGGGTATCAGGCTGCTGGGGAAGGGAGAGTCTGAAAGGGGAAGAGGAGGGTCAGGTGTAGGGGCACAAATCTATGTCCCCACCCACCCACTTTAAATGGGTCTTTGCAGCCCCTGAGTTCAAGGTCTTTATTCTGTGGAAAAGTGAAGCCTTAGCAGGGATCACAATGAGGTAAAATCCCGAGGTGGAGAACAAAGATCTGTCTTTTATGTAAACTGTTATATGAAATTAAGTATTTTTTTGCAAGGCACAAATTGGCACCCCCAGTGCAAATAGTCTGAAAGAGACACAAGTTATGAATTGGCCTGGAGAAAGACAAGCAATGCACATGAAAATGGAAAAGCTGTGGCGCTGCTCCAGCTTGTGTAGGAATGTCTGAGTGGTGTGCACAAGCAAAGTATTATGTCCAACAGGGGACTAATGGGTAATGAAAACAGCATCTGTATCAAGTCATCCAACCTCTTCTGTGAGTTTGAAGAGCCTGCAGTGGAGGTGCCAGTTAAAGCTCGGCATGGTCATTCTAATGTATTTTTTTAGGCAATTTGTTTAAACCATGATGAAAATTTGATACTCAGGGAGGCCACTTTGGCAACAGTGGACCTGCTAAGCAGTATTGACCAGCGGTACAGTGTCCACAGACAGTGGTAGGTCACTGACTAGCAGTCAGCAGAATGGTATACTGGCTCTTTGCACATGTCATTGACCCTAATAGAGAAAGGTGACATAAAGGTCATTAGTGCGGTCATATGGGTACACACAGAAGACAACTGTGCTACAATATGGTGATGTGGGCCTCCTGTGATCCTCCCTTACAGAGCCCCAGCTCAGCAGACAGCTGTCTGGCACTTCAAAGCACTGTCTATGACTGTCCCAGCACACTGCCAAGGAAACCTGCCAGCAGCAGAGGCCAGATGCCACTGCACTGGTTGCCTCCTTGTTCCATATTCATTTGTGCATTTTTGTGACAGTTTCTTCACCCTGCCCCAGACCTTATTGGGGCTTACTGGGCTGTATCCATCTAGCAAGGAAACTTTTGCAAAAATGGTCATGAACATATTTTTTTAATCAAAATCTGAAATGTCAATGAAAAATGGGAAATGTCGACAATGTTCAGTCAGCTCCAGTGGCTATGCCGTGATCTTCACTGCAGTGTATGAGCACCTTATGGTTTGTCTGAAGTGTTCATGTGTTTGTTTCTCCTCCTGTGTTCTGCAGTTTTAATTGATGTGGTATTTTTATAGATGGGGCTGTTGGTGGGGTTAGTGAGAGATGCCCAGGTTGAAGAAGTGGGTTTTGCACTCTGCTCTGTGATTGCTGAGATTCATGGTCATTCTGATCTCTTCTGGAAGTGAACTCCCCAAATCCTGGGTCAGCTCTGCCTCCGGCCCTCAAGTGTCATGTATGAGACCATAGTTCAATTTCCCAGGAGAATGTAGCTATTGTGGAAGGTCGCGATCACTCAGGGTGAGGTGGTCACCCCCATGGAGACCCCCCTGGATGAGCACTGACACCCTGAATTTGATTCAGTATTCAGCAAGAAGCCAGTAAAGAGTGTAGTGCGTTGGGATGATGTGCCGTCAGTAGCTTCTGTTGCAGGTGGCTTCATTCTACATTAACAAATACTTTTATTTTTACAGCAAGCAGTTTCATTCCCAGGCATGGTGCATTTCAGAAATCAGGCCTGCAAATCACCAGTGCACGTAACATCAGGGTCAAGTCTGAATCTAACAGGATGGGGGCCTACAGTAGTATATGAACCACGACCCGTTGTCCCCTGTGCTCAGGGTGATTTCCACATTGTTTTGGGATGATCACAGGTATGTAGGGGACCCCTTTTTCTGTTAAATCTTTTGACACATCTTTCTCCCTCCTGTACTCTTGTACACATCATGAGGTAATGGACTAAGGAGGCGAGATTGTCTGAGAGAGAAAAAGCTGGACAGAGACTATGTGAGAGAAAAAGATAGAAAGTGCAAGAGCAAATGGGAACAGAGAGAGAGAGAGGACTAAATTCAGACCTGGCACAAGAAGGTGCAACTTCATTGACATCAGTGAATGGGACCATTTAAAGAAATGTAAAACACCTGTATTTTCAGTGCAAATTACACAGAAAGTGATTGAGACTGATCATCGCAAAGACTGGGAAGGGGGAAATAAAGAATATTGGACTGTTTAGCGTGTAGCATGTGTACTTGTGTTTCTCAGTGATGATTTTGTCCACACTGAAAAGAGGTCTGGGGAACTGCACCCTACAGACAGCAGTGTGACATCTGGAAGATGCACCAATCTCCAGAGCAGAGTGGCTCTGTTATAATTAATCATGTTTGATAATTAACCAGGATGTAATTAGATATAATCACCCTGACAACAACGGGCACCTATTTCAACAGACAAGGAGAAGGCTTGTCATCCACCTGTGTCTGATCAAAGGAGATAATAGAGGAGCGAGCCATTAGTGTGCACATGGTAAAAGAGCAGCGCCAACTCTCCTATTGAAGGGCTGATAAATGATACAGTCAGCCATGGTAGAAAATAACTAATTCATGATTTTTTTTTTAAACTGCCCTTGCCATGATAAGCTCAGTTTTCAGGCACCAACCCATTTGAATAATGCCACGTAAAAAAGGCAACAGCAAGAAAAAGAAAAGACTTGTTTTTCCATCAGAAAGGCTCAGCCTGCCTCCTATTAACTAATATAGGTGAGGGGGAGCCAGAAATGCAATAGGATACAGATAAATTATCATGTCCATTTACCGTGACTTACAAAAAACAACTAGAGAATTGCTGAACTGTTTAATATTCACTTGTATTAGGAACCTACAGGGGACCCGATAAAGACGTTGGCATTATAAGCCTGTGACAAGGGGGCTAGCTCCTAAAGTCACATGCTGAAATCAGAATCTCAGCTTTCGTGGAGAAAAAGGCTCTTTCCCTGATGGATGCAAAGAAAAGCTCAAAAATGTGAACCAAGTGTTACGGAAGCCTGTTTGAGTCTGCAGACAGCCTGAAACAATGGCTTGAAGGGATGTGAACTGTCCTAGTCATCTTGATTTTGAAACCTGCTGCCACCCAGAAAGGGGCAGTGTCATGGAGTTCACATGTGAGGTGCATTCAGGGCCCCGTATTGCCTTAAACCGGTAAGAACCCTGCTTTCTAAAAATTGGCACCCTGCTCTCTGCACTGACGCAGTCAGTCCATTGACAAGCTGGATGCTGTAGATCTGGTTTATAGGTTGAGAAACAACACTTGGGGACTGGACTCGATGACCTCTCAAGGTCCCTTCCAGTCCTAGAATCTATGAATCTATGAATCTATAAACTTGTGCTGCAGTATTACCACCCTAAATTCCTGGCCCAGAGGAAGTAATCATGCAGTGGACTCTCTTGCAAGTAGTTCTGGAATGCTTGCGGAAAATAGTGGGATGCTAGAGTACAGTGTGGAACATCTGCAGGAGTAAATCTAAACTACAAATGTAAGAACTTTTGCAATACCAGCAAGGATAGAACTTCTGAGTTCCCTGATGTATTGAGACAATTCAATGGAAAAGTTTTGCAGCTAGATATTAAAGAAGACCCATCCTAAGCTGAGAGCGGCATTTGGATCCAAAGTGGGATGGGTGGTAGCCAGCTTGCCCAAAACATTCAGAGGAGGAATTTTACTGTGACCCTCTCAGGAAAAAATGAACAAGAACCAAGAAAAAAATTCAGTGCAAGGGTGGAAAAGACCATTACCTTCACTCACTTGCTTGCTTAATCCACAAGGGTTAAAAAGAGTTTCCCAATAGAAGGGGTGCCTGCATCCTTGGTGTACCTGGCCATATTCAGAATTGCTTATCAACATTAAACCTACCTCTTCTAGGTAGAGATGGGCCTGGTTCAACACCCCCGCCCCCCCGCCCGATGTGAACATCTCTGAACTTTGCTGCAGTTCAGATCTGGAGCCTGGATCTAAAGTTTGTGGCTAATTTTGTTTTTATAATGGGCCAGATCAATACTCCTGATCTGAACAGCCTTGTAGTTTGGATCTGGATCTTAATTTTGAACATTGGGTCTCTCTGATTCTGAGATTCCAAGACATCTCAGGTAGCACTGAGCAAAATATAAAAATATGATATGGCAGGGAGGCAGGGCAGATTGTGCTCAGAATAATGCAGCCAAGTAGTGGGGAAGTGAGGGACAGATTGCAAAAGGTTCAGATAAGCATCTGGCCTTTTCAGGGCTTTTCCAGATCCAACATTTCCCCTAACCTTTAGAGAGTCTTTCACAGTGTCAGTGTATCACCTCAATACAATGCTAGTCTGTGTTTTGTCTTTCATATAGACTGTAGCCCCAAAACATTTTAAAGAGCTAAAAGATAGTTACAGTTACATGATCATGTTTTTAAATGTGCTTAAACGTTTGGCAAATTGCAGTAGAAGGGACCATAAAGCTCTCTTCACTGGCTGCCTGCAGATTCCTAACTATCTCTGCCCAATCTCATGGCCCCCCGTTTGTTAATAGTTTTTCAGCATCTCATCTGTGGGAGCATTGTGTCCATTTCTACTCCAAGGTTATGGACCCTGGATTTCAGAGATTATATTACCCTGGATTTCACTCATTCTTGTTGAGAGTCCAGGGAAGATGTCATTACCTGTAGATTGTCCACTTTTGACTCATTCTGTATAAGATGACTTGTCGATAACTATGAATCATCTCCCCAGAATCTGCAGGAGATGACAGCAGACCAAACTGTCTAGAATCAGGGACCTGCTTGTGACGAAACTCGCTGATGATGGCTTGTTCTTTTCACACCTCAAGTTTTATGTGGTTTATTTTTTTTTCATTCTAAGTATTTACTGCTACTGTCAGAGTCTCTTTCCCTTTCTTTTGGAATTTGGTGATATTTTGCTGAAGGACATTGATGAAAATTTACAGGCTAAGCTAGTTTTTCCTACAATCTGAGTTTCTGGTAAATCAAAATTTAAGAAAAAAGGCAGATGTATATTTTCATTACAATAGCTTTGCAAATTCTTGTGAGAACTGAAGCAACCTTTGCCATATATGTAACCTGTGATCCCCTATGCCGGTCACTCCTCACAGTCTTTTTCCATATAGTGTGTCCCATCTTGGCTTCACCTTAAGGCAATAGGGACTCTTCTGGCACACACCACTGACACAATGCTCCAGGCCAGATACCCATTGCCCCTACTTCTGTTTCTCGCAAGAGGTCAAAAGTTCCTGGATTCATAAAGTTTTAAGGCCAGAAGGCACCATTATGATCACATAGTCTGTTCTCTTATATAACACAGGCCATAGAATTTCACCAAGTGATTCCTGCATCAAGCCCATAACTTCTGGTTGAGCTACAGCCTGTCTTTTAGACAGACATCTAGTCTTCTGATATTTTCATGTGACAGAGAATCTACCACCTCCCTGAGTTGTTCCAATGGCTAATTACTCTCACTGTTAAAACGTGCCTTATGTCTACTCTGAATTTGTCTAGTTTCAGCTTCCAGCCATTGGATCTTGTGATACTTTTGTCTGCAAAATTAAAGAGCCTTCTAGTACCAGAAATTTTCTCCCCATATGGGTATTTTAAGACTAAACAATTCACCTCTTAACTTTCTCTTGGATAAACTAAATAGATTGAACTTCTTTTTCTTAATCTCTCATTGTAAGGGAGGTTTTCCAAACCTTGGATCATTCTTATGGCTCTTTTCTGAACCCTTTCCAGGTTGTCATCATCCTTTTAAAAGTGTAAGATACCAGTACTGAACAGAATATTCCAGCAATGGCCTCATTAATGCTTTATATATTGGTAATACCACCTCCTTACTTCTACTCCATATTCATCTGCTTATCCATCCATGGCTCATGTTTCTTAGCCACAGTGCACTGGGAACTCATGTTCAAGTTCATTATCCACCATTACCCTAAGTCTCTTTCAGAGTCATTTATTTCCAAAATATATTCTCCAATCCTATAAGTGTGACCTACATTCTTCAGTCCTAGATGCATGACCTTGCCTTTGGCTATATTAAAACACACGTTGTGTGTGTGCCCAGCTTACTAAGCAATCCAGGTCGCTCCATAGAACTGACCTAGGTCATATACCAACTTTACCAGCAGTGGTTTTATATTTTCTTCCCAATCATTGATAAAAATATTGAATAGCTTTGGGCAAAGAACAGATCCCTGTGCAACCCATTAGAAACACCACCGCTGGATGATGATTCCCTATTTACAATTATTTATTGAGATCTACATTTTAGCCAGTTTTTAATCAATTTAATCTAATGTGTGACATTGATTTAGTACAGTGCTAATTTTTTAAATCAGAATTTGGGGTGTTATTAAGTCAAACATGTCACAGAAATTTATCAAGTTTGTTTGGCAAGACCTGTTTTCCATAAAACCATGTTGATTGGCATTACTTATGCTACCATTCATTAATTCTTTATTGATTGTGTCCCATATTAGTCTTTCCATGATTTTGCCTGGGACTGATATCCGGCTCACAAGGCTATCGTTTCATGTGTCATCCCCTTTATCCTTTTAAAATACCAGCACAACTTTAGCTTTTTTCCAGCCCACTGGAACTTCCCCAGAATTTCAAGATTTGTTAAATATCAACCTTAGTGGCTCAGCGATCTCCTCAGATAACTCTTCCAAAGCAAGTGTGAGATTATGCACATGCTTAATTTTACAAGTAATTATTTAATTGAATTTAATGGTAGGTTTCAAAGTAGAAGCCATGTTAGTCTGTATCCGCAAAAAGAACAGGAGTACTTGTGGCACCTTAGAGACTAACAAATTTATTAGAGCATAAGCTTTCGTGGACTACAGCCCACTTCTTCGGATGCATATTGAATTTAATGTGACTCCTCACACGAAGAAGGTTAAGCAGATACATGGATGTTTACAAGAGAGATGCTTCCACGTTTTCTTTCTCTAAATATTTTCCAATATTCCCTTGTTTAGGGGAACATTCTTGCCAATACACTTATTTACTAGGATGTTCATAGAAAGCAAATACTAAAGTAATATCAATGCCACTCAAGTGAATGCTTTTCAAAAACATGGAACAATTTTTATTGGAAGATTTCCGGCAGTATTTACCCAGCCAACCTTGTTCTGTGGATAATTATTGGACTACAGTCTCCAGAGCTATTGGTTTTGCCTCTGTGAGGAGACAGCATGGTCTGGTGGGGAGACCCTTGCAGTGGATGTGAGGAGAGGTGCGCTCTAGTCTCAGCTTAGCCACTGATCTGCTGCATGACCTTGCACTACTTTTGTATTCGTGACCCCTTTCACACGGCAAGCCTCTGAGTGTGACCCCCCCCCCCATAAGTTAATTTTTTAGATATGTATTTAACACTATTATAAATGCTGGAGGAGAAGCGGGGTTGGGGGTGGAGGCTGACAGCTGGCGACCCCCACGTAATAACCTCATGACCCTCTGAGGGGTCATGACCCCCTGTTTGAGAACCCCTCCACTAGCTACTTCCACTCTTTATGCCTATGTTTCCCTTTCCACTCTTTGTCTGCCTTGTGTATTTAGACTGTAAGCTCTTCGGGGCAGGGACTGTCTTTCTCTGTGCATGTGCCCCTTATCTCAGCTGGATCCTGTAAATGCTACCACCCTACAAATAACAACCTTTCCCAAGTACTAAGGATTATTTGAGATGTGGATAAATCAAGTCTAGTTTGGCAGCTCTTGTGCAGGCAGGTCACTTTAGTGATAAGGAGTTTCATTTGGGATCAGCTGTTTTAGTACTTTCCATCTGGTTTCCATTGTCTCGCCTTCATGCTTTTAAGGCATTTTTGTCTCAGAAAACATAACATGCTCACCGCTGTTATCTCACCTCTTCAGTCAGAGCACTTGAGCAAAGAGTCATTTCCATGCTTACCTCAAACACTATACAGATGCATGATTGAATGTGGAAGGAAGAAATTAAAAAAGAAAAGCCAACCCAACCAGCTTATCCTGTAAGGGATTTTTCCACTGACCGCTGCATGATCCTTCCTGGGCAGGGTACAGACATGTGAGTGATGAATGCTACACAAAGGAGAGTGGGCCTGACCACATTCAAAATATGACCGAGACTTTTCTTCTTCCTTTTTTGTCTTTTCCCAAATGTGAAAGGCACGGGGGGGCTGTATGTGCAAACACTGACAGATGGTGCTACTTGGTTCCAGCTCGGGCCCATTAGTAAGAGAACTCAGCATTCAAGGGACCAATTACCACTCAGTCCCCTCAGGGAAGAGCATATCAGATGTTTACTGGGGGTTAATAATAAATGAATTGAAAAAAAATTGCTCTTTGAACACCATATTCTGTGTATTCATGTCAGCAGGTTGTAATTAGCTAATTAAATGCCTGGACTGACAGAATGGCCCCAGTGGGGGTTGCAGCATTGCAGGCTGCTCCTGAAACATGAGCAGGAAACATCTTGGAATATGTGGTCAGGAGAGCAGTTAACACCTCACATTTAATGGGCTGCTTTTTCCTGTAAAGGTTACTGGGAGAGCTGGGAGGAGGAGTTGGACAAGTCCTGTGGAGCTAGCGAACTAGAGACAGAGAGAGAGAGAGAGAGGAATACGTAAGATAAGGAAATGATCAGTTACAAGTCCTCAGCAATAAGCTATTGTTGAAAAAGTGTTGAGGCTTTGGAAATTGACATAACTTAATGCTCACAACTCAAGAGTCCTTGGTGAGTGAGCTAAGAGGAGATGCGATCAAAAAGAAATGGGGGTGTCTGACTATGGAAGATTAATTCAAGTAATCAAAAAAGCTACTCTTAAGGAACAGGAAAGGCCCACCTTTAGCCCACAGAAGCAGAGGAAATGAGATTCCTGACTTCGATGCTGACTTTAGCTCATGCTGCAAACTCTGAGCCTGCTCTGCTGCACTTTGGTGTTGTGAGTGATTTATACAACTGCTCGCACATCATACTTGCTTAGTTTCCTTCCTGGCTCCTTAGTAGCAATGGGATCCAGTGGCTGCCTCTGTGAAATTCATTTTTGGGTATCATAAAAATATTTACTGCTTCATTAATAATTACTATAATCAATAATTCCTGGAAGTCTCAAAGGAAATATTTGCAGGCCTGTCAAACACAGTGGCAGCATATCAGGCTTTTTCAGGACCTATGATTCTCTTACATCACTTTCTACACACAGTACTTTGAAGGCTGAAGAAAAATCATTCAGGGCTATGCAGGCAGTTCTGATGGAAATCGGAGCTGGCACAGGCCAGCCCCCTGTGAGTCAGATGAAGTGAGCTGGAACTTTGGGTGCTTGGTTCTGCAGCTGCTGAGGCTGCTGTATGTGTGCAGGCCTGGGCACACGCTAGCCCCACAATCCAGGGCATGGAAAAGTGGCTTAAAGTCACATCTGTCTTCCCCCACAATGGCCTTGTTCCCATTGCAGCCCAGCTGGATTAGAGGATCTGGCACTAGCCCTTTAAGTGAACCATGAAGTGGGACTGGATGTAAATTTGAGGGGCAGAGAAATTGGCTGATCCTCAGGGCTTTGGAATCACACTCAGAGAATCCCTCAGAAAGTAAAACGAGGCATATTTGACAGTTATGAGAGATCACAGAAAAAGGTAATGCTTTACACCTTTCTTTATTGCTGCAACTACTGCTCTTATTTGGTGGCTTATTTGAAAACCATTGTGACCAGTGGGTGCTGGGTTGTGTTCTACACCAGATAAGACACACAACTAGCTGATTCATGGTTCCATGACCAGAGCTGGTTGGGATACAGAGTATTCAGCAGCAGGGCCGGCTCTAGACACCAGCAAACCAAGCACATGCATGGGGTGGCAGAATTCCAGGGTCGGCATTCTGGGTTGTTGGTTTTTTTTGCTTCGGCAGTTGCGCTCTCGGAGTATGCATAACTCGGCACTTATTAGGGTTTCCCAACTGAAGATAGGTGGTGGTAGGGACATCTCAAAATTAGTAATGCCCTGATAAACTCAGGATAGGTCTAGCAAATCTTTCTCTGCTGCCCACCCAAAGAGTTAAAGAAAGGGGGGATTCCAGCTATCTACTGCTGCAAGACTGAGATATTCCCACTGTTGGTTGTTCATTTTTCCTCCAAAACCACCTTCTTATTACAGTGTAGAATTACTGGTGTCTGATGTGAAGACTTCTAAAATGGTATCTCTGTGCAATGTCAGACCATTCTTGGGGGTTGGTATGGTTGGACAGCAGCTAGGATAACCAGTTTTCTTTACTCCCCGACTCTGTCTCTGTCAGGGAGCAAGGCAAGTTGCTGTGCCTGTGACTAATTTTTAAAGACTCTTTCCCACTCATGAGCCAACTTTAGAAAGTTCAGACATTCAGGTTTTCTTAGGAGACACACAGTGCTGGCTTGCCAGTTCTGGTAGTGCTAGTGAAAAGAGCCCCTTTCAGGGTATTTTGGCTTTTAGGGTCAAATTCAGCCCCTATTTCCATAGCCACAGCAGGCCTCTTGGCAGAAGAACTGGTGCAGTTTTACTATGCAAAAGGAAAAGTGGCCATACTTGGTTGGGGAACAGGGGACTAGACATGACCAGACCCAGCCAGCACAATAACTCCATTCCAGTACCCTCTGTGGAAGGTGGAGCTTGACTCCATAGAGGGCCCGCAGCACAGCAGCACATGGGCTGGGAGGAGGCAGAGCATGGGCAGGATTGGGAAGGGATGAGACATGAGTATCTGCTACTTTATGGTTCCTCCCATCTCACCCTTCATGAAGGAGCACATAGGAAGCCACATAGGAAGTATGTGGCTACTCTAGCCATTGGGCTGTAGTAGGTTCCACAGAGTGACTCCACAGTGCTACACTGCCACCTGGGAGTGGAATGTCTGTTCAGACCCAGTGGTGAGCTGTGCCCCGTCCCGCAAATATTAGCTCAGCACCCATCCCAGCTACTCGGGCCAGGCAGAGGGCTCTGGATTTGGGCAATGATAATAATACATTAATCATGTATAGTACTATACTGATAGAACATCTGACATTCTACAAGTGCTTTACAAATATTAGTTAGTGGGCCCTCATCAGCTTAAAAAACACACTTCACATGTTGAATCCATATCTATTCAAAACTGAGACTCCAACTCATTATCAGGCGAGTCTGCAGTGGTTTTTACTGTCAGAGTTCAGGTTTGATTTTTAAGACTTAATTGTCTTAAATGTGGTATTTAGAAATTAAGTATAAATGAATGAGAATTAATAAGGACAGACAACCGTAGCTGAGAATGAGTGGGGCTCAGAACTTCTGCGTTCCCAGCAGCGCCACCCTCTTTCACATCACTTTACCATGCCTTGGTTTCCCCATCTGTGAAATGAATAGAATCATTCTTCCATGCCTCTGTGTTGTGGAGCTGAATTAATGCTTGCAGGTGACTTCTAGGGTCTTTGGCCCTGATCCTGCAAAGACTTATGCCTGTGCTTAACTTTACTCGCTAGAAATGGGGCTACTGATATGCTTAAAGTTAAGTACATGTTTCAACTTTTTGCTGGATCAGGGCCAGAATGCTCAATGCTTTGCAGGACCGAGTCCTAGATGAAGACTGATATATACTGGCATAGTTAATATTACAAACAATAGCACATTTCCTGCTAGAGTGTTTAGTGTACAATGTGCCATTTATTCCATGGGCTAACCTTTGACAGCAGTCTCTATCTGAGAATAAAAGAATAGCACGCAGGATCTCTGCAGAGGATGAAAGCTTGGGGAAATGAGGTGCCACTAAAATCTCATTCAACGATAATATTCCAGAGCTGTGCAATCTGATGTCAGCTGTGCTTGTAATTGCCATATCAGATAACTGCATATATTTATTATTTACCAGCACATGGTTTATTGATGCTCATTACAAGCTGTTAATGAGGTGTCTTCTCTGACAGCAACAATAGAGTGGACAGGCAGAGAGTGTGAAGATGCAGCCTCTTTGCCAGTGGATTTATTTCTTTGTTGGCTTTTGTACAATTATGTATACAATCAGCAAACAACAGCACCGTGAGAGTGAGGCTTCCTCTGGCATATTTTACTTGACATAACTCTTTGTGGGGTGCAAGGAACTGAAAGCTGGAGTTGGTGGACAGCAGTGGAGAAGGAGGTGAGGGAAGTGATGTTAACTGTGCATATGGAAAGTATTGATCCATGCTTAGATGAATCGATTTTTTACTTGGTGACTTCTAGAATGTATGCTGAGTCAATTTAATTTCTAGGGAACCTGGCCAATGCATTTACTGTCACCCATTGCAGTGGAACTACACTAAGGTACAGCAGATAGCTGAAAATGCAAGACATTTTCAGTCAACTCTGCATTTCATGGAGCGTTTTATCAGATACATTTGCCTCTCCCGGCATCTACTCTACAGACACGTACAAAGACAAAGGTTCTATTTTGCATATGACTGTGATAATGTTAGGGCACTATTCCTTACTCTTCTCTGACTTCACCAAGTCAGTATACAGGACTAGACTCATTGATCTAGTTATGTGTGTGAGTTGAGGAGAAGGGTCAGGCAAAAGTGGCTTTAGGCCAGGGATCGGCAACCTTTGGCACGCAGCCCATCAGGGAAATCCGCTGGTGGGCCGAGACGGTTTGTTTCCCTGCAGTGTCCGCAGGTTCAGCCGATTGCAGCTTCCACTGGCCACAGTTCGCCGTTCCAGGCCTGATGGGCCGCATGCCAAAGGTTGCCGATCCCTGCTTTAGGCCTTGACCAGTTCAGCTCTCACTTTGTTTCTCAGTGCAGATTAGAGCAGCCTAAAGGTTGCTCTAAACTCTGCTGGCTGCCAAGTGGCCCTGGGGCTGTTCTGGGAACTGGGGAATGGTTGGGGTGCAGGGACAACCTGGCCATGGCCCTTTTTCACTGGACACAAATTCTACGGCAGGGGAGGAGTGGCGTAGCAGCTACTAGTGGGGCTCTATGCAGCTGAAGGATTACTGTATACAGGGAGAATCCTCCACTGAATGGATCTGTTAGGTTTAAGGCAGCTTTGTATAGGGAGATTAGATAGCAGAGAGAAATTTGGACACATCTGACCACATTAGCAGCATCTGGGTGCTTTCCCACCTAATAGCCCAACTACCAGGAAAAAAGAAAAAAAATAGTTCATTTTACTTAGTAACTTTAATGGATTGGTGTTCTTCTAGTCAATGAATCACAGTGAAGGCATCATCTTCCACTGATAGTGCAAAGTAAAGTGACATTGCAAATTACAATGCAGCGTGTTTGAAGCATGCATGTGCAGGATACAATACCACTATTTCTGCAGGATTGGAGAGCTTGGGTGGACTGGTAATGGAATTTAATACATGGCCTTCCAGAAGGACTATATTGAATAAATTGGTAGTTTGTGTCTTGTTACTATTGGAGAGTTGGCAGAATTACAAAACTCCTAGGTACAGTTGGCATTAATCTATACCCTTGTTGGCTATTTTAACAAAGGGGACCAGGATGAGTAGTGATAGTGGAAGACTCACTAGCTCCTAGAGACAATCCTCCCAAAACAAGGGTAAGGGACATTGGATTGGCAGGGTGGGGTTGCTTGTCCTGTTGTTATATAGTCTATAAACAAAAAGAGCTTAGGTACATGGGTTGTTATCTGCTGTATTTCACCAGTGTGGCTGATTAAAAATTGGGAGACAAGGTGAGTGAGGTAATAGCTTTTATTGGACCAACTTCTGTTGGTGAGAGAGACAAGCTTTCGAGCCACACAGAGCTCTTCTTCAGGTCAGCCAGTCATGATAGATGTACACCCTGGGTCTGAAAGTCCTGTTTTTGTTTGTTTGTTGTTTAGGCATTATGATAAGTATAAAATTGGAATCTTTCTTTTGTGCAAGAGCCTGGCCTGTGTGTTTGAGGTACATGTCTGAGAGTGGGACTCTGGAAGCCACCAGTATGCTGTTGCTTGCAGCTACAATGTAGCTGCACAGGAGTGTAATGACATCATCACACTAGACACATGCAATGGTCAGTTTCAGGAAATCAGACCTCAGCTGTCCATTACAAGCACAGAGCACCCGAAGAAGAGTTCTGTGTGGCTCCAAAGTTTGTGTCTCTCATCAACAGAAATTGATCCAGCAAAAGCTATTACCTCACCCACCTATTCTCTCTAATATCCTGGGACTGACACAGTGACAACAACACTGCATACAAAAATTGGGAACTATTTTAACAATCTGTCTCTTTTTTTTTAATTAAAATATTGTTAGAAGTTTTTTCAAAATTACCAAACTTCCTGTTCACCTATTTTCTTGATCCCCTAGTTACATATGTCTATATTAGAAAAACAAACGAATAGGTTTTAAAAAAAACAACCACCACCTACGTAGATATTTACAGAAAACATAGACCAGCTCTGTTTCAAACTCTTGTTTCTGCACTCCCCTATTTCTGCATTTTCACTACTACAATATCTATTTGATATTTATAATCTAGCTCCTCTCTATAAATGTAGTTGGAAAGATAATGCCTATCGTTCCAGGAAAAGTTTAATTCTCCCTCTCTCATTGCTAAGAATACCTCCTGGGTTGTGGGATTATGATTTCCAACCAACACATCAATCACATGAAAGGCCAGAGTGCACATATTCATGTGTGTCTGACTTTGTGGGCCTGATTCTCACACCGGTGTAAATCAGGAGTAACTCCTTTGCAGCCAGTAGAACTAAACCTCTGTAAGTCAGAAGAGAACCAGCCCTGTGTGTGTGTAGCAGCCTGTGCTCTCTGACAGATCTGTGCAAGAAAAGTCCCTCAAATTGATGCTAACATTTACTTTCTGTCAAAGTCCTTGTCCCTGTTTGTCCCCATTTACCCTTATGCCTTGTAAATGTAACATTTCCAGTGCTGTAATTGCTTGAATACAGTACTGCCAACCTCAAGAGTTCAAAACTCATGAGTCAGGCCCTGAAAAATCAGGAGATTGGCTTAAATTTAAAAAGGAAAATCTAAAAACAAATAAATAAACCTTGTGTTTTATTTGCCTTTTGAGTTTTTAGGGTACACTCATATTATCAAGCTTTTCTCCACAACCATGAGGGTTAGAAACTCACTTAAAGCTGAGTCTCCCCTCACCCCCCAAATCACATACCTCTAGAGGCTTTAAGAAAAACACCCAACATGATAAAATCACAAGAGTTGCTGTGATTATTATTCCTTCTCTTATAGCACCCACAGGAGGTCTAGGCACTGCTTAGTCCCAGACCTGGAGCCACTTACTATGGAGGCTAGTGTTTACTACAGTAATTTCCCAGAGGGACAGCTTTTTAAAGGTAGTTAAATGCCTAACTTCCTTTAAACATCTGGCCCATAGTACACAGTAAGCGCTACTGCTTGGGACTTTGTGTTTGCAGGATTGGGCCCTCGCATTGTATTTGTAACTCTCTCTGAGTTCGATTTGCGCTGCATGCACAGATTCCCAAGGCAAACGTGGCTAGTTTAGCCCAGCTCGAGTGCCCTTACTCTTTGTGAGAGATGGTATGACAGATGCAAAGCAGGGACCAAAAGAGAGGCTCTGATTATTTTGGCCTTGGGCTCTTTACAGGCAATGGCCTTCTTGAGAGTCACCCGGCGTTTGGCCAGATCCCTGATGGCTTTGCACATTCCTTTTCTTTCTCTGAATGAATGCTCTAATCTGGCTGGAGGGCATCGCAAGTCCCAATAGCCAGTTTACTGCACCTGCTCATCAAGGATTGGAAACACCTGCCATGGTTGGAGCTTAGCATTTAAGTGCTGCTATTTGAAGACAAATCTTGTCTTTTGTCTCGGCTCCTGCCTTTTTCCATTTTTTTAAATAAAAAGCAGTGCTGGGTATTTTTAGGACAGGGTTTGTTTTCCTCTCATTTTCTGAAGAAACTGCTCTTGCCTTCCGTGTTAGAAGGACTGATGAGAGAGATTATTCAAATGAACCCAACATGTAGGATAGAGAAGAACAAGAGCATTTTTATTTGGCCTGCAGTCATTTTAAAGATCTGTGCTGATTTAAAAATATCAGAGTATTCTGCAGTCCTGCTCCCGAGCGTTGTAGTGTCCTTATTGTAAGCTGCAGTGTTTGGGGGGCTGTGCTATGAAATAAAGTGCAGTTTTTAATAGGAGCAGATGTGCTTCTTCACCTTCTGTCCTAAAACACAGTGTTCTACCTACATATGCCCCTTTAATTGTTCCAGATTGTTTTAATGGTGACAACAAACCAATAATACTAACCAGGGGCTGAGCAGAAATCAGTGTTTCAGGATAAGACAAGCATGTGTCAATCTTAAAGCTGTCTCTCTCTCTCTCTCTCTCTCTCTCCTTCTTTTTGTACAGGGGTATGTGTGTAAATGTAATGCGACCGAAAGCTGCTGGCTTGACAGCTTCAGACAATGAAGTGCCCTGTTTATCCACAGGACAGGGACAGCACAGCCCTGTGCAAGTGTCCCTATGCTGCCCCACCACTGCGCCTCAATCCCGACGTGGGCAGGCCACCTCTTGGGGTAAGCAGGTAGTTTAGGCCCATATCCTACAAAAGTCTACGCAGATGCTTAACTTCAAGCACATGAATAGGCCCATTGTAGTAAACTTGTAATGGGTCCACTCACGTCTGTGAGGTTAAGTGCATGCATAAGTCTTTGTAGGATTGGAGTCCAAATGACTTTCCCAAGGCCACACAGCTAATTAGCGACAGAACCTTGGTCCCCGCACTGACAGTCTGGTGCCATAGGGTCTGGGGAGCTGCTGAATTTGAGGACTAACATGGAGAATTGTATGAACATTAATGCTGAATGAAAAATAGTGATCAGAAAATGTGACAATGCTTGTTTCTAGTTCATGCCGTTGGAAGCCTTTTTGTGTTTGTATTGTATGAAATGAATACTGGGCAAATTTAGAACCAATAAAAGGTTATGCTTCTCTGCACCCTGTGGGGTCAGTCTGAGGAATTCATTGCTGCAGGGCCATCGTAGAAATAGAATCAAATACTCTGCCTGGATTTAAAAACACAAAAGGGGCCAGCTAGTTTTATGACATTTGTATTTCTACATGATAAGATAAGGTCATCAAATCTCCTGCTTCAGGGCAGAAACTGATTGCCATGGGGGTGTGGAAGGCATTTCTCCTATAGGTAGCTTAGATACAGTGATATGTGCTGCATAAATGCCTATAGAGTACTGTGTTGCAATTTGCTGGGGACATTCAGCCTCATCCTGTTACCACTGAATTCCAGATCCACAAAGGGACTGAAGTGTTGCAATACTGAATGAGCCACAACTAGGAGCCCCTTGCTTGTGTTCAGGCAACTGAGGTGTTGCTTGTGAGAATAAGTTAGGTGCCTGCTTAACTTCACACAAAATGGCCTGAGGTGGTAGGGAATTTAGACTGGTGAGTTTAGTGGGAGATTCAGGTTCAATTCCCCTGTGAGGAAGAAGAGGTTTGAACAGGGTTCTCCTACTCCTCAGAGAAATGTGCTAATCACTGAGCTATGGGATGTTCTAATATGGGGCTCCCTCAGACTCTTCTGCTGGTGCTGTTTCACATGGGATAAATAATCATTTAGCCATATGGTGAGAATGAGTCTATAGTCTAGTAGTGAGGGCACCCACCTGAGAGACCTCAGGGCCAGTCCACTGGCTCTAATGATGCTTTTAATTATTTACACATGGTGGAGCAGCTTCAGAAGGAGAGAGTGCAGGAGCCCCATGGCCATAGCGCCATGGTCAGAGATGTCTACCCCCCCGCATCAGCCTCTGGTTTGTGGATTGCAGTGGGGGTTAGATCAGAGATAGGCATCCAGACACCTAGTAAGGCAGCCGTGCACATGCTCAGAGGCATCAAGGGAATTCTTACACTGAAAATTTAGGCGCCAAAGTGAGTTTCGGCACCTACAGGGTTAGGAAGCAGCCAGGTAGGGGTTTTGTGGCTCACAGTGGTACCTAGAATTGGGATTTAGGAGCCTAAATGTGAGGTTTAGGTGCCTCAGTCCCTTTGTGGACCTGCTGGAAGTTTGTCATTCACTTCAATAGGCCAGATCCTGATGCTTTCATGCTGAGGCACACCTTACTCCAGGGGTAATCCTGTTGATTTCATTGGAACTATTCAGGGAGCAAGGAACTTGGTGTAAGGGTATTGAGATCTGACCTAAAGGGAGGGAGAGTTGTTTTTTCTCTTTGTTTTCCCTTGTCAGAAGCATCTAACATGAGCCACTGATGGAGGCAGGATAGATAGTAGGTTTGGTCTGATCTGGTAGGTAGAGCAACTTCTGGGTTCCACTGTTACAATTTTTCTTCAGACATCACCTCTTAGAAGGCACACCACCAAAAATCAGAGTGGGCTCTAAATGCAGCCTTAATTTGAGGTCCCTCAAATTTTACACAAGTTTATACTAAAAGAAGATGTTTATTTTTTCAGTGAGGATAACTACATGTGATTATTGTCCTTGTGCATTACCTATACATTTAAAATAGATGTATGACAGGGATCAAAATTCAGTAAAAAAAAGAATATTTCAAAAAAGTGTGTCTTGGTTTGCCTAAAAGCATCTCTTCATCTTTCATTGGGCATAAATTATGCCATTAATAGTAAGGCATACAGGGCCAGCTTGCATGTTTTTAACTAAGATCATAATATGCCCTACAGGGCATTATTCTGATTTTAATTACACCAGAGTGAAACTTAGAAATTGTTCAGGTGTAAATTGGAGCTACTCCAGATTTACAACAGTGTAATTGAGATTAGAATTTGGCTCACTATCAACTAAACGTGGTTTTTTTTTTTATCATAACAGTAGATTAGGAGAAAAAGATGCCATTAATGTAATGTACCATAGAGAGTTAATGACTGTAGTGCAGTGGGTAGAAGTAAAGCCATTGCAGGTGTGTTTTGTTAATTAGGTGCTAATTGGGCAGGTGCACATATAAATACAGAACACTAAAGGCTTGGAAGGGATTTGTGGCAGAGAGAATACTACAGTGGGATGATAGGTGCTGTAGCTAAAATAAAAAAGCAATTGTTTTTTTTTTTTTTTTTTTTATAATGACTTGAGTAACCAAAGAGGGCTGCATGCTGAAAAAGCATATAGACCAGTAAAGGTTATAAAGAGTGGAGGTGGTGATCAAGGAAATGGCTGGCATGCTAGGAGTGATAGTTCTAGGGACATCAGATGAGCCAGAATGTCTTGTGCTGAATGAGAAGGCAAATAGCAAGAGAAGCATAAGGAGGAAGAAAGCAAGTCTCAGAAAATGAAAACAAGAGAATAAGCCTAGGTATATGGGGGTATGAAAATAATAGAATGCCAGAGCAGCTAAAGCATTATCTACTCTGTTCAGCTGTGGGGAAACATGCTACTTTCTCAGGGTCATTATAACCCTATGTTGAGTAGTTCCACACAGCTAAGCAAAGGTACAAAATGCAGGTGAATTTAGTGACCCCATAATAGTTTAGAACACAAACAAATAAGCTATTACTGTGAACACTGTCAGTGTTTAAACAGAGGCCAGCTACCCCATGAAAAAGGAACATTTCTTTTCTTTAGAAGCAACTTCTTTGTCTTTGTAGCATCATCAGCGGGCTGGGTAGGTAGGTGTTTTCATAGTCATAGGAAAATAAGGTCCTTGCCTGGAAAAGTTTACTATTGCCTTTTGATTTTGTCATGCATATATAATGGAAAAGCTAAAAGGAGGAGTGGACATCTAGATTTGAGTGATAGTTTGTCTTTAGCATCCTTGTTTCCATATGATTCTCAGCTGGTGTAAAACCGCATCACTGAAATGGCTGTTCCATTTAGTCTGTGGAAGTTAGTAGTGGCCTCTAACCATCCCCATTTCTTAAACCTAAAAATGCCACTGTATTTGCTGTTTGTGCTCCTTCTCCATGCTGCCATTTTTAATTTTCTGCTACACTCTATCATGCATCTGTCTGGGTTCTCCTTGTAGCTAGGTTTCTTGAAAACTCAGGCTTTTAAGTTTGGTTAGTAGTACTGGCAGATTTGTCATCTTCAGGTGGAGGGTTTTTTTTTTTTTTTCTTTCAGTTTCAGTGTCAACATTTGGCAGTCATAAGTGAGATTTTTATTTGGGACTTCTATTGGCTGACTGTAAAGGGCATGTTTCAGAGTAGCAGCCGTGTTAGTCTATGTCCGCAAAAAGAACAGGAGAACTTGTGGCACCTTAGAGACTAACAAATTTATTAGAGCATAAGCGTTCGTGGGCTACAGCCCACTTCTTTGGATGCATATAGAATGGAACATATATTGAGGGGATATAGATACACACATACAGAGAGCATGAACAGGTGGGAGTTGTCTTACCAACTCTGAGAGGCCAATTAAGTAAGAGAAAAAAACTTTTGAAGTGATAATCAAGATAACCCAGTACAGACAGTTTGATAAGAAGTGTGAGAATACTTACAAGGGGCATATAATTGGAGACTGATGATGGGGTAAATCATTGGCCTCTGTCTAAATTGTGATCTTTTTGAAAGATGTAAGATTATTATTTTGAAAATCAAAAGTTGTGGGAAATCTTTCTTTGGAGCATAAATCTTAAATAGAATTGGGGAATTTATTATAGTGAGTAGAATAGGTAAGAAACAGTAGAATTCCATTAAGGTGTGTGCATGAGTGAGATTTCACTCTGTCTGATCCCCAGTTATAACCAATTTACCATTTTATAAAAATCAGTCATCAATGTTATGAGGGAGAGGTCACAGCCAGAAAAGTGACTCTGTAAAGTTATTGTCTTGGGGATTACTTTTTATTTTTACAAGTCAAAACAAGATTTGTCTGAGCACCAGCACTATGATCTCTGCCTACTGTCTGCAAATAAAACTCTTTTCTTTCTGCTTTGCACTTACAGCAGCAGCATTAAAGGTTCTGGAATTAGAATTTAGCTGGTAATTTTGTGGATATAGAAACTGCCTTGCCCTAACATATACAGCACATGTAGTTTAGTATGTTTCAAACACTGGCCAATGCTTACTACTTCAGGAGAAGCTGTTAACTATCCAATTGTTCAATAATCTACTAAATGGGATATAAGGGTGTCTTTTTCTTCCTGACCCTACCTGGTTATCATCTTATGTCCTGAAGCATGAGGATTGAGCATAGGGCACAACAGAATTGCTTGAATAGTTCCCATAGCTATGTTTGCTTTCCCACTCAGATTTAGCTATCTTGTGCTATGTGTTGCTTCATACATTTAAAAACCCAGCCTTAAACCAAAGTCAGTATAAATTGTCTTTTTTTCACACTGGTAAAAGTAACTTCTGACTTGATCAGACTGCTCTTGGGTCATACCTCAAAAGCAGGTGCAATGTGGTAACTGGCATATTTAACCAAATGATTTCCCCCCCTGTGATACAGAGACTAAACCACAGCTGCCATTGGTTTTACAGCAAATACTGCACTTGTCCAGAAGGAAGAGATTAGTCCCTCATGCTATGTGCTTGTGGTGTGCCCCTCTTTTTCTTTAACTCCCTGGGTATTGATTATCAGGCTACCATAAATGTGTCTCCCTCTCTATATTTGTGCAGCCCCATGCCATCTCTGTAATTATTGCGGCAGTTTCTATAGTTACTCTTCCCAGACTGGAGTTTTCATAGTAGTGGTGGTGTAGTACTTCAGAATCAGCTAGGGTATATTGGCTGAAATTCAGCATGTGCAGGAGTCTCTGAGGCACCGTCCCAGTGCTAAAGATGCTCTAACAGATAAGAGTAAGAAACCAGTCGTGTGTGGCTTCTGGGGTGTGATTTGAAGTGGGGCTAGATAAACATATCTTTATGACCAGTAAGACAGTGATTTAGTAGCTGGGCTGCACAAACTGATGCTAAGAGAAATGTTTTGAACCTTGTCCTTTGTGTATGTGTCCAAACTAAACCCAAACCATTTTAAGGGGAGAGAGGAATGTCTGGCTGTTAAAAGTTCAGGACTGGGAGTCAGGTGACCTGGGGTCTATCCTGGCTTGGCTGCAGACTCCTGCAGGGGCATGCACAAGAATAAAAAGTTGCCCCTCCCCCCATGGCCAGAGGAGCTGGCTCCCCCTCCCCCCCAACACAGTTGGAGGAGCTGGCTCTCCCCTTTCCACCCAGCCTCATGGCCCCAGCAGAGCAGTCCTCTCCCAGAAAAGCTCCCTCTCCCTGCCCTGGTCCTGGAGGAGTTCTGTGCTCCCACTGGTTGGGGGTGGGGAGGTTGCAGGCTCTAGCTTGCTTCCCCCCGCGCATGCCCGATTCCCTGGGTGACCTAGGGCAAGTCACACGTTCATCTCTTTGTGCTTCAATGTCCTCCTCTACAAAACAGTGATGAGACCTCCTTAACTCACAGATGTGTTGGAAAGGCAACTTTGTGACTTTGTAAAGTGCTTCAAGGTCCATAGATTGAGTGCACAGGATTATCACCAGTGTTTTGGAGCTGTTCTAATATTCTCCCCCCAAACAAACTTCCTCCCTTTCCTACCCCGTTTTGGCTACATACCTGAGAATCCCTTGCATAAAAGAAACTGCAGCTGCCTGATATCTCTCACCCGCTCTCACCCACAGGCCCTACTCACCTGGTGAGTTCACCTCTCTCACTACCTAGCTTCCCTGAGCACCTGGTACTGTCTGTGCCCTCAAGCCTGAACTCAGGCATTTTTAATATAGCTGTGTTTCACTAATGAAACCTGCCCACAAATACTTTGCATCCACTGGAAAAGCACAATGGAATGGAACATACTTAACACCATGTGGAAAGTGATAGACAGGAAAAGCAAGGGAGCTGTAGGCAAGCTGGATTAAAACACAAAGGGACTCTCCAGGTCAGGCAGTTTAACGGAGTCAGAGCAAAGGAAATGGATTGGACTGAATTCAGTTGTCATTGGAGGATGGCTGTTATGAGTAGAAGCAGCCAATGTATCAGAGAGGGATTGTGAATGAAGAAAGTTCTATCTGTGGTAGAGGATCTTGGGGCAGATAAAGGAGGAAGATAGATATTATGAGGGGATTTTATTTAGGTCATGCCTGTCAACATTATTTTAAGGGACGATAGGTCTTGTTAAACCCAATTTCACTTTTGATGAAATTAAAAGTATGGTAAATAAAAGGCAATTGCGTAGGGGTAATATCCTTAGATTTTGCAAGATGTTTGACTTAGTACTGCACAATATTCTGTTTGAAAAACTAGCACCAGGCAATATCAACTAAGCACACAAAATGGATTAAGAGCTGGCTAACAGACAGATCTCAAACAATAGTTATCAATGCAAGGGAGTGTTTCCAGTGGAGTTCCATAGGAATCAGCTCTAGGACCAATGCTATTCAATAGTTTTATCAAAGATCTGGTAATAAATATAAAATCACTGATAAAATTGGCAGATGAGTGGAATGGTAAATAATGAGGGACAGGACAGTCATACAGAGCGATCTGGAATGCTTGGTAAACTGGGCCCTTTCAGACAAGTTTAATGCAAGCTTTAAATGCAGACAAATGCAAGATCACATATCTAGGAACAAGGACTGCAGGCCAGACCTACAGAATGGGGGACTGTATCATGGAAAGGAGTGACTCTGAAAAGGATATAGGAGTCATAGTGGACTCAACGAGAGCTCCCAGTGTAATGCTGTGGCAAAAAGGGTTAATGCGATCCTTGGATGTATGAACACGGGAGTAGTGAATGGGGGCTGGGACAGGTTTTTACCTCTGTATGCAACATTTTTGACACCAATACTGGAATACTGCATACAGTATTCTAATGTCATACAGTTCTAATGTCCACATTTTTAAAAGGATGTTGAAAAATTGGAGATGGTGCAAAGAAGAGCCACGAGACTGATTAAATGATTGGAGAACACGTGTTCTAATTAAGATTACTATTTTGGGGTGGAGATCAGTGTTCACATAATTATGAATTTAAATAAAGTCCACGACCCCTGCAGCAGCAGCTCCTTTTCCCTCTGAGCATTACAACCTGGCCTACCTGGTGGCAGAGCCTCTCAAATTTGGTGTGTCTGCCCTTCTGTAGATGTGAATGGCATTGCAATCCTGAGTGCTACGTCACAATGCCTATCAATTTTGGCCCTTCAACTGTCAGTCTCCATCTATAGAGGGGTGGATGTGCCAAACCTGAATGGTGGAGTGACCAAGTGGGCCAAGTTGCAATGCCCAGAGTGGGAATCTGGGTCCAGTCCCACCGGACAGGAGCGCCACTGCAGAGTAAGTGTAGAGTGGGCTTGTCCCCAACCCTCCCTTCACCCTGGACCCCTTGATCCCCCTCTTTCCGTGACACATCCTTGTTTTCTTGCACCTCTGCTGTTAAATGTATTCAAATTTTCAAAAAAAATAGCCTCACTTGTAATGAAAGACTCAAGAAGCTCAATCTCTTTAGTTTAACAAAGAGAAGTTTAAGGGGTGGTTTGATCAGTCTGTAAGTAGCTACCTGGGGAACAGAATTTTGATGAGAGGGCTCTTTGGTTTAGCCGATAACAGCATGAAAAAATCCAGTGGCTGGTAGTTGAAGCTTGACAAATTTACACTAGAAATAAGGCACACATTTTAAACAGTGGGGATATTTAACCATTGGAACAACTTAGCAAGGGCTGTGGTAGATTCTCCATCATTGGTAATTTTAAAATGAAGTCTGTATGTTTTTCTAAAACATATGCTCTAGTTCAGTGGCTCTCAACCTTTCCAGACTACTGCATCCCTTTCAAGAGTCTGATTTGTCTTGCATACCCCTAAGTTTCACCTCATTTAAAAATTATTTGCTTACAAAATCAGACATACGAATACAAAAATGTCACAGCACGCTGTTACTGAAAAACTGCTTGCTTTCTCAGTTTTACCATATAATTATAAAATAAATCAATTGGAATATAAATATTTTACTTACATTTCATTGTATAGTATACAGAGCAGTATAAACAAGTAATTGTATGAAATCTTAGCTTGTACTGACTTCACTAGTGCTTTTTATGTAGCTTGTTGTAAAACTAGGCAAATATCTAGATGAGTTGATGTACCACCTGGAAGACCTCTGAGTACCCCCAGACTCCCTGCAGGGGCATGCACAGGAATAAAAGTTGCCCCTCCCCCCATGGCCAGAGGAGGCCCCCCCCCAATGCGTATAGTATAGTGTAGTATAGTATACTTGTACCCCTGGTTGAGAACCTCTGCTCTAGTTTAAACGGGAATTAATCCAGAGAAGTCCTATGGCTTGTGTTATGCGGGAGGTCAGACAACATGACAACAGTGGTCTCTTCTGGCCTTGGAATCTATGAATCTGTAGAGAAGAAAATCTTAGATGCCACTCCACATGTAAAATACAACATCAAGATAGAGGAACTATAAGAAATAATCAATAGAGGAAAGGATTAATGGAAAGGGCTCAGATTTGTAAGTGGAAATGGTCAATAAGGATCAAGTATTTTGTGATTTTAAAGGCAATTACTGTACATTTAGACTTCAAAAAGCTATTCTTGACGTCCTCTTAGCCAGATAACATTGCAGATGATCCCATGTAATAAAATGGTTTGTTTACATATTGGATGCCCCAAAATTAATGGCATCCATTGCGCTAAGACACAATGCTATAACCCGGCAAGAGCAAAGTTGAATTAAGGAACTCCACAAATTTCAGGAGGGATAGTAACCTCAAGGGTCATTCGTTTATGTGGTGTATTTTAGGTAAGTGGGTATTTAATACTATATTGTCATTGTGCCAGAAGTTCCTTAATCTCAAAATGGAAAATTAAAATCCTTAGATTCTACTTTGAGGCTCTTTAAAAATGCTGTAAGGCATGTGTAACACTACACAAACAAACAAGCAAGCAAAAGGATGATGGAAGGCAAGACAAAACCAGTATGGCTAAATGACAAGGCTCAGGAGATTATTCAGACTGGACAGGTAATTTTCAGAAAATGGAAATCTAGAGCACATAAATCCAGTAATAAGGAACATATATTTTACCTGTGTACTTTAAGATGGAAACTAGGAAGGCTTAGCGGGAGCTTGAAGAACAAATAACCAGTGGCATAACAATAAATAATAAGAAATTCTTGAAGTGTATTAGAAGCAGGAAGTCTGTGAAAGAATGGGTGGGTCCACTGAATTAGCAGGGAGTCATGGGAGCAACAAAGGAGGACAAGGACATTGCAAGCAACTAAATTATTTCTTTACATTAGTCTTCACAGAGGATATTGGGGAGATTGAAGATTAGGATAAAAGACAATACTGGATAGAAGAGCATTCAGACAATAGGATAGAAGAGCATATGGTAATGCCTTTGTAAAAGGATAGCATAACCTCACCTGGAGTACTCTGTTCAGTTCAGGTCAACCTGTCTCAAAAGATACAGTAGAAATGGGAAGTCCAGAGATGGGCAACAACATATCTTTGACAGATGGCCTTATAATCTATGAATTTATACATTTCCATATAAGAAAGTGAAAAAAAATGATCTGTTTAGTTAAGGAGGGGACATAGAGGTAAATAAAATGGTCCATGGTATAGAGAAGGGAAATTGGGTGCACCTATTTGCCCTCAAGCAAAGGGACATTCAATGAAATTGGAAATATGTAAAACTGATTTTAAAAAATTGACACAGTGCATAATTAACTTGTGGAACTCATTGTCACAAGATCACTGAAGTCAAGAACTCTGGCAGATTCAAAAAAGATTTAGACACTTAATGGATAAGAACATTCCAAGTTAATTTAGATTACATTTTTAATATGTCATAAACCCATGCTCCAGAGCTCAAGTCAATCACAAACAGGGCATTAGGAAGCACACTCCTCTTAGACTGGATTATTCCATAACTGTTTATTATGGATTTCTTGCACTGTATTTTGAAGCTTATGGTACTGGCAGCCATTGTTGGAGAAAGAATACTGAACGAGAGGGACCTTTGTTCTGATCTATTATGATAATTCTAGTGCTCTAATGTTCCTGTTATTTGAGAGGCACAAGTGTGCAGAGGACATTACAGAGAGGGTTTGTTTTTGTTTCATTGTTACTTTCAGAAACAGGTAAAGCATTTACATTTTTTTTTTGAGCGCTAAAGATGGCAAAGCAAAGGTAGTTCTGGTGTTTCCAAAACACACTGGATTATTTTCTGGTTTTGTCCCAAAGCCTACAGTCGGAGTTTGGAAGCCTTCTAAATCCGAGGGCAGGTTTTGAATGATATCCATTACAAAGTGGTGAAAAGAGATGTTTTGTCCTCATATCTTTTAATGCTACAACGTTTGCACATCTAAGACCCAGTTAACCACACACAAAACAGGGCCCCGGCTTGGCTCCAGTACTGCGTTCAGGTTCCTTTTGCATACCAGTCACAAAGGCATAGCTACCATGATAATTTTAGACCTGGATCCTTTTTTTTTCCCCTTCCTCTGAAGTGTTAGGATTTCCAGAGGTAATGCATATTATGTCATCCTCTTGATAATCACATGCCATTGAAACAGTAGTCACCCACTAAAGGAGTCCCAGAACTGCATAGAGAATTGTGTGAGAGAGGAACAAAGACTTTAGAGTCATTTTCAGTGGCGAGCACACACATATAACAACGGATATGTTGACAAGTAGTCAAGACATTGATTGCCCAGTAGGTGTCTTTCAGATTCTCCCATTTCTTTGCACTCTTTTCTGCTGCTAGTAGAGGCCCCAAAGACCTTTCAAAGGCAGGCAGCCATTGCTACTGCTGAGAAATCCTCCATATAAACTGATCAGACCAATAGCTGAATGGCTGACCCAAATGGCCTTTCCCCCCAGGATTTGTGATATCAGACAATGGAGCTAACATTCTACATGCATTCAAGGATGGAAGGTCTGTACACATACCATCTTTTGCTCATATTCTCTTAACCTGTCTGTGCCTGACTTCCTCTTGGGGAAAAGAGAGTGTGACGTATGTTGGCTGCTAACCATAAAATCTTTGGGCATTTCATACATTCAGGAATAGAAAATGAAAAGTAAATGGGGAAAACAGCAGAGCTTCAGGGCATGACAGATTTGTCATATTAGCTATAGGAGGAGGCCATCAGGTGGAACTGCAACTTCAATGAGCCAACAAAGGCTCCTGCAGCAACACAAACAGTGATTAGCTGTATAATGACAAGCAATGTGTAAAGCAGGGGTTCTCAAACTGGGACCCCTCGGGGGTCACAAGGTTATTACATGGGGGGGTCACAAGCTGTCAGCCTCCATCCCAAACCCCGCTTTGCCTCCAGCATTTATAATGGTGTTAAATATATAAAAAAGTATTTTTAATTTATAAGGGGGGGTGGTCTCACTCAGAGGCTTGCTATGTGAAAGGGGTCACCAGTACAAAACTTTGAGAACCACTGGAAAGGACTCCTGTAGGAGTTTAGAACAGGCCATAAGAACATAAGAATGGCCATACTGGATCAGACAAAAGGTCCATCTAGCCCAGTATCCTGTCTTCTAACAGTGGCCAGTGCCAGGTGCCCCAGAGGGAATGAACAGAACAGGTAATCATCAAGTGATCCATCCCCTGTCGCCCATTCCCAGCTTCTGGCAAACAGAGGCTAGGGACACCATCCCTGCCCATCCTGGCTAATAGCCATTAATGGACCTATCCTCCATGAACTTATCTAGTTCTTTTTTGAACCCTGGTATAATCTTGGCCTTCACAACAGCAAAGAGCAAAACTATTTTTCATGGCAAGTTTCTAGGGATATTGACCTTGCCTTATAGACCTGTTGACTTCTTGCAAAATTAATCATCGAATATCAATGATGTATAGATTGTCACCATCAGATGATGGTTTCTTGAGCAATGGCTGTATATAAGTCAGCAACCTGTCCTCAAGGAGGCATTGATAATCTTCAACAATGGGCTCCTCTCTTCCTCAAAGCCAGGTCAAATATGGATCCAGAGCACGAGTTGTGGAGGAAGGGTTTCCAACAATTACAGTACCTCAGGGAGCGACACTGGATGAAACAAAGCACAGAAGTAGCAGCATTTGTCCTCTCAAGAATTTGCCCTGCTGTCAAGGAAGCAGACAGCTCCACCTAAAGCTGAAAGATTTATCTGCAAAGTTATAAAGAAATTACCTTAAAAGAGGAGGCACTTGAATCAGCCATCAAATGAAAACATCTTAGATTTTCCAAGCTGTTCACCACCTGAAACAAAATATGCTGATCTAAACTTTGTAGATAATGGAGGCAAAGAAATGTTTCCTTGCTTCCTAAAAAGTCATGACATGCAAGATTTAAAAAAATGTTTGTTACAGTTCATCAGCTTCAGCCAGAGAGCTCTGCTGCTGGGGCTCCATCCTTCTTCATTCCCACTTCAAAAGTCATAAGCCACCTGTGAACAAGGTGATCCATAAAGCTGAAATGGGGGAAGAGAACACCAAAGGGCCATTTCAGGCATAGTTGAGGACACAAGATCATTATAAAATTCCAGAAAAGATTTGTTAGAGAGCTTTGTCAACAAGACACTGTTCTTCCTCAGAGTCTTTTGGAATTCTCAGCATCAGAGAGTTGAGAGAGAGCAGTCCTTGGTGAAGATCAAGTCAAGTGAACAGCCCTTTTGGTGAGTGGGACAATTCAACCAGGGCTGCCAGTCAAATGAAGAGCTGCGGGTGAGTGAATGTGCAGCTAAGGGGTCAGATGGGTCATCAGCATAGAAGCTGAAGTCATCAAAGATACGTGTGGGAGATTGTGAGGTGAGGAAGAAAGATCCAGGAGTTGAAATCAGAGAGGCAGGTTGATGGGAAGGAGTTGGGTGGATCATAGATGACAGCAACATGGAGGGGGAGAGGAGAGAAATATTGGATGCAGTGATGTCCAAAAGAGGAGAAAGAGTGGGAATGGGGAGGAGGGAGGATTGGAAGCAGCAGGAACAGGAGAAGAGGAGCCTAACACTCCTGTCTGATTCATGATGTGGAGTGTGAGAGAAGGAGAGGCCTCCGTAAGGGAGGGCAGTTGGAGAGGCAGTGTCAGACAAAGGGACTCAGGTCTCTGCCAGCTATGAAGAGGTCATAGATGGCTGCGATCTTTTTAGTGATCAAGTGAGTGGTCCAAAGACTGCAAGAGAATGGGAAGAGTGGGGAGTGGGTATGAGGTTAGGAATGGTGGTATGAGAGGGGCAGAGCGGGTGGCAGGGAAAGGGCTGGGGGTGGAGAGGATGGACTTATAGGGAGGGCCAGAATTGAGGCACATGTGACCAGAGGTGAGGAGGAGATTGGGGGAAGGTGTGGGTGTGGGATCTGGTTTTGTGTTGGTGCAGGGGAGGGGACAGATCGGGATGGAGATGGGCAGGGAAGAAGATATTGATGGTAGGAGCTGTAGAGGGGTGAAGGTAACAAGGATGTGGAAATGAAGCCAGTGGGGAGGGGAAGGAGGAGGACAGATACTATGATGTAAAAGAGGAGCGTGGTGAGAGCCATGGTGAATGGCAGGTGGACAAGGTTACCAATAAATAAATAAAATAGAGCAGAGTTTGAAGACCGTTGTTAAAGGTGTCTGTGTTGGGGGGGATGGACACTGGGACAGGAGCAGCTGTCTGGGGCTTCTAGTAGGATGCCTGCGAGATAGTGGCAGTGTATTGCCACAAGGAGGGGGAAGAAGGTGGCGAGGTGGGGGAGATACCAAGACAGAAGCGGCTCCCCTGTGCTGATAGCCAGATCCCTGCCAGGAAGCTTTAATAGGCATGCCCGGGAAAAGGTAGTTTCACTCTAAAACAAATCCCTTTTCTTTTTTTTCCAGCGGTTTATTATTTTAAGGTAAAATAATCATTGGAGTGAAACTAGCCATACAAAGGTCTCTGCTTGGGCCTTGTTTTTTGTCTGTTTTGCAAAAATTAAAAAGCTGTACTCTGCTGATTTTGCATGACAGAAATCATTTATCAGAGTACTTTTTAAAACTAGTTTCAGCCCTTTTTTTTTTTTTTTTTTTTTTTTCAAATCTAACACAATGGTATGGATGTTTAAAAGCAAACCACCTTAGAAAGTGCTGTGACATTCAGTTTTTAAGAAACCCGGTTTAATTATATTTTTGCTAATTAAGAGTTTCATTACTGGGATCATATGATTACATAAATACTCCAAAGACCTGATTGTGAACATAAAATGTGGATGAAAAAGGATGCCTCATCATTTAATTACCTGCTAGATTGGAACAGATCCATATTGTAGATCAAGAGGGACATAATATGCAGGCTTCTCTCCCTCTCTCTCTTTGTTTTGTTTGAAGAGCTTTTTGTTTGTGTGTGTGGGAGTGGGTAATAGGGGGCTGGCGGAGTGCTGTATGCCTGAATTGAGAGAGCTAATTACCTGAGACCAGTATTACAACTTTTTGAGAATATTTTATTTCAAACTACAGTATTCAACAATAAATGTGTGTAAATAATGTCCAATACTGATCTATAGAATACATCTTCTCTCGCTAATACTTGCAAATTTCCCCTTCCCACTTTACAAAAAATCCCCTCCTCTTTCAGTGGGAGAATGTCAAATAACACAAAACCCTACCTTTTCTGTGTTACGTGGGGGTTTAGCTCTCATTGACTTGAACAGGAGGTGTGCACGGCATGCCAATGTATGCCAAAAAACTGGGGTTGCTCACCTTGTGTCCTTCAGCAACAATTTGCTGGTTGGCAAAAATCCTGGCTTTCTTTTAAAACGGATGCTCCCTGCTTGTGCGGAACTTGCTGGGGTGATGTGAGGAAGTCTTCTGTGATGACTTGCTGGTGGAGATGACTGGAACACCAAATTCACACACTCCTGAACCTATCTCTATTGCCTGGCCCTTTTAAACCAATTTTCAGCTCCCTTTCCCTGGAGGGAGCTATCACAGTTTTGTTGTGCAGGGACAGCTGAACATGTGTATGTGAAAAATAATCTTTGTTTTCCATTATCTCACTGGTTTTTGCCATTGGAATTTCCCCCCTTCCTCCATGTTCCTCACAAGCCATTGCCTCATAAAGCTAGAAATCTGACCTTTGTTCTTAGTGATCACAAATTACAGCACATGTTTTCTCAGCAAACTCCAGTCCTGTTCAGGCTTAGTACGATTTCAATCACCTGTCAGATTTTACAGGATCAGATCTGACATTAGCTCTTATAGCAGAGTTGTGTGCCCTGGAGTGAGCCTGCAGGAAAAACACAGAAGATGCTTATTCAAACTTTTGGGAGGTTTTTCAATGAACATCCAAATCAGATTAGGCTTCTCTCTTCCTACCTGGCATAAAATAGATTGATCTGAAACAAATACAATAGAACACAGTTGCTATAAGAAGTAAAACAAAAAGGCTCTGGCCAATGTACCACACATTCTTTCTTAAGTCACTAGGGCTGCAGGATCTGGAAACATAGAGTAGATAAACAATTGCACTTTATCAGAGCCAGAGGCAAAAACATCGTGTTCCAGGGAAAAGTGAGCTGAACTTTGGTTGTTGGATCCCAGAGAAAAGGCAGTGGAATTAAAGACAACAAATACAAGAGAGTGTTTGTATCAGATTTCCAGTACTGATACTCTGTGGTCAATCAGCTCAAATTATATTACCCAATTGTGGGACAAACCTCTGCCCGTGCCCCCGGGCTGATGCTCAGGCAGGGTTAGCCTAAAAAAGTGACACTACAAATGACATTGGGTGTTGCGTGTGCATTGTCTGTCTCTCAAAGATTCCATCTCCACTGTGTTCAGTTTACAAACAGAAGGATATTTTTTTCCACTGTCAGCCCTGAAAATGTGATCGGGGATCAGAAAACCAAATTTGGGTCTCTCTGTTTCCCACCTCCTTGACAATGATAAAGATTCTGTAACTAGAAGTTGATGCGTGTCATAACAGAATCCGTTTTACTTTCCCATTGCTGTGTTGGCTCTGTAGAGTGAGGAGGAGGAGGAAAAGCTTATTTCTAGTCATGAAAGTAAACAGATCTGATTTTGAATATACCCTCAGGGTAGATCAGAGGTGTATGAAGAGTTTATTTCCTCCCAGTCACTTTTCTAACCATAAGTACATTTTTAGGTTCAGGTTGATTGGCAAATGATTGACAACACACACAAGTGTATGCACCACACTGTGACTTCGCAAGCCCTGGTTGTGCTGGGGATGGCACAGAGGAGGGGCGTTGCCCTTGTGGGATCTCCTGGAGACACTATGCCTGAGGAAGGGAGAATGCTTCCTGGAGCATGGCCTCTTCTGCACCCTTGGACAGGGCACAGCTATCCCCACTCTGTGTGGGGCCAGTGTACAGACTGACTGGGGCTCATGGCCCATGCCTGGCCATGTCTGTGGAGTCTAGCAATCAAAGAGCTTAAATGATGTGTTGCTGTATGGAATTGTCCTAGCAATTGATTATTGTTTCTAAATGCACAAGCATCTAACTAAGAATGGGTGAAGGGGTGTGGAGAAAATAAGCGTTCTAAACCACCTCTCATCCCCCAGACTGAGCCATTTGAAAGTGCTTGGTAAAGCATCATCCCCTGGGTGACTCCAACCTCTATGTCATACAGCACCTGTGGGGAGGGTAGCATGAGTCTCCAGGTTCACGCATGGCCCAGATGATTATTTTTTTATTCTTCTGAGAGCCTGTGTTCTTCACTGACAGCCAAGTATCCCACTGTCTCCCATACTCCATCCTCCAGCTCACCCTCCAGGCTTCTTCAGAGGATGGCTTTCTGCACTCAAGCCAAACGGGTGACCCACTGCTGCCCTCCTGAACAGTGGAATCCAGATGTAAATGAGAATCAGGAGCTTCTGCTCTGCACCCCGAGTGCAGTAAGAGGTGGGGGTTGGGGGGGTTGTTGTTGGTTTTTTTCCCCCAAAAATCCTTCCCAGTCAGTTTTTATTATACAGCATGTGAAATCTCTTTCCTGGGCCCATGAGATATTCAGTCCCCTTGGAAGGGGCAGGGATTTTCTTATGTTCTCCCAGCATTTCCAGTCTTGTACTGCACCTTGGGGCAGAAAGTGTGGCCAAGTGTCAGTGTGCCTTTGACACTGTAGGGAGATTACATCAATGGTCCGGGTGCAGGAGATACTGCTTTACACCAGGGAGAAGAAAGCTGGTTTGGGATGGGAGGGAGCAGAGTGCTGGGCTGCCTCTGAAAAATGCCAGTGTGGATGGGATGGAAAGGAATGGATATTCCACGTATGAGTTTTCTTAAAGCTTATCTGACACAGGTCAGAGCAATCCAGACTGCAGCCAGCCCCTCCTTTCCTCTGTTCTCTCCCACTTGCCAGTGGCATCTAGTCTGTGATACACGGGGTCTGGAAACAAAGGACCTAAACTTCTAATGAATTGGGCTTTTCCACAATGCATCCAATAGTAGGCATAGGCAACATTTTACCTGGAAGACCTATAATTCTCCTCAGCAGAACATGTGCTCAATAACAAAAGGTACTTTAAACAGTGCCCCTCTGCCTTATTGAGGCTGCCAGGTTGTTCACAAAGCTTGGACTCCACCCCTGACATGGTGCTGCTGCTTTGGTGCACCTCAGTGGAATAAGCATTACGGGACAAATCCTGGGCCCATCTGGAGTAGTTGGGCCAGATAAGGAGAAATAATCCCCCCTGGCCACAGAGCAGCTCCACAAAGGCTACTGCAGCCAGGTGACCACACTACCCTATGTGGCTCTTTGGAGAACCACCCAGAGAAGGTAGGGGAGAGGGTAGGGCTGGAGGCGCTGTGAAGAAGAGAATCTTCTGATCTCATTCCTCCCTAGCCCACCCATGTCATGTCTCCATGGAGCTGGGCTCTCAGACCATGCCCTTCTGCTGCCTCCCCATTATCCCTACCCCCCACCTTTGTGCAGCAGAACCCCATCAATACTGCACTAAAGGTAGGATTTGCACCTATACAGCATCCCTGCATGGTGCTGTGATCTGCAACAGGGAAGAGCACTATGCTGTTAAATTGACTGCTGCAAGTGGCATATAGAGAGATAAAGACATTTATTTTACTTTGATTTTACCTTATTTTCAAAAGAGGGGCAATGCCCAAGTGACACAATCACCTAACATAGTGAGTCCTAGTTGGCACCAGCTGGGTCGGCACTATGAGATTCTCATGTTTGAATTTTTTTTTTTGCTTTGCAGTGTTAGCAGCATCACCATTATCATATAAACTCAGCAAGCTCCCTGGAAAAGAGTGAGGCTAATGTAAAGCAAATTGCCTTAGCATTGGCAGGGAATGGGTCAGAGAAAAGCTAAGTGATATTAGCCTCTTTTTTTCTTTCTTTCTTTCTGCTCCTGGCCTAAGCGGCCTGGAATTGAAATCATAGTGTCTCTAGGGCAGTGCTGCTTAATGGGGCAGCTGGTGAAGAGAGCTGAGCACATGTTTCCTTTGCAGTTTTCATCTTCATACTTCACAGGACCAGGGACTGATTGATGGAATTTTTTTTTTTAAACACAGCTTTCTCGAGGCCTAAAGCCTGCTTCTCTCAGCCACACTGAACATATGTCCACATATTCCCTTGGGCAGTATTTAAATGTGTGCATCCATGTGGCTGTATTTGTTTAGTGTGTGCTCCCACTGATCTAATAGGACCTTTCCCATGACCCATTGCTTCCTTAAGTTTGCCACTTGCTGCTGTTAAGCGAGAGGGGCTTTAACTTGGATGGCTCTAGCTGTAAATGAATGGAATTTTTTTTTCTTTTCAGTTCTTGAGCTGATGGATAGTCTAATACAGTTTAGCTGAGAACCTTCCTCAGAGCTGTTAAAAAAACCAAATCCAAACAGACCCCATCTGTTACAATCCTGTGTCAATTTATATGACTGCAAAATTTGTAAGGTTATGTTCTGCCTGTTAATAAACCTTCTTGTGACAACACTAGATACCTATAAAATACAAAGCAAAATGTACATTTCTTGCCATATTGGAGCAGATAACCCTGACGTTAAACCTTTCTGAAAAAAAAACTGTGAAGGTGCATGAAATACACTTTCCTACAGTGAAAAACTCAGCTTTCTATTTAGCTATTCCAGGAGAACCATGCAAGGGAGATGGAATATTGAGTAGAACTATTGCTAGAGACATGTTGTTTGTAGAAACTAAGATCTCTCTGTAAAATACTGATTTTGCTTCTGCACAGAGACTAGAGGCAGATTGAACAGGAGTACTTGTGGCACCTTAGAGACTAAGTCTCTAAGGTGCCACAAGTACTCCTGTTCTTTTTGTAGATACAGACTAACACGGCTGCTACTCTGAAACCGGTCATAGAGGCAGATTATTTCTCTATGCCAACTAGTGCAGCTTCATATGTGGGTATGTGCACATGATAATTTTGCTTTTTAATTTTTTGCATACAAGTTATATTTAAAAAATTTTGAATGAACCTGTAATGCAGATGAAGAAGGAGGATTTTAGAGAGGTGAAATTTATGGGTGAAGGAATGGTGGCTGACTCAGTACAACCAATCAAGTTAAAAATTTTGTAAGTCTTATACAAATTGTGTTTACCATCACAACCTAAACTGTAAGTTAACAGTGTAACTTATCCAAAGTGCTCAAATATTAAAAAAGCCTTTGTCTTACAATAATGTCTAGAGGCCTCGGTTGAGATCATTGCCTCGTTGTGCTGTACAAACACAGTGAGACAGTCCCTGCCCTGGAGAATTTAAATTAAATAGATTATACAGACCCTGAGTTGGAGGAGAAACAGAGGCCCAGAAAGGTGAAATGTCTCATGCAAGATCACACTGCAGAGCAGTGGCTAAGCTGGGACTAGAATCCAGGTCAGCTGGCTCCATGTCCAGCACCATATGCACTGAGTAGAACACACTGTCTTCCCACTTTATACAGGGCCAAACCCTACTTCCACTGAAGTCAATGGGAAACCTTCCATTTTGTTCAATGGGAGCAGGTTCATACATTCCCCATAGGGTTTGTACATCTCACCAGCTACAAAATACATCTGGCAAGTCCCACTGTCCATCCCTTAGCGTCCTATGGGGACCTCATCCTGAGTGCAATGAGCTACATCCTAAGGACTAGTACAAGTGAGAATATGTGTACCTAGAGACACCTTGCATCTTGCCTTCCATAAGAATGGGAAAGAAGTGTTAATCAGGAATAAAGCATCCCCTTCCCACTCCTTAATTCTCGCACCAGAGGAATTTGGGCCCTGTTTTCCCCAACAAAATAGAAAGGGCCATTATCTTAACAAGCCCTTCCCTGACTTCCTTTCACCAAGGACATTCCATGAAACAATGTTCCACAGTGTCAGTTGTAGTGAGGGCAGCCTGGTTTGTTAAACTGTCCCCAAATTCCAGTTCACCTTTACCTCAAACCTGACCTTCCCTCACCTGCTGGTAGAATATGTGCCTGGAAGCACCCTGACCCTCTCCCTTCATGTTCCCCAAGCCTGTCTACATTTATACATTATCATTAGCTAATCTAGAAGGTTTTCTGCTTTTTCTCCACTTTCTTTTTGCCACCACGTTCCCTCTCTTTTCCCAGTGGAGACCACCATCCTATCTCTGATGGAGCTAGATCCATACAGGACTTGCTTCTATGCCTCTACATCCCCCAGTTTCAATATCTTGACATGGGGGGGTTAGTTGAGGGAAAGGGATAGGATGACCCAGAGACATCTGGGAGCAGCCCCTCACACACAGTATTCCAGCCCCTCTTCATTATTTCACAGGTATGACCCTTTTTGGTCATCCTCGGTAATAGCTGATGTGATGAGACTTGTGGTGGATGAGACAGTGACTACAGTTGTCCCCACTGGGTTTTTGGGAACTGTTATAACCTTTGCAAATAAGTGAACAGAAGGGGTAACCGAGAACACTTCTCGGTATCTAAGCCCCAGAGCTTCATTATCCTTTAACCTATGCACCAATGCCCTTTTTACCAAGGAGTCATTTTTCTTCTCCCAATAAACCCAGGCAATATAGCTCCATCAGCCTCTTCATGATTCACTGGGTATGTGGAAGATACCCTCCACCTAAGTGAAGGAAGCAAGAAAGTGGGGAGGAGGGGGCCTAAGAAGCAAAAGCAAGTGCTTGTGCAAAATCTCTACCTTCGGAGCAATAGAAACTGGACATCCTCTCCAGCTCTCTACTGCCTTCTCCAGGGCCTTCTCCTAAGTCCATATCTTGGTTCATCCTCCACTACAGAATTCCACCCCAGCTCCCAGTATCATCTTCTCTTCTTTCTTTATCTTTAAAACAGAGCCTTTTTCTGAGCTTCAGGCAGAGACCCCGCAATGCCAAACTGCTGGCTCTTTGATATCTCTCTCTGCCCACCTTTCCTTTTATTGCTGTCATCAAGTGCCATGGTCATCCCCTCTGGTTCCTTAGCTCAGAGTGTTTCAATTAGTCTCTGCTCCTCTGGATTAATGCACCACTCAGGTCTGTTGCTGCACCCTTCTGGTATCAACAAGTATCAGGAGTGCTGCTTCCACTGCTGCTTTCTCAATGGCAGCCATTCCGGTCCCAGTAATCATTTCTGTCCCTGTGACTATTCCAACTCCAAGCATTGTTGTCTCCTTGTGACATTTCTCTGACCTACCTCAGCCCTTTCCATCCTCACCAGTGGCTATACTCCTCCAGGATTTCCCATTGCCCTCCATGCCTTAGTTTTACTGCCAGATGAACAGCAGCCACTGGCCCAGTTTCTGTAATGGCTGCCTGAGATCTGCATCTCTTTAGCTATCTCAGGCACTCCCTTGGCTACCACCACTCCTCCTGCTCTCTTAATTACCCAGAGGACTACCCACACCTGCTCAGTCCCTCATCAATTTTTCTCCTCCAGGCACATTGTCCATTTTTGCCTTTCTAAAGGCCTCTCAATCCTGGCCCCAGCTCAGGCAGCCACTGTTACAGTGCTCCCCACCCCTACTCTTAATCACAACTTTGAGGGGACTTCTTCAGCAGCCAATCAGAGTTGAGATTTCTTCATATGTACTGAGATGTTATGAAACACCCATGGCTTACTTAATTTCATGTTTCTGGGGCACATCTGCTAGCCTCCTCCAGCCACACTGGCCCTCTGAAAACACTGGTAGAGGCCATGCCTCTGGAACAATGCAGCAGAAAACTCCAGAGGAAGAAAAGCTGGTTGCATGGATGAGCTTTACAGGAAATCTCCTCCTTTCAGATTCATCACTGCAGGCATGAGCGGTTTGGAGGATTCTACTTAGATTGAGTCTGCAAGAGCTATACAGGGGAACTAGGGAAATTCTTTAGAAACTGGAAAAAGAAGAGTTGTGTTCTGTTGTTATCCTGAATTTGATTCAAGAATTGATCCCTTCTTAAAATTCAGAAACTGGAATTAATGATGGGTGTGTGAAGGATTATATTTCATCTCTTAAACTGGTCTATCAAACCTACATAAAAATGATATAGTCCAAGGTATAGAGGATGTACAAATAAGCTAAATTGGGATTCTCTCACTTGAAAAACTATTCTTCTAGCCAATTACTTTACAGTTATAAAAACTCAAGTTTAAAGTGCTACAGTCTTTGTATGAAAATGTACATGTAAAGAACAAAGGATACAAGTGCATTTTGTTTTTTAATCAGGCATTTTCAGTTCACTGTTAGACAATAACCTCCCCTTTTAAGAATCACTTTCTTTGATCCTGCATCATTCCCCTCCAAGCAACTCCTTCCTACTTTGTCAGCTCATCTCTGCATCAAATTCCCGGCCACTCTCTGCTTCATTTGCAATCCACAGGACACCATTCTAAAACATTCTTGGACCATGCTTTGTCTGCCTGTATCACAATGTGGCCAGCAAATTGTCACTTTCTTTCCTTTTAATAAATAAAAACATCATATATCTTTGTTTATTGCTAAACCCACATTTGTTTTCCAGTCCTTCAATGTGATCTCCAACATTGCCTTCTCCCCTCCTCTTAAGTTTGTCTTCAAGGGCTTTTCCATTTTCTTTTTCAGTGTCCAAGTTTCAGCACCGTAGGTAACATCAGGCAGAATGCATGTGCATGTGCAACTTCTGCTTCAGGCAAGGGGCATCCTTCCTGCAAAAAACTGTTTTAGGCTGTTGAATGCCACTCAGCCTGAACTAAGTCTTCTTTCTATTTTACCATCTCGTTCAGGCTCTGTGATCAGTTTAACTTAGAGAGACCTAGTCTTCCATTTACTTGACTCTATCACCTTGAATTTGGCTATGGAGTGCCTGTGCACCATGTACATTTGAAATGATCTCTGTCGTCTTGTCATTCAGGCACAAATCTCTCTTCCTGCTTGCTCTCTATGCTATCATCTGCAAATCACAGATGGTTCAGCCATAATCCATTAATGTTTACATCCTTGTCTGAGGAATCAAGCTCTTTGAAGACTACTTCTAGTACAGCCATAAGCAATTTCAGTTATTCTAATCGTGCCCTACCATACTCCTCTTCTGATCTGGACCATACCTCCCTTTGAATGGACTTTGGGCAAGGCTTTCATATTTTAAAGTATGTTCCTAAGAAACAGGGGTGGCTCTAGCTTTTTTGCCGCCCCAAGCACGGCAGGCAGGCTGCCTTCGGTGGCTTGCCTGCGGGAGGTCCCTGGTCCCGCGGATTCGGTGGCATGCCTGCAGGAGGTCCGCTGGTCCTGCGCCTTTGGCAAAACCGCCGCCAAATTGCCACCAAATCCCCGGGACCAGCAGACCTCCCGCAGGCATGCCACTGAAGGCTCCCTGTCTGCCGCCATCACAGGGACCGGCAGGCCGCCTCCCGCGGCTTGCCGCCCCAGGCACACGCTTGGAGTGCTGGTGCCTGGAGCCGCCGCTGCTAAGCAACTTGATGTAAACAGCAGGCATGCTCGAAATACATATTATTGAAGGCTCTCATACTTCAAAGAGGTAAAGTATGGGGGGCAAATGTATTCTTGACACTTCTTCTGCACAACTTCTTGCACCATGAGAATGGAATTCATGGTGGAATAGCCCTGTCGGAAGCCAGCTTGTTCTCTTGGCTGGTTTGCATCCAGTAGTACAGTTAGTTTGTTAGTAATGACCTTCATGAGCAGCCTATATGCTCATGACAGTAGACTGATTGGATGATAGGAGACAAAACAGACTTTAAGTACTTTCTTTGAAAAGCAACAGCATAGTTGATGTCTTCCATACTGCTGAGACTTCATTGCTTTTCGGACATTTAGTGAAAAATTTGATCAGTTCTAGCACCAATGCTGATCATCCAGCAGTCAACATTCCAACTGTGGTTCTATGTGGCCCTGGGAATTTGCCCTTTTTCATGGAGTCATCAGCTGCTTCTGGTAGAATATCCAGCATTTCACCAAGCTCTTTATCAGTGCCACCTGGGAAGGGGACTGAAATTGTTTGTTTAAGTTCTGTTCTGCATAGATCCTGATAGAACGTCTTTATATGATCCAATATTTTAAAAGGTTCATGTACCAATCTGCCCTCAGTTTTCATGCAGGGCACTTGATTTCTGCCTAGAACCGATTTCTGCCTAGAACCAATTTCTGCTCTGCCCTTTTCAGTTCCTTGTTATTCTCCAGGACTTGCTGAATGACAGATGTGGTGTTGTCATCCTTGATATGTTTCAATAGCCTTCCTCCCCACATCACAGACTCCAAACCATCTTTTGATGTACAGTCTCTTTTCATTTCCCTTCACTGATCCATTAACATTTTTGTTCCATCAAATATTTTTGAAACAAAAACATTTTTCTTGTATCTTGATAGTTTCTGCATGCAACTTGGTACCATTTCATTCAGCCTTGTGTATAAATGATCCAGATTTTTGCTCGCTTCCTCTGCTATTGTCTCGAAATCTGTTTTCCAGAGCTAACCAGAACTGTCATTGCCCAAGAGAGCTCTTCAGTGTCAATCACAACTATTTGACTCCTGATTAATTTCAATCTTTGTATCATAATATCCAAGAGAATCTTGCCTCACACCCGATGCTGATCACTTCTTGTTCAAAATTTGCTGAGAACAGAGGCAACCACAAAGGTATCAGTTCTGGTGTTGAGAATGAAATCAATCTCATTCTTTGTTCTGATATTTGGATTTCTCCAAGTCCACTTCCTGCTGTTCCATTTTTGGGACATGGTGTTCCGTGCTTGCATCTGTTGTTCTCTCTCCACTGTAATTTTGTTCCCCTATGCCAAACTTGCCAATTGTTCTCTCAGCTCTCAGTCATCTTTTTATCTTTGTACTTAAGTCACCCATTATGATCGTGTAGCGTAGATGGCCTTCCGCAAGCAAAGTGCCTACTTCATGATAGAATTATTCCACTTCATTATTTTTGTGGCTGGGCATGGAAGCATAGATGTGGATGATCCTCATTTTGTTTCATTCTGAAACCTTAAATGTGTGAAGTATTATTATTGTAGTCACACTTATTGTTCCATTTATAAAATGTTCCTAATTATTAATAGATATTATCAGCATGTTACAGATATGAGTAATAGGGATGCGAGTACATCAGTAGAAGGCACAGTAGATGGTTATAAGTCATGGTTTTGAGCAACCTGTTAACATGTTGGATTCTATAATGATTGATAAACCATTTATTAAAACATTATTAATAATTTAATAACACTTTATAAACTTTATAAATGGAACATCATAATTAAAAATGGTCACACTTTATATTTATCAAATATGCTGGTAGCCTAGTTTCTTTTGGAGAGGAGGATAGCTAATGTGACACCAATTTTTAAAAAAGGCTCCAAAGGCAATCCTGGCAATTACAGACTGGTAAACCTACCATCAGTACCTGGCAAACTGATTGAAACTATAGTAAAGAATAGAATTATCAGACAAACAGATTAACATAATTTGTTGGGGGAAAAGTCAACATGTTTTTTGTAAAGGGAAATCATGCCTCACCAATCTACTAGAATTCTTTGAGGGGGTTAACAAGTATGTGGACAAGGGTGATCCAGTGGATATAGTGTATTTAGGTTTTCAGAGAGCCTTTAACAAGGTCCCTCACCAAAGGCTCTTAAGCAAAATAAGCTGTCATGCGATAAGAGGGAAGGTCCTCTCATGGATTAGTAACTGTTTAAAAGATAGGAAACAAAGGATAGGAATAAATGATCAGTTTTCAGAATGGAGAGAGGTAAATAGTGATGTCCCCTAGGGGTCTGACCTGGGACCAGTCCTAATCAACATATTCATAAATGATCTGGAAAAAAGGGGTAAATGGTGGCAAATTTCTCCGATGATACAAAACTACTCAAGATGGTTAAGTCCAAAGCAGACTCTGAAGAGTTACAAAGGGATCTCAAGAAACTGAGTGACTGGGCAACAAAATGGCAGATGAAACTCAATGTTGATAAATTCAAAGTAATGCACATTGGAAAACATAATCCCAACTATACATATACAACGATGGGGTCTAAATTAGCTGTTACCACTCAAGAAAGAGATCTTGGAGTCATTGTGGATCGTTCTCTGAAAACATCCACTCAATGTGCAGCAGCAGTCAAAAAAGCGAACAGAATGTTGGGAATCATTCAGAAAGGGATAAATAATAAGACAGAAAATATCATATTGCTTCTATATAAATCCATAGTACGCCCACATCTTGAATACTGCATGCAGATCTGGTTGCCCCATCTCAGAAAAGATATATTGGAACTGGAAAAGGTACAGAAACAGGCAACAAAAATGATTATGGGTATGGAACAGCTTCTGTATGAGGAGAAATCATGGGTAGCGGGTGGAGCCCCCCTTTGGGGAGGCTAGCCCCTGGCTCCACCCCTTCTGCCCACACCCTCTCCATGGCCAGAGCCCCAAGACCCCCAACCTCCCCCCATGGCTGAAGCCGGAAAGCCACCCCCGGTTGCGGAAGCCCCGAGCCTTCTCCCCCCCGTGCCAGGAGGAGCCCAGGCTGGCCGAAGCCTCAAGCCTCCCCCCCGCCAAAGCTGCGCTGTGCCTCCCGTCCCTGGACTAATCCCGCCCAGGGGAAAAGTGTCTGTTAGAAGACGCTTTTGATATGCCCCATAAAGGTTCCGGGATGGCTGAGGAGGTGGTATGTGCCTCTTTGACTGCCCTGGAATCTGCATAGGTCATAATAAAGCAAAAACTTCGCTGCTAAATCCCGCAACCGGGCATCCGGTGGCCATGGTAGCGCCGGGGGAGGCAGAGCCTAATCTGGCCTATTATACCCGCTGCCCATGGGATAGATTAATAAGACTGGGACTTTTCAGCTTGGAAAAAAGACAACTAAGGGGGAATATGATAGAGGTCTATAAAATCATGACTGGTATGGAAAAAGTAAATAAGGAAGTGTTATGTACTTCTTCTCATAACACAAGAACTAGGGATCACCCAATGAAATTAATAGGCAGCAGGTTTGAAACAAACAAAAGGAAGTATTTCTTCATACAACACACAGATAATCTATGGAACTCTGCCAGAGAATGTTGTGAAGGTCAGGAATATAACAGGTTTCAAGAACTAGAATACTTAATGGAGGATAGGTCCATTAAGGACTATTAGCCAGGATGGGCAGGGATGCAAAACCATGCTCTGAAGTGTCCCTAGCCTCTGTTTTCCAGAAGTTGAGAATGGGGGACAGGGGATGGATCACTTGATGATTACCTGTTTTGTTCATTCCCTCTGAAGCAGCTGGCATTGGCCACTGTCGGAATACAGGATACTGGGCTAGATAGATCATTGGTCTGACCCAGTATGGCTGTTCTTATGTTCTTATGAATAGCTAGGATTAATTTCAAGGAAGGGGGACTTAATAAGAGTACCCATTGGTTTTGACTGGATGGAACTGTTGGCTGAATTTGTAAAAGGTTCTCTTAGTACTGGGGAAGACCATAGCTAATATCTTCACCTGTAATAATGATGTGCTCAACAAAAATTACTAAAAGAGGCTGGGATAGAAGTAGTGATGATGATCAAACCAGCTGGGAGAAGAAACAAAATGTTTGTTTAGACAATTTGCATCTGTTGCTTCTCTTAACCGGATGAGGGAGTATGCTGTGTAATATACACACACAAGCTTCAGTTACCGACAGAGACTTAAAATATTTATATCACAGACAAACAATGCCAAGGAATTCCCTACAAATGCAGCGATTTAATAAACACAGCACTGCAATGTAGCATTTATCTTTGTTATATATAATCAGTGGTATTTGTGTGGGTAGAATGGATAATTGACCCAAGGTAGGACTGGGGGTTGAATGGTTTAGATGCACCCACTCCCAACATACACACCTTTTTAACTTTTGCAGGCACATGTGGAGCATGTCCAAACATTTCCTCTTCTATATACAGCAAGGATGCTAAAGCACCCCTCATCTGACAGCCCTATCATGCTCTCCCATGACAGGGAGCTCTTCTCCTATGTCTTCAGTCAAGGATAAAGATAAGTATCCTCATGTGTAGTAGAGTTAACTGCTTTAGGTATTTAGGCGCTATGCACCCCAGGCTAAGGTCACTAGAACACCCCACTCTAGACAACACTGGTTACACCCATGTGAAAATCTCTATCCTGGACAACTGACCCTGAACCATGGAATAGATCCCATTTTTACAGGTTAGCCGGGTTGCCTTACGCAACCTTACGGTAAACAGTCATGGTTTTCTTGTGTGATTTTTAAGACAGACCATTCCTAATTACATAATAATGTTAAATAAAATCACAATTCAGGGCTGCTGGTAAAAATTAGCTCTCTTAGATTCCCTTCTTCACTAAGCAATATATACAATATATATTTGTGTGTGTGTGTGAGTGTGTGTGTGTGTGAGAGAGAGAGAGAGTGAGAGAGAGAGAATGAGAATCTAAAATTACTTATCTGTATTTTTATAGCATAAAACTCCTTGAAAGCAAAGACATTTTTTGAATATACATTAATTGTATCCAGGCTAAAATATTTGTTACTTGTTACCCAGCCTCCTTTTGTTACTAACAAAAATTCTGCCCTCTTTCCACCTTCTATATAAAATTGGCAATTTCCCCAAAAATAAATTAACCAAATAAAGAACAAACTAGTTTTTTGAAATGATGGTTATGCTTCAGAAGAAATAGTCTTCTGGACAATTTCAAGGTCAGAGTAAAAATTGTTGTATTTTGTGCAAAACTGTAAGAACATGTCTCTTAATAGCGTTTGATAGCTGTGAGAATATTTTTTGTACAATTTGGGGACAAACATACAGCATATGCCTATGTATATGCAAACATACACAAAACTGCATGCATGAACACACACATGTAAATCCATACATGCGCAAATGTACACTTTCCAAAAAGTAAAAAACAGACACACACTTCCTAATTGCACAAAGGGTTGATTCTCCATTATCTTGCATCTTGTGTAACCATTTACAACTGTGCAGGCTGTGTGTGAAACACCCCCATTCTGATTTGGTAGCATTTTGCACTCACTCTGCAAACTATCTGGACTCAGGGCTTGTCTACACTTACCAGGGGATCGACAAGCGGCGATCAGTGAATTGGTGGTTGATTTAGTGGGTCTAGTGAAGACCTGCTAAATCGACCGTAGTTCGCTCTCCTGTTGACTCCTGCACTCCACTGGATTGAGAAGAGTAGGGGGAGTTAACGGGAGAGTATCTCCTGTTGACATCGCAAAGTGTGGACCCTGCAGTAAGTAGATCTATTCACGTAACTTAAATTGTGCAGCTTAGATAGAATTTCCCGTGTAGTGTAGACAAGGCCTAATACACTAAATTAACTAACTACATGAACACTAAAGGGATTTAAGTCACACAGTGTGCAAAAGAAGTGGATGCTGCCAAGGATTCTGTCTTGCAACTATGGGTGGTTAGAAGGAACTGAAGGATGCCTGTGGAAGTTCTATGGCTTGTATTATACAAGAGGTAATATTAGATGATAACACTGGTTCCTTTTGGTCTAATAATCTAGAAACTACTCCACTGCTTATGCCCTTGTGTGTATGTGGTGGAGGGGGGGAATGAAGACACACAGGGTGCAAGCGTGGCCCCAAAGGACACTGCTGGCCAAAATAATCCAACCTTGTCTGCACAGGGCATGTGCATACCAGAAGTGGGATCCATGTGAACAATGACTTGAGGAAGAAGTTTCACCCGCTATGTAATGATTTAATTAGAAATCCATTGTCATGTCTCAGCAAAGTGCATGCCATGTTTCATCAAGGCAAAATGTGTGTCTTCCTTAATCCCCATTTTTGATAGATTCCATTTCCATATGCTCTCCAAAGGGATCAATTCCTTAGTTCAAATACCTTATTAAGGAGGGGCTCCATGGTTCCTTGAGTCTTTTCACAGTAGTGGTATGTGTTACTTCCTCTATACCATGTGTTGTTAATCCTTGATATAACATCGGATTTTTTTCTCTTTATTTTATGTTAGCTTCTTGTTTCTTTTCCTAGCAATATTTACCTGAAACTAATAATTATATAATTAATTAAAACTGTTTATAATTAAAACTGTTTCCTCAGTTCCCCTTAGTTATTTAACTGAGGGGAAGTTGATCAAGAGGTGGGTCACAGAAAACGTCATTAGCTTCTTTTGATTGCTTTTGATACCTATTTGAAAGACTGGTTTATCACTATGCAGCTGGAGCTAGCCCCTGTTTCCAGGCTAATTGCTAGCGGTCTTGATTCAGCAAGGTATTTAAGCATACACATAACTTCAAGAATGTGAGTACTGTAGTTCCATTGACTTCAATTAGATTATTCATAGGCCTAAAGTTATGCACATTCTTAAGTACATTGATGAATCTGGGCCATAGAATGAAGTGTATGTATGAGAACGTATTCATATTCATTTATATAGCCTCTGCTTTATAATCCTTCAGAACTTTTTCCAGTTCTTTTGTCCATGAAGAAAATAAACGTTGTGGAATGATGAAAAAGCCTTAGTATATTTACTGATAAAGGTGCGAATTAAAGAAGCTCACCATTGGAGATGAATCATTGACAAGGATGACTGTTGCATTGACTTCTGTGCTGAAAAGTATTAAAACTCCCAGAGAGGGAAAGGATGGTAAAGAAAACAAATAGCACGATCATGCAGCATGTGGTTTGATCCTGCTAATTCCTGTTAGGACTGGAGGGGGTCAAACTCACAGTGTGCTCATTCTATCACTTTGTAGGCAGCGCTCCAATTTCGTCTATTTTTAAAAGTAGAACCCAAGGGGATTCTTCACCACTGGAAATAAGCCAAACACAGTAACAAAGCACACCACACCTGTTACATTAACACAAGCAATAGGCCGAATCACGGGAGCTCCCACTTGATGGTCGGGAGTCCCTGTAATCCTTTCATGCCCTATACATCAATTATTTGACAGTTGAAAATGAAACCCTGTTATATGTGTATTGCACAGAATGCGGCTTGGAAATACCACTTGTGAGCCAAGGTTTGAATTAACAGACAAGCTGGGGAAGAGAGAGCAGAGGTAAATGTATCCTCTCTCACTTCAGAGGGTGTATGGAAGGTACAAACAACTAAGGGTATAAAAGTTCTTTACTTCCTACTAGGCTGTGTTGGTTGATTTCATGTGGGGCTCATAGCACTGTCATTTTGAATTTGGATTCTTGATGTTCCTTCCCACTGGGAAACTGGGAAACCTTGCGTTAATATCTTCTGACATGCAATGTGTCATATGCTGTTTGGAGTAATAGTAATCATAAGGTGTTGAGAACAGCAGGGCAAGAGGTGGCATATTAAAACACACACCCATACATGAAAATTGGAAAAATCAAGGATACAAGTGAAATCAAAGCTTAACTAGAATTTCTAGAGCTGAAACCTGAACAAGTATAGAAAAGGAAAGCCTTGCTTTCCAGAGATGTCTTTACAGGTTTGTAATTGTAAATATCTCCTTTTTTTAAAAGGATGTATTTAGGAAGCTAAACTGTTCCCTTTTCATGAATGATCTATTTTACAGGGCTTAAAAATATGTCAAGCTTTGCTGCAGTAAATCCTCCTCTTGCTGTAATGGAGTAATGTAAGCAACTTGGGTTGCCGTTTAAACAATTCCCAGTGTGTGGCATGGCCGGTGCAGTTTGAAATGACTCTGTCTATCTAAACAGAAACAGATGTTTGAACAGCAGAGCTGTGCAGAAGTCATTCTTCAAACAGTAGATTAAAACATCTGTCAGGAGCATTGGATGGGGCCAGACAAGCAGCAGCAATATCAGCTGGGCCTGCCAGTCACTTCCACTCACAAACTGGAGGTTGGAGGAGGGGCGAGGTGAGGCTGGGGGAATCATTTTTTGGTCCCAGGACTGTGGCATTCTCTTTTCTTTCATTTTTCTTCACTCATTTAAAGGGTATTCGCTTCAATTTTCCAGGATGCCATACAGTCACACTTAACCTTACATCCATCGAGACCCTCAGTCTGAAATTTTCTTTCTCTCGTTAATATGTTCTTCTGCTTTTGCTGACATTGAAATAAGCATCAGTATGGAAGCTGTGAAAGGTTGACTGTATGCCAAGCTATAGTATTTCACAGCTACCATTGTGTTTGATCATGAATGTGCCCTTCGTGTCAAAAGACAAGCCTCTGTTTAGTCAGTTGACAGTTCAGTGGTATTGTAATAAGTTTTCCAGCCTCACTTGCATCAAAAATATTGTGGCTTACCTGTCTCTTGAAGCTTGTATGAAGGAATCATACAACATGCAGGAAATTTACATATATTCCTAAATTCCTTCCCCCCTCCCACCTCCAGAAACTGCAGAATGTTCAAAATTTAAACCAAGAGCTGGATCTAAATGTTACAAATAGCTCCAATATGTATAATGATGCAAATGAAAACCCTGTATCCACGCAACCCCCAACTAGATGATTTTTTGGAACTCTAGATCTGCTCTTATTTCCTGCTTCAGGCTGGGACAGCATAAACACACCCATGTAAGAGTTCTACTTAAGACTGTAAAAAGCAACAGAGGGTCCTGTGGCACCTTTAAGACTAACAGAAGTATTGGGAGCATAAGCTTTCGTGGGTAAGAACCTCACTTCTTCAGGTGCAAGACTTCAGATGCATCTGAAGAAGTGAGGTTCTTACCCACGAAAGCTTATGCTCCCAATACTTCTGTTAGTCTTAAAGGTGCCACAGGACCCTCTGTTGCTTTTTACAGATTCAGACTAACACGGCTACCCCTCTGATACGTAAGACTGATTACTCCCAAGTAGAGTCTATCACTAGCTGTGTTTCCAGCCACATAGAACTAGATCAAGGTGTTTTTTTTTTTACACAAAACACATTGAACTGTTCATGTGCGACAGCCACTAGCCTGGTGCTTAGGGGACCCACTGGGCCGTGAGAGACCTAGGTTAAAGTTGTTGCTGAAAATCAGGCAGAGCAGGGCCTTGAACCTGGGTTTCCCCCATCCCAGCTGAGTACCCCACCCATGAGGTGATTGGCCATTCTGAAGTGGGTCTCTTGCTTGTGGTTTTTCACAAAAAGTTTGAAAAGTTTCATTTTCGTTCCACATTGGAATGAAAACAAATTTCAAAGCCCCAATATTGTTCATGAAACAGAATTGTTATTTTCCAGCAAGCCCTACATAACACCAAAACACTCAGTATTTCTCATAGTCTTATGCCCTATGCCCCCTGCATTCGCCCACCAGGTGGGCTACACACTAATGACCTGGCAGGACTGTCATAAAGGGCAATATCCCTGTCACACACAGAAGGACCAATAGTCCTCCTGTTGGCAGAGTAATGACCAGGCATCTCCCCACAAAATATTCCATATAGGGCTTCCCTGGAAATCTGGTGGATTTTAAAAAAAATATATGTGGATTATTACCTCTTTTTTTGCCTCGGAGAATGAATTAATTGTATGCTGTAGCAGTAGATTACTTCACAACAGCCTGGCAGATGTGCTGTTGCTGAATAAACAAACTCATTTATATTGCTGTAATGACTGTTGCTTCTGTGCTCTCATCATGAAGCCATCAGTCTATCTATAGTAGTTTATAAACAAAGCTGCTTGCTTTTATTGAAAATCAATTTGTAGCCGACGAGGCTCATTGGCAGAGCGTGCCAAATAGGGCTCTCGGTTCACTTCTTAGGGAACAGGTGTCCCTATCATTAAACCACCACCCCAGGTGGCACTAATTGGCATCCTAGCTGGCAGTCTCTGCAAAGAGGCCACAGATTGGCTGGGCCATGGAAACTACATTCCCCTATCACAACTTGAGGTAGCCCCTTTAAAGCAGGATTTGGACTCATTGGCAGGGCAGTGTGAGAGGCTTCCTGTGTCATTATTTATGCTGTCTCTGTTCCATGGAGAAAAGATTTTACTCCCCAGACTTATCAAGCAATCACCTTTTATGAACACTAAAAAAAAAAAAAAAAAAAAATTACACTAGCAATTGCTCATTAACTATTATTAATACTACTAGTAATAGAATTAAGTCGCTCATTACACAGTGCATGTTCATTCACTTCCCTCTCTTCTTTTATTTACCCATCTTCTCTTTTTTTTGTTTCTTCTCTCGCCTCCTTAATTATCATGGTATTGCTGAAAAAAGGAAAATCCTCTTGCTGTATTTTGTTACATCCATTCTGTTACAGCACTAAAAATATAAAAACATTACAACACAATGTGCCAAATAGTATAGAAGTGTGTGAATGACACTCACAGAAATAGAGGCATCCTAAGCAAAACTCACTGTAGCATACAAGTCTTTTCAATCATCGGATCACATTGATTTAGGCTAGATTCTGGCTTGGACGACACAGCCACACCGGGAGCAAGAACCTCGCTATGTTCCTATTTGGCTACCCAAACCTTGGGTCTGGTGCACAGGAGTAAGCAGGGCCACTTGCCCACTCACTGACTCCTCAGAGCAAGTGAGAGAGGAAGACAGGTCAAGGGAGTGGGTGGAGCCTTTGCTCTACCTCCTCACTGGCCAGAATAGCTGGATAGGCCAGCAATAAGTTTACCACACACCAAGGGGATAAGCAAAATAGTATGCATTTTAATACAGCTAAATATAAATGTAGACACTTAGGAAAAAGTATGTAGGCCCTACTTACATGATGGGTAGTCAGCGGGACATGAATGAGCTCCCTGTGTGATACTGTGGCCAATAAGGCTAATGTGATCCTGGGATGCATAAATAGGAGAATCTTGAGTAGTAGTAGAGAGGTTATTTTACCTCTGTATTTGGCACCGGAGTGACTGCTGCTGGAATACTGTGTCCAGTTCTGGCATCCACAGTTCAAGAAGGATGTTGATAAATTGGAGAGGATTCAAAGAAAAGCCATAAGAATGATTAAAGGATTAGAAAACATGCCTTACAGTAATAGACTCAGAGCTCAATTTATTTAGTTTAACAAAGGGAACATTAAGGGGTGAGTTGATTAAGGTCTACAAGTGCCTATATGGGGAACAACTATTTGATAACTGGCTCTTTAATCTATCAGAGAAAGGTATAATATGATTCAATGGCTGGAAGTTGAAGCTAGACAAATTCAGACTGGAAACAAGGTGCAAATTTTTAACAGTGAGAGTAGTTAATCATTGGAACCATTTACTAAGGGTTGTGGTGGATTCTCCACCACTGGCAATTTTAAAATCACAATTGGATGTCTAGGCATTAGGTTGAGGAAGTTCTGTGGCCTGTGTTATACCTGATGATCAGACTAGATGATCACTTGGAATCTGAGAGTCTATGACAGGTCGGGGAGACAGTATCTGCATCCTTTTAAGGGGCGTTGCCTGGTCCTCTTCCCCAGAGTACACTGTGGGGAGCTCTCTGAGGCAGAATGTCTCCAGATATTTCTCTACAGAAAGTGGGTCCCTGCTGTCCCAGCACAGGGCTGTGGACACAAGGCAGTCTTGCCCTTGGTGAATATTTATACAGCTGTCTGAAGTATCAGAAATAATTGCTCCCATTTTATAGCTACATAATGATTGTGTACTAAGCACACCTTTGAAATCTGTGTTAGAGAGAAAGGGGCCCAGCAATGAAAGTGTTAATTATGCCACCACACACAGGGGCGCTACCCTCAAACGCAGACTTGACAACTCTTCAAAGTTGTTATGAGGCACAGAAGAAAAGGGTTAGGGACAGAAACATTTTTTAGGGACAAACCCAGCAAGTGGTATTTTGTCTCCCATTAACTCTGCTGTTTTTACTCTCTGCCGAGTTAATTACAAATCAGTTTAATTGTTCTCTCGCTCAATAACTTTCTAATCTCTCAGAGACTTGCTGCACAGCAGGCGATAAGGTTATATTTTATCACTTCTTTTTCCATTAACCCCACAGTGTTAGTCTGCGGTCTGCTTCCTCCCTCTCTCCCCCAGATTTTAACAATTAAATTGATTCAAACTGACTTCAAGAATGACTCCATTCAGAACCTTCCCTCTGCTCCTCCCTAGCTGGTCAGGTTGTCACACTGTAGGGTCACATGTGGCAACTTCTCTGCTCCCACCCCCTCACCCCCCAATCACACCATGAAACAAAGTTGAAAAATTGTGCAGACACGCATGCATGTACAGGGAAAACGGGGGTGGGGGGGAGAAAATCACTCAGAGGAATGTTGAACAGTTTTAAAAAAAAACCCCGCAGTAAAATTATAAAAACACCTAAAGTCTGCCAGTAATTCAGCCTTGGATGCCTGCCTGCTGCCACCACTGACTGGACATTTCCCCATTGACTTTCCTCTTCTGGTCAGGCCATGCTGTATATTAATAGTAGCAGCCTCTTTGCAGCTGGTACAATCCTGCTGGATAAACGTGCAGGCTGAAGTTAGGTTAACAGCATCTAGACCAGGGGTAGACAACCTATGGCACACGTGCCGAAGGCGGCACGCGAGCTGATTTTCAATGGCACTCTCACTGCCCGGCTCCTGGCCACCGGTCCGGGGGGCTCTGCATTTTAATTTAATTTTAAAGGAAGCTTCTTAAACATTTTAAAAACCTTAAAACCTTATTTACTTTACATACAACAATAGTTTAGTTATATAATATAGATTTATAGAGAGACACCTTCTAAAAACCTTAAAACATATGACTGGCACGCAAAACCTTAAATCAGAGTGAATAAATGAAGACTCGGCCCACCACTTCTGAAAGGTAGCCGACCCCTGATCTAGATCATCTTGCAGAATATGGCTTGCAATGCAGTGCAGGAGGGTGTGAGGAATTTCACACCGTTCCCAGAAGTTAATGTTTTTGGCTGGATTAATGAAAAGCAAAAAGGTGTCCTTATAAAAATAAATAGTACAGCCTTCTCCAGTAATGGCCACCAACACTGCTGAATTGCTGCTATACATTCTTGTGTTCTGGACCATATACTGTAGCTGTAGCTGCTCCATAGTTAAACTTGATGTTAGCTGCCCATTCTATGCCTAATTTTCAGCTCAAATTTCCCTAAAAGAAATCACATGCAAAATTTCCCTCCAAATCTCACATGCAATCTCATTCTGGGGTAGAATTTTACTGAGAAGGTTTTGGGATGTGTTTTTTTGTGGGGGAGGGGGAGGACAGGGTAGAAAAAGAAACGTGAAATTATGGCTTTTTTTTTCTTCCTGTTTTGGCTTTTTTGGGGAAAAAAAAAACAACCCCTTTTTATTTTTGCTCATATCTCCAAAATTGTTCAGCACTTTCTGAAACTTAGATCCCTTAAAGGTGTCTCCAGTTGGGCATCCAAATCACTAGTTACCTTTGAAATTCTTGGCTTCTATTGTTTCGGCCTCTTTCTACTTAATTTTCTGAGTACCAACATGGATGCATTTAACAGAGGCTCCCTAGTAATAATAAACTTCATGATATTGAACATCATTTTGAACAGCAGGTGAGTTTTCCAAAGCACTGCTTTGATTTTTCTGTTATTTTTAAAATGTTGTCTAAAGAATCTATATGATTTGGATTGGGGCCCCAAATCAGCTGTTCTTCTGAAGTCTGTAGAGTACAAATCACTCTGCTATATTTCAAAAGCTTTCTCCCAGCATAAAATAATGGAATGGGATTACTAATCGAATTGTGACTTCAGTTTCAAATCATAGTGTCCTTTGGACATACAAGGTGTGATTCAAGGCACAGCGTATTCAATGCATTTCTAATCTGTCTAATCTATGGAATGGCCCTCATTAACATAGAATCTGAGTGCTTCATCATCTTTAATGTTGTTATTTATAATGTATTTTCTGGGAGTCTTGACTTCAGTGGATCAGGCTCATAGTGACCTCTACAGCAGCTAATAACATGGACTAAAAGTCATCCTGTAATTATTTTGTCCCAAAGTAGTGCCATGCTATATGCCAATATCCAAAACAGCCACACAGGTCAGAATTAGTTTTAGTGTCAATGTTTTCCTGTCTATTAACCTCAATCTGGTTTTCTACATGACACCATCCCCAGTGCTTTATTTAATTTTGTTGTGAAAAATCCCACTTTCTCTCATTCTCTCCTCCCTTCTTCCAATATCAAAAAATAAAAGTTTAAAACATGAGGGTTTTTTTAACTCCAAAATGAACATTTCAAAATATTCCCTTTAGTATTATTTTGTTGAAAACTGAAATGAAAATTTCTCAACAAAATGAAAAAAACTTTTTGTTTCTTCCAAAACTTTTCATGGAATATACTTACCTTTTCCCAGCCAAGCTCTACTACAACCACTGCTACAGACACGGGACCGAATAGCTAGGCAGCAGTTCTGCAGGAAAGGACCTAGGGGTTACAGTGGATGAGAAGCTGAATATGAGTCAACAGTGTGCCCTTGTTGCCAAGAAGGCTAACGGCATTGTGGGCTGTATAAGTAGGGGCATTGCCAGCAGATCGAGGGACATGATCATTCCCCTCTATTCGACATTGGTGAGGCCTCATCTGGAGTACTGTGTCCAGTTTTGGGTCCCACACAACAAGAAGGATGTGGAAAAATAGGAAAGAGTCCAGCAGAGGGCAACAAAAATGATTAGGGGGCATGGAGCACATGACTTATGAGGAGAGGCTGAGGGAACTCAGATTGTTTAGTCCGCAGAAGAGAAGAATGAGGGGGGATTTGATAGCTGCTTTCAGCTACCTGAAAGGGGGTTCCAAAGAGGCTGGATCTAGATTGTTTCCAGTGATAGCAGATGACAGAACAAGGAGTAATGGTCTCAAGTTGCAGTGGGGGAGGTTTAGGTTGGATATTAGGAAAAACTTTTTCACTAGGAGGGTGGTGAAGCACTGGAATGGGTTACCTAGGGAGGTGGTGGAATCTCCTTTCTTAGAGGTTTTTAAGGTCAGGCTTGACAAAGCCCTGGCTGGGATGATTTAGTTGGGGATTGGTCCTGCTTTGAGCAGGGGGTTAGACTAGATGACCTCCTGAGGTCCCTTCCAACCCTGATATTCTATTCTATGATTCTACTAGTTAGTTGTAAATCAGGAGTAATTCCACTGTAGTCAATGGTGTTTCATAAGTGTAGAATTAGCTTAAGCTAAATCAGTATGAGGCTCAAATACAGGGAGAAGCACCCTTAAATTCTAGCCCACTGGTGGTACCAGACCAAATTCAACCTAGGTAAAAGTGAAATGCCACTCACAACTGCAGTCTGTAAAACCAGGATCCTGACCACTTGCGTGCATTAAATTCTGCAGTAGTAAAGTTGTAACCACACTGATCAAATTCTAGTTTGGCTAATTACATGCTGCCTAACTAAACTCCCTTGACAGTTTCAGCTGGAAAGTTATCTATCACTAAATTGTTGTGCAGGTGTTGTTGTATTCTGTTCAGTAGAGATCATGTTCATTCCAGAGGTGGCTGTATTTCAGTGTCAGCTGAGATTACCAATTTATATAGTTTCTATTTTATATACAATAGTGAAAAGGTTAGTTTTATATTGATGTAGTGTGGGGAGTGGGGTTGAAAAGTTGACTTAACAGCTATTTTCCATCTCTGATTTGTGTGAGTTTTTGTTTTCCTTGTCACTTGGCATGGTATCTTGTACCTGCCTCCAAGGAATATGAACTAAGAGTCACCTCCTTGCTCTCTGTCTCACATGTGGCAACATGCTGCTTTTCCACTGGGCCGGTTTTGCTTTATTCCTTTGTAAATGTTTTATGATGCACAAAAGTGAAAGGGGGAAAAGAAGAGAAAAATACATTTTGAGAGAGACTATTGAACTTTGTTTTTCAGTTACCTGACAAATTGCTGACTAAGAACAGGATAGGGTGGTGGAAATATAAGAGCTATATGAATTGTATGTTCCTCAACTGTAATGACCAGAAAAAGTGGGTGTTTATTAGTGGTTTTAGCCAACTTGCAATTTATCTTGGTTTTAACCCAAGCAGGCTAAAAACCAAGATAAACAGTCTTTGATGAAATCTAATTGTGACTAAGTCCATTTTCATGAAGGTTCCTGAGTTTAGTTAGGAACAGGGGAAAAAAAGACCTTGAAAGCATTCCAGTGGAAAAATCATGTGCCCTATGCTCTTGGTTGAACCAATAGAGTCTAACAGCCCATAGTTTCAGTTGTGACTTACATTAATACCCAACACCATAGGAATTAAAGTTCTGTTGAAATCACACATTTATACTTGTTTATTCCAATCACGTTAGTCTAGTGAAATCTTCAGGTGAAGAACTAATAGAGAAAATTCTCTTTCCTCACCCCTCTTCCAAATATGTTTTTAAAAATCTGACTTGAAAATTGCTCCTTGTGACATCAATAGGAACAGGATTGAGCACCAAATTAATAAATCCTGGTGGACTTGGCAAGTGACTTTATTTCAAAAAGAGTGTCTTTAGGGTATGTCTAAACAACAAAAATTGTGCATGGGCTAGCCTACCTGAGCTCGCTCGAATCCAGCTAGCGCAGGTAACAACAGCAGTGAAGACCATGGATCACGGGCTTCTGACATGACTAGTGAGCCAAGTACAAAGCCAGGGTCCACTCAGGGCTTGTTCGGGCCTGTACTGAAGCCTAGTTGGATTCAAACCAGCTCAGGTAGACTATCTTGTGCAGAGCGGGTCTTGGTATATGATTAAAAGGTCTTGCCTTTGTGAATCTCAGCTGGGAAAAGTGCCAACAATACAGCCCATATGCTAGTTTTACTACTTTCAAAGAGTCCAGTTGTCATGCTCTCCAGGTCGCAGTTCAGAGACACTGCCTTGCCAAACAACACTAGCAGGAAGAAAGTGAATGATAAAGACACTATAGTTTGGACTAGAGTAAAGATATAGTAACCATGACTCAACAATGTCAAGTATCTTGAGAGATGTGGCATATTGTACACACAGGGACTTTCATATTTTTTAAGGAAAAGACACAAGATTGATTCTCTTTTCACATAGGTTTTCTACTACTGTAAATACATTGTCTTCAGTGGAGTTACTTCTGAATTACACCAGTGTAACGCTGATCAAAATCGGGGCTAAGAGACTTTATTATTATTTATGATTGTGCTGAGGTAGCACCTGGAGTCCGAAATTAGAGACTGTTTTGGTCACTGTAAACACATTTGTTGCTGAGAATCTACCCTGCTTTATTTTCCAGTCTTCAAAAACAGCCTCATCTAACTTCCAGGTAGGGATTCTGGGTTGCTAGTACAACAGGCATTTTCTGTACTACGTACTATAATTCAACTTTCAAAATGGCCTGAAAATTTACCAGCCTGGGCACAAAATCTGCTTATTTGCCCTTTATGTTTTATGCTAATGAAAACATTTAGTTGTATTTTATTCTCCTGCTAAGAGAGTTCCATCCCCTAGGCAAGTGGCTGAGTCATAGTTTGGAAGGCAACAATTATAATTTCCATGAGAGGGCATTCATGTGTGTATATCTATATATTATTACATTACATGAACAGAATTAAATTAGAAACCCATACAAATAATTAAAACAATAGTTGTAATCTTGTCTGTGCTATTAAGGTAGACTTAATAGACTACTCTGACATATTTGAAAATGAGGTATTTTGTCTCATGGCTAGACATGTTTTAACTGGGCTAAGTGATATAACTCCCTACTTACGATGGAAGGTATGAGCATGCATTGGATAGTACCTATCCATCTTATTCTGTTCAATTTCTGGTCTATCCTGACAAATAATCTCATTTTGAAGTTAATTCAGAGGTGTCAGTGCTACCTCCTTACATGGTACAGTACAACCCATACATTGGTGAGTCATTTTCCTTGGTGTTGGGTTGGTGCCAGTTGGTTTTTTGGATAGGGGAAATTGAAATGTCCACGTTCTCAGGCAATGAAATCGGCCCTCAAAGTTTTTAACTAGCTCAGGAGGATTTTTTTCCTAGTATCAGTGGGTGGTTGATACTTTGCATGCTCTAGATCTAACTGAACTAAATACTGTGGTGGTATCTTTACAGTCTATTCTAGAACATGGAAAACACATACACAAATATGAAACAAATTAAATCAGATGTGTTTTTAGGTATCATTTTTTCCCTGCAATATACCTGCCAAATTCTGAAGAAGCGGCTAGTTTTCAGAATAGTGCCTTTACAGATGAATGCTACTGAGTGGCAGGAACTGCTATTTATGGCCGACATCATACCACTGACTGGTCTGAAGGCTTCTTTGGGAGTAAGAAAGCTTTATGTATACAAAGCTGTTGTTGGGAAACAAGGGACTGGTGTATTCCTGTAAAGGATAGATTGTAAAAGGGATGCTTATAAGGGGCCCAGTATGGTTTGGATTGCAGCCAAGGTCTTGCGTAACAGGATGCCTCACAAAAGAAATGCTTAGAACTATATGGTGAAAAAAAGACAGATATTTCTTTTGAGCAGAGATGTGCCATTGGGAGGATCACTGACAAATCGTTCTTCACTGTTAATGTGTGTGGATAGTCAAAACATTTGGCATTTGCACCCCTTCCTAGAATGATATTGATTTCTGGAGGCATGTCTAGCATATAATAATATAAAAGAGCACACCAACCAATGCAATTCAGGCAGAATACCTCTATTAAAATAGTACTTACTAGTGGAAATAGCCATTTAAGGAACAGGCATAAGTATGCCCCAGTTCTAGTGACACTGAGCTCAAAGGTCAAATCTAGACTTCATTGCTAATCTGGGGCAATTGCCTTCCAAAGCCATATGGTGTTGTGACCTTCAACTCTTTTAGTGGTGGAGGAGTTCAAGGCTGACCATTTGCAGAGCAAGTCTGAAAACTCATAGGCAATATCAGAGACATCATTACAAGTCTAGGGAAAATTACCTTTCCAATGATATAGGTGATGACTGTCAACTCAGATATAATAGCCTAGCAAAAGTTTGCATTTAACTGTTGCACATTCAGAATCCACAAATTATATCTTAAGGCAAGCTGCATAAAGCATGCTATATGCCTTTTGAGTCAGTTCAGGCTCCTTTCTGTTTCCAATTACAAAATGTGATGTTAGGGTCAAGAAACCATCAAAATAAAGTGTAGAATGCTGGCCAGTGGCTGTAACATCATGCCGGGGAAATAAAGGAGAAATGACACAAAGGAAAATTATAATACTGTCCCTTTTATGGCCCCAACCTGTTTTTAGCACAATAGACTCAGGCTTCCTTCAGCTTTGGGTCATTGGGAAAAATCTACTGAGAAACCCTGAGGTGTGTCCTTTCAGTATTTCTAAAAAATAGACACAAGAAATCAGTCTTAGGGGCTGTCCATACATTATGTAACATATTAAGGGGGTCCTTAATTTTGCACGTTTGTTTAGGTGTTACAAGGGGATGGGTGCGTCTTGAAAATCAGCAAAATATATGTTACGTACTTTCTAGACAGCCCCGTATTCAAGAACCTACTCAGGCAAAGCGCCATCCTCAGGCAGTGGTGGAGCAGGCTGCTCCCCATGTTCTCCTGGCCCATCAGTCAGGCTGGCTCTGGCAGGTTCCTGACTCAGTTCTTCACCACGACTAGAAGGAATGTGTATATAGAAGGAGGAATTACCCCTGCTCCTTACCTTTGAGAGCCCCCAAACCACTTTGTCTTCTGGTTTCAATACCAGCCTTGCTGAGTTCATTTAGAAAGTCTCTCACCCCAATCAGCAGGCAAAGCAGGTTCTCCCAGAAGAGGCAGATCTCCTGCCTGGCATTTCCTTCTTTAAGATGGGGTATATACACCCAAACACAGCAATTAATATAAATAGGGCCTACAAACTTTTCTCTAATGGTAAATTAGCTCTTCCCAGTGTTATCATGCTGAAAACAAAGGAAACATTCAGCAGGGGTTGTCCAGTGATTGCTGTTCATTCCAGCTTCTCATTCCCTAAACTTTAGAAACATAGACAAACCAGCCATGCTTCTAGGATTTCACTGTACTCAGGAATACAGGCCTCTCCAGCACCTGTTACTAAAGTGATGATGGCTTAAATGAAGAAATAAAACATGCAGCATGACATTTCCAAAGCACTTGTACCAAAGAAAGCCTGGAGGTTATATGAGGGCAGCCAGTAGAGAACACTGGATGTGCTGCTTATGCCAGACTTCAGTCAATGACTGGGACCTACTGTATTGTATTTAGTTGCAAGCTCTCGGGCTAAATGGTTAGTGATCAAGAGTAACTATAGACAAGAGTCACAGGGTTAGATAGCAAGTATATGCAGTCTCACCACTCTACCAAATAAATTATATTGAAAGGTAGTAAGTGACCCCTTGGTGTTTCCATGGCCAGAGACAAATACAAAACTACCCCACTCTCTGCACTTTCTACTGAAATAATTTAGATAGTGGAGTGGGTTAATTCACCTGCTATTCACCTCTTGAGACCTCTGCCCTTTAAATTAGAGCTGAATGGAGTGTGGAATATGTGATTTGACCAGGTATGTTCCATTATTTTTCCTTCTTGGTAATTGTGTGTAAACCTCACCTGTTGCACTTTGATGTGGCTGCCAGTCCCAGGCCAGATAAAGTGGGGAGGACTGAGTACAAAGCTAATCTCCTCGCTGTATTAAAAAAAAAAAAAAAAAAAAAAAAAAACTACTCTTGGGTTATAGAAATGGAACCAGGCTATCATATCAGTAAAAATGGCTGCAGACCCCTCATGCTGCAAGAAGGCTCCTGGTGAAAGCCAGTCTCTGGAAGCCTGGACACTGAAAACTCTGAAGTGTTTTCTTGCTGTCAACATCAAAGTTAATTTGTCCGGGCAACACCATACTAGCCTAAGGAAACCTCAAGAAGAAAGTGACATCAAGGATAGGAAAGGCATCTACAGCATTTGCTAAAAATTCAACAATGTATGGAAATCAAAGGTATACAGCACCAGAACACAACTGAGAATTTTCAACTCAAATGTAATTTCAGTGCTAACATGGGGCTGTGAGATCTGGAGATCTGCCAAAACAATAGACAGAAAACTAGATGCCTTCAAAAATAAGATGCTTACAAAAGATCCTGGGCGTTGAATGGAAAGACTTCATCACCAACACAGACATCAGAGAAATCACCCACCAGCAGTGTATAGAATCAGAAGGAAGCTCTGGACGTATTTGGGGCTGGTAACCTGGATGCCAATACACAATCTCCCATATGAAGTCATCCATGGAAACCAAGTGTTGTGAGTAAACGAGAGTGCCCAAGAAAAACCTTGAGAAGAACTCTTAGTGGGGATGGCAGAACAACTGGTCTCCACTCCACAGAGCAGATGGGAGCAGCAGCAAATGACAGAGGGGAATGGAAGAGACTAGTTTCTGCCCTGTGCACCAATACTGGCATGGGAAGATGGTAATGTAACATTACTGTGTGTAGGGCAGGTTCTGTGTTCTGGTGCCTGCAAAGCTGACTGGCTATAATGTCTCCAAGCTTTGTCTCACTAGCATTTAGTAGCAACCCATAACTGCAAGGAGCCCTCACTTAATCCAGTTATAGCCCAACCAGAGAGAGATGATGCATTCATCAGTGGAGCCATGGCACAGTACATACCAATGTGCATGTGATATTTGATTCTATATTTTCTGCCTGCCTATCAGTTCTGGGGGATATGTATGGAATCATACTCAACTGTTGCAGAAGAAGACAGAGTAAATCCACTATCTTTCTGTGCTCCTGTACATTGTCCAAGGTATAGCCTAGAGGAACAGATTAATAACATGGACGAGTCTCCAGATTTATCCCTAACATTTGCCTCTAGCAGAGCCTTTTAGGCATTTTTCTATCAAGTTAAACTGGCTTGGCTCTCTGACTGGAAAACTGGCATCAACCTAAGAAAAAAATGAGGTGCACAATGATGGCTTCCATTAAGCAAGGTCCGTGTGCCTGTGAGTATGCCTTGGACAAAGAACAGTAGCATGGAAGGATAGTGGATTTACTCTGTCTTCTTACACAATGATTGAGTATGATTCCACACATCCCCCCAGAACTGATAGGCTGGCAGCAAATTCTTTTCTTAGTTATAGTGATGTAAATCCATTATCCAGACTAACTCTATGCACTGTAATGGTGATACTCCAGATTTACACCAGTGTGCATGAGAGCAGAATTTGGCCCTCACGATACAATGGCCGTAAACAATTTCTCCAATCCCGATATTTTGTCATGAAAACAAAAAGCAAAAATCTGTGTGGGTGCACAATTTGCAATATGCCGGCAGAAAATTTGCTGCTCAGGTGCTATACCATGGTGCTTCAAAGGAGCAGAACAGATGGGGCTGCAACCTTAGGTGGGGCTAGGCGGAGTATGCTGAGGCACTGCAAAGAAGCAGGAAAAACTCAGGTGGTAATATGCCCCCTGAAACCTATTTGTTACCATGCTTCTGGCCCCACGTCGGAAAGGGTTAATCTGAGTTTCAGTAAATGCTAGTAGCCTTTGGTAGCTGGTGAGATCATATTTTACAGAAATCAACCGCTAAGGAAAATCCTTTCAATATGCTGGGAATCCGACAGATCAGTGAGCACAGTATTTATATTGCTCTCCTATTTACTATCAAGCTTTCAGTTAATTAAGAAATTAGATGCATCTAAACAATTACATCATGGTATACAAAGCACATCTTGTCTATGAGACACTGTCTCTAAATTATATGCTACCATGTTATAGTTTCTCTGTGTTACTGAATAGCCAACCTGTGGTAGAACTTGTTGGTAGAATGGTGAAGTATGAGTGACAGAAGGAATCTACTATGTCACTGGAGGCAAAAAAAAAAAAAAAAAAGAATTAACATTTTGCATCAGTTTATTGCAAGCTAGTGCTAACAGAGAGGTTGGGAGTACAGATTCTAGCAACAAATCCTGCAATAAATGTTTTCAAGCCCAGCTCTGATTCATCCTCTAGTTAAAATCCTGAACTCCAGCCAAAATCAGACTGGGATCAAACTCTACAATTGTTGTCCCATCTCTAATAAACTGGGGCCTGATCCAAATCCCATTGATGTCACTTGAAAGAATCCCATTGACTTCAATTGACTTTGGCTTAGGTCCCTGGTGAAAAGCCTGGCATATATAATGGGTGATAACGGAGGAAGGGGTTTAGAGGTAGAATTGTTGTCAGTGGAATTTGGGATTTTCACCAGAGGATAAGGTCAAATATTTAGCAGTCTGCCAGCATTTTGATGAGAGTACTCTATTGTATGATGCTGGGTAGAATTAACCCAATAGCATTTTGAAAACAAATAAAGGCCTATCATCAGTGCAAAATATAACTCAACCCCTGGCATCACCCTCTTTTTTTGTTTGTTTTATATGTGTATATTTGTGCATAGTTTGGAAAGTAACCATAGTGTCTTCTAGCAGGAGTCAGACAGGTCAGTCTCTGGGAATTCAAGATAAAGCTGCATGCCTTGAAAAAAAAGCTAGGTCTAGAGACCGGGCTTGAGATAAACAGCAATCTGGAAGATAATAGATTTGCCTGACATTGTGGTGTCCAGTAAATCATAACAAAACTTCAGAATACTGGAAAGAGGCCAGGAATCAATGACTTTATTGTTTCATTATCACATTTTCGGAAGGTAAAATGAAGAGTGCTGTTTACTTTAATTAATATTACCTAATTCTTAACTCCTTGTTGCCCAAAATTATCTTTCTTCAAAGGATAACAGCTTTGCTTTTCAAAATTAAGGATAACAAAAATGACACCTCAGCTAGGTAGGAGAAATGTGAAGTATGGAAGAAGCAAAATGTCATCAGAGACTCCATATTGCACCTGCTAAATAGGGCTGTGTTCTTTTCCTAATCGTGTTTCATTCTTTCCATAGAGAGAGGTTATGTCATAGGAGGCTTTTCCCCTTATTAAAGAAAAACATAAATAACAGCAGAGAGCAAGAAGCCAGATATTTTCTCAGCCACATTTGAGAATATTTCCTTTCTTTCTCTAACTTCCACCCAAGAAGGGTGTGTGTATAAAACCTGTAGTTACATATCTAAAGGGCATTTACATATCTAAACACATGCAGCCAAGTAAAATAATTGGGGACTACCTGTGGTGTAAGTTACTGCTCAATGGGTATGTCTACAGTGAAATGAAAAACCCATGGCTGGCCCATGCCAGCTGACTCGGGCTCATGGAACTTGGGCTAAGGGGCTGTTTAACTGTGGTGTAGACATTCGGACTCGGGCTGGCACCCAGGCTCTAGGACCCTGCAAGGTGGGAGGGTCCTGGAGTTCAGGCTGCAGCCCAAGCCTGAATGTCTACACTGCAATTAAATAGCCCCTGAGGGCAGATCTTAACTACCGCTTAAGTCGATCTAACTTGCATCTCTCAGAGGTGTGAAAAGACACCCCACTGAGCGACACAAGTTACAGCGACCTAAGCGCTGCCCACACTGGTGCTATAGAGCATCTTCACCAGACAGAGCGCTTCTGGTGTAGACCTGCCCTTATCCCGAGCTCTGCGAGCCCAAGTCAGCTGGCATGGGCCAGTCATGGGTGTGGATATACCATGTGTCTCTTAGGCACTTCTGAAAATGTTCCCTTACATAATTAAATATATATACTATGCAGCTAGAAAAGGAGAATGGAGTTGTTTTCTTGGGCCCTTTTCATAATGAGAAAAGGAGGAGTGACTAATTCTCACTGAGTGCCAATATAAGTGTGTTGAATTTTGTATTTAAACTCCCAATGAATGTACTGTAAATATTTGCTTGGAATTACCTCTGAGAAGCATGTAGTCAAAATGGCCTACAAACCACTTTGTTTTGGTTCTGATAATTGTTTTGAAACTAGGAATCAGCTTTGAGAAAGAGAAACTGGAGGGATCAGGATACATTATGTAGATATCCACATGGTCCAATTCAAGTGGTGTATAAGTTAGACTCCTTTAAACTGAGACTCCCTCAGACCTATTACAACCACTCTTCTCATGTGTAAGACTCTAATTGGCTTAATGTGGCCTGAGAGACAAACACCCTAGACGGTGATTCAGGGTATCCAAGTTCTAGTCCTGGCTTTTCCACCGGTGACCTTAGCCAAATCATTTCACCACGCTGTGCCTCAGTTTCCCTATCCATAAAATGGGGCTAATGCTACTAACCTACCTTTGCAGCTCTTAGCGCTCTTCTAGTGAAGCGTGTTAAATAAGATCTAGGTGTTATTATTAACTTAAAGCCAAAGGACCTAGAATAAAGTGTAAGTTGAAGTAGTTTCTACCCTAATTTAACTTACACCTTCTCCAGCTCCTTGTGCTGTGAATCTCAGCAGTGCAGAGTCCTCCACACTGAGCAGAATGGTTGTTGGAAAGTGAAAGGTGTTGGAATTTCACATCTCATCTGAATTTGGTCCTGAGTCTAAGCTTGCATAACAGATTCAGCATAGGGAGTGGAGGAAAGTGTAAATTATACCAAACTCCTTCTAGACTTGCTTAGCTTCTGAATGTGGCCCAGGAAGTAAAATTTACACCAGCTTTCACATCACCTCTGACTCTAGCTCATTAAAACTCAGAACGTATATGAAACACAGTTAAAAGTACCTTTATGAAGTGCTTCAGTTGAAGAAAAACATATAAGGTTGTCTACAATGTTAGGCCAAAAATTAGAAGCAAACAGTATATCTAAAGAAAATACAGACACAATGTGCATCAGGTCTTTCACTGGATCTAAAGCCATGATAATGAGTAGATGGGAATGAACTAGGTGGATAAAGATTAGGTATCTCTGAAGAATTTGCTAAGCAACTTGGATAAAAAAGAACCAACCTAAAACTTTAGTGCCAGTTCAGACCAAACTGTCTGAATCTTAGAAAAGTTCAGTTGCCATTTTTCCTCTCATTTTTCTTTGCATTTTTAAGCACGTCTGTATTTTCTGTTTTCGACATGAAGAAAACAACAAAATATTGTGAGAAAAGTTATTACTACAGTATTTCCATCCCAACAACAATTGGGTTGTTTAGAAAATCTCACAAGAAAACCTGTGTTCTTAGGAGATTTCCAGTCTGAAGTCTAACAAATTATTAAATCATACTTATATTTATTTGTGTCAGGCTAATTAGGCTGGAAAAAATGAAATTGTGTGTCCTCCAACATACATTTGCAGTTGAAGTGACATGGCCCATTGGAGGTAGTGAGAACTATCCCAATGGATAGTTTTATTAATTCTTAAGAGCGCGACCCCTTTTCAAGATGATTGTGTTTATGGAAACAATTAATCAGGGAAGAATTGACTTTGAATAAGCACCAGGCAGCTCAGACCATATTTGAGGCTACTTGGGTATCTAAGAGCTTGTATGTTGAACAGTCCAAAATTTCCCAATGAAAATATTTGCCTCATGTTTTACAATGGTGCCAGCAAAGTTAATAAGTGAAGCTGTCTTCCAAGGCCATCTAATTTCATGGATCATGAGACCCAGTGCTAGGATTTAACACTGCACAGAGTCATTTTTATAGCACGGTTAAACATTTCCTCACATAAGGCTTAACTTAGTAATAGTAGAGTGTCACTAACACAAATGGTTTATTAGTGTTCCATTTAAATAACAGTTAATAAATCATATTTACCATGCAGTAGTGATATAATTGGGGTTTAAATATTTATCCCCTGTTTAACTTGGATTACAAGGTTTTAGAGTGATACGTAATATGGATAGTGCTAATAACACAACCCCTCACCCCCCAAGAAACCACTTTAATACTCTGGGCCAGTAGTCCCATTTTTTTTAAGAACCTTCCTTGAAATGGATTAGTAGATTTTTCTCCCAACTCCCACAACATGTCCCCTTGTGCTGTGCTAAAGGGTGCAACTTGGGGGTGGAATTGAGAGGATACTCATCCCAGCTCTGCCCACAAAGTAAGCGCCACACATCTGAATCACCAAAATGAGATGTCACTCATAGTAGATTGTGCTGATCTAGAACCTTCCTTTCTTACCTGAGAAATAAAATAGTTAAAAATACTGACATTTAAATTCTCATCACTGGGCATCTGAGTTATCCCCTCTCTGAGATGAATGGGGAAGTTCATGCTTATCACAGTTATGATCCAACGTCTCTGCAGAGTCTTCTCTGCATCTGTTACACTCAGGCTTGGTCTACACTTAAAAGTTAGGCTGAAAAAACACACCCCTGTCTGATGTAGTTATGCCAACGTAACCCCAGTATAGACACAGCTATGTTGACAGAAGATTGCTTCCATGCACATAGCTAACTTCATTCAGGGAAAGGTGTTCCTAAACCAACAGAAAAAACCCTTCCATTGATGTAGGCTGCAATCTACCCTTCAGGGTTATGCTGGCATAGCTGTGCTGACATAACCATGCTGGTATAGTCTCCATAATGTAGATACAGTGTTAGTTCATATTTTTGATATTTTCTCCAAAGCATAACAGCTACAAACTTACTATTAAAAAAAAATAAAGCTGAGATTCTGCAGAACAAGATGGCAGCTTGAGAAAGGTGCTGGTATGCAATATTGCCACGCACTGGGCCAATCCATGCCCTGTCAGTGCTCCAGCATTGTTAGCCTGTCGTTGTCCTTCTTTTTCTTTTGCTCCCTCCTTGCCTTTTATTTCTGTGTTCTCTTGATTTTCTTTCTTGCCTATCTTTGCTCCTTTCCTGGATAGATTCTCCTACCATGGTCCTCCATCCTTGGTGGGACCCCTTGTCTTTTCCTTACTCATCAAAAGATATAACCTTCTGGTTTGGTGGTGGGAGCAACCACTGGTGGCGCTAGGGGGCAGGGCCAATCATGTCTATGGTAGTGAATGCCTTAGGAAAAATAGAAGCTTTAAGTGGGGTGAGCCGGTCCCATGGCTGGCTATATTAGGGGCCAGGAGAGACTACTTTCAAGAAGCCACCCTCCTCTGGATTTAGAATTGTTGGAACATATTTGCAGCAGGAGCTTGTTTGCAAATAATAGGTCATGGTTTTTTTTTTTTCCCGTTTCTGCTGCCCCTCTCCTCTGTGTCTTCTGCATGCCAACCCCTAGAACTAGTCTGGCTACCTCTAGGCCTTACCTCACCAGACTGGGAAACATGGGGAACATATGGTACAAATCTTCTTTTGATACCAGAAGTTATAAACCATAGACAGACTGAGAGGGTTAAATCAAGATGTGAGGAGATGGTGCTAGGGCATGTGATTTGGGTTCATGGCCCAATCAGAGTTGAAGTTCAAATTCGGTGACAGAAAAATTTAATTAGCTGTCTTGTAAGATTTTAGCCCAAAGTGGTGAAAATCTTTAGATTAGCTGATCTCATGAGATAATCTGCTGTCACAAGATTCCTGCACAAGATGAAGCCTACCACTTGGGCCAACATCTCATATGAATGCCTGTTCTTCTGAGATTTCAACTGCAGCTGACCTGGCCCGGCGAACTGGAAAATGGGGACTTTCAGGGTTGAGATTCAAGTTAGAATTAGAATTATTAGAGTAGATTCAGAGCTGTAGATTGACATTTGAACCTGCTGAAATTCAAAAGTGTTTGGATTGAGAGGTTCTAGTTTGGGCACATTGAGTTCATCAAAATGTATTCGCTAGGGACCCTTACAATTATTCAATTGTTTATAATACACAGAAACGATCAGCAGCATGACACCATGTTTTACTGTGATGTGGTGAGGTAGTATTGGCCTCTACTGATCTTCCAGACACTCCATCGAAAATGGACAGTTCAGGAACAGTGAACACTAAGGCCTTGGCTACACTTGCAGATGTACAGCGCTGTGAGTTAAACCTGACTTCGTGCAGCTGAGTGGGGAAAAGCGCTGCAGTCTGTCCACACTGAAAGCTGCCCAGCGCACTGTTGTGGCCACATTTGCGGCAATTGCAGCGCTATTGGGAGCGGTGCATTATGGGCAGCTATCCCACAGAGCACCTTTTCCCATTCTGGCGCCGTAGGTTGTGGGAAGGGGGCGTGGGTGCCTTGGGGAGAGCCAACAGCTTCAGGGGGCACCTACACTGAACACTGTCCCAACATTTTCCACAGGAGTTCGTCCTGGACGATATCTCGATGCTGAGGGTGACCTGGGAAGCAAGGGAGGGTCTTCTACTGCAATGCGGCTTCCGCCCTGGCCCATATGCAGCTTGCCTGTGTGCAGCAATGGTCCCCCCGCCCCTCGCGGCACAGTGGTGCGGAGACGTTAGCCTGGCTGGGACAAGGACCACGGTGGCTCTTCCGATAAACCTGCGCAAGCGCATTGCACACGTTCTGGATGAGAAATCCGAGGAAATTACCGAGGCCGATTACCGCGATGTGATAAACCACATCAATGCACTATTCCGCATCTAGGCATGCATGCCTAACCCTTCTCTCCCAAAGAGTCCACACCGAAAAAATTCCTTCCCGAAAAAAAAACCGCTTACCAGGAACCTGCTCTTCTGTTTGTCCTCCACCAAATACCGGCTGCTGCGACTGGCTTCCTTCCTCCTGGCTCGAGAAGAGCTCCTGGCTGCATGGCTCCAGGGATTCCGGGGTGTCTCCATCCGGCCCACCACCATCACTCCCATTTTCCTCCTCCTCCTCCTCCCCCACACCGGCTCTGAAGTGTCCATGGTGGTGCTCGGAGTGGAGGTGGGGTTAACCCCAAGTATCGCATCCAACTCTTTGTAGAATCGGCAGGTCGCGGGGGGAGCACCCGAGCGGCCGTTTGCATCGCGGGCTTTGGGGTAGGCACTCCGCAGCTCCTTCACTTTAATCCTGCACTGCAGGGCGTCCCGGTCATGGCCCCTTTCCATCATGTCCTTTGATACCTTCCCGAAGGTATCGTAATTCCTACGGCTGGAGCGCAGCTGGGACTGAACCGCTTCCTCCCCCCAAACACTGATGAGGTCCAGCAGCTCACCATTGCTCCATGCTGGGGCTCACTTGGCGCGTGGAGGCATGGTCACCTGGAAAGATTCGCTGATAGCACTCCACACCACGCCGGGCTGAGCAAACAGGAAGGGGATTTTTAAAATTCCCGGGGAATGTAAAGGGTGGGTCACATGGTTGGTTACCTGAGGCCAGGGCAGTAGAGTTTGAACTGATGACCAGATTGGCTAGAACAGGCATTGTGGGATACTGCCGAATAATTCTGGAGGCCATTCACAGCGCATTGGGCAGCCACACTGGCGCCGCAGCGCTGCAGCGGCAGCGCAGTATTCGCTATTCCTTTCAGAGAGGTGGAGTACATGCAGCGCTGCAACCACGGAGATGCAGCGCTGCAAATGCCTTGCCAGTGTGGACAGGGAGTGAGTTACAGCACTGGGGGAGCCTATACAGCACTGTAACTCGCAAGTGTAGCCAAGGCCTAAGAAATGAACTCTGCCAAGACCCATAAGTATGCCTGAACCTTGAGTTCTCTTCTGTGTGCTTGGCTCACCAGACTCAGGAGAGACTTTTCCACTTTCAGCCTGCATATCTCTCCTTCATGCAAATGATTTAAAATGAAATTTTGCCTGTGAAGTGCTGAGAATGATTCAGACTAATTGACTTTACTATGATGGAAAATTAGGAAATAAAAAATGACAGTTATTTCATTTAGAAAATCAGCTACTTAATCTGCAGATGCAGTAACTACAGTTGGCTAAAAAGAATTAATATGGCATTATAATACAGGGAGATAAAATGCAGCTGAAGTTTTTTCATGATTATGTTTAGTGATGTGAGGGGAGCAGTGACTTATGATATCAATGAGAGGCAGGTTAGAGTCTGCCGAGGTAGTCCCTGTCATGATCACTATGCTGAAGTAAAGCAGTCTCTAGTATGCCTTAAAATCTGATTAGGGGCAAGATTCTCTTCTCTGATCCATGTGTCAGATCACAACCATATGTCCATGTCTCCCATTGCCTGCAAGGGAGATCCCTGCATTCAGGAAAAGCAGAATATTGGAATCAAGATCTGCTATACGGAGAGGAGATTTTTATTTCAAGGTAGTTTTTTTTTAAATGCAAACTTTTCTGCTCGTATAAATGGGCTAAAGTCCATTGAAGTCAGTAGAACTGCACCCATTTACAGCAACCGAAAATTTAGCCCCCTTTAAAAATATTAAAAAGGAATACAATATAACTGCTTATTTTGTATAGTATCTTTCATATAAACTCTATCCCAGAATGCTTTAAGGAGTTAATTTCTCCCTCCCTCTGCTGTCATTTAAGGGACATTTGGAGAGAAAAGTGACATTTTCAGATGAGATTTGAGATAAGTTGGCAAGTCAGTGAGGCAGTGAGTGCGATGCTGAGTCTGTTTCGGATTATAGATTTTGAAGAGAAGGCACTCACACCACTAATCAAATAGTTGCATGAAGGACTGGAGAGGAGGCAGGTTCTAGCTAGACTATTAGAATGAGCTGTAAGGGGAGTAGGTCTGTACGATCCCCAACATCAAGGGTCTGACTTAACCCTACAATAATACATATGGGTGGGACTTTCAAAAGTGCCCTAGGGAGTTAAGTGCCCAACTCCAATTGAAACTTGATGGGACTTGTGCTCCTAAATCCCTTGGTCACTTTGGAAGATCTCCCCCAAAATTCAGAATGAAGGCTAAAACTTTGTGTTCACTCTGCCTTTCATGTCAAGGTAGTGTGAGACTCTCCAGATCAGGATGAGTTAGCAATGGCTTGGCTTCCCTTGAGTTCTCTTGTTGTTTTCATTGGTGTAAGTCACTGCAACACAGTTTTTGGTGTGTGAGTGCTTGTTGGAGACAGGGCATTCCCTGGCAGACATTCTTCTTAGTTCCTGGGCTATGCTGGAGTTGAGAATCAATTAGTCTCTGAGTCTCTCCTGAATTACAATTATATTTAGTGAACAATTTGCATGCACTTTTGTCATCCTTTCCCCCACTTCCTCTTCTCTTATGTGTTCTTGCCAATTAAGGGCCTCTAGAAGATCTCTTGCAGCCTATCTGTGATGTGGATACAGGTGGGGAGGAAAGAGCTGATGGGGAAGTGAAGGGGTGGTTTAGGGAGTTTGTATTACAGCTAATTTTTACCATTTGCTTAATCTATTGCTCGGGGTCATTTGTCAAACTGTTGCTGCTGTTCCTGCCCCTCCCCTCCCCCCCTTCATGGTGATGAACAGTCTGGGGGGGGGAGGGGAACCATCACTTTTCAAAGGATCAGGAAAGAGGAAGAGTTGATGATAATGGCCAAAAGAGGTGAGGGCATCTTGCATGGATCAGTTCACAGGACACAAAAGCTTTTTGCCTGCACTGCACCCAGGAAATTAGTCTAATCAGTACCAGTTTGCAATGGGAGAGTGAAAACAATCACCCTAGAATGACTCATGTGACTTAGTGATGGCATGACTGGGTCTTTGTTGTTTCCTCTCTGGGGTAAGATGTGCATATTATCTAAGCAGCATGACAATTGTGTCCAAAAGACTTAGTTTGATTATAGTTGAAGTCAATGGGGATTTTGCTCCATTAAGGAATGCAGAATTTGTCACTGCATCTACAAGACTGACCATAAGTCTCAACCTGCTAAGGCCCAAATATGGGACACAGAGTCTGACAAGGACCCAAACTAGAGGACTAACTAGAAAAATTATTCATGGAGGAAACTTCAAATGTAGTAAGACTCATTCCATTGGGGTAGAGAACTCTTTCTATCAGATCAGTTTCAGATCACTTTGCTTCTGATGTAAATAATTTTCATCAATAAAAGCAAGTTTGTGTGGCACATAGGTAACTTTGGGTCTGAACTGAGTAACATGTTGAAATAAGGGAGGGACATTTGAAATCCCATGGGCCAAGTTCTGCTCTCAGTTAGTTGCATTATACTAGACTAATTCTGCTGAAGTCAGTGGGTTACTTCAGAATTTACATGGTTATGAGAGTGGAATTTGGCTCCGTATTGTTTGTATATCACAGGCAATTGTATAGGATCAAAAATGGTTCACATGTGAAAGAAAAATCAAGTTAGAAAAAAAAGACCAGTTTGGCCATATGAATATATGGCGTCTGACAAAAGAGGTGCTTTCTAGAAAAGGGATACTTGTGTAAATGGTCCAGTTAAAGAAGACACAGTCAATCCCTGTATCCACTTCAGAGCTCCCATGTAGGTTTATGAACCCTCGTAAAGGTGCTAAGTTAGGTATTTAGTTATTATTTAGTTTAATAATTAATACTAGTTTAATTATTTAAAGATTAGTTAGTTAACCACTGAAATGGATATCCCTGGTCCAAGGTGGCTGTTTTTACAGATGCCACATCTTTACATCACCAAACTATTTGTATAATGTGGACATCTTTTAATAGGAAATGTGATGAGTGATGGACCTTTTTTTCCCATTAGAAAATGGGTAGGTGCTAATTAATTTATAATCTGATGGGAGGAAATGAGTTGAACCTGTGCAATAAAAGGCACAGACAGGGCTTGATCCTGCAAAAGGTGCTCAGAGCCTGCTGACAGCTGCTGGACACCTTCAGCGCCTAGTGACTCCTCTAGTAGACCAGGCCACTCAGTCAGCATCTTCTTGTAGATGTTCAGCCTTTTGCAAGAAATGAAGTCTTTAGTTAGCCGCGTGGAGGTATTGTTATCTCTACAAAAGGGCCTTCACAGAGCTCCATGGATGCCACAGAAATGCATTGAAATGGAATGGAAGAAAAAAGGTAACTAAAAATCAAATTCTCATGTTAAATCAATTGTGTTCCCCAGTTCACAACAAGGTTTCCATCCAGACAAAACAATGGAGGCAAACGCGGAGGAGATTCCATGGAATCACCTGAGGGATACCAGGTTAGTGAGGGATGTTGTGTTCAAAACCAGTTAGGGGAGTGTCACTGATGATAATAGATGTGTCTGTCTTACAGCAGGCTTAGCATTTATCACTCCTGGTATCTGTGGTAACCAGGCACTTACGGCTTGTAAGGTCTTTGGGACAGGGACTATTTTTTTGATCTGTGTTGTACAGAACCTAGCATATTGGAGTCCTGATCCATGACTGGGGTTCCAAAGAGCGACCACAATACAAATAATAAATAATAAACACAATAACATAGTATCTTCCTAGACTGAGACCAGGAGATACAGTCATGCCACAGTAGGTAAATGCTGAGGCCAAGATTTTTAAATGTGGATGCCTAAAGTTTGGCATCTACATCCATAACGAGGTAACTAAATAAAAATGGCTTGATTGTCCTAGAGGTGCTGAGTAGAACTGAGTGGGGGGGCACCAAAACTGTTTGTCAGTTTGGGTTGAATTTGGCAAATAGTTTTGCCTGAAAAAAATAACTGGAAAAAAAATTCATCCTTTTATTCATCCTTTCTTCCTTCCTTGTTCCCCATAGTTAATTGACAGGATCAACAAAATGGACTCATCCAATTTGCTTCTTTCTCTTTACTGACTTCAACTCCTTCAAGCAGCATTTATCCTTTGGGTTAATGTAGTGTTGTATTGGGCACTCATGGAAATGACCATATTTATTTATTTAGACTTATTTTTAAGGCACCCATTGAAAGGGTCTGAGCACTAGTGCTGGGCCTTAATCCATCAATCCTCTGCTTCTTCAATTACACAAGTAAAAATGTAAAAAATCCTTAATTTATTACTGAGTTATTAGGTTTTCTTTCAAGCGGTTCCTTCTTCTCTAATTTCATGGAATGTAGCAAAAATTTGTGGCATTTCAGCAAAACTTGTCAAACGATGGCAAGTCAAAGAAACTGGTTTAAAAAATAGATGAAAGGTTTTGCACTGAAGCTTTGACATATTTGGTGCAATTTGTAACATTTTGCAAATGTCCTCCTTTCTTTTTTTTTCTTCATCTTTCTGATACTTTTGTGGATTAAACAATTCGATTCTTGGCCAGGGATCTCCATATAAAGTTTTCTCTGCAGAAATCCTCATTCTCTTCTCCACAGGTTTTCTTAGGAGAAAATTTCTCCCTTCTCTATATTTTGGTCATGTTTTTCATAGATTTCAATGTCAAAAGGGACCACTGTGATCGTTTAATATGACACCCTTTCATTTATAATACAGGTCATAGGACTTCCCTGTATTAATTCCTGCTTCAAGTTCAATAGCTGTGGTTGTAATAGAGCAGATCTTTCAGAAAAACTCCAAGCTTGATTTTAAGTGTGCCAGTGATAGAGAATCCACCTAAAGCCTTGGCAAATTGTACCAATGAGTAATTAACCTCACTTAAAAAATGATACTATATTTCCAGTCTGAATTTGTCTAGTTTCAACTGGATTGGATCTTGTTATACCTTTGTCTGCTAAATGGAAGAGCCCTCCATTATGAAATTTCTGTTCCCCATGTAGTTACTTAGACTGTGATTAAATCATCTCTTAACCTCTTTGTTAAACTTTGAGTTTGACCCTCTTGATTCAGGGTGTGTGTGTGTTTGAGGTGATATACTTGGAGTGAACTCTGACTTGCAAACTAAAATATTAATAATAATAATAATACAAAAATAAAAGGTATGAGCAGCTTTACTATATTCATCCCTGTGCTGAAAGGCAAAAGCATCTGTTAAACACAGATTCTCAGCTGGTGTAAATCAGTGTTAATCCCTTGACTTCATTTACGCCGCCTGATGATCTGGCCCAGAAACCTTAAACTAGGTCAGAGTGTGATATTCTTACTTATGTTGAATAGCACCTTACACCATGAGAAATTCCACTGCAGTCAGTGATGCAAAGTACTGTATAACGTAAGGGAATCACAATCTGACTCCATGCTTAAGAAAAGGAAGAGGTTGTGATAGCTGCCACTGCTCATCATGGCCTAACAATCCATGGGATCGTACATGGAATAAGAGGATGCCTTACACACCTGTGCTGGCTCCCTGCATTGCGGGTAGAAGGGCAGGATGAAAGCAGTCTCTGCACAGGAGCTCCTCCCTCTCCCATGCAGATCCTTGATTCCTCCCCTTCTCCCCCACCCACCACACTGTGGTCATTGTAGCTATGACAGTATGCTAGGAGACTTATGCTGTACCAAGCACTGGGCTGCAGCAGGGTACATCTCTGCCCCGGAGCACGGGCACAATCGGGAGGCAGATAATAACTCTGAGTCACAATCTGCTTCCCATTCTGCTCTGGAGGCAGAGCCGCTCTATGCAGCGTCATGCATGGGGCCCTGGGCAAAGCCCTTACCATCTAGACTTCCAAAATTCCTTCGCATTTGTAGTTTCAAAGACCCTTTGTTATACTGATTAACATGTTTTTAACAGCAAGATTATGTAAGAGGTGGTCACTGAAACTGGAAGAAATTAATATCCCTAATGTAAGAATGCAGTGGAACAGCAATGATAATCGATTGGTCTTGGAGAAATTTTATACCAGTATGCTGTGGCTGTACACTGGCAATATAGCATGTCTATTATATGAATAACATTGAAACTAGCTCCCTCTTATGATTAGACAGGTGTCAGAGACACTGCTGTTGCATGAGGTCTTGTTATTTTGGAAAATAGTTTTGAAAATTCCATTCCATATTTTCCATCCAATCTATCTATCGATCTATTTTAGGTTCCTCTTAATAAGGTGCCTATCATTGTCATAGCTAAGATCCTGCTGAGGCAAAAGAAATCCAGGCCAGCAGGTTACAATTTTTAGTAGAACGTTCTGCATTTATGGTAGGAATGGTCCAAAAAAAAAAAAAAAAAAAAGCCCTGATCAAAACAACTCCAAACTTTGGAAGGGGTGCTGAATCTAAACCTGGATCCAAATCTGAATTTTGCAATTCAGACCTATCTCTGTTTTCTCTCTAAGTGAACTGCAAACATTCATTGTCACCCAGACTGGTATCTTTATCCTGGCCCTTAAAAAAAATTATTTACCTTTCGTGGCAGGTTCTTTAGTGTGTCCTACAAGAAAAACACAATGCGTTGTTAATGTTAAGCATTGATATTTTTGCAGGGGGGGAGTCTGTAAGCACGGCTCGCACAAACACACACATACACACCACGAGTCTTGTCACTTTCATGTCCTCCCCTTGATGTGCTGGCAGGGGTCAGTTAGTTAGCTCTCTTGGAGCCTGGGAGCAGTCTGCAGGCATGAGGAGGTGGGGGGACGGGCAGAGGAGATTAAGGGGGAAATGAAAAAGAAAAGGAGCAATCATATTTTAGAGTCAGGTGCAAATTTGCTGGTTATGGTTCCGCTTTGAGGCAGTATGTCACGGGCCCAGATATGAACCGTGTAGAGCCCTAGGGGGTAATCCAGCTGCAAATGTGGCCATTAACATACAACACAATCGCTGCTTCTCCCACAGGCTGAATTAAATAATACATATTTAATGTGATGACAGGTTCATGGGGAATGAGGACCCAAACAGAAGAGAAAGAGGAGAAGAAAGGCCCACAGCATCACGCCAGCTAGGGAGACACTCAGATTTGATTTCAGACATTAGCAACACTTGGAGTGACTGGCAAGTGATGAAAGAGAAAATTTAACCCTGCCTTGCATGGTGGATTATTGCAGCACTGAAGGGGAAAATGTCCCATTTTCACAGCCTTAGATATTAGCTTGGAAAGACCTTTCTGCTCACTGCTTGAAATGCCTGAGTGAACACTCACCTATATAGCTTGCATGGAGTTTAATAATGTTTATAGCTAAGCTAACCCCCCCCCTAAAGTGTGTGTGTTTGTGTATGTGCATGCGCAGAAACTCAGTCACACACACACACACACACACACACACACACACACAGAGTGTCACATATCCTATCACATACAAACAAACCGCCCTGTATGGTCACACATAGACACACACACTCTTTGTCTCTAAGAGAAGGTTAACATGAATTTGGCTTATAGTAACCACATGTATGGAGATGCTACTCTCTGGGGGTAAGACAATCAAGTGCCCTTGTAAGTTACTGGAGATCAGTTTATTTAAAACTGAGGAAGGATTTATGCTAGTTGGAAGAATGAAGAATTTCTGCATAGCAGGCTGACAGATTTCTCTGGATGAAAAATGAGCTGGCCTAAGACTCATTTAGGATGGAATTAGGAAACCTTTTAAACAATGTATTTTTTTAAAAAGAGGGGAAATAGAAATGACAACATAACATAAGGAAAAGGAAACTGAGGCTTTTTTCAAATGGTACTGCATGGGTGATTTCAGTACTGGCCTGCTCATTTGAGCCCTCGTCCAGCAAAGGATTTGAGCACGTGCGTAACTCAAAACATCTGAGTAGTCTCACTGATGTCAATGACACAGCTCACATGCTTAAAGTAGCACACAGGCTTCAGAGCGTTGATGATCAGGGCCTTGTTGAATGGCAGATTTGAATCAGAAGGGAAACACATTCTTGGTGTAATGTCATTGGCTATGTTGTCTGTTGTATGTTTATGTATCATCTTAAAAATTAAACTTCTGCCTAACTTTTATAATGAAGCCAGGTATAACTCTTCCCATTTCAGGTTGCACTGCAAAGCCCAAACTTGGGACAGGACAGGTTCATGAAAAGTTTCACAGAGATTTATGAACCTGGATTGATTTGGAGTGAAAACTCATGGAGCTCTGGATTTGCCTGGTTAAAGAGCATAAATCAGGCCAAAATTGGAGCTTTTGGCTGACTTATGCTCTATTTCCCTTTGAGTATTTGGATTCATCTAAACCATGAAACTGAAAGTTAAATTCAGGTGGTACAAACACTTGGGCGGTGAAACCGAACAAAAAAGTTTGCACAAGCCCCTGTGAAACTTTGATCAGAGTTGAGCTAAGCTGTTGTTTAAAAATATACTTGCATTTTGGAGCTAATTATCTGAAAAGGGATTTGTCCTTCACTTATGGCAGAGCCTCAGCTGAGGGTCTGTATTCCCCAGCAAAAACTGAAGCCACCACATAAGAGGCCTGGGAATGTGGTAAGAAGACATCCAATGCAATCACCCAAGCGAGCTGGGATGCTCTTTCAGAGAGTTGTCCTTAGCAATGGGTGAACCTTATGAACATCAGAGGTCAGAGGTCAGCTTCACTGTGAATAAGCTGCACCCAAAAGTTGGACTTGGGACCTAAAGCCTGACTGCGTATCCATTTATTTTAACCCAGTTCTTATAGTAAATTCCCCATCCTGTCCTGGGACAATGGAAAGAACCACAGAAAAAGTTTCTTCTGTCTAACACTGAGCAAGAAACTTTGTTAGAATAAAGAAAACAGTTGCCCCTAAAACTACCCTGAAATGCTGGTCTTGCATGGAAACCCATGCATTCTCATATCTCCAAGGGGGTGACCTGAAGCCTTCTTTCTCCTACCCCTCCAACCTCTTCAAATTGGAGAGTCTAGAGATGCTGCTTCCCTTCTCCAGCAGCAGGGCCGCCCAGAGAGGGGGGCAAGTGGGGCAATTTGCCCCGGGCCCCGTGGGGGCCCCCACGAGAGTTTTTCAGGGCCCCTGGAGCGGGGTCCTTCACTCGCTCTGGGGGCCCCGGAAAACTCTCGCGGGGCCCGGGCCCCCGGAGCTTCTTCCGCTCCGGGTCTTCGGCGGCAGTTCGGCGGCGGGGGGTCCTTCCGCCCTGGGACCCGCAGCCGAAGTGCCCTGAAGACCTGCAGCGGGGGGTCCTTCCTCCCTGAGACCCGTCGCCGAAGTGCCGGATCTTCAGCGGCAATTCGGCGGCGGGGGCCCCCTGCCACCGAAGACCCCAGGCCCCCTGAATCCTCTGGGCGGCCCTGTCCAGCAGCACTGTTAGCACTCTTTCTGCTTGGCCCTACTGTTGCTGAAATTGTGTTTCCCATGTTCTGGGGTGATATGCTTCAAATGTGTTGCACACCCCAGAGCTATGAGATTTGAGTTAACTACAGCTGGGCTCCAGAAGAGAAACCATCCACACTGAAGTAAGGGGCTGAAGGAGTTTCAGAGTGACTGGTGTGTTATGAACGAAAGTCACAAGGATGGTGGGAGAAATGAGTAAGTGAGGGGCATTACTCCTCTCTCTTCCTTGGTAGGGGAGATGGTTCCATTTTACTGCACCTCAAAATATACTGAGGTTGACTGGGTTTGAAAGACAGCCAGCAGTTGGGAGAGGACTAGTTCAGCCTAGTCCTGATTGTCATTATTTGTGGCAGGGAAGATGCAGACTCCTAAATGCAACCTCCTGAAGGATAAATTGATTTTCAGTTAATTTGTTTTGAAATATATTTGCTGGTCATTTTAAATTCTACACATCCAGGCCCAAATTCTCCCCTCACAGCTGTGTGAGACTATTGAACTCAGTGGGGTTGCATATGTGTAAGTGAGGGTAGAATTTGACTCTATGGTTGCTACTGATTCAGGACTGTGAGTAGCTTGAAAGCAGATTTTTTCATTTCTTGTATAGGTTTGAAGCCCACTTTTAAAGCTGTTTTGTTCCCATTTGTTTTCCATACAGCCCCTTTGGCCCATGGAGAGGTTTGACACATGAATCCTTGCTCCCTACAGTGTATTTCCTGACAGAAGAAACAGGGCAGCAGGTATTAGAGGCCCAGCACTGCTCTGCCAAAACAAAACAAAAATCCAGCCATTAGATACACAGGAAGCAAGTCGAGCCTTTAATCTTAACAGCGAGTAGGGGGCTGAGTGAGCATCAATAAGTCATTAAATCTTCAATTTTCTGCCTTTCCTTGAGGCTTCCCCCTCATTTCCCCACGGGATTGCCATGGAAATCAGAATTACTACAATTGCTCTGTACAGTCAGGATAGAACAATTGCTGCAGACATGAACTATGCCGTGGGCAAAGTCCTGCCCTCAAAGAGACGTGTCACTCCCAGACCAGTTAGTGGAAGTTGCGCACATGTCAGACGGCAAACCTTTACTCTCTGAGTGCCATTAAACAGCGCACACACCAGTCTCACAAACCTGTAGCGCTCACTTGCTCTATCTTTCAGCACCCCACAGTGCCACGTTCTCTTAGGAGAGTTGCTGTATCTCATTATTTCCTGGGACATAAGTGATCTCTCTCCTGCCATCCATCTCCACCCTCTGACAAACAGAGGCTAGGGACACCATTCCTTACCCATCCTAGCTAACAGTCATTAATGGACTTAACCTTCATGAATTTATCTAGTTCTCTTTTAAACCCTGTTATAGTCCTAGCCTTCATAACCTTCTCAGGCAAGGAGTTCCACAGGTTGACTGTGCACTGTGTGAAGAAGAACTTCCTTTTGTTTGTTTTAAACCCGCTGCCCGTTAATTCCATTTGGTGGCCCCTAGTTCTTATATTATGGGAACAAGTAAATAACTTTTCCTTATTCATTTTCTCCATACCACTCATGTTTTTATTTACCTCGATCATATCCCCCCTTAGACTTCTCTTTTCCAAGCTGAAAAGTCCTAGTCTCTTTAATCTCTCCTCATATGGGACCCGTCCAAAATCCCTAATTATTTTAGTTGCCCTTCTTGGACCCTTTTCTAATGCTAGTATATCTTTTTTGAGATGAGGAGACCACATCTGTATGCGGTATTCAAGATGTGGGCATACCATGGATTTATAGAAGGGCAATAAGATATTCTGTCTTATTCTCTATCCCTTTTTGAATGATTCCTAACATCCTGTTTGCTTTTTTGACTACCGCTGCACACTGCGTGGACGTCTTCAGAGAATTAGCCACAATGACTCCAAGATCTCTTTCCTGATTCGTTGTAGCTAAATTAGCCCCCAACATATTGTATGTGTAGTTGGGGTTATTTTTTCCAATGTGCATTACTTTACATTTATCCACGTTAAATTTCATTTGCCATTTTGTTGCCCAATCACTTAGTTTTGTGGGATCTTTTTGAAATTCTTCACAGTCTGCTTTGGTCTTAACTATCTTGAGCAGTTTAGTATCATCTGCAAAATTTGCCACTTCACTGTTTACCCCTTTCTCCAGATCATTTATGAATAAATTGAATAGGATTAGTCCTAGGACTAACCCTTGGGGAACACCACTAGTTACCTCTCTCCATTCTGCAAATTTACCATTTATTCCTACCCTTTGTTCCCTGTCTTTTAACCAGTTCTCAATCCATGAAAGGGTCTTCCCTCTTATCCCATGACAACTTAATTTACGTAAGAGCCTTTGGTGAGGGACCTTGTCAAAGGCTTTCTGGAAATCTAAGTACACTATGTCCACTGGATCCCCCTTGTCCACATGTTTGTTGACCCATTCAAAGAACTCTAATAGATTAGTAAGACATGATTTCCCTTTACAGAAACCATGTTGACTTTTGCCCAACAATTTATGTTTTTCTAGGTGTCTGACAATTTTATTCTTTACTGTTGTTTCAACTAATTTGCCTGGTATTGACGTTAGACTTACCGGTCTGTAATTGCCAGGATCACCTCTAGAGCCCTTTTTAAATATTGGTGTTACATTAGCTAACTTCCAGTCATTGGATACAGAAGCTGATTTAAAGGACAGATTACAAACCATAGTTAATAGTTCCACAATTTCACATTTGAGTTCTTTCAGAACTCTTGGGTGAATACTATCTGGTCCCGGTGACTTGTTACTGTTAAATTTATCAATTAATTCCAAAACCTCTTCTAATGACACTTTAATCTCTGACAATTCTTCAGGTTTGTCACCTACAAAGGACGGCTCAGGTTTGGGAATCTCCCTAACATCCTCAGCCGTGAAGACTGAAGCAAAGAATTCATTTAGTTTCTCTGCAATGACTTTATCATCTTTAAGCGCTCCTTTTGTATCTCAATCATCCAGGGGCCCCACTGGTTGTTTAGCAGGCTTCCTGCTTCTGATGTACTTAAAAAATATTTTGTTATTACCTTTTGAGTTTTTGGCTAGCTCTTCTTCAAACTCCTTTTTGGCTTTTCTTATTACATTTTTACACTTAATTTGGCAGTGTTTATGCTCCTTTCTATTTACCTCACTAGGATTTGATCTCCACTTTTAAAAATATGCCTTTTTATCTCTCACTGTTTCTTTTACATAGTTGTTAAGCCACGGTGGCTTTTTTCTTTTAATCCTTTTACTGTGTTTTTAATTTGGGGTATACATTTAAATTGGGCCTCTATTACGGTGTCTTTGAAAAGTGTCCATGCAGCTTGCAGGGATTTCACTCTAGGCACTGTACCTTTTAATTTCTGTGTAACTAACCTCTTCATTTTTGCATAGTTCCCCTTTCTGAAATTAAATGCCACAGTGTTGGGCTGTTGAGGTGTTTACAAATAAGAAAATTCCACAACTTTTCTCTCTCTATGGCACAGAACCCAATGTGTGGCAGGGAAAACTGCTACCCATTATGGGCTTCCTATAGCATTCTCACACTCGTGAGCCTATAACCCAGCTGCGCCCCCAGTAACCCTAACAGTGTTTAATGGCCCTGCTACTGTAGGATATGGACCTTGAAAAGAACCAGTAGTCTCCTTCCCTGCATTCCATCATGATTACATGGCAGACAGATGCTCCTATTCTCTGAGGGTATGACTACACTCGAATCAGAGGTGTAATTACAGCATGTGTACACATACCTGAGCTAGCATTGATCAAGGTAGCTCACTAACAATAGCAGCAGAGATGACCCGTGCCTGCTGATAGTGGGTGGGCAGAGTGAGGGCAGCCAGCCTTAGCAGTGTTACTTAGCATGCTCAGTACAAGCCAAGCAGCAAACCTGAGGGGGCATGTGACCCCACATATTCCCCCACACATGTTGCCTCTGAATAGCAGTGCCAGTGAAGCTGCAGCAGTGTGGGTTAGCCACCTGAGTACATACCCATGGACCCAAGTGAACTTGGGTGTCTAGTCCATGCTGTTGCCTGTGCTGCTGTGGCTTCACTGGTATTTTTAGTGAGCTAACTCAATCAACGTTTGCTCAGGTGTGCCTACGCTACTGATTGCAGTATAGACATACCCTAGGTGTGCACTGTGCCAGCACATATTGGGTTCTGATACTGGGATCTGATGTGCAAGGTCTCCCTGACAAGAGACACTATAGTGAATGGAACTATGTGTAAAATTTACTGCACAAACCAATAGGAGAATATAACGAAGTGACTCTGTGCACCATTGAAGAGCCAAATGTCCATTTACCCTCACTCCTTAGAGAAGCTAATGTATTGTTAGCCCTTTAGTGCAGGGGGATTCGAAAAGCTTCAACCTTCCTAACAAAATTTGTAACAAGACGACAACCATGATCTCTCCTGAATCCTCACTACTCCAAAGCCTACTCTAAATCCTTACCCGCAACCCCACTGTGCTCCTGCTTCTACCTCTTTTCTGGCGCACTCAACCTGTGCTGCTGCTTGTTCAAACACTATTGCACATCTCATTGGTACACCAGGAGGGTGAGCTGAGAGACTCTGAAGCAAAGAGAAAAATGAGTGTGTTCTAAGCAACTCTGTTGCATTAGATTTGCAAACCTATGGCAGGGAGTGGGAAACCTGAAGGTGTGATAAAAGAGCAAAGCATGCAGTGGCCGTGTTTCCTTCCCCTTGGTCTACATGCTCTCCAGAAACAGCTGTTTATAAATCACAGGGTTAAGAATAGTTCTCCTCTCAGAAAATTCAAGATATCACACTACTTAACTAGTCAAAGATACATACAACCTACTTATGTGCAAGCAAGTTTATGAGATAAACCTTAGTATAAAGCTCTACTCCCCATTAATGGCCACACACTATGATTTTTTGAAGTGTTCTTGTGTATGATCAGTATTAGACAGGGCCTTCTTTGTCTTTTTCCTGTTTATTTTTGCTATCTGCCCCATTTGTATTTTGTTGATCAGTTTTTCTCCAGGGTTCTTTCCGCTTCTTGAGCTTTTGTGGCTGTCCTGGTTCTCATGCTGCCTTTCAATTAGTCCTGCCTTTCTCTGCTGAGTTTGGACTTGGTCCCTCCTCTGCTCTACCTACACCTTATCCCTGAGTGACTCTTGGAACTTCACCTATAACTTCTATGCTGACAACTCCCAAATCTCCCAGTCCACCTTGACTTGTCCACTTCTGTTCCATCTTGCATCTCTGAACATCATTCCACCATCTCATCTGGAATGTGCACTGCCAACTCAGACTCACCATGACAAAAGCTGAACTCTTCTTTCCTCCGAAATACTCTCCTCTTCTCCTTTCCCATTGCTAACTCCATCACTTTCTCTGCCACATAGCCTGCAATTACCAAATTCTGTTGTTTTTTGCTTTACAACATCCCTAAAATCCATATTTTTGTTTTTAAGTCTAACTGCTAAATCTCTTATCCATGCATTGGTTTTCTCTCATTTAACCAGTGCAGCCTTCTCCTCTGTTCTTGCCAGGCATCTCACCTCACATTCCTCCAGCCCATCCAAAATGCAGCTCCTACAAACATCATTGGCTCTTGCTGCTTAGAGATGTCATGTCCCTCTTTGAATCCCTTCACTGACTCCCACCTGCTTGCCGCTTCAGGTTCAAGTATCTGGTCTGTATCATTGAGGCTCTGTACAGCATCATGCCTGCTTACCTCTTTGCTCTCATTTCTTCTTACTCCATTTCCAACTCCAGTAGCTCTCTGCTGATCTTCTGTCTAATCACTAAGACATGCCTTTCCCTCGTGATGCTGTTATACTTGGAACAGCCTTCTACATTTTGTGTGCCAGCAACTACCCCCTATGCATTCAAACACCTCTCTATAACACACTTCTTCCATGAAGTCTTTCAACAGAAATCTATTTAATTTTTTTTTTAATTACAAAATGTGATTAACAAGAATGATGTGGAACAAAACATCTTATACACTGGGCTCTCTGTTGAATGCATTGTGCTTCCCCAAGAGCAATATTCCCTTCCCATTGCTGATTATCTCTTTTCCAATTCACTCCCCCACCAAAAACATGCTAGGATTCATATGGGACAGGGACCTTCTGTGTTTACTTGTCAGCCAAGCACCACCCTACTCCTGTTAATAATTCATTCCTCAGCATCCTGTCCAGCAGCTCAAGAATACGGGAATGTGTAAATCAAGAGGGAATTTCACCTCCCTGAAGCAGAAATTAAGGATCGGTTCTTTTCAGACAAGAGTCATGGGATTTTCACCAAGCCTGTTCATTATTTGGCTATAAATGCTCTTGCTTGAACTCCCCATCTTCATTCTCACATCATAGCTGTGTTGGCTTCAATGGAGCCCAGAGGTAGAAATGTCTTGTGAGATGTAACCATGTTCTAAACTGCTTCCAAGGCTGGACAGGAGCTATGTTTCTTGGGGTAACATTCCTTGGGGTGTTGGTAGACATCTTGGGTGGGATTTTTCAACAGGGCCAGCACTGGCCTAACGCTTTTCCCATTGAAGTTGATGAATTTTACCAGTGACTTCAATGGAATGAAGTTTGGCACATGCTGAGCACTTATATTATTGTCAAGCCGAAACGTTAAAAAAATCATGAATGAAGCCGCCCCCCCCACCCAAAAATCATGAGATTGGCTTAAAAATCAATCTCAGTAAATTGTGCTTTAATCACATCAGGAACATTTTCTGCAGTGATGCACTTTGCTCCATTCTCCCCTGTGAATCAGGGTTGACTAGACATCCATTGTTTGTTTTATTTTGCTCAAGTTTACTAACTAGCAGTTCCCAGAATGGCAGCTGGAACAATTCCCACATGTACAGCCTGCTATTGGGAGCTTCATGTAACAGCAGTGCATTGTTGCGAGGCTGATGGTTCGTTTGAAAGGCTGTCACAAGTGGTGCTACAGTATGAAATGCATTTTCCAGACACAAGACTGTAACTTCACCCCTTGCCTCCCCTTCCAACTCTCCCTTTCTGGCTCATATAGGTGCACACACACCGATCAAGCCTCTTTGCATGGCTGCCTTTGACTGGACAAGGCCCCCAACTAGCTTTTCGGAAGGAAAAATAAAAGGAAAAATATTCCCAGTATGGAGTTCGCAGGAAACAGGAAGTAGGCAACGGTGACCAGGGCCGTGACCTGGCAGACCTCTCTGTCTAATGTAATGTGATCTCTTGGCAGTTGGGAGAAAAAAAGGAAAAGAAGTCTGGCCCTGGCACTGCAAATCACAAACTGTGATGACAAGAGGGGGCCTAGTAAAACTCAGCACCCTTCGCTTTTAAATGAAACAAGAGCAGGGGGTGTGATTTATTGCCCAAAGACATCCCAGGGTATCACTTTCTTCTAAATGGCTTTAGCTGGGCAGTGAAAGACATAGCTAAATCCTGCAGCACATTAGTACTTTATTTAAACAATATTATTAGTGGTATTTATTTTATTAAACAAGTTCTCAGCAGCAGTGGGGCAGAGATGAGAATATTTTACTCTGCCATCTCCCCACTCAGACTACTCTTTTTCGCATACCCATCTTGCTAGTGAATGGTGATGCTGAGAGAAGGGAATGTTTGGAGAACTCCGGAGAGCGATGATTGCCTACTTTTCATGGACATATAAAGCAGATGAGTTTGTCGGGAAAGAAAGCCTCTTTGCTCCCATTATCTGTTGTCCACTGAACCCTGACACGTGTTCTGCTGAATCAACAGGAGCAAATGAATTTGATGGAATGGCGCTCTTTTGGGACAGATTCTGGACAAAAACGGTAAGCTTTAATATGTGCGCTCCAGAGATCTCAGACAAGCAAGCTCATTCTGTTCAAATGGAAGCGGAGTCATAGACGAGGTTGGCAGTTTGGGTTTCTCTGGGACTTTGGGGACTGTCTGAGGTCCCTTTGGGAGTGTCATTTTTCACAGCACTGTTTCCACAGCAATTGTTTTCACTGTCTTGTCTTGTCTTTGCCATTACCAGAAAAGAAAACAACCCAGTGATGGACGAACTTTGAAAATTTCAGAGGTACAGTTTAGAGAAACACCCAGAGGTTGAACAACACAAATCTTTATGAATCTATAAAATTGGGCTGGAAGTCCCATGAGCACAAGGTTTCTTGCAAGATTGACAGCATTCCTTGTGTCTGGTTGGGCTGGAAATACAATGATAGTAGCTTTTTCCTGAGGATTTGGACATTTCTGTTTCTGGTCCTAACCAGGATCCAGAAGTTAAAAAGTTCACAAACATGAAATATAATGGGGGAAGGGGAAAGGGAAGTTAAGTGAGTTTTTAAAAACTTCCTAAGGAGTTAAGATCAGATTTGATTTAAACTTTGGGTGAAGATTCTGGCCACTGTTTATTTGATCTCACTTAAAATACCAGGGTGCTAACCAAAATACAAACGAAAGATAGAAGAACAGATAGATCCAAACAAGGGGTTGCCCTTATTCTGTCTTACCCTGGCTACAGGGGTGAATCAGGGGATTTCACATTCCTTAAGCAGAGACTTGAGGACCCAGCTAACATCCTTGAAACACCATCACTAGAAAAAGATGTTTTTTGGTGGAAAATGAAGTTTCTGCAAAATTGAACTTTTCTGGTGGGATTTTTTATTTATTTATTATTTTTGGTTAGGAAAAGTGAAATGAGGGTACATTTTGGGTCAGGCCTGAGCTGCTGCTGTGCCTCATGGGAATTGTAGTTCAGGTGCCTCATTCCCTTTCTGCCTTTTATGAGCCAAGATTCCTGGCTGGACTATATCTCTCATGTTGAATTGTAGTCTCCCTGCTGGCTGAACTGCTGTGATGCGCATTGGAATTATATGCCCACTATATATCATGGGAGATGTAGTTTGGCCAAGAAGCCTGGCCCATAACGGAGCATGGAGGAGATGAGGCACACAAAGTACAACTCCTATGAGGCACCACAATGGCTCAGGTGGACAGTTTGATGTCGAACCAAACCAGGAATTCATTCTGGTATTTAAAAACTAAAATTTTTCTGAACTTCTGCTGCAGATATTTTTTTGGTATGTTAACCTTTTGTCCTGCTCTAGTACAGTATGAAAACAAATATTGAAGTATTGAATTTCTCATGGACTGGAAATTCCAAGTTTTAATCAGCTCTACTCACAACTGTTAATAGATTTTTCCCCTTGCAAGTCTGCATGAAGAAGTGATCTGCTATGTCTATTTTACAGATGGGAATGGAGGCATAGGTAGATTAAGTGACTTGCCCAAAGTCCTACAGATTGCCCAGCTAAGTAAGAAATTGCATCTAGGTCTCCTGAGTTTTAGGTCAGTGCCCTAGCTACTAGACCATCTTTTCTACCCTTGCTGTTACATGGATAGATAGGTATATAGAAAAATGAACCACCACCAATAAATATAAATAAATGGAAAAAAGTCACCCCTACATGTTTTCTTTTCGATGGCAGAGAAGGAGTAGAGAGATATGATTGCTCTCACTTTTATTCATGAGAGTCACAGAATATGGTTAAGGGGGGTTATGTAAAAACCTAGATAGATACATAGCCACGTGCAGCTCTTAGATACCAGGGTGATAAATATTGACACAGAGAGATTGAGTCACAGGTACTGCAGATAGATAGATAGATAGATTGGATAGGATGAAAGAATAAACTTCTAGTATGTCAAAAGGAGAGAGAATGGGAAACTAACCTAATGAATGCACCATGTGGAATCCAATCTGTAACATATCCCATAAAACATCAGTCATCTTCACTGAATTCATTAGTTATAGAAATAGACCAGTTAAAAGAAAAGTACGTTGGTGTGGAACTCAGTGATGGGCAGGTAAAGCTGAAGAATGTGAAGATTCATAAACACTGAATATAAGCACACAAATGTTGGACACCTATCAGAACTGTATTGAACTATTTAAACATCCCTTGAATCTGTGAGATTGCACAATCAAATGAGGACAGACTGTCTCACAAGATGGCCAGTACATCCTGCTTCTGGTCACAACTTATATAATACCTGAAGAATAGCCTCTCGCAAAGGCAAAGCAGAGTATTTTAACACTTCAGCTCCCGGTCCTGGCTGGGATCCAAAAGGGTGAGAACTACCTTAAAATTGAAAACTAAAAGTCAACTTAACCAAAAAGCTTCTGTTCAGGTTTGGTTTGAATTTCGGCTGATATTTAATTTATCAAATTGCTTCATCTATTCCTAGTGAACAGGTTATTTAACTGTTTTTTATTGCATGCTAAATTAATAGGGAACCTCTTTTAAAAATAAAAAAAAGCATTATTATTCTTGCTTCAATATGGCTCCCAGACACATTTTTAGCATTCTCCTAAGAAACTGCTCTTTGGTGATGTCATTGCTCTTTATTAAGTGCTTGGCAATGTACATTACTTAAGAAAAGATACATCCTCTCCCCAGATACATAGATACATACTGACCCCCCCACTTGGTAAGGCAACTCCCATCTTTTCATGTGCTGTATATTTATACCTGCTTATTGTATTTTCCACTCCATGCATCTGATTAAGTGGATTTTAGCCCACAAAAGCTTATGCCCAAATAAATGTGTTAGTCTCTAAGGTGCCACAAGGACTCCTCGTTGTTTTTACTGATACAGACTAACACAGCTACCCCTCTGAAACCTCTCCCCAGAGGAAAAAGAAGAACAGGAGTACTTGTGGCACCCTAGAGACTAACAAATTTATTAGAGCATAAGCTTTCGTGGACTACAGCCCACTTCTTCGGATGCATTCTAAAATGGAGAGCCAATACACACCAGAAACACAATACACCAGTTGACCAGATGAAGGGCCAATCTCAAAACATTGCCGTGGGAGGATTAGCATCTGGTTAAACATTAACATGGGGCTAGGTTACATCGTTTTACAATGTGTAACTTGCTATTAGTAAATGATAAACTGCGCTGGGTGCAGATACAGCTTATTCCATTTGGAGAAGTGGTTCAAGGTACACTGGCAAAAGTGCTCTCTTGCAGGTATAAGCTGTATCTCTACTAGGCCCCCCATTAACCCCCGAGGCCACCCTGGACCCCATGTTCCCCTGAAGTGCAAAGCACGGCAAGCCCAAACATTGTTGGAGCCAGGCCTACGTTCCTAAATATTGGTGGAGCACAGGCACCACAGACCCATATAACTCACCACCTATGAGTCTAGATAAGGTAAAAGATGACAGTGTTCTGTCTCTCTCTCGTTCCCTCTCTCTCTCTCTCTCTTTTTCTTCCACACCCCCAACCCAAACCCATCTCCCCAGTGTGCTACAAAGGGTTGAGCCACATATCCTGCAAAACAGTATACAGTGCTACACTCAGGGCCGGTGCTACTATTTAGGCAAACTAGGCGGTTGCCTAGGGCGCCAAGATTTGGGGGCACCAAAAAGCGGTGCCCCCAATTTTTTTTTACAACGATCCTACGCCCCCTCCACGAATGTGCGGTCGCTGCTCCACTTCTTCCACCTCCTAGGCTTGCAGCGCCAATCAGCTGTTCGGCGCCGCAAGCCTGGGAGGGGAGGAGAATAAGAGCGGGGGCGGCATGCTCGGGGAGGAGGCAGAGCAGAGCTGGGGTGGGGAGCTGCTGCGGAGGTGCCTCAGGGCAGGGGGGGGAGCTGCTGCAGGGCTGGGGGCAGCGCAAGGTGGAAGTTTCGCCTAGGGCACGAAACTTCCTTGCACCGGCCCTGGCTACACTTATTCTTAACTCAGTCTCTCTGTCATATACACAGGAGAAGCAGTTGCAGAGACAGAGACAGAGGGTGCAGCCTGACTAGATTACAACACCAGTAGTGCTATGTTTACTTAGAAATTGTTTTTGTCATCAGTTAAATAGGTTATCCTAAAACCTGCCTCAATGATACTGCAATACTACTGAACCCCCGTAACCTACAACCACTGCCACTTAGGGTACATCTACATTTGATGTACCTGTTCTAGCTCTGCTGGAGCTGGCACCCAAAAACAGCAGTGGGTCTGTGGCAGGATTGTACTCTGGGCAGTACATTGCTATTGTTAGGCATTAGCTCAAGCAGAGCTAGCATGAGTACGGTCTATGCAAGCTGGGAATCACACCCCCAGTGTGAAGGCTGCCGCGGGGGGGGGGGCAAGTGAGGCAATTTGCCTCGGGCCCCACAGGGGCCCCCACGAAAATATAGTATTCGATAGTATTACAACATTTTTTTATGTAAGGGGCCCCCGAAATTGCTTTGCCCCTGGCCCTCTGAATCCTTATTGAGATAAATAATGCAGCAAAATCCAGAAAAGAATCAGATATCCGTGTGATAGGAAAAGCATTTGCAGTTATGCTAGCTAGGATAGACCTTACAATCAGTCTTCATGTTCCAGCCCATAAGCTGATCGCCAGCTGAGTTCATGAAGAAATTTTGCACAATTGGCCATATGCCTCATCTGAGGCAGAGGGGAGGGTGTTCACCTTCCTCTGAAGCATCCGGTACAAGCCACTGTCGGGGGCAGGATACAGGGCTAGATGACCATCGCTCCATTCCGGTACAGCAATTGCTCTGTACCTTATGGATAGTTAAAAGCGACAGGAGCAGCAAAACGACATCCCTTCCATGTTCACAGTGATTGCAGGAGTGAGCAACTTGCCAAAACAATTCTGCTTACCCAGCACTTGTCGGCGACATGATTGTTACATAAAATGTTTCTAACTTTGAGCCCGATCCTGCTCTCATGGAAGCCAATTGGTATCTGTCACTTTGTTCAGTAAGAAGAGGATCTGGCTCTTTGAGCCTAGAGATTTCACAGCACCAAGCACGGGCAAGAGGACAGAGAGGCTGCCAAACTGTAGCAGAAAATGAGCAATTTAACGTTGCATGTGCAGGTGTCTGTTTTCTTTTCCTGTTTGAACTGATTTCAGTCTTTAGTCTGAAGATGATTTTTTTTTATATATTTACATTCCAATTATCCTGGCTCTCCCACTCCCCCATTTTTCTTTATGGCTTATCGTCCGTATATATTACAGGCTTCCTGTGTCACTTTTATACGCTGCCAGAAAGGAAGTGACCTGGTTATGATTCCAACACTGCAAGCTACCTCAGCAAAGCTTTTTCCTTTTTATTCTGCAGCAATGCTGTGGGAGGACAATGTTTGCAGCTCTTTCATGCAGTTCATGCTGGCAGGCAAAACCCCACAGTTCTAACAATTTGCACCGCTGTTTGGGTGTTAACACGATAGTTATTTACTTCCAACTGCTCTTTTATGCAGCCTTTAGTAATTTCTTTCAAACAGAAGCTCTAGAGTGAGAATGTGCCTTTATTTTTTATCAGCATGGATTAGTCACAGCAAATGCCTCTTTGAGAATGACTCATAAATCAAGGGAGTTGGCCATGGGTGGAACCACCCAGAGTCCAAGTTTGACAGCTCTTACGCAGCAGGATGTCACAATGTTATCACTGAGGAAATCCACACGCTTGACTTTACATACATAAGTAGTCTCCTTAGTTCCTGGAGGCAAGAGAAAGAGAAAGTACAGGCTAACTTTGTTCTGTACACTTTGCTTAATATGATAAGGTGTTCCTGTTTCTTTCAGTCCTACTGAAAAATGTAATGAGGTATCCAAAATTACATGCCCTAAATATGACTTAAAACCCACCAACCCTCTACGATGCATCTGCAAAATTCCCTTTTTTCTTCACCCCATTATTTTGTCTCATCCGTCAAACATCTTTGACATATAAAATCTTTCTCTTTAGCTTTCTCTATTCCCAAAATCCCACACAGATCACAAGAACTCTAATGTAGCTGCTGAGAATTTAGTAGATTTATTGCCACAATGATAGAATCACAGATGTTAGAAAAGCAAGAGATGGAAGAGATCAATTAGGTCATCTAGTCCATTCTCCCTCCTGATATAAAATGGTACCCTACAGTACATTTTCTTGTCCAGTTTAATTTTGAATATCCCGAGTTAATGGGGTTTTCACATCATGATGCTCTCAAGAAGTTTCTTCTGGCATTCAGCCTAGCTTTTCCCTCTCTACATTTTTATCTCTTTACTTCTAATATGCTCATCTGTTCCATACAATCCATTTCTCTTTATCCTTGGGGTGAAATCCTGCTTCCTTAGGTGAGGCATAAGTATACCATTTCTTTAGAAAAAAGAACAGGAGTACTTGTGGCACCTTAGAGACTAACAAATGTTGAGGTTGAAATTTGTTAGTCTCTAAGGTGCCACAAGTACTCCTGTTCTTTTTGCGGATACAGACTAACACGGCTGCTACTCTGAAACCTGTCATTTCTTTAGAGTTGTCTCAGGAAGGCAGCCAAAAGGAGCCTAGGGAGTTTTAAGAAGGAGTTCTGTGGTGAAACAGAGACACAGAGTAGGTTTAAATACTCTTTTCTTTATTTTAATAAAGTTTCTTGTTCCGTGTTAGAAGAAAACAACTCCTCCTCTGATTCTTTTCCATTTTTACGTGAGATGGTGTCAGAAGTTGACTCACTTTTGACCAGCATAAATAAGAGGCAAAGTAAATGCCAAAGTTCCACCTTCCACAAGACTTTTTGGGCTAAAATCTCAGATGATGTAAAATGGAATTTCTTGAATGGACAGAGCACTCCATTCAGTTCTCAAATGCCTGGAGCTTAACACAGACAGTGGCATGGTATAGCTCAGCTCATTAATTTAGTCAACAGGGAGTGAAGATGAAAATATTAATATACCATAAGCCTTCTCTGAGAAATTCTATGAGAATGTCTATTGCATCATTCTCCAAAAGTTTGATAGGCATTTCATTCCCCAATCAAATCTAATATGCAAATTGGCATGCTTTAATCAAAGGGCCAGAACACTGGAGAAAGCATTGAATGGAAGTTTCCATAAGGGGTATGTGGCCTGAATCAAGGCTCAGTTGTGTCATTGGGAATCTTTCAAGCTTCGAGACAAGCTCTGTCTTTCCAGTATCCTGGGACCAACACAGTTACAACAACACTGCAAACAGCTTAGTTTGTCAATATATTTTTGATAACAATGTGCTCGTAAATCAATGCAATGTTCGAGGTGAGGTCGCCCCAGAGCTGTATTGAGAGAGAATATTACCTCACTGCTCCACAACATGAGACCCAAATCTAGAATGGACTTTTCCAGATATAGCACATTGCAAACCCCTGCCTAACTTGGGGTCCAAGAGCTCTTTTTCAACATTTCTGCATTCAATGTTTCCATCTCATTGAATAGTTTGATTTGGATTCTTTTTCCTCAAATTGATTTAGCTTGAAATTTCCCAAGTAGAATTTCATTGTGTTGTATTCTGCCTGAGGTTCTAAGGTTTCTAAATCCATTTTCATTATTTCTGCATTCTCACAAGTTTGGCAGTTCTCCCAATTTAGAGTCATCTTCACCTTAACATATCATTTACTCCATTTCACAGAGATATTGAATAAAGGCCTGATCCAAAGTCCATTGAAGTCAGTGCAAAGTCTCCCACAGAGTTCCATAAGTTTTAGATCAGGCTGTGATCCTGGGCCAAAAATAGATCTCTGCAGCACTCCAATAGATACCTCATGTGATGCTGTATGGAATATGGGTGACCATTTATAATATTATGATACCAATATTACAAAATGGCAATGAATGTTATACAAGATATGCCATATAAGGTATCAGTGCAAAAGTTATGATTTGCTAAATATGAAATGCTTGTTTATATGTATATCATCTTTATATCATGAGTTATAAATATGTGTGGTATATTGATATCTCAAACTTGTGCTATGTATCTGGGTGACACACCCAGACAGATTGACATCAGCACTATCTAACCTGCTCGATGGCCTAGCAAGGGCAATCATCTGTACAATGAACCCATTGAGAGAAGACATCAGCAGGAGGACATGTAGGGACATGGCTGTGGACAGAGGACTCCACGTGCTTTTCCATGCCTATGTGCTGTGAGCTTGTGTTTGGGACAAAGGATGTACAAGCCACATGGCAAAGGATATAAAAAGACGGCTGCATCATCTCCATTTTGTCTTCAGTCCTGCTTCTCACCTCTGGAGTAACTTCTCTACAAACTGAGCTTTTGAACAAAGGACTGATAGAGCCATCCAAGCTTTGGATGTGTTCTAGAGGGACTTTACAAGCCAGCAAACTCACCAATGCTGCCAAGAACCTGATATATAGACTCTGAAATCATATGTATGCATCTGTTTGCTTTGACCATTTAACAACTCTCTTCCTATTCTTTTCTTTTATAATAAACCTTTGGTTTTAGATACTAAAGGATTGGCTGGCAGTGTGGTATTTTGGGTAAGATCCAAACTAATATTGATCTGGTAATGTGGCTCACACTTTGGGGATCAGAAAAACATTTTAGATAGTGAATAGAGTTGTAAGTAACTTCTCACTTTATTGGAACTATGTGCTGATTGGAAGCCAGAGACTGGAATGCAATAAAGTTTTTTTTTTTCAGGTTCTTGATAACCAGTTTGGGGGCTCAGAAGCACAGTTTGTGAATGCTTGGTGAATCTAACTACAGTGTTGGCCACCAGTTTTGGGGGAATCAGCTCTCCTTTTTGCAGTAATAAGTCTCCAGGACCAGATGGCATTCACCCAAGAGTTCTGAAGGAACTCAAATGTGAAATTGCAGAACTACTAACTGTAATATGTAACCTATCATTTAAATCAGCTTCTGTACCTGATGACTGGAGGATAGCTCATGTGACACCAATTTTTTAAAAAGGCAACTACAGGCCAGTAAGCCAAACTTACACTTCATTTTCCAGAGTTTATGCCCCTTTCTATTTTCCTCACTAGATTTTTCTTCCACTTTTTAAAGGATGCCTTTTTGCCTCTAACTGCTTCTTTTACTCTTTTGTTTAGCCAAGGTAGCACTTTTTCAGTCCTCTTACTATGTTTTTGAATTTGGGATATACATTTAAATTGAGCCTCTATTATGGTGTCTTTAAAAAGTTTCCATGCAGCTTTCAGGCATTTCACTTTTGGCACTGTACCTTTTAATTTCTGTTTAACTAACTTCCTCATTTTTGTGCATTTCCCTTTTCTGAATTAAATGCTTCTATGGTCTCCTACCTGAGTATGCCAAAACCATCACAATGGCCTGTTTAAATCTGACGGGTAGTTCAATTCAGAGACTCATTTAATTATAGTTAAGACCGAAGAATATTTCTAAATATAATATACTCATAAAGAAGGTGCCCGAAGCACAAGAAGAACATTATTCAAGTAGAGATGATTGAGAGAGCAGTAGTGGCTTTTGCATGAGGATCACGGGTTGGAAGGTCACAGCAGGTCACGGTAGTAGACATTTTCCAAATTTTCAATTAAAGAACACCTTTTTTTTTTTTTTTTACCAGCTCTCCTTACAGCATTTGCTGATCAGACAATTAGGGACTTACTAAGTGGAATTTTAAGAGCTGTATGAGGAAGCAAATAGGGCAATTGGAATAAGGGCATGTAGAACACAAAGGATCTGTGCAGATAGTTCAGTTCAGGTACCAGGGAGGAGAAATTTATTCCCTAGAGCCCGGATCCAGCATCACATTTGCACAGGCAGACCCCCTGTACGTTTGTAGAAACCTCATTGATTCCAGTTGGGTTCCACACAAGTGCAGAGGTCCACCTGAGTGGATCTTATTTCATGATTGGGGCCTAAGTTATTACCAAAAGGAAAAGGCTTTTTCAGCCAATCAGTGGTAGTAAGTTAGGGAACAGTTGAACCTGGTCACCTTTTGACACTGTTGAACTCCTTCCCAGTTGCTCACTTTCTATTCCTCACCTCCTGGGGAAAAGGATTTTGTTGACTGTTAGCCTTGTTAGCATTTCCCACAGTGATCCTGCTTCCGGTCACCATTTGGGCATTACCAAAAGCCACTTGCTGGAGGTTTACACTAGGTGGCACAACCCAAACAGCTCATCAGAGCGCTTTCTAATGCCAGGATGAGACAGGCAGGGGAGCCATTACAAACACCTACAAATAAAAGTACATTTAAAAGTGTCAGGCAGAAACCTGAAATCTTTCCTTTCAAACTCTGGGTTAGGATCTTCTGGTTCTTCATTTTTTTATTGTTTTTTTTTTAAACCGATAACATTGCCATCAACATAGAGTCAAGTGCAAAATGAACACTACAAAATATATGGATAGTTGTTGTTAATCCCTTTTAAAAACTGGGTTTGTTTGCTAGATCTGAGTTCAGATTTCAAAGACCCCTTTGTTTGGCAAGTTTTGATCCACAGCATCAGTATGGGCCCATTTCCCTGGAAGAGTGGAATTTGTCATTTCCATGTAGCAATCTAATTGGATAAATCATTATAGATGAACATCCTTCATATCTTTGTGCACCATGTTTGTCTGGTTCTGATGTGCCCTTTCACTGTTGGTTTGTGGTTTGGCCTTGACAGGCATATGCACTCTTGCCTTTTCTGGGGTCAGTATGAAAGGGAGTTAAGGATAATAACAGTACACCTGCTCCTCTGCTGTTGATAGATTTGACTTAAAGAAGAATAAAAAAAAAAAAAACGATTAGGCTGGGGCATTGTCTGTGGAAATATTCCTCTCTAGCTGATCCTTATTGTTCCTATAGATGAGTCCTTGTGAATAATAAGCAGTCACCATGGACAGCAGCCTTTCCCAGCCCTGACACTTCCAGACTGATGGGCTGAGCTACAAATGCCTGGAAAATGAGACAATGAGGCAGAACTTGATTTCTTTTGATACCACCTTTACCTATTCTACATCTGATTTATTTACAATCCCAATGCACAAAAGCTTTGTCCTACATGCTCTAATAAAGCGGTGTTTATTGTTCTCCCTCAATTCTGCTTTACAGTTCTTCTTTGACCTCTTGGTAACCATACTAAATTCCCTAGAGATCCTTACACATTAAATTAGAACTCTTAGAAGCAAACATCTACATGTTTTCCAAAACAAATACTGGTTAGAGACTGCAAATATCTCAGCCAACTCAAAATCCCAGCATAACACTATTTCGAGCTTTAATGTACATTCAGTTAATCAGTATTGATACTGCTTTCTCATCATGAAGGTGATTTTGTATGTATGGTTTTATTATTAAAGCTAGCTACTGACTGACTCCTAATTAAATAGCCTGATTGTCTCTACTGATTTTTTTCTGCTTATTGGCATTGATATAGCACTTGCTGTTGTATCACCTAGTGAGCTCAGTGGGAACAGAAGCTGCTCACCGCCTCACGAAATGAACCCCAGAGAAAGTCCAGGGATTGTTTGTGGTTAACGAGAATGACTTTGGCAGTGAATGGTAACTATCTCTTCTTCTGAGTTTCTCAGCCTTCTCTTCCCTACTATCTCTCATGGCAAAAATATACACTACAAACCTCTCTTTTATAATGCTGTAATTAATATAAAACATGGATCAATCTGTGTTCCAACTATATGAAACTTTTTCCTTGTACCACTTTATGAAGGATATGTATAGACAAGTAATAGAATGAGGAAGGAGTAAAAACCGTTTGGAGAAAATAAGCATCACACAGAGAGGTTTGAAAACTCTCCCATCCCTACAGGTGGTTCCTCCAGGTCAGGGTTGAGGCACGCTGGCAGGGCAATATGGAAAAGCTTTCTTTGCTACTGCCTATATTGCGTTTGTTCAGAACAGGGGTCAGCAACCTTTCAGAAGTGGTGTGCCGAGTCTTCATTTATTCACTCTAATTGAAGGTTCCGCGTGCCAGTAATACATTTAAATGTTTTTAGAAGGTCTCTTTCTATAAGTCTATAATATAGAACGAAACTATTGTTGTATGTAAAGTAAATAAGGTTTTTAAAATGTTTAAGAAGCTTCCTTTAAAATTAAATTAAAATGCAGAGCCCTCCGGACCGGTGGCCAGGACCCAGGCAGTGTGAGTGCCACTGAAAATCAGCTCGCGTGCCGCCTTCAGCACATGTGCATAGGTTGCCTACCCCTGGTTCAGAAGATAAAGAGAGAACTTGAGACTCCAGGGGAAGTGACCTGCTTAGGGTCACCCAGCAGGTCCAGGATGGAGCTAGGGATAAAACTCAGGTTTTCTGAGTCCCAATTCAGCAGCAGCCTGGCCTGGTAGATAGGGCACTACACTGGAATCCTGGAGACCTGAATTCTATTCTCAGCATTGCCACTGGCCTGTTGAGTGACCTTGAGCAAGTCACTTCACAGCTCTGTGCCTCAGTTTTTCCACTGTAAAATAAGGATAATGAAACTGACCTGCTTTGTAAAGCACCTTGAGATCTAGGGATTAAAGTGCTATATAAGAGGCAGGTGGTGTTGCGCAGGGCTTTCACAAACACTACGTTCACTTTAACATATTGAAATAACTTCAGCAATTACATTTTTTAAAGGGGTACCAAAGAACTCATGACAAACTTCACCCAAGCCCCAAACAAACCTTTTTAGGGGGTTTAAAAAGAATCTGGTTTAACTCCTTTATTGCATTTAGTGAACCTCTATGCTTTCTTTTTCAGCTGGGACTAGAAGCAGAAATGCTTATATACCTCTAGAAAGAATCCCCTTGCATTATTTCCAGCTCACATAAAACAGAACAAGGCCCAACATCTGGATAAGAACATGAGCTCTGAAGCTTTTGAGATCTATCTATCTGCATTGCTAAAGAATCTGTCAATGCAGAATCTTGCCATTCTAAAGGGATTAAACAAATGCAATAAGAACATTAATCACTGAATAATAATTGAAGTATTGGGAGCATAAGCTTTCGTGGGTAAGAACCTCACTTCTTCAGATGCAAGTAATGGAAATCTCCAGAGGCAGGTATAAATCAGTGTGGAGATAACGAGGTTAGTTCAATCAGGGAGGGTTCTCCCTGGCCACACAATAGCAGATGTAAAAGTAGCCATTTTACAGCAAAAAAACTTCAGGACCAGACTCCAAAGAGAAACTGCTGAGCTCCAGTTCATTTGCAAATTTGACACCATCAGATCAGGATTAAACAAAGACTGTGAATGGCTATCCAACTACAGAAGCAGTTTCTCCTCCCTTGGTGTTCACACCTCAACTGCTAGCAGAGCACCTCACCCTCCCTGATTGAACTAACCTCGTTATCTCCACACTGATTTATACCTGCCTCTGGAGATTTCCATTACTTGCATCTGAAGAAGTGAGGTTCTTACCCACGAAAGTTTATGCTCCCTATACTTCTGTTAGTCTTAAAGGTGCCACAGGACCCTCTGTTGCTTTTTACAGATTCAGACTAACACGGCTACCCCTCTGATACTTGAATAATAATTAACACACAGCCAGCAAGAGAATTGTTTCAGTCAGTCACTGCCTGATGCAATGTTATCCTTTTGTACACAATATTGAATTTCTGACACTATGTACATGTTCAGTTCCATCATTCCTTTCCATCACTCCCTTGCAGAATTATTCACATTATATATATATATACACACACACACACCTCTACCTCGATATAACGCTGTCCTCAGGAGCCAAAAAATCTTACCTCGTTATAGGTGAAACCGTGTTATATCGAACTTGCTTTGATCCACCGGAGTGCACAGCCCCGCTCCCCCCGGAGCACTGCTTTACTGCGTTATATGAGAATTCGTGTTATATCGGGTCAGGTTATATTGGGGTAGAGGTGTATATATAGATATATATAGAGAGAGAGGTCAGGAGGTCTGGGTTTGATTCCTGGTTGTCACACAATTCCTGGAAAGCACTTAAGCATGTGTCTAACTTTAAGCACACATTTAAGATCATTCCTATTCAGGAAATCCCTTAAGCACATGCTTAAATCACATTTAAAGTTAAGCAATGCTTAAATGCTTTCCTGAATAGGGGCCTAATAGAGCTGAGTGACTGCTGTACAAAATTTTCTATGGTTTTTTGTTCAAATACTTAAATGATTTGCTTCAGCCATGCTCATGCCTCTTGCATTTGCTTTCTGTGGCTATCCATGCAATTAAGTTTCACCAGCATGAATCTTAACTGAAGCAAATCTCAGGGTTATGTGCCTAGTTATTCACAGAAAATGAATTTCTGATTGTGATGTAGGAGTGTTTGTGATGGAAATGCTTGAACACTAATCCAGTCAAGGAAAATAAACAATACCATGAGTCTTATCTGTCCAATCACAGCTAACCAACAGGATTCAAATAATAGATACTGAACACTTGCCGAGAACTATTCAGGATCAATTCACAGAGTTAAAGAAACTGCAAAACTCACTGGCTACTTTAAAATAAATTATTATTATTATCATTATTATTCTAACATGTCCTAGTAGGCCCTGATCAAACACTTTACGAATACATATCAAAGAGATGGTTCCTGTTCCAAAGAGCTTACAATCTCTAATAAACAGATCTTAGGAAACTGGAATCTGCTCCTGAACTCTCAGGGCTAGATTGTGCCTTTAGACATAGCTGTGAGCAGGGGGCAAACACCATTCCAGATGTAGCCCTTGGAAGTAGAGATACCCTACTGGTTACAGTTCTGCCCCTGCTCCCCTCTGATTGCAGGGATAAGAAGTAAGTAACTGCAACCCTTTAAAGGATTCAGCTTACTCTAATCCTTATGCCTGGCTAGTTACTCTGGCAAGTGAATGGAGGGGAGGGGCAGATCCAAATCTCTGCCCACATCCAAGGTGAAGTATCTGGAGAGCAGGGGCTACATAGCGGCAGACACAGACCCAAGATCAGCCAGAACAAGAGTAGAGGAGGGAGCCTTTTCCCCCTTACTTCTATGCTCAACAGATCAAGACAAAGGCACAAACTAGCCCTCTGTAAGGCTACATTCATTGGATAATTCACTGAAAATTATTTGCTCAGCTCTATTTATTAATGTTTGTGAAGCACTTTGAGAGTTAAATGCCCTTGAGCCGTTGTTCACCTAAGCCTTGCCCCTGAATTGACATCAATGAAAAGTCCTTAATAGCAGCAGTAGCGGCAGCAGCACTGAATTTTCAAACCCTCCCGAGGCAAGAAAAACATGATTTTCCCCCTTTCATTTTATGGTCTGTTGAGTCTTCTGTTTTGCTTGTTGTATAGCAGGAATAATGTTCCTGGCCTTGGAGTATTCTTGTGGTTTTCAAATGCCTCCGCTTCAATTGGCATCTCTCACAAAAAAATTTATTGCCTCGTATACTCCTTCGCTGTGAACATTATCCCTTCTCTGATGCCACTGAGAGGTTCTAAAGTCTAACAATGGACCCACAGTGGAGTTTCTTGGCTGATCAAGAGCGATGCCGTGTGCATTCTCAGTCTGAGAGCGCATCAGCGGTCACTGTGCTCTATTTCTAGCCATGAGACATCAGTGTGCGCCAGGTATATGTCATCGTTATTCAGCGTTTAAAAATGAAAGCTTCGCAAAAAAATAAAAGTGCGCTGTTTCCGATTTTAAAATCCTTTCTAAAAACAAACTCTGTGAATAAGTCACTCTTGCCAAGAAAAGCACTCTGCGCACATGGCAGGGATGGAAGCTGCTTTGACTGTCCTGTAGGAAATACAGAAAGGTTGATAAGAGGATATTGGGACATGGATCTTGGTTAGACTGAGGTTCATGTTTGAAGTCCAATAATGGCTGGGACTTGATTGGATAGTCCCCTCATTGATCTAAAAGGGGTTCATTTATATCACAACTACAGTTCAGAACATTTTAAAACCTCTGAATAAATGAAAAGGTACTGTCCATTCTGTATAACCTCAACTTTAGTGATGTAGTAGGTCCTCACCTACTGGGCTTGAGGTCCTTGGTTCAAATCCTTGCTGTACCTTGTACAGAAATTGAATTCTATGCCTCTTTTCACTCCTCCAATCCCCACACAACCATTGTCACAATCACAGTGCCTGTGCTCAGGGTAGCACATGAAATGAAACCTTGGTGCTCTCCATGGGTGAGGGAAAAGAGGAGACAAAGTCATGGCAAACCCCTCCCCCACTACCCGCCCCTGGAGCAGACCGCTGTTGTTACTGTTTGTATTATGGTAGCATTTAGAGGCCTCATTGTGCTAGACACTGTACAAAGGCATAGTAAAAGACATCCCCTACCCTAAAGAACTGACAATCTAAATAAATAAGACAGACGAAGAGTGGAAAGGGAAACAGAGGCACTGAAAGAGGAAGTGGCTTGCCCAAGATCATTGGCAGAGCTGCAGGTTCACAGTCCAATGTCTGTTTACTACAGCACACTCAATCTCCATGATCCTAAAGGCTAGTGCAGCCTGTATAGTTCCTCTGTGCATTGGGCTGCTCAGGGAGGGACTGGAAATCTAGTAGCCCCCTATCAGGCCAGTGGATAACTGCCAGTATTTGGGCCTATATATATATGTATACAGTGGATTGAGTAAGGAAGGATATGTGACCTTTAAAAGGAAGATGGAATTTCTGACTCAAATTGAGCAGGTAAATAGGGAAGGGGATTTCCAGTCCATTTAAGGAAGAAGAATAGGTTTCACTGGGCTTTCTGCCTCATAGTGGAATAGTATATAAGGAAATGGTGTTGCTTGTGGACTAGAATCAGATGTGATATCTTGTGGTCTTTTGATCATGATGGGAAGTTGGAATAGGAAAAATCTCCAGTCTTGATTATATGAAGGTTAAGATACAAGATATTGGTATGTCTGGCTAAGAGTGGACAGATGAACTAGAATAATTTGGTCTTTGTAAGGGTGGATGGGCCATGTGTGATTGGGAGATGTTGATTTGAGACACTTTGTAGCTTATGTTGGGGATGTGTATGTTTATGTTGTAAAGTTGGTGGGTGGAAAGTGTCTGGGTGTGTATAGGGAGGCAGAGTTAAGGTTATTCTACGAATGTGTGATGTGATATTTTACACATGTAAATTTATTTGAGTCTATAGACATGGTGAAGATATCTGATTATTTATCTACTTTCCTTTAATTTGTTCATTTCCATATTTTACATGTTTAAATTTTGTTTTTTACACTGTAGCTTTGCCACAATGGTAATGGCATATTTTGTCTGTTAATGTTTAGGGATGAGTTTGGGTAAAATGAGAAATGGGAATAAACCTGAACTTTTTACAAGTTCGAAATCAAGTCTACTTTCAGGTTTGAATCAGTTCAGATAAGTGTAACCTCCCTTCCTCTACCTGACCTATATACCGCAACCCTGCTCATCCCTGCAAATATTGCTAAAGAAATACAAAATTGTAAAACAAGAGGGAAAAATTTCCTGATACAATTTTGATTTCTTCTTCCAGGTGCAGGATGTATCCTAAATTCCCCCACCCAAAGTCATTGCTGACAAACAGTTTGTTCAAGCTAACCACATGAATTTGCATAAAAATTTTGGCAGTTTCCTGACATCTGACCATAACGTTAACTAAGTACTAACATGGGCTGCACCTAGAGATAAAAGATTAAGAGTACAGAAGAACATCAGCATTACGAACACCAGAGTTATGAACTGACGAGTCAACCACACACCTCATTTAGAATGGGAAGTATGCAATCAGGAAGCAGCAGACACACACACACACACACACACAAATACAGTACAATACTGTGTTAAACGTAAACTACTAAAAAAATAAAGGGAAAGCAGCATTTTTCTACTGTATGGTAAAGTTTCAACGCTGTATTAAGTCAATGTTCAGTTGTAAACCTTTGAAAGATCAACCATAATGTTTTGTTCAAAGTTACGAACATTTCAGAGTTACGAACAACCTCCATTCCCGAGGTTTTCGTAACTCAGAGGTTTTACTGTAATATAGGTTGGTAAAAGGTAGGTAGTTAAAAATAAACACACACTGGGCTCAGCATAATATATATATATATATATATATGGAGATATATACCTATCTCATAGAACTGGAAGGGTCCCTGAAAAGTTATTGAGTCCAGCCCCCTGCCTCCACTAGCAGGACCAAGTACTGATTTTGCCCCAGATCCCTAAGTGCCCCCCCCCACCCCGGATTAAACTCACAACCCTGGGTTTAACAGGCCAATGCTCAACCACTGAGCTATCCCTCCCCAAAGGAGCTTTATGGTGGCTTTAAAGTTGGATCCCAGCACAACACAGAGCAAGCTCAAGGGTGAAGAGGAAATTTGCCTTACTTTGGGCAAACCCCTGTACTTATATAAAGTGCTGTGGGAACTTTTGTTTCTACACAAAGCAAACTGGACCCCCTTTATAAAAAACTCCTCTGAACTCATCCTGAGGCCTGATAAAAGCCCAGATTCAGGAAATCATCCCTATGCAGGACAACATCTAAGCACATGCTTAAAGTTAAGCATATACTTAAGGCTCTCCAGAATAAGGATGGACATAAACACATGCCTAAGTGCTTTCCTGAATCAGGGCTCACGTGCGGTACTGAGAACCACCTGTGAGGTGCTGAGTGCCCTCAGGTCCGCCTGATTTCAGTGGCAGGTGAGGACTTTCAGCAATTGTACCTCAGAGGATCACGCCAACAATACTTTTCCTGGGACTTAATTTTTACTACATTAATTGATGCCCCATTCATTTGTTTAAACCACCATCTCCTTTTATTCCATTTACTTTGTAATATTATATACTCATGGGTTTATTTTTCTACCAACGCTCCCTCTTTGTTTTGCTTTATTTAATCAAGACACACAATGTTGATTGTCTTACAAATGTGCGGGGGCGGGAGTGGGAAGGAGGAAGGAGAATGGAGATTGGTGGGCAATGACCTGATATTTGCTTTCTGAGGGACCTTGCAGATTAGCTAGCAACAGTTTAAGAGACGTATCCCTTCCCTTTAAGAGATATGTCAAGCATTAACCCAGGGGTTGCCCATTTGTAAGCATCACGAGACCAATAGACTGGACTGTGATTCAAGCCCTCCACTTCCTTGATCAAACATGGCTAGAACAGAGAATGAGTTGTCTAACTTTCCTTATGCTCATTTTGTTTAGACTCAGGGCCTGGATAGCCATTGTTTTGTGTGTGTGTGTGTGTGTGTGTGTTTGTTTGGGGAGGGGATTGATTAATTATGTGTTGGTGGGAAAAAGAAATCTCATGAAGCTCTGGATCCGCCCCCTCAGAGATTTTACTGACATTTTCTGAACATTTCTATTAGCCTCAGTGGGCACAGCTTGTATGCAAACAAATACAATAATGCTGGGTAATTGTTTGGTATGATGGGAACCTGGGATTAGGGGGTTTTTTTGGTCAAGTACAATTGCTATTTGTTATTACAGCTCACTTTCTAATCTGTCTGCTGGAGGTTTGTCCTTTCTGACACTGGCAGTTAGCAGTCCTCTCCAAGATAATATTCACAGCTCTTTTCCTCTGGTCTGGAGAGACACTTAAGGACAAGTATTCTCTCGCTTTCTCCCTTTCTTTTCAGGGAGGAAAAAGAACAAAGACAGCAAAATGTTCAGCAGTAAAGACAAATGGATAATTTATCCCCCTACCCAAATTACTGATTTTCATTTTTGTTCATTAATTGTTCATGTCTAGATTGTGAAATCTTCAAATGTATATGTTAGTTAGAATTATATGTCTATACCTGCAGAGGCTAATTCTTGATTGGCAACTTGTTTATGAGCTGTTCATTGCAAATATATTCAATTTGCAATTCATAGGATTGTAGATCTCTGCATATATATAATATGTATGTATGCATCTCTATCTCTCTCTTTCTAAAAAAAAAAAAAGCTCTTTGGGGCAGGTATTCTGTATAGTTTGTCTGTATAATTCCTAGCACACTTTGGGGTAGTCAGTTAATAAATAATAAAATAAAAACTAACCAATAGCCAGGACTGCAAATGTTACATTTCAATATATAATGCAAAATTCACAAAATGCTGGTTAGTTATACAGGTAACATGGTCATGTTTCTGTTCCCTGGTTGGATGGTATATATAATTAACCAACACAAGACAATTTGAAATTTAATTTTACAGTTGAAAGGCAGTATTCAAAAATTGGTTTTGGCAAATATTTGTTCCTTCATACTTAAAATTAGCTTTTCTGTGTACTCATGTGTACTCATGTTAAGAAAAATTGAATATTCACAGAGATTCAGAAATAAGACTGAATTTCACCTCACTTGACTTCAGTGGGAATTTTGTCTGAGGGATTTTGTTCTATTGATGAATATAGGGTATCCCAAAAAGCCTTTTAACTCAGTCCCCCAATAAGAACAATAACCTTTCCCCCCGCCACTATCCTTCCATGGAGATCATCTTTGAGCGACATCATCCAGCCATTAGTATTTGCCATATGTAGAGCCAGTTGTTACACAGAGGAATGTGACTCTGTTGATGAGATGCCTAGATATTAATGCTTTAAATTAAGATTCCTGAATATGCCTCTGATGTATAAAGGTTAATTAAGAAGCTTTTGTATACTGAATTAATACCATTTGGTTATTGATAGCATATGTTGTGCGAGTTAACAACAAAGTCATAAATACAAATCCCCAAGGGCCAGATCCTTTAACCCTTACTCACATGAGTCATCCATACTGACATGAGTAGCCTCATTGACTTCACTGAGACCACATGCGTGAGTAAGAATCTAGTCACACAACTAAGGGTTTGCATGACTGGGCCCCTAGATAATTGTTAGCCTAAAATAAATATGTTTTCAATGATGGCTTGGTATTTAGAATAGAATTATCCATTTCAATCCAAGCCTTGTTTTAATAAGGCAGTTTTTTCATGCCAAACACATAAATGCCAGCTCATTATTAATAATCTATTCACTAGAATCAACAATTCTCAATTGGAAACAGATCTCTGACACAAACCAAAATCAAGCGTGAAATTTCCCTCTCTATATTTTTCAATGTAATTTCTGTTATAGTTAAATACAGCAAGTGCCCTTTATCTCTGCATTAAAGTCCAGATCCTGCCCCTAGTACTGAGCCCAAACAACTAAGCTGACAGCTGGGAAACTCGCAGCAAGGAAGGGGGTGGAATCCTTCCAAGCAGGTTATGGAACGGGAATGGAACCACGCCCTGGCTACTACTCTATCCTGCGGACTGGAGTAGGCTTTCTGGTGCTAGCACCCTATCCCCCCTGCTGGGTGTGTGGGGAAGGACTAGGGGACACCCCTCATCTTGATGGATCCTCCAGCACCACCCTGTTCCTGTCTGCTCCACCCACAAAAGAGGCTATGCCCACAGCCACTGCCGGATTTTGTCAGGCTTTTCCACATGTGCATGAAGAGGAGCTTCCATCCCTTTCCCACGTGCACCATCTGGGCACAATCCCAGTTGAGAGAGCAGCCACTGCTCCCTCACAAACAGGTCTGGGCGCAGGGGTTGCATGGGCAGCAGAGCTGTTGTTGCGGCAGGTGCTCCTTAAGAGTCCTGTGGAGGATCTTTGGATGATCTGGCCTATAGCATAGTCCCTCTGTCCCCTTTCCAGGGTGTGTCTGGCTGTAAAAAACAGACTCTAGATCTACATTTGTAAGGGAGAGGAGGTGCCAGAGGGAAGATCACTGAAGTGGGCTGTAGCCCACGAAAGCTTATGCTCTAATAAATTTGTTAGTCTCTAAGGTGCCACAAGTACTCCTGTTCTTTTTGCGGATACAGACTAACACGGCTGCTTCTCTGATACCTGATGTTTCTTAGTTGTAGCTTACTGCTATAAAAATGAATGGGAGTTTTTCTTTCATGTAGACTCTGCATGCTGGCTTTCTTTTGAGAAAAATAGTCAGCCAACTAGGCTGGTATTTTGATAGTAGAATGCCAATGGGTTTTATTTTTGTTTTCCTCCACGTGTTGGTGCCTTTCCAAACTTCACCCTGCTCACTCTCATTTTTGCTCAGCTCTGCATTTCAGGCTGTGTCGTGAATCCTAGGAACTGTCTGAGGATGTTTCTGCCCCAAGTTGAAGCAGAACAGAGAGGGAATCTCAGAAGAAACCCCCTGTCCTTTGAAATTTCCAGCCTGCTAAAAGTCAAAGAAATAGTCACATTTTTGTATGTTGGTGTTAGCCAAAGCAAATAGACTGTCGAAACCTTTTGAGATTTGCCCATCACTAACTGAAATCTAAACATATATCGTTAGCATGTGCTTTGATTCTCAGTGTCAGAAACATTACAGATAATTTCTTAGTGCACATTTTGATTTATTCTTTGGTTTCCTTTAACATCCAAAGGGTCATAGTTTCATCTAAAGGATACCAACTAGATAATAATTAAAAAAAAAAAAAACTAAAAAAAGTATAGACATTCCTGACAAAGAAAATTTCATCTTTCTAGGGAAACTATTTGTTGTTAAACCATTTAGAATATATTTATTCCCACTGATTACTTACACTATAAAGGGTGTTTTTTACCCCTTCTTACATCAGAGGCATATAATAAAAATAACACTTTAATATATCAAACTCAAAAAACTCCCCAGCTGGCCTGGGAACCACTATTGTGCCTCTGGAGTGGTGTTTAGCTAGAGAAGCCTAATTCTCACTGTGGTTTAACTGAAGTCAGCTGTCACCCCTGAAAAGCTGAAAAGAATGTATCTTCCTTGGTGTCATCCCAGGCTCTCCCTTGGTCTCCATGCCCACTTTCACAGAAGCAGAAGAAAGAACAAGGAAACAGGCATAGGCTTCTGAGTGTGTGTGGTCTTGGGTTGTGCCTGTGTTGATGAATTCTATACAGCCTGAAGACAGTGAATGTGTGTGTGTGTGTGTGTTGTGTGGGGAAGGGGTGGTGGATTAATATATTTGTCTCTTCTGTTTTTAACAAAAAAGGGTAAAGGGAGGAAAAGAGCAAAAACAGTAGATTGGGGATGCAACAATAGAAGAAGAAGAAGAAAAAGCCCAGGAGTGGCATAGCAAAGCAGCGAATCTCTGTAGTCTACTTTTACGAGGAAGACTGTTGTGTTACAAGGCAAGAAGGGCAATAAATGTTGGCACTTGTATTCATCTGTGAGGTAAGTACTTAACAAAGGGTCTACTAGTAAAGCCGGCCTATCAAAAATAATGCAAGAGATCAGCAGCATTCCTCAGGATATCTCTAGGGCCTTTTTAATACTCCTTGGGGTTCACACCTCCAGCTGAAGGCTGAAAAGGTAAAAGTTAATGACAGCAGTTAACACTTTAGATCACAGGTCATGCTGCCTTTGCTCCCCTCCACCAACCCCCTCACAGCAAGTAAACACACAGGGCCATAGGCTGGAAATGTGTCCTCTAATACTTCCGCAACACAAACAGTGCTGTAATGAGAAAACAGCCTGTTTATTCTCAGAGAGTTAGCAGATGGACATTCTCTCACTCTTGCTCTCTCTGCTACTAGCCAAACTCTGACCTGTGTTGCCCAGTGGACACTATTACGGAGACGTGTTCTTCAAATTCTATCTGATAGAATAGAAGAACAACAGTGTGATTTGTGAAGTGTTTTAGTCTGTTGATTTCTACATTATATATCTTTCTCATTATATATCTCCTGGTATTTGAAGACTGGGAGTTGTCAGTGGTGCACATAGGACATTTTCTCCCATTCCATGCACAAAACTCAGCAATGGGACAAATCTCTAGAGCCTCAAAGTGTGGCATTCTGAGGAACTTCTGCATTTCCCATCTCAGTTACCACAAAAGAGGGTCAAATGTGGGTGGGATGGAGATCAGGGAGATTTATGCTTTTTCCCCACAAATCTGCTGAGTGAAAACCCAAGAAAGAATTGGGCATGAAGGTTGATAGAATTGCACACTGATTTCGTGCTCAAAGGTGGAATTTCTTTGGAATTCTCCCTCCTGGCTCAGTCTCCCTTCACTCCTCTTCAAGTCAGTGCATTAATGAGGCAACCCTTACAGAGAAACAGCTAGTTTTGCTCCCTTTCTGTGACCTGGCCATCACAGGACTAGATCCTTTGCCACTCCCCAGCCATTTGCTCTGAGGGACCTGGGTACTGCTCTCTATCCTCTGTTAAGGAGATATGCCATTACCCCATTACAGTTGACTGGCTTCTACAGATTGGAAAGTCACCAGAGGGTAAACCCTGCTCTCTAGATTCAACCCAACAACTAGTCCCAGTGAGAAATCTCCACCTATTACCCTTATAGGGGATTTTACCCCTCTGAATTCAGCCCTTGCCCATGAGTCTGGTTTGCAGTCTTTTGTGCTTGAAAGAATACAGAGTGTGAGGGGATTCAATGCAGCTTCAAGTTACCGATTCCAATCAGAACTGGTTTTTTTAGCTCACTCTCCCTGTTGGGATTTCAGAGCAATTGTTCTGCCAAATGTCTCCTGTGGCCTGGGACTTTCCTACAGACCATCCCCTGCGCTCCTCCAGGGCTCTGGCTGGCAGCTGTGTGGGGACAGAAGAGAACTCTCTTCAGGTTGGAAGGTGCCCTGATTAAATTCCTGTTTCATGGTGGAAAAGGAACATTGTCCAGTCTGACTGTGAGCTGTAAAGGCTCAGCAGAGCTAGCTGATGTGGTCAATTCCCCCAACACATGGGGTAGCACCCCCTACTCCCACCCAAACTCTAGGGGAGCCAGGAATCCATCGCTTCCTCTGCACCAGTCCTTCCTGCCAAACTCTTAGCCACACAGGGCAAGTCTACACTGGGATAAAAACCCCGTGGCTGGCCCAGGTCAGCTGACTCTGGCTCGTAGGGCTGAAAAATTGCCATGTAGACGTTCAGGCTTTGGCTGGTGCCCAAGTTATGGGATCCTCCACCCTTACAGTTGCCCAGAACTCAGGCTCCAGCCTGAGCTCGCATGTCTATGCAGCAATTTTTCAGCCCCGCAGCCCGAGCCTCACAAGCCCGACTCAGCTGACCTGGACGAGCCATAGCCATGCAGTAGGGCTTTTATCCCTGTGTACACATACCCACTGAGGCTTTGTCTTCACTGCTGCAAAAGGTGTAATTAATGTCTGTGAGCTATTCCAAAGTAAAAACCCAGTGGAGACAAGGCACTTTAGCATTACCATGAGGTAAACAAGGTGAGGTCAACCCCAGGTGGAGGTATAGTGATGACCTCAACTAGTTACCGCATAAGGCTAAAGGGCCTTGTCCCACTGTATTTTTAAATTAAATTAAATAAATTAATGGAGATATCCCATCTCCTAGAACTGGAAGGGACCTTGAAAGGTCATCAAGTCCAGCCCCCTGCCTTCACTAGCAGGACCAAGTACTGATTTTGCCCTAGATCCCTAAGTGGCCCCCTCAAGGATTGAACTCACAACCCTGGGTATAGCAGGCCAATGCTCAAACCACTGAGCTATCCCTCCCCCCCCCAAAATTTGCATGAATTTTACCTAATTCATGCAAATTAGTTACCCTTAAGTAGAAATATACTGCTTTTAGCAGTAAAGACAAGGCGTAAAGCACTATCCTCTCTGATACAATCCCTCCCAGATAAACTGCCCCAGACAGTCAAAGCCCCACTTCTCCCTCTGAACCAGAGCAGTTAAGACACTTGTATATTTTCTTTATAATCTCTGAATTATGTTTTTCTTGCCTCCTGGTGCAATTAGGAAATATCCCAGAACTACTGTTCCCAGCACCAAGAAAATCCCAGGCTCCATGGAGCTCACAGCACCATGTCCCATGCTCTCAGCCACAGACAAATCTTCATCATCACACCCTGTTTGTACTCTAACCCCTGAACGAACACACACACACCACACCCCTTATTCTTTACACAAAGAACTTCCCCGTTCCCAGGGACTTCTCTGAAGTTCTTCTTCTTTTCCTTCCATATTGCATATTAAATCTCTTCTTCATAGTTTCTTTATTTCCCTTTTCTCTCTCTCTCTCTCCCCGGCTTTCTCTGTGTGTCTCTGGCCATAGACTGTGCACCCAGCCACTCTGCTGAACTGCCGAGTCCCATCTGGAAAGGCAAACCAGGCTTCACCCCCCTACCCTAGTGCCGGGCTGACTTCACGGTGCTGGGCCTTGTGCTGAATCTGATAGGATGACATCATAGGGTATGTCTATACTATGAAATTAGGTCGATTTTATAGAAGTCGATTTTTTAGAATTCGATTCTGTACAGTCTATTGTGTATGTCCACACTAAGCGCATTAAGTCGGCGGAGTGCGTCTTCACTACCGCGGCTAGCATCAACTTACAGAGCAGTGCACTGTGGGTAGCTATCCCACAGTTCCGGCAGTCTCCGCTGCCCATTGGAATTCTGGGTTAAGCTCCCAATGCCTGATGGGGCAAAAACTTTGTTGCGGGTGGTTTTGGGTACATGTCGTCAGCCTCCCCTCTCTCCCTCCCTCCTTCCGTGAAAGCAATGGCAGACAATCGTTTTGCGCCTTTTTTCCAGGGTCCCGTCCACCGGCCCCACTCAGCCCACTGCTTGCCTGGATGATCGGAACCCCAGGCAGGCAGCTGGCTGAGTGGGGCCGGCAGACAGAGCCCCAGACCGGCAGCGGGCTGAGCGGCTCAGCCCGCTGCCGGTCTGGGGCTCCATCTGCCGGCTCCTGCCAGCTGGGGTCCCACTCAGCCCCGCTCAGCTGGCAGACCTCGGTGAGGTCAATCAGGGGTGCCTGGACAGACATGGCTATCCTCCTCTTAGAGCACCAAATGGGAGTGACTCCAGGTCATTCTCTTCTTTTAAGTTTTAAGGAGATTCAGTCCTGCCTGGAATATCATGCGAGCTGGAGGCTTCTGCCTTAGGCTGCTCTCCCAGTCAGCAGCACCCCGCGGTCGCACCTACCCCAGCCTGCCCCTTGCTCCCATGGCTCATGAAGCCTGGACAGTAGTAAGTTCAACTTGTGGAATGACAAATCCAGAACAAAGGATTGCACTCTATGGGCCACGTTAAGATGATTTCAGAGTCCTAGATAGCATTTAGTCCCTATAAAAGGCTTCATGAAAATTTTCCCCTGCTCCTAACAAAAATGTTAATTTATCAGAGCAGCTGAAAGGGTAAAAAACCCGGGACTATAAATGAGAGAGAGCTTCCATATTATTTAATTCATAATTGATATAATTCAAAGTAAAATTTCACAGCACAGTCTGTTCTAAGACTAAAAATGCAGGAGGGGAGTCAGAAAAAGGAACAGTGACCTGTTTCCACCCAGTTTTGGGCTGGGGATGTTTTACATATTAGGTGAACATGAAAACCACTACACTACGGGGCTTCTCTGTTTTTGCCACAGACTTTGCTGAATGCACAGGAATGTTTTGTCTAGCTACAGAAGCTACCTAATGCAATGTCTATGGCCTTCCTGCACAAAGCGGTCATGCCCCCACCCAAGGCTGACACAGCGTGGAGTGCATGTGACACAGCAACCTGGCTCGGGCAGGATCACTAGCGAGGCATGATATTTTTGCGGTTAAGCAAACACAGCAATTCTTTCCTGGCCTCTGCCACTGAAGGCCTCCATGCATTATGCTGTACCCTATCAGTGCAGGAGGACTGCATGAGCTCAGAAAACATGTCATCGCGAGTGCGTTTTTTTCACCTTCTAATCTGCGATAACCTCAGGGATGGAGATTATAGGGGGAACGTAGAAACATTCTGGGGGGACTGCAAGGTCACCTGTGCTGCTGAGTGCTGCTGAGTTCACCACGCTGGCCAAACAGGAAATGAAATTCAAAAATTCCCGGGGCTTTTCCTGTGTACCGGGGCTAGTGCATCTGAGTTCAAAGTGCTGTCCAGAGAGGTCACAATAGAGCACCCTGGGATAGCTCCTGGAGGCCAATACTATCGAATTGCATCCACACTACCCCAAATTCGGCCCGGCGATGTCGATTTCAGTGCTAATCCCCTTGTCGGGGAGGAGTACAGAAATCGATTTTAAGAGCCCTTTATATCAACAAAAATGGCTTCGTCATGTGGACGGGTACAGGGTTAAATCGATCTAACGCTGCTAAATTCGACCTAAACTCATAGTGTAGACCAGGGTTTAGCGTGGAGCTGAGATGCTCTCCCTGCTGCCTCTTTCCTTTCTCCCAGAGTTAGACCGTACTTTACTCCCTCACTTTTTGAGTGAAAGGCTTTTACTAATACACGGCGCAAAGAAGTCACTTCCATAATTCCTGCTGTCCTGAACTGGAGTGCAGAAAATCTCTCTAGTTTGCAGTCTGTCCTCTTAGTTGCATAATCCTCCAGTTTTGGGTTTCCACTGGGTACTATGTCTCCTATTTTCTTCTTATAGATGGGGAGCACTGACTTATTTTCATAGCAATGGAACAGTTAAACACAAGAGTACTGAATGAAGGCTGTACAGGCAACCTTAATTCTGGTATTTTCTAACTTGTGATTGCTTGACTTTGCAACCTTAATGGTCTTTCAATGTAGATTTTTGTGTGTAATAATATATACATTAAAATAAAATAGAATATATTGTGGTGAGAATCTGACTTCTCTTATGGTCACACAAAGAATATTACAGCCAATACTGTGTCTGTTTGAATGCTGAGAAGTCACTTACAAGGCAACTAGAATTAAACTTTATATGGCCCAATTTTGCCCTCAGATACCTGTGCATGATTCTTATTGACTTTCAATGGAGTTGCACCTGTCTATCAATGGTCATAACTGGACCTTATGGGTCAGCTTTATCCCAGGTAGAACTTCACTGAAGTTCTGGCCCTACTGTTTATATCCTTCATCCCAGTTTAGTCTAAAGCAACAGAGAAGCAGAGGATGTCTTGAAGCTGGTAGTGTAGAGGTTGCATATCTGACCAACCAACTGGATCTTAGCATCACAGCGTAATTCCTGGAAATACCAGCCATTCCTAAAACTAGTGTCCTGAGGCATTTCCCTGCATGTTGCTAATTAAAATCACCTATAAAGAATGGGTGTCATTGCTTACTGCACCATGTTTCAGATGCCAGTATGTATTCGCACTTGTTCACACTGACTAGTCTTTAGAGTATCTCCTGAAGCATTTCAAGACTGTAAATAAAACCTGGTTTCAACTCATGTATGGTAGATGTCTAAGAATGGCATCATGTGTCTGCATCATTTAAGGAATCCACTCCTTTTAAAGTTGTAAAATGATTGGCCACAATAGACACCCGAGATGAATCCTGACCCTTTATAGAGAAGGGATACCGGGGCTTTGATGTCGAGCTGGGGGCTTTGGTACTGGTGAATCCAAGAGGAACTGACTCCCTCTCAGCTACCACAATGGCCCAGAGGAAGCTGGCTCTGGGTGAGGGTGGACAGTGCTGACAACACTGCGTCTCAGCACTCAGCAGCCAAAGCTGATTCGGGCTCATGCTTTGAGATTCACTCTCCCCTAAATTAAAAGCACTTGAGGAAGAACAGCCTCATAGGGGAGTTCTGGGAGTGGCTATTGGGAAGGTGCTGCAGTGGGGTGTGTAGACATTCCCTCAGGTGCCTGAATGCTTAAGGTGACATGCAGTCACATCTGACACCCCTGCACAGAATGCCTGACTCCTGCTCATCCATGATTGACATCCTTTAGCCTCGATGGTCATTATTTAAAGCCAATGAGCAGCCCTTTTTCTTCCTCTGGAGTCAAGGCAATGGAGGACACCCTGAAAAGAGCAGTGAAAACAAGAGACAAAGCAGCTCCACTGGCCACCGCATGGAAAGGGGCACCAGGTAGCGCCATGGCTCTTGTGACAGTCTAGGCTCTTTTTAGGTCCTGTTTGCACAAAACCCCACACCCTTGCCCTGCCCCTTCTCCAAGGCCCCACCCCACTCATTCCATCCCCCCTCCCTCCGTCACTCGCTCTCCCCCACCCTCACTCACTCCCTCATTTGCACCAGGCTGGGGAGGGTCCCTTTTCGATGGGGTGTTCCGGTTGAAAACCAGACACCTGGCAACCCCAAGTTATGGGGACACTCAGCCTCTGAGTATTTCAAAAGAGTCTATAGAGGTGTGGCTCATTTATGAAGGTGAGGAACGGCTAGCCCCTGGTCAAGGCTTATCTTTAACCCCTCCCAGCTCTGATTGGCTTGTACACGGCAAGATGAGTCCTTGTGGGCAGCAGGTTCTCAAACTGTCTTCCACTCAGAAGTTCTGTGAGAAGAGTCCACTGACTCTGGTGCAGAGCAGCTTTCCTCCTGGTTTCCACTTCTCCTTTGACAAACTCTCACTTTTCAGCTCATTTCCTCCAAGTGGTGCAGGTTGTGCAGAGGTGCCTCTTTCATACTGTTGTGCCCAGAGGAGCTCGTTAGCCTTTTCCTGATTGGGATGGCGGGTGCCCCATCACAGCTTCATCCATTCCTCACCCATTTGCTCTTGATAGGGAGCATTTAGCATGTAGCGTCTGCCCTCCTCAGTGTGTCTGGAGCTGCAATCTGCATGGCCTTATACATGGGGTTTGGGTAGGAACTAACTCTCCAGTACTCCCCTCCATAGCTCTGTTAAGCCTGGGCATGATCTAGTCTTTTATAAATCCTGCGGAAAGTTAAGTGAATGAAATCTGCCTATTTTGCACTGGGAGCCAGAGCTGTTGGTGCTGTTTACCTAATCCTGACATGTCAAAACAGCACTCCTTGGCTGCCACTTATGAGGAAGTGAAGCGAATGCCTCTGATTCTCTGGAAATCATGCATGTTTCTCTAGTCGTCTCATTTGCCTTGCATTTGAAAAGCCACAGTTACTCATTCAGATTAGAAGAGTAACTTATCATTTGGCAGGAATGAACAGCGCAACTTCCTTTTTACTGCTCAATGAGGTATCCCGCATTGCCATCGGCTCCCAAAAATGCATCTGATTCTGCAGCAATGATTTTGCTGCTGTTCTGTGTCTCACAACCCTGTCATAGGAAAACACTACAAGATCCCTGCCAGGCACATGTTAGATGTGTGATGTTGATATGCTTCATGAAATATACAGGTACATTTGCTTTCTAATTTCCTAAGGATATGCCTTAGCTCAAAAATTACCTGGTGTGGAAAGCGTCCAGCATTCCAAACAAGAACCGACAGAGTGCTGAAATTCACTGAAGGAAACTGACGTCAGTTGGTGACAAAGCAAGCACCTAGAGTGGAGAGCATTGTTCCCTGTGTCCCTTATCCGATCTGAATGATTGTGAAATGATCAACTCTTGCAGGGAAACACAGAATGCTGAACTCAGGTTGTAGCAAGTAAGTCATTCTGATCCTGTATTGTATCTGATCTCTATCTATCTTCTGCACTTGTAAGGCCCTCAGTTATCACAGTATCTGAGCACTGCACAATCTTTAATATGTTTATCCTCCCAACTCCCCTGTTTACAGGTGAGGAGCTGAGAGACCCAGTAGCTTGCACAAGGTCATACAGAGCAGGGGACAGAGCAGGGGGTTGAACACAGGCCTCCCAAGTCCGAGGCTAGCTGCCCCGTGCAGACATGTGTGAGTGGAGAAAGGATGGAAGGAGCCCCCTCCCAGCACCCAGGATCCAAACATAGGAGGCAGTCAAAATTTGGATGATAGCACTCCTTAGGTTCTGCTTGTCCAGTTCCTGCGTGCAAGTTATTCTCATTGACTTTAATAGGAATAACTCCTAGGCAGTGGCTAGAGAAATGATCCCCAGGGGAAGGGGGAATCAGGGTTCACAAAACCTCCTGGCCTCAGAGGGGACATGTCAGGACAGGAGAAGGGAGTGGCCATGGCCCCACACCCTGTGCACTAGCCTGCAGCTGCAGAGCTCCTAAGCACCCAGAGGAATGTGGCCTCTTCCTCCAATGTGCAGGCATACCCATGCCTCCAGGGCCCCCCTGCTCAGCCAGCACAGCTCTGGGTCACAGAATCATAACCGAGCCCTTTACATCTACCCCACTAGTCTGTTCAGTTAATGAGTTAGGATCTTAAACAATTTTTAAAACATGTATTTCACCAAAGCTTTTTAGTTCACCTTTAAAAATAAATTACTCCTGGGCTGAGATTTATGCTGCACTTTAGTTTGGGAATAATTACTTTGAAAGCTCAGCTATAGTTCCCTAAGGAAATCTGTTTCAAGCAAAACATTAACAACCCCCTAATTATCACAGTACAAGTAGTTACACACACACACACACACACACACAGTACTGTATCTATATACATCAGCAAGAACATGTACACTTAGTTAATACTGTATGAAATGAAACAGCAGGGAACATTGGTGAGAAAGTGAAGCAAAATGTATGAATTAAATAACCAAAACTGCTCAGTTAAATTTTGAACAGATGACCCAGTAATTAAAACAGACCTTATTTTCAATGACAGGCGCATTTCCGATGCTCCTCAGCAGCACCATACTTCCCCTGTGTGTATATATATATGTGAGTTTATGTATATGTATGTGTGTTAAATTCACCAGGGTAATAAATAATGTTGTCAGTGCTTCTCATATGGCAGACATGGCAATAAATGTAGCAAAGGTGGCAGAACCAATCAGAGCAGGGCTGGAGTCTGTGAAGCTTTACATGAATGTGTGAGTAGACTTTATTCATTCAGGTAGTCACATACATGGCATAAATATCATTCTATATTATTATTATTTAGTGTATAAAATCTCCAAAACATTCATCCCATGCTCTGGGAGCCTTGACATACATAACACTGCATGTTATCAGGCATGCAAATTCTACAACATGGACTATTCCCTTGCCTTAATAAATTTCCACCAGAAAAAATGACAATGCACCTTCCATACACGGACAGACTAGTAGAAAACCCCTCTAGCCATCCCCTCCCCAAATACACAGGAAGAAAGATAGACTTTGCAGAATATAATTCAAGTCAATAGGACTATTTGCATGAACTCATCAGGGGGCAGGGAGAGAGAGGGGAGCACACAAGAAGCCTGTCTGAAATGCAATCACACATTGCCCCAAAGAATCCCTCCTTCCTTCTCCCCACTGGCCAAACAATGGGACTGGCACAGGGTGGTATATGGTGCTTTCTCTAAAGGCCTGTAGCAGCATGCACACCCTTTCTGCGTGCAGGGAACCATTCTGAGGCAAGATGCCCCCTGAGTGCCCCCTGGGATGGATTGACTCTGTACTACCCCAGCACAGGCCAGGCCAATGCCTAAAGGTGTGACAAAGTTCTCACGAGACATGTTCACTGGACCCACACAGCAAAAGCAGCACATGTACAACAGAGAATAATGGACGAGGGCGCATAAAAGGTGTAAATGCAACTCCTTTTGTAAGAGGTTTTTCAGATCATCTTGTAACAGAACATGCCTGGATGGGTGCTGCGTAATTACTATTCATCTCTAATTATCTATGCAGCTGTGGAGAAAAAGCAGTGACAGAAACACTTGGAAAAACGGAAAGTATACAATTCAGCCAGTCCAGATGAAAAGCATTCTAGGGTGTTAAGAGAATTAGCTAATGAACTTACACCAAACCATGGGTAATTATGTGTGAAAACTCAAGGACACACAGGGCTGGGGGAGGAGGTTGAGGTGGGAGTGTAGTACTGACAAAAAAAAGAGAATAGCAGCGAACTTGATAATTACCATTAAGTAGATCTAATTTCAATCCAAAATGAAATGGAACAAATATTAAGACGAAAAAGCTTTAAGCACTTAGGCACAGATCCAGAAAAGCACTTAGGCATGTTCTTAATCTTAAGCACTTGAATGTACCTGTGAAGTCAGTGGTTTACTTACATGCTTAAAGTTAAGCACATGCTTAAGTGTGTTGCTGGATCGGGGCCCTAGACCCTGACAGACCTGTAAGTAATAAAATAACTATACTTAGATTGCTCTCGTCATTTTCAAAACATTAGTCAATCCTCAACACCTTGGAGACTCTGGTATTATTATCTCAATTTTACAGTATGATTATATGTCTTCCCATATGGAGAAACAGAAGCAGAGAGGTTAAGTGGCTTGCACTGGGCCACAGAGAGTGTCAGAACTCATGTTAAAATATAACATTTCTTGGCACTTAGCTCTGGACTCATTCCACTAAACCATACCCCTCTCAGAACAGGTTTGCAGAATCCTAGTGATATCTGACAAACCTCGTAGCTTTTGAAATCGAATTAAAATGAAGGGAATGCAGTCTAGTAGGTATATTTTGTTAAGGCATTTGATACCTTGCCTCATGAAGTTATATGTAAATATAAATTCAAACTTGGATATAAACAGTCTCACATGGATTGAAAATTGGCTGAAAGACAGTAAACAAAAGGTAATTATAAAGGGCAGTGTTTTGAACTGGGGGATGGCTCCAACGGAGTGCTTCAGGGATTGGAAGAGATAAACCACACATTATGTCCACAGATTATATTAAATTTGGAGGTGATGCAGACACCACCAAGGACAGAGAAATAATACAAAGGCAACCCAAAGAGAGAATAGCAATGTGAAATCCAAAAGGGGATAAATACAGACTAAGACATCTGGGGAAACAGATATTCAATGATGTGGGGAATTTAAAAAGCACTAATACTGGTAGGCTCTAGTACTGCTATCAGATAGCAAACTGGACAGATTTTGGCAATAACAACAAAGAAAGCTAATATTATTTGGAGTTGCATATGCAGAAGCATTCTGTTGGGAGAACAGGAATGTGACAATCCTTTTCTATACAGAACCTGGGAGTCCACACTGAAATGTAGTAGACACTTCTGGACCCCTCAGTAACAGAAAAATGTCAGCCAAAAGGATGGAATTCAAAGCAGAGCAGCAAATGTCAGGAAGGTGACAGAAGGATTCATTTATAAAGATCGCAAGAGCCAAATAAGTATAATGGGCAGGGCCGGCTTTAGGCCAATTCCACCAATTCCCCCGAATTGGGCCCCGCGCCTAAGAGGGCCCCGTGCCCAGTGGCAGAGCCGCGGGGTGGGGGCAAGTGGCCGAGAATCCCTTCCCTGGCTAGAGGCTCCTTTTTAATTTTTACTCACCCGGCAGCGCTCCGGGTCTTCGGCGGCACTTCAGCGGCGGGTCCTTCACTCGCTCTGGGTCTTCGGCAGCACTTCGGCAGCAGGTCCTTCAGTGCCACCAAAGACCCGGAGCGACTGAAGGACAAACCGCCGAAGACTACGAGTGCCGCCCGGTGAGAACAAGCCCCACATGTTTTTTTACGTGTTGTGTTTTTTTTTTTTTTTTCAGTCATCCCTGCTGGGGCCCCATCAAAACTGTTCGAATCGGGCCCCGCACTTCCTAAAGCCGGCTCTGATAATGGGATTAGAATTGAGGAGCAGGGAGATGAGAACTCTCTAGATGCATCTGAATGTTGTAAATTCCAAGGCGGAATTGTTTATGGTGGTGCAGGGGGGAATAGAGAGGAATAATGTTATGCAAATGAATACAGTAATATGCACGGTGAACATCAGGAAAAATATTCCTACCAGTGAGGGCCCATTATACCCTGGACTAGGCACTAAAGAGAAAGTGGTGGAAGCCATGTTTTGTGTGTCATTCAAATGAGACTGGGTAAAGCACTGAAGCATATACTGTAAGGAGAAACTTGTACTGGTGGCAGGAGAGGAAGGGGGTTGATTACATGTAGTGTGACCAGATAGTAAGTGTGAAAAATCGGGACAGAGGGTGGGGGTAATTGGCACCTATATAAGAAAAAGCCCCAAATATCAGGACTGTCCCTATAAAATCGGGACATCTGGTCACCCTAATTACATGACTTAATAGGTCTTTTACATCTCTTTTCTGTGAGAGAAGCTGAGCCCACTCAGCCCTCAGTGAGGTCAGTGGGAAAGGTGGGTACTCCGCACCGCTCAGGATTTCATGTCTAGACAGGGATCAGCAGGACAAGTTATTGCTGGAACATGAGGGGGGCACCCTTCCCAAATGTTTGAGAGCAAAGGCACTCTTGGCTTTACGAAGGCTGCTGTGACAGCTGTGAGTTGTGACCATCTCTGTGGAACCCATCATCTCTTCATGGAAGTGAGGTAAATTAGCAAACCCGTAAGGTCAGAGGTAGCGGCTCCTTTCCCAGGATTCTTCCCACCCTCAGTCCACAGTGGTAAGCACATTCCCCATGTGTTGTCTTCACTCAAAAAGCGCTGAGTTTCCTGGCAGGAGCAGAGGGGACAGTCACTGCCAGAGAAAGCAATGTGAAACCCTGGTAGGAAGCTATTGTGTGTGGCAAAATAATTCAGGGGGGATTCAGATCAAAGGTCTTGTAGGTATGTCAGGAGTTTACAGGCCGTGGAGTTGACATGCAGACTGGCAGAGGGAGTGAGGGCAACTCATTCATGAATCAAGTCTGGAGAATGTATGAGGCACTGTCTGTAAACGAACGTAAATGAATGCATAGACTGGAAGCAGCTGTGTAGTAATAGTGCGTCATTTGGGAATAAGAAGCCCAAACTGTTTTCAGCATCCCTTCTATTTTCCAAAACAGATTTCCTATTTACATTGCTGCTGTTGGTTCTTATGGTACTACAAAATGAGCAGCATTTGGGGGGTTAATTGCATTAACTACAGTTACCTGGGAACGTTAAATCGAATAATAGTTTTTATTTAGTGTCCTATGCCCATGACAAAGGAGAACAAAAGCTATATGTAATCAGTTTATCAAAGATTATGGATCTTTGCAACTATGGAGGCCTAGGTGGTTCTCTTCAAACAAACAAACAAACAAACAAACAAACAAACAAAATTAGGAATATCAGAAATATTTTCCTCCAAAAAGTTTAGGTCAAAGTAAATATATCAAAGTAAATTACACACGTTTAATACGAATATTCATTAATCAGCTGTTTTTTACCACCTCACTTTCTTACTACAATTTTATACATTTCATTACACGTGCAAGAAAAAATGCAGTTACCAATAGACTGCGGCAATGGTTCAATTCTCAAAATATATTCAAATACAAGTGGGTAAACTCAACAAGCTTCGGAGAAGTTTGGTTTATCTAATAATAATGCTTTTTTATTATTATTGTGGATAGACTCAGGAGGTCTGGGTTCAATTCTTGGCTCTGACAGACTTCCTGTGTGACCTCGGGCAAGCCACTTAATCAATTTGTGCCCCATCTTCTGGTTTTTATGTTTCTCCCACCCTTTGTCTGGTGGCAGGAGATTGTATTTAGATTGTAAGCTCTCTGCGACAGGGTCTTAGTCTTACTATGTGCCTGCACAATGTCTCATACAACAAGGGCCCCAGTGTTGGTTAGGCACTACTGTAATACAAAATAATCATTTACACTAGTATCACGACTTTCATCAGAGGATCTCAAAGCACTTTAATAATAATAATACTCTGCACATCCATAGTGCCTTCTGTTCAGTGATCCCAACGTGCTTGATTAATTTAGTTTCACGATACTCCTGTGAGGGACTGAACTCTAGACAGCTCTTGAGAGTTTACTGTAGAGAATAATTCTGCAGAGGCCGGGGGGATGGAAAAATTTCATAGTGATAGTCATGTACAACCATGTATGGAGACTATTCCATGTAGTCTTTGTTGACCAGATGCAGACAGCCCATTCCCTAGGGTTGGTAGCATACCAACTCCTTGTTTGTTTGGAGGTTCAGAGTCTACATGAACAAAAGAAGTCCAGGTTTGGGGAATGTTGCTGAGGAAGGCCAAGATTTAGAAAGGTGACAGAATGCAGATATCTCACTGATTTCAGGTTTCAGAGTAGCAGCCGTGTTAGTCTGTATCCGCAAAAAGAACAGGAGTACTTGTGGCACCTTCGGATGCATCCGAAGAAGTGGGCTGTAGTCCACGAAAGCTTATGCTCTAATAAATTTGTTAGTCTCTAAGGTGCCACAAGTACTCCTGTTCTTTTTACTGATTTCAGGCGCATTCTGGGTTCTCTGTGCACATCCCTACCTAACAAAGGCCTGACTCACTCTGTCACATGAGATTTATGCCAATGTAATGCCAAAGGTCTTGTCCTGGTGTCCTGAACCAGGCCTCAAGTTTGTTCCCAGTCTAATTTTCTGGTTCTATAGTTTGCATACAGCATTTCCCCTCCATTCATTTTCCAAACCACTCAGGATCTCCTCTCCTTTGTAGGCAATCTCGCTAAGATTCTTTCACCCCCTTTCTCAGCCTGGCTTGAACTTTACTGAAGTAAAAACAGATTTGCTAGAGGGCTTAATTTGGCAACATAGGACTTTGCTATAAAGTTTACAGTGGGAACTTGTCCAAGACGGCAACATGAGAAATGTGCTTGGACGTTAATTATGAAGGGTTTTGATTCTTGGGGATATTTTGTTTTGTTTTGAGACATTGCGAACGCTGCATGTTTACAGTTTTAGGGGTCAGCTGTGCCCGGTCCAGCATGGGTAGGTTATGGAGGGGGAAAGAGAACTTACGGCTCTTCCCAGCTTTGCCCTGTTGAACACAACACAGTGTCTTTGCATCCAGGGAACACAAGGAAATGGGCACCCACACCAGCATCAGCCTCCTCCGGGAACATCTGAGCAAGCTAGAACCTGAACTCAGGCTTCCTGTTGACACACTGTATAACATGAGCTGTTCAGAAGCAGATAATTGGTAAGGACTCCATTGCAGCTCTCCAGCCGTAGCCCCACATTGGCTCACCAGCCCTGGAGGCAGTGGTACACAGTGCAGAGTCAGACCCAGAGCTCCACAGAGGATGGAGCACCTGTGCCCCTGTTGAGGATCAACTGCACTGACCAATGGAGAAAGTAGGGGCCTTGGACCACTTTAACCTGGATTAGGACAGCACGTGGTGCAGGGACCGCAAAGAAAGAGCAAAGCAGCCCACAGGGTAGAATAATTTCTTCCACTGTGGAAATCCCTGAATGAAATTCTATGGCCTGGTCAGACTAGATGAACATAGTGATCTCTTCTGGCTTTAAAATCTATGGACCTGAATTCTTCTCTCAGACCAGTTTTACGTCAGTGTAAAACCATTGACTTCAATTGACATACTCCACCTTTACACCAGTATGAGATCAGAACCAGTCCCTCTGAATCTGTAAAGTCTGATGGGATGCTAATATAGTCTTTTGGGGGCCTCTATGCTTAGCACACTTCAGGCACCATATAAACGATGTCACAATGAATCTTATAATGATAGTAAGTGGTGCAGTGCTCAAATGCTTTGGTAGGAGAAGCTTAGTAGTTCTTACAGAGGCAGTCCTTTCCTAGATAAATGAGATTTTCTTCATAAATGATACTGGAGGAAGTGAACTGAAAGGGACTTTCTTAGCTCTCACTGATTAGGTCTGTTTACTCTTACAGTGTTCTCATTAAGTGCACTCTGATTTGCATAGCCCCATGATTCAGTTACCTCCAGTCAGGAGCATTCCAATGTGGAGTTTGTGTGGGTAGTCATATAGGAGGGTATTTCCTGCAGTCTGTGGAACAAATAAATACCACAGAACAACCTCTCAATAAAGGGAAGCGAGCTTGCAAGCACAATTGCTTAAATGTGAAAGTGATGTACTTTTGAGGACAGTGTGAATCAGGGGAGGGGTAAAGTTAAAAAAATTTTGCTCAGGGAATTTTTTTTTTCATTCCTGTGGAGAATTACCTTGTTTTGAAATATGACTGAGCTGTCACGTTCTCCTGGCATCTCAGCAGGAGAATTATCACTTCCCTTTGAACAGGAAACTGACATTGCAATCTGAAAAATACTCCCTGGAAATTGAAATTTCAAAATGTAGCCCTGTCAATTCCTCCAAAAATTCCTCCAAGCCACTGTCAAATAGAAGCCCTTGGGGAAGGCTTCTCATTGCTTAATGCCATTACTGTTTAGCCAGCTGTCAGCACAGGATGGCGTTGGTTTCTTTCAACCCTTATTTTTGCTACTGTTGACATAAGAATTCAGATGATAAAACATTTCTCGTTAAATCAACTATTTTAGGTAAAATTGGACTAGAAAGCCCATTTACCCTCACCCTAACCTATAGACAGGAGACATTGCTTCAATGCCTGTTTCTTCTTGCTGGCCAAAAGATGTATACTGGAAAATCCATATTCCGTACATCAGAGGTAAATCGTTTAGACAAACACCTATCAGGGACGGTCTAGATAATACTTAATCCTGCCTCATTGCAGGGGACTGGACTAGATGACCTATCAAGATTCCTTCCAGGCCTATGGTTCTATGATTCTATGGTTTTATTTCAAATAACTTGTATTCTACTCCATACTAGGCGTTTTCCAAATCCGATGTCTTCTCAGAATAAATAAATAATCAGAAGCATTTCAAGATTAACAGAAGACTAACCTAGGATATTGTTGTTACTTTTATACCCCCACCTCTCACTGCGGTCATAGCTTAGCTGTAGTAGAGGCTTAAAAGGAATTGTGCAGTGGTCTGATGATAAAGCCGCTGGCGTTGTGCAATTTAATGGGGTGATAAAGAGCAGGTGAAATAAATGGGAAACATATAGAGGTTGTTGGGTGAGGGTTTGCAGGTGAAGTAAAAGCTGAAACTGGAAACAGAGCCAAGTTGATCTTTATTTCTTTATTCTGCAATCCGTCTTGCCCACAAACTGTCTGCTTAGATTGCCAGCATAAAGAGCTATGAAAAGAGAACCTGCACTACTTACCATTAGGCACCTTTTCAGACCCCCAGCTATTATAGAAGAAACATTAATCAGAGCTTGTGTCTGAGATCTGCAAAGCCCATAGCCACAGGCACGTGTGTGTGTGTTTGTGTGTGTGTGTGTGTGTGTGTGTGTGTGAGAGAGAGAGAGAGAGAGGTAAGGTCCTTTTCCTTGAAAAGATACGCTTAGAAACAGTCATATAAACCAATGTAGACTGACTGCCAGAGTGAAAGGAACACCACCTATTCTCAAATGACCCTTTTCCCGGGGCCAGCACTGTACTTGGGCAAGCATTCAGAAGACCTGCACTAGAGCCGTGCTATCAGCAGAGTAAACTAGTAATCGCAACGTTATTAACACAGTACGATTTCCCCATAAGTATTAAAAAGTGTGTAAGCTGTTCCTTTCTTGTGCTGAGACATGTTCTCACTGTTCATCATGCAGGAGTTCCTACTGTGAGGGTGAATGTCTGACGAGAGTGCCCAGAGGCTCTGGTTCACAGAGTTCAGCTGGGGCACACAGAGCTCATGGCCTGGGGCTCTCACCTGCAGTCACTCCATGAATGAAGTCTCAGATACAAGAGCCTTTCTCAAAATGCCCAGTTTACCTCTATTCAATCATCCGTCTAAGGATGCCTATATTTCTTAAGGAGAAGAATGATGGAGAAAAACTAAACTTTTTTCAGGCAAGGTGAACTCATCAATGGTAGGGTTACCATATCTCATAAATAAAAAAAGAGGACCCTCCACGGGCCATGGCCCCGCCCATTTCCCCACCCCTAGCCCCGCCCCAACTCCGCCCCTTCCCCCACCCTAACTCCGCCCCCTCCTCCCTCCCACTCCCAGCCAGGGGGAAAGGGCTGCCCCAGTGCTACCAGCATCACGGTTTCCCGGGCAGCCCCCAGACCCTGCGCCACCAGCCGGCGCTTCCCCAGCGCAGCTGGTGCCCGGGAGGGGAAGCGCCCAGCCGGGGGCGCAGGGTCTGGAGGCTGCCCAGCAAACCGTGAAGCCGGTAGCGCTCGGGCTTTGGGCAGCCCCCATGCCTCCGGACCCTGTGCCCCCGGCCGGGCACTTCCCCTCCGGGGCTCCGGCGGCTCTGCGTAACTTACACTGTATAAGTTACACAGAGCCGAAGAGGAGCAGAGCCCCCGCAGCTGGAGGCTCTGCTCCTCTTAGGCTCTGTTTAAGAGCAGGGCTGCCCCAGCGCTACCGGCTTCGGGCAGCCCCGTGCCTTCAGACCCTGCGCCCCCAGCCGGGCACTTCCCCTCCCGGGCTCCAGCGGCGCAGGGTCTCCAGGCACGGGGCTTCCCGAAGCTGGTAGCGTTCAGGCAGCCGGGCTCTTAAACAGAGCCGCCATTTTCCCGGACATGTTCCGCTTTTTGGCAATTCCCCCCGGACGGGGGTTTGACTGCCGAAAAGCCGGACATGTCCGGGAAAAAGAGGACGTATGGTAACCCTAATCAATGGAAGTCAACTAATGGGCTTGTCTACACTGGCAAATTGCTTTCTATCATTGTATCCCACTACAGTACTATACCACGAAGCAGATACAAAGAGAGACGATGTAAGGTTTTTGCTGCTAGAAGGTCTGGCTAAAGGTAAACAAACTTTCCGTGTCTGCCACAGTTTATATTTAACAGAATGGCTGTTCTGTTGTAACTTTACAGTTAAAGTACTTTGCACCGTGCTGTCTGGAGCATGCTGCATGTTGGACAGATTATACATGAAGAGTGACTGGAAAAGGCTTGTAACATGGCCTTAGGCAGATTTGAAACTGTTACCTTCCACCCCAAGCCAACCCACTCCCAGAGAAATTTAACATCCTTGGGCAACTCAATCCTTCATCCTTCCAAGGAAGAAAAAATGAGTTTCATGCAGTTTGTCACAAGTGGGTGTTTTGGATGGACTTTAATAATTAGAGCTTTTTTGTAAGAGAAGAGAGAGAGCGGTCTGTGCTGGTGTCCAAGGCTAACAATTTATTTTATGCCCTAATCCAGTGCAGGCTTTTGTGTGTTGTTTGGTTGATGTTCTCCATCCCAGAGTAGGCTGCATTTTAGAGCTGTCGTAAGTAGATAGATTGCAAGTTGTTTAGGGGTCATATGGAGTGAGAAGTGCTACGTAATTATAAAACATTCTTTTAAACTTTTAGTTCATGTGTTGTCCAGATTGCTCTCAGTTTAGATTCTGTCAACAAGCACAAGTAAGAAATGAGTCTTTCTCTCTCTCCCTTTTTCATCTGTTGGGCTAAACTAGGTCTCTGTGCTGCAACCAGGCTATAAAAGGCGCTCCAATTCAGGCAGGGCAGGTGACTCAAAACAAAAGGCCTTGACTGAAGTGGCTACAATACACAGAACCACTAATGTTATTCTGGGGGCATTCAGCATGGTTTATAGCATTGTACAACAACAAAGATGAAACTAAAAGTGTTTAGTGATTCAAGTTTTATTTATTTATTTATTATTTTCTCTCACTTCACATTTAAAGAATATTTTTTAAAGGTTTAGAACATTTCTTTGACTTGTGTTTCCTGGGCCATTTTCCTCTCCCCAAAGCCCCCTTTATCAAAGATATCTTTGTAAATAATCTCTCTTTCTTTCTGTGTGCTTGGTTATCCTGCCAAATTAGCTGTGCTGCCATGGAGACGTGGCATCAGCAATCCTTGGTTTTTTCTGTAGGATTTCACTAGGCCCTTGTCTCAGGCCTTGAGTGAATTAGGAAAATAATGAGATATTGAATGTAAATGTTATACAATTAGCATTGTTGGTGATGGTGACATAAATGTCATAATATTTTATTTGTAGTTTTTATTTTATTTTATTTCATGGAATGTTTCTTAGTTTTTCTTTGAATACATATGTCTATTTTGGTTCACCCCACATTACAAATATATATATATTTGTACAAACCAAAAGATAGGAAGATAGTTAAGTCCTTTTAGGTAGTCTTTATGATTCCTTGGTTTAATGTCCTTGTTTGTATAAAACTGCTGTTATATTTTCTATTATAATGACCCTAATTATAGACCTCTTTAAAGAAAGAAAGCTAATATTTCAGTTCTATCTACTAATTGAAAGGATATTCTCATAAGACTACCTAACTGCACCAGTTAGCTAAATATACAAGGAAAGAGGATACTTTCATATTTGCAGAAACAATCTTTGCTTTATCATGATATTATTTAATATAAAGTGTGTGCATACCCTAGAAATTAATAATAATAATATCAGCAATACTTGTGGAATCTTGAATGTCTGAGTAACATCAGTATGGTCCCAGAAATACCCAGGCAAGTAGAGACGTAACCAATTATAATGGTTCCAGTGTGGTGTCTGGGTTCACAGCTCAGATAGAGTTAAGAACTATGAGCTTTCAGGTAAGGCAAAAAATATCTTTCCTCTAGATTTGTCAGTAGACCCTGGCATGTGGGAAGCTTGTCTTATCTGGCAGTTTCTCTCTCTTGCCATGTTTTATACAAGCTGTTCATATTTAGCCTAACTCAGCTGTTTTGTGCAGTGTGATAGGGTGTACAGGTTTGTTTGGCAACTCCTAGAAGGGACCCTGAAGTCCTGCTCCGCCTCCACCCAACCCCAGTGATACACCTAGAAGGAGGTCTCATCAAGTCAGCCAATTGCCTGGTAATTCAGGAATTAATTCCTATGCAGGGTTCAGAGGCAGCTCAGGGATGCATTCCTAGCTGAAAGCTAATTAGGCGTAGCTAGGCTTATTTATGCTCAACCACTCAAAAAAAGAGAGTGCGCTTCTCAAAAGAGATAGAGACAAAAAAATTCTGTTAAATAGAAGCCGGGGCAGGGAGTTCTGGGCAAACGGAGCTACCCTGAATTTGTATTTTAAAAACTATATATATAGTTTTTGTTTTGTTTTATTGTATTTTTGAGTTTACTGCTGGTTAGCAACACAGAAGGAAATGCTGATAGACACTTTAACCAAGTAGATGTCAATCTTGATTAAATCAGAACCCCTGAAGTAAAACTCTGCCCAGAAAGGGAGACATGTTCAAACCTGAGACTCTAGTGAACATTCTCTCCTATCATTCCATCCCTCTCTCTGCTACTACTTGAAACCAATGAAGAGGGAAGAAATATGGGTCTCAACAGCAGTTCACAGCCTAGCAGCAGTTTCAGCAGGAGCAGAAAACACAACAGCAGGTGCTGTTCCAAAAGCTATTGCTCCAGAGGTGTATCACCCCATGCCCAAATCACGGCTCCAATTGTGAGTCCCAGCTCCATGCCATATAAACTGAGGCCTAAGTGGTACCTTTCTTGACAGGTGAAGCCTAAGATACCTAGAAGGCCCTAGATGATCAATCTACCAAAAATTAGGCATTGCTGGAGGCAGTAATATTGGATCAACCAGGGTTATCCCCTGCGAGCTCCTCACAGAAATCCTGGTCAAAACTCTTCCTACCCAGGTCCCCACCCCAGGCCTTAGGTTCATGTTTCAAAGGATGAGCTCCTCGGTCTCCAGCCTGAGACTCATGCAGTTGAAGACTTATTAGACTACTTTATCCTGGAAGAAGTATCTGGATGTCCTGCCACCCACTTTGCACTGATGTCACTGACTGCACAAGGTACAGAGCAAGGGAGAATCAGGCCCTGAGGAGAAAAATGGAGGAACTTCAGATTAGTGGATTCCTTTGAAATTTAGGCCTTGCCTTCCCTGTGTCTTCAGCTTATCCCTGTGTGAAATTTATATATGGCACCCATTATAGATTTCCTACAGCACTTGTCATCATAGTATCTAAGTGTTTCACAGGTAAATTACACTTGCTTGGGCAGAGCACCAGTAGACTTCATAAAGTTTTATGCACTTCTCCCTCTCTGGTTAAGGTGGCTCTCCTCCGAGATCTCATATCTGTATTTAATCATCATGATCATTCCCGCGATGGTGGAAATGCTTTCTCAAAGAGGAAGGTCTTGCGCGTGCCTTGCATGTGGTCAGACTCTGGGTTAGTCTGACGCTGACGGGCATATTACCTGTTTCACAAGGATGTTGTAAGGCTAACTTCATTAATGAGAAAAACTTCAAGATTGTCAGATGAAAGGTGCAAAGCATCAATCCATCAGTTTTAATACACGTGTGGAAAGTCCCAGGGCACCAAGAGATTGGGCAGTTTATTCAGCTGCTGAAAAAGAGAACATTTCACTTTCCACAGTGAAATACAGGACTGTTTGACTATGACTCAAAATGAGATTGATCCTGGCAGAAGATCACTTGGGGATCCAGGAAATGCAAATAAGAAATTATTTGTATAAGTGAATGTGAAATGGTAAATGCATAATTCATCAAGTTCTAGGAATGAGGAAGATGGAGTCTAGAGACAATGGGAAATTTCAAGGCACAGAGACCATTCATTGAACTTGTTACAACATTGTCTTTCAAAGAAGTGATTCATATTAGGAGGATTTTCTGATTGTATTCACACTGTTTGCTATATTGTACAACAGATGATGAAAATTAACTTGCAAATCAAATAACAGAGTAGTCTGCAGGATTGTTATAATGTTTTTTAGTTTTTAACATTAGTGAATCTCCTTTGTGCAACCCCCTCTATTTGTGCTAACACAAAGAACTAAATTATACACACGTATCTTTAACATCTTTTTTGAATGCTGATGAAATGATTAGCGCTTTGGAGAAGTCCATACTGAAGAACCAGCTATAGTAGCAGCCAGCTATATTAGCTAGGGACTCTGGTCTGGGAGACACTGGCTTGCAGTTCGGAAAGGGAAAAAAAAATAGTAAGCTAGAATCTAATTAAGTGGAATCAGAATGAAGATAATTATGGGCTGGGTTTTGGAAAGAAATGAGCATATCAAGTTTGAAAAACACTGGTTTCTTCTAAAGATGGAGGTGATTACTTATTAGAGACAAGTTACCTAGCGTCCAGTTACCTAGAGTTCTTATCCAACCTTCAAAGTGTGGATAAAATCTCTTAATGTTTGTAAGGCAGCTGGTGTCATGGTGTTGATGAGGCCTATGTAAGGAGTATTTCTCCTAACTATGTCTGATTGGTATGTCTACACAACAAAGAAAAACCCGCAGCTGACCCGGGCTTGTGAGGCTTGGGCTCCGGGGCTGTTTCATTGCTGTGTAGACTTCCAGGCTTGGGTGAGGACCCAGTGTCTCACAGCCAAACCCCAAAGTCTACACAGCAATGAAACAGCCCCACAGTTGGCTGGGACAGGCCAGCCATGGGTTTTTCTTTGCTGTGTAGACATACCCATTGTTGGCGTGCCCTGTCACTTTAAGACCACCACATCATGCAGGACATGCTTCTCCTACAGCATATTGGTACAGTTAAAGAAGGGCCTTGTGCAAGACTTCATTCCTGCATTAATGTAGTAGCCAAAGAGTCCCCTCTGCTACGTATTTTAAAGATTCGGACATCCCAGCTTTAGGTGGGCAGCCATTACTATTTGTCATGTTCTTCCATGTGCTTTGTTTTCTGTGTGTAATTTGTACATCTACACTGCATGCCACTAAGAACATTTAAGTTATTCCAGTGTATTACTTGACGTTACCCCTTCATGGGACCATCTGCTATGAAAAGCCCAGTACCCTTGACTCCCAATGAAATCAATGGAAATTGAAGGCACTCAGGGCCAGATTTTTAAAGATCAATGGGAATTAGGCACCTACGCCCCTTTTGAAAATCCCACTAGGTGCCTATCTGCATCATTAGGTGCCTAAATGCCTTTGGTATTGGTGGTAAGTGTTGCTTATTTTAGTTGCACCCCTATTTTTATATGCGCTGCTTGATGAGCGTTTGTATGTTTCATGCATCTGTTTTCATGAAAAGTCACAATAATGGTAACAACTTACATCCATATACATATATTTTACATCTTAAAATCCCAAAGCTCTTTAGAGACTGGGAATGAAACCTTGGCCGCACTGAAGGCAATAGCAAAACTCCTATTCACTTTAATGGGGCCAGGATTTCACCCTGTATATATATGGGGGGGGGGGTAACTTTATACCTGCAGCCTTACCACCTTGAGCTACAAGCCTATCAGATATCAGTATCTAAGTCAAGTATTACTAATAGTCTCTAGGAGCCCTCATCGTGGAGCAGGACCTCATTGCACTAGATGCTGTAAAAACATAGAATAAAAAGACAGTCCCTGCCCCCAAAGAGCTTACAGTCCAAATAGAGCCTATCTAGTACAATAAAAGCTCTGTTATCCGGCCCAATTTATAGTCTGGATGGAGCGGGGCCAGCATGCTCCCTACCTGGCTCCACGTGGCTCCCCGGAAGCGGCGACCTGTCCCTGCTGCTCCTAGGCAAGGCGCGGCTAGGCGGCTCTGCACGCTGACTCCACCCGCAGGCACCGCCCCTGTAGCTCCTATTGGCTGAGAACCACAGGGGCAGCACCTGGGGGCAGAGGCAGCACGCAGAGCCGCCTAGCCATGCCTCTGCCTAGGAGCAGCAGGGACAGGTTGCCGCCTGGATCCACCGCCTGGATCCAGTACCCCGAAACCCCAACCCCCTGCCCCAAGCCCCCTACTGCACCCAAACTCCGCCCCAGAGCCCACGTCCTGCACGCCAGTCCCATACCCAAACTCCCTCCCTCTTAGTTAACCGGAATTTTTCACTTACCGGCACCCCCCATTCTCCCAACATACTGGATTAAAAAGCTTTTACTGTATTTGGATGGGAATCCTGCCAGGAAAACACAAATGCTTGAGGAAATGGTTTTGATGGATCAGTAGATAGCAATCTTCCCACTGAATCAGTAATGAACCAGTGCCCCAGTATCCTATAAATGGGTACTTTGCTACTATAGGCACTTGACTTCAGATGAGATGTCACCATTAAAATCCAGAGTGGTGGGGTGTGTGTGTGTGTGTGTGGGGGTGTATACTTGGTTCTTTAAAAGGGCCAATTTCACAAAGCTGAAAACAATTATGAGCCAAATCAGCTGGGGTGGGGGGGAGAATTTACTCAGATAAATGTGAATGATAATTGGGAATTGTTTAAGAACACTTTACTAGATACGCCAAAAACCACAATCCCACAATTGAGGAAGAAGGCTGTATTTGTTAAAAAACTGACCTGATTTAGACAGGAACTGAAGGCAGCTATAATAAATTATATATAGAGATATATACATATATAGATATAAATAACAAATGGAAGAAATGGGAAGTTGATAGTAATGAATGTAAATGAGAAGCTGGGATTTTAGAAAATGTATAAAGGGAAGCAAAGGGACATAAATAGAAGTCTATGGCCAAATGAGTTAAGGACAGTAAGAAGGAGGTTTTTAAGTACACCTCTACCCTGATATAACGCTGTCCTCGGGAGCCAAAAAATCTTACCATGTTATATGTGAAACCATGTTATATCGAACTTGCTTTGATCCACTGGAGCACGCAGCCCCTCCCCCCCCCCGGAGCACTGCTTTACAGCGTTATATCCAAATTCGTGTTATATCGGGTCACATTATATTGGGGTAGCGGTGTATATTAGGAACAAAAAGAATTCTGACAATGGTATTGGTTCATTATTAGATGGAAATGGTATAATTATTATTAATAATAATGCAGAAAATGCAGAAGTGTTCAATAAATATTTCTGTTCTGTATTTGGCAAAAACAGATGATGTCATCTTATCACATGATGATACTAACATTCTTTCCATTCCACTAATATCTTAGAAGGATGTTAAACAGATGCTACTAAAATCAGCAGGTCCAGATAACTTGCATCCAAGAGTTTTAAAAGAGCTGACTGAGGACATCACTGGACTGCTAATACTGATTTTCATTAAGGCTACGTCTACACAATCGCTTTTGTTGATATAACTTATGTCACTCAGAGGTGTGAAATAAACACCTCCTGAGCAACATAAGTTACATAAACAGAAGCTCCACAGTGGAGCTTCTCCCACTGACATAACTACTGCCGCTTGTGGTGGTGGTTTCATTATGTTGATGGGAGAACTCTCTCCCGTCGGCATAGAGTGACTACATGAGCGATCTTACATCAGTGTCACTGCATCGATACAGCTGTGCCACTGTAAGCTCACTAGTGTAGACATGGCCTAAGGCTTGGAACACTGGGGAATTTCCAGAAGACTGGAAGAAAGCTAATGTTGTGCCAATATTTAAAAAGGATAAGCAGGATGACCCAAATAATTATAGCAGTGTCAGGATGACATTGATCCTGGGCAAGATAATGGAATGGCTCATATAGGATTTAATTAATAAAGAAATAAAGGAGGGTAATGTAATTAATGAAAATCAAAATGGGTTTATGGAAAATATCTCCTATCAAATTAACTTGATATATCTTTTAAGATGTGATTAAAAAGTTGACTGATAAATGTAATAGCATTGATGTAATATACTTAAACTTCTTTAAGGCGTTTGAATTGGTACCACATGGCATTTTGATTAAAAAACTAGACTGATATAAAATTAACATGGTACACATTAAATGGATGAAAAGTTGGCTAACTGACAGGTCTGAAATGTAACTGTAAACAGGGAATCATCATCAAGGAGATGTGTTTCTAGTGGGGTCCCATAGGGATTGGTTCTTGGCCCTACGCTATTTAACATTTTTATTAATGACTTGGAAGAAAACATAAAATCATCATTTATGACATTTGCACATGACACAAAAATTGGGAAAGTGGTAACTAATGAAGAGGACAGGTCATTGTTACAGAGTGATCTGGATCCCTTTGTAAGCTGGGCACAAGCCAACAACACATTGTAACACAGCTAAATATAAATGAATACATCTAGGAACAAAAAATGTAGGTCATACTTACAGGCTGGGAGAAATCTATCCTGGAAGCAGTGACTCTAAAAATATTTGGGGGTCGTGGTGGATAACCAACTGAATCTGAGCTCCGAGTGTGATGTTGTGGCCAATGGGGCTAATAAGATCCTTGGATGCACATATGGAGAATCTTGAGTAAGAGTAGAAAGATTATTTTACCACTGTGTTCGGCACTGGTGTGACTGCTGCTGGACTACTGTGTCCAGTTCTGGAGCCAACAGTTCAAGAAGGATGTTAAAAAATTAGAGAGAATTCAGAAAAGAACCACAAGAATTATTAAAGGATTAAACAACCTGCCTTACAGTTATAGACTCAAGCAGCTCAATCTATTTAGCTTAACAAAGAGAAGGTTAAGGAGTGATTTGATTACAGTCTGTAAGTACCTATATGGAGAACAAATATTTAATAATGGGTTCTTCAATCTAACACTAAAAGTATATCACAAGCCAATGGCTGGAAGTTGAAGCTAGACAAATTCAGACTGGAAATAAGGTGTACATTTTTAACAGTGAGAGTAATTAACCATTGGAACAATTTGCCAAGGGTCTAAAAGCTCTGCTTGAGGAATGATTGTGGGGAAGGTCTATGGCCAGTGCTATAGAGGAGGTCAGACTAGATGATCACAGTGGTCCCTTCTGGCCTTCGAATCTATGAATCTATGGACCGTTGCACATGGGTGTAGTGGGGAGGGTGCAAGGAGAGTTTCTCCTTCATTGCATATTCTGCACAAGGACCAGCAATAATCACAGTCTATTTCCTCCCTGTGCCATTGGGGGTACAAATTGTCCCAAAGAGGATGCAGCCATGTCCCCAAGCCCCTGAACCAGCCAGCAAAGTTGACTGACTGCAGAGAGGGGAGCACGCTGCTCCATCCCAAGGGGTGGGTTCGTGTATGCCCTGCATGTCAGGGAATTTGGGGTGGGATTGTGCCTTCTGGCTTTATTGCTTCTTGAACAACTCCCTTTGGAGCAGTGTGACTCTTCCTCAGTGGCCTATCGTCAGTAAAGATCTCATGGCACTTTTGGCCGGAATAGATGGATTAATTTGATGTCCTAGACAAATTCTTTCTCACGTACTCGCAGAGGAAGCCTGTTTCTTGGATAGGGCACAAGACTGGGAGGCAGGAGACCACCTAGCTCCTCATCTGTCTTGCTGTGTGACCTTCAGCAAACTAACCTCTCTCTGCCTTATTTTCCCATAGGTGAAATGAAGATGATGATACTCAAAGTGCTTTAACACTTACTGATGCACATGCTATAAGTGCTACGTGATATTAGCCTGCCTACCTCGACATTGTCATGGTGGTGTCACTCGTAAAAGCTTTTCTTCCCCTGGGTGTTCCTTGGGGGTGTCTCTCTGAAGGCCAGTGAGATATCAAGGCCAACTCTGCTCACTTTGAGCTCTCACATGTTCACAGCCTCAGGTGGTATTAGGTGGTTGAGGAGTTAAATGGAAGTCTTAGCTAGTATATGCTGTGGCTCTCTTTGTCACAGAAAGATAAATGATACAATGTGTAGTTGCTTCAGGCCAAATTTATCCCTGGTCATTCATCCTTCCATAAACTTCAGTGAAATTTCTTCCGGGGTGAATTTGGCTCCCAAATCTCCACTGGCCTCTATCCAGAGTTTGCTCCTAGGATCCATTCAGTGCTTGCTTCCCATTTTACCCTAAACATAATATTTAATTTTATACAACTTTATGAAGAAATTCTCACTGCAATTTTGTGGTCTTTTGGATAACATTTGTGTATGCATGTGTTGTTTTTACTTATTTATGAAAACAAATCCAACCTAAACTACTCTGTTTGGGGGCCAACTTTTTGATTTACAGACAAAATAATTTCAAAATGTATTTTTAAACCACAGCTCCAGATGGTCCATAAATATGAGATATGCCTAAGCAGAGGGCAGAAGAAAAAGAGCATGAATTAATTAAAACACAGGTTAGTGAACACATCATCTCGATGTGCTCTCTTGATCCATAAAGATACCTTCCCTTTTCCTCAAATGGTAAAACTGGCTGCCAAATTAAGCAACCAGTTAATCTGATAACCTCTCTCTAGCAGGGTCTCTTTTTCCATGCCGCTGACCATGTCAGGATGACATCTTTTGCAGTACTTGTTTCTAAACATCAGCATGCCACAAAGAGAACATGAAAAGATAATGAAGGAAAAGAGAGAAAAGATGTCTAAGAGACTGTGACTTAGGAGATCTGGGTTTGATTCCAGACTCTGTAACATATTTTCCACAAGACTTTGGCCAAGTCACTTGGTGTCTCTGCACCCCAGTTCCTTACCTGTAACATGAGAATAATAACACTTCTTTTCACCTACCCTTTGTCTGACTTGTGTATTCAGATGGTAAACTCTCTGGGGCACAGACAGCCTCTTATTATGTATTTACCCTAAGCACAGTAGAGCCCCATTCTCAGTTGGGGAATTTGGCCACTACTTTAATACAAAGAATAATAATAAGGAAGAGTGATGCACACAATTTGGGAAAAGGCTCTACTATTTTTTCCCTTAAAGTTCCTCTGTGTTGGCAGGGCATTTTGATTCTGCCAGGGAATTTTACAGATGTCAGCATTTGCAATTCTGCACAGCATGAGTTAACTCCCAAATGGACACACACATCCCTGGCATACTTCTGAGTGGCTGAATGGCAACAAGGACTGAAAAGTAAGCCTAGGAAGTAGTCATTTACAGAACTTGAAAGACTTGTTTATGTTTTTAGCCAGGACTGCCATTCTGCCAATCCACCTGGCTATCATCCATCAGCTACAGACAGTCAATCAACTTTGGATCAGAAACTTCTTTGGCATTGCTAACTCTATTGCTTTGGAGTGTCTCAGACCTATTTTGTATTTATTAATCTTGTCAAAATGTCAAACTCAGGTTCCCTGTTTACAAGCTCTGAATTGCTCAAACTAGGTCGTCCATATAGTCTCTCACCCATCCAGTGTTGGCAATGCAAATGCAACAGCCTGTACTTTGCCCCTTAAACATCGTCCTTCAACACAAGAAGTTAGATGAGTTGGTTATGAGTCCCCCAGGAGAGTTCGGAGGGATTAGGAGATGGAGATGCCTGTGTTTTCTGATGCTTCACATGGCTTTGATAAATGTTCTAAGTGAAAGAAGTTTGTCAGAAGTGACCCAGTTTTGCAATATAAATATCCATGATCCTTTAAACATGAAAGTTTATAGTGTCCGTTTTTCCCTAGATGCTACAGTATATCTGGTACTTTCCAAATAACCTTGTTTTGGGTTGACAGGCCCAATCCTGCGTGGTATTTATCACCCTAAATTCCCAAAGGATGCTCCAAATCTTAAAATATCAGATCCTAAGACTGATTTTTGCATCTTTTATTTTTTTCTTGTTTAAAAAGTACAATTTCCGGTTCCAGCAAAGCAATACAGCTTAATTATCTGTGATATTAGCCTTCTCAGGTTACAAGAGATGTTCTACATCCATGAAAGGGCCACCTTTTCTTGCTTAAGAATGCCACACTCCATCATGTTTGGGGACTAATTGACGGTGGCACAGAGTCATATCAGTCGGTCTCACAGAAAATCTTGCAGAAGGGAAAAACTAATTTAGCAAAACTTGACATGTTTCAACAGGCCTCTGTCGTGGGAAGCAGTGACTCTGAAAAAGATCTGGGGGTCATGGTGGATAATTAGCTGAACATGAGCTCCCAGGGTGACGCTGTGGCCACAAAAGCTAATGTGATCCTGGGAAGCATAAACAGGGGAATCTGGAGTAGAGAGGTTATTTTACCTCTGTATCTGGCACTGGTGCCACCGCTGCTGGAATACTGTGTCCAGCTCTGGTGCCCACAATTCAAAAAGGAGAGGGTTTAAAGAAGAGCTATGAGAATGATTAAAGGGTTATAAAACCTACCTTATAGTAATAGGAGCTCAGTCTATTTACCTTAACAAGAGATGGTTAAGGGGGACTAGAGATAGTTAAGGGGGGAACTTGATTATAGTCTGTAAGTACCTATATGGGGAACAAATATTTAATATTGGGCTTTTCAATCTAGCAAGAAAGGTATAGCACGATTCAATGGCTAGAAGCTAAAGCTAGACAAATTCAGACTGGAAATAAGGTGTAAATATTTTAGCAGTGTGAGTTGTTAACCATTGGAACAATTTGCCCAGGGTCATGGTGTATTCGCCATCAGAGACCATTTTTAAATCAAGATTGGATGTTTTTCTAATAGAACTGCTCTAGGAATTATTTCTTGGAAGTTCTATTGCCTGTGCTATACAGGAGGTCAAACTAGATGATCACAGTGGTCTCTTCTGCCCACAGAATCTATGAATCCATGAACATGTGGAAAACCTAGTGTGACCAGATTGAAGTGCAGGGTTTTGATAGCTGGGGATGGGCAAGTATTTTTCTTCTACCATAGTGTCCCAGTCTTTTTTCCCAAGTCCAAACTTTTCTTCTCCATTGCACTCTCCCATTTACTTCTCAGTCCCACATAATTTATCTATTCCCCACCCCTCCCACCTTAAAAGACTACTAGGCTACTACTGTGGCTGTTTTGACATGGTTTTTCCTGATGTCATTGCAACATTTCACTCATTTTCTGCTGTTGCTGGGGCTGGCTGGGCCTATGCTGGGCCTCAATGAACTGTCAATCTGCCTGTTGCTGTTTCTTTACACTTACAACTCTGCCATGCTCTGCATTGCTGGGCCTCCCAGATTGCACTCGTAATCCGCAGTATGCGAGCCAGCCCAGTGCAGTGAAGAAGAGGTCAGCAGGGAGAGAAGCAGAGCATCCAGACCCAGGGCCGGCTTTAGGCCAATTCCACCAATTCCCCCAAATCGGGCCCCGCGCCTAAGAGGGCCCCGTGCCCAGTGGCAGGGCCGCCGGGGGGAGGGGAGAAAGAAGTGGCCGAGAATCCCTTCCCTGGCTAGAGGCTCCTTTTTAATTTTTACTCACCCGGTGGCGCTCCGGGTCTTCAGCGGCACTTCGGCAGCGGGTCCTTCACTCGCTCCGGGTCTTCGGCAGCATTTCAGCAGCAGGTCCTTCAGTGCCGCCGAAGACCCGGAGCGAGTGAAAGACCCGAAGACTAGGAGCACCGCCCGGTGAGTAAAGCCCCACATGTTTTTTTACGTGGTTTTTTTTTAGTCATCCCTGCCGGGGCCCCGTCGAAACTGTTCGAATCGGGCCCCGCACTTCCTAAAGCCGGCCCTGTCCAGACCCAATCCAGGCATAGCTGGTACCAACAGCAGCAGAGAAGTAATGGGAAGTTACAGCTGCAACAGAAGTGGGTTGGATGGAGTAGGGCATGTGCAGAGGGTAACCAGACAGCTCATTAGCCACCTTGCCAGATCTACTGAAACTAGAACAAGCCCCTGGTGTCATTAAAATGATAAGAGACACTGAAACTATCCCCCAAAAGTGGGATATCATGGGCACACCAGGAAAACCAAAACCAAAGACATTACCCCCTGTCATTCATGTGTGTGTGTGTGTGTGTGTGTGTGTGTGTGTGTGTGTGTGTGTGTGTGTGTGTGTGTGTGTGTGTGTGTGTGTGTGTGTGTGTGTGTGTGTGTGTATGCTAGTGCCAGGAAGCTGTTGATATAATTGAACAGTCACTGTCAGGAACACACCCAAATATTAATAGGGTATTGTCCTACTAAACCAATATGTTTCTACACCCAGGGACTAGGCAAGAAAAATAAATTAAGCTGCTCCAGTTGTCAAAAATGTCAATGCTACCAAAATCCACCCCTAGTTCTCCTTTTTTATTTTTTAAAAAAATGTGTCTGGCCTTTTGTGTGTTTTCTCAATTCTGTGTACATACTTTAAACAGATGGTCTGAGCACAGTCAAAATAGAAGGTGCTTTAATGAGCTGTAGCCTGCTGATTAACTATATATAATGGAAATAGGGCATATTTCTTTGCAAAAGTTACCTAGGCTACCTTCAGGTTGGTTTCTCTTTGCCATATTAGAATGGCTATAAGGTGAAAAGCTTTAAAAGCTGCCTGCATATTATCATGACAAAGGAACAAATAAACACAGAGCATATTTCATCTCTCTCCCTGCCTGTCTTTCATTAGGCAGACTAGATTTTTCAAAAGTCATTTTGCAAACCTTTGCTTTTCCTTGTAACCAAGCAGCAAGGGCAAAATGCATGTAGTTTGTAATGTTTCACCCAGGCAATTTTAGATCTTGTTCACATGAGATCTGTATGTAGCAACATGAGTCAACTAGATCCTCTTCTTAAAAAGATAATGAACTGCTATCATTCAGCCTTTGTATTTCCCTGATTACTGCTTACTATGCTTTAGTGAGAGCCTGAGTTTTTCCTCAGTATTTTTATCTCATAATAATGTGCATGTTACACATACTGGGCTGGGTCTACCTGAGCACCTGCAACTCCCATTGACTTCACTAGGAACTACAGATGCTCAGCACCTCTCAGGCCTGTTACAAGAGAAATATGCATACTCATTTTAGCTAAAATAAAATCCCTGACTGTGCAGGCAGGCACCGTGCTGCAGCAGCAACATCCACAGGCTGGGAACCAGGGCAAATGCCTGCTGCCGGGGAAACCCACTTCTGATCAACCCACAGGGGTCTTTGCCATGCTGCAAATCTTATGTGCTGCCCCAGGGCTCAAAGGTTTTCCCCAGAGGTCCTATCTGGCTGTGTGATAAATGAAGGGAGGGTAGCTCCCTTTTATGGACAGCCAGCCAGTTAGCTGTAAAATCCCCTCTTGGTGTCTGTTCTCTGCTTGCTTTACCTGTAAAGGGTTAAAAAGTCCCCCAGGTAAAGAAAAGGGAGTGGGCACCTGACCAAAAGAGCCAATGGGAAGGCTAGAACTTTTTAAAATGGGAAAAGAAGCTTCCCCTTTGTGTCTGTTGTGTCTCTCTGGGAAAGAGGGGAACAGAGGGCAGCAGGAATGCTGTGTAAAGCTTTAAGCCAGGTATGAGAAATCATTGGATCATACCTAGAATTACTTATTTGAAACTCCCCAAATATGTAGGTAAATTAGGAATGTCTAGCTAAACGTAATCAGGTTTATTTCTTTATTTTGGCTTGTGGACTCCTCTGTGCTAACCCCAGATGCTTTTGTTTGCTTGTAACCTTTAAGCTGAACCCCCAAGAAAGCTATTTTGGGTGCTTAATTTTTGGAATTGCTCTTTTAAAATCTAGCAAAAGCCTAAGTTCCAGATGTATTTTCTTTCTTTTAGTTTTTAATAAAATTTACCTTTTTTAAGAACAGGATTGGATATTTGGTGTCCTAAGAGGTTTGTGCACGTGGTTTGATTAGCTGGCAGCAACAGCTAATTTCCTTTGTTTTCTTTCTCAGCTCTTCCCTGGAGTGGGGGTGGTGGTGAAAGGGTTTGAGGGTACCCCACAGGGAGGAATTCTCAAGTACTCCTTCCTGGGTCCGAGGGGGTTTTTGCATTTGGGTGGTGGCAGCATTTACCAAGCCAAGGTTAGAGAAAAGCTGTAACCTTGGGAGTTTAATACAATCCTGGAGTGGCAAATATAAATTTTTAGAATCCTTGCGGGCCCCCGCCTTCTGCACTTGAAGTGCCAGAGTGTGAAATCAGCCATGACAGGCTGTAAGATGGGAAACTGAGGCATGACTTCACCCAATTTAGCCTTAATCAATGTTCACCTTTATTTATTAATTTTTGGACAGAATCATTGTCACTTACAGTTTCTGATTATATATATATGATAGATAATAAAATAGATAAGATGGAACAGATAGAGGCACAAGCCATTGAATCGTGCTATACCTTTCTTGCTAGATTGAAGAGCCCAATATTAAATAGAGCAGTTCCTGGAGACGGGATGAGAAGTCTGAGGAATGGAGACTGAATAGGTGGTGAGAATGAGACTGGGATGGGGAGTCAGGAGTGGAGAAAATACAGGCCTGGAGTGGACCAGGGACAGGTTGAAACACAAGGGGTTATTTGGAGGGGTGGGGGAAGGGGGCAATGGGCAGAAGAGTCTGTGCCCACTACAGAACACTTCCATCCAGCACCTGGAATAGAACCCAAGATTGCTGAGTCTCACCATTCCTCTACTGTCCACAAGTATCTGTAAAACCCACAGGCAAATTGAGTGTCTCATCCCCCTCTAGTGCTGGTCCACAAACAAAGATGACAACTTACTAGTGCTATCACTTACTACTCCATTAGCTTACGCAGTAGAAGTCTGTGTGATGGATCTAAAGGTTACAGTCTTTAATTCCATGATCATATATTATTTTCTTTCACAGGGCCCCTCCGTTCAGTGCACTAGATGGACCTGCTCTGGGGGAGAATCACAATTAAGTAGCAAAAGAGACTTGTTTGTAGGACCCCTATTGCAGAAGCTAAAAGACATGTAATGAATGAGGCAGGGAACTGCAGAAAGGATGGATTCATCATTAAGGCAGTTGAACACTGTCCTGGAGAATGAGATTCTATCCTGCCTCTGCCACAGAATTCCTATGTGTTGCTAGTCAAGTCACTTAACCAGAGTTTTCATACATGGTCATTAATTGTGTCTACCTCATTTTCTGGGTGCCTGATTTGAGATTCTTTGGTCTGATTTGCAGAAGTGCTGAGCACTCACAGCCACAACTAAAGTCAATGGGAGCTGTGCTTTGCACACATGAAGTATTATATAATGCTAAGTGCTCTGAAAAATCAGGCTGTGGGCATCTTACATTGGACACACAATATTAGTGAATATTTTTTACCTTAATTTCTCTGTGCCTCAGTTCCTCATCTGTAAAATGGGGATGATATCACCCCCTTATCTCACAGGAGCCTTGTGAAAATAAGTTAATGAATGCTTGAAAAGCTTTCAGATACTATTCTGATGATCTCTATAGAAAAGTCCACGAGGAACTTAATTCTGTCTTCAGGGCAGGGCTGGAATCGCATGCAACGAATAAGGCCTGGGGCCACACAATGAACAATGAGGAGAAAAGAAAATATTGAATAGCTGCTCATTCAGTATGCATCCGAAGAAGTGAGGTTTATACTCACGAAAGCTTATGCCCAAATAAATCTGTTAGTCTTTAAGGTGCCACCAGACTCTTTGTTGTTTTTGTAGATACAGACTAACACGGCTACCCCCTGATGCTCATTCAGTGAGCATGGTCCATTCTGTGCACTGAATGAGGTAGGGTGCTGTGGACAAAATACTATATGATCATATAATAATAATGCATATGGCACAAGAGCATCAAATTAAGGTTATACAGGTAACCTTAATTCTGCATTTCTGAACTTTTGAGTGCTTGCTTGACTTTGCAATATTAATAATGACCTTTTAATGTAATTTTTTGTGTGTGACAGATAAATATTATATATTCTAGTTAAGGGTTCCTTACAATATTGCCTTGATTAACTATCTCAACCATGATCTTTGTAGCTATGTAGTTAACTATGATGGCAGGACTGAAATCATGTAACTTTTAGGAGGTGCTCTAGAATCTGAAACTTCTCAGGTTTGGGGTCCATTTAGGGATAAAAGAGTAGAAAGAGTGAAGAAAGAAAGACATCTTGAAATGTCCACAAATTTACTCCTACTCTTCTTTCCACCACTCACTAGGTCCCCTCGCTTCCCCACACACACTCCGTGTAAAGCTATTCATGGTGTTTCCCATATATTTCCCATACACTTCTCATTTGAGGCTTGATCGTGTACGATGCAGGCATGGTGCTACACATGAGTACAAACTGAAGGGATGAGCAGGTAAAAAGGTACAGGGGAACCCAATTCTGCATCAAAGACAGTGATTCTCTGCAGCAGTCAAGTTACTTCTGCCTAGTGGAAAGAGGAGTAAGCCTGAAGCATGGAACACAAAGCTTAATTCCTCATTAGCATAACCAGGACTGCACTTAAGCACTCATCTCCTCAGACATGCCAATTATCCACTCATTCCCTCCTCTCTAGAGCTGTTCAGAATTTTTCCTTGATGGTACTAGATGCGTCACCATTGAATGATGGGAAGCAGTCTCCTCTCACCTTGACCACAGGGCTGAGCGCTCTAGTTCCAGTGCTCTCTTAACACCTGTCCACCTAGAAAGTGATAGACCAGGTTCCAGAACCAGAACTACCAGGAGCCTGAGATCATTCCCCTATTTAAGCCTACCTAGAGTTTGGAAAATATTATATGACAAGCTGCAACTGTATCTCAGAGAGGTAGCCAAGCAACCCCTTGAAAACCTCTGTGCTTCAAACTAATGTAACATGTTCCTTTCACCATCATTTTTCAAGTCTCCACAACAAACTCCAAAGCCCTTCCTTAATATCCCTCCTCCCTCCCCCAATTCCTTCCCTCGCAGCGAACAGACTAGTGCCAAGACATTTGGCCTGATGAACACCACAGCTGAGTAGGAAAATGGAGACAATAATTTTAGACTCATTGGGACAATTTACCTCAGTGTGTCTGGTGTAATCTCAAAGAGAGTGGGATTTAATCCATTCTTCAGTACCGCCTCTTTCCAGATTACCTTAAAAGGCAAAGATATCTGCACTTACTTGAGTCAGTTCACAAAGTCCAACTAACGCACACTGAGGAGCCAGAATGTCACAAGATACTATACAAATGACTTTAAGCTCTACAAGAACAGCTATCGACTGTCATGTTATAGACATCACCTTACCTAAATTCCTTCTATATTTGGCTAATTCCAAATAAAAAACATCTAAGGCTCGCCTGGTTGATTCCTGTAGCAGGTAAACAGCATTCATCTGAACTCAGTGCTGTTCACATTTTGCAGATAGAGGTACAGCACCAGCAGTGTCTCTAAACCTTACAGTAGGGGTTGTCTCCCACTGTTAAAGCCTTCCTTAAATATAACCATATTTAGAGAGTAATTACACTGGGTCTACCTAAAACTTTCCTTGTACGTTAACTGGCTACATGATTCCTAACTCCATGTCCATTACAGTGTGCTGTCCAACAGCTTGGGTGCTTGACCCCACCCCAGAGAAGAAAGTTGTTTTTTTTTTTTTTTTAAGTTAATGGAGATACCCTATCTCCCAGAACTGGAAGGGACCTTGAAAGGTCATCAAGTCCAGCTCCCTGCCTTCACTAGCAGGACCAAGTACTGATTTTGCCCCAGATCCCTAAGTGGACCCCTCAAGGGCTGGGCTCACAACCCTGGATCTAGTAGGCCAATGTTCAAGCCACTCCCCTCCAACAGGAGGTCTGCAGACCCTATAGAAGGGAAGGGGCAGTTGCTAACTTACCATGACATTACGGTAAACATTAACATATGTGAGTGATGCTTGAAGCAAGCCATAGGTACATAGTTATAAAATACACCATGTGGTGTGAAGATTTTATCAGCATGAGTTGTGAATATTTGCAGGACCCATAAGTGCACATGATTTTGGAACAAAGTTGGTATTTAAATGTAAATCACTATCAGCAGATTCAATTCTCCCTTTTAATTGGGGAAAGAAATTGTTTCTTTTTACACATTAGTTCCTGCCAACCTGCAGCAAAAACAGGTGATTCCCTTGCTACCCTGTTCCTGCCCACTTTTAATGATTCGGATGAGGGATGCTATCAACAGCCATTGATGGACATTATGTAAATCGGAAAAAATGACATATCAGGGCAGAGACAGGCACTCTGAGTAATAAAAGAGGTTTCCCTTTCTGAGGAAATTACTCCCTTTCCATGCATGTCTTTGGAACGGACATTGTTAATTTGTCACTGCCTGAGGAACAAGGAGCACATCCCCCCCGCATGCCAATAGGAAAAAGCAGGTGGGTGGTATCCAAAGGAGAAGCATAATGTTCAATTTCAAACTGAAGAGAAAAGAAAACTATTTACAGGGAGGTTTCTCCACAATTGTATTTTTAACTTGATCCAGCTGTCTGGCTACTTTGGACTTTTTAGAGAGCTGAGGAGAGTAAAGAAATAAGAATTTTGTTTTTAGGCTCTTAAGGGCCAAATTCTTTTTTTTTTTTTTTTTTTTTTTTTTGGCTTCTTAAGGGCCCTGACTTCTCCTGTGTTGCACTACTGAGGCAGGACAAAACAGGCAGAAAAGGTGCCTTAAAGGGGCAGCCATGGATTCCCCCAACAGAGGGCAATCATTAGGTAGAGCTGGTTAGGTTGGCTCACCAGGGTAGTTTAAAAGAAAACTTTCCCCTATTGTGTTTACTCCAAAAGCCTAAACATCCAGAACTTAGAAGATAATTGAACCATCTCTTACCATGTGCAGTATGAACAGAAAAGGGGATTTGAAATCTTAATTATATTGGGATTTCTGAGCCTATTGATGGAGGCAGACATATTGTTGGGAAGGTGGCACCATATTTGACATCAACAGGAGGTCTGCAGACCCTATAGAAGGGAAGGGGCAGTTGCTAACTTACCATGACATTACGGTAAACATTAACATAAAAACCTCAGTGCTTAAGGAAAGCGTTTAATCTGGAAATGTTTAAACGGACCTTATAAGGACTGTTAACCCTTTGGAGACAGTCCTGGAATAAGAAAAAATCCAGCCAGACTGTTTTAAGCACCTAGTTAGAGATCGATCCAGGTAGCACTCGCTCTGCAAGGAGGCTATGTCCATTTGGGTTTTGCCTGGATGATAAGAAGGCATGCCTCTTCGGTGGAGCTGCACCCAATTACATCACAGCTGAATATGAGTATGCAGGTGTCTGTCTAACTAATTTATCCCTATTCAGTCAGCTGGCTGGTAGCTTGGGAAGGGCCAGGAGTGCAAGAGTTAAGCTAGTATTAAAAGGACCAGGACTTTCTTACACTCTCTTACTATCCTGTGGACTCCCCTGAGAGTTGGATGATGTCACTGTTTTGGCAACTCCTCAACTTGCACTGCACAAGTGGGGGCCAACCAGCAGCTCTCCTATTTTTACCAGGCATGGGTTCCCCAGCTGCTTTCTGCATGGGAATTCTATAACCATGCAGTGTAAAAGGAATCTAAAAAGGGAATTCTCAAAATCACTGTTGAGGTAAGGGATGAAGTCAGAGGGCCCAGGACAGTACAACAGCAGCCCCACCCTCACTAGCCTTGCTACAGTTACACAGCTGCCCGGATATCCAGCAGGGGAGTTGGGCCAAGAGAGCTACGGTAGATGAACTTAACATAGATGTACAGCAGTAGTAAACCCAGGTGTACGATGACCATCTGTTGCAATGACACTGTCCGTCTTGCAATTGCCAGTTGCACTCTAACAGAGTTCGCAATTGAGAATGATACATCCGGGCACACGACCCTGTCCCGGATTGCCAATTATACTAACTGACAATGTGTTCATGTACAATTGCACTGCTAGTTAGAACAGCCAAAAAAGCATCTGGAGCAGCTTAAAGGAAAATTGCACCTCTCTCTTTCTGTGCCATATTCTGAACATTTACCTTGTAAAAGGCATTTCTGGCCCCATAACAACTGGAATTCTTTTCATTCAAAAATGCAAAACATAGATTTGAATTTTCAGTGTGTATAGATTAAAAAGACTGGGTTGATAGCACTGAAAATTAAAGTAGAGTTTATCATTTAAAAGAAGAGGTTGCCCGGACACAAGGATTGGCCATCAGGAAATCTGGTTTCGATGCCTAGCTTTGCTACATATTTGTTGTGCGACCTTGGGCAAATCACTTAGCCCCAGCTTTGGACCTGGGAAGTAGGGCTAATGATCCCTTTGTAGAATACTTTTGAGATTAACAGCTGGATAAGTACTAAGAATTATAATTATGACCCTTTCTGGCTAAGCCCTCTATACATAACAGCCAGCACGGCAGCATGCTGTTATTCTGCATTATTGCTCTCCTGATGAGCAACTACAAGAAATAATATGTGAGTTCCCTAAAAGTTCTTAGGTGTCTCTTTTATTTCCAGCAGCTTCTGTTGTGCACTCTCCACTTTTGGAACGTAGACCTGTTTGGAAGAGTGTTTGCATTTTGCACTGATAGTTTGACTGACAATCCTGGAGACTGAAGTCCTCACTCCACAGAACAGGTATTCCCCAGCAGTAACAGGGCGGGTTTCCCTATATCGCCTTGCCAGCGTGTCTCCACCCCGATGTGGAGGGGTCACCTTTACAAATGACAACATAGTTAGTCCAGCCTCTGTGTCTACGGCCCATTCAATCCTGGACCTCTGCTGAGATTGCCAGCAATATTGCCAGTTGAGATAATGGTTTCTGTGCTGTCCACTGGACTGAGTTAGCCTAAGGATTTTGGGTCACTACTGGATTTGGCCAAGTGACTTAAATGTAAGAGACTCTGTCACTCCTTGGCAATTCCCTCAGCCATTCAGAGGTCTGTATTTACTGCTTATGTATGTTTTCGAGTGGTGTATTGATCACATACCATATATAGTGTGCACAGGCACAGCAGTGGTTTTTGTGCTTCCTGAAATAGGACTAGTGCTGTTCTCTTGCTCTAGCGATATTTTGGCTATTTATTGCCTATATAATAACAACACAAAGCACTCAGAACAACAGAGGCTGCTGGATTTAGCCTCCTCTGATTTAACCCTGTCAGGGGAGACAGGCTGGGTGAGCAGAGCCCTTCAGACCTATGCTTTTGTCTTCTTTAAAATAAGGTTTCTGTCACCATTCAACACAGTGAACAGCAGAACACTGACTTATGCACTGCAGGTCTGTTTTCCTTGAGTTGGAATAATGGGTGAGCCATTAATGAATACTAAGAGCGGGGCTGTTCTGTTTATACAGTTGGCAGAGCTGTGACTTGTGAGTGACAGAGCCCTACCTCAAATGGAAATTACCTACATTCTGCAGTTGAAATACTGAATTATGTGCGCGGGCTGCCGTGCTTGTTCCATGGCTCAAAACAAACAACATGCCGAACAATGACTCGTGTGCTGGGTTGCGAATGGCTGGCTTCTTAGGGGGGCTATTTTTTGTGCAGCATACAGGCTGGGAAAGCGGGATCACAGGATTTGCCATGCCAGCTAAGACCATTGGCCTATCAAATTAAGTATCCTGGGCCAGATCATCAGCTGGTGTAAACTGGTATTGCTCTGTTGACTTGGAATGGAATTATGCTGATTTACACTAGCTGTGGAGATGGAGCCTTGCCTCCCATAGGGGCCAGTACTTCAGGGGAAGCCAAAATAACCCCATAATGCACTTGACTAATTATACAGTGCCGCATATGGAAGAAAATTACAGTCACTAAGGCTACATCTGCATTGTGCACCACTGGCGATGGCAAGTAAAGTGTATGTAGCTTCATGCTGCAGTAAAAAGCAGGCTGCATGCTCAGTGTGGTGTGTAGCTACATATCAGTGACAGACTCCAGCAGCTGGGAGGCAGCAGGAAGAGTCTTCTGCAGTTCCCCCCGTTGCTAGAGCTCTGACAGTGGGGAAGCTGTGGGGAAATCTCCCTGCCAGAGTTTTTCCCCACTGCCATAGTCTTTTGCTGCTGTGTGGAAAGGCTCCAGCAGCAGGGAGCTGGTAGAGACTTTCCCCACTGCCTGGGTCTTTCCCTGTGGTGGGGATAGGCTCTGCAGCAGGGAGCTACCCAAGCTTTTCCCATTGCCAGCCCCCTGCCAGAGCCTTTCCCCACTGGGGAAGTCTTTTCCTACAGCAGGGAAAGGCTCCAGCAGCAGGGAGGCAGTGGAACACTACACTGCTAAAAATAGCAGTGTAGACAGGAAGACATGGCTTGGGCGAGAAGAGAGCCAGGCAGGGTATGTACTCAGGTGCATACACACACCCTTCAGGCTTGTCTTTACTCTACTCACCTCTACTGTGCCTCACCAGCCACACTGCTATTTATACTCCTGCTCGGAGGGCTATGTGCATATGCTGTTGAAAGAAGTGTGCAGTATAGACGTGCCTTAAGTTAGCACTGGGGGAACTCAAAACAAGTGGGCTTGTAAGGAAACATAGTAAGGGTGACTCAGAGGTGCAAGTATGCTACGGGCTTTTGGTTTCTGTGCTGCTCCTCTCCTCTTAAGTGTGAAACCACTGCTCCCATCACTGTCTAAGCATCTAAGTTTTCAGATTCATGGACGTGATGTTGTGGCCTCTTGTATTTGCAATATCGGCAATGAAATTGGCTCATCTTTTCTCTGAAGTGACACAAAATCGCAGCCCAAGATCATGGGCTCTATCCACATTTGCATCAGATCAGAACTTGTGCAGCTTGGGGTGGGAGAGGCAAAGATGGCTATAGTCTAAGCCATCTATTCACTTTCTCAGAACATGCAGCTGAACCAGCCCCGGCTCAATTTAGAGCTGCTTAGTGCCTGCTCTAATTTCTGCTGGCGTTAATGGTGTCCCAAGGGGCAATTACACTGATGGGGACAGCAGAACGCACTGTGTCAGGCACTGCCCCCTGATAATCAGGCCTAGCGGTTGGAAAGTGGGTCACAGCTAGGTGTAGGGTTGGGCCTGGGCCAAGGTAATCAAGATCCAGGCTAGGCTAAGGTCAAAACTGAGATCAGAGTGCATAGACAGGGGAATCCTTAGCTGTCCTGATAGGTAGCATCAAGGCAATGTGCAGCTCTCTGCTGACAGTGTCCATTTCAGTAGGCCTTAGCAAAAAACAGTTCGTGCCAGTGTTCTGACAGCACATTGAATTACAATATATTCAACCAATGAAACATGAGACAGACTCCTCACATCATCAAAACAAATAATCTTTGGTTAATCAGATCCCAGGAGCACCGGACACATTCACATACCTAACTCTGTGACTTTTTCATCTTTTTTTTTTCCCTATGGAAGACTTTCATAGAATCATAGGATTAGAAAGGACCTCAAGGGATTCTTTGGCAGAGATTCTGCCAAAGACCCATTTATCTCATAACACTTTAAAATCCCACTGCTAGTTTCATCTTGGGGACCAAAAGGAAGGACTCCAGGGACCACTTGTGTTCCATGGACATTAATTTGAAAATGACTAGTCTAACAATTCTTCCTTTGTGGCTTTTACAAATTAAACCTTTCTTGGTGTCACATAAGCTATAGCAGGGAATCTCTTCCATACATGTGATGAACAGCAGAGGAAGGCTGCTGTCCTATGGTCCTGGTTTCTACAATGTGGCGCCCTCTGCTACCCTTATTGAGTTCCCTCTTAATCCTTCCTCTCCAACAACTGAGGGCAGGTCTACACTGATGCAGTTGTGCCACTGCAGCGCTCCTGGTAAAGATACTCTAAGCTGACAGGAGAGAGCTCTCCCATCAGTTTAACTCCACCTCTGTGAGAGGCGGTAGCTATCTTGGTGGGTGAAACTCTCCCACTGACATAGCACTGTCTGCATGAGGGGTTAAGGTCGGTATAATTATGACGCTCAGGGGTGTGGATCTTTCACATCCCTGAGTGACATAGTTACACTGAAGTGAGTGTAGGCCTGGCCTGAGAATGGGAGTGGCTCCTCGCCAACACATAAATGTAGTGTATTATTATTATTACTCTAGTCCTAAGGCTGTGGTGACTTCTAGAGCCTGTGTAGCCTGAATGAGGGAGAGACATACCAGTTTAGTATTGATCTTTACTGTTTGGATGCAAACTTTTTTTTTCCAAGTTTAGCATTTGGGTTTTCTGCTTTTTTGCTTAAACTTGGCCCAACCTTTCCTACAATCCCAAAAGACAAGTCCAAAAAAACATCACTGAACTATGATATCACATGGAAGCCCTGTGGCCTTGCTTCTTTATATGTGAATTTTTGGGATCACCAATTTAGTGTGGCATAAAGAAGTCTTGTAGGTTGTGGTGACATTTCTTTTCTGATAGGTTAATTTAGGCTATGTCTACACTTACCATTTAAAGTGCAAAAAGTCCCTTTTTTGTTCTAAAACCCGTGGGAGCATCTACACTTGTTAATGACTTTTTGCACTGAAACTCAGAAGTTTCACTGCAAAAAGAAAACCACCTTCACGAGAGGCATATAGCCCTTAGTGCTATTCTTTATGCACTGTTGTGAAAGTGAAGACACATTCTACCAGTGTAAACACCCTTTGGCCTCCGAAGGATATCCCACAGTTACAAAAGCAACCACTCTGCCTAGCATCTCCGCTGCTCTGATGCCTGGTAAACGGATGTCCGCCCCTCCCCCTGTAAGCCCTGGGAAGTTTGAAGCTCCCTTTCCCTTTGCTTGTAGATGTGGCAGGGAAAGCAGCCAGACAGCAGGAGGTTTTAAAAAAAATGCCTGAGACATGAAGCAGGGCCGCACGGGGCACAGAGCAGGGACTCAGAATGCCTTCTGCTCACCCCCCTTCCCACAAGACCTATCAAGAGAGCTGCGCTGTGGGATAGCTGCCCTACAGCGCTGCTCTTATTAGCAATGGAAGTGCTGGTAGTGTAAACACTCTCTGACACATGAGGAATAGAATGAGTACACAAACCAGCACTTTACTTTCACCAGTTCCCTATCACCAGTGAAACTTACTGCGCAAAAACTCTTTAAGTGTAGACATACCCTAAAGTAAAGCAACCCAACACACAGGATGTGTTTTTCAGTAGATTACAAGGTCTCAGGTAGTTTCATAAATTAACGTCTGCTATAGGTTTTCATTCATGAACTAAATTATTTTAGCAGCCACTGATGCCATACTCCATTTTACTCACCCCCATATTAACCAGAATAATAACTGGAAGTGGTCACTGCATTAACCCCTGATGATCTTGAAATTATATTGAAGTGTTCCATGGACTACTAGAAATCAGTCTGGAGATTTCATTCCATTTCCTAGTCGAGCAGCATCCACAACACAGAAAACATCTCTACAATTGGCACCAATTAGCAACACTGTGGTTGTTAGAGCAGGGAGGCTGATCTACACTGTGGCTGCTGGAGGCAGTCCCTGCAAGCCAGTGGTGAGTAGGGTGACCAGAGAGCAAGTGTGAAAAAAATCAGGATGGGGTGGGGGGAACTGGCACCCATAGAAGACAAAGCCTCAAATATTGGGACTGTCCCTATAAAATAGGGGCATCTGGTCACCCTAGTGGTGAGGCATGTTGGCAGTGAAGAGTGGCAAAGCTTGCACTTACATCACTTGTGCTGTAGTAGTTCTGTGGATACACTGAAGCCCTCGGCCTCTTGAATTGTCAATTTGTACCTTTTATTCACATTGAATTGTAAAGTCCTTGGGATGGGAACTGTCTTCATTTTATGTACTGTATTAGGTAATGCTCATGGTTGGTGCTTAACAAATGATGATTAATCATACGGGAAATGCCAAATCTGATCAGACCTGTGATCCATCTAACCCACTGTTCCGCTTCCAAGAGGGGCCATTACCAAATGCTGTGGAAGAAGTTGCAAGAAATTCTGAAGTGAGCAATTATGGGAAACTTGCCCACAGGGGAAGTTTTGTCCTAACCCCCTATTGGCTAGAGGTGGTTTTTTTATGCCCCAAAGCACCAGGGTTTCTCCCTTCGAAACTTTAAACAAGAAAAAAGTGCTGCTGGAAATAACTTGGTTTACAACACCACCATCCCAAGTGAAAAGCTCATGGCACTCTTTTCCCAGCATCTAAAGAAAAGAAGAAGAAGAAAAAATCCTGTCTGGATGAAAGGTCACAAATTCAAAATTCTGATTTCAGGAGGGTTAAACCTGTACCCAATCAAAAGCTCTGCAGTCATGTATGAAAGCAGCATGTAGCTTGCTTTTCCTGTACAATACTGTAGCTGCCTTTTGACGCTGTTTTCGGGAACTTGCCAGTTCATTTTCGAACGTATTTGTGAGGCATCAACAGCCTTAAATGACAGCAGTCTGAACAGCACAGTAAATATTTACACAAACCTGCTTGTGATGGTTTGAGCTGACATGCATTACCTTTTGTGCTGGAAAGGGAGTCTGTATTTACAGCCAACCAGCTAATGAACATGATCCCAGCCATGCTTTAATACAGACAGTTCTTTCAATGTTTGTGGCTTTCAAGTTACAGGGAGCATAAACTTTAATAGCCTTCCTTAGGAGGGTCACCTTCAACCCCCTCGATTTTGTTTACAATCGGTCTGTCTTTGAGCAGTAAATGGTCAGCTAACATTCAGCTGTTTGGCCTCCAGAAAGGTGTCCTTGTAGGTTGTTTTGTTTTTGTTTTAAAGAGCCATTTTTGTTTTAAGTTTACGGTAAAGGCAATTCTGTGATATGGATTTTTTGAGTTTGGGTGATATTTCTCTAGCCCCGCCCCCCTTCCAACTACCCGACTGGACTGTAGTCTGAGGTACAGCAGACATGAAGACAGGCAAGAGTGAAGAAGCACCATAGTGGAATGAGAACAGTAGAGATGCTGTTGAGGACAGGAGTCACTCTGTTGACTAATGAAGAAGGCATTGGTCCAAATGCAGCACAGACCAACCTTAAGACCAGGTTTCCAGTCTGATTGATAGATTTGACTGGATTCCAGTTACTCTAAGGAAGAATACTATAGAACTGGTGAATATGTTACAGATAGCCTCATAGATGATTATGCTAATCTTCTGTGCTTAGCCATCAGTTAAATAGCTTCTAGTTGTCCCCTCCTTTTTTGTGCAAACCTTGACATACAAATGACTTGTGATAAATGAAGCTGAAGTGGAGAAGTTAGCACATCAGTGGTTAAAATTGTGCTGATCAGTTATAACATGGAGAAATTTTGAAGTCCTGTGACATGGCTGTAGTGGAAACCTAGAAAGCTTTTTTCTTCTCCACCATAGCACTCCCAATCAGAGGTAACGCTCCAAGTTGCAAGCATCCTGGTGAATCAGGACCACCTCTACTCAGAGACAGAATCCACACTTTCTCACTGTGAGCAATATTTCCCCTCCGCCATGGATGAGAAGGTCGGGTTTAGATTACATTGTGCAGCTCCACGGTAGTAAAGCCTGGGTCAGGTGGAACCAAACACTGTGTCTTTCCTAGATACATTTTCTGTGGTTTTGTTCACTGAGATTCTGAAGATATTAGGAGTGCTGGGGCCTAGAGCCTTTGAGGTAGACCCATCTCCCTCACGGCTAGTGAAATCAAGGTGGGTTTGTGTGTGGTTGGGTTAGGGGCAGTGATGGAAATGATTGTCTTCCTACAAGAGGCAAAGTTGCCAAATCCTCAGGTTGTTCTTCCTCTCCTCAAGAAATAATCTCCTGACACTGAAAATCTCACCATTGACTGCCTTTTGTGCTAGGCATTATACAAATCAGAACTAAAAGGCAATCCCTGCCCCATGTCTAACCTTCCATTTTGGAGAAGGGTATAAATGTGTTTGTGACAATGCAGGTTACACTAGCCCAACTTTGAAGAACAAGTTTTTTGGACTCCTTTAAATAATCTTCTATATAAATCAGAAAAGAACTGCTCACAGAGTTTCTCCTGCCCTTCAATCCAGCATTGCCATGAAATTAGAAATTAGCCCCAATGGAGTAAACATTCTGAATCATTACAATGAAAACACTGAATTTAATTTCTATGATTTCCTTAGTCTTTTTCAATCTGGCTTTTGGTCTGTGTATGCTCAGGGGACTGTGAGGGTCCAGCTGGTTGAAGATCTATTGATTGACTAAAGTCAGGTATCCATGTTGATTTATTTGCTCCTTCCAATCTCTCCACAAGTTCCACATCTGCTGTGATGGCTATGAGGTGTCACTGGCAGAGCGGAGGGGCTGAGGTGGCAGAAGGGGACTATACGACAAGATACTTTTTTCTCCTTTTTCTAAATGAATCTATTTATGTGGGTTTTTTCTTTTGGTTTGCCTTGAAAACTTGCAACTGGCTTTTATTTTTGAAGGCCCAGTTTACGAAATCTCTGACATCTCAGCCTTCTCCGACTCTTGTTACTTTATGAGACTTTAGCGGAAGTCAGTGGGGATTGAAAGATCAGAAAACATCGACGCTCCCTGCCATGGAATGCTTGTCCTTCACCCAGGCAGGCCCAGGCAGGTCTGCAGACACGTACCTGGGAGTTCTCCAAAGCTCTACTCAGCCCCATTGCTCAGCCTCTCCCTCAGATTCATTCTTTTTTTATAATTGTAGAGAGAGACATAAAAGGACCTCCCTGTTAATAGGAAATTCCCTTACTGCCTCTGTATAGAGTTATTACCCATGCACTACTCTTACTGTTCCTGGCCTATGGCTAAGCAGAAATTTCCTTTTTTTCAGACCATTCTAAAAGGTGATCTAGTTATAGAGATATTGGGCCCAATTCTGATTTATACTCAGACCCCTTTATGCCACACTCTCTGGCAGTGTTAAAGGCCTTTAAAAGGAACAGATATGACCCTCTGAAAATGCTCCCTGTGTAGGGGCCCGCAAGTTAGTGTAGAACTGGCCTATCAGCTTTACACAAGCTCTGCTCCCAGCCTCCCAGGTTGGGGTGCAGGGAGTGTGGTCTGACCATGCTGCATCATGTTATTCTGTTGTCCAGGGCCCATAATGGGGCATGGGAAGCTGACCATAAGTTAAAGCAGCCCTGAGGCTGCTCTGATTTACACCAGATGCCATGCAGGTATAAAGAGCAAAAAGGTGGAGAATCAGGTTAATATTTATTTACTAATTATTAAGATATGAGCGAGGTATTATTACTATTGATATTTCTTGTGAATATAATTGTTCAATGTATTACAAGCTCTTGGAAGGAACCTATGCTAGGGCTGGGTTCTGCTTTCATTTAAGATAGTGTAAAATGGAAATAACTCAAGTATAATCAATGTGATATTAGACAAGGGAGACCAGAATTGGTCCCAAATATTGTGGACTCTTAAAACACTAGCCCAACTTTGAAGAACAAGTTTTTTGGACTCCTTTAAATAATCTTCTATATAAATCAGAAAAGAACTGCTCACAGAGTTTCTCCTGCCCTTCAATCCAGCATCGCCATGAAATTAGAAATTAGCCCCAATGGAGTAAACATTCTGAATCATTACAATGAAAACACTGCATTGACGGAGGTAGATTAGATAACATTCATGTCCTAGATGGCTTCAGACAAAATATAATATATTCTGATTAAGGTGCAATGAGACCATTTTTGAGGACATTTGGATAACTTTTGTAGATTTACAGTGCGGCATGGATAGAGTGGTGGAGCTTGTATAATGCTATATAACGGTCGCTCCCTTTTGGTTTTATGCAAACTTTGTGCCTAATTCTGCCTTTTTACATTGAAGAGTACTTGTGCTGTGGAGGTTAGAGAGGGTCAGAGTGGAATCCTCATTCCCCTAAAGACCTGGGAGAGAGAAGATGTCACTGAGCCCCTGTTTTTAGGAAGGGTGGACAGATTTCTCTCACTACTGTAAACAGTAGCGGGCTTAGGGTCAGGCACTCAACTATGGCTGGGAGAGAGAGACCTCATAACTCTGTAGCTGGATGGTTCATCTGTGTCTTGTCTCTGAAGGACACCTGAGGAGGTATAAGAATTAAAGCACTTTTGGTGCTCAGCCTGTGACAGGACTAGGCTCTCGACTGCCATTACAGTCAATGGAAGTTAAGAGCACTCAGCAGCTCACCGTGGGGGGTCAGCAGCATCTCACAGGATTGGGCTCATCAGCAAATAAGGTTTAAGAAACCAAAAATAAAACAGATCTTATGTGCTTGGTGAGAACCCCAGAATGTTCAAGTTTAGAGGTCAGCACTTTAAATTATCAAATCAAACTGGAGACCTAAGTGGAGACCTGGACTTTCTTGATTTTCAGCTATTTGAAAGATGTCAAGAGAACCCCACACTGAGAGTACTTCTGAACTCACAGCTGGGAAAAACATGAGTAACGGGGATAAATTGAATTCAGGACTGTACTTCAGAACAGCCGCTTGCAGCCATGTTGAATTATGCAACTCCAGGAAGGGCTGCCACTTAAAATGGTGTTTCAGAGATTGTTGTCACAGCAGTTCCATCACTTCTGAATGGCTGATGCACTGATACTGTGTATGTAATATGACTTTTACAAAGCATTTTGTAATACCTGGGGCAACAAGGGTGCTACATAATATTAATGTTTATTCCATGCCATTCCTAGGATTATTACCATTGTAGAAGCCATTCTTCATGCATTGCCATTACAACATAGCAGCTCCCCTGTGTTTGGTTGGCATGCAAGTTAACCAAGTATTGGGGGAACCAACAGGTAGCCAGACAACTCAAATATTTCAATATCTTCGCAATAATGCTTAGCTGTTACATAGCACTTCTCATTCGTAGATCTCAAAGAATTTTAGAAAGACAGGTAAATGTTGTTATCCCTGTTTTGGAGAAGAGGCAAATGACATACCTAGGTCATGCAGCAGATCAGTTCCACAGCTCCTGGTGAGGGTTCTGGACTCCCCACAGCGGCCTGGGCTCCCTGGGCAGCTCTTACTACTGCCCAACTCTGGCTTCGCCAGGGGGCAGGGCCTCAGGGGGGGAGAGGAGGAGCAGGGGACAGGGCCTTGTAGCAAAGGGGAAGCTTAAGGCCCACCTCACCCCTCACCCTCACCAGGAAGAGGCTAGTGCCACCCTGAGCCTCGGGCAAGTGCAAAGCAGTGCCGCAGGGAATCTGGGACATATGCTGTCCTAGAGTTAGTCAGCCCAGCACCGGGACTTGAACTCTGCATTTCAGGACTGTCCCACCCAGTTTGGGATGGGTGGGCACGCAAGTGTGGGGTGGATCCTTCTAGCACACATGGTCATATAAAAGACCATATCCATGTATTTTAAATTGCCATAGTATGTTGATTATCTTAAGAGAAGAAAGTGCTTTAACAATATTAGTCCCTTTGCTGTAAGAGTCACACAGAAAACCATGCCAGCAGCTGTATTCAATCAGCTCATCAGTCAGACAGGCTGATTTTTTTTTAAATCCCTACAATGAATATTATTGCATTGCCTGAAAATCATTCATATGCTCAAACAATGCATATTTAATGCAAGTGCAGGGATCAAATGGTACCAAATTCCACAGTATAATTGGAGCCTGGGAAGATCCAGTGTTATTCCTCCAAAAACATTGTCTGTCCCTTTCCCATGGAGTACTAGTACCCACACAACAGTAACTGATGTCTAAGTCAGCTCGCTGCTTCTCTCCCTAGCATGGGAGGAAGGGCTTGTGTCTAAGATGCTTGATTGAACCTTAGAAAAGCTGGATTCAGTTCCCAGCTCCTCTGTGGATGTCTTCTATGATGTTATGCAAATCACTTAGGGCCTGATTCTGCCAGCCCTACAGCTGGGTAGTTGATTACTCTGTGCGTAGTTCTACTGACAGCAGAGAGGGTGCCTGCAGAGTAAGGTACTATTCAGTATGAGTGAGGGTGGCCAAACTGGTCCTAAACCTCACTGGTCCTTAGCTGTAAAATGGGATCACTAATACTTCCCTATCTCCAAGTATCACTGAGGATAAACTGATTCATGGTTGAGAGGTGATATGCACTGTTGAAAAGCCTATAGCTTCCCCGCCTCCAGGTCCTAGTAACCCCACCTGTTATAGCTCATGTGATCATTCAAATGACGCCTGACTTCTCAACCCAAAAAACTAGGTGGACACTACTTTTAGAAGGCAGCACCTTACAGACTATGGAACCTGCAGATCAGTGTTAGGGAGGAGGATTTTCCAGTCATGAGTGCATACTGGCAGCTGGGGCCACTGAGGGTATGTCTATACTGCAATTAAACACCCATGGCTGGCCCGTGTCAGCTGTCTTGGGCTTGCACTGAGGGGCTGTTTAACTGTGGTGTAGACATTTGGGCTTGGGTGGAGCCCAAGTTCTGGGACTTTCCCACCTTACAGGGTCCTAGAGCCCAGGCTCCAGCCCAAGTCTGGATGCCTACTGCACAGTTAAACAGCCCCTTAGCCCAATCCTCGAGAGCCCAAGTCAACTGACACGGGCCAGCCGCGGCTTTTTAATTTCAGTGTAGACATGAAGGGCTGGGGCAGTTTCAACCCATTGCTTGTGCCAAGAGTGGCCTTGTGAGAGTTTATAGTTGGAGCTGTGCTTACCCTTTCCTCCCCCAGGCTGCACGAGTTTGGTTTGTTTTGGGTATTTGAAGCAGCTCTTGCAGTCTTTTCCCAGGTGCTTGAATTAGGGGTGCTTAGAGCAGGAAAGTTAATCACCATAGTATTTCATTTGCTGGTTTGTGAAACTGAGAGCTTCTGCCCATTAGCTTGGTCTCCTTTCAGTTGTTTCATTAAAGGGATGGTCTCCCTAGGATGTAGGGGGTTGGTGGGGAGGAGAAGGATAGTCTTGTGGGTAAGGCACTAGAGGGGGACTTAAGAGATCTGCATTCAGTTCCTGACTCCTTGTGTGACTTCAGCAAAGTCATTTAACCCGTGCCTCAGTTTGCAGTCTGTGAGAAAGGGATAATGATACTTCCTTTCTCCTCATGTCTCTGTAGACTGGAATAAGCTCTTTGGGGCATGAATGGTCTCTTACTGTTTGTGCAGCACCTGGCACAAGGCAGGACAATGTCAGTGGGGCTCTCAGGGTGTTATCGTAGCACAAATAATTAATAACTGGCTCAGTGTGGCAGACCTTTTCCCAGAGAATGATACTGCCTGAACTCCAGTATTGTAGTGCAGCGAACTGCTCTGAGTTATAGATGAAAGGAGCAATCCAGTTTCCACTAAAGTTAATGGGATTGTTTCCACTGACTTCAATGGAAGTGGGATCAGGAACTTGCTGAGTGCAGGGGATTCCCTTCCTTTCCTGTCCCTCCCTCCCCCTTTTGACTTAGCCAGCAAAAGTACATTTTTGTGCTTTGGAAAAGTCCCAAGGCAGCACACTCTCCAGCTCTCCTCCTGCCCTTGTGGCTCAGTGTACCATACTGGGGGAGGAAGAGGTCACTGTGCTGAGGGTGCCCTGGGCTGCTGACACATAAACCTCTGCAATTTTCCATCTGCACTCAGATCACAGAAAGGAACTTTGTAAAACAGGAAGTTAAGCAATGTGTGGAAATCTGCTTCCCCCACCTTCCTCCTCTATGGCTCTGGATAGTTTTGTTTCATTTATTCGCTGTGACCTCTCATTATTTCCAACAGAGAAACAACAGTATATGTTAAAATCCTTATGTTGGCCAGACGATATTCTGCCCTCAAGTGGGAAGTAACATTGTGAGAGAGATGGTGGGCTTGATTCAGATCTCACACCAGTTTTACGATGTTGTAGTTCCATTGACTTCAGTGGAGTTACGCCCAGTTTACACTGGGGTAGGTGCGAGCAGAATCTAGTGCAGGCTTTTTCTTAAACTCATCGCCACTTCCACTTGTATAGGAGTGTGAAGCCACTCACTCCCTTTAGGGATCTATTTAGGGCCAGAATGTAACCCAGCTTAATATGGCATAGAGGGGAATACTGGGGGCAAAAGGAGGGGAGAATCCTGCCATGCTCGAACTCCCTGCCTGATGGTTGAGGTGCTGGGGGAGACCAGGGACTGCATGCCCAGGACTCCCACCAAAGCAAGTGGCCGGAAAGGGGTGGGAAATGGGGGGAGCCTTGGCTCTGAATCCCCAGTAAGCTGGCCAGAAGAGTAAGCTGCACCTGGGAAAGGACATAAATCAGCTACCTATCTCTGGGAGCAAAGAAAGAAACGAGTCTCTGAGGGTGTGTCTACACTGCAAGTAGACAACCGCAGCTGTCCTGTGCCAGCTGACAGGCTAAGGGGTTCGGGTTGAGGGGCTGTTTAATTGCAGTGTAGATGTTTGGGCTCGGGCTGGATCCTGTGAGGTGGGAGGGTCCCAGAGCTCAGGCTGCAGCCTGAGCCTGAATGTCTACATCGCAATTAAACAGCCCTGCAAGCCTGAACCCCGTGAGCCCAAATCAGCTGGCACGGGCCAGCCGCGGGTGTCTAATTGCAGTGTAGACACATCCTGAGTTCCTTCTCAGTGTCTTTTTCACCCCCCGGAGTGACGCAGGGTACAGCGACCTAAGCGCTTTAAGTTAGATTGACTTAAGCGGAAGTGTAGACCTGCCCTAAGACTGAAGCCTCAATCGAGTCCTTATTCAGTAATGACTAGAGCTGACTGGCGAATGACAGTCCCATTTCGTGGCCACTTTTGAGGTTTCACGATTTCTTTTCATGTCCTGTTGGACTAAAAACAAAACTTTTCCAATGTTTTCATGGCCCCTGCACTACCTGGGTGCTCACCTGCAATGTGAGAAATCCCACTGCAATTTGCTGCTTCAGGGCACAGTTTTTTCATCCAAGCTTATACCAAATCAGGTAGAGTATGGATTTAAACTTGGGTCTCCTACATCCCCGACTGGTACTCTACCCACCAAGTGTATGAGATAGTCTCCTTCACCTTGCCCTGTGCCCCAAAACCTTCTCAATGAAAGTGTTATGGAAACCAACCAGCTGCAAAAAAGACTGGCTTGGAAGACAGTAACTGGTAGTTAATAACCAGCTGGAGGAAATGAGGGCCAGAGGTAAAGTTAAAACTTTAAACCATTGATAAGATCAATGTGTGTGTGAAACTGTGCCCTGGGCAGTGCAGAAGATGCTGCTGCTAAACAATAAGCCATTGGGGATATTCACATATAGCTCCAAAGGTGCCTGCTAGTTTTGGTGTCTGGGTGGATGCCCTGCGTCTGGCCCTGAGGAACTGCCTTTTTTTTTAGCAGTCATTATTGACATTATAAACCATGTGAAATTAATACGTGAAGAAAACAAAGTTATGACTAGAAACAGGTCCAAAACAACAAGCTGGAGCTGAACACCCTCCTGTATCTAATGGACTGAAAAAAACCTTTGGATCGAAACACCCCAAGGTCTTAGGATACTTTCAATCTGTATATGGACTTTGCAGCTCAGGCCCATCTCTAAGGAACTAGTGTCTAGTGTTGTATTCCTTTCATCTGTGTTATTTTTCACAGTACCAGATTTTCTTACCAGTGGAAGCCCAACAATGGGAAAGCAAAGCTTCACTCTGAAAGTCCTGTTAGGTACGCAGTGGTACATTCTACAAGTGTGTGAGACTCAGTGGCTTGGGTTTGCAAGGATTTCATGCAAATCTTTTCTTTGGTTTGGATTTATAGTTGAGCACTCATTGAGGTTGAGTTGGAAGTTTGGGTGCAGAGTACATTTGAGGCCTGTTCAGATCAGGTCTTTTTTTAAACTGAACCAGTTCCCCATTTTTCCTGCATACCCATAAAAGAAAGAGGGAATGGAAGGGAAAGCATCTCCCTGTAGCTGTCTCTGGATACAGGTAACTTACCTGATGAGTTAAAGATATCGTAGGGGCTTGATTCCCCCACAGCCTTGCCCCTGGTGTGGTCATTCACACCTCTGCAGGGTGTAAAATGGTATAAGTGACTCGAGAATTCTGATCTGATAGCACTGTACATCAACTCTGAACGAGGACCAATCACTATACAAGGTGCAAGTCAAACTTTAGATCTCCTAGCTAGACTGCAAAGTACTAGAAGCCGCTCTCTGGAGAGGACCAGTGACCAGGATCACTCAATGCCACTCTCACAGAGGGGATCAGGACTTTGAAGGTGAATCAGCTAGTTAGGAATCAGAAAATGTTTTCAGGAGCAATAGCTAGAGGGAGATGAAAGCTATTGTGAACATTGCCCTAGCTAGGATTACTGATAACCTCTTCTGGCCTTACGAGAGCTCATCTCCATCCCAAAACATTCCTAGCAACAACTGAGTTTTTTCCATAGAGAGAGTCAGAGGATGACACACAAGAGGAAAGCAAACAAAAGATCAGGAAATGCTACATTTTAAATCAGGGATGTAGGAAAGGTGAGTCTAGAACGGAAATAACTGAAGGGAAGAGGGACAAGCATCAAACAGTACAGACAGGGATAGACTGAACAGAAGAAGCAAAGAATGAAAGGGACAAAATAGGAAGAGAAAGAAATAAAATACAAGAGGGGAAAACATGATGAGAGCTTTGAGCAGCTGCACTGGAGCGGTAGAGGATTGTTTGGGAACAGTGATAAAATGCCATGTGTGATGTCTGTGGGGAAACGGATGAAGCCACTCAACATAAATACAGGTTTAATATAAATGATAATGCTAGCAGTTAGCAGATCTATCAGTCAAATATGCAAGACAACTAGTCCATTGGGGGGAAGTTTCAGGTTGTGTGTCTGGTAATGGGTATAGAGAAGACAGAGTCAGCCTCAGCAGAGGGTATCATTGGCTAAACCATTGGTTATAATAGTGATGTGTGTTATTTCTGAAAGCTTACTTTCCAAATTCTATCCCACTTTAACTGCCAGTGCAGCAGGATTATCAGTTCATACCTAGACTAAGGCAGCTTTTGAGAAGATTGAGGAATGGGACGTTAATCAGAACCCAGTGCAGAGAGGCCTATTGGAACTGGAGGCTTGTGTATCCATGAAAGGAGAAAGGCAGGGAAACAAAACACAAGACAGCCTCATTCTCTAGTGCCCTACACGTTGTGTGGTCATTTGCACCAGGGCAAAATGAGTGTAAGTAAAACCCTACCACGCTGATTCTGCTGTTTTACACCCACTGTTCACTCACTTTGCACTGGTGTAAATTACTGCACCAGAAGCAGAACAGTGGAGAATCAGACCCAAATATCCTTTATTTTTAAAGCCTAGTGTCTCCTTCATGAATCCCAAATACACATCCTCATGCTGCTGGTATCCTCAGTAGAATCTTTCACTAGAGCTTTTCCTCATGCTCTCTTAATCCCATAGCAAATATTTTGCTAACTAATCATTGCACACAGAACTACCGCTTGATATTTTATAACTAATAAAACTCATTTTCACAGCTGTGCAACAGATGGGATTTAAACGAAGAGCGCAGTTGCAGCGTCTGGCCACAGCTCTATGTTGGAGAGGGAGCCCAGACACACCATGAGGATGGGAGTTCTGGGAAACATTGTGCTCCAGGCAATAGTGAGATCCACATGCTCTGCCATCTTTGGAGAGGATGTAGCATCTGCTCCCCGCTGCACCCTGTCAGCTCTAATGGCCAAGGTGTGTGTGTGCATTTGGAAGGAGCAGCAGCCCATGTAGTCAATAGGAGCAATAGCACATTCACCACTGTCTGGCATTAGGGAGTAAGTGGGAAGCTATGAAATCTGCTTTCCTGCTCAACACAGTTCATTTGACTGTTATCCCATCCTCCCAACACACCTCTACATCATTTGGCTGCTTTATCCACTTGTCACATCCTGCCTGACGTGAAGAGTCAGCTCCTCAGCTGGTGCAAATCAGCATAGGCTAGCTGCACTGAAGACAATTGAGCTAGGTCAAGTTGCACTAGCTGAAGATCAGACCCGCCAACGGGATTGTCTCTGAGACTTGCAGAGGCCGCTTTAGCTGCAAGCAGGCCTAGGCTGAGGGCAGCAGATTTCTGAGGGTGGCAGATTGGTGGTGGCATTGGATGAGGTTTGGCGGGGAGGGGGGCTGCCCAAGGAAGGGGAAGGCTGCCAGTTAAAACTATAAGGACCAGGAAACTCCCTCCTGGGCTGCCAGGGAAGTGCTCCCACCCCTTCCCCAGTTGCTCCCACCCCTGGTGCGAATATGTTTGTGGCCACAGCTTAGGCACTGAGAGGCTCAGGGCTGGTCCTGGCAACACCACAAGCACTGCTGGGGCTTCGGCCCCAAGCACAGTGCCCCATCCGCTCCATGTCATCACCCAGCCTGCACCTGCTGCTCTGTGCCCAGCCCCCACAGCCCTGCTGCCTGGGCAGCCCTTGGCCCCTGCCCTGGATGCCACATCACTGCTGCCACTTCCTCTCCACCGTGTCTGGGCTAGGGATGCACTGCCGCCATGTGGGCTCCGAGCCTGAGAGCGAGGCGCTCATTCAGAATGGTGCGAGGGTTGCTGGGGGCCAGGCGAGGATAGCAGAGTGTGGGGGGGCTGGTAGCGAGTGGGTGAGCTGGGATTGCTTAGTGCGGGGGGATGGTCATGCAGTGTGGGCTGGGTTGGGGTGCTGAGGGCGGGGGGCTGGGCAGGGGCTGTGGATTGCAATGGGGTTGCTTAGTGTGGGGGGCTGAGCAGGGGGTGCAGACTGTGGCTGCTGAATTCAGAGCTTGGCAAGGGATATGACCTGGGGAGAGCAGGGAGCTGGGCAGGGGACAGGTGGTGTAGGGGCCAAGATGTGTGGCTGGACTGGGGGAGCCACCTACATGGCTAGGCCAGGGATGCAGGGGCTGAAGGGGACCCCCCCACACACACACACACATTCTGTCTAGTGAGAAGGAGCCTGCCACCCCCTGAGTGAAGGGGATCAGCCCCCCACCCCAGCCCAAGTGACTTCATGCAGGGCATCGGGGGACCAGTCTGTGCTGCCTGTTAACCAGGCTGGGAGCTGCCCCCTGCCAGTGTGGGGGTGGTATTGCACCTGGGATCTGTCATAGGGCCCAGACAGCTGCCTAAGGTTTGGGAGTGGTGGTGGTAACAGCAGTAGACGAGGCGCTGGAGGTTCTCTACAAACTTCTAAGATGGTAGAAGGTGGGCCTCGGGTGAAGTTTTGCCTTGGATGACAGATTGTCTTGAGTGGCCCCTGGTTATTTCTCTGTACAGTACTTAGCTCAGTGGGGTCCTGATCCCTGATAAAGGTTTCCAGGTACCACTGTAACTGAAATAAGCCTACGTGCAGTCATAATAGATACTTGCAATCCACACAGGGTTCAAAAAAGGCTTCTGGTATTTGCCTTCTAGCTTTTAAACACACTCATGTTGTGCAGGTGTCACCTATAATTACAGTGTTACTGTGTTATAGTACAGAATTATTGCTTAGTTATGCCCATTGTAAAATGAACTTCTTTACATAAAAATAGCTACATCAATTCCAGAACTAAAAGGGGAGAAAAAAAGTAAAACCACTACCCTAAAATCTGAATGTAAAATTAAAACAATTCATAAAAAGTAGAAATAAAACTGTCAAAGTATTGAATTGTTTTTATTTTTGCGTTCATAATTGTATTCACAGTTTCTCTTCAGAAACACATTTTTGCTGAATTCAAAATATAGACATTCTGGTAAATGATTGCATTTTGATTTTGGAGTATCCGTCCCTGATTTTCCACTCTTTTAATACCATTTTTACATCAGTGTAAGTCCATTGAGATGAAAGGTGTTAGTTCTGATTTACGCCAGGGTAAATAGAGAATAAGGCCCACTGTGTCATCTGGGGATACATCTGGCACTGAATCCACCATCCCACTCATGATGGGCAGTTGAGTATGGGAACCACTACATTCTCATATTCAGGGCCTGATTATGTGGTCTTTACCTCACGCGAAAACCCCTTTGACTCTAGTGGAAGGTTTGCAACCTTTTGTGCTAGGACTGCAACATTGTGGCCTTGCTGCTATTTTTAACTAAGTGTCTTTCACACTTTGGGTATGTCTACACTAAAAACTTAAGTCGACCTACCTGCCTTGGGTCGGTGGTGTGCGTCCTCACCAGGAACTGTAGTGTAGACACTGACATAGACAAGCAGCCTTACGTCACCTTAACTGTGTAGTGTAGACCAGGCCTTAGAAGAAAGTGCTGTAAATTTCCTAGCAGAGATGTGTCCAAGCCACAAAGTTCAGACCAAATTTTCAACAAGGTCAGTGTGTTTGAATTTGGGGTTCTGGGTCAGACCCAGTTCTAATTCACTTACAACTAATAATAGCACCTGATCACTTTCTTATGTTAAAGGCCAGACTAGGGACTATTGTTTAATCACATTTTTCACAGTCTTAGTTCCCTCTGATCTTTGCAGCTTTCCAGTGGGTAAAGTTGCAGAGCCATTAGGCTCTTACTCCATTGAGGTCTTGCCTGCACATCACAACATTGTGATTCAAATCTTACAACACAAATGTAACTTTAATTTATGCTCCCAAACAGGCTTAATCCATCCCAGACATAGTTCATTGCTTACTTGCGCAGATCTCTTTGGACCACCCATTATGTGCCACTGTTTGCATTCAATCTAAGCTATGCGTCAGTGTGGAAGTTTAATCAGAACTACAGTAACATGGGCAGATCAAGAAGAGCTAGCAAGAAGCTGTTTTGCGTCTTTGCAGAAGAGTTGCCAAGTGTTGAATTTTGTATTACTGGTAACTACCTCCTTGACACTTAAACTCAGTCTGCTTTAAACTGCATTTGCTTTAAACTGAAAGGCTGTGTCTGTTTCCGGTCCAAGGCCCACTAGGTCTGTTGGTCACACTGGTCACTCCAAGACTGACCATTGTCAAGGGTGTCACTGCCATTGTTCCTAGGCTCCTAGGGGTCAGCTCATGTCAATGACGTTCCCAGTTGCACTGGAAAATTATTTCAAAGTTGAACAGGGGAATCATTATTGGGTGTCAGGTAGCCAAAGGCATCATTAGTAGGCTTCAAATTCTGGGCTGAGATCCCTGGTATGAGTGACTGACAGTACAGTACAGCAGTACAGTGACTGCTAATAGCAAAAATCCCCTACAGCCAGTGATGGGACACTAGATGGGGAGGGCTCTGAGTTACTACAGAGAATTCTTTCCCAGGTGTCCAGCTGGTGGGTCTTGCTGTGACATGCTCAGGGTCTAACTGATCACCATATTTGGGGTCAGGAAGGAGTTTTCCCCAGGCCAGATTGGCAGAGATCCTGGGTGTTTTATGCCTTCCTCTGCAGCATGGGGCACTCGCTCATTTAAACTATAATGGTGAAGACTCTGTAACTTGACATTTTTAAATCATGATTTGGGGACTTCAGGAATTTAGCCAGAGGTTAGGGGTCTATTACAGAAAGGGGTCGGTCATGTTCTGTGGCAGGAGGTTAGACTAGATGGTCTTAAAATCTGAGTATGTATCTCACAAGTAATGAATAACCTTTAAAACATAAGTGAGGGCAAGTATCTGTTATTTTAATCCATTGTTTCAATCCCTTCCCAACAGGGTATGTGGTTCCAGGCAATATAGTGTTTTAGAAGTAAGTATTTATTCTTCACCCCATACCTCTTTTGTGGTTTGTCCTTTGTGCTAATTACAAATAAAATGGTTAAGATCAGTCCTCCTATCCATTCTCTTGTACACTACCCGTTCCATTTGGGGAGCGAGGGGGTGGAGGGGGGAATCAGATTACACAGTAAAGATCACAAAGACCAGATTAATAGGGAATCTAGCTCTGCTAATATTTAAATCAACAAGCATTACAAAGCAATGAATTAAAAACACAGAAAACCCTCCCAGACATCTTGATCACAGCTGCTGTAAAAGTCATTCTGCAGGACTGGAAGGATTCCTCCCAACTAAATATTGATCCCTGGACACATTCTATACTTACAGCATTCAAATTTGAAAAAGTATATGGTTTAGAAAAACAATAAGCCGAACATGTTTATGTATTTCGACTACATGGTGGTCTGATTATGACTTTTTGAATGAAACAATATCCACTTCATTCTACAAGTATATGTTGTAGTGTATGGCTGTGTGACCCAATCCTATCCTGTGTGTATGTGTAGTACACATACTAGACAGGCAATAGATGATGGGAAGGTAATAAAGTCTTTATTGGTGACTCTGGGAGAGCCGCATTACCCTAGAGAGGCTGTGACATGACACCCTACAAATATTGTCCTGTAAATATGTTGTTTCATCTACAACCGAAACAAAAAATATGTTTGAACAACAAAGTGCTGCCACACTGAGGGTTATATTATTCATACTAAGTAATTGTTGCGCAGTAGCACCTAGAAGTCCCTGACCCACACCTTCCACACACACAACAAAAAGACAGTCCCTGCATCAAAGATCCTGTGAATATGGGCCCTTAGATCTGTGGATGATCTGGACAAACACAGGCTGATGAGTGGTTTTGCATAGATCATAAAAAATGTGCTGTTTCACACAGTTTTGCCCCAAAACAAGCTAAAACTCAAGGGTTCTGACTGAGTTTTTCACTGAGATCAAATATCAGTAGGATAACAATATTTAATTTCAAAACTTAATTGTCTATTCAGTAAATTTGTGTTTAAGTCTTAGGGATCCTTTTGGGAACAATATGTTTGAGTTCTGCAAAGCTACCGATGACACGTTGGTTAATTTTACTTCAACAATAGGATTGTGCAGGTAAAGCACTCTCTCTGCAGGGAAAAGCATGAATGATTTCAATGTATCCATTAAGTACAAGTGCTCAGGACATTCATTAAAGAAATCCTAAGAGCTGCACTGACAGTGGGAGTTGAACAATGTGATTATGGGCCTCCAGGAACATCTGGTGTTTGCTGTTAACATCAGCATTTGGGATTGCCAATGTTAGTTTGTATGTGCAATTGCCTATGGAGATGGAAGAATGTCAAATGTTCCTGGGCAATCATCGAATCACAGTAATGTAGGGCTGGAAGGGATCTTGAGAGGTCATCTAGTCCAGCCCCCCTGCACTGAGGCAGGACCAAGTATACCTAGACAATGCCTGGCAAATGTTCTTTAAAAATTTCCAATGATGTGGATACCACAACCTCCCTTGGAAACCTGTTCCAGTGATTAGCTATCCTTATAGTTAGAAAACTTTCCCTAATATTTAACCTAAATCTCCTTTGCTGCAGATTAAGCCCATTACTTTTTGTCCTACCTTCAGTGGCCAGGGACAAAAATTGACCACCATCCTCTTCATAACAGCCCTTAATATATTGGAAGACCGTCATCAAGTCACCTCTCAGTCTTCTTTTCTCAAGACTACACACTGACCAATTTTAAAACCTTTCCTCACAGGTCAGGTTTTCTAAACTTTTATCATTTGTGTAGCTCTCCTCTGGACACTCTCAAAGTTGTCCACATCTTTCTTAAAGTGTGGAGGCCAGAACTAGACACTACTCCAGCTGACGTCTCACCAATGCTGAGTACAATGGGACAAGTACCTCATGTATCTTAAATACAACACTCTTGTAAATATATCCCAGAATGATATTAGCCTTTTTTGCAACTGCATCACGTTGTTGTCTCATGTTTAATTTGTGATCCACTATAATCCCCAGATACTTTTCTGCAGTACTACCATCTAGACAGTTATTCCCCATTTTCCAGATGTGCATTTGATTTTTCCTTCCAGAGCGTAGTACTTTGCATTTGTCTTTATTGAACTTCATCTTGTTGATTTCAGATCAATTTTCCAATTTCTCAAGATCATTTTGAAACCTAATCTTGCCCTCCAAAGTGCTAGCAACCCCTCCCAGCTTGGGGTCATCAGCAACTTTACTCCATAATCCAAGTCATTAAATTAATGAAAATACTGAATAGTACTGTACGCAGGTGAACCTTGGTGGGACCCCACTAAATACATATTCCCAATTTAACAGCAAACATTAATAACTACTCTTTGAGTCCTTTTTTTCAACCAGTTGTGCACCCACATTATAGTAATTTTGTCTAGACCACATTTCCCAAGTTTGCATATGAGAATGTCTTGTGGGCCTGTGTTGAAAACCTTACTAATATCAAGATATATAATGTCTACTACTTCCCCCCATTCACTAGGCCAGTAACCATAGGTTACCCTAGTAGGTAAAAGAAGGAAATTAAGTTGGTTAGCATGATTTGTTCTTGACAAATCCATGTTAGCTATTACTTATGATCCTCTAGGTGCTTACAGGTTTCAGAGTAACAGCCGTGTTAGTCTGTATCCGCAAAAAGAAGAACAGGAGTACTTGTGGCACCTTAGAGACTAACAAATTTATTAGAGCATAAGCTTTCGTGGACTACAGCCCACTTCTTCGGATGCATATAGAATGGAACATATATTGAGGAGATATATATACACACATACAGAGAGCATAAACAGGTGGGAGTTGTCTTACCAACTCTGAGAGGCCAATTAATTAAGAGAAAAAAAACTTTTGAAGTGATAATCAAGCTAGCCCAGTACAGACAGTTTGATAAGAAGTGTGAGGGGTATTCTATTTGCTACCCAAGATCCATAAACCTGGATATCCTGGATGCCCCATCATCTCAGGCATTGGCACCCTAACATCAGGCTTGTCTGGTTATGTAGACTCTGTCCTAAGACCCTACGCTACCAGCACTCCCAGCTATCTTCGAGACACCACTGACTTCCTGAGGAAACTACAATCCATTGGTGATCTTCCAGAAAACACCATCCTGGCCACTATGGACGTAGAAGCCCTCTACACCAATATTCCACACAAAGATGGACTACAAGCTATCAGGAACAGTATCCCTGATAATGTCACAGCTAACCTGGTGGCTGAACTTTGTGATTTTGTCCTCACCCACAACTATTTCACATTTGGGGACAATATATACCTTCAAGTCAGCGGCACTGCTATGGGTACCCGCATGGCCCCACAATATGCCAACATTTTTATGGCTGACTTAGAACAACGCTTCCTTAGCTCTCGTCCCCTAACGCCCCTACTCTACTTGCGCTACATTGATGACATCTTCAGCATCTGGACCCATGGAAAAGAAGCCCTTGAGGAATTTCACCATGATTTCAATAATTTCCATCCCACCATCAACCTCAGCCTAGATCAATCCACACAAGCGATCCATTTCCTGGACACTACTGTGCTAATAAGCGATGGTCACATCAATACCACCCTATACCGGAAACCTACTGACCGCTACACTTACCTACATGCCTCCAGCTTCCATCCAGGACACACCACACGATCCATTGTCTACAGCCAAGCTCTAAGATATAACCGCATTTGCTCCAATCCCTCGGATAGAGACAAGCACCTACAAGATCTCTATCAAGCTTTCTTAAAACTACAATACCCACCTGCTGAAGTGAAAAAACAGATTGACAGAGCCAGACGAGTACCCAGAAGTCACCTCCTACAAGACAGGCCCAACAAAGAAAATAACAGAACACCACTAGCTGTCACCTTCAGCCCCCAACTAAAACCTCTCCAGCGCATCATCAGAGATCTACAACCTATCCTGAAAGATGATCCTTTACTCTCACAGATCTTGGGAGACAGACCTGTCCTCGCTTACAGACAACCCCCCAACCTAAAGCAAATACTCACCAGCAACCACACATCACTGAACAAAACCACTAACCCAGGAACCTATCCTTGTAACAAACCCCGATGCCAACTCTGTCCACATATCTATTCAAGTGACATCATCATAGGACCTAATCACATCAGCCATACCATCAGGGGCTCGTTCACCTGCACATCTACCAATGTGATATATGCCATCAGGTGCCAGCAATGCCCCTCTGCCATGTACATTGGCCAAACCGGACAGTCTCTACGCAAAAGAATTAATGGACACAAATCTGACATCAGGAATCAAAATACTCAAAAACCAGTGGGAGAACACTTTAACCTGTCTGGTCATTCAGTGACAGACCTGCGGGTGGCTATATTACAACAGAAAAACTTCAAAAACAGACTCCAACGAGAGACTGCTGAGCTGGAATTGATATGCAAACTAGACACAATCAACTCCGGTTTGAATAAGGACTGGGAATGGCTGAGCCATTACAAACATTGACTCTATTTCCCCTTGTAAGTACTCTCACACTTCTTATCAAACTGTCTGTACTGGGCTAGCTTGATTATCACTTCAAAAGTTTTTTTTCTCTTAATTAATTTGCCTCTCAGAGTTGGTAAGACAACTCCCACCTGTTTATGCTCTCTGTATGTGTGTATATATATCTCCTCAATATATGTTCCATTCTATATGCATCCGAAGAAGTGGGCTGTAGTCCACGAAAGCTTATGCTCTAATAAATTTGTTAGTCTCTAAGGTGCCACAAGTACTCCTGTTCTTCTTTTTAGGTGCTTACAAAAACCCAAGACCTGAAAAAAAACATTTCAGGAAGTTTGGAGCCAGGTTTGGTTCTAAAATGTTTGACTTGGAGCCTCTCTATTTTCCATTGTTTGAGCTGATCATTATTGAGGGTCAAGGATAGTCACTGCATTGCCACTGATGACCTACAATAGTCATTGTTCTATTCTCACTTAGTGGCACAATCAGAGCACTTGACTAGCTGACTGTTCCAATGCCTCTTTTTGAAAGAAAGATGTTGCTTCAAGCCAAAGTGAGAAAGATCCCTCCATTGCTGTTGGTCAAAGGGAAACATCTTTGATTATTTTTAAGATTAAGGCTTTATAAAAATTAATACCTCCATAGTCTGGATAAGCCCTTGCAAATGTTTAGATACTTATAATCAGAACTGTATTTGAAAATACCTGGAACTTCTAAAGTCTCCTACCTTACTTCTGTTCCCCTATTCACCATGTCCCATCTTTCCCGCTAGAGTGCTCTTCCTTTTCCCAACCCCATTTACTACAACACTCTTTCATCCAAAATCCTACAGGACCTCAAAATCAGGTTTGGGATAAAGGGAAGTGTTACTGGGTATGTGATTCACATCGAACAATGTTTTAGAGGGAGTTGACCATAGAAATGGTTTGGATACCCATGTGTTTTTCCACATTTCTCTTCCTCAGCTCCCCAATCATAGAATCATAGAATATTAGGGTTGGAAGAGACCTCAGGAGGTCATCTAGTCCAGTGGTTCTCAAAGCTGGTCCGGGAAGCGGCGCGGGCCGAGGGATGTGCTGGCTGCCCTTCCACAGCCCCCATTGACCTGGAGCGGTGAACCATGGCCAGTGGGAGCCGCGATTGGCCGAACCTGTGGACATGGCAGGTAAACAAACAGACCCAGCCCACCAGGGGCTTTCCCTGAACAAGCGGCAGACCGGCTTTGAGAACCCACTGATCTAGTCCGATCCCCTGCTCAAAGCAGGACCAACACCAACTAAATCTGCTCCTCACATCCATTCCCCTGTCTTCTGCAAGTATTGCTAGATGGATCCTCCTGGTGAAGAGTGGGTATCTTCCGTTCGCCGTTCCTCCACCTATTCTGCTTCCCTTTCCCCTTCCCACAACAATCTTCATCCCTTCTCAGCTGTTAATGGAAGGAATTACCTGTGCACAAGGTACTCTTCAAAACTCACCCTCTCTGTGTTCCTTCCTTCTAGAACAGTCTTTTCCCCCCCCTGCCCTTAGCAATCAGGCTCCCTACATGCAGAACAGGGACTTATAAATATTTAGCAGGTGATGTGTTAGAGTGCAGCATGGCTACCGACCTAGGAGCTAGCAGTGAATTTGTAATAGTCACTGCTGCAGGTGCTATGTAGTAGCAGGTACACAGTATTGAATTCCAGCACAACTCTCATCTACAGGGTTTGCTTGTTCTTCTCAAATCTGTTTGTATGAGAAAAAGGCCATCTGTGAATTTTGGCACATATTGAGTTCAGGCCTTGATTCCTTTCTGCATGGAGGTTTTATCCAACCCAACGCAATAAATAACTGTCAGATTAAGCACAGCCGTGCAAATGTTACTGTACTTGCATTGAAAAAGCTCCTTTTATGTGGGCGTCCTCTGAAATAAGGCAACCATTCCTTGGCCCTCAGTTACGCTCAGCCCTGTTCTAATCACCCTGTTTCGGATGTGCAGCTTGCTGTGAAAAACAAATGACTAGAGCTATTAAATGCAGTCTTCTTGTGAGTGTGCCCAGCGGTCATATTGTAATGGCTATTACATTACACACAGTGGTTTGCCATAGAATGAGGGCTGGGGAGGCAGGAACAGCAGATTTTTGACAAAAACACAAGTCCTGCACCTGCAGCTCAGCCTAATATCATTTGTAGCTAGGAAGTTCTTTCAAAAATGTTTGTAATGGTCTCCCAGGTGACTAGGCCCAGATTACTAACTGTTTGTGTGTGTCACCTTCCTATGGGACATCAGAGTTCTGAAAATATTTCAGAGGCTTCTAATGCTGGAACAATCATTCCGTTCATATAGATGAGTCAGGGTGCAGCTGGTACATACGTGCACCAACCAAAACGTAGTCCTCTTGTTCCTCTGAGTATATCTACAACCATCCGAGGAAGATCCTGATGTTACACACAATGTGATCACTAAAAAGGCAGGCACAGTTAGACATATATGAGTTATACTGACATATTTGCACATCTGAGTGAGCCTGCCTAAACTGCATGCTGTGGTTCTGTGCACCAGTCACTATAATTGTGAATGTAGATGTGCCTTGTAAATGGTCATCTCCATACATGGCTGGTGTGATTTTGTGTACAACGTAGGCGCACAAATCTGAGTGCAATTTATGTGCGTTCCTAAAGCTGAGATTTGCAAAAATGCCCAAGGAATTTGGACACACAGCTCCTGTTAAATTCCTTAGTCAGGTCTGAAAATCTTAGCCTTGCATTTCTGAAAATCAATCCCTCGGTGTCTAGCAGGGTGTTAGTCGGAAGCCTTACTGGGGAACAAAGAACCCCTGCCAATAACCCTTAGAAATGATTATAAGAAATTAGAAGTTGCACATGCTCACCAGCGCCCCCATGATCTGAGTAAGCTCATTCTGATGCCCACCCCCAGATCAGATTTAAAAAAACCCCAAATGCCTTTTCATTTCTGCATTGTGACTCAGGCGCAGCTTGAATTAGGTTGTAAATAATGATCTAGTCAGAATCCGTCATGGGTGGCTAGAGAGGCAAGCTGGTGCACTACTCACAGGGCATTACTTATTGCTGCGATCCAGATCCCCGCAAGGTGCTGAGCACCTCCTGAGCGTTACTGAGTAGCCTCAGCTTCCATTGAGACTTCATTGTGCTCAGCACCTGGCCTAATCTCTGCACCATACAACATCAAGGTCACAGGAACCCAGAGATTTAATCTCAGGAAGCCCATGGCCCCTGGCTGTCTCGTGTATCAAGGCTGCTGCTGTCACAGAGATAAATAAATGAACAACCAAAGTGCTAGTGCCACATTAGGAAATAAAATTATGAAAATCCAGTGTCTGTAAAATAAAGAAAAATAAACTATTGTCTAGCTTTTATAAAGGCCATAGGTTTGTAACAGTGTTGTCTTCAAAATGGCTACAAATGCCTTGCTAATCATTCAATAGGATTTTGAATGGGAAATGAATTAAATTGTTATCAGCCAAATTCTGATCTAGGTTAAACTGGTGTAAATCTGGATTAACTCCATTGTTTTCAGTGCAGTTACTCTGAATTCACATTTGCATAACAGAGACACAAGAAATTTAACATGTTCATCTCGGTTTGTATAATACATAGTTAAGAACATGAGAATGGCCATACTGTGTCAGACCAAAGATCCATCTAGCCCACTATTCTGTCATCCGACAGTGGCCAATGCCAAGTGCCCCATAGGGAATGAACAGAACAGGTGATCATCAAGTGATCCATCCCCAGTCGCCCATTCCCAGCTTCTGGCAAACAGAGGCTAGGGACACCGTCGCTGTCCATCCTGACTAATAGCCATTGATGGACCTATCCTCCATGAACTTATCTAGTTCTTTTTTGAGCCCTGTTATAGTCTTAGCCTTCACAACATCCTCTGGCAAGGAATTCCACAGGTTGACTGTGCGTTGTATGAAAAAATACTTCCTTTTGTTTGTTTTAAACCTGCTGCCTATTAATTTCATTTGGTGACCCCTAGTTCTTGAGTTATGAGTCTGTTAGTTGTCTGTACGTAGTTCACGAAACTGTGTTGCAATTGGTTATTAACAAGGTGTTGTGTTTTATTTTTGTGATTTATGGTCAATTTCTCAACTGGAATAAATTGGGGGTAGCACCATTGCAGTCAATGGGACTATCCATTCATATCAGCCAAGAATCTGCCCTTTTGATTGGCTGTTCTCAAAAAAATGAAGTTGTTACTTAAAAACAATCTGCCTCAATGTCTCCTTTTTTAAAAAAAAAAGACACTGTCATATGTATACAGCAAGAGTGGTGATGTAAATACCTACAAAGACAGAGGGCTGTTATAAAGAGGACAGTGATTAATTGTTCCCCATGTCCACTGGAGGTAGGCCAAGAAATAATGGGCCTGAGCTGCAGCAAGGGAGATTTAGGTTAGATGTTAGGAAAAACATTTCTAACTCTAAGGCTAGTTAAGCTCTGGAATAGGCTGCCAAGGGAGGCTGTGGAATCCCCATCATTGGAGGCTTTTTTAAGAAAAGGTCTGACAAACACCTGTCAGGGATGGTCTATGTCCTGCCTTAGCACAGGGGCCTGGACTTGATGACCGCTTGAGTCCTTTCCAGCCCTACATTTCTGATTCTATGAACGGATCAATAGTGAATGAGGATAATAAGTATTAAAGATGGTTGAATGCCAGAAATATTGATTAGCTGAATAAACTACTCTATAGAAAACATCGACATTTATCAGATGAGAAATATTTGTCAGGCTCTAGTAATTGTTGTTTATTATTTGCATTGTGGTAGCACCTATATGCCCCAGTAAGGGATCATAGCCACAATGTGCGAGGCACTGCAATTATCTACTGTTGGAAACATCTTGAGATTCTCAGATGAAAAGTGCTATTGTAACCCACACATCTGAGTGTGGTGTTCTGTCCCATCTAGTGGCACCAAGACCACCTAGAGATTAACAACTCTGCTCTACAGCCTTAGCTAAGGGCCAGTTGGCTTTTAGCTCATGCAGTAGAGGCTCATGCACTAAGTTCCAAAGGTCCCAGGTTCAATTCTGATGACTGGGGGCTGTTGGTGTTACACTATATAAAGGCAAAGTAAGGTTATATTCTTGCCTGGTTATTATTACCCCTAGATCATTTGTCTCACCTTCCCCTCAGTTCTGTAAGGACTGTAGCTATGAAGTCTATACTTCTGAGCAACAACAAAATGCTTTTTACAGCATCTTTCCCAGGGTGAAACACCAGTTAATCTACAATAAAACATGATTAAGATCCTTAATCTTAATCCTTAATTTTAAATGCTGTATTCCACTGCAAGGGCAAAGATCTTTAGTTTGTTTTGAAAACTTGCCACAAACTGGATGCTGTCAGTAGAAATGAGAAGTAAATTTCAAAGTTGTGGGCATGTGGTGTTTTGGGGTCCCCCCAAGCCAATAAGGGCTTCGGTCACCACCTGCCAGCAGCCTATAAACCTCACCCTGGCTTTGCCACTCCTTGTAGGCTGAACTTAGTGCCCATCCAGCCTCATATTTGCCTCCAAATCATCCTATTGCAAGGACCAGTCCCTCTCACTGGATCCTCACAGAGAAAGTGTTAGGTCGCTGCCTTTACAGAGACATTAAATCACGCCAACCAGTCAGCTTTCTAGAAGCACACACTTTATTGGCCTTACCCAGCACTGACAATTTATAAGTGATACCAAGTAAAAGAGATAAAGATAGAGATGGTTACAAGCAAATACAAGTGAAAACATGCTTCTAAAAGTCTAAAACTTAATCTACCAAGATACAGTCACTGTTTAAGATGGTTTCTCTCTCTTACAGTCTCCTTTCCAGCTTTTACTGGCCAGGACCCATCACAGAGATGAAAACACTTGTTTTCTTTATCTCCTAAGGTGAAGAATAAATATGGAATGATAGAATCATAGAATATTAGCATTGGCAGAGACCTCAGGAGGTCATCTAGTCCAATCCCTTGCTCAAAGCAGGACCAACACCAAATAAATCATCCCAGCCAGGGCTTTGTCAAGCCGGGCTTTAAAAACCTCTAAGGATGGAGATTCCACCACCTCCCTAGGTAAGCCATTCTAGTGCTTCACCACCCTCCTAGTGAAATAGTGTTTCCTAATATCCAACCTAGACCTCTCCCACTGCAACTTGAGACCATTGCTCCTTGTTCTGTCATCTGCCACCGCTGAGAACAGTCTAGATCCATCCTCTTTGGAACCCCCCTTCAGGTAGTTGAAGGCTGCTATCAAATCTCCCCTCACTCTTCTCTTCTGCAGACTAACTAAGTCCAGTTCCCTCAACCTCTCCTCATAAGTCATGTGCCCCAGCCCCCTGATCATGGAGTCTTTCTCTGTTCATTATATCCCCAAAGGGATGCCTTTGTCTTACAAGTAGGAAGGCCTCCTGGGGATTCAGTCTCCTGTGTCTCTCTGGTGTGCAGGAGCCAGTTAATTCTCTGTCGTTCAGGACCTGGATAACCCCAGCTGGTTCAGCTCGGTGGCTTTGTTTACTGCTGATATACAAATTGAGGTAAATCTGTATTCCTTTATCAAGGGCAGACCTGTTTATCACCTTTACCTAGGCAAGGCTGTTTTGTCTTAAACATGTTCCAGTAGTGTCATACAGAGGGAATTCATAACTTCATATGTAAGGCTAACAGTTGCATTTTACAATGATATTAATAACCAGCATGGTATTAGCTTTCATATGACACCTTACACACTGCCTTTTGGATGAATACTGTGACAACAGAGTGTTAGGTGCAGTCAGGGGCGGATTAGCCAGTGGGCCAATGGGGCCTGTGCCAAGGGGCCCCAGCCAATTGGGGGCCCCCAGAAAAATGGGTGTTCCCGTGCCTGGACTTGCTCTGCCCACCCACCTGGCACTCCTACCGGGGAGTGTGGTCAGGGCGCGGGGGCTTGGCTTGCTCTGCCCGCCCACCTGATGCTCCTGCCAGGGGGTTGCCCCACTCTGCCTGCCTGGCTATCCTACCGGGGAGCGAGGGAAGCCCCCATGCCCCAACCCAGATCCCCAACAGAAGTGCCGTGTGGGAGGGTGGGGCAAGCCCCCGAACCCTGACCCCATTTCCCCAGCAGGAGTGCCAGGTGGGTGGGAGAAGCCCCCACATCCCAACCCTACTCCCTGGCAGGAGTGCCAGGCAGGTGGAGCTGGGTGGGGCAAGCTCCCATGCCCCAACTCCATTTCCCCGGCAGGAGTCCTGGGGGGGAGGCAGCGGAGGGACTGCAGGCAGAAGGGGTGGGGAGGGGGGTCCCACTTGCTCTGGCCCAGGGCCCCAGAAACCCCTAATCTCCCTCTGGGTGCAGTAAGTTGGTTGGGTCTGATAAGAGACAATGTATCCCATGCCTGTGGGCATTAGGGCTCTTAGGATCAAAGGGAGATAATTTCCAAAGCATTGGCTACTGGGGCATTTAGATTGCTAATTCTGATCTCAGTGGATCATCTAAGATGCATGGGCCAGATTCTGCCACTCTTATATGGGGTACTGCCTTACTCCTGTAGTAGTTCTGTTGTAATGAATTAGACTACTTTAGGCAGAAAGTGCTACTCACTGCGAGTAAGGGTGGTAGAATCTGGCCTAAAGTTACTTTAAATGCTATCAGACATCAAGGACTAGGACTAGCAAGTATCTTAAAGTTTTACTCGGTACTTTTAACATTTAAAGAGAATTTGATTGTAAACAAATATGCATCTTAAAACAGGGGTGATGTGTTCAGTCATTTGAGTCCTGCTGTAAGAATATGAGTGGCTGCATTCTCAAAAATATATAAATAACCCTGCATTATGATGATCGAGCTATTGAAAAATAAAAGCATTTATCAGTCATTCCAAGGACTTCTTGGTAAGCAAAAGTTTGCAGTCTGACAATATTTTAGGGCATGGAAGAAAGATGTCAATATACTTGGTCAATGGTCAATTTATATTAGGAGACAGACTCAAGGAAATTCTCTTTCTTTTTCTCTAGTTAGGTCTACACTTACCCGGTAGTTCGGCAGCGAGCAATCGAACTTCTGGGTTCGACTTATCGCGTCTTGTCTGGACGAGATAAGTCGAACCCGGAAGTGCTCGCCGTCGACTGCGGTACTCCAGCTAGACGAGAGGAGTACCGTGGAGTCGACGGGGGAGTCTGCCTGCCGCGTGTGGACCGAGGTAAGTTCGAACTAAGGTACTTCAAACTTCAGCTACGTTATTCACGTAGCTGAAGTTGCGTACCTTAGTTCGAATTAGGGGGTTAGTGTAGACCTGGCCTCATCTGCTTATATGACCTCCTCAACGAGCACTTTGAACCACTTGACAGAACTTGTTTTATTCGGATTTAATATCAAGAAATTATGTGACAAAACCAGATGTCCTGGGCCAGCTTCTTAGCTGGCAGAAATCACCATAGCACAGTTTCTGCCAGCTGAAGATCTGGCCCCGTTTAATCAGTTAGGTAAAGTAGAAATCACAGCGCAATCATTTTGATGGAAATGTGAGGTGGATTTGGGTTTTTCAAGTATGACGCATTTAGCTTGGGTGCCTGGCTACATGATTTGATGGTGACATGTAAATGAAGGATAAAGTTATTTGTAGTGTCTTGAAGTAATCACATGCTTCAGGATATATACTTGTTTCCCAAATGTGTCAGGGAAGAATCTTTTTCCTCCACGTACATCATTGCATAATTGGTTAAATGCATTTTAGAAGATTTTCACCTCTTTGAAGCGTTGGGTATTGTCCCCAAATTCTTAATCATGTTGCCGTGTAGCCAAGACTCAATCTGGGTTTCTTGCAGGATCAGCAATGGCTTCACCAGAAGAGCTATAGAGGGAATTATTACTGCTGGCCAGGCTCTGTTTTTTCTCAGCTAGAAGCTGCTCTTCCTAGATCACCATCTTTCTGCATCAAACCACCGAGAGCTCCAAATCCCGACTTAAGAGTGACATGTGTAGCAAAACACCAAACACAAATGATTTGTGCCCTGTTCTGCATCTACATGAGGTATAAAGATGGACTCACAAATGTTTTTAAACACTCACCTGCTTGTCCTCACTGGAGGAATTTGGCAAGATCTTTCGAGGGCCTGATATTGTAGCCTGAGCTGTAGCTTTACTTCCTTTTGATTATGGTAGGTAGAGAGAGCAGGGGATGTTGATTCATAGATTGTGTAGACTTTGATGATGTCTTGGCTATGTTGGTAGATACACAGGAAATGCAGAGTATCCAGTCACATGATTAGGGCTTTGTCTGTTGGCTTATGCTCCAATTCAGCAAAGCACTGGAGTACATGCTTCACTTTAAGCATGTTTCATTCTCAGTGACTTCATGTGCAACCCAGGCAGCACCAGCTTTAGGCACTGCAGGGCCCGATTCGAAAGAGCTGCCGCCGAAGACAGCGGCGGGACTTCGGCGGCAGCTCAATTGGCTGCCGGGGCCTTCGGCGGCACGTCGGTGGAGGGTCCTTAGGGATATTGTGGGGCCCTCTTAGGGGCGTGGGGCCCGATTCGGGGGAATCAGGTGAATCGCCCTAAAGCCGGCCCTGAACACAGGTTTCCTCTGGTCACACTTTCCCAGTCTCTAGATCAGGGGTGGGCAAACTTTTTGGTCCGAGGGCCACATCGGGGTTGCAAAACTGTATGGAGGGCTGGGTAGGGAAGGCTGTGCCTCCCCAAACAGCCTGGCCCCCACCCCCTATCCGACCCCTCCCACTTCCCGCCCCGTGACTGACCCCCTCAGAACCCCCGACCCATCCAACCCCCGCCCCGCTCCTTGTCCCCTGACCGCCCCTTATCCAACCCCCCCCCTACTCCCTGACTGTCCTGACCCCTATCCACATCCCCGCCCCCTGACAGGCCCTCCGGGACTCCCACACTTATCCACACACCCCCATCGTCCCCTGACCGCCCCCCCACCGGGCCTCCACTCCCTGTCCCGTGACTGCCCCCCGGGATCCCCAGCCCCTTATCCAACCCTCCACCCCCTTACCATGCTGCTCAGAGCAGCATGTCTGGCAGCTGCGCCACCTGGCCGGAGCCAGACACGCTGCCACACTGCCCTGCAGGAGCATGCAGCCCCGCCGCCCAGAGCACTGCCTGTGCAGTGGCGTGGCTGCAGGGGAGGGACCTGGGGCTAGCCTCCCTGGCCGGGAGCTCAAGGGCCGGGCAGGACGGTCCCATGGGCCGGATGTGGCCCGCGAGCCATAGTTTGCCCACCTCTGCTCTAGATGATGCCTGAGTGATTCCAGGAGTAGAGTGTCCTATGGATCTTCCCTCACATAAGCTGCCTCTCTGTGCTAAAAGGCCTCTGGAAGGATGTGGTAGGGATAAGCTGTGGTCTGAGGCTACCCTGTGGCATCCTTCTTAGAGTAGCCACCAGACTACAGAACACAGACAAAGGCTTCTGAAGGGGAACCCGTGTACAGGATCCTCAGGCCTACATCTGCATGTCCGAGTCTCATTGACCCCTGCCTAACCAATACTGCAACCACTTTGCCATATTTAGGGGAGCTCGCTCCAGTTTGTTTAAGTTACTGATGATTTATTTAATTTGTTGATTACATATGGCTTAGCCTAATTTTAATAAAGTGCCACATCATTCAAGAAACAGTCTGGCGACTACATTCTGGCACAGTTCTACACTGGTCAGAGATATCATTTATTTCCTGGAGTTTCCAGGTGGTGGCACCAGGCACTATTTGAACTCAGGGACACCAAGGCCACAGTTCTAGTCCCTGTAATGCCATACCTTGGATGTGAGGGTGGTTAGTGACTCCCTGGAGCTTAAGTACTGGGTTGAATAGGGATGATCTTAAGCATGCACTGAAAGTTAAGTGTGTGCTTAAATGCTTTGGTGAATTAGGGTTTAAATCCCCCAACCCTTGATTGATAGGCACCACAGTGCAAATCCTAACAGAATAAAGCATATATACAAAGATAAACAGACAGTTGAAGGATCAGCATTCCTTCTGCCATACCTCTGGTTATAGCCTAATGCAACACCTCTATTCAAGTCTTCCAAAGATTTTGCCAAAGTCCTCTTGCAAAGAAGGAAGTGAGATCCTGGTACTTCTAATGTAAAAAAAAAAAAAAAAAAAAAGCCAAAAAGCTGTATTATTCATTATTTGTTTAAAATATTGAGACTCTTTATACATAAAAAGATACAGTGATGGAGACAAAATATTTGCGGTTTGAAGCTCACTTTTAAGGGTGTGTCTACACTGCAATCAGAGGTGTGACTGCAGCACAAGTAGGCGTACCCAACCTAGCTTTAATCTAGGTAGCTCAAATAATAATAGTAGTGAAACTATAGTTACACTGCTATTGTTCTTCAAGCCACCTGGATCAATGTGGTTACAAGTGCCACTGTCACACCTATGATTGCAGGGTAGACATAATCCTGAGGGTATGTCAATATAGCACCTAGACACCCACAACTGGCCCATACCAGCTGACTCAGGCTTGCGGGGCTCAGGCTGCGGGGCTGTGTAGACTTTAGGGCTTGGGCTGGAGCTCGAGTTCTGGGGTCCTCCCACCTCGCAAGGTCCTAGAGCCCGAGCTCCAGGTCAAACCCGAAAATCTACACAGCAGTGACTCAGCCCCACAGCACAAGCGCCATAAGCCTGAGTTGGCTGGCAAGGGCCAGCTGCAGGCTTTTCTTTGCTGTGTAGACATACCCTGAGAATGCAATATTGATCCTGACACACACTATTTTACCTGGGCTTTACAAAGGTCTCAAAAAAAGAGAGAGATCTTACGTTCCAAATCATATGTCCTGCATTAACTCGGTATAACATGGTGAGTGAAGGATGGACTAGTAAGCTCATGGCTTACCTGTATCCCCATGCTTTTGGTCAGACCTTGAATATTATCTGAATGTAGCATTTTGTGGCACAATTTCTTTGTGCATATGTGTGAGAGAGAGAAATCATGGGAAAGGGTGTTAAAAAGAAGAAAGTAACTGCAGTGGATATTACAGGTCCTTAGTGTGTAATGTGTAAATTGATCCTAATAATAATATTTAAAATTATTATTGCCCATTACTTACATGATGATGGAGTTTGATATAAGTGATGCATTCAGCTGTTGTTGTACATAAACCCTTACTGATTAACATAATTTATCTAAGATTAACAATGGAGGTGCAGGCCTTTGCCTGCTGATTAATAACCATCTGAGAGGAGCTGATGGACCAAGGTGCAGCCAAGGACCATTAACCTCAGATTGTCATTAATCGCAGGAAAAATGTCCTGTACCAAGGTCATTATTGCTGTTATAAAATGCAAATGAAAAATAACATAGGTGTATGGATTTTTTTTGTTTTTTTGTTATAGCTGATGCGCATTCAATCGATGTGCACGGGGCATGACTAGAGAATTAATGGCCTGTCCTGCATACAAACCAATCAGCTGGAGATTAAATCATTTTTCAACATTCCATTTAGTTTACACTCTAAATTAAATGAATGCTTGGGGCACTTTAAATAAAGTGCTTCTGTAATATCCAAACAAAACAGACAAGTGTTAATATTGTGTTGAGTACATTTGACTTTCAGTGTGGAATATGAGACGTTTCTCAGTATTTCTTATGGAAAACATCACGGTTAAAAGTTATTTTGTTTATTTCTTTGCAGACTCTTATGTCTCAATTTAGATGTTGCCCTGTTTGCTTAGCATCATAAGGTACATGTAGTCAGGAAGGATAAGCTAGACACAACTAGCTAGCAAAATATACACCAACATAAAAGGGAAAACTAAATTTAAGAAATAGCGGATATGTTTTTTTAAAAGACAGGATATACGCAAACAAACAGAAAAAAGTTTCAAAAGCTGCTACAATTATTAAAGAGGAGGTAAGAGATTCCACAGCATTCTTACGAGATTATCCCAGGGGAACAATATGCAACATATATGGGTGTGTATATATGTTAAAGTTTGGAGTGCATCTAGTGTATGGCATTTTATAAAGGTGTTGTTAGCAACTCCCTAGTTAAAAAGCTGCATTGATTATTTAGTTAAAATAGGGTTTAAATTGTTTTCTTAGGCATGAAAAGAAATGTTGATTACAACCAAAATTCACCATTTATTCTCTACAATAAAAATTTAATTTTGTGGAAACTACAAATGTGTAGTTTAGGAGCCCAAAGGATCTTAAAATTACTCCTCTTTGAAATTCAGGACAGGAGTCTAACATATTAAATGTACTATAATATTGAGATGGATTCCTAATTCTTTTACAGTGTTCACACAACCTTATCATGCTCCAGAATGTTTACAGACAATGTGGAATAGACAATTTTCATAGGTATCTGTCTTGTCTGCTTATCTGCTTCTACCTGAATCAGAGGCTGGCAGCTGGAGAGACTGCCTCCTCTCCAGAAGTGGGGGCCCTGAGCCCCTGATTTTCCTGTGTGTTCCTCTAGATCATGAACTAGATGCTGGAGGTTACAACATGCAGGATCACGTGACCATCCAGCACCTCAGCATGTACCCACTGAAGGTGTGTAGATGAGAGCTGAGGACTGTCCAGCATTACAGAGTCCGTGGGTATAGACCAAATAATTCTCCATGCAGACAGACTAGCTTCTCAACCTTCTATTGTCCCGAGGGTCATCTGGGCACTGCTTTTCTCCCACAGCTGCTCCCACAACTGCTAGAGAGGTTCCCTATATTTGGGAAACAATATCTGCAGGAGCCCTTTCCCAGCAAGCCTCTTTCCCAGTCCCAGTGGGGTGTTGTTGTGTCACCCCAGCCTGACAATCTCATCCTGCAAAGGGGCCCTGCAATTTCAAAGCTGGTACTGCTGCCACAAATCTCAAACTACCTCTCTGCACCCACCCTCACAGAAACCAACATGACTATGTAAAAAATGTGGCTTTTGCATGGCTGCTAGCAACTGACTTCCATGGACCTATCTCTGCCCTTGAGCTGCAGAATGGGACCCAGTTTCTTAGCCATGCACCCCGATTATATTTTTACCCTTTGTCCCCATCAATTCTGACCCACATTTGTTGATCAGGTCCAAATACTCACCAGGGTCAGGCAGCCTATCTAGCCCACGCTACTACAGTTTCAATAAACTGTGGTGAACCAGTTGCCTCTTCCCTGCTGCAATACCTCTCTGTGGATTGGCACTCTATAAATATGGCACACAGACCAGGAAGCTCTGTACTGGAAGCTACAAGGAGCAATGAGTAGTACCCTCCCCAAGATCCTTGATGATGGCCATGTAATAGGTGCATAAAACTAAAGAAATACTCTGATTATGCATCCAGAGGAAATGTAGCACAATCAATACCTACACTGTTGGGATAAACTTCATCATACCAGCTACATAAAGATACATAAAACCACCGTGGAAGGCAGTTTTTTCCCAGAAGCCTTGTCTACATAATTTATTTTCTTTTATTGTATTTTTTTTTACAACCCAGTGCCTTTAAGTCACTCTCCTGCACTGCTCTCATGTGAACTGGTTAGGTTACAGATAAAATTTTCAAAAGCATATGAGTGACTTAGGAGCTGATGTTCCATTTTCAAAAGTGACTGAGGCACTTAGGAGCTTAGGGCTATGAAAGTCAATGGAATGTAGGCTCCCAAATTACTTAGGCACTTTGGAAATGTTTACTATATGCTGTTACTCTATGTACAAGACAAAGTCATTGTAGAATTTAGAACAGGCTAGTACTGCCTGCTGAAGGGTAAATGAAATAAGATTTAAGAATGGGCTGACTGGCGTAGAAAGGAAAAACACTGTCCTTTCACCTCTGATGTTCACTCCCAGCTTGATTCCAACTTGTAGTTCTACATGAAATACTGTGGGTTAAGTGGTTTCAAATCCATCCCTTGTCAGCAGTAAAGGCCACACCACAAATCAACCACATGCACTCAGCTTCTCTTATACATCTGCTCCCAGTCGTTTGAACACCAGTCTGAGTTCACAATCCTCATTTTTGGAGGCAGAGAGAGAGGGATTGTTTCTTAGGGATCAGGATTTGTAGGGTAGTTAATCCTGAACACACTGTTGCAACTGTAATGTGGCCCATGTATAATATTTTTAGATCTCTATAGGCTCTCCCCAGGAAGCTTTCTGTTTGAGGTCACCTTCTTATAGTTTTATCTGTTGTGTTTCCTGGTTTGGTGGATGAATGGTGGACTGGGCGCTGGTGGTAGATTAAGCTTTTATAATTTACTGTGGTGGTGGGTCCAAACAGAATTTGTGTCAAAGTTACCAGTGCCAGCTGTATAGAGCATAACTGAGACAGAAACTCACCATCCATCTCTTATTGTTCATATATGGTGTAGAACTAAATTCAGGTCCATTCCTCTGGTGTGATTTCAAATGGTCTGATCCTTTGCATCACAGCTATATATTAAAGATCTGCAGTCCATACATATCAATACTGCCTGAAATTTTTAGTCAGGTACATTCCAATTTTCAAATGTTTGCTTAAATTTCAGTATTCCATATTGGAAGGTTCAGACCGATACACATGGTAGGCACTGAACTACCTATTTTAAATAAATACCCAAATGCATGGCAGGTATGCAAGTGCATGGGCACCTTAATGCATTTCAGATCAGTCTACATAATTTTTTTAAAAATCTGAACGACCAAAGCAGGGCTGCCACCCAAACTGCTGAAGCAAAAAAAAAGCCGCCCAGACTGTGCCGCCCCAAGAATGGACGGAATGCCTCCCCTTAGCATGTGCCGCCCCTTAGCATGTGCTGCCCCAGGCATGTGCTTCCTCTGCTAGTGCCTGGAGCCCGCCCTGACCAAAGGCAGAGGTAGGCCCCTGAGTTTGAAAACTGACATGCAAGACTAAATTCTGCCCTAATATGCATGCACGCAGCTCACATTGCACATGTAACGGAGGGCAGAATCTGGCCCATCGTGTTTGACGGGGTGTGTGTGTGTGTGTGTGTTAGTTTTGTTACTTGACTTATAACTAAGACATGGTTACATTAAAAAGTCTTAGATTATGCCCCAGTTGTCTTTTATTATTACTGTGATGATCTGCTAAACAGGGGACTACAACTCCCATCAGGCCCCTCCTCACCACACTCTCCTTTCCTCTGGCCAGGTAATGGGCAAGGTCCTAAATATCAGGATGTGGCTAGGCTCTACTTGTGAGGCAGCAGCTGCATGGGAAGCTTGGAGCTGCAGATAAGCTGGAAGCAAAGAGGAATCCCACCCCACCCCTGAAACCATATGTAAAGCAGTGTGTGTGGAACAGGCTGTGGCTACTGGACGTTACAGCCGGGTGCAGGTCTGCATGGAGCTTATGGGGGAACAGCAGCAGTTAAGCAGGGAGCTAGTGCAGAAGAGCCCCAAAGAGAGACACTAACTGATCCTGGCATGGAAATCTGCAAGTGCATATTTACTTGAACAGAGACAGGACTGGAGAAGGCACCACAGGCACTAGCCCTGACTTTCAGTTGGACTGTTCCAGGGACCCAAATGGAATTGCTATTGCTCATTTGAATTGTAACAGTTTAAGCCTCTGTGCCCAGGATATCTGCCACCTTTCTTTCCCCTGCCACCCTAGTAATATATCCTTTCACTTAGCCTTGGGTCTGAGTGGTTATTGGGACCCACCAGGGCCTGTGCCTACAAGGCCTAGCTGCTGAAGCACCTACAGTGCTGGCCTGCGAGTCGCCTTACACCTGGCATGCTACTGGCACCTTAGGGCTTTGGTGTACTCCAGTCCAGAGCAACCCCAAGAGTTACATTATTATTATTAAAATACATTACCTGAAAAAAACGCATTAAGATGAGGCACCAGTTATCACATGTAGCTCAGATATACAAACCAACATAGGGACACATTCCCTGCTGGTGTAAATGGTCAGCACTCCGATGGAGTCAATGGCGCTGAGCCAATTGACACTGGCAGAGTATTTAGCTCATAGTATTCCAACATAGGTTTATATTACAAGCATTATTAACTAAGCTTCACATCTCCCTGGTAAGGCAGATAATGGATATCCATCACCGGCTGCTGAAAGTCAGCCATATCTGACGCTGGACACAGCAGCTGCCCAATAGTGCACAGCAAGACTCCTCAAGAGCTGGTAGGAAAAAACTCAATTTTTTAAAATTTCAACAAAAATTCTTAATAAAACACGTTGCTGGTTTTTTTTCAACAGGTTATAAATGGTTGAAATGTTTTGAAAATTCAAAAAATGTCATTACAATTTTTCAGCATTCGTTGACCAACTCTTGTAAAGGATCTGCTAAATGCTAATGTCCGGGTTCTAAATTACATACTCCCATGCCCAAGGTGAATTTTAACCATTCTAAAACAAGTGTTCGATATTGGTTTGTGAATTTGACAAGATCAAAGACTTTTTACACTACAAGTATACAGAGTATTGCCTGTAACAGCGTCTGTGTGTGTGGGGGGGTAATTTAAATTTTCTGTTTACTGCTTTTTTTTCTATATCAAGTATAGAATAGAAAAATAATACTTTGCACTTCTATAGTACATTTGCCTAACAACACCTGTATGATATGTGTAAATATTTATTATCCTTGTGTGAGTAGACCCGCCAGAGGTTGATAGACCATGGGTGAATCCTCTCCATCTGGCTAGAAGAAAGTAGGGTGACCAGATGTCCCGATTTTTAGGTCTTTTTCTTATATAGGCTCCTATTACTCCCCACCCCTGTCCCAATTTTTCACATTTGCTGTCTGGTCACGCTAGTAGAAAGACCATTGCTGCCTACCCTGAACACAAGGATTTGCAGGGAAGCTGGACTGGCACAGTTGTGAGAAATTAATTCCCGCATCGTACCATGAGAGGACGGTACTGGCAAGAGTCATGGTTGAGTCTGACAGTGAGAGTCAGGGTGTCTAAGAAAGGGGCTAGGATGAGCCCCGTGAGCCTTGAAACAAGCCATTCTTTAGACCTTCATTTTGAGCTTTGCCTAAGGGAAGACACCCTGTTGTGTCTCATCCATAAAGAGGCAGGACGTTCTCTACCATCAGAGACATGCAGAATTTGATCCTGGTCTGTTTAGCTTGTCACAATCCTTGTTTGGAAAATTGAGTCACGGAGAGGCTAAGTGCCTCACCCTTTGTTACACTGCCAGTCAGTGCTAGGGATGGACACGGGGAACCCGACTCTCCATTACCCTGTCCTCATAGAGTCCTTTGCACTGGTGCAAAATGGGTGTAAGATGCTACCATTCTGATGTGCACTTAGCTCTCCTTTTTTGCTTGTGTAAATAACCACCCAGGGTGCAGGGCAATGGAGAATCAGGCCAACAATCTCCTGACTCTCACTCATTTCTATGAGCACTAGAAGAAGATTTCTTCAATGATCCACAGAATTCTTGTATGTAAATTACTTAAAATTGTAAGCGTAGCTATCTACAGGTCTAATCCAAAGCCTACTGAAGTCAGTAGGTGTCCTTCCATTGATTCCAATGACCTTTGGATCAGGCCCTAACGTATGGTATGAAGATGCAAACTCTCTGTTAACACTAAAGCAACCTAATATATAACATTTGTGTGAGCTCTATGAGTGTAATCTTTGTTTGTTACAATAGTCCATGCTCAGTTTGCCCTGGTAGGTGGGGAGAGCACAAGGCATTCAACTCTCCTAAATGATTCTTTCCCACTAAGGTACCACTTTTTAACTCAGCAACGTTCTTGTATTACAGGATTTTCCTCTTCTAAATATTTGGCTGCACATTTTCATGAACAGAAAGATATCTCCTTTTTTTAAACAAGTTAAAACAGTCTGATTCATTCTGCAAAACTCGTCTTTCCCCTGTCGCTCCCCCCAGCCACATGCCCCACCCCCACTAATTAAATATCTCAGCTCCCAGAGCCATAGGACCTCAATGGTTCAATAACAGCCTGAGTCAATGTGTTACAAAGCTGCTTTTTAATTCATTCTTCATGCAAATGATATACAATTAGACCTGGTTAATCTGCATTCCTTTTGCAAACTCCATTGTTAATAGGATTTAAAAAAAAAAAAAAAAAGACCTTCAGATTAGCAAATCAGTGGTACATACATGCTATCAGATCGGTTACTGCTTAAACCTTTTGGATGGCCAGACATATGGCTGAAGCAAGCAGGGATTATAACTAGGCTTTAAGAAGTGTACATTTTGATTCTTGGGACATCTGACTTTAGAAGCTTTTCACCCTGTTTTCCTACCGGCATTGCTTGCGCCTTCCTAGATAAAGAAAGGGGGAAAATTTCAGCTTGGGTCTCTTCAGAGATGTAGGGGAAGGATCAAGACTTTAGGCTTTTGTGTGAGTGGTGGTGGGAGAAGGGGTAACACACATTCTTTCTGAGCTGAACTGGATTTTTAAACAAGTGAATGGACTGAAAATGGCAGATTGGAATGGACAAAAATAAAGAACACTAATGAGATACATGAAAAAAAAATTCTCTGCTCAGGAATGCAGGACTTAATAGAGTACTACTATCTTCTATATCACTAAGCAAACTAGAGTACATTGAAACAGATGTTTAAGCTTTGTTTCTCAGTAATATGCTATGAGATGTCTTTTAGAGAAAAATTCCCTTCCTGATTCTTGACAATGAATGGAATAGAAGGGCTCTGAGGCATCCAGCTTCTTGGAGTGGTGGGAGAGAGGACCACATGGCATCCTTTTGAAGATTCCTCATGCTAGATTATTAGGAAAAGGTTGTTGGGATTCTCCCTCCAGTTGGTACCACTCAGAGGCTGTGGCAACTCCTTGGGAGATTCTTACCACTGGATGGGGACAGTGTTAGAGTAGTGAGACCATGGAAAGATCGATCAGAGAGAAGGAGTATCATCCATGTACCCACATTCACTGTGGTCCTTCCTTTTCAATTTTCCAGTGCCCATTGTTTGTGAGAGGTGCCAGACTGACAAAGCTGGGGACTGAAATTCTTTATCCACAGGACAGCAGCAAGGCAAGGGACTTCGACCCTTCCCTCTGTCCATTCAATGTGAGTCCATGCTCCCTGGCCACTTAGCTTTTAGCCCTTTTGTCAACAAGGGTGTCGGTTGTGGTGATGGCTTTTGTCCACTAGGAACTGGAATGAGATCACCAACTCTGTTTATTTGGACCACCAGAGGATATTGATTTTCAATCACTGCCAACCATGTCTAGATTTGCACCGGTGGCCGGGAGGCAAAAAGGCTCTGTATCCCAGTGTGAATCGCTTTGAGCAGTCCAGTCCCTTTTTGTCACACCCATCCAAATAAATACCCAGGATTTAAGCACTAGCATATAACAGCCTTCTGCAGCTGAAAAGTGTTCTCTTAAAACAGGCATGGGCCTTCCAGTGCTACATGACAGCTGCTGATACGCCTTGACAGCTCCTCTCGCTTTGCCATTCCCCTGTTGTGATGCATAGCGATGAGAAGCAGGCTCTCAGGGAAGCGTTTGCATAAAATGTGATAACATGGAACTATGCCGGCATTCCTGAAAAGCATTCAGGCTGCATCAGCCAACAGAAATGGCTGCAGGCTTAGAAAGAGCATGCCGTGCTTCTCAGGGCTCATGGATTTCGCAGTCGTGTCTCGATCGCACAGGGAGAACTCTGTGTCTTGTGATATGCTTGGTTTTCCCTTTCCCCCCTTCCATCTTTTAGCTCTCCACTTAGGAGGTATAAAAGGGGTAGGACTGACATGGTGTTTCTGTTGATATTATCCCTTAATTATGTGGAAAGATGTTAAGTTAAAAAATACAGCCATCTTAAGAACATAAGAACAGCCATACTGCTCAGACCAATAGTCCGTCTAGCCCAGTATCCTGTCTTCCAGCAGTGGACGGTGCCGGATGATTCAGAGGGAATGAGCAGAACAGGGCAATTATTGAGTGATCCATCCCCTGTGGTCCAGTCCCAGTATGTGGTAGTCAGAGGCTTAGGGACACCCAGAGCATGCATGACATCCCCGACTTACTGCTTTAAGTACAGAGGTGAGTTTCCATTCCACTGAGCATACCCTGGCTGCTGCTTAGTGCTGCACTGCACTGCCAGCCACTGAAATGACAGCCTCGGCAGAGCCAGAGGCCAGCCTATCACCTCAGACATCACAGTATTATCATTAGCAGCAGTACCAGAATTAACAGCAGCACCCAACCAAGATCAGGACTCGTTATGCTTGGTACTGTATAAATGTCCCTGCCCTGGAGAATTTACAGCCTAAATAGAAAACACAGACAAAGGGAACAAAGGCACCTAGAGAGCAAATGACTTATCCAAGCTTACAATAGGATTGCGATAGAACTAGGAATAGAACCCATGTTTCCTGACTCCCCATGTTGTACCCTAGACAATGCTACCGCTCAGTGGACCCCATGGCTTCCCCCACTCCATCTCAGGCAGAACCTTTCCCTGCCCATTCACTCCCCATACTGTTCATTTTTGCATGAAATACAGCATGTTGGGTTTTTTTAATGTAATTTCTTGAGCCATGTGTACCCTTGAAGCCCAATCCTGCTGCCTTTGGAGTCAGTGGGAAAACTCCCAGCATCTGGATCAGGCCCTTCATAGACAGAGTACCAAAGTCCGAAGAACAGAAGAATGGCCAGACTGGGTCAGACCAATGGTCCATCTAGCCCATATCCTGTCCCGCCTATTTCCCCCACATGAAACAATGATATTTAAAGCACGCGGCAGGAGCCAGCACATTTTACATACATATCTATTAATATACTGAGCACAAATCTTGAGTCATCAAGGCCAGCACAGGAAACTTGATAGGAGCCCCAGGTCCACACCTAACTTGCTTATAAAATTATATTGCTCTAACATAGATAGATAGATAGATAGATAGATAGAGCACACAAACATTAACACATTTAAAAATTATTAGAAATTGATAGTTTGACTAGCTGCATTTGATCAGCCTTGTGCTCATGTTGCAGTTATAACAGGAACGTGTCAGATCCTCAGTTGGTGTCTGTGCTGATATACACCAGACGAGGCTCTGGCCCCAAAGCTGTATTTTAAGACTCCCCAGACTCATCTGATTCTGAGGCTGCCATTTTGATACCCCAAGTACAAGTGTATTACATCATATGATGTATTTTTAAAATAATGAACATTTTACAGTTTGATAACGTGTGAAATGTATAGTGCACACTGTCAGCTAGACACCCGGGTGCTTAGATCCTGCAGTGACAATGCCTTAAGCATGCCACTGATATAGGGGCTGTTTCTTACTGTGAGTCTGTACAAGTCATAGCCCAGTGCAGCCTTAAGCTCAGATGGGGCCTCTAGATGCTATTGTAATACAAAGAATGAATAATAAAAGAACTCTACTTAAAATATATGTGGGTCTGGAATCTCATCCTGTATCTCAGCTCCTACAAGTATATCCTTAGACTGTGGACTGCATTGACTGCAACTTATAAGGAGTCAAAAGTGTAAGTGATGGCAGAATTCAACCCAGCCAGATACACCATATGTAGTTCCAATAACTAGTAATTGCAAGGTCACAAAATTTCTGCCCTAAATTAGAAACCTAACGTATAAATCCAGAGTAATTCCACTAAAAATCAGTGGAACTACTTCTGATTGTAACTGGAAGCAGAATCTGACTTGGCAATTTTGATTCTCTAGATGTTCTAACCTTGTAACAAGACAGTGAAGCCTGAAAGTGCATGAGCAGAGATCTGATCTGTTTGAAATGTATTAATGCAAAGGTCAACGAGGGTTATCTGAGGAGATCAGAGGAATCACGGATGTGTAAGGGCTTGCATTACCTGAGGTGTGGACATTCTGGTATTCATAAAGCCTGATTAACTTCTCATCCACACCAGTTTCACCTGAGTGTAACTCCACTGCCTTTACTAGAGCTACTCCTGATCTATTGGTGTGAGAGGAGAATCAGGACAATAATGGTTATAAAAAAACCCCTTCAGGTGTAGAGAAATTAAAATCTTGTTATAGGTCTCTCCACCTCTCTCTGCTTCTTGGGCCACATTTGTGGCACTTATGTCATTTTGGCCTATTTTAGTTCCAGGTAGAAATGTTGCAAAACAGTCTTTCTTAAGAAATCTCAACAGTTCCAGCCAGAACCCCCAAGCACAGAAACAGACAAAAATAGCAAATAATTCTTTGGAAAAAGTACGACAAACTTTGTAGACCCTCAGAAAAGGTTGGGTTTGGGTATGAATTTGTGGTAAAGTTTCAGATTGATGCTTGGCTTTATCTATATCAGTTTACCAGTCCCTATTGAGGAAGGTTTTCCAGAGTCTAGAATGCCTGTTTTTATGAAGGTGGCACTTAGAAATGACTTTCCACTATAATTCCAGATCAAGTTAGAAAATACCCATTTGGGGTCCAAATCTCCTTGCTGCAGATGCCGTGCTCCTCTTGCACCTCTGGTCTCTTTTTTGTCCTTATCTTTATTTACCACTGATCCTGCAATCCTTGCAAAGACAAAACTCTCATTGACTTTAATAAGATTTTTGCCTGAGCATGGACAGCAGGATCTGGCCCATACTGTGACAAAACAGAGCTGCTCAGTTCGCAACCTAAAGAATGGGAAGGCTGGAAATGGATCATTAGTGGAAACCAATCTTGCAGCCAGAAGCGACCTGAAATCATTCTTGCATGGGAATGTTTCCCAGAGCCCATCTCCTGCAATGTGTGCGCCATGCATGTCATCAGCTCTGTCACTTTCCTGCAGGGAATTACTAATGGGCTGGGATCTCTTCTTCTCCCCTCACTGCCCTTTCAAGCTGGTCATGGCCATCCTCATAAATCTGCCAGGTTGCTGACAGCCAGACTGCAGGCTCACAGGGGCTCAGGGGACTTTGAGTGATATTCCTTCTGTTCCAGCTCTTCGCGAGACAGCCATTGATTTAGGAGGAAGAGTTTCCTTTTACTTGCTTGAATTAAACAAAACAAAAAAGGGGCAAGGGAGGAGGTCGAACAGTGCCACCATCGTCTTCTGTGTTGAAACTTCGGCAAGTGCAGGAGGCTTCCCTGGAGAACGATACATTCTCTACACTGAAAGGAGCAAGCAGAGACCAGAGGGAGAAATAGACCAGAGCACTCCACTATTTTTCCACTGGATTTGATGGTGTGTCACACTGACTAAAAGCTTTGCCTTCATGCAATGTCTTGCTAGGGAAGAACAATGTATTTAATTCATACACATGTCCATAATGAACAGTCATAGCAGGTAAAGTAGTCTCAAGTCAAAACAAATTTTCTCTTGACCTTGGTCCTCTGAGGTTAATTTCAGCTAGGAATATCTGTAACACTCTTACTGCACCACTGAGCCCTAATCGTTCAAGCATACATTAGCCATTATATTCGTTATATGGATGTTTTTAATGGCACTGTCTTAAGCCAAAGGAAAGCAGCTTGATCTTATCTGAGAAACTATGGTAGGGCTGCTACTATAAAGTTAGGCTGAGCAAAAATGTTATGTACTATTGAACACACATTACCTGGAACTCATTTCAGCTTGGAGATCCAAATATATTAATCCTAAAAGAAGCTGAGAAGATCAATGGGATTGCATATCCAGCTTTGTCATTCATAATAAGGGAGAGACAAAGTAGGTGAGGTAGTCTCTTTTACTAGACCATCTTCTGTTGGTGGAAGGTACAAGCTTTCAAGCTACACAGAACTCTTCTTCAAGTCTGGGGAACAAAGCAGAGCATCTGAACTAAATACAGGTTGGAACAGATTGTTAAGCAGAAGAGGTAACACATGTTGGAGGTGGTCTCTTGACATGAAGTGGGCAACTGGGGGTTAGATTGTTATGTATGAAGTGTTTGAAGTGGGGAGTTCAGGGTAGCAGGCAGTGTCATGTGTTACAAATTATTGTAATGAACCATAAAAATAGTGTCTCTGTTAAGTCCATGGTTTTGGTATCTAGCAGAATTATAAATTTAAGTTCCCAGGCTCGCCTCTTGAAAGTATTTTGCAGGTTTCCTTCGGGGAGAAGTATTGAAAGATCAGATAGAGAGTGATCGCTTTGTGAAAAGTGTTTGCCCACAGATAATGGCATGTTTTTGTCTTTTATCTTCTATGTCAGTTCATTTGAGCGCATAGTGAGTGTCTGGTTTCACGCACACAGTTTTTATTGGGGCATGTAGTGCACTACATGAGGTACATCACACATTGTGATAGGCATGTGCAGGACCCATGGATCATGAAAGGTGTGTTCTAGAGAGTATTGATCATTGTAGCAGTGGAGATATTTCTGCAGGTTTTGCATCTGTTGTTCTGGCAGGGCCTGGTGCTGCTTTGAGCTGGTGTGTTCTGGTCTATAAGGAGGTTATGTCTGATGATGAAATTAGCAAGGTTGGGGTGGGGAGCTGTTTGAAGGCCAGAAGAGGAAGTGTGGGGAAATTTTCTTTTAGGATGTGGTTCCCATTAAATATAGATTGTAATTGTTTGATGATACCCTGTATGGATTCCAGTGTGGGGTGGTAGGTGACAACAAGAGGTGTGTGGTCAGTGTGTTGGGGGGTGTTTTTTTTTTTTTTTTCAAGTATTGAAGCAGGTTCTCCTGGGGTATTTGGGTGGCCCATTTCATGATGTACTATACTTCTCTGATGGAATGTCCTTGTTTAGTGAAGGCAGTTTTAAGTGTGTTTGAGTGTGTATTCTGGACTTTCTGTTTGGAGCAAATTCTGCAGTATCTGAGTGTTTGGTAGTAATTAACAGATTTTTTGGTGTGTCTGGAGTAGTTGCTGGATCTGTGGAGGTAAGTGTGGGTTTCTTGCAGATAGTTGTTTATAGGGTTCCATTGTTTAAGCTAATCATGGTGTCCAGGAAGTTGATGCTAGTGTGGGAGTACTCTAAAGGAAGTTTGATGGATGGGTGGTGGTTGTTGAAATTGTGATAGAAATCTATGAGGAAGTTTAGCTCTTCTGTCCAGAAGATGAAAATATCATCAATGTCTCTCAGGTATATCATTGGTTTGGTGGTGTATTTTTCCATAAATTCTTCAAGGTGGCTGATGAAGAAGTTGGCATATTGGGGAGATATCCTAGAACCCATGGCTGTTCCCATGGTTTGGACAAAGTGTTTGTTATTAAATGTGACATTGTAGTGGGTGAGGATGAAATGGTTGAGTCTGGGGAGCTGTTTTGGATGGATTTCCAGGAGTTGTGGATTATCTAGTATGTATTTGAGGCATGCAGCCATACTGTCATGGTGAAGGATATTGATTTATAGGGAGTTGACATCCATGGTGGCAAGGATGGCATTCTGGGGGAGGTTAGTAATGTTGTGGAGTTTCTGAAGAAAGTATTGTCTTGGAGGAAGCTGGCCCTTTGTGTGGTGAGTGGTTTAAGGATGGTTTCTATGAGTCCTGATATTCCTTCAATAAAACTGTTGTGGCCAGACATAATGGGCCTGCTTGGGTTCCCTTGTTTGTGTATCTGAGGAAGCATGCAGAAGAGCCCTGGGCTGGGTTCATGAGGGTTGAGGTTCTAGAGTGTTTCAGGGAAGGATTTGATGGTATCTTTAAATTCTTGGGTGAATTTTGGTGTGGGGTCTTCTTTGACTTCTTTATAGTAGGTGGTGTCTGAAAGTTGTGTGTTGGCTTCATTGACGTAGTCATCATGATTAAGGACTACAGTAGTGCTCCCTTTGTCTGCATGTTTGGTCACTATCTGGTAATTGGATTTCAGGGACTATATAGCTATCCTCTCCGTGGTAGAGAGACTGTGGTGGATGAAGCGTTTATTCAGGATTTCATTGTCAATTTTTTTCCTGAAGCAATCTATGTAATGATCCAGTGTGTAGTCTCGTCCACTGGGGGGATGTCCAGTCAGATTATCCTTTTTTTCTTATGACTGTTGGTGGGGATGTGATGGCTGTGTGTGGTATTGTCTTTGTTGTAAAAGAATTCCCTGAGCCAGAGTTGGTGGAAGACTTCATCTAGTTCTCCACATGTTAGTATGGTATCAGGTTGTGTGGTGGGGCAGAAGTTCAGTCCCTTGGAGATACAGACATTTCAGTTCTGGTCAGGGGTAGTTTTGATAGGTTGAGAACACTGGTCTTGTAGTGTCCGTGTGGTGGTGTCTTGGTTTCTCCTGGGGAGTAGTGTTCTGTTGGTTGTGGAGTTGTTGTAATTGGTTCCACTTTTTGTTTTTGTATTGGATGGTTGTCATCAGGCATTTTCTATAGTTTTTTGAGTTTCCTGCATGATCTCTAGATAGGTTTCTTAATTTTTTTTCCAGTGTGTGGGAGCATGTGATGATCTCTTGTTTGAGTATGTAAGGTGTGGGAGACTGTTCCTCAGCTTTTCTGATGTCCTTCTGCAGAGCTGTTCAGCATAGTATGAATTGTATGTAGTGGTCAGAGGGTTATAGATGGTAAGTCCACTGGGGATGATGTTGTGTTTCTTTTAGAGTAGCAGCCGTGTTAGTCTGTATCCGCAAAAAGAAGAACAGGAGTACTTGTGGCACCTTAGAGACTAACAAATTTATTAGAGCATAAGCTTTCGTGGACTACAGCCCACTTCTTCGGATGCATATAGTTGTGTTTCTTGTATTTACTCAGGAAGTAGATGTCACTGTTTAGTCTGGCTTCCTTCTTCTTCATGTTGTGAAGTTTGCATTCATAATAAGGGTCATACTGGATGAATCTCAGAAGGTTTGGAGGTTCCATTTGGATGGATGCTATCTGAATATCTCTTGGAATGCAAAATTTTGATGGAAATTGTGCAACAACTTGATAATATAAATACCTTAGAAACTGCCTATACAGCTAAGAGCTTGGGTAATAAACAAGGTGAGTTGGAATTGTTCATTTATGGCCGTAGATTGGACCTGGTTGATCTAACAGGAAACTATTGGGAAGATTCACATGAATGGAATTTTAAAATAAATGGTTCTAATCTATTTAGGAAGGATCCCAAAAGCGACAGGAAAGGGCACTCTATGTCAAAAATGGCTTTACCTGTTTCCAAACTACTGACAGCTTAGAAACAAGTGATTTTGAATGCTTATGGATCAATTTCCTAATAGATAAAGCCCATGAATGGGTACTAATGGATGTCTGCTATCGACTACCACATCACACTTGAGAACAGGAGGACTGCCTCCTTAAGTACCTGTCTATAATGGGTAGGAAAAAGAGTTGTGAGATCATGGGGAACTTCTATCCAAATGACATATGCTGGAGGTCTCTTGCTGTCAGTACTAAAACATACTCAACATTTCTAAATATTATAGATGACAATTTCCTAACTCAAAAGTGTTACATCCAACATGTGGGTGGGAATTCTTTATTAGGCCTTGTCTTGACAGATAAGAGGAATTGATCACAGCACTAAAAATAAGTAGTTGCTTAGGTGCAAGTGATCATGACTTGTTATGTACAAACAGAATAAAGTCCAAACCAGTTTACACACACATGAGAGTGTTTTAAAAGGGCCAGTTTCACCAGGCTGAAAACAATTATCATCCAAATCATCTGAGAGAAGGAATTGAAACAGAAAAATGTGAATGACAATTGGGAACTGTTTAAGAAAAGTTAGATGCCTGCAAGTCACCTGGGCCTGATGAAATGCATCCTAGAATACTCAAGGAGCTAATAGAGGAGGTATCTGAGCCTCTAGCTATTATCTTTGGAAAGTCATGGGAGACGGGAGAGATTCCAGAAGACTGGAAAAGGGCAAATATAGTGCCCATCTATAAAAAGGGAAATAAAAACAACCCAGGTAACTACAGACCAGTTAGTTTAACTTCTGTGCCAGGGAAGATAATGGAGCAAGTAATTAAGGAAATCATCTGCCAACACTTGGAAGGTGGTAAGGTGATAGGGAATAGCCAGCATGGATTTGTGAAGAACAAATCATGTCAAACCAATCTGATAGCTTTCTTTGATAGGATAACGAGCCTTGTGGATAAGGGTGAAGCGGTGGATGTGGTATACCTAGACTTTAGTAAGGCATTTGATACGGTCTCGCATGATATTCTTATCGATAAACTAGGCAAATACAAATTAGATGGGGCTACTATAAGGTGGGTGCATAACTGGCTGGATAATCGTACTCAGAGAGTTGTTGTTAATGGTTCCCAATCCTGCTGGAAAGGCGTAACGAGTGGGGTACCGCAGGGGTCTGTTTTGGGACCGGCTCTGTTCAATATCTTCATCAACGACTTAGATATTGGCATAGAAAGTACGCTTATTAAGTTTGCGGATGATACCAAACTGGGAGGGATTGCAACTACTTTGGAGGACAGGGTCATAATTCAAAATGATCTGGACAAATTGGAGAAATGGGCTGAGGTAAATAGGATGAAGTTTAACAAAGACAAATGCAAAGTGCTCCACTTAGGAAGGAAAAATCAATTTCACACATACAGAATGGGAAAAGACTGTCTAGGAAGGAGTACGGCAGAAAGGGATCTAGGGGTTATAGTGGACCACAAGCTAAATATGAGTCAACAGTGTGATGCTGTTGCAAAAAAAGCAAACATGATTCTGGGATGCATTAACAGGTGTGTTGTGAGCAAGACACGAGAAGTCATTCTTCCGCTCTACTCTGCTCTGGTTAGGCCTCAGCTGGAGTATTGTGTCCAGTTCTGGGCGCCGCATTTTAAAAAAGATGTGGAGAAACTGGAAAGGGTCCAAAGAAGAGCAACAAGAATGATTAAAGGTCTTGAGAACATGACCTATGAAGGAAGGCTGAAAGAATTGGGTTTGTTTAGTTTGGAAAAGAGAAGACTGAGAGGGGACATGATAGCAGTTTTCAGGTATATAAAAGGGTGTCATAAGGAGGAGGGAGAGAACTTGTTCACCTTAGTCTCTAAGGATAGAACCAGAAACAATGGGTTTAAACTGCAGCAAGGGAGGTCTAGATTGGACATTAGGAAAAAGTTCCTAACTGTCAGGGTGGTTAAACACTGGAACAAATTGCCTAGGGAGGTTGTGGAATCTCCGTCTCTGGAGATATTTAAGAGTAGGTTAGATAAATGTCTATTAGGGATGGTCTAGGCAGTATTTGGTCCTGCCATGCGGGCAGGAGACTGGACTCGATGACCTCTCGAGGTCCCTTCCAGTCCTATAATCTATGAATCTATGAATCTATAAGAATATTTTACTAACTGCCCAGAAAGCCACAATCCCACAATCGAGAAAGAAGGCTACATTGTTTCGTAATCCAACCTGGTTTCGAGGGGAAGGGAAAGCAACTATAACATTTTAAAAAAACATATTTAACTGTAGCCGGGTGACCTGTCCCATTAAGGGCCAGGGGCCTGAAGTCAGCCAGCTCCCTCCAATTAGCCCTACCTGCCACACCTGGATGGAGTTCAGGGGTTTCATTAGTAGAATAAACTGGGTATGGAGAAGCTGATTCCCCTATAAAGAGCAGCAGGAAGCTGTAGAGAGAGGCAGCGAGATTGAAGCTGGAGTGAAAGACTTTAGCAGGGAATGGCTGCTGGGAGTGAGTAAGCTCCAGCAGGGAATCCTCAGTCTTCAGGGAAAAGGGCTCTAGACAGGGAAGGCCTGGAGGACCCCCACCAGGAAAGACAGGGAGTTTGGATTTGATGAACATTTAGGAACTTTATTTTAGGAATAATTTTGTTATTTTATTTATTTTATTTTATTTAATAAAAAAGGAGGGGTTTTGCTGAACCAGAGAAGAGTTTGTGTTGGTAGTTTGATTGAGAGAGCCCTGAAAAGTGGGGAAACTTAGGCAAGGCACCTGCAGAGCAACCTCAGGCTAAGAGAGATGCTCAGGTGGTGACTGAATCTGTTACAGTAACAAATGGGAAAAGGACAACTTGCTAGCCGTTAACTTAAATTACAAGTTTGGAAGAAGATTGATAAGGGAAGCAAGAGGATACTCCTGGAATACTTTGTCCAGTTCTGATGTCCACAAATCAAGAAGGATGAAAAAAAGGAGAGGGTTGAAAGAAGAGCAAGGGGAATGATTAGAAGTTTGGAAAATATGCCTTATAGCCAGGGGTGCTGGAGCAATTTGTATAGTGGGGGTGCTGAGAACCACTGAACCAAACTGTAAACCCTGTATATGATGGAAACCACTTCAAGCTGGTGGAGTGCCAGCACCTATGCTTATAGCGAAAGACTCAAGAAACTCAATCTATTTAGCTTATCAAAGAGAAGATTAAGGAGTGACTTGATCACAGTCTATAATTACCTACATCAGGAACAAAAATTGAAAATAGAGTGGTCTTCAATCTAGCAGACTAAGGTATAACAAGATCCAATGCCTGGAAGTTGAAGTTAGACAAATTCAAATTCAAAATAAGGCACAAATTTTTAACAGTGAGGGTACTTAAACTAACCATTTGAACAACTTTCCAAGGTTGTGGTGAATTCTCTATAACTGAAAATCTTTAAATTATAGTGGATGTTTTTTCTAAAAGATATGCTCTAGTTCAAACAGAAATTAATTCAGGGAAGTCCTATGGCCTATACAGGAAGTCAGACTAGATGATCACAATGGTCCCTTCTGGCTTTAGGATTTCTGATCTCTTGTAATCTCTGAAATATGCTGATTGATCAAGAGATTGATGTCTGGTACCTCCTGCTTCTTGTTAGACTGAAAATACAGTGAGAAAAGCCTAAGCCCAAGAAATTGCAAAAATACATAAAAATGAAAAAGAATGGCAGAAGATTTAGAGTAAGGACAGTCTTGAGAGTAAGGCACTGGACTGGAAGTCAGAAGATTTGGATTCGATTTTTACTGATTTAGGGAAGTCACCTAGATCCTCTGTGCCTCAGTTCTCCATCTTTAAAATGTCAATAAAAACACTGCTGTTGTCTGTCTTTTTTAACTAGACCATAGGCTATTTTGGGCAGGAATTCTCTCCTACTATGTGTTTGTACAGCACCAAGCACAATAAGGTCCTGGTCATGGTTGGTGCTACTGTAATACTGCTACTCTAATAAAGTCTTTCCCTCCAGCCATGTGATGTTAAGATAGAAGTAGGGAAAAACACTCTGTGGGAATTTCAGTAGTTATTGAACAGATCCAAGATTATGTCTTACAGGTTTGCAAAACTGTCGTAGTTGCAACTGAAGAAAGGGTTAGGTAATATGAAATGCGTCACATCACATAAAGCTTCATGACTTCATTTTGCTTCATTGTGCAATTTGACTGAAGGTGGATACAAACTTCAGTTTTAGCAAGAATGCAAGGAAGTCGAACGTTTTCACCAAATTCTGACAATCCTGGCTTTTGGGAAAATATGTGAAATTCCATTACGCTCAGTAATTTACAGGGACATAACTTGTAAAGCAAAAAGATGTTTATTTTCATGGTTGTGGAAGAGAAAGTATGTGGGAATTCCTGACATGCACTAAGATCCATTACATGGGAACACGACCGGAAGGATGCCACGTTATATCAGCTTGTGGGAGCTCTACATGGAGCAAAAGATTTAACACAAATAGTTGCTGGAAAAGAAAACTCAAGGTAACCACTGTGTTTTGAGAGTGATATGTGCTCTTCGGCTAAATTCTATCACCCTCACTCATGTTGAAAGGTAGTTTACTCTGTCCCGTTGACACCAATGGGTCTACTCATGGAGCAGGTTACTGTTCAACATGAGCAGAGGAAAAGTGGGAAAGGCTGACCCTTAGAAGCAAAGAATTGTTTTGGCTGGAAAGGGCTGCAGCTGTATGATGGCCCAAGGGTTAAAGTTCCATGCAAGTGCAGCCCGGAAAGGAAAGGAAACTGGGGAAAGGCCAGCAGCAGCACAATCCAAAGCAGCAGCTTTTTATAAGGGTGAGCGCAAAACACCCAGGAAGGGCAGAATCTGGGTGTCCCTCCTTTTGATCCTATTCTCAAATGACAACATGATTAAAGACAGAGTGAAAGAAAGGCCCTCCTGCAGGGGGCAAAGGGGAATCAAACCACTAATGGAAACTGTCACAGAGGAGATAGAAAGTTTAAAGAAAACATGCCCCTCTCTCCCACAGGGGGTAGGGACTGCTGGTGAACCCAGTGCCAACAGAGACTGAACACAAAAGCAGAGCTATAAAACAAGAAATAGAACAGAAGTTAAAAATAAGTGACACCTCCTCTTTTCGCAGCCATATGTACTGGGAAACCAAATAATACAATTCGGCAGTTCTGGGTAGAATTGTCACCAAAACCCCACAGGATTCTCCCAAGGATGGGTTCATGTGTTAAAGAACCCTCGACTTATTTTAGGTATTGTGTCATCATAATATCACAGTGAAGCCACTGGAAGTAAGGCATGATTCTATCACCCTTACATTGAGCTATGCCTCACTCCGAGAGAAGTCACATTAAGTGCAGTGAGAGTACTTGCAGAGTACAGTACTACTGAATATGAGAAAGGGTAGTAGAATCCCTAAGGTCCATACTGATGTGTCTTCACTATGGGCTAGATTCTGCCACACTCACTCACACTGAGTAGTGTCTTACTCGGTGATTATTGCAGTTGATTCCAGTGTTATTCGTCATGGAGTAAGGAACTACTGAGTGTGTGTGAATATGATGGAAGCTTAACCTTTGCAATTTCATTGCTGCAGTATGGAATAATATTGAAGCACAAAGTGAGGATTCAACATCAGGGCAGGAAGATACAAATGTTGTGATGTTATGCCATGACATCATAATGCCATGACATGACCACACAGGGGGAATATAAAGACATGGTAGACCCAGATCTGGAAGAGCCTACAGTACAAAGCTTCTCCTTTTAGATATTTTGAGTATACGGGTCTATATCAGCTTCTGTCTTCTCTTTCAGAGATGGGTGACATGATAAAAGCACCTTAATGCTATATAAAGTGGCAGTAACATTAGTAATGCCTTGCACAGTAATAGTACTTCCTCTCCTCTTTACCTCTCTTAGCACATAGGGCTGATGCTGAGGTATGAAAAGAAGGACAAATTTGGTATGTTAGCCAGAGAAAGCAATAGGGAGAAATACTGCTGTTAAAATATACAAGCTGTAATTACTTAATACTTCTTTTCTGTGTCCATAACTTCTCTTTATCATATGTTCTCTTTTCCTTTTCTCATCTCCCATTTCCTTCTCTGTCCTTTCCTTCTGTTCTCCATCTCCACATTTGCTCTCTCTTTTTTTCCCTTCCATACTCAACACACTTCACTCTTTCCCCTCCCTCCTTTCCTTATCCCTTCAATACCTAAAATGTTTAATTGATGACATTGCAGTAGTTGCAATGACTTGAAAAAATCCTTTCCATTTCCCTGAACAGAACTTTCAAACAGCTGAGGTACAGAAAACCACTGAAAGATCCATCTCAGGTTCTACAAAAGAACAAATGTGTCCTGTGATATGACATTTAGGCCAATATTTTCAGGTGTCTACTAATTTGGGGTCTCCAACTTGACACACCTTAAAGTGTCTCAAATTGGGAACCTAAAAATGAATGTACTCACATTTAATAGACACTTGAAAATGTTGGGCTTGGAGTATTTTTCAGTTCTATGTACATCTCCAGTAGAACTGGATGTATTCGTTGAAGTTACCTGAACTGAATTTCAGAGCCACATTCTTCCCCGCAGTTACACTCCACTGAGCCCAATCCCAATGAATGTAAACTAGGGCCTAATGTGGCCCTTAGAGTGTAAGTCTCCCAGTATTGGAGGCCCAGTTCTCTGATAATGCAATGCTATGCTAACTTGTTTATTTCTTCAGTGGATGGAAGGATCAGCTTGACCCAGATATCAGTGACAGCAGCAGCAAAGACTAGTACAGTGTGTTGATTTAAAAATCAGAGGAAAGCTGTTAAAGATGAACATTTTAAGATGGGAAGTCAATACTTATGTTAATAAGCTGAACAACATTCTCACCCTGTTGGGTCCCTCGTCCTGCTCTTTCCCTTTCTGTAGAAGAAGGTTTGGAGAAAGAGGGGAAGGAGGTCATTTTGTAGCTCCTATATTTGATCTCTCTTTGCTGCTCTCCCTTTTTTCACTTCTTATATTCTTCTTCCCCCGGTCTACCCCCCACTCCACTTTACTGTCCCTTAGCTTTCCTCCTCCTTCAACAAAAAGAAGGAATGTCCAGCTTTATAATCAAAGTATATAATATACGTATCAGCTGAGATTTCCAGAGCTACCTAAGGGATTGGACATCCAGTTCCCATTAATTCTGTGTATCCAAACCCCTAGGCAGCATTGAAAATTACTATTATTCTTACTTTATATCATAGCATCTAGGAGCCTGTCATAGACCAGGACCCCAGTGCTGGGCAGTGCACAAACAGAACAAAAAGACAGTCTCTGGCCCAAGGAGCTTGCAATCTAAGGCTTAGCCTCACAGTATAAAATACAAGGAGGACAATCGATTAGAATAGCCAAACAGTTTTTGGCCATCCTTAGAAAATGCCTAATTCATTTTTTGTTCTCTGCTGCCTGTGCAACCTTCATGATAGCTGGGTTTTTTCAGTGCATTTCTCAGAGAAGTCTCCCCACATCACAGAGCCATTAGCATCATTTCCATAAAACGTAGCAGTCTCCGTGGATAGCCAAGCACTGAGTGACTGCAGAGGCTGAACTATGCTTTCCCCACTGGAATGGTTGGGCTGATCAAGTTTGAGGCGTACTGGCAGGGGGCTGTGTGAGAATTCCTGAGCTTCCTAACCTGTGCGCTAGCAGGATAAACAGAAGACTTCTGTCTCCTGAGCGGTCAGCCTGGCACTTTTTACAAGCACCAAAGTCAGCGTTAAAAAACAAACAAACTAAAAAGATGCTGCAATAAGCTGAATTTGAACTTCGACCGTTCTTGCCCACGACACACCTCCCTGGCTGTGATGCAGCACACCCCTCTCTTTTCCAGCTGGGAGAAAGCAGCTTTCTGTGATGAAAAAAGCACTCTGGGGTTGGTTCTCTCCTTTTCAGAGCTCTTACCCCACTCTCAGATTTTCAGGCCCTCTGTATTTACAACTCTTCTCCAAACCCCTTTGTGACAGCCTTCTCAGACCTGCCTCTCACAGCAGTTTCCATAGAGACTCTCGAGATCTTTTGCCAAAGGGATTTAAATAGTGTCAACAAGTTGCCTTTTATTTCTAAGACACTTTAGAAATGGAAGAAATATGGACCCACGAAAACAGGTATTTCTAGAATACCCAGTGTAGATGAATAGATTTCCTGGCATTGTCTCTCAGCTAAAAGTGTTAGTTCTTCCAACTGCGGAACACAGGAAAATGTAAAGGTCTGATTTTGGGTGGTGTTTCCTTCCATAAGGTGCTGTGAATAGGATTCTTTAGTTTCTAGCGCACATTGAGAACTTGTGGCATTGGAGTTTGGCATCGGCACCAAGCTATATCAAGTGGTATTTACCTCACTAATACCTTTTGGGGTTGTTTTATTATTTCCTAAGCTCTTCAGTGAGAGCTTGCCACTAAGGACATATGCATCAGAACCCACCCACCCCTTCTGGTAAATAATGAGACCTTCCATTGACAGGTGTGACCCTGTGGGTTGCTTTAACCTATTTTTCAGCAATACAAAGAAGGGTGCGGCTGACTTGATGACAAAGGGGCAGGAGCAGCACATTGCATAAAGCCTGGGGAGCAAATTTGGACTTGCTCAGCAATTCGCTAGTTGCACTTCAGAGGCAACTTACATGGTGCAGCTCTGCGTGCTCATAGGGAGAAGTTGCATAGGTATTAGACTAACCCCTCCACATACCCTCAGTGATGTTATAGAAGAGATGTGTTGACAGCTAGAGTTAGCAAATTTGTTTTAGTAAACAATGTATTTGACACATTTTGCTTTTATTTCTCTTCAATTGTTCCTGAGCCCACTTTGTGTTTTATGATTGTGTCTGTTATTCAAAGTTATTTGGTGAATGTTTCAGACAAACAAATTTCAGCCCTTACATGGCTGGGAAGTGGGAACTATATTTGTTGCATGTATTCACTGTTGGTTGGTTGTTATAACTGCTCACACGATTGGCTGCTATATTCCCAAACTGCATGAATGTATTAGTAATAAATGAGGAAGTGTGTGATCAAATCAATGGGTCTTCTATTCTCTCAAGGAAGAGGATAGGAGCAGTCTGTGGTGTTAGGAGACGCAAAGTTAGCAGACCATGCTGGTGACACCATAGGCTAGTGGGACATTGTAGGCTGAAGTCAGATTTAAAATTAATTTTCGCTGATCACATTCACACTGATGTGGCATGTGCATACATGGTCCCAACCACAAAAGATGCAGCCAGATCTTTGTCTGGCTTTTTAAATTGTCAGTCTAGCAGAGATCTGGCCAGAGGGCTTGCACAGACTTAGCTGCAAAGGGTGTGGTCACATACCTTTGGTCATTTTATTTACCTGCACCAGTATCAGGACTATGGCCTGGGGCTTGGGTAGAAAGACTCTCCCTTTGGTTCTGTAGTATTGTTAAGCAAGGTACAAATGTATTTCATATGTCTACAAAGTGCATTTATTGAATGTACCGGTCTCAGCAGTTTTTTCCACCCATGAACATTCCCCCATCATTATTGTAGATGATTACTGTAGAATAAATTCCTTTTAGATACACATATGTTACAATTATCTGAGTCACATAACAGAAGCAAAAACCTTTAGATCTGATATTTTTTTAGAGGGATCTTGATCAGTGTTTCTTTTTAATAACTGTGCCTGCATGTTTGCACCTACTGTTAATTGTGGACAACTGGGATTGAACATGAAAGTTACCTTAGCAAAACCCCCAATTCCTTCATGCAAGATTGGCCAGGAAAAAACTCCACTGAATAAAATTATTTTTAAAGTACAGATTATCGCAAAATCCTACAAGTGAAGAATGTAGAAACCTGTTAATTCATCTTGTTTTCATTCTTCCTTCTGCCCTTCTCTTGAACTTTACATGGCTTTTTTTCCTCCACTTTTGTCAGTGATGGGAAATTTCTAATCCAACATGCTGGATGCATCCCTATTTGAAAATGAAAAGGAAACACATTTGCCCTGAGATACACTTAGGGGCATTTGTTACAGCCAAGACAGAGTATCAAAGTTCATCCCACAGCAGAGAGACTTGTGGCGAGAGGTAACTGCATTTGTCCCCTTTCTCCTGGCTGCTAATTATAGCTGAGCAGGTCAAAGCTGTCAAATGTTGCCACATTTGCTTGAGCTGGAGCTACAAAAAACACCCCAGACTTGGATTCAAGGGCAGCGCATCCCTTGTGTATTGTCTGAGTTGACCCTTTCACAAAAACAGAGACATTGTGAAGTGAGGTCAGAAAGGTATAAAGCCAGCTGCTAAACGCACTTTAAACTGTAATGCTGTCTGGAGAAAGAGAAGTGATTTAAAGAACATAACATTTTAAATAAAGCTTCAAAAACTAGGCCGTCTTCTGATCTGACATCAGTTTTTCTGCTAGTGTAACTCCATTGACTTCAATGAAAGTATTCCTGATTTTCATTTGTGCAAGTGAGAGCAAAATCAGACTCAGTGCATTTAGACTGAGTGGGCCAGATTCTCTGCTGGTGTTAATCAGCACAGCTCCATTGATTTCAATCAGAATATGCCTCAAAATAACTGTCTTATTGAATTTGCATTTCATGCATATTTGAGAAACTTAATTTGAAGTGTTGCTGGGAATTTCAGGGGGCAAATTGTGTCTACTGGCACTAGCCTGTTCAAAGAGGGCACAGAAGATATAGGGCCATGGCCCTGCCCTCTTCTGCACCAACCAGCCAGGCAGGACCCTCTTTAAGGGTGATATGGAACTGTACTGACTGGGAGCTCTCAAGGACAATGTACCTCATGTGTAGCACTGAGCCTCTTGGCTACCAGCTGGCTCTTCCAGAGCTCCTGCCAGGAGGTAAGAGGTGTGCACCTATAGACAGCAGCCAATGTGGGCCTTTGGCTACAGGTCACGATTACTCCCTTTGATGGTAGAACTTGGTAAATGTGAAATTAGTGTGATAAGAGTATACAACAAGATTTCTTTTGGCTCAATCCTCCAATTTGTCTAGGTCACTCTGGACCCTATCCCTACCCTCCAGCATATCTACCTCTCCCCACAGCTTAGTGTCATCCACAAACTTGCTGAAGGTGCAATCTATCCTATCATCCAGATCATTAATGAAGATGTTGAACAAAACCAGTCCCGGGAACAACCCCTGGAGCACTCTGCTTGATACTGGCTGCCAACTAGACAGTGAGCCATTGATTGCTACCCGTTGAGCCCGACGATCTAGCCAGCTTTCTATCCACCTTATAGTCCATTCTTTCAATCCTTACTTCTTTAACTTTCTGGCAAAAATACTGTGGAAGACTGTATCAAAAGCTTTGTTAAAGTCAAGGTATATCATGTCCACTGCTTTCCCCATATCCACAGAGCCAGTTATCTCATCATAGAAGGTAATCAGGTTGGTCAGGCATGATTTGCCCTTGGTGAATCCATGTTGACTGTTCCTGATCACCTTCCTCTCCTCCAAGTGCTTCAAAATGGATTCCTTGAGGACCTGCTCCATGATTTTTCCAGGGACTGAGGGAAGGCTAACCAGTCTGTAGTTCCCTGGATTCTTCTTCTTCCCTTTTTTAAAGATGGGCACTATATTTGCCTTTTTCCAATCATCCAGGACCTCCCCTGATCATCACAAGTTTTCAAAGATAATGGCCAATGGCTCTGCAAACACATCAGCCAACTCCCTCAGCACCCTCAGATGCATTAGATCCGGCCCCATGGACTTGTGCATGTCCAGCTTTTCTAAATAGTCCTTAACTTGTTCTTTCACCACTGAGGGCTGCTCCCCTCCTCCCCTACTGTGCTGCAGAGTGCAGCAGTCTGGGAGCTGACCTTGTTTGTGAAAACCAAGGCAAAAAAAGCATTGAGTACTTCATCTTTTTCCTCATCATCTGTCACTAGGTTGCCTCCCCCATTCCGTAAGGGTCCCACACTTTCCCTGACCACCTTCTTGTTGCTAACATACCTGTAGAAACCCTTCTTGGTACCCTTCACATACCTTGCTAGCTGCAACTCCAGTTGTGCTTTGGCCTTCCTGATTACACCCTGGCATGCTTGAGCAATATTTTTTTACTCCTCCCTAGTCATCTGTCCTAGTTTCCACTTCTTGTAGGCTTCCTTTTTGTGCTAAAGCTCACTGAAGATTTCTCTATTAAGCCAAGCTTCTCCTATTCTTTCTGCACATCAGGATGTTTTTTTTTCCTATGCCCTCAATAAGGCTTCTTTAAAATACAGCCAGCTTTCCTGGACTCCTTTCCCCCCTCATATTAGCCTCCCAGGGGATCCTGCCCATCAGTTCCCTGAGGGAATCAAAGTTTGCTTTTCTAAAGTCCATATTCTGCTGCTCTTCTTTCTTCCTTTTGTCAGGATCCTGAACTCGACCATCTCATGGTCAAATACACCCACTTTTCAGTGGCAGATATCAACCACAATGGCATTCGCAACCACAGATGATACACTTTGACCAGTCAGCGGGCTGAGCTATATACCATTAAATGTATATCGAACCTATTTCATCCATTGGTGGGAATTTGCTACAAAATTGTTTTGTTAACTAACACGAATAAGGAATTTTAAACACGTTTTATTGTCAGCAAAAATGATGGATCTTTTAGTAAGAAAAAATATTTTGCAAAGAACTATTCAAACTGGATGTTGGAGCTGTGTGGACCTTTTGCAGTGGAACCACTTGAAGCATGGCCCAGGCTCACCAGGCTTGCAAAGCATTCACAATAAACACGTATAATAAACATGAGTGTTTGGTAAGGGTTCTGACTCCACCCCGTGCTAAGGCAGGTGAATTCGGCCAAGCTGTACCATCAATACTGATAATAATGTGGAAAATATTAGCCCTAATCTCTCCCTATCCCCCGCCTCGCTATTTGCATCTCCCATCTGATCCTAATATATGAGGAACAAAGTTCTTGAGTCTAATTGATTACAGTCTTTTGCCAGATTAAATGATACACAGGAACCTCTTGCAATGGGTAGTTAATAGAGAAGTGACTTCCCATATGTGATGGGACATAGCTTTTAACTAAATCAGTGACTGAACTGCAAAAGCTGTCACTTAGAGTTACCAAGTGGATTTAGGACACTCCCAGGAGGATTTAGGGACTACATACTAATTAAGGGATGGATTTTGCTGGCGATTGTGTGGGTGTGCAATGGGAGCCTGCCGTTTTGCCTCACCCCTACCCTCCATGTAAAAGCCAGACAGAACTGCAGGTGAGCACAGGGCTATTCTGTCTCTGCTCCCCCATTTGGGAATGGGGCAGAGATGGAGCCATGGCTCCAAGACCCCTATACCAGCAGACTGATAGACAGACAGCTGCCCAAGAAAGGGGATGTTTATCCCAAGCCTAGCAGTTCTAAACCCATCTAAGCCTCTTTGGTCAAGAAATCTTGTCAGATGTGCTTTCTTATGCGATTGCCAGTTCTTCCTGGCATTGACGAGGATCAGTAATAATGCGAGTATAGCCTTTGACATCGTATGTCACTGCTTCCACTTCCCTGGCTGAGACCAGAAAGTCCAGAGACTCCTTGAAAAAAGTCCATGAACTTTTTCAGACCTTATCAAAAGTTCTGTTCAAGTCTGTTCCAAAGTTTGGCTTTCATTTTATCTGAACCACTGGGGAATCCGTAGTGAGACAAGCCCAATATCTGACAAGTTGCTTGGGTTTGTTTCTGTCTAGTGCCAGGAAATCCTATGAGATGGGGTGGGGAGGGGGGGGGTTCTCTTGGTGTTTTCCACTTACCCTTGCACAGCTCTTTCTGTTTTTCTATATGAATTGGGTGAGAGTAACAGAGAAAATAGCTTGAGAACTCCCATGAGATTTCCCAAGACAATCAAATCTGTCGCTAAACACTCAGTGCCATTCTCTACAGGGATCTGCAGGGGAGGCTAAAGCAGCATGACTGGTCTGAGAGGTGTGGTTGGCCTGCAAAGTTCCCAGATCCCCAGACCTCAGTATATCTTTTTTTAAAAGTAGCTTCCCTCCTTGATAAGAAAGGACATCACCCTTGCTCTGGACTGCTGCTCAGATACTGCAGGTGACTTGCAGCTATTGGAGAACTCAGCAGCTGCAATAGGGCTTTCAAAATAGGATCCAATCAGATATTCACCTCGCCTGAACTTGACATCTAAGGGGCCCAACTGTAAGCCGCTTTGAACATGTGTTTACTTTTCTAGTCAAGCTATGTTCAACCAGGGCCAATTCCAGAGGTGCTGAGCTTTTTACATTGGGTAAAACTTTCAAAAACACTTCAGTGCCTTAAGAGCCTAAAGTCCCATTTTCTACAGGGACTTGGGCACTTTGGAAGAGAAAGAGGGGCTATTTCAGTCTCCTCAGAAGAATAAGTTAAAAGAGCCAAATCAGGGCTTTTCTCAGTTTCTACTCAGGCCTTCTGAACTTTTGCTTAGTTGAGAAAGGGCCTCGGGATTTGCTCCCTTAAGCTTCTGCATCTGTATCTCTTCCAAAGTTAAAAACAAAACCCCAGGCTGCAGATTCCTTCATTGTTTTCTGACCGGCTTCTATTTTGCCTACCCAATTATACAACCAGCAGGGCTGAAGTGTATCTTAAAAAACATCCTCAGCTGTTTATGCACACAGATTCCATCCTGTGCAAATAAAGTTTTCTTTGGCCTGGTTTTTAATTTGTTGTGTTTCTTTCTCCCTTTGGAAGAAATAAGGCACAAAAATGAGTTGTCTGTGTGTAGCAGAGAGCAGAATGCAGGCAGCCTTTAAAAAAAAAAAAGTCCTATTGGGGGGCCCCATTGGTTAAAGGCTACGGCACAGTCACTCTGAAGTGAGGGTTTAATGAAGTAGCCTGTGAGAGAATGGAGGGGATGGTCCCCGCTGCACAGATGGCTCTTTGTCACCGCTGACACCTGCCATCTGCTTGTTTGTCTAAATGATGTCGGAGGGGGCATCGTGAGCTCCCAATCTGCTACACTGCCTCCACCAGCTTCCAGTGACCCCCTGACCTCTGTGTCAGACAGGTCCGGAGAGTTTGTTCTTTCAGCTCAGTGGGTTCTTCCTTCTCCATGTTTACAGCCTCTTCCCAGCCGCTGACATTCACAGCAGCACAGTTCTGCCAGTAACAGCAGCAGCTGCCTTTGGCCTGCACTAGTTTGGTTTCCCCATACACCAGGGTCCAGTTTATAGATTGCTGATCTATAAATCTCATCTTCTTCATGCATATGAAAAGAGCGGGACAGAGAGAGATTAACCTTTATGGACATGAAAGAGGTACAAAAATTTACATTGCCAGGCAGCAAATTAAATCTTTAAGGAATATTATTTACAAGCCTATTTTCCCTCCAAAGTTTACAGCCTTTTCCAATGAAATTAGAAAGCCAAATTATCTCTGGTGTAATTCCACTGATATCCGTAGAGTTAGACCAGGGATGATTTTGGCCTCAGATATTTAACACTGGTTTTGAATTTCATCTAGTGTGAATGTGGGTGGATTTTAACGATATATCAGCTGTAGTATTAGGAAAGCTAAGGGAAAGATTTTAAAAAGCAATAGGAGTTTAGGACTTAACTCTCAGTGATATGGATACCTAATGGCCTTTTGTCCCTTTAAAATCACCCGCTTAAATGTTTTTAATATCTGATAGCTGTAGGATTTGCATGCATCTGTGAACGATATTCTACCTTTCAGATAATTTTTGGAACAATAAACATACCCTATATATTTAACACAGTTCTGTAATACATAAAAGAATATCACAGTATAGCGTCAGATGAACAAATCTTTGTTGGCTGATAATCATATTTTCCTGAGTTTACAAAAAAGTGATATGCTTTTCATTTTCACCTCAAGTAGTTTGAACAAGTGAAAGGCAGAATTTACACAGAGAAAAGCATTGTTTTGCCCTGGAAATGTCCTGTTTCTGGTTTGGACAAATTCACCCACATTTATGATTTTGCCCTAGGGAAAAAAATGAAGTTTCATTGCTTCTGATGCAAAAGAAACTACATTTGCTGTTATAAATGTTGAGAGTTTGGGAAGAGAAATAATGAATATTAATTATTGCTGTTATGATGTATTATGTACTTAAGGGGACATATGACTAACTGCAAGTATGTTACACATGAAGACTCATGAAGTGAAAAAATAGTCATTTTGCACAGCTCTAATGAAGACAAGAACAGAGATGCAAAGTACTGTAGGTTCAAAGTGGTCCTGGATGAGAGGAGTTTAGAATGGGATTGGGGGCTGATGTTTCTATGTGCTTTACCTGGCCCCTGTTTTTAATTCCTCTCTTTAAAACTACAAATGGCTTTCCCTGAGGTGTGTAATTTTTGCAGGTCACCTTTGTATCTGTTCTGGGAACTGGTGGAAAAAATGCATGGTAACAAAAAACAAAACAAAAAAAGTCTGGGGAAAACTACTGTAATCAATTTCTAAATCTGTTCTAAAAAAATCAAATTCTACATTTCAAGAGGTTTCAGATCATAAAAAAGATTAAAGACCTGAAAGATTTAAAGTTAACAAAATGTTTCTAGTCAGTTTGATGGTGATGAAAAGTATCAGATGGGCAGCTCTGGAGACTGAATCCCGTGTCCCCACCCTCCGCTATCTATATATACATTTATTCCCAAGGCAGTGTCAGCCTAGGCTTCCCCATGTTACCCTGTCACTGTGCCTCACTCCTGGCACAACAACAGCAATGGGCCAGAGGATATTTCACTCTCCAAGCCAGTTTTAGATCTTGGCCTCTCTGCCAACAAGTTTGCCAATTAGTGCCAGCTGTGGTGGAGTTTTTGTGATGCAGACACCTGTTCACTAGGAACTGGACTGCGATGAAACATTTGACTTGTAAAATTAAGTCAAATCCCAGGTGCCATTGAATTTAGCATTAAAAAGCATCTAAATCTTATAAAAATCTGCATTGTGATGTCCTCTCTCTCTTAGAAACAAATTAACTGATTATTTTAAGGGGCGGGGGAATACTGGGCCCAGTCCTGTAGGCCTTATTCTAGCCAAACTTCTATTACATTTGACTTTGAAATTTGCCTGAGTAAAATGCAGAATTGGACCCCAATAACTTAATGGTATCTGGGGTGCTATAAACCAGTATCAGACTGAGGTAACTGAGAAAAAGCTGAGGTATAGATTCTTAGCACTAGGGGCTTACCGTGCAAATGCCAACAGACCCTTAACCAGAGCAGTGCTATACAGGACAGGAGCTGCTAAAATATTGGACTGTTTTCTACTTTTTTTCTACCAAGTGCTATATATGTATGTCACTGGCCTTTGACCTTCTCTTTCTCCCACCCTCCTCCGCTTTATAACTTCCCGGCTTGAGAGCTCCCAAAGCACAATCACTACAATTCCCAATGAGGACAACATAGCATTCCTGTGACAGTGTACCCCATAAGGCTTTATGGGGGTGTATGTGCTTATAAATGTATGTATGACATAACTGGAATATGTTTTGTGCTGCCTGTGCCATGTAATATATTTCCGTAAAGGTTATGGTCTACTATATCTGTTCATCCTATTTGTACATATATATCATTTTCTACTTGAGGTTAAGAATATGGGCTGTATGCTTGCTTGGTTTCTAAGGGTAGGTCTATACTTACCTCCGGGTCCGGCGGTAAGCAATCGATCTTCTGGGATCGATTTATCATGTCTTATCTAGACACGATAAATCGATCCCGGATCGATCCCGGAAGTGCTCGCCGTCAATGCCAGTACTCCTGCTCGGCGAGAGGAGTACGCGGCATCGACGGGGGAGTCTGCCTGCCGCGTCTGGACCCGCTGTAAGTTCGAACTAAGGTACTTCGACTTCAGCTACGTTATTCACGTAGCTGAAGTTGCGTATCTTAGTTCGAAGTGGGGGGTTAGTGTGGACCAGGCCTAAGTAAGCTTTGTGAGGCATTTGGTCAGCTTCTTTAGGAAGGAATTCGCCAGGTTAAGTACCTGATCAGGAAACACTTGGGGAACAATGCATCTTGGAATGCTCCAATCCACATAAGAAGTCTTCCTGGAGACATGCAAGATACCATGTGGACAATGGCTTCGGCCTGTAAAGACTGAGTCACGCAGGGACATGTGACTCCCCCAGGTGACTCCAGAACTCCATCTTGGAGCTGGACTTTGCATAGGAGGGAGGAGGGGGGTCTCCACCCACAAGAGAGAGTCTATTTAAACCCATGAGAGACCCCTCCATTTTGTCTTCTGCTGGCTAAGGAAGGAGCCTCTCCACCCCCGCAGGATACTTGAAGGGAACTGGAACAAACGACAGTAACTACAGGGGGTGTGCGTGATTGCTGGACCCAGGCTAAAAGGAGATTAGCTTGTAAAAGGGAGCATTCTGGAACTGGTGAGGAACTTATCTGTATTTAGTTTGATTAGACATAGATTTGCGCATTTTATTTTATTTTGCTTGGTGACTTACTTTGTTCTGTCTGTTACTACTTGGAACCACTTAAATCCTATTTTCTGTATTTAATAAAATCACTTTTTATTTAGTAATTTACTCAGAGTATGTGTTAATACCTGGGGGAGCAAACAACTGTGCATATCTCTCTATCAGTGTTACAGAGGGCGAACAATTTATGAGTTTACTCTGCATAAGCTTTATGCAGGGTAAAACGGATTTATCTGGGTTTAGACCCCATTGGGAGTTGGGCATCTGAGTGCTAAAGACAAGCACACTTCTGTGAGCTGTTTTCGGGTAAACTTGCAGCTCTGGGACAAGTGATTCAGATCCTGGGTCTGTGTTGGAGCAGACGGGAGTGTCTGGCTCAGCAAGACAGGGTGCTGGAGTCCTGAGCTGGCAGGGAAAACAGGAGCAGAGGTAGTCTTTGCACATCAGGTGGCAGCTCCCAAGGGGGTTTTTGTGATCCAACCCATCACAATTCCCTTCAGAAGCCACTGGTGCCACAGTCATACTCTGGAGTCATTGTTGAGCAAAGTGAGATGCTCTCAGCTCTTTCCCCAGAGAAGCTGAGCGTACTGTTTCCGCAGTGTCTTTAATAATGTTGAAAGGCAGTGGGCTTTGGAAGAGCAGATGGAGAGTGGGGAGTCCTAAGCAGCCTGGGAAATTTTCCAAAGGCCATCAGAGATACATAGGATGAAATCCTCTCCTCAGTGAAGTCAATGGGAGTTTGGACATTAACTTCAGTTGGGGCAGGATTTCACCCACACTGTATCATTGTAAAAAGGGAAACATTACCTGACAGGACATTGGTGAGTCAATGCGTGAAGAAACTCCTTTTTCATGTATGTATTTCATTCAACTGCCATGGCTGTAGCTAGCCATTTAAAATCTATACATCCACAGGCTGATCTGTTATCTCACCCTGCAATGGATCTATACTCTTCTAATGTAGGCAAACAGTCTGATCACTCATATAGCTAACACAGCAGGTGCAGTTAGTTCAGTGTTTCTCAAACTGGGGTCGCTGCTTGTATAGGGAAATGCCCTGGCGGGCCGGGCCGGTTTGTTTACCTGCCCCGTCCGCAGGTCCGGCTGATCGTGGCTCCCACTGGCCGCGGTTCACCGCTGCAGGCCAATAGGAGCTGCTGGAAGCGGTGGCCAGTAAGTCCCTCCACCCGCGCCTCTTCCAGCAGCTCCCATTGGCCTGGAGCAGCGAACCGCAGTCAGTTTGAGCCGCGATCGGCCGGACCTGCGGATGGGGCAGGTAAACAAACCAGCCCGGCCCGCCAGGGGCTTTCCCTACACAAGCGGCGACCCCAGTTTGAGAAACACTGATCTAGCTAGAGAGATCTAGCATTGTGCTAATTCTGTTGTAAAACAAAAGAAACCCACAAGTGTCGTATCATTTATTTTTTCCTCCGGACGCTAACATTTTTGTGATGTAGCATGATGTAGCTGACATCTGCCTGCCTAAACCAAACCTGCAAGGCAGCAAAGGGACTCAGAACTGAGTGGCAATGCAAGGATCTTCAAACAAATGCTGTCCTAGCATCAGAGGAATAAGTTGCATGTCCATGCACAGTAAATGACAGTAAATTCCAGCTATCTCTGCCTCAGTGGGGTAAAATATACCTTCCCTTAATTCTTCTCTAATAGAACCTGTGTTAGTTGTCGAATTGCATGCTGTTTTGGTTCTTATGATTTCTTGGTCAAAGAATGGCTTTTAATCTTTTCACTGAAAGTGGGAAAACCACAGAAAGATAAATCCCCCTATCTTGTATCCAGCAGCATGCCACTGTGGTTTCCCTATTTAAGTGCTGAGAGGTTTGAAAAATATAATGCCAATCTTTTGGTAATGGAGCTGGCATTTGAAAATCAGTTATATCATCTAGCCCAATGTTTCTCAAACTGGGGTAGCCGCTTGTGTAGGGAAAGCCTCTGGCGGGTCGGGCCGGTTTGTTTACCTGCCCTGTCCGCAGGTCCGACTGATCACAGTTCCCACTGGCCGCGGTTCGCTGCTCCAGGCCAATGGGAGCTGCTGGAAGCGGCGCGGGCCAAGGGACTTACTGGCCGCCGCTTCCAGCAGCTCCCATTGGCCTGCAGTGGCGAACCGCAGCCAGTGGGAGCCACGATCGGCTGGACCTGCGGACAGGGCAGGTAAACAAACCGGCCCGCCAGGGGCTTTCCCTACACAAGCGGTGACCCCAGTTTGAGAAACACTGATCTAGCCATTTTGGCCAGCATGGAAAATCAGCTGTAGCTCAGGTGTCAGTCAAACACTAATGGAACATGCTCTCTCACCCCCAAATCACGGTTAAGCCCAAGGACATGAAATAAACAAATATTCTGGAATCAGAGACCACCCATTGACAGGGCGTGTAACGACAAGTCACACCATTTTTCTACATCAACCAAAGTAATAGTCCACAGTGAGAGATTTTGGGTCCAATTTACCACTGCTATGTGCCTTGTGTAGTCACTCATACCAGTGCCAAGCAGCTGTGAATTGCAACCTAACTGCAAGAATGGTGATTTCCATCCACTTTGCTGTGCTGTAATTGACTACCCAAGGAGCAGGGCAATGGTGAATCAGGCCCCTTTTGGTCAAAGCACCGGCCTGGAACTCAGGAGACTTGCATTCAATTCCCAGTTCTGTCACAGGAGAGCTGTGGCCATATTGCCAACCCCAACATTCAAAAATCATGAGATCGGTCCCAAAAAACTCATGGTGCCTAAATGGGAGATATTGGGTGCTGAATTCTTTTGAAAATCTGGCCTTTTCATCTTACTGTGTCTCAGTTTCCTAAAACCATTAGCACAAAGCTGCCGTAGGTGGTCTGAGGTGGGAAGGGGGGCCACACTATATGTATGTAAGTAAAAAGCCGACTTACTTATTAAAGTATACTTGCAGTCTATTGTATCAATAGCTTAGAGCGCTAATCCTCCCAATGTGATGCACTAGGATATATATTCCTGTTCCTGTATTGAGCACCACTGGTTGTGGGCAGAGGTTACTCACTAGCAAACTACATTTGTTCTATGAAACTGTCTACCCTACAGTGCCTGATGATTCAGCTAGTCTGTCTGGGCCATGTTAGAGTCTTTTCTTATTTTTGTTTTACAGAGCAGAACAGCTCATGTGCCCATCCCTCTCTGTCCCTCTTACAACTTCTTGCACTGTGCTCACCAGGATATGTTTAAATTTAAAAAGGAATTGAATATACATTTTAAGCCCTTTTCAGTCTGGCTAAGATATAAGAAGTGAATTACAGAAGTATCTTGTGATAGCATGAAATACTTCATGACTGGGAATTTTTGTTAACCTGAACTCACAAAGCCATGTGATTTCCCCGTGAAATGATTTGATGGGGATTTTTGCTATTGTTGTTGTTCTTTTGAGTGATGCCCTTTCTGAGCTTGATTTGAATATGTTTATAATAAAAAATTAAAGGAAACTGAAGATGCTAAGGTAAGTGGGGAGGTTTCATTATGGTTAATGTCAGATTAGTAATGGCTCAGCACCAGTTTACAATCAGTTAATTTCTTTAGCCTTTCCTCTAGCTCCACTGCTCCAACCCAGGACTCATTGACACGGAATGAAAAGGCATTGTAACAAACCATTGGTCATTATTATTGTTACTGCTATTATTACTATTTGTTTCAAAAGTGCTTAAGTAGCTTAGGAGCCCAAGTCTTATTTTAAAAAATGATTTAGGTACTTAGGAGCCTATGTCTCATTAAAAGTCAATGGGATTTAGGCTTCTAAGTAACAGGTGTTTTTGAAAATTGTGCACAATGTCTTTCAACGCTCTAATGATCTCCTTTGATTGATGTCCCTTAAGGGAAAAATACTGTCCCTTAATTTCATTATGTCACATTATTCTCATATTATAGAAATATAGGGCGGGAAGGGACCTCGAGAGGTCAGCTAGCCCTACCCCTCACACTGAGGCTACATCTACACTACAGGGGGGAGTCGATTTAAGATACGCAAATTCAGCTACGTGAATAGCGTAGCTGAATTTGACGTATCGCAGCCGACTTACCCCGCTGTGAGGACGGCGGCAAAATCGACTTCTGCGGCTTCCCGTCGACGGTGCTTACTCCCACCTCCGCTGGTGGAGTAAGAGCGTCGATTCGGGGATCGACTGTCGCGTCCCGACAGGATGCGATAAATCGATCCCCAAGAGGTCGATTTCTACCCGCCGATTCAGGCGGGTAGTGTAGACCCAGCCTGAGGCAGGACCAGGTGAACCTAGCTCATCCCTGACAAATGTTTGTCTAACCTGCCCTTAAAAACCTCCAGTGATGGGGATTCCACAACTGCCCTAGGTAACTTATGAGACAGGGTAAAAAAAATAAGGATTGATGAGTGTTCACAGTGCCCTTCATAATTTTGGTAATTAAAGAGACTCAAGTCTCTTTAATCTTCTCCTAAATACTGTAGCTATTGCAAACAATATTTAGCTATTTTTGAAAATGGAACACATTTTGATTTCCTGGAAAGTGTCCAATTTTTGATGAAGATGTTTCTCCCATTTTCCATATATCAGGCTTGGGGTTTTATTTATCATTTTTACTTATTGTTTTTCTTTTTTTGGTTTTGTCTGTCACTTTTTGGAGGGTTGGGGTTTTTTTCCATTGCCAGTTGTGATTGCTTTATCTTTGTCACCCGCTGGTATTTTTTCAGAACTGGATGTTTTTGAAAATGAAATGTTTTGATTTTGAAATGGAACAGTTTCATTTTCTGAAAAGAAAAAAGGTCAATTAAAAAACTTCAGCAGAAAACTTCAGAAAAATCAGACTATTTTATCCACCAGAATAACAAAACCATTTTCAAAAGTTTTATTAAAATAATGTTTTAAAAGATCAACCAGCTCTAATCATTTGTACATTGGTTGAGTTGTGTGTTGGTTAGATCTGGTCCAGTAGTTAGGCTCCTATCCTGGGACTTAGGAGAGCTGCATTCAATTTCATGCTCTGCCAATTTCACCCACACTTCCTGGGTGACCTTAGGCAAGTCAGTTAATTTCTCTGGGCCAAACTTTCAAAGATATGTAAGTGCCTAGGATGCAGATAGGTGCCTTGAAATCACTGGGAGTGATGTGTCTAACCAGCTTATGTACTTTTGAAAATCCTAGTAGGCATCTATCAGTATCTTTAGGCCCCTATGTGCCTTTGAAAATCTGGTCCTCTGTGGCTCAGTTCCCCATCTGTCACCTCACAGAATGTAAATCATCTTCAAAGATTGTGAAATGCTCAGATACTATGGCAATGAGGGCCATACACGAACCTGAAAGTCCATTTCCATCTCCATTAATATGTGCTTTCACCTATGTATTGGTAGGTTTACATTGCAGCAGATCTTAACCCAGAATTTAGGTTTACTGATAATTTGTTAATCCGCAGGATTTGGGGGGATTTTTATTATTTAATTGTTTTCTTTTTAAATTAACATAAAACAAACAACAGTTACTATGATACTTTTTTTTTATCCGAGCTAATCTCAGAGCCAATGACATGAGTTTACTGCATTATGAATATGTCAAATATACAACATATTTGTGTGGTTTATTCAAAGATCAATGACAGGATAAATTGTAGGTTGTATTATTCTAACTTTCTTAGAATATATTTTTGCACTAAAAATTCTACTTTAAGAAACATATTGCTGGGTTGTGTTTGTATCACTACTAAGTTAGTGCCTCTCCCTGAATTCCCAAAGCAAAGCCAGACCATTGTGAAAGAGACACACTGGGCCATGTATTCCACAACTTCTAACGCACAATGGCATCTAAAATGCTGTGGATGTGGGAGTAAAATGTCATTGTTATTGGGATGGATCATCTCTTGGAGATCTATGTGCAGAGATGTCCTCTGTGCAAGGATCTCCCATTTCCACACTAATCTCTGAGGCACAATGAGGCTCTAAATTATTGGGCCAGACCCTCTGCTGGTATAAACGGGTGCCGCTCTATCGAATTACACCGATTTATATCTGTTAAGAATCTGGCTCATTATTTTTATTATCTGTTTTATCACAGGCATTTTTACAGCACCCATCACTAGAGTTGGTTGTTGTTATTATTTGTTATTAATTTGTATTACTATGATGCCTGGGAGCCTGAGTCAAGGACCAGGATCTCCTAGTGCTCGGTGCTGTACAAACAGCTGATCCTGCCCCAAAAGACTTACAATCTAAGTATAAGACAGTAGACAACAGATGGAGACACACAGACAGACGAGCAAAAGGAAACAAAGAGACTATGTTGGTCAGCATGATAAGTAGTGGTCTCAACACACAACAGCCTAATTGTTGTCAAGTCGTTTGTAGGCATCACGGGGAGCTCCTTCCTCCCAAGTGTACGAGGCAATGTGGAAGAAAGCATAAAGGTGCTTATTTGAAAATTTAACAAGTGGGCAATGGAAGCTGGCATCATAGGCTGATTGGAGGTGGGAGACGACATCTCCACAGTGAATGAAAGATGATAGGTGGAGTTGGGATAGGCTATGAAAGGCCTTGAAAGTGAACACAAGCGGCTTGTGTTTGATGTGATAGAGAAGGGGGAACCAGGGAGGGATGAAAAGAGAGAGGTGACATGGTCAAAGCAACAGGCCAGGAAAACGATCTTTGCGGCACTATTCCGAATGGCTGCGAGTGGGGCAAGACAGCATTTGTCAAAGCCGGAGAAAAGGATCATTGAGATTCAGGATGATGCAAGCCTGACCAAGAGATTCAGCAATGTGGATGGATAGGAAGCTGTGCTGCAGAAAGAATGTGCAAGAGATAGACAAAGGCTGAATATGAGGGCATAGAGAGAGGTCTGAGCTGAAGATGATGCCCAGGTTATGGGCCTGAGTGACAGGCAGGATGGCAGTGTTGTCCACAGTGATCCAGAAAGGAGGTAAATACAGAAGTGCACTTCACACTTTAGAGGACAGAGAAGAGAAAAATATTGCAATTAGGCTGGCTGGCCCTAGAGCCAAAAGCCAGTTATAGACAACAAAGTGCAACTTCTCATACATTGTGCATATAACCAGCCTGGTGCCTAGACATATTTCTGGTGGGAGGAATTCCAGAGGTGAGGGCTTGTGACTAAGAACACCCTGCCCTCGTCTCCAGCAAGTCCTGCCTTTGGGGAAGCTAGCTTATGTGGTCTGGACAAATACAGCTCTTCTACTGGGTCAGAAGGAAAGAGAAATGGTCTCTGAGGTAGCTTGGTCATTCTGAGCTTTTAGATGGCAACCGGAACCTTAAACTGTTTCTGGTAGCTGGTTGGCAGCCTACACAGAGTAGAAAGCACTGATGTAATTTAATGTCTCTGGCATTAAATTTAATATCTGCTGGCCCACAGCAGAAGGTACAATTTCAGTTCTCTGCAGAAGCCTGTCCACAAAATGTGGTGTTTTCAGATGAAGCCACTAAGCTCCTTATTAATTAGCACTTTTCCTCCATTGAGCTCAAAGCATGTCCCAAAGGCAGGCAAACTCAAATTCCCCCTTTTTACAGACATGGAAACTGAGGTACAGCCGAGTGAAGTGTGCCCTGGACTCCCGCTCCCATGCCTTATCTTCTAGCCCACCCACACTGCCTCATCATAAGAGCTTAATACAACGAGTCACTCGGCAACTGCCTGCCACATGAAAAATGTGACATCCACCCATGATTTGCCTCATCTTTCTCATGCCGTCTTCTCATTGTGTTCTGTTATAAATCTTTCCCGCATTTCCCTCATCGCCAAGCTTGGAGTTGCCATCCTGGACCGTTAATTGGCTAGGATTTCAGTCATGTGGCGAGGCACACACATATGTCCTATAACATGAACCATCTGCACATGCTTTAATTAACAGATCTCAAGCTTCTCTTGCTTCCATTTAATAGAACTTCCCCCGCACCCCTCTGCAAGCCTGTCCTATACAACTCTTATGGCTCCCCTCCCACTCTGGAATTCTTAACCACAGCTATAAAGTGTAGACCCCCCAGCTCTTCACAGCAGCACTGGTGCAGCCTCTGTAGTGAGTGAAGAAGCAGCTGAACAGGGATCCTTCCAAATGTTTATGGCAATAAGGACCTACAGGATAGGTTCCATTTGCAATAGATAACAGGAGTTTGTTTTCACAAAGACCAGATTTTATTGTCTTTCATGTCACAGCATCTGAAACGATATTGTAGCATCTTTCTATCTATCTACACAGAGAAACATACACACAAGCAAGCACCTGTCTACAATGCAGCAAGACTGCAGCTCTGCTCCTTCCTGAGTCTTGATTAGTTCTCTAGCTGCATGCATGTTTCCCTTTTCATTACTTTAAGGCCAAAGGCATTATGTTCCCTGTCTTCCCCAAACATTTTCACTGAGAAACATGCTGCTTTAAAGCACTTCCATGAAGCTACTTGGATTGACACTAGCTGAGAATTTGGCCTAATGTGATTGCACTAGCATAAAACTGGCATATCACAGGGGTAAGCCAGGCCTTATATTCTCATTGCTCTCCTAGGGTATGATTCTTCTCTCGCACTAGTATTAATTTGAATGGAGTTGCTCTTTCAGTGGCATTACTTGAATTACCTCCTGATGTAGGAGGGGAATGAGACCCCTAACATGGGGGTGTGGGGGGGAATTGGGATCTAGATGAAGGTGAGCTGTCTGTGACTTGTTTCAGATAAGGTGGGAACTGTGTTTGCTGGCACAAGATGGCATCTGGAAGAACGGATTAAAGTGGTGTCTGCACCAGCTTTGTTTGTGGGGATAAAACTCATTTTCAGCAAAACTGTACGCTGCCCCACAGCTGGCCTAGAGGAGGGGCGTTTGCATTGGTGTCTCGACATCGGTGTAGTAACACATGTGCTCCATACCGTACCAGCGCACAACAGGGCTCTTACCTTGTTCTAAGTTGCTTAAGGTAAATTGCACCAGTGTAAGCATTTGCTGTCAAACTGTATGTTGAAAGGCTCTGTGCCAGAGCCTCAGCTGGTGTAAATGACCATAGCTCCACTGAATTCATTTACAGCTGTGAGATCTGACGCTCTGTGCCAGATTCTGCTCCCAGTTATGGTCTAAATCTGGAGTAGATGACGTTACCCTGAATTTTGACTAGTGTAAATTAGAGCAGAATTTGGTCTTCCATGCCCAGGGGAAGGACTTTCTCCTTGGAATGCCTACACCTTTGGAACTCACTCCCCTGTAGAGCCCAAGACTAGTGGCCTACAGGACATGTTACAAGAGGCAGTTCTTAGCTTTTTACTAACAGTTTTATTGTGTTTCTACTTTTATGTTTTAAAATCTGTCTCTAAAGTGCCTACTTTACCAGGCCATAGACATTCTTCTTCTTATGTTTAATTTGCCTTGCTTTACAATGGGAGTATAATTAATTGTTTGGTGCTAAAGGGGCACCCAGTCCTTCCCACCACTAGAAATGGAGTGTGCGCCATAAAAACCCTAGTTGTCATGCAATAGATGAACACAATCCTTGTTCTATAGTTATAGGAAAACTGATAGAATCCACTGCAAAGCTTCATGCAAAGGCACACTGATACCATTTTAAAGGTTGGATCCTGCAGACCTTTTTTGTGAAAAAATCCCACTGACTTCAGTGGGACTTACATGCCTGGAAGAACTACAGGATGGGGTCAAAGACTGTATAAATCTGTATTTTGACTGGGTTCTGAGTTTTGTTTTATTTTACAAGTGGATTTTTTTAACCTCATAGACCATAATGCATTGATCTTGAGTGTAATGCTTTGTAGTATCCTGAGATGTTCAGACACAGATCATTAAATTGTAACCAGGCTTTATTCCAGATGTGCGGCTTCAAACTGCAAATTGCATTAGGCGCTACTTGCAAGGTGCTACTTCTGCAAACCATGGTGACCCTGCAAGTAAGCCAGCTTGTGAGTAAAATGTGCCATCGTGCAGCTGCTTTCCTGTCCTGTCCCCACCACCACCACAACTAACAAAATTCACTTCTTACTGCATTTCATGTACATTATATACATGTTTTTATCACATGTTCCTGGCTACAGGAACTGCTACAGAATTTTGATTCTGTAGGCCAACACATCCTATCCCTGTGGAGGGTCAGGTAGACTAGAGTATTGTACCATTTCCTATGTCTATAATATAATTCAATCCTGTACAAACTAAACATGAACCTAGGTGTGGAATCTATTTTCCTGCCATACTGGGAATGGAAGTGTGACTCTGCATTGAAATACTTAGGACCTCATTCTGCTCTCCCAGTGGTTTTCCCCGGGAGTAACTCCATTGATTTGAACAGAGTTACTTCTGATTTGCATCAGTTTCAGATCAGGATCAGGCCCTTAATAAACATGAGCATAAGACCTGATACCTCAGCATGATGCCATGCTCTATATTGGTCAGACTTTAGCTGGATGTCATCATGCAAATATAGATGTGTATTTTTAACAACTGAAAAGCAGGGCTCAGTGGTGCAGTGGGTTAATACATAGTTTAACCACTCGTGACTTTTGGCCTGACATAAGAGTTGGCACAAGTGCCAGTGCAGGGACAGAGCTAACCCTTTTCAGGGGTTGCTAGTTTGGCCCGTGGCTCAGGATAAGCCAGCACTAAGGGCTGCCCAAACTTGCACCCCTGCTGCAGGGTCCCTTGAGGCCACTCCATTCCCTTGCTGGGAACTCCTGTTGGGGAGGAGAGAGCAGAAGGAACTCTGTGTTGCTTGCAGAGGGCCAGGGTATTCCCAGGGGACCCAATAGATTGTTTTGTGATGGTCCTCATCAAATGATCAGCGCTTTCCCACTGTTCAGGAAAGCTTGCATATGGTGATTGGGTTTGGGTGCACCCCTACTCTGCATCGATTTGGTCTGATAACTGCAGTGTTGCCAGCTCCTGCAAATTTTATCAGGAGTCTATCGATATTTGGTGTTTTTCATAAAGCCCCAGCTCCTGGAGTCCTGTGATTAGATGAGTATCTCAGCTTTCATTGAAAAGAAAAGTATGTTTCTAGCCCTACAGATTGCAGAGAAAAACTTGAAAATGTGACCCAAGTGCACCCCAAAGGTGCAGAAACCAGACAGCAAATAAAAAGATCCCCAAAATATTACTTTTTTAAAAAACTCATGATTTGGAAGCCAACCTCATAATTTGGAGCAGGAGGCTGACATATGATTTTTGAATGCTTGGGGCTGACAATACTGAAACTGGTCTAGAAATCTCCTGAAAACAAGCTCCTTCGGGGTGTGTCCAGTAGAGCAGAACCTCAGTAATTTGCTCGACTGAGAGGGAGGCCTGTTGCAAAGGCACTGATGTTTGCAAATTAACTTTGAAGCAAAGAAACCCAGCTGAAACAGCAATCATCATGCATCCCAGAATGTGCTTCACACATTAGCGTAGTTCTAATTATTCATGATAATCCTTTATAGTCTAATAGGAAATGCTCCATAATATCTACGTTGGTAGAAATCATGAAATCTTAGTAAGACTGAGCCCTCACCCCAGCACAGTGAGATTAAACTTCTGCAGAGATGGAGGGAGAGACTCTTCTTTTGTGTGTGGGGGGAGAAGTTGGGCTGGGGCGGGTGAGCAGGTAAGCAAAGCGCAAAGGAGTGGGCTTCTGCTGAACGCCCTGCTTTACTCTGTTGAAGCCAGGAGCCACTGACACCTATAAAGTGGGAGGAGGGGAAAGCCTGTAAACTCAAAGAAAGCTGGGACTTTAGAGTTAGTTCAGTGAGTTTTCGGTGAAGATCCACCCCGCTTTGCCCATCCCTCCCTCAAATGCTGCAACGCCTGGCAGCACGGCTGCAATTGCACAACAATTGTTGTACACAAAGCCATCTGAGAGGGGCCAGCATCCTCAGCTGCCATTAGCTTCAGTGGGAGTGGAGAGCGCTTAGCACCTGGCAGGATCAGACCCTGTCATGTTGTGATTGTCTGGCGTCATTATACAGCACAAACAGCTGGCGCTTTACCAGATGAGCTGGGGTGCCAAGCAAATGCTTTCAGCTGGTTAAACCTGCTGTAAAAAGATTCCCTTTGAAATGTACTGTAACATTAAAAGGGGGTTTAGTCTAGCATGCCTTTGGAAACTGCTCAGCTGCAGAGTGTATGCTTTTCAGCAGCTCCCTGGCATTTAAACAGGAATGAACTCTTAAAAGCAGAAGAGTCAATAATTTGCCAACTTTCATCACAGGAGTTACACTTACATATCTCCACACTCCTGCCCCCTGCATGTAGGCACCTGCCTGCTTGGCACTGCGCCATTGCTTACACTGGATCTAGGTGCAGCTACAGAAAAGGTCCCTGATATAACAAGTGGCTTTAGCCCCTAAAGGCAGCTAAGCTAAGATGCAGAGGTAGATGGTTCATTTCCCAATTATTACCACACATCCTCTCCCCATGCAGCATATCACTCCAGTTGGTGCTTTTAAACTAAATTCTCCTGTTGGATGCATTTGCAGGGCTGAAGTCAATGACAGCCCTGCACTCATTTTGCCCTAATTAATGTATAAACATTCTCCTCAGAGACCCGAGTCCCTAGGTCCCGGTCTAGTAAACACAGGATACATTCTCAAAATCACCATTTACAGTCATCCTGCGGCTGAGTTTTTGTGTCTAGTGCTCTCTCTCCAGTGAGGTTTCAAGGGCGACGCAGAAATCTCGAGCGAAGCAGAAGATTTGTTTTCAAATAAACGCTTTGTTTTGCTCGGTGTTCCTTGTAATTCCCCAACCTCCATGCGCAGAAGCTGTGCCTTATTGTCAAAGATGCCTCTGATTTATAACCCCTACTGAGAACCGGAGCAGCTCAGCATCATGGTTTCCCATGTCAGCCTGTAGGTAGGGAGAGGTTCATTGGATTGAGAACATGAGTTTGGTAATCCCTCGCGTCTGCTCTCCATTTTATTTGGATATTTTTTGGTCATATTTGACCCTAGTGTTGGCTCTATGGTTTTTATAGGTTTGTGCAAACTGAGCTAACCCAGGAGATAATTACTGAGGCACACAGCTTAGGAGGATTCTAACAGGATTAGACACTGATATGCATAATAAAAATAACCTCAATTCCACTAACTGGGATAAAAGCTTATAAAGATTGTGTGCTAATTATAGCACTGAGATGCAGCCCAAAGATCTAGTTCTGTGGGCTGCACATCCCCTGAAAATGCTCACTGGGGGCACCAGTTCAGCAAACTCTTAAGCACAGGTTTAGCTTTAGGCATATGCTTAGGTCCCATTGCGTGGCACATGCTTGAAGTTAAGCACATACTTAAGTGCTCTGCTGAATGAAGGGCTTGGAACAATGCTGGGAGCTAGCAATGAATGTGTTCTAATTTAAGCACAGTTCCAATTGATCATAGCCTAGCTTATAATTTAAAGCACAGCCCCAATTAAGGGGCAATACTGAGTCACACCATGCCGGAGGACACTGGGGAGTCTTCCAGAACTCCCCAATATGCAGGAGCTTGCCTGTTACTGTACTCCAGCATGGGTTACCACATATTCCTCCTGCCACACTGGTCCTGCTCCATGGGCTGGTGAGGACAGTGGCAGGTTTATAAGCCCAAGTCATAGAATCATAGAATATCAGGGTTGGGAGGGACCTCAGGAGGTCATCTAGTCCAACCCCCTGCTCAAAGCGGGACCTAATCCCCAACTAAATCATCCCAGCCAGGGCTTTGTCAAGCCTGACCTTAAAAACCTTTAAGGAAGGAGATTCCACCACCTCCCTAGGTAACCCTTTCCAGTGCTTCACCACCATCCTAGTGAAAAAGTTTTTCCTAATATCCAACCTAAACCTCCCCCACTGCAACTTGAGACCATTGCTCCTTGTTCTGTCATCAAGTCTTCCCTTCCCCCTTTGGGATACCATGCACAACTGAGGGACAGTTTGTGCTGGGACTGCAATTCTCTCAGGCCTTTAGGCAGGCTGTGCAAAGTGTGTGCAAGGACACTTCTTTTAGCCATCCCCTGCGGTGCGCAGACAGAATCAGGATTATTAATGGCCCTCAAAGGGCATCTCTTTGTTAGGGGTTCCTAGCTCAGAGGGCGAAGGGTAGCTATGGCCCCAAGGAATCTCACCTTTTACCCTAATCAGTAATTCAGCACTGAGAGGGAATGTACCTGCCTGATCTAGAATGAAACAGTTAACAGCAAATAGATGAGAAACCCACCAGGGCAGGACAGTGTTATTTATTTGTACTGGAAGGAACAGGGCATAATTTTGGCCATGGTAAAATAAAGAATAATACTTGTGACATTTTGATGTATTGCTATTTTAATACACAATATGTGTTATGTAGCAGAAAACAAAAAAAATAGCAGCAGAGCCAAAATATTAGTTGATGTATTAAACTACAAAACCAGCAAGAACATTACATGTACAAGATGGGCTTGCCCTAAGGGATGAATTCATCCCTCTTATAAGCTTATTGAAGTCAGTGAAGATACAATGGAGAAAACTTGGCCCTAATTATCCCAGACTTTTTGTATTATGCAAGATAACGTGGCCTAGTGAATTGTCTGAAAGCCAGAAAACTGGTATTCTCATGCCAGGTTGGCCACTGATATTGGCTTTCAGCAAGTCACTTAACTGCTCATTTTTTTCATCTATAAACACAGAATTAAGGTACTTGCATCTCAAGGGCCAAATCCTCAGCTAGCATAAGCTAACATAGGTCCACTGAAGTCCAATGGAGCTATGCTAATTTGCACCAGGTGAAGATTGCTGCTTGTAAGGCTTCATTAGTTAATGTTTGCAGAGTGCTAGGGAGCATTGTAACATGGGAGAAATCTGAAGAGCTCTGTGAAAATTGCCGACATGTGTTCCCATATTTGTCCTCCAAAGTTCTCACTGAATGTCCATCAGCTTCTCTGCTCTGCCCTTTCTCGGGAAAACGTCTTCCTCGTAATAAATCATGTAAAGGTTTAGCCCTTTCCTCCTCACTCCTGTTCCAGCTTTCACCCTCCCTTCCCATTCCAAAAAAAAAAAAAACCTGCCGGAAACATTAAAACCCATTTAAAATCATTATTTACTTTTCCAAGCAAGAGAAACACGATCAAATTAAGAGGACAGGAACAGAAAGGGAAGGCAGGACAGGAGCCCCAAAGGAAATCATTTTCTTACTCTTTCCCTCTCCCGGATCTCTCCAAAAAGCACTGCATAAACTTTCAACCTAAGCAGCCAGCTTTCCTCTCTGATGCATATGCCATTCAGGTTTATTCTGTACAGGAATTACAATATTTAGAAAGAGAGATACACAGAGAGAAATATAAACAGTTTGGGACAGACAGACAGACAGACAGATATTCAACAACAGGAATTTCATTTCATTTCATTTCATTTCATTGTACACATTTAATTTCAGTACATAATTAATTAAGCTAGTCAAATATTTGAAAACTATGTAATTCATGCAAAGGAGTCACATCTGTTTAACAAAGCAACCCTGACACACCACCAGTTATTGCTCTGTTACAAAACCCTTTTGTTTTTTTTTATGTTGATGTGCAAATGACCCAGCAGCACCCAGTGGCTAATTATAGTTATCACAAGATGAAACTGTGATTAGCTCAAAGAACCTTTCTTTGTCAATCCCAAAGGGGACAGGGACACATTTGCAGTAGAAATGATGCCCCTGGAGTGACAAGAGCGGTTGGTGTAATTCAACTGAGCATGCTCCTAGAAAACACTTGCTGTCAGTACATCACTTTCATGCACACACCAGCTGTCTCCATTTGGGAAGGACAGTCCTCAATTTTTACAAGCAAAATATTGACAAGTGTTCCAATCTGTCCCCCAAAAAAGCTCTCCTCTGCCTGTGTGCTTTAATGCCGCTAAAATGTGTGGCTCTGATGCTCCCTCCAAATGTCTCCATGAATAGCTGTCAAATGTTGGCATCTATTGCTGTCTATGCTCTTAGAAGCAGACTAAGACCGGGCACTTCAGTTGATTGACTTTAAAGTCAAACACACATGGTTCCATATTAGGGTTTTGCTGGAGGTCTATGTCTCGTACAGATCAGCATCCAACAAGCTGGATGTGCTGTCTGAAGCTTCTTGGAACTACCCAGCTTTCTCGAAGAAATAAAAATGTACATCTCAAGAGAACAGGCTCCCCAGCCCTTCTTGGTGTCTGCCAAGGCCAACATCCTGGCTCTGGGTACTAGGATACAATAGGCCTGACTCTGCTTTTTTCCCACCGATGTGATTCCAGTGACTTCAGCAGAGTTACTCTTGGGTTATACTCATGCACAGGAGGGAAGAATTGGACCCACTGAGTTTCACTTCTGGCTGGATACCAATTAAAAACACAACTTTTATACCAAACATTTCAGAACTTTAAAAAGTTTCCTTTGAAATTCAAGTTCTGGAAATGAGCAAAGAGTTTGAGAGCAAGTGGGTTCTCTATTTTCCCTAACCAGTTTGTCCAGCTCTTGTTTCAAATACAAGTACCTATGCTTTACTAAGAATTTCCTGGCAATGACTCATGATGCTTATAACCTGCTCTATCAATTTGTTATTTGTTATTTTCCTATTTACAAAAAATTCCACTCATCTATTCAGGGAGCAGACATGATGCTATGTTGACCAATCACATACCACAAACAATGAACTGCTAATCCTGAAGTGGCTAAGAGATCAAGTTGCATCTATGCCATAAGCTGAAATGTTTTCACATAAACTGCTTAGGTGAGAACTTGCAAGTAATGAACACATGAGCAGAAATCAGGATTGGCTGGTGAACAAGTTACAAACATAAAAAATAATCAAAAATGTCCCTAGATCTTTGCAGTGAATAATTTGACCAGCCCCACTGTCATCTGCAATAAGGAAGGTGCTTCTGTCCTGCTGGAGTTGTACATTCTCAGATTCGCCCCTTACTGCTAACAAAAAGGAAAGCCAGAGAGAGGAGAATTGGACAATGTTGAATGAGCACATATGACAGTGCATTGTTATGTGTAGGGAAAGGCTGAATTATAGACCCCACACTGAATCTGGCAGGCATGAGCTGCTCTATTTGCATCGCAAAAGCTACCAGGCTTTCAGGGAAATGGAGCCCATTTGAGCATATGACTACCCACAAGCTACTGACAAAAGCCAGTGGTTCACCAACATCTCCACAGAGGAATACAAATAAGCCTTTTCTCCTTCAAGATGGACTATAAACCCAGACCAGTAAGGACCTCAGGGAGAGAAGAGGAACAAATGGGGGTGGCCCCCTTTGCTCTGTATGGGGAGCATGTCTGCAGAAGGCTCTACTGTACTTTGAGTTCAGGCTGCCTGAGGAAAACCTTTCAATGGCAGTTTGGAGAGTGAAAGGGTCTGACGAAATGCAGGACATTTTTTATAACTAAATATTGGCCTGAACCAGAGCCTCCAGTCACTGGACATTTTGGATCACGGACTTTTGATCCAGGCTAATTTCTTGTTTTGTTGTAATCTGGCAGAAATGAAGCACACCTCCCTGGCACCTGAACTGCTCCCTAGTTGTGTATACTCCTTTGTCCAGCCACCATTGCTAAAGTTGACCTGTCCCAGTACTTTGTAAGTTTAGGGTGCTCTGTGTTCTGGTCTCCTGGTGGCATAAACAGGCTGGAAAACTGCCATTTCTGGCCAGTTTCGCATTCCCCCAGCATGGAAGAGAGCTTAGTTCACATAAAGCTGTCAAACTGGCTTCTATGATAGCCCTTCCCATCCAGCATCAGGTGCATGTCAGGGGTAAGAAGGGGGTGTGGCTGCACTTTGGCAGTAGCTCCAGCTGGTGGACAACTCCTTAGGGACTGTGGCCAGGTGGCATAATTTTGAACAGCCCCAAGGCTCTTCTAACCTACACCACACCAGAGTTGGGGCTGACGCCAGTGCAGAGGTACAGTGATAACAAGGGAATCGTAACCAGCTTTTTTACACCTCTCCTGCTCTCCTGTACCAACCAGATCTCCACACAGAAGAGAATTTGGGCCTTCGTTACTACATTTTTATAACAGATAAACAGAATTGTTGACAGAACAAATCATTGTCTTACAAAACTATTACAAAGAGTGTGAAAAATTCAGACACTACCCGAATAGAGCAGAACCGAGCCCTGAAATAACTCTCATGTTCGTTTTTTAACATCAGACCAGAAGCGTTTCAACTGAACTAACAAATCATCCCCGGGGTTTAGAACGATATAATGCTAGTCAGGCCGGGGCAGCACCTCAGCTGGCATGAACGGACATAGTTCTATGGAAGCCAGTGGTGCTCTGACAATTGACACCAGCTAAAGGTCCTCCCCCAATGAGCAATCCAAGTTCTCCCGAGGGCGGAGAATCCCAGAGGAAAATTGTGATTAGTTATTTCTGCGCACCGGTCTCGCAAAACAAAACAGACACAAAATTCACAGCAAGATACTGGCGGCGATGTTGTGGCACAGAGCATCCTCTTCACAGCTTTGTAATTTTATATGCGATATTGTGACTTGGAGAGGAAAAGCAATTAAGTGGGATAATCTTCCCTTCCCCTGTGCGTATGAAGCTCCCATTAGCAGGGATAAGGCTCTCTGTGTCCATCCAAAGGAGAAGAATGGAGCCTGTAAAAGCATATTGTGTAACTACTGAACTTACTGGTAAGCTACATGCAAAGTGAAATGAGACAGAATTTGCTTCATAAATCTGAAATGAATTTTCTATTCTATTTTATTTTAATCACTCCACCAGGAAGAACTCTCCTTCACTCGCTCACTCGCTGTTTTTTAGTGGTGTCCCAGATGCAAGCAGACAGCATCATAATTCTTCACGATAAGGCTGTCAATCATAACATCACCACACGCATACATAAAAAAAAGTTACAGTATTTCTTCCAATAACTGCTCCTGGCTACCCTAATTATAAGATCCTTTATATACCCTCAAGTCACCACCATTTATCAAATTAATTTTGTCCCTTTGTCTCTCTTTTTTTTATTACCCTTTTTAAAAAAAAAATCCTAATTACTCTTTAGTGCTAAAAGGACTAAACTAGTTCTTGCCAGTTCTTTTACAAGAAGGTCTAAGCTTTAATTTTTTGACAATTATGATAGTTCCCCATAACACTTAGCCCCTGACTGTAACTTGCAATTTAGCACATGGCATTTGTCTGAGCTTGTAGGCTGTATGTCAAACAGGACTCTATCTAAATATATTCCATACAAAATGTATTATGTACATAGCTCTATATAAAGACATCTACAGTGCAGACAGATCACTGTATCTGCTGAATTGTGTATATATGTAAAATCCTGGGTCAGGAATTAATCAGCTTCTTTCAGAGAGGACAGAATGATCTAAATGTACCTTCCTGATCTTCAGAAAGGAAGCCCTGGGTGGAGACGTAATCACATGTCATTGTCTGTTACGCATTCATAAAAAAGATGAACAATTATGGCACTTGAAGGAAACCTATCATCAACGGAGAGGAAAAGACTATTTTTCTGAAGCATTTGCATTCAGTCTTTTATGACTAAATGACTACTTAAATCTTAAAACTCTAATCATTACCATTTGCTTCCTAAAATACCCTTCTCCCTTTATCCATATTTAGAACAGAAAATACGATGCTCTCGAAATGTTTCTGGTTCTCTGCAAGGGTGAAGGCATTTTTCCCCTTATATCCCAAGTGTACAATGTGAATGTTAAATAGCTCTTCTCCTCTTTTAACTCCTTCAGGGCTGCCAGCCCACATGTCCTACATTCATTTTCATCCAGTGTATTCATTTATTTTTTATTTTTGGACCAGTGCCACCAATCATCTTGCACAACCTGGTCTCAAAAATGGGAAGACCCTGTCCCTGTTGGGGTTGATAAGAGTGAGAAAGCAGGAAATTAGGAAATCTATGGAAATTACTTCTTTTTTTTTCTTCCTATCTTTGTTTTGATAGGATGGGTGAAACCCCTCTTTAAGGGCTGCAGCTGTACTATGCCCTCCAAATCATTATCCCTTCCCAATAGCATTATCTTCTTCCTGTCTACATTGCGCATCAGCCATGCAATCTGATCTGAAGCCTAGCTAGGAAGAGGGCAAGCTGAGATGCCTCATCTTCTCGTTCTAATGAAAAAGTGAGACGTACATCTGAATATAGTCCACATCAAGGCGACACCACAGCCCTCACCTCACTTTCTCACCTTGCTATCTTTTCATTCATGCTGAATAGGATGGATGAGTCTGACAAAGCAGAGTCTTGGGGAATTCTGCACAAGACATCGCTCCAGCAAATGAGCAATTGCTCAGAACAACCCTTTGTAACCTCGGAGGAAAGAACAGAACAGCAATAACATCCATTCTGCTAGGGACCTTAGGCAAGACGCCAAAACTTTGCAGTCAACAGATTATAGACGTGTCTAAACATAGGCACATCTTTAAAGACATGCATCCTAGGTTATTCTTACTTATCTGTATTGTGGTAGAGCCTAGAGGATCCAATTGAGAAAGGGCCCCATTGTGCGAGGCACCGTACAAACCCAGAGTCAGAGACAGCCCCTACTCCAAAGACTGTACAATCTAAATCGAGAACACAGACAATGGGTGCAAAGGGAAAGAGAGTCCCAGTGAGATGAAGTGACTTGCCTGAGTAGATATACCCATATCAATATCTTAGAAATACACACACAGAGCTAGATTCACAAGGGGTACTCGGATGACTAACTGCTCCTTTAGGCAATACTGGCACTCACAAAACCACTGCTCAGCTGCCCCTTTACCCTAGGCACCTACATTCCATAAGTGCTTACATTTCCACCAATAAAATCCTCAGGCACCTACTTTCCTGTTGGAAGGCATGTGCAAATCCACCTAAGTCTTGACGATGAGGACAAGCTACTCAGCACCTAACTTGCCATGGCTGGCTTCACAAGATAGGCATTTCCCTACTGATCTCACCTCTGGGGCCTGATCTGGGGATTCACCTAATTCCAGGAGAGGGTTCATGGCTGTGAATTCCAAGAGGAAGGAGGTGACTAACGCCCACTGAAGGGCGGGGCTTAGGCCACACCCCACTCCTCAGCATTTCCTATTGGCTAGCTTAGCAGGTTGGTTCCTGCAAATCCATTTTCAGGCACCTAACTCTACCCATGCATTGTACATTGAGCCTGGATTCCTAACTTGGAGTTGTGAATTCCTGTAGGCAGTAAGGCGTAAAAATGTTAGACACTGCAACATCTAGGGGTCTGTCTTTAAAAACTTGCAGCTGGCCCGTGCCAGCTGACTCAGGCTTGTGGGGCTTGAGCTAAGGGGCTGTTTAATTGTGGTGTAGACGTTCAGAATTAGGCTGGAGCCAGGGCTCTAGGATCCTGAGAGATGGGAGGGTCCCAGAGCTCAGACTGCAGCTTGAGCCCAAATGTCTACACCGTAATTAAACAGCTCCTTAGCCGAAGACCCATGAGCCTGGCACAGGCCATCTCTGGACGTCTAATTGCAGTGTAGACACGCCCCAAGTCCCTCTTGTGAATCCAGCCCAAGGTGCAAAATGCTAATCCTTCTCTGGATTTTTAATAGCCCAAATTTCAGGGATGTTTGGGTAGGTAGTGCTGGTTTGGCACATTCTAAGGAGAGAGAGACCACTTGCAAAATTCAGGGCCAGATTTCAAACATCCTGGAAGTTCAGAGGTCTTGGCATCTGGAGTTTTGTTTGGAACCATTTATTATAGATACACACGTTCATAGTGTGGAGAAGCTACCACCGCAGCCAGTCATGGACTCAGCAGAATGTCTGAATAGAGAAACTAGCTCCCCCTTACTCCAGAAGCATTTGACAGAATTCCTGACTTGCGTGAAAGACCCCATCAAGATACTGTACAGGATTCTGCAGTAGCAAAACATTGGTTGAATCTGAATTTGAGGAAGGGGGTTTACTGCTTCACCTCCCTCTTTGCTTCACCCCCCAAGCCCTGTGCCGTGGGATTACTCCTGGGGGACCGGAAGACGGTATGTGCTGTGGAACAACTTGGTACCAACCAGACGGAAAAGGCTGCCCTGCTGAACTCAGGCCTGGGGGCACTCATGGTGAGATTCTGTTGGCTTTAGGACACTGAAACAACAGCTCTGTCCAGAACCCAAGCTTCCCACTCACCCACGGCATCAAACCATCAAAAACAACTTCTGTATTCTTTGACCAGTCTCCTGCTTTGATGCAAAGGGCCAGATCCTCAGTCCTGGCCCTGCTGCATGAAGTGCAGCTAAGGTACGGAGAGGGGAGGTGTGTGTGTGAAAGCAGCTTTTATGAGTCCCCTGCAGCCTAGGGTTGCCAGACACTAGGCCGACCGTGAGGCACAAATTAAAGCAGCCTCAGTGCTGCGTTAGACCTGCATCAGCCAGGGATTGCTACTCCCCCGACACCAGCCTTATGCCTCCTAAAGATCTCCCATGCCAGGGAGTCCTCAGGTAGCAGGGAAAGCCAGCTTTCCAGGTGCATCATGCTGCCAGAGTAGCACAACGTATCCACCGCAGGGGCTAGGCCTTGGCCCATAGCCTGTGGCTTATGAAACAGTTTGGTCGCATTAAGGTAAAACAACAACTGCAGCTACAGCAAACTTGAATACACAGTGTGTGAATGAACAGATCCCATATACAAGAACGGTGTCTACTCTGATGTGAATACAGTTTGTACAATGGAGGAGCTGTGATCCGTTGAGCGGGATCTCTGTATAGATCTGTTCACTGGAAAGCTTAAGGAGCAGTATTGCTGAGCGTAAGAACTTCTCTCTATACACACTCCAGCTAATAGTTTGGACCCTCTATGCACAACAGACCCCGCGGTTCAAAAAATAGAGAAATCAAAAATGAGCTCTGTCTTCTTGCCCCTCTAAGGTAGTTTTTTCATGCAGGCTAAGGTTCCCCTTCTGTTCTGGCACAGCCAAAGCTAACCTGACTAGACCTTCCCAGCTGAGCACGGGGAAAACTTCTGGCCCAGCCTGTCCCTGAAGAGTTAATGCTCAGTTTAGATTGGAAGGCAGGGCTCAGGAGGATATGGGTGGGATACCGAGGCAGTGAGGAAACCCTTGTTCGCAGCTTATTCAAAGAGGAAATGGGCACAGATTCTAAGGAAATTGGTTTGTGTTCCTGAGTAATGGGGGGGGGGGGGCACCACTGACAGTTCAGCCCTTTCCCATGGTTACACCTCTGCTGCAGCAGCAGCCAAATCAGGAGAGAGAAGCACTGACTGAGCTATTTCCAGGTTCCATCATTTCTAAATCTTCATATTTATTGAAATCAAAACTAAAATGGAGCTGGGACATTTCCTTTCAGGGGAAGGGCGGTTCAGTAAACCCATCACACTCAATGGAAGCTGTTTGGGGCAGGGAGTGCTGGCCAAACCTACTTACTTTTGGCAGTTTGAGGCACCAACTATTTAAGGCAGGGGGCAAGGAGATAAATAAAAGTACTAATACTACTTTACCCTTTTCATTTCAGAGCACTTTACAAAGGAAAATGTTGCTGACTCCATTTTACACACAGGTAAACTGAGGCACGGGTCTTGGAAGCCACGTCTCCTGACTGCCACATGAGAAGCCTAGCCACTGACACAAAGTACACAATCTGGCCCTATGTGAGTGATGATTGCATATTCTTCATGGATATGTCTGACTCATTTTAAGGGATTAAATGTAACCTGCAAATCCGTGGAGCAGGGCAGGGAAGAGGGCTGGAGCGCCCAAGGAAATATTTTGCTGAAAACAAAACTTTCAACGCCTTTCAAGTGCAGAGTGCTGAAAATAGATTTCAGCCCCGAAGGGAGGGGAATGGGAAGAGTTGGGAGGTGGGAGGGAGAGAGATCAAACAATTGACAACAGCCCTGGGGAGAAAGGGGGCACAAAGGTTGCCAAAGATTTTTTAAATCCATTTCCTGCAGGAACAGGAGAGCCAATTTGTTGCAGCGGGGTCTGAGCAGGGAGCTCTGCTCTGCAAGAGACACTCCAAACACAGCCCTTCGTTACCCACTGCTGCATCCTTCAAAACAGGAAGTGTTGCCAGAGCATTAATTTATCTCTTAATTGCTGTCCTTCGGTTGCCATGAAAAATGTTTAGTCATAGATTTAATTCTCCCCATCCCCACCCTGACCACCTCTGATTGCAAACAAGATTTGGGGTTGATTTTTTTTTTTTAACTTTCAGACCAGTTAACTCCTTCCCCACTTTAATGAAAGATCCCTGCGCTGCCGTAAGGGCCCTGCCTCTGGCCCAGAGTGGGAGTGGAATTCTTTGGGACTTCTTCTTGTCATTATTCTCCCTTGCTCTTGTTATTGTGTTCAGTGTCTCAAGTTCTCCTCCCCATCCCCAGTTTACTTTAACCAGATGTCTTACTTGTTCATAACATGCTGCATGTTTGCCCTGGCAGGGGATCTTGTATTGTATTTTGTTTTGCCTTTTTTTAAAAAAATGTGTTTTAAATTTTTTTGAAGAGCCTGAGAAACAATAGCAGATGTGATGAAGTTACAATTAACTGGATAATTCATTTAATTCACATATTGCATTTTAGTTTTGAATTTCTTTGCAATGCATCGTGTGCATATGTGAGCAGGATGGGTATGAATTGAGGGAAAGATGCTGAGAAAGCAAAATACCAGTTTGAGGAGGGATGACAGGGAATGTCAAGCAATACAAGGACAAAGCTTGTGAAATGTTAGCGGCTCTCCGAGTCCTGGCCAGTGGAGTGGGAGGGCAAGAGGGGCTAGCTTGTTTTAGCCAGGGCCAACTGTGCATGGTGATTTATACAGCAGTTAGTGTTAATCACTGCCATGGGATTCTCTTTCACTGAGTACAGTAGAAGATGGAGGTGTTTGGGGCTTTGGGATAGGGCACTGGATGGGAAGCCAAGAGACTTGATTCTGCTCCTGGCTTTGCTGTGTGGCCTCAGGAAAGTCACTTCACCTTTCTGTGCCTATATTTCCCCTCCCATCCTTTGTCAGCCTTGGCTATTTGAGGCCAGACTGTGGTGGCCCATTTTTCACTGGCTACCCCTCTATAGAGTTGCTGTGGCAAAACCTGCCCCCCATGCTGGAGCTGTGGAGGTGGACATCCCCAGCATCACTCCTCAGTAACCTCACTGCCTTATACTGGTCTTAAATGTTGCCATCACAACCCAGGCAAGCCTGCCATTTCTGGCTGTGATTATTGTTCCATGGGCATGGAGCCCATCCAGGCTGCAGAACACTGGCAGAGCTCTGTGCCCACTGAGCAGGAGGGTCAGAATCAGGCCCTTACTGTTTACAGTACTTTGTGCCTCTGAGCTAAACAGGGCCTGAAGGTCTTCTGTTTTATAACAGCCCTGGCTGTTATCACTTTTGTGTGAAGAAGCTCTCCCTGTCTTCGGTGGAAGTTCTGCTTGCAGACCAATGATGTGATATGGCCCATTTAAAATATATGTTGCATGTATATATGGCGTCTTCCATCTAGGAATTTCAAAGGATTTTGCAACTGCTAGTGAACTGAGCTCCCCAACACCCTCAAAACAGGTACAGACCATCAAAGGCTTGTCTACATGATGCCTTAGTATGCACTGGAGAGGTGTAAATTCTAATGTGCCCTAGCATGTCATGCATTAACTGACCCATGTATGTCGACCCGGCTGGGTAACTTCTGTACTAAACCAGGAGGCTGCCCATAGAGAGCTCAGGACTGGGGCCTTGACTCTCAGTTGTTCCAGTGTAAACAAGAGCAGGATTTGGCTGTCTATTCTGAAGGCATTTTAGAAGAAACGTGAGCTGAATTGCCTTTCGTGAATTCCTCCAGAACTCCCAGGAGAGCACCTTACCTTTTGTGCACTGTGGTTTCTAGCTATTTAAAACACATCCGATAATCTTTGCATGGTAAAACTAGCGGTTTTGCTTTAAATCTGCACTTCTAATACATACTCCCAAATCATTAATCCAACCCTTCCATTCCCCTAGAATTAGAATAAATGATATTGCTAATTGCAGTATACTGCAGAGTGGGTTTTAACTCTAACTATTCTAAACTCAAATGTCATCTGGAATGACACAGTCACTCATCATCACCCAAGCAAGGTTTTCAAGCCAGATTTAGAAGGATCCAAATTTCCTACTTTTTTCTTTTCTTTTCTTTTCTTTTTCTTTAGCAGCAGATGAGGGGAGAGAATTGAACTATTTAGTCTTGAAGACTGCTGGGGATGGGAACCCACAGAAATTCTGGTTCATGCTTGACTAAAAGATTATGGTCAAAATGTGACATCACTAGTAGAACCCATTGAAGGAAATTAAACCAATAATAAAGTCTTTAAAAAGAAGTTAAAAAGAAAAATACATCAAATCTAAAAACCAAATGAAGTTTAACACCACATTCTTCTGTTTATTTCTCTTTCCTTTTCAACAGTATTCAGTTTCTTTTCTCATTATGTCCCAAATTGGGGACCACAGTGCTGCCAAATTTTGCGATTTTATCCTAAATCTTGAAACATTTGGAGCATTTCTTGATACCACAGCCCCTAGAGTCATGTGATTAGTGGAGAATATCTGCATGTATTTTTTTTTTAAAAAAGTAAGTTTCTAGCCCTTAGGATTGTGGAGAAAAGCTTGGAGACATGAACTGAGGGCACCCTGCAGATTCAAAACCCAAAGCAAAGAAAAAGTTGTTATTTTTTAAAGATCTCATCATTTTTAAGCCTATCTCTTGATTTTTGGGACCTGACTCAGGATTTTTGACTGATTGGGGTTGGCAATACTGGGATCATTAGACTTAGCCAGAATGAGTTACTTAACCTTCTGATCCGGGTGCAAGGTGTCTCTCAAGCGAATATAGGATTCAACTAGAAGCCAATGAAACACCAAGATTAGGGGTATTATGTGTTTACAAAACACCCAGAAGTATCACTTCTAAAACAGCAGCTCTTGGGAGAGTGACATTGCATTACTAACTAATCAATACTGGCCAATGCTAGGAGGTCAATCCCCCAAACTGCAGCATTGGGTAAGAGTGCTTTCAGGAACTGATATCATAGAACATGATTGTAGCTCACACAATGTAGGGCTTTGAGTATAAAAAATGTGTCCTAGTCTGTAGTCGAAACAATGGCACCTGAACATTTTCCAACCTGGTTTCCTTCATCTCTATGGCCAACCTTCCTTAAATGTTAATAAAGGCCACAGGATACCAGTAGAACAAGCATCCATTCCTCTAGTATTTACAAACAGACAGAATAAAAGCATTCTTAAGTGATCTAGGGAAGGAGAAAAAGCAGTTGCCTAACTGAGGTGGCTTTCTAATAAAGGAGCGGGTTTGTACTCAGCGCATTTGAGGATACTTTGTGATGGTTTCTTAAGACAGAAGGGTGTCTAATGATCCTAAGATAACAGACTTTAAAATCATAACACTTTAGGTACAGAAAAGTTATTTTAGATCATTTTTAGAGCTTGTATGGCTTCCCCTGAGCCCTACACAATTAGACTTGTGGGTATGTCTACACTGCAATTAAACACCCACAGGTGGCCTGTGTCAGCTGACTCGAGCTTGGGCTACTGGGCTGTAAAACTGCAGTTTAGACATTTGGTCTTGTTTCCACAAGGGGGGAAGAGCCACAAGCCCAGGCTTCAGCCTGAGCCCAAACGTTTACACTGCAATTTTACAGCCCCGCAGCCCAAGCCCCACGAGCCCGAGTCAGCTGACACGGGCTAACTGCGGGTGTTTAATTGCAGTGTGAACATACCCTAAAGCACCTGGCTTTACAGTCAGAAGGGTATGAAAAACAGTCCCCAAATGTTTTTTTAAAACCTCTCTAAAACATCCCTACATTAGTTTTTCTATCAAATCTGTAGCGTATGTAGAATACACCATAATGGGGCAGAAGGGTTTTATTGGCATGGATTTGGCATGGCTGCATTACTGAAAAGCTGCAAAGGTTTCAGACCTTAAACCTGTGCCAGTTCAAGGGCTGCATACTGCCCCTCTGACAACCCAGGCTGGAGAAATTCCATGCTTGGGAAGAAAGAAGGAAACATTTCCTCTGACAGGTTGATTTACAAAAAATAATAATAATGGCAGCTGTTTGAAGATGAGCAGAGTTTTGGACTGTTCAAAGCAGTCCCGTTAGAAATGGTTAAGCAAGTAGAGTGCAGCTAAGGGTGGTCAAAGGTGCAGTATAGATGCAAGCATCACAAGGATATCACTTTCACATATATGGTGTGTATATGTGTGAGATGTCACACACAAATACCGAGGGGCCAAATTTTACTGTCATTTACATGCATTCGGCAGCCCCATTGATAGAGCCCTGCAAATCTGCGGATATCCACAGACCATGTTTGAGGATCGCAGATCTGATATGGATACAAATTTTGTATCTGCGCAGGGCTCTACCCTTTGACATCATTAGTGCTATGCACATGTAACTGAAAGAAAAAATGACCTAGTATGTATCTATTTCAAAATATAATCTCTTGGGTATAGGGACCAAGTCTTCTTTGGTACAGCTCGGAGAACCCAGTTGGAACTTAATAAAGAATAAGTAACAACATATTCTATATATTTATAATGTGCACAGATAACCAGGTATGATTATTTCATGTATACAGCAATATATTTAATTTCTTGTCTGGGTTTTTTTTTTTACTTTCCAGACAGTCTGAATTTTCTCAGATATTTTCCTCTCCAAGCCCTGCTGTGCTGAGGATGTTTCAGTGAGCTGAGTCAATAAGGAAGGCAGCATCAGAAAGAATGGCGATGTCCAGAGACCCCCTCTCTAAAATGAAATCTCTATTTGTTATCATTGACAGTTAAATATTCCTGTTTTCCATCAGCAAGTGATAGCAGCATGAGGTTCCCTTTGAGCTCTGGGACAAAACCGTCATGGGAAGTGTCAACCTAGGATAAGGACAGTTTTAAATCATAGGCTAGATCTCAGTGATCTAAGATGGCTGGTTTTCCTTCCTTCTCCTCCCCCTTCCCCTGAAAAATCATTCTAGTCTCATCACACAAAAGCTTTGCAGCTGTGAGCTGTCCTACAGTTTGCTTGAATTTTCGGGGACAGTCAATCCACTTCTTAAACAATTTTTTAGGTTCCCAGGACCTCCTTGTTTTATTTAAAAAGCTGCTTTTTATTACTTGAAAGAAAATAAAAATCATTTCAAATCCTCTGTCCTGGGAAGTTAAGAAAAAGGTTAAAACCTACTGTTCCTCCATCCTCTATTTCAATCTATTAGAGGACGAGGGGGTCCATGGCTACTTGACCTTTCAGGAAATTGAAGTATCTTTTCTGCCGATTCTTTCATTGGCCCTAGAGGGTCATTGATGAGATCAGGCTTAAAATAAGGGAGCAAAGAAAAGTTATGATTTTTTTATAGGAGGAGATGGGGGAGGGAGACAGAAAACAGAACAGCAGTATCTTGGAGCTCTAGGATTGCCAGCATTAATTTAACCTATACTGATGTATCCTCTGAAGGCCAATGGGGCAAGATCCTCAGCCAGTGCAAATCAGTGCATCTCCATTGAAGTCAATGGATCTATGTCAATTTAGCTGACAATCTGGCCCTAAATATAAAGATCTGGTCTTTTTTTGTGGGGCGGGGGGAATATTACCTGCAAAAGATGTGGAAATATTCTTTGAGGACCAGATTCTTTACTCAGACTGAATAGCATCTTGCTCAGGGTTTGACTGCGACTTTAGGTACAGCCCTGAACAAGAAGTGATGTGCATCAACTGCACCAACCAGGAGCAGCCTCAAGAGGCATTTTGACACACCTGATTTACAGTTTCTTTCCTGAGTCTTCCTTGTACCAGCAGGGCGATAACTTCCTGCTGGACTATACCAACAATACATTACTCCTCACGCAGTGCTAGCTCAGCTATTCTTAGTCAGTGAGAAGGCAGTGGAGCCAAGGCTCTGCCTATTTGCTGCCCATCCCTGTCCACTCCCCATCCACTTTCTCCAAGAGGAGAAGAAGTAATTGTCTACGAGTCTGCTCCTAAGATCGATGCAGTCCATGCAGCAAGCAAGGAGAATTCTTGCCCCCTCTTTTTCCCTAGCATGGGCATGTAATCTGAGTCCTAATCTAACCCTCCAGGACTAGTGCCATTGGTCTCAAAGGGCTGTTCCTGGAAGAAGATATTATTCAGAATGAGGAAGGGGTTTTCCATCTGGCCCCACAATACTAAAAAGTAGGGGTCAGATTTTCCCAATGTTTCAGGGGTAGTCCCATCTTCTCCTATGGAACTATGGCCATGGTAAGGTCCTACACACCAGGAGAAAAGAGTATCAGAATTTGACCGTCAGTAACGTGTGGGTCAGAAATGTGTAAAGGTGCCATCTAATCTGGTGAAATAAGCACTACCAATGAGACCAGAGAGATACAGGGGAAGACTCTGTTCAAAGAGTAACAATACCTGAAGCATTATTAGATATTATTATTACTAAATGTGACACAGTCTCTGGCCCCAAAGAACTTAGTCTGAATAAAAACCTGATCTGCCAAGTGCACTCCTGTAGCATCCAAACCATCTCACTTTCATGTTGCTGTTCTTCTCCCATCATCTTTCCCTTTGTCTAGACTTTACTAATATTGTGTCTCTGACTCTGGACTATGATTGCTTCCTATTGGCTGAGTGGGCCTGATAAATCAATTTTGATGGCCTAGTGTGAGCCATCATTGATTCAGAGTCTTTTAGTTTCTGGGATGATGGGCATGGGAGTGGTTGGTAATGGTTTGTCCCCTTCTTCTCCTTTGTCGGTTGAATACAAGAATTTCTCTCCAGTCATAGCATGATCATGAAGGTGGCTACTTGAAGCAGACGGGTAAATGGCTAAGGTTATGTAACCAGACAGGACGTTTTTTAGCTGAATTTGACAGTTTTGTTTAAATGGAAGACTCTTAATGGCCCAATTGGCTTGGAATTCCTAACAGCTCCTCCTCCGCCCTTTCCTAGGTAAAGATTGAATCCAAAAGCAAGTGTAATTAGCAACAGCCATGGCAGTCAAGCTGATATCCAAGTCCTTGTACTGGAGTCACAGCATTTTTAATCTCCTCAATTCACTGTAATTTCCACTGGCCTGGATCCCAGGGACATAACTCTATTCCGGAAATCAGGCTTCCTGGAGTTGCAGCCTTTTGTAATGCTACCATGTTCCTGCACCATTAATAAAGGCCTCTTTTATGAGCAAATGTAACAGAAATACAGAGGGGTAACCTTACAATTCTGCTGACTGCGTGTGGGGCATGATTGTTTGCAAAACAGTGATGCTAGCAGTGTGGAAATGAGTTGTTTTGGGCAGATATTTTGGGAGGAGCATGTCTGTTGTGAAGGACTGGCTAGCAATGAAAATGGAAACATTTTGAAATGGTTCACATTCCAAAGCAAATGGCACTTCCATCTACACTTGTGCACTATGCTTTCCTGCATTCACACGCCCGTACCCAATTGGCAATTTTATCCGTATTATTGCGTTTGCAAACAATATCTTTCTGGGGGTGGTTTTTTCTTTAAGTCAATTCAAATTTTTTCTTCCAAAATCCAAACCAGGAATCCAGCAGGCATTGCAAAGCACACTACTGCTGGGATGGAAATGGGTTTGCCCATCCTGTGAGAATTTTCAAGATCCAAAAAAAAATCCTTCCCAAATGGGAACGAAAAGTCAAACTTTTGAAAATGTTCATGAACCAACAAAATGAAAAAGAAATCACTTTAGGTAAATGAAAACGTTTCTTTTTGATCATTTTGTTTTAAATTTGAACTTTTTATCCTTTTTTTAGTCTCAACTTCCTAACATTTCCAAATGAAAAATAATTTTAACTTGAATATTCGAATCTTTCCAGTCTGAAAATGTTGAAATGGAATGTTTTCATGATCTCCAGACTTTTTCCCCCAGACATTTTCCAACTCCGGAGATTTGTGTAAGCCAAATCTGTTTTACAAATAGTTTCAGTTTCAACAAATTGGCAAAAAAACAGTTTGTCTGAAAATTTCCGACCCACTCTAGTACACAATAACCTGTCAAACACAGAGGTACGTTAGAAAAAAATGATGAGCTGCAATGCCCTGTGAGATCACTAGGTGTCATGTGGCTATGAACTATAAAGACGTTCTAGTTGGAATGAATACAATAGAGAGAAGTCAATACCAAAGAAATGTTAAAATGTATCTATTGCCAGTATAACATTTCATTCCACTAATCCATTTGATTGGACACCACAGAAAGAATTAGGACTGTATAAAATTCTTTCCGCCATGCAAAGTGAATTCAATTGAATAACAATGAGTTCCTGTAAAAAGGACCCTCCCTTTTTTGTGGGACAGAAGGATTTTAAAGAGCCAGAACTGTTCATCACACACCTTGACCTGTAAGACCATCTGAAAAAAAACTGTTTACTTCTCCTGCTCTCCCAGTTGGGAGCTCAGTATTCGTGTTTTTCCTTGGCATCCCTCTCCACAACTTAGAACTCACTTCAGATCTTCCAATAAAAAAGGCCCTCTGCCACCCAGCAGTGCAACATTATCAGTGCTGGTAGAAAAATGTCTGGCAAAAATATATTTTGAGTAAAAACAGAAAAACAGTTTGCAAAAATGTTTGCAATTTGTCTTGCCTGTTTTGGCCAGCTCTAACCATGAAGTGGTGTGATGCCTTCCACTGAAGTCAATAGGAAAACTCCCATTGACTTTAGTGCGAGCAGAGTTAGGCCAGTGCAGAGTACTTATTATGAAAATCCCACACTATAAATACAGTCTGAGAGGTTAGTTAGTAAGAGTGAGAGACAAACGTATTTACTCCAGCTGTATCATTCTGCCATTAAAAAGTTGTTCGGGCCTGGTACCAAGCACATAAATAACTATCCCAGATTCCCAGAGCCTTCTGTCCTCTCGCTGTCTCCCGCTCTAGCTTGCTTCTCTGCCTGAACTCTTCTGTCAGCAATGGCCCAACCCCTCATATTTAAAGCTCCTGTCCCCAGATATAACAAGGTACTATCAGGTGCACAAAAACATGGAGTGTCCCAGGATCATGTTATCTGATGTGCAGAGTAATTCTCTATTTCTCTCCCTCTCTCAAACATATGAGTGGATATAAATGTCCAAAGAGTCAGCAGTTCACAAACAGTCTGAATGGTGCTTATGTGAATTTATGGGAACCTCTCTGGTTTGGAAATTTTGCTGGGCCAGGCTTTCTCATGAGGATACCACACTTTCAGTCTGGTTGAAAATACCACAAGAATAACCTTTCTCATGGTATTTCAGTATTTATATTCTGGTTCCTGTCCAACCCTAAATCAGGAAGTGCAGAAGCGTGAGAAAATTTTATAAAAAGAAAAAAAAAAGTTTAATGATGGTTTTTGCTTCTCGAAAAAATTTCTGTTCAGTTCAAGCCTGAGGCAAAAATTTGGGCCTGTTCCTATTTATTCCAACAGGTTCACCCATTCTTAGTTACTACCAGGTGGGAGTGTCATACAATTGCTAGAGCACAAGTGTACAAGTCAGGAGAACTCTTGCTGTTGACTCCTGCTCTGCCAGTACTTGTGCGACTTTGGTTAAGTCTCTTAATGGCTCTGTGCCTCAGTTTCCCCATGTGTAAATTAATATAATAGTATTTACCCTCCTTTGGAAAAGCTTTGAGATTCTTGGTTGAAAGGTGCCATGCAAGAGCAAAGTATTATGGTAATTAGTACACAATACAATGTATTTTGACACTAAAAAGTGAGTATTAGTGTGTGTATATGTATTTCTTTAAACAGCGGAACACTTTTTCAGTGATTTAGGATACGATGTAATGACCATGCAGTGTTAACAGGAATAAAACACTTTAATCAGTAGAATGAAGCAATGTAACTCATAACACCCACAGGAAAAAGATCTGTTGTGTGAGACAGTGCCATTTTTGTGTACCACAACCACAGTTTTAACTACAGAAATTAAATCACAGATGCTTTAAAAATACAGTATTTCAACTTTTCAAATTGGTTACACCTGTGAACATGCAGTGGAAGGGAACAGACATGCCTGGGTGTCCCTGAGAGCATAATGTATCCTGCAGTACCGATATCACAGGGGATAATATGGGAGAAGGCAAAAGCCTAGGTTGAGTTCGCATGTCTGGCAGATAGAAAAAATAGCTTTTTACTTGTGACCCAAGCACATCGGAGATGGAAACTATTGAGAGACAATAAGCATGGAGCCCCATAATGCTATTTTTACAGCCCAGTTTTAGAGTACAGCCACACTTTAAAAGATACATTAGTCCAGGGGTCGGCAACGTTTGGCACGCGGCTCGCCAGGGTAAGCACCATAGCGGGCCGGGCCAGTTTATTTACCTGCTGACGTGGCAGGTTCGGCCGATCGCTTCCCCCACTCACCGCGGTTCGCCGTCCCGGGCCAATGGGGGCGGCGGGAAGCAGCGCGGGCCAAGGGATGTGCTGGTACAACAGGGGTAGGCAACTTATGGCATGCGTGCCGAAGGCGGCACGCGAGCTGATTTTCAGTGGCACTCACGCTGCCCAGGTCCTGGCCACCGGTTCGGGGGGGGCTCTGCATTTTAATTTAATTTTAAATGAAGCTTCTTAAACATTTTTAAAACCTTATTTACTTTATATACCACAATAGTTTAGTTATATATTATAGACTTATAGAAGGTGACCTTTTAAAAAGGTTAAAATGTATTACTGGCACGCGAAACCTTAAATTAGAGTGAATAAATGAAGACTCGGCACACCACTTCTGAAAGGTTGCCGTCTCCTGCAGTACAACATGTGCCTATGTCCAGCAAAAACTTCTTTCTTAGATATAGGATTCACAAACTCTATAAGAAGAATTCGGGGGGGAGGTTAATTTAACATAAATTAATTAATTACAAATAATAAAGGAAAGTTGTCGATCTTTTATGTGCACTTGAATAGGAAGACCTACCAATTCAGGTGGCTAGCACAGGTAAATACAATTCTTCTCATGCTAGCTGGTGAACTAAATGCTGATTCACTTGAAAGAGAACTTGCTTAACTTTCTACTGTTTACATAGCAGTGGACTGACAGGTTGAACATGTTTCCAAATCCCTTCTGTAGAAAACCATGTTGAACAAACTACTAAGGACTGACAGCCATGAGTGACTTCTTCTACATGTTATTTATTATTTGTATTTCAGTACAGCCTAGAGTCCAGCACCCCAAGGTGCGAGGCACTGTACAAATAGAGATGATCCCTGACAAGTTTTCTATCTAAGATGTGATTAGTTCAGTTCTCTTCATCCCCACCCTTAGGCCCCAATTCAGCAAAGCATTTAAGCACATGATTAACTTTAAACAAGTGCTTGAGTTCCAAGGACTTCAAAGGAATTTATGCACATGCTCAAAGTTAAGCATGTGCTTCAGTGCTTTGCTGAATAGGGATGGACTGCTGAACGGGGGGCCATCGTCAGTTGTGTGTCCCGCAGCCACTTAACTTTTTCAAATATCCACTTGAACTGCAGGATTTGGCCCAACATTTGAAAAACAAGAAGGGTTCTGCGTACAAAGCGGTGACTTGTTTTGGTTAGCTTTCTCTTTCCCCGTTCCATTTCATTTTACCCACTTCCGTTTTCCTTGTTTCAGTCAGTTCTGGAAATAGAAGTGCTGGAGCACCATGAGAAAGGCTGTATTCTACCTCAAACCAGCTGGCAGCAGTAACACCTGAAAAACCTCACGAAAAGGGCTGTTTTTGGAAGCTTCCAGCGAATGTCTCAGACACCAGGTTCCAATATTACAGATAAGCACCTACATTTTGGATGCCTATCTGAACTGAACGTCGGCACTTTCTGAATGCCTCATTAAAATCAGCTGGCTAGCTTGAGTATCAAATTTTTGCAGCACTATTTCCTTTTTTCAGTTCATTTGGAGCCAGCTAGAGGAGATTTTACACTGATGAGTTGGCTTCAAAGGGCCTATTCCCATGAGTAAATGCTCACCAGCATGGACGGTACAATCTGGCCCTTGATGTTTCCTGGGTGTTTCATTGGGACTTGTTAAATCGCAGTAGAAACACTAAGTTTGTCAACATTCTAATTTCTGAAAACCAGACCCCCCCCCCTTGCCCCGCCTCTTCCCCCAAAACCCCACCCTTGCTCTGCCTCTTCCCTGGAGGTCACGCCCCTGCTTACTCCTCTTCCCCACTCCTCCCATTGCTCCCTGCTCTCCCCACTTCCTCATCACTCAATCCTTTCCACCTCCCTCCCCACCAGCTGGGCTCCCTCTGCTCTAGGGCTCGGATGCAAATGGCAGCCTGACACGCAGCCTGCTGCCAGCCTGCCCATAAGATGCAGGTTGCAGGTTGCCCTGGCTGAGCAGGGGCTGGCACGGTTGATGACCCAGCGCCTCGCCACCCCCTCCCCCGTCTGTGGTAACCGGATTTTTTGTGTCCAGTCAAATGAACTGACTGGACACTGTACAGGTTCCCTTTCTACCAGACTTTCTAGTCGAAAACCAGACACCTGGCAACCCTAAGAAACACTCAGGATAAAACAATGTTGGACTAGTCAAATACTGTATTTTTTATGAAGAACATTTCCCAGTAAGGGAGACCAAGGATATTTTATAACAGTGAGACCCTTAACCTTCTCGTAACACTTTAATTTCGGTAGTAGCTTTAAATGTCTTTTCTTGCAATTTCTTACCAATGCTTTGTGGAGCAATAGGAAACTAACAAGCCATAAGGAATGCGCAAGGCCAGTCTTTGGCCCATCCTGTACCCTAAAAATACAGCCAGATTCCTGCAGTAGTTATTTTAGTACCAGACGATGAACTACTTCCTCAAGATGAAAAGACTCGAATACCGGTACCCTCATAAACAGGATCTTGGTATATGGAGAATAATCAGACAATTTAGACTGCATGAGCCTCATGCAGACACAGACAAAAACACACACAAACACGTCGGCTAGTGAGATAAACAACATGGTTCTTAAGAGAAATTACCCAATTGAGATTTTTTTTTCATGAAAAAAAATCGTGATGATTTCCTCTGGGTTTCTTGCTCTGTATTGTCACTGGCTTTACCAGTTTGAACATGTCCTACCAACCCGTCTAACCTGCAGAGTAAGGGTATATCTACACTGCAATTAAAACCCCACGTCTGGCCCATGCCAGCTGACTCAGGCTCGTGGGACTCCGGCTAATGGGCTGTTTAATTGCGATCGGGTGCCAGAACCAAAATTCATCGATGCTGCTTTGAGAGCATGCAGACGGTTAAATGACTTTGCTACTGCGGTCCGCATCCTAGAAGTTGTAAAGGACAAGGCAGGCCCTCACAAGGAAATCTACCCTTATGTTATCCAGGAACTTAGACCAACTTTGAATGAATTGGGAACCTTCACTCCAGAGGAACTGGGCCTGGACAAAGCATAAACGTCATTGATGGGCTGCACATGCATTTTATTAATGCTCCCTGATTGTATACAGTTGCCTGGAGACACAGATGTTAAAATATTACCTTATTTGAAATAATTATTATTTATTTGCCTGGGCTGGAGCCCAGGCTCTAGGACTTTGCAAGGTGGGGAGGTCCCAGAGCTCAGGCTGTAGCCCGAGATGGAACATCTCCATTGCAATTAAACAGCCCCTTAACCTGAGCCTTGCAAGCCCTAGTCAGTTGGCGTGGGCCAGCCGCAGGGTTTTAATTGCAATGTAGACACATCCTAAGAGTGCAGATAAACATGGCAAGAGATTATGTAGCGTCTGACTTCAGCACCTGATGCTTTGCTTGCTTTGTACCTTGAAGGTCTGTCCGCCTTATATTATAAGGAGGGAGGGGGGTCAGAGAGAAGGAGTGTGAGTCACAACAAACAATGTGTACCTCTGACTAACAAGGCCTAAAAAAGTGCAATGATGCATGTTTGAATAGTGACAAGGATAAAATGTGTACTTTTTAGGAATTTAGATATTACTTCTTAAACATTCCCTTTGCTGCTGCCTAGAGTCAGTGCTCCACTCTCTTTATTATACCCAGTGATTACTAGAAATATTTGTAGGTATATAGGTCCAGCTTCTCAAAAGTATTTAGGCGCCTAACTGCCACAATAAAAATTATAAGAGTAGGTCCCAGCTCCCTACATATATGTAGTCTGGATTTTGAATGGTCAAGTTTGTATGCAACAGGGACCCAAGCAAATTTGAAATCGGTGGCAAATCACCATCTGAGAGCTCGTTTCACTGATCAGGGTGTCCTGATCCAACAGTAATATCACTGACGCCTTCTCTTTCAGCAGGCCCTGTGCCTGGCCCTTTAAAACTGACTGCCTCCAGATCTTTGTTAGACATGCTGCAGTGCTAAAACTGCTTACGAACTGGGCTACTTAAACAGAGATTTGCAAATGACACCTTGGCCATCCCTAGTTCTCATGGCATGATGTACTCTGCTAGGTTCAACTTTTGAGAACCTAGAAATGACATCAGAAAACATCGAGAATCTTAAATTATACATAAAGATGAGGAAAAATACAGAATTTTAGGACTGCACTCTCTGGAGAAGAGACTGTTAAGAGACCTGGTGCTTTTCAAGATACAAAAGGGGACAGGGAGAGTTCCCACATGAACACTCTCTTTTAGCCATTTAAGACACACCACCACTCAGGGCCCCCTAGGAAGAAGTCCCAGTTAATAAGAGAATTTGGGGGAGCAGAACCTGCAGTTGTTTTTATTCATAACTAAGGGCAGCAGTAGAGGCAAATAGCAAAGCCATATTACAAGCAGAAAATGGGGCCAAATTCATCTGTGGTTTAACACCGCTGGAGTCATTTGAGATACTCCAATAATGAATTTGGCCCAAGATTTGTGTCAGAAAGGGAAATTATTACTGATGAGTATAGCCATGACTTTGGTGTTGGGTTGCATAATACTCTTCTTATTAGTCATGGACAAAGCTCAAAAGCTTTGGAGATTTGGATCAGTTTGGATAAGCACCCAAAACCTAGGAACTAGTCAAACCACTTCAGTCTGCAGAAGTGGGTTGGAAATCTCCCAGGACCATTCCTTCTTGTGTTTACTTAGGTATTTTAGCCTTTCTGCTTCTAGGGCAGAGAAACAATTATGAAAATAACAAAAAAACAAACCAACAAACAAAAGAAGTTTTTAGTGCTTTCTCAAGCCTCAGGAAAGGGTCAGGTCAAGTTTATTTTGTGCTTTGGCTGAAGGATTGAGTTGGGCAGGGATGGGGACTTATTTCTTATTTTATCCAAACAATTTTTTTCCGGACTTCATTTTCATGTGCCTGTTGTCTTTAGAATGCTATCGTTCCATCCTGGTGTATTTCTCATTGACCAAGGGGTCATCACACCAGACTTCCTCCAAGTTACAATTGCCATTCACGCTACAACCTATCCTCAATGAGAGCTAGCTCGATTATCAGTAATCAACCATTCTTTAAAGCCCTTCTCCCCCCTCCCCCATAGATCCAAACTAACATGTATGAGAAGCTGGAAAACTAATGGATGTGGTCTAGCTATCGCAGTTCTTGGCTGTGTTTTTCTTACAAATGCAAAGCAAAAATTTCATTCTTACGCTATGGAACTTTTTTCCGAAGAAAGAAAGAAAGAAAGAAAATTGGATGTCCACATGACACAGAACAGAGATTTACTGTAACAGTCTGCATGTGAATTAAAACATGGAAGGGCAGCTGCCCCTGTAGCACGCAGAAAGAGCCAGATTCATTGTTGCCCTGTGTTTCTGGCATCCTCCCTCCCAGGGCCGGCTTTAGGCCAATTCCACCAATTCCCCCGAATCGGGCCCCGCGCTTAAGAGGGCCCCGCGCCCAGTGGCAGGGCCGCCCAGAGTGGGGGGCAAGTGGCAGAGAATCCCTTCCCTGGCTAGAGGCACCTTTTTAATTTTTACTCACCCGGCGGCGCTCCAGGTCTTTGGCAGCGGGTCCTTCACTCGCTCCGGGTCTTTGGCGGCACTTTGGCGGCGGATCCTTTAGTGCCGCCAAAGACCCGGAGCGAGTGAAGGACCCGCCGCCAAAGACTAGGAGCGTGGCCCGGTGAGTACAAGCCCCACGTGTTTTTTTTAACATGGTGTTTTTTTTTTTTTTAGTCATCCCTGTCGGGGCCCCATCGAAACTGTTCGAATCGGGCCCCGCACTTCCTAAAGCCGGTCCTGCTCCCTCCTATGAACGACACCTGCACAGGGTGCCTTTGTACCACCCCTACAGAAGCCCCTAACACAGCAGGCAATCCATGGAGAGCCAGGAGCATGCAGAGATGTGACTGGAGCAGTCCTGGGCTTTGGCAATTCCCTGCTGCCACAGAGGCACATGGGGGCTATAGTAGTGGAGGTTGGTGCACAACTAGCCTGCAACTGGCCCCTACCAGTCCTGGAACTTAGAGGCACAAGCCGTCCCCCCACAGTCCTGGCACCAGCCCTAGCATTGGTTCAGGGAAGAATTCCCATGAGAGACTCTGCATTTAAAGGTGCAGCGCATGCAAAACAAAATGGCATTTCTTTCAGTTACATAACTGCATACACCACAAATATAGGAAACAACTGGGATCTAGTGCCACTCTGGTATCCCAGCAAAAGCTTAGATGCCTTTATCCAGAGACAACCCATACCTGCTGATAGTGGGTGGGCAGAGTAAGGGCAGAGGTTTCAGCAGATGCTACTGAGCATGCTCAGTCCGTGTGAGCATGCTCAGTACAAGCCAAGCAGCAAACTGGGGGAAGGGCATGTGACCCCCGCATTCCCTCCCCCCCTCCACATTGCCTCTGCCTTTATCATTCTCCTGAGCTTGATTTCTCACCATGTTGACTAGAAAACGCCTACCATGTCCTAAAGAGTTTATGTGATCTGAATATAGCCTGGCATTGCCAGCGGTATTTGTGTGCAAGCTGCTAGCCTACCATATGCAACCTCACTCTGTCATCAATGACGACAGGGGCCCTGTGGATAAAATAATATGTGATCATGTAATTAAGGACTATATCATAATGCATCACACAAAGGGCCTAAATTAATATTGCACGGGCAACGTCAATTCTGGCATTTTCTAACTTCTAAGTGCTTGATTTTGCAACCTTAATAGTGTTTGTTACTGTAGAGTGTTGTGTATATTATATATAATTTATTACGTCAGAGGAAGCTTCTAACTAGGTTGGTAAAAAATACATTCCTGCATATGCAGTGTCATTTTGTAAGAGCAAGACACAGTCAGCTCCCATTCTGCAGAATGTCGTACAAGCCTCCCGCTGTCTTGTGTATGTTTGAGCTGGATAGCTTGCCCTTACCCTTGCCCTTCCCTGCCAGCAAACACTCCGTTTTTCTGCTCCTGTGTTCTCTCACTCTCTGTGTCTTTCTGAATCTTAGCAAATAATTAACAAAGAAAAACAATAAAAATATCGAGAGTGTTTTTCTGATTCTTCCAACAACCCCTGTCACACTCCCAGCTTACACGCTAGGCTCTCCCTACAGTGCCACCCAAACCACTCATCTTGGCTTCCCCATCTGCTCTCCGACCCACTGTCCGTGCACACCTCTGATGAAACAAAGCTAAAGGAAGGAGCACATGCAACTTTCCTCTCCAGCGATATGTGTGGAGCTTACAAAATTGTGTAGTGCTGCATTTCCCTCTTGGCAGAGACAGGAAGTCTGCAAACTGTCCATGGTGTCACGGTGTCTCACAACATAGAATCCTGCCTAGCAGGATTTACGACTTTGTTTGCCCTCTCCAGAAGAGTTGCAAGTCACTGAAGACTGGAAATGTTAATCAATTTATGTTTTCTTCTTTGTGGGTTGTTAGGCAGGGTTTGATGGTCATGATAGGAAAACATATTTAGACATCAAGCCTGCCATCTCATGAGGTCAGGATTTCTGGAACCTCCTGGTTATGGACAGGTTAGGGATAGTGTGACCACAAGAATAGCTTTTATTATTAATTATTATTATTATTTATTTGTATTACAGTACAGCCTAGGAACCCTAGTCATGGACCAGAACCTCATTGTGCTAGGTGCTGTACAAACTTAGCAGCATTTTATTTCAGCTTCTGGTCCTGGCCAGGGTTTGTGGAGGCATATGAGCATTGATAGCTGTGTATGGGGGAAGGAAATAGTTATCAAAACTTCCTGGAACTCCAGAAAGATTCAGCTACAGTTTTGCAAGAAGGCTTGGGCCATTCCTTATTTTATCTAAACTGCTTTGCCATCCCGAATGTACAATATAGCATACCTTCACCAAGCTGCTACTCATTTCTCTCATGTTACTGCCATGTCCTTATCAGATGAGCAAGATCAAACTTGCTTGAGAGTTGCATTGCAATTCAGCTACTCTCACATGAACACTGGTAATATTAACCCCTCAAACGCCATCCACTTGATTCTTCACTTCATTGTTTTGCTTCCATTTGGGAGGAGGCAGGGATAAATCCTTGCTTTGAAATACAGTTTTAAATTATTTGTTCTTTCCTACTTCTTATTTCTGAAACAGAACATTTATCAGTAATAAATGGAAGAATCTGTCCAAGCTCTCAGGAAGCTCAGTGTCTCCTGCTAGTTGTTTTTAGGATTTTAAAAACACTCATCTCTATAATCCTTATAATGGTTGTTGCACAATATAACCAAGTATGAACTGAATCCCTAACAAACTAAGGGACAAACCCACATGCCAGTGCTCAACCTGAATACCTGGGTTGGGTAATGGGGGAGGAACTCTTCCCATGCTGCAGAAAGCTGAAGACTGCTTTGGCCTTCTGGCTGACCTAACTCTCTGTGCCCCCACCACGTCATGGAAGACAGGAATATCCATGCAGTGATGGATCCTCTGGCATCACGCTCATTCATTCTCCCACCCTATTGACCTCTTAAGCACTGCTACACAGGGAGGCAATGCAGAGTAGGGCTGTGTTATGCAAGGAGCACATGTCCCCTCCAGCCCATCCTTGGCCACTGAAACCAAACTAGCTCTGCTGCCAGCCAGCCCTCCACAGCTCTTTCAGCAGGGACAGAATTTGCCTGGATATGAAGTTTCAAAGACAACTGTCCAGGGACAATGGCTCTCAGACTGTGGGCCATAAGCCAGTAGGAGTTCACATGGCCTTTTCTAGTAATCCACAAGACTATGAGAATAAGCACAGACCACCACGTGGAAGGTGGAGGACTGGGAGATGGAAGGTGAGCTGTGCAACTAGAGAATCTCTTTCCAATAAATGATCCAGTAAATGCAGTGTCTGAGGACCAATGACCTGGTCATCATCTGGTGCAAATCAACAAAGCACCAGTGAAGCTACACTGATTTACACCAACTCAAGATTTGGCCCTCAGGCTTACATTCAAATTTTGGACTGTATTACAACTACAGAGGGGAGAATAAACCAGCAGCCATAAGTACCCACAGGGGGAACAAAGATTTGATAATGGGCTCTTCATTCTAGCAGACAGAGGTATAACAAGACCCAATGGTTAGAAGCTGAAGCTAGACAAATTCAGACTGGAAATAAGGCATACATTTTTAACAGGGAGGTAATTAACCACTGGAACAATTTGCCAAGGGCCATGGTGGATTCTCTATCACTGGTAATTTTTAAATCAAGATTGAATGTTTTTCTAAAAGTCATGCTGTAGTTCAAACAGGAATGATTATGGGGAAGTTCTCTGGCCTGTGCTTTGCAGGAGATAAGACTGGATGATCACAATGGTCCCTCCTGGCCTTGGAATCTATGAATCTATAAACTGCCTTCCACAAATACACCCCCAGAGGCATCAGTCGGAGTTCAATGCTTGAAGTAGGGCATATTAAGATTTGGTTGCATCACTTTATCTTGGTTGCAGAACAGCACTGAGCAGAAAAGGTAAGTGGGGGGACTAGTTCTGATAAGTAAGAACTGACCCAAATTTGCACCTGAACTCAAACTGATACTTTTCTGTGGTCTAAAAACATTCCTTTATTATTTCATTTCAGTATTTTTGTCTTCTCCTGCACTTCCTAGTTTCAACAGGGACAGGAAATGAAGTATCGAAACATCACAACAGAGGCTAGTCTCATGCTCCTGTATTTCCAATCTGGCCAGAACCAGGGACTATTGGCATTCCTGTCCTCACATGATTTCTGACCTGGTTTCAAGCAGATTCACCTAATACGCTTCAGATGGTTTATTTAAACCCTCCTGAGGTTTGCCCATCACTAGCTGTAAGCTGGTGTGACTCTCCCTAGATGGCTTAAAGCACCTCAAAGCCAGAAAGGTCATATTTGCTGTGTACTGTTTAATACAGTCCTGCTTGCTTTCTCATGAGTGTATTCTAAATTGCCAGAAGGAAAGAAATCTGGAGTGAAATGAAAGGACACGTTTATTTTTTATATTTATGACAGCAATAAAATCCCCTAAGGCAATGCCCTTTGCATTTAATATAGAGAGTACCAAGCGTGGCCAGGTAATGGATATTTTATGAATGCAGCTTACCTTGAACAATTGATTGCTTAATTATGACGTAAAAGATTGAAGCATATAAAAGAGTCATGGTAAGAAAGTACAGAAATCATTAAGGGTCATGAGTGGTGTATGATTATATATCCGTTTCAATACGCTAGTAGCTAAACGATAATGTCTTGCATCTTCTGTGCACAGCCTCTTGCTTAAAAGTACAATTTTATAAAATTTCTTATTGTATCACATTTTCTGCTTATCCAGGACAAAAGGAGCCCTGTGCTCTACTTTGTAGTTTATCTTTAGGCCAGACCGGCGGGCGGGGGGGGGGGGGGGAGGTGTCTTTGTATATTTCTGTTTCCGTGGATAATATTTTTCTTGCTGGAAGAAGGTAAAGGGTGTATGCAGGGAACTGTTTCCTCTAGGTCCTAGTGCACTTCCGATGTTAACCTCCTGTCAGCCTTTAAGTCATGAGAAAAAGTCAGTTGAGCTGCAATTTCACAATGGAAAAGTGCAAACACTGTGTTTTCTTTCTGCTGCTATTTTCCAGCCCTGCCTGGCTTTGTCTGATTCAGTGTGATCATATAGCTTAAATGAAATGAATAAATAAACAAGAAGCAAAAAGAAAAATGAAATAGATGGGCCAGTTACTACTTAGTGATGTTTCCCCGGGTGTTCATATTTAGCTACTCAGTCCACTGTTATCAATAATAAATGTACAAGGCATATCAGTGCTTCAAGGAGAATGTTCTCACACTGGCCTGCTATGTGCCTGATCCTTAAACAGCCAAAACTCCCGTGGAGAACTGGGACTAAAAGGCTAAATTCATCCTTGGTGTAAACTTACTGAAATCAATGAAGTCACATTAGGGATGAATCTGAGCATAGGCATGAGATCCTCAACTGGTGTAAATAGACATAGCTCCATTTAATTTCTGGGCCTGCACGGTTTTCTCCATGAAGGATACCATGGTTAGCCTCTTCAATCAAGGAAACTAATAATTTACTCATAGATACTATGGGCCTCATTCTCATTTATTTTGAGGCTATTTTACACCCCTCTGGCAATGATAGGAGGCCTCTAAGTGGGTGTAATTATCATTTGTACCCACCTTAGGGCCTCTTTACACTGCCAAAGAGACATAAAGTGGCCTTAGTGAAAATGAGAATCAGGCTCCATGTGACAAGAAATAACAGTCGGGGGAAATTGTATCCTTGAAACATTCTTTATATTATAGAGAAATTATCTACCCCTTTGCCCATACATGCCATGCTTCTGAAGTGCTTTGCCTGGATGGTAGTCGCTAGTATTTGCAGCTTGATTTTAAGATGGTGCTGTTGATACTTAAAGCCCTTATCATAGAGGGACATGACAATATTCAAAATCTTATTGGGTCTGGTTCTCTGCTGCCTTGCCCTTTTGTAGCCATTTAAACTAGCATATAGTGGGCATATAATTCCACCATGATCTGGCAGCATTTTACACCTACTTTGCACTCCCTTTGTACAGTTGCAAATGACTACACAAGATCCAGGGTCACGGCATCATAGAATCGCAGGACAGGAAGGAACCCTGTTCCATTTCAACCTGGTAGACATCTACTCACCGATGACAGCGAAGGCATCGACTGGGCAGGACTGGGTCATGGACAGATGGGACCAGGAGCGACGGAAGCTCCCTAAAAGTGTGTGGGGGGGGGGGTCACCGGCGCCTGGACCGTGGCCCCGCCCCCACACTGCCCCTTCCCCCCAAGGCTCCTCCCTTTTGCCACCCCTTCTCCCCAAGATCTCGCCCTCATGCCACACATTCCCACCAAGGCCCCACCCCCAGTCGCTCCTCTCCACCTGCTCCCCCCATCTCTTGCCCTTACAGCCAGTAAAAAGTGATGGGGCCATGGCCCGCCTTGTTCCAGTGCCCCTGGGCTGGGAGGTGACAGAAGGGTCACACTTGAGGGGAATGGTCAGAAGAGTCTGTCCCCTCCTGAGCCTGGACTGGAACCTGGGTCTGACCATTCTTCTGGTGTCAGCAAATATCACACTAGCAACATGTGTGTCTCATCCCCCTCTAGTGCTAGTCTTCCACTACTGCTTTGAATTACTCCATTAGGTCAAGTGGCAGAGGTCTGTGTGTGGATCTAAAGTAGGGTGACCAAACAGCAAATGTGAAAAATCGGGACCGGGGATGGGGGGGTAATAGGAGCCTATATAAGAAAAAAACCCAAAATCAGGACTGTCCCTATAAAATCAGGACATCTGGTCACCCCATCTAAAGGTTGACCCATGTGTGTCTCAGCATGATGCCACATGAGGGAATTTCTGTTTATCTGTTTGCTTTTTAAAACCTTAGGAAATTACACTCCAATAAAACTACATGGAAAGAAAATTATTAATGTTGCAAAGTCAAGCCCTTAGAAGTTAGGAAATGCCAGAATTAAGGTTGCCTCTGCAACCTTTATCCAGCCCATTTGTGCATCTTTAATTACATTATCACATCCTATTTATCTTATTAATTGTTCAGCCCTGCTGCATCATAGCAAATATGATTGTGACAAAGTCCAGAAGACCTCCTTGTTTTCCAGCCAGCAAGGAGTCAATTCCCTGCTTAGACCTCAAGATGTGTACATGGTGGAGTAACAAGTCAGGGCAGAGGATTGATGGCTAGTTGGACTCTCAGAGGAAACTATAATAATCACTCTCTAGAAAGGAGGAAGGCCTTGAAAAAGGTTTGCTCCGCACGCAGTTAGCACAGGGCTGATCTATACACCAAGCTGGGAATTTCTGTCTGCTTTCTACCTATTATGTAGAACCATTCTTTTGATTTTCTTACAATCAATGTACTCTAAAATCTCAAGAATCCAACCTAGAAGAGGGCAGCTTGCTGAGTGGAAAGCTCTTCCTTCGCTATTGAGCCAGTTGATCCACTGCACCCACTTACACTGTTTGTTTTTATTTTTATATCCCCCTAGTATTTATTTTTCATGAGGAGGCGCAAAAGCAGGGCCAGCACATCAGATGGGCAGCAGGGGCACGTGCCACAAGCCAGGCAGGAGTTGAACCTGCAATCTCCTGATCCGTAGTCAGACGCGTTATCCGTTGCGCCACTGGCCCCTGGGTGGGGGTGGGGCTTTGTTTCATTACACTCCCATTCTAGCAAGGTCACAGTCAACCTCAAACCCTTATGGCATCTAATATTATATTATCAGGTTGTCGGAACGAGATGATACATGTCTCTGTTGACGTTACTGGTGTCCACTCCATTAAGCCATGTCTTTTCTGCCTAGCTTTTTGCATGACCATACAAGGGAGTAGATGGCAGTGAGCATTCCCCTTTTTGTGGCTATGTCTCATCTTATGCTCTCTTAATACCCAAGGGTGTAGGTGAGTGATGCATGCAGAGACATTGGAAAGTGTAAATGTATGCCTCATCCAGAACCTCTTATCTGGGTTAGCACCGCCCAAGAAGACTCATGTTTCCAATCATTTCATTGGCCTCACTGAGATGAGACGAGCATTCGTTCAGCATAACATAAGAACATAAGCCTGGCCATACTGGGTCAGCCCAAAGGTCCATCTAGCCCAGTAGCCTGTCTTCTGAGGGCATGTCTACATAGATCTCTGGAGCGATAGATCCAGCGGGGGTTGATTTATCGCGTTTAGTGAAGACATAATAAATCAACTGCTGAGAGTGCTCTCCCATCGACTCCAGTACTCCACTGGAGCAAGAAGTGTAGGAGCGTCACCAGTCAATCTACCGCAGTGAAAACACCACGGTAAGTAGCTCTAAGTACGTTGACTTCAGCTACACTATTTTCGGAGCTGAAGTTGCGTAACTTAGACTGACTTAGCTTGCCCCCTCTCCCCCCCACAGAGTAGACCAGGCCTGACAGTGGCCAATGCCAGGTGCTTCAGAGGGAATGACCCAAACAGGTGATCATCAAATGATCCATCCCCTGTCAATGCTTCATCTAGGTCATTCCATGGGTGACCTAGATGAAGCTGGGGGATTAAAATCTTTCCAAATATTGCTAGATATATTACACAGATTCTTTAGGCAACATTTGCCAGAAGTGTTTATATTTGTGACACTGTATTAGATGAGTCTTATGTCTAGGAGGGAGTTCTCCCTGTTCCACTGAACTGCAGTATGCTCAAGATGTCTAGGATCCCAGGTGCAGCAACATTTCACTAAAGTTGTGACAACTGGACCAAATTTTATTCAGCTAAAGAAGAGACAAAAGCATGCTGTTCCGAGACAAGGGACGGGAGAAATATGGTACTACTGTACTAAGGAATAAACGGTCAGAGGCAGCAATGCATGCTTGATTTGTTTTAAAATAATACATAGAACTTACTTGATCTTGTGTCAATTTCTAAAAATGGGTCTGTCTGATGCTTCAGATTTCCGGAGTGGATGTGGAAATAAAGGAACTGTCCTATACACATTATCAGGGTTTCCAAAGGCTTAGGACTGATTTATTTATTTTGGGATAAGCATTCAATTTTGTAAATCTAGTGGTAATGAAAGAGATCACAGTAATTCCAGTGTTTGCTCCCTGGGTGTAGACAGAGGAGCTGTCAGTTCTGCAGAGGGGAAAAAATAGCTAGACTTTGCAACTTTATCTGAATCCTGTTGCGAGACACTGAGAGGTTAGTTAGATGGGCATCTATTTAAGGAATGGAAGAGCTCATGGGCACAAATGTTGTATCTAAAAGGCAAATTTACAGGGACAAGAGACAGGCTGACAGATCCAGTGAAATATGGGATCCATTTCTAAGAAAGTGGAAGGATACATAGTATAAAATCATTTAGGAGGACAGAAGAGTTTATTTAGGGAGAGTAATCATATGTTAGTAAGAAACAGGCACCATCAAAGACATAGTCACATTAACTGTGGCCAGCCAAGTTGCGTACAGAAGTAAACTGAATGCTGACCTGTTACAAACATATAACTTGTATTGTGAACAGATCTGAATATAGGGAGCCAATTTCTATTCTTAAGGTACGTCTACACTGCAATGTAAAGCCAGGATTAGTGGGTCTTGAGTCAGCTGACCTGCGTAAGAGACCCTGGGGCTTGAGCGTCTACACAAATTCTTAACTCTATATTAACAATTTTCTAACCTGGGCTTGAACCTGGGGCCTTGGCACCCACACTGCAGCATACAGACCCAGGTGAAACCAACCATACTGCCCTCCTAAAATATGGCCACTCTAGCCCTTTGAACGTGATGCATTGTGGGAAAACTTTACTCCCCACTCTGCACGTTAGAGAAAGTTTTAACTGCCTGCCAACACAGCCTGCTGGAGAGTCATTTAGGTCTGCGCACTTCCAGCTACTGGAGCCAACAACATGGAGGAGGTGCCTTTTAAAGAACTTGCTTGCACTTTCACACTTGTGTCAGAAAATGGGCAGAGCTTCCTTAAGGAGTTGATGGACATTTTGGCTGTATTTTCTGACCCACTGTAAGCACCTAAGGTAATTTATGCTGGAGCAGGAAGAGAAAGAGGAGGTACCAGAGGAAGAAGAGTACCCTGGCATGGCAGACTCGCACTGGCTGATGCAGCTCAGTACACTCAGCATAGACATTGATACCCCCAACGTAGACCAGTGCTTCTGGTGCAGGGCCACAAGAACAGACTATGGGATCACACTGTCATTCAGACCTAGGATGACCAGCAGTGGGTCTAGAACTTTCCCATGAAGAAAACTACATTTCTGGAGCTCTGTGAGCAACTTGCCTTGACCCTCCAACGTAAAAACACACACATGAGGGCACCCTTGCCTATCCAGAAGCAGGTTGCTGTAACTATTTGTCTGGGAGCTGGCAACCCCAGACTGCTACAGATTCGTTGCCAACCAGTTTGGTGTTGAAAAGTCAAACATAGGCAAAGTGGTGGCACAGATTTCTGAGGCAATCAGGTGCGTGGTTTACCCCAAGGTAGCCAGCATTAAAGATATTCCTGAAGTGACTGCTGGCTTTGAGAGAATGGGGTTTCCAAACTGCACTGAAGCCACTGATGGGATTTACGTACTCATAGTTTGCCCTCCTTAAGGAGCACATGAGTACATAAACTGCAGAGGGTACTACTTCATTGTTATGCAGGGCCTTGTGGACGACAGAGGCAGATTTATGAATGCCAACATGGGCTGCACTGCAAAAGTTCATGATACCAGAGTTTTTTGCCGATTGGGAGTCTATATTCATGGGCAGGCTGGGACACGGTTCCCACCAAATGACATTGTCATAAACAAAGTTATTACTCCCACTTTAGTCTATATTGTTATAGGGATGCTTCAGTCCACAGAGGCTCCCTGGACACAGCCTAGTTAATCGCAGCTATAGAGTGCAGAGACAATGGAAAATTTTTAAATTATACGCTTTCTCTGTTTTATAAAAATTGCGTAACTACTTGGGTTGGGAGTGGTGGGGGAGCGGCACGTGCTACAAGAGGCTTTTTCTATCATTTCAGGCCTTTCACATTTTGGAGGACATAACTGGTCTTCTGGTGCCCTATTGGCAAAGGGAGGTGTTACGCCACGGGAAACCACCAGTGTATGCAGCTGAAGTATTCAAACGGATAGTGACTGCACGGCACATCTATGAGTGGAGTGGGCTGCTCAGCTACCGAAGTGGTCCTGGAAAATATACCCTTCCCTGCAATGTGACTGCCTATCCGGAGTTCCTGCTTCAGGAAAAGTTCGCAGCTATCAGCACCTGGGATTGGATCAGAATCTACGAGGAAATTAACAGGATGCTGCATTAGCATCCACATGGTTTATTTACCTTGATATGGCTACATGCAAACATGCACAACTCCAGAGCCTTCCTACTCCCCACCCACAGCACATTTCTGGACAAAAGCTGACACCCAAGTTGTACTTGGGACAAATGATTTTGTCACCTCTGGACTGCATGGACTATCTCTAACTGAAATGGACCAGATTTGGAAATTTTCCCAAATACACACACCAAGTTCACTCCATAGACAGTTGAGTGATTACAGAGCAGCAAACTGAAAGCCATTATTACTTTAAGGAAAACAGGAATGACTCTAGCAAACATTTGTGCCTTTTCAGTACAAATATTCTTTAAAGCTGTTCTTTATTGTTTGCAATTCTCGGTCACCATCTTGAACGTGACATGGTGGAGAAGAGGGGAATGCCAAAGTGCTGGGATACAATCCACCATTAGCTGATGCACGTGGGAAGCCGGGGCTTCTCATAACTTTTGCACTGGTTCTTAAAGCAGAAACCCCTCCTATTACTGTAGTAATAAACTTTACACTGGAGTCAGAAACTTACCGGGCTCAGAGGAGGTTTCTGGCACCTCTCATTTTTTTTGCAGGCTTGGCTGCAGAGTGTTCCTTGGGCAGGGCATCAAACAACTCCTCTGAGTATGGACCCGGCATTTGCTGTTGATCCTGTTCCACAGCCTGCTCTGGGACCGATTTTGGAAGCAGTCACTTCATGCTCCTCATGTGGAGCCTGCTGCTGGCTCCCATCATTCCTCATTCTGGATTCAGGGGACAGCAGGGCACCATCCCAGCTGATCAGGTCGTCATGCATCATGGATGGCTCGGTGCTGGGTACAGTGCCTGGCACCTGGTCAAACTCCCCATAAAACGGGCATGAAGTCAGCCCCAGATGCAGTTCTGGTCCCTGGTCTTCCAGTACTTGTTTTTAAGCCTCCTATTCCACTCCCTCCACAGGTCACCAGTCTGGAAAATTTGCAGCACTGCCAGCTTTTTAGCTATCTACTGGTACACATGGTCATTCTGGGTACTTTTGCTAAAGTCCACAGGTCTACTGGTCTTGCACCAGAGAGTCACCAAAATTTGGCTGTGCTCCTGTGGCCATGAAGTAGCACACTTTGCCAAAGGCTTGTTCTCTTTGGTCTCCATTGCAATCACAGAATGCTCTCTGGTGTGCGTTTGCAGCTCAGTGGTCAGAAGACATAGGAAGGGTTAACGCTGGCTCACTGAGTTGCTGAGTTGTACTCCAAGAGGGAGATAGGAGGTTTCCATTTTTAGTTGAGTGGATTGGAGATTTTTGGAATAGAGAGGACAAAGGATGTTGGCCCATGGGATTGTGGGATACTTTTGGTGGACTCCCAGAACATGAGTTAAGCAGGGCTGTGTCATACTGCAGTGTCTATACTGTATATTTGTATATAAAAGTATAGTGTATATTTGCAGTGTCTATACTGCAAAGCAATATAGTACAGCAACATCAGCACTCTGCTGCCAAGAAGAAAAGGCTGTGGTGGCTTGTGTACAGATCAAGTAAACCACCGATGAGAACGCTTGACATGTGTATAGTCTCCCTCACACCACTGGCTCATTTCAACCAATAGAGATGAAGCATGGAAATTAACTGGAGAGGAAGGGTAATGATTGGTTGAGTTATCTCAGATGTCACAAAGATGCATCTTCAACCTTAATGATTACTCTTAAGGGCTACCTGAGCTAATGACATGGCCCTGACTATAATCATAACAATTAGGTAGAACTATCATTGATAGTTTATCTTAATTATAATCTAATTTATTCAGATGTAGCTTATGCGTGAGATTACACTGAGATTCAATTATATATGAAAGTGTAAAGAGTCTGTGCAATTCCTTTATTAAGGTCGAGGCACCATAAATGGTGAGACACATGCTGAATTCAAAAAGTGATCATTTGCAAATGTTTATTCTGGAAAAGTAAGAAAGTATTTCATCCAACAAATGACCTAGAAAATCCATTTGTCCCCTGAAGAACAGTTGTACCAGATTTGGAAACTAAATTCACTAATTAAACTCTGAAACACGGGAAGTTTAGTCCTCCTTCCCAAAGTACAAATCTCAACTCAGCCTGAACTGTGGCGGTACCACTGGCCAAATACACCACTTCATTGAGCTGAAATATTACTTTGGGGGAGGATGCTTCCTTTAAGATCCTTTATTTTCGACCATTTTCCTGCTGCTGTGCCCTGTTCCCCACATCACCAAACAAGGGCCCCACATCTCAGCAAACGATCTTATGGCAAGGCACTCCAGAGGAACTCCCTCTGAAGCCTGCCACTGCCTCTCGCTCATGTAGCCAGAAGTTATTACTTGATTCATTACAGGAAATTTTTTTCCCTTTGGGCTGTTCATGCTGGATCCACAGCCCTTCCTGCCCATGCTAGTCCTGCAAGCAAAGAATTAATTTTAAGATCCAAACTCAGATGTTCACAAATGGCAGCCATGTCATGCCAAGCTACTGCGGTCTGCCAAGTTCATATACTCTGTCATGAAGTATATAGTTAGGAGTTCTTCATTCAGGCCGTGTCTACACTATAGGGACTAGAGTTGCATAACTTTGGCACCGTAGCTATTCTGGCATCACCCCGTAGTGCAGACGCAGCCTACAGCAATGGAAGGGTTTTTTCCACCAGCATAGGAACACCTCCACAAGCGACAGTAGCTAGGTCAATGGACGCATTCATCCATCGACCTAGCTGTGTCTACACTGGGGGTTAGTTTGGAACAGCTACAGCACTTGAGGTGAAGCTTATGTTGACCTAAATCTTAAGTGTAGACCAGGTCTAAGTCACCTTCACAGATGACTCGTTGACATAGCCTTGCCATGGATATAACATGGCTGTACCCCAAAGCTTAGAAGGGCTAAAATATGTGATGGTTTGAAGGCAGGACGGGGGGAAGTGCTGGCAGTTCAAGATATTACTCTACAGGACTCACATGATCCTCTTCAGCTACCTTACCACTATGCTTCAGTGCAGAAAGAGCTCTCCTGCATGAAGCAGGAGTGAAGGACTGCAGTGTGCCCAAGGACGGCAGATGGAATCTCCAACAGACTAAAGAGAATGCTTGGCTCACCAGCAGAGCTCTGCTGATGTTGAGTGCTGATGAATCGCAAGCACCCATGTGAATTTCCTTAACAAACATACGCCCTTTTTACCAAATGTAGAAGAGATTTCACAGTGTGAGTGATCCAAACAGTAGCCAATACGCTTCTCATTATCTGCTCAAAGACTGCTCTGCTACATAGCACTAAATCTAGCCGATTTGACTGAATTCGGGTGCAGGCTGGAATATTAGTTGCCATAAATGTATCATCTTTTACTAATCCCAGATACGGCCAGCCAGTCAGAACACAGCCACTCACCTGGACTGCAGTTTAGCCCATAAGCTGTGATGCAATTAACCCTTTAATTGCTGCAGCACACACATCTAACAACTTATGTAAGGATTCCCCAATCAGGATTGCACCAAGAAGTTTTAAAAGCTCTCTATTTAGGGTACAAAACAGCCTAAACATCAACGATTATATTCTCTCCAGAAGGACATTCTGGCTATTTCTGAATGGCTGCCTTAGCAGCATGAGGTGAAACCATAGTAGAAATATGGGCACAACTGCCTGATGTTATTGATTCCAGTCAACAAACGGAGCAGTGTAATCTGTCTGCTTTTGTTCCGTTCACTTGGTGGTGTGTTCTCATTAGCCCCCCATGGATAGTCAACCTGTCAGGAGGTCTGCACTCCAACTGCCTGACCTCTGACTTCAACTCATTCTTCCACAAATTAATTTCCCAAATTGACAAATTAAAGTGCACAGAATGCCCAAGGTCACTAAATCACACTGGGTTCTGGTAAATGTCAACCAGCATTGGAAGAAAAAGAGGAGGGTCCGGGGGGGGGGGGGGGAGAAAGAAAAACAAAATGCATTAATTGGAAAGAAATGAAAGAAAAATCAACATCTATATCTCTGATTTGAAGACATGACTGTTGGTTTGTCTCATTAAAAATAGATTTTGACAAATCAAAGCAAATGGACCAGGACAAAGCTAATTCCCGCTTGGGAAGGATGTCTTGTGAAGTGGGCACGACTGTGTGGTTTACCTTGTCCTTGGAGAATGATGGGCCCTATGTGTAGGGCTGAAATGCTTCTCCTAGGGCCCCTGCTTCTATGTGGTTGGTTAGGGTTTATAGATTGGAAGAGTTAAGTGAGACAATTTGGACTAGATTCTTGTACAGTTCCTCACACTGCCTAGTATCTTACTTCTGTGAATACACCATTTGAGATCAATGGAACTACTCATAGAATGAGGTACTACACAGCCCGAGTGTCAGGATCTAGTCCAGAAGTCCCACAGTACGCAGCCCACACTACAGGGTGGCATATAGCTGTGTCACCCCAGGAGCACCCCACGGAAGGACCGGTGGCTCTGTGAACCACAGTTCTCTCTCTGCTTCCCCCTTGCTAAACTTAATTGCAGTAGCTTTTCATGATTTCTTTAAAATAAGAGTTTCTATGGAAATAGTGAAAAGTCTTTAAATGTAAGTCTGTCATCGAAGCAGCTGTAATCTAAACATTAGTGTAAGAGAATCATAACCTGAAATTGACTGAAGTCATGTATCATTTACTTCTGGCCTAGACCAGCAGTAAATTGGTACCTCTGCTCTAGCCACTGACTGGGGGGAGGTAGAACCAAGGCTCTGCCCATTCCCCGCCTCTCTCCAATCACCGGCTCTGGGGAAGGTGCTAGCAAATAAGCAGCTCCATTTATTCCTTCAGAGCCAAATGTAGTAGGAAGAGAGCCTGAGACATAAGCCCTTGTATCAGAGGCCTGGTATGAGGCAGGAGCTGCTCACAGAATCTGACAAGAACGGGGCTGATATTGCAGAAATACACATCCCTAAGAAGTGCTACGCGCAGAGTACTCACACAAATGCATCCTGATATTAAGTGGTACCAGAACATCTCAATATCAAGGATGGTACAAAAACATTCCCCAAGGATAACAGGAACACACTGACCCCTCCTAATAGATAAGGTCAGGATGTCAGTATGTAATAGAGATGTTTTAATCAAACCAACATGTACAAGGTGATAACTAGCCACACCGGGGGCAGTAATTAACTATGTCAGAGGCAGTCCATAACTTGTCTGTATCGGTATAAAGATGTATCTTAGAGGGAGTATCTTTGTCCAGCCAAGGGGGGAATGGAAAGTCCCGCCATTCACTGAGCTGCATCCATTGTCACAGGCATACATGTCTTAGTGTCCTCATAGAGTCTTCCAGATGCTATTACCATGCTTTGTCAACAATAAACCTGGCCTGACACCTTCGTACCTTAACGGATCTTGTGGTCATTGGGCAGTTCACTTGAGGTCTGCTGTGCCAGCTGTCTGCACAGAGCTGGGACAGCACACAGGGAGAACACACACACACGCAGCCAAACATCTGACCACACCAAGGTACAGGTGGCACATGTAGGAGCGTTAGGAAGTGGGGATTCGTGCTCCCTAGACAGATGTATAATCCAAGTAACAGTGTAGCCCAGGGGACCAAATTCTGACACCCTTATGCATGTACTCAGCATGAGTAAGGGTCTCAGAATCTGGCCCAGAAGTGATGAAAACAACACAAGCAATGGAGATGGAAACCTCTGGACCGGCATGGTTGTACAAAGATCAGCTCAATATGGGACTTTTTTTAAATTGTGAAATTCATTTCCATGCAATTGATTAGTTTTACATAGTGTTAGCTGGCACTACAGGGCCAGACTGGGTTCAATATAATAACAAATATCGTTTACCCACTGGCACTTACTGGTGTCACAAAATACCCTCACAGGAAATCATGTATCCTGAGCTGCCTGATGTCACAGAAAGTGCAAGGACCTGATTCTGATCTCTGTTACGCTCATATAAATCAGAAGTAAATAGTATAAGACACAAGTGTACTGCCAGTGCAAGTAAGATCAGATTCAGGTCCCAAAATTCAGAGATGCATAGGTTTTAAGGCCAGAAGAAACAGTTACGATCATCTCCTGAATAACGCAGGCCACGGAATTTCACCCAGTGATTCCTGCATCAAGCCCATAACTTATGGCTCAACAAGTGTGGATGGTGGGTTCAGTATATGGACTAATTCAATAAAAATGACTTGTCGAGGTTGGACAACATGGGTGATGTTCATCCCTCATTTACTCCCACTGGCTTTAACTGAATTGCACCAAGGATGAATTTTGCCCTACATAGCTTATCAATACTCTGCATCAGTAACACTGTGTAAAAGCAAAGCACATCTGGGACATCAGAAAGATAAAGATGAACAAGAGCAATGGGAATTTAAAAATGCACTGAAACAGAACTTGGTTTTATATTGTAATGATGATACTCAGGGTATCACAAAGGTATTTTATACAGCACTGAATCATGATGGAAGTGCAGTGACTGCTGACACAAATGAAAGTGCAGTGTTATCTGTTAAGCAGTACCTTTCACCTGGGCACCCCGCCCCCAGAGGAAAAGTCTTAGTTTATGCCTCTTTGAAGGAATAGCATGGTACAGTATCACCAGTCTTCCCACACTCCTGCCCCCCAACCTCTGTGCAGTTCTGAAGTGACAGCATTTGACACAATATGGGCCCAAGCCCAATGGTATCTGGTCTTGAACTGACAGGGCTACTAATTACTAGTGTCTACTATTTCTTAATTAAGGACTAGAATGTGGTGTTGCCACAAGCTCTATGTATGTAGCAATGCCACCCCAGAAGACGCACAGGGAAAGTGTCTAAGAGGCACAATTCCCTCTCTGCATCCCTTTTGCTCCAGGAAAGTAGTAATCTGATGCTAATCTAGATCAACAGAACCTCTGTACCTGCTTAGTTGCACTGGCTGGTGCCTAGTGGATGAACCCAAGGGATGATGCCCACATACCTTGTCCAGGATGGGGAGCAGTCCATGTACAATGCCCACTTACTCCTGTGCACCCAGATCCAAGGACAGGGTGGCCTCCACATTACCATAAACAGGATTCTTCCTGACAGCAGATTGGGTCGTAGGCAGTCAGGCCCAGTGGTTGGAGTGGGAATCATGCCTAATAGTCAGAATCCAAATGCCAGAGCCAAGAGTTGAGGAAGAGTCTGAGTCAGGAGACAGAGCTGAAGGTTGGAACCAAAATATGGGGTGGATCTTCATGGACTTGGGTAATTACAAGGTTACTAGGTTGATCCATTTCTCAGTCTTGAAAGGGCTTGGTGGTCCAGTATGGCTGAGGGGTGAGTAGATTTCAGATTATGGGTGGACAGCCAGACTTTGTCTCCTATGGCAAGGTCGAGGGCAGCCTGGTGGTCCCAGTCAGAATGATGTTTATATACTTCCTTGGCTGCTTGTAAGTGCTCTTTGAGTTCCTGGTGTGGCATTATTGTAAGCAAATGCAGCACATGGGAGCAGAGACAACCAATTGTCTGGTAATAGTTCAAGAAGCAGTGCAAATATTGTTCAAGAATCCAGTTGACCTGCTCCGCCTGTCCGTTAGTGTGCGGATGATAGGCAGTTGAGAGGAGAGGCTCAATCTTCAGAAATTTTACAAATGCCTACCAGAACCGGGAAATGAACTGAGACCATGGTCCGACATGATGCCTGATGGCAATCCTTGGAGCTGAAAAATGTTTTCCAAGAAGAGACAAGCTATTTCCTGAGCAGTAGGGATGGTACGGCGAAGTGTGCCATGGTTAAGAAGTCAGCCACAACTGGGATTGTTGTATATCCCTGGGAAGGCGGCAGCTCCACAGTAAAGTCAACAGAAATGGTAGCACATGGTTGAGGTGGAATGGGCATGGGCTGGAGAAGGTTGAACAGTTTTGAGCAGGGACACTTGGTCCAAGCACATAAGTCACAGGATCTTATGTAGTTCTTGACTGAGGTATGCAAGCCTGACCACCAGAAACTTCTTGTGATTAGACTCCAGGTCTTGAGGTGGCCAAAGTTCAGCCTTGATTGCCTCTTTGGGATGTAGATATGGTTCTGATGGTAGAGGACCCCTCTTGGAACCTACAGCTGGAGGCATCAGGTTTCTCCAGAGTCTGGCAGATCTGAGTAGCGAAGGGGTCATTGGGTGACAAGGTACAAATTGACTCCATTAGGCTGTTGTCTACTGTCCCTGTAGGGGAGCGACCTGTATCTGCAGTGTAATGACCCATATCTCTGGCAGGGGAATATTGGCTGGGGAGGAATCCATACTAACCACTGATCTGGACCCCTTGTTAGCCTAGTTCCCCTCTGTTTACTTTGGGCTGCTCAAACTGTCAGTGGACTGGGACGGGTCATAGGCAGTCAGGCCTAGTGGCTGGAGCAGGAGTCAGCCTAGGGGCTGGAGTGGGAGTCAGACCTAGGGGCCAGAGTCCAAAGTTGAGTCAGAGTCAGGAGTCAGAGCCAAGGGTTGGAACCAGATTACCAGGCGTGAGGAAAGGCAGAAGTAGGACTGGTTCTGAGGCAAGAGCAAGGCTGGAACAGGATGGGAACAAGGCTGGGAGCAGGGCAGAATCTGGGCCGGAGCAGTGGAAGAACAGAGCAGGAGCAGGGCTTGGAGAGATGAGCACAGGGAGGTAGAGTCCATGGGCATGTGTACTGAACAGCCAGCAAGCTATTGCTGCTGCTAGGTTTAAAAACCGGCCTGCTGGTTTCTTCAACCAGTCAGGCAGGGCAGTCCATCAGGCAGCCTCGCTGGCTGCTTAGGGCATCAGAAGTACTGAGCAGGCACAGCTAAGGGCCTTACTCCTGACACTTCCTTCCCTTTATTCCCTCCTCGCACATAGAGCTCAAGTCAGAAGCTAATCCTTGTCTGGGAAGGAGAGAGGTGAGGACTGTAACATTACCTTTAATGGGGCATGGCCAGATTCTGTCACTTTTACTCACACAGAGTAGTACCTTACTCTCCCAGTAGCTCCATTGAAAAGAATGGCATTATTCATGGAGTGAGGTGCGACTCCTGGTTAAAGTGGCAGAATTGGGTTTAGTGGTTGCAATCTGCAATTGCATTACAGGTCTGAGCTTGTTATTTTATCAATATAACATTTTATCACCATGTAACTCATATATGACAGAGGCCAACAAATAGGAAAAGTTAATCCACCTTTGTTGCTTATAAGAACATCCTTCCAATGAGTTATGTCTTCACTGGATTGCAGTGTAGTGCTATTCTCTAGTGATTGGCAAGCAGGGAATTGAAGGTTAACTCCTGCCTGCATTAAGACAAAAATATACTTTTGTGTAACGTGGGTTTGTATTCCCACTAACCTTCTCAGTCCTGCTGTATCATAGAAGAGCTAGGGGAGGTACTTACTGGCTAAGGGGACTAGAAATGGGAGAGAGAGTCTTGTTTCTTTAGGTCCCTGGTTTATATTTAACCCAGGTTGGTAGTTACCCAAAAGTTACCATCTGATGGCTGTCGTGTGATATTTGTTTGGTGGTCCAGCTCAGCGTGAAGCGAACAGGTGTCTACATCATGAAAAAGCATAGCACACTTGGCACCATTGTCAGCCTCAGCAGGAAGGCCGAAGAGAGCGACTGAGCTGCTTCTCTCTCTCCTCAAGATGCTCTTCACGGGGCAGGGTTCAGGTAGCACACTGGAGAAAATAGCATTGTCCCTCTGCATGCTATACCTCTTTTGTGGCTAAATGCAGGCCTTAGGCCTCCAAAATAGCACCATTCACCAGTGTTAAAATCACTTTGGGCCACACTCTGCAGCTTTATTCACACAACTCATGCAGAATAGTACCTTACTCCACAAACAGCCCCACTGAAGTCAATGGGAGCATTCAAGGAGTGTGGTGCTAAGAAACTGCAGTAAGGGTGTCAGAATGTGGGCCGTTAAATCATAACAGACTAGATTGTCTCATTAAGCCCAGCCCTGAGCAAGAGATGGTATATCAGCTGTGCCAATCCAAGGGTGGCCAAAGGAGTAACTGTGACCCACAGACATACCTCTGGGTTACCATTCCTCCTTGGCTGCCTTCTTGCTCACAGAGTAGTAATTATTTATTGCTGCCCTGTACCAATAGTAAATTACTACACCCCCCCACCACCCCCTGTACTGACTCAGCTACTTTGGCCAGCGAGTAAGGGGATGGAGCCAAGACGTCACCCATTCCCTGCCCATCCCCCACTCCTGGGAAATAGAAAAACAGTGAAATAGTCCCTCTTACTCTTATATGCCTGGACCTAAGCTCTGGGTAGCCCACGTAGTCACATAAGGGGAATTCTTACTCCCTTGCACAGGTATGTAGCCAGAGTCACAGTCTAGCCCAAAGTAAATATCTAGGTAACCCTTCGTGGTAGGATAATTTAGATATGAAATGGTGCGTATCTCCTTTAAACCATTGGCTTTATTTTCCCTTCCTGTTCCCAATAGGTAGAATACAGCACTACAGCAAAGAATCATTCTGAGTGTTTTCTTATTTTTTTCCACCTAACATTTCATGTTATACCCTGCATTAATTATCCAGCACTTCCAACATCCAGCATTTCAACTCACAAAATTTGCTCCTCCAAAATGATCATGTCAACAAAAATGTCTTAATGTTACTTTTAAGACCACTAATTGATTCTGCTGCCCTGATATCCACTTGCAAGGCATTCCAGAGCCTAGGAACATTAACAAGCAAATGCTCTGGCACCAGCTGTCTTAAGCTTAACTCTAGTCTCCACCAAAAGGCTGGCATTAGATGTCTTCTCATTTTACATGTTTTCATTTTTACAACATTCCATAGTTTTGAAGCTACTGTAGGTTGAGTAAGGAGTGGATCTGGTGACCTAAAAATTTAATCTTACTTCAGTCTCTTCTTTTTGCGAGAGGGAGGGAGGTGACTATGATGGGAAAAAATTCTTTAATATGAAATTATATGCATAAGCTTCTGTAGAGAACAATGGGTACATGACATGAATTCATCTCACAAGACATATATATGAATCACTGGGGTAACAAGATTTATTTCCCTTCCCCCAGGACCTCGTCTAAACTAGGGAAAAGAGGTATGTTTAGTGAACATGTTAGCTAAAATATATTAATTAACATTTATAAGCATTACTTAGCACCTAATATAGACAAAGACAGAGGTGTTTAAAAACCATGATAGCTAAAGTTGATTAGACCAGCTAACATGTTTTTAAGCACCACTCTCTTCATCATAAGTGTTAATCAGTGTCTAAATCGTATTAGCTAGCATATTTGCTAAACTCATCTAATTTTCCTAAACTAGAAGGGCCCAAGAGGGCCTAGAATAGTAGTGCAATTTTTAAAGCATTGCACTGACCATTTTGAAACATGCATACAAAATACTAACCCTTAATTTTAACATGTAATTCTTCCAGTTTCCTTACTGTGCTAGGTTGTAGCAGTATTTTTATGAGTGTACCTGATATATTTTGGTAAGGATTTCAGATGAGTGTTCTGCAGCAAATATTTGGTATGTTATCAAAGTTGTTAAACAAACACAATTGAAACTCCCAGTGCCACTATCTAGCACTCACATTTAATTCCTCATTACATTCAGTGACTTCAAATAGAAATAAGGCCCCGCTCTACAACCCTGTTTCTTTCTGGAAAGCATGTAGTTTGCACATTAAGGTAATACTACAAACCACAAAGAGAAATAAGAAAAATCCACTAGTTCACATTATTGGCTAGATCCTAGAGACTGTAATTTATACCAATATAAACTGGCGTAACCCCATTAACTTCTGTAGTGCTACTCCAGATTTTATACTGGTGTAAATGAGATCGGAATCACTTTAGAGCAGACTGCTACTCACAATCTCTAATATATGTTACACATGGGATATATTGTTTTCAGGGCCATAAACTAAACTCTAAAAATCAAATAAAAAAACAAAAACACCAGAAAGTTAGAAAAGAAGGAAAGATCATTTATAATAACCAAAGATTTGTACTTCAAGTAACCCAGCAAACTTGTCAGGCTTACATGCATAGCCAAGAAAATCAACCCTAGACCCCAGAAATTATGCTACATATCATATAACCCACCGGCATGTTAATACCCTTTCCTTTTTAAATCTTTGGTCTCCCTTTGGAGTCTACCCTTTAAGTGAGGATCAGACTGACATGTTGCAGGCTCAACTTTCTTTTTGAGCTGGCAAGTGATCCAGGAAGGAATGGGTAGGATGTCAATCTTGGGGGATATGCAGAAAATTCCAGACTGGAATCTGCACATCGTCACTTTACAGTGAGATATAATAAATTAATATCTCACACTCACAGGGCAAGATCCTCATTGATTTCAGTGAGATATGCTAAAGGGCTATGTTGATTTATACGAAGTGAGGTTCTGGTCCATAATACTGAAGACTTAGGACCTGACTAACTCTGGACCAGATTCTTTTCCTTTCTTTCTTTCTTTCTTTCTTTCTTTCTTTCTTTCTTTCAGCAGCTATCATCATAGTACCTAAGGGTACATCTACACTACCCGCCAGATTGGCGGGTATCAATCGATCTATCGGGGATCGATTTATCACGTGTAGTGTAGACTCGATAAATAGATCCCCGATCACTCTCCCGTTGACTGCTGAACTCCAGCAGTGCTAGAGGCGGAAGCTAAGTCAACGAGGGAGCCACGGCCATCGATCCAGCGCTGCGAGGATGCGAAGTAAGTGATTTTAATTCGATCTAAGCTACGTCAACTTCAGCTACGCTATTCTCATAGCTGAAGTTGCATATCTTAGATCAATCCCCTTCCCTAGTGTAGACCAGGCCAAAGTGCCAAAGTCAATAGTAACAAGGAGTCCGGTGGCACCTTAAAGACTAACAAATTTATTTGGGCATAAGCTTTCGCAAGTAAAAACCCGCTTCTTCAGATGCACTCCATGCATCCTCATTGTTTTTGTGGATACAGACTAACACAGCTACCCCTCTGATACTTAAATCAATAGTATTACTCTGGATTTACACCAGAATAACTGAGATCACAATCTGCCCTATATGCACAGCAATTAGTACTGAACAACCTCTTCATACTCTTTGCAGATGTGCAAACACAGAGACACTTGCGAAGGGACAGCCACTTCCAGGCATGACTATTTCTCTGTCCCCTGAGTCCATTGTGTACCTGTTTGTAAATTGTAAGTACGTGAATTTTCTCACATGAATCCAGTAATGGCAAATAGCTTCTTAAAAGACTCTCTACAAAAACCTCACTATTTTTCTCCACTGAATTTTACAATCAGAAATCAACAAAACATGGGAAAGGAGGTGGCAGACATTGCTAGTAGACAGACATTGACCCAATGAAAACTACCCCTGAAATTAGCACAGGTTGGCTACTTTCTCTTACTGGAAGTGTTAGGGCTGGTCTACACAGGGAAATTTACCAGCATAATTATACCAGTATAATTATACAACTGTAGTTATCGAGGTATAATTCCCCATGAGGACACTTATGGGCTTTGGAAATGGTATAAGCTAAACTGGAAAAGGGCATTCTTAGTCCAGAATCAGAGCATCCACACAGGGAGTTATACCCTTATAACTGCCGTGGTATAATTGTGTTGGTATAATTATGCCGGTAAATTTCCCTGTATAGACCAACCCTTAGCACCGGAGGGGTATGAAGAATGAATTACCCTCTCCCATCTAGAAGTCGTCGGTCTAGCTGAGATGAGACATACTGGAAGTACAGTATGGAGAAGCTTGCACCATCACTTGACCATGCTATTGTTGTTCTGTAAATGAATACAGAGCTTTGATCTTCAGTCCTGTATCACTGACATGCACTAAATTGATTCAAGAAAAAACATCAATAAGTTAACAGGGTCTGATTCAACTGAATCAGGCTATTAGGAGTTGACCCTGCAGTCCTTCATTACCCAAAACCTCTATCATAACATATCAATTACATTGAGTTTACCATTAGTCCTAAACTTAAGCCACTATCCTGGCCTGAATAGCCACAGCAGTACTAGAGAGATGTGAAGTGGACAGCAAGAACGGCAGTGGCTGGAGGTGTTCTGCCGTAGAGGAAGACAGAATGTCTCCTGCCATGGAGGGGAACATCTTTTGCACCTCTTGAATTTGAGGTGCAGCATACGCTGCAATCTGGGTTGACTGCTTTCCATAAAAAAGGTGCAGAAAGGGTTGGGGGCATGGCTTTGTCATGCTCCAGAGCCCTCTGGATTTCTTGTCCCACTGATAACACAAGCATGTTAACACCCCTTGTCCTTAATGACAGCTGCCTCCTGTACAGATGTGGAAGATAGGGGATATTTGAGCTCTCATCCCACCCTCACACTTCCCCATAAAGCCTGCCACAATATGGATCTTAGTGACTTACACAGCAATGATGTAATTGCAATGGCAAATGCCAGTTTTGCAAGGGGTGGACCTTATAAGGTTAAAAAAAGTGGAGAATTTGGGAAACTACCTACCTCCTGAGTTTATGTCATGATCTGTGTATACGTGCATCCAAGTAGTACACAGTAAGTAGCACATTCCTACGGGGAGCAATTTAATACACTACACCATCCTCCATACAGTTACAGAACCCCAATGTGGCCCTCTGGCCAAAAAGTTTGCCCACTCCTGCAGTAAAGGATTATGTTTTTCCAAATAACACATAAATGAATCCTAAAAATGTTTACCTACACCATAATAAACCTCTTCTACTAGTGACTTGGCCCCACATTATCCTTTCCCCTTATAGACACAGAGGGATGCTGACCAGACAGATTTAACTAGGGGGCACAAAAGGTTGTGAGGAATCTCCACATCCATAGCATTGTTTCCCCACTCCATGGATCCCATGGAAGATCTTCTGAGGGAGGAAGCTTGTGGGCTTCACTTGTAAAGTGGGGTACCACTTCAGTCCCAGCTTAGATGGCATGGAGCTAGGACTCACAAGCAGAGCAACAATTGGGACAGGAGGTGATAAGCCTCTGAAGCAATAGCTCTTGGAACAGCAGCTGCTGTTGTATTTTCTAAGACAGCTGAAACAGCTGGTAAGCTGTGAACTGGGCTTGTTGCTATTAAAACAGCCATATCAAGAAGACCCCCTATCTTCCCTCTCTTGTACAGAAGGTGGCCACCAGTGATTTCAAGTTTTAGCAGAACCAGCGAGGAATGGTAAGAGAGAAAAAGCTTTGAGAAATTGCACCTCTATGGGTTTCCTGGTGGATGGACCAAGAATGGAGCCATTTTCTGAGGTATACTCTCCCTGAGAAACATGCTTCAGTTACTGTTGACTGAAAAGCTCTCAAGAGCCATTGTGCCATTGATAAGTCACCTCATGCCTGCAGAAAATCTGCCTGTTTGAAAGGCACACTGGATATATAGTTCTTGTTGGGGAGGCGCTCCTGATGTGAGGGGGTACAGAGAAGTTGCATTGAGGGGTAATCCTGCCATGGGACAGGGGATTCCCTCACAGCAAATTGCACCCTGCTTCTTCCATCCCTCTCCAAATTCCTTCCCCTTGAAACAATTGGCAGGAAACATGAGATCCGGCTGTAGTTTCCTGGGCTCCATGAACCCTTTCTTGGGGTGTTTTCATTGGGGGGACAATCTGGTCCATGGTACTTTTTTGTGCTGTGACACCAATCAATGTTGATTTGTGTTTGGGGAGAGGTTCAGATTTCAATCAGGAAATCTTTGACCACTAACCAAACATTTTCAGCGTTTACTAGGGATGGCTCTGGTACACATGAATCATCCTAAAAAGAAAAGAAAAGAAAAGCTTGGTGTGGGCTGGAAATGAGTCCCCCCAGTGCTTTGAAATCTGCACTGTTTTGATTTTTAAAACACATGTTTAACAAACATAACTGTGATAATTAGGAACATGTCCAATGCTTGTGCTTCCTGTTCAAATTTCCGTTTTTATTTCTGAAGTTCAAGTACATCTTGATCGCAGTAGATAAAAGTGAGAAGTACAAAAGAGGTGTAGGGAGGAGAGATGGGGAGAACACAGAACAGAACTGAAAACTAGCATCACTGAAAAACGTAGTGGGGCTCTGTTAAATAATGGGGCTGACTCGACAGCTCCCCCATCCCCAGGAGAAACTGATTACATTTAAGAACCTGGTTCCCATTTACACTATCAGGCCATTTTGCACTGCTCTGGCAGACCCATGTTGAAGTCATTTTTTAATGGATTAATTTCTGATTGCTAGGAGGAGGAGTATTTTCATGACCCTGCCTCAACTCTCTACTTCCCTTCCCCTCCCCAGTTGTATTTAACAATGATATTATTTTTATTCATGCATTAAATAATACAAAAACTAGAGCTTGCTGTAAGTCGCAGCTTGCCAATGTCTGCTCTGCCTCCTGGCCTGGAGGTCTCTGCAGCCGCACACCACTATGACAACTGCTCCACACAGGGGCTGCGAGAGGCAGCTAATCTGTCCTGCCACTCCCCCCTTTTCTATGCACAAAGGAGGAAATTTGTGTGTGGAAGTGAACTACCCGCATCCAAAACAGTTTGTGTACAACACCCTAACACACCAACTTCGCCACCACTAACACCGACATAATTACACGTGTAGGAGGATGTCATTCTAACCCCTTCGCACCCTCTCAGAAATTGCACAGCTACAATACAGTTAGTTGCAGCTTGTCAATCCGGGTTTTGTTCAGCTGTTCCCCTGTGTAGCTGAGAGTAGCCAGCCTTATGGAATGAAAGGAACATATTGACTTGTTAATCTAATGTTATTGTATTCCCTGGAAAGCAATTGGAGCTTGTGAGTTGGTTCAAATTAACCCAACCTGACTATCCAGGGGTTCTTTTGTTTGTTTTTTGTGAGCATGTTTACCCTGAGAGAGACCATCTCTGCGAAATGTAAGTATAGAAATGATGAGAAACATAAAAATCCCCCAAAGAGGAAGTTAATTATCTAGTGTTACAAGATACCATGTTAGAGGTTTTAGAAATGTGGCTACCTTTCTTTCTGTGATGACTGGCATGTGTGTTGCCTTCCTGCTTATTGCTTTCTGCTCCCCGTTCCTGTTTGGTTCCTGGTTCCTGCTCCCTGAACTCAGTGGTCTAGTTCCTGTGTGTATGTGTACACAGTGTTGCGTGTTTGTAGTTACTTGGGGTCTGCTGCCACATACCTGCCTTTAGACTATTTTGTTCAGTCTGTTGATGACTTCACTGGTTCATGGTTATTACACATTTTGATTGACCACCTACCTGCATTTCTGCCTTTCAATTTCCTTGTGCTTTGGGATTGCTGTTCTGGGGTGCATCGGAGTGTAACATTATAGCAATGAGTGCTTCTATTCTGTACCCCATGCTGACTGCATATCCTTCAGCTGTTGACTGACGATATTTTATTCAGAATGTTCAGAAATATGTACAGGTCATGCAACTCTTCGATGCTACTAGGTTACCCTTGCTGCTGAACTGCTTGGGCTGTGATGGCATTGATATTTGTGATGGACTTCAGTAGTACAAGTCCTTCTTTGACGGAGCTGTGCAGCACCTCATCAAGTATTTTGGGACTGGAGTTTCTCTTCTGCCAAAGAGGAAAACATTTTTTCAAGCTCGCCAGCAGCCCAACAAAACCTTCCATGAGTTTGCATGTCATTTTCAGCAGTTGGCCCAGGACTGTGAATTTGGGGATGTTATGATGATCGTGCTCAGGGATATTTTTGTGATTGGCGTAGCCAATGACCACCTGGGCGAACGGTTACTGGCTGAAGTTGCTAGAACTCTAACTTTGGATGCCGCGGTTGCTAAGAGTGAGGAGAGGGCTCGGGCTGAAAGGGGTTCTGTGTCTCAGATTGCTGCTACCTTTGTATCTACACTTAAACGGTCAGCTGCTGCTCCTGCTTCCACCACCGAGAGTCATACAATGCTGCATCCCCCTGCTCCACAGCCTCAGCAGTAAAAGTTGCCAGCTCCTTACTCTTTCCACTGTGGTAATATGGGTCACTTGGCCAATTTCCCTGCCTGCCCGGCTAGAACTGCAAGGTACCGAGCTTGTGGGAAGGAAGGACACTTGAAATTAGTGGGTCACATTACCCTGGTTCACCATGATGAGAAGCCTGAATGTTGAGCCTCTAAATGTGGAGCCGCATGAGACTACCTTTAGACCCTGATGTTTCCTTTAGTACAATATTCTCATGTGGCAAGGTGCTGGAACTGGTATTCTGTATCGTAGACATTAATGGTACACTGCTGAAGTGCATGGTAGATACAGGTGCTGAGGGTAACGTTCTCCCTTCTGGGTTAGTTCATAATCTGGACATTTGCCCAGCTGCAGTGATTAGACAAGATTGGAATTTGTCAGCTTTGCAGACAGTGGGTGAAGCTGTATGCTCTTTGTTCTACAAAGGCATAGCCTTGACTACAAAGTTTGACATTGTAAAAGGTGTCACTGCGAATGCTATTCCTTTATTGTCCTACAATTTGTGCTTACAGCTTGATATTATGCATGAATTCACACCAGACACCTCAGGTGTGGTTATGTCAACAGATCATTCAGAGACCCCATTATTTATTTAATGGTGATGGTGTCTTCGCATGAAATATGTGTACTCTCTGCAAACACCAAACTCTTTGCACTGCCTGCCTGTTGTGTACCTCCTGCATCAGTGGATAAGATCTAACCAGAACTGGTATCATTTGGGTGGTGGAAGGGCCTACATATCAGAGCTCTCCCCCCACCCACTTATCATACACAAGAATGGTGACATTTGACTGTGCACAGATTTTAGGGCACTTAATAAATATGTGAATCGTTAACAGTTCCAGTTGCCAACCTTCAAAGAGGTGACATGCCAGGTAAGTAGATCCCAGATTTTCTTTGCGTTGGATTACCGATCCGGTTATTGGCAAATACCTGTGGCTGAAAGTTATCAGTTTTTACTGACTTTCAGCTAGCCATTTGGGAGGTACTGCTATCAACAACTCCCCTTTGGGTTAGTTTCTGCTCCTGGGGTATTTCAGAAGGTGATGTCTCAGCTCCTTGATAATATCCAGGGTGCATTTTGCTATTTGGGTGACATTCTGATCTTTGCAAAGACCCTTCCTTAGCATAATGCTATTCTGGACCAGATGCCAACCCAACTCTAACAAGCTGGCATAAAGTTGAATGCAGCCAAGTGCAGTTTTGCAAAAGATGCTGTAGCATTTCTAGGGCGTTCTCTGTTGGTTGATGGTATGAAACTGACACCTGAATTGCCATAGCCTCTCCATCCTCCACACAGAGGTTGGCACACATAGCTCAGAGGGATTCTATGGTGAACATAGGAACTGGCCTAATGGATCAGACTAATGGTTCCTTTAGCCCTGATTTCACGGGGGCTGTGAGCGCTCTGCACCTCTGAAAATCAGATCACTTGTATATGTCTAAATATGGATTTAGATACTTAACCCGAGTTTGGAAATTTTTTCCCTTAGGGGTATGTCTACACTGTGAAGAAAAACTCATGGTGCCGAGTCTCGTAGCCCAGGTCAATTGATTCGGGTTCATGGGACTCAGGCTGTAGGGCTAAAAATAGCAGCATAGACATTCAGGCTCAGGCAGGAGCCTGGGCTCTGAAACTGGGCAAGCGGGGAGGGTCTCGGAGCCCAGGCTTCAGCCCATGCAAGAACATCTACACTGCTATTTTAAACCCCACAGCCCAAGACCTGCAAGTCTGAGTCTGAGACTCAGTGCTTTGGGTTTGTCAGTGCTGTGTAGACATACTCTAAGATGCAAACATTTAAGCTATCTAAAAAATCCCAACAACCTCAGAATAATCTTGTTCCACAAGGCACTACAAACCATGACAAAACATTTTCTCTAGGATATCCTAATGCTGTATGGTAAATAACTAAAGTGACCACTCAGGTCTTCCCCAAAGAAGGACTTGAAAAATTGACTCCATATAGAGCTAGAAGAAGGACTAAAGACAACTGCTGAATCTCAACAATGGGCCATTAAAACCTGGAACCAAATTTCATGACTTGAGCCCATCACCATTAAAAATGGATTTTTCCTTGTCAACTCTTTTAAATCTACAATATTACTACTAATGATCATTGATTAATGTATTCATGATAAATTTAATAATAATCTAGCAATTTTTTTCTGAAAAAAGAAAAAAATGTGTAGGTAGAAAAATATCAGAAAATATCAATTTCCAAGAGTGAGAATAATGCAGATTTGTTATTTATTTTATTCTAGAATGCTCAGTTCAGATGCTGCAGCATTTGGTTTTCAGTGGAGGTGCCTGCTGCTTTTTGCCTAAAATTGAGCTGACAAGAGATCAAGTGTCCCGCCCAAGATCACCCAGCAAGCCAGTGGCTCAGATGGGATTATAGCAATTCAAGATACTTTGTGGCTCATAGTCCATTCTTGTAAGCACCAGACCACATGGCTCCCCATCAAAATATGATCTGGTGGGATAAAAATATCCACTATTATTTAATTTTAGACCAACTGGAATACAGTCTACTAATAACTAAGGCTGTTTATGCCATATCCACTGCAAGGGGTCATACAGGCCTTCTTTAATGCCATTGATAAATTTCTACACCCTGATTCTACATAAGATTGGAGCTGTTGGTATACAAAATAGTTAAAGATCAAAACTTGCAGGGTCAGCAAACACTTACATAACCCTACATCACCATGCAATCAGCACATTCAATAATGTGAAACAGACCAATCATTCCAGTTTTGATCATACAACTATTGTTCTATTCTACAAACATTATGAGCAAATGTACACAACTCTAACGAGCTTGATGTATTCTGGGATTACATTCCTTAAAAAAAATATTATACAAGTTTAATAAACAATACATGAAATCAACAGTGTGCATTCAGCGTGTTTTTATTGCAGAACAAAGCAAGTGGGCAAAGTTAAGTTTGGATAGATGACATAAACTGAGTGAGAATGAAGGAGGATTTTAAGGCATTTGCAAACCAATCAGTTCCTTTAACTAGAATTTTTAAATGTGTGTGCGCGTGGTGGTCTTTTGTTTTGCCTTTTTTTTCTTAATACATAGAACTTTAGTAAAGGAATTGTCTTTTTTGTTGTTGAAATAGACTCCACTGACACATACTTTTAGACTGAACTCTTCCATAAAGTCTTTTGTCTGGGACTAAAATATTAAATGCCATGAAGGACTAGTGAGGTATTCATTAACTTTACAATGCAGTTACTGTAGCTTGAACAAGCATTCTTCATTGTTGATGGGCCATTGTTTAATGTCCAGGGTTCAGTAGCATTCAGATTTAAAGGAAAGCAAAAGTCTAAGGACAGACACTGAACTTTGGTGCACCGTAAGTACTGTGTCCTCAAGAGATACTGCATATTGACCACAGAAACAACTGATGTCATGATGTTTATAAATATTTCACGAAGATCTTTAAAATGTGCATTGATCATGACTGTAATGCGCCCCACACATCATGGCAGTGACTTTCTGGAAATCAGGGATAGTCATGTCAACAAGAAGGTTAAAAAAATTAAAAAGTATCATCTTGCCCAGAGGGATTTTACAGGAAATGCGCATTATGGAAGCAGGAATGAGTGAACCTCCTTCACTGGAGCTGAGGGTGCTCATGAACTCTGAGAATCAAGCCCCTTACTTAGCAGCTTGAATATGGATTTAGGGATGGAATTTTCAAAGATGCCTAAGGGAATTAGGAGCAACAGCCACTTGACTTTCAGCTTTCTTGCCACCCTAGGAGCCCAACTTTAGGTGTCCTCTTTTCTCTCTGTGACTCAATTTCCTTGTCCAAAGAGGAATGACAATACTTGCATGCCTCACAGGGGTTGTTGGGAGGGTAGCTTCAAGTTCGTAAAGCAATTTGAGACCCTCAGATGGAAGGTGATATAGAAGCACAAAGCATTATTATTATTACAAGATACTGTTTCCTGTGGTGAGGGTATTGTCCATCACATGAATAAAACCCTGCACTTTTCAGGTGTTGCTGCTTGAACATATTATGCAATTTGGGATTGTCAGTTCTTTCAGATTTAAGTTAAGGTATTATTGATGAGGTTTTCAAAGGCATTCTCATAATGGAAGAGTTACATACAACACATACACACATTAACAGAAGCTGTGATTGCATATAACGCCCTGCACACCAGGAAGAAAATCTACCTTATTATGTCATCACCTTAGACATGAGATTAAAGTAGTTTGGTGTTCAAACATGGAAGCAATGGATTTCTTTCTCCCCATTAGAGTTCCACACACTCCAATGACAGGGAAGGTACGTGATGTGCAAAATGGCATAACTGGGCCTTCATTAGCTTCATTTTGCTGACAACACTTCCTGGGCTTTTGTGTTCGATGCAGTTTGGAAGTTGCTGTTGCTAACATAACAAAGTGGTATAGGCATATAAACAAAATATATACACAAACTAAATGTGTACAGAAACAGTGGGGAATATGTACACATACAGAGAGGACATTGAATGATTCAGACACTAGGGCATTCAAGATAGGGAAATGTAGTGTGTTGGGTGGAGGACACTGCTGGAAACGTTGCTACACAAAAATTTCATGTACAGTTACATACCCTTCCAGTACCTTTAAACCTTATGATATCATTCATAGGTGTTCTAGCAAAGTTCTTGGTTCCTGGTCCCTGGGTGCCTAAAAACATATTGGGGTGCAGTATTGCTAACAGTATGCAGATAGCAATATCTGTTAAAGTGTTGGTCTTGGCATTTAGCCACCAATGCTATGAGGCAGTGTGCCTCAGTTTCCCCTTCCACACAGCAGTGTAGGCCTGTTATGCTTTTGCTGCTGTGCCAAGCTCTAAGCCTTACAGGTATTAGCTGAGAAGCATCAGGTTTGTGGTACTGTCTTGTTACCACCCCTAGTATGTACAGAAGTTTTTTCCACAAATCAGAATGTCACACATCTTCAAAGGGCTTGTTATTAACATCAGCTCCTTTGTCTTGACCCATAAATGAAGTAGCAGAAGACACAAGATTAACAGCCAATTTATGATGGACAGACTTTGTTCACACAGCCTGGCTTGCCCAGTGTCCACTGCATTTCCCAATCCTTTGTGTACCATGGTAGGTGCTCAGATACAGATTCTTCTGCCTTTTTGGAGAAGGCTCTTAATTCAGGCATGTGTTTGAGAATTTGGCAAGGAAAGGGTGCACTACAACCATGCCTGCCTTCATCCCCTCCCTCTGGAATCTCTTTGTGTTGGGCCCCACCCACTTGTGAAGCTTCCCAAATGCGAAGTTTTTCTTCCTCCTGCCATGAAGAGACAGTTTTATCTCTTACAAACATAGCAGGAACAACATCTTTTAATGGAGGGCATTGGATTGGTAAGATCCCCTCTGTCACCCCACTCTGTTTCCAAAAGGTCAGCTGGGTGGACTCTCCCCTCCAGGAGATCTGATCCCCAGTCTTCCCTTAAAACCTGATCCACAGGTGAGCGGTCTGGCATTTCAGATGCAGATTCTTCACCCTCCTCATGGGGAAAAGCCTTCCTACAAAAGGTGGGCAGACCCTCCTGTCCCCCCCCCCACACACACACACACCTTCTGTCTGGACTTGCCTCTCTGGGCTTCCCTCTGAGGCAGACACTCCTGGGTCCCCCAAAAGGGAATGTGACCCTGACCTAGTTGTGGGCTCACAGCTACCAGCTATGACAGATCCTTCACTGGCCAGCAAAATCCCCCTGCTTTCACTCAGGTTGGGCTTGCTTCGATCTAGAGTCCTTGGGATCTGTTCCCATAGCAGCATTACCAGGACCCAAATTTCCACCTTCAGGATACATGTCTCTATGCACCTCTTCCACTCCCTTACAGCCAGTTCATGCTTTTGGGTCTCAATCTGTGCTTGTCCCTGGGCCTCAATTTCTTTGTCTTTTAAGTCCAGGGTTTGCTGGTGGGCAGCCTTTCTTCCCCCCCCCCCCCCCGGGCAGCTTTTTGTGCTTCAATTTGAGCCTGTTTCTGGGCCTCAAGTTCTTTGTTTTTTAATTGCAGTGCTTGCTGGCTCCCTCTTTCCTTCTTAGCAATTTGCAACCTGTGCAGTTCTAGCTTCTTCTGAGCTTCACTCTCACCTATTTTGCTAATTTTCTGCCTCTATTTCCCTTACCCAAAATAAGCAAACAGAAAATAACAAACCAGTAACCACTTTGTCTGTTCTCCAGCCTCCACACACAAAATTCACTTAAAATCACTACCAGTGTTTCAAAGGAATCAGCTGTGCACAGATCCTGCTGACTACACCACTGTGACAGGTTCGGTCACAGAGACCCCTTGGGACTGTAACCTGATGTGCTGGAATTACCTCTAAGCCCATTTTCTCTGCCAGCTTGGGACTCCAGAACCCTGCCTTGTTGAGCCAGACATACTAGTCTGCTGCAACACAGACCCAGGTCTGGTCCATGCCCCCAAAGCTGCAGAATTTAACCAAAAACTGCTCAGCAAGTTACTTTTTTCCAGCACCCAAACACCCAGTTCCCAATGGGATCCAAACCCCAAATAAATCCGCTTTACTCTTTATAAAGCTTATACAGGGTAAACTCATAAATTGTCCACCCTCTATAACACCAATAAAGAGATATGCACAGCTGTTTGCTCCCCCACGTGTTAATCACTTACTGTGGGTTTGTTAATAAACAAAAGTGTTTTTATTAAGTATAAAAAGTAGGATTTAAGTGGTTTCAAGTGATAACAGACAGAACAAAAAAGTTATCAAGCAAAACAAAATAATCAAGTCTAAACCTCATACATTTAAGAAACTGAATACAGGTAAATCTCACCCTCAGAGATGTTCCAATAAACTTCTTTCACAGACTAGACTCCTTCTTAGTCTGGGCCCAATTCTTTCCCCTGGTACAGTCTTTGTTAGTTCCAGCTCAGGTGGTAACTAGGGGATTTCTCATGACTGGCAGCCCCTTTTGTTCTGTTCCACCCCCTTTTATATCTTTGGCACAAGGCTGGAATCCTTTGTCTCTCTCTCTGGGTTCCCACCCTTCCTTCTAAATGAAAAAGCACCAGGTTTAAGATGGATTCCAGTATCATGTGACATGCCCACATGTCCTGTGAGACTTCATTATTCATTGGCTGGCACCCACGTATACAGGAAGGCTTACAATTAAACAGAACCATTTATTACTAATTGTCCTAGTTAATGGGAGCCATCAAGATTCCAAGCCACCATTAATGGCCCACACTTTGCATAGTTACAATAGGACTTCAGAGTAATAGTTCATATTTCTAGCTTCAGATACAATAATGATACATTCATACAAATAGGATGAACACACTCAGTGGATTATAAGCTTTATAATGATACCTTACAAGAGACCTTTTGCATAAAGCATATTCCAGTTACATTATATTTACACTCATAAGCATAGTTTCCATAAACATATGGGGTGCAACATCACAACAGTATTGTTGAATTAAAGCAATTTCCATTAAAGAAAAATCTGGCTCAAAGACTTTAGTGGCAATGAGAACCACCTTAATTCCTAGAGTAGGGCTTGGGAAAGTTGGCACCAGGTGTCTTGGCCAGATCCTCAGCTGCTGGAAATCAGTGTCGCTCTCTGGCAGTCAGCTGATTTACACCAGCCGAGGATGCCACCAGGATTTCAAACCATCCTCCTCACTTCAACCACAAAGGGTCAGAACCGGCAGGACCACAGAGAGCCTCCCTCCAGCCCCCATGCTTTCTCTGATGATAAAGTCATCCTTTTTTTATGTATTTCAGGAACCCATTAAGTAATTATAGACACGCTCTGATGTTAAACTAAACAAATGGCCATTAACTGCCTTTTCTGAATACCAAGAAAAATAAGGGTTGGGGAACAATTGACGGAAGTGCACCAAACAGAAACTCTTGCATTAATTATCATCATTCATTCTGGGGTAGATGGCGAGGGGGGGAGCACCTACACTTTAAAAATGGATCCTCCCCCCTCCACCCACACACACACTCTTTAAGGTCTTATCCTACTGCCATTGTTCTCATTGGGAGCTTTGCCATTGACTTCAGTTGGAGCAGGATTGGGCCTTTAATTCCCATTTCCCCTTGGCCGAATGAACTGCAGCATATGCCAATGACAGCTAAATGAAGGACTCCTGTTTCCAGAGCACTGGCAGCAGCTCTTAACTCATAAACCCGAGGTAATCGACGTTACAAACAGGCTTTGCCCACGGGGACCCTGAAGTAGTCAATGATTGTGCTTTAATGGGTAGGAAGAGAGAAAAAATCCTTCAAAACTGTTGTAGAACAGCCTAAGAAAAGCTCTTTCCCTTTTCCAGGCAGGCAGTGATTAAAGTCTATGCACGAAAAACAGCAAGGAAGGATGTCTTGCTGAAAATGCTTTTCTTCCTGACTTTGCAGTGAAAAAGATAAGCAGAAAGAAAAACAAAAATGGTCATTGACACCTGCAAAGGATGGCACCAGCCTAATTACAGATTTTCCCAATAAAAAGGGAAGCCACTCTTCGATGAAATAGGTTAAGATTCCATATTTGTTAAGTGTTTATGTACACAAAGAACACATGTATAGCCATCTGGGGACCTGAGGTCTAGCATTTAATGCAATCGATTGGCAGGGACTGCAGTAAATGTTCTAGCACTAATGTTATATAAGGGAAGATTGATGAGGTCGGGGATTCATTTTTCATATAGTCTCACCCCTCCTACTCCTTCTCCCAGCATACATGAGAGAAGAAATGCAGATTTCCAAAGGGATTCTGATTGGGCAGGTCCTTCTTTTGAAAACTAAATAGAGGGTTGCAGACCCTGAAATCAGTTGGATTTGTACACATGCATTGGATGGGGAAATGAGGCTCTTAGCCATATATTGAGAGGGGAATAGAGCCATTTAAAAATAAGCTTGTGTTCATTTTTATAAAGAGCTACTTTATTTATTTATGTATTTGTATTGCTGTAGCCTAGAAGCTCCAGGCTTGGACCAGGACCCCATTATGCGAGGTGCTGTACAAGCACAATAAAAAGACAGTCTCTGTCTCAAAGAGTTTACATTATAAGACAGGAGACAACGGGTGGCTACAGACAGTCAGTCCATATTGATCAGACTGATAAGCTGTGGTCTCAGCACACCTGCAATCTAACTGTTGTCAAGTCTGTCTATTTAGATCATAAACACTTTGGTTGGAGACTCTCTTGGTATATGTTGGTACAGCACCTAACACAATGGGGCCCTGATCTTGTCTGAGACATATGGGTGCTATAATAATAATAATAAATAATACCACCAAAGAATCATGTGACAGAAGGAGAAGATGAATGGGAGCCTGGAATAAAGCTAGAAAAGGAATGTGTGTAAGTGAGTGAAAGAGAGAGAAGCAGTGCAATGAATCTCATGTCATAGTTGTGAAGTGCAACACTGTAATGGTATGGTATAATGCTACATCGTTATTCATAGCCATTTTTATCTTGAATAATTCCTGACATGTCTCAGTGCATCTCATTCATGAAGGAGACACTGGCTGGGAGAAACACACTTGTATGTGCCTCAGGCGCTCTCATAACTGATGCCTGTCTAATGGTGGCTCCTGATCAATAGCATGCAGAAAGTCAGTGAGGCCAGGATTACATCTAATCTAGCTTTCCTGTCTGGTGGGGTTTAACAGTTCTCATCACTGAGGACAAGCCCCGTGGCCAAATCAGGCCAGAGCCAGAAGTCACATCATCAGTTTGCATCTCTAACACTACATAACCTGGCCACACTGGGGGCATGAGAACATTAAAGCATTGTGTCCTAGTGTTCCAAGGTATTGCACAAACTGACCTAGGATTCACACTGTATGCTGTTCATGGTGAAACAGTGAAACACATTTAAGCAGACGGGGCCCTATCCTGCACCCACTGAAATTAATAGCAAAATTCACATTGACTTCAATAGGAAGAGAATCAGCCCCATCTTTTTAGGGTAGCTAAGTATAGCTATTCTGCAGCATTGGAAACAGAAGGCCTCTATTGTACACACAAGACAGTCACTGAGTGTAGTCAGTCACAGTGCCAACTCTAGACTTCATAGCAGAACTGCCCTGTTCATTTGAGGCAACAGAGACCAATTTAACATCATGTCCTTGGTAGCATTGTTCAGATTCTGAGAAGTGTGTTGAACTTGCGTGTGGCAAGGAAGGGGAGAATTTTACAAATCATGGAATATTGTCTACAAAACATTGCACTTGCTTGGACAGAAACCTTAACGTAATTTTGCTTGGGACTTCGAGCTGAACTCAAACCTTAATCCCAATTGTGAAACCACTAAGCCACCCAGCCTACTAGAATATCTTCTACATGTTAATGCAAAAGGAAAGCACAAACCAGACTGCTCTGGGAGTTATGCCAAATCAGAACATACCACAAGTAGTCCACAATGGGCAGGGTAATGTGCCACACCAGTGATTGGCAATTACAGGCAGGCACAGATATTTACAAACTATGCTTCAGTGACAGCAGTCTTTGTGCTGACAACTTTTTTTTTTTTTTGGTAAACTGAACGTGTTTTTCCATCATTGTTACTTGTCACATAGCCGGTGCCTTTATGATTCCTATTCAGAGGGGAAGGCAGAAACTAAGAATTTCCAGTCTAAATTATTTTGCAGCAGAAGCATTTGTAAGTCAGCCACTGAAATGTTGGACATCCATCTTGTTGATTTACTCTCCCTTATTTTTCACCAAGAGCTGTGTCATTAGAGAACTAAACTGAAAATGACAGCCATACAGACAAAAAAATTTTCCCAATCATATTTCTATTGCTATCTTCAGAGTCTATGATCCCTCCAGTCCCATGAGAGCCAATGAAATTGCATGTGTTCTGAGATGGAAGTTTTCAGTTAGTTGATGCCAGAATCCACACACTGGAAGTCTTCACTAGCACATTCCATCCAAGGCTCTAGCAAGGGATTGTGCTAAGGCTTCATTGTCTTATTCCTGACCAACCCATGGGGCCATGTCCTGCCCTTAATCTGAAAACTCCCCATTGATATCAACAGGAATTGTGCCACTGACCGGCTATAGTATACTGCAAGTAGGATGTTGTCAGCGGTACTAATTCTTTTGGTTATTGGCTGAAAGTCTGCACAACTTTTGAGAGAAATGGCTTATTGAGAGGACAGTGATGGTCTCATGCTTAACACTCAGGCTGGAGGTTTAGGAGACCTGTGTTCTATTTCTGGTTCTGCCACGGATTTACAATGTGAGGGTTGGCAAATCATATGATAACTCCTCTGGGTCTCAGGTTCCTAATCTGTAAAATGGGGTTAATAATGTTTATCTACCTCAGCATTAGGTCTTGTGAGGATTAATGTATGCAAAGTGGTTTGAGACCCTCACATGAATAATGGAATAGATATGCAAAGTAGTATTACTAAGGGGGAAATATTAGGCCCTCCCCGCAGTACAACGTAAGGATCGCATGACAGTAGGCAAAAGTCAGCAGTCATCTTACCTCTGGTGACTAGCTGGGGAACAGTCTGAGAAGTTGTGATTCATTAAAAATGTGTTTCAGAAAGACTATAGGGTCCTCTGCTTAAAGATGACTGAGCACATCAAAGAAGCCGTCTCTATGGGTGGGAGTCTCCCAAACTCCTGTTTCAGAACAGACAGACTGGTGCAGTTCTAAGCTATATCTGGAGGAACCCCAAAGTTAAATAATCATAGAGCTGAAGTGTTATCATGCCTGAAGATCCTTGTGCCCTTAAGCATAGCATAACGCTTGGTTAAGGACAGGGGGCCCAGCTGAAAATGAGCTCCTCACTTGTTGCACCAAGGCCCATCAGGTGGGTGGTGTAACCAGGGCCGGCTCCAGGCACCAGCTCAGTAAGCAGGTGCTTGGGGCGGCCAACGGAGAGGGGCGGCACATCCAGCTCTTTGGCGGCAATTCGGCCGTGGGTCCCTCACTCCCTCTCGGAGCAAAGGACCTGCCACCGAAGAATGAAGTGGCGGCGGTAGAGCTCCAGCCGAAGTGCCGCAGATTGTGATGGCAGCTTTTTTTTTTGCTTTTGCTGCTTGGGGCGGCAAAAACCTTGGAGCCGGCCCTGGGTGTAACCTAATGGTCAGAGCCCAGAGTAGAATCAGGGTCATGGTAATGAGCTGAGACAAGGGTCGCAGCCAGAGTCGGAAGCCTCACCCAGGTTAAACCAGCGCTGGCGTCAGAGTTGCACTAGTGATCAAGCCACAGTCAGAGTTAGAAACCACACCAAGAGCTAAACCAAGTCAAAGCCAGAAGCCCCGCCAGAGTCAGAGTTATGCCAAAGGTAAAGCTAGAGTCAATAACTGGAGTTAGGGCATGGGAGCAGGAACAAGGTATCACAGCAGGAACGAGGAGCAGGCACCAGGATATCTTGACTCCCAGTCCAGTGCCTTAATTACAAGACCATCCTTCCTTTTATGAGGATTCTTCTAATGTTGCCCAAACAATATTGTGCTGAGTGCCTTCCACTCCTGTGACTTCTGTGGGAGTTGGTGGGTGCTCAGAACCCCACAGGATTGGGCCCCTGGATTTAATCCTCCTCTTCCTCCACCCAGGGCAAACACACACATTTCTGTCTGAAGGCATTCAAGCCAGAAAGCTTTGAAGTGTTCTCTTTTGATCAGTTTCATTTTTAGTTCTGCTCTAGGACAGCACAAGCAGAATCTTTCCCAGTAACCCTCAATGGGAGATGCAGGATTGATGCAGTGTGACACTGAACACTTCCGGCAGCAGCATACCTTCATCTTGTCTCAGAAAGAAGTAATCCCTCACACACTAACAAGCCATTAAGATTTCTTTTACTTTCAACTCTTTTTCTTACTCCAAAAATATTAGAATGATAAAAGGAGCCTTGTAATTAATTGTTCTACATGTTACTATTGTCTGAGATTTTCAAAAGAGCCTAAGGGAGTTAGATACCTAAAATACCTTTGAAATTGAATGGAAAGTAGGAACCTTATCTCCCTTTGGAGCCTTTGTGAATCCCAGCCATTGGGCTTGTGATGTAAAAAGCTGAATGAAAATTGGGGTAGATCAATCACCTCGCTGAGTTCTACACTCAGTAAAGCTAGAGCAGACACAAGGGATTTGCTTTTAAGTGTTGGACATTTGTTTGGTAGGGTTTAGGGAAGATTTCTAGGGTCCATGGATATTAGATTTCCCTAGATTTTCCCATATACTTTTACAGCATAAATCCCATGCCCTCAGCTGTAGCTCTGGCCCAGGGGCAGACTGCCATGCTGCCTTTGGTGTTCCTCTCCTGTCACTGGGAAAGTTACAGTTGTTGCACTATTTAGGAGGCTGTCCTTGGGTTGGGGTCACAGCCGTTCTGAGGGGAGAATGGTGACCAGTTCTGGAGAAGGTTTCTACCAGCATGACCAGTGCTGAGCCAGTCTTCCTATTTGGGATGCCGGGCTGTTATCTTTACTAGTGGTTCTTCTTGTCAGAAGCCCTGGCTGCCATTTACCAGAGGCTTGTTGTCATGGCCTCAGGAACTGTTGTTCAGAATTTGACTGGTGCTGATCCTTTAATGTGTGACATTCTGTCTGTGTAGGAGTTTCAATTTCTCCCCCAAATTCCCTATTTGGACACTGCTCTTCAGAGGTGTTCCCGTGTTTTCCTGAGGTAGGGAATTGGTCTCAGGGAAATCAGGAAGAAATTATTTCTAACGCATGGCACTTGTTTCTGCCTTGACCATCCAGCTCTGAGTGGATGTAGAAGAGCAGAGGCCAGCAGCACAAATCATCCCACGCAGTATACATCTGTGACACTGGAGAAGATGGAAATGGGAACCACTTCAGTGATCAAAGCTTTCAAAGTAAAATGATTTTCTTCTCCCCTGATTCTCATGTCTAGCAGTGAACATTAAGGGATATTCACCTTAAAGCATAGGTACTGGTCGTTCACAGAGAGCAGATACCAGAGTTACCAAATTACATGGACTAATGGTCTCAGGCAGCATGGCAAATACTGTCTTCCCCCATGACAGTAACAGACTGCCACTTGATGGAATTTTGGCTGGTTGTTCTAAGGTCAGGGAAAGGTCACATATGGTCTGACCCTGCCAGGTGCCCAGCATCCTCAACTCTATTGAAGTTCAATTCTTTGCCACTTCAGACCACACTGAGCCAGCACCACTTGTCACCAGGCAAAGTGAAACTTTTCTAAAATGAAATGTTTCATAGTGTCATCTCAAATATAATATTGCGCCTTATGGTCCCTACAGTGCTACACCTGCTTCTTATTTACATGATTTAATCTTTTAAAAACTTCTGATTTACTATGATCACATGATGTTCAATTCATAATTTGTTGCTTCATCATTCCTTTCATTTTGTGTTTTCTCGTGCCTTTGCCCTTGCAGTCCCTCTCGGGTGGAATGGTGCCTCTCCAGATGGATATTCACGTGGCCAGCTCTGTGCATGTTGTTTTAAATTCAAACTGAAGACCTAGCCCTTTGATCGTTAAATTTGTTTTGCCTTTGTTACCCTGCCACCTGATTTTAGACTCAGCTCTGCTTGCACAGTGCTGGGCTAAGTAAGGAATCGAGCGCTGTACATGACTACATTAAAAATGAGAATCGTGCATGTCATTTAAAGTTTTGAAACAGAGATAATTCAGAGAAATAAATAATTAGAAGGGAAAAAAATCAATCCAGACGTAATGCCAAAGGGAAAAGACACAAAAATAATTGTCCTTCGAGCTGAGCTGGAATTTGGCAAACGTCATCATTCAAGCCGGCTGCGCTTTGTCTTCTCTTAAGATCTCCGTTAAGGTCTGATTGTCAACTTCCTAATTCCCTTGTTATTTCTCATAATTTATTATGACAAGCTGGGGGGGGGGGTTAAACTGGACATCAAGCTATGATGAATTAAGTTTGCATCTTTCAAGCCTTAGTGGAAGAAAATGGAGACTAATTGGTGCTCCTTCGCAATATACTCTTTAGCTCCCAGCAGTCTAAATATGATATAACACACTAACCCACACCCCTGCCCCCCCCCCCCCCCGCAATGCATGTCTGTGCAATATCAATACTATAACGTGTTTGGTTTTAACAGCTGCTTGGCTATGCTGAACAGCACTCCAAAGATTATACTGTGTAGGGTAATATCAGACTCTCAAAAATTAAAGTAGAAACTATTCATAGCAGAAGTCGTTTTTTCATTGCGTTCCAAAGTATTGTCTATTGTAGCTTGCCCTCTTGAATGGTTGGAATGGCAAAGGAAAAGCAAGTATCATGACAGTTTGGTGCAGTAGTTTAATGAGTGTGCCCAAGTTGGTTAGATTTTCAAAAGTGTTCAGTACTCATCAGCTCCCACTGAGAACAATGGGGACTGGGGGGTGCTAAGCACTTTTTGAAAATCCTATTATATTTATACAGAACTAATCACTGTAGTATCTAGGCACTGAGATATGTACTACTTTCTTAGCTATGAGGCTTCTTAATTCTCAGGTCAGGTACTTGAAACCCCTCTACAAAATATCCAAGCAAAGGGTTGGCTTAATTTATTGGGAACTCTGTTTCCTCTTTGTAGAAAAGACAGGTGCGTCTATGCAGTGGAATGGTGAATAGGACCATTTAAGGGTTCAACTGTCAGTTTGAGTCAGTAGGGAGTTATTTTAAATACTAATTAAATGAAATATTTATTTTGGTGAAAAGAATGTAAAGAATAAAAAAAATGAAAAGAGGCTTTCTATTACACCACATGGCATGTGTACCAACTGCACCAATCTCTGGATGGCTGATCATCACTCAGAGATAAAAAGTTTTACAAACTAATTTCCTCCAGTCAGAAACCAGCTGATTATCAAAATATGATATGGGCTAAATTATACGGTGCACTCAATCCGACCCCCACTGAAGCCAATGGCAAAACACTGTTCACTTAGGGATAGATTTTTAAAGGTATTTAGGCACCTAAAAATCCAGATACGTTCCTAATGGGATTTTCAAAAGCACTGACATGCTTAATTCCTATTGAAACCAATGGGAATTATGTACTTAGGTGCCTAGTGGGATTTTCAAAAGCCTCTATCTGCATCTTCAGGTGCCTAAATACCTTTAAAAATCTGGTCCCTAGGGCCTGATGTAAAGCCCAAGGAAGTCAATGGAAAGAACTCCCATTGACTTCCATGTGCTTTGGATTGGGACCTTAATGAGAGCACATCTGATCCCGGTTAAGAATAACTATAGATCAAAATACACACTTCGTTACTCTTGTGCACCCCTTTGAAGTCAGTGTGGTTGCAGGACTGTAACTGAGGACCAGGCCCGCCAACAGGGGGGAGGGAAGAACGGGGCAATTGCCCAGGGGCCCAGGCAATTTAAAAGGGCCCAGGGGACCCCAGCCACTGCTGCTGTTGCGGTAGCAGTGGCGGCAGCCGGGAGCCCCGGGCCCTTTTAAATTGCCCAGGTGGGCCCAGGCCCTGCGGGCTGGCGTGATTGGCCAGCACGGTCGGTCCTGCAAGTGACAGCATCCCGGAAGTGACAATTCATCACTTCCACCCTGAGGGATGGCCCCAGCTATGATCCTGGGGCCCAGAATTGCTGTTGGTGGGCCTGCTGAGGACAGAATGTGCCCATTTATAAGTACATACACTAGACGTTGATTAGATGAAGTACATCACAAATCTATCTTCTAAATGAGTCAGAATACAGCCAGTCAATAATGATAGGAAATCCAGTTTTCAGATTTGGATAACTAGAATGTCCTCAAACCAACTCTTAAATTAGTAAAATGCATATTTAGTTACTTAATTGCCCGAGTGTCCAAATATAGCATTTGGGCATCTGACACAGTACCCGCATTTGAAAATTTGGCCCACAATGAGCAACTGTGACTCTCTTGAACCAGAATCCCTCAGTTTACTTTGCACCTATTATAGTCTATTATAACTACTTTAAAATCCACTATAATCTTCCACAAAGTGATGCGACAGAACTTTGCCACGGGGTTAATGTCCTGTGCAGCAAAAAATACACAGGACCTCTCTAATTGAAAAGCCAGTCCCAAACTGCAGGTTTTCAGCAGCATTTATGGACATATACTGATTGGCTGGAAGATTTTTCTAGTAAAGAGAACTCATGTCTCTTTATGTGTTGAATAATTCCCATGTCCAGTAGCTGAATGAAGCTGTGGCAGGGTGCACCAGCATTACTTGGTCCCCAGTACACAAGGAATTAACATTTTAATTCTATCTTCATGTACAACTTCACTTGCACAGGTACTCAGGAGAAATATTATATGAAGCGCTGGACAGACATATGGAGGTGAGGGCAATACCTATGGAAAGGCTTAGCACTCAAGTGCTCAGGGCTGGGTGAATATATTTTTTATATCAGTTTTGCTTATGGTCACTCATTTTAATTTATCCTGGTTAGGACTTGCTCTTGCGGATTGCTGTTCTGTTATTTCTGATGAGTTACCCCAGCATCTTATAGACTTGCCCTCGTTCTACAAAAGTTTATATTGTTTATTTATTTAGATTCATAAACCACAGAAAACAGAAGCTCGGACCGCAAGCTCCAAGTGTCCTTTGTAAAAACTAAAATTCACAAAAATCACATTAACTTGCTTGGATCTCCTGCCCAGACAATCATCCTCAGATCTGGCCCCAAAGTTATATTATACCATGCCAATAAATAACTACAGCCAAGCCTCATCTCAATCCTCTCCCAAAGGCCTGAGAAAATGGATGAGATTTTCAGCAGGTGTCCAGAAGTTTAACAAACCTAGATTCTGTGGGTACATCTATACAGCGAAAAGAACCCCATGGCTGCAAATCTCAGAGCCTGGATCAACTGACTCAGGCTTGCAGGGTGCAAGTTGCAGGGCTGAAAATAGCAGTGCAAATGCTCAGGCTGGAGCCCAGTCTCTGAAACTTGGGAAGGTCTTGGAGCCTGGAGTCCAGCCCTGGCCTAAATGTCTACACTGATATTTTTAGCCCTGCAGCTCAAGCCATGCAAACCCAAGTCAGTTGACCAGGGCTCTCAGACTTGCTGTCACAGGGTTTTTGGTTTTGTTTTTTTGCTGTGTAACATACCCTGGCACACCAAGGTGAGGAAAGCAAATTTCAGAATCAAGGGACCTTCATGGGAAACACTCTGGACTAGGTTAGGCTTCTGACTGATCTCAAGGCATATTACCAAGTTAGGCCATTGCAGGGATTTACCCTGGGGATGAAAGAGACCTGAATAAACAAAGCAAAGGCCACGTCTGACACAAAAGGGCACAGTCTCCTAACTGAGCACAAATGGCAGAGAGTGCTCTTCAACATAGTTGCTCCCTGGGAATTCAATAGTACCCTGGTGTCTAATAACACCTTTCAAACATCATTCACAAGCAATGGCTGCACGCACACCATCACTGGTGATATAATTCTATCCTGTTCCTCTGATTGTGACCTGCAACCTACTGTCATCATCTCTGTTTTGTCTGGAGTGAGCCCCAGCCAGACAGCCCTTATCCAAGCCCAAGTCTCCTGAAGACATTAGGTCACCTATTCTACTGCACTAGCGGTCAGGGAGTGGGTTGTAGCTCCTTGACTCTCCGGATCTATTCCATTCTAAGTCCCATCTCTGGTTACAGTAGCCTGGGGACTTCTCTAATTTACACCAGCAAACTATGGTACCTACAGAGCCATACACCAGCTGAGCACAGCCTGCTCCACCCATGCCCCTTCCTACCCTGATATGCCCCATATACCAGGGCCTAGTGGGGGTGGCATAGAGCCCAGCTATGCCTGAGGAATTCTCATCTGGGCAGATCAGGATGTTTTCCAGCTCACCATGTACATTTCTAATGAATACTGGAAAATAGAAATGAATAAATACTCCTTAACTGGTCACAAAGAGAGGCAGCTAAGAGGGGAGTTTTGAAGCTGAATAAATGTTAACAGTGAGGGTAATTAACCAGTGCAACAACTGCCAAGGATTGGGGTAGAGTCTCCATCACTGGCAACTTTTAAATCAAGATAGGATGTTTTCCTAAAAGATCTGCTCTAGCTCAAACAGGAATTATTCTGGGGATGTTCTCTGGCCTGTGTAATACAGAAGGTCAGACTAGATGAGAGGTGGGCAAACTACAGCCCACAGGCCACATCCCCCTGGCCCCGGCCCCTCCCCCGCTGTCCCTCTTCCCCCGCAGCCTCAGCTTGCTGTGCCGCCAGCGCTCTGGCCCGCCGCTCCTGCCGGGCAGTGCGGCGGCATGGCTGGCTCCAGCCAGACGGCGGGGCTGCGAGCTCCTGCTGCTCTGAGCGGCATAGTAAGGGGGTGGGGAGTGGGGCGGGAGGGTTGGATAAGCGGAAGAGGGTCCCGGGGGCCAGTCAGGGGACAGGGAGCAGGGGGCAGTTGTATGGGGCAGAGGTTCTGGGGGTGGTGGTCAGGGGATGGGAAGCAGGGGGGGTTGGATAGGTGTGGGAGTCCCAGGGGGCCTGTCAGCAGGCAGGGGTGTGGATAGGAGTCGGGGCAGTCAGGGGACAGGGAGAAGGGGGGGGTTGGATAGGGGATAGGGTCACGGGGGGCCATTAGGGGCGGGGGTTCTTGGAGGGGGAGGATAGGGGACAAGGAGCAGGGGGGATTGGATGGGTCAGGGTTTCTGAGTGGGGCAGTCAGGGGGCAAAAAGTGGGGGGGGCGGATAGGGGGCGGGGGCTAGGCTGTTTGGGGAGGCACAGCCTTCCCTACCCAGCCCTCCATAGTTTCTCAACCCCAATGTGGCCCTCAGGCCAAAAAGTTTGCCCACCCCTGGATTAGATGATCACATTGGTCCCTTCTGGCCTTGAGCTCTATGAATCAATGAACTGTATAGAACATGTAATACTTAGTCTTCAATTTTTTTTAACCTTATACCGCTATATATAAAATGTTATTGCCCACTTATTTCATTTTCCATTTTTTTTCTTTTTTTTTTTAAATTTTTGCTATTGCATTCGCTACTCCCTTAAAAAAAACCTCTGGAACCCGACCAAACTCCTTCAAAGTATTTATAGCAATAGAAACCAGGAGGCCGAGTTCAATTTCAGAATTCATGTGCTCAAAGCAGGTAGTGTGTGTGTGTGTGTGTGTGTGTGTGTGTGTGTGTGTGTGTGTGTGTGTGTGTGTGTGTGTGTGTGTGTGTGTGTGAGAGAGAGAGAGAGAGAGAATGTGTGTGTCCTTAGTTTAATTAGAAAATTTAATTGGATGGAGGTTGGGTCATTTTCTTCCCCTTTAGAGCTGGCTGCAATAAACAGACTTTTCTCTTTCCCTTTCATCCTTCACTGGTTTGTAGTTCTGCATCTGCTCTGCTGGCATTGTCTCCACTAACGGCCATACTGATCAGGAAGCCAGAGCCAGGAGGCAAATGAAGGGACTGCATTGATACCACTGATCACTCAGCCCCGCATAACTGGCAACTGTTTCTTTCTTTTACCTCTGGAGATGAGTTGAACAGATTGTGTAAAATTTGGTTGCTTCCAATAAATAAGGATACTGTACCATTGTGAGCCTTTTACTACCTGGTACCAATGAGGTAGATTAGGATTACATATTTACCACACCAAACAAAGGCAAAATTTCCATGGAAGCCAACGAATTCATTTATTTCAAGGAACATTTGTGTGAGAGAACTAGAGATTAAATACATTATTCCCTTCTCTTTTTCTCTCCCTCTCTCTCTCTCTCTGAGAGTGGGGATAACAGGCGTACGTACCACTACTGTAAATCTCCCAACCTATTGTCCAGTGTTACAGGTGGCAAGAGAGTGGCCAAGTCTATGTAAATTGCACAATTCCCCTAGGAAAATCCTTACATTGGAAGCTCCTCAGCACAGAGACCATTCTGCTTCAGTGTTTGGAAAGTGGACACTACTGTTAATAATAACAAGTCAGACATTCCAAAGACTGGGAGACGGGATGCTTCTCCTGTGCATGTTGCCCCAAGCCCAGTGCTGTTTCTCAGATGCTCCCATCCCAGCACACAAGCCAGTGTTATGAAGAAGACATAGACACCCACATCCAGGAAGAGTGGCCAGGGGGAAACTGACCTCAATTGGGCACTCCCCTCCAAAAAGCATGAGTGCTGAGTGAGCATAAGTTAAAGCATCTCCTGGCAGTTTTAACTTAAAGTGCACAACAGTGCACTGTGACCAGACCCCTTATCAAGGATGTGGTACATTCTGGGGTGGCGGGGTTCATGTGGGTGTGTGAGCTTGCACATACATGTGTGTGTATCTATGTGCATGCTCTTACAGGGGATGGGTGTAGGGGAGAATATCTGCAGAATACCTCTGTACATCATTCCACCTTGCTGATAATTTGTTATTCTCCTGAGATGTGGCAGTCACCTACTGGTGACATTTGTGTATCCACAATACATTGTTATACATCTTTTCCTTTCTGGATTAGCACAGGGTGCTATGGTGCCTTCCTCAACAGGCCTTGTTACTGAGTTCTGTACTATTTCCTCCTGTAACCACTGAGTCTGCCATGTTTGCATAGCCTTTTAGAATGTTTCTGATATCATCCATACACTCCTATATAGGTGAGCTACACACTGGGGATGATGAAAAAGTGAATGCTACATCCCTGCAAATTCTGATATAAATGATTTGCCTATGTGGATTTTTAAGGTGAAGGCCCCCAACATATAATTTTTCTTGCACCCCAGGTGGATCAGATACAGGCACAAGCATTTCATGCTCAGCATATCCTTCAATCTCTCTCTCTCTCTTTCTCTCTCTCTCTCTCCCTTACAACATTACAGAGTCAGCATGAGATCAAGTTCAGTTAACTTGAATGTATATCATTTCCAAGTTGAAGTCTAATCCGCAGCCTTGTCCCCAGTGAGATGCTCAGTTTACCAATCCTGTAACTAAAGCTCATTGTTATGGCCATAATAATCGAATGTATCATTTTTCTAACGGATACTTTTGGTCAACATTTCCCATTTTTTAAAAGCTCTTCCTAAACCAAGGCTTTTAAATGCAGCTGGAGCTGCCTGGAGAAGAGCTCCAGTAAATATTTTCAGACCCACAGGGCAGAATGCCCAAGCCCGAGTGCCACCCATGGGGCTGAAGCCCCAAGCCCTGGCACCACCTGGGGAGCTGAAGCCCTGAGCCTTGGTGCCTCCTGCAGGGCAGAAACCCCAATCCCCAGGACTCTGCAAAATACTCTGTGAGAATTTAAGCCCTGTCTTAAACCATCTGTTAGGTTACAATCAGGCTTCCTATGCCATTCAGCCTTCTTTAGTGCTTTTTGGGTTCCATACAAATGTGGGGGTGATTAAATTATATTTTGCCTGGCAAGATTCAAAACTTGTTCACGTCTATGAAAGAGTAACATCCTGAATGGTGGACTAAAGATCAATGTTATCCAGATCAGCACTTACATGGAAAATGCTTCACAGGAAAAATCTACTGTCCTTTCTACAGATAATGGAAACATCCCGTTACATTAGATAGAACAATTTATGTAGATAGATATATAGTTATATAGGTAAATATACACATGGGATATAAACCTTCATGCTTCAGGCATAAGACAGCTACTGACTAACATGATTTAAGAAGCTTCCCCTATGGATAGTTAGTTCATAATTGTCCATTATGAGGTTTCTAACACCTTCCAGTGAAGCATCAGATACTGGCCGTTGTCAGAAACAGGATACTGCATTAGATGCACCACAAGTCTGATCCAGTCTAGCAACTCCTATGTTCTTTTAGTAACAGTTTTAACCTAATTGTTTAGTAGTAATAAAAGGAATACTGTCCCATACCATCCTGTGTCCTCATCATTCCCTTAGTTTTAGCCCTGACTGAAATGTTGGGGCTGATTCTCCATTGCCCTGCACCTTATGGAGTCATTTACACCAGTGCAAAGTGAGTACAAAACACTACCATTCTGATCCAGTAGCGTTTCATACTCAATAGGCACTCACTTTGCAGTGATGTAAATGACTCCACAAGGTTCAGGGCAATGGAGAGAATCAGGCCTACTGTTTCTGTCTCTTCAGCCACATTTATTTAATTGGCATTATAGAGATTTTTCTATAATGAGGGACAGATACAGTCTTCAAAGCCATGGCAGACTCAGCTCCCATTAACGTCAATAATAATACTTTCCCACTCGCCTTATGTACCTGCACAGGAAAGCAAGCTTCTGGGGATACTGCACACAGTTGTAATTCCTGTACCAGCCCCATCAGTCTTTCCAGAAGTGGACCAAATGGGGAGATAACTTGTCACCCAACTTCTCCTCCTGGCACCTTGGGGCCCTGTCCTCCATTTAGTTCTTGAAATTCCACCAGAATTTTTCACTTAGTGAAAGAAGGGCTAAGTCACTGGACATGGACTCAGGAAACATGTGGTTTAATACCTGGCTAAGCCACCAGCTTCTAAATGACTTTGACTGAGTCATTTAATCTCTCTGTGCCTCAGCTTCCAATTCTGTAAAATGGGGATAACATTTCTGTCCAGGTCGCCCATCATTACAGCATCTGAGCACCTCACGGTCTTTAAGGGATTTACTTTCACAACACCCAGGAGAGGTAGGGAAGTGCTATTATCCCCATTGTATAGATAGGGATGTGAGACCCGGGCCAATTGAATGACTTGCCCGCACAAGAAGTCTGTGGTAGAGCAGGAAATTGAGCCCTGACCCCTTGGGGCCCAGGCTAGTGCCCAAACTACTGCATGATGCTTCCAGTCTTCCCAAGGTCACAGGCATGTAGTGAGACTGAATTCATGAATGTGCATCTGGTGCTAAAATACTGTGGTTTTGGGGGCCACAGAAGCAGGGGCTTCATTTGCTATGGGGAGAGGTGGGCAATTGCCCCTCCCCCGACCTTGGTTCCCTTTACCAGCCTTTTCATAGGTCTATATGCTCCACTTCTACCCCACCCCAGACTTTGCAGGATATAACATGATCACATATAATGTTCTATATGCTGACACAACTTGCCCTCCCGCCCACCCAGAATTTTTTCTGAAATAATGCCCCTGCATAGACATACACAGCATTTGTATCACTGTCAGATTTTGCACATGAGGATGTTCCTCACAAGACCATTTATTTAACAGCCAGTGTGGCATCATCACTGCATGTGCACTCATTAAATTTTCAAAAAGGATACTATGTTACTTGCAGGTCACCGGCATAATTGCGGTAAAAGCTTTCCCCTGGACTCTGCTCACAAATAGTTCTGCTTCATTTGTCTCTGCTCCATAGACAGAATGAGCCCTCTGTTTCAACCTACAGAATGATAACCAGCTGTATCCGTGTATTACAGTTGGAGGATTCTCTCCTTCCCTCCTCAAAGGGCCTACATGGCAATTTTCACTTCAGTTAGCAGGAGTGGCTGTGGGTGCCTCTCCTGTTCCTTCAGTCAGCCAAAATAATGACAATGCATAACTGCTCTAGGATCTGAGGCTGCACTGCTGATTTGGATCAAGCCCTTAAAAGATTTGGTATATAGATCTCAAAGCACTTTACAAATAATGTATGTTTTACAGAGGGAGAAAGGATCACACAGCAACTCAGTAGCAGAACACTGGGTCTCCTGATTCTCTGTCCACTGCTTCATTCACTGCACCACATTTCCTGCTTCCAATTATGTTTACAGCAGTAAGACAATGTGGTAGCAAATCCAGCTGAGTTCTGTCTACACTACTGCTCCTCAGTTGCTACCACAGGTGGGAGGGACCCTCAATAGGTGCTACCACAGGTGGTAAATTGCAGGTTCTCAGTCTGCACCTGAAGAGGCAGGTATGTAATGTTCTCCAAGATCCCATAGCAAGACCAGGAGTTCAGGTGCAATGCCTGAGAGCTGAAGCTTCTGGGGGTTTGATTCAAAGCCTGTTGAAGTCAATGGGAATCTTTCCATTGACTTCAGTGGGCTTTGGATTGGGTCCTTGGAAAATAAATAGGGAACTCCTATCTCTGAAGCTGTCAATCCAACACATTTCATCAGCACTAAATTAATTTAAGCCTAATTTAATAAGGAAACATTGATTTAACCTTGTACCGATTATTTAGTTTACACAACACTGTATATATGGTGTCATGTTAGTTAGCATTTACAGGCACTCTAGATAGGTGCTAAAATGAACATGGTGATTGTTACACACATAACAGGTCACACTTTATATTAAGGTTCGCATTTATAAATAGTTAATAAATGATTAGAAGATATACTGATACATGATTAATCAATTGTTATAGATTAGCAGAGTCCAATGATTCAACAAGTTGCTTATAACCATAGGTTATAAACATCAATTACACCTCTACTGATGTGCTTATAACTCCTACTATTCATGTGTGGCGCAAACACATAACATTTCTTAACTATTTATAAAGCATTCATAAATGGAACCTTAATATACATAGTGTAACTCCTTAAAATCCATATCTGCTTTCCTCTTTCATTTAATCTAGTCAAGGCAGTCTTGATTTTGTCACTGCATTTGATGCATTTTGATGGGGGGGGTTATAGATATTAAAATGCCATCTAGAATTTGGAGTCATTAATTGATTTAGCTCTGCAACCTGAGGCTCCTATTGGTCCATGCTTTTTCTTTTTTAAACTGTTGTTTGGATGCAAGATTTGTTAACATCATACACTGCCAAAAGAGTGGAGTCACATGGCTGATCGATTTCTTTTCCTAGACGTCTTGAGCAGGTCTTTAATAGCTACCCATGATTCAGAATGCAGCTAGCAGAGGACTTGCTTTCTCCAGATGTTTCTAAAGTCAGCCAAAATGGCAACACAGAGCCTGATCCTAGGTAGCTGAAGTCAGTGTGAGTCTTTTCTTTGACTTCAACAGGCTTTGGATCAAGTCCACGGTTGCCTGACTCTACCGGTTGGGGAGCTCATTACCAATTGCAATGAAGAATAGTCCAGTATTTGAGTCTCTGTTATGCAGAATTAAAAGTTGTTTATTCTGTTAAGCAATTTTTAAATTTCATTTAGAAACTTGCTAGTTTTGATTTATAACGATGGTAAAACAGTCGGGGCTGCTTGCAAGAAGAGTGCTATAGAAAATAAAGATTATATTGCATTGCTTCTATGACATATTTACCCTCATTACAAGTGTGAAATGCTCATTATCACAATTATTTTAGGTTTGAATGAAAGATGTGCCAAAAAGCTTGGCAGACAGTAAGCTAAAGTGTATATGAGCATAAGCCACCTGTTAACTCAAAGGGGAGCAGGTATTTGGAACCTGAATGTTAATTAAGTGCAACATTTCAGGTACTTAACCTTCAAGTTTTTGTGAGCCAGTAAGTTTCTTCAATATCTTTTGTTCTTTAAGGAAAGTAGGGCAACTTTGCCATGTTATGTTGCAGGCCTGAGTTTAAAAAGGATCTCTCAGAAACTCCTGCTCCCTAAGACAAAGACCAAAGGAAAGATGTGGAAATGAAAATGTTAGTCTCCAGAAAGGAGAATGCCAGCATGCCAGTATATTAGGAAGGGCCCAGAGAAATAAGATACGGCATATGTTGCTGCTAACAATGGGACATGAGGTGGTAGGTGAAGATGAGGGCTGGAGATGGAGAAACGGTGATAAACTGTTGGCAGGCAATGCATCCCAAGTCTTCAGGGCAAATTAATCATTAAACACGCTTGCTTTTAAACCATGAACAATATTTACAAAGGTACACCAGAGGTCCCTTCTCTGCCTTCTAGGTCCGGGATCCCGCCTTCGGACCTAGAAGAAAGAAAGAAAGAAAGAAGAAGAACAGGAGTACTTGTGGCACTTTAGAGACTAACAAATTTATTAGAGCATTTTTTTGCTCTAATAAATTTGTTAGTCTCTAAGGTGCCACAAGTACTCCTGTTCTTCTTTTTGCGGATACAGACTAACACGGCTGCTACTCTGAAACCTGTCAGAAAGAAAGAAAGAACTTATGAAAGTTTTTTAGCTTATGCATCAGTCATTTTGCAAGTGGACAGGTATCGGCATTATAGATTGGACACCAAAACTGTCTTATTACCTAGAAACATAAATGAACAGAAGGTATTAAAACTCAGCAATCCATAAACAGAAATGGATAAAACTTGAGGTTTTATTTCTCTCTAAAGCTTAGGAAAAAATTGAACAGCTCAGTGGTATTGTATTTAAATTATTCCAATTATTGAAATTTTCTCTCATGTTTTTTATTATATTATCATTATTATTTATTTATTTATTTATTTAAAGGCTTGGATGAAAACTGAGATCCAAGTAACTGAGGAATATTTATCAGAACTATTTTATTAATTTTTCTGATCAGATTACTTGGCCACTTTACCTATGTTTCAGTTAATATTGATTGATGTTTAAGTGAATTCATCTTCAGTACTTTGCATTAAAAGTAAGTGTGGCACCAGAGTTTAATGTAATTTCCATTTTCAACACAGACCTTAACCTTTTTGGATCCACTGAGTCCTTTAATCTTTGTAGTCTCAAAAGTAATTACTATCTATTCTATCAAACCAGAGTCCTTGCTATTGTTTTCCTAAAGCAAAGGGACATTTTATATGTAAGAGTATGAAATCTTTCCCCATTGCACACGCAATTTTAAACACTCAGATAAGGAAATTAAATATTGAGTGGTATAGAATAGATTTAACCTTATTAATCTAACAGCAATGGAAACACAGGATTTCCCCTGAGGCCCTGGATTAATGACAAGCTAGGTGGAACTGGTGACATAAAGCACAGCCAAGTGCCATTAACCCCAGCCAGTCATTATTTAATCCCGTAGGAAATGCCCTGTGCAAAATTCGTTACTGCTTTTACAAAATGAAAAGAAATAACAGACATATGGAGTTGGTGCATGGATAACACCATGTCAGCTGGTATGTGTAGGGCATTTTTAAAGAATTAATGCCCTGCATATTAGCCAATCAGATTGCCTGCATCACCTCACAACATTCCACTCGTCTTACAACCTCTCCTACAATCGAAGCTGACCGGTGGACACATAATTAAAATGAATTAATGATCTGAAGCAGAAACTGTGTTTAATGAAGCCCCTCTCAGGCTTCTGAGCTGATGCCAAGGCTGTTTGCCTACAAATATTTACCAACCCTTTGTGCATAAAGGGCTTGGCCACCTGTTCTGTCCCCTCTTTAATTTCCCCTTCGCCCCCCCGCCCCCGCCCCAAACCTGAAGGTAGCAATATCAGTTTAGACCTGCAGTTTCTGAACTGCTCAGACTTCTTGGAAGGGTTGCACAGTTCTAACAGAGATTAGGCCAATCTGCCAGTTAGTATTTGTTTCAACCTCTCTCTTTTTTAACGTCAGCAATTTTCACTTCCTGGATGTAAACTCATAACTAAATCCTGCTGCCCTTTTTATCATGAGAAGTAATTTCCCAGTTAAAGTTTCCCGCCAAAACCCTTTCAATTTGTTCATTCAAAAACTGTAGATCCTGTAACCACCTATATTGCTTTCAGCTACAAATAGATGCTCCCAAAAACCCCAGGAATAATAATAATAATTAATAATAAATAATAATTAATAAAGTAAGGAACTTCTTGTGCTCTCATTGACGTGAATGGGAGTTTTTTTATTTACTTCAGTGGAGGCAGGGTAAGACCTTAAAAGGACAAGGGTTAGCATAACAAAAGAGAGAAAATAAAGGAAAATAGGGAAAGATTACAGAGCTATAATGGAAATCAACAGGCAAAGGTTAAAAAGCAATCAAACACATGCACACACAAATACAGCACCAGTTAGTGGAGCCCTTACTCACACTCGTAGTCCCAATGCATCTACTCCTATGAGTAAGTGCTCGCCAATGTGAGTAAGGGCTCCACAATCTGGCCTTTTGAAAAGAATGAAGAAAATGCCTCACGTTTCATCTCTCCCCACTTCTTTGTTTATACTTTATCTAATACTGAACCGAGTCCCATGAGGTGCTAAGCATCCCATGCTAGGTTCCTCTCCCTTCCCAGCCCTACATGCCCATTCCCCAGGAATGAATCTTGGACCCTCCATGATTCTGGGAAGAAAAGGATGGTGCTATGTAGGTGAGTGACTCCTCTCCTTCTCAGGGCCGGCTTTAGGAACTGCAGGGCCTGATTTGAATACCCGGCAGCGGTCCGGGTCTTTGGCGGCACTTTGGCGGCGGGGGGTCCTTCAGTCACTCCGGGTCTTCCGTTAGGGTTACCATATTTTGTCCCTCCTAATGGAGGACACTTCCGGGGGCCCCGCCCATGCCCCCAGCCCCGCCCCCGCCCCAACCCCGCCCCCTCCCAAAGTCTCCGCCCCCTCCCCTGCTTCCCGCGAACATTTAATTCGCGGGAAGCCTGAAGCAGGTAAGGGGGGGTGTGGGGGGGAGGAGGCGCGGCCCAGCCCAGCTCAGCCCAGGCTGGCTCCCCCGGCGGCTCCAGCCTGGGTCGGCTCGGGCCCTGGGGTGCCGGCCCCGGCCGACCACCCCCGGCGGCCCGGCGCACCCCCCGGCTCCCAGCCCCGCGGGCCCGGCCCCCGGCTCCCCGATCCCGGCCCGGCGGCCCGGCTCCCAGCCCCACGGGCCTGGCCCCCCGGCCCCCAGCCCCCCGATCCCGGCCCGGCTCCCCGACCCGCGGGCCCGGCCCGGCTCCCAGCCCCACGGGCCCGGCTCCCCGACCCCGGCCCGGCTCCCCGACCCGCGGGCCCGGCCCCCCGACCCCGGCCCGGCTCCCCGCCCCGCGTGCCCGGCCCCCCGACCTCGGCCCGGCTCCCCGACCTGCGGGCCCGGCCCGGCTCCCAGCCCCACGGGCCCGGCCCCCCGACCCCGGCCCGGCTCCCCGACCCGCGGGCCCGGCCCGGCTCCCCGACCCCGGCCCGGCTCCCCGACCCGCGGGCCCGGCCCGGCCCCCCGACCCCGGCCCGGCTCCCCGCCCCGCGGGCCCGGCCCCCCGACCTCGGCCCGGCTCCCCGACCCACGGGCCCGGCCCGGCTCCCAGCCCCACGGGCCCGGCCCCCCGGCCCGGCTCCCAGCCCCCCGACCCCGGCCCGGCTCCCCGACCCGCGGGCCCGGCCCGGCTCCCCGACCCCGGCCCGGCCCCCCGCCCCGCGGGCCCGGCCCCCCGACCCCGGCCCGGCTCCCCGACCCGCGGGCCCGGCTCCCGGCCCGGCACCATGCCCCCGGCCCCGCACAAAGAGGCCCCGGCCGAGCCTCCCGATTTTCCCGGACATGCCCGGCTTTTGGGGATTTCCCCCCGGACGGGGATTTGAGCCCCCAAAAGCCGGACATGTCCGGGAAAATCCGGACGTATGGTAACCCTATCTTCCGTGGCACTGAAGGACCCCCCCCCCCCACCGAAATGCCGCTGAAGACCCGGAGCGAGTGAAGGACCCTCCGCCACCAAAGTGCCGCTGAAGACTTGGACCGGGTGAGTTAAAAAAATTAAAAAGGTGCCTAAGGCGCGGGGCCCGATTCTGGGGAATTGGGGGAATCGGCCTAAAGCCGGCCCTGCTCCTTCTCCACAAAGGCTGGTGCAGTTATGCATGGCGGGCCCCTCAGTGGGCAAATTTGGGAGAACTATTGTGGCTTTAACATGTGCTACTCTAATTTGTAATAGGTGGAGTTTAATTTAATGGAATATATAGTTGTAACATTTTATATGCCATGAAAGTTCCTATAGTTCCGCAATCCGTGGGATATATTTGCACTATAGAGACTATACTGGCATAGGTACATTGCCATAGCTATGCCAGCATAACCCCATAGCGAAGACACAGCCTATACCCACAGAAGGGATTTTTCCATCACTGTAGGAATGCCACCTCCCCGAGCAATGGTTGCTATGTCAACAGAAGCATTCTTCCATTGACTCAGCTGCGTCTACACGAGGGGTTAGGATGGGATAGCTACGTCTGTCAAGGGTGAGGGTTTTTCACTTTTCACTGCCAACTTAACTTTTAAGCATAGATCAGGCCTTACACTGAGTAGTACTTGGTACTTGATATGCAAGTAAGGACTGCTGGAGCAGGTCCTGTAACTGAGATACATGAATTCTGCATTGCTGGTGATGGAGGAGGGTCTAAAACAGGCCCAATTGCTCTTTTCTATCTCTGCCTTCTATGATTCTACAGTCAGCTGTAAAGCATTTAGTCGTACTTTTCTGGGAATGGCACAACACAAAGCAAAACCGCATGGTATTACAAGGTCAAAACATGCCCATCTAACTGTACCCAAACATTCACAACTGATTGTTCTTTTGTAGATAGACAGCTTCTTCTAACTCTGACGTGTACAATGTTTTTTGGCCTCCCACCCCATGAAGCACAGGGTGAGAGGATGTACATCTGAAAGCTAGAATACATTTGAAAACCTCAGTCACAGGCTATTATGGAGCTGAATTGAATATCAACAACATGTACAGGAAAGAATAATGTACAACTGAACTGGGGGAAGGTGGGTGGGTAACAAACATTTACGCGTGAACATATTAGATGACTCTCTCATTTCACAGTGACTTGAATGCAAAGTATTTATACGGTCATTTCCATTTATTTTCCCAAGAGGGTGCTGGGACTGGCATGGTTGTCAGAGGAGTGTGAGAAGATGCCAGCACAGGCAAGCAGTTTCCAAGGCAGAACTACAGCAATGTTTGATATTGTATTAATGGGAGTGCTGGCCATCTGGCCATTAGGGACAAGCTGCTGCCAGGGTGTCTCTCTTTTTCCATCTCATTTCAGGAGCTCTGGAGCCTAGGACAGAGACCCCCAGGGAGATTCTGGCTAAAGATCATTCCAGCATCCACTCAGATGTTTTAGAGAAAAGGACACAGAACTGATAAGGAAGGAGAATGTGCTCACACCCACACAGAGAAAAACAACAGAGAGCATAACACTCAAACGGGGGGTTAGAGACAGAAAGAAAATGAGAGCAGCTGAACAAGGGAATGGTTTAAATAAATAAGGGGGAGGAAATGGGCAAAGAAAAAGAAAAACAAGAGACACAGCACGTGATTCAAAGAAGTAAAGAGGCTGAATTGAGAAGGAACAGAGAAAAAAGGAGAGACAATAAAGGCTTCAGTGGGAATAAACTATAAAAATTAAGGATGAGAGTCAAAGACAAGAGGCTGAATTAATTAATAGAGGATTGTGGTAGACTGTGAACCTATTACTTCACGTTGAATAGTACCTTACACCATGAGTCCATTGAAGTCAATAGGTTTACATATAAAGTAAGGTACTACTCAATGTGAGTAAGAGTGCCACACTTTGACCCTTGCTAAATAAATGCCATTCCTTTTTCATTATTCATAAAGGATGTTTAGCATAATCCCTGGGATTTTTTTTAAAAAAATCTATAGAAAATTCATAGAAGGTACAAAAATAGAGTCACAATTTTGTGTAATTATGAGCTTTCCAGAAATACCAGCAAATGTAAAAGTTCACTGCTCTATCTGAAAATTGGAAAGAAGATAGAGGGTTCCCAATTTTTCTGTAAAAAAAAATATAAACTACCTACCTATTATCCTATTCCTAAATCTAGTCTAATGAGGAAGGAAATCTCATAGGAGAGGGAGAGAGCTTTAACAAAATCGCAGCTCTTGTGATCTCATTTCCTATGTAAACTGCTCAAGAACTGGCACAACTTAATACACTGCAAAAACATTATTATTTTCCCATATTCTGACTACAATGCTTCCCTACACAGCCCAACTTCCTGCTGGTGCAAATTATTTCAACCGCCTCAGGATGCCAACATGCCTTGAGGCATGGCCTTGCCATGGGCTTAGGAAAAATCAGAATCAGGTCAGAAAACAGACTCCATGGCAGGGTGAGTATGTTGGTAGTTTGGGTGTACATCTATGTACACTGGGCATCCAGAATTTGGAGCATTATCTCAGTTATGACTGGTGATAGGTGGCCCTCAAAAGGTTAGGAGTCTCATTTCAGTTTAGATAAAGTTCCAATACTTACATATAGCTTATCTGGACTTGAATGAACCTTTTTTGATCTGCAAACTGATCTGGAAGTCTAATGAGAATAGGATTTCTCTGTATATTTCTCAGACTTCCTGGTTTTACCTAATGTGTGTCCGATTATAACTGAGTATTGTTTTAGAAAGAGATGGTTCTGAAACAAAACACTGGACATTAACCTCAAACTTAACAGCCCAGGCCCATCTCTGTACCAGGTCAAACTGGTAGTCCAAGCCTGAATACCAGTGAAATTTGGGGAATTTCAGATTTGGACAGCGAATCTTGTCGGAACTCCATAGGTTGCACATATCTCTTTCTTCAAACCATGTGGATTCCAAAACTCTTTCCATAAACTGATCTGTGCAGCCATATATTTTATAATACTAAATTGCAGACTAATGGGAAATCTCAGCATCCATCTTTATACAATGATACTTACTAAAACAGGCAATACATGTACAGAAGGCCAAATGACCAGAATATATGGAGGAACCTTTAAGCAATAGTGCCAGAGAAACCAATTATTCTAAGCTTCATCAGGGGGTGAAGGTGGGGAGAATTCTGTTTATACCCCAAGTACTCAATTAAATTTAGGACAAGCAGAAATGTCTAATGTCCATAATTAATTACACCCAACTGCTAATTAAGAAATGTCATAGACTTACTCTGGATATACTTCATTGTAACCAAGATCAGAAGGTAGGGTTGCATCCTGCATTTGTCACACAAGTAGGCCTTATTCACTCTAGCAATCTCATTGAAGTCAATGGGATTGCTTGCACAAATAAGAGCGACTTCCCTGGGCAAGGGTCTGTAGGATTGTGTCCCTAATGATGTTCTTAGTGGTTTTTTAGAAACGATTTTAGCTATTCCTAGAAAAGTGGCAATGTCATAGCTTTCTGTAACAGTGATGTTGTCTTCGTATAGCACCTACTATATTATGCAAAAGAATGCTGAAGCATTACAAAGTCTGGGGCAGGCAGCAGGACGGGTCATCTCTCAGAGATACCCAAGAGTTACTGAACCTAGGGAGATGGTATTGCAAGAAGGTCTGACAAATCCAAAACTATGTGGGGGAGGAGAGCTGTGATGGTGAGTAACCCTCTGGTGTACATGAAGTGCAGACATGTGCTTTATCACACTTTTTTTTCTTCCTTGCATTTAAATGAGATTGTGTTACACTTTGCTTCCAAGAATCAGTGTGCACATTCTTTAAAAATACCCAGTCAAGTAGTAAAACTGAGGTTTCACTGAGAAAAAAATACCAAAACGTTACAATACCTATATTAATATGGTTATGATCTTATTAATTTCAGTGGAAAGTGGTTTATTTGTATTTAAACAGTCCCCTTGCTGTGTTGGGAACCGCAGCACAATAACATTGTGCTGGTGCTTGAGAACAAGAGAGTGAAACACTCATATGCATTCAGATACTACAGAGATGAGTGTGAGAAAATCATAAAATCATAGACAGATAAGAGAGAGAGTGTGAAAAACTGACAAAGGCAAAATTAATCAGTCTGGGTTCACTGTGCTGGAATAATAATTTTTTTAATGATGAAAAGGAAATTAGAAAATTTTAAGCTTTAATAATCTAAAGTGGGATTGGTAACATTGGTAAAGATTTGTATTAAATCTATATGATTTCTGTTATGAAAGAGTTTCTATAAGACTAGCTAGGCAAAGCAAGTGAGAAAATACTGTAGGAAGGGGAACAATCCTGCATTCTCTCCTCAGGGAAGAACAAGATTACCTAAAATGTATTTTCAATTTCCGATTTCTAAGATTCAGCCTCTCTTTCTTACATCTTTCAAGCATTGAATTGGTTTTTTTTAAATAATTGTAGAAAGCTTGTGTTTACCAAAAAAACAGTTTTAAGTAATAAACATAGTTTTTGGTAAACAAAAAAAATTCAAAAACAATTTGGATAAAAATATTAGAGAACATTTGGCAAAATAATAGAAAATTGGAATAGTAATAATTTTTTGCAAAAAAATGTTCCCTCATGGTGCCCCCATGTGTGCTAGCTCTTCAAAAAAGGGATGGAGGGGGCAGAGTCATGACCCTAACCCCCCACCTCCATATTGCACCCCAGAGTTGGCCAGGCCTGGAGTAGAGAGCACACTGCACTGCACCCTCTCCTTGAGTGGCAGACTACTTAGGGTAGCCAGATGTCCCGATTTTATAGGGACAGTCCCGATTTTGGGGTCTTTTTCTTATATAGGCTCCTATTACCCCCCACACACACCCCCGTCCCGATTTTTCACATTTGCTGTCTGGTTACCCTAAGACTACTGCTCTGGGGTGCACACTCCAGGAGGAATCCTCATTACCCAGTCAGAATTCTTCCCGAGGACTCCAGCCACAATACAGTCCCCACTGCATTTTCTCCAGTGCATTTGAGAGCACCACGGATAGAATGTGGCTCATGAAATGTTAGAACTCAATCACGCAGCTGTCTCCAACATATACTTACTTTCTTCACGCAGCAGCTTGTGTTCTCTTAATTAGATGGGTAGATACATCTACAATACTTGAAGTTTAACGTAAAGAAAAAAGGCATTGAGGTGGGAGCACAAGAAGTAGAACCGAGAGGAGGAAGCAGGGGGGTTAAATAAGGGCATGAACCTGATTCTGTAGAAATGGGAGGTTTGCAACTGACTTCCGTGTAGGTTTCTTGACACAGAAGTTAAAACAAAAGAACTTCCTATTGGGTGGAAAGATTGATCCCAGACCTAAACAAATATAAGGGATTCAAAAGTCACCTTCTGCAGCTGGAAGTTACTGGCCTGCCCCGAAGACATTACTCAGGAGGACAGTGAAGTCAATAGGACTTTTCCGTGAATAAGCACTGTAGCATTTGGCCCCAAATAGAAACCATGGGCCCAGTCCTGCTCCCAGTGAAATCAGTGGCAAAGCTCCCTTTGATTTCAGTGATGCCAGGTTAGGCTCACAACTTCTAGGACAATTCTGGATAATTTTTGCAGTAAACTTTTACATTGCAATCCATACCAAGGCTACCACTCTCTAGATTCACTGTGTATACTCTGTGATTCTGATTTCCACTGTTCAGAAAAAGAAAAAAAGAGGAAAGATGGATGATAGAGGCAGACACATCATTTTGTGTCCTCTTGTTAAGGAGGAAAGGTATTGTTATTGGATTTAGTGTCATATAATAATATGTTTTGTACCAAAAAAAATCAATCCAAGATTTAAACATAAATAAGACCTTATATGTAAAATGCACTTTGACACTAGGGGCCCAATTTTGTCATGTGATGAGTGTTTCTTGAGAGTCTGAGATCAATGGGAGCTGAAGGTTCTTGCTAGATCAGCCTGTAGCCTAGGTTTCTGCTTAAAGTTACTATGGAGCTTTCTCCCATTTTAGGTTTGTTTTTGTTTTTTAACCAAGTGCCAATTAAACGGGTTTTAAGTGAGGCTGGAGTACTTTTTGTTCAAATGAGAAATTTTTAGTCCCTTGAAGTGTAATGGATTTTAAACAGAAATTCTCTCCTGCTGTGCATTGATCAGCTATTGATTAGTGAGGGTTTGAACTAAATTATCACTGCCAAATAAAAGGCCTTCAGGATGAAGGAACTGAGCTGAGCGCAGTGTTATATGAAAAGTAAGCCAACCTTTTGTGGTGGGATCGAAAGGCCCTGGTCACTCTTGAGGGAAAAAAATGTTAATTGAAAAATTCCTTAAATAGGTAACAGCTCTGGAAGTCTGCTTTACATAAAAGGTATGAAATCCCAATCAGCCGATAAGAGAGAAAAGGAACCTTTAGTTCAAGTGGGAGTTTTCTCTCTCTAATGGTGCTGATTAATTTCCCATTCATGGATGACATAGAGTGATGGAAACGAGTCCTTTCAGAAGAAAGGACTAATGACAACTGGACCTGTGTAACCTGAGGGAAGTTTGAATTAATTGGCTCCTTGACACAGAAAGTTAAAACAAAAGAACTTCCTATTGGGTGGAAAGATTTATCCCAGATCTAGCAGGAAAACAAATATATTGGCTTGATTCAGCTTCAAAAGCCTGTCTCATTTTTTATTTTATACTTTCAGATCATTGCTCCAAAACTTTACAAAATGGGCAGTGCAACATAACTGAAATATGTTGACCATGTTCCAAAAGCTATTAATAAAAATATAAATGTTCTGAAACAATTCTTTTTCTTTCCAACCTGGAAATGAAAACTATGGTTGATGTTTTATTTTCAGATGAGTGCCTGATACAGGTTCCCCAATCCATATTTAAGAATTTAAATCAATGGCCTGCTTTGTGGAGGTGCTGAGCACCTGCAGGTACCATTGACTTCAATGTGAGTTGCAGTTGCTTAGTACCTCTGAAAATCAGGCCAGAGCTTTTAGGTGCCTAACTTTAGACAACCACGTTTGAAAAGTTTGGCCCATGTCTAATACAAATAGTGATTAAATGCCCAGGAAATAAACTTGAAAATGAGATGATTTAAGTGTATAAGTACTTTCATGGGGAAAAAATACTGGGTACTAAAGGACTCTTTAATTTAGCATAAAAATGCCTAGTAAGAATCAATGGCTGGAAGTTACAGACAGACAAATTCAAATTCGAAATAAGGCACACATTTTTATCAGTGAGGGTGATTAACCATTGGAACAAATTACTAAGGGAAGTGCTGAATTATCCATCTCTTGATGTCTTCAGATCAAGGCTGGATGCCTTTCTGGAAGACATGCTCTGGTCCAGGCCTGCACAACATGCGGCCCTGGGGCCGCATGTGGCCCGCGTGGGCTCACTGTGCGGCCCGCGGGAGTTGAGTAGATGGGCTCACTGTGTGGCCTGTGGCGGGGGGGGGTGAGTAGGCAAGTGGCGGCGGGGCTGAGTAGGCGAGCAGGCGGGCAGTGGCGGGGAATGAGTAGGCGAGCCGGGCGGGTGGAGGGCTGAGGAGGCGAGTGGGCGGGCAGTGGCGGCAGGTGAGCCGGTGGCGGGGGAGGGGGGACTGAGTAGGCGAGCGGGCGGGCAGTGGCGGGGGAGCAGGTGAGCCGGCGAGCCGGAGGGGTGGGGGGGCTGAGGAGGCGAGCGAGCAGGCAGTGGCGGAGGGTGAGTAAGCGAGCCAGGGGCGGGGGGCTGAGGAGGCCAGTGGTGAGTCGGTGGCTGACCTGTTCTACTGATCTGGTCTGGCTCCCATCCCCTTTCCCAGGGCCGGCTCCAGGCACCAGCAAAACAAGCAGGTGCTTGGGGTGGCACATTTCTAGGTTCGGCATTCTGGCACCGGCCATCATAGGTGCCGACTCCGGGGCATGGGGAAAAAGTGCCCTCGCCGCCCCAGCTCGCCTTCGCTCTGCTGCCGCCTGCTCCCGCCTGCTCCCCTGAGTGCACCGCCGCCGCTCCGCTTCTTCCCCCTCCCTCCCAGGCTTGCCGTGTGCGAAACAGCTGTTTCGTGCAGCAAGGCTGGGAGAGAGAAGCCAAGCGGCAGGCGCTCGGGGGAGGCGGTGGTGGTAAAGCGGAGGTGAGCTGGACTGGGGAGCGGTTCCTCTACCCCACCGTTACTTCCTGCTCCCCCTCACCTTAGCTCACCTCTGTTCCACCGGCTCCCCTGAACACGATGCTGCTTCACTTCTCCGCCCTCCCTTGCCTGAGAGGGACGGGGGAGAAGCGGAGCGGTGGCGCACCTGGGGGAGCTAGGGCAGGAGGTCGCGGGGGGCCCGCAGGAAGCAATGTGGGGGATGAAATGTAGCACGCCTGGGGAGGAGGCGGTGCTGGGGATTTGGGGAAGGGGTTTGGAAGGGTGGAGTTGGGGTGAGACCAGGGGCAGAGGGGCACGAAAAAGAAAAGGGAGGCGGCCAAAAATTTTTTTGCTTGGGGCGGCAAAAATCCTAGAGCCGGCCCTGCCCTCTCCAAGGGTTGCAGCTGTCTGGAGGTGCCTGCCTTCCACACCTTCCTCATTCACACCTCATTCATTCAACAGGGCAATTAATTACAAAGTGGGGGGAAGATCTTATTCTACTTCTAGCAGAAAGACATTTTTCTTTTACCTTAATTATACTACCTTAGGGGCCCGCTATAACATATTACCAAGGTTCAATACTGCTGTTTTGGTGGGGCGGCGCTGGGGAAGGAGGGTTTGTTTCCGTGGGGCGGGCGGTGCTGGGGGCGGGGGGGTTGGCGGCGCTCAGGGGGTTACGGCCCTCAGCTGTTTTCTTTGGAGTAATATGGCCCTTGCCGCTTTACGAGTTGTGCAGGCCTGCTCTAGTCAAACACAAATTATTGAGCTCAATGCGCGATAACTGGGTGCAATTTAATGGCCTGTATTATACAGGAGATTAGATTAGATGATTGAATGGTCCCTTCTGGCCTTAAATGCTAAGACTCTATGTTGTTTAAAGAAGCATGTCCTTTCATTTATTTTAGGCTTTTTGCTTTTTAATTTAAAGTATCCCTCCTTTAATGTATTATGAGCAGGGTAAATCTTTAGGAGCATTAAACTGGTGTATTCTGCTTTTGAAGCACATGCATTATCCCTGTTTCTGTTAGATAATTACATACAAGAATAAACTGGAGAAGAGCAGCTCAATCTTGCTCCCACCTAAGTCAACAGGAATCAATCAGGTTGTATCAGGCCCTGGACCAGGGGTCGGCAACGTTTGTCACGCAGCTCGCCAGGGTAAGCACCCTAGCGGGCCGGAACAGTTTATTTACCTGCTGACGCGGCAGGTTCGGCCGATCGCGGCCCCCACTGGCCGCGGTTCGCCGTCCCAGGCCAATGGGGGTGGCAGGAAGCGGCGCAGGCGAGGGATGTGCTGGCCGCGGCTTCCCGCTGCCCCCCATTGGCCCAGGATGGCGAACCACGGCCAGTGGGGGCCGCGATCGGCCGAACCTGCCGTGTCAGCAGGTAAATAAACTGGCCCGGCCCGCTAGGGTGCTTACCCTGGCGAGCCGTGTGCCAAACATTGCTGACCCCTGCCCTGAACCCTGAAAACTATGAATCTGACAGTGCAAAAGATAACAATCTGGAAAAAAGAAAAACACACTCAAAAAAGGTCTGACAATACTTTTCACCCACTCCCAAAATATCTGCTTCATTTCTGCCTATCGAGGTTTATTTCTCCAACAAGCAGATTAACAAATTAACTACTGTATTTCTAATCTCTAGTTCGGGGGTCGGCAACGTTTGGCACGTGGCTCGCCAGGGTAAGCACCCTAGCGAGCCGGGCCAGTTTATTTACCTGCTGACACGGCAGGTTCGGCCAATCGCGGCCCCCACTGGCCGCGGTTCGCCGTTCCGGGCCAATGGGGATGGTGGGAAGTGGCGCGGGCGAGGGATGTGCTGACCACGGCTTCCCGCTTCCCCCATTGGCCCAGGACGGTGAACTGCGGCCAGTGGGGGCCGCGATCGGCCAAACCTGCCACGTCAGCAGGTAAATAAACTGGCCCGGCCCACTAGGTGCTTACCCTGGCAAGCCGCGTGCCAAACATTGCTGACCCCTGCTCTAGTTTATCGTTGGGGTACGATAAACCTCAAATCTTTAGTCAGTGATGACAAGGACCAATTTTAGAATAAGAACCAAAAGAAAAAGCTCCTAAAGTTGGTTTAAAACTCTATCAGCCACACAGCAAATGCCTTAGAGTCAAGAAACTACTATCTGAGATCATGTCTACTGCTGTGATTATAGAACCTGGTTTTAAAGATAAAAATTGGACTAGCGTGTGGGATTTCCTGCCAGCTCTCTAGCCATCCAGGGTTTTGTGGGGACAGAGAGATCTACTCCTCCTTTCTGCCCATCCCTTAACCAGTCAGGCCCCTGGGGCAGTGCTGGCCTTCACATCACTGCTGATGACATGAGGAATGGGGCTCCATACAAGTCTAAGAGCAGAGTCTGAAGAAAGACTGAGTACAAGGTAGAGGGGCTGGTCTGAGTCCATGACTAGAGTGTGAGAAGCAGGAGATGCTGTCTGTAGAGGAATATCTTCTGGGTAGTGGATGAGCAACAATGGCATCTTCTGCAAAGAGGTGCAAACAACCTCACAAACGTTTCCTCAGGATCTTCCCAAGGACACAAAATAAGAAGCTGCATTTTAAATAATGTTGTGTGGTAGCTAATGATAACTTAGGTACCAAGCTACTCTTACATCATATATGAGGACATATGAGAAGTGCCTACAGGGGCATGAGTTGATCAGGAGAGCAGCTACCAAACAATTTATTTATGAGAAGAAGAAGGGATGCAAGAAGTTGCCCCATGCAAAGGCATATGTTTAATAGGGAGATGGCCAGCTCTACTTAGTTATTTTAAATGGCCCCCAAGACACTTGTACAGAATACTTTTTCCCCTTGAGGAGAGGGGAAGTCCTCTGTGTCCCTTTCAGAGCCCTGATGGTCCCTACATCTTATATATCAAAGCCTACATCGTGACCACATCCTTTCAAGCTTTGGACTCTGTCGAATTCACTCCTCGCTGCACAACTAGTGGAGAGATTCAAGGCACTTTCCAAAAAAGCAGAGCACAATTTCATCCTGGCTGTTTATGCCTCACAACACCCATGTGAGGTAGGTATGATAACAATATCTCTATTTTACAGATGGGGAACCTAAGGCACAGAGAGAGTAAATAACCTGCCCAAGGCCAGCAAGTCAGTGTCAGAACCAAGACTAGAAGCCAGGCCCCCAATTCCCATTCCATTGTCCTACCCACCAGATAATGCTGCCTCTCTAGGATCAGTATTATTGCACTTTTATGATGAGCCCTTTGATGATATGTTGGTATTTTAGAAATGATAATGAGAATGTCTTTTTCATTTTTGAAAAATGAGCGTGAGAATATTGAAGTGTCCTCTCACAAAAGGATCTTTGTCTAACTGGAGCCAAAGATTTGGACCCACTCAAGACAAAATGAAGGACCCAAACACACACAAAACACACGTCTGAAAAGGAGTAGTCTATGTCACTATTTAAAATGTATTGTTCATTTACATTCCTTAATGGTTTTATTGAATTAGACCAAATTCACTGTGTAATGTACATAAGAGAGCTCATTCTAGCTTTTTTTTTTTTTTTTAAATCCAGGGTAGCTATATTATTCACATCAGTATTTCCTTCTGGGCCCTTAAGATGGCATAAAGATGGGAACTATAAGATAAATGTCCTCTGCAATAGATGGAAGATGAAATGTGACAAAATATATTCAAGCCAATAATAAACAGAGAGCATTTGTCTAGTAAGTGAAAACAACCAACTGGGCACAATTGTGTGATAGAGTCTGCAATCATGTTCAACTGAGACTTTTTAAATTTCCTGTTCAGGATTGGCTGGCTTATTAATTATTTAAACACACATTGAATTAACAAAATATTCAACATATGTCCTTTTAAAGTCTCTTAAATCTGACAGCATCACACAGGAGATCTGTGCAGCCATATTCTTTGAAGTGGGAAGGGGAGGGGAGGTATTGGGGATGACTGGGTAAGTAAAACATAACCTGAAGGTGGTCGATTTAAAGCTGTGTTAGTGGCCTGAACTTTCAATTCCCAAAGGGAAAGGATGATTAATGCCACTACCAAATGTATACCCATACCTGACCCTGATCTCATCAAATCCTGCTGCCACCATCTGCTGTTTTTAATTCCTCTGCAATATTTGTATTTGCTACCTCCCTCCTACAAAGAAAGGGAGAAAAATGTCCCCTTCTTATGAATGGTGTGATCTGGTTGTACTGGCTGAACACTGGCCAGGAGGCATCTGTTGCTTATAGTCCTGACAGCATCTGCTACTATTTCTCACTTTTCCCAGCATGCTGTGAGATATGGTTTCTCCCAAAGGTGGCCTTTGTATGCACCATTGTCAATTCCATCATTGTCTGCCACAGCCTGTTCCCACGATGCAGTGGTTGTTATTACCACACTGCAAAACCTTTCTTGCTGGCTATCTGTAATCTAAGATATTGTGTGATTGAGTTATGCAGTTAACCCTTTGCCTATGCATCAAGCCACTAAAATAAAGAAGAAATGGGACAGACCATTTTGGAAAGAAAATTTGGGGGGCTGACGATTGATAGAAACCTGAAACAGATTTTGTTTTTAAAATAATGATGGTTTGGCATTAGTAAAGTCCATGTTTTAAAATAAATAAATAAATAAAGCAAAAATGTTCTAACTATCCGTTTTAATTCATTTAAAAAAAAATTCCTATAAAGGATGCATTGTTTTTTTTACTGATTCCTGATACGGCTATTAAGCATTGTAACAAAATGTGTGTGAATGCTATTATTTATGTGTCTGATCTTTAAATACCCTCTGCTAGTGGGATACAGACTGAGGCTTCTGATAGACATAGGCGTCCCAAGCTGTCATCTTGCCTTGTCCTTCTGTCAAACAGTTAGTGTGTCAAGCGCTTCTCCTGGGAAGTTTTAGACTAAGAGACTGTAAGTGCAGAAAGGCCCAGTCTCCAGAGAGCTACTTTTAACTCATGACAATATCCTTGGTGTCAGCTCAGAATAGCCCACTATGGGGCAGGAAGAAAGAAGGCACAACAGATGTTACTAGTAAAACCACATTCACAATTCTGTAAAGTTATTGCCCCTATGCACCTATTGACCAAAAAGCTACTGAAAAGATGACCAGATTCCTAGAACTTCAATGTTAGTCAATTTTGTTCACATAAATCTCATTACATAGAATCAGTACAATTAAAATTGACATCCCATCTTTCACATGGGTATGCCCCTCCCACTCCTTCTGGTTCAGTTGTTATAGTTTGTCCTTTGAAGAGATGTATCGTTCCCTTTAAAAATATTTATTCCTAAAATAGGAAGTACATAAGAATGAGATTTGACCTCCCCAAACTCTAACTTATGCCCTCTCTCCTTTTTTTAAAAAAAGTAATTACACAGGGCTAGACTGTGAGCCACGTATAGACTCATACCTTCCTTAACAAATACTCCCAGAGATTTCAGTTAAAACTACTTGTGCAATAAAATACTACTTAGAGTGAGCAAGGGGTTGATGCTATGGTGCATAATAATTATTGGGTGACTTTCTCCACTCTATAAAATCCTTAAACAGGAAATATCATGGGGCACGTCTAAAATGCTGCAGAACCAACAAAAAAAAAATACAAGAGATGTGAGAAATATTACAAAATTAACTCCTCCATGAATTTGCACTGGGACACAGTTCATCCCTTCTTGTGCTTGATTTCTGATTGTCACACTGAGGAGCATCAAAAGGTGCAAGCAGGGCACACTCTGAAAGGGGAAAATTCACCACAGGATTCAAAATACCTCATCTTGCTACAATAGACGTAGCACAGGACCATGGGTATTTCCACTGCTGGTCTCATATGAGGTATATATTTTTGGTTCCTTGGGAAAGGACCTGAGGTTTTTGGTTGCAACTTGCTTCATGTCTTGTGATTCCTGTTTTAAGCAGGAACCTGTAATTTTTTTTTTTTTACTGTGTTTTCATCCCCAGATGACAACAGCAGTGCAACCACTCTGCTCAGCTGATGAGGACCAGGGGCGAGATGCATGAGACCTGCAGCCAAACTGAGGATGACATAAACAGGATAGTAAAGAGTTAGGGGTGGGAGTAGGCTTCCCTCACTCTCATAATGGCTGCACTGATGTCACAATAAAATGTGTATGTGTGGGCAAAGATTATAAAGGAGAGTGACTGTACAGACACACTATGTATACTCTTTGGTTCTGATTCTTCATTACCTCACATCTTGGACAGTCATTTAAACCTGTGCAAAGTGAGTGTAAAACATTACCACCAATGTAAGCAAGTGGGGAATTCTGATCTGGTACCATTTTACACTCAAGCTGCACAGCTGTAAGGCTGTGTAGAATCAAGCCCTTCATAGACTGAATTGAATCTCATGATGTTAGATAAAAATTCTTCTACTGAGCTGCTATTGGGTCAGGCCAGTAATGCTAAATTGCTAAATCTCAGAGAGGGTTCCCTCTCTGTTCTCCGAAACCATGCCTGAGGTGTTTCCAGAGACAGTGGCTCATAGGAGGGAAACCCATAGTAGTATGGCTCAGTTGAAGCCATGCTACCATGGAGGCATGGTGGAATGGGAAAATTAGGATGCAGCACAGAGTCCGAGGAGTCAATCCTCTGTCCAGGAGACTCTCAGCCTCTTGTAGATACCTAAGATCCATGTAGAGATCTAGTGGGATCCACAAATTCCAAGAAACTGAGCACCTTGGCAAGGGTGTAAACAGACCGTGTTTCCAGTGCCTTGGGTAGAATTGTAGAAACGTGATAACGTAACCCACTTTTGTAAAACACCTAAAGATCCACTGGTGAAAAGTGGATCCACAGACAAAAAGGTGCTAAGTGCTAAGAGTAACCCACCCAAGGGTCAAACTGACCCTTGACGGATCTCTTGAGGTGGGTCAGGCTGTCCAAATGACCCAAGCTGTTGGGTTGAAGCTGAAGATTTCTCTGGAGTTTGGTGTGCAGATCCAATTGCTAACAACCTGTCTGCTTTTTCTGAGATGACTACTCATTGATGCACCGCAGAGTGCACTGAATCATTTCCACTGTAGTGTGGAATAGTATTCCTGGGTTTTTATACTGACAGCTTTTTTTCATAGACAATACTGAGCTTTTTCTATCCATTTTGTATGCAGCAAGGCAAAGGCCATATAAATGAATGCTACTATGAAAGGGTTTGTTTAGTTACTGAACTCTCATTGAGGATACAATTGATGGGCCAAACTCAGACCTGGAGTAAGGAGGCACAACTGCACTGACTTCAACAGAGAGATGTATCCTCACATCAGGTCTGAATTTTTCCCTTTGAGTGGTGACAGCCTCTACTTGACAGTTTTTCCTTAGTCCATCTCAGACTAATATTCTAAGCATTATGGGCCAGATTCTGCTACCCTTCCTCATTTTGAATAGCACTCATTTCCACATGTAGTCCTACTGAAGTCAATGGAACAGCTCGTGGAGTACATAGGAGGCAGGATTTGGTCCTATGATGATAACAGGCCCAATCCACAAAAGCATTTAAGCACATAATTCACTTTCAGCATATGAGTAGCCCTCACTGAAATCAATGGAACTATTCACATGCTCAATGTTAAGCATATGCACAAATGCTTTGCTAGATCAGGGCCTATAAGGGAATATTTCGCAGCAAGCGGCAATGTAATATTTTTGTGTTTTGTTTGGCAGTAGAAACATATATAGACAAGATACTGTTGACACAGGTTACACCTTTGTTTCAATGCAATTTGGACTGAGGTCTGCTGTGTCTTCCTCTCACTCTGACATTGTTTTCAGCAGCTCCATGCTCTAGCCAGACAAAAATACTACAAACATGTGCATGTAGCATTCAGTTACAAATGTGACCGGGGGCTGTTTTAGATCAAGCATTGCACTGAAAAGAAAAGGATGTACAAAGAGCTTTTCGCAAAATTGTTAAGGCTCCCATTGTACAAAAGTAAAATTACCATAAAACTACATTGAGGCGTGAGTGGCATTTATTTCCATCAGAAAGCTAGTTCAGCCACACACACAAGAGAAGGCTGACCATGATGGCTAAAGGCAAAGTGTTACGTTTTACCCAGGGTCAGGCCAGGGGAGAGAGTCTGTATGAAGGACAGTGAAACGTCACCAGACTAATTCAACAGTATTATCTTCTTTTTTTGCCGCAGAAGTCGACCATTGCTAAGTACGCTCTCTTTCTCTCTCTCTCTCTCTCTCTCTCTCTCTTGTTAACAGGAAACTTTAACCTGATCGTGTGCCATGATGGTTTTCCCCCAGCTGGGGAATTTTCACAAGACAATGCTGGGTATCAAGCATTGTTAGCAAGCCAAGCACTGTTTGCAGCACAAAAACAAACTTTTCGGGGTTTCGTGAATTTTTGCCCTTTGGCAGTTTTCTTTACCCTCTTAGAACTTTTTATTATTATTATTATTCTGTTTCCTGCTAAGGATGCAGCATGTGGTCTTCATCAGACCTGGCCTCAGGTCCTTAGCACTGCAGTGACCCTCCTTTGTCATTCCTTTGCATTTTTAATTGTGCTGATTTTCTCTCCTTCCCCACACACACACTTCCCCCACCATCCCCTTTCAGGGGTGGAGATGCTGGGGGGGGGGGAGGGGAGGAGAGAGTTTTGCTAGGTTGTTGTTTTTCCCAGGGCTTCCCCGGCAACAACTCAAACATGGTCTCAGCCAATCAGAAAGGTTTTCAAAGGTCAGGTTGAATCAGGAAAGGAGGGGGTGGGGCTCATGCATTGTGCTCTATGGCAGGTGACCACTATGTGAGAACAAAGAGTGGGTCAGGGCTGGAGCCAGATCCCTTTTCTCAGGCCCATGTTCTCCACTCCTCACAATCTGTCTAAATTTAACTTGCCATTGAGGGCCTCGGCTGCAGAAAACAGCTTTATGTCGACTAATCCAGGCAGAAGTAAGAGTAGACACAGAGACAGGTTTGAAGGCGGGGAAACTGCTATTCTGCTCCTTTTTTTTTTTTTTTTTTAGTTCCCCTCTGCCTCCAATGAAAAGTTTTCTGAACAAAAAAAAATTGGTGACAAGATTAATCAGCCCGTGGAGCTGAAACACATGCTTGACTTAAACAACCTCTTTGCTGTTATTAACAACTGCTCTAGCATTTCTCTTGTTATGCTAATGTTACAGATTAGAGTAAAATCTATTCCTTCTTTGCTGAACAGGCCAATTGATAGAGACTGATCTATTTTTTTCTCCCCTTTTAATTCTTTTTTTTTTTTTTTTTCTCCAGGCGCAAGTGTTTTCGGCAGCAAGAACAACAGAACGTGTAAAAACAAAACTGCACACAAAAGTGACTAGCCCTCACGTACGCTAAAATCATTAATACATACAAATATATATCAGGCTCAGCTATCACCTTGAAATAATGTTCTGGGTGTTGTAACACAGACTGACAACAAGAGACAGGAAATTCAGAGTAGCGGCCAATGTCCTACCTTTAACTCATTTATTTAACCTGCAGACACACAACAGTAAATGGGTTAAAGGAAACCTGCCATGATTCGCTTTAATAACTCGGCTGAATGAAAACGTGTTGAAGAACTCAGCATTGTTTTAGGGCTCTATCTAGTGCAATGGACTAGAGACCAACATATGTTTCTGGGCTCTTAAGAGTTAGGGATGAAGGAACTGATCCGGCTCCCAATTAAGTCAATAGGACTTTCTGTTCACAGGGAGCAGGATTGGTCCCAAAGTGTCAGCCAGGGCTTTGAATTTTGTCTTTTGTTAGTTTCTATCACAACCCTGATGTTATTTAAATATTTCTTTTTTATTTAATTTCCTCTGTCTTTTTCTTCAACCAAAAAGAAAAGGAAAGAGACACATCTTTTATAGATAGCTATGAAACTTGGATATTTTTTCAACCTAAGAGACCATAAGATTGAGTAGTATTTTGTAGGGTTGCCAACCCTCCAGGATTGGCCTGAAGTCTCCAGTAATTAAAGATTAATCTTTAATTAAAGATTATGTCATGTGATGAAATCTCCGACCAAAGTTGGCAACCCTCGTATTTTGGCTTTTTCAAAACCATGATGTATGTGATACGTTTATTAATTTACATGTACAGCATGCACACATTTGCACTATCACATACCCTTCACACCAGAATTGCTCAGACAGAAAGAAGTGGAAACATAAAGGACCCGATCCTACAAACCCTTCCTTACATAAGTAGCCCATGACCAAACATATTCTCAGCCTGCTCCTATTGACATCTAAATGAATTTGTTCCATAGAGCCGGAGCAGGTCCAATAATATAATCTCAATGACATCAGTGGGACTGAGTAAGAATACTACTCATAAAAGGGTCGCACTCATCTAGCTCTGTATTACAAAACATACCATACCATTAAAATACCTATAATGTACTGCAAGTCTAATCGGTTATATTATACGTATTATATTATTCAGCTATGTGGCTGTCAATATAACATTGATTGATGTCAATGGACTTTAAGCACATATTTCAATTTAACCATATGCGCACACACACACACACGAGCTTTGAGTGTCAGGAAGGTCATGATCAGGTTGCACAAACAGTCTTAATCCTGAGCCTATGATAATGCCCACTGATATACTTATAATTCCTTTCCATCCAATTACTGTATCGCCAAACTACCTTTCCTCACCCACATCCAGATGAAGCTATAGAACCTCAGCTACCAAACCCAATATAAAGAATCATAGCTATTGGGATTACCTCTGTGTCATAGGTACCTTGTTTTGGTTTTGGATGATCCTGAAAATACCATCAAACTACCATATGCAGCTCTATAAATCTCATCTCCATCACATATGGGCCACGAATCCCAACAGATTCTCCTGTTGATCGCAAAAATAAATCAACAGTTAGTCTTATGACCCTGCATGCACCAACTGAAACAGACCTATAGCAAGTTAAGCAGCTTGTCATGCTTTCCTTAAAGGAAAATTGCATTTATTACTTAAAATATCTTAGTTGGCTAAATAAATAGTTATCAGATAGCATAGCTCTCAACATCCTAAACAGCCACTGTGTGACACAATGCAGAAAAAATGTCTAAAATACACATTTTGTTTATAAAATGAAGCCTTATTTGTCAATCGAACTATCTAGGTTCTTATAACTGTTGTAGCAGAGTGCCTACCAAAGTGATTAACTTCCTATGTCTCCTGGTTTTTCTTCTGTATTTCCCCTCCTCTTTTTCCTTGTATATTTGTATATAGGAACATAGGACTTGCCAGACAGGATCAAACCAAAGATCCATCTAGCCCAAAATCCTGCCTTAGCATGGAGTAATGGATCATTAGACGATCTCTTGAGATCCCTTCCCGACTTACATTTCTATGATTATATTGTTATGAGTTGGGTGAAACCTTGATATGGGTTGAGTTAAAAACCTCATTCAAACTGAGATGTGAATGTGCCCTTCATTTAAGATAGTTGTCAGAGACAGCTAAGGGGTCACATGTAAAACAAAGCCTAATAGTCTGCCTCGATACTAGCTCCATCTGAGTATTGTGACCAGGTGGGTGGTGGGTGAGAGAATATATCAAAACTGAGAACAGACAAGAGCAGAGAGAGAGATGCAGAGGCAAAAAGGAAGAAAGCCAAGCAATTGCTTGCAAAAATCAACAGAGAGAGCTTTGGGGTCTGGTGTTGTCTAAAGAGACTGGGAGTTGTAAGCAAAGAAGCTTCTCCTTTACTTCTTGCTTCCTCCTGCATTTGGAGAAACAGGACTTTGTACATTCCTTGTAAATAAACAAGTCTGCATCAAAGAAAATACCAGACTCTATCCAGGGCCGGCATAACCCATTAGGCGACCTAGGCAGTCGTCTAGGGTTCTAACATTTGGGGGGCGGCGACCGCGGCGGCCGTCATCGGTATTTTGGGGGCGGGACCTTCTGTTGCCTAGGGCGGCAAAAAAGCTGGCGGCGCTCCTGACTCTATCCATTTCTACTTCCAACTGGAACATACTTATAGGGTAACCAGATGTCTTGATTTTATGGGGACAGTCCCAATTTTGGGGTCTTTTTCTTATATAGGCTCCTATTACTCCCCACCCCCGTCCCAATTTTTCACACTTGCTGTCTGGTCACCCTACATACTTAGGGCCCTGAATTTTATCTCAAGTCATAAAGGGCAACAGTATGAGTCTATAAATTTCCAAATCCTCTTTGAGTCTGGCAAAGTTCTTGGCCTCAATTATATCATGTGGCTGTGAGTTTCACAAACTAATTATGTGCTATGTGAAAAAAATATTTCCTTTTACCAGTTTCTCTTCAGCTTTCTCCACTCTCCTACCCTTTGCGTTTTATTCTTCTGTGGTTTTTATTTCAGCACTTTCATTTTATTTCTTTATTTGCTATTGTTTCTTTTGCCTTATGCCTCTTTGCTCCCCTCTGCTAAACCTCTTCTTCTTGGAAGCACAGGCTTTCTATAGTCACAACAAGGAAAAAGTTTAGAGAAAATGCTGCAGCTGGACCTATGCTTAAATCTGGATTCAGTTACAAATTTAAAGGCTTATTGTTATTTTAATTACTATTTATTACTTGCATTGCCTTATTATCAAGAAGCTCCAGTCAACATTGTGCTAGGTGCTGTACAAACAGCTATCAAAAGAGCCCCAAAGAGCTTGCGATCTAAGTATAAGGCTATAAACAACCGGTGGATACACAAAACAGATGGGGAGCACAAGGTAACCCAGGAGTCAATCCATACATGGTTATGGTTGTGGATGGTGCACAGACTAGGCAAAAACATTCCATCCCCAATGTATAAAGATGTCCATGTGCCTCTCTGAGCCAGATCGCCTATGCTTCGCTGACCCCGATTTTAAAAGGGGGAATTCGACTACATTTTCTCCCAAGTGCGGGGCCCCCTCAGTCTCTCACCCCACAATCTCTCTCTTTCCTTTCTACTGTCGCACAGAGTTAGTCTTACCTGCTTCTCTATTCTTCCCTTCCACTCATCGCTTTTCTTCTACTTCTCTCTCCTAAGTCCCAGATTCCCCCCCTCCCAAGGTATGGTCCCCTCCAGATTTCCTCAAATTAGTTCCCAGATTTCCCTGCCCTGTTCCCCCAAGGTTTTCTCCCTCTGGCCTCAACCCATGTAGTGGCCCTCAAATGTACCTGCCTCCTCCCCACTACCCCTCAACTCCAAGGCCCTCCATACTTGCAGCCTCATACCATGCACTGCTCCCCCTCTCCAGGATGGCAACATAGTCCTTCCATTGGCTGTGCTGTGCACCGCCACCTAGGAGAAAAGGCAACACAGAAGGGAAGGCAAGTGCTGTCTAACAGACAGGCAATGGTTTCCTCTGCTGGGTCTGTGCAGACTCAGCCAGGGAATCCACAAAAGGAAACTCCACTTGGGGAATCCAAGAAATTCCTAAGAAACAGCTAAAAATCTGTGACTGTGTAGGAGAGCTGTGCATCTTGAGAAGTCTGTTAGATAAACTAGGGTCAGATTTTTAAAGGTATTTAGGCGCCCAATGGAAGTTAGGTGTCTGAATACCTTTTAAAATCTGGTGCTAGATTCTTATCCTATCATACTTACGCCTCATTTAGGCAAAACTCTGATTGAGATCAATGGGAATTTTGCTTAAGACCTAAGTAAAAACCAAACAAATATTTCAGAATTTCACCCACATACTTTAAAATTGTGAATTTTCGAAGTGGCTTTTCAGCAAAATGTTTCTGTCAGTGGATGAAATTCCCCTGCGCACAGCACAAGGGCCTACACACCATTTTATTACCTATCCAACATTCCAAATAGGGGAGAAGCAAATTAATACAATGGGTTAGAACAATTATTATCTAGAGCTTGAAAACTCCTTGTAACCAACCACAGTACAGAGAAGCATAGAGAAGCAAACTTGTGTGTTTGTCTTCAGAGAGGATTGTAACAAACTTGCAGCACCATAGGAATTAAATTCAGCTTTTCTCGATTTCAGGATCAATATTTTCATTATTGCACTACTTCACCTATCTAAGCCCTAACATTCACCTTCTGTGCTCACTGCTTAGATGTTCATTCTGTTTGGGCTAGATTGTTGCGTTACAATCTGTCTTAAGTAAGGGGCAGTGCCTAGTTGTACTTGCTCTAGGACTGGAGTAAGGGCTAGTTGACATGGGGAAATTTCCCAGCTTAGCCATACTGGAATAATTATTCCACTATAGTTCTACCACTATAAATCCAAGCGTGGACACTATTCTGGAATAAAAATGCACCCAGACAGCTACTCTGGCTGAAGAATAAAGGGTGGAGGGCCAGGGCTCCTCCCACTCCCCACTGGCTTGCAGCTGGGAGTATTGGGTAAGTGACTGCCTCTTCTCTGCACTCTGCTGGAGTCACAGTCTGAGCAGGACCATGTAGAGGAATCATAGGAATCTTACTTCTCTTTACTTCCTGTGCAATCAAATAAAGCCTGAGACAGTCTAGCTCTAGCCAAATAACACACCACTAAGAGTACGTGTCTGCAATGGTATTATCCTTATATAAAATTGGGGCAATTTAGCCCTCTACTACATTTGTTCCCAACAACTGATACATATACCAATCATTTGTAACTGGCATCCTAGGCTTCTCCTTACCTTCACAATGATCCCTTTCGCTGGGTCACATTACAGTACATCATAGTGGCCAGGCCACTTCAACCTGCTCCAGTCTTTCAATTCAATTGGAGAAGCTTAGGTTGCAATGAGTTTTGGAGCACATACATTTAATTGGGTGTCAATAATGGTGCTTAGGACAGCCTGGACCTTAGGGCTGGTCTACCTTAGCAATTAGATCAACCTAGCTACATTGCTCAGGGCTGTGAAAATATTCATGTCCTGAGCTCTGTAGTTAGGTCAACTTAACCCCCGGTGTAGATGTGGCTAGGTCAATGAAGAATTCTTCCGTCAACCTAGCTACCACCTCTTGGAGAGATGGATTAACTACAACCATGGAAAAACCCCTTCTGTCAATGCAGGAGGCATTTACACTACAGGTTCTACAAATAAATTGGTTGCCCCAAAACGATTGGGAGCCACTCTTCCGCAACACCTATATGACTCCATTAATGAGCAGTGGGAGTTCTGTCACATTGTAGACTGATCAGTTGCTCAGATGCCACTCCCATGCACAGACACAAGAGTACTCCAAACATCAATGGACTCCGTCAGATGTCATCAGCATAGGCCTCTTTCCCTACATGGCACATGTAAGATGGCATTACTTCTTGCTCCAGTTTAGCCTTGGGGATGGAGGATGTTGGAAGATGTTGCCAAATCTCTGAGTCTAAACTCTGTGAGAACAGTGCCCCAAGATCAGGGTTAAGTGCTGCGGGAACCAATATCGGTAAAGCTCTACAGAGACTTGGGGTCAAAAGATTTAGTGCAAATACTGCCCAAACAGATGAACCAATCAGTTTTTAAAGAGAGCCACCATATTATCTGATATGTCACTAATGTTGTCAATTAATCCAATAACTATAATACCTAAAGGAGTGTGGTACAAAGGGCAGAAGCCAACTACTCTCATAAGCCAAGGACGATAGAACAAAAAAATGGGTTTACAAAGCATCAGAGAATATCAAAGACTATTTAGACAAAATATTAAGAAAATCTTTATGGACCTGACCTACTGCAATTAACTGGTGTGTTACTCCAGTGTTATGTGGTGTAACTCTACTGAACTGAATGATATTACATCATTGTACAACTGGAATAGTGCAGTGGTGAATCAGGGCCATTCGGCATCAGAACATTTAAGCAACAGAACTGATTATTAAAGGAGATAATGAAATCATTTAATTAGTGATATACAAGCTGGCTGAATGAGACTGTTGTTTCAGTTCCCAAGGATTAATAAGATTTGGGGGGGGGGGGGGTCATATAATGTTTTGACATCATGTAGTGTCTTTGTTTTGTGTAGGTATAGCCTTAGTCAGCAATTACACCTAGGAAATGACTCAGTCAGAGAGACTTAACGCAACCATAAACTGATTTTGCTGATGATATAAGCAGTTTCTGAGAAGAATTGCACCACATCTAACAATAAGCCTTTCTCCAAGGTTTAACTAACAACACACTGGCCTTACTGTCATGCTCTGCCTCTGCTGTCACCCCTCTACTAAGTGTTGGTAGATTTTTGGGTCCTTCCAAGTCTATCAATGACACAGAGTCTGGATATTTTTGTAGTGTAGCTTGTTTCATTTACACTACATACACCAGTCCTTAAACAGAGGTGGTCAAGCAGCATGGCGGCAAACCCTCTTACAGGATTCTCAGCAAAAACATCACTGCCCAATTCCCAGGGAGTAATTCTATCTCAAGTGTTGACTCTAGTTAGGCAGATTAAAGCAGAGAACAAATTCTCTTGATGCTTGCAGTAGCTCTCCCCAGTAAGATATGCATCACAAAAATAACACTGCAGTATTTCTTCAGAGACTAAATAGTGCTCACATACTAAGAAAAAGAACTTGTAATACTATGTCTAAGAAGACCTCCTGGAAACCCTGGCCATAACCATATTAAAGAATCTAACCTATGAGAGAAGACGGTATGAGCTAGCAGTCCCAGAACAGAGTGGGAGTCAGGAACTCCTAATTTCTCATACCAGTTATAACAAGGACTTCTTTCATGGTCTCAGGCACCCATACCCAACTAATTTTCCCTTTCTCTCACAGCACTGTTGTAATGATTGTTTAGATAGGGCTAGATCATGACTGGTTCACCACCCTTGTGCACAGGGCCTGCCTAAGGATCTGGGGGAAGGTTAGTGAGACAATTTTATGGAATACACCTAGGGTGACCAGATGTCCCAATTTTATAGGGACAGTCCCGATTTTGGGGTCTTTTTCTTATATTGGTTCCTATTATTCCCCATCCCCATCCCAATTTTTCACACTTGCTGTCTGGTCGCCCTAGATACACCACAAGCTTAACTGACTTATTCTACATGAAGGGTGTGGAAGCGGAGTTCAGCCACTTGTCTCTTTCAGCCCTAATGTATGCCGATTTGGGTTATTGAGGATATCAACACAAGGAAAAGAGCTAAAAGCCTATTTCCTCTTAAAATGAAAGCTGAGCTTCTCCCTCACAGGGCCCAGAGGCTGGCTCTGATTGCAATGAGCCCGCCCTAGCCTGTTCTAACTCTTCTGTGGTAAGAGCTGTAGGATCAGGCCTTGTATCTGCAGTCTCTGAAGGGCTAAATGAAAGAATTATATTGTTAAGATGCACTGTATATAGATCAGATTGCAGATTTGGTTCCTCCCACTGGCTGCTTCTGATCTTCCACTGTAGCCCAAGTATTGGCAGTGCAACTCTGGCCAACATTACAAAGAAGCAATTATCTCAAAGAAATTAGTTATTACCAGCAATTCATATGGTAATGATAGTGGTGAGGATGATGATGATACCCAAGTGTATTACCATTCTAACTGTAGTAATAATGATACTAATCTATGTTTCAGGGGAAGGATTACAGGTTTAATCATAATGAATTGTTTATCACAGATAATGAATTTCCAAAATTGTGTCTGAAGGAGAATACAGTCCCTTGGAACTTGCATTATTCTGAATGCTTGACAATTACATTGATTTAAGTGGCTGAGCACCATATTTGCACTATTCATCTAGGAGCAGGGGGAAATATACCACTTTTATTTAGATATTCTTTAATACCTTTAAAAAAATTGGGGTGGATTTAGCAGTCCTGAAAGTGAGAGACATCACAGAATCCTTAGTTATTAACCTGTGAAAGGACATTAATAGTTATTAACCTGTGAAAGGACATAAGAGGTTACTCCTGGGCTTAATTAGTTTAATTTTAGTTGTGCTAGTGAGAGAGAAAGGGGAAATGTCCTGTACTAAAGAGGAACTAATGGAACTAAAGTCATCTTGGCAAACTGATTCAGGATAGCACTTAAACACATGCTTAACTTTAACCTTATGTTTAAGTCTCATTGACTTCCATTGGACTTAACCACAAATGTAAATGCTGTGCGGAATAGAGAGGCTTCAATGAATAAAAGCCCAAATGAAGATGACCTGGTACAGTATGTTATCACTAAAACGTTCATGAAACAGTACATTTTTCTAAGCAAGAGTTAAAGGTTTAATTTAATTCTCATAGAGACAGACTGGAAAAAAAGAGAAGGGATGTGACGGGGGAGAGGAAATAGAAGAGCTGCCCAGATGGGCATAGAAATCTTAATATTTCAAAGTCTGAAGAATATAGCATCCCCAAAAGAAGAAATAGATAAGTGCTACAAATATCTCTCTACTACTATGCTTAAAACTTTTCCTTCTGTTCATTGAATTTGTTTAAATCCCAGTGAGACATTCCTGGTCTTGTCGATGCTCATATGCTTTTGGGATTGATTTAAAAGCAGACTCTGCTTTGCTTCACAAAGTCCCCTCCAAAATCTATCAGGCTGCAGAAAGACTGAAGTCAATACATGCCCTTGAAAGATAAATCTTTCGTAACACAAAGGAGAGAGTGACTAATAGATTACTGGGGCCATAACAAAAACTCAACTGATCCCCATATGGCACATTGCAATTAAAAGAGCAGGGGATGGATTGATAATTTTTTTTGGGGGGGGAGGAAAGAACAAGAGCTTTAGACAAGGAAACAAGTGAAGTGGAGACAGAAGTGATGTGTGACCATACACAAAATAGAACCCATTCCCTCTGAGCTATTCATCTCTGGGTCACTATTTCCAGTAACCCAGGTGGACCATGAACAAAGATCATTTTCACCTGATAGCTGTTTGCTGGCCTATGTGAAATGAGCTGGTCGTATTAGTCCACTTCCCAGTTAACAACTGTTCCCATCATCCAAACCATCACTACAAGTGGCAGTTACCAAACTACTCTCTCATCCTCTTGAACTGATACGTCTAGTTACATGTTGACAGACCAATGTAAGGACACTATGGGGAATCTTGCACTGTCATTGCCCATGCTATATCTTCTCTGTGGACAAGCAGAGAACTTCAGAGGTCCAAAGAAGTCAGTCTAGCACCTCTCATGAGCAAAATGCTGGCAAATGTCTTGTGGAAAAAATAAAACCTAAGACCTCAATCCTGCCATTGGCTTGGTGAGGTTGGACTCTTATGTCTGTTTGCACCCCCATTGGTCAATGGGGCTCTATGTAAGCACAGAAGTCTGTCTATATAAAGTAACTTGTGGGATCAAGGCCTACCATTATAATTCTGCCTATAAAAGATGAGCAAAGAGGACCAAATCTAACTTCTATTAACGTCAATGGAATGACTCCCATCCAAGCTCAAAAAATAAAATAAAAATAAAAAGCATTCAATAATATTTTCAGCCAGTTTCATTTTTAATGAAACAGGCTCATGGGGGGGCGGGAGAGGAGGCCATTGCCTGAGAAAGCAAGTGGAGTCCTAGATGTTCATATAATAGAGGAAGAAATAAAAGATGCGTGTGGAGAGGTTAATAAAGGTTGATGCCCTGGAGAGGACAGCTTTAATTATGAATTTTATCAAAGTTTCCAGAAGCAGCTGATACCTTCCCTATTAGAGACTCTCCATTATTTGTTAAGAGTCAGGCACCCTGCCCCCATCAACAGACAGACACATAGAAGTGTAGATATTTCCGTGCCGGGTCAAGCCAAAGGTTTATCTAGCCTAGTATCCTGTCTTTGACAGTAGTCAGTACCAGATGCCTCAGCCAAAGGTGCAAGAACCTAGGCTCAGTCTTAACCCTATAGCTGAAAATAACAAGGAAAGAGCCACTGTTGGGTGAAAGCTATAGGATCCAGATGGGTAACTGTGTAGTGGCATCTCACAAGCTGGGAAATATCAGCCATTCTGGGATGTACCTGGAAATGCAACTGAGTAACATCCTATCAAGGAGTCACAAAACTGAGAAACCCATCCAGCGAGTGGCTCTCCTGACACTGGGTGGGTGCAGATAGCTCCAGCACTTACGTGAAAAAGCCTCTTTCTGCAGCCCAACCCAAGTAAACCTAATGTTTGGGAGATGGGGTGTTATGGGCTACAGCTTGAGCGCCTCCCTTCTCATTGGGGCTGAGAGGCAGAGGCAAGGAAAAGACAAGAGTTCTGTGAAACAGCAGATCCTTTGGTCCCACCCACAGTGCTTACTGTGATTCCTTCTTGGTCAGAAAGATACTTTGATTCAGTATCATATCTAACACCAATATGAAACACAGGCCAGTTAATGATCAATAGACAGTAAGTCACAATCGGGAAAACCCACTGAAATTAAAATGCCACAAATTTAAAAGTGATAAAAAGAAAAACTTTTTATATCAATATGAAATTGATCTGTGGAACTCACTGCCACAAGATGTTATGGAACAAAATCTTAGGAGTCAGGAAAGGATTAGAAATTCTATTAATAATAGGAATAGCATTCATGTGAATACTAAGAATATTATCTGTGATTACAGTAACTAAGATACAGATTTATAAGCTATATCAACCTTCATCCTTTAGGATACAAGTCAAAAACCGATTGCCCAGATCAGGCAGAAACCTTCACCAGATGAGAGTAAATGTCCATTATTACAGTATTATTATCATTGTTATTGTAGTAGTGCCTGGGAGCCCTAGTCAAGGACCAAGACCATATTGTGCTGGGCGCTGTACAAACACAGAACAAAAAGACAGTCCCTGCCCCAAAATGCTTGTAAGATTTTACACCATCTTCTGAAGCATTGGTATTGGCCCCTGTCATTGATGGGATACTGAACTAGATGGACCACAGGCAGAAGTGCCCAGTCTCAGTTAGAAAGAGAAGAATTTCCATATTGGATCAGACTGATGGTCCATCTAATTCAGTATCCCATCTCCAACAGGGGTCACTACCAGATGATTTAGAGGAAGGCGTGAAGCCCTCATAAAGGATAATTATGCAATAACATGTCTAGAGAGGATTTTTTTTTCCACAACCGCTGGTAATTACTGTGACACTTTGAACTGTACAGAATTTGAGTGAGTCACAATAAATTTTTGTGACTTTTAAGTTACAACTTTTTTCTAATTAGGATTTACATGAGACCACCTAGTTCATTAAAACAAAATGAAAGCCAGATTCAAACCCAGGCCTTCAGAGGTAAACAATGCATGAATTCACTGCCTCTATACTTAAAGTCTTCAAAGACTTCTACTTAAAATCCTTTTCCGCTCTGGAGCTCAGCATGAGTCTGGCTGCAGGGAGGTTTTGTGTGGTGGCCTGTCAGCTTACATCTCAAACAGTGAAATTCAACTAATTGTAAGTGTGCATTGCTCCAGCTGTATGCTATGCAGTGCTACTCAGGCAATGCACATTTCACACTGGCTGCATGATTCCAACCACCTATTACAAAATACATATCTATTTTTGGTTACTTGCAATTTTTGAGAAATGACAGACCAGGGCAAGGAGGCTTAGCTCTATTCCTGATGCATCTAGGAGGACTTTGGTACAAAAAGTTTTAGTTCACCCTCACCTACTGCATATGTGCCAAAAATAGCAGAAATCATTTGACTGTACCTCTTTTAATAAAGAGAACTAGTCTGAGAGAGCAGTATGAGGAGTATATTTGCCTTCTGACATTGATTTTATCAGCTGTAGATAACTATGCCATCAAGCCATGTTATGTGCATCTGAATATCAGAATCAGCTAGAAAAAAAGGAATAGGAACAAAAAAGAGGAATAACTCATATTTAAAGACCCTATCTGACCCAAAATAGCCTCTGTTAGTGCTAATCCTCAGAAGCTTGTTGGGCTTTGAAAGGTCAGTAGCCAGGGAAGCTTAATTTATTCATTATGCAAAACTATTTGACTTATACTTTTCATCATCGTATTTGAGCTACAGATTGCTGTTCATAGCAAGTATTCAGCCAATTATTCAGAAGTCACAATCTGAGCTTTATGACTGTTCAACATCACATAATTTGCCTTCTGTTCCCTGATTGGATGAGCCAAACCTTATCAATTACTTCTGTTTCTACCCAAAATACATTTTGTTTTGTCACTAAATTGAATTACCGTATATAGTATTGGGGGGTAGCCGTGTTAATCTGTATCCACAAAAACAATAAGGAGTCTGGTGGCACCTTAAAGACTACTGAAGAAGTGAGGTTTTTTACCCACGAAAGTTTATGCCAAATAAATCTGTTAGTCTTTAAGGTGCCACCGGACTCCTTGTTGTTTTTACCGTATATACTCGATCATAAGCCAGTTCATTTATAAGCCAACCCCCTCAAGATGGATAAGTAAAAATGGAAAATTTTTATGACCCATTCATAAGCCAACCCTATAATTCAGGACTTAGCAAACTTTGGCTCCCGGGCCATCAGGATAAGCCGCTGGTGGGCCGAGATGGTTTGTTTACCTCAAGCGTCCACAGGCACGGAGGTAAACCTAAGTAAACAAAGTGTCCCAGCGTACCAGCTGCTTACCCTGATGGGCAGGGACAGCAACCGGTCGGGAAATGGGTTTTTTTGGGCCAGCGGGCCAGACCGGACGACGCGGCCGCAGCATGTTCCAGTGGGCTGGGCCGGGCGGCACAGTCGCAGCGTGCTCTGGTGGGCTGGGTGGTGCCGCCACAGCCTGCTCTGGGGGGCAGGGCCAAGCAACACGGCTGCAGCCTGCCAGCCCCGGAGCTGAAGCTGCTTCGGAAGCTGGGGGGAGAGCAGCATGGCCAGAAGTGGAGAGACTCCGGCCCTGCCTCTTCCCTTCTGGCTCTGCTGCCTCTCCTTGCTCCCTCTGTTGGGGGGAGGGGCTGTGTCCCACCTCTCCCTCTCTATACCCGCTCATAAGCTGACCCCCTTCTGTGGTGCCTCCCTTTTTTACTAAAAAAATACGGCTTATGAACGAGTATATACGGTAGTTTCTTTGTTAAACTAACATTGGTTAAGCTCAACTGTCTGTCCATGCAAATATTTGTATGAACAAAATATCGGTAGCATGAATGTTTGCAAACATGCTGAATCAAAAACCATATTCTAATTCAGTAAACTGTTCATGAACATGCTTATAAGCTTTTCAAATAGCATTGATGCAAAGCACTGCAGCTCTAGAGTTGCAGTACAAATGCACCACAGGTTGTAATGCTGAAATCATTGCCACCTGAAAGCGGTTTGGTGGCCTATGTGACAAGAGACCATAACCCAATCAATCTTCAAAAACAGCATCTCTGTTGGCTATCTAAACAGAGAGACTAATGATTTGCTAGCTATAGAGACTGAACTGCCCTCTTTTGGAGGTAATCCCTCCAGTACAGGGTTAGCCTCTACTTAGATCACCAACAACGATTCATATTGTGAAGGTAGTGAGGGAGAAGACTTCAGTCTTCAGGGCTGTGATTCTGTCATGCTTAAAAATTCAGAGAGAAAAAAATGTATCAGTTCATGATTTCATATTGATCCCTTTGAACTTCAAATCCCTCCTTAAGACTCACCTTTACCATAATACCTACAAAACAATGACATCAGACAATGGCTAGGCAGGTGGTGATCTGAGACATCTATTATAATTCAGAAAAAACATGCTCATTCTATCATCTGCCCACCCCGACCCCCCAGCATTTGTCATTCACCTGTTGTGTCTTGTCACAATTGTAGTTTGAAAGCTCTTTGCAGCAGAGACTAACTCACCACTGCTTGCAGTCTGAGGTTTTCTCTCTCCTTTCAGGACCCACAGTAAGGCCAGCCCCACAAAGTCAAAATCATGAGTCAGAGCTCAAAAAATCATGAAATTGGCTTAAAAATCACAAGATTTTTTTAAAATAAAAAAAATCATCTCTTTTTATTTGCCTTCTGACTTCTGAACCTTTAGGATTTATGTTTTCAACTTTTATTTGTAAACATGAGGGCTAGAAATTAATTCTATTTTTTTAATGGAAGTTGAGATTCTCACATAATCACATGACTCCAAGAACTGAGATTTTGTGAAAACCATCAAATATTACAAATCTTCCAATAAAATTGTAACACTTGGCCACACTAGATTTTCCCACTGTTGTGTGACCAGAAACCCAACATACTCCATGTGCTTAAGCAGAGAACTGAACTAGAGACTGACCTCCTACCTGGAAGTCACTCACTGTTACTCCTATAACATATCTTGGTCCACTCTGGGAACTGGCTGACCAAGAACACTATGTGTTTAACTTATCTCCCAAGAGACTGTGTTTTTACTGTGTTTTTGTACAGTGCTTTGCACAATGTGGCCCTGATCCTTGATGGGGGTTTGTAGGTGCTACTGTTATATAAAATAATATCAATGAAAATAATAATTGGTAAATCACTAGCACATCTGTCAGACTGGTATTCATCTACAGAGTCTGCACTCTCCAGCTGACTAGATGGATATTGAATAACCTTCTAGTGGTGATCAACTTGTTTTTAAGAACTCCCGTGCAGGCAGAAATGTTTCTGTTCCTTCAGATCCACTGCTGGCCCTCCTCTCAGATTAAACCAATATCACCCAGTATATCAACAGTGCTTCAATAAGGTGGACATAATATTGGAAGAGAACAACAATTTAAATAAACAGTTCTGCCTGCTCACAAAGAATTCATTGTCCGAAGGCTTTTAAGCTCCCTGAAAACAGACCCTGCAACTTACTCTGCCCTCATCATGCAACACTTTTTTTCAAAGCCACTTCATTTGAAGTTGCTGATCATGCTGTATGTTGTAGATTGTGTGATCCCTTAAGTGGTGTGAGTAATATGTATTGAGTTTCCACTCTCAAGAGCTCAGTGTAATCGTGATCCTGCTACTATAACCATATACCAGGTTTTAGAGGCAGTGGTGTTTGGGATTCAAAAGCAGAAACAGTTCCAGGACTAAATGCAGTCCTCATTCTTGGGCCTCATTCTGACCCCCATCCGAAGTCCACTGAAGTCAATAGAAAGACTCCCCTTGATTCCAATGGACTTTGGATCAGGTCTTCTCTGTGGGAGGAAAGTGTCACCTGAACTGCTGCCCTTCACTCCATAATTCTGCCTTGCCAATCCATGGTGGTAGTATCCAAACTAAGCTTGCAGGAGAATTTGATGGAAGGAGGCCCAGTTGCCTCTGTTAAATTAAAAAATGAAATATATATATCTGAGAGAGGGTGAGTATTGAAAGAGAACAGAATGGAAGTATTGTTAAGAATACTTTGCACTTCCATGGTACCTTTCATCAAAGGATCTGAAAGCAATATACAGATATTGATTAACTAAGCATCACAACAGCCCACGAAGTAGGAAAGAGTTATTATACCTATTTTACAGATGGGGAAACTGCAGTTAAGTAAGATACCCAAAATCTCACAGTCATCCATTGATAGGGTGACCAGATGTCCCGATTTTGGGGGCTTTTTCTTATAAAGGCACCTATTACCCCCTACCCCCGTCCCGATTTTTTACACTTGCTATCTGGTCATCCTATACATTGACAATACTGAGAATGGAATCCAGGAGTCTCAGCTCCCAGTCTCCTACCCTAACTACTAGACCACATTCCCCTGTTGGTAAATGTTTACAGTTTGCACCCAGGGTAGACTTTTACTGTAGCTATTTTAGGTATTGATATGATACAAGTAAGAGTAGTCCTCACAACTATCTATAGAAATGATCATAGAATAGAAATTCTATTTCACTGAATGAAACATTATCATCCATCTTCAGCCTAGTTGATTAAGGAGGGAAGGGACAGAAAGATGCTATATTCTCTGTCCTTTCAAGTAGCCGTGTAACAGTCTCATGAGTTTTGCTGCTACATTAAATTATATACTTTATTGTATGGTGTTTTTATAAATTAAGGGATTGATCCAAAGCCCGTTGAACCCAAGAAGATCATGGGTATGCCCTTTTGATGTTGTTTCAAAGTGTATTGAACTTTTCTAATCAGGTGAATATCACCTTTGTGCAGAGGGCCAGCACAATCTCAATGCACCACTTCAATGCCAATGAAGCCCTGTTTTGAGGGCTCAAATGGTACATAAGCCTTGTGCTGGTATTCTGCAAGGGGTGAATACCCCTGTTTACAAAGTAATATGTGATGCTATAGCAAATTGAAGATGAACAGAGTAAAAACATCTTCAACTCTCCTACATTTGCCTTGAACAGCTCACACTTTTTTACATTCCCATTTCCTAGTAAAGATTATTAAAATTAGCTAATGCTAGATTACACAGAATCAGATGGATTCTTACCCTAATGTTCTGAAGAGGGTTTGTGTTTCTGAAAATGGCATCTTCAGGAAAGTTAGGGCCCCCTTGCTTCAGCAGAGACTCTAGGCTTATTCTACCTTATGTGATGGTCACATAGCACCCAGTGCATCAAGAAGCCTCATGTGTATGCAGCCAGTCTCTAATAGCATTGCCACATAGACCATGCAAGTTTGGTGGGAGGGCAATTACAAGTGAAGAAGGAACTGAACGGGGTCAGTCCTAAGTGATAAGGGAAATGGATGGGTTCTCACATCTTTCTTTACATAGTGTCTCATGAAACCTAAGGCGGGCCTGCAGTTCTTCCAGATTTCTAGCAGCTGCCATACCTTAGTCCCATTCCAATGCATAGGAAGGCCCAAGTTTCAGACCACTGCCACCACACAAACCTCTACTTCAGTGCAAAGGGACATCAAATTTCTGACTGCCAACAACCTCTGGCATGAAAGGCTCTCCAATCTTCTGGCTATCTGCAGCTGTATTGATGCTCTGAAATGAAGGACTTCCCAAATTTCTGACTTTAACCATTACTACCATCTATCTCCATGACCAAAGACCTGTATTTCTCCTTGATCAAAGCCACAACAAGCTTCAAAACATTCTTGATAATAGGACAAAGTATTATCTCCAAGAAGGCTATTTACCTTGTCTTTACCCCCCTGCAGTAATTGAAATCTACTATAAGTGCACAGTAGAAAACAGTAATATTCTATGTAAGTTCACAACACCAACGGACTGATTTTGCTGTCATTTACACCTGTTTATCTCAGGAGTTGAGTTACATGATGTAAACCTAGCATGACTAGAGAATCATGCTCCAAATATCTACCTGTGCACTCAAACTGTGCATGCTTAAGTAACATGCTCTATAGGCCAGATTTTCAGATGGGGCAAACTGGCATAACTCCATGAGTTATTACAATTTAAGAACAAAAAACTGCCATGCTGGGTCACACCAATGGTTCATCTAGCCCAGTATCCTGTCTCCGACAGTGGCCAATACCAGAGCTTCAGAGGAAGTGTACAGAACAGAGCAATTTTGGAGAGATCCACCCTTGTCTTCCCCTCCTGGGTTCTGGCAGTCAGAAGTTTAGGATCACCCCAAGCATGGAGTTATATCCCTGACCACCTTGGCTAATAGCCATTGATGCTCCTCCATCACAGGTTAAATGTGAATTGTGTGACAAAGTACTTCCTCTTGTTTGTACTAAACTGCTGCCTACTAATTTCATCGGGTGACCCCTGGTTCTTGTATTCTGAGAAAGGATAGATAACACTTCTCTATTCACTTTTTCCACACCATTCATGTTTTCATAGAGCTCTATCATATCCTCCCTTAATCATCTCTTTTCTAAGATGAACAATCCTAACGGTTTAGTCCTCTCATATGGAAGCCATTCCATACCCTTGATCACCTTTGTTCCCCTTCTTTGAACTTTTTCCAGTTCCACTATATCCTTTTTGAGATGGGGCGATCAAAACTGAACACAGTATGCAAGGTGTGGGTGCAGCATGGATTTGCATAGGGGCATTATAATATTTTCTGCCGTATTTTCTATCCCTTTCCTAATAGTTCCTAATGTTCTGTTAGCCTTTCTGAATACTGCTGCACATTGAGGTAAAGTTTTCAGAGAACTATCCACGAAGACTCCAAGATCTCTTTATTGAGTGGTAACAGCTAATTTAGAACCCATCATTATATATGTTTTTTAATATATTTTATATGTTTTATTATATATGGTTTTTCCAATGTGCATTATTTTGCACTTATCAGTGTTGAATTTCATCTGCCTTTTGGTTGCCCAGTTACCAAGTTTTGTGAGATCCCTCTGTAACTTTTAGCAGGCAGCTTTGGACTTAACTATCTTGAATCATTTTGTACATCTGCAAACTTTGTCACTTCATTGTTCACTCCCTTTTCCAGATCATTAATGACTATGTTGAACAGCACTGGTTCCAGTACAGATCCTTACCTTTACACCAATATATGTCCTGTATAGCTTCACTGTACCAAATATTATCCTGTGAACTTCCATCTATCTTTGTATATTTGATGCAAATACAAATAATTAAAAATTTTAATTCTATTTTGTATTTGTAAAGCATGCTTCCTCACCTATCCTCGTCTCCCTTGCTGCAGTGCTTCAGGCACTGCACAAGTACATTAAAACACAGTACAATTAAAAACAACAGAGATTAATAAAGCAATACAGTATTATTAGCGAATGCACAAAAGATACAATAAAGATGAGGAAAGTTGAAAATATAAAATAGGGAGATAAAACAGAGATGTATAAGTCAAAAAAAGAAAAAAATGGCAAAAGGGCTTAGGTAGGCATCACACATTTTAGCAACTTAATAGCCTCAGGGTCAGCAGTGTGGAGTCTGGAAAATCCTCCTGACTGATGATCACAAGATGAGCAGCCATTTCAGTAGGTGTGCAGCATCCTCATCCGCACTGCAGCTACACAGAGGGCTGCAGGAGCTATTAGTCTGAGGTGCAGCTCAAGGTCATTAACCCTCAGCCCTTCCTTAATCTCCAGGAAATGCCCTCGCTGAGGTCATTATTGCTATTAGGGTGAAAAGTGTTGTATAAGAGCCAAGTATTATTATGAGAAGAGAACTAAAAGGGGAAAAGTGTGAAGATTTTTTTGTTGTAAATAGGTGACTCTGATCTGTTTCTTAAAGATGCCACATTCCAGGTGAATGAACATTGAGTTGTTTTAAACCGCTTCTTCCCCCGCTACAATCAGAACTCACTGATTTTGCAACTTGATTTGCACAGGGATTTTTTTTTTCTGAATACTGTTTATTTAAGTAATTGTCGGCTCTTTTCCTGTCCTTTTTTGACCCCAGGAAACAACTTTTTTTTTTATATGTTTCCATTCTGGAACTTCTATTATCTACTGAATAGAGCTGCATGTACTTCCGTGGAAAGACCCAGAAGAGAGAGAGTTGAACTTACTCTTGAACTAAAGTCAACTTATCTTCCATTATAAACCCCAAAAAGTCAGCTCTTAAAGCAATGCATTTAAAAGACAGTTAAAAAAACTTCCCTTAAACCATCAGAATAAAACCAGAATGGAACTAATTCAATTAAAAGAAGGGATTTTACCGTTTGGAGGAAAGAATTCAGGCCATTATTTTGTGACATTTACTCAACATGATTTACCCAAAAAAAGGAAGGAGGGGGAAAGGAAGAGAGGAGGGCAAACCAGAGCAGAAGGGAAAAAATCTTTAGGGGCAGTAAAACACTGCTGAGCAGGATGAAGGAACAAAAGGAGGGCTTTATGCCTGTCTTTTGATATTTTCCAACTCAGCAAAAAAATCCATTGTGTGGCATGAAAGAAAATAAGTTAGAGGCTTAGTGTGTGAAAGCAACTGCTTATCCATTGTTTAATAGGGGCTAATGTAATGTCACCATTTCCCCATTATGTAAGTTGTAATTTTTGTTACAGTCGCCTTGGTCAAAGTTCTCACTTTCACTTTTCAAAAGAGGGGAATACTTGTAGATGATGTTTCTTGTTATCCCCACTGTCTACCCATACTGAAACAAATACTTCTGTTAGGAAATATCAGTGCTGACCAGATGTCACTGACTTTTTTTTTTTTTCCTGCATGTGTCCTTAACAGCTGGCAAGAATATCAGCTCAAATTATTCACCACAAGCACAGTCTTTCTGTTTGTCTCCAGATAAAGGGATTTGAAATCCTCCTTGTCAGAAAGGGATGCTGAAAACTGTGGAATGGATTTCCACTGACAGAAGAAATACTTCTTTAATATAATTAACAAATCTGCAATAATTGCCATAGTGATCAGAAGTAATTAATGGCAAAAACAGCCAGGGGATCGGTTTGACATCTAATGTCCCCAGGAAATTTCTTAGCCAAGAACATTCTCTTAGATCCACTATTGAGTGACTCACTAATAGAGCTAACAAATCTTCGATCACACAAATACTTTTGATTTTGGTCATGTCACCTGAAAAGAAAAATCTTGGGTGCGCTTACAGATAAGGGATGTCATGGAAGGGGTGGTGAGGATAGAATGCATTGGCATGAGCCATGATCTTCAGTTGCTATGGTGCTTACCCATGTGTTTATACCCCCTTGTGCTGTAATCTCTTTAGATCTCACAGGTGCAGCAAGGTCAGGCCTACTCTATATTTGAATAGACGCCCTCCAAGGAAAGCCCAGGTATTACAGGCTGCATGAAGTGACACTGGTGATTAAATATGTGGCACTGTTCCCACTGAGTCAATGTTGGAACTGAGCTGCTGGAGATACCACCTTATGCATTATGCTTATCAGAATCCCTGGCTGCTTGTGGTTATTAAATATCTTATAGTACTTGTCACAAATTTCAGCTTGAGTCGTTAAAATCTGCCTATCTATATTCCCACTGTACTTACAATTATATATGTTGTTCTCCACTTCCTCTCCTCAGAACTGTTGTGTAATACTACTGGTGCATAATGACAGCTGTGTTCTTCCCCAGAGACAGCTGCATTTCAATGGTGGGTACATTGTCCTTCTACAGACAAAGAGTTTTGGGAGGTCTCTTTGGTTATTACTACTATTATTATCATATTAATGAAAAATTAAGATTCAGCTAGAGATTCAGCTTGGATCTGAAAACTCCCAGACTTTGGGGAAGTCAATCTGAAGTCTTCTGCTCAGTCCTAACTCGGAGTGGGATCAGATCAGTGGTTCATCTAGTACAATATCCTGTCTTTGACAATGGTCAGTATCAGATGTTTCAGAGGAAGCTGCAAGGAACTCCATTATGAATTACTATATAACATGGTCCATGTAGTCAGTGGTTGGTTTATGCCCTGACGTAGGAAGGTTTATATTCCTTTATACTTTTTTTATCCTCGCTAATGTAACTGTAGCCATCCTCATTATCAATATAAACATCTAATCCTTTTATAAATCCTGCTAAGGTCTTGGAATTATATCCGTGATATTATGAGGCAGTAAATTGCCCAGGTTAATAACGCATTGTGTAAAGAACTATTTCCACTTTAAAAGTATTGCCCTTCAATTTTATTTAATGTCCCCTTATTTTTTGTATTATGAGATAGTAAATAGGAGCACTCTATTCTCTGAACCATTCATTGTTTAATATACCATTACCATGTTCTCTTTTATTTGTGACCTCTCAGTACCAAGCAGTCCCAGTCTTTTCAATTTCATACAGAAGTCTTTCCATACCTGTGTTCATTTCCATTGCCCACCTCTCGACCTCTTCAGCTATATATTTTTTGAAATGCAGAGAGCAGAACTGACAATGGTATGCCACCAATTTAGAGAGGTAGAACCGGGTAGTGGATAAGGCTCTGGACTAAAAGTTGGGAGACCTCAGCTCTGTGTGACTTTGAGCAAGTCACTTAACCTCTCTGGGTATGGCTAGATTACAATCAGAAGTGTGATTGCAGCTTGGCTCGGCATACCAGTGCTAGCTTTAAGACAGCCAGCATGGCTAAAAAACTCAGTGAAGACAGTGGTGCGAGCTAGCAACATGAATAGCTATCCCGGGTGGGTTGGTACAGCCTGTGCTAAAGCCTGTACCACTGCATCTTCACTGCTATTTTTAGCCATATTACCTAAACTAAAGCTTGATCACACTTTCGACTGCAGTGTAGACATGCCCTCTGGATGAATTCATGGACCCAATGAAGTCAATCAGATTTTTGCCATTGACTTCAGTGGGGCTAGAATTTCACCCTCAGCATCTCAATTTCCCTATTGGTAAAAAATGGGGATGGTGATACTTGCCCTCTTTTGTAAAGTAGTTTGAGCTTTATATATAGATGAAAAGTGCTATATAAAAACTAATTTGAATTATTATCGTATTTTCCGTATTATTTTCTATTCCATTCTTTATACACACCACCATTTTGTTTGCTTCTTTGCCATCTTCTGGACACTAAGTAGATATTTTCACTGAGCAGTCCTCGATGACTTAAAAATTAATAAATCATTGAAAAACGGCACTGGTTCACTGCATTGCCAGCTTTTTACCGTGATATTTAATCTTGTCATCTATGCACCCACACCTGCATGTTGGGTTACTAGTTGTATCACAACCAATATGTCATAATAGAACCTGCAAAGGAGGTGAAATGGAATAATGTTTCTTTAAAATCCAAAGAAACATGGACACGTGCATGAGATCTGAGTTCAGAACATTTGGATTTTGCTAAAGATTTGCTGCCCTGAGCCCCAAATGTTAATTTGGCATGGCTATTTTGACTTAGAAATAATAACTGATTTCTTCATTAAAAAACTAATAAAACACATTCTCTGAATATCTGACAATGGAACATTACTGAAAACTTTTGATTCCCCCAACAGAAAACCTATTTAAAAAAAGAAGAGTCATGAATCACTAACAGCTGCTCCCAGCACCTGTTATTTATTCCCGTCACTAACACTTCCTATAACATTTCTGAAAGAAATGGGTATCTTTCCCATATGACTGCACCAAGTTCTTTGGTACATCAATGGCATTTGGTGGTTAAATTTGATCTACAAGGTGCATTTACAGACTGCCATTTGATGGAATTTTGCAATGATCTTGCAAATAAGATTCCTTCCCTCTCATCCCTGGATTATTCTTCTCTTAATCTAAAGACACCTTTAAAACAAATAGACACCATACCTCTTGTTAAATACGTATTCTGTACCTATTTCTGAATGTGTACTTGCAACTAAGTCTCAAAGACATACACACTAATTGTATATAGAATATACATGATAACAGTATCAAAAGCCTTGCAATTTGTCAGATTAAGAGAAGAAGGGTGGATCAGCCATTAGAGAACTATGCTGGGACATGGGAGACCCACATATAATTACTGGCTCTGCCACAGACCCAGTGTGGGACCATAAAGTAATTCGTTTAGGGCCAGATATTTTAATCTATTTATTTATTTAGGAAGTGTTAGCAGATCATTACAACAGGGAGCTTTTGTTTAGGGAAACATTTTACATTGATATAATCCTCAGATCTCGCTATTTAACAGAGTGTCACCATATTGCAGACGGAGCCTCTTTACACTATCCAGGATATATTGAAAGCTTTTTAGGCACCTCACCTCCATGAGGTAGCAAAGTGCTATTATCTTCATTGTACAGATAGGAATTTGAGGCACAGAGAGACTAAGGGAGAGATTTTTAAAGGAATATGAGGCACAGAGAGACTCGGGTATGTCTTCACTACCCACCGGATCGGCAGGTAGCAATCGATCCAGCGGGGATCAATTTATCGTGTCTAGTCTAAACGTGATAAATCAACCCCTGAGCGCACTCCCGTCAACTCCTGTACTCCAGCGCCGTGAGAGGCACAAGCAGAGTCGATGGGGGAGCGGCAGCAGCTGACTCACCACAGTGAAGACACCATGGTAAATCGATCTAAGTACGTCGACTTCAGCTACATTATTCACGTAGCTGAAGTTGCGTAACTTAGATCGATCTCACCCCGCCCCAGTGTAGACCAGGGCTAAAGGATGCAGAGAGTTGCCTAGTGGGATTTTCAAAAGTTCCTAGCATCTAAGGTTCTTCTGGAAATCTCACTAGGCACCTCTCTGTGCCTTTAGGCACAAAGGACCTTTAAAAATCTGGCCCTTAATCTTGCTATGCCTCAATTCCCTAACTGTAAAATCAAGATAATAGCACTTTGCTACCTCACAGGGGATTTGTGAGGATAAATACATTAAAGATATTGAGGTGCTCAGATACTATAGTGATGGTGGCCATAAAATTACCTTAGATAGATAGATATCACGTGCTGATAAGTATGCGGGGGTAGTTATGTCCATGTGATAAATTGCTAATGTATAATGTGTCATTGATTGCCTCAGCAACACTAATACATCACTCCCCACCCTGCCCCTCCTGAGAGATATTCTAATTTTCCAAACCTATTAGCAGCTTCTGATAGCCACCAGCTTTTATATTCAGCCTGTCACAAAAATGTTTCATTCTTTTGTCCCAATTAGGAATTCCACCCCCTTCAAAATAATAATTATTATGCTGGTCAGAGGCATAGGGAGCTAACATTCAGTCCTGGACCAGCGCCAGATCTGATAGCTTATCACCAGGATGGGTCAGAAATGGAAGCTTTATAACCTTAAGAAAGAGAGACTCACGGCTTTCAATGGGGCACAAAGTATTTTCTTCTAGCCCCGGAAGGTCATGAGATATAAGACTTAAAAGCTGTGACATAAAATCATAGAACTCAAAGGAACCTCAGAGGTTATCTAGTCCAGTCCCCTGCACTCATGGCAGGACCAAGTATTATCTGGACCATTCCTGACAGGTGTTTGTCTAACCTGCTCTTAATGTTCATGTCTAGAAAAGCTGTAGGTCATTTCTAGAGGTGTTTTTAATGTGCTTGTTATTTTGCCTTCCCTCTGACCCCTGTACTGTTCAGTTCATGCTAACTACCTATACAACTCAAGGTTAAACAAAATAATCTGGAAACCTTGGGAATACTTTAAAGTGATTGCCTATTGGAGATGGTCCTTGTTCAAGTTTCACTGTATATATATCATTTTTATATGTAAGCCTAAATTTCAGAAATACATGAATCTGCTCAACTCTTAACAATCTTGTTCTGTCATTTGGTTTAATTCTCATTTGATTAAAGGGATGCTGTCAATTTAAAAATTGTATGTCACAAACAAATATCTTTACATATATTGCTAATGAAATGCTAGATTATTAAAAGTGAGAGAATTTTAAACAATCAGTATGCTTGTCACTATTTATGTTCTTCATTTACTTTTTCAATTTCTCTGAGCTTGGATAACAAGAATGGATCAAGTCTGTGTTTATAGTCAGTGTCACTTTCAGATCTGGAGTGAGTTTCAAACATTGCAAGGTTATGTTTGTTTATTTTAAAACTACTGTTTTCGTTGATTTTTTTTTAAGCTTATGGAAACATTTCCACTGGTCTTAGGTTTTATAAAAACTTGTTTTTATGAAATATTTATGTCAGGCCAAATTTAAGAGGAGGTTGTGCCTTTAATATAGACAGTTAAAGAATGCAATGTAGTGCATTTATCAAAAGGAAATGTCAGCAAAACTTGATAGTCTGGTAATTAGATAACCCAGATAAATCTGCCCAGTTCTGTATGCTCACAACTGCTAGCCTAGATAACACTTCCTGAAGAGAATTAGAAGCACCCTACACAACGTGATACATTTGGTATAATTCAAGTTCCATTGCTTTTGCTTTCCTTGGACTTGCAGAGGGAAGGGAAACTAAGATCCAGCCTAGCACAAGCCTTCTGTGATGTGTTTCCCTATTGCTTGCTGCTCTGAACAGAGCAGCTAATGTTCACTGACAACATCGGCTATCCGCTTTTTTCAAAGAAGCTCAGAATCAGATCAGCAGCTGTGCCAAATCGTCACAATTACTGGACAATGAAGAATTCCACAATCCCTTTGATTTAAAATAAATTAAGGTAAAAGCAGTCTGTAACAAAAAGTCTGAGGGGATAACATCTGTCAGTCAGGTGACCTTTGTAAACAGATGTATTGTATATAGGAACCATCTCTTAAAGGAAACTCGAAAAGGAAAACATTGAAGTGAGAGCCAGGTTATATTGTGATAAATACCTTTAAGGCCTGATTTTCAGTTTGACTAAAGCTCCTCTGCACAATTCGGGCAAGAGTCGTAGTGTAAATGAGAATCAGGCCCTTTGATTTTCATGATTGCTGAAGAAGACCTGGAGGGATTATTAATAATAAACATGGGCCTTGTTCAAGGAGTCTGATTCTTTATGGCCTTGGTAATCATTTATACCAGCGCAAAGTGGATATAAAACATTACCAGTCAGTTGCACCCATTTTGCACAAGTATAAATAGAGCTGGTCAAAACAAGGAACACATTTTTCATTAAATTTGTGTGAAAAAAATGTGTACTTTTTTTCATCAAAAAATTTTGAAACTGGAAATGTTTTGACCAAGTTTAGGTGTAAATTATTGCACACGGTGCAAGATAGGGGAGAATCAGAACCAAGGACAACTTTGCTGCTAGGGAAGAATAAAAAGCATGGCATTATTGGCCACCCTGTTTGGCTCAAATGGCAGCCTATGCTAGAGGGTGGCCCATGCCACTTGGGTTTGAGAAAATTGGCTAGAAAGTTCATATTACTGGTGCTCACTAAGCATGACCTATGGGTAAAGTGGAGGCAATTCAGTATTGCCAGCTTTTGTGATTTTATCATGAGTCTCACAAGATTGGTGAGGGTCAGGGGAAGGTTAATGTTTCATGATGACCTCACTATTCCTGGCTTCAAAACTCATGAAATTTCTCTTATTCAAAATGGCCACCATCTCTCATTACTTTCCATATGTCTGAAACCAACCTGCCCTCAGCCAATATGATCACCATTCCCTACAAGCTTTGCATGTAGATCTGAGACTGCCCCTAGCAAAGAGGGTGCAAGTAGTTAGGAGATGATAAAGGAAGTCACCTTCCAAGCAGCCAGTGAGGATGCCCTCATTTTTGCAGGTGCATTTCAGGATGCTCACACACAATGAAAGTAGGCAGCTTCCCCCAAAGGCTCAAAAAACAAAAGGCAATTTATTAGATAGATAGATAGATAGATAGATAGATAGATAGATAGATAGATTAGATCAGTACAATTTGCACCAATATAACTGCCTCCACAGTTATACCAGCATAACTATGACAGTAAAAACTCACACCTCTAACCAACACTTATGCTGGTACAAAAACTGTGTAAACCACACCTTCATGTAGACAATAACATGTTTTGCATACCTCCTCCCAGCTGGCACTATGATAAATATTATATGCCTTGCCTACACTAGGTTGTGTCTAAATTGTGCTAGTTAAGGCATTGTGACAATACAAGATTTGCTAATGCAGACAAACAATCAATGGGATTGCCAGTGTCTTTCAGTTTAGAATTCATTTGTGTACTTTCTGAATCTTTTACTTTTTCTTTCACTTTTTGTCCCAAACCAAGCTCAGTCTGTATCTCTGCCTACAGGATGCATTCTAAATAGAACAACAGTATTCTTGGAGGGGAGTCTGCTATAATCACATTCTCTGTGCACTTATTTGACAGTATATTGTATGTATATCCTCTGCAGAATGATGTATGCTTCCATTTTGTCATGGAATGTTATTCCATCAAGATCCATAAAATGATTTGCAAAGCAGGTTGTCATCTTGCAGATGGGCAAACTGAAATACAGGGCTTTTTTTATGTTCCCCCACACCATAGCATCAAAGCACCTCCCAAACATTCATACAACTATCCTCATAACACTACTATGAGGTAGGGAAGTATTATTATCCCCCATTTTACAGAGGCAGAGCGAGATTAATTGACATAGGTCCAAGGTCCCTCAGGAAGTCTGAGGGGAGAGCTGGAAATAGAATGCAGTTCTTCTGAATCTCACTGCAGTCCCTTAACCACACGACCATCCTTCCCCTCCCAAGGTTACACATGAAGTCTGTGGTAGAGCCAGGAATAGAACCCCAGTTTCCTGACGCCCAGACCATCCTCCCTCCCTGTGTGCAACGTAAACACAATACCTCTTTAAAACAACTTTTAAAACTATTTTTTGCAATTAAAACTAGGACACACTCTCCATGCCCAAGACTTAATATATTTTCTATTGCTGTTGATGCTCACTGTTTACAAAATTCCTTAAACTAACAAGGTGGTGCATACTTCTCTGCTAATTATTTCATATTGTGTCAGTGCCCTTCACTTTTGAACAGTACTTATTAATACTAAACCTATTAAACATGTAGACGGGTGAGGCCCCTGAAAATCACCATGTCTCATAAAGAAATTGCATCTAGAGTCACCCAAGCTGGTACATAAAGTAAAATATACCTTCCTGCACTAACTAATCCCCCAGAGGAGATTAACCCTGAGAGAGGGCAGTTAAACTTGCTTCCACTGATCTCTCCTTTAGGCTTTGTCACCTGGCGGGAGCAGCTTTATGTTGTTGTGGTCCATAGGCCCCATGCAGATGGAGGCAGATCAGTCGATATGCTGATTAAGGAGGGTCCTGATTCAATGCCATATTAAAATCAATTTCAAGCAATTTCAATGGGCATTGGATCAGGCCCTGAATTCCCAGGTGTTCTAGCTACACTGCACCCTTGAGCCTGTGCCTCTCACCTTGTAGGCAGAAGTGGACCCTTTGAACCCCTAGTGGAGAGAAGGTTTCTCCCACTTTCTGGAAAAGGAGCCTTATGTTTTATCAATAGGGCACATAAAGATACATTAAAATAATTCTCGTCAGCCTCCCGTTATCTTTAAGGATGTATGGTTTATCACTCCACCAGCAATGATGGTAAGAAATAATGACACTTCTTTTTGTGAGCATTCATTCATTATTACTATTGGTATTAAGGTAGCACCTAGAGGCCCCAACAGTTGGGGCCCCTGCCCTCAGTGTGTTCGGTGCTGTACAAACCCACAATGAGAGACAATTCCCATCCCCAAAATCTTAGGGTGGGAAGGGAAACAGAGGCACAGAGAGGTGAAGTGACTGGCCCAAGATTTTACAGGACAGCTGTGACTAGAACCCAGGTTTTCTAATTGCTAGTTTAATGTCTGAGCCATGAGACTACACTGCCTCAAGCCAGCCTCTCTCCATACATTCAGTCAATGGTGGGTCAAATTAATAACAGATTAATTTTGTCATTAGCAGAGTTCCATGTATGTTATTGCTTATTTAGAAGCCATGTTCCTCACACTGACATTTGCAGACTGCTTTTCTGTTGTGGTATATTACTCATCTCAGGAAAATCTCCAATTAAATGGATTATATGTGGGAATCAATCCACTTGAAGTTAAGTCAAAGTATCTCATTTAATGATAGGTTTGAGGAGGAGGCTTCATAATTTAGTGTTACAGATCACCACTTGCAATGATACATTGACTATTTGTGTTCTGCACATGTTCTTCTTTGCTAATAGGGCCTGATCCGATCCCATTGAAGTCAATGGGAGTATCTCCATTGTCTTCAGTGGATTTTGAATCAGGCCAGTAATGATCAGCCACAGTCTGTTATAAAAGATCAGAATGGAAATGATTTCTTAGAGTTTTCAAAAGCGCATTGCAGCTTGCAGGCATGCCAGTTAGTATAAACTGTAACTCAGTTAAGCTGCCTTGGCATTAAAGGCCAAATTCACCACTGGCACAATGGGGGTTTGACTCCATTGTGCTCAGATATCATAGAGATAAGTATAGTGCATGTATTTTGAAACAGTAATAGATTTGATAGATAGATATACATTAAAGTCATTGGAGTTGCAATCACTTATACCATCAATCAATTTAGTCTCATATGCCTAATAGAACGCCCTCTTATTCTTAAGGGTACATCTACACTACAGGCGGGAGTCGATTTAAGATACGCAAATTCAGCTACGTGAATAGCGTAGCTGAATTCGACGTATCACAGCCGACTTACCCCGCTGTGAGGACGGCGGCAAAATCGACTTCTGCGGCTTTCTGTCGGCGGCGCTTACTCCCACCTCCGCTGGTGGAGTAAGAGCGCCGATTCGGGGATCGATTGTTGCGTCCCAACGGGACGCGATAAATCGATCCCCGAGAGGTCGATTTCTACCCGCCGATTCAGGCGGGTAGTGTAGACCTAGCCTAAGAGGAACGTTTTGCTTTTATTCAGGTTTAATTTGTGAAGCTCACTTTTTATGGCTACACATGAAGGATTTGGCCACAGATGCCCATTCTGGCATGTCTGGTGCACCCAAAATTCCCATTGATTCCAAGGAGAATTTGGGGATGTAAGAAATAACAGCCTGAGTCCTTAAAGGTTCCATGTATCGAACAGGAGGATGCTTGAATTGATCCTTATAAGAGAATTATATGGTATTTGTTTATATACACTACAAAATGACTGTACAGATATTACTCAGACTTTCCACAGAAGTTCACTTTTGAGGTAAGACAAGCATATGTTGTGTCAACCTCAAAGGTCAATCATTCAGAAAGGTAAGAGGGAATGAAAAGTGTAAGGAGGTATTTATATCAGAGAAGTTCTTTTCCATCCTTTCTTGCAACTTTGAGTCCTATCCCTGGTCCCCCTAATCGCCTACAGAAGTATGTCAGATCTTTGATTGGCCATTGATGGCAAAATTGGATCATACATTTTTTTGGAAAGTAAAGATATCTTTTTCGTTATCATTAATAATATTTATTTTGGAAAAATATTTTAAAAATGAATTTCTTCATTAACAAAACAGTAAAAAAAACTCAAATAACATTTGCACAATATTCCATAAATACATTTATATACAAAAAATATAGTCACATAGACCCGAAGTGCCTTTGTACATATTTACCAAAAAAATTAAATTATAAAAAAATGAACATCACAAAATACTCAAGCTTTACAATTATCATGAAAATATTTTTACAGATTCAAAAAAATAACACACTTTTTTTCACCTAGTAAAAACACATTTTAGTATCAAAAAAGACATTAAAGGCAGTGTTTGTGTCTCTAATTCAAGAAAAGACTGGCTCGTAAGAATCCAAAATATACACTTCACACAGTGCATGCTTCTTATGTAGTAATTAAGTCCCTTCATTTAAATATATATAGAAAAGCAACTGACCATAGTGCAATGATAAAATTCATAAAGGCAGTGCAACAGTTATTCTTGAACACAGATCCTTGCCTAGTGTCCATCTTGTTTTTTTGCAGTCACTTTGCTAACTTCAGTAGAGAACCAGCTCAGCCTGAATTTAGTTTCTCAGCAGCAGTCAGTGAAGGAATCTATCTCCCTTTCCTCTTTCAGCAGCATTCATTGGGGCATATCTCCTTTGAAATTGTTTGAACAACAACTTTGCCATATCACTTCCGTTTTACACCTGTAGAGAGTTGAGAGAAGCCAAGAACAGAGAGAAGCAGAGTTTAGTAAAACATATAGAGGATCTCAGTGATTAAGAGATGGACAGAGATCAAGGAGTTCATCGGTGTGCTAGGGCAGAAGAGACTCCACAAATAAGGGATGACTCATAAATTAAAATTATACTGCAGCTGTGTCCCAATCCTGCAAGCTCTCTGTGTGTGGAACTCCCACTGAAGCGATTCATTTGCAGGATTAGGCTTTATCTTAAAAAAAGTTATCAGTTTTACAACCTCCACGCGAAAATAAACCCACAGGGCCAGATCTCACCGAGTGTAAATTGGTATAGCTCCATTAAAGGCAACGGAGCTGTGCTGATCTACACTAGCTCAAGATCTGGCTCAATTATTTTTATTTTCTTTTACAACCATTAGGCACTGTACTAACCTCAGTTGCTATGATGCATTCATCTTTCTCTTCTGATATGACATACACCGACTGGTACTTTGTGTCCTTTGAAGTGGAATATACTGATTCTGGTCGTTTTCTTTCAGAAGTATCACTATTGAAGATAAAACCAACAACAACAAAAATCAGATGGCTGCTACTAGTACCAACTAGGAAACATATACACCCTTTACAGTAAACTGTTGCCCCAGAGCTGTTATCTGAACTGTACCTCTTTAGTGGTACTGCACTTTTCTCCTCTGCCTCTGAATCGTATGTTTCACACTTGGCTTCGCATTTGCTGTGTTCCTCTTTAACAGAGTCCTCATTCTTAAGTTCATGCACCAAATTGTAATCCACTGATGGGTATCTAACTTTGTAGCCATTTTTATCAGAGTTATCACTGTGAAAGTCTATTTTCTTATTTGTGTTTTTAATCTGAGTGGCACCAATGACACTTATTGAAATGTCCTTTTCGCGTTGGCAGTTGGCCAAGTTGTTCATGGTCTCTGTTTCACTCCTGCATGCATCAGGCTGATGGTGCCTCTTTTGCATTTTGAGTCTGACACAGACAACAATAGCAGCGCACCCCAGCAATAGCATCAGGACCAGAATAATCCCAGCACATACTGCAATCCAAGGAAACTGTGCATTCTGACCTTCAGTGTACTTCTCAGTGAAGTCAACAATTACAGGTCCCTGAGGCTGTTCAGGGAGCAAAAACTGGCAGTTGAGTCCACCATATCCCCGAGCACACTCACACACATAACGATTGTTTCTTTCATGGCAAGTAGCCCCATTGTGACAAGGGTTGTGTTCACATTTGCTGACTGGAGCACTACAGTTCTTTCCATTGTATCCTGGGGGACAGGTGCAAGAATAGTCATTAATTCCATCTTGGCAGGTTCCACCATTCAAACAAGGAAAGGAGGCACAGTCATCCAAATTATCATCACAGTGTCTTCCAGTAAAACCAGCCTGGCATTGGCATATGTAGGAATTTCCAAGATCAACACACTGGGCTCCTGTAATATTAAATATGACAAATAATAGGTAAGTGTTTTTATAATATCAAGTAACAACTCTTCAGCTTCACAATGTACTTAAAATGATGAAAATCAAGGCCAAGACTTTAAAAAAAATGGATGCCTAGAGACAAATATGGAATTAGGACACCATTTCTGAACATCCTAGCTCACTCTTACAGTTTTTACCTCTGTTACCAGTAGCAAAACTTTTATTAATTTTCTAAACCTTATTTATTTTTCACCACTTATTCTGTTTACTTTTTTTGTGTTTTACTCAGCTTCATCGGTGAAACTAGACTGAATCAATTTCACACCTTGGTTTTCATGAATTGGCACAATGTTGCAGAGTTTGGACTGCAACCAATGTGGAGGAATATTTTAAAAAAACACTTTTTTTAAAACAAAAACAGCTTTACTACTGCTAAATAATAAAAATGTTTAGCATTTTGATGGCACATTTCATCCATAGAGCTCAAAACAATTTTACAAAGGCATTTTTAAAGTATTGCTATCCTCATTTTTTACAAATGTGGAACCTGAGGCACAAGAAGGCCAAATGCCAGATCCAAGTCATATTGAAAGACAATACTATTTATACTGTGGAGCCATATCATGCCATCAACTTTTAAGCAGAACTCCTCAGTTTAGTCAATGGAAGAGTTCTAGATAAAAACTAATGGCACAACTCGACGGGGAGTTCTGATTAAAAACAATGGATTGACCTGGCCTATGATTTGTAATTTTATTTTTATACAAACCCTCAACTACATGACAGTGTCCCTTTAAGAGACAAAGGTATATAGTTTGCCTTACCATTAGCACAAGGACTGGAGCTGCAATAATCAATTTTCTTTTCACAGTTAAACCCAGAGTAACCCAATGGGCAGCGACAGCTGTATCCACCATCAGGGTTGTCTGTGCATCGCCCTCCATTGAAGCATGGGCCATCAGCACAAGTCATAGCACTCAGCTCACAGTTTTTACCATAGAAGCCAGGTGGACAGGTACAGGAATAGCTGTTTTCAAGATCCTGTCGAAAAGAAAAGTTTTATTCAATTTAAGTAATTTAAAAATCAAAATGATTGTAAAACTGTCTTTAGTTGATCAGATGTTTAAAATATCATTAACTCCTTTAACTTACGGTGCAGCTTCCACCATTCTTGCAGGGGTTGGCATCACATTCGTTGATTTCAATCTCACAGTTGGAACCAGTGTACCCAGGACGGCAAGAACAAGTGTAGCTTCCCTGGCCAGTATTGGTGCAAGTGGCACCATTCTTGCAAGGCTTATGATGGGTACAGTAATTAAGATCTGAAAAAGATTTAAAAGGAGAGACAGATCCATAAAGATATGTGCTAGTTTGCAACTGTTGCATGGCTTGAATGAGGGGTACTCTAGAAAATGCTGTTATTTTCTAAAAGACAATCATACGCAATGATCAAGAACTTACCTTGGTTACAGAAAAGGCCACCCCAGCCTTCCTGACAGTTGCATTGCCACGGTTGTTGACAGGTACCATGAAGGCAACCTGGGTATCGGATGCACTCATCACAATAACGGCCTTGCCACCCAACCCTACATCTGAAAAACAAACAAAGGATTGTCAGATTTGTACTTCCAACAGTTAGAAATCCTATCTCAAACTCTGCAAACACACTGAAGCAAAAACCAGGAATCAAGTTTCCTAAAAAGCCTTCCGTGATCCTTCATGTGGGAAAGTCACTGAGTCTAACTGTAGCATCAGTTTTCATCAGTCCCAGCTACCTCTTTCATTACCTTAAACAAAGCTATTGTTCTAGATACTTATTTTGTTTACTATCATAACAAACAGCTAACCTTACATATACTACTGTAAACTCATTAAGTTAATATTAATGACACTCATGTTTGACTTCTAGATTAATACTTTGATCTGGTATTATCTGGATTTCTCAGGTTACCATCTCCTATGAAGAAAAACACTTAAACTAACCCTCAAATGACAAATGTCTTATCTAAGTCTAGAGCATCAATTTGACATTACGGACCAAAAAAAAAAAAAAAGAAAAACCTCTGAAAACTTACTTGCATTCTCCAGGTTTGTCACAAAACCCATGTTGTTCATCACATCCAGGCAAGCAAATTGCTGCAGACAAATAAAATATATAGATACATAAGCTCCAGGGTCAAATACATCCCTTCTGAAAATACAGTTTTGAAGTGTCTTCTGGGTTGGGACAAACCCTCTTTCACTAGTTCAGTCAGTTAATAGCAGCTGAGTTAATCTCTGAAGGCTGGTGGAGTATTGATCTTGCTTAGTAACTGGGTACTTTACTTATCACTAGGGATGAGCATTCTTCTTAATACAGTTGCACACAGACAAAAGAGGACTCACAATTGCTCTCTTCCCTACAGCCCCTCACCCCCCTTTCCTTCCCAGTGAGGGTCAGAAGTCCTTTTTTCCAATTCTATGCACACAGCTCCACCTCTTAATATCCCCAGAAAGTGTGTGTGTAGATAAGAGTGGACAGCTGGTGTGCAGGGTGCCAGTCCAGGACAGCTGCTCTATTGTCTATTCTCTCCCAGCAGCTGCCCCACTGCAACAATACCCCCAACCCCTTGCAGCCAATCGGGGCTAAGACATGCTTCCCCAGCAGCCTATCCCTGCCCAGATCTAATCTATGGCACGCGCGTGATTTCTCTGCAAAAACTTTTTTTCTTATTCAAATAAATAAGTCTAAAGTTCTTCCTCCCCCCTGCAAAAAAGGGGGCGGGTGGGCACAAACATAGTAAAGAGGTAAGCAGGCCAGAAGGAGGGAGGGTGGGGGAAAAAGAGACTTCTGCTCATTATTTCGCCTGGTTATGGAACTCATTAAGCAGGCACTGCAAAGTTTTAATTCAACAAAGCTAGCTGGAGACAATGACATGCGAAAGAAAGAAAGAAAGAAAGAAAGAAAGAAAGAAAGAAAGAAAGAAAGAAAGAAAGAGAAAGGCAGTGCTGATAATCAGATTGTCTCAAAACTGGAATGAAAGGAGATGAAAAGGGGTATAAGGGAAGCAAACTGGAGCCTGGAAACCTCACTTGCTAACCAGAAAACATTCTTTTTGCACAAACACACACACACTGCAGCCTAATAAATATGTTATTTCATATATTTTAGCTGATTTTTCATAAGACACTGAGTAGACTGTACAGCATGCATACACAATGATTCAGAAAAGAGGGGAAATAATCCGCTTGGTTACTGAAGAAGCAGCAATATACAAATATCAAAAGGTGCTGACATCCCTAAACAGTTCATCAACGAAATGTTTCCTCTCCCTCCACCCCCTAACCCTTTTGCAATAGAAACCTTTAATCCAGGGGCACTACAACCATTTAAAGCCTTACCAGGGGAAATTCAAGTCCCCAGTTTACTATGCAAAATTGTGCCACATAGGGCTGTAATCACCTTACTAGTCCCTAACACTAACAATAAACTGATACTGTTTAATATCAGTCCATCTGAATTCACAATTTAGCTCATTTTTTTTTTAACAAGGCAAACAGATAGGCTGTCTTGCACCCTACCACATCCAAATTGTTTTCTTCCTGTTACTCATCCTGATTTGTGAGGTTTGGAGGGGGGGATTCAGATGGTGAGTTATCTGCCAATATATTATTATAGACATACACACAAATTAGAATATTAGTATATACTAGAGTGTAGTAGAGTGGGGATGTGCACTAAATTTATCTTCAATGTATCTGACTTCTTTGACCACCTCAGCTGCAATCTGCTCCATCTCTGCCAGGGCTACTTCTAACATTCCAAACCTGCCAGCAGGGTCAAGCTTAGCCCTCATTTAAAGCTTACAGTCCTTCATGCAACACAAAACAAAAACACAACCTGCCTCCGTAATGTTTCATTGTTTCCCATAAATGTGTTTTTCTCTCCTCCCAAATTACACTGATCTGGGGTACAGGGCAATGTTCAGCCTCAACCAGCCCTCAGGCTTATGATCCAGTATATCATGATCTGACAGGATTAGAAATATGTTCTTTATATCTCTAGAGAGCATCTTGGACTCCTCCTTTCCAATGGGTGACAGCACTTGTTTTGAGCCCTATTAGGTTACAAGGTTGCACGATATCAAACCATACAGTCTTGACTTTATGATTGATGGATAAGCTACTTCAGCATTGTAGAAGTTCTATTAGTTATAATTCCTCTTTCTAAGGACTGTACCTCTTGACTCATGGCTTGAAGATACCCTGGCTTCCTGGTAGAAGGATACCATAAATAGCCCACATATGTTTTCTTTTAAACTTCCTAAAACATTTCTAGAATAACTTTTCTATACAATGTTTGGTATAAACAAAATATGTGATGGTGTAATATGGCATCAAGATGTCATTGGTGTAAGATTGGATCATTTCAGATTACTCACTTATGGTTTTGGTACTTCTGAGTAATGAGGTCATCCCATGGCTCATGCCAATAAAACCTTTACATAGCAGCACCATACCATCATATATTCCTTCTTCCTTGGTTTTTATTCTCATCTGGGACCTGAACCAATGCACAGTGAAATCAATGGAATGTCTTCCATTGACTTCAGTGGGCATCATAATGCATGTGACTGTAGCCAGGAGAAATTCAATAGTCTTTCTTTGTGGACACTCACGATCGGTGCAGTACTGTCCCTTCCAGCCTGGGTTGCAGACCTTCTCTCCACGCTCTCCGCAAGTGAAGTGGCCAAAGGCATCATCCCTGGGCCGGCAGAAGACAGAGCAGCCCTCTCCATAGTAGTGTTCATCACACACAAAGCGGTAGGAGTACTTGAGGTCAGTGCGGACACTGCTGTGCAGGTCCTGGGACCACTCCTCCCCCACTGTCAAATGCCTCTGTGTGGCCAGCCGACTGATAAGGCGCTCTGGGTTCTCTGCAAGGAGAGGGAAGGAAGAAATGCAATTAACTAACTGTGAGTCACGAGGGTGCAATGGGAATAACTGCAATAGATTACCTAGAGGAGTTCACAGGAGGGGAGAATTGTAAGTGCAGAAATGTTAAAGCCATGTGCTGACAGGGCTCTCTTTCTTATAACATTCTTATGAAGAACAGTAGAGTGAGAAAGGGCAGGGAGAGGCTACATTAACTGAGAAAGTAAGGAAAGTGAGCCTGAGAAGTAGCAGGTTTGGATTTAATCCTGGATTTGCACCAGGGTATTTACCTGTGTTGAGGTCATCGGGAGAATCTGTATGAAGAGCCTCAATGATGAGAGAGAAAGTGCCCTGGAAAATTAAAATAAAAAAAATGCGCACAAAATGAGAATCAAAAGTCAGCAAAAAAATGTGATCACAGGCAGCAGCAGCAGCCCCAGAAATATATGTGCCCAGTCAGTGAAACCCTCTAATCCCTCACTCCAGCCTGTTTTCACTTTTCTCAAGGGATTGGAAGAGCTTTTTGAAGAGTTGTTTCCTGGCCTGTTTTTTCAGCCAGTTAGTACAGGATATGGTGTAAAAAAGGGGGGTCAGGGAGGCAGCGGGTAGGATGTGAGGGCAGTTGCCATTAATCTTCGCACTTAATTTCCCCAGTTTCACACATTGGGAGGATGACTGGAAGATCCTTTGGGAATTTCACGCAGGGCTGACAATTTCTACAGCCTGCTCCGGGCACAGAAGTGGGCAAGGGGGGTGGGAAGGGGGGAGAATCAGGACTTCCCCACACTGGTGGGACCATACTTGTGTTGGCCAGGGACAGGAGCGAGGGAACCGCAGAAAATCAAACACACCCTACGGCTCCCACCGCCGTCCATTCATCTAACCGGCTCGCCGGTTCCATAGCAAGACACAAGCTCGCTGCAGCATGAGTCTCCCTCCGACCGGCTGTCCAGAGGCAGTCAGTACCTCCTGCCATCACCCCCACCCCCCAGCCCGCTCCCTGTGCTCAGGGCACCCCGCCCCTGAGCCCCCCCTGTGCTGCTGTGACGCACCCAGCCCAGCCCGTCCTTTGGCCACAGACTCTTAGCCACCCCCCGCGCGCTGCTCCGCGCTCCCCGGTCCCTGGCGCTCGCGCAGCCCCTGGTCCGTGGCGGGGCCGGCGCGGGAGCCGCCCGGGGTGGAACTTACGGGCCAGGTGAAGCCGAAGGGGAAGCGGATGGGGTTGCTGAAGGCGGGCTCGGCGCCGCCGGCGCTGTCGGGCACGCTGAAGGAGTTGGCTCCCAGCACCGGGGTGATGGCGCTGCCGTAGGTGCAGGGCGGCTCGGGGGACACGCTGGCCTGATAGTGCTTGAGGCACACGCGGAAGAAGGTCTTGCAGTCGCACTGCTGCAACCCGGCGCCAGGGCCGCCGCTCCCCGCGCGGCAGCAGTTGCGATTCCCCAGCAGCCCCTTCTTATTGACAAACTCCTGCAGCTTCAGCTCGAACACCCCGGAGCACCGCACCTGCGGGGGACAAGAGGAGCCATTCAAAAGGCGCTCGCCAACCGGGGGGGGGGGGGCATCAAAGCGGGTGCAGCCGCTGCCCTGCTGGGGCAAGCCCGCAGACCCCACACGCTCCGGCTCCGCTCCCTTAGGAAACACGCGCCCCGAGCCAGGGCCAGCTCCCCCTGGGGCTGGGAGACAAGCCTCCGCCAGAGAGGAGGCTCAACAGTTTGCCAGTCTTTGCAGCATCCCTCCCAGGTTTCCAGAGGGCCCCCACCCCACTGGTTAGCTTGGCAGTTGATATTAGCAGTTGCACTGAACAGCGCCCGGAATACAGACCCCAAGATCCACTTACCTGGCAATGGCAAAGCAGCACAGAGAGGATGGCAAGAGTCAGCATGGACTGACCTCCCATTTTGGAGAGTAGGGTTTTTCTTCTTGTCCCTTTTCTTTCCTTTCTTTCTTTCACAGGCAAAAAAAAAAACGTCTCTCAAGAAGCCTGGGCTGGGCAGGAGAAGCCTCTTGTCCCAGTGGAGTTGGTGTTAAAGTTTACCTCTTTCAAGAGTCTCTCTCTCTCTTTCTCTCACTCTTTTCTGGTGATGCTTTTAGGGACGCCTTTTGGGGAACTGACAGCTCTTCTGGCTGGCAAAAAAGGGGGACAGACTGTTTTTAAGACTGATATTCTAAACAACTTTTTCCTCTCTTTCTCTTCCAAGCCACGATTTTTCTCCTTTCGCCTAAAGCTTCTTCCCCCACCAGCCAAAACGGAGAAGAAGAAAAAAGCCACTTAATTCCCAAAGGAGGCAGAATAAAGGCTTCCCGTGGAAGATTAAAAATCAGCGATCTGGAAATCCCTGTAGACTAGGAGGAGGAAGCGATAATTCCCGTTGCCTTCAAATGAGCAGAGCGAGAGAGGGGGTTTGTGTTTTATCTGCGTGTGTGGAGCTGGCCCCTCGCAGATCAGGGACTGGGAAGTGTCAAACAGCAGCAGCAATTTGCAGATCACGTTGGACTCTTATCCCCTTCTCGCAAGATGCAAAGATCGGTCTCGTTATTTCTTGTGGTCTTTTTTTAAGGGATCCAAGCCAAAACCAACAATAATAATACTAATCAGATAATGTCTTAATGGAAGCGAACTGAGCGCGCCTGTGTGTGCTCCTGGGTCTCTCCTTGCGTGTGTGTGATCTTTGCTGTGCCTCTCTCCGAATGTAAAGCACTATGGATCTGCCTCTCATCAGGCGCCTGCCTCCCTTATATCCCGCCGGCCGCCTGCATGGCTAATGAGATGCAAATGAGCAGCCCCCCAATCTGGCTAGAGCTGTCACAAAGGAGCCACTTTTCCAAACCGTCCTCTCAATGGATCGCCAAATGGTCAGTGAGCTGTAAAATGTGCAATCCTCCTCCTCCTCCTTTACCCCTTTCCCCTCCTGCTCTCACCAAACGCGCTCATTTACATTCCTGCAAATTTGGTAACCGCAAGAATCCCCCTTCTGCTCTGGGGAGATGGTAACACCCTCTCGCAACATGCACAGAAAGGGAGAGAGCAACACACCCCAGCAAGAAAACGAGCTCCAAGCATTGAGATCTATAATTACCTCTTGAAATGTGTAAAGCACCACTGTGCCCCCAAAAAGTAAGTTGTGGGTGATAATGTACATTTCCAGAGATATCCTTTAGCTTAAAGGGGGAGGGCGGGGGTCAGCTTGACACACAGGAGAAATCTGATCCCTTTAAATTCACACCATCTTCCCCATGGTATAAGCTGGATCATTTAAAAAAAGAAAAAGGTCACGAATATATTTGTGGGACCAGAGAAGGGCTTTGGTGTTCTCCTTCCGGTTTCTTAAAACCAGGCTACATTCGGGGAGTAGCCGGGGCAGGGGGAGAGAATCTGGTGTTTCAAAGTTTGCAAGCTGGAAGGGGCAGGATGCTTACAGACTGATCATTATCCTGGATACACTATAGATATTTTCGTAGCGAAGAAAAACTGGGAAGAGCCATGTGTTAAGTTTCAGGGGGTGGGCAAACATTTGGGCTTTTACATACATATATATATATATATATCCTCGCTGAGAATGGTTTGCGAAGTGCTGAAAGAAGCAGTTAGCAAAGCCCATTTGAGTCCCATATCCCTATATTATTATTATCAGCCTCCTCATCAACCTCTCTCCCTTTTTTCCCCTCCTTCAGCTTAGTAAAAAGTGAGTTTGGTGTGTGTCGTTCGCGTGGCTGTCATTAAGGCAGTTTGTTATTGTGTGAGGGCTGAATCAGTTGGCTCTTTGTGCTCTCAGCTGTATGGTAATGTAGACAGCACCTGCTCTCTGCACAATGCAAGGGAGAGAAAGAGCTCCCCTCGGCGCACGCTACTGCCTCTACAACAATGTCCGCACATTTTTTTTAAAGAAATCCCGTCCAGCAACATCCCCCCCCCCATATTAAAAAAACAACAACTTTACACCAACAGCCAACTTCTTATTTTTTTACACATCCATCGGACACTAGAACTTTTGTTCCGATTTTAAAAACAAGGCCAGGAGTTTACTGGTGGGGGGAGGGCCTCTCATTGCGAGATTTCTTAATTATGGCTGAAAGTGGAAGATAAAAAGTTTGCAGGCGACTTTGGGATATAACTTGGAGATGGGTTTTCACTTTGTTTTGGGCCCTTTTCAAGCACCTAGATAGGCGCAGGCGGATTCATTAGGATGCAAGGTGTAACTGTCTGTGTAAATGTCATTTTAATTGTAACACAGCATTTCAGCACAGATTAAGCTTGTGTGCAAAGGAGAGGATTTGGCTACAATAACCTCACTGTAGGTATGCCGTGCTAAAAGCCTTATTATGGCTACTTTATTGGGTTGAAACGTGCATTTGCATGGCAAAATGTGACTTTCATTGAAGCAGATGTCTTGATCACAAATTATCTTACAATGCACTGGAAAAAATTCTCAAACACTTCTTAAAGTAAAATCACTGGTTAATACCAATTAAAAGAAAATCACTAATGAATGCATTCAGCCTAGCACATCCTGGCTATTACACGACTGTAACTGTATACTTCCCAGTGCAGCATAGCCTTTTTTTCCTCTGCTGGCACCCAAACTTTCCAAGTATCCGTGTCATTTAAACAAGTGTCAAAATATTCGCAACCTTTCACCTTTTAAATCTCCTTTGTTTAAATATATTTTTGGTCAAAAGTATAATTTATACCCAAATATTCCCCCTCCCCTCCCCGATAATAAAATCTTATGTGCACAGGAATGTTTGCTTTTAAACTACAGGTACTTCTGGGATAACCATTTTTAAACGTAGGATCTCATCCTGCAGTCTCCTATTAACACCAATGGGAATTTTGCCTGAGTAAAGACGGCCGGATCGGACCCATTAAGCATGTTCATGCCTAAAGAGTAAAAATCCACCTACACTTTCACCTCCTTTAAGTAAGGAACATGTGGATATGTTAACAGAAGATATTGAAGAGCAAGCGCTAGATTTAACTTGTAAATTACTCTTGCCACCTAGCGTCAATATCTTTTTTAATGGCTTGCCACTGCTTCTGAAACTTTGCTGCAGCCTCTTTTCCTTAGGAAAGCAAATCTGGTTCATATAGGTTTTCTGGGCACGTGAGAGGGGAAAATATGTTTAAAGTTGAGGTCGTCTGTAGACTGAGGTTAGAAGTGATATATCACCACAAATCTTTTAATCTGGGAGAGATAGAAAGTTCTCTCATTTGCATCGCTGTTTAAAAAACTGTAAATAAAAAGTTACACGCGCAAGGGCTTAAACCTACACACACACAAAACTTGCCCCGAATCTTTAACATCACCCTTCAGTATCAAGTATTTGTTAAATTGACGTGGCACAGATTTCTCGATTACTGCTGCAAAGCGTAACTGAAAGGCGTCGTAAAATCCATCAGAATCCTGCCCAATGCACTTATTCTTTTCCAACTTAATTTATGCCACGCGATTCTGTGTTGGGGAAATCAAGCAGAAAGCTCCTTTTTTGCTTCTTTTCCCCCCTCTCCCTCTCTCTTTCAGATGCTGGGCTAACGGGGAGACTGTTTAACTTAAGTGTTTCTATAGGAGGCTGTTGTAGTTTAACTCCTGCCCACCAGTAGCTGGGACGAACAAAGGAGGGACTCGAGGTCTAACTATTCATCCTTTCTCTGCACTTTAATTTTCATTGATTTTAAAGACAAGGGGAGCCCTTAGGGATTCGAGCTGAAGGGGGATGACACGCCTTTAGACGCGATCAACCCCCTAGCCAGCCATCTGCTCCTAACCAAATGGCGTTTTTTCACTCCCAACTGCATGTCTCTATACTCCTCTCACACTTACATACCCAAACCAGAGCCCCCCAAATGCAGAGGCAGCTTACGTTGAAGTATGTTAAACAGACTATCGGTGGCATGGCCACAGCAGCCAAAGTCCTGAGGTTGGAGGGAGGTAATAAATCCTCACCTTCCTCGTTAAGAAAATGCTGAAACCCCCTTTTAAATACTTTTTGATAACTCAGCAAATATACAGTACAAAGTCGGACTCATTAAGGAGCGGAAGACATCCCAGACGTTAGCAATGGGGATGGAAGGGAAAATTTCCCTGCGAATGGGATTTTGTTAATTCATGAGAATCTCGTGTAGGCATCTTGCTTTTTCCAATGACCTATTAGAAAAAGAGTTCAATAAGGTAGAGAACAGAATACATTTACTCGGTTTAAACATGTAGGACTAAAAGGTTGAGCCTTATAGTTAAACAATTCTCTAGAGCTGGGATCTTGCATTGTCTCAGGCGGGCTGAAAACTGTATATTTTAATTTATAGCATCCTGTAATGACAGGCTCCCTCTTCCCTTGAAAGAATTACGGCCCAACCACAGAACAACAAAGCTGAAAACTTCCAATCAGTCAAATAATCTTTTATTTATAACCATGCCAGATTATAGACATAGTCATTGCATGGTTTCTATTAATTAGGCTTAGTAACACGCATCAGTTTCTACAGGATACTGCTTATTCACCCGCTATTGGCTTGTATTTTTCTAGAAATGTATAACGCATAGCCATATGGTGCATGTCGACATATGCATGCATACGTGTATGTGTGTAGTTATGTGAAGCTGATTGGATATAATATTTTAATTGGGTAAATATTATTTACCTAAGTGTGTGTAGATGATATGTATACTACATATCAGATGACGTGCTAATACACAGAAATATTTAATATCCAAGTATATTTATAATGCATCTGAAGGTCCAGAATGGTTAGATGCGGTGAAGCAGATGCAATAGAACATAAGATCGTCTTCATACTTTATGGCAACGGAGATAAGGGTAAGTGGATGTGATTGAAAATAGTCCCACATAAACCACTGGCCTCAACGCACTTCGATGGTACTTTTTCTGATATGGCAATCAGGACGTAATGAGTATTATATCTATCCTTCTACACTTTTCTGATCTGGAAAACTGAAACTCAGCCGCCTCCTCGCTAGGAAGTGGCAGACCAAACGCTGGTGTGGGAAAAAGATTGTTTTTCCCCTGAGTGTTACGTAATGTAAGCTTTTCCTGTAACCCAGTCCTGTGTAAAAAATAGGGTGGGGAGGAGAAGAAGGGAATGTATTACAATAAAACAGTTATGGGGGTAATATGATTGCTCTGTATTTTCTGCTGGATATTCGCATGTTTTTATGTGTGAGGGGGATTAAGAAGTTTAGCATGAAGGTTTGTAGAAAGTTGCAAAGGCATGTGCTGATTAGAATAAGAAAGGGCAGTCGCGTGGCTCAGCTGGCACACAGAGAGGCCAGATGATAGATAAGCAGCTCGGTGGCTTCTCCCCCTCTTCCCCCATCCCCCTTTTTCAAATCGCAAATCATCTGCTCTAGCCCTCTCCTAGCCCCTCATTTTCATAACAAAGGTTGTGTGTTTACCTGTGATCCTAGAACCGACGGGGCATTCCTTTGTCTCCAGATCAGATTACTGCAGCCAGCTGCTCTTCAGCCCTTTCCTGTGAAAATCCGAAAGTGGCCCCTATATATGTTTTACTGACTGAACGTGGGGGGAAACCTTTTTCCTTGGCTCTGGCTGTTTGTTTGGTTGTTGGCTTGTGTCCGACTCTATTTTGGTTGTGGGAAACTGTGGTGAGGAAAGTTGGTGACTATTCTTTGTGTGTGTGTGTGTGTGTGTGCGTGCGTGCTGTTGCTGTTATTTCAAAATGGCAAGGATTATTGGTTGAATATTCTTGCAAGGGTTGAGGTCAGTCGCGTGCCGATGTCTGCCAGGGGAACATCTGCCGGTTCCTTAGGGCAAATTTAGCAAATGTGGTGTGCTCAGGATTACACATACCTCCGGGCCATAGAAGGAACAAAACCAAACACACACAAAAAGGCACGACAATAGACTGGCCCATCTCCCCCACCAACAGATTGCCATCGATCCCCCCAAAAGAGAAGCCAGTGTGACCTGCTCCGAACATCTCTCTCTCTCTGTGTGTGTGTGTCTGTGTGTGTGTGTGAGAGAGAGAGAGAGAGAGAGAGAAAGAGAGAGAGAGAGAGAGAGAGCATAGCTGCACATTCCATATCTTCTGAGGCTAAACTCCAGAATCTCATAATTGTTCTTAGATGTCAGATTGCCTTTCTAAATTAAAAATAACATATAAAATGTGCCGAAAGGCGTCTGTGTATATTATATATGCATCCCAACATAATTATATAAAACACACATGATCTTATAGAATACATCTCTTACATTTTCCTTTGTGTCCATGTATTTTATGCAATTTTAGTAACAATTTTAGTTGTTAATGATAACTCAGTATCAGATGAGAGAGAATTTTGCTGGGAAAGACAAATATGGACACAGGTTCTTTCTGGAAATTCAATTAGATTTTTGTTTTGTTTTGTTTTGTTTTGTTTTTGCTTAGCGCCTTTTCTTTTTATTTCTATTTTAAACGACTGGGTCAATGGTTAGAAATTATGTAAAAGGATTCTACACACAAGTTTGATAACCTGAGTCATTATATGTGACCTATTATACTTATCAATAATGGCCCAAGTTTTACAGTCCTTACTCGGGAAATCATAGGGAGTTTTGACGAAGTAAAAGACTCTAAAGTTTGACCCATCGGATAGTTCTCCAATTCTTCTTTCGAGAGAATACAAGAAGGAGGAAAGGGTTAAACGTTTCTCCTCCCTCTCCCTACTTCTTTTTAATTAACTCTAAACATCTCATCTATTTTACTCTCTAAAGCTTACTTTAAATAAAAAAAATATGAAAATGGTTTCATCTTGTTGGAAGAACTGCGGATAGGATCATTTTATTCTGATTATACCAATGGCGGGCTGTATGCACCAAAATCTCGTTACAGATCAACTAGTGTACAAGAAACACTTGGTCATTACAAGTGTCATCGCTTTAGCGCTATTTTTGGGTGGACTCAAACCATTAAAATAATTTAATTTATATTTTCCCTTTCCATTTTAGCTCCGCATTTGACTTCATGAGCACGATCATTACTTAACAAATTCTGATAGAAATAGCATTTTTACTGGAACAAATCTTGCTCTCCTTACTCATGCAACACTCCCATTCACTTGAAAGGGAGTTCTGCGTGAATAAAAGGAGCAAAGTTAGGATTCCTATCAATGATTTATTTGCCATAGATCTCCTTGTGAAGTCACAGAATGTGTTAAATCCTAAAGTCATGATTATGGACCGGATACTGAATGTCCAGTGGCATCGACTTCAGTAGGTACATGAATGTGATTCTAGACATTTTAGTTAGATAAGACCATTCTCTTTTTCTATCATAGTGGCTGAATTCATGGAGGGGGAGTCAGGGAAACCTTCTGTTCTTGTTGTTTGTTTGTTTTTTGCTTGAGCAAAGAGTGCAAAATCCAGCTCATAGTTACTTCAGTCTAATCTGTCTACTTGGCACATGAAGAAATCCAGAGATTGTGGCTCCTGGTTAGTTTCAATATGTGCTAGAAAAATATGATTTATTCACTGGTTATGAATTTTCAGAGAGTGGATCTAAATATTCCCATCACTGTAGCCCAATTTTAGTAACAATGTCATCTGTGTTCACTCACTACTATAGGGAAAGTGACCTCTTCCATGTTCCAAGTTTAATTATTCACTGTCATAAGCCCTAACATTTTAAACTCCAAATATTAACTTCATACATTATTTCTTTATTACTGTAATTATAGCAATTTATACTATACTATACTAAGGTTGAGAATAGTCTTTTCCTGTTATACGTATGGCCTAGTAATACAGCCAGTTTTATACTGCAGTTTCAAAACCTGGAAGTAATAATGCTTTGGGGTTGTTAATGCTTTGGGGTTTTTTGGTTGGTTTGTTTTCTTTGCACTTTCAAAACTTCCTCCAGTTTCCATGAGGTTATTTTTATTTTCTTTGTGGATCTCTCTACGAGTCTCTCTCTCTCTCTCACACACACACACACACACACACAGAGAGAGAGAGAGAGAGAGAGAGAGAGAGCAACTACTTTGCGGAAGGTGATTGTGAAAAGAGGATGGGTTTGGACTGGGCGGATCGGAGCTTTTGGAAATGCTCTCCCCTTTTCTGTGAGCATCTGCCTGGAGAAGAACAGATGTGGGCACCTGCGGTGACAGGCTGCATATGTTCCATCCTATTCACAGTCATTCAGACGTAGCCACAATGGTAAGCCTTTGTGTATGCAGAGTCACTAAATATATTAATCTCTACTCCCTTGAGCACTACTCTGTTTAATTTTTCACTGGCAATAACATCTGATCTAATCCTGAAATCGGTTCCCCAAAGTCCCTTCTTCCCCCCTGAAAATATGTGAAGTTATTTAAGCTTGCACCTGTTGCCTATGGGTTGGAGTAGGTTATGTGAGCATCTTGTGGGTTGAGAAAGGAGAGCTTTGCTGTTTGCACACACAAAGAGGGCCCTGGCGTTTTTATAACGATAGTATGTGTGGTCCACTGCTAGGAGAATAACCTGATAGAAACAAATGATATATGGGATGTATATGTAAAATATATGCAAGCACAAAACAATAATTATTAAATAAAACAACCAACACCTCCACTATTTCTACTCAGTGCCTTTAAAAATGGCACACAAAGTTCCCATGTATCGCTTTGTTTATTAAACTCTAGTGATTATTATAAACATCGGTCAATAGGCCACGCAGCCAAAAGGTAACATAAATCTCAGATGTAAGACTTAGATTTTTTGAACAATTTTGTTGCATGACTCTTTTATCTTATCATCTCTTATTCTATTTTGATTTGTTTTCGACCACAATGAGTCCTTTAGTCCCATTGTAGCCAGCACAATACGCATGGATATCAGGCTGTGAATGAAGACAGAAGCAGTTTAAACAAACCAGGCTCTTTCTTTCCTCTCTGCCCATTGTAATATGAATGGGCCTTCTGCATTCTGCTGCTAGGAAACGCTTTTTTTAAAGCCCAAGTCCAATAAATGGACATAGAGAAAGAGACCCCAATAAAAAACCTAAAGTATTAGAAAAGGGAGAAGACATATTTAAGCAAATCCTATTCACGTCAGCAAATTCTGAAATCCTAAAATGTCCAAGAAAACAAATACATCTTTTATAACGTTACCCCTTCCCTCTGCCCCACACATGTGAGGGGTAGAGCAAGCAAACAGGATCACTAGTAAGAACTGTTTTGAAACACAATGTTGCCTTTCAAAAGAAAGAGAGGCGTGCACATTGGGGTTTTATAATTTGGGATAACAGTAAGGCATATTTAGGGGGTACAGTTGGGGATAACAGCGGGACAACAGAAAAATAATAAAATACATCTTTATGCTAGGGTTACCACGAGAAGGTAATGTACCGATCTGGGGTAATAGACCTACTGTAGGCAGTGGGACGCAGTATATATACCATTGGGGAAGATATAGCGAGATGTAACAGATTAGAGCTAAGAGGTATACTGTATCGGAGTACCATGTGTATATGAAATAATAGACACTGCGATGTACCGTAAACTCCCCAGGGCAGGGTGCTCTGGTATGTCTGAACAGCACCAGGTGCAATGATGCTACATATACATAAATATTGGTATCACATGACAGCAATAGGTGGGATTTACACTGGGGGAGGAGGTGCCTTGCAGTTTACAGTGTGTGTCTGGGTGTTTCTCCGCATGCGTGTGGGAGCCCCCGCCCGCGCCAGTCTCCGCAAGCCCCTAACTATCTGCGGCTCTGGGAGGCGGGGGCCGAGCATCTGGCTGGTGGGAGAGTCACGTGCTCCTCCGCAGCACTTTCCTCTGTCAATCAGCGGCGAGGCACGTGCAAGCTGCGCGGCGGGGGCAGTGCGCGTGCGCAGTCCCGCCCTTTGGGCGGAAGCGGAAGCGTGGGTGGTGCGCGGCGGGGTCTCCGGTGTGTCGCTAGGTAGGGCCCTGGGAGCAGGTGTCCCTCTCCCCCCCCCCGTCCCAGCGGGCCTCTCCACAGCCGGCGGAAGAGTCCGTCCTGCAGCCTTAGGGGGCAGGGGCCCACCCCCAGAGCGGGCAGAGCCGTCCCGGGGCGGGCGGGCGTCTCCCAGCGCCCCCGGGGCCAGCCAGAGCCAGGACACACCCCCCCGCCCTCCTACCCACACTTACGGCCTGTGCCCTCGCCGCGGGAACGCAGACAGGCAGCGCTTCCACGCTGCCCCCATCGCTCCCCGCCAGCCCCGCCCGCCCGCAGGGAGCAGCTCGGGGGGAGGGCAGAGAAGCGCTCGCCACCTGGTGTGTGTTTCCTGGCCGTTGTGCCCCGGGACCAGCCCCAGGTTAAAAGGCCTGTACCGGGCCGTGCGGGCTTGGCGACAGGTGTGTTTAGATACAGTGGTGTGGGTCCGTGTGTAGACTCTCTCATTTCAAGGGTTCAGCGTGGTTTGGCTTCAGCTGGAACAAGACTGTCTAGGTACAGACTTACGCCTGAATGAAATCAGTGCCAGTGTAAGCACTGCTGACACCACAGAGTTCAGGGAACAGCAAGAAACAGTTGGGGCCTGAGTCTCTGTTTTGCTGCACCTGACTCGTTATTAACTAAGCGCAGACTGAGTGTAAGTGATTACCATTCTGCTGTGGTCATGGTTTACACCTATTTTTTGCTAGTGTAAATGACCACACAATATGCAGGACAGTATAGATTGGCTGCCTATTCCCTCAGGCCTGATCTGCTCTTAAAATGTAGATGATATAAGTGTGTCACTCTGGGGTGGTGAAAGATTCATGTCCCCAAGTGCTGTAGCTATCCCAAACTAGCCCCTGGTGTCAATGTGGCTAGGTTGATAGAAGACCACTCAGGGACCTGGATTACCTATAGCAGTGGTTCTCAACTTTTCCAGACTACTGTATCCCTTTCAGGAGTCTGATTTGTCTTGCATACCTCACTTCACTTAAAAACTTGGGTTTTGGCTTCAGCCCCCTGCAGCAAAGCTCGGGCTTTGGCTTTCTGCCCTGGGCTCCAGTGAGTCTAACACTCACCTGGTGACCCTATTAAAACAAACTTGCCCACGGTTTGAGAACTGCTGATATAGTATATAGAACAGTATAAACAAATCATTGTCTATGTGAAATTTTAGTTTGTACTGAGTTTGTTAGTGCTTTTTATGTAGCCTGTTGTAAAACCAGGAAATATCTAGATGAGCTGATGTATCCCCTGGAAGACCTCTGCAAACTTCCAGGGGCACATATACCCCTGGCTGAGAACCACTGACCTACGGTGGTGGAAAACCCCCTTCCGTCACTGTAAGAAGAGTCTATACTGTGATGCTATAGAGGCATAGCTGCCATAGTGCCCGTAGTGTAGACAAGGCCTCATTCTGTGTGCCTTGGATGGAGGAGTCTGATGGGGGCTGGAAATACATATTTTAAATATTTTTGCCATCTAGCAGAATAGTGTCTAATTGTTGAATGGCAGGCTTTTCTCAGCTCCTGACAGACTGCACTTTAGCTATGAGTCTAATAAAATTTGCATAATGATAGGTTAACTGTTTGGTGCTGACATACATGTAGAAAGCAACAGAGGGTCCTGTGGCACCTTTAAGACTAACAGAAGTATTGGGAGCATAAGCTTTTGTGGGTAAGAACCTCACTTCTTGCATCTGAAGAAGTGAGGTTCTTACCCACGAAAGCTTATGCTCCCAATACTTCTGTTAGTCTTAAAGATGCCACAGGACCCTCTGTTGCTTTTTACAGATTCAGACTAATACGGCTACCCCTCTGATACTTGACATACATGTAGGTTATATCTGACCACTGATTTTCCACCATGCCAAAATAAGGGTGGGCCACGCACATCTGTTTCTATATACAAAACTTGAAGCAAAAAGTAGTTCTGGTTATATAGCTCCTTGGAGAATAGGAGAGCTTCTATGCAGGTGTACACACTTGATATTTTGGTAATCAGGACACCATGATAGGCTGAAAATTGTATTTTGTTAGCAGTTAACTTGTTAGTTACCCAAGGAAATACTGTTAACAATAAATGTTTAGCTTTTTTGTGTGTTAGATGTAAACAAATCTAAGTACTCAAACCCCCCCCCGGTGCTAAAAGCCAGAAGCTCTGAGCCTCACTGCCCCCCACGGGGCTGAAATCCAGAGCCACAAGCCCTGGTGTCCTACAGGTCTGAAGCCCTGGTGACTGGAGCCCCCAGCCCCGCCTGACTAAAGGCTCCCCTCCCCCCCAGCTGAGTCCCCTGTTTTGGTGGCTGAAGCCCAGAGGGTCTCTCTCCCCCTGCCCCCTCTTACTGGGCCCTGGAGTTTTTATAGCATGTTGCGGGGGGCCTCAGAAAGAAAAAGGTTGAGAATCTCTGATGTAGACAATCCCAAATTGGTACCCTTGTCAGTCTCAGCAGGGAGTTTGAGGACTGAATGCACCTGGAGACTGAACTGTCTCACCTCTTAGAGGTGGTCTGTCAGGTCATGGTTAAGGCCCATTGGAGAGGTGGGGCAATGCAGGAAGCTTGCACTGCTGCTGTTGCTCAGGCTGTAGCTGTTCTGTGGTTAAAAAGACTTAAACCTCCAGTACTGTCTGTTATCTTTCACCAGCACTAAATTTAATGCACAAAAAGTAGCATTGTGTTAATTACATCTGCTTTGAGCCGGGGTTCTCAGACTTTTGTACTGGTGGCCCCTTTCACACAGCAAGCCTCTGAGTGTGACCCCCCCCCCTTATACATTAAAAATACTTTTTTATATATTTAACACCATTATAAATGCTGGAGGCAAAGCGGGGTTTGGGGTGGAGGCCCACAGCTCGCGATCCCCCCATGTAATAACATGGTGACCCCCTGAGGGGTTCCGACCCCCAGTTCGAGAACGCCGGACTTTGAGTATGGTTAAATGACAGTGTTGAAAATACTTATGGCAGCCAGCAGTCTGTCTATGCTAGGTTCCCCAGCATTGCTGTTATTGACATTACTGAACTAGTACTGGCAATAGTGGAAAGTTTTCTGAAAATGTCCCTAGTATAGCTTGGCCTTAGTTATGTGAGAGAATATTTCAGATATTGATATAGCCATGAAGGCTGGAGAGTATTTGCATGACCTTTAGACAGTGCTGCTTCTAGATTATTTAGTGCAGCTTCTTACTTCAGCACCTGGATGGGGAGAGAGTGTCTCCTTTTCCTGGATCTTCATAGCTAAAACTGTTGCTTGGACCCAGTGCATTTCTGCAGAAAGCATGTGGGTTCCTTTCAAAAACCCAGTGGCAGACCTCACCACATCACTTGGTGTAACTGCAAACAACAGTACCTGGGTGATGGAGGGGTTCTCTCAGTTCACAGGTCCAACTGTTGCTGGGTCTCCATGAAAATGTGATAACTTCCTTTTAAGGAACTCTTTATGGTGCAATTGTATACACCAGTACTCAAACTAAAGAGATGCGTAACTCCTCTTGTGATCACAGGTGCAGCTGTGAGTGAAAACCTCTGTTTTATGATACACACAGCTGGAATTTGAAGGACACCCACATGGCCCTAGAAATAGTGCTTGGGAAAGCAACACTATACTTTATATACCTGTGCAGTAGTGATGGGGATAAATATTTCTATTTTTACAAAAGGTAATATCCACAGTGTAGTTCTAGATTGCTTTAAACATTTAATCTCACTTCACACTGAAGGGGGTGTTTGAAAACTGCATGTGAAGGGTGTTACAACTCTGAGGAGGAAGAAAGGCTCATAGGCACCTTTTAGAGTTGTAAATTCATGATACTTTTCGTATTCAATTTCTTTTTTTTTAAACACTGAGGTAGTTTGTAAGTCAAAATGTGAGAAATGAGCAGTGTGAAAGACAGGAATACTTGTACTTGCTTAATTAAAACATGCAGTGAATTTCCTCACTGTTTGTGTGAGAAAGGAGAGGACAATTTTGAATAAAGTCAAAGTAAAAAGAAAAATGAGTTTATCTTGCTGCATAAAAAATTCAGTATCGTCACCAGCAGGTTTCGGTAGAAAATCCTTTGAAATAAAAAGCCTTTGTATTAGTAGAAAAAGACAGCTGTCATTAAAGCTATGTAAATCATTTACTATGAGCAGGGATTTCTATAAACAAAAATGGTTGTAGGTTTTAATTTTAACCCTTCTCCCATACTTATTTTCACAATATATAACTTGGGTTCCTTTGCATGTTTTTAAACACACAAAATGATGGGGGAATCCATATTTCTATTATTGTTTGGCAGTTTTTAATACAGAAAAATCTGATTTCATCCCTTCCTTGTATTAAGATTGTAGTCAGTATGTATATTTTTTTCTATTCAGGTTAATTGATTCATAATGAGCACGCATTATAGTGACCACTTTAAAGTGTTAATCCTTTTAACAGTCAAGTTATCATAAACTTACTACATATAAATAGGGACATAATTATTTAAATGTGTTCTGAAATTTAGCTTTTGAGTCTTGAAAATACATGATAGTAAAATGCATAAGATTTTAAAATCAAAATACAACTGAAGCAACATGCAGAAATATGGGTCTCAGTCTTGCAGTTGGATTCATGAGAATGAAACATTGACTATATTGAAGCTTCAAGTAGGCATGGAGGTTTGCCTGCGTGGATCCAATTGCAGGATCAAGGCTGTGGGCTGCTTTTCATAGTTGTTGAGCCCCTGTTTCCACTGACTTCAGTTAGAGCTGTGGGTGCTGAGGGCCTCTGAAAGTCAAGCTAGTTGTCTCTATGTTGTAAACGCCCTCGGCAAAGGAAAAGTTACACGCCTTTTACTCTTGATATCTGTTTGAGTCCCTATAGACAAACACTCTGAATTTTTAAAGTAGACTTTGTGTTTTTGTGTTAAAAATAAATCTGTTTATTTGAGCTTTGTTCATCTTGATTTTTCAAATTAATACTTTTAGCATAATTATAATGTTTTGTGCTGATATAGTGAGAACTAAAGATGGAAGACAAAGTGCATCACAAAGATGGCTAGGTTTTATCCCCCAGTTTAGAGATGGAAAAACAGGTTTAGAGAGTTAAGGCCTAAGATAACACAAGGAATCATTAGCAAAACTAGAAACAGAACCCCATTCGTTGAACTCCCAGTTCCCTTGACTAACCATTGAATGTTGCTTCTCTCTTAATATTGTGGTTTAGAACATTTTTGTTTTTTGTTTCCCTTTTCAGATTGCTCCGAGAATTCGGTTTAAAAAAAGCAACTATGGGCATTAAAGGTTTGCAGTGGTTTGTGGCAAACGCTTGCCCTGATGCATGTACAATGGTAAATCTGAAGGAAATGGCAGAAAAACATCACATCAGTCATCCTGACTCCCCTCCTGTAATTGTGGTAGATGCCATGGGTTGTATTCGACACTGGTACACACCAGAATCCTGGGTCTGTGGTGGCCAGTGGCAAGAGTACCTTGCTAATTTGCAGGATTTTATTAAAGCTTTTATGGCAGTTGATATCAAGCTGGTGTTCTGCTTTGATGGTGTTGTAGAGCAGAAAAAGAGAGATGAATGGGTCAAACGAAGATTGAAGAACAACAAAGAAATAGCCAGAATCTTTCAGTTCCTCAAGTCCTGTAGACAACAACCAGGGAAAGGGATGTTCTTTATTCCTTCAGGGTTGGCAACTTTTACACGCTTTGCCTTAAAGTCTCTTGGTCAAGAAACAATATGTTCATTGCAAGAGGCAGACTATGAGGTGGCCTCTTATGGACTGCAAAATAATTGCATGGGAATTCTTGGACAAGATACCGACTACCTTATCTATAACACCTCTCCCTATTTTTCTATTAATAAGCTCTGCTTGGACAGGATGGTCACTGTTATGTACTCTAGAGAGAACCTCTGTCATGCACTGGGCCTCAACATAATAGACCTCCCTCTTTTTGCTTGCCTGCTTGGGAATGATATAGTTCCAGAAGACATTTTGGAGGGTTTCTGGTGGAAATGTGTAGCTTCATGTCCTCCAAAGAGCCAGAGCTATGACAAAAGGGCTAACATAATTCTAGCTGTAGCAAGCTACATATCAAGAGTTCCATGCTCATATAGTAGCCTGAAAGACTTGGAAGAAATGCTACCTTTGGCATCAGACAAGAAATTACTTTACAGGGGAGTGGAGTCCTATCTCTTGCCTGGCCAACAGTCTCCATGGCTTCCTCCCAGTGTATCAGATTCTCAGATTCTCAAGCAAGAAACAGCCATATGTCCAGATCAGGAGATCTTTCAGGTATCTCATCTCTTAAAGCTTTGCCATCACCCTTTTGCTGTAAACGTTTACGGACACATGATAATGAGTGAACTCAAATATATCTTTTTTTCCGAGCAAAATATTCTTTTCCTTACTGAATGCTAAGGATGATCCAGAAATGGTCGGGAATTTTACAGGCAATGGTACTTCAGGATCAAGCTAAGAATAGTCTTTTTCCTTAAATGTACCAAGTCTTTTTTTTTGGTAACCAGAAACACAGAGATTTGTTAATTCTCTAATATATTTTGTGAGACTTTTTGTTTACATGACAGTGTTAAATCTATGACAGTTTATTAAGAGAAAACTTTGAGACTTCAAGAAAATGTCCTTTTAGAAATTGTGTGTAGGATGTAATTTAAGAGCCATATTTTGTTAGGTGCCCATAGGCTTTGAACATAGATAGGATCTCTCTGTCTATTTCTCTTAGTTATCTTAAAAAAAATCTGAGTATAATTTGAAAGTATATTTTATATTTATATTATGATTTCCATCCCAAAAGATTCCAAAGCACTTACAAACTGAAATAAAAACTACACAGTATTCACTTAGTCCACTTTTAAATGCAGCCATCACTCAGATAAAATATAGCAACTGTTTAAAGATACACATCCACATATAATTGATTGTAATGACTCCTGTAAGAGTGTTAAGGCCAAAATGAAGAAGAATATTGTTTCTGATTGAAAGTGCAAAGGAAGTTTAGGTAGGTAAAATTTAATTATCTAGAGCTATGTCTACACTACAGCCTATGTCGACAACACTTATGTTGCTCAGGGGTGTGAATATTCCACCCCTCTGAGCGACGTAAGTTACACCGACATAAACGTTCATGTGCACAGCGCTATGTTGGCAGGAGAAGCTCTCTCCCGCTTGCGGAGGTGATTTTTTTTATGCCAACAGGAGAGCTCTCTCCGGTCAGCATAGAACGTCTTCACCAGATGCGCTGCAGCCGTGCAGCTGCATCGGTACAGCTGTGCCGCTGTAGTGCTGTACATATAGACATGCCCTAAGTTGGAATATGGCCAGGACACCAGAGTTAACATCCCTTCTGTTACGGAACATATCGTGAATCGTAGAAGTGTAGGGCTGGAAGGAACCTTGAGATGTCATCATGGTCATTACCTCCGTTTGATCTTTAATCTAAAAGGTTGCAGTTTCCTAAGATGATGAGGTAGTGTAATAAAATCAGTTAATAAATGATAATGTCTGGATGCTCCACTTAAGATTGTGGCCCTGTTGTACTTGTTTCTTTATAAGTAAAGAAGTCCCTACCCCAAAGAACTTAGTCTAATTTGTAGATGTATGGTTTGTTTTTCCATGCTTAAACATTGACAAAGCAAATACAAGTGCTCACATTTTGGAACGAACACAACTCTGCTATCTTAAATGTAAACAAGTCTACATATATACCTCAATTCCAGCCTTGCATACACTGGCTCTCAATGCTGCTTGTCTTGAAAAGTTTGCACCTCTTGTGTCTGCCTATTTATATACAGTAGAAACATTTTTCAAGATGCAGTGTCAATTACACTTGTATCCATGGTTAGTATGGAGCCCAACTTGTGTTTTTACTTTTCAGTGTATTGTAAATCATGGATTTCTGGTACATTGTGGCAACCAAACTTGCAATTTCATAAAATTTGTGAACTCACGTCTATGCAAGCTATATGCATAAAATGAAATGAAATGAAGTATATTATTAGTGTGGCATATTTTGTATCAAGTCCTAATCCAATTTTGTAGCATCTAAAATGGACTATTGGGATAAAATTTATTACTTCATTGAGGATATAAATTGGTAAAATAGCTATAAACACCTCTTCTGGAATAGCCGTCAGCACTATGCTAATGGGTGCTGCAGATAACTGTTAGAGCAATGAGTGCTATAAAAAACTTGATACAAGTCCTTCATTTATTAACTTAATATAGAGTTGATTTAGTAAACTGAAACCCTGTTTACTTTGTTTGGACAGTAAAGATTTTGATGTCTTTTATGCTTATCCAAAAATTTTCCTCCCTCGCTCCCCGCTGTTTGCGGTGTGCTGTGCACTGATTGATTGCCAGCATGTTCCTTTTAGATAGCTGCATCTCAGTGGTGGTATGTGGATCCTTTGGGATGAGAGATGCTATATAAATGTGAAATATTGCTATTGATAGGTTTCACTGTGGCATTTATGGCCTTGTAATTTACATAGCTATTTTCTGAGTGTACAAATCAGGGGAAAATCATGAAAGCTTGAAATGATTTTTGTAAAATAAGCTATGCTGGTCCCCTAGTCTAGCATCAGCAAAGCTGGCTTCCAAATGTGGGCTCCTGAGCTCCTAGGTAGAGACTGGAAATGTTGCAGAAATAATGAGCTTGTCCCCTTGTTATATGTTGCTTTCCAGTGACAGTCTTTAGGCCTTGTCTTCTCTGCTAAAAAAGGTGAGGTCAGTACTGTATCCCTGTCTGGGGTTGACCTCACCCGGTTTACCCCACAGTAAAACTAAAGTACTTTGTCTTCGCTGTGTTTTCACCTTGGGATAGCTCACATGTTAATTACCCCAAATTTTAAAAAATACACCTTTTTTAACAGTGAAGACAAGGCCTCAGCTGACTGAAAGAGTAGCACTGATTTTCTCTGATGGGAGTTACTGGTAGCAAAGACATTGCCACTAATCGCCATTGAGAATGGTGAGTGGGGGAATAATAGGAAGAGAATGACGGGAATCCTGGGGTCTGCTCCTCTTCACAAAAAAATTACACACCAATGAGATTATATTATTTCCCTTGTCCTTAAGGCAAAACGTAGGATTCTGATATTTTGAAATATCAGTTGTTTCCTTCCTGGGCATCATTTCACCAAGATCAGAGGAAATGTTTATTTTAAAAATAAGTTAATTTTGCCGTTGTTTGTTTTCTTAATTTTAAAGTAGAAAATAAATGACTTCTTCCCCATTTGAACAGCTAGCTAAAGAACAACACGTCAGAGCTGAAAATTATATGGTGTACAATGTCCTCAGTAAAGGAGAGGTTGAATGCAGCAATACATTGGAAGATGAACTTGATACAGAACTTCCTGGACAGGCACTTATCTACCGTCCAGTTCGACAACATATTTATTCTGTTCTGCTGGAGTCCGGAAAAGGTAAGGGTTATCCATGTATTCGCTGCGCAGTGTCAGAGATAAGTAGTCTTAGGGCATGCAGATTGGACTACGTACTTTAATTATTTAAGAGACATGGTGAGTGAGGTAATATCTTTTATTGGACCAACTTCTGTTGGTGAGAGAGACAAGCTTTCGAGCCACAGAGAGCTCTTCTTCAGGTTTGGGAAAGGTGCTCCCAGCCTCACAGCAAAATGCAAGGCGGAATAGAATATTTAGAATAAGTAGTTAGCATATATTGTAAGGGACTATTCAAGGTACAGTGGCCCGTTAACCCCTCTGCAGTCATAGGACAAAAAGAGCGGTTTAGTGGGTTACAGATTGTTGTAATAAGCCATAAATCTAGTGTCACTGTTCAGTCCATGATTTTTAGTGTCTAGCAGAGTGATGAATTTAAGCTTCCAGGCATGTCTTTTGAAAATGTTGTGCAGATTTCCTTTGAGGATAGGTCAGATACAGCATGATTGCTTTGTGAGAAGTGTTCACCCACAGATGATAGGGTGTTTCTGTCTTTTATTATTTTCCTGTGTATGTTCATTTGAGAGCGTAGTGATAGTTGTTATTGGGGCATTTAGTGCACTGGATGATGTGTACCCAGAGGCGAGCTGGAGCCGGTTCCCACCTATTTGTGGGAACCGGTTGTTAAATTTAGAAGCCCTTTTAAAACCGGTTGTCCCACAAGGGACTTTTAAATTTAACCAAAGCTCCAGCAGCTCTCTGCCCTCTACCCCGGTCGGCATGGCTCCGGCCCCCGGGCCCGCCCCCGGTTGGCCGGGTGGCGTGGCTCTAGCCCGGGCCCGGCCCCAGCCGGCCGGCCGGCAGCGAAGCTCCGACCCGCCCCCGACCCCAGGCGGCATAGCTCTGGCCCAGCCCCGGGCGGTGTGGCTCTGGCTGAGCCCTGGGCGGCGCGGCTTGGCTCCGGCCTGGCTCCAACCCCGGACAACGCGGCTCCGGCCCGACCCCGGACGGCCGAGCGCCCTTGCTCCGGCCTGGCCCTGGCCCCGGCCGAGTGCCCCGGCTCCGGTCCCGGCCCCGGCCCAGGCTGAGTGGCTCCGGCCCAGCGGCCCCAGCCTGGCCCCCACCTCCAGGCAGCGTGGTAAGGGGGCAGGGAGCAGGGAGGGGGTGTTGGATAGAGGGCAGGGGAGTTGGGGTGTGTGGATTAGGGTCGGGGCGGTCAGAGGGCAGGGAATGGGGGATTGAATGGGAGCAAGGGTCCCGGAGGGCAGTCAGGAAGGAGCAGGGGTTGGATGGGGCAGTGGGGGGCAGTCAGGGGACAGAGAGAAGAGGTGGTTGGATGGGGCAGGGGTCCTGGGGGACCATCAGGAATGAGAGGAGGGGTTGGATGGGGCGGCAGGGGGCAGTCAGGGGACAGGGAAGGGAGGTGGATGGGGCAGGAGGACCGGGGGGGCTGTCTAGGAATGTGGAGGGTTGGATGGGACAGGAGTTCCGGGGGACGGGGGGCACGACCCCCTTGTGGGGTGAGGAGGAGGGAACCGCTTGTTAATATTTTGGCAGCTCATCACTGTGTGTACCACATGTTGTGATAGGCATGTGTAGGATCCAGGGATCTTGAAAGGTGTGTGGTGGGGGGGTGTTGATCTGTAGCAGTGGAGGTATGTCTGCAGGTTTTGCATCTTTGTTCTGGCAGGGTTTGGTGTTACTTTGATGTGTCTTGGTCTGTGGGGAGCTTGCTTCTGATGACGATCTTGGAGAGGTTGGGGGGTTGTCTAAAGGCCAGAAGTGTGGGGTTCAGAAAAGATTTCTTTCTGGGTGGGGTTCCCATCAAGTATGGGTTGTAGTTGTTTGATGATACTCTGTACGGGTTTCAGTGTCGGGTGGTATGTGACAGCTAGGGCTTGTGGTCAGAGGGGGTTTCATTTTTGTATTGAAGGAGATTCTCTTGGGGTATTTGTGTGGCCCATTCCATGATGTGATATACTTCTCTAGTGAAGCATCCTTGTTTGGTGAAGGCAGTTTTGAGTGTGTTAAGGCGTATATCCCGGACTTTCATCTTCGAGCATGTTCTGTGGTGTGTGAGTGCCTGGCTGAAGATAACAGATTTCTTGATATGTTTGGGGAGATTATTAGATCTATGAAGGTAGGTGTGGTGATCTGTGGATTTCTTTTGTATGGTTGCCTGTAGGGTTCCATTGTTGAAGCTGATTGTGGTGTCTAGGAAGTTGATGCTAGTGTGGGAGTGTTCCAGAGAGAGTTTAATGGACAGGTGGTAGTTGTTGAAGTTGTGGTAGAAATCTATGAGGAACATTAAGCCGTCTGTCCAGAGAATGAAAATATCATCCATGTACCTCGGGTTTTGTGGTGCATTAGTCCAGCAGTTCTTCTTCAGGATGGCCCATGAAGAGGTTTGTATATTGGGGAGCCAATTGATTAATGGAATTAAATTAACAAGCAGCAGGTTTAAAGCAAAAAAAGAAGTACTTCTTCACACAATGTACAGTTAACCTGTGGAACTTGTTGCTGGGGATGTTGTGAAGGCCAAAACTATAATGGGTTTCAAAAAGAATAGATAAGTTCATGGGTGATAGGTCCACCAATGACTATTAATCAAGATGGACTGTGATGCAGCCTCATTCTCTGAGTGTCCCTAAACTCAGATTGCCAGAAGCTGGGAGTGGGTGACCGAGGATCACTCAATGATTGCCTGCTCTGTTCATTCCTTCTGAAGTACCTGGCATTGGCCACTGTTGGAAGACAGGATACTGGGCTAGGTGGACCCACTGGTCTGACCTAGTATGGCTGTTCTTATATTCTTACGTTCTTATGAATACCTTTCCCAGACCTGAAGAAGACCTCTGTGTGGCTTGAATGCTTGTCTCTCCCACCAACAGAAGTTGATCCAATAAAAGATGTTACCTCACCCACTTTATCTTTCTAATGTCCTGGGACCAACACTGCTACAACTACACTTTGAGGATATTTTAAACTATTTTTGAAATCTAAATTCTTTCATTCCAAATTTCAGTGGCTCACATCTGCATCACATTTAGGATAAATGCTGTGGGCAATACACATGTAATTAGTAAGGAATCAATCAGAAATCATGAAAATTAGAATGTTGTAATGTTTCTACATACTGTTGAATTTTAGTACCTTTTAAGTTTTTTAAGTTAAAAAAATAACTCCGTGTTTTTTCGTTTATTGTTAAAAGAATACATGTGAAAGTTATTAATGATCAGAAGACTGAGCAAAATCATTTAAGTTTAGAATGTTCTAATAGGTTAAGAAATATGGGAACGTTCTTTTGCTTCCATAATAGTCCTATGTCTTAATACAAGGCTTCTTCAGAGGTTAAAGTAACCATCATTTACGTACTTTAAAAAATAGTTATAAAATTTAATAATTTTACTCTAATTTTTTGTTTGCAAATAAAAGGAGGTTTTAAACAATTCTTGTTATTGAACTAACTATAAATAAAAATAAATGGAAGCACTTTTGAGAATTATATTTATTTTATCCAGTTGTGAGTGAGAAAATATTATTTCTTTCCCCACTGATTTGGACCCAATTCTGTAACTGGATCTGCCTTTGTGGAATCTACTTGTACAGATCCGAGTGGAAAATTCATGATCTTAAGTCTTCTGTTTCATAAATGTTCTATTTTTACGTGTCTTTTGCCTCAAGCGTCCAAAGGTTTTTAGACAATGGATTGAAAATGAAAAACTGTTGTTGCACTTTTATTGTGTTTTGTAATGTTTTCTCATACTATTTACTTTGTATGGTTAGCCATGAAAGTTCGACATCAGTTAAACTAATGTTTTTATTACAGACTAAGAAATCACGTAATTGGGCACCTGACTTCCTTTGTCTACTGAAGATTGAAGTCTTACAGTAAAAGGAAAAAAATAGGAAAAAGTGACTCAGAGTTTAAAAGGCACATGGAGAGAACAACATAGGTTTCAGCAAAAATAATGCGCAACAGCCATTTTTCATTTTTCGGCCCATCGTGTCTCAGTTTTTGAGGACAATTACAGCCTGGTTGGCCTTTGTTTACTCCTCTGAGCAGCAGGACTTCAGTGATGTCTGCAGAAACACACACAACTAAGGGCTTGTCTACACTGGCACTTTACAGCGCTGCAACTTTCTCGCTCGGGGTGTGAAAAAACACTGCCCTGAGCGCTGCAAGTTTTAGCGCTGTAAAGTGCCAGTGTAGACAGTGCACCAGCAATGGGAACCGCGCCGCTCGTGGAGGTGGTTTTTACAGCGCTGGGAGAGAGCTGTACCGTGACTACACAAGCCACGTTAAAGCGCTGCTGCGGCAGCACTTTAACTTGGCCAGTGTAGACAAGCCCTAAGACTAGTGTCTTTAGTTAACAGTTGCAGCTGCAGAATGGCAGACTGTTATCATATAGATTTTTGTGTGTCAAGCCAAGACAAATTTGGGGCTAGTCTACACTAGAAGCACTACATTGGCACAACTGCACTATGCCTGGTGAAGACTGTCTATGGGAGAGAGTTCTCCTGCCAGTGTAATAAATCCATCTCCCACCGACATACCACTGTCCACAGCAGCGCTTAGGTCACCGGTGTAACTTACGTTGCTCAGGGGGGTGGCTTATTCACACCCCTTATTGACATAAGTTTTACTGATATAAGTGGTAATGTGTACAAGCTGTTGGTGTGGCAATTCATAATTAAAATAAGAACATAAGAATGGCCATACTGGGTCAGACCAAAGGTCCATCTGGCCTAGTATCCTGTCTTCCAAAGTGGCCAATGCCCCTGTGCTTCAGAGGGAATGAACAGAACAGGTAATCAAGTGATCCATCCCCTGTTGCCCATTCCCAGCTTCTGGCAAACAGAGGCTAGGGACACCATCGCTGTCCATCCAAGCTAATAGCCATTGATGGACCAATCCTCCATGAACATATCTAGTTCTTTTTTGAACCCTGTTATAGACAATACTGCATTGTTTTTCCAGAAATTGTTCTTAGAACTTTAAGGAAAGATTGTTGGTGTTCATCACTTACCAATTTCTCCCTCAAACAATGCCATCAGATGGTCTGTTCTGTAAACGTGATTTTTCTTAAAACCTCTCAGTTTAAAAAGAGAAGTGGGAAGGGAGCAAGTGAAATCATTTAGCTAGTATTATATTTTTATTAAATATTGTACTAATTTTTTTGAATCCTTAAAATCCATCAGGTTGACATTCCTGTCATAGAAATTGGCTTTTTCTTTTTGCAGTCATCTGACATGTGTTGGTTTCTTTTAGTCGCTAGACATTTTTGAAAAAACAGCTCAGAATAGATGAAAATGTCACACAAACTGCTGCCTCAGAGCTCTTCCTCCCCCCCCCCAGAAGCTCCTCAGGATTGAGAATTTAGGCTGTGTTTTTCAAAGGTGCCTAAGGGAATTGAGAATTCAGTAGTAGTTGGGGGCCTAGCTACCTTTAGATCCTTTAATCCCCACCTTAATAAACCATGACGTTTTCCCCTCAGGCTCTGATCTTGCAAACACTTAAGCACGTGCGCACCTTTACTAATGTGGCTGCTCATGAGTAAAGTCAGTCACACAAGTCCTGACGTGTTTGCAAGATAGAGGCCATATTTTGAGACTCATTAAAAAGTACGGGCTTGATTGTGGTCTTGCCCATGACAGCAGGTATTGGCTAAAGTTTTAAAATAAAGGTGTTTCATTTGGCTACATTAGTTCCTTAAATATAATTTTGCAGACATACTACCTATACAGCACTGAGCTTTTATCATCTTTCTTTTAATAATACTACTGGAAAAGGTATTTTAGACAGAGAAAAAGTTAATAGTGGATAATGCTTCTGTTAACCCCACCTCCATAACCCAAACAGATTATTTTTTGTAATAATTCTGAACAAATTTGGCAGTTATGTTTTAGAATTCGCTCATTACATGGAAATGTCTGCACCTGTATTGCTATTGTTAATTTTAAAAGTATGTAATGTATCATAAATACTTGGCTGATTCCTAGAGATCATGGAATTACTCCCAGTTCTAAACTTAGTCTGCCAAACTGACCCTCGCTTTGACACTGCCAAAAGACATCTGCGTGGAGGATTCTGTGCTTGTTGTCACCAATATGCACTCAGTAGGGCTGAAGTGTTCACAGATCTGAAGGAGTATATGTAACATAACATAATTTATAGAAGTCTAAAGTTATGCATGTTGCACACGGGTCCTATCCAATTTGGAATTTTGTTTATACTAATAGACAACAGTAATTCACAGATCATTCACAAAAATGTTTATTTTTTTTTAAATAGCTGCCATTGTCCACTCCAGATGTGTCTGGATTTCAGTGGTGATTTCTGTATATATCATGCAGAAGTACTTTGAAAATGTAGTTTGGGATTATCAAAAGTTTCTAAGGGAGTTGGGAATTTAATGGGATCCCTCAGGATCGAAGGAACAGTCATTTTAGATTATGGTATAAGATTTGAGGTGAATATGAGGTCACTATTCACATTGAGTTCTTCCATGAAAATCTCTCTTTATTAATTCTTAACTTGGTGTATTTTGGAATCATACCCAAAAGAGAAGCACTAATGCACAATTTCAGTGGACATTTTACTTGATCAAAGAGAAATCAGCAGGGTGGTTTTTCCTTCAAATGTCACTCAGGTGTTACATTTTGATCTTTGAATGGTAAAGAATTTAAAATATATTCCTTTGAATGGCTCACTTCCTGGCACCCCGGGAGCCATGCTGCTTAAAAAGATTTGTCATCAGTGTTTTACCAGGATATGTAGTAGATGTGAATAAAGGTAATACGAATGTCTTGTTGGCAGGCAGAGGCTTTCTGTCTTGTGGCATTTAAGGAGTTTGTCTAATTAGTGCAGCAGGTTTTATTATGCCACCTGAGCTGTAGCCAGGATGGATCCTTGTTTCCAGTACTGGGGAGAGACTGAATTCGGCATTCACAGCCTTGTCCTGTTCTTGTTACATTTCTGTGTTGTCAGTTGTATAGAATCATGCTTTTAACAGTCATTGTTTGTTTGACTACCTCACTTGAATAATCGTGTATTTATATAATTGATGGATTGTCATCACCAAGATGTTGTGATGTTTTGTAAATATATGTATACACACACAAGTATATACAGATACACACACATACATAAATATAATAATAATAAAGGTTTACTATGACTACCCTCTCCATTTTGGTATGTAATGCTTGAGCAGCGTAAGTACCAGAAAAATGTTTAGTGTAAAAATAGTTTATTTCACCCAAATTTAGAACCCAATGACACTTTATAATCTTAATTATAACATTTTTATAACCCAGCATCTCAATTTTTATTAAAGTATCCTGACTTGCTCAGAAGTCTTTTTTTTTAAAAGACAAATACAAATTTCAGAACTCTTTCCAAAAAATGACACTAGAATACTGACGCTAGAATACTAGTGATAAAAAATTATCACTCCAAAACATTATTATTCCAAAACAGGATGTTAGACTGTTCAGCAATTCAATTGCTATACAATTTCAGGGTATCTTTTTCATGTCGGATTTTTTTTATCCTCTAGCATCTGCCTGGAGATTGACAAATTTGTTTTCTTCATATTGCATATTGGAACACAGAAGTGAAAATTCAGGGCATGCTCCATTGAGCTGTATGAGATGGTTGTGATGCAAGCAAATTCTGGACCAAAAGGGAGAGCACCATGTACAGGGGGAATAATACTAATTTTAGTATTTTTTCACAATGATGGGAGGTGATCTGGAAAAGTTTCTATAAATCAAATTACAACATGAAGATGATATGTTGAATACGCCAAATAGAATTAGGATACTTTTCAAAATACTTAATTATTGTATTGTTTTAAAAAAAGCTTCAAGTAGCTAAAGGATGAAAATAGCAAATGTAACATTTAAATGCTTTTAGGGGAAAAAATGGTTATAACTATTTCCATATCAGAAAAAAAGGGCAAGCCTGCCAGGTAATAACAACTAACAAATCTAGTCAAATATGTAGGAATGTGTGCTGGGCAAAAGAGGCTTTTGGACCTCCAACAACATCAGGAAAGCATGGACATGCCCAATACTACTAAGGTAAAAAATAAGCAAGAAAAAAACCTTTATTTTATTTTGGGGGAGGGGGGGCAGGAGACTTTTCAGACCTTCTTTATACAACATAATTCAAAAAGGACAAATGGCCATTTCCCCCCTCTCCTCACAAATGATTTGCCTTTAAACTGGGATTTTGAAAGGATCTTGAGAGAGTTAGGCATCCAGCTCCCATTAGATTTCAATGGTAGCTGGGCATGAAAGTCAATGGGAAATGGGGGCCCTAATTCCCTTAGGCCCTTTTTGAAAATCTCAGCCTCAGTTGCTAGCTACCTTAATCATTACATCAAGCATTTTTGAAAAATATACTTTGGGATGAGATCCTCAACCCCCATGCTGATCCCTTTACACCAGGTGAGAGGACTGGAGTGGTATAAAGGGACCCTAAAAGCCGTGGTTCTAGCCATAGGAGGATTCCCCTGGTGCAGATAGCTGTATAGGCTGCCCTGTAATGACCCCTTGCAAGACCTGACATAGCATGTGTGCCAGAGTCAGGTCTGGGAGCAGGCAGGGAATGTTAGGGGCAGGGCTAGAGCATGCAGCACAGTGGAGAGTCTGGGCTGTATTGTGGTCTATCAGGCAGCCTTGGGAGGCTGACATAACATAGGTTCCCAAGACTGGCTAAGTTACACTGAAGGGCAGCCCAGGATGAGAAGGGCACAAAAAGCTAACTTAGCCCCTCCTCCTCATTGCTACAGGCACAGCTCAAAATTTTGCCTTGAGTTTTCAGTTGCAGTTCCAATGCTGAACTCTTGTCATAATGTATAACTAAACCTATAGCCATTTGTTCTGATCACTTGTGAAAAGATGCTCTAAATTGTTTCTTGTATTTTTAAAGTATATGAGCAACCAGTTGTAATGTGGTGCTTACTAATGCTTTGCAATCTCCTCCCACCACTCTTCTCAACCCTTATGTGAACACTTGTATTTGGTTTATTGATCAAATTGTCTATTCTTTAGACACCTGTGGAGCCTATCCTACAGTAAAGGAGTGGTTTGTGTACTTTGGGAATCCAATGGAGCAACCAGACCTTGTACAACCTATACCGCTTGACATCCCAGGTAGAATAAAATCTCATCTTTATATTTAACTCTGAACTGATTAATGATATTATTTGAATATTTGGTTACAAATCTGTTTAGAAAATCTTTCGTCAGATATTTGGTTGTGCAGTCAAAGAAGACTATGAAAGACCAGTTGTTAAAATGTTAGTGCTGTATCTCCAGAACTGCTTGGAATTGCACTGTGTTTAACAGTTTTAATCTCAGAATTTTATATTATACTGTATTAAATTAAAATGTCACACAGTACTTGCGAAATTGACATTTGAAACAGATGTGAACAATTATTTAAAGAGTTTCAAAGATATATTGCATTTGAGGACAAGGAAGCAAAAAGAGGCTGTTATACCAAACCATACATAAATCTAAAAATTGTCCCATTTTCAAAAAAATGTAATTGGACCTCCTATATGGTGCCTGTGAGTTTTTTCCTACTATTTGTGGCCCATACACTGTCTGCTTTCGATGTTTGCACTGCTTTGTTTCTTCTCTGTCTTTATTTTGCTTTAAGAAAAGGGACACATGCACCACCAGCATTTCAGCTATTTCATTGTGATTGTAATATTAAGAGGACTATTTTACATTTATAAAACATTTTTCATCCAAATGTTTTACACTTGATTGGTAACTACATGATTGAATATATACTAATTCATATACTACTGTATATGAATTGCCTGTCTACCACCGCAGTGCAATCACCCCTGGGATTGAATGTGACATCTTTTTAATAGCACACAGCTGCACTGTAATAGTTTAGGATGGGAAGTGAGCAATACCATATCCAGTTGCACTCTCAGAGGGCATTCAGATTGGCCAAAAGCAGTTACCTAGCTGAAATTTATCCAAAATATTTTTAGTGTAACACCTTTACCCTTATAACAAGTGTGTCAGGAGCTCAGTTTTATCCCACTCAGAATGTGGCATCCCCTAATAAAATACCAAACTTTGGTCCCAATCCTTTGCCAGTGAGCTACGTACAAAGGGACCCCTGCAGAGCTTATTACATGACTGAGGCCTATGTTGTAACAATAAAGCTGTGACAAAAATGACCAAATGCTAGTAAGTTGGCCCTTTGGTCCAATTTCGGACCTGAAATGAGCAGGTGCAATTCCCATTGACTTTAATAGGAGTTGTCTGCTTACCTCATGGATAATTTGGTCCTTAATTCTTAGTTCACATAATGGAGGGAAAAAATGCACAGCTATCATGAGTTAAGGAGGGGATTATGAGTCATTGACTAGTGTGCCATTTTTTTCTATTTGTATCATTATTTTAAAACACAGAATATTTATAATAGCTCTCCTGCCTTGCCTCTTTCTGGAATTAGCAAGTGCTCCCATGAGCTGTTTGGCACCACAAACTGCTGTTACTTTTCTGGTTGCATGTGTGTAATTGGTTGTGTTTATTTTTTCTATTTTGGTTCTTTTTAAAATAAATAGTATATAGAAATGTGCCTCTGAGCTTTCTTGACTATCACACAATCCAGTAAAGGAAATAACTGGTAAGACTACCTACCTTCCTTGATCCCTCAAGTCCTTTTAAGATGATATAAGAAGACGCCCATTAAATCTGGTGACCTTTCTATTTGTTCCAGCACCCCTAGTCCCAAATCCACATTTTCCCTGCTGCCACTGCACTCCTAAACATGCAGAATTTGAAAAGCATGTGCTACTTGTATGCCCTTCTTCTTCAAAGTATCTGGACACCTCAAAATCATGAATGTATTTTATTCTTACAACACACCTGTGAGGTAGCAAAGTATCCCTATTTTACAGGTGGATAACTGAGGCAAAGGATATTAAATGACTTGCCCAAGGCCACAAAGGAAGTTTGTAGCTGGGCTATCAACTGAACCCAGGTTTCCTGAGTCCAAATCCAGTATTCTGTCCCGGAGACTGTCCTTCCTACTCTAGGAATCTAGTGATGTAATGATTGCACATTCAAATACAGATGATAGGGAAATTCAGGAGGAGGGCAGCTGGCTGGGGTATGAGATGGATCCAGAGATGCCTAGGAGAATATGAAGCCATAGTATAAAAATCAGTTGGTCTGTCTTATACAGCTTTCACTTTATTTCCTTTGAGTATGCATTTACAGAGCACCACATCTTCACATGTTGGTTTTAAAAATTTGTTTTTAAAAGGCAGGGGGAGAGTAAAATCTTAGACCCAAATCTGTCCTGAACACTTAGTCTGAGTACTATGGTTAAATCTTCCCTTCCAGGTGGTAGAGTGGGGGAAGGACTTACATAAAATGGCAGGTGCTCTGGCTATCCCATTCACCTTTGTGTTGAGAATAAGCATGAATAATTTAAGTCCAAAATATAGTTTTAAAAGTATGTGCAACCTAAAAATGGAAGTTTATTCGTCCCTAATAACTACTAACTTACAGAGCAGACTATTACAGAAAGGGAGGATGACTTCTGGTGTTTATTTTTAGTGCTCTGTTTTCATTCCTTCAGAGAACAAATAGTTTTCTAAATTTTTTGCAGTCCATATTTGTATGACTTAAATTCTCTCATGCAGTTTTTATTTTCCACTGCATGACTGATTCACCAAATAAGGATGTCAGCAGCACATCACAGTTTTCAAATGGGAATCTTATTTGGAGATAAATGTAAAGATGATGTTATAGGAAGTTAGAATTCAAATCTGAAAATCAAAGTCAGACCAACAAAAAAGAAGAAATCTTGATAGAAGATATTATTTGAACCACAGGCATTTGTAATATGTGTGATGGGTTTTGGTCTTTTGTTTGTTTGGTTTTGGTTTTCTGCTGCAGATTCTGATAAAAATATGTATCTTTCTGGAAAATTTTATATTATATAAATATTTCATCACTTTCTCTAAAAGAAGAGTACTAAGAGATTATGGATGAAATCCTGGCCCTGTTGAAATCAGTGTGAGTTTTGCTATTGGCTTCACTACGGATAAGTTTTCACCTGTATCTTTTCAGGTTTCTTAATTTGTTGAAGTGGTTAAAGAAAAAGGTTATATTTTGACATACTTTTTAAACTTTAATCTGGATCATTGCAGATTTCAGAAATCTTAAAAAAAAAAAAAACAGGAAAAACACTACTAAAATATACTTGTTATGGGACATAAGAAAGTACGATGCCTTAAAATCTGAAAATCTTACGGCTGATAGAAAATGGAATATTAGATTATAAAATAACTGGTGTTAAGGCTTCAAGAACAATAATTTAAGATCTAGTGTGTGTGTGTGCAGGTATACAAACACATCCTTATATGACCCAGCCCTCTGAAAGAATCCCATCTGAAATTTTGGTGTGTCCCCTTCCATTTGAATGACTAGGGTATGGATTTTCCTTTACTCTCCCTCACACATCTAACAGACCAAAATTAAATTTAAACCTTAGATTACTTTTGTTTTCTTTAATTTATTGGTTAAGCAAAGATGGACATAAAAACTTAAAAGATCTATTAGACCATCTTGTCCATCCCCCATGCTATTGATGGGGATATACTAGGGTGACCAGACGTCTGGTTTTCGACCGGAACACCTGGTCGAAAAGGGATCCTGGCGGCTCCGGTCAGCACCGCTGACTGGGCCGTTGACTGTCCAGTTGGCGACGCCGCGCGGCTGGCAGGCTCCCTGCTAGCCTCTGCGCCGCACGGCTCCCTGGAAGCAGCTGGCATGTCCCCCCTCCGGCTCCTATGCGTAGGGACAGCCGTGGGGCCCCATACGTTGCCCCTACCCCAAGTGCCACCCCCGCAGTTCCATTGGCCAGGAACCATGGCCAATGGGAACTGCGTGGGCGGTGCATGCGGACGGGGCAGCACGCAGAGCCATCTCGCCGTGCCTCCACATAGGAGCCAGTGGGGGGACGTGCCGCTGCTTCTGGGAGCTGCTTGAGGTAAGCGCCGCCTGGAGCCTGCACCCCTGACTCCCTCCTGCGCCCCAACCCCCTGCCCCAGCCCTGATCCCCCTCCCACCCACTGAACCCCTTATTGCCAACCCAAAGCACCCTCCTACACCCCAAACCCCTCATCCTCAGCCCCAGCCCAGAGTCTGCACCCCCAGCCAGAGCCGTCACCACCGCCGCATGCCAACCCCCTGCCCCAGCCCAGAGTCCCCTTCTGCCCTCCGAACTCCTCAGCCCAAGCCCCCTCCTGCAGCCCAAACCCCTCATCCCTGGCCACACCCCAGAGCCCGCACCCTCATCTGGAGCCCTCACCCCCTCTTCCTAGGGTGACCAGATGTCCCGATTTTGTAGGGACAGTCCTGATTTTTGGGTCTTTTTCTTAAAGAGGCTCCTATTATTCTCCACCCCCGTCCCGATTTTTCACACTTGCTGTCTGGTCACCCTACCTCTCGCATCCCAACCCACTCCCTCAGCCTGGAGCCCCTTCCCACACTCTGAACTCCTCATTTCTGCCCCCATCCCCCACCCCAGAGCCCACACCCCCAGCTGGAGCCATCACCCCCTCCTGCACCCCAGCCCCCTGAGCCAGCCTGCTGAAAATGAGTGAGGGTGGGGAGAGTGAGTGACGGGGGTGGGGGGATGGAGTGAGCGGGAGACAAGACCTCAGAGCAGGGGCAGGGCAAGGGTGCTTGGTTTTGTGTGACTGGAAAGTTGGCAACCCTAGAATATACAAATCTGTTTAAGGAAAATGCATATATATTTAATCTATATATTCTGGCTTCCAGAAGTAATCTAGCAAACAAGATGCTGATAAAACATTTGTAACGGAGATTAGATTTGATAACAGAGAAGTGAAGTGTATTAGGAATGTACCGTTTAATGAGTTTGAAAATATCCTTATCTCCTGAAGACAGCTGATCCATTTGATGTATTCAGGGCCTGTAGTTTACTGTCACAAACATATTCTGATGCTGCTTTTCATTTTGTTGCCAAAAAATCTCAGATACTGTAGGTGAATTTAAATATAAGTCACTTCATATTGGAGGAGCCTGGATGTACTGTACTTTCATTGTTCCAATCATTGGTTACTACAGGCATATGTAATGGATATACTTGGTTTCAGAAGAGGGTATTCAAAGATTTATTTTAAAGACTCAGATTTAACAAGTATTCTGGCTTGCAGTAGTAAACCTTTAAAAGTGGCCAAGATGATTGACAGGTTAATGTTAAGCATTCCTGATAAGCAGCCTTCTAAATCCCTTCTTATAGTTGTTTCTTCATATACATGTAAAACAGCTCAAATGTTTGTTTTATATTTTTATAATTATATTTATATCATTCTTTACTATAAAGCCACATCTCAACTCTCATTTATTTATTCAGGTTGAGAAGCTGTATTTTTTTCTTTTAAACTGTGCGGCTCGTATATTGCACCTGCAGTGCTTGTACCATGTGGTGACGTGACTTAGGTTGGTGTAAATTTATACAGCAGCTTCATGTAAACCTAGAGTTTAATGACACTGAGGTGTTAATGCATTCCACCAGTTTGTGTCTGAATGCATTACTTGCTTATTATAAATCAATTATTGAAGCTCAGCCAACCAAAATAAAGACTTACTATGCATGTGAGGTTTTCTTGTTTTTTTATTCATACATGATCACATTTAAATACAACATTTATTCTAGCACATGAATTAAAAGGAAAAATTAATTTGATCAATGATCTTTTCACTTGTTGACTAAAAAGTATCTTTCTTGTTAGAAAAGTATCACTTCATAACCCTGTGGTGACCAGACCACTCATTTTGGTGATATTCTCACTCTAGGAATGCACAAGGAGTATAAGCATGAGTACTCCTAAATTTAGTTCTTCACACAATTTTATTGCATAATAAAGGAAGACTGAAAATGACAAAAATCTTGTAGAGTTATAGGGCATCTTTCTTTGATTACATAAACTTGTAATTGTTAAATCTCAGATAAGACAGTTAATTTCCCCCTGAATAATTCAGCTAGTAGCAACTGCCCAAGTAGCAATTCTGATTTTTTTTCCATTTTGTTTCTTAAATAACTTTTCCAAAAGTGAATCAAAGGATTTGTCTACATGGCACTGCAGTCCAAATTACAGGAGTGTGAATTGTAGAGCTCTCCAATATGTTGAATTCTAACTGTCCAATCTGGATTTCGCTGGCACAAACTATAAAAGGTCCCTAGTTTGTGTTGCTATAGTCCCATTTCTAACATGTTGTGCTCTAAGTGCCCCATGTAGATCCTGCTGGGACAGACTAAAAGGTACCTCGTGCACATTAACGTCGTCCTTTTTCAAATGGGACTACGTCAACACAAACTAGGTATCTTTTAGTTCACACTAGCACCGTCTACATGGGGCAGTTAGAGCATGGTATGCTCAAGTGCACTACAGTTCACACTCTTGTAATTCAGATTGTGGCACCGTGTAGATAAGCCCTTAATAAGAATATCCAGAAGTATTAGACGAAAAAGTATTTTTCTTCCATATCCAAGTAAACCTCTCTCTTTCCTCAGGAATGTATTATAGTTATTGTTAAATCTAGCAGAGAGGTAGCGTAGTCTAGTGGTTAGAACAAAGAACTGGAAATCAGGATTTCGATGTACTAATCTTGGCTTGCCATAAATTGTTGGTGAGATCTTAGGCAAGTCATTAAACTTTGCTGCATTTCAATTTACTTGTCTGTCAAATGAGGGTTATATAATAGCAAACTTCTAAGAGCATTGTGAGTTTAATTACTTGTAAAATACTTGGAGATCCTTGGATGGAAGCATTATTATTGGTTGGTAGGTTCAGTTAGAAGATAGAATTATGTTTCCTTTACAAGTACAAATAACTCATAATTCACAAGTCCCTCTTCTTCCCATCGCACATGTGGATTTTAAATTAATGATGGAATCAGCAATCTTTTACAGAGGAGATATATTGATTTTTCTGCGGAGATTTTTTCAGCATACCTGCATGCATGTACATTGTACTTGTTCAAGGGATGTATTGTGGAGGAGCCAGTCCTTAGATCTTCATTTCTGTCTCATATAACATGATTTCCATGATCACTGCAGTTGTTAAGCAGTGTTGTTTTGAAAATAGTAAAATTATTATCTAAGCTCTTGAAATAAAATTCACTTATAAAATCTTAGAAATTAGAGATGAAAGAGATTACTTTCTATTAACTGACTCTTGGAGTGTCTCTGCCTATCCAGAGGGCAGTTGCATAACTATTTCATCTTTATTTTTTCTCCCCCACAAGTTACTCTCTCTGGTTGCTCTTCTGAACTCTCTCCAGCTTGTCGACTTTTTTCTGATGCAGCGATTCCCAGAATTGGACTCAATATTCTAGGTCTCATCAATACTGTATAAAGTGACACTATCACTTCTGTTGTCTGTGATGGTATAATAGTCTTATTTTTAGCACAAATTATTATTCTTTTTGCTAATTAATGTCAAATTATTAATGTTTTCCTGAAGAGTATATATATTTTTCCTACAAAGTGATTGAAGACTGAAAAATCACCATTTATTTGGTACGGTAAAAGCAAATAACTTTGTCAAAGTTGCATGAACAGTTCTTTTTCCTGTGATTGACATCTGTTGATGTGAACCATAGTCTTGAGACTATTAAAGTAAACATTCTGGAGAGTGAGGGAGGAAAATATTTAAGGATTTGCTTTTTAACTTCTCTTTCTCTGGGCACAGTACCATTTGGTTAATGGCTTTCTTTGCTAAATAAACACGTCAGCCATCTAGATCTCAGCACCTTGACACTTTAATCGCTTGTTGCCAAGTGGCCCTAATTGTAGAATGCAGCTGCTGCTCATCATAAAGGAAGATGTGTTACCAAATGTAGCTTTGTCTGTCCAGTCTTAAAACTAGCACCTCTCTGTTTATTCAACAACAAAAGCAACATTGCTTTACAGTAGGTGTGTATCATTAATTGGGATTTTTCGGTGCAGCTGTCTAGATATCCACCTGGCATTTCACCCACAATATTATTTATTTTGACAGTGGATTAAATGTAATGTAAGTGGAGAGCTCCAAAATTCCATTGAAAATAATAGGAGTTAGGAGCCTTTGTGGATCTCCCTAGTTACCATACTGAAGAGTCCACTAAAAATGCCTCGATTGATATAACGTGATACATAATTAGTCTCATAACGCATGTGTGTTTCTTAGTAGTGACATTGTCATACTGTAGTCTGGGGGAATAAATAAGCCCTGGTGGGTTTGATTTAGCTCTGGACTATGCCACTGGACCTAATGCAGGGGGCTGACAGTAGTGGACTGCTCAAGAGGATTTGCTGTGGCAGAAGTTACCTACAACCTCTACTCTGCCAGGGGAATACCAGTGTCATTCCTAAAAGTAGGTGCTGGCCCAGAGAGGGGCATGACCACGGTTCCTAAGGACGCACTGATTTACCCCCTGGGGGACATGCTGATTCCTATCAACTCCCTGTTTCAGGTTAATACTGACCTCTCCTTGCACACTGGAGCTCTTACGGGAAGGGCAGTAGTGCAGACAAAGCCTGCTGTCCCAAGGGATGAATCCCCTTTGGCTCAGAGGTGCCTCCACTACCCGGGTATAAAAGTGTAACTCTCTTCAATGAAACTTGTTTAGATTGCAGCCCCCTTTCTCCCCCCCCCCAAAAAAACACTAAACTTTGTTACAAATGTAAATTCAGTTAATTTTCACATTTTGTTCCTTGCAAACTTAAAGAGCAGAACAAGTATTTCCTCTTAATGTTTAATTCAGTGGTTCTCAGCCCATGGGCCACTTGCGGCACAATCAGCACACAGCTGCGGCCCATGTGACATCTTCAGGTTTCATACGGTTAGTGTATATATTGTGTGGACGTGGCCCACACAACACACAGAGAGCTGCATTTGTGTCCCACAATGATAAATAGATTGAGAACCACTTGTTTAATTTAATAGGCAAAGCTTGTCTTATGTTCCTATTGCAAAGATAAAATAATGGATTTCTTTTGTAGGTGGAACACCTAGTTTGAGAACATTGTGGTTCACTAAAGGACCAGAGGTGCAAACACTACGGTATAGCATGTTTCTGGCATGCTTTCACCTTCAGGACATGGTGGAGGAGTTCCAGTTGCTGGACGCACCTGTTGCGGCTGTCTGCTGTCTGCTGATTTACCTTACCCTGCAGGTAAAGTGAATGGTTACTATGTAACCAGCACTTGCTGCTCACACTTGTGTCAATTTATCTCTCCATCTTTAGCTCAAGCATAGTTGATTACATTAATAGTACTAAATTACAGTATTTTTTATTACTCCAGTTAACTCGTGTCATCCTGTCTGAGAAAATACGGTTTCCTAAATTATACATCTTAATTTTTGAATGCCTCTGGCAAAAGACCTTTGCGCATCCTAACAAAAAATAACTAAAAATGTAATCTTAGGATTTTCCCCCTATACCTAGCTCTATTTGCAAATTATGTCTCTTCTTTTTGTGTTTCTTTCATGTCATGATATTTGAAAAAAGGAAAAAAAAAAAACAAAAAACCTTAACAGCGACTATCTGTTTCTATGGCTACTCTAGGCCTTCTCATCAGCTCCCATGACTTCTTCACACCACCCCTTGTCAGCTCCCCCAGTTCAAAGCCAGGATGAATGGCCAAGCAATTCTCACATGCAAATAAAATTCTTATCTGACTGTAATAAGAAGTGATGTACGTATTTCTGCTGTTACTCTAAAATATTTGCTGCTTATGTACCTAAAACAATGAAAACCAAAAGAAATTTAGAACTGAATATATGAATTCATTGTTTCCATTTCTAAGAGATTTTTAACACATTCTTCACAATTTTAGTCACCTTTTAAAATAGTGAACTCACAAATATATCTTGCTTTATTAGTGCAACAAGAAAATATTGGCTTAATCTAATTTGATTAGATTTTCTGTTATTTCCTGTTACTGTGAACTCTCTTTTGATTAAAATATAATTTGTTTTCTCTGACTTTCATTTTCTTAGCAGTGGGCTTTTATTTGTATGTGAAAATAGGATCTTCCTAATTTTCTTGTACTCTCCTCAGCCACATGAATTAACCCAAACTAAGATTTCTTCACTTGGAAAGAACATGTGGGAATTATACAAATGTGTGCCATAGCCACTTTCCCCCTCCCTTTAACTGGTTGCATTTACAGTACAGATTCTTAATGAGAAAGTACAAAGGCACATGCTTAAGTGCTTTGCTGAATTGGGGCTGACCTGATTTTGACTGTGTTAACTATGTATCACTCTATCCTGGATACCCTTCATACATTGCATACTAATATCCGTAGGTTTTTTTTTGGGTAGGACTAAGGGACAGGATAGCAAAATAATCTCTGAAGAAACTTAGGCTCCCCTTCCTCTTGGTCAGGAAACACAATTTTTAAAAAAAATCCTGTGTCACAATTTTGCTATTAACTGCACCTTTGACCCCCCCACCTCTGGGTCTTCTCTGAGGGCAGCCTCTTTAGGTGTCCAGGTTCCAGCTGTTCACCTCTTTTGGGCAGAGACCTGTGTCTCCTTCCCTCCAGACTGAAGGTTTAGGCTTATAGTCCCTCTGCACCTCACTGTGGTTTCCCCACCAGGTCTAACTGAGGCCTGGCACCTCTGGTTAACCTCTCTCCAGGGGCTATAACAGTATATACAGTTTATCAAAAAACCTTAATGAAGCAAGCACATTTATTCTTAAAGTAAAAGTATTACAGAGAAAACAAAAAAAAAATGTTCCCATGCACACGCTAAAAGCTTATCAGAGGTCATTCGTCATTTATGGGGCCCTACTAGACCAAAGTCTTTCCAACCCTTCTCTAAAGGTTGGGGCCCTTGATTCGGGGGGCCTGTCCATTTGCTGGATCAGAAAGAAGCCCTGAGTCAGTGTTAACCCAGCTTTTTATCCAAAAGTCTTTTCTTTGTCTGATGGTCTCTAGGCAGTTCAGTTTGAATCAGTATATGTGAACCTCCCCAGGTGGTGGTATCTCTCTGGAGGTGTTACAACCTGAGTGATTTGTCTTAATCACATCCCGGTGTTTTTGGTTTCTGGAGAAGTTGTAACCTTCTCCTCGTAGTAGCATACACATACAATCCCTAACTCACAGTGATACGTAAACTCAATATAATATTGTGTCCCACTGGGTTTGCAATATCTGTCACATCTCCCTTATAACGTGGTTTGTGTAACAGGGCTGCTTGACCAGCATCCTAGGGAAACACATGGACTTATTCCTTGGATGGCGTTTCTGCCATTACCTTGCCTAATTTCATTTTTCAACTATTCATATAATAAACATTCTGCTAACAAGCCAGTATACATCATTCATAAATCTGTACAGTCATTTCACAACAATACCATATATTTTCTTTCTTTGGAACCCATGGGGCTGTACTATAGGTGGAACTCTCTCACACACCTTTTTACCTCTGTCACCCCAAAACCTGGTCCTCCCACTCCCACCTCCTATCTGGTTTCTAGGGAGTTCTTGTGGTGTGTCCTTTTGTCTCCCAAGTAGGGTGACCAGATGTCCCGATTTTATAGGGACAGTCCCGATTTTTGGGTCTTTATCTTTTACAGACTCCTGTTACCCCCCACCCCTGTCCCGATTTTTCACATTTGCTGTCTGGTCACCCTACTCCCAAGGGTGGGACAAAGATGGGTGACCTGGTGGTGAGTGGACATTCTCCACCCCCCTTTGGAATATTCCAGGAAGCAACTCTTTGGCTAGAAGGGAGAAATAAAGCAGGGCTGGCTCCCTGTGAAGCAGCTCATGCACTGTTTTTAACAGCTGAGGGGTCAGGCAAGGGAGATTTTTCAAACCTCCCCCGTTCCCTGCCCCACCTCCTTGGAGGTCAGGACCTGGGGATCCCTTTGGCTTGACTTCAACTTCTATGACAAGAGGGGAAAGAGTATTGATGCCCCACCCAGCTGCATTGGCTTTTTGATCCCCACACACTGAGTCAAGGTGAACAGCAGTTCTTCTCCCCTCCTTTTCCCCACCCCCCAACCAGGCTCAGTGTCATTTACATTTTCACAAACCATCAGGCAGTCATAGACTGGGGAGGGAGGGGAGAGGTTCCCCCTTTTCCTGGCTGTAGTTACTTCCATCATCCCCCAAGTACGCTTTACTTGGGCATTTCCCATGTCTGGATGGGTGTCATAGATTAGCCAGTGTATTGCAGCTGGCTCAGTGGTCTCACTTTTGGCTGGAGACCCTGCACATGCAGTGTACTGCCTCTGGTTCGTTGATAAGGGTGGGCAGAGAGCGTATTTCCCTGGCCTGGGCATCAGGACTCAGTTTCCCTTCAGGTCAGTAGGACTCCTTGCTCCCCTGGAGCAAGAGGTTGTCTCAATTCCCCCTCCCCGCCTTCCTTCAGCCCCAGGTATTTGAGTTGCATATGCTGGGGAGGTATCTTGATCTTCACAGGGTTTCCTCTCCAATACTCCAAAACCCCTTCTCCCTGTCAGCTACTCCATTTGCATTTTGGCTCACACAGTCCCTGAGATGTTTGGAGCTAATTGAGTGGGTCTGAGTCAGCCTTTCTGCTTTTAAATCCAAAATATCATTCCCTAAAAAAAAAAGAAATAGAATGTCTGCTAAGACACCTACAGCTAACACCCAGACCCTTCCGGGTCTGTATAGATCTCTGTGCTGTAGGTAGAGTGAAGGCTTTTACACTGGGAAGGTAACTTTTACCTGGATTTGGCACCTTGCAAGCATTTGATTGAGTTTCACAATGTGAGGTTTATCTATAGCAGGGGTGGGCAAACCTTTTGGGCCGAGGGCCACATCTAGGTGGGGAAATTTTATGCAGGGCCTGGGCAGGGGGTTGGAGTGCGGGAGGGAATGTGAGATGTGGGAGGAGGTGCGGTGTGCAGGAAGGGGCTCAGGGCAGGGAGTTGGGGTGCAGAAGGGGTGCGGGGCGTACGAAGTGGCTCAGGGCAGGGATTTGGGGTGCAGGAGGGGTGCAAGGTGCAGGCAGGGGGCTTAGGGCAGGGAGTTGGGGGGCGGGGTGCAGGCAAGGTTCAGGCTCCGACCCGGCACCGCTTACCTAAAGCGGCTCCGGGGTGGCAGCCACGCTCACCTGGGCCAGCTCCCTGCCTGCCTGCCCTGTTTCCGGCCCTGCGCCGCTCCAGGAAGCGCTGTGGCCCCTGGGGGCGGAGGGCTCCTCGTGCGCTGCCCTTGCCGCCCCTCCAGGTACCTCCCCCAAAGCTCCCATTGGCCGCGGTTCCCCGTTCCCAGCCAATGGGAGCTGCAGGGAGTGGTGCCTGGAGGCAAGGGTAACACACAAAGCCCTCTGCCCCTCCGCCTGGGGGCCGCAGGGATGTGGAGCCGGTCACTTCTGAGAGCGGCGCGGGGCTCACAGCGCCACTGGGGGCAATCCTGCAGGTCGGATCCAAAGCCCTGATGGGCCGGATCCAGCCCGCAGTTTGCCCACCCCGATCTATAGTCTTCACAGTCCCAGTATCTCCATCCACTGAATGTTTCGCCATTAACTGTCACCTTCTGCTCCCACTGGGGATCAGATGGATCTGCACCCATGACGGTTCAGTATAACACCTTGACCTATGTGTTTTAAGGCATATAACTGCTTAGAAGTTGTTTTTAGTTATATTTGAAAGTTAATTTTAAAGAGAGAAAAAAAGATACCAGTTTCCCAACTGTATCTCCCCAATGCCTGCAGCAAGAAAGGCAACAGAAGGAAATTGCTTATGGTCACCTGTGCCTTTGTTCATGCTTGTAACTTTAACTTTTGTAAGCACCAGCATATGGATTGACTGACTGGCTTTCTTAATATTTATTTTTCATGTATTTAATGAAAACTTTAAGAAAGCTGTTTTAAGCAAGAGCAAAAAGAATCTGTCAAAGACTAAAGCTTCACTGCATAAATCAACAGTGTAACGGTCCACTCAGATACCCCAAGACAACTTTCTTCAATACTGGGGGGAGGGGGAACCCTCCGATTGCACGCCCCTCATTGTCACCTACCACCCCACCTTGGAACTCATATGGGGTATCATTAAACAATTAATACCCATGCTCTATGGGCACCACATGCTGAAATAAAACTTTCTCAAATCTCCTCTTCTGGCATTCAAACAATCCCCTAACATGTTGACATGTTCATCATCAGAAGCAAGCTCCGCACAGACCAGGCCACACCAACTCAAATTGGCCCAGACCCTGCCAGAACAACTGTCAATAGGTTTTGTATCTATCTCCATTGCTATGGTGATCTGTACCCCTCACCACATACCTTTCAAGATCCATGGGTCCTACACATACCTATCACAACGTGTGGTGTACGTCATCCAGTGCACTTAATGCCCCAGTAACAACAGTGTGGGTGAAATGAGATGACCATTACACTCTCAAATGAAGTCACACACAAAAATGATTATTGACTGTCAAGGCTGATTCCCCACTCTGGCACTTCAAGAGCAGAAGGTGGGAGCCCATAAAGATTCTAAAAATTAATACTGGCCACTCCAGGCTTGTATTAAACTCCCAAGGTTACAGCTTCTCTCTGACCTTGGACGGGTAGATGCTGCCACCACCCAAATGCAAAAATTCTTATATAACGCAGTAAAGCAGTGCTCCGGGAGGGTGGGGGGTGCTGCGCACTCTGGCGGATCAAAGCAAGTTCGATATAACGCGGTTTCATCTATAAAGCGGTAAGATTTTTTGGCTCCCAAGGACAGCGTTATATCGAGGTAGAGGTGTACAAGGATTAAGCATCAAGAAGAGCTTTCTTGAGGTCCAGCTTAAAGGTTACAAGCAAAACAAAAGCACCGGGGGTTAGCACAGAGGAGTCCAGAGCCATAAAGAAATAAAAAGAGATAAACCTAATTGTGTCTTCCTAGACATTTCCTGATATACTTACATATCTGAGGTTTCAAATGAGTAGTTTCTAGGTATGATACCTGGCCCCAAGCTTCTTCCAACATAGATGTTGCCCTGTTCGGCTCTCCCCGGGAGAACACCCACAGACATATAAAAGGGGAATCTTGTTTTAATCCTTTACAGGTAGAGCAATTAGAGAACAGCTACTAAGAGGGATTTTAGCTGCTGGCTGGCTGGATGTCCGTAAAAGGGAGCAACCTCTCCCCCCCCCCCCTTCATTTATCACACAGACAGAAACACCATATCACTTGTGGTGAACATGGTTCTCAGAACATTCACTCCTTATCTGACCGCTCAGTCCTCATCCTCAAAGAAAATCTGCACAACACCTTCAAAAGACAAGCCTGGGAATTTAAATTCATAACTTTGCTAGACACTAAAAATCATGGACTCAATAAAGACACTGGATTTAAGGCTCATTACAACAATCTGTAATCCACTAACCCCCCTCATTTGTCCTATGACTGCAGAGGTGTTAACCGCCCATTTCATCTTGAATGGTTTATTGCAACATGTATTAACTCATTATGCTAAACAATCTGTTCCACCTAGCATTTAGCTGTGACACTAGTACCTTTCCCAAATCTGAAGCAGAGTTCTGCGTAAACTCAAAAGTTTGTCTCTTTCACCAACAAAAGTTGGCCCAATAAAAGATGATATCTGATCCACCTTGTCTCTCTAAATCAACAGTACTAATTTAGAAAACAAAGTGCAGCACTCCTCTGTGTGTGAACACCAATTAAACGTCTCTGAATTAAGAATAAAATGTTAAAAAATAAAGATCCAAGTGATACATCTACTCTTAAAAATCTGAATAGGACAAATGAGATTAAGTCATGAACAGTCTTTGGGGTAGGTGAAGCCAGACTTAGTTTTGAGGCGATTAAGAAATTATAAATGCTCTGATACTGGGTGTGTGATAAATGCTTGATCAAATCAGGAGGAAATGCTAAATAAAGTGTTTCTTAGAAATGAGTATTTTGACATTTGAATAAGCTCTTAAGTTCTTTGGCTGATTGTGTGTATCACAATAAAAAATACAGCCACCAAAAAGCAAAATAGAGAGGTTTATTGAGGGGGGGCTCCTTTTTTTAGAACAAAATTAATAAATGTTCTGTAGTTAAAAATCACTCTTTTTGTTGGCTGCACATAATAGAGTTTTCAGGTTTAGTAATTTTCCCTTGCTGCTATTTACACAAAGGTATCACCTGCCTTGAAAATAAAAATAGGGGAGGGTGAATTTGGGGTTGGTAAGATTATCATCAGATTTTAGCAGCCAATCCATAACTTACGCTTGAGTGGAGTTAATGAATGGCAGGAGTACTTTGCAATGTTACACTATTCTGATATCTATTACCCAATCCTGCTTTGCACGAGGTTTAAAAGACCTTCCAAAGAAAGAGGGTTTTGAATGGGGAAAGGGGGGTTCAACAGAAGTCCCTAATGCAAAGTCTTCCAGATTTATGATGGTGTCATTTTTATCGAGGGTGGGTGGATTAAACATTTTTTATCATCTAAGAAGAGTAAATGAAGTTACAGTAGAAGACTTCTCTCTGTGTTTCTCCTCTTCCCTGGTTCTTTCCCATTGACCTATCTGCCCTTTTCCCCCTCCTGCACTTCTCTCTGAAATTTAATAAAACAGTATTAATTCCATAAACAAACTCTTTGTTTAAAATGGATCGTGGTTGGATAAGTGTAACGTCCCCCTCCCCCAAAGAAAACCCTTAAAAGCAAGGAAATGCCAAATTATGGAATACCTCTTAACTTTACCTGAACCTCTAATCAGCATGTTTGCACTGACAATGCAGGTTCCATATATTCACAGAAAACTTCCTTCTGTTTCCAGCTGATAAGGAGAAACATTGTACATACCACATGGATCTCCTTCACAGTATAATCAAAATCTTATTACAACCTCAACAATATTAGCAAATATTCAGCATTGACATATATGCACAGGTTAAGTCTGCATTCTTTTGGGAGAGAAGTAGGAGATAATAACTTAGTTGGATCCATGCTGCAGAAAGAGCACAGGGAGTGTGGGGGAGCAGTTGCTGGTGCAAAACCATAGGGCTTCCACACAGATGGTCCTTTGCCTCTGTCAGATTCCAGAGACCCATGGATTTCAGGGAGTCACACCATCAGCTTCTTCCAGGGGGGGCAGACCCCACCTCTCCTTCCCTTATAGAAACATCTGATGAAAACAACTAGATGAAACTCAGAGTTTTCCTCTATTGTTTGGGTTGTTTTTCATAAGAGGGTGATTTTCCCCAATTTTCTTAAAAAATTTAAATTCCTTCCACAAAAAAAATCCAACCCTGCCCCTCCCTCCCCACCAAAAAAACAACCAAGGATTAATCTAACCTGGAAATTTACTTTGAAGTAAGAAATTTTTGTTCTAAATTATCTTGTCATTTTTACTGACACACCCATTTTTTAAAGATGTAGCTAATTTTTTATATCCTTCTTCTGATGGTCAGTAGAGCATTTGTACTGAAGATAAATCTTCATACCCGTCAACTATGCTGGTTCAATTAGTCTTCATTTTGGGATCCTAGTGGTAGAGTGATTTTGTACTGTAAAGATATTTTATATCTCTGAAGTAGCATCATTATTGGAACACTTTTGGTATTGTGGTTACTGGTAGATATCCTGTTGGTACTACTTATCAAGGTCCTAAAAGAAAAAGAAGAGGGAGAATGTGAAAGTTAGCTTTTGGGTAGAGTTGTGGAGAGTGGAGATAATACAAAGCTACACAAATGGAGTTGTGAAATTAAGTACCGTGTTCTTTTTCTTTATCTAAATTCTGGTTGTTGGAATGTCACTCCTTCACCACTGCCCTACTCATTTTGTGTGTATGTGTTTACACAGTGATAAAGACCAATTTGCAGAATGGTTTTTCTTCCATAGCTCACAGCTCAGATTTTTTTTATCTCTGTTTCAGGTGGACAGTCTCTCTCTGGAGGACTTGAATGCATTTGTGGCTCACACTCTGTGCCTTCAGGGGAAGTCAGCTGCTCAGCTAGCAGGTTTGCAGGTAAAGACATGACTGATCTGCTAGCATAATGCTGATAACCAGGGTAAACAAAGTGTGGTTTTCTTTTTGAGCATTCTTCTCTTACAGTTACTCACTCAAGGGTTGGGAATTGAGTGTCAGTGTAACATTTACAGGCATTTCATTTTCTATAATTTGTCGGTTCATTTGTGTTCATTAATGACATACAGTGTTAAATGTAAAAGGGCATTTTCTAGAGATTTGAAACCAGGACTGGGCATTTGAAGATCTAGATTTTGTTCCTAGCTCTGCCACTGATTTGCCATGTGATCTTAGGCAAATGACTTAACCTCTTTTAGTTTACCCATCTTAGGCCTTGTCTACACTACAGAGTTTTGTCAACAAAAATTATATCGACACTCAAAAAGCGCTGTAATAAAAATTGGTAATGCATGTTCACACTCACTCCCTCTGTCAGCAGAGCATGTCCACACTTAGGGTACGTCTATACTTACCTCCGGGTCCGGCGGTAAGCAATCGATCTTCTGGGTTCGATTTATCGCGTCTTGTCTAGACGCGATAAATCGATCCCGGATTGATCCCGGAAGTGCTCGCCGTCGACGCCGGTACTCCTGCTCTGCGAGAGGAGTATGCAGAGTCGACGGGGGACCCTGCTTGCCGCGTCTGGACCCGCGGTAAGTTCAAACTAAGGTACTTCGACTTCAGCTACGTTATTCACGTAGCTGAAGTTGTGTATCTTAGTTTGAAGTGCGGGGTTAGTGTGGACCAGGCCTTAGGGCACTAGCATCAACAGTGTGAGCAGTTCACTGTGGGTACCTATCCCACAGTCCTGCTTGACACCTTCTGTCGCTAGGTGTTGTGGGAAGGCGGAGCAGATCGTGGCACATCTTGCGACAGGGCTGAATGTCCCATGATGCATTGCTTTCTGTCTCAGCATTCCATGGGCTTCTGGCTTTCTTTCATGGCGTTTTCGACGTTCCTTCTTTGCTGTGCATGCTGGCATCTTTGTGAGAAGGGATGGATCCTGCACTGCTCTGATAACTGTCATGAGGACATCGTGGATGATAGCGCAGTTAATCACGAAGTTCCTAACTGAAGAAGACTCCCAGTTGCCTGACAGGCTGTGTGATATGGATAGGAGCAACTTTCAATTGCTTTTGGCATTCACAGAACAGCTGCAGAGAGTGGACCATCGCTGTTGGGCTCGGGAAACAAGCACTGAATGGTGAGATTGTATCGTCATGCAGGTTACAGGAATACATCAATAAGAAGGGGTACTTCTCCATGGTGTTGCAGGCGCTTATGGGTCACCGTAGGCGTTTCACTGACATCAACGCGGGATGGTCCAGGAAGGTGCATGATGCACGTATCTTCAGGAACACTGGCCTATATAGAAAGCTACAAGCGGGGACTTTCTTTCCAGACCAGAAGATTACAGTGGGGGATATTGAAATGCACATAGTGATCCTGGGAGACCGGGCATACCCCTTATAGCTGTGGCTCATGAAAGCTTACACTGGAAACCTGGACAGCACTAAGGAGCTGTTCAACAACAGGCTGAGTAGGTGCTGGATGACAGTGGAAAATGCCTTTGGCAGATTAAAGGCGCGCTGGCGATGCCTTTATGGCAGGTTAGACCTCAGTGAGGATAATATTCCCATGGTCATAGGCACATGTTGTACATTGCGTAATCTCTTGGTGGGCGGGGGGATGTTCCTGAAGGCCACATCTGCCAAAGCAGAAGGAACAATTCACAGAAGCATGATTATTAAATTAATGCACAGCATTGAAACATTTCAGTAAAATACACCTCTGGTAACATAACAATCACTTTCTCACTGAGCCTTGGAAAGCACACATCTCTGCGAACACCCAAAGCATGGTGAGTGTTGGCTGGGGTGGGGGGCGCTCTACGTGGGGAAAAGAGCACTCTGCAAGGGTTGCAGTGCAACCAACTAGGGGGAAAAAATTTAAAATTCTCCCACACTTTTCCACAGGCAGGGTCATTGTAGCAGATATCTCACTTCTGAGGTAAGCAGGGAAGCGAGGGTACATCTACTACATGCTTGTTGTTTCTGCTCTGGTCCCTATGCTACTCACCTCTATGCCGCTTTGGTACCTGCACAAGTGATTGCTGAATGGTGCGGGAAAGTTTCTTACAATGAGGGGAGGAACAAGGCAGCTCTGCCAATGAACCTTCGGCAGAGGATTACCAAGTATCTCCAGGAAACTTTCCTAGAGATCTCTCTGGAGGATTCCAGTGAGATTTGGCGTGCATCAACACCTTGTTCTGCCGTACTGATTAGCTTCACAGGAAAATGTTCAGCACACAGAAACACAGCCAGCCTTGTACCTTTCTATACCCTGAACCCATCTCCGCGCTACACAAACCACAGCCAGGCATCTCCTCTCCTACTTCTTGCTCACTGGAGAACAACTGCTGAGACTAGCTAGACACCTCTGGAGTGGTGAACAGTTCCTGGATGCCTGCCCCACCGGGTGACCCCGCTGGGAGCTCCACATCGTCGTCTAACTCCACCTCTTCATCAATGACTTCATCCTCCGGATTAGGTCCTTTTTCTGCTGCCTCCAGGCCTGCCAAAGTATCTACAGGGCTCTTGGTGGTGGAGGTGGGTCGCTACCAAGGATAGTATCCGGCTCCTTATAAAATTGGCATGTCTTAGGTGCAGCACTGGAGTGACAGTTTGCCTCCCTCACCTTATGGTACATCTGCCTTAGCTCCTTTATTTTTGCTCTGCACTGCAGCATGTCCCAATCACAGCCCTTTTTGCACAAGCCTCGAGAAATCTACCTGTAGGTATCAAAATTCCTACGGCTCAAGCATAGCTGGGACTGCACAGCCTCCTCTCCCCATATACTTAGCAGCTCCGCAGTGGTCCAAGCGGGAGAGCGTTTGCACCAATAACTTGCCGTGGTCACCTGGGAAGATGCGATGAAACCTCTCCATGCCGAGCAAACAGGAAATGGAATTTCAAAAATTCCCAAGGCTTCTAAAGGGGAGGGGTGGATGGTTGTTTACCTGGCTGCAGGGCAGTGGAGTTCAAACTGCTGACCAGAGTGGTCACAAGTGGCATTGTGGGACACCTGAAGGCCAATTAAAGCGATAAAATCAAGCATGGTGTCTACATTGGCACTTTGTCAACAAAAATTGTGTGCAAAAAGCCTTATGTCTCTTGTCGGGGTAGTTTTCTTTTGTCGCCAAAACAGGGCGTTTTTGCTGCCAAAAGTCGCATTGCAGTGTGTACGCATCCACTGTTTTTATGACAAAAAACTTTGTAGTATAGACAAGGCCTAAAAGATAGTGCTAATACATATCTGTTTCACATGAATGTTGCAAGGGTACTGTAATTAAATAACAATGGTAAAATAGTTGGAGATTATTGGATGAAAGGGTTAGGGTTAGGGTGCCAAGTACCATCATAGCCAGTGTTGCAGTTAAGATTGAATTGTTTCCATAATAGTCCCACGTTTCCAGTTGCTCATAGCTGTCTCAAAAAAGTTCCTTTCAGGTTGAAATTTTCCATGCTAGGTCTAAATATAAAGATGAATTTGGTTGACTAGTGTAGGAGGAGGGGTGAACACATGCGGTCAGTTGCAGGATTGGGGGCCTTTGTATGGAATTTTGAAAAAAATCAGCTGAGCTTTTATGAGATACCTGAGATGAAAAATAAAATCACTATTCCCATAAGTTGCAGTCAGAAATAACTAAGTTCTCTTTCTATACTTTGAATTGGGGATGGTAGTGTCTATTCTATTTCAGATCATGTTAGACAGAAAATTGTTTCATTCCACATGCCATGTTAAAAATTTATTTTTTTAATATTTAAAGGAAATGTTTGAATGCACATTCCTGTCTAACAAGAGAGTCTGTTTTTCTGAGAACTATAACACATTTGCGAATACAAATTGTATGAAAGACACAGTACAAAATAATGCATTGTTACACCATTTGTACTAAAGTGTTAGCCTACTTGTAAAGAATCACATGTTGTTTTACATTTTCCAGTGTTGTAAAGACCCTCATTTGGGATCCAATAGTGCAGTATCTAAGGGAAACAGGACAGTGTTTGAGGTGTTGTGGAATCCTTTAGACACAAGTTCTGTTTTTGTGATTTGTGGGCAGGGCCTTTACTGTAATCAGAAAAATCCACAGAAATGCTTTAAAGTACTTGTTTGACTTTATTAGTTAAAATTTGGAAGAGAGAATGAAAGTATAAACTAACACTGAAAATATGTCCTGCAATGATTGATTTTTTTATTCAAATCTGCCTGAGATGTACTAATACTATATGGAGATATACCTATCTCATAGAGCTGGAAGGGACCCTGAAAGGTCATCGAGTCCAGCCCCCTGCCTTCACTAGCAGGACCAAGTACTGATTTTGCCACAGCTCCCTAGGCAGCCCCCTCTAGGATTGAACTCACAACCCTGGGTTTAGCAGGCCGATACTCAAACCACTGAGCTATCCCTCCCTGGAGTGTGTCTGTATGCAACACTTAACCAATGGTAGATGAAGTACTGAGGTCAAATTGTATATTATTAGCAGAGCAATAGCAGTTCCTATAGTTAAGATTTCCTAATATTTATAGAGGTGACCATCAGGATCAGAGCCCTGTTATGCTAAGCACTACAAACATATGAAGTATGGGTTATAGTCTAGAATTTTGTGTTGAAATACTGGTTTGATATCCTGTGGTAGGGTGATCACACAGGAAAAACAGTCAGTCATATACAGTATACATTGCAAGGAACTGGATGGTAAACGTATGGATTTTCAGGTTCCTTTCTCAGCTGTGCCACTGATTACTTGTGCCATTTCTGTATCGTATCAACCATGGCTTGTCTTCACTTTCAAGGCCCTTCATAGCCTGTCTCCACTCTGCCTATCATCTCTCATTTAGTAGTGAAAGGCCTCCAGTTGGTCAGTTGGCCTGTGATGCCAGCCTCTATCACCCTCTTGTTAAATTTTCAAACAAGCACCATTGTGCTCTCTACAGTGCTGTCCCTTATGCTTGGGAGGGTACTCCCTGTAAACATCTGCAAAGCCAGTTCATTGTTCTCCTTCAGATCCCTCCTTTAAACTCCTTTGCAGTGATGTCTACAAAAAAATTGACAGAAGTTAGACTGCTGGTTTGTTAAGACCACAGCTTATCTTGCTGACCAATATTATCTCATTGTTTTCTTGTACTAGTCTGTCTATCCATCTGTTGTTTCTCATATTGTACTTAAACTGTAAGCTTTTTGGTGCAGGGACCATCCTTTTGTTCATTGTTTTTACAGCATCTTGCTCATGATGGTGTCCTGGTTCACGACTGGGGCTTATAGACCCTATGGTAACAGAAATAGTAAATAATAATTTTGTGCAAGTCATTTAATCTCTCCATGCCTCAGCTTCCCTATTTGCAAAATGATTGTCACAATATTTATTTAACTCACATGGGTATTGTTAAATTTAATTAATAAATGTTTGTAAAGTGCTTTGAGATCCTTCAGTAAAAGGCATATAGACATGCAAAGTATTATTAATACTTATATTTATGGCAAAAGACCTTAATGAATAACTGAGTTTTGGAGACTCAAGTGAGCTGTTAAGAATCAAATCAATAACACTTATGAAACTTGTAACCTGGATTCACTGAGACATTCTTTATAAAAGCAAATAGGTAACTTTTATTTTTTCTCATATTTTTCAATCAACATGTATAAAAACAGTTTACCAGACGTTAACCTTTGATATATTGTAATGGAGTAACATGAATTATGCCTCTTTCATATGTGAGATACAAGGTGGGTGAGGTAATATCTTTTATGGGACCAGCTTCTGTTGGTGAAGGAGGCATGCATTTGAGCTACACAGACCTCTTCTTCAGGTCTCTTTCATATGTGATAATGTAAGAACTTTAAAGCTAATTGCAAAGAATTTTAAAGGTACTTGATGTTGTAACATGCCCTGTGGCACAGTCAGAGTATTTGTGTCTATTATTTTCTAATCACTCTGGAGTTTGGGTTTTATTTAGAGGTAAACAGGGTGTGTCTTGGGTCTTCCTATTTAGGAGGTTTGGATACAGATAAAATGCAAGGGGAGGAGGCATGTGAGTGGGCGGAGCCTTATTCCAGATCCTGATAATCTGTTCACACCCCTGTGGAATGCTTTGTTACTTTGAACAGGCCAGGGCACACTTTTGAAAACGCCTTCTCTTGATAACAAAGTAAATGAGCCACTTGTGTGTAGTGTGCCTTGTGTCATTGCCCATTGATCACTGGTGTATTTGAGTTGGAATTCCAAAAATGCTCAGTTTGCCCTGTATCCTGTCATTATTTGTCTGTCCTAACTGCTGAAGTCCAGACTTTTAAAAATTCATTTCTGCTGAGTTCATCAAGGAATTGTTGTATTGTAGAGCAAACGTTAAATTTGCATAACATAAGAGAGAACGCATACAATGAGTTAAAAGCAGTGTGGCTCCTAGCAAAAATAAAGCATTTCTTCCCATGTAGAAATCCTATTACATATAGTATAGTACTTAACATTTGGAATTTTGATGTGCTCTGAAGCCTAATATTATCTATCACAGTCATTCAATAAAAACATAAAGCAAATAGAGCATGAACATAAAGTGTTGACTTTTTTATGTTTATAGGGATGCTTAGGAGTACTTTTATGTACTTTTGTAAATTGCTCTCACATTACTTCTGTTTGAATTAGATGTTACTTTGTGTGAGCAGTTTAATCTTTTGGGACAAATACTGCTCTTGGATGTTGTACATGGCTCCCATTGTGGTCAGGACACAGGGAAGAATTTTGTCATTTTGCTATGGAACCACACAGTGCAGCTGCACAGTTCTATTCTGATGTTTGGAGCCATGACTGAGACCATATTAATTCCTACAGAGACTGACCATGGGGCGAGTTTATAAATGTATTGTCTTATGCTCCTACAAGTGTACTTAAAAATATATACCGGCTCAGTAACAAGTCAGATCTATGTCCCAATTCCTTCTTTTCTTTCCCTTCCCCCATCTTCATACAGCAGGGGTTCTCAAACTGGGGGTTGGGACCCCTTAGAGGGTCATGAGGTTTTACATGGGGGGTTGTGAGCTGTCAGCCTCCACCCCAAACCCCACTTTGCCTCCAGCATTTATAATGGTGTTAAATATATAAACAAGTGTTTTTAATTTATAAGGAGGGGGGTCACACTCAGAGGCTTGCTATGTGAAAGGGGTCACCAGTACAATAGTTTAAGACCACTGTCATACAGAGAATGGTGTGTTACAAACATTGTTCCACTGTGAGAGGCACCCTCTGCTCAAAATAAGAGGGGTCTGGAATTTTCATCTGGAACTTGATTATGGAAGAGTTTTCGCTTCCCTTGGGAACTGCAGAGCTGAACAGAATCTGGAAAACCCTGCCAACTCTGAGGTCTGGTGTACACTAGGAAATTAGAGAAGTATAACTACATTGCTCAGAGTGTGAAAAATCCACACCCTGGACCGACTCAATTAAGCTGACCTAACTCCCAGTGTAAACAGAGCTAAATCTACAGGACAGTTCTCCTATTAACCTAGCTACCGCCTCTCGGGGAGGTGGATTATCTATGCCAACGGGAGAACCCCTCCCATCAGCATCGGTAGCATCTTCACTGAAGCACTACAGCAGCACAGCTACAGTGGTGCTGCTGTGCCACTGCAGCGTTTAAGTGTAGACAGGCCCTGAGCATTGTGACATTGAAATTAAATTTTTCTCCTACATATGTGAGTCCTTAACCAGTAGCCTTGCTGTTAGACAAATGGCTGAAGTCTTGAGCACTAATGATATACAGTCCTCCTTTATTAGCTGCTACCATATACAAATATGTTGTCTTGCATGTTTAAATCCTTGCCAGACTAATAGCCAATTAATAGTTCTCATGTAGCATTTTAAAACAATGTCATTTTTCCCTAATCTTGTGCTGGACTTGGACTTTTCCTAAATTGAAAGCTGCTGGAATGTTCCTCCATTTCTTCTAGCATCCTTAGGCTCTGCATATTCCTGTTTGTGGGATGCATCAGCCATTGCAGCTCAAATGATGTGACCTTCTCATAGCAGTGCCTGTTCGAGTACTTACTCATCCCTCCTACCTCTGCCCTCTGTGTTCCTGAATGTTCTGAGGGTGAGGGAATAAAAGGAGGCAGGGGTGATGCCACTGCTGTCTCAGATCCTTGTTCTAACCACAGCAGCAGCTGGCTGTAAATCTCTGTCTCTCTCTCTGGTCCTTCCTTGATAATCCTGCCATCCTTTTTTCCTTTAATACCATCCCCTCTCACAGACTGTAACTCTCTCCATCAATCACAAAACCTCTTACAGAAAAAATCCTAATGTTATGTATGATTGTGTTGCATTTTACTGGATGAATATGGTCTTGGTCTTTGTGTGTTTAGATGTCAGAACTGCTTAGCCTTGCTTCACTAAATCTTCCATTTAAAATACTCATGAAATAACATTCTTTTTCACTCAGGTGGACTACAGCCATAGTGTAATTGTTAAAAATAGTACTTCTTACATAAAGTCATAATCTATGGATTGACATGTGAGAGAAGAAGGGTAGTCTTGTGCACTGTATTGTGACTCAGGTGATCTGGGTTCAGTTCCTGAGTATCACAATTTCCTGTGTGAATTTGGGAATGTCACTTAATTTTCCTGTGCCTCAATTCTCTATCTGTAAAATGAGGCTACAATTACAAAGCTGGTGTGAAGATAGACTCATTAATGTTTGTGAATTGCTCAAATACTGTGGTGATGGAGGCCATGTTCGTACCTAGATAGATAGAATAACTTAGAATTATTTGTAAAGTATTCATAATTGTCAGTAACATGAGCATTCTGGGAATTGTAGTTCAAGTGACTTTCATGTTAAAGCACTTTACTTTGAGAGTAACTGCAATTGCTTTTCTAGTATATTAACGTAATAGTTTCAATACATTTTAATGTAGCTTTTACACTAATAAATATGTTAATTTTAAATATCTTATAAATTAAAATCAGGTGGTGGTTTTAAAAGCAATGAATATACCACAATGTCTAACATGGAAGTAATTTGAATTTAAGGTTTTGGTAACAAGATACACCATGGGAGCAGAGCTCAAGTGGTTTATCATAGTGACATAACTTCAGTGGAAAAGCGAAAGTTAAATATGGACTCTAAAACACAACAAAGAGCCTTCTAAGATCTGAAGCCAAACTTCCTTTCTTCAGCTCATAGGAAATTTTATGAGAATGCTATAGAATCATTTAGTACAGTGTTTCTCGAACTGGGGTCCGTGGACCCCTGGGAGTCTGCGAGGGTACTCCCTGAGGCCCGCAGGCCCTACTGATCAACTCCTTCCCCTCCCTCCCAGCGCCTCTTGCACACTGCGGAACATCTTCCGTAGTGTGCAGGAGGTGCTAGGAGGGAGGGAGCAGGGCTTGGGGCCTGCGCTGAGCGGGGGAGGAGGGAGCTTGGGGATCCGGGAAAATTTTAAAATCAACAGGGGTCCTCAGGTTGCTAAAGTTTGAGAACCGCTGACTTAGGGCTTGCCTACACTGGCAATTTACAGCACTGCAACTTTCTCGCTCGGGGTGTGAAAAAAGCAGCGCAGCAAAGAGCCAGTGTAAGCCGTGCACCAGCGCTGGGATCTACGCCCCTTGTGGAGGTGGTTTTTTCTAGACTGCTGGGAGAGCTCTCTCCCTGCGCTCTGCCGCGACTACACAAGCCACGTTAAAGCGCTGCCAGTGTAGACTAGCCCTAAGTATGTGAAAGATTTATATCTATGATGCCAGTATTTTACTCTAAAATTTTGTGACATGTATTTAATTTATTAAAATCATTTATCTGGGGATTAATTTCTGAGCAACTTGTATCCTCTGGACTGAACAAATCATTTGGCCCAATTCTGAAGGCTGTGCAAGAGTCTCAGTCCATTATTTTTAGTAGAAGAAAACCCTTTGTTAAGCACAGGAGTAAGTAAGCAGGCTACATCTTTGATATGGTAAATATACGTTCTCAATTCCCACCCTGAATTTGCTTATTATGCTAATAGGTCATCTATTTTTAATATTTAATTAGAGTAATAACTCTATAAGTTTATGTAACATAGCCATCGTTTGAATAAAATAAGTTAAATCCAGTCAAAATATAGTTTGTCTGAAGTTGAGAGTAACCAGGCTGTGGATACGGAACTAACAAACACATTAAATTGTTACTTTCTTAGAACTAATGGAATGTTTATAAGTGCTGATTTGATTATTTTTCATGATTGATGGCTTCAAAATACTGAAAAGTGCACTTCATATACAGGATTTTTTGATTCATTCTTTTTCCATAAGATTGTTCCAGCTTCCCCCTTTCCCCTTATATGGTATATAAACATTATGTTTTGCGCAGGCCTCCCATGGAGCTGTACATAAGGTCAGAATTAAGATTTTGGACCCCAGGTTGCCTATTTCCATTCTTTCTATTTTAATCTAGTGTGTGGTTTTGGCAAAGAGCCCAGAGAGCCAACATTACAAGTTTTCAGGCATTGCACAGAAAGAGAGGCACCAGTAGTCATGTTTGCAGTGTCCTTTCTAACACTGTGCCATTCACAGTTGTTTTGCAGTAAGTGCTGCCATAATTTATCTTTCACACAATGTATGTAGAATACTATCCAAACAAAGGTGGCTGTAATAAGTTGTAAAAAGGGGCACCCTATAATACTGTCCCTTCAAGCTGAGAGGCAGTTCTTATAAGATTTCTGTAAAGTATAGGAGGGGAAAGATTCACACTGGAGACAAAAAGCTTCTTAAAGTTGAGGTTAAAAATCAGTAGAGGAAATCTGGTACTATGTTTAAAGTAAATATACTTGGGCTGACATTTGAGTCCTATGCAATGTGCAGAGTATGTTTTAAAGTGAACTGCATGCAAGCAAGTATGGATCAGATTTGACAGACTCTCAGCACTCTCTTCTGTTTTTTTCTCACTTTTAGAGCAAGTTTGTTTAGTACAATTTCTCTGACTTCATGCAGAAATATACAACAATTGGGATGAATTTAAGTTTTATAATAGGAGCGGATGGCATATGTAGAAATACCCAGTACTTATAGTGGCACCATTTCCAGCATTAATATTTTTCAGAGCTTTAGAACTCAGTTGTTAATGTGATGGGACTTTTTTTTTAATGTGCTTTGGAACAATATACCTTTTTTGTCCTATGTTAAAATGATCAGTTTGGCTATTTAGAATGTACCAGAAAGTCAAACACAGAAATGTACTTGTTTGAATATACTTTTGTTTTGAGTGCTCTTGTTGAAAACAATTACATATTGACATGAAATAATTCAGTTTGGTACAATTATTTTAGAATATTATGCTAAAAAGTTTGAAAAAATAAATACAACAAAGTGAATTATAAAAGCTGCTTTCAGCTCAACTCCATAGGTATTCAGATAAAAATTCTTTTTTAGTAAATAATTGCTTTATCACCTCTTGGAAGAGAATATTTTCTTACCAAGAAAATGTAATCGCAACAACAGTCGCAGTTTACCTGGGTGTTCCCAGAATTCTGTGCCATACAGAGCCATGGATGCTGTTAAATGAATTTATGTACTTGTGATAGGTTTGTAATACCATAAAATCAACATAAAACAGGGCATTTTTTTTCTGTGAATATATTTCTAGGACATGCCTTGTTGATCCTACCAATATCCACATAAACCAAGTGTTATGTCTTAAAACAGCTTGTAGTGTGTGTGTGTTTGTAGATGGGAAAAGTGGCCTGAGTTAGTGATTGGCTTCAAATATCAGGCAAGGCAAAATATCATAGAGTACAGAATACTCTCCTTTTGAGCACCCTAGATTTACCCCCCTACATTCAACCAGAAGAGGAAGGAAAAAATCGCTAATACTGAACATACCAGAACTGCAGAGTCCTTTGACCCATTCATCTGTCAACACTGTTAGACATAATGTTTTTTTGACAGATTCCAAGCAGTCTCTGTGAACTAGCTACATTATTCAAAATAGAATTAATTGCTGTTCAAAAATTCACTCTCCATCCATGGAAAATAAACAAAGCTCTTTGTTGACTGTGCCTATGCGATTTTTGTTGTTACTAATAAAATTTTGCCTGAAGCCCGAACAAAATAAAAAAAACCACAAAGTGCAAATAAAAATGTAAGATGTCCTGGTTAAGCTTCTATTGCTCACTTAGGACCTGATTCAGTAAAGCACTTAAGCATTGACTGCAGTGGGATTTAAGCGTATTCTTATGCTCCAGCTAGGTTTGGTTCTGCCAAAAGTCTTCTAAAACCTGTGAGTAAGACTGCAAATATGAGGGAGTAGAAGGATTTAGTGGTCTTGTGATCCTTGCCCCTCAGCCTGTTCTCTCATCTGTGGTCTTTAGTCTTTCTCAATGCTTTGGACTAACTGGACCAAAAGTGGAGATAACACCCTATGGGAAGAGATAGTGTCGAGCCCCTCCATGTCCTCAGAAGCTTAGATGTATTTTACCTTTTCTTGAGATGGCCCAAAGTGAATTATCTCCAAAATAGTCCAAGTCCTAATGGATCTAAAGTAAGAATAAAAAATTGAGTCAAACCAATGATAAATTATGTATGAAGAATAAATTCTATCAAACACATTTAGTTCTGAGGGCATTTGGTCTTGCCAAAGTATGTCAAAACCTTTGGCATTACACTACAGAAAACCAGAGAATTAAAAAGATTCTCTTTAGGTACCCTAATTAATAGCCTGGTAGATTTAATATAAATAATGTCAGTTTCTGTTTCTCTGACAAGCTGTGTTTCAGCCTCTCAATTCAGCATGCCCACTTGCATGTGTCTCTTTTGTACTGCAGGACTGTTTGTTTATTGTAGTCTGGGGACTTTTAAGTGGTCAGGTATGATGTCCCTATGTCATTATTAGCCATGGAATCCTGTGTTGTACTCACATAGATAAAATGATGTTTGCACAGGTGCCATAGCTTAGGAACTGAAATTACCCATTTAATGAAAAAACCCTTCTAGAACTGTAGCCATTTTTCTGATTTTATCTTTTGCTCCCTAGTATTTAAAAATCTCCTTTGATCCTGTTGCATAGACAATCACTTGCCTTCCCCAAACAGCACCTTCCCCAGCTGACAATGGCCCATTAACATGTAAATATTCGTTAGCCCAATCTGATACATTAATCTTTAAAGGTACATTAGCATTCTCTCTCTCCACCTTGTTGCTTTCTGTCAGATGCCTCTGCTTTTTCTGATTTAATGTAATCAGAGTATGCCATCCCCACACATTCTTATATCATTTATTTACAGATATAAAATAATTTCTTGATGGACAGTATCCAGTCTGTCATAGGTCCAGATATCAGCATTGAAATATTTATACTCCCTGGAAGCACAGGTACAAATTTAGAAGGGTGGACTCAGCCCTTCATCATTTTGAGGTAGATGCATTTAGTTCTGTGCAGTGTACCAGTGTGCCAATTTTTGGAGCAAGTCCTTAAAATTGAGGATTTGTCTTCCCTTTGTGGACCTTAAATATATTTTTGTATTTTTCATAGGGGAATGCGTTTTCCCTGAAATCGTGGGCCAAAATATTTTCTTCCTCTACTATGATGTAGCTGCTTGTTTCCTGGTTGTTCACCTGGCTAATAGCAGCATTTCAGTTGTGAAGTATTTCCATTCTGTGAATAATTTGGTAAATGTTTTTTAGGATCTTTCAGGATAAAAGACATGGAAATGTTAGATAGGATCATTATTGCTACTTTCATGTGGATGCAAGCCATACTCTGTAATAGTATGGAACATTATATATAGGAAAAGTCTTCCTGATTCCTGCTGGCAAAGCACCAGAGAAAGGAGAATAAAACCCCTCCCAAAAGGTTGCTTAACAGAAACTGACAACTATAGAAGTGACAAAGTGGGTGAAGTAATATTTTTTATTGGACCAACTTCTGTTGGTGAGAGAGATTAGCTTTCAAGTTTACACAGAGCTGCTCTTGTCTTAAAAGAAGAGCTCTGTATCAGCTTGAAAGCTTGTCTCTCATACCAGCAAAAGTTGGTCCAATAAAATATATTACTTCACCCAGCTTGTCTCTCTAATATCATGCACCAACATGGCTACAACATCACTGAATACAACTATAAAAGAATCAGGGGTAACTTTTAACATGGAAGGGAAATACTAATTTCTGGTGTGGACTGACATGATCCAGCCAGTTTTATATTGATCATAGTCTACATTTGTTCATAATAAGAAATAGTTTTGTTGTCTTGAAAGGTGATTGTTAAAGGAGAGGGGAAATGTATGAAGGTTGGAGATAATGTGTTTGCCTGGCTCAGGTGTGGCTGCACTCCATCATGTTTAAGAGCTGACCTGTGTCCTTAAGTGGCACGTGTTGCCCAGAGGGCGGAGCCTCTGAAGGAGAAGGGAGCCTGTATTAAGTAAGCAGTGGCACACGCAACTGCCTGTCATCTTCTTTTCCTTGCACCCGTCAGCATGTCCATTGTTTTGCATGACCAGGAATGCTAGTTTCATATCTGCCCAGGATTTCACTGCAAAAGCAGATGGTTGTGTGAAGCTGAGGAGAACCAAAAATGTTTTGCATAACATCCTAACAAGTCATTTGTAGGTGGGTGGCAAAGATAAAATAAATTGTAATGCCTACAGTTGCAGTGCTTTGTAGGATGTGCTGGAATGTGTTTCATGGACTTGTTACCTTAAAGATGTCAAAGACAGCCAGAATAACCATGAACATCTTTGCTCACCTTTTCTCTGTGAAATATGTTGCTAGTTGGGAGTATTATTTACTAGGTAATAGTACAGAGCTGGGAAACAAAACTTTTGTGTTCTCTTCCTGTTTCTGACTTGATTTGTGACTTTGGTGAAGTCATTTAACTTCTCTTTTCCTCTGTTGGCCCATTTGAAATGGTTAAAATATTTATTGGTATTAATTAATAATCTGATCTTGGACTTGAAAAATGCCAAGTATTATTAATATTAAATAACTTTAAAAGGGGTTTTCTTTACATTGCTATTTTCCCCTCTTTATTTTGTGACTGTTTTATTTGATGTTTGCCTGTACTATGGGACTTCGGTTTTGCAAGAAGAGTAAAATGGCTTTCCATATATGAGGGTGAAAACTGAAATTATCTATCTATTTTAGGTACTTATATGCCCCTGCCTCTTGCCATAGTATCTGAGTCCCTGACAATCTTTCATGTATTTATCCCCACAAAACTCCCGGGAGATAGGGAAATGCTATTATGAGGCACAGAGAGACTAAGTTACTTGTCCAAGATCACACAGGAAATCTGTGTCAGAGAAGGGATTCAAACCTAGGTCTCCCAAATCTTAGGCTAGTGCTCTAACCACTGGGCAATCCTTTTTAGTGGGTGTTATCTCTTCCAACGATCCATGGCCACATCTACATTACAGTTAACAGCTTAATTGAGTTTGACATTGTTTTTTTTTATCTGACATCATTACAATGAACACAATTCAGCACCTCCACATAATGATGCATTTTTAAGTTATAGCAAGGTCACCTAATGTGTGGATAGGCATTCTTTCTAGAATATGTTATAAATATATAACAGTTTCCCCAGGACATCTGTATATAATCAGTCAAGCAATTCCTTAGGCTTGAATGTAGGTGAGACACTTAGATTTGAGGTGTAAACCAGGCCTCAGTCAACCTAGCTAAGTCACTCACTTAAGCCAACCCTGTACCCCAGTATTGACACCGCTGCAGCGACAGAAGAATTCTTCCATCAACTTGGCTACCGCCTCTTGAGGGGTAGATTTACTACAGGGGCAGAAAAACCCCTTTGGTTGTTATAGCAAGTGTCTACACTGCAGTGCTAGAGTGGTATAGCTGCAGCACTACAGTAGTGCATCTATAGTGCTTGTAGTGTGGACATAGCCTTATTTCCTCAGCAAAGCTCCTAAGGAGCCAAACACTGACTCAAAGTTCCACCCATTGCAGTGTGGTTTTGCTTTGAAGAGCCACACCAATCCATGTTAAGGTAAGTCTTTAAAATTATGAATGAGGAAGAAGTCCAAGTTAACCTCTTTCCTATTTGCACTTGCATTTTTAACTCATACTAACATACTGGTGACACTGCAGAACATTTAAAACAGCCATATTTAAATCACAGCATTAATTTCCTTGCATTTTCTGTTTATGGTCACTTCTCTGAGAGCTGATGTAGTCTTCCTTACTCCAAACAACCTATGTGGAGTTTTTTTCTCCAGTTCCTTGCCCCAAACAGGTGAGGGTTTGCCAATGTGGTTGTTTTAGATCAGGGGTAGGCAACCTGCGGCACGCCAGCTGATTTTTTTCAGTGGCACTCTCACTGCCAGGTCCTGGCCATCAGTCCGGGGGCTCTGCATTTTAATTTTAAATGAAGCTTCTTAAACATTTTAAAAACCTTATTTACTTTACATACAACAATAGTTTACTTATATATTATAGAAGAGACCTTCTAAGAACGTTAGAATGTATTACTGGCACGCAAAATCTTAAGTTAGAGTGAATAAATGAAGACTTGGCACACCACTTCTGAAAGATTGCCGACCCCTGTTTTAGATGTTTAATTAAAATATATAAAAACACACACACAGAGACCAATATTCATTCCTAAATTTGCTACTTTTCCATTCCATATTGGTCCGTGTAGCATATGTATCATACATTCAGTATAATTCATTTTTGTAGAAGGCACATATGAATCATTTTACACTGAGAGTAAACTAGAGAGTGAGCTCTGTATTGAGTAAGGTACAGCAATTTATACATGCACAAAAGGACAATAAGTACAGAGACAGAGAAAAAGAAGTGACATTTTAAAATGGCTGTATTATAAGTAAGCAATAGTGCATGCTATTTCCAGGAAGAAAAGAATGAATGGAAGCAGTAAATATTTACTTCTAGATTTGCATAGAGAGAGTGAATCATGGGGTAGCAGAGAGTTCATCACGAGCAACACAAGTGAGGCAACAACTTCTAGCTATAGAAAACATCTGAGGAGAAGATGTTGTAGAGCCCAAGGTTGAAGAAGTGGGGTAGTAGAGGAGAAAGTGGTATATGAGGTCAGCAATGTAGGTGGAAGCAAGACTGTGGAGAAATAATAAAAACCTAAGATGCAGTTATGAATTGAATTCAGCGACAGGAATTCAGAGCATAGAAGTGCTGTAGCTCCTTTGCCAAGGAGATTTTGCAAGTAGGTTTCCCGTTGGAGGAGAAATTGGTGATATGGAGTCAGGTGTTTTCTGCTGTAATTTATTTACAAAATGTACACAAGTCTTGATTTCTTGAACAGAGGTGGTCAAAAGCTGTACACAGGCAACTCCCTTTTGCAGATACCTCATCTAAGACACCACTGCCCTGTCCCAAGGAGCAGTTGTCTTGGGTCTCTAGACTCTCCTGGAATCTGGGATCTCATAGCATGAACACAGTTTCCTTTTCCTCCTTCAACTCATGGACATGTCTTCTGGGAAATCAACTAGCCCAAAGCTGCTAATTTTGGACAACGTAGCCTAGAAAGGTGAGCCTGGGTGTCAACGCTCCTTTTGTGTAGGTGCTTTGCAATACAAACAAACTTCAGAAAAAGTTTGACATCCTAGGCAAGGGGTGCTTTACCTCATGCAATCCCCTTCACAACGGGTTGGGTGCAAGGAGAGTTTCATCTTGACAGCTTAGACATCAGCCATTTCATAACACACATGACATTAGCACCAGTTGCCAAAACAATATGATTCAGTTTTCTGGAGTTGTAGATCTTCCTGGATGTCCAGTTAGTGTTTGATCCAGCTCACTTTGAAGTCAAGGGGTGCTGGAGCCTTAGAAAGTAGATTTTTAAAATCATAGAAAAGAGAATTGTAATATGTTGAGACACTTAATCATAAGTATAGGTAGGCATGAGAGAAACCATAGCTTGCTAGGTTCCAATCTTGGTTACATATTATTACCTGGTCTAAACTGGAAAGTTTTATCAGCAAATCCCAAATTCCCACAATTCCCTGAAAGCAGCCTCACTATACACTGCAACAGGGCCGGCTTTATGAACTGCGGGGCCCGATTCGAATACCCAGTGGCGGTCTGGGGCTTTGGCGGCACCGAAGGACCCCCCGCCGCCTAAATGTTGCCAAAGACCCCCGGAGCGGACCGCCGCCGGATTAATTAAAAAAATAATTAAAAAGGCACCTAAGGTGCGGGGCCCTGGCGCGGGGCGCGATTCTGGGGAATCGGCCTAAAGCTGGCCCTGCACTGCAAAAATTTCCCACAACTCAGTGCATCAGATAGTGGTGCTGGGGGACACTGGGATGCATACCCACAGGGCCTTGTCTTTTCCCAATACGATGATGTAAGGTCATACTGTACCATTAAAAACAGCCAAATGTGAACATCCAAATCGCTATGCCAGTAGAACTGCTGCTGGTAAAATATTCTAGTGTAGACAAGGCCTATGATTGAGCAAGACAAAAACTGTTAAAATAAGGCATGAAAAAGAATTTCAGAAGGGGAGGAAGGATCAAGATACAATATTGGCACATGCAGCCTCTAGTTTTAGAAGTGATGAGATACGGTCTTGAATACAAGGGAGATGCTGAAGAAAACAAAATTTTCAGTATAAAAGATGACTGCAGGGTCTCCAAGGCCTTATGATGAAAGTTATGGTTTGAATTAAGGAGTGCGATACCTGTGTTTGGAAGGTATAGCAAAGAAAATACTTTACTTTGAGGGGAGAATGTTAGTCTTTGAAGCATGTAGTAGGATGTTATTGGAGCTGAAAAAAAGAGGAGATAGTGGATGTTTTTATAGTGGAAAAAGGGGTGTAGTGTTTTTTGTTTCTCCCGTGTTTTCATGACTCAGTAAGGGACAAATGAATTTTTTGCAGTCAAAACAAAACAGAACCAAACTTTGGGCTGAGACCAAGCATTGAAAAAGAAAAAAAAATCATAACATATAGAACATGGGGCAGGGAAGGTTATAATGAAAGCCCCAGTAAAATATTAACTGTAATTTTTGTTAGCAAGCAGGTGCAATAAGGTGTGTATAGTGGGTGAGGGTGTTCCATGATAAGCTTTCAGAAGGTACAGAAGAGTGCCCATTGAGAGAGAGTGTAAAATACATTAAATACGGAGTGAATCTGCTCTTTTTTATGGGTATGGCTTCTGGGTGTGTGACAGTTAAACAGATGGTTTGCCTATTTAAGTTATCTGTGAAAGTTTATGCAAATATTATATAGATGTGTTTTGTACTATCACTAACCCAATACAAATTCTGGATCAGAGCTGAGCAAGATTTGATTCTACAATTATAATACAAGTGGAAAAGGAAAAGAACCCATATTTATATCTTTTCTGATAAAAGCTCTGAAAGCCCTGATATTGTCCATTACACTATATTATCACATTGAGTTTCTAGAGTTGAACTGGGTACTAGCAAAAAGAACAGGAGTACTTGTGGCACCTTAGAGACTAACAAATTTATTAGAGCATAAGCTTTCGTGGGCTACAACCCACTTCTTCGGATGCATATAGAGTGAAACATATATTGAGGAGATATATATACACACATACAGAGAGCATGAACAGGTGGGAGTTGTCTTACCAGCTCTGAGAGGCCAATTAAGTAAGAGAAAAAAACTTTTGAAGTGATAATCAAGATAGCCCAGTAAACATCTTCCTTTTTTGGGTACTAGCAAACATCTTCCTTTTTCAACTGCAGTAAATCCTATTTATAATAAGTACTTATGGTATATCTGAGAGGGAGCTCTCTGAGGAAGACATATTTTTGATCATGAAATCAGAAACTAAAAGCAAAGTTTTTATGAACTCTAGAATTAATTTTAACTGGTTGTTTTTAATAAACAGTACCATATTTGTAGTGTGATTCTTGCTTTGTTTTGATATTCATTTTTTATAGAACACCCAAAGGTAAAGCAATATTTGAAGCTTTGTTTAGGTTCACTTCTGTGTTTTTTGGCTTAATGTAAATAGCAGTTTTGTTCAACAGAAGTATCCATTTACACCAACCTGCCAGTAAAACCCAGTAAATAAACCTTCCTTAGAATATAAACACCAAACAGTTGGGCTGTTTACTGTTAAATATTTACTGGGAAGTATTAGGAACATTTAAGAACTGGTTTTTCTAGCTTTCTGTCCCACCAGATGCCTGCACAGGGACCTCCTTCTCTTTTCAGTCACGCTGCCTTTGCACCCACCTTGTCTAAGCAGGAAGAGCTTAGCTTAAGCTGTAGTCTTTTATCAGAACACACCATAAGCGTGTTTCCAAAATACTGGCTTTTTTCACTCAGCCAAGCCAAGGAAGCAGGTGAAATATAACTCTTTCAACAATCTGTTGCATAAAGCTGATTGATGCCAACTAAAGTTACCATCTTGTCTAGGCTGTGTCTACACTAAAATTTCCCACCATTGCTATCCCTGGTTCAGTTTTATCAGTGCTCCCACTGGTATAGACAAGGCTCCAGGCAGCCATTGGTGTTTAAAGTGCCATGGGCCAGATCCTCAGATGGTGTAAATTGGCATCATTCCATTGACTTCAATGGAGTTACATCAGTTTTCATCAGTTGAGGACCTGGCCATGGGTCATCAGACTCTGCTCAGACCAGCTTTACATGTCATGGTACTGTTCTGGTGGCCACAGAAGTCTTGTCTGCTTCTACTGTGGAGCTGATGCAATGGAAACAACAGTAGGATATCTTAACTAAAAATAAATAAATAAATAAAATAAACAACCTTGTGTAGATAAGGCCATAGATACTCAGATCTGAAGTTCCCTTGTGCCATCTTTATCTCCGTTACCAAGTGATTTGCAGTTTGCAGTAGAATTTTTTCAGGTGGATAGTGACTACTTGACTCTCTCATACCTGTCTTCGTGGAATTTCAGCCCTGGGTTGCCAACCAGTATTGTAACACAGCACTGATGTAAACCCCTAGTGTAGATAGGGCAAACCGCCATGCACACCATTGTAGCTTCTCTCTGCTTGAAAACAAGGCAAGTTGCCTCACCACAGGTGTTGGTTATTTCAGCTATGCCAGTCTACACTAGGGATTTGCGCTGATGGGAACTAGGATGAATTCCAAGTGCAAATAAAGCCTCTGTCAGGGGAAGATTAACTTCATATTAACACTCATAAAATTTGTTCTCTGTGGTGTTTTCCAGTGTTGAGACTTTAACTATAGTAAGGGTTGTCTCCTTGGTATCAGTTGGTAGAGTTTGTTTATCTGTACTTTAAACATGATTTGTGTTTATCCTCCCAGCAATTTCCATGAAGAGCAAAGTTAAGTTTTGCTTTTCTTTAATGCAAGTTTTAAGATATAATCTACTTCACTGTATTTGTTGCCTGAGCATATTTTCAGTACAGTTAAATATAGAATGACTTATGTTAGAGATGAGCTGGAAACACAGGATAGGCGGTAATCTTTCATAAGTGGCAAAATAGAACGGAAACTCTAGTACAGTGGTTTTCAGTCTTGTTTCATTTGTGGACCTCTTAACATTTTTGAATGGAGGTTCAGACCCTTTCGGAAATCTTGGACATAGTCTGTGGATCCCCAGGGGTCCGCAGATCACAGGTTGAAAATCACTGCTCTAATAGTATACTGGTCGAGCACAGATTAATCTAAAAGAACCAGTTTGTTTAGAAAAGTGATAGCTTCAGATTCCGATCACCATCATTTGGTTTGAGTTCCAGCAGTTTAAGCTACTTGGATCAGATTTCATTTGTTTTAATTACTGCTCTTGTATTGATTGATTTAATCAGGAATTAGCAAGTACTAACCTGTCCTGGAATCTGTTTGAATGATGTCTTTTGTTGAATTTTCTTTTGTATATAGATAGAAGCATGCTGCTTTATGGGCAATGCTTTCATGTCCCTAAAATATGAATAAAAGCTACAGACTATTCAGGTAATTTTGTAATCTCTTGTTTATTTAAATGTGTATTTAATTTTAAAAATAGTGTATAGGCAACATGTGGCCTATACCCTACCAAGCCAAGAGGAAGAAAACACAAGATAAGGAAAAGATAAATGCACTAAATCAAATACTAGACCTCTGCTTGTTTCAGTGTAGAAAATAAACCATAATTTATTCTTATACCACCATGATGGATATAGTATAAACCTGAATAGAATAAAATGTTACAATCCCATTAAAGTAGCCAATCAACATGCACAATTACATAATATTAATATGTATGCAATGAAGTTCTGTTAAACAGTTAATTAAGTCAGGTAAATGATTGTAAAATAATGAAATATTCCCATCATATCTTCTTGGTCTCAGCTAGGACTCTTTCCAGCCTCACTTACGTGATCATACATGCAGCCACATTGTGCATGTTCAAACACTTGCCCTTGCACTTTAAAAATGCTAAAATCTGCACACGCATGTGTTAGAATTTGCATCAACAGAACCCATTAAAGTAAATGCATTTTGTGAGTTCATATTTTATAACTTGTATGCACACATATAGTAGTTTTTGAAGTGCATGGGCAAGAATTTGCACCTGCAGAATATGGTTGCGTATATCCAGGTAAGAAGAAGCTGAGAGCTGAAAATCTGGCCCCAAAAATCTAAAGCCATGTTTGCATCCTCAAAATCTGAATAAGAAAATATTGACCACCATCTAAAAACTACTGTTAACTTGGCTGATGAAAATATTGCTATGTCTGCACTACATTTAATAAACTAATTCTGTTTTGTTTCCTTAATTGAGTTGATCTAGACATGTCAATCACATACGGATGAATTTCCTTACACATGTGACTATTTTTTCTGAGCTTGAACTTCAAAAGTAATGAGCTCCACATTGATCAGCAGATTTCTGTCCCCTCCCCCGGACAGTCTCATTATCAGTAGTTACCTCTGTGACACTAGCACTTGGTTCGGGAATTCAATAGGCTGATACAGTTTGAATTGGAAGTATACATTCCAAATCAAAGACTCTCCCCTCCTCCCCAAACAGGTTGGGCAAATCAGCCAAAAAATCTTTAGAATAACTTCAGAAAGATCTACAATCTATGGCTCTCAGCCCACAACCTGCTCAATGTGAGCACCCCTGCTCCTATGCAGATCCCAGTTCTGAAGTCTGTGGCGCTCCAGATGGACACTGGTATCTGCCCACGGCAACAATTTGCAGGATCAAGGCTTGTGTCTGTAGATCAGAAAAAGATCTGAGATGGCAACAGAGATCAGATTTCTCAAGTTGACCAAATGAGTGTTCCATCTTACTGATCCTGGGTATCATAATATTTTCTTATCTCTTTTTAAAGTTAGATTATATATACAGCATGGCTCAGGAATAGGCCCCCTAAGAGCAGTGTCAACAACCTCAATTACAGTGATTAAAAAAAGTGAATGAACTCTAAGTTCACTTTTAAATCTTCAATTAATGTTGGTAAATTGGGAAAATAATCTTTTCCCCAAAATATTATGGGGTGGGAAGCTGCTGCTGGTAAGAGCAGTGGCAAGAGTACAGCACAAGCAGCTGGGGCAGGAGGAGCAGTTCTCACACACTTCCCCTATCCTTCCTACAAATGCTATCACTTGGTGGTAGGCGCAGCAGCAGAATCCTAGTACTCTGTCTCACATCATGCTTGGGAGTCCTGTGTTTATAAAAATAACAAAAAGGACAAATGCAATTTCCAATAAGAAGTAATCTGTAGGGTGTAATGCCCTCAAAGGCAAGCCTGTCTTTTCTTTTGGAATTTTCCATTTATCCTCATTGTGACATCTTTGCATTGCTGACACCAAGCAGCTGTGAGCATCCCCATGGGTTTGCCATGTGTGTCGACTCGTTGCAGGCTCACTGTGCTTTCATTTTATTTGTTAGTTTCCAGACATGGGGAAAAAAACTCTACTCTTGAGTGACTGCATTTCCTGCTTATTAAAATAAAGAACTCACTGTGCTAACTGTAGTCCTCATTCTTGTCAATATTGATTTCTATTTGTAATTTTTAAAAAAGCCCCAAACAATTATTTTTAACATGCAAGAAAGGTGCTGGATTGACATCCCTTGAGAGTGAAGTCCTCTACCTTCAAAACAGGTCCACCTGCATCAACAGCAGCATGAACTTCCTTTAACCTTTCCAACAGTGTGTCTGAGCCATGGTGAGGACAGGTTCAGCTTGGGTTACAAGGTAGTTCTCTCATTAATAGATTCCAAGGCCAGGAGGGACCATTGTGATGATCTAGTCTGACGTCTTGTGTAACATAAGCCATAGAACTTCCCCAAAATAATTTCTAGAGCAGATCTTTTAGAAAAATGTCCAATCTTGATTTTAAAATTGCTGGTGATGGAGAATCCACCAACACCCTTGTTCCAACGATTAATTACTCTCACTGTTAAAAATTTGTGCCTTATTTCCAGTCTAAATTTGTCTAACTTCAACTTCCAGCCACTGTATGATGTTATAGCTAGACTGAAGAGCCCATTATTAAATATTTGTTTCTCATGTAGTACTTACAGACTGTAATCAAATCACCCCTTAACCTTCTCTCTTTGCTAAGCTAAATAGATTGAGCTAATTAAGTCTATCAGTCTAAGACATGTTTTCTAATCCTTTAATCATTCTCGTGGCATTTTGCTGGACCCTTTCCAATTTATCAACATTCTTCTTGAGTTTTGGACACCCGAAATGGACACAGTATTCCAGCAGCAGTCGCAACAGTGTCAAATACAAAGGTAAAATAACCTCTCAACTCCAACTTGAGATTTATTCTCCTCTCCATGTTTGTAAAACAGACAAAATAGGAGGGTTGGATTAGGAAGGGAAAAGATGAGTTCTCTGAGAGCAATGGATGTGAATGAATCACACCAGAAAAGCAATAAGTATGCTGCAGGTACCCCATTTTAGTTCAGAAAACGAACAAAAAAAATCTCAGATGTAAAATCCTCATACAATAAAAATCACATTTAATATAGGATACTTTCTTATTACTAAGATTGTAAACTGCTGGTTTATAGTGAGAACCATGGACAGGTATTGAAGGCTATTTTCATTGTGCTTTGTGAAAATTTTTGTGTTCTACAGTTAAATTCCTGAACATTAGTACTGGGAAGTCTTCTAGGGAAGATGGCATTTCAGAATCTGTCTGAAATATACTGAAATATTTCTTTTCTTTTCCTTTTTTTTTTTTTTTTGGCATTAATCTAAAATTAATAGAACAACTATGTAGGGCATGTGTCATTATAAATTTTGGTAATGTTATTGTAGTTGGTTGGAGTAAAGTGTATTACAATGTTAGCCTTTGGGATTCAGCTAATTTGGTTCAATATTCCCATTCTGTTTATAACTCGGGTTCTAGGAATTTGATTTATGCTCACACTTAGCCTTCTGTAATACAAAATAATTGTATTTAAGGGGCTTAAAAGCTTGTTGAAGGATGATAGAATTCTGGGATGTTCCCCCAGCAGGAATTCCGTTGACCCCAGAAGGAGTCCTGAAGATTCCCATCGGTGTTTTTTCTCTGTTTGTACTCCCTCTTAATAAATCTTATTTAATAATCACAAATCAAGCAAGTTTAATTTTGAAGATGACAAGGTGCATCTCATTAAGTACAATTATATATAGTGCAAAAAAATTACAAGGAGCTATACTCATTTCCTTGGCATGTCACTGAGAGAACTTTAGTTCTAAATGATCCAGATTTGTATGGTTTTTTTTTCTTCATCTTGAATATGGTATTAGAATTGGGTAAACTTCTATTTCATCTAATTGAATTACACAACATCCTTCAGTTTAGTGAATAACAATAGAGATTACTTAGAAATTCTTCACCCTAGGGAGCTAGATACATTATGTTTCTTATACTTTACTGTGTGTTGATCCTTTGGATGAGACCTTAAAATTTGAGGCCTGGTTTGCTCCAAGTGACCGGTAAAGAGTCTATGCCTCTTTGGTTTTGCTATGCTGTCCCTTGGTAAAAATCAAATGCGGTTCAGTGTTCTGTATACTGTTATCTTCACTCTGTAGGTGCTTTTCAGAGGTGCTGTATATACATAGTTTCTGAATCTCTTTGGGATCCTTCAAGCTATAAGTTGCTGTTATTGTTAGTGATAAATGCTGCGATTCTATGTTACACCTTGAGCAGAGAACTCACAGCCCTATGGAATAGAGGGTAGACAAAGGAGGCTTTAAGCCACCTTTCTGCCCTCCCTAATATGGGCTACTCTCAGAGCCAGTGCAGCCCCTGATGTAACTTGTGCAGCCGGGGCACTTGCCTTAATTTATGGCAACCTCCATGGGCTGTTCTATCAAGGGTGGCATTGCCAAGAATGAAGCCCTCCTGCACCTGGCAGACTCCTGTACCAGGGCCTGTGGAAGTGGCATTGCTCAGAAGGCAGCTTCGACCTGCCCATGTGATGCCTACATCAGGGGAATTGTCCCCTTGCTGGCTCCAGAGCTTTTATGGCTTTTGTACTCTGGCATGGCAGCCGGTTAAATCCCTTGCCTGGCTGCAAGGTTTTAGGTTCATTTTGTATTTTTAGATGATGTCGCTACCATTCCAGTATTTCTTCTGAAGAAATCCACATTGAAGAGAAATTATTTGACCTTTGGACTGCTGGCAGAGGAAGTCTTACAGTGTTTAACATATTTCTACAATTTGAACACAATTAACCCTGCTCCTTCAAATCTTATAGCTTGTATGGTCTCCATCAAGTGTGGTAACATTTCTCATTTGACCCAGTTATGAAAAGTCTATGAATCAATTAATCATTTCAGTTAAAGTTTTAAATTACACCAAAAGAATCCCTATAGGGAACTGCTAATATTTAAGGAGTATTGTAGAGATTATAATTTACTTTACTTGTTTCTTTGGTCTTTCACTGAGCCAATTTTTAGTTTTAAGTATATCAATTTTTTAAACTCGAGTGCGTTATTGAACTCCTTATTTCTTGTAAACAAATTTCACAAATTCTTTTACTTCAGTGAATTAAAACCGCAATATACAAATAAACATGATGATGCTACAAAGCTCTTTTGCACCTGTGGGGGTAGAGGACAGAAATATCAGAGTTCCCCAGGCCTAAAGCCAGCATCAAGAATCATTCTTATTGTTTGGTGCAGAGATGGCCTGTGCTTGGTATAGTTTGTGTTATGGTGGAATCATCACTCAGAAGTTCACTTAGATCCTCTGGTGTCTGTGTTTTTAATTTCAACAGCTTGCCCAGGTTGATTCCAGAGCTGTACACCTTGGTTCTCTCTTCATTCGTGGGCTTACAACTTTGATTATGGCCAATAGTGCCTGTGGCTTTCCAATGAATATGGATGATTTGATGCCCTGGAAGGTGTTTGATGGAAAACTTTTTCAAGAGAAATATCAGCAGTCACACAGAGGGTGTTCTTTGGAGGAGCTCTTGGAGGGCAATGTGAGTATATACACATCCCTTTCAAAAGTCACACATTCTTACTTGAAAAACTGTACCCATCAATATTTTTTATTTTAAAATGGAGGTTTTCATTGGTCTCATTTCAACCTTTTCCCCTCCGCCCCTTCCCTAGTTGACCTCCTCTGCCTGTGGCCCCCATACAAGTAAAATTAATGTTGAGGCTATTGGAGAGGTTAGTTTTATTTTTATTATAGTTTTTTGCTGCTTCAAAAACAATAAGAAAATACAAAATTGGTCGTCTGTTTAAAAAATGAGAATTACAAAATGTGTTGCAGTTTCTGATATTAAAGTGTTTCTGAGAACTTCTGCCATAAACATTTCAGAGGAATTCATAAAGGTTCCTTAATAAAGATATTAGAGAAATTATTTTACTGCTTTTTCAGTTTGCTTACTTAGTACATTTGACAGCATTTTGTGTGTAGTCAGTTTAACTGTTTTTCCTTTGTAGTCAATTAGGCCCCAATCCTGGAACTGATTATGTGAGTGGACCCCTCCTGTCTTAAGCATGATCCCATACAGGCGTAGGGATTTTACCAAGCTGAGTCAGTTGCAGGAGTGGTATACACAGCCTTATCCAAATCGGCCATTGAAGTCAATGAGAATCTCTTTTTATTTCAATGGGTTTTGGATTAGGCTGAGAGTTTCTCCTGTTGTTTGCGTGCACCTTTCTCACAGCAACAGGGGAGATTAAAGAAATACATTTATATTTTCCTATTTAATTTAAAACTGCAAAAGATTGGCAGGTCACAGACAGGTGGTGGACTAACTAACATATCTACAGTAGGTTGTTTTTTTTTTTTAAAGACACCTTTTATTGTAGTCTAAACATTCCTTAAGCGAACAGTTCTGTTGTGGAAAAATAGTCAGTCTGTACTCTTGAATATTTAGAGTAGTTTGAATATCTTTTTCTTTTTTTAGTTATGCTACATATATGGCAGAGAGAGCTCCCAGACTAATAAAATAGTTTTCCAACTTTTCAGTTTGAAAGGCAAGGATTCGGACGCATTCCCTAGAGATGCCAGTTTAGCTGTGGACATTGGCAACCCAACAAACTTATGTGATTGGTTGTTGCTGCTATTATAAAGTTAGCTTTATAGATACAATTAGTACTTATTTCCTGGCACAACTTGATGTAGTGCTGGGAGCCAAGATCTTTCAGTATTTATTTCTTAGCAGTCTTCCCATAAGCATCATAAATCTCATCTACTGAGAGTTACAGCATTGTATTCAGAAAATTACTCTATGGGTGATGTTCTGCTATTGAAAAGGTGAAAAAATTGCTCCTTTCTTCATAAGCACTTTCTGAGCTTCTTCTCCCAAAAATGCCTGGGGAGGATTTTAGCATTAATGGGATCTATCTATAGAAACTTGACAGAAAAATAAAGCTACGAATTGTGAACAAAATTGTATCAATAATCAGGTTTGTCAACGCAGAAACTTTGTTAGGAAAATTAACTGAAGCTTTGGGTGAGTTGAACTCCACCAGGAGCTAGTTAAACCTCTCTAGTTAGTCAGTGACCATCTTGTCAACCTTTCAACCTTATCAAGTAGCCATTTGGGTCTCCTCTTAGTTACTGAAGGAATTGTTGTCCCAATGAAAATCAGTTCGGTTTGTGAGAATCAGCAGACTAGCTTGTAGGCAGAGAATCCCCACCCTTGCACTCTCTCCTAACCTCTACCACCATTCCAAAAATTTAAAAAAATGGGTAAGTTATTAGGACCTGATCATGTCAAGGTAATTAGTGTCTGAAAAATCTCATTTGAATCAGTGGAAGTTCAGGAAATGCAGCACCTTGCTATATTGGGACCTTAGTTAAATGACTTCTATTTGTCCTCTGGACAACTGGACTTTTCCATCAAAACAGGATTCCATAGGATCAAAACAAATCAAGTCTTTTGACTTATATTTCTCCTTTTATCTTTAGTCTAGGTTATATTCTATCAATCAACAAATATCTAAAATATGGCTGAAGTTATTCTGTCAAGTGTTTCTTGGGGTATATGAAGTAAAATGCACAGACTTGATTCTCACTGATTCAGTTTCCATCACTGTAATAAACACGGGCATCTATGCATCAGTCCTTATCAAGTTGCCTTAGCCATCGTTGCCTAAGGTAATGGTTCGGTAGGTCTAGTCAGGTCTGTCTGCAGAGGCAAGACAGTGTAATAGAAAGCAAAGGATGCAAAGCAATTTACAGAGATGAGTGGAGCAAGAAAAGCAAACTTTATTAAGAAAAGGGAGGAAACAAATACCTCCTTCCTCCCCCTCCCCCCAAGAATCCTCCTTCATTATGGAATATTTTTAGCTTTGGTTCGTGAAGAAGACAAACCAAAAGATGCTATGAGGCAGGACTAGCCAAATTCTTTTGATTGCTATTTAGGTGTTATAGTGGTGCTACTCTTGAAAAGAGAAAAAGAACCTACCACAGTCATTGATTTAAGCCCACTGTCTGCAGGGATCTTTGCACATGCAGTTCCAGAATCTGAAGTCATTCATTTGCAAGGCTTGCATGGTAAAGAAAAGAACAATTCAGAGCAGACGGCGAGGGAATGGATTTATCACAGGTTGGCATCATGTTAATTTTACCAGTAACGCCACTATATTGATGATATCTATTACCTTTCAACAATTCCCCAGGCAATTTGTCAATTAAGTAAATCCTGGGAGAACTTGCTGACACTAACTGAAGGAAGAATTTGAGTCAAAGCTTACTGATTTTAGAAAATTTCATGATTTCCCAAACTTAGATGAAATAATATTTACATCCAGTTACACAGCTAATAAAATGTATGTATGCAGTAAATACAATAATGATTACTGTCAGAATAATGACTGTTCTTGTACTTACTGACTAAAGCTATTTTGGTTCTGTAGCAATTAGATGACTCAGGATTTCCCATTCTGCTTTCAGGAAGTGTTCTTCAGGATTAACAGCATTGAAGGGTTTTGAACACACATTTATATTTTTTCACAGCTCAGTCTGTGAATGCTGATGCTTCAAAATACTTTGTAATTATTCTCAGTTTAAAGCTTGAGTCAGCATCAGTTCTAATGACAATTGATGCATTTTAAAATACTTTTACTGCACAATTACTTAGCCTTTGTGCCTATTTGTTGATGAAATGCAGATAATAGAAATGGGCATGGTTCTCTTGATTTTATATGTTATCCACACAACAAGAGGAAAGATTTAATCAAGTCTCAGGCTTTTGATCATATTTATACACAAATGTAAGAAGAATCCTTTCTTTTCCTCCCCACCCTTTGTTTTGTGTTGTTTATGTAAGTGGATGGAAGCTTCTTGATAACCTTGATAAGTGTATGGAGTCTTAAGATATATGTCATGTCCTCTGTACTGGGTGTTTTTATTGGTACATCTCTTTTTTCCATTGCCACATTGTTTGGCATTTGGGGGGGTACATGCTTTTCGAAGACCTGATACTGGATATGCAAAAAAGGATGCATGAAAATGGATTAAGATGTCCCTATAAGATCCTCTCATCAATGGCGCAGCAAACCACATTAGCATCTACCATGATTTGTGGATTCATGTTTAACTGTTTCCAATATGATTTAAAGGCTCCAATGTGGACAAAGATTTTTTTTAGACATAGCTGTGTTAACCAAAACTGTGCTATTGACTACCACCATAATAGATTTTCAGCATGGTTTCTAAACACTGTTGTACAGCTTGTAACTATGATGAGTGTGGATAGAAATTGAGCTTTGAGCACATGAACAGAACCGTAGTTAATTATGTCAACTGTGAGAGGGAGGGTGCTAACTAGTTTGGAGAAATTAAAATCACACATGAATATTGTGGCGCTTCTCTTATAAAATGTTATTTCCAAAAAATGCAGAATATGATTTCTCTTTTGTTCATAGAATTGTGTATATAATCAATATCAACTGATAAATATTGTTCCTTAGAAATGCAAGAAGGAGGAAGGGAATGTAGCTTCCAGCAAGCACAAACAACTTCTTTTGTTCCACCGTATCATAGTCAGAACAGAGGATTCCAGTGGAGAGGCCCTCAACCTTACTTTTATGGGTCTGAGGCCCAACCTTCAGGTAAAAAATCAATATAAAAATAAATAGAATTGGCACTGTCAAAGGTATATGACTGTGTCTGTGCCTAAACTTACATCATGTATTTGTACATTATGGTTATGATCCTGTACCCATAGTAATAAATGGCAAAACTCCATTGCATCAATGAGATTTGTGTATTAGTATTAGCTGAAGCTAAACCTACAAGTTACATATAGAATTTCGTTATGACCCAGTGTTTTCACTCCTTGTAACTTTTGGAAAAATTCTTCTGTGGGCTGAAAATTCTCATGTTTGGTCTCAGTTGAATTGTTTTAGAAAGTTTTAGTAATTTTCAGTTACCACAATAGCATAGAAGTGTCTAGCTAGTGCCGATAGTTTCAGATCCTAACTCATACCACAATCGAGAAAAGCCCTTGAGCACATGCTTAATGTTAAGATTTAAAGGCAAGTTATGCTCTTTCTTGGTAAGAGTTGACCATAAATCACTTACCAACAACACCTGTTGGTTGAACACCAGAGGCATTTAAAAGAAGCTAAGGTCAATGCCCCTGGTAGGAAACAGGTTGGGGTGACATTACAAAAAGGAGGGAAAATGTTGTCAGGATAAATAATGTGATACCTATTATTAAACCCACAAATAAAATGACAGGTTTCAGAGTAGCAGCCGTGTTAGTTTGTATCCGCAAAAAGAACAGGAGTACTTGTGGCACCTTAGAGACTAACAAATTTATTTGAGCATAAGTTTTCGTGGGCTACATCCGATGAAGTGGACTGTAGCCCACAAAAGCTTATGCTCAAATAAATTTACAAATAAAATGGTTTGGCATGGCCTGTGTGGATGAGGCCAAAACATACGACCTTGCTGAGTAATTTGGTTATAAACAGAATCAAAACTGACCCTCTGTCTTAATGATTCTGTTCTAGGAAGCATGTAATTCAGGGTCCAGCCACACAGGGATCTTATTGCAAAATGTATTCCATAATAACAGCACTGGGTCATGTAAAAACCTGATGCAGTAGCGTTATTAAAACCCAGTTTGGCCTTTTCTACAGAGGTGAAACCAAACCATGTTATAACACTCTCAGGAGACTATTATAACATGATTCTCCAATGTGATCAAATTTCCTATGTATATGTAAAATAGGTTTACTAGAGAAATGAGTCAGGGGTCCTGTGGAAAAAATAGTATGAGATTATGTAAATAAAGACTCAAAATGCATGTTCAAAAGTGGGGGGCGGGAGCAGAATTAAGGTTGCTTGTTTCCTAACTTTTCAGTTTCCAACTTGATAATGTTCTTTTTTAGCTGTGTGTGTGTGTGTGTTGTGACAGACCCAGACCAGTGGGGTACAGGAGTCTGGTAGAGGGCAAATATACTGGTCACTGGATGAGTAGTTTTCTGTTCCCTGAGAGACCAGAGCAGGGGCTGCATTAGAGTAATCAGGAACCTGCTAGAACCAGTTAAGACAGGCAGGCTAATTAGGACACCTGGAGCCAATTAAGAAGAAGCTTCTAGAATCAATTAAGGCAGGCTCATCAGGGCATCTGGGTTTTAAAAAGGAGCTCACTTCAGTTTGTGGTGGGAGTGTGAGGAGCTGGGAGCAAGAGGTGCAAGGAGCTGAGAGTGAGAGGGTGTGTGGCTGGAGGACTGAGGAGCACAAGCGTTATCAGACACCAGGAGGAAGGTCCTGTGGTGAGAATAAGGAAGGTGTTTGGAGGAGGCCATGGGGAAGTAGCCCAGGGAGTTGTAGCTGTCATGCAGCGGTTATAGGAGGCACTATAGACAGCTGCAGTCCACAAGGCCCTGGGCTGGAACCCGGAGTAGAGGGCGGGCCCGGGTTCCCCCCAAACCTCTCAATTGACCGGGATTGTGAGTTCTCCCAGAGGGGAAGGTCTCTGGGCTGTTCCCCAACCCACATGGTGAATGTCTGAGGCAAGAAAATCCACCAATAAGCGCAGGACCCACCAAGATAGAGGAGGAACTTTGTCACAGTGTGTAATGTCATAATTAAAAGAAAAAAACTGCAAACAACAAAAAATCCATCATGTGGCAACATATAGACACCCTCATGGGTCATCAGCAGAGTTGGAACCTTTAGTTCCACCACTCACACCTCTGCCTCTTGAGCTAATGGCATATCTGATAGGACAAATCATAGAATATCAGGATTGGAAGGGACCTCAGGAGATCATCTAGTCCAACCCCCTGCTCAAAGCAGGACCAATCCCCAACTAAATCATCCCAGCCAGGGCTTTGTCAAGCCTGACCTTAAAAACCTCTAAGGAAGGAGATGGGCTCTCAGGCTAGTGCCCCACCTCCCTAGGTAACACATTCCAGTGCTTCACCACCTTCCTAGTGAAAAAGTTTTTCCTAATATCCAACCTAAACTTCCCCCAGTGCAACTTGAGACCATTACTCCTTTTTCTGTCATCTTGTACCACTGAGAACAGTCTAGATCCATCCTCCTTGGAATCCCCTTTCAGGTAGTTGAAAGCAGCTATCAAATCCCCCCTCATTCTTCTCTTCTGCAGACTAAATAATCCAAGTTCCTTCAGCCTCTCCTCATAAGTCATGTGCTCCAGCCCCCTAATCATTTTTGTTGCCCTCCGCTGGATTCTTTTCAATTTTTCCACATCCTTCTTGTAGTGAGGGGCCCAAAACTGGACACAGTACTCCAGATGAGGCCTCACCAATGCTGAGTAGAAGGGAATGATCACGTCCCTCAATCTGCTGGCAGTGCTCCTACTTATACAGCCCAAAATGCCATTAGCTTTCTTGGCAACCCTTGGGGCACTTCGCTTGATACCGGCTGCCAACTAGACATCGAGCTGTTCATCACTACCCATTGAGCCCGACAATCTAGCCAGCTTTCTATCCACCTTATAGTCCATTCATCCAATCCATACTTTTTTAACTTCCTGGCAAGAATACTGTGGGAGACCGTAGCAAAAGCTTTTGCTAAAATCAAGGTATATCGCGTCCACTGCTTTCCCCATATCCACAGAGCCAGTTTTCTCATCATAGAAGGCAATTAGGTTACTCAGGCATGATTTGCTCTTGGTGAATCCATGCTGACTGTTTCTGATCACTTTCCTCTCCTCTAAGTGCTTCAAAATTGATTCCTTGAGGACCTGCTCCATGATTTTTCCAGGGACTGAGGTGAGGCTGACTGGTCTGCAGTTCCGCGGATCCTCCTCCTTCCCTTTTCTAAAGAGCAGGTTGTCATCCTCTGTGTGGAACAGCACTAGGGGGATGAGATATACATTTTGCTAGTGGGTTTCGCAGATATTTGCTGACAGCAGAGAAATGGTGAGACTCAAGAATGCTGGGTGCCATTCCAGGCTCTGGAGGGAGGGGAGAGTGCTCCTGTTCCTCCCCATCCAGGCTTCTTGTCCAATTCTCCTTACCTACCCAGTCCCAGTCCTCGGCCTTTTTTTCCTTGTCTTTTTGCCTAGCCAGTTCTAGTCTTCCTCTCCAAACTCACTGTCTGAGTCCGAATCTCCCTCTCACTTCCAGTCTTTCCTCCTCCCCACACCCAGTCCTAGTCTCCTTGCCCAATCAATCCCAGTCTCCCTTCCCCTGATATTCCTAGCCTTTCCTCCCAGCCTTCTAGCTAAAACAATCACAGTTCTCACCCTTTCATGCCCCCCAAATCCCAGGCTCACCAGACTCCTTATCTCAATCTACTCCTGTCCATCCCTCTGTCTGACTTTTGTCTATTCGGTGTTTGAATAATCATCTGCGTTCCCTCTCCACGCTGTCTGGGTGGCAACAGGAGAGACAGACTCCCTGTTCTCAGGCTAGTGCCCCACTCCTGGCCCAGGGCAGCCATTACAGGGAAAGTCGAGCTTTGCCCCTGCAGTCCTAGGCTGGAGGAGGCATGCTCAGTTGCTCTGTGGGGATGGCACATGCACAGTTTGGTCACCTTAATTCAGCTCCCTTGTGTGTATGTATTATAGTACAGTCTTTAATTACATAATCACATTAGAAATTAGAGATGGAGGAAGTAGCTTTTTCCATACAGCCCTTGTGCATGGAACACCCATTTTTAGCTAATACACTATTATTGTCTCTTCATTCAAATGCTCCTGAAGACCCATTTCTGCCTACAATAAGTCAATAAAGTTATTAAGCATAGCATAGAAGTGCCTCATAGTCTTTAATCTCAAAACACCCCTGTATTATCCCACCTGTAAAATGAACTAAGGCACAGAGAGACTAAATGGCTTGTCCAAGGTCACACAGGGAGTCAGTAATGGAGCATGGATTTGAACCCAGGTCTCCCAAAGGCACAGGCTAGCACCCAAACCACAGCACCATCTTTCCTCTATATAATACCTATTGAATCCATTCAGTCTCTCTTCCTACACGTAGGGGTTTTCCCTGCAGTACATGTTCTATTGCAGGGGTCGGCAACCTTCCAGAAGTTGTGTGCCAACTCTTCATTTATTCACTCTAATTTAAGATTTCGTGTGCCAGTCATACATTTTAACCTTTTTAGAAGGTCTCTTTCTATAAGTCTATAATATATAACTAACCTATTGTTGTATTTAAAGTAAATAAGGTTTTTAAAATGTTTAAGAAGCTTCATTTAAAATTAAATTAAAATGTAGAGCCCTCCGGACTGGTGGCCAGGACCCTGGCAGTGTGAGTGCCACTGAAAATCAACTCGCGTGCTGCCTTCGGCACGCGTGCCATAGGTTGCCTACCCCTGGTCTATTGTATTGTCCAGTCTAGTTTTAGATCCCATATTTGCAGATTTGTGTTGGCCATACAGTTATACATAAGTATAATTCAGGTGCTAAAATTGCAGCTCACAGGATATGTCTACACATCAATTAAACATCCGCAGCTGGCCTGTGCCAGCTGACTCAGGCTCACGGGGCTCAGTCTCCAGGGATGTTTCACTGCTGTGTAGACTTCTGTGCCTGCGCTGGAGCCTGAGCTCTGGAACCCTCCCACCTCAGACGGTCCTAGAGCCTGGGCTCCAGTCCGAGCCCAAAGGCTGCACAGCAATGAAACAGCCCCGCAGCCTGAGCCCCCTGAGTCAGAGGTACCGAGTTCTGCTGGCGTTGGTGGGTGCTTGACCCCCCTCTGTCCCCAGTGTCACCCCGACTCCATTCCTGCCCCGCCCCCATTCCAACCCCTTCCCCAAAGTCCCCGCCCCAACTCTGCCACCTCCTTGCCCCTATTCCAACCCCTTCTCCAAATCCCCACCCCAGCCCCGCCTCTTCCCCGCCTCCTCCCATGAGTGCGCCACGTTCCTGCTCCTCCCCCTCCCTCCCAGAGATTGTTACGCCACGAAACAGCTGTTTTGCGGCGGCAAGCACTGGGAGGTAAGTGGGGACGCGGCGCACTCAGGGGAGGAGGCGGGGAGGGGAGCTTGGCTGCCGGTAGGTGCAGAGCACCCACTAATTTTTCCCCGTGGGTGCTCCAGCCCCAGAGCACCCACGGAGTCGGCGCCTATGTCACAAGCCCGAGTCAGCAGGCACGGGCCAGCAGCTGGTGTCTAATTGCTGTGTAGACATACCCATAGAGTCCTGAACTGAAGGTAGCTAACTGCCCTCGTCTTAATTTAGAGATGTAGCTAACGGAGACTATGGGTCCCAGCAAGCAATGCACCATCCTGATCTCAGGGCAATCATTCAGTTTAAGAGAGAATGTTGCATGATGGTAGTAATAGTCTCAGTGGATCACACCTCCATACTAAAGTCAGCCACAGGCTACTCTGTTTTTCACATATTTGGTGTGAGCTGCAGGCTCCCAAGGGGTACACAAAGCCGTATTTAGTTGAACAAATCTTGGGCACCCTAGATATGGTCTCCATCTACTCTGGGTTGGGAATTGTGCTACCTGTATTGTTTTGTTGTTGTTGAGTTTACTGTTTAAAAACACACAGTTTAAAACTGAAGCTGTTGCTAAATTTGCTTTAAAGATAGTTTGACCTCATTCAACTAAGTTAGCCTAAACCAGTTTTAAACTATGTATAAAACCATTTTAGGTACCGGAGTTTCTAGTTTCATGTAGACAGAGCCACATGGCATATTTCCAAACAAAACTTAATTAATTGTTAAGATTGCAAATGTGATTCAAAACAGGACACACTGTACCTTTCCACACATCACTAAAAATAAACAAAACACTGAGAACTATAGAAATCACAAGCGAAGGATACATGAACAATTCTGTCACTAACCTCAGTACTCTTACTAATAAACAGAAAAATTCTCATTGATCAGCATGCAAACCACTATTCAAACAACCTTAATTCTATCCCTGTGCAAAACACAATTAACAAAATCTAAATCAAATTTATCTGTCCATTACTCAACTCTTTCGTAACAGCATATACAATCTTCAGTAGCTTCCTTTTATTCATACAAGGGTTATACACAGTCTGACCTTTTATGCATTCACTACAGTTTTCTGTCTTATTTGTGTCTCGCCCTGACTGTACAATTTTATTATGTATAGTGACTCTTGCACTGGTATTGGGAAGCTTGTCTAAAGAAATAGAAAAGCCATTGCCTCAGTGAGCCAAAGATGTGGGAAAGGGAATTGAGAGTAGAGCTGGGCAACATTTTTCACCTCAATAGTTTATTCACTGAAAAATGCAGTTTCAGGTCAACCAAAGGAATTCTTTGCAAATTTGTGTCAAGTTCATCAAATAGTTTTGACCTAACCAAAAACATCAAAACTTTTTGTTAATGTTGAAAAATTTTGCTGTGACTGTCAGACGTTTTGACAAAAGCAATCCAAGGATCACAAAATGAGGAAGTGCCCACTTCCCTCATAAGCTTTAGCCCAGTGGTTATTAACCAGCACTCACCTGGGATGTGGGAGACCCAGGTACAGTTCCCCCCTTTGCCTGCTGTGGAGAAGGAATTTGAACTTGGGTCTTTCCTCATTGTAGGAGAGTGTGCTAGCCACTAGGTTATGGGATATTCTGGCATGGACCTTTCTCATTCTCTTGAAGTTGTTCCACTTTTTATAAATACTTAAGTAGTCTTTGGAGCAGGGACTTGAACTTGGGTCTGCCACATCCTAGGTGAATGGCTGAATTGCCACTATGAACGGCAGTGGATCGTTATTGGGCCAGGGAAAGAGAGTGAGAATGAGTCTATAGCCTGGTAGTTAAGACACTCACCTGTGCAATCTCAGCAAATCACATTCCAGAACATGCAACAGCTGTACTGCAGGTCCTTAGTTTATAGCATGATTTTGTAAAATGTTTTATGACGTAGTTAAATCTTGTCAACATTAGCCAAGGCCACCACTATGGTAATGTCTTGCTCACAAGAATTGTTTAAACATTCTTCTGGCTAACACAGTTTGAACTGTAGTGACAACGAGATCTGATTGTACTTCATTACTGAAGTAAGGGCTGGTCTTCTCACAGTTTTTATACTGTTTTGCCTACAGAAGCCTATATAGTTTAAGTAGTACAGTCCCCTATAGAGGGTGCAGTTGTACTGATATAAAGGTACTTATTACGTCAGTATTACTCACATTTAGGATAAAATTGAGATGTAGATTAAAGGAATACAAAAACTGTAGATAAGTCCTAAGTATCACATTGTCCTTTCCTTAACTGGTACAACCTAGTCTGCGGCCCATACTGTATGTCCATCTACAGTTCCAAGTAATTGGCTGTATTAATATTAAAAGTGAAGATTTATGCAGATAGCTGGCATAGTGTCTTTAAGAAGAGCAAGTCCACCATTAACTTTAGCCACCTAAATTTAAAAAATGTTGGCCTTCATTGAATACCAACTGAATTATTTTGAAATGGATGTAGAATAAGAAATAGTGAGGGGTTGTGGCAGCAACAGAGGGGAAAATGTTCTTTTTTCAAAATACACCTCAATGGGTTGTTTCTTAAATACTATCATCAGTAAGTTATTTTCCTGCTTGAATGTTAAGAGGAAAATATTTTATTTCCCCTTCCACACTCCAGGTAGAGGACATCGAGACCAGAGGAGACATCGAGGCCAGAGGAGAAGGTTCCAGCTTGCTCCCCGGTAAATAATAGAACTACAATGATTGCAGAAGGTCTACAATGAGTTTGAATGAGAGGATAATATTCCTCACACAGGTAGCATCTTTACCTACAAAAGCCAGGATTCAAGGGGCTTTACAGAGTGGCTGAGCAACTGCAGCTTCCAATGATTTCACCCAAGCTGTGGGCGCTCAGACCATTATGTCCTTTCCACACTAAGATTGAGCTAACTTTATTCGCAGAATGGTTTCACTAACTACTGTAAAATCAGTGTTGGGGGACCTGGTTACTGCTTGGCACTATCCAATTATGGTTAAAAAACACACAATCCCATTTACACAGGAAAGTCCAAATCAAGTTTTAACAGTGCTAGAGCACTCATATAATGTAAGTAGATCTTCCCAATATAGTTTTACATTGCAGACGAGAACGTAGTGTGCCCCCATTAAGGACAGTGTACAGTACATATGCTGCGTCAGTTCTTGAATTAGGAGGCTACTGTTGGTTATGCCATACTCTTCTTACTGTAGCCCGCTGAAAAAGTTGGAACATGACATCACTTTTTTTAAACTTCACTTACCAGTGAAATACTGGTACTTACTTCCCTGCTGGAATGCATTGCTGACTTATAAGTGCCAACAGCACTTCCTTGCCGCTTAGGAGGACAACAACTCTGCATATGCAGGCTATTTCTAAATCTTATCATGTCTGCTTCCTAAGTATTTCTGAGATCATCCTTTTCTTTCTGTCTAGACAACTAAAATTCTCATCCAGGCCCTTATTAACTTCAGAATTAGAGTTCTTCAAGTGATGGTACCTCTATTGTATTCCTCTGTAGGGTTACACACATGCACCATGTGCCCAGAGCCAGAGAATTTGAAAGTAGTGTCTGTTGGTCTGGGCTTGCACTCTGGTTCACCTCTTGCCTCCATCTGAGGGGATAGAGGGTAGGGTGGACCAACCATCCTTCCATTTCCTTCTCACAACCACATGGTCCCGGTCAGAACCTCCAGTGTCTGTAGCTTTAGCTTCGTCCTCCATAATAAAAAGAAGTAGATTTAGCTTTGTAAATAGTTGTTAACAGGTTTTTATAGTTTAGCGTTTTATATATCTCTTAGTGTTTAGATGTAGTCTCTTTAGGGGACAAGGGGGTAGAGAGGTTTCCCTATTCGGGTACTGGACCATGCCCAGGAATCCAGACTTCAAACCCTGCGCTTCCTGCCTGTGATCCTTCTCAGTGAGTAATGACCACCAGCGCGGCCTCTACTGCCTTGGGGAATCCCACATTGCAGCAAGGTGCAGTATCTGCCTATCGTTCCCCAGCCATACCTGAGAAGGACGGAACTTTGTCTCTGCAAATGCGCAACTACATGCAGGACGCCAAATCATCACATTAGACAGCACCAAATCCCCATTTTTTGTTTTTTGCTTGACAAGTTTGTTTGTTGTTTTTATTTTGATTTTTGCTTGTGTCTTTGGGGCAGGGAGGGAGGACCAAAAGCATTTTCCATCCTAGGTGACAAAACACATAGGACTGGCTCTGGCTAAGACAGCTGAGGTATTTTTAGACCAGGCAGTAGAGGCTGATGCATGAAGATCCAGAGACCCACCCAAGGATATCAGTGTTACGTAAATATTTCTTTTAACAACCAAATGAATTAATTTTGAATAGAGCAATTACAGTAATTACTAAATAAATATATAATGACGGAGCACATAACAGTGTTACCAACACCATAAGATTGTATACTGGTTAACTGATATTGCAAGTACTATCCTGAAGCTTTTTTTTTTTTTCAATTTATGGAAGAAAATGTTTGTTTTGGAATTCACATAAACATATTTTCTTAAATTTTCCACTTGCCTACCCAGTCAGTGTAAAACAGTTGGGGGTACTTTACTTAATTGCTGCCTTCAGGGAAAAACATTAAGTAGTAACCATAAAAATTCTTCATTAAAAAATGAAGCATACAAATTGTATCCAGAAGCAAAAATGCCTTAAGTGTCAACAACACTGTGGTCATATAGAAAATGGGTGAAGAGTTAAAAACTGGTTATCTCATTGATGGTCTGTAGCCCAATAACTTATCTGAAAATTGTCTTCATCCATGTCATCTTCAACTGCTTGATATTTTCCTTAGCTTTCTCATAATCTTTGGATTACATTGGCTCAAGAGGATGTTTATTAAACTAACTGATAATCATTCTTTTCCATTTATATATTTTGGAGCCACTCTGTCTTTATTTTTGTATTGGAACATTTTCAGTACATTAAGATGTATAGTAATCTCCCTTTGCGTTAATGAAGAGGCTGTTGCAGTTACTTGGATATTCCTTGATGATCCATATCACAAATTTTGTGGAGAAGTTTTCCGTCCATCAAGCAAAGGAGTCCCCTTCCTATGTTTTAGGTCTTATAAGAATTAATAATTTAGTCACTGACCATATTAAACACAGCAGTCCTTGACCTGACTCTTGATAAACAGCCATTGATTCGGAGACCGAGAATGCATACCTCAAGGTTCTGTCCTGTTTTCAATCCCTATCTAGCATTGAAATAAGAACAATATTTTTTCCAAATTGTTTATCACTGGTATCTTCCTAAATTCTATGAAGCAGCATGAAAATATCTTGCTTACAGTTCTGACAGTTTTGTATTTTTGTCATATGTATATTTAGCTACTGCCACAGCTTCCATGTATTATTTTAGGCCCCAATCCAGAAGTAGACTTTGCAGGGTCAGACTTCCAATGAAGTCAGTGGGATACCCTATGGGCAGACCCTTGCACCTGCACGGAGTCAATTGCAAGACCAGGGTCTTAATGTTAATCATTTGTATGGAAAGCTCTGGACCCAGATTATTTTCTCTTTAATTTCTGTTAGCTTTTTACCTATCTTGTTCTTATCTCCTTTGATGCCAGTATTTTCTTACTATCATCATCAACACTGCTTTTACTAGCAAAGCCACTGCATCTGATATGTGTTTCTTGTTTTAAGTATAGTTTTGCAAATAGTTTTTATATCCAGGATCTGTTTTGAAGATGATGATAAAAATAAATGTTTAGTTAACCTAAACTCCCAAAGCAGGACCAGATTCTATAGTATTTACTCTGGCGCTGAAGCCAAGAGAAGTTTTGACTGGGTAAGGATTGGATGACAGATAGTTAACTGGATTAATGATACATAGATTTTTAAGGCCAGAAGTGACCATTATGATCATTTAGTCTAACCCCTTCATAACATAGACCATAAAATTTCATTCTGCATTAAAAGCATAATTTCTGGCTGAGATAGGGCATTTTATTTTATTTTTAAAAATGATGTCCAGTCTTGATTTAAAGACTTCAAGAGATGAAGAATTCACCATGTTCCTAGGTAAATTGCTCTACTGATTAATTATCCTCATTGTTAAAAATGTGTGCTTTTTTCCCAATCTGAATTTGTCTAGTTTCAGCTAGAACTTGTTAGACCTTTTTCTGCTAGAATAAAGAGCCCCCTACTATCAGTAATCTCTCCATGTATTTACTTATAAACTGTGATCAAGTTACCTCTTCATCTTTTTGCTAAGCTAAATAAAGCTAACGATCCTGTTAATACTCTTAATATCATCATACTTTTGTTCATCTAATCCCTGAGGAAATACAGTTTCTCCTTTAAGCAGTAATGGTATAGCCATAGAATCATGGAAATGTAGGTCTGGAAGGAATCTCAAGAGGTCATCTAGTCAATCCTCCTGAAGCTGAGGCAGGATCAAGTATACCTAGACCATCCCTGACAGGTGTTTGTCTAACCTGTTCTTAAAACCTCCAATGATGGGGTTTTGACAGCCTGCCTTGGTAAACTATTCCAGTATTTAACTATCCTTATCATTAGAAAGGTTTTCATAATATCTAACCTAAATCTCCCTTGCTGCAGATTAAGCCCATTACTTCTTGCTTTACCTTCAGTGAACGTGGAGAACAATTGGTCACCATCCTCTTTATAACAGCCCTTAACATATTTGAAGACTTATCAGGGCCCTGCTCTGTCGTCTTTTCTCAAGATTAAACATACCCAGTTTTTTTATGCCTCATAGCTCAGGTTTTCTAAATCTTTTATCATTTTGTTGCTATTTCCTAAAGTGCAGCACCTGAAACTGGACAAAGAACTCCAGCTGAGGCCTCCACAGTACCGAGGGGAGGAGAATTACCTCCTTTGTCTTACATGCAACACTCCTGTTAATGCATTCCAGAATGATACTAACCTTTTCCACAACCGCATCACATTGCTGTCTCCTGTTCAATTTGTGCTCCACTATGCCCCCCAGATCCTGTTCAGCAGTACTACCACCTAGTCAGTTATTCCCTGTTTTGTATTTGTTCGTTTGATTTTTTCCTTCCGGAGTGTAGTACTTTGCACTTGTCTTCATTGAATGTCGTCTTGTTGATTTCAGACCAATTCTCCAATTTATCAAGGTTGATTTCAATTCTAATCCTGTCCTTCAAAGTGCTAGCAACCCCTCCTTGCTTGGTGTCATCCACAGATTTTAGAAGCATAATCTCCACTCCATTATCCATGTTATTTTTAATGAAAGTATTGAATAATACCAAACACAGGACAGATGCCTGTGGATCCCACTAGATACATCATCCCAGTTTGACAGCGAACCATTGATAGTTACTCTTTGAATTTTCCAAACAGTTGTGCACTCACTATATAGTAATTTCATCTAGACCACATTTCCGTAGTTGAGAACATCATGTGGCACTGTGTTAGAAGCCTTACTAAATTCAAGATAAATCACGTCTACTGCTCCCCTGCATCCACTAGGCCAGTAACTCTGGCAAAGAAGGAAATTAAGGTGATTTGGCATGATTTCCTCTTGACAAATCCATGTTGGCTGTTGCTTTTCACCCTATTATTCTCTAGGTGCTTACAAATTGATTGATTGATAGTTTGTCCCGGTATCGTCCCAGGTATGGAAGTTAGTCTTACGCCTTGTCTGCACTTAATATTTGGATTGAGATACCTACTGCATCAGGAGGTGTGAAAAATCCATACCCCTGAGCACTGAAGCTGTGCTGACCTAACCCGCAGTGTAAATGCAGCAAGGTCAATGGAAGAATGGTTCCGTTGACCTTGCTACTATCGCTTGGGGAGGTGGCTTTATCTACCGTGGCAGAGAACCCCCTTCTATTGCTGTATGCTCCCTCTACTTACAGGATTATGCTGGCCTAGCTATGCCACTATAGTCCCCATAATGTAGACATGGCCTGACTAGTCTATTATTCCCTAGCATCTCTTTGTTCCCTTTTTTAAAGATAGCTACTATGTTTGCCCTTCTCCAGTCCTCTGGGACCTCATCCTTCTTCCATGAGATCTTGAAGATAATTGGTTCTGAGATTGCTTCAGCTAGTTCCTTAAATTTCCTCGTGTTAATTTGGTCAGACCTTGATGACTTGAATACAACTAACTTATTAAAATATTCTCTAATGTGTTCTTTCCCTGTTCTGGCTTGTGTTCCTTCCCCTTTGTTATTATTAATTGTGTTAGGTGTCTGGTCACAATTAATCTTTTTAGTAAACACTGAAGCAAAATAGCCATTAAACACCTCAACCTCCTTGGATTTGTCTGTTATTAGCTCTCCTTCCACTAAATAGTGGTTCTTCACTTTCCTTTGTCTTTTTTGCTCCTTATGTATTTATAGAACCTCTTCATATTGCCTTTTATGTCCCTTGCCAGGTGTAACTCATTTTGTACCTTAGCCTTTCTGTTCTTTTGTCGTCATCTTTAGCAATTTGTCCATGTCTTCAATTTTTATAGGATTCCTTTTTCATTTTCAGGTCATTAAAGAGCTCCTGATAGAGCTATATTGACCTCTTCTTCCCATCTTTCCTTTGCTTTGGGGTAGTTTGCTGTTGTGCCTTTAATAATGTCTCTTGAGAAGCTGCCTGAACTCCTTTTCCTCTTAGATTTTCTTCCCATGGGACCTTACCTACCAGTTCTCTGAATTTGTTAAAGAATGTTTTTTTTAAGTTCATTGTATTTATTCTACTGCTATCATTCCTTCATTTCTTTAGAATAATAACATCTATTGTTTTATGACCACTTTTAGCCAAATGGCCTTCAACCATCAGATTCTCAACCAATTCCTCTGTTAGTCAGAATCAACTCTAAAATGGCTGCCCCCCAGTTACTTCCTCCTTCTTCTAAAATATGACGTCCTCAGCACATGCCAAGAAATTTGTGTATTGCTGTATGTTTTCCAACAGAACTCTGGTTAGTCAAAATCCTCCTTTACAGCCAGATCTTGTGTTTTGGATATTTCTGTTACTAGTTCTAGAAATGTCTCGGCCACCTCCTCCTGATTTGATGGTCTGTGGTAGACCCCCGCCCTACCGGGACATCACCCCTGTTTTTTCCCCCTTTTATCTTGACCCAGAGACTTTCAATTGGTCTGTTTTAAAGCAAAAGAAATGATAATATCCAGCAAGTACGATAACAATGAGAGCAACATTTTCCTATGGATGTTTGAAAAATCTTTGGGAAGTTATAGAACATCCTGAATCCTTTGTTGTTGTTGTTATTAATAATAATATTTATATTTTAAGTCCCGTAGACTGTCACTAAAATCCAGGCAATAATTCCATAAAACTGATCACCTAACATGACTTTTACATTAGTCATATAATGCTTGTTGGTATTGGAGAGACTTATGCTTCTCCTTTCCTTTCTCCAAATATACTACAGTTTATTTAGAACAGTTTGAGAGAATCAAGGTAATTGCTAATCAGCCATTAGATGCTTTTCTGATTACATGTGGACTAGTCATCTTCTTTTATGAAAACCTCTCTATATAATGTCATCACTGAAGGATGAGTAAAAATATTAAACTCATAGTCAGACTAATGATTATACCATAGATGTCAGTAAAAACTGCCACAAGGAATCTTACATTAATCCACTCTAGTCTGTAAATACTGTAGGTTGTATTTTAAGGAAACGGCCCAGCTGTGTGCTAAAGGCCGCCCAGTCCCCCACCCAGAGCTCTGCTCCGGGCCCAACTCTGTGGAGGGGTCTCTGGGTGGGCGGTGTTGGGTATAGGGTCTGTGGGGGGGGGAGGAGAGGGTTAGAGGGGAACGTGCTGTGGTTTTCCACCTGCGGCCCAGGTAACACAGTTGAGAACCACTGCACTAGTGGGATTTCTAAATCCTATCTGCTTCTTTAAGCACCTAAGTACCTTTGAAATTCTGGGTCCAAAACCCTTTTGAAAAAGAGACTAAGGGCTTGTCTACATTTAAAATGCTACAATGGTACAGCTGTGCCACTGTAGCGCTACAGCGTAGATACTACCTTTGCCAACGAGAGGGATTCTCCCATTGACAGAGAGGTGATAGGTAGGTCGGTGAAAGAAGTCAACCTAGCACCGTCTACACGGGGATTTAGGTCGGCTTAACAACGCCACTCAGTGGGGTGGATTTTTCATACCCCTGACCGACTTAGTTAAACCAACCTAATTTTCTTCTATAGACCAGGCCTTAAGCTCCTAAGCATTTTTGAAAAATTTACCCTAAATACTCTTTGGAATTTTAAACACACTTTTATTCATTTTGTATGGCCACAGGAGCAGTTTGTTTGCTATGTCTTTTCACAGGGATTTTTATTATTTGAAATTGTTTACATGTTGATACTTGTGTCTTGCTTAGTCCATCACAGGCTGTTTGTATTTTAGATGGCCCAGATGACTTTGTCCTTGACTGGAACTGAATGAAAAGTGATAAGAAGACAAGATATGTTTTTATAAAATACTATACATTGAATATAATAAAAATCATTTCAGTATTGCTATTGTACCATCAAAAAAATGATGTCAGATTGAATACACATTTTAAAATTGGTGGTGGGAAGGATTTAATTACAAACACATTACCCTGACTTCACTCAGAATTTCCAATCCCATTTAATTTTGTACCTCTGATACTTTTTTTTTCATTACTAATTTAATGTTTATAAGAGTATGTGTTTGTGTTCTGAGGCAAATTTTGAATTATTTAATTCCCAGTACCACAGTGATGGGCACTTTACAAAAGCCTAAGGTAGACAGTTATGAAGTCTAATAGTAAAGGAAATGTGTACAGAAACAGAGGCCACCTTTATGTGGTGAAGGAGCTAGAGGAAATCTAAAGTAGTAAAGATGTGAGTGAGCCTAAGAATATGTCTATACTGCAATTAGACACCTGCGGCTGGCCTGTGCCAGCTGACTCGAGCTTGGGCTAAGGGTTGTTTAACTGTGCTGTAGACACGTGGACACAGGCTGCAGCCCAAGCTCTGGGGCCCTCCCACCTTACAGGCTCAAGCCCAAGCCCGAACGTCTACACTGCTATTAAACAGCCCTTAGCCCGAGCCTCGGAAGCCCACATCAACTGGCATGGGCCAGCTGTGGGCTTTTAATTGCAGCATAGACATACCCTAAAAAATCATCCCAACCAAGTGCAGATAAACCTTTATGCCACATATACACACATTCTATGTATGCCACTTCTTTTACAGAAAAAGTATTTTAGAAGTATTTAAGATAGCTTTAAATACAAAAAATGTGTTTTTTAAAGTATCTATCTGCCTGTAAAGTCAGGTGGCTCAAAGGAAGAGGAAAATTATAGCTAATACATTTCAGAAATCTTTAAAAATACCTTTAAGTTCACTCATGTCTTTCCTAGACACAAAACTGTTCACAGCTTTAAAGTATCATTCTTAGATCTTCCAGAGCAAAAATGAGTGCTGTGTCTCTACTGGGAAACCTAGTATTTCCCTTTTCAGTTGTGTAATGGTCCCATTTCTAGCCCTTCGCAGTACTATATATCAAACCTTAAACCAGTCATTGACCGAGAAGAAAATATTGCTCATCCTGGGCCTGGGGCCTCTGTAGTTTTGGAGGACATTCCAAACGGGGGGGGGGACAAAACAAATATTTCTCATATAAATTCATTTTTTGTCAGCTATTTGAAGCACAACAGTTGAAATGATTTTACCACATGTGTGTAGAATGCTCAAAATGGTCCAACCAGATATAGATTAGTGGACAGTGCACAGGTGTGGCAACCAATCATGTACCATAAATTAATTTCTCACAGGCCTACAATTTGTCATATGGATTTCCCTATTACATAAAGGGTAGTGCATATAGAATGTGTGGGCGTATATTGTAGATTAAATCTGTGTGTACAAATATTTGACATGAAGAAAAACATACATTCTTCTTGTATCTCAAAGAATAGGTTTATTTCTAACGTTAAGGATTATTAACAAATTAATTCCATAGCTACTGTAGAAATTTGTTATCCTTATGGTACAATGATTACAGATTAGTAGTTGCTAGTTTTTAGTTAATTCTGGTACTAGTTAGCTCTGTTGCTGTCATGCCTTAGGTCTTGTGCAGATGTCTACTTTTGAGCCAACTATCCATTGAGTTTTTCCCATCTAATCTCTGAATTCTCTAAACATAAACATGCTGTCATTTGTACATAATGTGGTACTATGATTTTCTCATATGTATTTTATTGTCTGAAATACAATAAATGTACTGTGACATAAATACAACACAGCTAAATAAATAATTGACAATAGCCCAGCATTTTTAATTCTATTAAAAAAAAAAACTGATGCTGATTTCACTTTGTTTAAATATGACACTATTTTTGTCCAATTTGCTTCCTGAGGATGATATGATTATGGGTGGGGCAGTCCTGCCATATTTTCCTACCAGCTATTCACTTTCTTTTTAAATGTACTACCTGCTATTTATTCAAACCTTTTGGGAGAATGTAGAAATGTGGGCATATTCAAAGATCACTAGTTTCAGGAACCTCATTATATGCAATGGTGCTTTAAAAAAAAATCTAATTGTGTGTCAGTATTTTGTAGCTATTCTTACATCAGGATCTTCCAGGACTTCTAGTGGCCTCAAGAGATGAAGTGGTTGTAAACTAAAATTAAACATGAATTTAGTGGGAGCTTTTGCTGTGCTAAGATTGGGCACTTTTTAAGAATTGCCAATGAGATGTAAAGTCACTCTATGTTGACATTTTTCTTCTTATGCTGGACCATAGCCAGAAGCTGCTAATTATCCAGACTTCTAAGCAAAAGATTTTTTTTCTCCTTAGTAATCATGGGTTTGGATCAGGAGTTCCATGCAGGTGCTGTGCTCCTGTCCAAAGAGGATTAGCTTGTGTTAGAGTGCTTTGTTTCTGCCCTCCTAACCAAGGCTAGTCATAGCTATGTGAGGCCCATGGACAAGAAAAGGTAATCACACAAGAGAAAAATGGCCTTCCTGAAGATATACATTTGACTGCCCCCCTCAATGCCTGGGCGACAGATTTTGTAACCTGACAGTGTTGCCCACCTGGGATGCCTTGAGCCTTGGGAGGAAGAAGGAGCTGTACCACAGGTGAAAGACATAGAATTGTAGAAATATAGGACTGGAAGGGTCCTCAGTAGGTCATCTAATCCAGTCCCCTGCACTGATGCAAGACTAAGTATTATCTATTCTAGACCATCCCTGACACAGCAGTTTGGAACTGGAATTGAAGAGGTGTAATTCTGGAGGAGAAAAATACAAGGAAAAAAATTCTTATTCCACAAACTGTTAAATTGCTAATTACTTGAACAAGTCTAAAATATGCAGCTGTATTTTAAGAAATAAACAAATCATTCACTGATATTGTTTGCTTATATGTCTGCTGTCCTTTTAATGGCAAATGGGAGAAGAATATACCACTGATCATCAGTGACTGAGTCAGCTTGTACCAGTGTAGTCTTTAATAGAGAGGAGGTCTTGTCATTGATAGTGACAGACAGACAGACAGACTGGCATGAATTCATTGGCCATCGCTCACTTTACCTAGGTGATTTCTATTTTATTACATTACTTGGAATCTGAGTGTTGTAAAACATTGAGTTTAGCCCTCACCCCACCATTGTCCGATAGGTGTGCATTATTCCCATTTTACAAATTGTGAAACTCCCACTCAGAGATACGAAGCACCTACGGTCACACTGGAGAAGAGCTAAGAATAGACCCAGATCTGATTCCCAGTCACGCAATTCAGCACCAAGTTCATCTTAACTTGAAGTCGCTCAACTTATTAACATTATTGCTTTTAAGGAGGTAAATAACCGAACAGTTACCACAATTTACCTTCACTCAAAATACAAGCATTTTAAAAGCTTTTGTTTGTGGGCTGTAGTCCACGAAAGCTTATGCTCTAATAAATTTGTTAGTCTCTAAGGTGCCACAAGTACTCCTGTTCTTCTTTTTGCGGATACAGACTAACACGGCTGTTACTCTGAAACTCATCATAAACTATGTGGCATTTGAACACTCTTAAGCACCAGCAGATGGCACCCAGTTTATTTATGTGTCAGGGGTTCTCAAACTTCATTGCACTGTGACCCCCTTTTGACAACAAAAATTACTACATGACCCCAGGAGGGGGGGATTGAAGCCTGAGCCCTGCTACCCTGGGCCAGAGGGGCACCAAAGCCCAAGCCCCACTGCCCTGGGCGGAGCGGGGGGGGAGCTGAAGCCCAAGGGCTTCAGCCCCAGGCAAGGGGCCTGTAACCTGAGCCCTGGCAACCAGGTCAGAAGCCCTTGGGCTTTGGCCCCAGGCAGTGGGGCTCAGGCTTTGGCTTTGGCCCCAGGTGCCAGCAAGTCTAACGCCAGCCCTGGCAACATGTTATTGAGAAGGGTCCATTTTTGTAATTAATTTTTCATCTGGACTTCAAGCAGTTTAAGAATTTTTTGTCATCATAATGGAGATTGTGATATCTGTAAGGCTTCCTACTCCTCTCTCTCACTCCTCTGTGTAGCAAATTGGATAGATTGGGCCTGATTCACCAAAACTTTTCTCCACTTTTATGCCAGTTAGGTGGAGTTATACCAGCATAAAAATGGTCTAACACAGTGGTGAATTGGGTCCATTAGGTATAAGGAGAGTAGACACTTAGGACCCAATTCTGCAACAGATAGCACGTGTGTGAACTGCTGCGCCAGTGCTATATCAATTGCACAATAAGAGCCCTGGTTTGTTTTGCTGGGTAGGTTCGCCTTCTTTAAGGCAGTGTTGCCTAGTACCTATTGGCTTCCGCCCGCCCACTGCTAAAGGATCCCCCCGCAGCCTAAGGGGAGGATCTACAGGACCTGAAAACCAACTGATTTCGGGGGACAACTAATGAAATAACAGGGACAGGAGTGCGGTCAGAGGGTCAAAAGAAGGGAACCTGATGGGGACACCGAGCAGAGAACCCCAGACAGCGCCCACTGCTCCTCGAAGGCGTCAAGGGAGCCAGTGGATGCCACCCAAAGGAACTCTGCCCAGATACGTGTACGGACAGAGGATCGGAAACAGGCCCCACAGTCACAGGAGTCTCCATCGGCCAATCTTCTCTCCCTGGTTTGACAGATGGCCATTTTAGCCAGGGCCAAGAGGAGGTTGACCAGGAGGTCCCGTGACTTTGTGGGGCCACGGATAGGGAGTGCATAGAAAAGGAGGTGAGGGGAAAAGTAGATAGGCACCAGGCTGTGACTCAGGAGATTTGGGTTCAATTCCTGGCTCTGCCACTACTTTGCTGGGTGACCTTAGGCAAGTCACTTTCCTCCTGGTGCCTGTTTCCCCATCTGTAAAACGGGGATAATGAATCTGGCCACCTTTGTAAAGCACTTTGAGATTGATGGATGAAAAGCACTATAGAAGAGCTAGATACTACTGTCATGCTGTCTCCGTTTATATTCATCAACAATTTCTGCTGCCTCCAAAACCGTGGAAAGTTTTTTGTCACAGATGGCCACTTGTACCTCATCAGTGACTATCCACAGCAATTGTTCTTGCACCTTCGTATCAAACAGTTTTTCATAGTTACCTTCAGCCTCACTCCATTAGTCATTTACTCATAAAATTATACATCTTATGCACATATTCAGCATGACTGATTTTGTCAAACATCTTAAGATTTTTATATTTCAATCAATAGGACTCAGGGGTAATCTTAAACCTTTTCAATACATTTCCTTTAACTGTCTTATATACCTTAGCATCACTCTCCTCCATATAATTAAAAACTTGTCTTGCCTTCCCAGTTAATCTGGTCAGAAGGATTGGCATGCACTTATCCTCTGGAATCTTGTGGCCCCCACATGGTCTCTCAAAGGTCTCTTACAATACAGTCAGTCTCTTGATAAATGGGGCAAGCTTTCTCCCACTCCCTGGTACTGGGTGGGGATGGACTCACTAGTTGAGGCTGCTGCTTTTGCTGCCCCAGTATTTGAGCTGCAATGCGTGAGTTCTCTCCTCAGCCTAGGGTGACCAGACAGCAAATGTGAAAAATCGGGACAGGGATTGGGGGGTAATAGGAGCCTATATAAGAAAAAGACCCCAAAATCAGGACTGTCCCTATAAAATCGGGACATCTGGTCACTCTACCTCAGCCACTAGTTGTTCCATGCATCTTTGGTGTTGTGGGCTTTCTTCTTCATTTCAGCCTTGGCTTTGACTGCTGCCATATGTTCCATGTGTCATTGGTTGGCTTTCTCCTCAGCCACAGTTCCCAGATCCACAGCTCTGCCATCATTATTTCACGTTCACATTCTTTCTAGGCTTCCAGGTGTTCCAGTCTGGCCAGTTTCCTTCCAGTGTCTGGGGCTGCAGGGGCTTTTGGATGTTTGGTCAAAGCTTATGAGCAAATCTCTCAGTTCCTGATGTGGGGTTTGCCTTTTAAAGGATAGTCCTCTGTGCAAGCACAAATGCTCCATGGCTTTTGTATCAAGACCCTCATATGACTGTGATTCACTCATTGGGACTAACCTTTAACCCTTAAAAACCCTCACTATCAAATCTATACTTTTAACAGCTCTGGGGTTATGCACTATAAACCCAACTGACCCTGAGGCATGTGAATCCTGCCAAGACTAGGCAATTGTCTGAAATGGCTTATGACAGTGAGTGCCTACCTCAGGGCAGACTGTCAAAAACATGCCAGACACCCCAAACTGGTGGTATGTACCGAAATTAGATTTCACCAAGCCAGTAACAATGTGAACTCCTGGATCACTATAACAGTCTTACCATGGAGTCACAGATAGTTCTCTTCGACTCTCCAGTCTATCTTGCTACCCAGGTAAGCTGTAGTTAGTGACAAATGATCCCTTACACAAAAAATCACAAAATATTCAGGTTGCCTCCAGTCCCAAGAGATCAGTTTATTTACCCCAGATCAAGTGGTACCCTAGTTCTTACACCAAAGATAATGCCTGTAGCCAATCCTGGCTAAACAGTCATATGTCCCTTCATGCTTCAGCCAACATTCCAAAGGACATGCTTCTATGCTGATGACGCTCGTTAAAAAATATGTTAATTAAATTTGTGACTGAACTCCTTGGGGGAGAATTGTATGTCTCCTGCTCTGTGGTTTTACCCGCATTCAGCCATGTATTTCATGTTAAGACAGTCGCAGATGACGATCCAGCACATGTTGTTCAATTTAAGAACATTTTTCACTGCAGATTTGACAAAACACAAAGAAGGAACCAATACGAGATTTCTAAAGATAGCTACAGCACTTGACAAGGTTTAAGAATCTGAAGTGCCTTCCAAAATCTGAGAGGGACGAGGTATGAAACATGCTATCAGAAGTCTTAAAAGCCAACACTCCAATGCAGAAACTACAGAACCTGAACCATCAAAAAAGAAAATCAACATTCTGATGGTGGCATCTGATTCAGATGTTGAAAATGAACATGCGTCAGTCTGCACTGCTTTGGATCATTATCAAGCAGAACCCGTCGTCAGCATGGATGCATGTCCTCTGGAATGGTGGTTGAAGCATGAAGGGACATACAAATGTTTAGTATCTCTGGTACGTAAATATCTTGCAACGCCGGCTACAACCTGTTTTCACTTTCAGATGACGTAAATAAGAAGAGGGCAGCATTATCTCCGATCAATGTAAACAAACTTGTTTGATTTAGTGACTGGCTGAACAAGAAGTAGGACTGAGTGGGCTTGTAGGCTCTTTCAGTGCAGTTATATAATTTTTTAAATAATTTTACATTGTAAGTTGCACTTTCACGATAAAGACATTGCACTGCAGTACTTGTATGAGGTGAATTGAAAAATACTGTTTCTTTTGTTTATCTTTTTTTTACAATGAAAATATTTGTAATAAAAAATAACAGTGAGCACTATACACTTTGTATTCTGTGTTGTAATTGAAATCAATATATTTGAAAATGGAGAAAACATCCAAAAATATTTAAATAAATGGTATTCTATTATTGTTTAACAGTGCGATTAAAACGGCCATTAATCGTGATTATTTTTATCTTGCAACTAATTGTGATTTTTTTTTAATCGTTTGACAGCTCTAATTTCAAAAATTAGGTTTAGAAAAATACATCCAGTGCTGCTGGCTTACTGCTAATACTTCATCCAGCTCTGTTCCTCAGGCCCTGAAAAAGGTCCATTGCATCTAAATCTCACTGCATGTGAACCTGTTAACTATGACTGTCTCTAAACTCTTGGATTTATTCAATTTTATATAAACAAGATTCCTTTGAATAAGACAAACTTTTCTCTTGCTCTCTAATATCACTCCCTGTGTTTGGCGTGAGCTCCCCTGCCATTTGTGGAGCAGGTGTGCAATCTAAGAGATTGGGTGGACTCCCAGCTACTATTAGAAGATCAGGTAGCAGCTACAGATAGATCAGCTTTTTTTCATCTCTGTATGGCCAGGAGATTGCATTAATTTCTTTCAGATATGAAATGTGCAACTGTCATCCACACCTTTGTCACCTCCAGATTAGGCTACTGAAGTGCACTCTATGTGGCGCTACACTTCAAATCTATTGAGAAACTGAAGGAACTGAAATGTTACAGGTTACATCTTTGGGGGATACCATTAAACTAGTGCTTTTGGATCTGTACTGGCTGCCTATTAATTCTCAGGCCTGCTCTACACCTAAAACTTAGGTCAACCTAACTATGTCAAATCTCCCCCCCCCCCCCCCCGAGAGATGTAGTTAAACCGACCTAAGCTCTAGTGTAGGCACCACTAGGTCTATCGGAGAATTCGATACCTTAGCTACCACCTCTTGAGGGGGTGGATTAACTACAGCAATGGAAAAACGCTTTCCATCACTGTAGCAAGAATCTACACTACAGTACAGGGATGCTGGAACAATTTATACATTGGGGGTGTGCTGAAAGCTGTTGAACCAAACAGTAAATCCTGTATATGATGGAAACCACTTCAAGCCAGGAGGTGCTGTTGCACCCCCAGTACTCCTAGTTTCAGGAGCTATGCTACAATAATGTGGTTGTAATGTTGTAGCTGTGCTGCAGTAGCATAGACATACTTCCAGGACACGTCTACAGACTTTGCAGACACAAATTACATGGGCATAAAACCTCCACAGTTAGTATGTCGCTTGTGTGCATGTATACTTCTCTCTTTGCTTCGGTGCTGCACATACTCACCAGTAGTGCTTGTTTTGAAGCACAGTGCAGTGCATCATGGATAGATATCCCAATGTGCAACTCGTCACCATCCAGCGTGCTGCCTTTTTGGAAGTTTTGGCAATGTGTGATGGGCCAGAAATGAGTTGTGCTGGGACTGTGAGGTCAAGTTCCCATCATGCAACTTTCTCCACCCCATAATGCCATTCCTGCCCCATAATTTTTGCACCTATTTTTAAAATCCCATGAACTCATGCAGGACTTGTCGCTGTCTGCCACCTCTGACAAAAGCATGGAACCCAGACAGCTATGCACTATTGCCATGAGCGTTGCAAGCACGGGACACACAATCCTGTAGTATGTTCAGAGCTGCAAGAAGAGCCGTGGAATATGACGATTTCCTGGAGGGAGATTGCTGTGGGATGTAGGGAGGAACAATTCAAGTTGTTGGTGTTTCCGGAGCAGCTGCAAATAGTAGAGCTCTGCTTCTGGGCCCGTGGTGGGATCGCATTGTAATGCAAGCTTGGGATGACAAGCAGTGTATGCAGAACTTTTGGATGCACAAGACCACGTTCCTGGTCTGTGTACTTAGCTCGCCCCAGCCCGCCAGCACAAGGACAACAAAATGATTGATGCATTGTCAGTGGAAAAGCAAGTGGTGATTATACTGTGGAAACTTGCAACACCATATTGCTACTGATTATTTTGGAGTTGGAAAATCCACTGTAGGAGCCATTGTCTGGCCCAAGTGTGCAGGGCCAGTAATCATCTCCTGCTATGCAGGATTGTGACTCTCAGCAATGTGCAGAACATAATGGATAGATTTGCAGCAATGGGGTTCCTAAGATATGGTGGAGCAATAGATAGCACGCATATCTCTATTTTGGCACCAGACCACCTTGCCACAGAGTACGTCAACAGAAAACTATTTTTTCTATATTTATGAAGCACTCAGCAGGAACGTGCTGCTCACGGGAGGTGTATGACACTTGCATCTTTAAGAACCCAGGACTGTTTAGAAAGTTGCAAGCAGGGACTTTCTTTCCCAACCAGTGGATTACATTGGCAATGTTGAAATGCCAGTAGTGATCCTGGGGCACCCAGCCTAACCCTCGTTCTCTTGGCTCATGAAGCTGTACAACAACCACCTCGACAGCACCAAGGAAAAAGTCAACTACAGTCTGAGCAGGGACAGAATGACAGTTGAATGTGCTTTTGGTAGATTTACTCACAAGATTGGAGTTCTGAACCAAAGCTGCCCAGACCCATATCCTGCTAGCCTGTGTACTCTAATGGTACCTGCTGAAGTTATTGCTGACTGGCATGAGGAAATTGTCTTACCACAGAGGAAGAAATAAGGCAGCCATCCATAGAAACCTTTGGGAGGGGATTGCAGAGTACGTCCATGAAAGTTTCATCGAGATCTCTCAGAAGCATTCAAGGGACATCCCTGTGTACATAAACAAACTGCTCCATATGACCCCCCCCTTGCCTAACTCCACAGGGGAATGAAAAGCAAATAACACTACCTGTCTTTGTTGTACAGCTACTTCTTCTAATACAAGTAAATTAATGAAAAGTGTCCTGCAGTCATCATCAATACATCATTGTAATGGGAAATACAATAACGCACTTACGAGAGGGTCCTTCCCCTGCATCAGGCTCTCCCGTACTCGACAGCCGGGACTGACTGGACTAAACTGGAATCTCAAACAGGTCCTGGCTCACGGCACAGCTGCAGTCCACAGTCGCATGTCCCCCATCCTCCTCCTTTTCCTCCTCCTTGCTGTTCACGGCAGGGACCTGTGACTCGGGCTCCTCAGATGTATCAATGGTGGTCTGTGGGGTCTCTGCCAAGTATGGTATGCAGCTCTTTGTAACAGCAGCAGGTCTGAGGCTTGGCGGTGGATCGACTGTTGGGCCTCCCTGGCCTCCTTCGCTTTTATGCGGCACTGCTGCTGATCCCTGTCAGACCCTTCTTCTGCATACCCTGTGCAATCTGCTCATAGATGCCTATGTTGCTATGGCTGGTCCATAGCTCCCCTTGCACTGCCTGTTCTCCCCACGGGCCCAGGAGAGCCAATATCTCCCGTCCAGTCTGGAAAGCATCTGGAACATGTAGCCAGCGTGGTGAGGTGCATAGTTGCACACAACAGTGGAGAGCTGCTAGGTTGCTCCCCAACATGAACAATCGGGAAAAAGCATTTCAAAAATTCACAGGGGGTTTTAAAATGGGGGTTTGCTTCCTGTCTCCATGGGCAGTGGAATTCACAATTGTGACCAGAACAGTCACTGTCGGGCATTGTGGGACAGCTGCTGGAGGACTGTTAAGGTTGACATAGGTAGGATCTTCTACATTCACACCTCAGTGTTGACCTCAGTACATCAACCATGGCTCAATGCTGCTCTGGGAAGTGGTGTTACTATGTCAGTGTAGTGGAGAGCTTACATCAGTGGCAGACAAATTTAAGTGTAGACACATGCACAACTAGGTCAATGCAAGACAGGTTACATTGACCTAAGTTGGTAGTGTAGACCAGGCCCCAGGTAGTGCATAAGGTGTTGGTTTTGACCTATAAAGCCCTAAACAGCCTGGAACCTACTTATCTAGAAGACCACCTCTCTTCCTGGACCATACTGCCACAATTATGATCAGCAGAGGGACGTGTGCTGGAGCCCCACTTGTATAAGAGAGATTGGCCGCTAGCAGGACATTCTCTATGAGCTTTGTAACTCACTCCGTACTGGTGTGAAATAGTCCTGCCTTACTAACTTTCAGGGCATATTGCAAGGCCTGTTTGTTTTCCCTGGCTGTGTGGGATTATGAGGACTCTGGTGAGAGGTCATAAAGATCTTCAGTATGCATTCAGCTGCTGGGTTTTGCTGTATGTAAATAATTGAGCAAAGTGCTGTTATTGAAGTAGTTTGTTTCTATAACTGTATTTTTTAATGAGTGAAGGAATACCCAGAGTAAAGGACAGGTGGTTCCATTTTATGAAATGAGTGTATACATCAAAGTAAATGAATGAGTAATAAATATATCTTTGTCTAGTTTACACAGGTAAAACCACATGCTGCTCTGATCCTGCAACGAGTTCCACATGAGTGCAGGGATTTGCCTGCATAGAACTCGTTGCGAGAGTCTGTGTTATAGCATGGTTAGGGCTCAACAGTGTTATAACTAGGTACTCTAACATGATTGCAGTTGTAGTGTGGAGAGGACCTCAATTGTAGTAATCTCAACAGGGCCTGCTCTGGCTTTTTTGCCACCCAAAGCAAAAAACGCTCGGCTGGCCGGAGCAGCCGGGGGGAGGGGGCGGGGCGGCAAACAAACCTGCCCCCAGCCGGAGGAGGGGGGAGACAACAAACCGGCCGGAGCGGCAAAAGGGGGGGCCCGGGAAACAAACCTGCCCCCGGCCGGAGCGGTGAGGGGGGAGAACAAACTGGCCGGCCGGAGCAGCAAAGGGAAGGGGGACAAACTGGCAGGCCGGAGCAGCAAAGGAGGGGGGGAAACAAACCTGCCCCTGGACGGAGCGGCGGGCGGGGGGGACAACAAACTGGCCCGCCTGCCGGAGCGGTGAAGAAAAAAAAAAAAATACCTACGGGGCAGTCGGTGCAGGGGGTCTCCTGGCCCTGCAGACTCCCGGCAGTGGAGTTCACACCCTGGCTAGCGGTGGGGGGAGAGAGAAAGGGGGTGGCCAGGGCTTCCTTAAGCGGTGCGCTTGCCACAAGGCCCCTCCTGCTGCGCCGCCTGCTGGGAGGGCTCCGTGCCGCTCCGTTCAGCAGGTAGGGAAGGACACGGGCTGCCCTACCGGGCTTGATGCAGGGTGCTCCCCTCCTCCGCCTCCTACAGGGTGGCGGGAGCAATAAACCAAAAAGAAAAAAACCTGCAGGGGCAGCCAAAGCGGTGAAGCGCAAAACAAAACAAAACCAAAAAAAAAGAGAAAGAAGAGAGGATTAGATGGAATGCCGCCCTTTGAAATCTGCCGCCCCAAGCACGAGCTTGCTCGGCTGGTGCCTGGAGCCGGCCTTGAATCTCAACTTCTGTTTTATGCTTTGTTTATCTCAATATGCTACAAACATTGCAGGAAATGAGAAGACAGTGTGTTCCCCTGTACAGGATTGAGTATCTCTGATGGTAAAGCTTGAACCTAAACTGACTATAAGTTTGCTGTTAGTCACGTTTCACTAGTCGGTAAGGTGTGTTTTGTATAAACATCATCAATAAAATCTCATCTCCTCTTTTACTGTTATCATATGATACTTGTTTTGCAGTAGCACCTAAAGGTGCCATCAGGGCTGGGGGCTCATTGTGCTGGGCCAGTGCACATATAGAAGGATATGGTCCCTGACCTGAAGAGCATACAGGTCAAAGAAAAAAGAGGAAATCAAAGGGGATGAGGGTAGGGATACATACAATTTTTATGTACATTTCCTCTTTTGTATTGTTGTGTCAGTTATTCCCATCTGTCCCTAATTAGCCATTATGCCATTAATTGGCTGATTTTATATGAAAGCTATTAGTACTAGTGTTCACAAAGGAGCAGAGCAAATAAAATACCATTTTAAGGGAGTCTGATTCAGTATGTTACTACTGAATAGGTGTGAATCGTCATATACATTTAGTTTCATTTCCAAGCCAGCCATTTTAACTTCTATCAAAGTTGATATTTAAGATGTATGGATCTCCATTTCTCTCTGCTGGGTTGCACAGGAAACGCCCCTCTGGCTTGTGAAAAATGTAAAACACAAAAAACAGCTTGGATACATGCCATTTGGCAATGCCCAGTGATCAAACGCTTTTGGATGTCTGGAAGACTATGGAGGCAGCACCCAGCATCCAACTGCTGCCTGACCTTTTGACTCTTTTACTAGGAGATCAAAACTGGAATGTAAAAGCAGCGTTGCCCCCAGTTGTGACTTTAAGATATTACATTATCAGTGGCTCAGCACTGCATAATATCTTAATGTTTTGGTAAAATCATCCCTAATTTTTAAAACTCGGCTATGAAATGTTGCTACTCTTTATCCCCTTTTGAACACTGATGGTTGAACTCAAAGTAACCACAGAGGAGTTAAGTTTATCAGATCTGAACTCCTTTTATTCAAGAGTCCCAGCTGGCTCTGTATTTACATTGAGGACATTTAATTTTCATTTGTGTTTAAGATGCAGCTCATCTAGTAGGATTTAAATGTAGATGATGATGTCTTTTGATATTCATCGTTGCCTTCTGGTTTAATTGCCCATTGATTCCTTTCTTTATCATCTGATCTACATTTCACTCTGGGGATGGAGGGGGTGTTATTTTTTGTAAAGTTTATTCAGTGTTTGAGGTATGCCTGTATTAAAACTATACCTACATTGTATATTTTTATAGAAAAACATCACATATAATTATACAGCTTGCTGAGCACAATAAGAAGACCAACACAGTCTGACTATCTTGAGGAAATGTTGCACAGCCTTCCTCTCTGAGAAAGTCTTTCCACCCTAAGTGACACTTGCAATTCAAACACTCCTTTTACTCCCAACCTGCCTTATCAAAAATTCCCCCCTAGCCTACACAGAGTTTTCACCTCATAAAGCAATGCCAGAGACTCTTTGAAATCCACTAGGAACTTTAGTACTTGTGGCACCTTAGAGACTAACAAATTTATTAGAGCATAAGCTTTCGTGGACTACAGCCCACTTACGGCTGTTACTCTGAAACTAGGAACTTTGTTATTGTGTTTATTTTATATGGAAGGCACTCGGATAGTATGGTGATGAGCAGCAGTATACAACTTTAAGACATAAATAATAAGCTTAGACCAAGGTTTCCATATTTCAAAAATAATTCAGGAATCTTTCAAGATCTGCTGACTGTCAGAAGTTTTACAATATATTTGCTCCAATCATTCTTTCTGTGTTGACCTTAGGTTTATTAAATATGATTTCACAAGTAAAACTAGCACATTAAGTGATATGTGTTTAATTCCTTTGCTAAGTTTTGCTTGCTTTCCTAAAGTGGCTGCTTTAGTTTACACTTTTCACTGAAGTTACATTTTGATTATTTCTACAGATTTCTACAAACAAACAACCAAAAAAAATATTGGAGCGTTTTTAGAACACGAGGAAAATAAAATCCTCCAAATTCACCAGGCTTAGCAAGACTCAGGCAGGCTTCTATTGCTTTCCACCATTGAGTGACGCATCAGTTCTTGACATTGGATACGGTGGTGTGAAACTATTGCTTCTGGTAAGTTAAAAAAAAAAATCAAAGAGAAAAAATATTAAGTACTTACTAGAGCCATCGTGAGTCTCATAAAATGGCTAAAGTGAGAACAAAACAATATTCATCAATTTATGGTCATGGATTTATAGATATGAATATTTTACTGCTCTATCAATGTACCTCTCTCTCCCCCTGTCTGGTGATCATCTTCTTCTTCTCTGTTATTTTATGGTCTCATCCAAAGCCCAAGGGAGTCTTTTCGTTGACTTCAGTGGCCTTTGGGGAAGGAAAAAAGGCAACTTGAGCTTCAGTAAATTCGTGCTGAATAGAAATCAATTGAAAAAAGTTTCAACTGTTATGCAAGAAAAGGAATGAGAGGACATAGGGCTATGGTCATATAAAAAATAGAGATCAGGAGCTATATGTTTTGCATGATGGTAGGGGAGTTATCTGCAAAACTCTGATTTAATGTTAACCACTTCCTTCATACTAGCAATGAAGAGCTGGAAAATGAACCTAGGCCTCCTGACTTCCAGTCAGTTCCCTACCTGCTGGACCACAGATATCCTGACACAATGTATCTAGCAGACTAGGCAGCAGAAAATGATTAATGGAAAATCTTTTGCTTGACCTCTGATGTTCACCTCCTCTGCTCCTTTAGTTCCTGCACAGGCCAAACACCTCCGACTTCCGTATAGGGTTGCCAACAGTCCCTTACTACAAGGAACGTCCCTTATTTTTTCATCTCTGTACATAGGTTCTGGAACTGGGGGTGCTACCGCACCCCCTGGCTTGAAGTGGTTTTCATCATATACAGGGTTTACAGCTGAGTTCAATGGCTCTCAGCACCCCCACTATAAAAATTCTTCCAGCACCCCTGTGACTCCGTATAACAAGATCGGGAGTTGTTGAGTGCTGCAAAAAGCATCAAGAAATACCCCTGGCATATGTAGGTCAGTACTGTGTATTATTATTAATATTAATAATGATAATGGGAGGCGGGTGGGTGGGAGTTCTAAGAAAAGAGTCCCTTATATTTTAAATACAGTATTGGCAACCCTAGGAGTTTCCCTTTCTAAAGACTTTTGAGAGATTCCTATATTTCTACACTTGTTTTCTGAAACTTATGTTGCTTCATTCCTACATTAAACATAAATATCTTTGAAGTGACACCAAGCCAAGTTTTTTGAAGTGAGTTGTGATTTTGGGTACCTAAACTGAGATGCCTTAAAAGGGGGCCGTATTTCTTAAAAATTGCTGAGCATCTGCCCTCTGAAAATCAGGCACCTTTAAAGCATTTCAAGTTGGGCACCCAAAAATTGAGTAACCCAAAATTACTAGTGCCTTTTGAAAACCTCAGCCCCAGTTTTCAGGGAGGTGTTGAAGCAGTGCACCTTAGAAAGCAGGCTTTAAAAATCAGCACATACAGTAACATAATCAGCTGTGATTAGAAATCTTAACAATGACCTGTTAATTTCTGACTGCTTAAAAGCAGGCCTGGGGAAATGCTCTGCTTAGAAATTCTGAAATCCCTTTTGCAGCCCTGGAAAGTGCAGCTGGCCCATGGGCTTTATTTTGAAAAGCAAAGGATCATTCCCATTTTGCAGTAACACTGCCATTTACTGGGCCGTACCAGCAGCAATTTGCTACAATGGGGGGAGGAGCTACCATTTGACCTAGAATGCAATTTTCAACTAATTAATAAAGTGACCATTAGTGCCTGAGGGGATAATAACAGGAATAAGAACAAATTACTGTGGGGTGCAAAGGAGACACAGGCATTGTATTGCAAATTTCTTATGCCACTATTCTTTTTTTCACTGATACTTTTAAAGTACCCCCACTCAACACTTGCTTCTTCTAGAATCCTTGCAAACCACATAAGAATTAGCCCTTCAAAGATCAATCAGGATCTGATTGTTGTTAACAAAGTGCCACCTGGAGAGAAATGTTACAATATACCTTCATTACAAAGCATTCAATCTCTCTCATGCTCACAAGCCCTGCCTACACTAGAGGGGAAAAAAGCAGTTGTCAGCACTAGGCCAGGCACCTGCAATTGCTTATAAAACTCTCCATCTCCATGCACAAATGTGTTCCTAATAATTTCAGGGAACAACAAATAAAAAATAGTGATGGGAGTGAGGGTCACAGGCATAAAGTCAAGGGATTCAGAGGGGGACACTGAGCAGAGAATTCTGGACAGTGCCCACTGCCCTTGAAAGTGTCCAGGGAAGCAGTGGACATGGCCCAGAGGAACTCTTCCCAGAGATGTAACTTGAGGGAGGATAGGAAATAGGCCCCGCACTTGCAGAGTACTCCCCCCGTCAAGCTTCCTCCTCTTGGTATGGTGGAAGGCCACCTTGTGCTCCTAACGTTGCATGAGCATCACTAGTTCCGTTATGATTATGTTTCAGAGTAGCAGCCATGTTAGTCTGTAGCCGCAAAAAGAACAGGGGTACTTGTGGCACCTTAGAGACTAACAAATTTATTTGAGCATAAGCTTTCGTGGGCTACAGCCCACTTCTTCAGATGCTGTCTCCAAGCACACCTTGACAGTGCCCCCACTCACAGGAGTTTGATTAACACCATTGCAGCTAGAAGAAGAACAGGAGTACTTGTGGCACCTTAGAGACTAACAAATTTATTAGAGCATAAGCTTTCGTGGACTACAGCCCACTTCTTCGGATGCATATAGAATGGAACATATAATGAGGAGATATATATACACACATATACACACCATTGCAGCTGTAATAGTGATAGGGACTGCAGGCAAGGCAGCTGCACCAATGCAGTGAGCTCTCCCAGCTCAGTCCTGTCGTGCTTCAGGAACTTCTCTGAACAAGGATCCCACTCTCTCTGTTTTCTACCCCAGGCCCTGAGCAGCCCAGGGGACAAATGCTCAGGAAGTCCCTTAATTGTCTTTGCTAACTATGGCTGTATCCGTGCTGGGATTTTTATCCCCTGGTGTAGCTGCACTGGTGTAAATCTTTCTGTCTGATGTAAATCATGTCTACATAAGATCTGTACATCAGTTCAGCTGCATTGGCTACAATCCTTCTGCAAACAAGGCCTGTGTCTCCCGGTCACCAACATCCATTTCCATGAGATCATTGAGATAACCCTCCAAAAGTGAACAAAGCACTATTTGCCAGCATATAGAGTCAATTGGCGGGGTCATCGTTATCAGCATTGCCATTCCCAGCTGCATCACTGGCAAAGTAATAGCAGAGGGCATGCTGTTAATGCTAGCTTATCCAGTAGTGGCAGCAGCTCAGATATACTGGACCCTGAGGGTTTCTGTTTGCTAATATGTGCCCTTCTGCACTCACTCTGCCTACCATGAAACACTTCCACTTCGCTTGCGCAGATGTGCAGAATGCATGCCAAAATAATATAGAGGATAGAAGCAACAGCAGGATTATTCCCCTTCAGAAGGCATCTCCATCTTGCTTCAAGGCACAGTCAACCACCAGTCTGCTCCAGCTTAGGTGATCTTTGAAGTGATGTTCATCACTGTTGGTGTATAGACATAGCTTCTGGGGCAGATGAGGGAGGTGTTTCCTGCTCAATTATTTCCAGAGTCTCAGTGGGGACAGACACCCCTTTAATACATATTGAACTTTGTCCATTCCCTTCACTGATTCGGTGAGGCCAGGGATTCAGTCAGATATGTGGTTTCATTAGTAGATCTTGGAGTGCTTTACAAAGGACTGCAGTATTGTTATCCCCATTTTACAGATGGGCAAACTGAGGGACAGCGGTGACATGACATGTCCAAGGTCATGTAAAATGGCAGCAATTCCTGGGGAATTCTAGGATAATCAGAGCCGTCCCACAGAACACTCTTCTAATCCCACAATACTGTAAAAAATTTCCTGTAAGCGCCACACTGAATAGATGTGCTAGAAAATGTAGGATCGGTGCCTCAATCACATGTCCCACAACACGCTAGCATAGCAGCGGCTGGTGGGAGTGTACAAATATTGGTCAGATTTACAGAACTGGAAAAGGTGGTGTGCCAGCTCTACTGGCTCCGTTCAAACTCTGCTAATATGAATAGTTCATATATACTTAAGGTTGGCCCAAGAAAAAGTGTTGTGGGAACTATAACTGAATTTCCGGACATTTTTGTATGTCAGACATAACACATCATGAAGTAGCTTATTGCATTTTGGGGGGATAAATCTTAGTTTCTCAGAGTTAGAACCATAGGAAAGAGTTCCCCCCTCCCCCCGACCTGGTAGCTCATGATACCCCCACAGTGAGCAGACATGGACCTAAGATACAAAACAGTTCAGGATCACTGCGGCCAATGGGAGCTGCAGGGGTGGTGCCTGCAGGCAGGGGCAGTGCACGGAGCCCCCTGCCATGCCCTGGGGCCACAGGAATCCTGCCATGCCCCAGGGGCCATAGGGATGTACTGGCTGCTTCTTGGAGTGGCATGGGGCCAGGGAAGGCAGGGAGTCTGCCTTAGCCACCACCCGAGGTAAGTGTCGCCCGGCCAGAGTCCGCACCCCTTACCCCCTCTTGTACCCCAACCCCCTGCCCAACCTGAGCCCCGTCCTGCACCCAAACTCCCTCCCAGAGCCCGCAACCCCACCTGCGCCCCAGCCCGGAGCCCCCTCCGGCATCCAATCTCCCTCCCAGAACCTGCATCCCAACACCCTGCCCCAGCCTGGAGCCACCTCCTGCACCCAATCTCCCTCCCAGAGTTTGCACCCTGCACCCCTACCCCACGCTCAGCCTGGAGCCCCCTCCCACACTCCAAACACCTCAGCCCCAGCCCAGCACCCACACCCCCTCCCGCACCCCCGCCCCAGCCCAGTGAAAGTGAGTGAGGGTGCGGGGATGGAATGAGTGGGGCAAGACAGAGGCGGGGCAAGGGTGTTTGGGTTTGTGTGATTAGACAGTTGACACCTCCTAGCCGTGTGCCACCTCCCTCTCTCCCTCCTTCCCCTAGCACCAGCTGCAGTCTTGGGCCATACGCCACTGCCACCTCCCCAGCACCAGCGGTGCCCCTAGGCTGCCCCCCCTGCCTAAAAGCACCTGCGGTGCCCTCAGAGCCCCCCCTCCAGAGCACCTGTGGTGCCCCCGGAACCTCCCCCTCAGAGCACCCAAGATTTAGTCGTGTATATAGTACAAGTCCTGGATAGGTCATGGCTGTGAATTTTTGTTTACTGCCCATGACCTGTCCATGACTTTTATTATAAATATCCATGACTAAATCTTAACCTTACCCATCAGTTTTAGTGGTTTTCAACCTTTTTTCATTTGTGGACCCCTAAAAAATTTCAAATGGAAGTGCAGGCCCCTTTGGAAATCTCAGACATAGTCTGCAGACCCCCAGAGATGAGTGGACCACAGGTTGAAAACTACTACACTAGACCATGAAAGCAATACGTGTGTGGCTGAACATGAAGCTGTGGAGTGTGAGGAAGGCTGGTGTTTAAAAGATAAATGTTTATTGGAACCTTCAAACTCCCCTCTGGTTTAAACAAAGCTTGGGAAATTGTCATGAAAATGTATCGGTCTGGACACAAATCTCCTTGCCTGTTCTTTACTATGAATGATGATGATAAAAGTACCATTTTGTAAGGCTGCTTTATAACATTTATCCCAAATCCATGTGTACCTAGGGCAAGAAGATTAATTTTTGTAAATGGGGTGACTTGTGCTAAGAGCCAGAGGGATGACTGTAAAAAAACAAAAACAAACAAATCAGCGGTTACTAATATGAGGAGAGGGTCAGGGAAATCATTTTGGCTTTTGGCAAAGATGCATGTGCTTGTTTTCTGCTTTTGCAGTGAGGAACTGGAAGTCAGGATTGGGGCTTTGCAGGGTAGGGAAGGGACAGGAGGAGGAAGATTGCTTGGATAGGTCATAGCACGTGGCTGATCTGGGGAGGGAATGGGGAGAGAAAGAAGGAGAGAAAGAGAAGAAATAATAATTTATTCTGCCCCCTATAAAATGAAGGGAATATTGAAATTAGGCCAGTTGAAGTAATTAGTACTGCACATAATACTGTTAAGTATGGATATGATAATCTGATGGAAAACCATGCACCAGCTTCAAGATATCTACTGTAGATTCCATTGAAGAAGCTCATTTCTGTTCAGATTTAAGGCTCACTGCTTGTCCCGTTGGCTAGCTTGTCTCCTATGAAAATAAACATTTGGTACACAAATTGTGCAAATACGCACACAAAAGGTATTTTTCAGATACAGAGTACATTATACAGCATGACCAGTTCTCTTGGACGCTAAGGAGTCTGCCTAGTAGACATCGCTATGAAATGTGTTTGACTGAAAGATGCCTACTGCATATACACAGCAGCTGTTTTATAGGCAAATTCACTTTGTTGTTCTGGTAATCCAGCCCTTCAATTTTTAATTTCAAATTATTATAGCTGAGCTTGAAATGCCTGAAAACAAAAGGGGCCAGATCCTCAGCTGGTGTCTACCAACGCAGCTACGTTGATGGCAATGAAGCAACACTGATTTACATCAGGTGATAATTTGGCCCACAGGGTTTAATGTGATGCAGCTTTTAGCATATACCAATCAGCGTAATTGGTGCAGCTACAATGCATGTTCTGTACAGAAAGCGTATTTCCACAGAGGGTTTGCTCATAACTGTTCATTGATTGTTATATTGACATTGGAGGAAAGGAGTAAGACGTCTCTAATGACTGGAGGAAAGACTTGAATTTTAAAGCCCCAAAGATTAACACTGAAGGAGAGGTGGTTCCTGTTGTGTGTCCCCACATTCACTTTGAGTTTCTGGGTAAAATTCAAGGTATTGGTTTTAACCTTAAGGGTGTGTCTACATTGCAGCTGGGAGCGGGCCTCCCAGCCTGAGTAGACAGACTTGTGCTAGCTTTCCTCAAGCTAGGATGCTAAAAATAGTGTGGACAGTGTGGCTCTGGCTACCCAACTGAGCTCAGACCCAGGGGGTTGCATGGGCCTGAGAATCTGAGCTGCCGACCGAGCCACAATGTCCACTCAGCTATTTTTAGCATGCCAAATCCAGCGGAACTAGCGCAAGTCTGTCTCCTCGGGCTGGAAGGCTCACTCACAGTTGCAGTGTAGATATCCCCTTCAAGTCCTAAACGGTTCAGGCCATAGTTTCTTGTTCCCTAAATGTTTGAAAAAGAGAATTCAATGTTAAAAATTGTAAAGAAGCCCAGAGCATGGAATGGGCACTTTTTAAGTGATTGACATGATTTTCTAAGTCAAAATAAATCAAATAATTCAGCTACACTCAATCAGTCCTCCACCGCTGTGTCCCTAGAAGCCTTTCCTCTCATTCTAATGTTTGCATGTCGGGTCTAGCAGTTAGAGCAATGGCGTGGGAGAGTCCTGGGATTCAGGCGGTTTTGAAGTTAACTCAGACAAGTCCCAGAGGGCAAAGTTTTCAAACTTGAATGCCTAAAGTTGGGCACATAAGGCCCAAAAATTATAAAATGTCCACAGATTTGGGTTGGCCCAGTGCTCAACTTGAGACACTTAGAGTCTCGTTTTCAGTGAGCACCCATAACTCCACTTGGAGTCCAGAGGGACTACAGGAATTCAACACCTCTAAAAATAAGGGCCCTTGGGTATAGGGCTGGATTTCCAATTAGGTACAGTAGGCACGCGCCTAGGGGCGCCGACATTCTAGGGGTGCCTAAAAGTTAAAAGTGGGTTAAAAGTTAAAAAGTTAATACATACAGCTGCCCTGCGGGTGGCCGGGCTCCTGGTGCGGGTTGGTGGCCGCCCAGCTTGTGGGACTGAAGCAGGGTGAGCGTCCAAGTCAGCCTGGGGGTGCTGTGAGCTGTGGCTGGGCGGGGCGGCTGCTGAACGTGCTGGGAGCATCCCTTTCCCAATCTCGGCTGCCCTGCTGCCTCTGTCCCGTGCTGGGGAGGGAGAAGAAGGGGTGTGGCTGGCACCCCATTCACTTGCCCAGGCAGAGCTGGAGCGCAGGTAGGGATGGAAGACACCTGGGGACAGCTTTCTGTGAGGAGAGGTACAATCCCCCCTTTGTGCCTCTCCTGGGGCTGGTGGGCTGTGCTCCGGCTCAGGCTGGGTGCACCGTGCGTGGTGGAGGAATGTGCCTTCCAGGGGAAGTTGTGTTTATATTTATTTTCATTTCATTTTGTTGGAAAACATGAAGATCAGCTGCAGGCAGGCAGGGCGCAGAAGATGCTGTGCCTAGGGGCGCATAAGGTGTAAATCTGGCCCTGCTTGGGTAGCGGTCTTGTGAGTAGGGCACTGGACTAGAAGTCAGGAAACCTGAGTTTTATTCCCAGCTGTGTCAGTGACCTGCTGTGTGACCTTAGGGAAGTCACCTCACTTCCTTGGGCTTCAGCTTCCTCTCACACTCTTTGCCATTCTTGTCTATTTAGACTGTAAGCTCTTGGGTGCAGGGACTGTCTCTCACTAGGTGTTTGTACAGTGCCTGGGACAATAGGCTCCTGCTCTCAGCTTGGGCCTTTAGTTGCTACTGTAATATACAGAATAACAATAGCTGTCTAAAGCTGAGATTAAAATATTGAGACAACAAAATTAGAGGCCACTTGCAAATGTGGGCCTTAGACTCCCTGAGCTGCTCTCTCCTTATCTGTAAAATGGGGTTCAGCAATGTCTACCTCGGAGTAGGGTGACCAGATGTCCCGAATTTAAAGGGACAGTTCCAATTTTTGGGTCTTTTTCTTATATAGGCTTCTATTACCCCCCCATCCCTGTCCTGATTTTTCACACTTGCTGTCTGGTCACCCTGACCTCGGAGAGGTGGTGTGAGAATTAATTAATGTTGAAAAAGAGGCTTGAGGAGCCTCAGATGAAAAGTGCTGTAGAAGTGCTAAGTATTTACTCTTGTAAAGCTTCAAAGGAGCTGCCACCGGAATTGGTGTTGGGGTTTCTGGGGCTGTCTTGGCATCTGAGGGGGACAGTGACCAGTGTCTGAGCAAATATATTTCAGCAAAAGACCTGCAACTGAGAACTGGCTGTGGGGACAGGACATCCCTAAAACAGCTTGGCAGCCCGCTCGGGGTTTGCAATCCACAGGTTGAGAATGGTTGTGCTGAAGCGTCTATTCTCCTACTGACACAAGAGATGGATGTACCTACAAGTCCTATTAGCATTAAAGGGAGGCGCATGTGAAAATCTCACTCACATCAGTGGAAGAAGGGCGCCCTAAAGCTATTATGACATATCAGAAGGCTTCTGTGCATGATCAATTTATGTATTTATTATTTGTACACATTTTAGCCCTGTGTATACAAAACTCTCCTCTTCATGAGGCACAATCTAGTCACTACCTTGCCATCTGTCGTGCAAAGGTGTTTGGGAGCTAAGGATGAAGGCAGAAGGGGGCATCCTCACACAACCTGCCAGCTGACCCAGGCATAAGTACATAAATATAAAATGGGATCCCTGCCTATAACTTATTTACTTACTGATTCCTGAGTCCTTTAGTCCCACTTGAAGCCCAGCTTTGCCTGAGCTCCCACCAGCAGGGATATGTGCCTGATTTTCTTCTGTGACTATAGGCTTTTTGTCTTTTGTAGCAATCTTTAAACTTTATTTATGTGGTGAGTAAAGTTATATCCTTCTCACAATGTGTTTGTGGGGTTTTGTTTAATCCTGTACAGGTTTTGGTTGCACTCTGTTTTTTTAAAGCTGAAATAATCAGTAGAACTGGAGATCTAGACACCTAGAAGGTGGCAATCCCTGTTAATTAGTGTTCTTGGGAAAACCTGCCTGTGATGAAAATAAAGCCCCTGTCGTTAAAACCCACTGCATTTTCCTTTGTGCCACTGAATGTTGTTAACAATGTTGCACTCTGGTTAAGTAAAAATCTAAAACTGCAGTGAAGTGTTAGTAATCGGTTCTTGAGCAGATTCCCTAATGCTATTCACTTTTCCCTGCTAATCTTCCTGTGTGAGCTATAACAATGCAGCACCAAATGAGAAGGAAATGTCAGGTTATGTTTCAGGGCCAGCCTCCTGCCCACCCTCCATCTGTGCTGATGTCAGTGCTTATTGGAACATATGCTGCCTGTTGCTCACTAGCCATCTGTTAGCTGAGCTGATGAAGTGTTCCTGTTACTGTGGCAACGGAAACCTTGATTGCCAGTGGCACCACAAACATTTTCTGCTCAAGTTTCACTTTTATCTGTGCTCTGGAATGGCAGCCCAAGGGTGGTGTGGGTTAGGCTGCCAGAGCCTTTCTTTGAGCTTTCAGGTCAAAGTGGTTATGGTGGGAATTCACGTTACAAATCTTAGGCCAAATGTAAAAGACTGTAGCCTTGTTAATGGGCACGTGATACCCATGTTAAAGTGTCCAAATTAAAAGGCTGGCTTCTAAGATCTAAGGATGGGCACTCGAGTCATAGGCAGGAGTTCAGATTATCAACGGTGGCAGTGGGGTTGCAGTGCCACTAAGCTAGAGGGACATTTTTGAAATTGGGGCAAGGATTAGAAGAGGGCAGTCTTCCCTGTAGAAGAGATTAATTTTTTCTGTAGTCACTATATCTTGGGGAAGGAAGATCTGGTCAATCACAAACATTTCAGGGACAGTTAAATTATTTATTTAACTTAATTATCTCTACCTTTTTATATTCACTTGCGGAATGATGGCGATTTCAACCAATAGCAACAATAATAGTGTATCTCTTATGCAGAACTTTCTCTCCTTAAAACTCTCAACAAACATTAATCAGCCATCTTCCCCGTCAGGGTGGCAGTGTTATTTCCATTTTACAGGCTGAGAAACTGAGGCGGTTACATCTGCCCAAGACTGCAGAGAGAGTCAGTGTCGGAGCTTGGATTAGAACCCAAAAGTTCCTTGCTTCCCACCTGTGCTGAAATCACAAGACCACATCTCCCCCTCCTCACCTGGAGAGCCCCCCCCCTCCCCCGTCACCAACAAGAGTTGCACACACAGAATGACGTAGATTAGACTATGTCCTGTAGTTACTTTATTATTATTTATTGCATGTTTGTATTGCCGTAGTGCCTAGGGGCCTCAGGCATGAACCTGGAATCCATTTTGCTGGGCGCTGCACAAACACAGAACAAAAAGACAGTTCCTGTGAGAAGAGAGAGACGTGTCTGATTAATGAGCCTTAGCTGTTAATGTGGGATGGCTGTTGGGCTCAATACATGGGTAACTGAGTGAAATTTAAGGGCCTGTGATATACAAGTGGTCACACTAGATGATCTAATGGTCCCTTCTGGCCTTACACTCCATGAATCTCTGAGCTATCCAGGGCCTTCTGTGAGAAGCAGATACTCAAAGTTCACCCTCTTTGTTGGTGTTCCTGAGGGCCTTCAGCCCCTTCCCTTTCCACCCTTGCTCTTTTGCCTGTGGCTGACTTCATTTGCTCTCATGATCTCATACCACCTTTATGCTGATGTCTCTCAATGTATCTGTCCACCCCTGGCCTCTCCCCCTGTGTCCAGACTTGCATCTCTTCCTGTTTTTCCATTATCTCCTCTTGGATGTCCCCTCGCTTTTTCAATCTACAGATTGCTACAGGTGAACTTCTGTCCTTCCTATTTCCTCCACCACAGCTGACAGCTCCACTATCCTCCCTGTCAGTCGTACTCACAACCTTGGGCTTAACTCTCACGGGCACCTTTTCTTCTCTGCTCACTTCCAGGTTCCCACCAAATCTTGTCACTTCTCCCTGTAACACATTTCTAAACTTCAACTCTTCCATTTATTTCTACCACTAAAACCCTGGTTCGAGCTATAGTTCTCTCTCTCTCTGACCATGATTTCAGCCTTCCCTGTGTTTGTCTATCTTAGGGCCCTTGGACTGTAAATTCTTCAGGATAGGGACTGTCCCTTTTTTACCCTGGGAAAGTGCCATGCAAATGTATGGTGTTAAATAAATATTAAATAGTAATACTGTGTGCTCAGAGGCTGATAATGTGTGTGGTTGGATTGGATTAGATTAGATATGATACATATTGGAATTATCCTAGGTAATAATAATAATTTAAGACTTCAGCACATAGACATGAACTTTTTATTCCTAGACTTTGACACAATGAGCCTGATTTTCAGTTATACTAAGGCCTTTTATGCCCACATTAAGGCCCCTTTACACGGCCAGAGTAGTATAAAAGGGACCTAGTGTAAAATGAGAATCAGGCCCAGTGTATAATTTTTTCCACATGTGTTGCGCGATTACATGCCTTAAACATGGCAACTCTTATCTAAATGTTTTCAGAACCACAGTGCACTTCTCTAAAGGATCCCGTGAACAAAGATCCCCGTGATAGCTCCTGGAATTTCCTAAGGAAGTCCATGTTCTTACATCCCACTCTATTCCAGATTCTTCTAAATGCAAGGATCTGCTACATCCTACCCAGGGACCTAATCAGGGGTTAATGACCAGATTTCTTTTCCATCCATTATTTTTCTTCTTGAAACTAATACTTCACCATCTCCTCCACTTCCAGCACTATAGGCACAAAAGATAGAAAGTCAAATTCAGCCCCAGCAAACAATTACAGTGGAGTTATGCCTGCAATACTGAGGCTAAATTTGGTGCATATTTCCTAACTGCGCTACTTGAAGATAGTGCTAGTAAACTTGCTTTGTTTCACTACAAACGTTACATTCAGCCTGGGTTCATAGAAGATTTTGCAGACTTGGGCCAGTTTATGGTTTCAAGTCACAATTGTGCAAAACTCAACATTTTGCTTTGAGAGTTAGGATTCAGTTGGATCAAAAAAAATGAAATAAAAAGTGAGAATCAACTTGTATCCAATCCAAAGGAAAGATTTGCAGGACAGAATTGAAAACACTGAATTTTGCACACAGATCTCTTTGCACGAGACCTAAATTAAACACTTGTACATACCTCTTCGTTTGGTTGAAATGTTAAATTATCCTAAGTCATGGAAAGAAAACACAGAATGGAATTAACGAATGGCGTTTGAACTAAAGGAATTGTTGATTAGAAGTTTTGGTGAGACTACAAAACTTTCTTAACATTAGATGAAGCCTCTATATGTGGATTATCAGAAACTTGTTTTGATTGGACATTTCTGGGAGCATCTGGCAATTTATGCAGGATGGCATCAAAGGTTTGCGCGGCATTATCCTCCCTGCATTGATCAGCATCATTAAAATGGTTGTCACTGCCACCATATGCTGGTGTTGCTCTCTATCCATGTCCTCTGGGCATGGTGGCCCTCTGAAGAACTGTAGGTTAAACTGCACAGATTTTCTCAGAACGTACTCATAGAAATGTGATGTGGGAGGTGTGGAAACAGACTTAGCCGATGGTTGTATAAAGCTGCTGGGTGGACATAAATCAATGATGTTCATTGTTAACTGGATCAGATGAGAGTGTCACAACCTGGTTACAAAAATACACTTGTACTTGTGAGGCCAGATCCTTAGTTTTGTAAGTCAGCATTGCTGTATTAGCTCCGTTGTGGAAGCACTGATTTACACAAGCTAAGGATCTGGTCTCTAGTGAAGGTGGGGTCTTTGAGGCTGGGTTAGTTGGAGCTATATTTAAATGTAGTTTTAAAACAATTCCTGAACTGGTATAGTTGGATTCTTTAAAAAATACACAATTAATCCACAAGAAGCATAAGAGCAAATAAGCAATATCTATAAAGTATGGCTATTGTGTATGCTTTTGTGGAATAATCCTGGCCTCCCTGCAGTCCATGGGAATTTTACCACTAACTTCAATGAAACCAGGGTTTTCCCCATACTGCCTATATACTGGAGCTCCCCCCACCACACAAATTAATTAAAAGGTACTTCGGGTAGGTGTGCAGGAGGCATAAAAGAACCCAGCTCTCTTTTACATTCTTCAGTCCCCAGTTTTCCAGCTGTCACGATGTAATACGGTCTCCCCTCACGTAATTCCGTCCTATGTGCCAATAGAAGTCCCTTTAAAAAAAAAAAATAGAGGAGCAACAAGCAAGTAATCCTGTCATACGATCTGCGCCAGTAGTTTGGGGCCTGTTTCTCTTTCAGGGGCTGTGAGCATGCTTTGAGGTGCACAATAGAGATGCCTTCTCCATTGACTATAGAGCTCATTGAGCTAGACTCAGCAACAGTCCCAATAACAGCAGTAGCAGTAGCAGCAGCACAGTAATGGGCCCAACTGTTAACTGATTTAACACTCTGCCAGCTGCAGTCCCTGAGTTCAGAGAGGAGCAGCGGGCCTGTGTCTCTTTTGAATATTACCTTTCAGCCAATTAGACATATGTCACTTTCATAAAATGTTTCACATCAGGGAGAGGGGTTCTGTGGGGGAATAAAGGGGGTTATGTTACCTGCCTTGCTCTCTAATAAGAGTAAAGTTTAGTTTTGGTGGTGTCAGTAGCATTATTATGTGTTCACATGAAAAATGTTGATGAATCTGCTTGTAGAAAATACAGAGCACCTTCCAGGCTCCAGAGGGCTTTCAATCAGCATAACAAAGGATGCAGTTTGGCATTTACTGTTTGGGACGGTTTTGCTTTTGTTTAGTTTTAACTAAAGATGGGACAGAAACACAAGCACCCATCAAACGTGCTCCCTCTCCTCTCCTGAACTTTGGGCAGGTTTAGATTCAGATCTGAATTGCTTTGAGCTGGAATCCCACATTGCAACACCCCCAAACTGTGGGAGAGTTTGGACTTGTATCGAAATCCAGAACTGAGACCACATTCTCAGCTGGTGTAAATCAGCATCACTTCATTGACTTCAGTAGAGCGATGCTGACTTACACCATCAGAGGATGTAGTCCCAGATCTGGATTTCGATACAAGTCCAAACACTGAATTTGCCCTCGCAGTTTAAAAGTTTGGGCCCATCATTAGGTTTTATAAGGAAGTGAAAAGTAAAATCTCTATAAAAGGAACAAGAGCCGAGATAAACCCTTTGGAAGGTTTAGTTCATCTGGTGGATCAGCAGCAGCCTGATATAATCTGACTGAGTCTCATCAGATCTGAAGTATCACTCAGTTGGTCCAGAGCCAATTTTTAGAGGCAATACTAGAGCTGGTCTAATACTGGAATTTCCATTCTGCAGGAAATTCCATAAATTTGAATTGGAACCAAAAAAAAAAAAAAGACATTTTGAAATTTCCTGCAGAATGGAAATTCTCAAAAACTTTCATTCTGAGCTATCAAATCATTTAATTGTGATAATGTCAACATGTTTCATTTAAAGTCAATTAATTTTGTTTCAGCTTGTATACCATATTAAAATATTAAATAGCATATACATAATATTAAATATATAAATATAATGCATTGTTAAAACATTAATATATTGTATTGTATTAATATAAATATAAATATTATATGTAATATACAAGTTGAATTGAAATTAATCAAAATGATAATGTTGAAAAAAAATATTTTACCTTATCAAAATGAAACAAGAAAGATAAAATAAAACTTTTTCCAAAAATGTTATCGGAATCAACATGATCCTATGAAATGTTTAGATTTCAATCAAACTGTATTTTCCAGTGGAAAACTTTCAACCGGCTCTAGGCAGCAATGACAAGGCAATGGATTGATAATATTCAAGCTGAAATGAGGAAATGTTTGGATGGTCTCAGAGTCAGTGAGGAGATCTTGCTTGAGACGATGAAGCTGCCTTTAGTAATGAGACAGAACATCAGCAAAAGATGGGGCACTCAGGCAGTCCCTGCACAGTACAAATGAGTGCTGTTGTCCAGCCAGAGGGGAAAGTATTCTGAATCCCTTCTTTAGCAAGTACCCAGACAGTAATGGGAGAGGAAGGGCAGGTATTCCTCATGCTACCCCAGCCTCATGTTAGCCAAGAGGAAGCTAAAAGAACACGGGTCAGGTGAACAAGGTCACCTGAAGAAGAGCTATGTGTAAACTTGAAAGCTTGTCTCTTTCACAAATAGAAATTGGTTCAATAAAAGATATTACCTCCCCACCTTTTCTCTCTAAGGATCAGGTGAGTAATTTGAGATGGAGGGCAGAAATAAACAGCTCAGTAGGACACAGAGATGGCAGGGAGACTCCAGTTGTAAAATTGCTGATACAAGAATGGGGCAGTGTAGTAAAGAAGGACTCCTCTACAGACAAGTAGAATTCAAAAACCAATTTGTGTAACCATTGATTTACCAATAATTACATGAGCACCTTGCTCCCTTCAGGCCCAAATGGACATTTCATTTGGCACAAAAGAGATTCTGTTGGCTGCAAATGAAGGAAGAAAATGATCATTCTCTCAGGAACGGAGCTATCTGGAAGACGACCTTTGATTTCACAGCAACTTTCAAACTTTCAAAATTTGTTTTCGTTTCTTGGAACAAAACCAAAACCATTCAAATGTTTTCAGTAAATGGAATTGTGTCAAAGCATTTATTTTCAGATTAAAAAATTGAGATTTTTTTATTCATAACACACACACCCTAACTAATCAGAACTGACCAGAGAGCCCTGAACCAAAAAGAACCTTTGCAATGAAGATTTTGTCAAAATCGATATGTTTCAGTGAAACATCTCCGCTTTGACAAAATGGCATAATTTAAGTGAAATTTCATTTCCGCTCCAGTCAGCAGTGTTTGTCTCTGTGTTAAATAAAATAGACCTACTATTCAGAAATTAATTACCCTTGTAGAACATTACTACCATGATCCCCTTCCCATGCATCTGTGTGATCACTTGCTTTTAGACAAGTGAGAGGGAAGGGCTGTAAATATGTTTTAGTAGTGGAAATAGACCACTTCACTAGCTTTTCACAGCTCTACCCAACAACCAGTAAAACAGGCAGAACAGCTGCTGATAAAATATTCAGAGACTTTATTCTTTGCTTTGGATTTTCTAAAATGATCTATCATGACCAGGGTAGGGAATTTGAGAATCAACTGCTCAAGAGAATTTGTCCAAGATTTTTAAAATCGGTGCCTAAAGTAAAAAGAACAGGAGTACTTGTGGCACCTTAGAGACTAACAAATTTATTAGAGCATAAGCTTTCGTGGACTACAGCCCACTTCTTCGGATGCTGTATGCATCCGAAGAAGTAGGCTGTAGTCCACGAAAGCTTATGCTCTAATAAATTTGTTAGTCTCTAAGGTGCCACAAGTACTCCTGTTCTTTTTGCGGATACAGACTAACACGGCTGCTACTCTGAAACCTGCCTAAAGTAAGGATCTTAAGTCCAAGTACTAAGTATTCAGGAACTCTCATGGACTTTAGGGCGAGATCTTTGTCTTTCTGGCTACTAATTTATATTCCTAAATATTAATTTAGGAACCTAATTTTTAGATACCCATTTTTTAAAATCTTGGCCTTTGTGAATATAGTGAAATGCGGAGTTCCTGTACTAATCCCTACCATCTGCAAAGAAACCCATCTGAAAGATTCAGCAGACCACGATCAGCTACGTTATGAACACTGACAGAGGAACAAAAGTCAAATTGAAGAGACTATTTAAACCATATAGTGCATGCTTACAACTGCACCAATCAGGAAACCACTAGTTAGTCTCCATTTTTTCTGCTGCATAGGCCATCTCCAAATTCACGCTCAGATAACCTTTTTTTCACTTTGTACAGAACAACCAGAGTAATTAGTCAAGCTGAGTACACAGACCAATGGAAAGGAGAGCTAAAAGAACCCTAGAAATTGCTGGGGGAAAGTAAATTCTTGAAGTAATCACCTAACTCTTAGTAAAAAGAACAGGAGTACTTGTGGCACTTTAGAGACTAACAAATTTATTAGAGCATAAGCTTTCGATGCATCCGAAGAAGTGGGCTGTAGCCCATGAAAGCTTATGCTCTAATAAATTTGTTAGTCTCTAAGGTGCCACAAGTACTCCTGTTCTTTTTGTGGATACAGACTAACAGGGCTGCTACTCTGAAACCTAACTCTTAGTGGTTGCCTTGCAACTGATAATTTAGTTGGAATACTAACCCAAAGGGACAAAGCTTATGCACAGGGACAAGGACAAAAAAGTACTAGGACCATGGAATCCAGTATAGTGATCAGATGAAGACCCCTGTATCTGGATACAGACACAGCCTTTAGGAGATTGTCCTGTAAATAAATTACAATTGCCATCAGAGAGCAGAACTGCCTAGCACACAGGTTAATAATAATTCCAATGCCCAGGAGATAGAACTACACTTACAGAAGACTGAACAATCTATCAGTGATGAGTCATCAGAGAAAGAAGAAAGGACATTCAGAGACAAACACCACCCCGTCTGGATCCATCAATCACAGTGAGTGAAATGACCAAGGGATGTATTCACCTGTGGCTATGTAGATTATCAGCCATGATGCTCCCAAACTGGGACAGCAGCTATGGGACATCTGCCACTAGTGACTTGCACATCCACATATGAGATTTGGTCTGCCAATGGAGAATACAAACATGGCACTGAAAACGAGTTGCCTTGAGTGTTTAAAAATAAGTGGATAAAGTGCCTGAGATATTTAACTTTGAAAAGAGGCTATGTAAAGAATAACTAAGGTAAAGATAAAAACTCCAGGTCACTATAGTTGCTCAGCCAAACTGTCTCTCCTAGTCCCGTGTTTAATATATTTATTATTAATTATTTTTATTTATTTATCTGTTTGTTTGTTTGTATTGTGATAGCATCTAGAGGCCCCAATCTGGGATCAGGGTCCTATTGTGCTTGATGTTGTTCACACACATTTTATTGCCCTTCAATTTAAGGAACATTGGAAATTCCACTTTGCACTTAGGTTGTCAACCATTCAAGGTATTCACATTTGCTGTCCCATACTCTGGCTTCTGGGACTCACTGGCATTGTTAATAATATGCTGCTAATACCTTATGAAAGGTCCCAACCTGTGAGAATCCCCTTGTTCTAGAGGTGCATGTGCTTGCAGGTGGGGAGAGGGGAATAGTAGTAATTGTTTTCCCATTGGAACACAAATAAGAACATAAGCACGGTCATACTGGGTCAGACCAAAGGTCCATCTAGCCCAGTATCCTGTCTTCCGACAGTGGCCAATGTCAGGTGCCCCAGAGAGAATGAACAGAACAAGTAATCATCAAGTGATCCATTCCTTGTCGCTCATTCCCAGCTTCTGGTTATGTCTTCTCATAACCACAATCAAGGGGAGGAGGTGACAAAACTATATGAAGCCCTTTGCTGGAAAATGTGTACACTTTGGTCCTGAAAAATATACTGATATATTGGTACTGTGTCCAGTTTATGTAATCTGAAAAAGGGGGTTGGAATGAAGACCCTGGAGGGAGGGATTGACAAGACATACTCTATCCCTGGGAATTTTTTGGAAATATCTGCCATTCAGTGCAATCTGGCCCATTTGATAGGCAAACAGGGCTCTCTGTAACTCATCTGATGCTCAGATGATTTCATATTATTTGGGAGGATGGCTGAACGTCATCAGAACTAGATGATCCCAACTTTCCCTTCAGCTGGGGGGCAGATTTTTTTTTTAACAACTATTTATTTAGGAAGTTTTAACAAATTTACAAATCCTTGCCCTGTAAATATCAGAAACAAAAAATCATTACAACAGTTACCTTTTGTTTAAAGAGATATTATACGGGATTATAGTTATCAGGTCTTTCTATTTCACAGGCCGTTACCATATAAGCATCATTACAACACCTATGTCATTTCTAGTGATTTTATTAAATTGAGGGAAATCTTGTTATACACATTTAACAGACCAGGCATGTCTTTCAAATGTTGTTATTTTAAAAAATTGGACAGGTGTGCTGAGTTTGTTGCGGGTGAATGTACTTTGAGTATTGAATAAAAGGTAACCAAATATCTAAGTATCTATCCGTCCTCTGTCTATTTTGCTGGGTAAGTAATTGGTGTGTCAATTTTTCCATAACCACAACCTCCCATAATTTTTTGAACCTATGGTTAGGCTGTTTTCCTTTTTCTAAAGAGTGGCTACCAATAGCCAAACAGCTACTAGCAGATGAGAGATTGATTCTTCATCTCTTTTTGTGTGACCATTTCCACTAGGAAACAGTGGGAGGATTACCAAAGGATGATTTGGTAATAAATATCCAACCACTTGTGATATTCGGTTATGGACCACAGCCCAATATCCTCTAATGTCCACCAGATGTGCATAAAATCTCCTCTTTCTCCACAATTTCGCCAACATTTATTGGGGGGCAGAATTTTAACAAGGGACTCCTGGGAACCCCTTGCATCAAACCAGTGCGTACTCTGTACCTTCTCACCCATCTATGCACATGCACTCAGGAAGAGGGTGATCAGATGTCCCGATTTTATAGAGACAGTACCAATATTCAGGGCTTTTTCTTATATAGGCCCCTATTACCTCCCACCCCTTGTCCCGATTTTTCACATTTGCTATCTGGTTACCCTACTTAGGAAGCAGAGGAGGTCTAGACTTTTGATTCCCATAACTTGTTTCCCCCCTGATAACTGTGCATGTGTTTCAGCTTAGGAATGGTTATTATTGAATCTCAATGTGCCTCTCTGACTAATTCTTCAGGTGAAATGGAAAGCAAAGATCCTGACCATTTGATGTTATTAAAGACCGCATGGCACTTTTCACAACTGTCAAGGTGTTAGCTCTGGCGTCATAGTCAAATTTCAACTTTAGGTCATTAGAATTTACTCCCCTATATTCCCCCAGCAGTTTAAATTTTTCCTTCATTTCCTGTTCTAAACTGTTGAGTAATATTGCTATTGAATTGCTACCCTGTGTCATTCTTGCCAGAGATGGCCACATCTCAATGGGGAGTGTAGCATATACAGATTGTCAGTTTATGGGCCAAATCCTGCAGTTGGTATGCAGGCCATAACTCCCCTTGAGTTCAATGGGAGTTTTGCCTAGGAAGACTTGAGTAAGGACTGCTGAATTTGGCCCGAGGGCCTCGTCCTGGAACTGGATCCATGCAGTGGATGCTTGTGCTAGTACAGAACTTTATTGACTTTAGTTAGCCTCCATGTGGGTGAAAGTGTCTGTCTGTGTCGAGCCATATGCAGAATTGGGGTTTGAGTTTGTAAGTCTTTCAGGGTAAAAGGGGCATATAATGGACCCTTTTAAAGGATTGCATTTATTATTATCATCATCATATTCTGTCTGCAAAAAGGACCCTGTGTGTCACTGTTGGATACAACTTTAATAGGCTAGTAACAACACCAGTGAGATAAATGCTGTTGATTACACTGCTCTACAGCCAAAATGCTTCTGAAATAAATGTAATCAAACTTTACTAATTCTGGGTCACTGAGAACAAAAATGATGCTTAAAATTGTTGATTGGCTCTAGTTTTCAAGATATGCTATTGGGTCAGTATATACGACCCTTGACTTGGGAATGGCGGAGGATAAGTGAGTTATAAAGGGAAGGGATCTCAATTTAAACCAGAAATGACTAAAATACATCTTTGACTGGATCTATGAATAAATCTATGACTGGGTTTGGACAGTACTTGCTTTTTAGGCAAAACAATGAATGATGCAATCTGAAGCTGGTATTGCGTCATACATGATATGAATTGCATCATGTTATTCCTAGAAGTCATGGATGATGCAATCATAACGAAGCTTACATCACTCTGCTGAACAAATTGCCCTATATCACCTTTAGAAATCATACAGTGTCGTGCTCTCTTATTTGTCAGTGTTTGATTTTGCAAAGGGACACATTTCTGTTTAGCCAAAGTGAGCAGAGATGCCTCGTACTTGTGTGAACAGTGCAGATAACTTCTGCTATGTTTGTGGTGAAGTGACTTTTGCATCACAAAAGCGCAGTATAACCACTATGGTTAAGGAAGCCTATCACCTTTATTTTGGCTGCAAAACTGGAGATCAGGACAAGAGGTGGGCCCCACACATATGCAGCAACACTTGTGCAACAAATCTTCACCAGTGGTTGAACAGGAAAAGGAAATCTATGCCTTTTGCAGTGCCAATGATTTGGAGAGAGCCAACAGATCATACCAGCAATTGTTACTTCTGCATGGTGCCTCCAGTTGGGAAAGGTATGTCAAAGAAGAAAAAGTAGACTGTGCATTATCCAAACATTCCATCAGCTATACGCCCAGTACCCCACGGAGAAGGACTGCTGGTTCCTGATGCACCAGAATCATTCTCACTTGAGTCAGACGAGGAAGAGGATGAAACTTCTGGTCCTGAACCATCAATGTCACAGGACCCACATTTTCTCCCATCTTTCTCCTCTGAACCACACCTCATAACACAAGGTGAACTGAATGACCTTGTCAGGGATTTGGAACTACCCAAGAGTAAGGCAGAGCTGTTGGGCTCCAGACTACAGCAGTGGAATCTCCTGGCAGGTGATGTGAGGGTTTCCATGTTCCGTGACCGTCAAAAGGATCTTGTCCCATTCTTCTTCATGGAAGGTGATCTTGTAGCCTGTAACAACATTGATGGTGTGATGGCAGCCCTCAACATCGTTCACGATCCAGATGAGTGGAGACTGTTCATTGATTCATCGAAGACGAGTCTTAAAGCTGTTTTACTGCATAATGGCAATATTTTGCCATCAATTCCAGTTGGTCATGCAGTCCATATGAAGGAAACCTATGACAACATGAAACAACTTTTGAGGTGCATAAACTATGACCAACATCAGTGGCAGCTTTGTGGCCTTTTGAAGGTTGTTGCTGTCTTGCTCGGTCTGCAGATTGGATACACAAAGTACTGCTGTTTTCTCTGCGAATAGGATAGTCATGCAAGAGATTCCCACTACATCAAGAAAGATTGGCCACTCCAACAGTCATTGGAGCCTGAGAGGAAAAGTGTTCAACATCCACCACTTGTTGAATCAAGGAAGATTTTGTTACCACCTTTACACATCAAGTTGGGTCTGATGAAGAACTTTGTCAAGGCCATTGACAAAACACAAGCAGCTTTCAAGTACCTTCATGGAAAATTTCCAAGTTTAAGTGAAGCTAAGATAAAGGAAGGTGTCTGTGTTGGTCCTCAGATTCGTGAACTTCTTCGAGATGATGCATTTGACCATGCACTGCGTGGCAAGGAAAAGACGGCATGGAAAGCCTTCCAGTTAGTGGCAATGAATTTTCTCGGAAACAACAAGGCAGACAACTACAGGTTGTTGGTGGAAAACTTCCTCAAGGCATATAAAAGCCTTGGTTGCAACATGTCACTAAAGATACATTTTTTGCCCTCTCATCTAGATTTTTTTCCACCGAACTGCGGAGCAGTGAGCGACGAGCATGGCGAGCGATTTCACCAGGACATTGCAACAATGGAGAAACGCTATCAGGGCAAATGAAGCCCATCAATGCTTGCAGACTATTGCTGGACAGTGACAAGAGATGCTCCATTTAATGAATACAAGAGACAAGCCAAGAAGCGCCGACTAGACACTGAATAGGACTAAACTATGTACATAATAGTTTTTTGCCTTTTGTTTCATAATAAATTTTATTTCTATAACCCTTTTGCTGATTTTTAAAGTGTTACATAAACAGGACAGGTGAAATATTATCATGTAAAGCAACCATAAACACATGAAAAGACCTAGGTTTACAATTTATGATTAAAACTCTACTATCTACACAATATACATAGACATAAAATGTAAAAACTTAAATATCTTAGAAACAGTAGCCAATCAGTTGTTTTAATTGTCATATTTGAATTCAGCACATCAAAATACACAATAAATAGCACATTTTCTCTCTGAAGCAGACGACTTCTCAAAAATTGTAGACCAGTGTTATTAATGACCAATAAATCAATTTTTAAAATTCTTTCTTGTGTTTGAGAGACGTCAGTAAAAGTCCCAAAAGACACTGGAGACAGAGAAACTTCTGAGGATTCCTAGGCATCAAGCCCATAAGATTTTAATATACTGAAGAAGAATCTTACACACTTGAGAGTTTGTCTCTTATGAAGCTACCTTGCAAATGTCATTACAAATGGAACAGGAGTTGAAAAAAGCCAACAGGTCAGCACTGTCTGTCTTTGTCTAGTTTTTTGGTTAATAACATACTCTAGATGCAGATTTATTATTTACCTAGTGAAAGTCTCATATAATAAGAATGCATAAAACATACACAAGATGCACAGAGGTCACTTGGCAGAGTCTAATATCTTAATAGTCTACTTTTTCCTACCAATACATCTCAAATTACCTTGGGGAACATCAAAAATATCTGCCTAAATGAGGTTTGGGTAATTAAAGAAGTTACTAAATAAAGTTGTTATTATGAGTCATGACAGAGGACACAACTGAGATTTAGGTAAGAAAAAGTTTCCAGTGAAAAGTGATGATCTGAATGAAAATGTAAATAATTTGATTAGGAAATTTCTTTTTGTTCTTAAAAATCACTGTCATGTATTAACCATATGAGAAAGGGAAAGCAATCCAAACTGTTTTTACTAACACATTTTATTAGTTTAGTTAGCAACTTTTTGAAAAATGTATTTTCACAATTGTATTACCGTTTTGCCATAAAATGTTACATCATGTACAACATTTATTAAGCTTAATAAATGTCGTACATGATGTAACATCTTATGGCACAATTCAGCTGATGTGATTTATGGACACTATCATACAAAAGGTGATAGGGGATGTGGATAAATGTAAATGAACATGGGGATAATAAGGTCTCTGCATCAAAGAGTTGGGGATCGAAGAAGATGAGCAACAAACAGAGTGAACCTCACTTCTTCAGATGCATCTGAAGAAGTGAGGTTCTTACCCACGAAAGCTTATGCTCCCAGTACTTCTGTTAGTCTCAAAGGTGCCACAGGACCCTCTGTTGCTTTTTACAGATTCAGACTAACACAGCTACCCCTCTGATACTTAACAAACAGTGTGTGAGAGAGAAGGCATCTATCTCTGAAAAAGGGGCAGGGCATAAAATATACCCCTTGCCTTGGCATGTTCCATTGGCTAACTTAGGCCAGGTCTACACTATCACTTTCTTCAGTATAACTTACTTCACTCAGAAGTGTGAATAGGCCACCCCCCTGAGCGACATAAGTTACACTGACCTAAGCACCAGTGTGGATAGCACTATGTCTCGCAGAGGTGGGTTTATTATGCCAGTGGGGGCACTCTAGTGGCACAGCTACATCAGTGTAGCTTCTACTTCTAGTGTAGACTAGCCCCTAGGCAGGAAGCCACTTAGCATGCTGGCTTTTGTGAATCCCATTGTGAGATACCTATCTCTCTCCATTCATTGTGTAGAGAGCCTAAATTCCTAACCCAGACTTTGTGAATTCCACTGATTCTCTAGGCACCTAAAAGTTGAGCGTGGTGAGAATCAGTGTTGACACACTTAAGTTTCTTTGTGAATCTATCCTTTGGTCTTTTTCGGTATATCAGCCCACTCCCAAGTCCCAAAATCAAATGGAGCCTGAAACCCTCAAATGCAATGAAATCATCTCACAGTGCCAATACAAAGAAGCAAGCAGTCCAGCACTGCCTTTCCCTGCAAAACCAATCAAATAAACAGAGCTGTTACTGACTCCCTTCTTCTCTAATCTTTTAGCAGTGTGAGATGCCTTTTCTTGGGGCAGTAGCTCAGATTGCAATGAGCCAATCATTTAATTACAGCCCCAGACTCTGGAGAACGTGGGCTCAACCATCACAGGGCTGCTTTTCAAGAAGGCATCTGTGCTTAGCATATGGCAACTATTTATTATAGCTGTTGCACTGCGAAACAACAATTCCCATGATAATTATTTCTCGTATAGCAAGATGCTTCAATCTCTGTTTCCCACAACATTCTGCTTGTCTGGTATGTGTGTGCCAATGTCACCACAGTCCTAGCAGACAGTTGTCTACATTTTGTCATTACCGAGGGTAAACAGACATGACTTGCGATGGGGGAGGGGAGCTGCTAATTTAGCCTGTCTTTAATACTGAACCGTGAAAGGAGAATTGAATAATTTGTGGGCAATATTTACAATTCTCCCTCCTCCTGCAATCCTTTTCTTCAAACACACATTGTTTCAGACCATTAATGCCTATTTGCCAAAATGCGGTACAGACCATCCTCTGTTTTGCTTTCATTCTTGTTATTTTGGCAATTAATTTTGCATTGATTTTTCCAAAGGGAAATATATGTATTTATTTACAGAATGATACTGACCTCCTTTGGAAAGTGCCTTGAGACCTATGGTTGAAAAGCACTATATAAGAGCTAGGTATTATCTATATCTATAGATTCTTCCTCCCACCCTGCATATATATTGATATAGATAGCAGTCAAGGATTCTAGCAATAGTTTTATATCGTAAAATGAAGCCTTAAAATATCCATATGTAGTTTCACACAGATTGAGAAATGTAAGGGCTGCCAGACCTTCGATAAAGAAAACCCCAATAGCAAGAACATTCATAAAGACAAAACAAATGAAGAACCAAATAAAAAAATCAGCTCCCCAATGCAGCTTCCCACTCTACTGCAAGAAATCCTGTAAAATGAAATTAGCTCTGGCAGGACATCTGCGTTACCCTGTTTTATTTGAGTGATGCTCAGTTGCTTGGTTCCAAATTTTAGAGAATATTTTGGATCTATTTTCTTTACCTTAATAGTGTTTACAACCATAAAAAGGCTAGATTCTCAGCTGATGTAAATCAATGTAGCTCCATTGACTTCAGTGGAACACTTTGGTTTACACAAGCAGGGGATCAGTCTCCCAATGTCAAATGGTGTATTTTCCCAAGCCATTCCCATGAGAGCCTGTGTACTCTTCTTTTTGGCCACCTTTAATATGATAAGTGGAGGCAGGTGACATCTGAAAGTGAAAAGGAAAACCATCCCATAAAGGGTGATGCTCAGAGCAGGGTGTAAAGATCACACTCTTTGATTCAAGGAGTCAAAGCTTCTCCTGAAAAGCCATAGGAATTAAAAATTAATAGGATTTAATCTAAATGCAGCGACCAAAGCTGAAGTAGGGAAGGTGTTAGCCTTTTACCATGGTCAGTATCATCGCTGAGGCTGTGCTACTAAAAATGTACTTAGGCAAAAGCAAGAATTGCTCTTACTGAGCCTCTCTTGCAGCTCACTCTGTATGCACTAAGTGGGTTTTAACTTTCCAAGGCAGAGGGGAAAATCTACTACTCTGAAAAATTAGATTCATTTTGAAATATAGGGCCAGATCCTCAACTGGTGTAAATTGGGAGAGCTCCCAGTGGAGCGTTGCTGATTTATACCAGTTGAGGATCTGGCCCTTATGGGCTTTTGTTTAGCACATTTGTTTGTACATCTATAAACACACAGAGCACCATAGTACATGTAAGTTAGACTGATCTTAGCTATCTAGCTAATATTGTGCTAATTTAATACTGCATATGGGCCAAATTCAGCCCTTGAGCAAGCAGGCATAACTCCCATTGACTTCATGGGAAGCAACACCTCCTTTACTCCATGGCTGAATTTGGTCCCATATTTGCACTTAAAAGTTGGGTTTCATAATACTGCTTTTATATTTGGCTTTATGCAAACAGTTTCCAGTTGAATCAGTAGTAAAACTGCTCCTTAAGGCAGATGAATATGTAATTAGTAGAAATAATGGAGCAGTAGTCAGTCAGCTGCAAAGCTGATGCTTCATCTAAATGTGTGTGAGGCACTTTATTTAGCTGGCATGTTGCTAAAGTCTATTAAGTTAAATTATGAGAAGTGTTTTGAGGCCTTTCACACAGAATGCAAAGCTTTTTATTCCTTATTTACATATGAGAATGTATATGCATGAAAGATTTTCAACCCATGAATTAGCTCCAGAGGAAAACAAACCACCAGATAGACACAAAACCTGGGTTTGTGTTTGTGTTTATGTTTTTTGAAAGCAAAGAAACATCCTTACAAAATTTTCTGATTAATTTATTCAAAGAACTTAATTGATGTATCACAACACAGTGGTATAATTTACATGGCATTAGACGATGGAAGTGCTGAGTTTTTCACGCTGACAGGCAGCCAGCTGAGAGAGCATCAAACAAGTTAGCCCTGCTGGTCATTTTTGTGAAGTAGAAACGTGTTGTTATTTAAATCTCACTCCATACTGTTATTTTTAATAGTATAAGTAAACATGAAGCAGTGTTTGAATAGAATATAATGTTTCATTATATATATCTCGCTCTAGAGAGAGATAAATATCTCCAAATCCTGTCATCAATCACGAAACACCCATCGGCTTTTGCGAAACAACTGCTTGATGAGGCAAATTGTTACTAATCAGAAACTAGTTTTGTTTTTAAATGCATTTCACTTCTGGGGGCAAGTGTGGAAAGAAGCACTTTATCCCAAGTTCAAAAATCCCAACTGAATAAGTAGTGCTGGGTGCTATATGTATGAACAGTGTCACCAGTGGACATTTTATGTGGATGTTTTTAACATGAGCCCAGTTGGCCAGCAAGGTTTTTGAACAGGACAGTGAGATTTATAAGTTCTTAGGGCCAGGGCCGGCTCTAGGCACCAGCTTCTCAAGCAGGTGCTTGGGGCGGCCGCTCCGGAGAGGGGCGGCAGGTCCAGGTATTCGGCGGCAATTCGGTGGACGGTCCCTCACTCCGCCTGGGAGTGAAGGACCTCCAGCCGAATTGCCGCCGCAGATCGCGATCGCGGCTTTTTTTAAATCGCGATCGCGGCTTTTTGTTGTTGTTGTTGTTTTGGCTGCTTGGGGCGGCCAAAACCCTGGAGCCGGCCCTTTAACTTAGGGCTATGTGTTACGCTGTCCATTCAAATCAAGCACATTCAACCTGGATATGTGACTTTTACTTTAGATTAAGGAAAACAACAAAACCAAAAGTGAATGAACGTAAAATCTCCATGAAAGAGAAAGCAGAATGTGCCTTTCACCCTGTAAGAGCCTCCATCCTAAGTCCTCTCACAGCACTGCTCTCTACCAGATAGGTACAAAGACTTCTTATGTATAGAAAACAAGAGTCACACTGCTGATTCTGGGGGTTATAATATTGGTCCTCCAAGCAAAACCAACGGAGGCAAGCTGAAGGATTTTTGAAGTGTTGACTGGAATTTCCCCTAGCCATACCATGTAAGTACAGTGAAACCCATTTATAATGAACTCAGGTATAGTGGAACTCCATTTATCAGTGATTCTCAAACTTTTGTACTGGTGATCCCTTTCACACAGGAAGCCTCTGAGTGCAACCCACCCTTATACATTAAAACCACTTTTTAATATATTTAACACCATTATAAATGCTGGTGGCAAAGCGGGGTTTGGGGTGGAGGTTGACAGCTTGCGACTGCCCATGTAATAACCTTGCAACCCCCTGAGGGGTCCCGACCCTCAGTTTGAGAACCCCTGATTTAGATAATGAAAGAAAATAAAAGCCCCAGGTTGTTTCACTGCATTTCAATGTGCAAATTGTAATTCCAGTTATAATGAAACTCTGCTTCACCCCTCACCTTCCCCAACCACCCACAAAGCTAGTCTTACAAAGCTTGAACAGGGCATGGGAGAACTACCTCGGAGTGGACTCTTCCCCCACTCCAAACCCGTAGGAGAGCTCAAGGTTACAGGACTAGCTGCACCTCAGTCCCATTTCTGGCCTCTTTGAGTGCATCCATCTGGTATCAGGCCTCATGTAGTTCTCCCACTCCTAGACTGGGCTCTGAGCTATAACACCCTGTATATCAGCTGTGCTTATCCAAGAGGTCCAAATGGGTTCAACCTCTGTGGTCCTTTCCTTCAGCAGTCTGTGACCCGGGATCAGACAGCCTTCTTAAACCAAAATATTGGTTATTTTGCAATGGGAACAAAGCTTTGATAGAAAAAGAGATTTTAAAACAACAGTCTACATGCATGTCTATATTACCTAAAGGCATCTTACCCTGATGATAATCTGTCTCCTTCAGCCCACCCAGTGGGTGCCTGCATTTTAATCTGATTCCCCTGAACAACTCCCATCTCTCTTGACAGAAAGTCCCTTTTAAATCCACTATAGTCCCTTTGATCTTCTGTTTCCCAGGCCTTTTCCTTTCCTGGCATTGTCTCTTAACAACCCTCAAGTGGCTGCCAAGAAGTGTCTTATCTTAAGTCATTCTTTTTCCTTCCCGCTTACTTTTCCTTACAGCCCCTCATTAAACTAAGTCAAAATATTCATATAGTGAACATACAGTATTCGTGAATTATTATAGAGCAGATCCAGTTGCATCACAAGCTCTGTAAATCCTCTACAGCAGTTGTTAGAGGAGTCAGCTGGAATTGGGACCATAATCTCTGCACTCTTCCTATGCAAAGGTTTGTAGGTGCGTGGTCCTTCAAGCTGTAGATACAGTGGCCACATACCCTTAACCTAGGGTTACCATACGTCCGGATTTTCCCAGACATGTCCGGCTTTTTGGGCCTCAAATCCCCGTCCGGGGGGAAATCCCAAAAAGCCGAACATGTCCGGGAAAATAGGGACATGCGGGGCCGGAGGTGCTGGGCCGGGGGCCAGGCCAGGCCGGGCCCAACAGTGCGGGGCCGGGGGTGCTGGGCGGGGGGCCGGGGTGCTGGGCCGAGGGCCGGGGCCGGGCCAGCGGTGCTGGGCCGAGGGCCGGCGGTACTGGGCCGGGGGCTGGCGGTGCTGGGCCAGGGGCCGGGGCCGGGCCGGGGGCCGGCGGTGCGGGACCGGGGGCTGGGGGCCGGTGGTGCTGGGCCGGGGGCCAGGGCCGGGCCGGCAGTGCTGGGCCGTGCCGGCAGTGCTGGGCGGGCTGGGGGTGCTCGGCCAGGGGCTGGCCCGGGGCCCGCATCCCGGGGCCCAAGCCAAGCCAGGCTGGAGATGCCGGGGCCGGGGCTGGGGCCGGAGGGAGCCGCTCGGTTGGGGGGGCCAGACTGGACTGCGCCTCCTCCCCCCACCCACCCCCAGCTTACCTGCTGCCTGCTTCAGGCTTCCCGCGAATCAAATGTTCGCGGGAAGCTGGGGAGGGGGCGGAGTTGGGGCAGGGACTTTGGGGAAGGGGTGGAGTTGGGGCGGGGGTGTGGGCGGGGCTGGGAGCAGGGCAGGGGCCCCATGGAGTGTCCTCTTTTTGGACACTCAAAATATGGTAACCCTACTTAACCCTACCATCTCTGGAGCATTGACACAGAGCAATGTTCTGACACACAAAGGAGTTGTGAAGTCACACCTTCCCTCCAACAGCAGGTCAACCAGGTTCCACAGCCTGGAAGCCTATACTGATGGATAAACTTTACCTACTGTGAAGTTTCTCTCTGAGGGGAAAAAACTGCATCATGGATAAGAGTATTCCACTGCTTGTTAGCATAAAAACACAACTGTCAGAGATGGAAAAGGTGTTAGATTATATGGTCTCTCTCTCTCTACAAATGTAAAGTACCTTGTCATAGACTCTTATAAAGATTCATTCATGATTTTCATACTTCAAATCTTCTTTGTTCTTAAAAGACAGATAGTGGGAATTCCCTTAGCCAAGTATTGTATTTTTAGTTCATTTTAGAAAACCACAGACTCTGAAATGGACAAGGGGTTATGTGAATGTTCTCTTTAAGTATTTATTTTTTTAACAAGAAGTAATCAAATAAAGAATTGTCTGGCCAGCAGACTTTTTACTTTATGTCCAGAATTCCTGGAACCTGGTTGTATTTTGATGAAGAACCTTATTTTGTGTGCTCCATTAGAAGTGGCTACTTAATACAAGATGGCAAAGTAGAGTCTGGTTTTATGCTGGAGAATTAAATTGGGCTCCATTTGATTCTTGGTTGGCATCAATTCCTTTGCAGTGTTGCCAAAGATGCTCATGAAATCTGGTTATGTCTGGTATATGTGAGGCAAGCAGATTTTCATTTTTACAATTATGTATTAAAAATTGAGTTGATCGGGTAATAGACCATTTAGTGTACTACCTCATGTTAGCATTTCCCAGTCCCACCTGGGTAACTATCTGATTTTGACCTTTTTCCAGTTTTGACTTCTTTTTTATGATGATTATTTCAGGCTAAAATGAAACAGATGCCTCTCACTAAATGTCTGAGAATCCTCCATCCTATTTCAAATGATTATATGGCTAAACATGCTGCTGTAACAGAGAAAACAGATGCAGCGATAATTATCCCAGTGTCTTGCATATCAAACACTAACCAGTGGTGCTGAAAAAACGGGGATGAAATCAAGACTAAGTAGGATTGGCTGTACCAGATCAGACCACCGGATAATGGAGTCTGATGTTTTGCCTTCAGCCGTGGCCCATGCTTTGTGATTCAGAGGAAGTAACGAAGCCTTCTTAAAAGTGTTGCAAGTAGGATGCATTCCTGAGACCCAGTTATCTCATCAGTTTTACATATGTGACTCTTGCTGACTATAGTGAAACTTGAATGCATGTAATTAATGGGATAATATGTGCCCTGAATGTTTTTTTTTAATCAGCTACCTGAGTTATTTGGACAATGTTACTCCCATTGAAATCAATAGCAAAACAACTGCTGACCTCTGATTCTGTAGTCCAGCTTGGATTCTCAGCACTTTCATTAGGTCCCCTGTTTCTCAGGAGTTTGTGCAGAACTGTGACCATTATAATTGGCTCCACTCTGTTACCATCGTGGAACATTAGCTACTCCCCATGCATCCACAAGCCCAGTTGCTGATGTTCCAAGACCCTCATGAGCTGTATCAGGTAGGGTGGAGTGAATGGTATTTGCAAGATCTTAGACCAGAGTCCGGGATGAATCCTTTGGCCAAAATCACTCAGCTGTTTCTGACTGCTCCTGTTTTGTCCTTGTGTAACTCTGCAGATGATTCAATTTCAAAAATGCAATTTGGCCAAATAATTAGCCCTTAATAGGGTCTAATCTCTTCTGCTGTTTTACTTTAATTCATTTAAAAAGGGTTGAGATGCTGAAGTTTTAAAAATCATCTACTGAGCTTACACAGAATGTTATCCAGCAAAATTTTTTGGAGGAAAGAGAGGGTGCACCTGAGCCCTGAGAGATTAGTTATTGCCCCCAATAACTCTCCACCTTCAGAATGCCCTCTCTTGTGCCAGCCATTCCTCTCGCTGAGGAAGCTGTAAGCTGTACCCACTGCATCACACAAAGGGTATGTCTACACTACGGGATTAATCCGAATTTATATAATTCGGATTTGAAAAACAGGTTGTATAAAGTCGAAATGAATGCGGCCACACTAAGCACATTAATTCGGTGGTGTGCATCCAAGTACCGGGGCTAGCGTCGATTTCTGCACCGTTGCACTGTGGGTAGCTATCCCATAGCTATCCCATAGTTCCCGCAGTCTCCCGCGCCCATTGGGATTGTGGGTTAAGATCCCAGTGCCTGATGGGACAAAAAACATCGTCGCAGGTGGTTCTGGGTACAGCCTCACCTCCTCCCTCCCTCCCTCCCTGCATGAAAGCAACGGACGGCAGACAACCATTTTCGCGCCTTTTTTCCTGGGTGGGTGAACACTGCAGACTCCATACCATGGCAAGCATGGAGCCCGCTGAGCTCAAGACAGCAGTCATGAATATTGTAAACACCTCGCGCGTTCTCGTGGAGTTTATGCTCAGCCAGGACCAGAAAAACGAGGCGAGGAGGCAGCGGCGGCGGCAGCGCAGCGACAAGCATGATGAGGACATTGACATGGACATGGACACGGACACGGATACAGAATTCTGTGAAACCACGGGCCCCCGTGCTTTGGAGATCATGTTGTTAATGGGGCAGATTCTATCCATGGAACGCCGATTCTGGGCAAGGGAAACAAGCACAGACTGGTGGGACCGAATAGTGTTGCAGGTCTGGGACGATTCCCAGTGGCTGCGGAACTTTCGCATGCGTAAGGGCACTTTCATGGAACTTTGTGACTTGCTGTCCCCTGCCCTGAAACGACAGAATACCAAGATGAGAGCAGCCCTCACAGTTGAGAAGCGCGTGGCGATAGCCCTGTGGAAGCTTGCAAAGCCAGACAGCTACCGGTCAGTCGGGAATCAATTTGGAGTGGGCAAATCTACTGTGGGGGCTGCTGTGATGCAAGTAGCCAAAGCAATCACTCAGGTGCTGCTACGAAAGTTAGTGACTCTGGGAAATGTGCAGGCTATAGTGGATGGTTTTGCTGCAATGGGATTCCCTAACTGTGGTGGGGCGATAGACGGAACCCATATCCCTATCTTGGCACCGGAGCACCAAGCCACCGAGTACATAAACCGCAAGGAGTACTTTTCAATGGTGCTGCAAGCACTTGTGGATCACAAGGGACGTTTCACCAACATCAACACGGGCTGGGCGGGAAGGGTTCATGACGCTCGCGTCTTCAGGAACGCTACTCTGTTTAAAGGGCTGCAGCAAGGGACTTACTTTCCGGACCAGAAAATAACCGTTGGGGATGTTGAAATGCCAATAGTTATTCTTGGGGACCCAGCCTACCCCTTAATGCCATGGCTTATGAAGCCATACACAGGCAGCCTGGACAGGAGTCAGGAGCTGTTTAACTACAGGCTAAGCAAGTGCAGAATGGTTGTAGAATGTGCATTTGGCCGTTTAAAAGGTCGCTGGCGATCATTATTGACTCGCTCTGACCTCAGCCAAAGAAATCTCCCCATTGTTATTTCTGCTTGCTGTGTGCTCCACAATCTCTGTGAAAGTAAGGGGGAGACCTTTATGGCGGGGTGGGAGGCTGAGGCAAATCGCCTGGCTGCTGATTACGCGCAGCCAGACACCAGGGCGATTAGAAGAGCACACCAGGAAGCGCTGTGCATCAGAGAAGCTTTAAAAACCAGTTTCATGACTGGCCAGGCTACAGTGTGAAATATCTGTTTGTTTCTCCTTCATGAAAACCCGCCCCCTTTATTAACTGATTTTCTGTAAGGAACCCACCCTCCCCCTTCCCCCAGCTTTCTTTCAAACCAAATAAAGTCACTATCATTTAAAAATCATTTATTCTTTATTAATAGATTAGAAAAAGAGGGAGGGAACCCGGGTGGTATTTGGGAGGAGGATTGCTGGGAAGGAAAAAGCCACAAAGAAAAGGTTAAAAAAATGACAGCCTTTTGCTTGGGCTGTCTACTGGGGTGGAATGGGAAGGTGTACGGAGCCTCCCCCCCCCCGCGTTCTTACACGTCTGGGTGAGGAGGATACGGAACATGGGGAGGGGGGAGGGTGGAACAGGGGCTGAAGCGGCAGTCTGTTTTCCAGCAGCCGTTCCTGAAGCTCCACCAGACGCCGGAGCATGTCTGTTTGCTCACGCAGCAGCCCCAGCATTGCATCCTGCCTCCTCTGGTCTTCCTGCCGCCACCTCTCATCTCGAGCGTCTCTCCTCTCCTCACGTTGGTCCCTCATGTCCTCACGTTGGTCCCTCCTGTCCTCACGTTCACTGACTTCTTTCCTATACTTTGAAACTGTTTCCTTCCACTCATTCAGATGAGCTCTGTCACTGCGGCTGGATTCCATAATTTCAGAAAACATCTCGTCTCGCATTCTCTTCTTACGACGCCTTATCTGTGATAACCTTCGGGATGGAGGAGGGAGGCTTGAGGAATTTGCAGCTGCTGTAGGGAGGGGAAAAAAGAGAGAATTGTTTTAAAAGCTACATTTTGCAGAACAATGCTTATACTCTTTCACGGTGACCAACACTATTCACATTACATAGCACATGTGATTTCTGTGCAAGGTCGCATTTTGCCTCTTAATGCTGAGTGCCTGTGGCTTTGCTGCTAGAGATCACAGGTCTGGGCAACAGAATTCGGCTTGCATGCGGCCATGGTAAGCCATTGTCTTACAGCTTCTGCGCCCTCCTTTCCCACATACCAAGCATAGCCTGTAGAGTGCTGCGGTTTTTCTGTTAACATTCAGCAGCAGCAGAAAACAAACTAACCACCCCCCCCTCTCGCCATGAATTCTCTGGGATGATCGCTGTACCCCTCCCCCCCACCGCGTGGCTGGTATCAGGGAAGATCCCTGCAGGCACCAAACTAACCACCACCCCCCCGCCGCCGCCCCCCTCCCGCCATGAATTCTCTGGGATGATCACGGTACCCCTCCCCCCACCGCGTGGCTGGTAACAGGGAAGATCCCTGCTAGCCAAATGCAAAAAACTCAGGCCCAATTTCCCATCTGCGCTTGGCTAACTCCTGACTTGGCCAGAGGGTTTCCTTATGGAGTTGCGGTAAATGCTTCTCTGACGGACTAGGCAGCCTGCTATAAAATCAAGGCAATGGATATTCACATGCAGGAATAAAAAAAGCAGGCACATTTGTTTTAAAAATTAAAAGGTAGATATAACCACATATTTCCCCTTCCCCTGGCCTCCCCACAACAGCCCTAGGCACATTTATGCTACTTAGAGTTTTATAGTATGGTTTTGTGCAGAGATGATGACCCTACCCACCAATAGTGGGGGATGGGACAGAGTGGGGACAGCACCTTCAGCAGATGTTTCAGAGCATGCTCAGTACAAGCCAAGTGCATTCTCTCCCTCCCCCCTGGCATTGCCTCTGGTTTTGTGGTTAAGGCACTGAATTGGCACTCAGAAAATCTGGGCTCAACTCCCAGCTCTGCGACAAGCTTCCTGTGTGACCTTGGGCAAGTCACTTAGGCCCTCATCCTCAAAGTTATTTAGGTGCCTAACTCCAATTGAAATCAATGTGCCTCCATCCCCCCCATCTGTAAAACAGAGATCCTAAGCCTTCCTTCTCCCATCTTTGTCTGTCTGGTCTATTTAGACTGTAATTTGTATGAGGAAGGGACTGTCTGTCTTTCTGTGTGTTTGTACAGCACCTGGCACAATGGGGCTCTGATCTCAGTGGTGGCCTTTCAGTGCTACCATAATACAAATAGTAGTAGTAATAGGGTATCTTATAGAGCTGCAGTTCTATGAGCAAAATTTTAGTCACTCATCAGCCTGTTCGTCTCTTTTGTCTTCACAAAATGCTGAGCATTTATATTTGACAAAATATTTGGAAATGTACTCTAGGCAACAATTTATCCTGACAGGGAAATTAATCCAACGGGTCTTTTGCCTCTCTAATTTCTCTTAGCTATATGATGCCATTCAGGAGGGGGTGGGGAGAAGGATCCTGCCAAGAAGCATGTTAAGATGCACTAGTAGAAATAACTGCACAGCAGTCCTGGTGAAGCATGTGAAAAGCAATGCCATATCCACAAGAGGGCATGATGAAAAGAACAAGATGGCAGAACCCCAAATCTGCACAAATCCTGTCAGAACAGATGCCTGGAGGTGTATAAGGTGCTGTGACTTGTGCCTACCACAGGAGAAGGGAACCAGTTCTGAATGTGGTGTAACCCATGATGAGCCCCACACAGCCAGACCAGGTCTAGATAGTCCCTGTGTATCCCAAAGTGCATTGATGGACCAATGATGTGCACTGCACAGTGAGATATCAATTTATTGCTCCTCAGGGCGATCATATTTTCCTTCTCTTTTCTGGAGGTATGTGTGTGGCTTAACTGGATGCACTCTTGACTCCTCCCACTTTTGAAAACCATGCCTCCTAATGAGGAACAAAATGGTCTCCCTGCTGATCACCATAAGAAATGTTGCCCCCAGAAAATTCAAAACTTGGAAACCATGTGTGATAGGGTGTATAAACCCCACACTGGCAGTGACAGGGTTAAGGAGAGTCAGCGAGCCCAATTAGCTCAATCTGTGGCACCTGGAGGGGAGACAGGTAATTATGAATTAGACCCAGCTGGGGAGAACCAGACTGGCTGGTTCCTATGAAAGAAGGACTGCCAGGCTAGTCAGGAAAGACTGAAAGAGGAGAGCTGTAGTAGGGATCTTAAATCCTGGGAGTAGCCTTGAAGTGAGAGCTTAGTAGCTGTGAAGAGGTCCTTCTAGTTCTAGGTAATTGCCAGAGAGAATAGGAGCCATCCTGAGACACCTCTTCAGTAACTGTGAAAATCTGTGGCAAGAGGAAACTCCAGGGAGGGAGGCTGGATGCCTACAAACAGACAAAGGTAGGAAGCAGGGAGAATTCATAAAGCACGGACCTTAGCTGCTTATTACAAGGGCTCTGGCCTAGAACCCAGAGGGCTTGGGTTCCCCTACAGGTGAATGAAAGCCTTAGAAGTAAAGGGGTGAGGACTGTTCAGTCTAGTTGAAAGCCTGGTACAGTATGTGGTTATCAAGGTGTTACGTTATTGCTTTTTTTTTTTTTTTTTTTTTTTTTATTACCCTAGAAGTAGAGGTCTGCTCAGGTCTAACTTTAAAGCCTTACTTAGACCTAAACCTGGCCTAAGAGTGTTGGGATGTTTTCAGACCCAACTGAAACCCAGTGCTTCCCGCAAACCTGTGCCAGTGCTCCTGCCTTGGTGTTGGAGCTTTATTTCGGGGCTTCTTGCTCCCTGTGCATGGGATCTGTCTCAGGCTCCCTCCTGCTAATGGAGTTGGTGTGGCAGCAGTTGTGTGCCCTGCTGCTGCCTCACTGTGCTGTATGTGCTGAGATGAGAGGCACTGTGATTCATTGGTACCCTCACTCTGTAGCACACACACAACATAGCCAGATGGTGGTGGTGATGGGGAGCAGGGTGTACAGGCAGCCACTGCCTTGCACCAACACCATGGGCAGGAGATTAGAGACAATATCACTGAAACACAAGAGGGTTAGATGTTTTCAGACCTGAACCCAACACTTGTAGCTAATTGCTTCAGGTCAGGTTGCATGGCTCTGCATAGAAGGGATGAGGCTTTAAGTATCCTGGTAGGAGGTCTGAGTCATGAGCAATAACAGGCCACTGAGTAGCCTCAGTAGCTGCTGACAGAGACAGAAAGGCTATTATGCCACACCAGCCATGAGGGGGCACACCAGACAGTGACAGAACCTTCTAGAAGACCCTCGTGTGGATGGCATGTGACACATACACCCATGTCCATTATAGTGCTAAACTTCTCTTGCCATAGACACTAGAGATGAGGGAAAATTTGTTTAGCTAATCTCGCAGCCAATAAAGGAATGTTCTCTACAATTTATTGCAATGAACTTGCTGGCTTCTTGCTAGGTGCTCTGTTAATACCAAGTGCAACATTGAGCCCAGCACAGGAAAGGGGTGCACTACTTGAGGTTAGAGGGTCCTGGCTCGGGGGGGGGGTTGGAGATGTAGGACAAAAAGTAATGGGCTTAAGTTGCAGCAAGGGCAGTTTTGGTTGGACCTTAGGAAAAACTTCCTGCCAATACTGGAACAAATTGCCTAGGGAGGTTATGGAATCTCCATCACTGGAGCTTTTAAAGAGCAAGTTAGACAAACACCTGTCAGGGATGGTCTAGATAATACTTAGCCCTGCCATGAGTACAGGGGGTGGTACTAGAGGACCTCTCGAGGTCCCTTCCAGTCCTATGATTCTGTGGAGAGGTAGGTGGCTGGGCAGTTTGGGAGGTGAGCTGGGAAGCAGTTTGTTGGCAAGGGCACCAGTGTCAGCACATACCTGAGTGGTCTTCAAACAAGGGGGCTGTTTGGATAGGTCTGAACAAGACTGAGTGCTAATAGGAACTCACTGAGGGCTAGAGCCTGAAGGGCCTAGTTCTTGGAGTGCCTATGGCACTTGACTCTGAGCACATCTGACTCATACACCCAGCATATTACCAATCCTCTAGGGCACTGGAGTGTACCTCAGCATGCACAGCAACTCCTGGCTGGGGTTTGGTTAAAATATTTCTCTGTGCTTTGCCCAGCTGTAAATAGGACAGATCCCCTTCTAAATGACATAAGAAATTACCCTTGCCAGTTGGGGGCCAAGCCATCTGATGGTAATGTGTTAAAATGTAGTAGTTTTTCCATCATGGGGGTGGGGGGACTGGACCACTTTGAAACATGGTAATGAGAGAGAAAGAGAGAGCACTTCATGTTGAGGGTCACCTGTTCATATCCAACCCCAGAGAGCTATTACAAACATTTGTGTGGTTCATTCCCCATCCCCCAGTAGCTTATGTGAAAGGGATTAGTTAGTTTTCCCATTGGACAGAGACCCATATCCCCAAACCCACCACCACAACTGAAATTAATCAGCAGTCTCTCTAGCTGCCTCAGCATAGATACCAATAACTGAACGAACCACAGAAATCATTTCTCTTGTGCCCCTATGGGTGAGGGCTGTGGCAGCTGCTTGGGAAAGCTTGTATAGCCCAACACTGTGGTGTTGTCTTTGTTTTTGTTTTCCCCTGGGTATAACAGCCATGGGGGCTATTGCAGCATTGAAGGGGCAACCTTGATACCAGTCATAGCTGCAGAGTGGCCTGCGGTGGACCTTGACCCTGGCACAACTGAGACAGATCATCAGGGGACAGGGTATGAACCTAAGGCCTTGGCTACACTTGCAGATATACAGCGCTGTGAGTTAAGCCTGACTCGTGCAGCTGAGTAGGGAAAGCGCTGCAGTCTGTCCACACTGACAGCTGCCCAGTGCACTGTCGTGGCCACATTTGCGGCAATTGCAGCGCTATTGGGAGCGGTGCATTATGGGCAGCTATCCCACAGACCACCTTTTTCCATTCTGGCACCGTGGGTTGTGGGAAGGGGGCGTGGGTGCAGGGGATTCTGGATCCTGTCCCAGTGCCCCGTGATGCATCGCTTCGCATCCCAGAAATCCCTTTGTTTCCGTCCACCTTTGGCGCCATCTTTAACGGTTTCTGTGCAGTGCGATCTGTCTGCGGGAAATGGAGTCCGAACTGCTGAGGCGTATGCTGACAAGTCTCGCCAGCACATCACGTTTGGCTGTCGAACTATTCCTTAAGATTCAAAGTGAGAGTGAGGAGTCCGACAATGCTATCGAGCCGTGTAATGCGTACGACACGAAATTGCTTGTGGCATTCACGGACATACTCAGCACCGTGGAACGCCGCTTTTGGGCTTGGGAAACAAGCACCGAGTGGTGGGATCACATCGTCATGGAAGTCTGGGATGATGAGCAGTGGCTGCAGAACTTTCGGATGAGAAAAGCCACTTTCATGGGACTGTGTGAGGAGCATGCCCCCACCCTGCGGCGCAAGGACACGAGATTGAGAGCTGCCCTGCCAGTGGAGAAGCGGGTGGCTATTGCAATCTGGAAGCTGGCAACTCCAGACAGCTACCGGTCGGTCGCAAACCAGTTTGGAGTGGGAAAGTTGACCGTTGGAATCGCGTTGATGCAAGTTTGCAAGGTCATTAATCGCATCCTACTCAGAAGAACCGTGACTCTGGGTAACGTGCAGGAAATAGTGGCTTTGCACAAATGGGGTTCCCTAACTGTGCAGGGGCGATAGATGGGACGCACATTCCTATTCTAGCACCACCCCACCTAGGATCCGAGTACGTTAATCGGAAGGGGTATTTCTCTATGGTTCTCCAGGCGCTTGTGGATCACCGTGGGCATTTCATTGACATTAACACAGGCTGGCCCGGAAAGGTGCATGACGCACGCATCTTTCGGAATACTTGGCTGTTCAGGAAGATGCAGGCCGGGACTCTTTTCCCAGAGCGGAAGATCACAGTAGGGGAAGTTGAAATGCCTGTTGTGATCCTTGGAGATCCCGCTTACCCGTTAATGCCGTGGCTCATGAAACCCTACACAGGGAGCCTTGATAGCAGCAAGGAACGGTTCAACTACAGGCTGAGCGGGTGCCGAATGACTGTGGGGTATGCCTTTGGCCGTTTAAAGGCTCGCTGGCGATCTCTGTACGGGAAGATGGCCAAAAACAGCATCCCCGCGGTTATATCCGCGTGCTGTGCCCTCCATAATATTTGTGAAGGGAAGGGTGAAATCTTCACTCAGGCATGGACCTCCGAGGTTCAACACCTGGAGGCTGAATTTGCACAGCCAGAGAGCAGGGCTATTACAGGGGCCCAGCGCGGGGCTGCAAGGATTAGGGATGCCTTGAGGGAGCAATTTGAGGCTGAAAACCAGCAGTGATATCTGGTGCCCTGCATGGGAGTGAAGTGCAGTAGTTCCAATCTTTAGGAATCAGTGTCTACTAAGCAGACATTCAGTGCCTGTTTATTTCCTGGGCTAAGGAGTCTTTTACTTTATGCAATAATAAAGAATGTTTTCAAAGCCAAAAAATCCATTTATTGAAAAGAAACAAAGGGGTGGAGTGGGGAACAGTACAATCACAGATTCGCGTATGTCCTGTCTGGTGTGCTGTGCAGTGAGTGCTGCACTTCAGGACAACTATACTGCAAGTTGATGGGGGTTGAGTGCAGAGGGTAAGGGTCGTGGTTTTCATGGCTGTGTGGTGAAGATACTGGTGTTGGAGGCAGCGAGTGGCGTGAAGAACACGGAAGTTGGGGAAAGTGGGTTGGAGGTGACAGTGGGGCACAATGGAAGGAGTTTTGGGACAAGGGCTATGGGGGGGGTGGCGTTTGCGGTACTGCTCCTCTTTCTGCATGGCTACCAGCTCCTGGATAGCGTCTGCTTGGCGCTCCAGGATGCTTATGAGCCTATCAGTGCTTTGCTGCCAATGCTCCGTGCTTTGCCGCCGGTGCGCTGCATTTTCCTGGCGGATCCTGCTTACTCTCTCCCTCCAGTCCTGTGCTTTCTCATTCTCTTTAATAGATTGCCGCATCACTTCTTGCAGCATGTCGTCTTTGCTTTTTCGCGGTCTCTTCCTGAGTCTTTGCAGTCTCTGAGCAGGCGATAAGAGAGACGGCTGAGGTCTCAAGGTTGATGCAGCTGTATAGGCAAAATGCAACATTTAACAGAGGCAGCATTGTTTATACCAGACAGAGTAATGATTCTCCCCACACTTAAGGAGTAGAAAACACACAGGGTCTACACAATAGCATAATTTTCCTGTCCGAAACAGAGCGCATACATCCCACGGGAGCCTCAAAAGGGTGAGTAAGGGGGACTGATTGTTTCAGGGCTGCACTGTCCTCTGGGTTTCTGTGCCTTGGGGAGAGCCAACAGCTTCAGGGGGCACCTACACTGAACACTGTCCCAACATTTTCCCCAGGAGTTCGTCCTGGACGATATCTTGCTGCCGAGAGTGACCTGGGAAGCAAGGGAGGGTCTTTTACTGCAATGCGGCTTCCGCCCTGGCCCATATGCAGCTTGCCTGTGTGCAGCAATGGTCCCCCCACCCCGCGTGGCACAGTGGCGCGGACACGTTAGCCTGGGACAAGGACAACGGTGGCTCTCCCGATAAACCTGTGCAAGCGTATTGCTCACGTTCTGGATGAGACATTCAAGGAGATTACCGAGGCTGATTACCGCGATGTGATAAACCACATCAGTGCACTATTCTGCATCTAGGCATGCATGCCTAACCCTCCTTTCCCAAAGAGCCCGCAACGAAAAAATTCCTTCCTGGGGGGGGGGGGGGAAAGCTTACTGGGAACCTGCTCTTCTGTTTGTCCTCCACCAAGTACCGGCCGCTGTGACTGACTACCTTCCTCCTGGCTTGAGACGAGCGCCTGGCTGCATGGCTCCAGGGATTCCGGGGTGTCTCCATCTGGCCCACCACCATCACTCCCGTTTTCCTCCTCCTCCTCCTCCTCCCCCACACCGGCTCTGAAGTGTCCATGGTGGTGCTCGGAGTGGAGGTGGGGTTAACCCCAAGTATTGCATCCAACTCTTTGTAGAATCGGCAGGTCGCGGGGGGAGCACCCGAGCAGCCGTTTGCATCGTGGGCTTTGGGGTAGGCACTCCGCAGCTCCTTCACTTTAATCCTGCACTGCAGGGCGTCCCGGTCATGGCCCCTTTCCATCATGTCCTTTGATACCTTCCTGAAGGTATCGTAATTCCTACGGCTGGAGCGCAGCTGGGACTGAACAGCTTCCTCCCCCCAAACACTGAGGTCCAGCAACTCGCCATTGCTCCATGCTGGGGCTCGCTTGGCACGTGGAGGCATGGTCACCTGGAAAGATTCGCTGATAGCATTCCACGCCACGCCGGGCTGAGCAAACAGGAAGGGGATTTTTAAAATTCCCGGGGAATGTAAAGGGTTGGTCACATGGTTGGTTACCTGAGGCCAGGGCAGTAGAGTTTGAACTGATGACCAGAGTGGCTAGAACAGGCATTGTGGGATACTGCCGAATAATTCTGGAGGCCATTCACAGCGCATTGGGCGGCCACACTGGCGCCGCAGCGCTGTAGCGGTGGCGCAATACATGCTATTCCTCTCGGGGACGTGGAGTACATGCAGCGCTGCAACCACGGAGATGCAGCGCTGCAAATGCCTTGCCAGTGTGGACGGGGAGTGAGTTACAGCGCTGGGGGAGCCTTTACAGCACTGTAACTCGCAAGTGTAGCCAAGGCCTAAGAAACTTCTCTGCATTCTTCTACACAGCAGTAACAGTAGCAGGGTTGCTTCAGCAGTAATTGCCTTCCTAGCCTTTTATTATCATTTGACACTAATTAATATGCCTTGTGCTCTTTTAAGAACACAAGATAAGCACATGCAGCTTTCACTAGCCAGATGGTAACTTATATTACTTAGGCCATATTTACTGATCTCATGTTAGATATTTTTCTCTCTTGCACAGCTCTGTGGTGAAGCAGCCTGATAAGGCATTATATTCTCCGCTATTAAAAACAAACAAAAAATCCTGCTTGAATGTAATAAATTTCTCAAGAGCCACCACTTGGGTGAAATTCTCCTGTCCTTACTCAGGCTAAACTTCCACTGACCTCAACAGGAGTCTGACCTGAGTAACGACAGAGAAAAGTCTGCAGGATTAGGCTCATTGTGAGCAGCTAATTCTCTCCCTCATAAAAAGGTTTTGTTTTTCCAGGACTCAGCTGCATCTTGTTCTTAGTCAGGAGAGGAATGCAGCTTGTAAACTTTTTTTACGTGCCCTCCTTTCACACTTCTAGGAGTGAAAATAATATGGTGGCCAGCTAGGCCAGTCTCTGAATAAACACTTGTGCTGCTGATTCCCATTACTGCAAAGGTGTTAAGATAACATTCTCATGCTGATGCCTCTCTGTCCTTCAGCATCTCCATGCTGGAGGTTCACTTCCGAGGCTTTGAAATGCTCATGCTCTCACCTCCTCTCATACACATGGAAATCAAATCACTGAAGGTGGAAAGGGAGAGACAGTGAATCACAAGAAATTGATAGGGCAGAAGAGGGAATATCACTTCTAGGCTGCCAAATAAGCGGCAATAAAAGTTTAGGGGTTTTTGAGTCTGGATAGGTCAGGGGATGGGGTTTGGGACTGATCCTGCTACCAATAAAATCCATGGGACCCTTTAACTCCCTGGAAGCAGGTTCTTGCCACATAGGGTATATCTGTGTGGCAAGTCCAGTATTCCATGGATATGAGCTTCCCAGCCTGTGTTGTTGACAGTCAGGTTAATGGGGTTCACACTAGTGCTCCAAAAATAGCTGTGTAGATGGCCGATTGGATCCAGCGTTTTGACCTGAGATAGGATCATCTGCAAAGCTCAGGTCCAGATCTACATTTGAACTTCCCCAGAGTTTGGGGGGGTGCGGGGCGGGATTTGGATCTGGGACTTTTTGTTTCAGGCCCATCTCTAATACAATGCAATAAAATCTGTATTATCAGTCATTCATAGGACAAATACAAATCGTATGTCTAAGAGGTGGATTTTAACCAAAGTTCCTGCAAAGTTGTGCTGAAAATCTTAGGATGACTTTAATGTGATCTCTCAAAATGGTGAGAAGCCTCTTGAAGATGGTTCTTAGTGCAGGTGTCTCTGTAGATATTAGAAAGAAACCGAAGAGCAAGCCCTGCAGTTCTGCACAGACCACCTGCCCTTTGAAACCAGTGCACTATTTGGAATTCTCCCTTCACCAGTCAACTTGGACCCTGTGTTCCAAGACATGCATATGGAGTCTAGCAAAGTGTTTTATTACTGTTTACTAGTTATATTAGAGTGGCACCCATAGGTCCCAATCAGGCTCCCTTGTCCTAGAAATTATACAAACACACTGTGCTTAATTTGTGTCAGTGCTTGCCAGAGCTGAGCCCTCTGGCACCTCTAGGCTTGCTGCATCAGTTATGAAAATAAAAATATTGTGTGATTCCTGGCATCTCCTTCAATCCAAATTAAGCACTGCAAACCCATAGTAAGACACTTCCTAGAGCAATGAAAATGGAGTAGGGGTGGTCATTTTAGGTCTCCTAATGTAGTCATTCCAAGGGGCATCAGATCAATACTGAAGATTGGGGTGTGTTTAGTATTTTAGAGCTGTCTAGCATCAGAAAGACTGTAACACAAAGAAAAGGAAACAAGGCCCTGAAAACACTTCCTCATTAGGCTGGAGGTGGAAATGGCATGTTCGCTACAGTGCATGGTGAGAACTGTTGAATGTTGGCACATAAATGCCATTGTAAGGATCATCTAGGCATTCCAGTGTTTCTGAAGTTTGATAGGTTGTCTGAATAGAATAGTCTGACAGATAACTCTCGCCATGTATGCAGAAGAGGATAGCAGAGAAATAGGAAGGCAGGCAAATGGAGGGAGTGCAGCTAAGAGGAAAAGAGACTTAGGAACAAGGTAAGAGGGTCTGGACATTCTTAATGTCTTCTGTGTCCAGACAACGTTTTGTTGGTTTTATCTGAATCAGGGCTAGAGCGCAGTTCCTTGACATAGCTAAGAAATGGCCATGCAGGCAAGACTAAACCCTGTTATAGCATAGTTGGGCCAGTCCTGTGATTAGCATCATGCTTATCCAAGACTGACTTTGTAATGTAGACTAGAGGATTATTTTCACTGCTGAGCATTGTGGTAGGGGTCTGTTCTGGTGCTTAAACCCTGCTGTTTTTGCAGTGTAGGTGGGGACCTTAGATGGAATTTACTATGCCCCACTAGGATTCATAAGAGCCCAGATGTGTTATTAATTGTCTGGCATTTATAGCAGATGAGAGAGAGAGAGAGACAGGATTCTGGATTCTGTCCCCAATTTTGCAACGGACTCATTGGGATTGTCACTGGAACAATCTGTTCTTCCTATCCCCCATCTGTACAATAGGGATGATAATGCCCACCTACTACACAAAGGGTTTATGAGAACTAATTTTTGTAAATTGCTTGGATGGTGAATCAGACAATTATCAGCATGTGGATACCAAGGCAATAAGCACCTGAGATATCTTAACACTAAATAGAGAGAAAAGATGGACTTAAGACATTATTGGACTGGCACTATGTAGTCTTGGGTTCTGTTCCTGGCTCTGTCACACATTTCATGTGTGACTTGGGGCAAGTTACTTTCTCTGTAGCTCTGTCCATCTGTAAAATAGAGATAACAATAGTTCCCTGCCTCATGGAGGTATTGTGCTGGTAAATTCATTAGTGTGAGAGGTACTCAAGATGCTCTAGTGATGGGGGATAATATAAGTACTCAGAACTAGATGAAAGGTGATAAGTTTAGGTTTTTAATAGGTAAAAAGCTGGTCCTGTGGGAGAACTCAGTATATCTTTGTGCGCATCATATTTTGTAAAGCACGCAGATTCCACCACAAAGAATGCTGCATGCAAGCTGAGATAGATGATAGTAAAACGGCCCTGAAACACTGAATACTGCAGTGCTATAGAATAGTGAAGTGTGAAGCAGAGTAAATTTAAAGGAAGCAGAACTACGTTGGCATCATAAGGGCAGCCCAGCTGCAGCCCCATCAATATGTAATGAGGCTAACATAGGTTAATCACGTCTTGTTTAAGTGAAATTAGAGGCTGGGAAGGAGGGTGTTGGTGCATTATAACTTTATCACACATTTCTAAAGAGGTCTGAAAGAAGCTGACTCCCTGCTGTGGGGTTCTTCTCATATCGGTGTGAATAAGCATCACTCTATCACCTGCAAAGCCTTTAAGTGAGAGACTGACACTTTACTATTCACAGCCTGCCTTTGAAAACCCAAAGGGAAGGAAAAGAAGGCTGAAAACCATGCAAGTCAAAAGGGTGCTGTTTCCATTGTTCTGTTTTCTTGACTCATCATGGGTTGCTCTCGGAGGCTCATCTGAGAAATTTTCCAGATCAGATGTTCAGATCTTGTTAATCAATAAAATACACCATGAAATGTCATGTTAGTTAGTCCCTCTGACACAACTTTGGAGGAAATAGATGAAAAACATGATTTTTTTGAAAAACACAATTTAAAAAAAAACACAAGCTGATGACAATTAGATTAAAAGAACAGGAGTACTTGTGGCACCTTAGAGACTAACAAATTTATTAGAGCATAAGCTTTCGTGGACTATAGCCCACTTCTTCGGATGCATAGAATGGAACATACATTGAGGAGAACATATATTGAACAATAAATTTGTTAGTCTCTAAGGTGCCACAAGTACTCCTGTTCTTTTTGCAGATACAGACTAACACGGCTGCAACTCTGAAACCTGACAATTAGATTTTTCCTCTACACAGGAGGAAATCTTTTCTGTGTGTGGATTCTTAGGGCCTATCTACACTAGAAAATGGAACCATGTTTTAACAGTGTCTGGGGAACAAGCAGGTAATGTGGTCCCTTTTGCAGAGTAGACAGGCCTTAAATTACTAGTTGCAGTGTTTGCTTGAAATGAATGTACCACTCAGACATTATTCCTACATGAGACTGGCCCTGGTTCCACAATGAGTGGCTAGTGACAGTAAAATCAACTACTGCAAAGTGTAGCTTTCTTCATGCATAGGGTTTGCAGTAGTGCAGCTACACTGGTTGCTGGCCACTGATTGCTAAATCCCAACCACAGCCAGGGCTTCAGGTAACTGTAGGTAGGCCTGCGCTGCATAGTAAACCTGGGTCCATGTTTCCTCTGCTTGCAAACCCCATTCTTTCAGAGCTTACCTTTTAGATGATTACTTCTACCAATCAGTGCATTGCCAAAGGCTGACTTAGTTTAAATATAGCCATTAGGTTAAGGGCTGGGGGAAAGCGGACAGGTATGGAAGACCAAACAGTTCAGACAGATGCATCCCTTAGTGGAGAATTTATTAAAGGGGATACTCTCTATCCTAGTAAAGAGGGGAGGATAGAAATTGATAAAGTATAGGTAGGAGTTGAAGAGAAACAGCCAAACAAAATAATCCCATTCAATTACATCACGTGAAGGCAGACCACTAAATATTGACAAATTTCATATGTGCTTGTAGATAAATGCAAGAAGTCTAGATGGATGAACTTGAGTGCTTGGTATTAAACAGGCATCACAGAAACAGGGTAGAATGAGCCTTCAGCCTCTTGTGGAGGTAGAGTTATTATCTCACTATAGTAGGGCGCTTACAACAGTGGGATGCTGCCTTATGTCGATCTCACTGTGTAGTGTAGGCCAGCCCTCAGTCTCTTCTGTCCTACGTAATTAAACCATGTATTGGGCTAGAGAAAGTGAGACTTAGTGTTGGCTTCAGAGTTGGCAATCCTTGTTAAATCCCTTCTCATCAGGCACAGTGGGACTTAAACCAGGGGCTCCCACATCCTAGGTGAGCACCCTCACCACTGGGCTAAGCCTGAAAGTTATGAGGCATGTGATCCCCCTCTTCCCTTCCTCCCCCCGCCATTTTCTGTGGAGCTATGCAGGTGCCTAATTCATTCTCTCAAGAAATGACATGGGGGCTTAAGCTGCCTGATTCTGGGAGAGGGGCTTCTGGCTATGGATTGCTAGCAGAGACAGGTGTCTCCCTGCAGCCTGGACTTGGGCCAAACTCTGTGAGGGAGGTGGACACTCCACTTGTGTCAGCATCTCCCACTGGCTAGTTTAGACAGCTCCCTGCCTAATGGGTTGGCTTTTGTGGATTGCATTTTAAGGTGCCTTTCTCTCCCCATTCGTTGCGTAGGAGCCTTGGCACCTAACTCAGGCTTGCTGGATCCCTGTGTTGTTCCAGTGACTGACTAGGTGCCTAATAGTTAGGTGCCAAATCCCTCTGTGGATCTGGATCTTTGTGGGTGGTTTTAGTAGCTCCTCATTTGTTATTCCTGGTTTAGATAAGCTTATTTGTTTGGTGTCTGAGCTTAAAAAGGAACCTGAATAAGGATACACGAATACATAATCTTCCATGCACCCATTCTTCTTTCATTAAAACTAAGCAACTCTGAGAGAACTGTTTGCATACTTGATGCATTATTAGGAAAATTATACTGTAGTGTCACTGACAAAACAAACAAAATGCTCTTGTTTTCATTCCTTTTAACCTTGGGAAGTCACTTCTTGTACTCAGGTAAAATGGTGTTGCTGTCTGCTGTAACTCAGGCTGAATAGCTCAGCAGCTGATCTGCATTTTTAAACTAATTAGTAAAATTAATTCCCATTTTCTTTAATGGAAATTCTCTATTTCTTTCCCTCTCCTTTAGTCATTTATTTCTCATGCCTTCCTCCTCCTCTGCTAACTGTGGGAAAAATCTTCACTTTACTAGGGTATGCCATGCATTGTAAAAGTAATTCAATTTTACACCATAGCAATGACATGATCAAGGGAAGTCTTAGAAGGCTTTGTGGCTAAGAGCATTTAACAAGTATGTGAAAAGCTTCCAAAGAAACTCCACGAAAGATAGATTATGACAATAGGACAGATAGTTTGATAGTGGCAAATTGAGTCATGGAAGTGACTCAAGCCAAGTTAGACAGAGAGAGAGCAACACTGCTATTCTCCCTGCAGGGCTGGCTCTGGGGGCCTGCTCACACCAAGAATTGTTGAATGAAGCGTTGGAAAAATGTAATGATCAGTGTGTCATGGAAGGCCTGAGCCTTGTCCGATTTAAAATCAATGGGAGCAGAAACAGGCCCTGCGAGACTAAAGAATGTGTAATAAAAAGGACAAATGTAGTTAGATTTTGGTAGCTTCAAAATGTAAGGCTGATCCATTAATCACTAAGCAACAATGTTTTCATTAACATCTGGGCAAACTTACAGGTGTTGAATTAGCTACAGGTAATCTTCCATTTTGTTCCCTGTATGTAATGGAAACCTATTGAAAATTGCAATGTAAGAAATATGGGGTTGCAAATGTGTAACAGAGCGCAGGAATATTCTGGTCCCACTGAAGTCAATGGCAAAACTTCCACTGACTACAGAGGGGCCAGAATTTCATCCCATATGTGCAAAAAGTCATGCAAACTGCACTTAATTTATTGCAGTGTGTGCATGTGATTGAGTCTGCAAAAACACTAACACATCTCTACCGTGCAAACAAGTTTAAAAGGAGAGTTCAACTTTTTTTTTTTTTTAAAGTAACATCTATTCAAACAGCTATGTTAGAAAAATGTTTGTCTCTTAAACAGCCAAGTCAAACAAGGTACAACTAGGGCTAGGTTTGGTTGAGGGCGGGAGGAGGAGGGCGGAGGTTTATAACTTGGCTCTTTTTTACATATGAAGTACTTTGGACCTGAATCTTTGCAGTTGAGCAAAATCTACAGGAAGAGAAAATTAACACAGTGGCATATTGGCTGTTTTCTGCTTTATTTGCTCACAGCTTGAGTCTATTACCTAATAGAGATACTAGAAAATAGCCCATCTGTCCATGGTGGATAAATGTGCAAGGATTACTATACGGGGCTGGCTGGAAGAAGGGTTGCCTTTAAAGGACACCTCCTCTTTTTTTCCTCCCCTGTATGTTTTCTCAACAGTAAGTATAACTTGATACTAAAAGGCTAATTTGCTTAAGAAAACCAAATGTGACTTCTATAGTTCATTGATTATAGACAACCTGTGGGGACTTCATGCCGTCTGCATGGATTGCTGAGTATGGCGACTAAAGCCAGAGTGAACCCAGATGCATCACTGGCTCAGAGGCAGAGCAGTAGGCAGTAGCTCCGCCAACAGCTGATTCGCTCTCAGCCCGCTTGCCCTGGCTAGTTTTCAATACTGAAGTGGGAATAAGGATAAAGGTCAAAAAGAGCCAGCATGGTTTTTGTTCAAACTTCACCATGGGACAAAGCCCTGCCAAAGCACTGAAAATATCAGACCTATTTCATAACATTATGAGCATCTGGAAACAGGGTTACCATGGGGGAAAATATGAAGGGGAGGTAGCATTTGCTGGGACCATTACTGCTAAGGCCCTACTTGAATCAAGGGACGATGGTCAAATAATTGCAGCTGAGTTGCAGACAAGACATGGAAAATTGCGGAAAAGTCATAATGGGCTTTTATTAATTGCCGTAATTTTGGAAAAGCCAGCCGTGCGTGGGGCTGCCGGCGGGGCTGACTATTAAAATGTAACATACACCTGAATTCAGCATCAAAATTGTGGTGGAAACCGAATGTTGTGGGATCCACAATATAGTGAATTAAGTAGGGCCTTAATTATTGCCAATCCCATCTCTTCAAAAACAACCAGTCCAGCCCGAAAACATGGGTGGCTTAAAAATCAGGAAGTTGGGGGCATGGGGTTTTTTTGGGGTGAAGGGGGTTAATATATGTTGTCTCTTGACTTGTCTCTGGGTTTTTGAGCCTTTAAGCTTCTCATTTTCAAGCCAAGTTTTTCTGAACAGCTGTAAGGGCTAAAAACCCTTTTTTAATGAAAAAGCTCTAGGAGCTGAAGCTTTAAGAACACCCCCCCCCCCAAATATCACAAGAGTGGTGAGAGTTGGTAACACTGCCACAGCCAAAGACCTCAATCTGATAAAGTTGTCCCAAAAGGTTGGGAACAACTGGATTAGAGGAAAGATGCTCTTATCCATCCACATGTGTTGCCATTTTTGCTAATGATCTAACTTCAATCAGTTTTGCGTAGGAGGGGTGGGTGTGAGTTTGAAGAAAACAATATAACAATAAGGCTTGCACCAATTCTGTTAAATTTTCTATATGCTTAGCCTAGGTTGGAGCTCCATGAGGCAGGGACTGCAGACAGGATATTTCAAATGTGACTAGTTATGTAGGGTGCTTCAGTTTTTGGTTAGACATCTTGACACCTTAAAGAAGCCTGACTTTCAGAAAGTTTGGATCACTTGCCCTCTGGTCCCTTTAAGATATCTCAGGTTGGGCACCCAAAAATGAAGGCACTCAAAATCACAGGCCAAGACTTTCAAAATGTATTAGGCTGTGTCTACACTAGCACTCTTGTCGGACAGCGGTGTGAAAAAACACCCCGACTGACATAAGTTTCACTGACAAAAGCGCCAATGTGGACAACACTATGTTGGCAGGAGATGCTCTCCTGCTGACGTAGCTATCACCATGTGTTGAGGGTGGTTTAATTATGCCAATGGGAGAGCTCTCTCCCATCTGCAGAGAGTGGCTACATGGGAGACCTTACAGCAGCGCAGCTGTACCTCAAGGTCTGTAGTGTAGACATTGCGTTAGTCTCTTTATTGCATGTCTGCATTTTGGTTCTGCTGTGGAAGGACTGATCCTTGATTAGTTCTCCTATGTGCTAATTCAAATATAATAATAATGTGATTTTTTTTTATTGCACAAAATTTGTCTGCCTTTTTATCAGCCTCTATGACAACTGCCTCTGTGCCTTCTTCCATGTGACCCCTTATGCATGGTTCATCCTCCCTGAATTGGTCTCCAAACTCACTATCCTCTCCACTTTTAAGTCCCTTTTGAAAAGCCACTTCTGCCATATTACCTATAATATGTCTTGGTGATTTATATAGAAAACCCTTTTTGTTGTTCCCTTTACTGACCTTTGTCTGTCAGCCCTTAGACTGGAGTCCTTGGGATAGGGATCATCCCTTCATGTATGTCTGAAAAGTGCCTAGCACACATGGTGGGAGCTACCATACACAAATAATACTCTAAGCCACATGCAGAGTGTCCAGAGACTGAAGTCCTACAAATGTCTGTAATAAATAAGTGAACAGTGCCACCTCTCTATCTGTAGAGAGCCATGACTTATATCTTGTGCAGTGTATGTATTTACACACACACATTAATTCCATCAGCTCATTAACAATTTTAACAATGCTCTTTGTTTCATAAACACTTCTTCTGTTCTGTCTCCAATAAGCTGGAGACCATCAACACTTTGATGAACTGTGAACTTTTATCTTCTTCCATCCTCACCTTTGAAATGACCCATGAAAGAGGCCTTGAAGATCAAAGGACTCTCCTGTACTTCCCACCCCTCTCACTCAGATATTGATGGTATTTAGCACCCATGTGGGAATATGGATACTGGTATCCAGAGGAGGGGGAGGGGAAGAGAGGGTAGCCAAGGAGATGAATTACCTGGGGAGGGGGTTGTCCTAAACTTTCCAGTTGGGGTCTCAGTAACTGTCACAGCAAGGTGAGAAGTCAAAAGAGAAACTACTTCCTCTGTAACAAATAAAGCAGTGGTTCTCAACCAGGGGTCTGTGGCCCTTGGAAGGCCTTGAGTTGGTTTCAGGGGGCCAAGCATGGCTGGTGTTAGACTCGTTAGGTCCCAGGGCAGAAAGCTGATGCCCCACCATGAAGGATTGCAGCCCGAGGCCCTGAGCTCCAGCACCTGGGGATGAAGCTGAATCATGAGCAACTTTTAGTTTCACAGTATCAGAGGGGTAGCCGTGTTAGTCTGAATCTGTAAAAAGCAACAGAGGGTCCTGTGGCATCTTTGAGACTAACAGAAGTATTGGGAGCATAAGCTTTCGTGGGTAAGAACCTCACTTTGAAGTGAAGTTAGTCTCAAAGGTGCCACAGGACCCTCTGTTGCTTTTTAGTTTCACAGTGCTCCTTGTAGCATGGGCCCCCAAGCAATTGCCCTGCTTCCCACCCCTTAGTGCCAGCCATAGCTTTTATATGGAGAAAAACAGTTGTTGTGGTACAGGCAGGCTGAGGAGTTCTTATAGCATGTTGGGGGGGGGGGGGGTGTCTCAGAAAGAAAAAGGTTGAGAACCACTGAAATAAAGCGTGTGCTGCATTTTCACTCAAGTGGGTTAGTTTTTCACATATTTCCTCCTCATTCATTTTTTACTTGAAATATTAGCTAATTAATTGCTCTGAATTCTTGTCTTGCAGACAGTATATCTGGAGGGCTTTTTCAGTAGTTAAGTATAGACACATGTCCAGATGCTCTGTGTTTCACTGTCCAAACAAAGTGAAAAGAAAAAAGTGAGTAAACAGCATATATTGGAGGGGAGGAGGGAGTATGAGGATTTTAATAATTCCTGCCTTTTTAATCATCTAGGGTATAACAGATTTGTCATTATTTCTATGATAAGAGGGGCACAGGTAAGAACAAGGGATTAGGAGTACTGCCTCTTGTGTATTCTACTCCCATTCTGCCACTGATTTGATGGGTACCTTGGGCAAGTCACCTTGTTCGCCATACCTGTGTCTACCCTACATTTATTCTTCTAAAATGTCCTCCTGTTGCCACTGCTCTACTGGTGATGTCAGCAAGCGCACTGGTGAAGACATTTAATCACTGTGTCATCTAACTCTGTCCAGGATGTACAACACGGTGGCTAAAATGCTGACAACAGCTGGCACCCTAACACTTCCTCCATTTCTACCAGTGGTAGGAACAGCTGGAAATTTTAGGGGTAGGGCAGTGTAGGTCGAAAGCAGTAGAATTATGTTTGCAACCATGTTGAAGCTTGTCTGTAAGCCTTGCTGAAAGACTTTTGTGTAGATAGGGTCTTAAATTGTCTTCACTTCAAAAATAGGTATGTGTTTATATAGCGATAGCTCTCTCAGTGTAAAATTCTAGTGGAGACAAAGCATTGTAATTTTTACCTCAAGGTAGGTAATGGAGATAAACCCCAATATGTGGATGGGATAGAGTTGACCTTGACTAGGGTTACCATATGTCTGGGTTTTCCGGACATTGCCTCTGTTTTGATCCTTTGCCCTCTGTCTGGGAGGGTTTTTCAAATAACAGGCAATGTCTGGATTTTTTGTAGAGCAGGCATTGCAGCTCAGAATGATTCCCGATTGGTCCCTTGCAGCTGCTGGATCCCACCCACCCAGGCCCCAGCCCTGGGGAGGAGGAGAGTCCAGCTGCGAGGCACTGACTGATGGCTGTTGCTGTGTCCCAGGTCTGTACCTGCCACCATGATAGGGAGTGACACTTCCCCCCCACACACACACACTTCAAGAGTGATGCCTCAGGTATGCCCTCCTGCACCCCTCAAATACCCCCCAGTACACACACACCCCTCCAGCATCCCCCAACTATACCTCCCCCCCTCCCCGCACCCCAGCAGTGTCCTCTTCTTGGAGTTGTGCCAGGAATGCACCATCAATGGGTTTTGGTTTTTTACTAGGTTTGCGGAATGAAAGAGAGAGAAACTCTTAGCCGGATCTCACTGTCACCAATAGCAAAGTACACCTCTACCCTGATATAACGCAACCTGATATAACACGAATTCAGCTATAACGCGGTAAAGCAGTGCTCCGGGGTGGCGGGGCAGCGCACTCTGGTGGATTAAAACAAGTTCAATATAACGTGGTTTCACCTATAATGCGGTAAGATTTTTTGGCTTCCGAGGACAGCGAGGTAGAGGTGTAGTGTAATTTTTTAATAAAAACACCTTTGTGATTAACAAATAAACCACTGTCCATCTAATAGGCATCTTCTGCAAATGATAAATCATCTGTAACCAGAGTTATTTTGGGTGGGGTTAATGATCTACATGTTGTCAGAGCAGAGAGGTGCTTTCTGGTCTCTCTATTTTAATGTTATTTTTTAAAGGGTGGATTAATTAGCTAATGTATTTATCCCCTTCTGTACCACTTATCAGTCAATAGTCAATCCTCCAAAAATATAATGCAAAATGAAATATGAAATTTATACATAATAGTGAAATCCTCTAGCTCAACCACAAATTACTGGACTTGGTGCAGGAATCACTGGGTGAATTTATTGGCTTGTGCTATGCAAGAGGTCAGACTAGATGATCATACTGGTCCCTTCTGGCTTTAATGTATATCAAAAGAACAAGAACATTTTTTTTAAAAAGAACACTTTATGGATTAAAAACTGCTTAACTGATTGCAAAAGTAATCATAAATGGGGAAACATTCACCAATGGGGGTGTTGCTGGTGGGATCCTGAAGGGATCTCTTCTTGGCCCAATGCTATTCGATATCTTTATCAATGATCTGGAAGAGGAGGAGGAGAGGAAGGTGATCAGGAACAATCAACATGGATTCACCAAGGGCAAGTCATGCCTGACCAACCTGATTGCCTTCTATGATGAGATAACTGGCTCTGTGGATATGGGGAAAGCGATGGACGTGATATATCTTGACTTTAGCAAAGCTTTTGATACGGTCTCCCACAGTATTCTTGCCAGCAAGTTAAAGAAGTATGGATTATGAATGGGCCATAGGCACTGACTTCCCCTGTTTTCCGTGGGTTCTCAACCTCCCTCTGCCCCCAGCCCCACCCCCACTCTACCCCTTCCATGAGGCCCCGCCTCTTCCATCCCCTTCCCCAAATCCCTGCCCTGGGCCCGCCTCCTCCCCTGAGCGCACCACGTTCCCGCTCCTCACTCCCATTTCCCCCCTCACCCCCCCAGAGTGTGCAAACAGCTGTTTGGCAGTGGCCAGTCGGGAAACACTGGGAGGTAGGCGGAGGAACAGGGACACGGTGCACTCAAAGTGGGAGGAAGAGGTGGGGTGGCGGGGAGGGGACCTTGGCTGCCAGTGGATGCAGAGTGCCCACTAATTTTTCCCTGTGGATGCTACAGCCCCGGAGCACCCATGGAATTGGTGCCTATGGAATGGACTATATGGTGGATAGAAAGCTGACTAGATTGTAGTAGGTAGGCAGTGATCAACGGCTCAATGTCTAGTTGGCAGACGGTATCAAGTGGAGTGCCCCAGGGGTTGGTCATAGAGCCAGTTTTGTTCAACATCTTTATTAATGATCTGGAGGATGGGATGGATTGCACCCTCAGCAAGATGACACTAAGCTGGGGGGAGAGGTAGACATGCTGGAGGGTAGGCATAGGGTCCAGAGTGACTTAAACAAATTGGGGGATTGGGCCAAAAGCAATTTGAGGTTCAATAAGGACAAGTGCAGAGTGCTTGGGACGGAAGAATGCCATGCACCGCTACAGGCTGGGGACCGACTCGCTAAGCAGCAGTTCTGCAGAAAAGGACCTGGGGATTACAGTGGATGAGAAGCTGGATGAGAGTCAGTAGTATGCCCTTGTTGCTAAGAAGGCTAACTGCATATTGGGCTGCATTAGTAGAAGCATTGCCAGCAGATCGAGGGAAGTGATTATTCCCCTCTATTCGGCACTGGTGAGGCCACATCTGGAGTATTGCGTCCAGTTTTGGGCCCCCCACTACAGAAAAGATGTGGACAAATTGGAGAGAGCCCAATGGAGGGCAACAAAAGTGATTGGGGGTTGGGACACATGACTTACGAGGAGAGGCTGAGGGAACTGGGATTGTTTAGTCTGCAGAAGAGAAGAGTGAGGGGGGGATTTGATAGCAGCCTTCAACTACCTGAAGGGGGTTCCAAAGAGGATGGAGCTAGGCTGTTATCAGTGGTGGCAGATGACAGAACAAGGAGCAATGGTCTCAAGTTGCAGTGGGGGAGGTTTAGGTTGGATATTAGGAAACACTATTTCACTAGGAGGGTGGTGAAGCACTGGAATGGGTTACCTAGGGAGGTGGTGGAATCTCATCCTTAGAGGTTTTTAAGGCCTGGTTTGACAAAGCCCTGGCTGAGATGATTTAGTTGGTGTTGGCCCTGCTTTGAGCAGAGGGTTGGACTAGAGGACCTCTTGAGGTCCCTTCCAAGCCTAATCTTCTATGATTCTATTATTCTAAGAAAATATAAAATAATTACTGGTGAAATTTGCCCATGACACACACATTTGGGGGAGTGATTAAATAATGGAGTGGTAAATAATGATGGACAAGTCAGTTATACAGGCCAACCTGGATTGCACAGGCTTTTTAATACAGCCAAAGGCAAGATTATATGTCTAGGAACAAAGACTGTATGTCATACTTCCAAGATAGGGGGACTATATCAGAGAATGCAGTGATGCTGAAAAGGACAACAGTGTCATGGTAGAAAACCAATTGAACATAAGCTCTCAGTACAATACTGTAGCTAAGAAGGCACTGTGGAAGCAGAGAAAAGGATAAAGGGAATTTGAACGCAGATATCTTAGCCTGACTCCTACTTTATTCCTAAAAGTTAACACTAGCTCTAATAACGTGAGATTTCAGGCAGGGCCTAGGCAAGTGGAAAGCGAGTGAAACAAAAAACTGTAAGATACTTTTTTTCGACCTTGTATTAGATAAGAATGGAATACGGACTGTAGCAGGAACTGCTGAGAAAAGTAAGATATCAGAAGGAATATGTATAAACAAGATGCGGTTGTTGATCATTATTGTCTGTAACAAAAGGTATAAATGCTTGCCTTAATTGTTTACCTAATGGAGACCTGCCTGGAACGGGGAGAACCCCGTCCGGGTGTTCTCTCCCCTTGCAAGTATTAGGAAAATAAACTGTCTCTGATTTGTTGCAACCAACCTGAGAGTGAAGACTCTGTTTTCTTCCACAGCACAAACAATCATCTGATGCATTATCAGGGGAATATCAAGAAGAAACAGGCAGGTGGCCTTACCTCTATTACGGCATTAGGGAGATAATGTCTCTTGTACTATGTCCAGTTCTGGTGTCAACACTTCAAAAAGGATGTCGAATATTAGGAAAGAGTTCAGAAAAGATCTACAAGAATAATTAGTTTTTTTTATGCCAGAAGAGATCATGTAGTCTAACCAACTGTATAAATCAAGCCATAGAATTTCACCCAGTCACCTGCATATTGAGCGCAATAACTTGTGTGTGATTAACCAATGGAACAAACTGCCAAAGGAAGTAGTGGAGTCTCCATCTCTTGACCTCTTCAAGACTAGATGGTTTTCTAAAACAGTGCTTCTCAAAGTCGGGCCACCACTTGTTCAGGAAAAGCCCCTGGCAGTCCGGGCCGGTTTGTTTACCTGCCGCATCTGCAGGTTTGGCCAATTGCGGCTTCCACTGGCCGCGGTTCGCCGCTCCGGGCCCATGGAGGCTGTGGGAAGGGCGGCCAGTACGTCCCTCGGCCCGTGCCGCTTCCCACAGCCCCCATTGGCCTGGGACGGCAAACCACAGCCAGTGGATGCTGCAATCAGCCGAACCTGCAGACGCAGCAGGTAAACAAACTGGCCCGGACCGCCAGGGGCTTTCCCTGAACAAGTGGCGGCCCGACTTTGAGAAGCACTGTTCTAAAAGATATGCTGTAACTCAAACAAAAATTATGGGACCAATGCATAGAGCCCTGCGTGGATACAACATTTGTATCTGCAACTGATCCACAAAAATGTCTGCAGATATCTGCAGATTTGCAGGATGCTATTGATGCAGTGATCACTGGTGAGGTTTTTTGGCCTAATATGCAACAGGTATTACCAGATGATCAGAGTGGTCCTTTTTTGGACTTAAAATCTATTAATCCAGGCTTAACTTCACAAACTGTAAGTACAGTCCCATGGGCTTAAAGTTAAGCATGTGCTGAGATGCTTTGCTTGATTGGGGCATATGCTCCCAATGCCTTCTCTCCAGTAGGCTTTTCTGGCTAAAAGTTTCCCATCTCTGCTACCAGAGGTTCTGCTTCACCAGTGCTATAAGCAGTGAGAGCACTAGTGTAGACACAATGCAAGCAGTCACTGGAGGAGAGTGAAAGGATGATTCAGACACTAGCTGCCAGTTGGAATCCTGTCTACACTAGTAACTAGTGCTCCACCATTGCTGTCTCCAGTGAAGCTGAACTGGCAGCAGCGATGGTAGGAAGTCTGGGGGGTGGGGAGTAGTCTCAGATATTGCCCAATTTCCAATCCATGACTTTTTCTCCACTACACCGGTTTTAAAAACTGCCACATTTCTTCCTTTTGTCTTTGTTGCAAACCTTGATAAGCAAAACATTATCAAGCATCAGGCAAAAGTTCAATACATGTAACCAAAGCTTCACCAGGTGGTTCCTTGCCACTGAGAAATAATGGACTTGATGTTTTTCTTCACACGGAAAGTCATTTAATTTAAAACTCCTTTATCGCTCAGCTTTAGGAAATGATTTACGTTTTTTCACAAATGCCAATTGTAAGTAAATAATCCTTGAGTCAAAATTAAAAAATTCTTTTGATAAATTAAATGACTTCCTTCGACAACTTTCTTTTTTGGTTAAGACATCAAGTAATTTTCCAGCAGTGCACACAACAAAGTAAGTCCCAGTCCTGCAACTGGTTCCATGTTGGATGTACCTTTGAGCTCATCGAGAGCCAGATGCAGGAGCCACACCTAACTGAGTAGACAGTAATTCATGTGGTTGTCATTGTTCTTTGTCCTTTTTAAAAATTAGTCGAAAGGAAAAATGTCTCCATCCTCACCACCGGAAAGTTTCATGTAGTAATTCTGTCTTAAGGCAAAGTAAAAAGGCAATCAGCCCGATGAACACAAGCGTAACTGTTTCTGTTATCATAGGTTTTCATGAAAGAAAATTCAGAACAGAGGACTTGTTTGTTAGGTTTTTGTTTTGTTTTGTTTAGGGATGCATACAACCATGAAAGCGTTTCCATCACTTACTATATCTCTTTCCTCCACTCCACCTAACCTAATATCAATTTTTATTAGGGATGTCAAACAATTAAAAAATTAATCGCAATTAATTGTGAGATAAAAAGCAATTGCAGTTTTAATTGCACTGTTAAACAATAATAGAATACCAATTTAAATTTAATATAAATATTTTTGGATGTTTTTCTACATTTTCAAATATATTGATTTCAATTACAATGGTGAATACAACGTGTAGAGTGCAAACTTTATATTATTTTGATTACAAATATTTGCACTGGCAAAAAAGAGCTACAAGTCAAAGCATGAAGGGGCATACAAATGTTTAGCATATCTGGCATGTAAATACCTTGCAATGCCAGCTACAACAGTGCCATGCGAACACTTGTTCTCAGTTTCAGGTGACATTGTAAATAAGTAGCAGGCAGCAGCATCTACCATAAATGTAAACAAATTTGTTGGTCTTTGCGATTGGCTGAACAAGAAGTAGGACTAAATAGACTTATAGACTCCAAAGTTGTACATTGTTTTGTTTTAGAGTGCAGTTACATTAAAAAAAATTCATGATAGAGATTGCACTACAGTATTTGTATGAGGTGAATTGAAAAATGCTATTTCTTTTTTTTACAGTGCAAATATTTGTAATAAAATAATATAGTGAGCACTCTACACTTTGATTTCAATTACAACACAGAATACAGAATATTTGAAAATTTAGAAAAACATCCAAAAATATTTATAATAAATTTAAATTGGTATTCTATTATTAGCGCAATTAAAACTGCGATTAATCATGATAAATTTTTTAATCTGGTTAAATTGTTTTGAGTTAAACATTTGAGTTAACTGCAATTGACAGCCCTAATTTTTATGCTTGCTTTTGTTCTCCTGCCTTTCCAACCATGCAATATAAAAATTCTCCCATTTCAGAAGTTTTCAGTTGCATACTCCTGCCTTAAAAAAAAAAAAAAATGGCCAAATCCTCAGCTGATGTAAATAGGCACAGCTATTTAGGTCAAAGGAACTACACCAGTTTATGCCAGCTGAGGATCTGATCCCATACTATGTGGGGTTAGACAACTGCAGGACCAAACCTGCCTTAGTAACTTATAGACTTTTCTCTGGACTTTATCACACACACATATCAGTAGATTTTATCCTTCATACAAAATAAGGGGATCTGAATTAGCTGTTACCACTCAAGAAAGAGATCTTGGAGTCATTCTGGAGAGTTCTCTGAAAACATCCGTTTAATGTGCAGCGGTAGTCAAAAAAGCTAACAGTGTTAGGAACCATTAGGAAAGTGATAGATAACAGACAATTTCATAATCCCACTATATAAATCCACGCAACATGCACACCTTGAATACTGCATGCAGAATCATAGAATATCAGGGTTGGAAGGGACCTCAGGAGGTCATCTAGTCCAACCCCCTGCTCAAAGCAGGACCAATTCCCAACTAAATCATCCAGGCCAGGGCTTTGTCAAGCCTGACCTTAAAAATCTCTAAGGAAGGAGATTTCACTACCTCCCTAGGAAACCCATTCCAGTGCTTCACCACCCTCCTAGTGAAAAAGTTTTTCCTAATATCCAACCTAAACCTCCCCCACTGCAACTTCAGACCATTACTCCTTGTTCTGTCATCTGGTACCACTGAGAACAGTCTAGATCCATCCTCTTTGGAACCCCCTTTCAGGTAGTTAAAAGCAGCTATCATATCACCCCTCATTCTTCTCTTCTGCAGACTAAACAATCCCAGTTCCCTCAGCCTCTCCTCATAACTCATGTGCTCCAGCCCCCTAATCATTTTTGTTGCCCTCTGCTGGACTCTTTCCAATTTTTCCACATACTCCTTGTAGTGGGGCCAAAACTGTACACAGTACTCCAGATGAGGTCGCACCAATGTTGAATAGAGGGGAATGATCACGTTCCTCGATCTGCTGGCAATGCCCCTACTTATACAGCCCAAAATGCTGTTACCCTCTTGGCAACAAGGGCACACTGTCGACTCATATCCAGCTTCTTGTCCACTGTAACCCCTAGGTCCTTTTCTGCAGAACTGCTGCCTAGCCATTTGGTCCCTAGTCTGTAGTAGTGCGTGGGATTCTTCCATCCTAAGTGCAGGACTCTGCACTTGTCCTTGCTGAGCCTCATCAGATTTCTTTTGGCCCAATCCTCTAATTTATCTAGGTCCCTCTGTATCCTATCCCTACCCTCCAGCATATCTACCACTCCTCCCAGTTTAGTGTCATCTGCAAACTTGCTGAGGGTACAGTCCATGCCATCCTGCAGATAATTAATGAAGATATTGAATAAAACCGGCCCGACCCTTAGGGCACTCTGCTTGATACCGGCTGCCAACTGGACATGGAGCCATTGATCACTACCCATTGAGCCCGACGATCTAGCCAGCTTTCCATCCACCTTATAGTCCATTCATCCAGCCCATACTTCTTTAACTTGCCAGCAAGAATACTGTGGGAGACAGTATCAAAAGCTTTGCTAAAGTCAAGGAATAACACGTCCACTGCTTTCCCCTCATCCACAGAGCCAGTTATCTCCTCATAGAAGGCAATTAGGTTAGTCAGGCATGACTTGCCCTTGGTGAATCCATGCTGACTGTTCTTGATCACTTTCCTCTCCTCTAAGTGCTTCAGAATTGATTTCTTGAGGACCTGCTCCATGATTTTTACAGGTATTGAGGTGTGGCTGATTGGCCTGTAGTTCCCCGGATCCTCCTCCTTCCCTTTTTTAAAGATGGGCACTACATTAGCCTTTTTCAAGTCATCCGGGACCTCCCCCAGTCGCCATGAGTTTTCAAAGATAATGGCCAATGGCTCTGCAATCACATCCGCCAACTCCTTTAGCACCCTCAGATGCAGCGCATCCAGCCCCATTGACTTGTGCTCGTCCAGCTTTTCTAAATAGTCCCGAACCACTTCTTTCTCCACAGAGGGCTGGTCACTTCCTCCCCATGCTGTGCTGCCCAGTGCAGTAGTCTGGGAGCTGACTCTGTTCGTGAAGACAGAGGCAAAAAAAGCATTGAGTACATTAGCTTTTCCCACATAGTCTGTCACTAAGTTGCCTCCCTCATTCATCCACACTTTCCTTGACCCCCTTCTTGTTGCTAATATACCTGAAGAAACCCTTCTTGTTACTCTTAACATCTCTTGCTAGCTGCAACTCCAAGTGTGATTTGGCCTTCCTGATTTCACTCCTGCATGCCTGAGCAATATTTTTATACTCCTTCCTGGTCATTTGTCCAATCTTCCACTTCTTGTAAGCTTCTTTTTTTGTGTTTAAGATCAGCAAAGATTTCACTGTTAAACCAAGCTGGTCGCCTGCCATATTTACTATTCTTTCTACACATCGGGATGGTTTGTTCCTGCAACCTCAATAAGGATTCTTTAAAATACAGCCAACGCTCCTGGACTCCTTTCCCCCTCATGTTATTCTCCCAGAGGGATGCTGCCCATCAGTTCCCTGAGGGAGTCAAAGTCTGCTTTTCTGAAGTCCAGGGTCCATATTCTGCTGCTCTCCTTTCTTCCTTGTGTTAGGATCCGGAACTCGACCATCTCATGGTCACTGCCTCCTGGGTTCTCATCCACTTTTGCTTCCCCTACTAATTCTTCCCTGTTTGTGAGCAGCAGGTCAAGAAGTTCTGGTCACCCCATCTCCAAAGAGATATTAGAATTGGAAAAGGTACATAGAGGGGCAACAAAAATGATTAAGGGTATGGAACAGCTTCCATATGAGGAGAGAGTAAAAAGACTTGGACTGTTCAGCTTGGAAAAGAGATGACGGAGGGGGGGGGGGGAATACAATAGAGGTCTATAAAATCATGAATAATGTGGAGAAAGTGACCGAGGAAGTGTTATTTACTCCTTCACATAACACAAGAACCAGGGGTCACCCAATGAACTTAATAGGCAGCAGGTTTAAAACAAACAAAAGGAAGTACTTCTTCACACAGTGCAGTTAACCTGTGAAACTCATTTCCAGGGGATGTTGTGAAGGCCAAAACTATAATGGGGTTCAAAAAAGAACTAGATAAATTCATGGAGAATAGCTCCATCAGTGGCTATTAGCCAAGACAATCAGGAATGAAACCCCATGCTTTGGATCTCCCTAGCCTCTGACTGCCAGATGCTGAGAGTAGACACCAGGAGATGAATCACTTGATTGCCTGTTCTGTTCACTCCTTCTGAAGCACCTGGCATTGACTACTGTCAGAAGACAGGATACTGACCTAGAGGGATCATTGGTCTGACTCAATATGGTCATTCTTATGTAGAACCTATAGTTCTCTCCACTCCACACTTCTGCACTAAAGATGGCTGCAGCTCCTAGGTGGCACTATAGATTTGTCTGCAGGTTTTTGGCCCACATTTCCATCAACCTGATGTATCTATTAATCTTTTATTCATTACGCTGTAGCTTTAATTAACTGAAATACAGTAACCAATTTTTTAGAAGATAAATCTGCATAGGTGGTCAGTTCACCAGAATACAAGACTTGAGAGACTGCTGACAGGATATTCATTCTCCATGAACCGTCTCAACTCAATTTATAGTGTTCTATTGGTTTTTAATAGAAAAATTTAAGTAAGAGAGCACAGCAGTTATGTTCCTAACCCAGCTTGCCACTTTTGTGCCTTTCCCCATCCCCAGCAGAGTACAATGGTTTCTCTAGCTGTGAAAATCCATGGGAAGCTGGTGGCTGACAATACTGTCCCAAAGTTGCTTTTTTTTTTTTTTTTAACTGATTAAGTTAGGAGTCACCATTTTTTTTATCCCCTCTTCTTTACCACTTTCCTCCTTCCCCTTCTCCATACTTTATGTATGTATTTTACTTGTTAGCACAGAGTTGCCACTTACCAGCTGTTGACAGTTCCTTTACCCCTTCCACTTTTCAGCACCACGCCATCATGAAACACACTTAAGGGAAATTGCTTCCACTCCAGCAGGCCCCTGCCCATTGAGCTGATTTAATAAAAACGCTTTTCTCTGTCTCGCGCTCTCTCAAGCTGCCTTCTTGAAAAGCTCTTTCCTACCTTGGAGGGAAAGTTGTTATATTTGCCATCCCAGCACAATTCAGATTTGCCAGTCTGTCATCCTTTAATTGATGTAGATTGATCTGGTGACTGTTTCTCACAGTCTGGGACTATTTGTCCTCCTCTCCTTCTCTCTAGTGAGCTGACCTCATTCACAAAGTGAACATTTGATTTTTTTTTTAAAGGTTTCTCCCACCAATTCATAAATTCAGTCTTGAGTAATTACATTTTTCCATGATGCAACTCTACCAATTACATGTATTCCCACATCTCCAGTTAATGGTACGCAAATGAAGGCAAATCGGAGTAAAATTGCTAATCAACCAATTGCACTTTCCCATAGACACAGTAATATTGTCTACTGAAGACAGCTAGACATCTGTGAAGAGCTAATGGCTTGATGCGGAGCAACCCCATCTCCCACTGAAGCTGATGGGAGTGGAGGTTGCTCAGTTCTTCCAAAGAATGTGATCTTTGTTTTTTATCTGGGTTATTTATTCACTTTTTTTAAAGAAATTACCCCATGGTTTAATCCCTTCTTTTTCATTCTGCTTCTTTAAGATGCCTCGACCTAGTGAGATTACTTGCTTTATCTTCTTTGAGTACAAGAGACTTTGCCAGGCCCAACCCACACCTCACCAGATACACACTTAGTCTGCATCCTTTACTCTGGAACTGTCTCTTCCTTGCCCTTCCTTTATGTCTGAAGCAACTTCATATATACTCAGAGAAATGAGTTATAGTAGTAACCAGCATAGATTCCCTTCCTCATTTGTCATGTCAAGTTTCATGTCAATCTTTAAAGCACCTAAGGCTTTTCATTCACTTAAAAACCATTAGATTTTTGGGGCTTATACCCACCCTCCCCTCTGGTCTGCCTACCAGTGATACCACTTCTTTCTTTTCCTATAGCTAAGGACCAAAACTAAGCATTGAAGGTTTGGTAGACCTAAAGGTGAATGGAAATATAATTCAGAAGATATCTATGGTCAGGATAGAGCCAGTACTTTTACTGTCTTCCTTTGAAGTTATGGTCAATATCCATCATCTGGAGATGCTTCTAGAATAGGGAGGATTGGATGCTGAATTGTGCTGTGAGAAGTAATTGACAGAGATGTCTCAGTTGTACAGTTTACTATAGTGTACCCTTTCCGTAGGCTCTTATATAAATAGATACTACTCGTGTCAAGTAGTTTAATCTCCCAGTTCCTCTGTAAATTAGCACCTTTAAATCATTCCTCTTGCTAAAACAGTTTTGTTTGTGGTTTTTTTTTGCTTTGTTTGTTTTTTTTCAAGAAAACACAGAGCAGCTTTGTAGAATTGCATTATTATTAGAAATGCAGCTGGAAATGCTACCAGCATTCCCAAAACCAAACATGACCTATAAAAGAAATATTGTAATAACCATAAGATATAGAAGTTAGAGATGGAAAAGACTTATTGACACAGCTATGCCAAGGAGGAATTTTTGGTTGGGGGTTGAAATCACATGAAACTCAGAAATTTTGCCCAAATTTCATGTAACTAAGTAAAACTGAGAAAGAAGGGGAACCCAGACAAGCTAAAAATAAAGATTTTTTTTTTTTTTTTTCAAAATCCCTGGCAAATAAAAACTCATGCGTTTCATACAGCTCAACCAATCAGGTCATTTAGTTCAGTGGCTCTCAACCTTTCTAGACTACTTTCAGGAGTCTGATTTGTCTTGCATACCCCCAAGTTTCACCTCACTTAAAATCTATTTGCTTACAAAATCAGACACAAAAATACAGAAGTGTCACAGCACACTATTACTGAAAAATTGCTTGCTTTCTCATTTTTACCATACAATAAAATAAACCAATTAGAATATAAATATTGTCCTTACATTTCAGTGTAAAGTATATAGAGCAATATAAACAAATCATTGTCTGTATGAAACTTTAGTTTGTATTATCTTTGCTCATGCTTTTTATGTAGCCTGTTGTAAAACTAGGCAAAGATCTAGATGAGTTGCTGTACCCCCCTTGAAGACCTCTGCATACCCCAAGGGGTACGCATACCCCTGGTTGAGAATCACTGATTTAGTTCACCTTCTGGCTTATGCAGGATTGTTCTCCACAAAATATATGTGAGTGCTTTTTCTGTGAGGATGTGTGTTTTTGTTTCTTTAAAAATGCAGCAGGAGATAGGCCAGGAGGATGCTGGTGAAAGTTCTAATCAGAATTTTCTCTGGTGAAGCACAGAGAGAGAGTTGCAGAGTTAATATGGTTTTCTTTAGTCTATTAATGTTTCTTGTTCAGTGTTAGTAGCACCAACCAAGAGCACTTTAAAAAAAAAATCATGCCTCAAGCCCCCAAAATCAGGAGATTGGCTCAAAAATCATGAGATTTTAAAAAACAAATATGTTTTGGGTTCTTTTATTTCCGTTCTGATTTTTGAGCCTTTAGGGCATCATACTTTCAACCTTTTCTCCACAACCATGAGGAGATGCTTACACTTTTTATTTTAATAGAAGTTTAGATTCTTAAGTAATACATGATCTTTGGAGCTGGGGCTTGAACAAAAATATTGAGTATCACAAGGGTTGGCAACACTACAACTGGGATATAAAAGGGTGATGGCATGCCTGTCTGAGAGGCAACAGAAACTGGCATTTGACTGGAGAGGATAGGCAAGGCAGTGGAAAAAACAGAAACAAGAAAATTTAGGCTGAGATTTTTATTTTTTCCACAGTTACTAACAAAGCTACTACTGGGGTAAGCTGGGACTCTTTCTATAGTGCATGTATATCTGTCTGGAACAAAGTGGAAACGTCCCCTTGCTTTCAAGCATTTGTAGTCGAAGTAGTGACACTGCAACTAGACTGCTCAAGTATATTGTATTGTGCCCTGCATTAGGATGGAGTCTCCTTCCCTGTCCTGCTGCACTGCTCTTCTGGCACAGGCACAGCATAGCCGCCTGGAGCAAGCTCTGTCCAGGGCCGGCTCTAGGCACCAGCAAAACAAGCTAGTGCTTGGGGCGGCACATTTTTAGGGGTGGCATGGCCGGCGCCAGAATGCCGCCCCTAAAAATGTGCCCCGGCCGCCCTAGCTCACCTCCGCTGCTGCTGCCACGGTGCACGAAACAGCTGATTCACGCGCTGCTACTCGCCCTCCCTCCCAGGCTCTCAAACCTGGGAGGGAGGGGGAGCAGCAGCACGCGAATCAGCTGTTTCGCGTGTCGCGGCGGCTCGGGCTCTCAAACCTGAGAGGGAGGGGGAGATACCGAGCGGCCGTTTTGCGCGCCGCTGCTCCCCCTCCCTCCCAGACTTGAGAGCGTGGGGGGAGGAGGCAGGGCTGGGGATTTGGAGATGGGGCGGAGTTGAGGAGGGGCCAGGGGTGGGGTAATTAAAGAACAGGGGGGGCGGCCAAAATTGTTTTTGCTTTGGGCGGCAAAAATCCTAGAGCCAGCCCTGGCTCTGTCACTACATTCTCCCATAAGGAGGCGAGAGTTAAACAAGCCCTGAGCTGTTGGACTTTTCCTAGCCTGGGAGGCTTCGCTTCCTCCTCCCATCCTGTGAAAAGTGTAACCCGCCAGCCTGCTCCCTCCTACAACCCTCCTAGTAAACAGCATGTCCCCTGAGTGTAGGGGATCCTCAGAGGCCTCTCCTGCAGTCCTGCTCCTTGAGGGAGAGGAGAGCAGAGCCCCAGAGCCACAGGAGTTAGCAGCAGCAGCAAGGAACTCCTGGGGGACAGCAACAATGGGGCCCAGCATACAGATAAATATGACTAGGCCTAAAATAAGTATTTTAGGGAAGGACAACTTCCTAAAAGTAAGCCCTGAGAAAAGCACTTCCTCTTGTTATAGGGGGAAAGTGAGGCTTCCAGTAGGGAGCCCCATGACTCATAGGCAGAAGGACAACATCAAAAATATGAAAGCCACTTGGAAGCCAAATAGGATTTGGCCCACAGACTCTATTGGCAGTTTGTGTTTTTGTTGGAGATAGTTCAAAAACCGGCATTGTGTGGCAGGGATCTGATAAAATATGCAGATGCTAGACGCTATTTAATCCAGAGAGCATGATTTTTTTCTTATTTCTATTACAATGTAGCTTGTTGTCAGTTATGTTGCAATCTCTTGGAATGTTCTCACAATATTTGGAGGTGGTTTTCTTAAAGTCCCAGTTCTGTGAGAATCTCAACTTGGATTTGCAAAACAAAACAAAAGTTTTACTCCCGTGGTTGTGGTGAAAAGCTTGAAAACGTGAAGCCTAAAGGCTCAAACCAGTAGGGAAATAAAAAGGAACCCCAAATGTATTTATTTTAAAATCTCACAATCTGGGCGGGGCCTGACTCAGAATTCTGAACACTTGGAGTTGGCAAAAGTGTATCAGACCAAGAGAAGAGTATTTTAATCAAACTCATAATTCTTCTGTAGGGCCATTTATATGAGGACTTCAGATGTTTTACAAACATTAATCAATTTATCCTTACAGCATCCCAAAAATAAGTTTTGATTTTCGTTGGAGCTATCCCACATTCTATAGGATGGGGCCGCAATTCAGGAAAGCAGTAAAGTACATGCTTAACTTTAAGCATGTCCTTATGTCTCCATTGACTTCAACAGAATTTACATATGTGTTTAAGTGCATCCCTGAACTGAGGGCTGGGTTTGGAAAACAAGTATCTTCAGGGATTGCTGTAACATCATCACATTATGAACTATGTTGGCACTAAAGCTGGACTTCTGCCCCCCTTTAAAAATTAATTTGCTTCATCTTAGCTTCTGCTCCCTTTGTGTTAACTTCCTCCAAACATTTGAATGATTGAGCTAAGGCTGTGTCTTCACTGCCAAAAAAGTGTGTGATAGCGAGATAGCTAACTTGAGCTAATCCTAGTAAAGACACAGCTCAGGTAGTTTTTACCTCAGTGTAGCTAGTCAAGATCAACTCTAGATGGCAGATTAGATGGCCTGTACAACTCATAAAGCAGCGAGGGCCATATTACTCCAAAGAAAACAGCTGAGGGACGAAACCCCCCGAGCGCCACCAACCTCCCCCCCCTGCACCACCCAGCCCTCCCGAAACACAACATCCCCCCCCAGCGCCACCGCAACACACACACACACCCAGCGCCACCTGCCCTGCAGAAACAAACCCTCCTTCCCCAGTGCCGCCCCACCGAAACAACAGTATTGAACCTCAGTAATATGTTATAGCGGGCCCCTAAGGTAGTATAAAAGGTAAAAGAAAAATGTCTTTTTGCTAGAAGTATAATAAGATCTTCCCCCTCCCACTTTGTAATCAATTGCTTGTTGAATGAATGAGGTGTGAATGAGGAAGGCGTGGAAGGCAGGCACCACCAGACAGCTGCAACCCTTGGAGAGGGCAGGGCCGGTTCTAGAATTTTTGCCACCCCAAGCAAAAAAATTTTGGGTGCCTCCCCTTTCTTTTTCGTGCCCCTCTGGCCCTGGCCCCGCCCCAACTCCACCCCTTCTGAACCCCTTCCCCAAATCCCCAGCACCGCCTCCTCCCCCAGCGTGCCACACTTCTCCCCCCGCATTGCTTCCTGCGGGCCCTCCGTGACCTCCTGCCCTAGCTCACCTCCACTCTGCCTGCTCCCCCGGGCATGCCGCTGCTTCGCTTCTTCCCCCTCCCTCTCAGGTGAGGGAGGGTGGAGCAGCAGCGCGTTCAGGGGAGCAGGCGGAGCGGAGGTAAGCTAGGGTGGGGGGGCGCAGGAAGTAACGGGGGGGTAGAGGAACCACTCCCCGCTCCAGCTCACCTCCACCGCCTCCCCCGAGCGCCCCGCTGCTCAGCTTCTCCTCCTTCCCAGCCTTGCGCGGCAAGCCTGGGAGGGAGGGGGGAGAAGCGGAGAGGCAACGGCGCGCTCAGGGGAGCAGGCTGGGGTGGCGGGGGCACTTTTTCCCCCATGCCTCGGAGTTCGCACCTATGATGGCCAGCACTAGAATGCCGCCCCTAGAAATGTGCCGTCCCAAGCACCTGCTTGTTTTGCTGGTGCCTGGAGCCGGCCCTGGGAGAGGGGATGGGAGCCAGACCAGATCAGTAAAACAGGTCAGCCACCGATTCGCCGCTCACCTCCTCAGCCACCATCCCCCGGCTCACCTACTCACCCCCCTGCCACTGCCCGCCCTCTCACCACCTCAGCCCCCCCTCCCCCGCCACCGGCTCGTCTGCCCCCCCGCCACTGCCCGTCCACTTGCCTCCTCAGCCCTCCACCCGCCCGGCTCGCCTACTCACTCCCCGCCACTGCCCGCCCACTCGCCTCCTCAGCCCCCCTCCCTCACCCGCCGCTTGCCTACTCACCCCCACCACGGGCCGCACAGTGAGCCCATCTACTCAACCCCCGCGAGCCGTACAGTGAACCCACGTGGGCTGCATGTTGTGCAGGCCTGGATTAGAGGTTCACTTACTCAGATAATCACACCGGAAATGGTATCGTTTAGCTCTTTGGAGCAGGGTCCATCTTTTTGTTCTGTTTGTACAATGCAAAGCACAGTGGGGTCCTAGTCTAAAACTGGGGCTTTTTGGGAGCGGCAGTGCTATCACAAAGTAATAATAATATATGTTCTCTGAGACTGGACACTGCTTGACACAGCAGAAGACTTCCCAAGCTGCTCCCCAGGGCCCTGGCACAGAGGCATTTTAAAATAATTTCATATCGCCAATTCCAAGTGCTCAAAAATCATGAGTCAGGAACCAAAAAATCATGAGTTGAGAAGATTAGGATCTAAGTGCACTCTTCATAGCTAGGATCCTACACAAACACACAATATTGTTTGTGAACATGAGGTGAGGAAATTATGTTCAAGTTCTACTTCCAGATAATAAATCTTACAGTAGCTTCATTATTCTAGGAACAATGCTACAGTAAAGACCTTGGACAAACAGTGCTAAGCACAAAGTATGAGGGATTTTTTTTTTTTTTTCAGTAAGTGTTCAAGGAAATTAACTAATGCATCCAATCTCAAAATACTGCTATTTCCACTAGTGAATGCAACTAGCATGATGCCCAAACTCTATCCTACTAAAAAAAAAATTGCAATATTTTTGCTAATTAAGACCAAGTTTAAAAAAGTCACTAGCAAACAGCAACACTTCTGCATTGAAACTGCAGAGTCTTGGCCCTTGAATAAGCGTAAAGAGAGTTTTTTGTTTTTTATGGTAGAATATGGTTTGAAGTAAGGAGCAAGAAAAAGCAAATGCTCTCTTTCAAAAGAGGGGAACATTTTGAAGTTGAAATCATGTTTGATTTTACTTTGCAGGTTTGACTGAGACCACTGATGGGTCTCTTGTTTTTTGTTCTTTGCACCTGGTTCCAAAAAGGAAATCAAATGCTGTTTAGATGAGACAGTTGTTTCTGAGCTCATTTGCTAATGTAAAAATGGGGTATCAAGGAGAGACGTAGAAGATTATTTTGGAGCTGATCCCGAACTCTTCACACAGCCACAACTCTCATTGGCATGTAGAGCAATTTGGAGTCCTTCCGGGTAAAAAGTATCTCATGGGGTGCAGTTTCTACTTCACAGAGGTCTTGGGGTCAGATTGTGTCCCTTTTGCTCATGTAGGTGAGCAGCTAGTCATCACTCAAGTGAGTAATTAATCCCCAATGTGAGTAAGAAGTTCACAATCTGGCCCTGAATCTTTGTACATTGCTTTGAACACTAGCATTTATTAAATGTGCGATATAAAAGTAAGATGATACTAAAAATATTTTCAGAGTAGCAGCCGTGTTAGTCTGTATCCGCAAAAAGAACAGGAGTACTTGTGGCACCTTAGAGACTAACAAATTTATTAGAGCATAAGCTTTCGTGGACTACAGCCCACTTCGGATGCATATAGAATGGAACATATATTGAGGAGATATATATATCTCCTCAATATATGTTCCATTCTATATGCATCCGAAGAAGTGGGCTGTAGTCCACGAAAGCTTATGCTCTAATAAATTTGTTAGTCTCTAAGGTGCCACAAGTACTCCTGTTCTTTTTTTAAAAATATTTTGATATGCTAGAGCGAAGATTTGTCATCAACTTCTTTAGTGCACTGCAGTTTCTCCTCTCCCTCTACCCCCCACTATCTGACCCTATAGAATGTTCTGAATTTTCCATATCTACTTTTTTCTTTTTGCCCCTTTTGTCTTTTGGTAACAGCGTTTGGCATTTCCCGGACAGCCCATACTCCATAAGGCCTCAGTGTTTGAATGCTAGAACGGCTTGAACGTTGCCTGCTGAGACTGAAGAAGAACTTGAGTGAAAATAATCCTCTCCTTTGTTCCGCTTGGTTTGCTTTTTGTTTGCCTGACAGATGTTCAGCCCCTGTGCGTGTGCACGGAACGGCTCCTCCGAAGAGTCGCCAGGCTCTGTGATCAGTCAGCTTATTGATTTCTGCATATCCGTGTTGCTTATCATCACTTACACATGCAAGGGCTCCGAGGCTGAAACCTGTCTCCCTCGCACACAAATAGGGAGAGCTCCTATTGTGAAGATACTGAGGAAAGCAGATCTCTCTCCCCCTCTTGTACTATTGTGCCAAATCTAAACAAGCTTAGAAAAAAGGGAAACGGGATAGGAGGACTTTCTGTCAAACAAGCAGATGTGATGCTCCATTTTGATGTCATGACACGTAATGTCACACAGGTGAATGAGTATAAGGGAAGGCAATGTCCTGGAGCCCAAAAGGCCTGGGTGCCTTACGACTCTTACATTTTATTTCAAGTTTAGATTTATTTCACTTGACTGATGGGTGTGCGGGTCAAAGACGTAGCTAGGGATCACCTCATAACCCATGGCGCTGGTATCCTTGTATGTTTTCCATTGTGTTGCTGTTTGCTGCCCCTTATTCTGATTGGTCATTGCTTCTGGTTTGTAATGACATGAGTGCTACTGATACAAGATTTACTGCATTGCCAACTTGCACTTTGAAGTTAACCAACAGTTATTTACCTGTATCCTTTCCTTTCCACTGTGTTCATGAATGGCTTGCTTAACTGTGCCACTGTTGCTGGCTCTGGATTGAGACTTTTCTCTTGTCGCTGGCAGCATACTGAATCCAGAGTTAAACAGTGAGCAGGGCGCAGCTGATTGCCTTGCATAGATACACACTGCAGGCAGTTGTCCAAGTTGGGACCCCCTTGCAAAATTTCCTCTAGGGAATATCCTGTTTCTGTATGTGTGTATGGAGGAGTGGGGGAGGTTTTGTTTTTTGCCCTTGTCTCTGCATGGGTTTGAGCTTCTATAGACTTTTGCATAATCTATGTAGGAATAAAATCTAACACCTTTGCCTCTGCACCCTGACCTTCTCACGTGGGATAGACAAATGCTGGCTGGCCTGTAAGTAGTGATCACTTACCCTGCTCTTTAGGCACTTAAAACAATCACAACTATTCATCAGTGTCCAAGACTTTGTCTCCATTATGGGTGGACTGTCATTGGACAAAGTACATCCAGTCCCAAGGGAGTGGGACTGGAGACTACTCTGTACTGTGCATAGGGCTAGAAATACGGCTCACTGCACCTTTGTCTTGCATTTTTCCTGCTGTAGAGGTTAGGTGCAAGTTGCTGCATAGATTTGGGGGTATGTTTGCCACTTCGTTGCCAACCCCTTAAAACTTTTTGCTATCGACAATGAGAATTTGCTCCATAGACCAGCTTCCCCTTGGAGGCATATCCTATTCCGTTGACCTTTTTTTCCCTACAGCATATCGTTTATCACAAAGCTTTTAGGAGCCCCAGTATTATGATTATTTTGAAGTGGAGGAGGAGGAGGAGGGTTTCCTTTGAATTTCATTAATGTGATTAGCATTTTATGGTCATTTAATACTGTAGTAGCTCACCATTAGTTATGAAAACAGAGTAAAGTCTGCATTAATGACTTGTTGCTTGACAAGATCTCTTACGCTGTAGAAGTAAATGCAAACATGTTTGGTGCTTTGAAGTTCATCCATTTTCTGACTGAAGTGCTGTTATTGTTATGCCAAAGCCTGAGTTCCATACTCCACTTTCACTCGGTCCTTTTTCAGGCAAACCTGCCACTGGCCTCAGCAGGAGTTTGCCTGACTTCATTGAGAGCTGGCCTGAGTAGAGGTAATCCCTAATCCACCAGGCAGCATAAAGTGATGTGTATGGGGGCTTGAGTTCATAGATTGGTGTGGCATTGGCCTGGTTTGTGGTGCTGCCTGGTGGCAACTGAATCTGACATAAAGCATTAGTGTTGCCAAACTCTAGCAGTTACTCTGCCTCCAAGAACAAATATCAAAGTGCAGTATATCTCACCTTGAAGCAGTGGTCTTGGCCGCTCTAAGTGCTGACAACAGGACAGCCACCTGTCCTTCAAGATTCTGGAGCTGCTTCTTGAATAGTCGCTGGATCCTTGAGTTCTGGCACAGACATAGCCCCAGGTTGCAGCACATGGCAGATATTCCCATGATTTTCCTCTTCCTGGATTTCTCTCAGAAAATAGGAAGATGTCAGGCATTTCCCTTCACTTTTGTAAGCAAAGTTGGGCCAGCAGAAGTGCTCCTCTCAAGGCCTGGTCTGGTTTTGAGATTTTCCTCACCATTACTGTAAGTGCCGATGGGACTTGAGCAGGTCAGGGGATGTTAAAGAAAATAGCTGATGGTGCCACTTGGTTTTGGAGGTGACACCAACTTTCATTTACCTATAGGTTGTCAGTTTTTGGTGCTCACTGAGCCATGTTAAAAATGAGCAAGGGGGGGGCGCACTCTAAAAGAATAATAGTGGCCTAAAAGGTTCTCTATGAGAACTGAACGGTGCTTCACTGAACATGTAGGACCAGGTGACAGAAATCTTTTTAGAACCTGGATCTCCAAGAAATGGACATAGTCATTGCTATAGACTGCTGTAATGAGAGCTACATAAATTGCTGTCATGCAGTTTATACATTGAGGCCACTCCCACACTAAAGCCACTGGTTGTTCAGAATGAGACAACCTGCTTATTAAGTGGAAGCTTACTCTGGGAGCATGTTACACTAGTGCTTTGTGAACTGTCCTGGCTGCCAGTACATTTCTGGGTGGAGTTCAAAGTGTTGATTTTAACCTATAAAGCCTTGAATGGTTTGGGACTATGGGCTGAAATCTCCTCTCCCCCTTTGTTTTTGCTGACATGTTTAAGGTCAGTGAGGAGACTCAGGCTGGAGCTCCCTTGCCACAAATGTGGGTGGGTGAAGTGAGGGAGGACTGCATGCAAGGCTTTATTTTGTGAGGGAGTCTTGACTTTGGAATTTGCTTCCCTCTTGGTTCCCCAGAGACCAGATTTGTTAATCTTCTGGAGGCTGTGAAATGCCCAACTCTTTTCTTAGCCTTTTAGGCAGAAGATGGGTTAAGGATTTGTAGGATTCATTCTTTTATGGGTTTATTTTAAGGCTCTTTGAGCTCTGGTCAAGTGTAGCTGCTGGTGGATAGATATCTATGCTTTAAGGTAGGATGAGCAACCTTTTATATTCTTCATTGCATGACTGTTGAACCATATAAATGGGATTTTCAAAATCTGTGAGCCTAGATTTTTTTAAAGATACTTTGGTGTTGCTGCACTCAGCATGGCCCTGTCTGAGTCTCATTTTCAAAACACATTTAGGCACTTTGGAGCCTAAATCTCTTTTGAAAAGGTTTCACTCCTAATTCAGTTAGGTGTTGCAATGCTAAGTGTAGCAGTGCCTAAATACCTTTAAAAATCGGGGTCATGGTCTAACGCCAATTGAAATCAGTGGGAATTTTACCACTGACTTCAATAGGAGCAGAGTTAGGCCAGCACCGAGTGCTTTTTGAAAATCCCACCACATATAAGTGCCTGGCGTGTAAACTGACACACATTGAGTGTTATGAACCGAAATAAAACACATACATCAGGCACTGAATTAAACTCCCTTTTCGTGTTTACATAGTTCAAGGAGGAAGGAAGGCTAGTAAAGGAAAGAAAATGTCTATAAATCTAGAGGCTATGTTTTGGGGATTTTTAACTTTTTATCTTTACATAAATCTGCAATATGGTTAGTGACTGATATTCTATGACTTCCAGTGTTTCTTTGAAAAACCATACTGAAAACAGAAGAATGTGGTCTTTTTTTGTGTAGCTGTTGTGGTGTTTCACCAAGCAATTTGGGTTATTTCAGTAAATGGGTGAATTAATAGAGGTGCACCATCCTATGGCCCACTCCTGCAATTAGATCTTTGTGGGCAAACTTCTGTGCTGGTCAGGAGCGACAGAAACTCCCTGAATGTGGGGGGGCTACCGGTGCCTGAACAGTAGCCCTGCCCCCTTGTACCGCCTCTTTCCCCCAAGACCTCTCCCCCCACTGCTTGCCCTTATGGCGGGTAAAAGTGATGGAGTCCTGGGCCCTTTGACCCCCCATTCCAGCACCCCTGGTGCTGGTCCAGAGCCCCACTGGCTTATTTGGAGCTCAGTGTAGGTGTCATGGATCTGCTGGAAGAAGCTAGTTGATTATATCTGTAAATTCATTCTATCCTGCTGAAGTCTGTGACTCCAAGAGTAAATGGACCGATCCTGGTCTCACGCCAGCATTAAATGGGGAGGTGACATCCAGTCGGTGTGACCACAGAGCAGTGGAAAGCACATAAGTAAACAGACAGGTCAGTCCTGGTGTCATGCAAAGCAGTGGGGAACAGCAGTTGGCGGATTGCTAGTGCAAATGAGTGGTGTGTGCAAACAAACATTAGTCTGCACTAACTTCATTGCATATTGAGTTAGTGCAGACTAAATTCACTTTCAAAGTAGAATATAGAATACATATTAACTGGCCAGTTGGTTCACTTTAAGCTTTTAGGACACACAGACACAGGTTATTGGAGTGCAGGCTAACTAAAGCTAGCCCAGACCCTGCCCCCTATGTAGACAAGCAGGGCCGGCTCCAGGAACCAGCCGAGCAAGCTCGTGCTTGGGGCGGCAGATTCTAAGGGGCTGCATTCCGGTATGGCACGGCTGCCCTTTTCCCCCCCCCCCTTTTTTTTTTTTTTTTGGTTCGCCGCTCCGGCCGCCCTGTAGGGGGTGGCGGAGCGGAGGAGGGGAGCGTCCTGCTGGGAGCGGGCTGCGCGCTCTGTCTGCCCCAGCCGGTGCCAGGTCTGCAACAAGCCCGGTAGCCCGCATCCTTCCCTCCCTACCGACCTTCAATTTACCTGCAGGCGGGAGCGGCACGGAGCCCTCCTGGCAGGTGGCGGGGCGGGAGGGGCCAAGTGGCAAGCGCCCTGGCTGAAGGAAGCCCTGGCTGCCCCCCTTCTCTCTCTCTCTCCCCCTCCCTCCCCCCTGCTCCCTTCCCCTCCCCCTGCTAGCTGGGGCGTGCACTCTGCTGCCTGGGGCACTTCTGCAGCGCAGGGAGGGAGGCAGCCACGAGCCGCCAAGTAAGTGGCACTGAAATTTTGCACCCTGGGTTTTTTGTTTTTTGTCTTTTTTGGGTTTTTTTGCTTCGCCGCTCCGGCCGCCCTGCATGGTTTTTTTGTTTTTTGTTTTTTTTGCTTGGGGCGGCAAAAAAGCCAGAGCCGACCCTGTAGACAAGCCCTAAAACTATTAAGTATACACAATATTTTGACTTTATTTTAAATTGCCTGGATGTTGCCAGTAATGAGAACTACTAGTGTACTGATACAATACAATTTAAAAAAAGGGGGGGGGGGGGATTCAATTTGAAATAAAGGCTAAAGACCAAGATTTTCAGCAGATGCCTTTTGGAAAATCAGGCCTCTTTAAGTGCTGAGCACAGCCCTCTGAGAATCAGGCACCTGTGGATGTCCAACCTGACAAGCCTTAAAGAGAGAGGTGTCCTTTAATCACTGCTGAAAATCTTGGCCTAAAGTTTTAAAATTTGAAGGAAAAGAGGCTGCAAGAAATGGGCTAGTTTGGGCATTTACTAATCCAATTCAAATGAATGGGATAACTCCGTCTATTAAAAATGAGTGGTGTGTGCAAACAAACTTCATTGTCTGCACTAACTTCATTGCAAAAGGCCAATACTTGGCATAGGTCAAAATGTTAGGGCTTTTCGATAGGTAATGTTACAACAGTTTAAATTCAGGTATGATGATTTTTTTTTTTAACAAACGTTGTTAAACTGGTGCAAAAGGCTACATGGACGCTTCTATTTCAGTTTAAACCAGGCTTATTTCAGTTTGGTGTAAGCCAGCTACGAACAGGTTACGATAAGTAAGCCAGTCTTATTTTGATGTAAGTGTTGACCTGGAGGTTTGTGCTGATTTAGTTAAAGCAGTGGAAGTTTGCCTTAGTCACTGTGACTGCTCAGAATATAGTGCCGTGGCTTCCAAGGTCTGGTCGAGGTATAATTACGTTGTTTGGGGGCACGAAAAATTCACACCCAAAATGACATCATTATACCAACCATGAGTAGATGGTGCCATGTCGGTGGCAGAGCTTCTCCTGTCAACATAGCTACCACCTCCGAAGGAGACGGATTAAGTATGCCAATGGGAGCATCTTCATTTAAGCACTACACTGGCGCAGCTGCATCAGTGCAGCTGCTCTGATGCAGCATTTTAAGTGTAGACCTGCCGTGAGTGACCAAACAACTTTGGAATAGGTTATTTCCTTGTTGGGAGAGAAATGTGTTAACACAGCCAGAGGGTACCGTGTCCTAATCTAATTTATTTACAACTGTGTATGCTCATGAACTGGGCTATTAGATGACAAAGCACAATACAGCTTGTAACTCAAATGTAGTACACTGCTACAAGAACCAACAGTCGGGGCTAGATTAAGCATTTTATAAGCTGTGCTGAGGGTGAATGAGGGGAGGGCCAGCCCATCAGCAGTGTTCTCCTGCACTGCCTCCCATTGAAGTGCTATGAGTCAGGGACTCTGTGGGCAATATGACAAGGTGAGTGGTTGAGGGCTGCTGGCCAGAATGCTTGGTATGCACTAACACCATTCCCTGTTGGGTGTTAATGGATGCCGCTAAACAAATGTACAATGCAATTTAACTGCAAGTGGAACCAAAGTCAAACCATGTCCAGCATTGATTTATGTGATTGGCCCTTAGCTGCATTTGCACCTAAACTCTGTGCACCATTTCAGCTGCATCCATCACTAATGGTGTGAGTAATTTCACTAGGGTTAGACAAAGCTTTCCTGGTCCTGTACATTAGCTCCAAGCACTGAAGGGGAATTCTTAAACTGAAATATTTTTTTTTCAATTAAATCTGACATAAAACCCCATCTAAATGATGAGCCTAAACCATTCACCGGTGTTCCTTCAAATATTGTTTTCACCCCAATTTTATGATTTACGCAAAAGGAGAAGTCTCTCTGCTTTTGTGAAGCAACACAAAAAAGCCAGAAGTTTTTGTGGCTTGCTTGAAATCAGTGAATGAACACATTCTGCAGAAACTCCCTTTAAAAAAAAAAAAAGTCCCTCTAATTCTGGTTAGTCAAGCAGCTCCTAAGTACACAAGAGGAGAGAGAAATGGAACATTTTGACTCAAACAACTGTTAAAACTATCAACCAGTTTCAAAATACTTGGCAAAAGTTGTAAATATAGCACAACTAGCAAATAAATACCTTCCATACCAAAAGGTTTGTTGCTGTGCGTACTGACGGCGACTGTATTAACTCTTCTACTCTTAATCTTCCATTCCATTATACTATATTTAAAAGGACATGTCAACATGAACAAATCAAGTGTAAGGGCTGCCAACCAATGCGATCCAAAATGCAGCTTCCCTTACAATATTGTTTGTCTAAAACCTCATAAGAATAAAAATCATGTAATGTTTTTTCTAACTTAATGAAAGCTTCTTTTTTATTTAAAAAGTGTTATTAACCCAAATGGAAGAGCGGTGTGCATGGCAATAAGAGGGAGATAAAGATAAACAGAGTGACATACACCAGTTTAGTTTCACTAATCAAGCTGACTGAAGTGTAAGAAATATAACAAAGCACAAATCCAATTAAACTATAAAGCCTTTGGGCCAGTGGATTGTGTTATACCACCTAGCCCAATGGGCCCAAAATTGTGGTTTAGCTTTTGGGGACTAACACAATACCAAAAAAAGGTGAAAACTAAGAGCCAAATTGTGTCCCACAGATCTAGATGTGTATCTCCCAGGTTTTGGATGGAATAGATGGAGCATAGCTATTCCTGCAACACTCCACTCCATCCCCCACCTCCCCCTTACACCAGATCCCTGTGGAGGGCTCTTTGTGGGATGAGAGGATCCCAGAGTGGGGAAGGGACATTGATGCATCAACCTTGCAGGGATTCCACCAAAAAGTTCAGGCAGCTTGAATCTGCATGCACTTTCCAATGGAGCACACATTGTACTGTGGAACTGCTCCCACCTTAGGGCAGATTCTAGGAGCAGTAGTAGACCACAATGCTGCTAGTGAACAGGTGCAGAGGAACAAGGGTTACAAAATAGAAAAAGCTACGCCAGTGATCTTGGGGAATCCCCAGACCTCAGGAATCCATGGGCTTGGATAAGCCAAATCACTTTATTTTCAAGAAGGCAAATTCCCCCTTCCCCTGCTGGAACAATATATGGGAAATTGTGGTGGAATCACCACCGTTTTCCGCCTCCTGCCCCTTTCCCACATCTCCCTCACCAGAGGGGGCATTCAGATCAGACATTTTTATGTACAGTTCTGTTATCTTTAATAAATGTGAATAACAAAAACACTAACACAGATTTATTTTTGTGCCATCATTCTTTGCAGATGATGCACAAATTGGGGGAGTGGTAAATAATGAAGAAGACAGGTCACTGTTACAGAGCAGTCTGGATCGGTAGGTAAACTGGGCTCAAGCAAACAATATATATTTTAATATGGCTAAATGTAAATGAATACATCTAGGAACAAAGAAAGTGGGGCATACTTACAGGACGGGGGACTCTATCCTGGGAAGCAGTGACTCTGAAAAAAGATTTGGGGGTTGTGGTGGATTATCAGCTGAACATGAGCTCCCAGAGTGAAGGTGTAGCAAAAAATGGCTGATGTGATCCTTGGATGCATAAATGGGGATTCTGGATAGAAGGGGGAAGGGATAGCTCAGTGGTTTGAGCATTGGCCTGCTAAACCCAGTGTTGTGAGTTCAATCCTTGAGAGGGCCACTAAGGGATTTGGGGCAAAATCAGTATTTGGTCCTGCTAGTGAAGGCAGGGGGCTGGACTCAATGACTTTTCAGGGTCCCTTCCAGTTCTAGGAGATAGGTATATATCCATTTTTTTTTTTTTTTTTTTTAAGTAGAGAGGTAAACCTCTGTATTTGGCACTGGTGCAACTGCTGCTGGAATACTGTGTCCAGTTCTGGTGTCCGCAATTCAAGGATGTTGGTAAATTAGAGAGAGAGTTCAGAGAAGAGCCACAAGAATGATTAAAAGGTTAGAAAGTATGCCTTACAGTGATAGACTCAAGGAGCTCAATCTATTTAGTGTAATGAAGAGGACAATGGCTGACTTGATTACACTCTATAAGTACCTACATGGGCAACAAATATTTAATAAGGAGCTCTTCAACCTAGCAGAGAAAGGTATAGCATGATCTAATGACTGGAAGTTGAAGCAAATTTAGACTGGAAATAAGGTGTAATTTTAATAGTGAGAGTAATTAACCATTGGAACAACTTACTGAGCATTGTGGTGGATTCTGCGTCTCTGACAATTTGTAAATCCCAACTGGATGTTTTTCTCACAGATATGCTCTAGGAATTATTTTGGAGAAGTTCTGTGGCCTGTTGTATGACATGGTCAGAATAGATGATCATAGTGATGGTTCCTTCTAGCCTTAGAATCTCTGAATCTTGGCCCTGTTCCTTTAACCTTTCTCTTCTTGCTGAAGTTAATTATCGTAAGTTACAGTGATGGGCTCCTTTTAGGAGACTCTTTCTCCCCACCCCTTTCTACTCCTCTGAAATGATCAGCATTGGATCTGAGACTTGCCAGCAAAGGGCCAGGAGCACCCTAACAAAAAAAGACATGGATAAGTTATTTACCAAAGAACCCAATTTTTAAAAACCCATGAGTGTTTTATTGCAGTGTCACACAATAAAGTGCCTACAATAAAATGACAACTTAGCAATGCAGTAGGAGAATGCAAAGCTTTGCCCAGTCCTGCTGCTCTTACTCAGTTAAAACTGCCTAGGGAGTTGGGCCTGAGAAAGGAGTTCAGGACACAAGACTCTGTTAATGTCATGCCCATACATGCCATCTTGTCTGGTTTATGACTGCTCCAAATAGCCTGAAAGCATTAAACAAAGCAACTGATGAAGAAAGGAAAGAAGCGGGGGTGAAGGGGGTGAGGGAAGGGAATTTCTTTTTCATCTCCAAGTCCCAACACTTCATGGTCACTCTCACTTACGAGGCCTAATCCTGAGCAGTGCTCAGCATCTCACAGGAGGAGGCCAAGAATAAGAAAAAGACTGTCAGTTTGTTTCTTAAATTGACTTTTGTTTAGATCTGGGGGAAACGTGACTTTCATTTTGCAGGGTTTGTTCTGCATTGGTTCTTGCCCCCTCAGTTTTAGGTGTAAACCAACCCCAAATTAGGGTTACCATATCTATTAAATAAAAAAAGAGGACCCTCCACAGGCCCTGGCCCCGCCCATCCCCTAGCCCCACCCAACTCCGCCCCTTCCCCGCCCTAACTCCGCCCCCTCCTCCCTCCCACTCCCAGCCACGGGGAAAGGGCTGCCTGAGCGCTACTGGCTTCACGGTTTGCCGGGCAGCCCCCAGACCCTGCGCCCCTGGCTGGTGCTTCCCCAGCGCAGCTGGAGCCTGGGAGGGGAAGCGCCCAGCCGGGGGCTCAGGGTCTGGAGGCTGCCCGGCAAACCGTGAAGCCGGTAGCGCTTGGGCTTCGGGCAGCCCCCTTGCCTCCGGACCCTGTGCCCCCAGCCGGGCACTTCCCCTCCCAGGCTCCGGCGGCGCAGGGTCCGGAGGCATGGGGGCTGCCCGAAGCTGGTAGCGCTCGGGCAGCCCGGCTCTGTTTAAGAGCCGGGCTGCCCGAGCGCTACCGGCTTCAGGCAGCCCCCATGCCCGGCTCTTAAACAGAGCCGAAGAGTCAGAGGAGGAGCAGAGCCGCTGCGGCTGGAGGCTCTGCTCCTCCCCTGACTCTTCGGCTCTGTTTAAGAGCTGAGCTGCCCGAGCGCTACTGGCTTCGGGCAGCCCCCATGCCTCCGGACCCTGCGCCGCTGGAGCCCGGGAGGGGAAGTGCCCGGCCGGAGGCAAGGGGGCTGCCTGAAGCCCATAGCGCTCGGGCAGCTCGGCTCTTAAACAGAGCCGAAGAGTCAGGGGAGGAGCAGAGCCGCCATTTTCCCAGACATGTTCGGCTTTTTGGCAATTCCCCCCGGACGGGGGTTTGAGTGCCGAAAAGCCGGACATGTCCGGGGAAAAAGAGGACGTATGGTAACCCTACCCCAAATCTCAAAGGTCAAACTCAGTTGCCCCCACTGAATTTCCCTGGCTTGATGACTGTTGGGCTTTTGAAACCTTTTGATAAATGTGGGGATTTCAAGTTTGTAACTCAATTGGTATCAGGTTGTTTCATTCAGTTTCAATGAGAACGTTTCAAACAGTTTTACTTTTAATAGCATTTGACAATTTCTGAGCATCTTATTCATCCCAGGAAATCATAAGAGAATGGAAGCAGTCCTCATATGTCCTTGTCCGACAGCAGTTAGGGCATGGGCACAGGCACAGATTTGGGTTAACTGAAGAAGAAAAGGAAAAACTAATATGGGGACTGCTTAGTATTGTCCTCAACTTAAAAAATAAACACCTTAAAATTCATCCCAGGAAAATCTTGGCTTTAGTTAAAATAATTAGATCAGCTGCATGGTGTTGTCTTTTCAAAGGACAAGGCAGAGAAATATCTGTTGGGGGGTAAATAGGACATACATATAGAGGTCTCAATCCTGCAATGTGCTGTGTACTTTCACCTCCCATGATTTTAACCCCCCAGTATGCAAAATGTGTGTGCAGTGTATACAGTGTTTCCCAAATGCCTGTTCAAATCAGTCAAGTCTGTTTACTATAAAATTTTCATTACAAACATAGTCTTTGGGCCTTGAGGCTGATCTCACGCAGGCATTTATCAGTTGCTGCTGTACAAACTATGCAGCAATATGCATCCATATGTCTGAGATCAAAATAAGGCCTTCAAAATTAGTAAGGCAAAGCCTATCGCAGTAGGGAAGCCAGTACAATACTTAATGGCTATTTTTACACACACAACATAATTGTTTTGAAGCCTGTGATGGCAACTAAATATTGCCATCTGATGGTTCCTCTTAGCACTGCCCCAGATACAATCAGTTCAACTCCATGTCTGAGAGCGATTTCCCAAAACACATCTCTGCAATTTGCAGGCTCTGAGCAATGTGGCTAGTACCTGGGGGGCTGCTGGAAGTGTTGTGACCCAGCAGAGTGATCAGCTCAAAGAGCACTCACTATCCAAAAACTAAAAGCACATACCTTACATAAATAAAGAAATAAAAGTTGTTCCAGTCTTTCTGCAGAAAGGGAGGCCTAGGTAAAACAGGAATTCTGCAAGATAGAGAGGAAGCAAATTTCCCCCTCTATTCATTTTGGTAGATAAATCTAATCCCCGGGCTCAAATAATTAAATCTAACCCAGTCCTCTGCTACCAGCAAGCACTAGCTATATTCTGGTGCTTGATATGTCTTATCTTATTGTTACTCCTTTATGAGTACTTGTATTGCAATAGTTCCCCACATCCTCCATTGCCTCTGTAATTCAAGGTGCTAGTCAAAGCACTTTATAAACATTAAACGTTTAACCAACACCACCATGATGTAGCTGACAATTTCTTGTAGACTGAGGCAGAGAGCTGAGGGAGGCCACAGAAGACCACGTAAGGGCCAGAGCTGCGACTAGAACTCAGGAGGTTCCTACCTTCTAGCCCTGTGCTCAGACCCATGTTTTTTTATTGTGGATACTTGGGGCTCTACCATCATATAAAGGCCCCAGGAAGGATTGGAGACCCAATGTGTTGGGCATGTGGGTGTGTTAGAAAACATGCTTCATAACTGTGATGAAATCGCTCCAGTGTTTACCTATCCTAGGATGAGTGTTTAAATACAAGCAATTCAGACAATATAGCTGTTTATCAACCAGCTTTGTTTAAAAAGCAAAGGAAGCTGGTGCAGTAGCTAGCCTCTTTAAGCAGGGCCCGCCCACAACATTTTGGCACCTGTGGCGGGGAGCTCAAATGATGCCCCCATACCCTCTTGCTTGGGCCAAAACTTTGAAAAGTCTCAATTCTGCCTTCTTCCTGTTCTACTCCTTTCATGGTACTGCTCTGCTACCTCCCCAATAAAGGAGAACTAACAATTTAAAATGCCTTGTTCAAAAATTGTAAGTAGCACTTAACTTTCAAACACCTGAACAGCAAATGTAACCTTTCTTGTCTGCATAGTAAACCCTGGCATTTTTATCTGTTTGAATAATCAAAGTGGTGCTTTCCGTGCCTTCTTGGTTGCAAAGATTTGAACTGCTTCCTGAAGGTCCACAGTCTGGGCCAGCTCATGCTCTATTGAGATGGTTGCAAGGCCGACCAGCCTCTCCTGTGTCATTGTGGAGCATAGATGTGTTTTTATTAACGTCAGCTTGGAGAAGCTGCGTTCTCCACTGGCAACTGTTACAGGAAGTATTAGAAGTATGCGCAGAGCAACAAAAGCATTTGGAAAGAGGGTGGTCATCTTATTTGTGCACATATTCCAGAACAGCCTTTGGAGTTGATTCTGCTGAAAAGTATTTTGAAAGGGCTTTCAGTTCATCACCTAAATCACTCACATCAATATTGCACGTCATCATGTGTCAACACTGTCTCTAGTGTCCTGCATTGCTGGTGTAGGTCTTCTTCAGGTATAGTGAGGAGTTTTGGAATATCATACAACATCCCAAATATACTGCTGTGTTCCTTGAGCTGCATGAAACGTTCTTCAACTGACTGTATTGCACAATCTAGCACCTGGTTAAAGAATTCAACTTTGAATTGTTGTTTGGGGTCTCTTATGGGATTATCCCGTGCCTCGTAATCAAAATGTCATCTTCTTCAGTGACTCTTGTATTCTTGAATGGGTGGGAAAATAGCTTCAGTGTGAAGTTCCTCTGCCAACTTCTGTGAACTCTTCAGAATGTTTTGAAATCCCTCATCTGACTGGTAAGACTGTAGGTATGACTTTGCTTTTTCCAGTTGTTCCATTGTTCCAGATATATCAAGGTCAACACCTTGGAGTCTCTTGCTTACAACATTTATTTCAAACAGTATGTCATGCCACAACACTAAGCCACACAAAAATTTGAAGTTATGTATGTTTCTGGTGATTCCATTTCCCTCTGCCACTGTTCTCCCACGAACAGTTCCTGTCATAGCATTATCCTCCATAATGGCAACTATGGCATCATCTATCTTCCCAATTTGGTGTTTGATAGGCTTTATCGCCTCCATTCGACTTTCCCATCGTGTGGCACTCAGTGGTGTCAGTGTCAGAGAGGATGTTCCCAGATGTTGCTTCAAAATTTGCCATCGATGAGTTGATGCAGAGAAAAATACATAGATGCTTTGAATTACATTAAAAAATTCAGCTGCATCACTGACCACCAAGTTCAATGAATGAGAACTGCATGGGACAAAAAAAGCTCGAGGGTTTAACTCTTGGATCCATGTCTGCACTCCTCTGTTCTTTCCTCTCATGTTGGCACCATTATCGTAGCCCTGACCTTTCATGTCAGCTATCGCAATTCCCGTATCTTCCAGCTTTTTAAGAAGCACATTTGTCATATCAGCTCCTGTAGTATCAATGTCAATAAATTCTAGAAAATGCTCTCTGACAGTCACCATTGCAGGGACATTTTCACTAGATTCTGTTGTTGTTGTTACAAAACGCACCATTAAAGTAATTTGTTCCGTATGGCTGATGTCAGGTGTGCAGTCCAGAATAACAGATTAATATCTTTCTGACTTCAGATCTACCACATTCTTCTGTTTTGACTTTTGTTGCCAGTAACTGTATGATCTCATTTTGAATTGTTTTTCCAAGGTAGTGGTGTGTGTACATTTCTTGGGTGGTGACTCTTCTTAGATGCTCCTGGAGTACAGCATCAAACTGAGCCATCAGCTCCACAATTTTAAGGAAGTTTCCATTGTTTGGCACATACAGCTGATCTGAAGTGCCACACAGTGCTAGGTTTTGGGTAGCAAGCATTCTCACAATGGCAATGAGCCTTTTCAGAACATTTTGCCAGTAAAGAGACTCTGATGCAATCTTCTCTTGATGCTGATCATTTATGGTGGCCTTTAACCTCTCATCTCAAGATCTTTCCATCTATGGAATGCTCTCTGGTGATTTGCGGCCTTCTCATGGCATGCCAGATTTCTAGCCAGATTTTTTCCAGTCCTTTGTTCCTGTAGAACCCAATGTGGCTGGAACATTAGACTGGAAGAGTTTGCAACAAAAACAACATGCAGCATTCTGGGTATTTGAGTACATAAGCCATGGCCACTCCACTTTGTCACCGTTGGGGGATTTCATGCCAGTAATGTGTTGGATGGAAACTTCTATTTTCATTGTCTTTGGGGAACATGAAGTTTTTCACTTGCTGTGGCCCATGCAGTACAAGGAAGTCCCTCAGGCTACTGCTCAAGTGGGTCCACAGTCCTGGATCATCTAGACTTAAGGAACTAAACTCAGCAGCAGTGTTTCTTGCACCACCAACAAACTCTTCTCTGATCTACACTTTTCTTCAGGAATGTGCATGGTTACATCCCTTTGAGATGGAGATATGGATGCTGCAATAGCTGCAAGGTCACCTGCAGTCTGACTAACTGGAAGATCAGGCATCTCCTCACCACTCACATCCTCACTGGGGCCGGAAGGCTCACCGTGAACATTTGTGTCTATGTATCTCAGGAGAGCTCCTTCCTGCTTACATAGAAAAGCTTCCTTTGCTTGCTTGCTTGCTTTTTCTGAATGCTGCCCCAGAGGGGCGTTTTCTTCTTTCACACACGACTGCTGTTCTGTGCCAGCTATAGTGGCTCTCAACACTCAATTGAAGGGGACAAATAAGCAGGCTGGTAGCAGGGCCTGAGTGAGGGAAGATATTAGTGTCTTAAGGGCCTAACTGGCTCCTACTACTTCAGTTGACTGTCTATTCTCCTCAAGTGGATTCAGGGAAGCAGCAGGAAACAGGAAGCTCCCTGAGAAGCTGGTGATAATCAGTCCAGGCTCCTGGGGGTGCTAGAGAGGTACATAAGAGGCTCCTCCTCCTCCTCTCTTCCTGCAACTCCTGCTGCTTTCTGTTATTCCCTCTCACCTTTTCTCCTGCCTGCTTGTTGTGTCTCTTGTGCCCTTCTTCCTCCAGCACAGCACTCCACCATCTCTGTGCATCTAGAGCAGAGAGAATACATATGCACCAGCAGCAAACACAATTGTCTACACTCTGGGTCCTAGTGGCGCCGCCCCCCCACAGTCTGGCACCTGAGTTGGCCGCCTCAATTCGCCCCATGGTAAGGCCAGCCTTGCCTTTAAGGGATTTATGATGAGTGGATTATATATTGTAAATTCTTCTCTTGCTTTATTGTGTGCTTACTTGTATAGTACACATGCAATCTAAAAACACCATGAAAATAGTTGTAATTCAATAAGGTAACCAGCTCACTTTTCTAGCTGAAGAGTAACCTATGGAGTCCTTTCATTTACTTTTTCCTGGCAAACCTGTAAAGGCTTGAGCATGAGTGGTGATGTCATCAAGGCAGGGCTTGAATAGGGAAGTCTGACTTGGTAATGTGATACAGGCCTTTCTATGTCACTGGATCAAATACTTCCTATAGTGGGAACGAATGCAGTGTTACCGTTTCCTGGCTGCTCAGCAAGCAGCATATGTGAAATGAGTTTGGTAGTCTCAGTCTAGTTACCAGTGAATAAGCATCCACCACAACTGGTATCAATTGGTCCTTGGTTGGGCATTCTCAGGAGACTGGCTAAGGATTGAATGTGCATAGTTATTTCTAGAGATGAAGGGAATTGGATGTTCCCTGCTGGTGGTAGGGAAGTACAGTGAAGCTTGTATACCACTATCTCTTATTGTATCTGTTCTGAGTATAAGCAGAACTTTAGGCCTTCTCTAGATCAGCTGTTCTCAACCATGGGTCTGAGGCCCCCTGGTGGGCTGCGAGCAGGTTTCAGGGGGTCTGCCAAGCAGGGCTGGCATTAGACTCACTGGGGCCCAGGGCAGAAAGCCAAAGCCCCACCTCCCCAAGCCTCACCACCCAGGCCTGTAGCCAAAGCCTGAGCAGCTTAGCTACATGGGACCCCCTGCGGCGTGGGGCCCTGGGCAATTGCCCTGCTTGCTACCCCCTAATGCCGGCCCTGGTTTTTATATGCAGAAAAACAGTTGCTGTGGCACAGGTGGGCTGTGGGGTTTTTATCGCATGTTGGGCAGAATGGAGGGAGAAAGAAAAAGGTTGAGAACCCCATGTCTAGATGACAAAGTTGCACTGATATAATTTACGGTGCAAATTTAAACGGATATAGGTAAACTGGCACAAACATTTATTTCAGTATGAGTGTCTTATTGCAGTTCTGCTTAAATCTATTGCCTACAAGTTTAAATTAATCCCAAATAAAAGTGCAAACAGTGTGGTTGCACAGATTTTAATATATTAATTTACAAACCCATTTCAGTTAAACCAGTGCAACTTTCCCACGTATACAAGGTCTTAGTCCCCAAGGTTATCAGGCATCTTTAATGCTCACTAAGTTCATTAATAATCATTTAAACAAGGGGAAACATTCCTTTCCTTCAGTCCTCACCTGTTTTTATTATTAAATTCTTTCAATATCTTAACCAAGGAACCAGACTTCTAGGTTACTAGTCATAGCCGAGTGTGACCCTTTCAACATGAAACCCAGGTACATATGAAACTCACCTTGTTTTGTTACAAAGCTAGGATCCATCCAGCCCCAAATCATCAGTGCTCACTAAACTTTAAGTGAATCTTCAATGATTTATGATTTAATGTGAAAATTACACAACTCACTATTGCATATGGATTAATATGAAACCACATAATGCTCAGCTGCTTCAACTGAATTGCACTTGGGTATTGGAGTTTGAACTTGAAACTCAGGAGGTTCAAAAAATGACACTAATCATTGGTTCAAAACCCTGCAAACAAATTGTTACAGCTCTGTCCTAGCCAGCTGCATACATCAAAAATTATTGCAGTAACTTTAAATATGTATCAAATCCTTTCAGATGACTTTATCAGAATTAACTTGCTTTATCAAAAGCTAAAAAAACATATGTTTCAATGAATAAGTAGTTGAAAGAATGTTTCTAATTCTCTGTCCATTTCCCTCCCGCCACCCCCAACACACATTTGGTTGTGGTAACATCAAGTGACCTCAGATCTCTACTATATTAGTCAGGTTGGTTGTCCTCCAGCCATAATATCCATGGATGTGAAATCTCTGCTTCTTACAAAGAACAAGAGTGGCACCCAGTGGTCAAGTGTTTTAATGAACTCCTTGAAAGATCACCGTATTAGTCAGACTTTGCCATTCACTAGACTTAAATATAGTGTGGCTGTGTAACAATTGTGGATGGGGGACTAGCCCAACATTCAGACTGACTTGAAGAGGCTGATAATGGGAATGGGTAAAACGAGTTACAACAAACAGGGGAGTGAGTAAACATCAAGAGCAGGCAGACTGGGAGAACCAAGGTGTTTTTCTCTGTAGGGTAGAGATGTGCTGGCAACTGTGTAAATTGGGCAGAGCATAGCAATGGGAGGAAATGAGACTGGCTAGATATAGGCACCACCAAGAGAGAGGGCAGAAAGCAGAGAAGTGTCATTGCTTTAGTGTTATTACTTTGGGTGTCTGTCTACCATTAATGGAATAGTCACAGTGATTTGAAGGCTATGAGAAGAAACTACCTGATACAAACTAATTAAAACTTAAATCCTTAAGGCACTCACTTCAAAATCATTAATTTTGTATAAAAATGGCCATGTCAGAGAAAGGAAAGTCAGGCTCTAGCTTAATGGGATGTAGTTTTCTGTAGGAATGTGATATAGTACCATGTATTTTTTTTTACACTGTCCTTTTCCACCTGTATTTGACTGTCTAGTACTTCACAAAAAAGCCAAAAGAATTGGCGGGGGGGACGGGGGAGAGGTGATGTGACAATCTGATCCTAGTAGTGCTAGTCTCACTTCAGGTGGGGAAAGTACAGCTAATACTCAGTCCTGCTACATTTGGCAAGAAACCTCCATTTTTAATTTAGAGGTAGGACATGGTCTCAGCATATCTGAGTAAAATCACAGGCCATGGCCTGGAAAAGCTGTTTGCAAAGGCACAAGTTTTCATGTTAAGCTAGTCTGAAATTACTGCTTTACTGACTCATACAATTCAGGTCTGCTATTGTTTACCTAAGACCTAGCAGCAGGTAAATGAAGAAACATTTATGTCTGAAATGAAATGCTTCAGTCCAAACTACTGCACTGAATGTGTTAATGTAAAAAGTGTATGGATTGTGAAAGCATCCAAGAACATATAGTACACAGGGCTATATTTTGCCATTGAATATGCAACCTTCCACTGGAGGACAGAAGATTGAACTGCTCAGCCTTCAAACCAAATCATACAATTCCAGCTAAGGTTTTTGTTCCAGTAGTCATTCCCAGGGGCTTTCACTTTGCTTGAAAGTATTAGCGAGACCACATCTGTGTCTTGCACTGCTGATTCATGGAATCAGGAATGCAACAATCCTTCCTTAGCCTACATCCACACTTGGAGCTAGGGGTGTGATTCCTAGCTCATTAAGAAATACGCTAGCTCAATGAGAGCTAAAAATGGTAGCATAGCTACCATAGCATGGACAGCAGCAAGTGGCAGCACAGGCTAACCACCCTGCGTATGTGCCCCCAGGGTCCAGGCAGGTTTGTACTCAGGGCAGCTAGCCTGGGCCATTGTTGCCCATGCTTATTTAGCTAGCGTGAGTATGTCTCTGGAAGCTGGGAATCACAGCCCTAGATCCAAGTGCAGATGCAGTCTTGGTTTCAATCTGTATACTGGATTGACCACAGCAGAGAAGTTATAACATGAAAGACACTCTGCTGTAAACAAAATTATTGCAATCTTAAATGCTTTTCTGAAAAGACTGAAAAACTGGCGAGTGAGCTCCCAAGTGGGTAAACGTTTACAACTAATGATTTTTTTTTTTTAACATTGCACTAGCTTTCACAGTACTACTCAAACACTCTGTATTTACTAAATGTTATAGTTAGTGTGAGGAATCAAGCCTAGCACCTCACTCATTTAATCCAGTAAGTTTTCACAAGGTGGAACTCAATGTATATGTTCAAACTTATTGAAAACAAGAACAGTGACCAGGACCACCACTGACTCCTGCATACTGGAATATTGATGAATTTATCTAGTGCAGTGGTTCTCAACCTTTCCAGACTACTGTACCCCCTTTTTAGGAGTCTGATTTGTCTTGCATGCCCCAAGTTTCAACTCACTTAAAAACTACTTGCTTACAAAATCGGACATAAAAATACAAAGGTGGCACAGCACACTAGAACTGAAAAACTGCTTACTTTCTCATTTTGTCTGTATGAAATTTTAGTTTGTACTGACTTTGCTAGTGCTTTTTATGTAGCCTGTTGTAAAACTAGGCAAATGTCTAGGTGAGTTGATGTACCCACCTGGGAGACCTCTGTGTACCCTCAGGGGTATGCATACCCCTTGTTGAGAATTGCTGGTCTAGTGAAGCCACTTGATTGGAAAGACTAATGCTGATCAACCCTATATCTCACTTGTGTATTCTTTGAAAATACATTTGGAAACCGAAGTTGCAGGTAAAACTTTTTTTTAATTATAGGATGCAGTAATTGCAATATTTATTATTGACCCAGACCAACATCCATAGAAGCCAACTGACAAATTCTTATGAACTAAAATTAGCTTTGCATTGGGTTGGGTTATCATAAGTGAGTTTGGAAATGAATAATCATTTTAAACGTGGACCAGCATCCAAAGAACTATAAAATGTTAACCCTAACAAGTGAGAAGATAATTCTTTGTTATATTTGCTTTCTAGTTGATATAGAAATATTCTAAATTATACCTATCACTTATTAAATTAACAGAACTTACCTTAAAGCACTACTAAAATATCTGATTTTGTGACTACGGAAAGCCAAATCTTGAAAAATCCACTCACTCCTGATTCTTTTCCAGGCTAGTGCCATCAACATCTTTAGAAGCTAGTTTTTGTTTAAAATTTCCAGGCCCTACCAGTTGGGAAGAGAACCTTCCAAATTCTGCAGACAGGTGTATCTCCATATTATTATTATTATTATTATTATAACTGTCTCATAGAACTGGAAGGTCATCAAGTCCAGCCCCCCGCCTTCACTAGCAGGACCAAGTACTGATTTTGCCCCAGATCCTAAGTGGCCTCTTCAAGGATTGAACTCACAACCCTGGGTTTAGCAGCCAATGCTCAAACCACTGAGCTATGCCTCCCCCCTCTCCCTCCAGTTGAAGTGCCTCTGCTGATGCTCAGAGCTTCCCAAGCTGCTGCAGAGTGAGAACACTAAACAGTCTTATCAGCTCCACTGATGCTATTCAGCAGGTAAGTCAGTTGCTCCTTGGGAAAGCTCTGAGCAGCAACAGGTGACAAATGGAGCTACTTCTGAGATAGGAAAATCCAAAAGTGAAGAGTTTAGGACATGTGTGGTTGTGGAGACATTCCCAACACAGCAGTCACATGATATTGTGGAGGTGATTGGTGGGCTTCAGACTTTGGTCTAATTAGTTGGAGGCAGATGTGAAAGATGAGCCCCTGAGCAGGGTCCAAGGAAAACAGTGTTAGGAATCCCTGCACCTTTCTCTCTTTCCAAGCAGGAGGGAGAACTGGCTTCTCACCTCAATACTGGTTTCTGGCTAACAGGTTTACTTCTCTAGCTATCAGGTAAGATTTTCAAGCCCTGTATGGATGAGGATGGGCAGGAGAGATAAATGGCATAAATTAGAAGAGTAGCACAGATTTTGGAGAAAGAGCAAGTTATATGGGCTACAGAGCGAAGGGGGAACACTGAAACCAATCCAACAAAGAATGTCATGATAGAACAGAGGAGGAAGAAAGTGGATTGATAAGTTTTTTTTTCATCCTGAGTAGTAGGCTTACTACTCTTACTAACAACTGCAAAGTTAGCTCACAAAGAGTAAAACTGGCAGCTGTAAACTGAAGGGTAATTCAATCTATTACATGCTGTCAGTCAAACATTTGATCTACTGTGCAGCATTCTTTCTGGTTTTTCCATTTATCAAACCAAACCCATATCCTAACCAGTGAATGCATGGGTTGCACCAATTTCATCAGGAAACACAATCACTTTTCAAATCCCAGCAGTACTGTCTGAAGGCAGCAAACATTCAACATTTTGATAGTTAACTTTTGTTAAATTCTTTTAATAAGACAAATGTCCCCACAATACAAGTAAATCAGACTGGTTACAACTTAGATTACATAATGCAGATTTAATTGACAAGTATTCTGAATTAGTCTTTCCGTAATTGAAGTGTCTCCTCCTTAATACCATCTTTTGTGACAATGGAGATCTTAAGTGCATCTCCAGTGTATACATCTCTCTCAGCTGCAGAAATAAAGACATCTTTAACTAGTTGCATAGCCTTTTCCAGGGACAAAGGTACATGCTCCACATTTTGCATATTCTTGAAGCCAACCTAGGAAAGAAAGTGACATTGGATTACTTTGTTTCACAGGTTTTTAAAAATTCAAGTAAAGAGAAATTGTAAAATTAGTTTAGTCAGACATCAGAATTGCCAGGCTTAAGTGTGAACAGAAATTCTAAAACAGATCAATCTCTTCCGAACACCCAAACACTTGCAAAGGGATTTGGTTCAACAATTTAAACTTTAATGTAAGGCTGCTCAAAAGCTGGTGCAGTGTGTGCGCGCGCGCGCGCTAGTAATTCTATTATACCTACTGAGTAGAGAGCTGGAAATTGAGCTCAGGATAAGGCAAGCATATTTTTTCTCATCTCCAACGAATATACAGTAGTTTTATAAAAACCACAATGAACATTCAAACCGAACCAGTTCGTACAGAGGCTTCCCATTCTAGCACTGCTCAAGAGAACTATCACACTCACAGCATTATATGCTGGTCATCCAATAGGACACAAATCTGTTTACACATTGCTTTGCAGTACTCTAAGAACATTAAGAATTTGCACAAGTGTGAAGATTCAAGTTTCTAAAGGTTGTCCAAGACTTTCACTTTGTTACATTTACCCTTAACAGCACAGTGCATGGAAAGAACCACAATTCCACAGCCTAACTATGTTACAGCCCTATTACATAGGAGCCATGGTAAAATCGTTCGGAAGGAATGACACAGAGGTTACCAAGATGCAAAATAAATATTTTTTGACCAAATAAATATCAAGACTACTTTACCTGGTTGTCAAGTAGGGGCTGTAGCATGGCACTTGCTGAACCACCAGCTTTGAAGGCATCTCTCTGGTATGAACCTACTGGGTCAAAGCTATACACTGCTCCCTTCCCTTGAAAAGAAAAAAGTTTATATTAAATCTACATGCCAGAAAGTTATTTTCTTAATGATATACAAGATCTACTGCAAAAACACTACATATACTAGTTTTCAAGCCATCCTGAGACAAGATTAATAACTTGACCTCTGAAGAAAAAGTTATTAGATGTTTGAGGATAAAGACCATCTTGGATTCTTGGTCAAAGCCATAGAATAGAAGATCCTAATGGTATTGTGGCTGGAGCTCAATTAAATAATTGGAAAAGCTTAAAAGCCAGAGATAAGAGCATGCTTCTGAGGTGCTAAAAGTGTCAGTTACCTTCCAAGTTTTATTAAACTGCTACTTTTGTATAATCCATATCTCCAAAGGTTTTGATTTGAAACAGTGTATTTGTTAATTTCACAGGCCATTCTGAAAAGGAATATGCTGCTGGAACAGCTCTGCCTACCAATAATGATAAAGGATCTGAAGGTAAAGTTAGCATTAAGATGTGAGTTGGTAAAACATTTCATCACTAAAAATATTTCATCTTTAAACTAGATGTATATGCTTGGCCCCCAAAACAGGCAAAGTCCTGTGAACAATGGCAATCCATGCCATTGGCATTCCAGTGTTCTGCACTGTTGCTTTTCCAAACAGCCTGAAATACAAGCAGTGTATTCCAATCCACCTTAAAATATTAAACATGAAAAGACAGAAAGGTAGAAGTCTTTTTAGCAAAGATGTTATTTCAGCTGTTTATAAGTCATTTGAAAAAGTAGGATTTAGCCATCTTTAGATTTTGGAGTTCATACACACTCAGACTCTTCAGAGACTGACGCAGGTATATATCAAGATGTTGGTGAAAACTATAAGATTGGTCATATAAACTGTGCATTAGATTACCTACTAAAAGGGATTATAATACTTACCAAAACTAATTTTATAAAGTGCTGAGATACTCAAAAAAAAAATTGTAAGTGAAGAACAACGTTATTTCACGTAAGAGAATCAAGCATACAAGCTTCTTCAAACTGTACCACCAGTCTGCTTCAGCTGAAATGATTGCCCTTCACCTGCAGAAATCAGCCGCCTCTCCCTTTGCTCTCCACAAGCAAGTCTAAGTCTTTACCTTCTTCATCGAGCCCACCAATGATGTTGTAAACGTAGTACGGAAAGAAGCGCCGAGAATACAGGATTGTAGACAGCATCGCTGCAATAGCCCCAGTAGTCATGGTCTTGTTATTGGAATGCTTGTACATCTGCAAGCACAGAAAAAGGTGGGTTAAACAATAATATTAGAATAGTAAGTGGACATAACCACTGTTTTTATAACAAGTAAATTTCAAACTAGAAGAAAAGAGTGCATAGCAGGAGTATAATTCAAATACATTTAATGATTATGAAAATTCAATTAGTAATCTAAAAACAAACTATCGTGTTTAAATGTGTGTGTACATATTGGGTTTCTTAAAGTAGTTTAGGCACAAAATGTAGGTTTCATACAGAAGTTTTTTATAAAACAGATGTCATCTGGTCACCAACACTAAAATATTAAAATTGGTTTTTTTTAAAATATGCCTTTACTCTTCACAATTTGTGTGTTCTAAGTGCCTTTGCATTTTACTCAGTTTGGACAGTAAATACATATAAGTATTTCTAGTTCTTTCACTAGCAGTGCTACAATGTTTGGGGTATAAACACTTTAGGGGAATGTTTGAAACAAAACAGCTACCTGTACTTTGTTACATTTTTATTTCAGTTCCTCCACCTGGTCTAATTATTGCTCTCTTCTCTAATATTTTAATAAGGGTTTATTACTTTCATTTATACATACTAATATCAAATTTAGCTACCTTTAGTCTTGCTTCGATAATTTTAGTCAATGTAAGGCAATCTCCATGAAAACCACTGCATCCAATGACTGTTTGATCTGTTCTGTAAAATGCAAAATTTGATAATATTTCAATGCTATCAACTACACCAGTTTCTTACATTGACAAACAACACTAGGAAAGTACAGAATGTATTCTTAGCATTTTTTAATGCAATGCATCAGCGGGTAACAATGATCAGCTAACTCTCTATAGACTATTAGCAAGTGATTTGCAAATCAATATCGCTCTATATTCCAGTTTGGGAACCACTTATCTAGCAGTTAAGTGCAAGACTGTGAGAAAGGAGAAATAGATTCTATTCCCAGTCCTGTCAGCTAATTTTGTAATACCATGGATATGTGATTTAACCTCTGTGCCTCAAATTGCCAATCTAAGATTGGAACAACAGGATTTACACACCTTACAGGGCTATTGAGAGGTTTAATTAACATTTTATAAAGTGCTTTGAGATCACTGATTGAAAGAGCTATAGAAATGCAAATCAACATATTAAACTTTTATATAAAAGAGGGTCAATAGTCATTTCAAGCCTAACTATTTACAAACTATACCATCTAAAAATTGACAATATATTTTATTCAAAGCTGTTAAGTGTTTAACTTTAACAACCTAAAGTGAAAGCTTTTTCTCTTACTACAAGACTACATCAATGATCAGCAGCCACCATATTTCAGCAGACCGAGATGGTACCAAGGTAACTCACCTCTGGACACTACCAAGAAGTTACTGATATGCTAAGGGGTTAGCCAGGAGAAACTTGAACTCATGTGAACTGTCAAAGAAGACAGAGGATTTGCATCTGTAGCTGGTGGCAGTTTGGAGTGTAAGTGAGGCATTTGCCACATTTAAAAGCATATAATGATAAACTTCTTAAAGGGGACACTATCCAGGTACACTGAAGGAAATATAGGAGGAATGTGAAAGAAGATTGATAAAGGAATTGCTGACATTAACTGCTGATTTCTGCTAGGGAGCTCTTTGAAGTGCCACATGGTCTACTGAAATAATAATGGACTATTGACATTCCTGATATACAGCCACCAAAGGAAACACTTTGGCACCCCAACTACTGGGTGTCAGGAACAGGCAAAGCTATTCACAACAGCAACTCTAAATGCTGCTACAATTAGCTACACACTCTTAGGGGTGCCCATCAAAAAAAGCAGATCTACTTACCTTGTGTTTAGGAAATCAAAAACATCAGGTGTCAGTGAAATTCAAGCAGCAAAACACAAACTAAGACACTTGATCTCATTTACAGCATCACAACAGAGCCCAAATTAAACCCTTACAAACTTGCATCTTGTCTTACTGGAATTTTTTCTAGGACAGCAAATGAAAATTCTGGTCATTCAATCTCCCCAAGATGCCATACTACAAGATTAAAACTTACAGTTTATAGCATTTTGGACTGTCCCGGCTGTGAATTGCATAACCTTCACTCAGTCGCGTGTCTGAGGCAACAATAGAAAAGTCTTCTCCAGCAATTGCCAACACCGTTCTTAAAGAAAACAAAGACTAATGTATAATCATGATTTCTAACAAATACTCACTGAGGTGATAGGGAAATGTAACTAGTGCATGTTCTCAAACTGATTTGAGAAGCTTTGTCACAACAATGGAGCTTCTTTCAGTCTTTAAGCAATTATGCTTCCTACTAGATGTCATACTGTCCAGGACTCAAGATTTCCAGAAGGTTTTTTTAAAAAAGATAAAAAAAAAAAATGCATTCATTCATCGTAAGTGGCTGCTTCATGTCTATATACTTTGGGTGGTGGTGGGGGTTATCTGTGTAAATTCAGTCACAATCAAATTTATAGACAACACGGAGAAGGACAGCACACAAGTAGGATGGCAAAAACTTTATAGGGACCTGTGCAAAGAGGCTGAGGATGAGTGGAGTATCGATCCTGATGAGGTTCAACAAGGACAAGTGCAGAGTCCTGCACTTAGGACGGAAGAATCCCATGTACTGCTACAGACTAGGGACTGAATGGCTAGGAAGCAGTTCTCCAGAAAAGGACCTAGGGGTTACAGTGGACGAGAAGCTGGATATGAGCCAACAGTGTGCCCTTGTTGCCAAGAAGGCTAACAGCATTTTGGACTGTATAAGTAGGGGCATTGCCAGCAGATTGAGGGATATGATCATTCCCCTCTATTCGACATCAGTGAGGCCTCATCTGGAGTAGTGTGTCCAGTTTTGGGCCCCACACTACAAGGAGGATGTGGGAAAATTGGAAAGAGTCCAGCGGAGGGCAACAAAAATGATTAGCGGGCTGGAGCACATGACTTATGAGGAGAGGTTGAGGGAACTGGGATTGTTTAGTTTGCAGAAGAGAAGAATGAGAGGGGATTTGATAGCTGCTTTCAACTACCTGAAAGGGGGTTCCAAAGAGGATGGATCTAGACTGTTCTCTGTGGTACCAGATGACAGAACAAGGAGTAATGGTCTCAAGTTGCAGTGGGGGAAGTTTAGGTTGGATATATTAGGAACAACTTTTTCACTAGGAGAGTGGTGAAGCACTGGAATGGGTTCCCTAGGGAGGTGGTGGAATCTCCTTCCTTAGGGGTTTTTAAGGTCAGGCTTGACAAAGTCCTGGCTGGGATGATTTAGTTGGGAATTGGTCCTGCTTTGAGCAGGGGGTTGGACTAGATGACCTCCTGAGTCCCTCCCACCCCTGATATTCTATGATTCTACAGGTAAAATCTTACACAAAGGAAGTGAAAACAGCTCAGACATATATGATGGGAAGATGCAACTAAGCACCAATATCTTCACATTTGAGAGTTTCATTTTCATCTTGTCTTAATACTATCCTAGTTTTTTCAAATAACCAACTGCAGTAGTTGCCACAAGTAAGTTGCAGAATCAGAAGACTGGAATAGGTGGTGGGAAACCCAAGGATCTGTTTTTAGAAGTGGTCCAACATTATGAAAAATTCTGTGAACCAACGAACTAGTGTACCTGTGTGCCCAGATCCCACAGTCACCTAAGAAAAGTGTCAGAGTAGCAGCCGTGTTAGTCTGTATCCGCAAAAAGAACAGGAGTACTTGTGGCACCTTAGAGACTAACAAATTTATTAGAGCATAAGCTTTCGTGGGCTACAGCCCATTTCTTCGGATGCATATAGAATGGAACATATACTGAGGAGATATATATACAGTGTATATATACTGTATATATATATATATATATATATCAATATATGTTCCATTCTATATGCATCCGAAGAAGTGGGCTGTAGCCCACGAAAGCTTATGCTCTAATAAATTTGTTAGTCTCTAAGGAGCCACAAGTATTCCTGTTCTTTTTAAGAAAAGTGTATTGATAAAATGTCTAATCCACTGATAACAGTTATCCCCAGGTAGCTTTCAACACAGTGGTTACAACTTTTATAGGATGATGTTGCCACTGTGCTTTCTGAACAATGAAAGGTGGTTTACCTTAAGAATATTGAGGATAACAGAGTCTAAAATGCACATGTTCTAGAAAAGCAGCATGCATCCGAAGAAGTGGATATTCACCCACGAAAGCTAATGCTCCAATACGTCTGTTAATCTATAAGGTGCCACAGGACTCTTTACTGCTTTTACAGATCCAGACTAACAGGGCTACCCCTTTGATACATGTTCTAGAAAGAAAGGGATAATCTGCCAGGATAATTTGTCATTACAATTTCAGAGAAGGGGGATGAGATTACAAATGCAAGCCAGGAGATTATTACACCTTACTTTAGATTTAAATTAGAGCCTTTTGTTGGATGATCCCTTCCAAGTGTAATGGTGCTTCTAAAAAGTTGGACACAACACGGGCATTTTTCATCAGACTAAATGCTGCCTTTTAACGTCCCTTTGCCATGAAAGCCGCTGCACTACCCAGCTCCAATATAGAAAAGCAGTTTCCAAAGCTCCTTTCCTCAACATCAGTCTTTCAAACAACATTCAAGTGCACGGACGGCATTCGTACGCTACCCAGAGATGTGGGGGCAGGTGCTCAACTATTCGTGAAAACAGTAAACTACACGCTGCCACTGAGACATTACAGCCACGAGTCCTCTTTACATGAGGGTCTTTTCATTACGTTGTTCGCCTCCCTTCTCTGCAGGCAAAGGGGGCCCCTGCAGTGTAAAGGAGCAAGAGAGGAGACAAAACCCCACACTGAGCAGCTCAGCGCGGGGAAGCTGCTGCGGGGCTCCGAAGGCACCAGGGTTTCTGTGAATTCCCCCGCGGGCTGGTTCGCGGCCAGGCTGCGGGAAGCAGCAGCGGGAGGAAGCTCGGGTCTAACGTGCGGGGAACGGGAGCGGGGGCTGTGACCCGGACGTGGCCCCCGCGCCTTGGTCCCCGATCCCGGCGCCGCGCTCGCAGGCCGGGCCTGGGGCAGGGACAGAGCGCGGGGCGCCCGCCGGGCTCGGGGATCTACCGGGGACAGAAAGTGAAAGCGACGGGTCCAGCAGCGCCGCGAGCGCCCGGAGGGGCAGAGGCGGGATCGCGGGGCTGAGGGTCCCGGGGGCGGGAGCCCGGCTCTTTACCCTCCGTTGAAGGTGTAGGGGGAGAACCGGTGCTGCACGGGGGCGCCGAGCTGGTGCCCCATCCCGGGCCTGGGCTCCGCGTAGCCGGCTGTAGACAACATCCTGGCGCGGGTTGGGAGCCGGTTCGCTGCTGCTGTCTCACGGTAAAATGGCGGCGCCGGAAGCGGAATTCCTCCCCTTACTAACGGAGTCCGCTCTAGGCTCACGCTGGCCTGGTCTCCACTGCTCCGTGCTCTGCGTTCTCCCGGCGCCGGCAGCGCCGCCTGCAGGCTGGAGGAGTGAACGCCGCGCGCCCGGCCTGCAAGGTTCGGCGTCTGCAATGAATGCTCCCCAGTAGAGGGTGGGCAGAGGCGCGTTGCCTGCACCGAGCCAAGGGTCTCCTCACATGACGTCCCAGAGTCTCAGCATGACACAGGCCGAGTCCGGAAGAAAATGAACTGGCACAACTTGAAGAGCAGCTGCCCAGACATTCAGCCAGCCCCAGCGCTGCCCTCTAAGGCCCTCGTCCTTTCACTGAGCTGATTTGGTTGAGGGAAAGTTTGTTTGGGCAACAGCTCCTCAGTCAGGTGGCATGCTGGAGTTAAAGGGCCCATGGCTGCTGAGAGGGAATGTGGTCAGATATGGGACAGCTGAGGAGAACGCCTGCTTCCTCCTCTCAAAAACAAAAAGCCACCCCGTGTTTAGGAAAGTAAAAGCTTTCAGGGTTAAATCCTAGAAAGAACAGGAGTGTCATGATGTGGTTTCACACTGCTCATCCCATGCTTTTAAGTAGGACAACTGCACCTATGTGATATTGCTGCCTGCCTATATATTTGATACACTCTCTTCTCAAAATCCTGTTGCACCCCCAATTAAGTAAACAAGCATCTCATCAGTCACTATCTCCCCCTGCATAGAACACACAGCCACTAAAGTCACTAGCATTAAGTTATCCTTTTCCTGTTGGGTGCACAGCCCAACACTCACCCAAGCACTCCCAGTCTGCTGCTCAGGAGGTCCAGCCAGGATAAGCCCCTCCCGTGTTGACTCAGAGTCGCCTGCCCGGGGGAGGGCTGCCACGCACCTCCTCCCTCCACAGGCACAGCAGCTGTTCGCTGTTGACGGCGGGGAGAAGGCTGGGGGGAGTCCTCCTCTCTGACCCCCCAGGGCAGCCTGTCTGCTGCACCCCAAACTCCTCATCTCTGGCCCAGTACCACGCCCCCTTCCACACCCCAACTCCCTGGCCCAGCCCAGAACCCGCACCCAGCACTCCAAACCGCATCCCGTACTCCCTCCCAGAGCCTTAGGCAGGTGTGGGGAGGGAGGCAGGACTTGGACCCCTTCCGGGCACCACCAAAAATTATACAAACCTGCCTCCCCTGTTCTTCATTACTGTGGCAACAAAACCTAACTGCACTGACTGTTGGCTCACACCTCAATTAGAAAAGACAACATTATTACTTGTGTAGCTAGGTAAAACAACTTCAACATTTTTTGCAAGGAAGTATAGTTGACTATCAGGCCTTGCTGGATAAATTTGGCATGGTTACCAGTGTGGTGCACCCCAGCAAAATGCCAATATAACACATTTCAAGACCAAATTGCTCCCCGCAGTGGACAGACTATCACAAGTCTATTTTGAGTAGACTTGTTCCAAACAAGCCATCTCCTGTAGGGACACCATGAGGCATAAAATATGGACAAAACTAATGTTGTTAAAAATAAATTTAATCTAATCTTGGACCACAAACACCGGAACACCCTAATCATAGTTGTACAGCTATTGTATGACATAAGAGTTGAGGACTAAGTGCCCTAACTCTGCATTCCACTACCATAATATATATAGATTTCTTTTAAATTGAAACTGAACTCTGAATTTCCTGGGTTTGTAGTGCTTGCTCTTTGGATAATTACAACATCCTGATAATGTTTTTTACTCTTAATTTTTACTTAATTTATGTACTTTCAACCTTAATTTTATATTTACTTAGCTTTTTTCTGGAGATTTATGAATTGGCATGTGTGAATAAGACTAATGAACATTAGTTTCTAGCTTTAATAACATAAAAATTACTCTATAGACCCATCATTATTTTCTGAAATTTGTATTTGCTTGAAAAAAGACTAGGGAGTGTGTGGTGGGGAGGCAGAAAGTTAATGCAGCTAAAGGAGGATAAACATGGGATTATATATCTATTTCAGAGGGGAAAGGTCTGTCTAGGTGGGGAGGAAAGGCCAACTGGATAAAAGCCATCAGGAAGCATGGCGTTAGCTAGGTGCTGTAAGGGATATCCAACCAAGGTTTTTAAGACAGTGACAATGAATCATGACCAGTCTGTGGATTAGAGGAAAAGCAACCACCCAAAACAGCATCAGTTGGATCAGTTTACACTCAGGATGAAACCTGTATTTACATGATCCTTAAATTGAAAACAAAAATAGTCTCGAGTGTTGAGTTTCCACAGTAAGGCACTGCTCTGAAAATTGCTCAGCACGTGCAGTAACTGGAGGCAGCCTGGAGTGCAGATAATTTTGAAAAGGAGCATAAAAGTGAAATCTTTGGTGAGTTTAAACACAAAAAGGAAGCTTACAAGAAGTGGAAACTTGGACAGATGACTAGGGAGGAGTATAAAAATATTGCTCGAGCATGCAGGGGTGTAATCAGGAAGGCCAAAACACAACTGGAGTTGCAGCTAGCAAGGGATGTGAAGGGTAACAAGAAGGGTTTCTACAGGTATGTTAGTAACAAGAAAAAGGTCAGGGAAAGTGTGAGACTCTTACTGAATGGGGGAGGCAACTTAGTGACAGATGATGTGGAAAAAGATGAAGTACTCAATGCTTTTTTTGCCTCGGTCTTCACAGACAACACAGAATGGGGAGGAGGTGAGCAGCCCTCAGTGGTGAAAGAACAAGTTAAGGACTATTTAGAAAAGCTGGATATGCACAAGTCCATGGGTCCAGATCTAATGCATTGGAGGGTGCTGAGGGAATTGGCTGATGTGATTGTAGAGCCATTGGCCACTATCTTTGAAAACTTGTGGCAATCGGGGGAAGTCCCGGACGATTGGAAAAAGGCAAATATAGTGCTCATCTTTTAAAAAAGGAAGAAGGAGAACCCGGGGAACTACAGACTGGTCAGCCTCACCTCAGTCCTTGGAATAAGCATGGAGCAGGTTCTCAAGGAAACCATTTTGAAGCACTTGGAGGAGAGGAAGGTGATCAGAAACAGTCAACATGGATTCACCAAGGGCAAGTAATACTTGACCAACCTGACAGCCTTTTATGATGAAAAAACTGGCTCTGTGGATATGGGGAAAGCAGTGGACGTGATATAACTTGACTTTAGCAACGCTTTTGATACGGTCTCCCACAGTATTCTTGCCAGGGAGTTAAAAAAGTATGGATTGGATGAATGGACTATAAGGTGGATAGAAATCTGGCTAGATTGTTGGGCTCAGCGGGTAGTGATCAACAGCTCGACGTCTAGTTGGCAGCCGGTATTAAGCAGAGTACCCCAGGGATCGGGCCGGTTTTGTTCAACATCATTATTAATGATCTGGATGATGGGATGGATTGCACTCTCAGCAATTTCACAGATGACACTAAGGTGGGGGGAGAGGTAGATATGCTGGAGGGTAGGGATAGAGTCCAGAGGGACCTAGACAAATTGGAGAATTGGGCCAAAAGAAATCTGATGAGGTTCAACAAGGACAAGTGCAGAGTCCTGCACTTAGGACGGAAGAATCCCATGCAGCGCTACAGGCTGGGGACTGACTGGCTAAGCAGCAGTTCTGCAGAAAAGGACCTGGGGATGAGAAGCTGGATATGAGTCAGCAGTGTGCCCTTGTTGCCAAGAAGGCTAATGGCATATTGGGCTGCATTAGTAGGAGCATTGCCAGCAGATCGAGGGAAGTGATTATCCCCCTCTATTTGGCACTGGTGAGGCCACATCTGGAATATTGCATCCAGTTTTGGGCCCCCCACTACAGAAAGGATGAGGACAAATTGGAAAGAGTCCAATGGAGGGCAACAAAAATGATTGAGGGGCTGAGACACATGACTTACGAGGAGCGGCTGAGAGAATTGGGCTTGTTTAGTCTGCAGAAGAGAAGAGTGAGGGGGGATTTGATAGCAGTCTTCAACTACCTGAAAGGGGGTTCCAAAGAGGATGGAGCTCGGCTGTTCTCAGTGGTGGCAGATGACAGAACAAGAAGCAATGGTCTCAAGTTGCAGTGGGGGAAGTCTAGGTTGGGTATTAGGAAACACTATTTCACTAGGAGGGTGGTGAAGCACTGGAATGCGTTACCTAGGGAGGTGGTGGAATCTCCATCCTTAAGAGGTTTTAAGGCCTGGCTTGACAAAGCCATGGCTGGGATGATTTAGTTGAGGTTGGTCCTACTTTGAGCAGGGGGTTGGACTAGATGAGCTCCTGAGGTCTCTTCCAATGCTAATCTTCTATGATAGGACACTTTATTGCATGCTACCCTGCTGGAGGGCCTGTACGGAGTAGTGTGGCATCAAGGACTGTGATTTTTATTGTTTCCCCCCTCCTTTATAGAGCCATTTATAGAGACAAAAGAGCACTGACTGAGGCTTTTCTTCTACTTAGGGTGACCAGATGAGAGGAACAAAATATCGAGACATTGTGGGGGTGGGAGGGGAGGTCTGCGGGTGGAGAAAAAAAAAAAAGCCGAGTGCTGCCGGCAGAGCGAAATATCGGGACAAATTGCGTCCCGACCAGAGATTGGTTGGGACGCAGGACAAACACTGAAAAATCAGGACGGTCCCGATTTTATTGGGACGTCTGGTCACCCTACTTCTACTCCATTCAGGAACCAAATCTAAAGAAGTCCAGATTGTCGCATTATTTTGGCTCCCCCCCATAAGATTGCCATCTGTCCAGGTTTTCCCAGGATTGTGGCTGTCCCAGGGGCTCTGTAGGGTTCCCAGGACACGCTGCCCCCTGCCCGGTTTCATGGCTAAGGACACGGCGGGGGCTGCAGTCGCTGGGGGCGGGGCTGCGTCCCGGGGCTGTTTGCAGCGGAGGGTTTTCGCGCTGGGTTCTGTGGCAATAAACAGCGCCCAAGTGCAGCGGCCCCCGCGCGGCGAGATCGGGGCCTCTCCCCGGGCTTTTTGCTTTATCCGCCCTCCCACCAGCTTCGCCCTCATTCAAGATGGCCACCATGGACAAGCGCAAGGGGAGCTACTGGCGGAAGTGACGCATTATGCGCGCGCCGGAGCAGGGCGCGGGGGCGGGCTGCAGCAGGTGGGGTCGGCGCCGCCGCCGGGTCTGTGCAGCGGCTGGAGGGAGCCGGAGCGGCAGGTACCGAACCCCCCACCCCGGGCAGAGCCGGCGGGGCGCGTGTCTGGCGGAGCCTGGGCAGCGCTGCGGGAGGCGGGTGTGTTTCTCCCCCTGCCCCGGGCAGGGTCCCGCAGCCGCCGCCTGGCGCGAGGGCCCCGTTCCCAGCCAGACTCCGCGTCCCGAGCCTGTCCCCATTGCCCCGGCTTCCTCCGGGTCGGGCCCGGGCAGCGCCCGCTTCTCCCGCCGGGCTGCACCGGCCACGCTTCGTGCGGGGCGGCCCGGGCCCAGGCGCGGCCCCTTCCCGCCGCCTGGGAGCGAGCCCGGCCGTGCCGCGCGGAGGCCGAGGTCAGACAGTCAGAAATGGGGTCCCAGCCCCGAGCTGAGCGCGGCCTTTCTGGGGCTTTCCTCGCACAGGCTTGTCGGAGAAGTGCCGTCTTGTAAAACCCGTCGTGTGCAGAAAAGAGAAGCTGCGCTTCTTTCTGTACGGCTGTTACCCGGCCCTTCCCTGGTGCTCTGGCCTTCCTGAGCCTTTTGGCGTGGCTAGGAGGGATGGAGACGGGGGGGGGGGGGGTGTGACACTGATGAATTCAATGTCGTCCCGATAAACCAATCACTGTAGTATGTTGGCAACAGTAATTCTGATTTGGCCCGTGCCACAGACTCCCTTGGTGTGATGTTGGGCGAGTCACTAAACTGCCTTGTCTCTTTCCCCATCTGCATAATGGGAACAATGCAGTATTGGAAAATCAGCCTCACCCAGCAGCCTGAGGAGGAGGTTAGTTATTTGTTATCCAAATAATATATCCTGGGGTGTTCATGCTTGCCCTTATAGCAAAAGGGAGGGCAAAGCAGGTTTCATTAGTTTTGCAAGGTTGGGGTAACACAATTCAGTATATTATTAGGTTATTATGAAGCTTATTGTTAAGTGCTTTGAAGATGAAAAACGGTATGCAATTGCTAAGTATTATTACAGAGCCAAACCTCCCGTTGAAGTTAGTGGGTTATTCTTCTATGAGAAGTATTGGTTCAGGCTCTCTGCAAGTACATAAGTTCCATTCATGTTTAAACTGCTTCTCTTCGTATGCATTATTTTGTGTTCATGCATAGTAGTACTAAGGGGGGGAAGCTCAGTGGCGCTGAAGGCACGGTATCCTCAGAAGTCCCCTTGCCTGTGGAATTTGTTGCTCGCACAAATGTAGCTGAACTCAAAACAGGCCATATTTACACTGTGTTGCAAGACATTGGTCTAGTCTTTTTACTAACTGTGGGTCAAGGAATCCCTGGTTTAAAAAACAAAAAGCAGCTGAACAGGTTTTCTTCAAACTTTCGAAACACTTACCTCAGGGCTAGAAATGAGTCGGATTTCAGCCCAACAGGTAATTGTTTTAGGAAGCTGAAAGTTATTAGAAGTGTTTGATAGGGGCTATCCTATTTTAAGCTTCTAACTGCCTTGTTGTTAGTGCAGCACTGCCATTTGGGAAAATCAGAAGATTGCTGTGTGGATTAAAAAGAGATGCATATATGTCAATTGGAAAACCCCAATTTTTTTCTAACTTTTTTTCTCCTCTGTATGGTGCATGTAATTCTTTGGTGAAATGTCTCCGTGCTTCATTTTTTTTGGTCTGGAGTTGGCAAAGGAGACCTTTTTCTTTCTGATTTTAATGTTTTGCTGTTAAATCATTTCTAGCAGCTCAGGCTTCAAGAACAATCCCACAACAACAAATGAATGTACAAGCACAAGGACTAGAAATCTTGGTATCAAGCTAGTGAAGTTCCTGTAGAGTAACAAAATAATTTTAAAAACATTGGTGCCATTTCAAAAAAATCAGACCAAACTCTACCCTCAGTTGTACTAGGGCACTCTGACTGAAATCAGTTGAGTTGAACTGGTGCAGTTGAGAGTAGATTTGGGTCTGCTGTGTTTTGGAAGCACTACTCGATATATGATGAGCTATAAATATCAAATTCACTTTATTTAGTATCTTGGTAAAATTTGTGCAATATTTGAGTATCTCATATTAATTTTAATGCTAAGATGTAATCTTTTAGTGGAATATTAAGACACAATTTTAATATTATATGAATAAATCTACAAACAGATTTCTACTACATTATGTTTAAGGCTTAAGTAAAACATATTAAGTGTGTTTTGGTGGCAAAGTTTGGAATCGTTATAACTAAAGGCTTGGCCCTGTGAACACTTAGGGCATGTCTACATTAGAAATGCTACAGTGGCGCAGCTGCACTGCTGTAGTATATACACCAACTACAGCAATGGAAGGGGTTTTTCCATCGCTAGTAAATCCATCTCTCCAAGAGGCAGTAGGCAGGTTGATGGAAGAATTCTCCCGGTGACCTACTGCTTTCTACATCAGGGATAGGTGTAGAAAAGGGGAACTGTGTCTTGGGTGTGAATTTTTCAGACCCCTGAGCAATATAGCTAGGTCAACCTAACTTTCTAGTGTAGACCAGCCGTTAGGCATGTGTGTAGTCCCACTGAATCCAATGGGTCTGTTCATGTGAGTAAAGTCACACACATACATAAGTTCTTGGTGGGAGTGAAGTTTCAAAGGCAGCATAATGTGCACAAAGAACTATATTTAAGGACTGCTATGTTACATGGCAGCTGGATGTAATCATACAAGTTGTTTTAAACATATGGTTATCAAGAGACTACTTTTTCCCTTTCAGGTTTTGGACTGTATTTTAGACTTACTACACAGACTTTTCTGGAGCTGATGTTTTCATAAATCTTCAAGAGTGGCTGAGAAACTAGTTGCTGGAATGCTTTAGGGGGAAAAAACCCATGAGGGTGTGGAATTACTTTTATTGAATTGGTGGAATTATTTCTATCCCGACCAAAGACGTAATTGGAATCATGGATCAGAACAACAGCTTACCACCCTACGCCCAGGGGTTAGCATCCCCTCAGGTAAAAAAAAAAACAAATTATTTCAAATTTACTCATGAGATGAATTTCTTTGTAAAAGAGATTTCAGTGTCTTGAGTAACAATATGGATGCTTATGGATATGAAAGATTGTTTAGAATCTAGCAATATGAATGTGCTTATTTGCTAGAGAAGGGTCTAATATTTGTTGCTTTTGGAACTACGTTATATGATAACAGGTACTAGGATAAAAAGTAGTTGTAATCTCTGGAGTATTGTCCTCCATTTCACCTTCAAACATGTAAATTATATTTTTTTGTTTTAAATTAAACTACAATTTCATTGCAATTGGGTTTTTAACAGTATTCTCATTTTCAAGATGTTGAAGTACAATTATTCTACAAATACCAAATTTTCTTGTGTGAATTGCTTATCTAAAACAGAAGAATATTAATAGGACACTAAAAAAAACCAAAACAATTGACAATTAACTAATTTTTAAAAAAAGTCCACTTTGTGGTAAAGCCCTCTTTCATGTGCGCACACACGAGAAATTTCTTCAGGGTTTTTCTACTGCCCTGTTAATGTTTATAAGGATCTTTTCAGTATGGAAGAAACATTCATTCTTTGATGTAATTCCATTGACTTTAACGTAAACGTGTTATGTAATGGAAAGGGTGAAACTGATTATTCAGATACAGTGTAAGCAAATTAAATAGATATATTTTTGTAAACTTAAGGTTTACATGAATGGAGATTTCAGAAATATATAAATATATGGAATTCTCATTCTTTATTCTTGTTTAGATTTAAGTAAAACAAATGTTAAGTCCATTTTAGTGGCAAAATTTGAAATAATTGAGCCTGGAGTGCCCATCACCCCCAAATATCACTGCAGTTGGCACCCCAATTAGTTTCCTTGCTCAGACAACTGAGCATTAACTTGACATGAGCCTGAACTCCCTTTTAATTTCTGGAGGTTCTCTCCAGGTCACATTTTGAAGCATACCTGCAAGGTGCTATGAGGAAGCTGCCACTGCTAATGCTGTATCTCTTCTTTTTATAAAAGGACAACTTCAGTCTCCAGGGCTTTTAAGTAGGCATTTTCCGCAAGTGCCAAATTCACTGAGTTTGTTTCCTTTTTTGAAGTGAGCTATTAGACGTTAGCATATTCTTCAGCTATTAGACGTTAGCATATTCTTCAGGAAAACAAAGCTCCGGAGTATATACTGAAGAGAATAATCCTTCACTAGCTAGTGGAGAGGAGTACTGGACGGGATAATTTAATGGAGATAAAAATAGTTCTAAGTACTGTGCAGTAAAATGAGCTTCTAAGGCCTGGCCTACACTACAGAATTAGGTGGACGCAAGGCAGCTTATGTCGACCTAACTGTGTAAGTGTCTACAGTAAAATTTCGCTCCCGCTGACGTGACTGCCCTGCTAGGCTGACTTAATACTCCACCTCATGAGAGGCATAGAATCAATGTTGATGTAGCTAGGTCGACGCAGTGTCAGTGTAGACACTGTGTTGCTTACAACGACTGTTACTGCCTTTCAGAAGCTGTCCCATAATGCCTCACACTGACTGTACAATCAGTACAAGTGCTCCTGGTGAGGATGCTCACTGCTGACACAAGGAGTGTAGTGTGGACAAGCAAAAGTGATTTAATTATTGCGGCAGTGGTATGCCAGCATATATTAGGTTGACATAATTTTGCAGCGTAGACATGTCCCAAGAGTATTAATTTTTAACAAATCCCCACTCTAGCTGGAAATGTACAAACCACCATTCTTGTTCTTAACCTCATGCAACAAATGTTTGATTTTTCTCATAAAAGTAAATGGACTCGACTGACCTCAAACTTTATTCTTTATACTCTCTTCTTTAGGGTGCCATGACTCCTGGAATTCCAATTTTTAGCCCAATGATGCCCTATGGCACTGGACTGACACCACAGCCTGTCCAAAGCAGCAACAGTCTATCTCTTCTGGAGGAACAGCAGAGGCAGCAGCAGCAAGCAGCACAACAGTCCACATCACAGCAAGCAACACAGGGAACATCCAGTCAAACGCCACAGCTCTTCCATTCACAGACTCTTACTACAGCTCCTTTACCAGGAACCACGCCACTCTATCCCTCTCCAATGACTCCTATGACCCCAATAACGCCTGCAACACCTGCATCTGAGAGCTCCGGGATTGTGCCACAGCTGCAGTGAGTGTACTTGGTATATTTTTTATTATACAGTCTCTCCCTCCCATACAATGAGCCTTTAAAGATTTAGTGACTTATATGATTTAAAACTTCTGTTAGCGTGGTGGTTCAGTAGTAGAAGTGGGACTTCTTGCTGATCTTTGTTAGCCATATATCTAATATGCACTGGGTTGGGCTGCTTAATGTCATCCTATGTCATTTGCAGAAAAGGACCTAGGGGTTACAGTGGACAAGAAGCTTGATATGAGTTGACAATGTGCCCTTGTTGCCAAGAAGGCTAACGGCATTTTGGGCTGTATAAGTAGGGGCATTGCCAGCAAATCGAGGGATGTGATCATTCCCCTCTATTCGACATTGGTGAGGCTTCATCTGGAGTGCTGTGTCCAGTTTTGGGCCCCACACTACAAGAAGGATGTGGAAAAATTGGAAAGAGTCCAGCAGAGGGCAACAAAAATGATTAAGGGGCTGGAGCACATGACTTATGAGGAGAGGCTGAGGGAACTGGGATTGTTTAGTCTTCAGAAGAGCAGAATGAGGGGGGATTTGATAGTTGCTTTCAACTACCTGAAAGGGGGTTCCAAAGAGGATGGAGCTAGCCTGTTCTCAGTGGTACCAGATGACAGAACAAGGAGTAATGGTCTCAAATTCCAGTGTGGGAGGTTTAGGTTGGATATTAGGAAAATCTTTTTCACTCGGAGGGTGGTGAAGCACTGGAATGGGTTCCCTAGGGAGGTGGTGGAATCTCCTTCCTTAGAGGTTTTTAAGGTCAGGCTTGACAAAGCCCTGGCTGGGATGATTTAGTTGGGGATTGATCCTGCTTTGAGCAGGGGGTTGGACTAGATGACCTCCTGAGGTCCCTTCCAACCCTGATATTCTATTATTCTATGTCTTCATGTGGTAGCTTTATAATACTGTAACTGTTTTTGGCTATATGCAGTTTCAAAAGTCCAAGAAACCGGGAGTGAAATGTAATCTGAATTGACAATCTAATATGTCAAAATACATATAACCGTTAAATATATTCTCAGCTGTAACCTATTGAATGCTTGCATATTGTGACTGTTTTTAAAATAACCTCTGTTTCCTGGTTATACTAGTTTATTAATGAGGCTTATTAAAATTGAAAATGTAAATCTAAAGTGGAAAGGGAATTAAAAGAGGAAAAAACCCTGTTAGTCAACTATAGATGGAATTGTCCCTAATATCTTGTCTTATTTTCTAGTTGACTACTGAGTATGAGTTTATGTTCAGGGAAGAAAAATTTAGAATTAGTTCAAGGTATTGGGTCTGAAAATCTTTTTTCACTGTACTTTGCAATAAAGGGAAAACACTAATTAAAGTCTTTATTTAATGGCAATTTATAGAAAAAGTGCCAGTGGGCATTTTGTACTCAAAACAACCTTATTTTTGAGTGCAGATGACATTATAATATGCTGTGATATAAATTCAACTTGGCTCTCTAAATTTAACAAAAATCCTGTGTTTTTAACTGTTGAGAGAGAGAAGAGAACCTTGTGATACCTGGGGAAAATGGAGAGAACTTTAATATACTTCAGTTTGATCGTTGCTACCACCCCTGTGCTAAAATAATATTTGGTGTAAATCCATCACAGTCAATAGCGTTCCCATAGGTGTATCTGACCCAATCAAACATGCTTGAACAGCAAAATCTCAGTATCAAGTCATGTACAGTTTAAAAAAAGAGAGATCCCAGGAATCCTTCATTAAATCTAGCCTTACCAACTAATCTCTCTAACTTGTCTTCAGGAATATTGTGTCCACTGTGAATCTTGGTTGCAAACTTGACCTAAAAACCATTGCGCTTCGAGCCCGAAATGCTGAATACAATCCCAAGGTAAGAGATGTATTAGATTTGAATGGGGGACAGACTTTTCACTAGCCATCAATGAAACAAGTTTAAGTGTAGTCTACACTTAAAAACTTTGCTCGTAGAGCTATACTGACAAAACCCACCTATTGTTGTTGATGTTTATATGAGGGAAAAAAGACGTTATAAAAAGAGCTTGCCAGTACAGCTTATATTGGTTCAGGAAGTGAAATAGGTTGTACTGGAAAAAGCGTTTTTATACTGGTATATCTGTGACTACACTGGGGCTTTTCCTGGTATAGAAACATCACCCGCTCCTCCCTCCTTCCCCCCCACCCCCAAAATTTACACCCCCAACCAACATTGCTAGATTGGCAAAAGCTTCTTGTGTAGACCTGTCTGTAGTAGTTTAAACAGTGCTTCCTGCTCTCAGGGGTTCCTATGTCTCCACCCCCTACTTCTTTACCATCTCCATCCTCAAGTGTAATTGTAGAGTCAAATGTATTTGTTTCCATTGTGAGTCTGTGTAGTTCAAAGCCAAGAGCCATGGCTTTTTAGAGCGTCTACACCAGCCGTTCTCAAATTGTGGGTTTTGGGGCCAAAGCCCCACTACCTGGGACGGAAGCTGAAGCCCGAGCCCCACTGCCCAGGGTTGAAGCGAAAGCCTGAGGGTTTCAGACCTGGGTGGTAGGGCTCAGGTTACAGGCCCTCTGCCTGGGGCTGAAGCGCTTGGGCTTTGCGCGCCCCCCCCCCCTTGGGCTTGGGCTTCAGTCCCTCCTCCTGGGGTCATGTAATAACTTTTGTTGTCATAAGGGGGTCGCAGTGCAATGAAGTTTGAGAACCCCTGCTCTACACTATGAATTGACAATGTTTGAGCACAGTTGTTAACATGGCTGGCAACCAGTCCCTCCCAAGCTTCACTTCTCTTTTTGGTTCCGTGATATTCAACTGAGATTTGCATTATAGTAGCAGTCAAAGGAGCAAATCAGGGCTCCGTGGTGCTAGGTGCTATGCGAACCCATAAGAAGACAGGTGTGTCAGTTTCAGGGCAACTGCACCTGTATATTCCCCCCCCCCCCCCCCCCCCCAATATGGTCCGCCAAGGGCACTGATTTACAGGTTTCCAGTGCCCAGCCATCAGGCCTTCTGGGCAGAGACCGACATCTCACTGCATTCTGACCAGGGTTTTTAAGACTGCACAGCTCCCTGATTTACACTGATATCCCAGCAAGCCAGACTGCCTACACGCAAGCACTGGCCTTTTTGCTGTCTCTTTGATGGGTATGACCAATGTATTGCCCGCAGTTATAGTTTGCCCCACAGCTCCTACTATGCTAGTACATTTATTCTTAAGGAAAAAACATTTACAGAGAAAACATAACAATAAAAGAACTAAAATACATGCTAAAAAGCTTACCAGAGGTCACTGCCTAACCTAGGGCTCTAGTATGTTTTAGTCCTTCAGAACCCACAACTGGGTTTTCCACATAGTTACAAGTTCATCTGTCTTAGATCCTGAGCCAGAAAGCAGACTGGGCAGACCAGCTGTTCCTTATACAGATCAGGCCTTTGATACTGGCCTTTTGCAACAAGTGATCAGCCCCATTCCTCATGGCATAGCTTCAGAAGGCTGGGTTTTTGCATAACTGGCACTGGGGAATTTGCATTAACCTCTCCGTCGGGATTCCCTAGGAAATCTATTTAACGCTTATTGTCCCAAATGTCCATACTTGTCTGGCATATTTTCAATAGTGTTTTAAACTCCCTGGTCTCACATCTGTCACATCTTTCCCCCAGAGAGGTTACATACAATCCCAGCCCACAGTAATGAATAAACTTAATACAATAAGGTCAATCAAGGATGTTTCAGGAAATTGCTGTATCTGTTACAACAAGGTCCCTGCTCTGAAGGCCTTGTCTTCACTAGTGTGAGGTAGGGAGTGTGTCTAAAAATGTTTATTAGCTAATACACAAGAATGGCCATACTAGGTCAGACCGTTGGTCCATCTAGCCCAGTATTTTGTCTTCCAACAGTGGCCAGTGCCAGATGCATACACAACCCATCTGAGGATGTAGCTCAGAGGTAGAGCGCCTGCTTTGCATGTATGAGGCCCTGGGTTCAATCCCCAGCATCTCCAAATTCTCTTTTCGGAGGGATGGATAGCTCAGTGGTTTGAGCATTGGCCTGCTAAACCCAGAGTTGTGAGTTCAATCCTTGAGGGGGCCATTTAAGGATCTGGGGCAAAAATCTGTCTGGAGATTGGTCCTGCTTTGAGCAGGGGGGTGGACTAGATGACCTCCTGAGGTCCCTTCCAACCCTGACATTCTATCTTTGGAGGGAATGAACAGAACAGGGCAATTATCAGGTGATCCATTCCCTGTCATCCAATCTTAGCTTCTGGCAGTCAGAGGCTTAGGGACATCCAGAGCATGGGGTTGCATCCCTGACCATCTTGACTATTGATGTATCCTCCATGAACTTGTCTAGTTCTTCTGTGAACCCAGTTATAGTTTTGGCCTTCACAACATCTCCTAGCAAGAAGTTCCATAACTTGACTGTGTTGTGTGAAGTACTGCCTGATGTTAGTTTTAAACATGATGCCCATTCATTTCTTTGAGTGACCCCTTGTTCTTATGTTATGTGAAGGGGTAAATAACACTTCCTTATTCACTGTCTTCATGCCATTCATGATTTTGTAGACCCCTCTCTAAACTGAACAGTCCCAGTCCTCTTAATCTCTCCTTATATGGAAGTTGTTCCTAATAATTTTTCTTCCCTTCTCTGTACCGTTTCCAATTTTAGTATCTTTTTTTTTAAGATAGGGCACCCAAAACTGCATGCTCTGTGTGTCTATATATATATATATATATATATATATAGACACACACACATACATACATATATATATACAGAGAGAGAGAGAGGGAGGATGATATTTTCTGTCTCATTAGCTATCTTTCCTAATGGTTCCTAACATTCGGTTAGCTCTTTTAACATGTGTTAACAGGGCAATTAGTATTCTACCATGTTAGCTGGTAGGGGTCAATCATAGGCACTTTCCTATAGTTTACCCTCTACCAAATAACTCAGGTTAAAATACAAATTTCCCTGTTTACACTAGGGAGTTGGTGTGTGTATGTACACTCCTTCTTTCCTAATGTATACATATCTGAAGGATATACAGTCTTAATTAAAGATAGTACATGTGAGTGATTTTAACAAACCGCAAGAGGGAGGGAGGCTGATGGGACAAGAGTAACCTTAAAGACCAGGTTACTCAAGTTATATACACACTTGGGTAAGAAAGTGTCTATAATGGTGTGGTGGAAACTCTCTCTCTCTCCACATTCTAAGCTGCTGGAAAGTGGGTGTTGCTGTTCCTGGACAATGATCGGGAGTTCCATCTTCCATATCATTCCGGGGAGAATACATGTCTGTACTTTAATCCTTCTGTTCCATCTATCTGCTGGAGAAGAAGCAATGCTTTTTCTGTGCTTCACTGCCACCCCAGGGACTTACGGATGTGCAGGGTTCTGCCCCTCCCTCAGCATGGAGTGGGACGGTCTCAGTTACTTCACCTTCCCTCCAATCTCCATTTTTGGGCCTTCTTACTTAGTAGTTCCAGTGTCCTTCTGAGCTGATGTTCAGAGGTGTCTGATGAAGCAGCAAAACTATGGCAGTATCCTGATTTTTTTTTTTTTTTTTTTTTGGTCCATTTTGCTCTTGTCCACAAGATTCTGAATATCCGCAGTAAAAGTTGGTGGCTGTAGTTTACTTTCTCTTTTCTACAGCTTGGGAAGCTCTGAACAGCAAGTAGAGGACCTGGAGCTGTCCTTTAACTGAATCAGGAAAATATAATTGTTCATCTTTTGTACTCATTTCTTGTTAGGAAGGTTCTTTGCAACTACTTTAAAAAAAAAATTCATATGAAAGCTTAAATGTTGCAGAATTGATGTCTCTTGCCTTGGGCAAAAGTTCCTACTTGGTAGGAAGCAACTTGGCAGGGTGTGTGCGGATTTTTTTTTTTTTTTTAAGGCCCTGGACAAGGAAAGTGCTAGTTTAAATTCTAGTCATAGAACAATAAAAGCACACATTTATGTAAATTTGAGATGGTAGCCATAGTTGTACTATAGCTTATTTCCATAAAGGCAAAAACATTAGTTACACAACCACATGTGAGTGGGATGTGACTTCAGCAAGAGTAGTTTTGGGCAACAGCAGGATGCTTGTGGTTTTTAAGGTAGGTAAGCTATGTAAAGTTTGAACTCGGTAATCAAGACGAATCATCAGATTCCCTAGCTGGGAGAAAGTTCAGGGTGTAACAAATCCCTCTATCATCAAAACAATCTTTATCAAACTTTATTGTTTAATCTAATCTAAAAACCTTTTAAGGAATTTATAGTATCTCTAACTTTCAAGCCATTCATCTGCATTTACAAGGAAGTATAGTGTGGTTGTAGGATAATAGCTCCACATTAGATTGGGCGAATGATGGTTTTAAATTGAGTTGGGATATTAGCATGAGCAATAGGCCCAAGGTATGTGACCAAAAAGAATGAGCTCAGGAGAAAGAAGAGTTATGTTGTGACCCTTCAAAATAAGGGTGTTATCTTATTTAAGGTTTGGGTTGAAGTAATAGAAATAAAACACAGTTAATTGGGTACCAGGTGCAGTAAATAATTGGCTATATAAGAAACTGCTTCATTTGGCCTTAGCTAAGTTCTGATCATTGGCAGTGACATCACTTGTTTGTTAAAGGGTATAAAAAAGTAAACTCTTAAAGCGGTTCATATGTTAATACCTGCCTGATCAAGTTGGAGGTGACCAATATGGATCTAAGCACCCCCAGTTTAGTCCATTAGTAAGTACCTTGATCAAATGTTTTGTTACTGCTTGGATGTAGTAAATTGCTTAATATTTAGGCATTTTAGGCATGTTTAGAGTAATTGTATAAATACCATTTGGCCTTTAGATTTAATAAAGGAATTTATGGCTAAATTAATGTTGTGGTAATACTCTGCATAAATAATAATTAAGCAGTGGTGTTGGAAATAATTTTCCTAATAATTTTATTAAGGTTTACCACAAGTCAGTTTCCACACAAGCATTCCTTTATTAAATCCAAAGGCCAAATGATGCTGGTTACAACCAAAATACAAACATAAGCATATCTACACACCCATATTCTATACCCTACCACAATGCAGTTAAGTGTTGTCTAATATACTCACAATCGGATCACACCTGGGAGTCCCTTCCTTTCATGGCATGGTTCCAGAGGGTTAAGGAAAAGCTCTGACAAAACATCTAGAAAGCCTTGCTTTTTTTATACATTATAACCAACAACTGACAGAATTGCTGGTTATTAGGCCTTAGCTGAAGTCAGCTGAAGCAGTTGAGGGCTTCACTCTGCTTTTATTCAGGGTTATTTCCCTTATCTCACTTTCCCATATTTTTCCCAACTACTGGACTAAGCATTTCTAACCAATTATTTACTGCACCTGGTGCCCAGTTAACCATGTTTTCTGTTTTTCCCAAATGTTGAATAAAATAATGCTGGTAATTTGCGAAGGGTCAATACAAGTTTAACGCAAACAATCCTTCTGATGAGTTCATTCTTTTTGGTCACATGCTTTAGGCCTGTTGCTCATGCCAATATCCAAACACAATTTAAAATCATAGTTCACTCAAATGTGGGCCTAAATTCCTACACATGGAGATTAGAGCCCAGAACTATGACTATTGATGCTACTGGTGTATGTTTGCAGTAATTCAGTTGACTTCCATTGACAAGAATTGGTTTCTACCCATAACATAACCAACATTCTGAAGTTGGACGATCCTTCAGTTTCCCTGTTTTAGTTTCTCATCAGTAAAATACAGATGTAAGAGTTGTGTACCTTGTAAGGGTGTTGAGGCTTAAAGGACAAAATCCAACGTCTGTCTGGAAATTATTGGTTGTTACAAGCAATGTTAGGTATAACTGAAAGATTGCAGAGAGCCTGTTCTTTTTTCACATAATTTACGTGGTACATTTAACAACACACTGTGTTCCCTTTTTATAGTAAGATTTCCTCTCTTGTTTGTATCGATCTTTCACACACTAAAATAAACGTTTTAATAAAAAAAGGAAAATGTGATTATAAAACCACATTTTTGCGGGGTTGGGGGTGTGTGTCAGGCATAGTATTTAAAGCTACTTTTCATTCATTTTTAAAAATTGTTTAGATCTAAAGTTGACAGCTTTCAGAATTTAAGAAGGCTGTGTAAGTGGAAAGTTGGTTAATACTGTTTAAAATTTGGTTATGCATTTATTTGTATAGAATTCTTCCAGCAATAATATCACTAACAGCTTCAAGTTATGCATTTCAGCGTTTTGCTGCTGTCATCATGAGAATAAGAGAACCACGTACTACTGCACTTATATTCAGCTCTGGAAAAATGGTGTGCACAGGGGCGAAAAGGTTTGTGTAACTGTAACTTGTAACTGCTCATTAATCAGCTTGTAATTCAGGATCAGTTGACCATTCCAGTCTACAGTGTTTGCTGGCACTGAATATATCTTGACATACAAGCAAGCTGGCAGCCCAGACACTTCTTTCCAAATAACTGATTAAATTAGAACAACATTTTTGGTGCATGTGCCATAGTCCGAATGGGGTGCAGCCTTTAGAAACTTCTGTGGTTTCACCTATTCTCATTAAAACAAAACTCTCATTTTAAAAATGGAATGTTACAGGCACAGAATTGTAGGTGTGCACTAATGCCTCTTGAGAAATGTCCGACTGGGTGGAGGAGAGTGAGAATAGGAGAGCGATTTGACTTCTCAGTAATTTCCCTCATCCATCCCAAATCAATCACAATGACCCTCACAGATTCCCATGTTCAGAGAGACACCCCTCCTCCTGGAGCTTGTCAGTGCTTCTGCACTGGCCAAAGGGGATCCTGTAGAGCAGTGGTTCTCAAACCTTTGTACTGATGACCCCTTTCACATAGCAAGCCTCTGAGTGCGACCCCCGCTTATACATTAAAAACACTTTATATATTTAACACCATTATAAATGCTAGAGGCAAAGTGGGGTTTGGGGTGGAGGCTGACAGCTCACGACCCCTCATGTAATAAACTTGCAACCCCCCTGAGGGGTCCCGACCCCCAGTTTGAGAACCCTTCTGTAGTGAAGTAAGATATGCTCTTTCCATATGCAATCTGGGCAGAGCATGATACCTGAACAGTGTTTCCAGTGCTACCCTCTGATTTTTCCATTAGTATGAATGCATGGCTTAACAAAACGCATGATGCATTAAATCCAAGCAATGAGGGTATTATATTTTTTCACCAGCCAATAACTAAGACACACTATGTAATACTGATAGCTAAGTGACTTCCTAGAGAGAGTATTAGGGTTCTTCATGGAATAAGAAAGCATTGAAAGTATTTTTATAACTTTCAAATGACAATGCACATATTGTTGAATATAAAATTCCATTAAAAGGAAAAGCCTAGTTTAGGGATTTTCTTCAGCTTTTTCTTTAAACTACTTGACTTTAATGTTTAGCTTTAACAATATGGTTTACCTCTATTGTGTTTTGATGAATGTCTAGCTAGAGATATGCAGTGTTGTGGTAGCTGTGTCATTACCAGATTAGAGAAACAAGGTGGGTGAGGTAATATCTGTTATTGGACCAACTTCTGTTGGTAAGGGAGACAAGCTTTCGAACTTACACAGAGCTCTCTTTATTGGACAAAAGTCCAATTAAAAGATATTAACCTCACCCACCTTGTTTCTCTAGTTAGAAATATAACATATACCCATTTTTACTGTAAAAACTAAAGACTGAAGGAATTTAATTTACTAAGTCAAATCACTGCTTGGATAAGGCATATATGTGTTGTCCAACTTTTGTAACTGGCTGCCTTTCATTTCAAGAGATCAAACGTTTGGGCTCTACTACTAATGACCGAGGGCATCTTTTTAGTTTGAATTTTTTACCCAAATTTAATTTTAATGAAGCATTTTTTACTATTGACTTTAAATCATGTTTAAAATCATTTAAATCTTGAATGAAAACAATCCATCCTGTCTGGTTTCTACACTGACTGATCACTGATGTATGTGATTTTAGGCACTTAACCAGTGCCTCAGATTCCCCATTTGTAAAACTATCATATTTGCCTTATAGAGCAGCAGGGGGTTAATGTGCTGAGCACTTGATGGTGAAGAGTTCTATTAGGGTTTATATTTATTTGCTTATATCCGAGATACTCAGACTGAGGCTCGCGAGCCACAAGAGGCTCTTTAATGTGTCTCCTGTGGCTCTTTGCAGCACATGATATTAAAACAGGGTGTGATTTAATTAACCACCAGTCAGGCTGCTTTTACTATGTTAACCAATTGTAGTTGATAAAATAAGTCATTTTGATGTGAGAATAATATATATGTATATAAAAACTAAATATTTCCCTTCATACTGTTTAAATATTAATATATAGTAAATGAAACCATGAATTCACCCTACTGTGGCTCTTTTGGGTAATCTTGATAGCTAATTTGGCTCCTCAAGCACTGAGGTCTGAGTACCATTGGCTTATATAATGCTCATCACTGCTTCTGGATGCTTTACAGAGATTTAAAAATACCGTATATACTCTATCATAAGCTGGTTCATTTATAAGCTGACCCCCCCGCGGCCTCCCCCCCCCCCCCAAGATGGATAAGTAAAAATGGAAAATTTTTATAACCCTTTCATAAGCCGACCCTATAATTCAGGGGTCAGCCGCTGGTGGGCCGAGATGGTTTAACCTTGATCGTCCGCAGCCACAGAGGTAAACCTAAGTAAACAAAGTGTCCCGGCACGCCAGCTGCTTACCCTGACAGGCTGGGACAGCAACTGGTGGGGAAATTTTTTTGGGAGGGAGAAGCTCGGAGTCAGGGAAGTAACCCCTGTGACTACTCCCCACATGACCCCACCCCTAGCCCGGGACCTCCACACTCTCCCCATCCCATCCCTTCCCACCGTATCTGGGAAGGATGTCTCTGGTCTGGCTGGAGCTGCTCCGGCAGGCTAGGCAGCGTGGCCAGTCTGCTCCGGCGGGCCAGATCAGGCGGCGCAGCCACAGCATGGTCCAGCAGGCTGGGTCGGGCAGCACGGCCGCAGCGTGCTCTGGCGGGCTGGGCAGCGCGGCCACAGCCTGCTCTGGGGGGCAGGGCTGAGCGGCGCGGTGGGGCTGCAGCCTGCCAGTCCCGGAGCTGCAGTTGCTTCGGAAGCTGGGGGGAGAGCAGCATGGCCAGAAGCAGGAGACTCTGGCCCTGCCTCTTCCCTTTTGGCTGTGCTGCCTCTCCTTGCTCCCTCTGTTGGGGGGAGGGGCTGTGTCCCACCTCTCCCTCTCTATACCCGCTCATAAGTCGACCCCCTTCTCTGGTGCTTCCCTTTTTTACTAAAAAAAATTTGTCTTATGAATGAGTATATATGGTAATTAAAATAGACCTAGACCCAGTGGCCAAGAAAGAAGCTTTATTCTGTGAAAAGAAGAGCAAAGAACAACCATCCAGAAAGGAAGAGCTAGTAAAAAGGAGGACAAAATAATCAGACTAATGAAGTCAATTGTCTGGTTTTACTAGGCCTTGTAGACTACGGGTGGGTGGGGAGAACAGGACTCTGGCGGCATACTGAGAGGGATTTGTACAGAGTGAATACTTTTATTGTTAATTACATAAACTATAAAGACCAAAGTGTAAAATAATTGTTTTGAGGCTTCTGAAAGGATATTAACAAGATAGAAAGCAATGTTAGTAGTTGCTAACAATGTATACAAGCATTTTGACATACAACTTTACAACTCCTCATTCCCTTCAGTTTTTCCACATATATATATTTATTTGCTTTTTAAAGCTGGTCATTTCAGTGATACTTACATGAGGGAATACAATAAATGTCTTTTCTCCCTTCAGCGAAGAGCAGTCCAGATTGGCAGCAAGGAAATATGCCAGAGTTGTTCAAAAATTGGGCTTTCCAGCAAAATTCTTGGATTTTAAGATTCAGAACATGGTGGGAAGCTGTGATGTGAAATTTCCTATCAGATTAGAGGGATTGGTACTTACACATCAACAGTTTAGCAGGTAAATAAAACAGCTTAATATGATTCATTATTGCTGAATACTTGATCTAGTGATTTCAAAGGGTGTACTGTATTGGTTAGATTGGGCGTATCCTACATCTTCATTCTTCTTGTTCCTTTGCCTCTGGTTTTGTCAGCCAGATGCTAATCCACCACAAATGCCTTCCCCACTAAATCTTTGTGGAGCCCCTTCCTGGTCAGTAAGTTTTGCAGTATTGTACGTGGAAACACAGGCAGGTGGAGCTGCCTGCAACCATGCAATTCTGCAGGGAAGTTGTCAAGCACAAAATGACCTCAAATGAACGAAACAGAAAAGACTGGTATATCGTAACATTCAGTATTGAAAGGGCAGTAAGAATAGCAACATGTAAAATTATCTGACTAATTTAAACAACAAAACACTGAAACCTTTTATTCACTGTATGTGTTTTTGTCCAAAATAGATGAAAGAACATGTTTAAACAGATATTGGGTCATTTTATCTGAGCCAACATGGGAAATCATGGACACTTAAAATACTAGCTTAGAAACTGAGACATAAGTTAAGCAATTAAACTTAAGTCATTTAATATTTAGGCTTGCACTTCTTCTAGCTAATTCCTTGTGAGTATGTTTAACTCTTGGATACCTCTGGTTTTCAGGCATCAGTTACTAGTGCTAAATTATGCCAGGAAAAGCCAATTCTTAAACACCCTTCCCAAAAAAAGGTGGAGGTGGGATAGCTGTTTTCTGTTGCTAAACATGAGAAGAGGGAATCTGATCAACTAATGTCAATTTCAGATTAGTTTGTTTGTTTGCTTGACCTTCTCTCTCTTTCCTTTCAGTTATGAGCCAGAGTTGTTTCCTGGCTTAATCTACCGAATGATCAAGCCAAGAATTGTCCTGCTTATTTTTGTTTCTGGAAAGGTGGTTTTAACTGGTAAGTAACCAAGCCAACAATATTGATGCTTTTAACAGTCTAGGGTTAGGCTACAACACCAGGAGCATACATCTTTCTTACTAAGGGTGTCTTTAGAATGCTAAACTACACTAAATGAAACTTCAGAATTTAAAACCTTTCCAAATCAGAGAAGCATATTATTTACTACTCAGTTTGTTGGCATGGTGGACATGCTGAGAGCAAAAATGGGTTATACACTATCCTTATTTTTACACTGTTATAAAAGCCTTTCTTCTGAATAAAATATGAAGTTATAACTCATGTTTACATAAGGAAATGCCTACAGGAAATCTCTAAACTACAAATATTCAACCCTCAGGTATAAATACAGTTTTACTCTATTGGAAGTGTGAAACTGTATTCATCATATGAAGTACGTGATAATAGAAAACAAGCCAACAAAAATGGTAAATCTAAAGCAATCCCAATAGTGTAGGGAAAGAGGGCAAACAGGGAAGAGAGTGTGAGAGATTGGGAGCTGCCTCATGTGTCCAGTATTTGGATAAAAACTAATAACTAATTGTGAAACATAAGTATGTGTTAACTTTCAGAAAATGTACTTTCTAATTTTTCTCTGTTTCTAGGCGCTAAAGTCAGAGCAGAAATTTATGAAGCATTTGAAAATATATATCCTATTTTAAAGGGATTCAGAAAGACAACGTAACAGTTTTTACATACTTTCAAAGAAATTTTTGGGGTACATTTCAAAAGGTATTGAGTATGGATGGCACAGTAGTAACAAGAGATGGACTTTCAGTTACAAACTGCAACACCAAGACTTGGGAGTGTTTTCCAGTTAGTGCCTACTTCCCTGATACTCATGGGAAACTGTTATTTTTATGGATTATGTCTACTGAGTTACGGTGAATTGCTTTATTGAGCTGTTCTTGGAGCAACTCTTTCAAGTTTTATTTATATTTTAGCTTTTGATTAATTTTAATGTCAGTTCTTTTAGGCACCCACAAATTGGTAAGTTGGTTTGAGACAAATGCAACCATGCCACCCCAAATGTATAAACCACTTCAATTGCTGTGTTTTAACTTTTTCATAAATGTTTTTTATAATCTTACTTCAAAAGTTACAATTTTAAAAGTTTTTTTTTTTTCCATTTGTAGAAATTTTTTTCCCCCCCCGCCAGACATTCCCTCTTTCCAGTGTTCAGCAGGACAGAATAAATTTATTAATGAAAATGGCTGGCTGTATATATTCCCCTTTTTTGGGAAACGAATGTCACGTTTTTTCAGCTATATATGTATATTAAATACTGTTTATAAAACTATGGGAAGACCCTTAATGACTTTTAAAAAGTAACCCTGCTTGACCTTTGCTGCTGTTAATGTGGTAAGTGCATGCTGTAGAAATATGTAATGTACTGAATACTTGAGTCTCTTTTATATAACTTTCTTAATAACAAGCCAGTATTAAAGCAGTGCATTTGCCATGTGATTTTTTTGACCCTATTTTCTCAAAATAGTGATTCCACCCCCAAAATCTGGTTTGGTTATAAGCAGTTGGGTATTTTAGACACCAGTATTAACATTCTGATTTCACTGGGTTTCTTGAATATTTTTTACTTTGACAGAATCTTCTCTTCTGCCTAGTGTTAAAGACTTTTAGTATGAAGTCACTAATCAGTTTAGGTCCATGTTCTGTTTCATCTGAATGACACAATATTTGTGCAGACCAAATATATAGCTAATGCTTGGCTGAAAATGTGAATTGAAATCTTGCTTTAAGTGGTGACGGTAAAGAGATTCTGCTAAATTCAGGCCTAAAATCTTACCTCTTCAATAGACCTGATCTGCTAAAGTCTTGTGTAATGTCACAATAGAGCCTTTGTTGTGACATTTTTCTAAGTACTTTGTCTTCCAGTGCAGTCTCAAAGCCCTCATGTCCCAAATTTCAGCATATAAATAATGAAACTTCCCTTTGCACTGCAGCTGGAGTTCAACAAGCTGAGGGCTGAAGTTAGGAAGATCCCAGCCTCTTCAGAGCAGAGATGGCTCAGTGTAATTGTGGTGGTGATAACCCTTCCAAGCTTTCTGGGTGCCTTCAAATGTTTAAAGATAAAATAGACAGGACACAAGAATGAGAGGCCTGGCTGAATTCATGGTTGCTCAGCTTAATTAAGGGCCAACTTTTTAAACTAGATAACTGTGAAAACTGCTCTTTCCATATAAGTCCAGACAAAATGAAAAAATTGTGAGGCTGCAGTTGTAAAGACAACAACCATGTGGGAAATCTAAACTTAAGGTTGGCCATGTCTCTTTCACTCCTCCCTTCCCCCTCAAAGTGTTGTATACTATCTTTTATAAGATTTAAATAACTTTAATTTTCAAATATATTTTGAGAATGGTGGACAACCAACCACTGCCTTTATTAAAATTTTTTGTTTGGGGGTTTGTTTACTTAAGTGACAAGCACTATTTTAACTGCACATTTTAAGATGCATTTCAGTGGAGCTATGGACTTTTCCATTATTAATGTTTGGACCTGTAATTCCCAACTGCTATGTCTCCTTCAGTGGATGCTGTAGTGTAGTCAGAACTCTAATTCTGGTGCAATTCAAGAATGACAGATTGGAGAGGGTTCAGAGAAGAGCCCTGATAAAGGATTAGAAAACATGCCTTATAGTGATAAACAGAGAGAGCTCCTTGGGTCTAACTTAACAAAGAGATGGTTAAGGGGTGATTTGATTACAGGTTGTAAGTACCTACCTGGGCAACAAACACTTAATAAGGGAATTTAGCTAAGAAAGGTATAACATGGTCCAATGGCTAGAACTTGAAGCTAGCCAACTTCAGCCTGGAAATAAGGTGTACATTTTTAATGGTGAGTAATTTACCCTGGGTTGTGGTGGAGTCTTCACTACCCATTTTTAAAACAAGACTGGATAGGAAAGATCTGATATGGTCTATGGGAGGACAGATTTGTGAGATGATCATAATGGTCCCAGCTGGCCTTGGAATCTCTAAATATGGTTGTGAACTTGAGCAATTTTCATAAAATTAATCTTCCTGACCGATTTTGCTAATAGATGTCAGCTTTGGTAGGATTGCAAGGTTGCTGGTGAAATTGTACCAGAACTTGAAGTTTCTAAACACCAGTATGTTGTAAAGTAACTGACCCAATCTTACCCTGTTCAAGCTGGTCTTATGTTCAGTTCTGATGTCTAGAAAAAGTTAGCATAAAACACTCCATGTATATTATACAATCATGAAATTCTTCTCTAACTTGAAGAGGATATAAAAATACAATCCCATCTGGCACCGATCAAGCTCTTCTAAGTAAAGCTGGGGGTAGGATAGGATTGTGCACGAGACAGAAGTAGATATGAAACTGTCAAATACCTCTTTTGTATATATGGGTGCTATGAGTCAAGGTACTGTGGAGGGAAAGTTGTTCTGAACTAACATATGCCAGATGTAGTAGAGTTGGGATTCAGTTTCTTTTAAATAACCAATTAAACACACACTTGAATAGGGGAAAACTATTTTTGCCTCAGAAAAACATTGCTGTGAATGTAGTTTGTCTTAAGACAGTGGAGAAACTACATTTGCATCAGACCATTAAGCATGCTCGCTCTCTCTCTCAAAACTAGAAATGCAAATCATCTTTTTAAAGCCACTAACAGGTGGGGTAATTTTTCAATTTACTTTGACAGCAAATTCAGTAATTACACTCTGCAACAGTAGCTTATCTTCACCATAATGGAAGTTTTCTGGATTTGATGTAAAAATAGGCAAATAAAGAGGAATTTAACTGCCAAAGCTAAAATACTAACTTAATGTGGCTTCCAACTCTGTAAAGTGCTATCACTATTAAATATTCTTGAAAAACTGTACAAACATGTCATTTAATTTATATTGTAAGTAAGAGCCCCCCTTCCACAATGCTATGCACAGAATGTAACCTTTGGGTAGGGACTAAGTTTCCCTCATAGAATAGAGCCAGGATTAGAGTAAGATTTCCATGCCACTGTTCAACCAGCTGGACTCTAGCCCCTGCAGCAGTAAATGCAAATTACTGTTTCTTGGCCTCATTTCTCATTCCATAGGCAATTCTATAAAGTACACTGTCAAACACTGAGTGATAAAGTACATTAACTCAGGTGGCAGTTTACCAAGTAAATGATGCAGTAAGTGATTGGGTTTCAGATACTAATCACACTCTGCTTATCTCCATTGTTAAGAAAATGCTGAGACATCACTGATTTAAAGGAAACAATGTCTGAACAAGCCTACAATTGACTATAAAAGACAATTTACTGAATCTAGAAGTGTTAGAGTGAAACTAAAAATAGCATTTTTTTTTAAAAAAGCAAAGAAACAATTGCATTGTCACTGCACAAGAAAGTGAACCTTTCATCATTTGGTTTCACTATCCATGATGTAGGAAAACTTAAATGCTCAAGCTCATGTGTACTGGTGACATACACACACACACACACACACAATTTCAACTGTGTCAGTTTTAATGACTTAGCTATAATTTAATTACAATATACACATTAAAGGTGATACAACTCTAGGCTAGTTCCTCAGTATGAAATAATAGTTCATTTACCTTTTTTCCTTTATGCAATGTGTAACACTTCAGTACATGTGTATAAACTCAATTCATTTCTTTACAGAAACTAAAAATAAATTTATAGTAGTTAAGTAGAGTCTGCAGTAATGTCCTGCTTCCAGATGAACTCCTCCATATATCCATTTGCTTGGTTACAGTTTTCAGCACATGTGTAGACTACCAGCGTTCCCCAGTCAATACTTTCTCCTAGGCTATCAACCTTCAGGTGGTTCAGGAGTTGTGGCATAACCTTAGGAACAAGACATGATTTGTAAGACAGGTCAAGAACATGGCTCTGGCTGTTTTGTTTTGGAGTGGAAGAAGAGATATGGTGGTTGATGCACAGTTTGAAATGTGACCTCCAGTAAAAGTATAAATGAATTTTAAATCAATTTCTTTACGTTTGCTAACCTGGGCTGTTCTCTTGTGCTACTTATCTTTCATGGGTTTCAGAAGGCCTCCACTCCTACATGTCAACACACATCTCTCAGGGATGGTCTAGATATACTTAATCCTGACTGAGCAGGAGGGGGGTGGGTGGAGGGATGACCTCTTAAAGTCCCTTCCAGCCCTACATTTCTGTGATTAATAGATTTCCCATCTTTGAATGATGTCTGGTGCAAGAGTGCCACCTTTTAGTCTGAGGATGGAAAAACCATGATCAAGCTATTACAGATATGCAAGGAGACCTAATTAACTAGAACATCCATTAATATTTTATGATTAGAGCAGATTAAATTTTCCAAAGATATTATTTTGTTGGAAAATGCTAATTCAATAATCAAAACATTCAACTGCAATGTTCTGATTTGGTCAAAACTTTCGATGGAAGTCAGACAAGGTACTCTGCTTGCTTAGGAGCCTGCGTTTCCCACATGGCACCTCACCAGGCACACTGCAGCAGAGCAGAGACTGGAAATGTTCAAAAACAAAAATCCATTTTAGTTCTTCCAAAAGTGTTTTTTTTTTTTTTTTTTTTTAAGTTTGTAAGGGATTTAAACTAAACCAAATAAAGCCACTCTCATACCAAAATAAGCATGTCCACACAGAAAGTTACAGATGTACAGTAATTTCTGCTTGTGAGCAAGCCCTCTATGGCCAGCAAAAATTTGCTATTATCCAGCAATTGCTAAGCAAAAGGAAGGTTTGGGAGGCAGGGAAGGAAGTGCCGGGACATGCCTTCTCTGGCTGCAAACCTTCCTCAGGAAAGGGAGGCTGCAGCCCAAACATCAGGGCCTTCAGACTCATGGAGCTGAACAGTATCTTTCCCTGGGCTCTCTACGGGTTGCAGCTCAGCATTTCCTTATGCACAGCCCCCTGCAGAGCACAGCCCAATGAGGGCAGTAAGAGGTCCCAGGCAGCTCCAGAATGCAGGCTGCAAACTCTCCTCCAGCTACTGCTCTGCCCACACCCCCCATCTCCACGTGTATGTGAAGGCAGGTAGGCCAGGCGCAGCCCCCGAAAGAAACACTAGGACAGGCTAGCACCAGCCACAGGTAGGCTTGCGGGACTCCCAAAGGTGGCCTGTCCCAACACTTTCTGTCCCAGCTGCAAGCTCACAAAACTGCCTGCAGATGGGGCCTTCCTCAAAAAAAAAAAAAAAAAGTTTCAAGCAAGCAGCCTGCCATTGCTAATAATTTCATTAACATTGATACTAATGGAAAGGGATTGATTCCCAGCAATATGTTGCCACTAACTGGGAGCTGCTAATATCAGGATTGCTTTTAAGTGGAATCTACTATATAATTATACCAATTTAAGTGGTAAAACTTTCCTGTGTAGACAAGTCCTAAGGTACTGTAGCAAGGCAAAGTATAATATAGATAGAATTAATGTAATGACATGAACTGGTGAAATGAAAGGACTTTCCACTTCCATCCTGCAGCCCAGCATTCAGTTAAGATTTCTTCAGAATGTTTACCAAGTGACACTGTTTTAAATGGAATGTCAAGCTTCTTATCTTGTACATTAAAGATTTTGATAAAAACCAGTTATACTCCGTGAATAACCTTGTGTATTTCAGTACCAGGAAAGAATTTGTTTTTCATTCCAGCATTCCCTCACATTTGGGTTCTACTGCAAACAGGAACCATATTCCCACCACACCGAATCTGCATGTAGAGGCAGCACTTGGTAGTAACTGACAGGAAGAGATTTTCCCCAACAGGTGACTGGGCACATCAGCTACAATGAAACCTAACACTAGATTCCCCTTTCCCTCAGTTCATTTTTTCTACTGTCAGCAATGTGGCAGAACACTCCCTCACACAAACTCTCCCCTCTTCCACAAGGAAGGTTGGGGGAGCATGAGCTGTTTGAACTTCATGGTGAGGTCGTCCGGAACTGGAAGTCTAGCAGTCCACATTAGAACATTTTTCTCTTTAAACAATGAAGTAGTGTCAAACAATTCTGAAAGAGTCCCCCTTCACCCATTACTTTTTTCCATAGAATTCCACATTTAGAAGACATTCACATGACCCTCAACTGGATAGAAAAAGTGTACTATTTTGTTGGCTACAAACAGATCAGGAGGAAAAAAGTGCTATTTACTGCGTGATAAAAATCTCATAAGGAAGGACTGTCACACTAGTAATTGAGGCTTCTACACTTTAGCACAGCTATTCTGTGAACTCAAATATAACTCCTTTCGCTCTAGCCATTGGCTAAACACTACTATTTCAGACTTAAAATAGGTTTTTAATCATACACCAAAAATATATCCTTGGACCAATTCACGTACTTGGAATTCAAACATCCTTTGAGCACCACATGAACAATTTGGAATATCTTTCATCTGAGGAATGTTTTCACCTGAGATCCATATGGGACCTTCTCCTCCTCGACAGTATCTGAGAATCTGAAATTGAATAGAAGTATCAAGTAACTGACAGTCTTTTCAGTTGTATAATTAATAACCAATCACAGATAGCTATGTTTAAATAGACACTGATCAAGGTTATTCCCCCCCACACACACACGCACACACTAAAACTTGTTAGCAAAGTCCACTGTAATTGGGTATAGGTTTTCTTAAATAAATAAACAAAGAAAAGACTTTTATATGGTTTGACTGCTAGAGGAAACAAAATGCCAGAATTTCCCCAAGCCCTCTAGCATTGGTCCAGCAACAAACAGTAATACTTTGCATTTCCATAACAGATAATCTCAAAGCCCTATAACAACAATTTTAGACTCAAAGCTTTGTTTGGGAGTAGGGGAAGTAGACTGATTCATCCAAGATAACAAAGGAAATCTGTAGCAGGTACACCTCTACCCTGATATAACGCTGTCCTCGGGAGCCAAAAAATCTTACTGCATTATAGGTGAAACCGCATTACATCGAACTTGCTTTGATCGGCCGGAGCACGCAGCCCCGCCCCCCTGGAGCGCTGCTTTACCACGTTATATCCGAATCCGTGTTATATCGGGACACATTATATCGGGGTAGAGGTGTACCAGAACAGAACCTAGGTCTCCCAATTCACAGTTCTGTCTCTAACAATAAGACCCCCCCCGTCCCCTCCCCCCGACTCTCATGCTTGAGTGATAGTGATGCAGTTTCACCTTGCAACTTGGACACAGGTTAGAAGGAAAAAAGAAAAACAGGAAGGGAACCTGCAGGGGATGGGGAAAAAGATGATGCTACTCTGCTTGCTTTCTCCCTTTCCACAGAAGGGCAGCAGATCCCCCTCTCCCTGGAGCTCCCAGCTCCACTCAACCCTCCCACCTTAGCTAAATTTCTACTTACCTTGGGTAAGTAGATTTTTCAAAGCCCTAGACGAGTATCTTAATTTGTCAAGCTTTAACAAAGCTGGTCAGCCTCTGTTGTACTTAGACACCTTGCGATAATATCAGGTAGGTCTTGTATCTGGGGACTTTTATTCTATGTTGGTGGGCATGTGGACTGGATGATCTAGTGAAACTTCTCTCCATCTTTGACCTCAGCTATTTAAGACATTTGTGCTAAAGAGGCACAATTGATAGAGAAACAATCAGGATGCTATGTAAGCATCAAGGCTGCAATATATGCTCCAAAAATAAAGCAGGCATCCACCTTTTGACCATTAGGTGATTAGTACTTTAAAAGATATTTTTCCTTTTACCTGTTCTGGCTCTGCAGCTATTCGATTTTTAAACTTTTGGAAAATCTTGTCTTCTCGAGTCTCATGTTTTGCCATTGCCTCCAATACCTCCTCATCTAGTGACTCAAAACCTTCACCTAAGGGGGAAAAAAGGCAACACAGGGTGACATAGTATGGCCAAAGTTAAAGCTTACAATAGAATATTTGTGTTTCTACCGTCCTCTAAAATCAGTTCAAACATCCAGTTCAGGAAAGCAAACTGCAAAATCAGAGACAAGCTTCAGCCTGTTTGGAGGGTCAACAGATTTAGCCAGTTGTGTGACCCATTAGTTCTGTACTATTTTAGGCATACATTTAAATATTAGAGCATTAGAGAGAAGTATGCAAGGAAGACAGGCAGAATTCATCTAGGAAAGTGTGTGTCTGAAACACGGAGCACAAAACTAATGTATTTTCTGAATTTGACACTAAAAAAAGACCAATAAAGTATGCACATGTGGGAGTCAGTAAATTTACAACTTCAAAAATTTAACAATTGAAAAGACCTATGTGTTCGCGTCCCTTATACAATGCTCATCACTCATGCTCAGTGTGGCTGTACCATTCTGTATCTTTACTAAGCCCCACCCACAAAGTTTTAGACAATGTTAAATTACAAGTTTAAAAATGGGCAGCATTTTGTCTCATCACAAACTTCAAACCATGCTATATCTGAATTCAAGTCCAGTTAAGTGGGTATAGTTTCACATGATTCACTCACCCTTCACGTAAAGGATCTAGGATTTCCTGTTTTCCATTCAGAGTTAAGGATACTCCTGGGGGAATTCTGCACCAACAAATTAAAAATTCTGTACTATGTTTTACAATTCTGCAAATTTTATTTGCTAATTTAACACTATATAATCACACCAGTTTCAATTATTTTAGAAATTTATTTCAAAATACTTGTCAGCAACTACGTCTGTAACAATACAGACAACCTCCCCCCTCCAGGAGTAGAGAGTTAAAGAAACCCCTACGACAACACAGTTCCTGTTTCTTTGCCTCCTAACCCCCAGAGCCCAGCCACAAGGTGCCCCCCAGCCCAGATACTTGCACTACCTCCTCCCCTAGAGCCCAGCCACAGCCCAGACACTCGCACTCCCTAGGGCCCAGAGTCTAGTTGCAGGGTGCCCCCCAGCCCAGACACACCCCTACCCTCCCAGAGCCCAGGGATCTAGAGGGAGAAACAGCCTGATCCTGGGCTTGTGTGGAATTTCCTGCATGCCGCCTCCTTCCTTTAGCACATGTGGGGAACTGTAGCTGCCCAGAACCCTCCAACTTTGTCCCCTTCTCCCCCACACCACAGTGTCTTCTATTTGTGAGCTGGCCTCTGATGGATCCAGCGACCCCTAGTGGTGGCCAGCAGCTCTGCAGCCCACTTCCGTGGGGGGAGGGTACGGGGGGGAGGGAGAAGAGAGGAAATTCTGCGCAGAACATTAATTCCCCCAGGAGTATATGGAGAGTTACCAAACCCATTTTCAAAACAGCTTTCTTCTAGCACAGGCCGGATTTTAGGTACAGCTGGGTAAGTAATTTTAAAAAGCTATTAACTACAAGTTGTCTCCAAAAGTAAACCTAGAGACTAAGAGAAGTCTTCAAGAAATTCCCCTACCAAACCAGAACACTGGCACAGTGCTATGAATCTAGTCACTAGTTACCTCATTAGCATGCTTTCAATAAAATTTAAAAATGGTAATTTAAATGAATTATATTACTTTTACACGCATCATAAAGCACATGCACATGGTGATGAACTGTAGTTAACAGAAGCAGTAGCTACAATGGGTTTTTTCCATTTTCTTCAATGATTTGTAGACTAATCCTTTGTAATATGTAGTTTATAGTTAACACTTGATTTAAAATCACTGAATATTTCAATTTGTGAAGTAACATACAATGCATATAGAAAACTCTCTTGGAAGCCCATTTTATTTCTTACTTGCACTGCCTGCAGCCTCCAGTTCGTCATGTTTCTCCAAGTTCTTTTGTGTATCTGCATCTGTTTGACTGTCACCAGGCGTTTCCATTTCCTCAGGTTCTATTACAATTTCATACTCTGGAAAAAGGAACTTGTGATCTGGAATTGCAGTGTCCAGCTGATCTGCAATACACAAGAAAACTACTGTTTTTATCATTTCACTGCTTGATGCTATACTTCATGTTCTCTCCTGCTTGAAACTGCACTGTCGTCTTTAAATAGCCATCTGGGAGGAATTGGTAATAAGGTTAAAAGGTCTGGGATTTCCTCCCCCCCCGCCATGCAGAGTGCAGCACGGCTGATTGGGTGCCTAGGCCTGATTGAGCCGCTCCCATTGGCCTCCAGTAGCCAGAGCCCCTCCCCTGCTCCCCCCCCTCAGTACTCTGCAGGAGAGGGGCTGTGCAGCCCAACAGTGTTTTGCCTCCACGTGGAGCCAGCGTCAGACTGGTATGGGCATGGTAAGGAGAGTCCCAGGGGGCAGTCAGAGAGAGGGTTGGATGGGTCCGGAGTTCTGGGGGTCCTGTCAGGGGGCGGGGAGTGGTTGGATGGGGCATGGGAGTCCCAGGGGTCTGTCTGGAGGCGGGGGTGTGAATAAGGATTGGGGCACCCAGAGGACAGGTAGGGTCCTAGGGGAGCAGTTAGGGTGTGGGGGGGGTCTCAGGAGGGGACAGTCAGGGGACAAGGAGCAGGGAGGCTTAGGTGGGGGTGGGGTCCTGAGGGGCAGTTAGGGACGGGGGGGTTGGGGGTGAGGCGGGGCCTCCCTCCCCCTTTTTTGATTGTTGAGGCAGGACCAAGTAATCCTAGACTAGGTTTACCCTATTTCAGCACAGGGGGCTGGACTTGCCCTGTCGAGTTCCCTTTCAGCCCTACATTTCTAGGATTCTATTCATGCCTTCTTTATAAGCCATAAAGCAGCACAAGGCACAGACTTATTTTCTTTCCTTTGCAAGTCATTAAACCACCAACCAAGACATTTTGACGAGTTGAAAAAAGTTTAGTTTTTGTTACTTCTGCAACAATAATACTGACTTCTTGAACAGTTCTAAATTATTTTGTTTGCAGTACCAGTATTACTACTATTTTGCATATTTTCTTTAACAAATACAATTTATGCAAGACCAAGCAATTAAAAAAAAAATCTTTAGCTGAATTTGTTTGTCTTTGTTTGCAGTGTTGTTTATCATCGTCATACTCTAAATCATTTATTACAATTAAATGAACCAATTCAGATCTCAGATAAGCCATGCTCTATTGTTACACCCAGGTTTCACAAAGCTCCCTTTCCACATTACAAATGCTTATAACTGCAAGGATGTTTTCTGGACCACCAACCATGCCCACAGGTCACCGTGCAAAGCAGGCAGCCATTGTCGGCTGTAGCAGACAAAACCACTGCTAACTCCAGAGTTCAGATCTAAGGAACAGGTTTATTTCAGCATGGATACAAAGTGCCATATCCTAGTGATCTGCTGAGGTACATGTTGCCAGTGACTTGGCTGAGTATACACAGACAAGGTTGTGAAAGGCAAAGACTTCAGTCTGCATACACATTTTTATACCCATGCCACCCTACTTTCTATCACCACCCTTCTTCTTCAAATCACTACATAATAATGATTAACAATATCTATGACCAAATATAAGATTACGCATTACACACTAGATTATATAATGAGTTTATCTTAATATTTAACAGGGACTTCGTTGTTTATCCTGATTATATTTGGCGGGGGAAATTGTGACCCCCTCATTGTTACTTCTTCATTGTTCTGTACTCAAATATCAGGAACATTTCAAGAAGCGAAATAACAGGATGTTTAGCAAGCCAAAAACATTGTTTTGCATTCCTTTCCCCAAAAAGGGTTATTCCAAGGTCTAATGAACCGAACTAAACCAGGCCTATATTCATACTGATTATGCACTTGCTTATATAGATTACTAACTACTGTGTGATATAGATGTATAGACATGATTCATTAAATACACTTAGACCCTTACCATTTTATATGAGGTAAGTTCACCTAATGACTCATCTCTTACATTAACAATCACTTCCCAACACGTGAATGCAGTTCAATTTTGGACTGCAGAAGGAACTTAACCCTTGTGTTTTAACCATGAAATAGTTGAAGCCACAGACACCCCATTATCATTGAATTTGTCCTACAAATTCAATCAAAATTTAGCATTCTCTTTATACTAAAACAACACAGCCTTTGATTTTTCATAATTGTTTACGGAGTTTTATGGCATAATAAAGATGTGGATATTATCTTCTAGTCAATTTAGAAGGAAATACAGATTAGTGTTATTTCTCCTGTGCAATGTACTATCTCTAGCAAAAGGAACAAGAATAATGGTTGACTCTTCCCCACTAGATTAAGAATGTAAGTAACTCTTGTTGGACTTGCATCATACTTTTGTTCCATACTGCACTACATTTTAAGAAGAAGTTCTCTTTAAAATATAAAAGGTGAAAAAAGAAAACAAGCAGCAGCAGCATTGCTTTATCTTCCAGACAGAATCTTCCCAGGTTTATTTTAAATTCCACTTAACTCACCTGACTGCGCACAAGATAGTTTGTGTCCCAATTTCCAATCTACAGTCTGATGATCTTTACTACAGTAATGGGCCCTGTGACATTTGGAACATGCCTTTGGCCCTAAACACCCACAGACTCTGCATAGATGAGCTCCACATTGAAGCTGCAGGCCCACAGGGGGATGCCCTTCAGGAGGGGGCGTTTCAGGTGGTGGATCATAGGAATAGGTGTCATTCTTTCTCGGAAGCTGGTTCCTAAAAACTTGAAAGAAACACAGGAGTGAAGGGAGCAAACGCCATTTGTCCATTGAGCAGCAGCACAGGGCAGTTCCCAAAAGTCCTACGAGTGATGGTTTGGGTTATTCTTTTTTTGCACAGTGGTAGCACCTAGGAAACCTACCAAGGGCCCAGGCCCCCCGTGTTAGGCGCTGTACAAAGGCACACAGACGTTACCCCAAAGAGTTTACACATCACTAAGGGGGAATCATCTGTGGAGGAAGCGGTGGGGGGGGGGGGGAAGGAATTGGCGCCCCGCGTGGAGGAGGCTGTGGGGGGAGGGGCAGGCACCGGGCGGGGGGTCTCAGCCCGGGGCTGTGGTGGCGCGGAGCGGGACGGGGGCGGGTCTCTCACCTCGCAGCGGCCCCTGGGCCCCGGGCCGGTAGCAGGCGGGCCCGCGGCAGCAGAACACGAAGAGGCCGCGGTGGAAGGCGTCGGGGCGGCCGGGGAGCGGCGCGTAGAGCTGCAGCAGGAAGGCGCAGGGCCGCCCGCACCGTCCGCAGCGCAGCTCGGCGGGGCCCGGCAGCCCGGACTCGCCCAGCCACGCCGGCCGCCCCCCCACCTTGCTGGGGAACTGGGCGCTGCTCAGGCGCCACGGGGCCGCCTCCTCCGCGAACCCCAGCTCCACGCGCGACCCCATGAGTGCAGCCAGCACAACACGCGTGCACCGGAAGTGCGCGGTGCCAAAAGTTGTCCGACCAGCTCTTATACCGGAAGTGCGCGCTGTTGCAATTAGCACGGCCCCCTGTCAAGCTCCGGAAGCGCGGGCCGAGGCGGAGCTGCTCGGTCGTGTCCGGCAGCGCGTTCCCCAGGCTCGGGGGAAGCTCGTGTTGTTTCTTTGCTCCAGAATCAGACTCGACCGCGGAGCCGCCTCGCCCCCTAATCCCGCCCATGGAAGCCATCATTAAAGCAAGCTGTGCCCCAGGAAGGGGGAGGGGTTGTTGCTGTTGGCCCCGACCCAGCTCCTGGCAGAGGAGGGCTGATTTGAGGGGGCCTCAAAGAAAAACAGTTTAGACAGTTTAGAACCCCTGTCCTATCGCAACTTCCATGTACACATCCTACACCTTTTACACGTTAGTTATCTGCTACATACGTGGATGTTTAGGCAATTCGTTTTACATGTACCATGCTCTTCATTTAAATAAAACCTCTTAAAACTACAAGCTCCACTCCCCCAGTGACACGCAGTTAACTCAAGGGTAGCAGTCAGCTGATAAACAACACCTGTAGCAGAGAAAATTTTAGATACAGAGATATAGTAAAACTCACTACGCACACAAAAATTAAACACTCAAGTTAGGAAATGCCAGAATTAAAGTGGCTAGTGCCTTTCCCCCCCTAATTTGAGTGTTTTTGCAGCATTACTGTTCGGGGGGGGGGGGGGGGGGAGGTAATTCCCTAGGGTTTTAAAAAAAAATATTTGATCAGTCAATCATCATATTGACACCCCAAATGGTCATCAGCTGGGTTAGAACGCACTGAGCTAAAGGAGCATTGTCATCCTCTCTGTGGACCAGTCCTAGAGAGGGATGAGACACTTTAGCAGTGAGTTGCACAGATGTTTACTGACAGCGGAAGAACAGTCAGACTCAGAATCTTGGTTACATTCTAGGCTTTTTGTCCCAATCTACTCCCCTGCTCCTGGTCCACCTCTTGTCCCCTCTGAATTCAAATAAGGGGCCTTCCTCCTTTACACTGCCAGGCCCAGTAAGGAGAGGAAATCTCTATCCTTTCCGTTCTGGTGCCTAGACCCAGAACCAATGTGGCCCAGAGCAGCCCAGAATGTTTAGGGAACTTAAAGAAACTGTAGCAAGTCTGTTTTGAGCACATATGAACAGATTTTTTTTTCAAAAGCTTAAAACTAAGCCAAATTTAGGCAGATTTTCATGGGACAGCAAGACACATCCCTGATACAAACGCCATCTTAACAGGTGGTGGTGGTGGTACCAGAATATACGTATCTATTTATACAGTATACACACAGATCACACAGTAGTTGAGAAGAGCAGTAACACTGACAAAATGCATTTATAAAGCCTCATTCACAAAGAAACAACAAGGCATTGCAGAATAAGTATTGATACCAATATTTTAACAATTGAAAACAGCGCAAACTGCTTTAAACTCAGTTTTAAATGCTAAGGCAGATTTTGTGCAGAAGCTAAATTCTTGGTAGTCCCAGCTACACATAAAAATAAATACAAATCAAGTTATAAAACAAGTGATAAAGAGAGAAGCAGGATTTTGGCAGTTACAGGACATTTATTCTATGAAAGAAGAGCACAATGGCAATAACATAGATATGACAACCAGCAACATTTTTGTCTAAATATTATGTTTAATGTTAAGTCTTTAGTTCTCAATTATAGTTTCACATTGATGAAATAACCTATTTGAAACAAAACATTTCCTTGTAACAAAACTAAAAAAGTATTTAAAGTAGATGTTTCTGTGCATTTTTTTCCTTAAATATGTATCCAAAAAGATGATTAAATTTAGTTTAAAAAGGAACACAGTAAGCATCAGTACTGACAAAGTTCAGTACTAGTAATGAAAATATTCCAATTGAACAACCTTTGCCCGCCATCTAGTATAATACATATGAAAATTCCCAAATGGAAAAGGCAAGATGTATACTTCTGTACCTAACCATACTCCAGCTGAGTACTTGTCAGTGTTCTTTGCGGATTATAGTGCACACAGTCAAGTCATTCAAAGCCTTTTAATTAATATTAAAGTCTTGCAGTCACAAGTTTCCTTATTGGTATCCGAGAATCTAAGGATGAAAGAGAAGCACATACATTGATTAGAAGGCTACATCCAATGAAAGCTGGAGTTAATCATGCAAGCAAGAACACTTTAAAAACAGCTTATTTTTCATTCAGATCTCACATCAGTATTTTTACTGCATATATTGTAATGCGATACCAGACAATGTGACTTTCAATGAGAATTAGGTATATAACTGTTCTTTGTGACTTTGAACATCTCCCCATAAATACATGTTTAACTAGTATACCAATAAGAAATACACTTACCAAACATTTCTGCTGTTTTATTGAGTGCCTCTTTGTTTACAGTGTAAGTAAATCCATTGGTCCTAGATAAGGAAAAACAAAAACAAAAAACAGTAATAAGGCCGGTTATTCTTTTGGGATGGGAAAATCAATTTTACCCGTATAATCAGCTCTAAAAGGTCTGCTGACACATCACAGATGCTCTTTGAAAAAGCCATACTACAGAGGGATAGGTATGCTTCTAGACCATATTTTTTCTCCTGTATTTCCCTTCCCCTGTTGTTTTATTATATGAGTTTTAACTACCCATCTGAAATCAAGTTAGATCTTGAGCTAGTGTAAATCATCATACCCTGTTTCCCCGAAAATAAGACAGTGTCTTATATTAATTTTTGCTCCCAAAGATGCGCTAGGTCTTATTTTCAGGGGATGTCTTATTTTTCAGAAATGAAAAATGCCTTATTATCGGTGGATGCCTTATTATCGGGGAGGTCTTATTATCGGGGAGATGCCTTATGTTACAACGAGAGGCAAAACTGTAAGTAGGCCTTATTTTCAGAGGATGTCTTATTTTCGGGGAAACAGGGTAGCACCACTGACTTCCGTGGAGCTACACCAATTTACCTCAGCTGAGGATGTGCCTCATAAAAGTTTATTTTTGTAACATATCAGAGGGGTAGCCATGTTGGTCTGGATCTGTAAAAAGCAACAAAGAGTCCTGTGGCACCTTATAGACTAACAAATGTATTGGAGCATAAGCTTTCATGGGGGAATACCTACTTCGTCAGACGTCTTGCGTTTCTATTCACCTACGAAAGCTTATCTTCCAATACATTTGTTAGTCTATAAGGTGCCACAGGACTCTTTGTTGTTATTTTTGTAACATCACAGCTAGGTGCTGTGGAAAGGCTGATACCACAATAGCAACAGTACCTCGCACTGATGTATTCAAAGTGCTCTACTAGTCTTAACTAATTCATCCTTAGCACCCCAGTGATGTAGGAAAGCATCCCTATTTTACACTAGCGTTCCCACCAGTAGTTTGTTGGCAGTCTTGATTGAAATCTGAGTGTTTGAGCTAGAAGGTCACCCAATCAAAGAACTAAGATAGCACACAACTAAGATCGCAGAACAAAGACCGGATTATTCACAATAAATTGGATACATCATTTGGTCAACTGTGACTAGTATGCAAGTTTGTAAAAACGTGTCTATTAACAGACTATTCATAAAAGGGAAAAGGGCTAAATTTGCCAGGTAATCTGCTCACTGCAAACTGTTTGCCCTACTAACACCATAGGAAGATCCATAATATATTTGGAATTTATAAAATATGAACACATTTATGTGTATACACACACTATTTTTTATAGCATTAGCTGATTTCATATTTTATCAGTTAACCCTAGTATTTATTCATAATTAGAAATGTTAGACAGTGTAGCTTAAATTCATGTAACTTGCAATGCTAAAGCAAAAGTCAACACTATGGTACAGTCAGAATGAGCCGTTTACTACATTGCCTGTATACAACAGTAATTTGTGTCTCCATTTTAATAAAAAGGAGATTAAAAAAACCTAGCTATTTTAAAGTGTGTTACAAACAATCTACGCAAACAGAGCAGAATCCTGTTTATCCAAAGGTCTTGGAGGAAAACACTTCAAACCTCAAGATAAAAAAGCAATGGGGTCAAAAGATTTAGAAGCCAGCTAGTGAACTTTGTAAATTCTGTATTTCAGATCCCATAATACTAATATAGAATGAAGAGATGCCATATTTGGGGAACTGGCGCATACAAAGAAGGTGCCAACTTTGTGACTCAGTATGACAGTGGGGGGTATCCCTCTACCTCGATATAACGCTGTTCTCGGGAACCAAAAAATCTTACCACATTATAGGTGAAACCGCATTATATTGAACTTGCTTTGATCCACTGGAGTGTGCAGCCCTGCCCCCCCGGAGCACTGCTTTACCGCGTTATATCCAAATTCGTTTTATATCGGGTCTTGTTATATCGGGGTAGAGGTGTATATAATCAAACTTTAGTTGGCTCAAGTTCAGAAAAATCAGGGTTGTAATATATTGTTTAGTATTTTATAGTTCAACCATTAAGATATCAGATAAAAGAGTCCGATGGTTCTATACGTGAATTATGATATACTAACAGAAGTATCTCCAATGTATAATCACTCATTGCAATTGATAATTACATTAGATCTCATCCTTGGATCTAGTCAGACTCATAATGACAATACATTGTCTGCATTTACCTTCCAACTTTTGTGTCCAGACCCCAGCAAAATACTTTTACTAATAATATTCTTGCAAACCCAAGGGCCTCTTCTATTACTTACGTTTTCATCCTCTTCACTATATCTAGGCGCACAAAAGCTGCCAGGGCATTTTTCTGCAAGTCAGAAGACAAGACTTCATAACACTGAGTGCTTCCTACAGAGAAAGCATAGGGGGCAATTAAAAGTCCATTAATCACTCAAACTATTACATACGTAAGGTATCACAGCACCAACACCACCACACAAAGCAAACGTACCTGTCTCAAGAAGCTGAAAAGCAAAGTTACGGATTCCAAGTATAAACTGCTTTTCGGTAAAGGCCTCTTTTGTTTCTTTTGAAAGATATCTGCTGATTATCTAAAAAATAAAATTTAAAAAAGTGTTCAAGCTTTTCCTCTTATTCTGTAACTTTAATTGGTCTTTAATTACAAGCAAATATTTTTAAAGGAATAACATATCCTCCTAATAATCAATTTGGAAGATATATTTTTAGTAGGCTGACAAATATAACATTATGCAAAGCATTAGAAAATTTTAATATTATTTGGGTAATCATAACAAGAATCTTAGTATATAAAACAAGACTGAATAATAAATCATATTAGAAACTGGTTTATGGTCCTTGTCTTTGAAAAAGTTGCCTCATTGTCAAAAGTGACATTCCTTTTCAGCAACATCCCTTTCACAGATGGGGAAAGTGAGATACCAAAGTCAAGTAACCTGTCCTAGGTCAACAGTGAGTCAGTGGAAGAGCCATCAATAGACGAACAAGCATGTGGACAAGGGGGATCCAGTGGATATAGTGTATTTAGATTTTCAGAAAGCCTTTGACAAGGAACCTCACCAAAGGCTCTTAAGCAAAGTAAGCAGTCATGGGATAAGAGGGAAGGTTCTCTCATGGATTCGTAACTGGTTAAAAGATAGGAAACAAAGGGTAGGAATAAATGGCCAGTTTTCAGAATGGAGAGAGGTAAATAGCAGTGTCACCCAGGGGTCTGTACTGGACTCAGTCCTATTTAACATATTCATAAATGATCTGGAAAAAGGGGTAAACAGTGAGGTGGCAAAATTTGCAGATGAAACAAAACTACTCAAGATAGTTAAGTCCCAGGCAGACTGCAAAGAGCTACAAAAAGATCTCAAACTGGGTGACTGGGCAACAAAATGGCAGATGAAATTCAATGTTGATAAATGCAAAGTAATGCACATTGGAAAACATAATCCCAACTATACATATAAAATGATGGGGTCTAAATTAGCTTCAACTACTCAAGAAAGATCTTGGAGTCATTGTGGAGAGTTCTCTAAAAACATCCACTTAATGTGCAGCGGCAGTCAAAAAAGCAAACAGAATGTTGGGAATCATTAAGAAAGGGATAGATAATAAGACATAAAATATCATATTGCCTATCTATAAATCCATGATACGCCCAGATCTTGAATGCTGCGTGCAGATGTTGTCGCCCCATCTCAAAAAAGATATATTGGAATTGGAAAAGGTTCAGAAAAGGGCAACAAAAATGATTAGGCGTATGGAACGGCTGACGTATGAGGAGAGATTAATAAGACTGGGACTTTTCAGCTTGAAAAAGAGACGACTAAGAGGGGATATGATAGAGGTCTATAAAATCATGATGGGGTGGAGAAAGTAAATAAGGAAGTGTTATTTACTCCTCCTCATAACACAAGAACTAGGGGCCACCAAATGAAATTAATAGGCAGCAGGTTTAAAACAAACAAAAGGAAGTATTTTTTCACACAATGCACAGTCAACCTGTGAAACTCCTTGTCAGAGGATGCTGTGAAGGCCAAGACTATAACAGGGTTCAAAAAAGAACTAGATAAATTCATGGAGGATAGGTCCATCAATGGCGTCCTGAGCCTGTTTGCCAGAAGCTGGGGATGGGCGACAGGGGATGGATCACTTGATGATTACCTGCTCTGTTCATTCCCTCTGGGGCACCTGGCATTGGCCACTGTCAGAAGACAGGATACTGGGCTAGATGGACCTTTGGTCTGACCCAATATAACCATTCTTATGTTCTTATGACCCTGGCCACTATGATCTAGCCAATAACTGACACGGTTTCACAGTGGTGGGAATTTGCTATCCTCTTCTAGCATATTTATTTTATTTAAGAAGTGTAAAGAGTTATTTTGTTTTGGTAGGCTTCGTGGGACGGGAGTAGAATTAAAATAGACATTGACAGGGCAAAGAATTCCCACGCAGGCTTTGGCCAAACATACAACCAACTTCTGCAGTTTGCATACTATCCACTTACATATGCTAAAGAAGTCTTCCTTCTAAGGACTGACAATTAGCCCATTGACAACAGATTCCCTGAGGGAATGATTTGCAAGGGAGGGGGCTAGAGCCAAGGGAACCACGGAGCCTACCCTTCCTCTTTTGGCTGAAAACTTTCTCATTTATTTTTGACTTGGGTGCTATTTGCGCTGGGACCTAAACAGGACAAGGTGTTTGTTGCTCTGGATTGCTCTTCTTAAATAAACTGCACTTCACAGGGCCAGAACACCAACCCTCACATGCAGATTCACTTATATAAAAGATACCACAGCTCCAACTAGCCTGTCACAAGAACCTTAGCACTAAGTTAATTACCCTGTAATTTTTTTTAAAATCTGTGTCAGGAGAGGGAACCAATCTCTTCACATCATTAGATAAAACTTACTACTGCTATGTATCTTCTCCCTTCCACTCCCACCCATACTAACACTTAGTGTTTCTACCATAGAAGAACCATGACTCATGCCATTCCCCATAGAACTTGTGAGTGGGGGGACAGGAGAGAGTAGGTGCGAACTTTGTGAAGAATCGTGTACCTGGTAACCTTCCATAAAAGGCCTGAACAGAGCTGCCAAAAAAACTGCTACAGAATTTCCTCTCTCTGTAACTAAGATTTCCTGGGGAGTCACTTGAATTACATCACATTTTGTAAGCAGAAAACATCCTTCTTCAAAGTCCTGTGGGGCAAAGGAAAAACAGTGTAACTGGTACTTTTCCCAACTAGGACAAGTGCAGCTAAGTCTCCTCATGAAAATAAAGCATACAGCTACCTTCAGGCTGCCACTGAAGTTTCTGAAAGAAGTTTTCTAGACACTCTCAGGTATACCAAGAATCAATTTCTGAACAGGTATTGAGTTCATATTTTCACCAAGTTTATATTCTCAAACTGGGAGGCCTCATAATATAATGGCCTCTCTATCTTCACAGGAAGGCCTCTGGGACCTTGTCTTGTCTAGGAAAGAAGTTGGCATTACATTAGCCTATATCACTTCATCCAGGACTTTGCCCCAGTATGACGGGAGTTAGCTGGTCGTGATCAACCCTAGGCTCTCCGCTAGCAACAATGACAACCATCTAACATAAAACATGTTAAAAGCTCTCTAAAGTAGGGACCATGCCATGGCTGAAGTGGAGTTAGTTATCATAAGGTAAAACGAAATTTCTTTTCCTACTTAAGATAAGGGGGAGATTTTCAAAGACATAAACAACATTTAGGCACCTAATTCCTATTGAAAGTCGCACTGTTAAACAATAATAGAATACCATTTATTTAAGAATATTTGGATGTTTTCTACATTTTCAAATACATTAATTTCAATTACAACAGACTACCAAAGTGTACAGTGCTCATTTTATATTTATTACAAACATTTGCACTCTAAAAAACAAAGAGAAATAGTATTTTTCAATTTCCCCATTACAAGTACTATAGTGCAATCTCTTTATCATGAAAGTGCAACTTACAAATGTAGAATTATGTACAAAAAATAACTGCATTCAAAAATAAAACAATGTAAAACATTAGAGCCCACAAGTCCACTCAGTCCTACTTCAGCCAATCACTCAGACAAACAAGTTTGGTTACAATTGGCAGGAGATAATGCTGCCCATTTCTTGTTTACAATGTCACCTGAAAGTGAGAACAGGCGTTCACACAGCACTGTTGTAGCCGGCGTCGCAAGATATTTACGTGCCAGATGCGCTAAAGATTCATACGTCCCTTCATGCTTCAACACCATTCCAGAGAATGTACATCCATGCTGATGATGTGTTCTGCTCAATAACGATCCAAAGCAGAGCGGACTGACATGTTCATTTTCATCATCTGAGTCAGATGACATCAGCAGAAGGCTGATTTTTCTTTTCTGGTGTTTCGGGTTCTGTAGTTTCCGCATCTGAATGTTGCTCTTTTAAGACTTCTGAAAGCATGCTCCACACCTCGTCCCTCTCAGATTTTGGACAGCACTTTAGATTCTTAAACTTTGGGTTTAGTGCTGTAGCCATTTTTAGAAATCTCACATTGGTAAGTTCTTTGCGTTTTGTCAAATCTGCTGTGAAAGTGTTCTTAAAACGAACATGTGCTGGGTCATCATCCTAGACTGTTATAACATGAAATATATGGCAGAATGTGGGTAAATCAGAACAGGAGACATACAATTCTCCCGCAAGGAGTTCAGTCACAAATTAAATTAACGTGTTTTTTTTTTTAAACGAGCATCATCAGCATGGAAGCACGTCCTCTGGAATGGTGGCCAAAGCATGAAGGGGCACAGGAATGTTTAGCATATCTGGAACGTAAATACTGTACCTTGCAATGCCAGCTACAAAAGTGCCATGCAAACGCTTGTTCTCACTTTCAAGCAACATTGTAAATAAGAAGCAGGCAGCAGTATCTCCCGTCAATGTAAACAAACTTGTTTGTCTTAGCGATTGGCTGAACAAGCAGGACTGAGTGGACTTGTAGGCTCTAAAGCAGGGATCGGCAACCTTTGGAACGCGGCCCATCAGAGAAATCCGCTGGCAGGCCTGGACGGTTTGGTTACCTGTAGCGTCCGCAGGTTCAGCCGTTCCAGGCCAATGGGGGCTGCGGGAATGTGCTAGCTGCTGCTTCCTGCAGCCCCCATTGTCTTGGAATGGCAAACCATGGCCAGTGGGAGCTGCGATCGGCCGAACGCTGCAGGTAAACAAACCGTCCCGGCCCGCCAGCGGATTTCTCTGACGGACTGCGAGACAAAGGTTGCCGATCCCTGCTCTAAAGTTTTATATTATTTTGTTTGTGAGTGCAGTTATGTAACAAAAGAAAAATCTACATTTGTAAGTTACACTTTCACGATAAAGAGATTGCACTACAGTACATGTATGAGGTGAGTTGAAAAATACTATTTCTTTTATCATTTTTACAGTGAAAATATTTGTAAAAATATAAAGTGAGCACTGTATACTGTTTTCTGTGCTGTAACAGAAATCAATATATTTGAAAATGTAGAAAAACATCCAAAAATATTTAATAAATTTCAATTGGTATTCTATTGTTTAACAGTGTGATTAATCGCAATTAATTTTTTTTAATTGCAATTAATTTTTTGGGGTTAATCACGTGAGTTAACTGTGATTAATTGACAGCACAAAATCTGAGTTCTCCAATATATACAAATTTTAGGATTTCTTTCACTGTATTAACAGAATTTTTAGAAATTTAAGACTACTTTCTCTTTTTTCTATGTCAAAATATATTCACACTTCTACACCCTTTGTAAAACTATTCTAGGGGACTTACAAATGTAGTTAGGAATTAAACTTCCTGAAGACTTTTGAAGTGAGAACACCTCAGATCTGCACTCTAAAATCCAAAGCATTTTTGACACACCATATATCGAAAGGATTGAAGGGACTGTAAGAGCGGTTCTTTGTAGTTCCACCATAATTAAGCTTTTCGACAACCAAATACACAACACTTTTAATCTGTGTTTCCAGTATAAACACTTCCTTCAAGTTTGGTGCCATGGTGTGTGTTTTTTGTTTTGTTTTATTTTATTTTAAGAAAACATTACTTGAACCTTTAAGTTAACATATGCAGTCACATAAGCAACCTGGAAGGGTTTCTTTTTTGTATTGAAAAGCTGTGGCTATTTTAAAATAGTACAAATGCAATATAATAATTTGTTACTTTTGTCTAAAGTGTTTACGTAACTTATTTTTTGATTAAAATAAAACTTGGGCAGCTATTTGGGCCCAATCCCTGAACTATTAAATATCAAAACTTCCATTCACTTTAATTTCAGTGGGAGCAGCAAACATATAGCATCACCTAATTCTTCTTGGTATGTTTTCTTTTGAACTAGAAGTCTCAGAAGACATTACATTAAGTTGTATTTACACTATTGCATACTTTATGTACTGTATATAGTTACACAAAAGGGCCAGTCATGACCACATTGAAAGGGCAATAACTAGTTTTCTTAACAATGACTTTTTAAAATTCAGTAATATGCACTGTATTTATGCAAAATGCATGAATCAATGTTGTGCACCATGATAATAAAGACATAGTAGTAAAACATTAAAATAGTGAATATAATTTCTGCAGAGAACAGAGCACTCATTCTATTGTACACCACAATGACTAGTCTACCACAACAGCTTTTTAGAAGTGAGTGAAATATACTAGAATTCCTGGGAGCATTTATGTAGGCAAATGCTGCCACTGCACGCTGGAATTTAACCAGAGCATCAGGATTAACACAATTTACTCTCATGAAAAACAAAGCAACCCCCACCCCCCACCCACCACAGTTTCTTTCACAATCCACAAGAGGTCAGGACAGTAGTTTTACATCTCACCTGAAAGAGTGTTCTTTCAGCAGCACAAGCCCTTTAATGCTATATGGAGAAACTGCTGCAAATCTTACTCATGGTAGAACTTGGCATTCACTGAGTGACCTACACTTGGTTTTCCTTTGAGACGTTCTTCCCAACTCCTGGTTAGATGAAATCTGACAAATCTCAGGCTCAAAGAATTTGCCACAAAACTAAAGCTAATCCATCATGTACCCTTATTTATTTACACAGGATGATTTACCTTCAGTGCAATGCCAGGGAAGAAGATGAACTCATCAAAAAAAATGTCTCGCAAGAAGTTGAAGCAGCTATAGATTTCCTCTGGATGGGGGAGGGGGAGGGGGGGGGAGGAAGAAATAAGGTTAAGGATATAACATTGTTCATTTAAGTCATCTGTAAAATAAGGGGGGGAAAAGCCTTCAGTGTAAGAGGAAACTTCTAACAGGGCACTATTAGCACAAATGTTTGGACAAAAAAAAATATGAGCATGTACACAGAGACTGATTCAACTTGAAATAGTATAATCTATATACTTTATGCAACTAATCTTAAAAAAGGGAAAAAGTTGGTTGTTTTTGTGCAATCTCCTGAACATACAGGAAATACTGTAGATGTTTAAAATTAATCTTTGCCAAAACAAACATTTTCTGTTTAAAAAAAAAGTTATCGCAAGTACTAAACAAGGGAAAAATACTGACTGCTACAATATTTCACTGACACAAGCAAGGAGATGGAGAGAGCTTTACAACTAACTGCACTCTATGGGGAATAAATCTAGGATGTGCTAGAGTATCTGTACATACACTCAAAACACCTGAACAGTCAGAGCAAGGCCACATCCATACTAAACTATTCCACAACCCTATTAAATAGCATTCAGACCCTACTAAAGGAAGTATCTTGTTTCAAATACTGTTCCATATACCACAACTGGTGTGGAAAACTATTTACACTGTTTGCAGTAGTTGATCCTCCCAGGCAAACTCCAAATGCAAATCAGAATGCCAACAAGAGAAAGGCCTGCAGGGTATCTACTTTCAGGTCAGTAATATGTTGCAGATCAGTATAAATAATGTCAGGAATCATGAGAGTCACATTACCTTGTCCTGTGACTTAATACATTGCAAAAAGATCTGCTATGGTTCCTGGAGGAATGCTGTAACATGGCTGTGAAAACGGATTAGCTTTGTGCTAGTGTGAACAGGGCATTAAAAAAGCTGCAAAAAAATAAAAATCTGATGCCAGTGGGCCTCACTCTGAATGTTGGTGTAAGTATTCAATTTGATTAGCATCCCGTGACATCAGCAGGCACTCCAGGTGCCCAACACGTTTGAAAGTCAGGTCAAGCTCCTTTATAATACGTTAATATTATGAAGTTACCTTTTCTGAAACTTTGCGTCATCTGCAATGCTACTGCCACCAGAGATGGGCGCACAAACACATTTAGCAACTGGTTCCTGTAGGCTCCGCACATGAGGATGGAGAGGGCCTGTTTAAAAACAAGATCCTCTGTAGCTCCATCCTCCATTCCCACGTCATTTAAAACCACTTGGCCATTGACAAGGCTCACAATGTTGGAGTGCAGGGCAAGGCTGGACGTGACTGCTTTCTTGGCACATAGATTATCTAGTAAAAAGACATAACACTCAGGCAAATGCTAAAGGAAAAAGTAAGTGCAGAATGTATAATATTACATTATATTTTGCAACCTAGAATAATTTACACCTCTAGGAACACTTAGAAAACTATTCCAGGATGATCCATGTTGGAAAGAGGCAGAAAAAAGCATAGGGTGAGGTGGAGAGAATAATTTCAGACATTCCTGGAACTACAACCTAGACCTTATCATTAGGGTCCTACCAAATTCACGGTTCATTTTGGTCAATTTCACAGTCATAGGATTTTAAAAATAATAAATGTCATGATTTCAGCTATTTAAATCTGAAATTTCAGTGTTTAATTTTAGGGATCCTGACCCAAAAAGGAATTGTGGGTGGGTCACAAGGTTATTGTGTGGGGGAGGGTTGGTTGTGGTATTGCCGCTTTTACACTTCTGTGTTATACCAATAGAATAAAAACCAGCAGGATTTTATTAAGAGGGATAAGGCAAAGATGCCACATTTATTGTAAATATACTGATAAAGCAAAAGATAAAAGTAAACAACGTTGTTTGACTACTTATTTTTTATACATACACACATACATACATTATATATATATGACTATATATAGAGAGAGAGATTTATTTACACAATTATTTATTTAAGTTTTGTATAAGTGTTATAGTTACCAGCCTAGAAGTTGCTCATGCCAAGTTACTGGCCAGGTATCTTGGTCATGAGGATGGAGCCGAGTTTGTGTCAGGTGCACCTGATGCTCCTGGAGGTTGGCAGCAGAACCAGAGACTCAAAGTTATTAGTCTTTAGAGTTTATTTTTATAGGAATTAATTTCTATGTTAGTTTATGGGGAGCTGTTTTATTTTACTGTTGCTGACTTAATTAGCAGATGGCACACATTTTTGTTTAAAGTGGCACATTTTTGGTGGCTTCACACTGTTTAAAGTTTGTGGTTTTTATTTTTTCAGGTGATGGGGTGGGTTCCAGTTTACCCTTCGGGGGTTTCTGGTTATTTACTTGACACATTTTTCGGCCGATGGATACTTTTTTTTTAGGCTGGCACCTTTTTAAACATTTATGTATATTAAGCATTTATTAGCATACATTCCATCCCTTAACCATGTTTTAATTTACTGTTTTCACCACTGTTAGGGTGTGTGCTAATTTATTTGAGACTTTCGGCCCTTTAATTACAGAGGGTGGGGGTCTGTCCTAGGAGCAGTTGAATGAAGTGAATTTTAAAGTATGGGGGCCAAATTATGAGGGGGTTACTGTTGGATTTTAAAGTATGGGGGCCAAATTATGAGGGGGTTATTGTTTCTTGGGGGAATCACTGTTAGTACCTTTTTTAATATCCCTGAGTACGGTTATCCAGCCAGTTATGCACCCACCTTATAGTAGCCCCATCTAATTTGTATTTGCCTAGTTTATCGATAAGAATATCATGCGAGACCGTATCAAATGCCTTACTAAAGTCTAGGTATACCACATCCCCAAGCAGCTAGTGGCTTATCTGCTGCTTCAACGTGTCTTGTCCTAACTTTGCCAGTGCACTAAAGTTGCCCAACAGGGTGAGAAGTGGTGAGGCAGATAGGTTGTTTTGCAATCCTCTAATATAGTTTTCTTACACACTGGTACATTTCAACAATAGATAAATAAGCCCAATGTATTAGAAACAGCTAGTACGACAACACAGAAACAACTAGGAGCTAAAGTTGGGGTGGGGTTGGGAAAGAGCTACGTGGTTTATATAGACTACAAACCACAGACTTTGATGGAGTGTCCAAACTGGTTTTTACAAAAGGTGCTAACGACTTCAAATTAATAACTCAAAGTAAAAAAAACCCAAATGTATAATCATACCCAGGGCTTGTCTATGCTATGGGGGACTATACCAGCATAGCTACATCACCCCGGCTATGCTGGCGTAACCTTGTAGCAGAGATGGAGCCTACACTGACGGAAGGGGTTTCTCTGTTGCTGTAGGAACACCATCTCTTGGAGCAACAGCAGCTACATTGATGGAAGCATTCTTCCATCAACCTAGCTGCGTCTACACTGGGGGTTAGATTAGCATAGCTACATCACTCTGGGATGAGGATTTTTCATACCCCTGAGAGAGACAGCTATGTCAACCTAAAATTTAAGCATAAACCATGCCCCATAAAGTGGCCAGCACAAAATAGTGGAATCTGCTCTATCATCAGTCCTTTGTCTTGCATTTTGACAATATAGGCTGCTTATTTGAGCAGTAAATGATTCTGCCATTTAGTTTTACAGAACATGGGGGGGCCAAAGAGACCTCTACTAGCTGACACGGTCTAGGGGATGAGTACCATGAGCCAAGCTAATGTACCGCTACTGGCTGCAGGCACATCTCTGTGGCCCCTGGGTGGGGGAAAGAGAGGGAGGTGGCTCTGTCCACTGCCCCCACCCCCAGCAGCATCCCCACAGCTCCCATTGGCCGGTTCCCATCCAATGGGAGCTGCGGGGGCGGAGCTTGTGGGCATGGGCAGCACACAGAGACACACTGTCCCTCTCCCCACCAGGGGTGCGCAGAGACGTGCCAGCTTGCAGGAGCAGCGTGGGGCTATGGCAGGCAAGCAGGCAGCCTGCCTGAGCCCTGCTGCACCGCTGGACAGGAACCACCTGTGGTAAGCACCTCCCGGCTGGAGCCTGCACCTCACACCTCCTCCTGTACCACAACCCCTTGCCCCAGGTCAGAATCCCCTCTTGTACCAAACTCCCTCCCAGAGCCCACACCCCTCATCCGCTCCTGTACCCCAACACTCTGCCCCAGCCTGGAGTCCCCTCCTGCACCCAAAATCCCTCCCAGAAAGAAACTAATATAACAGCTATTCTAAGGTAAGAAGTAGGCTATTTTGAATTAACTTAATTATATTCTACATGTTTTAAGACTGAAATGTAACCACAGAACGGCTTTATGTTAATTAAAAGGCAAATTTAGTATAGTGTTAATAGCCTCAATGCTATAATTGTAATAACTTTGTTTTAAATTAGGAAAAAGACTTGTATATGGGGGCCCCACAAAATCTAATAGCCCCAGGCCCACAGGAGAGTTAATCCGGCCCTGCCTGCGGTGTGTAAAAATATTCCCCCTTTTGATTATGTACAAATGAGCATTAGAGTAAAGACCTGCTTGGACTATAGTTTATATTTGAGAGATTTTAAAGGGAAAACTGTCGTCTTAATAATATAGCGTAAACGAAGTTTTTTATGTATGTTACTACTTATACACTGAAGCACAAGACTGGATTATCCTCATCTTTTTGGCTTGCATAGCTCTCCATATGAAGTAACATGAGCCACTTTAAAGAGAGGTTAAATATAAAGAATGCTTAATTTAAAGAACTGGGCAGGGGAGCAGACCCTGAGGCAGGCGTAAACGTTCTCAAACTATGGAATAGGAGAAAAAAAATCAAAATCAAAGCTGTAATGTGATTTTCTGTGCACGTGTTTGGGAGGGTTCTTGATTACAGGGGCAGTTTACATTACACTCGATATCAAACTTTAGACTCAGTACTATACTGAGCTCCTGTTGCAGCTCAGATAACGTGCTGTGACCTGTGCTTTCAAAAGTTAGAGTTTGGATAAAGAAACAATATTAGGCAAATCTCAGCACTATTTTAATATAATATACTGGAGTTTCTCCCTCTTTACCCCTTCACACTCAAAAAAGTAGCACATCTGTTCTGTCTCCACATGACTGGATTTTCAGTCAAAATCTCTTGATCAGGACTAAAACCCCTACGCTTGGCTTTTAGTACTACTTCAACATAAATAAAACTCACTTCACAGTGTAACTTTCCTAAGAAAAAGGAATATAACTTTCTCCGCGTACCAGGCCACTCGAGGAATCCTCCAAAAGCCTGTGTTAAGCCTTTCAGCCAAAGTGTCTTTTCAACCAGAAGTTCAAAATCTATGGCTGGCAAATTCTGGAGCAGGACAGAAGCAATTAATACCCAGGGGCTCAGAACCATGTTTTCTATCTGTAGAAGCTCCATTTTGTAGGCTACATCAGTGACAAAGTCCTGGATATCCTCAGATAGCCTTTGGGGAAGATGCCTGAAAGGAAAAGTCCAAATGACAATATATATTACAAGCAAGAAGCAGCTCTACATCCTAGGATATAATTTATATCCTAATCCCATTAGTCCTGTACTGTACCCATATATGTATGTTCTCTCACGTAGATACTCTTCTGCCCATTTTACCCACAGTATAGCACCTAACACATTTGGGCAATTATGCAAGTACACGACACCTAAATTATGAAGCAAGGCCTCCAGATATAAGCAAGAATTATGTTAACTGATTACAAAAAATAATTCAAAACCTCCCACTTTATTGAAAAGATTCCAAAAATACTATACAATGTGAAAATATATTGCTAATGCAGATTATTTGTTTGCATTATAGCAAAGAAATATCACACCTGCCAGGATAAAGCAGCTCAGAAGGAGGGGACCTTTCTGGACTCTATGTCCAGCTTAGGGAGAATGGTTGTTTTTGTGGATTTATGCAATATAAACAGATATTTGCAACTCCATGGGAAAAGGTAAATTTTGCAGCTATTAACGTGGTTACATACTTGAATTATGTATGGGGCTTTGATTTTGGGTATTAAACAACGGTAAACTCTTCACTCTCTCCAGAATGCTCTATTGCATAAACACTCTCTCACACACTTAACTCCTTAACTACATTACACTCCCATCACACCATCTCTTTTAGACACTCTAAATGATTGGAAGCCAAAGTTGGTTTGTAAAGAGAATGTAGTAAATTTCCAGAGTCGGCCTGAGGTTCTTTCTGCCCCATGCAAAGTAGAAAAATCTTTCCTCCTTACAGCTGTAGTGTCTGCTTTCCCTGTGTGTGGTAGAGAGAGACATGGATGAATATGAGCTGGAGGAAGCAGAGTCCAGACAAGACAGAGGTGATGATAGCATGCAGGGGGAAAAGCATCTAGATGGTCAGAATAGCAACTGTATTCCCTACTATTGTGGGGATTCATCCATTCTTTGCCCAAGAGGTGCTTTTAAATATCCAATTTCACATGGATTTTTAGGAGAAGTGGGCAGCTAAACACTGAAATCCAGGGTGGATGAGAATTGATTTTAATTTTTTTTAATTGGATTTTTTTTAAATTTAAGTAAGTTTCTTTTCAAAAATAATTTATTTAATATTAAAATTATTAATGCCTAAATTTATTATAATCTCTTAAAACACTGAAACAGAAAATGGATATGCTGAATCCATGAGCCTCATCAAAACGTTTGAGTTAAAGTCTGCTTTTCCGATATAAAGAGAATCAGGGCGGGAAAAAAATCTAACTTTTGAAGTCAAGCGTTATAAATAGGTCATGTACTATATTAAAGGCTTGATCCTGTGGGGGATGCAGGGGCTGTACTTCTGAGTGCAAGAGACTGGCAAAGTGATCACCGGCATTGTGACCCAGGGCCTCTGATTCCAGGAGGCACCATCACATATCTCGACAGGATCATCCATTGAGCTCACCTGGGTGGTCTCATATTTCTTGTTTTATAGCTTCTCTCTACCTGAGCTCTGATTGGCTCAGTTCTCAATTTAAAGACAGTCACATCACTGAACTGGGAGAAGTCACTAGCTAACTACCCGGAACCAGAGTTTATCGCAGTGCTAAACCAGCAATTGACAGCAGTAGCTGCTTCCACAGGCACAGAAAGAATATTTTCTTCATTTGCGCTAATTCATTCAAAGTTGAGAAAAATCGATTGGCAGTTCAAAAAGCAGGAAAACTTGTCTCTCTCTTCCTGTCTATGAATAAAAATTAAGATGAAGGGGATGAGATCTACTAGTTTTAAAAGACTGGAGGACAGTGTAAGTAACTTAGGACACTGTCTAATTTTCAAGCAACTTAGGCAAGTAGGAACTTAAGCTCCAGTCACTTCCACTTAGGCATATTTGAAAGTTTTCCCAGGCTGACCTGAAATAATTAGTTTAATTCACAGACCACAGTTAATCTTTCTGTTTAATAAATCATTTAGTTTTACATGTGCTATATGTTTTGATAAGAAGTTTATGTACCCAAAATCTTACATACTAAAAATAGACAATTAAGTATCTGAAAATATTAAGCCATATAAAATTGTATATAATTATAGTGTATAGTAGCAAAAAGATGTTCCAAACCTAACCTAAACACTCTATTTAGTTGTAAATCAACATGTTTTAATGGTTATATCAACCAATGAAAATGCACGTTTAAAAAAAAAAGTCACTGAAGTATAAATGGAAAAGTTGATTAACATCAATGGATTTAAATCAAGGCTCTCCACTTAGTGATTTAAATCAATCCACCGTGCTTACATCTGCATCCAGAAATGCAGTTGTGATTCTCTCTCCAGTGCAGAATTTTCCACACTTACAAATGCCACTGGGACCTCTAGTTTAGAATATTGCAACATGCTTTATGTGGGGCTCTCCTTGAAGGCCACTTGGAAGATACAGTTGATGCAGATTGCCGCTGCCAGTCTATTTGGAGGTGCCAGACACAAGGAACACAGTACCCCAGTTCAAAGACTGCACTGGATTCCTAATTGCTCTAGGATACAGTATTGATCTCACTCTATAAACAGGAATCCCTACATACCATAGTGCTCTGGTACAAGGGCATATAGGGAGGGTTGAACCTGCTGCCACTCCAATTCCTTCTCAGCCACGGAAGTCAAACATGAGACTCTGAGGTAGAAGGGAAGGAGAGTGGGGAGTGGAGCACCCAAAGAGAGACCCACATCTCAAAGATCTCCAGTTACTGTCCAAGGTAAGTAACCTCTCCTCCTTCCTAAGCAGTAGCAGCACAGAGGAGGGTGCTGAGAAGGTGGATTCAGTACAAATCACAGAACAGCATCATCAAAAGCTGCGTCAGCTCTGGAAGCAGTCACAAGAGTGTAGTGTTGGGAGAATGTGTGTACTGAAGCTCAGGTGACTGCCCTGCAGATGGCTTGGATAGATGTGTTTCTCAGCAGGGCTACAGAGATAAATTGAGCCCTGGTGGAGCGAGCTACAACTCTTGGAGGGCGGCTTTGTCACAGGTTAAGATGCATCCTGCAGCCCCTTTGGATAGTGTTTGAATGCAAATTTCCTGTCCTTTCACACATTCTACAATTGAGATAAAAAAAACTGAGTAATGCCCTAAAAGGACCTAATCCTGTCTAGGAAAAAGGCAAGAGTTCTTCTTATATCCAGTGTATGAAGGCTCATTTCTTCTCTTGAAGAGTGAGGCTTGGGATAAACACACCAGTAGGTGAATCTCCTGGCTGATGTGGAATTCTGAGGAAACCTTAGGGAGGACGAGGGTGTGGACATAGTGTTACCTTGTCACAGAAGAACACCATGTGCGGCAGGTCAGCCATCAAGACTCCATACACCCCTGCCCTCCTGGCTGAGAAATGAGGTTTTATGAGACAGATGGAGGAGGGAACAGTTCACCTGACAGGTTCAAAAAGGGGGTTTCCTCAGTACACTGAGGACTAAGTTAACATCCCAGGACATCCCAGGATGGAGTTGGTTCTTTAACTGGAGGGAAGAGGTTGAAGATACCTTTGAAAAGCCTCATCATAGCTGGGTGGGTGAAGACTGAAAACCCGTCAATGGGAGAGGGGGAGTCAGAGGATAAGCATATAGCAGTACGCAAGGCCAAGAAATGAATAGGGAATCTCCCATTGAGTTGCGGCTGTACCCTCTTCTTGAACAGAATCAGCTGCACTTTGCATTGGATTGAGTTGCAAAGAGAACTATCTGTGGATGGCCCCAGGTAAGACATATCTTCGAATACCTCATTGTTCAACTCCCACTTGTGATCGATGCTGAAGTGTCTGTTAGAGACTCTGCCACTGTGGTCTGTAGCACTGGTAAATAAACCGCTGAGATCTGTATGCGGTGCAATATGCACCACTTCCATAGTTTTATGGATTCAGTGGATAATTATCAGGGTCTTGCTCCCGTCGATTGATAATACATTGCTGCTCTGTTGCCCAGAATTATTCTAATTGAGTGGCCCCTGATGTGTGGAAACAACTGCTAGCAAATGCAACAAACCGCTCTGAGCTCTAGTACATTGATATGAAGGATAACCTCCTGAGGGGTCCACTTGGCATGATTTATGAAGTTTTGAAAGTGTGTGCCCCATGCTGTCAGGGAAGTGTCTGTGGTGATGATCCTTGAAGGAGTGGACTGTCAGAAGTGAACTCCTATGCACGCTTTCCACCAGTTTAGAGAATTGAGGTATGGGCATCTGCTTGTATAGGTTGTGTCTGTTGGGTGTGTAAATGGTTGAGCACCAGAACTGAAGACACCTGGAGTGCAGTCTTGCTAAGGATGTTACAAATGTACTAGCTGCCATATGGCTCAGAACTCAAGGACAAGTTCTTGCTGTGGTTTGTGGGCTCTGTTGTACTGTTCAGATGAGGCTGGATATAGTGTTGAATCTGCTCCTCGGCAGGTAAGCTCTGGCAGTACAGGAGTCTGTAGTGGTCCTGACTGAGTCTATTCATTGAGTGGATGAGAGAGTAGCCTTTTCCGCATTGAGGGGAAGGCCCAATCAGTGGAACAGAGATTGTGTCCTACTGGTTGCTGTCTGAGCTTTGAGGAATAATGATCTTTCAGGAGCCAATCATGCAGGTAGAGAAAAATGATTACTCCTATCTGACAAAGATGAGCTGTGGGGGCAGATAAGACTTTGGTACATACTCCTGGAACGGTGAAAAAGCTGAAATGTAGGATGTGATACCGACAGTGGTCTCTGCCCACCACAAAGCATAGGATATGTCTCGGTGAAGGATACATGGCTAAATGGAAATAAGCATCCTGGTGGTCAAGGGAGACAAACCAATCCCACAGGCCCACAGAAGGAATGATCACTGCTAGGGTCACCATTCTGTAATGCTGCGTGTGGACAAAGGTGATGAGTGTACTGACATCCAGAATTGATCTCCACCCCATTTTTCTTTGGGACCAGAAATCACATTGAATCCTTTCCCAACAAAGTCCGGTGGGACAGGTTTGATCGGCCCCAGTGTTCGGGGGATTGTACCTCCTGCCTCAGAAGACTCTTATGAGAGGAGTCCATGAAGAAGGGGAGGGAGGAGGCAAGGGAGCAAAAAAGTTGAACTGGATGGAGTACCTGTAGATACAACTTCCAAGATCCATCTGTCCGAGATGACGAGCTCCCAGGAAGACAGAAAATGACAGAGATGGTCCCCCATCAGAGTGAAGAGGAGATATGAGCAATGTAGAATGTGGAGCAGGAGCAAGATGATGACCCTCAACCAGTAGGTCAAGATGGTCATTTTGAGGATGTCACTGACTGGGAGGTCACAGAAGATGACGCTTTCCTAGTGAATGGGGGACCCAGTTGTTCTTGTGAGTTGGTAATGTAGCTGATGACAGCATTGAGTCATCTGTGATCTACTTTACTTTCCCTTTGCTGTAGGTGTACAGATGGCAAGAGGTCCTAGCATTGCCCAGGAGTCCTTAAAAGAGTGAAGGGAGCCATCTGTGGTATCACTGAATCACTTGTGTCCCTCAAAGGGAACGTCCTTGATAGTGTTTTATACCTCTCGAAGCAGATCAGAGGACTGCAGCCAAGAAGCTTGGTGCATGAACTGGCGTAGCCATGGATCAAGCAGCTGTGTTGGCAGCATTAAGTGAGGCCTGGGGAGATACCTTGGAAATTGTCTGGCCTTGTTATGAGGGCTTGAAATTGTTCCCTCTGATCCTGTGGCACATATTCAATAAAAGATGAGCATTTGAAATAGTTTGTAAAAATTGGACTTCACCTTCAGGGCTTGGTAATTGCCTACTCTGAACTGCAGCATGGCAGAAGAGTAGCTTTTTTGTCCCAAAAGATCAAGTCTTTTTAGTTTTTTATTGGAAGGCATAGAACGGAACTGGTGTTTTCTGTTCTACTCATTGACGGGTGCAGGATGGGAGAAGAGACATGCCCATCCTTTGAGTGCTATGCAGTATTTTTTATCTGCCCATTTACATGTAGATAGTATAACAGCTGGGATTTGCCACACAAAACATGCAGGTGCCAGAAGAGTATCATCAATGGGTAAGGCAATTTTGCCGAGGAGGTGTGTAAAGAATGTCTAGCAAGGAGTGTTGGGGCTCCTATACCTCCTCCAACAGAATGTGCAGGGTCTCAGCTGTAAATTTCATAAAGTCCTGAAATCGTCAGCATAAGACAGTGGGAGGCATGACAGCCTTGTCTGGTGAGGAGAAGGATTTGGCGATGCTCCTTCTTCTGCAGTTGGCTCTTGCTCCCCTGTAAGATCCTGCTGTGTGGAAGGACCCAAGGATGGCAGTAGTTTTTCTTGACATGCTCTCTTATGAGATGGGGCCGTGTATAAACTGGTCACCATAAAGGGCCTAACAGTTCCAATAAGCCCACTGTGGTGTAGCACAAAGGAAGGGAGCAGGACCCAATGGTTGTCCTTGCCAGAGTTGTTGGGTGCATCCCCTATTAGGACTTTCATCAAGGTGTACCTCAAGTGAGGGAGGTTGAAAAGGAGAACCTTGTATAGACACTTCTGAATCAGATGAAGTGTCATCTTCTGTGTTAAGTGGAGGGGAAAATGGCTTTGATACTGGTGGTCAAGCCAGTATCAGGGCCTGGAAGGGATTCTGTAATTGCTTTGATACTGGAGCTTGAGAAGAGTGCTGAGTTAGTATCGACTGGAAGTGTGTCTGTGTACCCTCAAATAATTTTTGAGGGACAAGAGGCCCTGGCAGTATCAGAGGGTGAGACACAATTAAAGAGGGTAACATAGGGTAAGTAGGCTCTGGAAGGTGAGACAATACCGGTGTGAAGTGTCTCTTGGTACCCCTCAGCAATGGTGATTCAGGCTCCTCCAAAATCTGAGGGTTTTCCTGGGTTAAAAAACTGGACAGTACTGGGGGCTCCAGTTAAGAAACATTTGGAGCCAGAATGTGCGGTGGTACTGCAGATGCTACCAAAATATGATCGGGGCATCCTTCACCTCTGGTTGCTGGAAGCAGTACTGATGACAATTTCAACTTTGGTTCTGGAGTCCTTGTGTCTTGGAGAGACAGAGTCTGGTGCCAATGCAGGTACAGTTTCTCAATATGCAGCATGATATTCTTAGCTGGTGCTATCTCAGTACTGGAGGGGATGGGAGCCTCAGCTGTACCTGTAATGGGATGCAAGGTCTCCTGAGACCCAGCCTGAGGGGGTGACTCTTCTTCTCCCTCATACAAGGGCCTATATGCCTAGGCACAAGGATGTCTAGGGCGCAGGTGCAGACCCATGGACACTGCTGACAAAAGTCTCCAATCCAAGTGCATGGGCGTGAACATATCCTGATGTGAGGCCCTCTGAGGGATGCTACTTGAAGAAGCGACAAAGAGTCTTGCGGCACCTTATAGACTAACAGACGTATTGGAGCATATGCTTTCATGGGTGAATACCCACTTCGTCAGACGCATGTCATATTCACCCACGAAAGCTTATGCTCCAATACGTCTGTTAGTCTATAAGGTGCCACAGGAGACTCTGTCGCTTTTTACCGATCCAGACTAACAAGGCTATCCCTCAGATTCTTGAAGAAGAATTACCATCTTCCAGGATTTTTCCTAATGAGCATGATTGTGAGGTTAGCAATTTGGTTTTTGTCACATGTTGAGGATCAAAATACTGTTAAAATTTGCATACCAACAGTCTTTGGAAGCAAGGACATGAAAGGTTAATAATATGATTGCCTGCAATACTATACACAAACATTTTCTAAATCAAAGAAAAATGAAGTAGGAAAACACAACACTATATCAAGTATTCCACTTTTCTGTTATATTAGTGCAGCATGTGCAACATTCATAAAAATACAGTTGGGAATATTTTGTTAAATCTTAATGCCATTAAAACAATAGCTTCATAAAGACACTAAATGCTTGGGGCTATAACATCTGTTATCCTCAAACAAAAGCCATGAAAATCTTAAATTCCAGATATCAAATTGGGAAACCATTCATCTTGTCAGAAAATTACCACTTCTTGACACAAGGACACACATTGTCTGCAATGATGAAGAAGGCAATGGGAGGGGCCGGGGAGGGGAAGTTTTGAAATGGTGAAACAACTGAGATACTTCAGTTACTGACAGCTCTTAATGGTAGAGTCTAGCATGGCACATACATCACCATAATCTTGAATAGGGTACTCAACAACATTCACAAAACAAGCAACAAATAATGAGCTTCTTCAGAAATACCTGATCATTTGAGTCACACCATCTCCTGACTTTTACAGAAACATGGCTGAGCTGCCAGAATAATCAGATCAAGTAGAGGGGAGGAGAAAGAAAGAACCTGACCTGCTCAGAGCATGGAGATGAAAAGAAAAATGCTACTCTCCAGCCTTAGCTATTTTACATGAGTCAAAAAACAAACAAATGATAGATTTGATCACAAACTGTTGGGAGATCAGATGTTCTGGTACCTTGGGACCAAGCGATAAGGACACCGATCGATTCTCCCAGAGGCCAATGTTCTGAGCGACACAGGCTGCCCAAAATACACATGTATGCTTCCAAAATTGTCGCTGAGGATTTTTCTGGCTTTCAACAACCCCTGAAGTGTGAAGAGGGGAAAAATGTGAGTTGATATTATAGGGATATACAGACAGGCAAATACACTGTATTATTATTGAATATATTTACATACAGATGTAGACTCTTTTGGCTTAGGGACTCCTAAAAGTTCATATGCATAGAGGGATTCTTCTAATATCCTCTCATAGCTGATGCTGATTGGAACAAGGTAGGTGTCAAAAACCTCTCGTTTAAAAAATGGCTCCATCACAATACTGAGAAGACCTGTAAATAGGTGGGTGAGAGGGGGGAAAAAAAAAACAAAAAAAACAACAACAACATTCTGAGTCTTCTGGAAAGGAAATTAAGCCAAATTGCAATTGAAAGGAGGCATCTGGTTGTGTACTAATAGACAAAAACTATGTTATAAGATACACATTGTGCTCACACTATGCAGATGCAAGCATAAGCCAAAGTTGCTGTCTGTACTTTAAAACAATGCAAATGAAAAGTTACATTTGATCAAATACCTGTGCTGTATTTACACAGCAATACTACTGCTTTGCATTCACATAGCATATTCCATCCAGCGACCTCTCAGCACTTCTACAAACGTAAGTTAAATTTCACAACACTTCTGTGATGATAAATAATTGTTGTTACACCCATTGCAGATGGGAAGCAGGGAGAGGTTAAGTGATTTGCCTCAGGCCACACAGGGAGGCAGTGAGAGCCAGGAATCTTGTTCGTTTCTAGTATTTGTATTGCTGTTACATCTAGCAGCCCCAGTCACAGACCAGGAGCCCCTTGTGCCAGGATGTGTACAACACAACACTAACCTGTAGAGTAGGCTGGTCTGGAGGCCTACAGGAAGATTCCATACAGCTCCTGAATTTGTCCACTCCACAACAGACCTGCTCTACAAAATGGTGTCCTCTGTGCAGTGTGACCTCACACACACCTGATGTGTGATGTTCTGCTGTTTGAAGCACACCCTATTGCTTCTGTATGTGGCCCGCAGAGGTGCCGCACAACTACACATGGTCACTGAAGATGTTGGACCACCTTGCTCCTCTCCCATGTTCTATTGTTTTGGTTCTCCTCTCCCCGCACATAAAGACAATAAGAACATAAGAACGGCCGTACCAAGTCAGACCAAAGGTCCATCTAGCCCAGTATCCTGTCTACTGACAGTGGCCAATGCCACGTGTCCCAGAGGGAGTGAACCTAACAGGCAATGATCAAGTGATCTCTCTCCTGCCATCCATCTCCATCCTCTGACAAACAGAGGCTAGGGACACCATTCCTTACCCATCCTGGCTAATAGCCATTAATGGACTTAGAACTGGATAAATCCATGGTGGTTCTTTTAAACGCTGTTATAGCCCTAGCCTTCACAACCTCCTCAGGTAAGGAGTTCCACAAGTTGACTGTGCACTGTGTGAAGAACTTCCTTGTATTTGTTTTAAACATGCTGCCTATTAATTTCATTTGGTGACCCCTAGTTCTTGTATTATGGGAATAAGTAAACAACAACTTTTCCTTATCCACTTTCTCCACATCACTTATGATTTTATATACCTCTATCATATCCCCCCTTAGTCTCCTCTTTTCCAAGCTGAAGAGTCCTAGCCTCTTTAATCTCTCCTCATATGGGACCCGTTCCAAACCCCTAATAATTTTAGTTGCCCTTTTCTGAACCTTTTCTAGTGCCAGTATATCTTTTTTGAGATGAGGATACCACATCTGTACGCAGTATTCGAGATGAGGGCATACCATCGATTTATATAAGGGCAATAATATATTCTCAGTCTTATTCTCTATCCCCTTTTTAATGATCCCTAACATCCTGTTTGCTTTTTTGACCACCTCTGCACACTGCGCGGACATCTTCAGAGAACTATCCACAATGACTCCAAGATCTTTTTCCTGACTTGTAGCTAAATTAGCCCCCCATCATATTGTACGTATAGTTGGGGTTATTTTTTCCAATGTGCATTACTTTACATTTATCCACATTGTTGCCCAATCACTTCGTTTTGTGAGATCTTTTTGAAGTTCGTCACAGTCTGCTTTAGTCTTAACTATCTTGAGCAGTTTAGTATCATCTGCAAACTTTGCCACCTCACTGTTTACCCCTTTCTCCAGATTATTTATAAATAAATTGAATAGGATTGGTCTGAGGACTGACCCTTGGGGAATACCACTAGTTACCCCTCTCCATTCTGAGAATTTACCATTAATTCCTACCCTTTGTTCCCTGTCTTTTAACCAGTTCTCAGTCCATGAAAGGACCTTCCCTTTTATCCCATGACAGCTTAATTTACATAAGAGCCTTTGGTGAGGGACCTTGTCAAAGGCTTTCTGGAAATCTAAGTACACTATGTCCACTGGATCCCCCTTGTCCACATGTTTGTTGACCCCCTTCAAAGAAATCTAATACATTAGTAAGACACAATTTCCCTTTACAGAAACCATGTTAACTATTGCTCAACAGTTTGTTTTTCTAGGTGTCTGACAATTTTATTCTTAACTATTGTTTTGACTAATTTGCCCGGTACCGACGTTAGACTTACCGGTCTGTAATTGCCGGGATCTCCTCCAGAGCCCTTTTTAAAATATTGGTGTTACATTAGCTAACTTCCAGTCATTGGGTACAGAAGCGGATTTAAAGGACAGGTTACAAACCTTAGTTAATGGTTCTGCAACTTCATACTTGAATTCTTTCAGAACTCTTGGGTGAATGCCATCTGGTCCCGATGACTTGTTAATGTTAAGTTTATCAACTAATTCCAAAACCTCCTCTAGTGACACTTCAATCTGTGACAGTTCCTCAGATTTGTCACCTACAAAAGCCGGCTCAGGTTTGGGAATCTCCCTAACATCCTCAGCCGTGAAGACTGAAGCAAAGAATCGATTTAGTTTCTCTGCAATGACTATCGTCTTTAAGCGCTCCTTTTGTATCTCGATCATCAAGGGGCCCCACTGGTTGTTTAGCAGGCTTCCTGCTTCTGATGTACTTAAAAAATATTTTGTTATTACTTTTGGAGCTTTTGGCTAGCCGTTCTTCAAACTCCTCTTTGGCTTTTCTTATTACATTCTTGCACTTAATTTGGCAGTGTTTATGCTCCTTTCTATTTGCCTCACTAGGATCTGACTTCCACTTTTTAAAGGAAGTCTTTTATCTTTATGCTTCTTTTACATGGTTGTTAAGCCACGGTGGCTCTTTTTTAGTTCTTCTACTGTGTTTCTTAATTTGGGGTATACATTGAAGTTGGGCCTCTATTATGGTGTCTTTAAAAAGCGCCCATGCAGCTTGCAGGGATTTCACTTTAGTCACTGTACTTTTTAACTTCTGTTTAACTAGCCCCCTCAGTTTTGCATAGTTCCCCCTTTTGAAATTAAATGCCACAGTGTTGGGCTGTTGAGATGTTCTTCCCACCACAGGGATGTTGAATGCTTTTGTATTATGGTCACTATTTCCAAGCGGTCCTGTTATAGTTACCTCTTGGACCAGCTCCTGCGCTCCACTCAGGACTAAATCTAGAGTTGCCTCTCCCATTGTGGGTTCCCATATTAGCTGCTCCATGAAGCAGTCATTTAAAGTATCGAGAAATGTTATCTATGCATTTCGTCCTGAAGTGAAATGTTCCCAGTCAATAAGGTACTCTAGTGAAAATCCCCAAATTCAATAAAGATTTTAACTTTTTCAACCAACGTACCAAACTTTGGAGTCAAAGTCTTCGCTGTGCGGCTTCTGGTTCCCTCGAGAAAAAATTCAATTGGGGCATAGCCATTCTTCAAAACAAAACAAAAAAATAAGTTGGGGGGAGGGGTGAGAGAATCAATATGATAATGTTTCATCTTCTCTCTCCACATAGTAAAAAGGCTTATTTTAAGCTGGGAGCCACGCAAGTCTAATATCAAGCATCACTAAACCTACATTCATCCATCACCTCCAGTACAGCATATAGTTAAATTAACCAAATAAAGTTTTTCGCTTTAATGTATCTTTCAGAGAATGCATGTACCAGTAAGGTCAACTAATGCTTTAAAATGTACTTTTAAAAAAATTGTTCAGTAATTTATTTACCCGTAACATTGTTTTTACATATTCAGCAAAAACTGCCCAATAGAGTCTGTTCCCACCGAATGTACGTCGTATAAAAAAGGCACCTGACCTTCGTAGCAGCTCACCAACTATTTTCATTCCTAGGAAATCTGTGGGGAAAAAAACAAACACAAAACTCATTGATTGACTGTGCCACCTAATATTAATCTGTTTCCCTAAAGCTCTGACCTCCGCTATTGCCATAAAGGACTAATCCTTTGGGGATTTATTGAAAATATCTTCTATTAGCTTTCGAGCACCACACACACACACACACACACAAAATCTACAAACAGTGGGTCAAGTTTTTGGATTCTGCATTTATATGTGCAAAGGGGCACTTACAGTCTCAATGATCTCTTCTGACATTTAGATGATCAGACTTGAAAATCTGGTCATTGTTATACTGACTCAAAGTCCATAGTAGTTTCAGGCTTGGTCTATGCTACCAATTTATCTCAGTGTAACTACATCGCTCAGGGGTGTGGATTTTCCACACTCTTGAGCAACACAGTTATACTGACTGAACTCCCACACAGCACTATGTTGACAGGAAGGCTCCTGCTGTTGACATAGCTACTGCCTTTGCGGAGGTGGCATACTTATGCCGATAGGAAGAGCTTCTCCCTTCGGTGTAGGTAGTGTCTTCATTAAGCACTACAGTGCTGTAAATGCAGACAAACCCTCAGTAATCCTGAGAGAGCGCAACACGTCCATTTAAATATATTCGAATAGATCCATAGCTGATGTCAGTTGGCCTAGCTCTATTCAAGTCAATGAAACCAGGCCCATTTACAACAGTTGCTGGCTCATCAACTTTATGAAGAAGGGAAAATAGGAACTCGAAAGTACAGCTGTTATGTGTTTCCTAATCTTGAGGAATCAGGATTACCCCTTTCTGGGTTTTGGCAAGTTAGTTAGAACACTTGAAATATAACAATGAATTGTTTGGGGAGCCACATAATGCAGTTTGAAAAAAAAGTTTAACCTGTTAGATTCTAGGATCTTCCTCTGACGCACTATATTTGGGAACCTTTTAAGGTTGCACAGTGAATGTCAAAGTCAGTAAATACAAAAGTTACAGTTCCAACAGCAACATGAACTTGGTTGCCGTGAATATCTTGTATAACTTTATAGTACAGTACAGAGTAAACTATGAGAAAACACATATTAAGCTACACATCTCACTAGAAAGAGAGGAATAGAACATATACACGTGCAATACAGTCAGCTCAAAATTTCAACCTTAATTTCTGGTGACTAATCTTAACATATTAAAAATACATTTGGGATTTAATGTCTTAGGTTTAATAAAGAACAAAATCTGTAATCACCATTAGTGCTTAACACACCTTAAAACTTTAGTGTGTTGTAAGGCACAGTAAGTTCTTAAAACAGCTGAGGATCTAGCGTATATTGCAGTGCCATAAGTGATTTAGGGTGCATTCATTTTGGTCTAACTCTGCTCCCATTAACTTCAATGGGAGGAAAGTTAAGCTAATACAGAATTTTGAAAACTTTGTAAGACAGTACCACACCTATCATACAATGATAGGTGTATACCTAATATATAAAGTAATTGCCACATCTACAGCACCTTGCATGTGAAGAGCACAAAGTTAAGTCCCTAAGACTGATTGGTACCTACTGACATACTGAAAAGTGCATAATAAGGTCTCAGCTAAAGCTTGTTCAAAGTTCTCTCGTGGAATATTTTTCTGCTGGAAAATGCTAATTCGTCAAAAGCAAAACGTTCTGTGAGAATGTGTTGATTTTGACAAGTCTTAACAGAAATCAGAACAGGTTTCCAATTAAACCTTACGTGGTTCCCTGCCAGCTCGCCTGCCCCCCCCCCCCCCCCCCACCTTCAACTCCCAAGCAGCCTGCCTGGTGGGCTACAGGGAGCCCAACCTTCCAGTTCTCCACAGTTTGCTTGTTGCAGAGCCATGGCTTCCAGGACTTCCAGGCTCCTGCCTCCTCCTCCACAGCTTGCCTGCTCTCAGGGCTTCCCAGACTCCCAGCAACCCACCTAGAGAGCTACTCGGGCCTCTCATGGCCTAAGCTCCCTGGCTCCCCTGCAGCTTGCCTGGCGGGCAGCTTGGCATTTCATTTGTACAAAAATTTTCAAGATTTTGGATTTTCATCACAATTAGAGATTAAATTTTTTCCAAAACCTCACTTTTCTCAGGAGCAGTCAGCACCTTGCACCAGGTGCAAGGCACTTTACAAGATGAGATGCTTACAGGGGCACTTAAAAAAAAAAGCCGCACACAGCACATCTAACTGCAAATAGATATATGAAAATGTTCTACTGCACATATGCAGCTGCCAGTATTCAATCATGCCTAATCATCCTCCTCCAAACCAATTTTCCCCCCAAGTTGGTCAAGTAGGTACTCTTCAGTAAGTAATATTCACATACCAAGTTTTAAAATCCAGCCATTCAATTATCTGCATGTATGGGGAAAAAACATGGCAACTTTTTAAAGTGACAAATATTTCCCCCCACTATTACTGAGAAGTTAGTGGGGTTTTGCTCAAAAGTGCTATAAAAAAAAAATCACCATTTGGGCAGATACATTCTGAAAAGCTTCATTTGGGCAGATGTGTTAACCATATGAAAATGGGGGGTTATTACAGAAAGTGTTTCAACCTTAATGGTGGTAGCTAGTACCAGGCACCTGCTATAATAATATCTCTGCATCTTGAAAATGGATTGTTAAAAGAAATACTTGCCCATTCCTGCAGCAATGACAGGCAGAGCCAAGTCATATGTGTAAAACAAATAAGATAGCATCAGAAAATCTATATAGCTTCGGTGACTGGGCAGCAGGACAACTGGATGCTCCTGAATGGCCTGTTGTAACTAAGAACAAACACAAACAATATTTATGGGAACCCCTTTCATGGAAGCCATCACGGCAAATACCAACAAGATCTCAGACTAGAATGGTTTTTGTTTTTAAGTTTACATTATAGTGAATTTCATTAGAGGGTGGCCCTGGTGTTTATCAGTAGTCTAATTCTTTCAGTTTTTGCTGACAGACAACTTGGAGCTACAGTAACACTAGCACTGGACCCCATATCAATGTAGAGTTTCTGAAAACTCCCCTTTAATCATAAATCTAGTAGGATCCCTGGATAGTGGGAGATGAGTCATGGAGGACTGCTGACATTTCACATGTGTTCTGATTGCCTTAATGAGTCACTACATTTCAGTATTTTATTTTTGGGGCATTCTTACAACATATGGAGAAACATGACCTTTACTTTCTATTCCTTCCAACACCTCTCTGAAGTGCTTTAATATATTTTGGATATTTACTGGTTAGATATAATTGATATCGATTATAGTGAAATTATTTGAAATACATATTGATGAGCTAGCTTCTTATTCTCTCAGGCATACCATATACCCATCAGCATGGTGTAACTCCAACCAGGTTCCCATGTTTCTATTATTCACAAATCCCATTCTTCAGTGCTTATGACCATATCCCACTTTATCATGGGTCCAAACTTTACTTCTAGAACCTGTCTTTATTAGTGCCTACTACTAAAAGTAAATTAAACAAAAAATGGGCTTATGCCTTTTAAAAACAAAACTTCTTTCATAAAGTTTCCCCATCCCCCAAACACCCTAGAGAAGTTACTCTTATGCTATTTTATTTTAATTTAATTTAATTAGGAATTCAGGCCCTGTTCAGTAAGACTCTATACTGACCCGAGAACTAATAAAATGGTAACATCACAAGAGTGAAAACTGAACAACTGAGAGCAGGAAAATATTTAGACAGACGGTGTCTTTGTTTTGTTAACTATTTAACGTCAAAGACTAATTAATATTCTGGAGAACGGAAATCTTCAATAAAGATTACTCCCACCATTTCAATAAATGCAAAAGCTCACACACAGCTTCTGAGCCTGCCAACAAGTCCTTGGTGGAGGGCATGGGGGAGGGTAAGGAAAGATCAGACTTGACATTCTTGATATTTCCCAGAGAAACAACAAGAAAAAACCCTGTTAGGCCTTTCTTTATACACAATCAAGAGTTCAAGCACAATTTAAAAAAAAAAAAAAAAATCTTTGTAGGTCATCTTTAGGAGTTATTGTTTTCTCTGTTTCAAAATTTATTCCAGTCACAAGCCTATCTAGTTGCTCTGCATAATGGGATAAAATGCATTAATTATTTAAATCTGTGATACTTGTGTACTGAAATTACTAGTTTAGAGTCTCCTTTGAATTCTTCATTCACATCTAGGTTTCTCCCTTTTTAATTGTTGAAAAGGATAATCCTAGTTAACACAGGCCTTGCCACTTTTATTCTTTACATCTTTTGGAGTCTATGCCTGAGTGAGTAGTATAACCACCAGTTATGTCAGCCTTTATACCAATACTTACTTTCTGAATTCCTTCTTCATTCACACAAACCTTCTGGAAAAGGCGTTTAAATATTTTGCTCAAACTAAAAGCAAAAAATCGAATAGCTCCTATGTGTAAATTGTGACCCATCTCATCCAGGATTTCAATGGCTTCTTCTTGTATAATATCAGTGGACTCACCCATCTCTTTTGATAGCTAAATAAAAAGCAACAATAAGATCAAAAGTCATTTCCCATAATTTTTTTTTAGAAAAACTGTTCCACAAACTATACCTATTATTCTGTCAAACTAAGAGAAAGGTATTAAAGTCAATGCAATGCAATACATTCTAAATGTCTCAAACATTATTTTAGGGAAATATGGGTTCTGCTTTATATGACAGGCATAAACCTAATGTTACTGGTTCTGTTTTATTTCAACAACAAAAAAAGTAAAGCCTGAACTCCTCTGAAACACAGTAATTTAAGTGATCATCTTCTGAAACATAAGTTTCATACAAAGGCTGTATTGATATTTATAATAAGCCATTAGGATGCATTGGCATATATACGTTGTACTAGATTTGTATCTTTTTTAGGAAGCTTACATTTTAGAAGAGGATTTATTAAATTGCCTTTCTGACAAATGAATGCTTTGGTCTTCTTTCACTGATTAATAAAGTTAATTTTAAAAAGCCAGTATTCTTATTAGATACATTTGTAGAAAAATTTTAAAATGCTTTTGGAGTAAGTTTTTAGAGTTACCCGAGGGATATCAACTCCATTACTCATGCACCTCTTTGTAATGTATCCTTTTGGCAATGGCTGGCTGAAATGCATACAAAGTACCATCACTAGAAATGTTGCATATTGATGTTCAGTTTTAATTGTTGCAAATCTTTCATTTGGGAGATTGTTACTAAGGAATTAGAGAGTGGAAATCTCCTTATTCAATATATTGACTCAAAAAACATTTAACCTAAAAGATACTCTTTATGAGTAAACAACAACTAAATAAGGAACATGCATGTTATAAAAGCATGGAGGATGCAGTGAACATCAGTGAATAAACCATGTCTCAACTTAGAGAGGTGTACACCTTATTAGTTATGTTTTCACTTCTATAACAGTCAAGAAATTTCTCTTCTCCCACCATCCTCCATCCCAATCAAGTGGCCATTTCACTGTCAAATTGATGCATTCAAACTTCCTTCTCTACATAATTTATTTCATCCTGAATAGTTTCAAGTCTAGCAAGTCTGATTATTTTAGCAACACAGAAGAAACCAGTTACTGCCTTCTCTAACCCCACCAAACAAAAATCAATATTTAACAGGAAATATATTTTTATTATTTATTCAGGGCAGGCACTTTCCTCTCATTCATTCGTAAAATGCTTACCAGCACACTTCTTATCCTTCATGAATAAATAATTATTAAGGTATAGAGCGCATATCTCCTACAGCAGCTAGTTACTTATTCCATAAAATTAGAAAACAAGAAACCCTATAAACCACAAAAATCATACAAAAACTAAATCAAACAAATGCAACTCAGCTCATACCCTGAAACTTGCTAGACCAGCTCCAGCAAATTGCCAGGGGAGAAAATTCCAAAGATGTGGGGTGGCTCATTCAAGTGAGTAAGTTTTCTCCACTCAAACAGGAGACTGTTGTATTCTATACCAGCTGTAGCTGGTAGGTATATTCCCAAAACAGCCCCAAGTAGAGCGTCTTGCAATAGTCTGAAGAAGAAATGTTTGAGACTGGACTGTAACTGGCAAGATCATTAACCTCCAAGGATAAGTCTACATTGCAGCTGGGAGTATGCCTCCTAGACCAGGTAGACAGACTCATGCCAGCTCTGCTCAAGCTATCATGCTAAAGTAGCAACCTGGACGTTGCAGCAGGGGTAGCAGCGCCCAAGTCCAAGCTCACCGATCCCTGGGTCTGAGGTTGGGTGGCTAGCCCAAGCCACCACCTCCATATTACTATTTTTCGTTCACTAATTCAAGCAGAACTAGTGTGAGTCTGTCTCCCTGGGCTGGGAAGATTGCTCTCAGCTGCAGTGGAGACATACCAAGTGCTTTGAGGGGGTGGGGGGTTCTTAGCAAGGACTTCACCACCACTTGTTTCAGCATTGCTGGCAGCTTGCCCTCCTGAAGGGATGGTATTGAAATTAGAGGAGGAGCTGGTAAGTAACCCTTATGTTTCAGCTGCTTAACACTTTCCACTATAAAAATAGTCACAAGAATCTTTTAGAAAGAAACTAACAGATCCATGGTTTGCAGCAGGCCTTTAAAATGCATCTGGGAAAAGCCGTTGAGCTAGAGAAGGTCATTTTCTTTGTCTCATGAAATTCCATGCAGGGTTAATATAAGAACGGCCATATTGGGCCAGACCAATGGTCCAGCTAGCTCAGTATCCTGTCTCTAATAGTGGTCAGTGCCAGATGCTTCAAAGTGAATGAACCAAACAGGGCAATTTTGAGTGATCCCTCCGTCAACCAAACCCAGCTTCTGGCAGTTGGAGGTTTACAGACACGTGGCGCAAGAGGTTGTGTCACTGACCATCTTGGCTAATAGCCATTGATGAACCTATCCTCCATGAATTTATCTAATTATCTTTTGAACCCAGTTATACTTTTGGCCTTCACAACATCTCCTGGCACAAGTTCCATAAGTTGTGTGAAGAAGTACTTCTTTTTGTTTGTTTTAAACCTGCTGCCTATTAATTTCATCAGGTGACCACTAGTTCTTGTGTTACATTAAGGGGTAAATAACACTACCCTATTAACTTTCTCCATGCCATTCATGATTTTATAGACCTATTTCATAACCCACTTTAATCATCTCTTCTCTAAACTGATCAATCCCAGTCTTTTTAATCTTTCTTCATATGGAAGCTATTCCATATACCTCTAACCATTTTTGTTGCCCTTCTCAGAAAATAATATATTAGAAATGGAAAAAGTACAGAGATGAGGTAACCAGAACTGCATGTAGTATTCAAGGTGTGGGCATATCATGGATTTATAGAGTGGCATTAGATACTTTCCTGTTTTATTACCCATCCCTTTACTAATGATTTCTAACATTCAATTAGCTTTTTTGACTGCTGCTGCTCACTGAGCGGTTGTTTTCAGGGAACTAGCCGAGATGACGCCAAGAATCTGTTTCTTGCGTGATAACAGCTAATTTATACTCCATCATTTTGTACATATAGTTGGGATTATTTTTCCAATGTACATTACTTTGCACTTAGCAGCACTGAATTTCATCTGCCATTTTTTTTGCCCAGTTTAGTGAGATCTCTTTATAACTCTTCACAATCAACTTTGAACTTATCTACCTGGTGTAATTTTGTATCATCTACAAATTTTGCTATCTCACTGTTCACCCCCTTTTACGTATTATTTTATGAAGATGTTAAACAGCACAGACCCCAATACAGATCCTTGGGAGACCCTACTATTTATCTCTCTCCATTGTGAAAATTGACCATTTATTCCTACCCTTTGTTTGGTTAGCAGTTATAAAGTGTTAAAAACTGCCATTTCCCCTACATTGCCATTTGTTCTTATTACCATCCCCTCTGTGGAACTAATACATTATCCAAGTGTTCTACCCCACCTGGGAGCACCAGACAGGGCAGGAATTCCTTTCACTTCTCAGGAGGGGTGGGAGGGAGGCAGCCAAGCAAGGCTCCCACTGACAGCCTCCTGGATCCAGCAGCCCACCCCAGTCTGGGATAACTGCCTTCTCTTGCTGCCTGCTAATGCAGTGAGCTAATGTAGCTCAAGCAGTAGCAGGCTGTGCTGAAACGCTGAACGTTCAGGCTTCAAAACCTGATGACGACGATGATGCATGATGGGAAGGAGTTGTTACAGTTGTTTTTTAAAAAAAAATTCCAATTTGTTTTTACCATTCTCCTTTAAAGAAAGCTAGGAAATTACATTAAAATCTATGCTTATGCATTTCATAATGTTGCTTTTTTCCCCCCAAGACCCATAAAAAGAGTCAAGCAGAGTGGATAAACAGTGCAACATACTGGCATGCCTGCAAAATCAAAACACTGCTTGGAGATCATCTACCATACCCCTGCGGGTAAATCAATGTATTTATTTTGCCTGCTAGCAAAGTGTAGTGTTCAAGTTCTTGATTTACTGGTCTTTCCAACAACAAATAACCTGTTTGACAGAGATCAGAAAACGGATTCTCCCCTCCCACACAATGTCTATCTGGATTTCACCTACTATGAATTAGAGACTCCGTGTTCGGTCTCACCTGTTTGATAACATACTGAAGTTGCTCAGACTGCAGAACACTATCTTTAATGGCACTTGGCTTGCAAGCTGAAAGTCCTTTGTAAATGACAGGAGTGTAACATTTCATTGCATATCGCAGGTCACTGGACTGCCGTCTCTCCTCCAAGATATCTTCAAACTCATCCCTTTTCTTTGATGTGAGTTCTTTCTGCTGGGAATATGCAAAGACAGAATGAGACCATATCTTCAACCAGCCAATGGTATTCTTAGATATATCAGGTAAGCTTTATTCAGCTGTCATGTAATATTTTTGCAATGTTTATTTGAATTCTTGAACAAATTCCCATGCTTTGAGTGCATATACAAATATTACATAGATTTAACCTTCCCCACCAAAAAGAGCTTGGCAGAACAAATGGGCTTTGAAAGTCGACAGGGACCACAGCAAAAGCGCCTTGCCTCCAGCATCTTCTTAATTAAGCTAATGGGTTGTGACTTAAGCACTTCTGATTTCAACTGTTACAATTACATGCAAGGAATGAAGTGATCTCTGTGATATCCGAGATGCAACCCATCTAAGGCTAAGGATAAAAATTAACACCTGAAATTATATCCCAAATCAAACTGGAAGACAATGCAAATCAGGGAACATAGGTGTAAAAGGAGTCCTTGAAGGAAACACCCTTTACCTGGTGCAAAATGCGATGGCCAGTTTGTTAAAGTTTCTGGGGCACTTAAAGCGTAGGCTCATGCAATATGTGTTACATTTATCCATCTGGAGGTGAGAAAGGCATGGATCACCATGGTAAGCTCCACATATAAAAGAAAAGGACCTGACCTCCCTCTGGCCAAACACAAATAATAAATAGGTTTTTCGGCCGCTGATATTAACTCAGTATCCTGAAGCAGCGGTGGATCCAACAAGACCTCAGGGAGAAAACCTGAATGACAAAAGGCATTTGTCTTCCATTTGAGACGGCTATTTTCTATACCAATAGCTCTGGCTAGTCCCCTTAGTCTTGCTGGGGCTGTGTTTCAACCATCTTGAACCCATCCAAACTCAAGCAGCAGCAGCAGCAAAACACTAAGAAAATAAATTAACTGCATCAGCTGGACTCAAATGAAATGGAAACATAAAACTGACAGTCATCTGCACATTGGAGATATAAGACTTCATGTTGCCTCAATGTATCCCACAGAGGCCTCACAAATATGCTGAGCAAGAAGCATCATGAGATAGAAGTCTGCAGCAACCAACACAAGAGGACCCTTGAGGCAGACAGGCACCACTTTCTGTGCTCTCTTGGCCAGAAAAGAAGTCACTCATCCCTGCCAGTGACCACAGCAACACCTTGTGGTCAACACAATCAAAGGTAGCTCACAGACCTAGAAAGGCATGGGTCCAACTTACAGTGGTGGCCTGAAGAAGAGAGATATAAATGTTCCCATGTTGTATTTAGGAACTAAAATAGTATATCTATTCATACGACAAAATTCACCATATAGCCTGCATCCAACTTTTCTGCCTGTATCAGGTATATGGAAACTTCAAACTCACCTGACAGAGGTGTGTATACTGTCAACTCTTTGTTCGGGGTGGGGGAAAGCTATATTTTCTACCAACACCACTAGGCACATGATATACCAAAAGGCACCGTAGCCTCCTGCATGCATCCCAAACTCGCAGCTATCTCAGTACTGCAGTAAAACCCCCAGCTGCTCCTGAAATAGGACTTGATTCAAGTCCTCTGAAATCAATGGGAATCTTTCCAAGACTTCAGTGGCCATGGACGTGGCATAGTCCCCAGGACTTTGTTCAGAATTGAAACCATGTGTCAGGGGTGTGCAAATCGTAGAAGTCCCAACTATATTGAGATTGCTGGCAGCTACTATCTAAAAAGTAATAAAAAAAATACTGTGTGAGATGTGGCTAAATTAACCTTGCTATTAGAACCTTTACTCTTGCAACTTTGAATGCAAATAAGGAAAATGTAACTAATGTAACTACTACTGTAGTTTTTTGCATTTTGTTTCTCTTTTTTAACATAAAATAAAAATAAAGCAAAGTGCCTTAGGCTATGGCACTATAGAGATGCACAACTGTGTTGGCACAACTCCACAAGTCTTAAACTGCACCAAATGATAGTTACACAAAAATCTGAAGCAGCAGCATTATACAGCTATTACATAACTCAGATCTGTGCAACATTAAAGTGTTGCAGATATTATGAAACTAAAGCCTAAGAAAATTGTTTTACTGTGTTTACAATGAAAGCAAGTTTACAGTTGTTTACTACTATGTTATTTCAAAATCCATTTGATCATGCTTACCAAACAACTCTTGCAATAAAGGTGAAGTTCTGGGAGATTTTAAAGTTCATCCATTCAAGCTACTTGTACACAAAACAAAAGCTTGATTTTTTACTTAAATGAAACAGAAGTATAATTTTTTTTCACCTGCTTATCTAATTTCACTGGTCTACAATTTTTCAGAAGTCGTCTGCTTCAGAGATAAAATGTGCTATTTATTATGTATTTTGATGTGCTGAATTCAAATATGACAATTAAAACAACTGATTGGCTACTGTTTCTAAGATATTTAAGTTTTTACATTTTATGTCTATGTATATTGTGTAGATAGAGTTTTAATCATAAATTGTAAACCTAGGTCTTTTCATGCGTTTATGGTTGCTTTACATGATAATATTTCACCTGTCCTGTTTATGTAACACTTTAAAAATCAGCAGAAGGGTTATATAAATAAAATGTATTATGAAACAAAAGGCAAAAAACTATTATGTACATAGTTTAGTCCTATTCAGTGTCTACTTGGCGCTTCTTGGCTTGTCTCTTGTATTCATTAAATGGAGCATCTCTTGTCACTGTCCAGCAATAGTCTGCAAGCATTGACGGGCTCCATTTGCCCTGATAGCGTTTCTCCATTGTTGCAATGTCCCGGTGAAATCGCTCGCCGTGTTCGTCGCTCACTGCTCCGCAGTTCGGTGGAAAAAAATCTAGATGAGAGTGCAAAAAATGTATCTTCAGTGACATGTTGCAACCAAGGCTTTTGTATGCCTTGAGGAGGTTTTCCACTAACAACCTGTAGTTGTCTGCCTTGTTGTTTCCGAGAAAATTTATTGCCACTAACTGGAAGGCTTTCCATGCCGTCTTTTCCTTGACACGCAGTGCACGGTCAAATGCATCATCTCGAAGAAGTTCACGAATCGGAGGACCAACAAAGACACCTTCCTTTATCTTAGCTTCACTTAACCTTGGAAATTTTCCACGGAGGTACTTGAAAGCTACTTGTGTTTTGTCAATGGCCTTGACAAAGTTCTTCATCAGACCCAGCTTGATGTGTAAGGGTGGTAACAAAATCTTCCTTGATTCAACAAGTGGTGGATGCTGAACACTTTTCCTCCCAGGCTCCAATGACTGTTGGAGTGGCCAATCTTTCTTGATGTAGTGGGAATCTCTTGCACGACTATCCCATTCGCAGAGAAAACAGCAGTACGTTGTGTACCCAGTCTGCAGACCAAGCAAGAGAGCAAAAACTTTCAAATCGCCACAAAGCTGCCACTGATGTTGGTCATAGTTTATGCACCTCAAAAGTTGTTTCATGTTGTCATAGGTTTCCTTCATATGGACTGCATGACCAACTGGAATTGATGGCAAAACATTGCCATTATGCAGTAAAACAGCTTTAAGACTCGTCTTCGATGAATCAATGAACAATCTCCACTCATCTGGATCGTGAACGATGTTGAGGGCTGCCATCACACCATTGATGTTGTTGCAGGCTACATGATCACCTTCCATGAAGAAGAATGGGACAAGATCCTTTTGACGGTCACGGAACATGGAAACCCTAACATCACCTGCCAAGAGATTCCACTGCTGTAGTCTGGAGCCCAACAGCTCTGCCTTACTCTTGGGTAGTTCCAAATTCCTGACAAGGTCATTCAGTTCACCTTGTGTTATGAGGTGTGGTTCAGAGGAGGAGGATGAGAGAAAATGTGGGTCCTGTGACATTGATGGTTCAGGACCAGAAGTTTCATCCTCTTCCTCGTCTGACTCAAGTGAGAATGATTCTAGTGCATCAGGAACCGGCAGTCCTTCTCCGTGGGGTACTGGGCGTATAGCTGATGGAATGTTTGGATAATGCACAGTCCACTTTTTCTTCTTTGACACACCTTTCCCAACTGGAGGCACCATGCAGAAGTAACAATTGCTGGTATGATCTGTTGGCTCTCTCTAAATCATTGGCACTGCAAAAGGCATAGATTTCCTTTTCCTGTTCAACCACTGGCAAAGATTTGTTGCACAAATGTTGCAGCATATGCGTGGGGCCCACCTCTTGTCCTGATCTCCAATTTTGCAGCCAAAATAAAGGTGATAGGCTTTCTTAACCATAGTGGTTATACTGCGCTTTTGTGATGCAAAAGTCACTTCACCACAAACATAGCAGAAGTTATCTGCATTGTTCACACGAGTACGAGGCATCTCTGCTCACTTTGGCTAAACAGAAATGTGTCCCTTTGCAATATCAAACACTGACAAATATGAGAGCACGACACTGTATGATTTCTAGAGCTGCTACAGGGCAATTTGTTCAGCAGAGTGATGTAAGCTTCGTTATGATTGCATCATCCATGACTTCTAGGAATAACATGATGCAATTCATATCATGTATGACGCAATACCAGCTTCAGATTGCATCAGTCATTGTTTTGCCTAAAAAGCAAGTACTGTCCAAACCCAGTCATAGATTTATTCATAGATCCAGTCAAAAACGTATTTTAGTCATTTCTGGTTTAAATTGAGATCCCTTCCCTTTATAACTTACTTATCCTCCGCCATTCCCAAGTCAAGGGTTGCATATACTGACCCAATAGCATATCTTGAAAACTAGAGCCAATCAACAATTTTAAGCATCATTTTCATTCTCAGTGACCCAGAATTAGTAAAGTTTGACTACATTTATTTCAGAAGCATTTTGGCTGTAGAACAGTGTTTTTTAAAAAAAAAGCAACAGAGTTTACGCAATCTATCCAAAGCAACTCGTATTTGTGTAAAGACCAAACACGAAAAGAACGCATCTTCACTACCCGCCATATCGGCGGGTTGCAATCGATTGATCCCCGAATGCGCTCACCGTTGACTCCGGGACTCCACCAGAGTGAGCGGCAGTAGCGCAGTTGATGGGGGAGCCGCACACATCGATCTCTCGCCGTCTGGACCCCAGGTAATTCGATCCAAGATACTTTGACTTCAGCTGCACTATTCACGTAGCCGAAGTTGCGTATCTTGGATCGATCACTCCCCCTTCCTCCCCCCCAGTGTAGACCAGCCCTAAGAACATATGTGCTATGACTGGTATTAGCATGTGTAGTGTGTCAGCTGTTGCCACTGATCTCTCTACATCAATCCTCCTGCTCAAAAATAAAGCAGGAAAAGAAGAATCTATAAAAGGGGCTCCAAGACCTAAAATGAGAACAGCAGGGGGTGAGGAGGGGAGAGGATAGGGCATAGCATAGTGCTAGTTCATATATTAAATATATGTAAAATGACAAAATATATTGGTACATAAATATAAGTTAAAGTGAAGTGTGGCAGCAACACTCAAACTCTCCACAGTGCTGTGGAGTGGCCTGGCCAAGAGGGGAACCACAGGGGTGAGAAAATCTTCACTTGTTCTTGAACTCAGAGCCAGGAAGCAACAGCCGGTGCCCGGGCATATCGGAAGAGGGAGTCTCCATGAGCACAAAGAGCAGTGAAAGGGCTTTTGTTGCTGTTATACATGGCCAGGAGATGGGAGAGAAGGGGCCGATCTTCAATTCCCAGGACGCTTGCATGGGGACTTTTCATGGGAGTGGGGAAGGGCAGTCTTCACTTCACACGCTAAACTCTGATGGTACCAGGGAGTGCTAGGCACAGATGATACAGAGAAATCTGCACTCAGAGGGACCATCCTTGGGGCCAGGAGAAAACTCCCATCTTTTCCATAAAGCCAGAGAGCAGCTGCTGAGTGCCTGTGAGGGTCTCCCTCCCAATAGCCTGGGAGGTGAGAAGCAGCTGCAGGAGCCAAACAGGTGCAGAGGATTCTCTGAATCCTGCCACAGGCCTAGCTGGCTGAGGATTGATTACAGTGGGAGTCAAGTGAGAAGCAATGGGAGGCTGGGGATGTTCCCCTTTACTCTTCTTCGGGACTAGAAGAGATGAGGAGCTCACTTTCTCTCCTTTCCCTGACTGCATTTGTTTTAGTCCAGATGATACTTCATGCTTATTCACAGCACTACAGCATAGTCCTCACCAGCTGTGAGTTTCAGGTCCACACCTACTTCTGTAATTCACACACAAAAAACTTCACTAACAGGGATTTAAGGTCTTAGGCCTTTAGTACTGTCCTGTGATCCTCCTATACACAGCCACCCAGTCTTGGCTCCAACTTCTTTGATCCCTTCCTTAAGGAGCTCATCCGGGCAAACTCAGTACCTTACCTCCCTCAGCATCTACCAACCAGCAGCAATACATCCCAGACCAATAGTCTGCACACAGCATGGTGATAGTCCATGGAACTGTATGACTAAGATTGCTGATTTGGAGTTGTGGTGGGCACAGTGTAAGTGGTAGGTTTGTATATTGAGGGCTATGGTACTGTTATAGTCCTAGTTCCTACTGCTGTGCCCATAAGGGCCAAGTTAGGGTTGTGCTGTTGGGGTGTGCACTTCCTGGTTTTTTAATGTCTGAGTTTTGGGAACTCTTACACTCTGTCAGGGCATGAGGAACAAAAGGCAAGTGCTGAGCGCCTACAAGCTCAACTTCATGTTAAGGATTGTGTGTGTATATGTGTGTGTGTGTGTGTGTGTGTGTTCACATTCCTTGTTTTTTTTCAGAAATTAGGAGCAATGAGGAGGCCACAATTAAGTAGGGGCAACTGCAGTATTAGTAACTCTTCTGAGTTTATCACAAGTCACACTATTCGGTGTCTCTCAAAGCCACAGCTTCTGGATTCATGTGATTATGTCAGAAGCTCAGCTTTCATTTTTTAAAACGTTAGTTTCTAGCACTAATGTTGACAGAGAAAGACCTTGAAAATGTCAATGCTAAAGGCTCCAACAGCAGAAGATAAATGAAAAAAATCCAAATGGTTTCACTTTTGGGCTCATGATTTTTAAGCCACTCGTGATTTTTGGACATTTGACTCTCGAGATTTGAACACCTGGGTTTGGAAATACTGCAATAGGAGAACAGAAGAATGGCGATACTGGTCCACATAGCCCAGTATCCTGTCTCTGACAGTGGCCAGTCCCACAAGCTTCAGAGGGAATGAACAGGGCAATTTTGAATGCTCCATCCCTGATCCAGTCCCAGCTTCTGGTAGCTGGAGATTTAGGGATTCCTGGAGCATGAGGCTACATCTCTGACCATCTTGACTAACAGCCATTGATAGACCTATCCTCCATGAACTTATTCTTTTTTTAATCCAGTTATAGTTTTGGCCTTCACAATATCCCCTGGCAATGAGTTCCACAGGTTGACTGTGCATTGTGTGGAGAAGTACTTCCTTGTGTTTGCTGCCTATTAATTTCATCGGGTACCCCAAGTTCTTGTGTTATGTGAAGGGGTAATTAATGCTACCCTATTCACTTTCTCCACACTATTCATGATTTTATAGACCTGTATCAGATCCTCCCCCTAGTGATCTCTTTTCTAAGCTGAACAGGCCCTGTCTTTTTAGCCTCTCGCTGTACTGGAGCTGTTCCATCCCCCTAATCAGGAGAAAGGTGCTATAAGGAGATTACCTGGGCACTTCTTACAGTCCCTCAGATACCACTGAGGAAATGTCCCTGCGAGGTAAGGGGAAAGCAGATGAGAAACCTCCATTTCAGTGACAAGAAACTGGACAAAAGGGTGACTGGGAAGAATCTCATCAAAGGATTAGAAGCAAGAGGGAGGGACCCTGCATTTGCTAAGAAGGGTAACAACAACTGAGCTGAAAAAGGAAAGGGAAACAGGAGCAGATGGCAGTGCAGAGCAAAGGAAGTGGATGGGCGGAGCAATCCTTGGTGAAGCTGAAGTCAAGCGAGTGGCTGTTTGGGAAAATGGAGATCCAGACCTGAAAGTCTAGCAAGACGGTGAGGAGAGGAAGGAGGCTGAGGGGCAGAAGGGATGTCAACTTGGAAGCTGAAGTTACTGAAGATGAGGATGGAGGATTGCAATGATAAATCACTGCAGCACAAAGGGGAGAGCCTCTCTCTGTGCCAATGTGGAGCCCTACTGACGATAGTGGGACTACACATGGGCATAAGAATACACGGATCAAGTTAGTCATCACAGATTCAAGAAGCCATTCTGCTTTGAGGTTGAGTTCCAATCTCCTTTCTAGATTCCATACATGCACACATCTTTCAGCTGTTCCTACATTTCTCAAACAAATTCCTGTTAGTCTGAAGTTCATGATTCTGTGTGTTGGAAGGAAGAGAAGAGATGGAGTAGATTTTTAAAATGTTGAACAAATTTTACTGTTATTTGAATGGAGAACAGTTTATCCATATGTTCTAAATAATAAAAAATTGCATTAATTTAGGTACCTCAAAAATTGGCTGATGCTAGAAATGTCAAACTGCGCTTGTTTTGTAGAATCCTCACTAGGAAAGGGGGAACAAAAATCAAGTTTTACAATAAACAGTTTTATGATAAAAAATGCTAAAGCAGGGAATTTTACGCATGTGTAACTGCGCTGGAGAAGCAGGGCAGATTCCGCAGTTAAAAGAAATACTGCTTAACTGATCCACTTAGAATCACCCTAGTACTGCTATCCCACTAGACAGGCACAAGGTGTCTAAGGGTATGTCTACACTACGAAATTAGGTTGAATTTATAGAAGCCGGTTTTATAGAAATCGGTTGTATACAGCCGATTGTGTGTGTCCCCACATAAAATGCTCTAAGTGCATGAAGTCGGCGGACGGCGTCCTCAGTACCGAGGCTAGCCGTCAACTTCCGGAGTGTTGCACTGTGGGTAGCTATCCCACAGTTCCCGCAGTCTCCGCCGCCCATTGGAATTCTGGGTTGAGATCCCAATGCCTGAATGATACAAAACAGTGTCACGGGGGGTTCTGGGTACATGTCGTCAGGCACCTCCCCCTCCGTCAGAGCAACAGCAGACAATCGATTTGCGCCTTTTTACCTGGGTTACCTGTGCAGATAACATACCACGCCAAGCATGGAGCCTGCTCAGCTCAGCTCACCGTCACCATATATCCTCTGGGTGCCAGCAGACGTGGTACTGCATTGCTACACAGCAGCAGCTAATTGCCTTTTGGCAGTAGACGGTGCAGTATGACTGGTAGCCTTCATCAGCGATCTGGGTGCTGGCAGACGGGGGGCTGGCAGACGTAGGGCTGCACTGCACACAACAGCAGCCCCTTGCCTTTTGGTAGAAGATGGTATATTACGGCTGATATCCGTCATCGTCGTCCTGCAGTGGCTGTCAATCATGGGCACCTGGGCAGTCTTGATGATGATGGCTATCAGTCGTAGTATGCTATTTTCTGCCAAGTGCCCAGTATTTTCTGCCAAGCACTCAGAAGATGCCAAGGGCTATCACTCATGCTGCACCGTCGTCTGCCAGCTTAAGATGTAAAAAATAGATTTGTTCTGTATTCATTTGCTTCCCCCTCCCTCCGTGAAATCAACGGCCCGCTAAACCCAGGGTTTTGAGTTTAATCTTTGGGGGGGGGGTGGCATTCTGTGTGACAGTTGTTTGTGTTTCTCCCTGATGCACAGCCACCTTTCTTGATTTTAATTCCCTGTACCTGTACGCCATGTCGTCACTCGGACCTCCCTCCTTCCCCTGGTCCGTCAGATACTAGTTTCGCGCCTTTTTTCTGACCAGGCGCCATAGCTAGCACTGGGATCATGGAGCCCGCTCAGATCACCGCAGCAATTATGAGCACTATGAACACCACGCGCATTGTCCTGGAGTATATGCAGAGCCAGGACATGCCAAAGCAAAACCAGGACCAGCCAAGGAGGCGATTGCAGCGCGGCGATGAGAGTGATGAGGAAATTGACATGGACATAGATCTCTCACAAGGCACAGGCCCCAGCAATGTGGAAATCATGGTGTTACCGGGGCAGCTGCATGCCGTGGAACGCCGATTCTGGGCCCGGGAAACAAGCACAGACTGGTGGGACCGCATCGTGCTGCAGGTGTGAGATGATTCCCAGTGGCTGCGAGACTTTCGCATGCGTAAGGGCACTTTCATGGAACTTTGTGACTTGCTTTCCCCTGCCCTGAAGCACCAGAATACCAGGATGAGAGCAGCCCTCACAGTTGAGAAGCGAGTGGGATAGCCCTGTGGAAGCTTGCAACGCCAGACAGCTACCGGTCAGTCGGGAATCAATTTGGAGTGGGCAAATCTACTGTGGGGGCTGCTATGATCCAAGTTGCCAGGGCAATGAAAGACCTGGTGATATCAAGGGTAGTGACTCTGGGAAATGTGCAGGCCATAGTGGATGGCTTTGCTGCAATGGGATTCCCAAACTGTGGTGGGGTCATAGACGGAACCCATATCCCTATCTTGGCACCGGAGCACCAAGCCACCGAGTACATAAACCGCAAGGGGTACTTTTCAATGCTGCTGCAAGCCCTGGTAGATCACAAGGGACGTTTCACCAACATCAACGTGGGATGGCTGGGAAAGGTACATGATGCTCGCATCTTCAGGCACTCTGCTCTGTTTCGAAAGCTGGAGGAAGGGACTTTCTTCCCGGACCAGAAAGTAACCATTTGGGATGTTGAAATGCCTATCGTGATCCTTGGGGACCCAGCCTACCCCTTAATGCCCTGGCTCATGAAGCCGTAAACAGGCAGCCTGGACAGGAGTCAGGACCTGTTCAACTACAGGCTGAGCAAGTGCCGAATGGTGGTAGAATGTGCATTTGGACGTTTAAAAGCATGCTGGCGCAGCTTACTGACTCACTCAGACCTCAGCGAAAAGAATATCCCCATTGTTATTGCTGCTTGCTGTGCGCTCCACAATATCTGAGAGAGTAAGGGGGAGACATTTATGGCGGGGTGGGAGGTTGAGGCAAATCACCTGGCCGCTGATTACGCGCAGCCAGACACCAGGGCGGTTAGAGGAGCACAGCAGGGCGCGGTGCGCATCAGAGAAGCTTTGAAAACGAGTTTTGTGACTGGTCAGGCTACGGTGTGAAACTTCTGTTTGTTTCTCCTTGATGAACCCTCTGCCCCCCCCCCCCACCCGGTTCACTCTACTTCCCTGTAAACCAACCACCCCACCCTCCCCTCCCCACTTAGAGCACCGCTTGCAGAGGCAATAAAGTCATTGTTACTTCACATTCAGGCATTCTTTATTAATTCACCACACAACTAGGGGGATAATTGCCAAGGTAGCCCAGGATGGGTGGGGGAGGAGGGAAGGAAAAGGACACACTGCAGTTTAAAGCTTTAACTCTTATTGAAGGCCAGCCTTCTGATGCTCGGGCAATCATCTGGGGTGGAGTGACTGGGTGGCCGGAGGCCCCCCCCACCGTGTTCTTGGGCATCTGGGTGAGGAGGCTATGGAACTTGGGGAGGACTGTTGGTTACACAGGGGCTGTAGCGGCAGTCTCGGCTCCTGCTGCCTTTCCTGCAGTTCAACCATACGCTGGAGCATATCAGTTTGATGCTCCAGCAGCCGGAGCATTGACTCTTGCCTTCTGTCTGCAAGCTGACGCCACCTATCATCTTCAGCCCGCAACTTGCTCTGTTCATCCCGCGATTCAGCCTGCCACCTCTCATCTCATTGATATTGTGCTTTTCTGAAGTCTGACATTGACTGCCTCCACGCATTCTGCTGTGCTCTTTCAGTGTGGGAGGACATCTGGAGCTCCGTGAACATATCGTCCCGCGTCCTCCGTTTTCTCTTTCTAATCTTCACTAGCCTCTGTGAAGGAGAAACATTTGCAGCTGGTGGAGGAGAAGGGAGAGGTGGTTAAAAAAAAAAGACATTTTAGAGAACAATGGGTACACTTTTTCACGTTAAATTTTGCTGTTCACATTACACAGCACATGTGCTTTCGTTACAAGGTTGCATTTTTCCTCTTATAGTGAGGGCCTGCCGGTTTCGTGTGAGAGATCACTCACGCAGTGCCAGGCAACAGATTTCGGCTTGCGGGCAGCCATGGTAAGCCACAGTCTTTTGGCTTTTTTAACCTTCTTAACATGTGGGAATGGTTTCAAACAGCAGTGCCCTCATTTCCCATATCAAGCATGAATTGGGTTGGCCATTTAAAATGGGTTTGCAAAGGAAAAGGAGGGGCTGCGGTTTCCGGGTTAACATGCAGCACAAACCCAACTAATCCCTCTCCCCCACCACACCCAATTCTCTGTGTGGATCTCTTCACCCCTCCCCCCACCACATGGCTAACAGCGGGGAACATTTCTGTTCAGCAGAGCAGGAACGGTCACCTCTGAATGTCCCCTTAATAAAATCGCCCCATTTCAACCAGGTGACCGTGAATGATATCACTCTCCTGAGGATAACAAAGAGCGATAAGGAATGGATGTTGTCTGCATGCCAGCAAACACCGGGACCATACTCTACAATGCTTTGTTATGCAATGATTCCAGACTACGTGCTACTGGCCTGGCGTGGTAAAGTGTCCTACCATGGCGGACGGGATAAGGCAGCCCTCCCCAGAAACCTTTTGCAAAGGCTTAGGGAGTACATGAAGGAGAGCTTTCTGGAGATGTCCCTGGAGGATTTCCGCTCCATCCCCATACATGTTAACAGACTTTTCCAGTAGCTGTACTGGCCGCGATTGCCAGGGCAAATTAATCATTAATCATTAAACACGCTTGCTTTTAAACCATGTGTAATATTTACAAAGGTACACTCACCAGAGGTCCCCTGTGTCCCCTCAGGGTCTGGGAGCACGCCTTGGATGAATTTGGGGGTTACTGGTTCCAGATCCAGGGTGATAAACATATCCTGGCTGTTGGAGAAACCGGTTTCTCAGCTCACAGCAGCAAGCAAGCGATCTACATTACCTCCATCCTCATCTTCCTCATACCCCAAACCCTCTTTCCTGTGTGTTTCTCCAGTGAGGGAGTCATAGCACACGGTTGGGGTAGTGGTGGCTGCACCCCCTAGAATGGCATGCAGCTCCGCGTAGAAGCGGCAAGTTTGCGGCTCTGCCCCGGACCTTCCGTTTGCTTCTCTGGCTTTGTAGTAGGCTTGCCGTAGCTCCTTAATTTTCACGCGGCACTGCTGTGCGTCCCTGTTATGGCCTCTGTCCTTCATGGCCTTGGAGACCTTTTCTAATATTTTGCCATTTCGTTTACTGCTTCGGAGTTCAGCTAGCATTGATTCATCTCCCCATATGGCGAGCAGATCCCGTACCTCCCGTTCGGTCCATGCTGGAGCTCTTTTGCGATCCTGGGACTCCATCACGGTTACCTGTGCTGATGAGCTCTGCGTGGTCACCTGTGCTCTCCATGCTGAGCAAACAGGAAATGAAATTCAAACATTTGCGGGCTTTTCCTGTCTACCTGGTCAGTGCATCTGAGTTGAGAGTGGTGTCCAGAGCGGTCACAATGAAGCACTGTGGGATAGCTCCCAGAGGTCAATAACGTCGAATTCCGTCCACACTACCCCAATTCCGACCCGCTAAGGCCGATTTTATCGCTAATCCCCTCGTTGGAGGTGGAGTAAAGAAACAGGTTTAAAGGGCCCTTTAAGTCGAAAGAAAGGGCTTCGTCGTGTGCACGTGTCCAGGCTTAATTCGATTTAGTGCTGCTAAAGTCGACCTAAACTCGTAGTGTAGACCAGGCCTAATACATTCTGGGCCTGATCCAAAGCCCAGTAAAATCAATGAGAGTCTTCCAGTGGGCATGAATCAGATCCTTTGACAACAAAGACATCTTTAAAGTAGTTTTGGTGTCCCATTTCCCCCCCCCCCCCGCCCGCCCCATTCTCCTTCAAACAGACAAGATTAAGTGCAAAGACTAGCATTACTGTAATATTAGATTGAGTGTTTGACTTCTCAAAAAGTCAGGACATTACAAAAGCTAGAGTTGCAATCATAACATCTTGTACATATCACAATATTGATTAAACAAACAGTAATACTGCAGGCTTCCATTTAAAAAGGAGGTGTTTGTATATCTGCAATAGAAACCTTTTTGTTGGTGATAGAGAATGTCATTACAATTTCATTCCAAATACTTTTCTTAAAAAAAGAATTTTTTTTGATGGAAAATAAGTCTCTTGTAAAGGGTATGGAACTGAAATAAGTAACCACCTTCAGATTTAGAAGCCTATAGGGATGTAGTTGATGGTTTCTGGACAGAACCCATACAGCAGAATCACAAATTTAGTGAATGTTAATTAACATTTAGATGATAGTAAATTAGTGTTAATTATTGTCAATGTAAACAGCAATCATACTTCCAAATCTCTTTCTTGTTTGGACCTATTTTCTAGTGTGTGGGTGGTCAGATTAGCCTATAACAACATACAGCCATCTTCATACCAGTACCATGTCTTGTCATTTATAAGGGTGCATTTATTACCTCATCCCAAAGTATTTTCCCCCTAGGCTATTAATTGTAAGATGCTATAGTTACATTTTATGGGTTTTAGTTGTACTAGACATTTATATTCTGTTTGGGAAGCTGAGGCAGAGAGAAAAACCTATAGTGACTAAAAGGGACAGGGGGAAAGATTTCAAACAATCCTGAATGAGAATGTCAAACCAGAATGAGAAAGCAAGTCTCACTGAAACACACAAGCAAAACCATTAGAACAGAAGGCAGGAGGTTGCATTCAATAGTAAGATGGGCGGTGAGGGGGAAGGGGTAGGAAGAGAAGAGGACGACTAATTTCCTGCCTCAAAAAAAAACCCTCTCCACCTTTCCTAGTGGGAAGACCAGATGAAAGAGTTTATAATACACAGCAAAATCCTGCCCGCTCCAGGACAGAGAGCGGCTCCAGCTCCCCACTCTGCTGCACCCGAGGGCTGGCAAACATGACCACGGTGTGTGCAACCACCCTCCACCAGAGGGGAACTGGCCGCGCACTGCGGGCTGGTAGCGGGCACAGCACCGCGGCTGAGCAGCCAAAGGGGAGCGCGGCCATTTGGCTCGGAATCGTTAGGGTTCAGAGTGAACGGTGGCGAAAGAGCCCCCTCGCGTGCGCTCTGCGCGGCGTCTCCGGAGCAGTTCAACTTGCCCCGGAGTCCGCGAACCGAACCGGACCGGGCCAGCACAGCCCCACCGCGCCAGGCGGCTCCGCAGCGCCCCCTTCCGTTCCCCGGGGTAGGAGACCCGATACCCGCCCCCCAAGCGGCTGTCGGCGGCGCCCGGAGCCGGGTCGAGCCCAGAGGCGCGGGGAAGGGGCGGGCAGCCCGCGCCCCCGGCACTTACCGAGTACATGGGGGCCCAGAGCCGGGAGCGCCCCGCCGCCGCCATCCTGCCCGCGCTACTGCCGGGCTGAGCCCGCCCCGCTTTATCGGCCTCCGCCTCCACCTGGAGCGCCCATTCCCCCGCCCGCCTGCCTGCCTCGCTCTGTCTAGCGGGTGGCTCCGAGCGGGGGAGGGGAGAAGCGACCTGTGGGTGCCGCCATGTTGGATACGACGGCGGCCGCATGTGGCCAAAACCGTGCGTGCGTTCGTTCGTTCATTCTTTCGTGCAGCTGCTGGGTCGGGGGAGAACGTGGCCCCGGGGATGAAGCGGAGCCCGGGCGGGTGCGAGCAGGAGGAGGAGGAGGAGGCTGCGCGCTGCTGCCTGCTGGACGCGGTGCTCAGCTCCCTGTATGATCTCGGTGGGTGAGAGGGGGAGCCGCGTGTAGGGCCGGGCGTTACCGTCCCCTAGGCAGGGCTCGGGGCTGCTCGCTCCGGGGCCCCATTGTAGACCCTGTGCCCCTTGTGGGAGGGGGCAGTGCAGCTCCTGCAGTTCTAGTGACCCCAGAAAGTTTGTCCGTAAGTCGTTCATCCCCTTCCCCTAGAGACCCGTAGGCTTCCCCCGAGCCGTGTTTAGGTAGCAGTCGATTCCTCCCCAGATCAGGAGCTCAGTCTCTCCTTTGACTGTAAATTTCATAGGCTCCTCAAAATAGCTGTATTACCTCCTTTCCCAGCCCGGTATCTCTGCTTAGCATTTAGACTTTACTAGGCTAGCAGTCCTTTACTATGTGTCCATCATGTGCCCATCATCACTGTGGTACATAGACACCCTGTGGTCCCTTGTGCAAGTAAACCTGCCTGTTGATTGGGGCTATACCAGTGGCTCTCAACCTTTCCAGACTACCGTATATGCCTTTTGGGGATCTGATTTGTAGTGGGTACCCCAAGTGTCCCCTCACTTAAAAACTACTTGCTTACAAAATCAGACATAAAATACAAAAGGGTCACAGCACAGTATTACTGAAAAAATGCTTATTTTCCCATTTTTACCATATAATTATAAAGTAAATCAACTGGAATGTAAATATTGTACTTACATTTCAGTATAAACAAGTCAATTTTTAGTTTGTACTGACTTCACTACTGCTTTTTATGTAGCCTGTTGTAAAACTAGGCAAATATCTAGATGAATTGATGTAACCCTGGAAGATCTCTGCCTACCCCCAGGGGCATGTATACCCCTGGTTGCGAACCACTGGGCTATACAAAAGAGAGTGAAACATTGTGAGGGGAAAACAAACACTAAATGTCTTAAAGTCTGATTATTGGGTACATGAGAAAAGAAAGCTGAAATGTTTGTTTTGAAGCACAGGAGAAGAGCCGTTAGTTAAAAATGAAAAGAAAAAGATCCAAAAGAAAAATGTGGAGAACAAGATGGGGTCAGAACCGTCCAGAACAGTAATGGAAGATAGAGATGCATGCCCTGATTCAGCAATCTCAGGCAAAAGGAAAAGTGCTTCCAGTTTCTTTGAAAAACTGAAAAATGAGATGCATCATGACTCTGTTGATTCAAAACGAGCCACCCCAGAAACCAGGGCTTCTAATGCTGTGTCACCTGAATCTACGCAACAGGGAAAGACAACAGAGGTGGAAGTTGTGACATTTCGTGGTCGGAATAAAAAGAAGAAACCTAAAATGGAACTCACTCAGGACAGTGTTTCAAAGGTAATGAATGGGTCATTCATTCAGATCAAAGCCAGGGCTCTGAGGTGGTACAAAGTATTCTCTCTTTCATGTACTTGGCTGTCTGGTGTTGTTCACATGCTCAGGGTGGAACTGATTGCCATAGGTAGAGTCAGGAAGGAATTTCCCCCCAGGTCACATTGGCAATGACCTGGGCGGGGAGGGTTTCTCCTTCCTCTGCAGCATGAGGTCTGGGTCACTTGGTTCATCTGGGTACATCTCAGTTAATCAATTTCCTGCCATGTCAGGAGCCTCCTGCAGTGGTGCACCTCATTCGCTCCTACTAGTCTCTGCCTGTCAGATAATAGTTTAGTCTCCTGAGGAGTATAATACCTTTGTCTAATTTCAGTGATTGGGTTTAGTGTGCGGGTGCTGGGTGATGTTGGTGACTATGGTATACAGGAGATCAGAGTAGATGATCTGGTGGTCCCTTCTGGCCTTAAATTGTACGACTTTCTGAAGTCTTGAAACAGCAGAGACTATACTAGGCCAAATCCCTCCCTGGCAAACTCCATTGACATAAAATTAGATGAATTTGATGGTTTTTGACATAAAAAATTGCCAGTATTTTTAGACTATGTTTTGTCCATTATTTATATTATAATAACACAGTAGGCTAGGCTTTTTTCTTGCACATTGCTGACAGTGGCTACTTCTTAACATGCCACAAATTTGGTACTTGTTGCTGTAGTACATTATAAACATATTTCCTTACAAATGTAAGATTTTCGTCCATATTTGCTTTGACATTCAAATTTATAATGTAGTGATTTCAGTTCCTCAGTTAAATCTATTAACTAAGAATTGCTTGAACGGAAGGTGCATTAAGGATGAGATTTGCATAGCCATCTAGAAGACTAAAAGGGCAACAAAAATGATTGAGGAGAGATTAATAAGACTGGCACTTTTCAGCTTGGAAAAGAGACAACTAAGGGGGGATATGATAGAGGTCTATTAAATCATGACTGATGTGGAGAAAGTAAATAAGAAAATGTTATTTATTCCTTCTCATAACACAAGAACTAGGGGTCACCAAATGAAATTAATAAGCAGCAGGTTTAAAACAAACAAAAAGAAGTATTTTTTCACATAACACACAGGAAACCTATGGAACGCCTTGCCTTGCCAGAGGATGTTGTGAAGGCCAAGAATATAACAGAGTTCAAAAAAGAACTAGAGAAGTTCATGGAGGATTGGTCCATCAATGGCTATTAGCTATTGGGCAGGGATGGTGTACCTAGCCTCTTTGCCAGAAGCTGGGAATGGGCAAGAGGGGATGGATCACTTGATGATTACCTGTTCTGTTCATTCTCTCTGAAGCACCTGGCATTGGCCACTGTCAGAAGATAGGATATTGGACTAGATGGACCTCTGGTCTGACCCAGTATGGCTGTTCTTATGTTTTTATGTTCAATGTCTAGTTTTTGTTAAAGTTAAAAGGAACTGGACATCCAAACCCCTTAAATGGCTCTGAAAATACCACCATAGAAGTACAAGGTATTATTATTAATCTGTTGTCTGTCCGGGCAGTGAGCTTATCTTGTAATTTGCCACTGTGAATCATCAGTCAGACACACATCAGACATGCTCTCTATGCCTTCAAGTGTGCTTTTAGTAGGGCTGCCAATTAATCGGAGTTAACTCACGCGATTAACTCAAAAAATTAATCGTGATTAATTGCCGTTTTAATCACAGTGTTAAACAATAGAATAAAGAATACCAATTGAAATTTATTAAATATTTTGGATGTTTTTCTACATTTTCATATATATTGTATTCTGTATTATAATTGAAATCAAAGTGTATATTATTTTTGATTATAAACATTTGCACTGTAAAAATGATAAACAAAAGAAAGTACTTTTCAGTTCACCACATACAAGTACTGTAGTGCAATCTCTTTATCATGAAAGTGCAACTTACAAATGTAGATTTTTGTTGTTGCATAACTGCACTCAGAAACAAAACAATGTAAAACTTTAGAACCTAGGTGTCCATTCAGTCTACTTCTTGTTCAGCCAATCACTGAGACAAACAAGTTTGTTTACATTTGCAGGAGATAATGCTGCCCACTTCTAGTTTACAATATCACCAGAGAGTGAGAACGGGCATTTGCATGGCACTTTTGTAACTGGCATTGTAAGGTATTTACATGCCAGATATGCTAAACATTCATATGCCCCTTTATGCTTTGGCCACCATTCCAGAAGACATGCTTCCATGCTGATGATGATTGTTAACAAAATAATGTGTTAATTAAATTTGTGACTGAACTCCTTGGGGGAGAATTGTATGTCCCCTGCTCTATTTTACCCACATTCTGCGATATATTTCATGTTATAGCAGTCTCGGAAGATGACCCAGCACATGTTCGTTTTAAGAACACTTTCACTTCAGATTTGACAGAACACAAAGAAGGTACCAATTTGAGATTTCTAAAGATAGCTCAGCACTCGACCCAAGGTTTAAGAATCCAAAGTGCCTTCCAAAATCTGAGAGGGACGAAGTGTGGAGCATGTTTTCAGAAGTCTTAAAAGAGCAACACTCCGATGCGGAAACTACTGAACCCGAACCACCAAAAAAGAAAATCAACCATCTGCTGGTGGCATCTGACTCAGATGATGAAAATGAACATGCGTCGATCCGCACTGCTTTGGATTATTATTGAGCAGAACTTGTCATCAGCACGGACGCACGTATTCTTGAATGGTGGTTGAAGCGTTAAGGGACATGTGAATCTTTAGCGTATCTGGCATATAAATATCTTACAACGCCGGCTACAACAGTGCCATGTGAACACCCTTTCTCACTTTCAGGTGACATTGTAAACAAGAAGCAGGCAGTATTATCTCCTGCAAATGTAAACAAACTTGTTCGTCTGAGCGATTGGCTGAACAAGAAGTAGGACTGAGTGGATTTGCAAGCTCTAAAATTTTACATTGTTTTATTTTTGAATTTTTTTTTTGTACATAATTCTACATTTGTAAGTTCAACTTTCATGATAAAGAGATTGAACTACAGTACTTGTATTAGGTGAATTGAAAAATACTATTTCTTTTTTTATAGAGCAAATACTTGCAATCAAAAATAAATAGGCAGTGAGCACTGTACACTGTGTTCTGTATTGTAATTGAAATCAATATATTGATTGAAAATGCAGAAAACATCCAAAAATATTTAAATAAATGGTATTCTATTATTAAACAGTGCGATTAATCACAATTAATTTTTTTAATCACTTGACAACCCCAGTTTTTAGTTTTGTGTGAAAAAATATGGTTACTTCTAAGACCCCAGTTCTGCAAAGATTTATGCATGTGCTTAACTTTATGAATAGTTCCATTGTTTTCAATGGGACAACTCATAATAGTAAAGTTAAGCACATGTGTGTCTGTAGGATTGAGGTTCATTTTCCCAGTTTAAGGGAGATGTTTAAACAGATTTATTCAAATTTATAATGCTGGTGGAATACTTCAGGCACTTGCACAGACTAACAATATTTACAACAAAATTTAAATAATAATCAATGTATAGAACTTACAATGCTACAGTAAAAACAAGCCTGCCAAGTGATAGATAAAACAGTGAGTCATACCCCTTGTATTCCCAGCCCTCTTATACAAATAGTATGAGTTAAGCTTTTATAAGCGCCTTGTTCAGTAGAAATGTTTGTTGCTTCAGTTATAGTCTTCAACAAGCAACGGCAAAGATGGGTCTAGTGTCCTAAAGACAAAAGTCTGTCTCTCAGACTCTATGTACATGTTTTGTGTTGTCACTGAGCCACCAGCTGGCTCTGCTCTGATCTTGTGAGGTGGGATAGAAATGACATCCATAAGGATTCTTCCTCTTCTCTGGAATCACAATCTTCTACAGTCAGTGCTGTGTTTGCTCATATACAAGTTTGGAGAATCAGATAGCTCAGGGAATTGAGGATGAGAAAATGGAGTCTTTTAGGTTGTTGGCTTAAATCCAGACCTGGTCTGCAGTTGTCTGGTGGTCTCAGTCCATTTCTTAATGGTATTCAGATCCCAAAAGTCACCATCCTAACTGGCCCACTTGTTGACAGAGTGAGCAGAGACAAGGATTGACAGAGCCTGGCAACTGAACTACCTCCTATGCCTAGAAGAGGTTCCCTTCAGTTATTAATTAGTTACAGAGTTTTGGGGTAGCTTATGTGTGTATTTCAAAAATAGTGTTTATTGCCATAATCTTTAAGGTCCTGATGCTAAATTGAGCTTTGCCTGGGTGGACCCCTGTGCCCGCATGGAGTTCCACTGCCTGAAGCAGGGCTCTGCGCAGGTCCAGGGTTCTGCTGAGGTGGAGCTCGTTGTTGGACTTGGACCAAAGTCATGAACAGCTCGTGAGAGCTGCAAACCACTGTCCATTTTACAATGGGTTCTGCTGTTCATCCCTCTGTTTCTAGGAATCTCTTTACATTGTTTTTCCCCCTCCCCAACACACTCTTCTCCCTCTTCTTCGTGTTTATGGTTTTTCGCTTATGGAAGGTTTTCGCAAATAGCATGTTACAGAGTGCTTGTCATTTCCAGAACAATCAGATGGTTGAGTTGTGACGTTTCATATCTGAATTTTGCCAAAGTTTAGGGGTATTTGGGTTTGATGTGTTGAGTTAACTTGATACAGAGAGGAGCTGTGGCATGAAATTCAGGTTTGAGACGAAAGGGGGTTAAAACTCTGGGCAGAAGGTGGGCAGGAGAAGAATCCTTTTGCATTTAGACGGTAAAAGTTGAGTGGACGCAACAGTGAACTGGTCTGAATTTTCCAATCCAGAGTGCCGCCACGCTGCATCAGCCTGCTTAGGAGCTGGCTGAGTATTGGCCTAGAGAGGTTCTGCAGTTTGATGTGACTGCTCCCTGATTGCCAAACTCAAGAATTAAAAGGAGAAAAAAAAAGAAAAGAAAAAGAAAAAAAGACAAACTGAAATAACTGCATGAGATTTATTACCAGTCTGAAGTGCACAGAGAAACTTTCAGGGTCCAACATGAATGCATTACACACCTTTGCAAGTAGCACTGTATCCTGAAAAGAGCAGAAATCTTACATGAAAATAGCCTGTGTAGAGACAGTTGATGCTGTTCTCAATTTGTCAATTCGTGCTGCTTCGTACCCTGCCATGACATCTCCTTCCTCCAGCAACTGAACCATCTCAGAGTTGTGGGATTTTTGGTTAAGTCTGCAACTGTAGAACCTCAGGCAACACAGCCTTCCAGTCACAGCTGAGGCATGTTGGCAGGGTAATGTGAAGAAGCATTCATTGCTGCTGCCTCTGCTGTGCCAGTTCTTTGGTTAAACCAAGTTATTCACTTTCCGGGACTGTCCACCCAAACTCCTTTCACGAGCATGAACTTTATCTTTTGAGGAAAAAAAAAAATCACACAAAGCCGAGCAGATACAGGGCTCTGAAATGATCTAAGCTTTGGGTGCATGAGTTGCTTAGCAGAAAAGATGTAGTTTGTATTGTTCTCATTGTGGGCAACTAAGAGTAGATTTCTTTATTTTATTTTTTTTAAATAGTGCTTTTATTGGCCTGCCATTGTTGACGGTGCTCCTGCATAAGATTTTTCTCTTGTATCCATCATTTAAGATGGCTATATACATTAATATATTTGTTTGTGCAAACAACTATAAATTGAGCATTGTCCTGCATATTACCACAAGTTGTCAGGCAGATACTGGTACCACTGTTCCCTCGAGGGATACACAGTTTTTCCATGGCTGATGTACAGTTTGTTTTGACCATTCTGTGTGTCCCATATTTAATGTGTGAAATAAGTGATTTCAAGCTTGTATCCTCTTCTTATTCTTTCTTTGTAATCTTATTACAAATTAGTAATAGAAGTATGTAAGGTAAAGATGTATTTTGCCGGCAGTATTTTTTTTTCTTTCTGACAAACTGCAAATTAAATTTGAACTTTTAAAGCAAGTCTGCATTGCAATTGTTATGCAGAATGTGGCCAGCATATTTTTAAACGGTGAGTAATTGTGGAATACCAGTGTCCACACAAGATGAATAGAGTCTGCTTTTACATTATTTTTCTTGTGTGACATTCACAGTGGTAAAAGACTATCAAACAGGAACGCACACACAGGATAAAGACATATGCATTTTTAGATTTCATACTCTGGACACTACACAAATTCCATATAAAAGTCTAAAATGTCTACGTATTGTAACAGACACACAAGAGGTTCCTACTGAAAGGCTCTATACTCTTTCTAGCATTTTATTGCCATTCAAATACCTCTCGCCATTGGCACACATTTTACATCGCTGCTAGTTGTCAGATTTAAATGGAAACATTTTCTTTTCTTTATAGACAAAGATGGCTATTCCAGAGAAAAATGTGGATGGACAAGAATTTAATTTAGAAAAAGTAAGTTACTCTGGCTTATCTAATCATACATACAATATGATGGGAGCTAATTTAGCTACAACAAGTCAGGAAAAAGATCTTGGAGTCATCGTGGATAGTTCTCTGAAGATGTCCGCACAGTGTGCAGAGGTGGTCAAAAAAGCAAAAAGGATGTTAGGAATCATTAAAAAGGGGACAGAGAATAAACTGAGAATATATTATTGCCCTTATATAAATCGATGGTACGCCCTCATCTCGAATACTGCGTAAAGATGTGGTCTCCTCATCTAAAAAAAGATATACTGGCACTAGAAAAGGTTCAGAAAAGGGCAACTAAAATGATTAGGGGTTTGGAACGGGTCCCATATGAGGAGAGATTAAAGAGGCTAGGACTCTTCAGCTTGGAAAAGAGGAGACTAAAGGGGGATAAGATAGAGGTATATAAAATCATGAGTGATGTGGAGAAAGTGGATAAGGAAAAGTTATTTACTTATTCCCATAATACAAGAACTAGGGGTCACTAAATGAAATTAATAGGCAGCAGGTTTAAAACAAATACAAGGAAGTTCTTCTTCATGCAGCGCACAGTCAACTTGTGGAACTCCTTACCTGAGGAGGTTGTGAAGGCTAGGACTATAACAGCGTTTAAAAGAGAACTGGATAAATTCATGGTGGTTAAGTCCATTAATGGCTATTAGCCAGGATGGGTAAGGAATGGTGTCCCTAGCCTCTGTTTGTCAGAGGATGGACATGGATGGCAGGAGAGAGATCACTTGATCATTGCCTGTTGGTACACTCCCTCTGGGGCACCTGGCATTGGCCACTGTCGGTAGACAGGATACTGGGCTAGATGGACCTTTGGTCTGACCCGGTACGGCCGTTCTTATGTTCTGTTAATGAATGCTTTGTGTGTGTGTGTTTGATTGGGAAAGTTAAAGTCGAGACCAATTTGGAATGTTCTTAGATAAGTTTATCTTTTGCAAACAGAGCATTCCAGAATATATTGTTTGGTGCAGGCGTGTCAGAGGACTGCTAGAGCTGTTGTGTAGGGCAACCTTTGAAGATAAATGTATCACTGTTGTTCCATGTCCTCTTCTTTCTAATGTATTGGTAGCCAATAACGAATGGTCACTGGCTCACTCTGTGTGAGCTTCTTATAGCTCCTCTCCCTCTATTTGTTCTTTAGTTATATTATTAAACTAAAATAAAAAATGTGTATTTATTAATTTCTCCTCTGCATGTGTACCCAGAGACTGGGTGGAAAAAAATAAACAGGTAATGATAGGTGTTCCACAGTAGTACCACATTTGATTAGTCTTATTTTATAACATGTTGATTTGCCAAACATTTGTTAAGCATTCTCTGGAATAGATTTCTTTTGTGGCGTGCCAACCATTGTTTTGTGATAGCTCATACCTTCTCTGAAATGGTTTCAAATTTCTGTAACGTTTTAGGCTCGTCTGGAAGTACACAGGTTTGGAATCACTGGATATGAAAAGAAAGAACAGCGGATATTGGAACAAGAACGTGCCATCATGCTGGGAGCCAAGGTATATAAAGATGGCACAAAATGTTGGTTTTTGTCACTTTCTAAAACACTTTTTTTTTAATCACACCCCTGCTTTTGTATACGTTTGGACAGTCTCTGGATGATGGGAAGAATTAGTAGGTGTATGACATCAGAAATGCCCAGAAAGTGAAAATATGATTCAGAGGGAAAGTGATTTCTATTGAGGCCATTTGAAATTTAGTTTGTGAATTTTGTGGTTTTTTTTAACCCTTACTTAACTTGTTTTTCTCCCAGTGTTTCAGTTAAGGCCTTAGGGAGCTTTCCATCTACATTTCCGAGTGGTCCAAGAAACCACCACCAAAAAAGGAAAGAAAATAACAGGCAGAAATTCTTTTTCTTTTAGGGTTTGTTTGATTTTGGGAGTTCTTTTATTGGGGAGGAGTGTGTGGAAACCTTTTAGACTTTCTTAATAAGCCCCCCGTGTCCACTCCCCAAAAAGGACACAAACCTATTTATTCTGTTTCCCTTTGTAGGCCCTCATGGAAGCTGATGCTGTGTAGAAGCATGTAGATTTTTAGAATATGTTTGAATCTTTCTTGTAATGATAGCTTTACTCATCTGTTTCACTGCAGCCTCCCAAAAAGGAATATTTGAACTACAAGATTTATCAACAGAAAATTAAAGAGAAGAAAACAGTGAAGAAAGAAGATCGTAGTATGGTTTGTATGCGATGTTTCCTATAAAATAACAAGGGGCAGGTCGCAACTAGCCCAGTAGCTTAATGGGATAATGACCCAGGTTTCATTACCAGTTCCAGCCTCTTATTACTTGGGCTGGCACTCTGCCTTGAAGATGGAAGGATATTGTTCCAGTCAGCTGCAACTCGTTAGATTGTATTGTGGTATTGATCTTCTACAGAGTGTCCCATCCTATCAGAAGGACAGCAGCCGTTATATCTAGCCTCAAGAGTGGGGGTTGTAGAGGATTCTAACAGAAATAGAGAGGCTGTCACATGCTCCCTGTCCCATAGATCTCACCTCTCTCCCCCTATTCCCCCTAAGGTTTTGTGGCAGGACTGGGAGATCCACTGAGGTTTGTAGTAAGCTTTACAGAGATTATACAGTAACTCCTCACTTAAAGTCGTCCCAGTTAACGTTGTTTCGTTGTTATGTTGCTGATCAATTAGAGAACATGCTTGTTTAAAGTTGTGCAATGCTCCCTTATGTTTGGCAGCTGCCTGCTTTGTCCACGGCTTGCAGAAAGAGCAGCCCATTGGAGCTAGCTGGTGGGTGATTGGAACCAGGGTGGACCAGCAGCCCCCCTATCAGCTCCCCTAAGTTCCCTGTGCGGCAGCCGACCAGCAGGCTATCAATTGCTGGGCAGTTCAGCTGTCCCTCCCCCCACTGCCATGTGCTGCTCCTGCCCTCTGCCTTGGAGCTGCTCCCGGGAGCCTCCCGCTTGCAGTGCGAGGGGGGCGGGGGGTGCTAATGTCAGGGTGTCCCTCTCTTCCCCCACTCCTTTACCCCATCAGGCCATTTCCATAGAGTGGGGTGGGGGGGACAAGACAGGGCTCAGGACAGAGGGAGCTTGCTGGCAGCAGCTGCTGTCTCAACTTGCTGATCTACTTAAAAAGGCAATGTACTTAAAGTGGGGTCAGCGTACTTAAAGGGGCAATGCGCATCTCTCTCTCTCTCACACAGGGTGTGTGTCTCTGTCTGCCATGCTGTCTCCCCTCCCTCCATTTGTGCTGCCTTGTAAAGTGTGAGGCTACATTAACAACAATGGGTTAAGCTTTGAGGGCTCAGCCGAGTACTAGTTCATCATTTAGCAGTAAGGCATTCCCTGGGAAATATCCCACCCTCTGACTTTACCACCTCAACCAAGCTTCACAATCATCATTGCTGTGTACAGTATTAAATTGTTTATTTAAAACTAATTTCCCTGGAACCTAACCCCCCCATTTGCATTAATTCTTATTTGGGAAATTGGAGTCGCTTAACATTGTTTCACTTAAAGTCGCATTTTTCAGGAAGATAACTACAGCATTAAGCAGGAGTTACTGTATTTGTAAATTCCAAAAGGTGTGGGAGGACTTCTTGGTAACTCAGTGGAGCTGCCGTTGATGCCGATCAAATCTTTTTCCTTGGTCTTTCCAAGGTCTTTCCAAAACTGCCTTGTCCATCTGTGGAATTGTGAAACAGATCGCCATATTAGGAGGGGAGCCTAGAGTTTATTACTCCACTTACTCCCATGAGTTATTTGTCCTGATTCTAGCAGGGCTGTTCCCATCAGTGAGGATTGTTCACATGGTTATGGAGGATGCAGATTTAGGATAATATATTTGGTTTAATTTCCCACCCGCCAGCCCCACTCTTAAAGTTGACAAACTGTTTAAATCAAACTAGCAGTATCGCTTTCACCTTTCAAAAGAAACAGAATTAACTTTAGTGGATTTTTACTGCACGTTGCCTAATTACATTTGGCCAGATCCTCAGCAGATGCAAATCTGCATAGCACCATCAAGGATCCAGCCCATTATTTAAGCCACCATGAAACAGTCCGCTCCCTAGACACACAATATGCAGGAGCCTTTATGTTGTGGACTGCTGTTTAGCCAGGAGTGTCTGTTCGTTTTCCACTGAAATATTTATCTTTAAATCTGATATCAGGAATATAAATCTGATTCTATCAAGAAAAAGAAGAAAAAGGGTCAGGAGCAGAGGTGAGATATTTTAACTAAGTATTGATAACAAACTTGCTTTTGCTTAAGCTTTCCTGGTGAATTGCCTGTAATTAAAAATGCAGTCTTATGGAAAAGCTGTGCATATCAAAATGGAGTGTATTTTTCATATACATTGTAGAAACTCCTCACTGCAACTTTGTGATCTTGTTTTGTCTAACCTTTTAAACTTGTTAATTTAAGCATTCTCAATTAAACTGCCTTAGTTCTGCCCTGACTTGTCAAAAGGTTTTGAAATAATGGTCTGAGAATAAGGTGAGGCACTTGATGTGAAATCTAGTGCCTTCCCCCCCCATCTTACAAAACAGGGCATTGTTTTTGTCCCTGAGGAAATGTTTTGCAGGATAAATTTTAAAAACCACATGACATGCTCAGAAGGTGTAATTGCATTTTTAATTGCAGTGTAGTTGGTTCACTGGAACTATTTCTGTATTTCTCTAAGAGCCTTTATGCTTTCTGATTTTATTTATACAAATATCTGTGTGTGGTTAGTTGTTAAGACAAAATTTAATCAAATGCATAAGTGTTTGCAGGATTGGGCTATATATTTGTAAAACTTTTCAAAAAATATTCATGGCATAACTAGGACCATAAAATAAGGAAAAAGTACATGGAAAAAGGCTACCTTTGACCTAAATGAAATAATGTACTCCTAATATTTTTCTTATTTTTGTATATATTCTTCTAGGGGTGGTTGATTTTAAAATTATAACTGACTTTAGGGAAGGGCTAACCTTCTAATTTTAATTTTATTTTTAAAATTTGTATCATATTTTTGGAGTTTGTGTCAATTTAAAATTTGTGTTTATTTAATGTATTAGATGCAATGGCCTGTAGCTAAGACTCTATATTAATAAACTTCAAACTACTACTATTGCATAATTATAGGTTATGAAACAGGTGTATTTTCACCTTAAATGTAGCATTTTTTGCAGATATTTTGGGTGCTTTGGTTGCAGGGCCGGCTCCAGGCACCAGCCCAGCAAGCAGGTGCTTGGGGCGGCCCCTGGAAGTGGGCGGCACATCCGGCTCTTCAGCGGCGGGTCCCTCAGTCTGTGTCAGAGGGACCAGCCACTGAAGAATGAAGCGGCGGCGTTAGAGTTCCCAATTGCGATCGCGGCTTTTTTTTTTTTTTACTTGAGGCGACAAAAACTATGGAGCCAGCCCTGTTTAGATGATGACTTTTCTTTATCCTAATTTTATTTTATTTTTTTAAACCTAGGAAATCCAAAAAGAAAAAATCAGCAGTCAGTGTTTTGCCAACAGGACAGGTTGGAAAATTTACAAATGGGACATTGATTCTTAGAGGTAGTGACCTAAAGAAAATTAAATCATCAAAAGCAGTTAAATGAAGTTGTTACACCACATCAAAACAGAAAGTGAAAAATGAGCTAGAATTAATTTCCTAACTGAAAAATGTCTACATAGCCAATGTTTCTTTGCTGTATTTTAATACCTGTCGCAATACCTTGAGGGTTTTTTTAACCTCAACATCACCGAGTTTCCACTCTGGGGAGAACATAAAATACATTGTTACATCATAAAAATTCTGAGTAAGAAAAAATAAGTTATTTTTTCCTAATGACAAGTAACCTAAATAAACTATTACTTTCATTGGCTAACAAAGGTATTGTACTTTATTCGTCTGAGAACTGTTCACTTTGTGAGCTGAAAATTACTTAGGTGTTGTCTCAATGCAAAATGTTTGTTTGGGTTTTTTTTAACTGAAGCAAAAAGGTTTAGCTGTTTATGAGTATGAGGACAGTGAGGAAATAGCCCAAGCTTTCCTATTTAAAAATAACATTCTTTGGATGTTTGCACTTTTTTTTTTAAAACCGCTCTTGCACTGAAATACAACCATAGATGGGCAACTCAAGTTTAGCAGGGAGAATAACCCTCACTGTGGAGTCCATGCTTCTGAATGTCCTGGTGACAATTGGCAGGCAGTTGGTCCAGTAATGAGAGTTCAGAAAGCACACTTCATACATGCACAGCACCAGGGATGGATTAAGGCAATTTCGGGCCATGTGGAAGGCATGACAGAGCCCTCCAGCTTGGCTCTTCTCTCCTCACAGAGAAGCAGGGGCATCAGCATGGGATTCCCTTCTCCCCAGGAGTGGCGTTGTATGTTGTCCTCTCTTCAGCAGAGGCAGCAAGGGTTCACCCACTTCTACCTCCCCAGCGAAAGGACAGCAGCCGGGGCTCTCCAGTACTTCATCCCAACAGCCCGGGCATATTTATTAAGGGGTTGTCCTCTGTGGGGGTGGTGTTGGGACAGTCCCCCACAGTAGGGTCTTGGCATTAATGCCCCATTGAAATGCAAGGGGCAGTTCATACCTCTTGTAGCTACTGCTTAGGGTTCTCAACTAACTCAGGCAAACATAAGAATGGCCATACTGGGTCAGACCAAAGGTCCATCTGGCCTAGTATCCTGTCTTCCAAAGTGGCCAATGCCCCTGTGCTTCAGAGGGAATGAACAGAACAGGTAATCAAGTGATCCATCCCCTGTCGCCCATTCCCAGCTTCTGGCAAACAGAGGCTAGAGACACCATCCCTGCCCATCCTGGCTAATAGCCACTGATGGACCCATCCTCCATGAATTTATCTAGTTCTTTTTTGAAACCCTGTTCTAGTCTTGGTCTTCACAACATCCTCTGGCAAAGAGTTCCACAGATTGACTGTGCGTTGTGTGAAAAGCATCACTGCATTAATTACTCTGTTCATGTTTTCAGGGGCTATTTTGCAACCCTAAAAACTTTTTATTTTATTTTAAAATGAGAGTTCCGATCCTAACAATCGCCTGACTCCTGAGGTGGGGGTCACAGGCACATGCCCTGCGTGGTCCTTGAGCTGTGGTTTGTTTAGCCACTTTCACCACCGTTCTAAACAAAGACTAAATTGCATATCTGTTTGGGCTAATAGGTATGCAGAGTCGTTTCTGCATATTGAGCATTGTCCACTGAGCATGCTTGGTAGAAAATGTTAAATTGACATTATATGCTCAGAGATGAGTTCACTGCAAAGCCAAGTGCTTGTGTTTCAAAACTGGTTAAGGCAGCAGTTGAGTTTCGCCTCCCTGCTATGTTATAACTTGAATTTTCACACTCACTGCCAACCCCTCTAGCCCACTTCTTCTCTGCTCCACCTTTGAGTTAAGGTAGCTCAAGCTTTTTTCCTTGGCTTCAGTTGCTTAGACCTTAGTGAGCTTAGGAAGCTTATAGGGATGTAGCCACCTTAAAACTTATGCAGGAGCAAAGCTTCAGTCATACGGAGCTCCTAATCTTTGCAGAACTAGAGCGCAAACCTTGTGGGATCTGTTAAGGAGCTGAGCAGCACTGGATCCAACTTTTTTCTTTATATAATCCCTCTCCTCCCTACAAAAAAACCCCTAGAAAATGAAGGTCCAAAACCAACAATGTTATAGTTGCTCATAAAAGCCTTACACTCCGGAAATGCAAAAGGCTGAACACACAAGCCTAATTCTTCCTCTTGTATTATGACTGAAAAATCTCCTATGCTCATACTGTTTGTCAGTATAACATTTCAACAGCAACTCTTAAGGTAATTATATTACACATATGAAGAACTCTGTGTTTCTGGTTAAATATGTAGCTTTAATTGCTGTTAAGTAAAAATGGTAAAACTTATGTAATGAGCAATGCCATTGAGTAAACGTTGCTGTGAAACCTTAACTTTTTTATGTATTTCATATTGTATTGAGAAAACGTAACTAATGCATGGACACAAGGGGGAAGTGGGTAGTTGCATGTTCATCCTGTACTTTGTATGTAATGTTGTAGCTGTGTCGGTCTTAAGATATTAGAGAGACAAGGTGGGTAAGGTAATATATTTTATTGGACCAACTTCTGTTGGTGAGAGAGAGAAGCTTCTGAGCTACACAGAGCACTTCTTGGCTTGAAGAAGAACTCTGGGTAAACTCAGAAGCTTGTGTCTCTCACCAACAGACGCTGGTCCAATAAAAGATATTACCTCACCTGTCCTGTACTTTGTCATATGCTGACGTGAATGTTTCACTGTGCAACTTGAACAGTGCATTTATTGTTTTGTCTTTGATTTCCTATATGGCTGTAATTTTCAAACTGTGTGTATGATAAGGGGTGCGGTAGGCTCTTGCAATGGAACAGCAATCGAGACAGTGTTGGTGGTAGAAAACACAATGAAATGTGAGAGGTGTACAACCAGTACTGACTGGACTAGCAGCAAAAGAAAGCTGATGACTTACTTTATTCTGCCTTCTTCCTGGGTAAGGGAGGGGGAATCTCTACATCCTGCTGGAATTGAGAGGTTCCCTTTCCTTAACTGCTCTTCCTTCTAGCCCTCACATCCTAACCCCAAGCTTTCTGACAATCCCCAGAAAGGCTGCAGCTGTCACTACTGAGTCTTCCCTCTTCCAACACCTGTTTCTTCCCCACCCACCTTTTACCAACCTGTGGAGTCAGGGAATGGGGCATCAAACCTAGGTCTCCTGCAGAACGCTACCCTGACACCATGATTCCCCCTGCCTTTATGCTTGAGTCCGGCCACCATCTCCCGACAAGGTGTTCCCACTCTAGCTCACTGCTTAATAATATTAATAACTGTGGAAGCCTCACAAGGAATGTAAGGTACTTCCCTTCCCCTAGGGGGTGAGTTCACTGCCTCCATAGCATTTCTCAGTCCCTTGCTAGCCTGAATATGCAGTTTCATGTACTTTATATGTGGCTGTATGCAATGTGACTTCAGTAGAGCCCAAAGGTATTAAGAACATAAGAATGGCCATATTGGGTCAGATCAAAGGTCCATCTAGCCCAGTGTCCTGTCTTCTGACAGCGGCCAATGCCAGGTGCTTCAGAGGGAGTGAACAGAACAGGTAATCATCAAATGATCCATCCCCTGTCACCCATTCCCAGCTTCTGGCAATCAGGTCATCTACTTTCATAGTATTACAATTACTATTGTACCCTGCCTATTTCAGTAATTTATTTGAGAAATTCTGGAGCATAGGAAACCATTCAAAAGTCTCTCAGCCATAGATTGAGCTAAATAACATGTTAGAATACACTTCACAAATGCTTAATGCACACCATACAAAATCTACAGCTGGTTGGAGGATTCATTCCCTGCCGTGGAAGTTAAGTAGTGTTCTAAACCAGAAAATGAATAATTGTGTGAAGAAGGTGAATTTCCTCAGCTTTCCCCTGCCATTAAATCAGCAGGTTATTCTGCTAACTTTACCAAATTGTTGGTTGCATTGTATGAGTGCAACTTGAACTTTATAACAGCCATTTATCAGTAATAGTAAACCAGGCACCATCAATGAATTTGTTGGCAGTGTATTAAGAATTTATTTAAAATCTGTAAAACAGCATAAACTCATAGGTCAGGTTTTCCAAAAAGGATATTAATACACAGTCAGATTTGGACCAAAAGACAAAAAAAGTTTTGTTTCCAATTAAAAACATACAAACTTTTGCTACAGGTACAAAATTATAAAAAGTTTATTTTTTTCCTTTTGATCTGGTGACGTACATATACAGAAGTGATGTATATTCCACCAGCTCCAATTGATGGAAACTATGGAAAATTATGAAAGTAAAAATGTCATGGTTAGGAAGAAATCAGGAAACAAGTTTTGTCTTTTATTTAACCAGATGTGAACACTTATTTTGTTCCTTTGTACTTTTTTTTGCCAACATTTAAATTAATGTCTTTCATGCTTCATATCACAATTGGAGAAAAAACAGCAGTTCTACCTCATGCATTAATTCTGACATTTCATCACATTGTGTCTCCTCGCTGTGCTTCATTCATTAGTTAGAAAGCTTGATATTTTTATTGACAGCATTTATGCAATGGTGTATTGGGTTAACATCATGATTGCTGTATTGAGAAAATGAAGTCTGGACCCCTAAATGTTCACATACCAATCGACTATATAAACTTGGAGATTCTCCAAGTGGCATGGAATTTAGTTTTGCATCTTGTTCTACTTGGATTTGCTTGCAGCATAGCTGTCAGATGAGCTCATTTGACCCAGAAATGCTACTGAACACCCGTTTCAGTAAAAAACACATCCATTTTCTATATTGTGCAAGGATGCAGAAGTCCTGGAACATCTATTCTCTGTGGTTTGCATGGGCTTCTGCACCTAAGAAGCCTTTATGCATTTTAAATGGATTTGTGCTTGAAGTTCCCATTCTGTTTCATGTTGACATCCAGCATTACTGATCAGAGGAATCCCAAACAAATGCTGTCAATAAAAATGAGAAACAGCTCATTTCCTTTAAAACAAAACAAAAAGACAGATAATCTTATTTTCAGGGATCAGTGAGGTCTTTTACATGTGAACATACCATTTTGTAATGTTTGATATATTACTTTAAGCTGCTGAAGGACTCACTGAGCTTGTAATCTCTCTTCCATCGATGAGCTGGCCAAAATGTTTTATTATTACTCTACAACAAGGTTAATGCTCTGCTTTGCTATTAAAAAAGACCCTGCAAAGGTGGCAAAGCCTGAGATTAGGCCTAACCGTTTCGCTTTATTAACTATCTGTTTTGGAATGCAGGATTCCAGTACTTTTCAGCATCTTACCTTCTCATGGGACCAGGTTGGCAAAGCAGAGCTGTATTCTGGTAAACACCCCTAGATCATAATCTCAGACCCAGTGCTTTGCATTTGTTGGTGGTGGATTAGCCTTGATTTTATCTCTTTAACCTAGTTTATTCAATAATCTCCATATTAAAGTAAGAAGGCAAAAAAACTGTATATCACATTTCTTCTTGCTCTAGAACATCTAAGAAACTAGGATATCCAGTGCTCTTTGCCATCTTTTTTAATTATACTTAAAAAAAACAAAACAAAACAAAACAAAAAAAAACCCACAACACCTACAGAACAACAACAGATTACCAGCCAAAAACCAATTACAGCACTACATTACAATGTTCTTATTTACAATATGATGGAATATTATGTATATAATAAATTACATTAATACTTTTCCTCTTAAATTCTGATATATGTAATCTCATGAATTTTTTTCCTTCAGTCCAATATAAGTATATTTGTCCTCTATAGCTCTCTTTAATTATATAGGCTATAATGGGAGACGACACTGGTTTCACCTGTCTTTTCTAAATTTAAGAAGCCAAATTGCACTACAAATTCTGGATAAATCACAGCTCTCTTCACTAACATTTACATTTTAAAGATATATATTATGCGCTTTTTATGTACCTTTTAAAATGAGAAATAACAAGGGATTGTCTGACAGGCCCACGTGCAAACTGACCAGGTTGTAGCAACACTTTTGTGTGAGCTTCTGTTGAAAAGATCTAATTAAAAGAAGCCAGTAGTGGCTGCATAGGCCTACAACAGTATGTGGCTCTGACAATGGTGTGTGGCACTGTAGAGCTGGAACCCACAGAGGTTCTTGGGGTAGGGGAAGGGAGAAGAGCATGGTCCTGAGGTGAAACTCCTCTCCCACCACTTTCTACAGCCGCACAAGTTTTCTAATCTGTTTTACTGAACATACTGGGGAAATCTGTAGAGGAAGGCTTACAAGGGGTAATGTTCTGGATCACACAGCGGTGTGATGGAAATTATAAGGGACCCTTGTCACTCTCCAAACCGTAGTCTTTTTCTTTCACAGTGGTAGAGACAATCCAAGTGTGTGGATTCAGGAGTCAATGCCTGAATTTTTTAATTTAAACAGAATTTAAGCTCTCAGGGGTCAAGATTTTTTTTTTTTTTAAACTCTGTAAATCAATTTACCTCTGTCTTGTGGAGTCTGCACCCAGGCAGGCAAACTGTAATAGGTAAGATTTATTCCAAGGCCTTGCTGTCCCTCATCTGGGATAAACTGTCCCAGGGGAGAAGAGGAAACTCCATGAGAGAACTTTTATGCTTGTCCAGCTGGCCAGGAGGCAGAGTTTCACACACAAGAAGCTGGAAGCTTGATCTCCCATGACCCCCAAAGATCTACACAGATCTCAAGGAAGCAAAGGGCATCCCAAATGGACTCCCTTGTCCCTGGTCTACCATCCTGGTCCTTCCTGGCCCATCAACAGCCCATCAACTTCGGCGAGAACCATGCTCCCATGGGCTTCCTGCTAAAGAAGGGGTTGGGGTTGTGGCAACATGAGTTAATTCAGCGAAAGACTGTTTTACTTTTAAATTGTATTCCCCAGAGCTTGTGTGAGGAGAAGCTGCAGGAGCCTAGGTAGGTCCCTAAGCCCCTGAAGGCCTGCAGAGCTGCAGCCCCAAGGAGGTGCTTGGGGGAAGTGGAAGGGAGAGGAATATGCGCCTGAGGTGAGACTGCTCTTCCCCCCACTTTCTACAGAGACAGGCTCCCCTCTGTGCACAGATATTGAGAAGAGGAACACAGAGCCTGCAGGGCTTTGTGGGTGGAAGGGCCTTGTGTTAGTGATCTGCAGTGGAGTGAATTACTTCCAGCCTGAACAGAGGAGTGAATTGCTTTCATTCCTCATGCAGTGCCGGTCTTAAAGGGACAAATTTTGCCCTCACATATACACATGAGGTTCCCACTGAAATCCATGGGAGCTCCGCATGTGTATTCAAATGCAGAACTAATCTCATAGTCTAAGTCTAGTTCTAATTATTTTTTCATTACCACTGTTAGACAAGCTACCAAAATGCATGCAGCTTAAGTCATTAAAATTTTCTTCATAAGGGCAACTTGGTCTAGTTTCAAATATAAGTCGTTAAAACACATACGCAACCAAAAATAGACTCACCCTCTACAGACTTAGTCCAATTAAAACTGACAATGTTAATACAGGATATATATTTCTAATTGCTCCATTCTGCAGTTTCTCTAGGTTGGAAGGGGACTGCAGTTTAAACTAGTCTGCATCACACTTTTACCAGTGCTGGAATGTGTAGAGAACAGCAATGGAGAGGTCCATGTGTTTCTGCACAAATTTGGAGCGTGCCCCTACCACATTTCATTAGCTCTTTGAAACCTGTATCAGTCTGTATTTTTCATTAATAAAAAGAAAAATCAACTTCAACTGCACCCTGAGGAGTGACACACAAGGAATGATACAGAAGCACTTATGAAAAACAAAAACAACATAGATATCAAAAGCAATTCCAAAACCCTTTCAGAATTCACTTTAAACAGCTGGCAGGGGTTGTGGATTGGAAGGATTTAAATTCATGTGAATTTTACTTCACAGATATTCGGAGTAAAGATAAAAGTTCAGTCCTTATGTCCTATACAATCAGTGCTCTTGTTTTTAATAAAAAAAGTAAAAGTGGAGTGCTTTCTTGTATCAAAATTGTCACAGGATGTTACGTAGTATAAAAATCCATATACAACTTAAAACACACCATTCCCATGTGCTGCTCGGTAAAGCTGTACTCAAAGCCAAGGCTACTGTTACAACTTCTACGTTAGCAGAAGACAACTTTACAATGAGCACACTCAAGAGGAAATTCAGGGTCCTGTAGCATTCTAGCTGAGGTAGGCTTAAAACAGACCCACTGAATTAAAAAATCCTGCACAGGGTCAGATGGTATTTAAAAACAGACAAAGAAAACACAGTTGATCTCTGCTAAACTTTTAACAAACTGAAATTAATACAAAACAGTTATTTCCATGTCTTAAAATGCACTAATAGAACATATCACGGTCTTGGAGGAAAGCATATCTGCTTTTTCACTTAACAGTTCGAGGAGTTTTTTTTCTGTTATGCTTTCTAGTTCAGTTGTGATATAAAAGAAGCTACATTTCTGTTCTGTAAGGGGAGGCTGGGTAAAATGAATGGGTGGATATAAGCATCCTGCACAGATGGTTATAGATTGCTTTTGACTTACTACTTCATTCTGGGTTGCTCTAATACCCCATTTTTCATCCTTCCCCAATGGCTGTTCATTATGATGGCATCTTTCCTGTAACCAGAAGTGCAAGACCCTCTGTCACAGTGGAATCTGCCATCACTTGGTATTACCTGTAGTGGGGAATGCACTTAAGCTGGAGATCATATGTGCGCCTGCAGCAATGTGCCTGATTTCCAGCATCCCATCCATGAAGAGCTCCTTGGATAGACCTGTGCCTACAGTTTTACACAAGGCAGTGAGCTGGAATTTTGGTTTAAAAATTGTTTTTCAGGTATACTCACCACACAACATATTAAAATCTGTGTGCCATATATATATAAAGGGCATCGGTGTACACGTGTATGTGTACAGATGTGTGTGTGTAGGAAGCATGATTCAAAAGGAAATAGTATAACAATAGTATGCAGCAGGCTATGGTGTTTCTGTTTATTAGCACCACATTTAGGCTGGATCATGAGGGCAGAGTTCTAGGTGCAGTGTCATGATGCAATCTGTTGGGGCTTGCTACTATAAATTAGCTCAGTTAACCACTCTTCCCTCAGAAAAATACACACATGCACACATTATTTTGTTGAGAGAGAGAAAGAAATTGAGAATCAAAATATTTACTGCTGACTGCATGCTGGCAAAGGTGCTGTCTAGTATTGCCATGGATTGAAACCATCAGTGGCCAATCAGTCACTTACTTTTGTGGATGCCATTGGACAAGGCTTCTCATTTTCATATGTTTCAGGTGATCACACAATTCCTGAGTTGCAGGATAAAGTCAAAACCTACAAGATTTTTAGGCCCCCAGTTCAGCAAAGCATTTGAGCACGTGCTTAAGTGCTTTGCTGGATCAGGGCTTTAATTAGTTCATCCCAGCTGAGTAGAAAATTAAGACCTTTGATCCCAAGAGATGTTGCCTATCCACAGCTCCCAGGGAAGTCTATGGGCACTGCAGGTGCTCAGCACCTATCAGGATCAAGGCTATAAAGTATCACTCCTCTTCCCAACACAGTCTATTTTGTGTATACCATTTTTAAAGAAACATCTGTGATCACTTCTCTGGACTCTCCTCTGCTCCCTTTTCAGAAGACGATTGTTGCTGGTAACTCAAATGAGTTCTCCCGTTTGTGAGACCAAAAGCCACTGCAGTCACACTGAAATGAGAAGTACTAAGGTTTATTGGAGCAGTTTTAACCCCCACTAGGTATATACCCTAGTGCTAACTAAAATGAGCACTAATTTTATATAAAAGTACATAGGGCCTAATCTTGTTGCCATTGAAGTCAGTGGGAGCATAATTAATAAATGCATTTAAGGCCAGAAGGGACTTTCTGCATAACACAGGGCAATGAACCTCCCCCAGTAATTTCCGCTTCAAGCCCATAACTTCTGTTTGAACTATAGCATAGCTATTAAAAGATAACCGTCTTGATTTAAAGAACTCAAGTGATGGAGAATCCATCACCTCCCTAGATAAATTGTTCCGATGATTAATTGCCCTCACTGTTAATCATCTATTCACAATAATCATGTGAAGCGCAGATCCAATTATGAAAGGGAAAATGTGCTCATTTTAGCTGTCACTATGTGTCCATAGTGTGCTGTATATATGTGCTTTTGTACTAAAATGCAGGAATGCACACCCATTGTAATAAAAAAAAAACATTCTATAAGCATTCTTGTTACCAGTGTGAAATTAAAAATGGATGTGGATTAATATTAATTATCAGATCACACAGTGCTAGTTAGCAAAGTTCTGCGTAAGTGTTAGTCTAATTTAGGGATGACACTGCTTTTCTACTGACAGCGAATAATGACAAATTGTATTTAGAAAGGTTACAAAATCCAGCATAGGGTTAGGCAGCAGGAGCTCAGTTAGTTACTGGGCAGCTTTGGCTGTCTTACACTCTGTGGCACCTCCAGTCCTGTGTGCAGAGTCACCTATGCAGAAAAGAAATAATTGCTTAGTTAAAATACAAATTGGGACATCTTTAGTACAAAGGGTTTGTGAAGGCCAAGAATACATGGTTAATGGTGAAAAGCTAATGTCACCAGAGGAGGCCCAACGTACAAACGATTCTTCCCCTGAGGCCAGGTCTACACTACAAACTTACATTGGTATAGCTACGTTGCTCAGGGGTGTGAACAACCCACACCCCTGAGTGGCGCAGTTATACCGACCTAACCCCCGAAGTAGACAGAGCGTCTCCCACCGACATAGCTACTGCCTCTCGCAGACGTGGATTAACTACGCTGACAGGAGAAGCTCTCCCGTCGGCATAGTAGCGTGGTATCTTCACTAAAGTGATACAGTAGCGCAGCTGCACTGGTGGGGCACTGCAGCTTTTTAAGTGTAGACCTACCCTGAGTCTAGCTGCCAGGTGTTTGTGACTCTTTCCAAGGCTAGCAACCATTTATCAGCCACCGCTGAGCCAGCTGCTTCTTGTCACCAGGAAGGGTGACCCCAGATGGAATGGGTGCCCAAGGGGTTATGAGGCAGGTGGAAAGAGGACTGGGGAGAGGGTCTTCTGAAGCATACAAAGCAGAGTCTGGTAGACCTTTCCCTGCTACCCTGTCAGTGTAGGACAGAGGAGGTTTTACAGCTCTCACCATAGCCCGACACCACCGTCATCTACCAGGGTTCTTACAATGGCACCCATCACTGTAGGATCTGAGCACCTCCCAGGAGCTCTCTCAAGCTTAAACTCACAAAAGGGTTCTCCCCCGCCCCCTCATCTGCATCTAGTTCCATGGGCAGGGCAGAGTGAATGGAGGGCATGTTGTGACAGCAGTGGTGTAGCAGACTGGCTGGGGCACCTGGGTAATGGGAGGAATTGGACTGCAGCACTATAACTACCAGAAAGGCCCTAACTAACAAGCCATGTAACTTCAATGTCACTTTCCTAGTACCGTGTGTCTGTCTGATCTATTTAGATTGTATGATCTGTGGGGGAAGAACTATGGGTCAGATTTTTAAAGGAATTTAGGTGCCTAAAGATACAGATAGGAGCCTAGTGGGATTTTCATGTCCTTCCTTCCTTCCTTCCTTCCTTCCTTCCTTCCTTCAGTGAACAGTATCTAGTATAAATGTAGCTGTAATTGGGCCTGGACTGTTTAGTAGGAGTTTATTGCTGTCACGCGACATCCTTGGAATGAAGGACTCTCTACCCTTGGAGAAAAAGAGGAATCAGCTGGGGTTAAACCAGCATGCAGGCAACCCAAGTCAGAGGGAAGAGACTTATGAGGTCCGGCAGTCTCTCTACCCACGCAGGTACCACACTTGGTCATTGTGGATTCAGGTTGGCGTAACATGAACCCTCCAGTCTTTCAGGTGCTGGGGCACATGTAGGATCTGATTCTCCGTTACATTAAAGCCCCATTCTAGCAGTACAAAGGAGCGTTAACCTGGGTTAGCATAAATTACATTTACACCATCAACCTCAGAGAATATATTAGTGTTTGCAAATGTCATGAATTAAAGAGTGCGAATGAAATGCTTACTAGGTCTTCTCTTTCAAACTAGACATTCTTTGATCTACATTTTCTTAGCTTTATTTACCACCAGGCGTGTGTGTGTGTGTACCTATTTATTATTTCTAAAGCATCATTTCCCTATATCTGAGATGTGATACAAAAAAGTTAAATCCGACTATTTTCTTTTAAAAAGTGGCACTAGCCCAGATACAATCAGCAAACAAAACTAGGCAAAGTGAAAAAAAAATCCATATTTACACCTAACAGCTGCATCTCGATCTCTTCTCTCTGGCAGTCATGCAATAACTTTTAACAGGCAGTAGGATTTCTCCTTTGGTTGACATGCTGAATGAGTTAGACTGAACTGAAAAGGATTTACCTGTACATTTCGGTTGAGGCTTAATGCAGGCATGAAGACACCCTCCACATTTTCAAATGCTGGAGGTCCTTGCTGCTGCCCATTTATGTAAAAGGTCAGGCTGTGCTTGTTTAGGTCCAGGAGAACGCCCACAGTGGCACCTTTAGAAACACCCCCTTCTGTCCTAAGAAACAAAGTGACCGTATTGTCCATCTTAGAGGAGGCAGATTGTTACATTCCAGCCTCCCTCTATTTCAGCCAATCTTACTGAAGTGAAAGGAAAGTGGAGCAGCATGGTAAAATTAGTATTAGTTGGAGGACATCTGCTAAAGGCCTTTTCTCCGTGCGTAGTTCCCATTTTCCACTAAATGCAGGCAGCCCTGAGAAATGAGGCCCCTTAAGGTCATATCCACCCAGTGGGTACATTTTGGCAGAGCTGAAAAAGCTCAAAGGGCTTGACAGAGAAAGGGGGAGTTAAACTAACAGGATACAGCAGAGACGTTGAGGATGGAAAAGTTATTGTTTGAAACCAGTACTCTTCAGACCTCACATTCTGGAGGGAATATGTTCATATTAATAAAGAACTGATCCTAAGGGCTTTCACTGAAATCCACAGGATTGTTCACATAAGTAAAGGCTGCAGGAACTGACCTAAATGTTAATGTGCATTTGAGGTCTCAGACAGGGCGGCACATTGAACTCTTTATAAGATAGATTGTAAGAACAGACAGTACTTTATAACTGTTGAAATCCCTTTTTGCCTGAACCAAATACACAACATTAATTCTATTTTAATTTGGTTATCACAGCTAGCAATTGGGATCTACTCTGCTCTAGTCAGAGGTGCCGACTTTCTGCTTTCCTCAGGGGTGCTTGACCTCCACTCTGCTCCAGGCCCCACCCCCACTCCATTCCTTCCCCCAAAGGCCCACCCACCTGTTCCCGCCCCTGCACCGCCCCCTCCCCTGAGTGTGCTCCACACTCGCTCCTTCCCCTACCCTCGGGGGCCTCCTGCACACCACTGAACAGCTGATCACCGGTCGGTGGGAGGCACTGGGGGGAAGGGGAAGGAGTGGCTCAGCGGTACCGCTGGTGGGTGCTGAGCACCCACTATTTTTTCCCCATAGGTGCTCCAACCATGGAGCACCCATGGAGTTGGTGCCTGTGGCTCTAGTTGCAGGCCAGGACTAAAAATTATGTCCAAAAATAGCAGACAATTTAGGCTGCCCTCAGCTGTGGGGGAATGGGCTCAGTTTACTATGAAGTGCATAGATCAGGGGACCTGAGAGTTCGGCACCCAGAAATGGCTTTGTGACATTATTTGTGATGTGGTACAGAAGTGAAAAAGCAATGTTTGTTTTTATTGATTAACAGCACTTGGATAAGGTTTTCAAAAATGATTAGTGATTTTGGAGTGTCTCAATTTTTGGGTGTCCTACTGAAGATACCTTAAAGAGGCCTGATTTGCCAGAGGGCATGGTACCAATGGAGGGGTAGCAGGAGCTGGTTCAAGGTGGAAGTAGAAGCTGATTAGGGGTATGCTCCCTCACTGCACTAAGCTGGTGGCTAGAAGTGGGAGCCAGTTCAGGGACTGAGAGTGTTGAGTTATTGGGCTAGGAGCTGTTTCAAGTGTTGGGGGTTTGGTGGTGGGGTGATAATCATTTGTGTCAGGAGCAGCTATTGAGAGCTACTGTAGCACAAGAGTCCTACCATGATGACAGATTCAGCCAACTCTTATACGCAAGAATAATCTGACATTCATGCACTTGTCCTTTAAGGACTAGGCTAGCCCAATATCATACTACTTTAAAGAGCATGGAGCTAGAAAACCACTAGATATGTGGATTGGCCCTAGGCGCTGAAGCTTTTAATGTCACTGGAATTCTGCAAGGGAATTATAGCCTGACGTGTATAGATTCAGTGTTTATAATATTTTTTTAAATGTACAGCAGAAGAGAAAACAACCCCCCCACAATTCACAGAATGTCTAGTGATCAAAAATAACATGCATGCCAATCTGAAAAGTATGATTAGGGCCAAATATGTGGAGCAAGAGATTTGATATTATTGGTAATGGCTGTTTTAGTTTTGTCCACCAGGTGGCACAAGATAGTTTTCTTTAGATTAGACCAGTGGTTTAAAACCTTCTTTCATTTGAGGATCCCTACAAAATTTCAACTGGAGGTGCTGAACCCTTTGGAAATCTTAAATATAGTCTGTGGACCCCCAGCGGTTCCACGGACCACAGGTTGAAAAGCACTGTTCTATGGCAGACAACCTTTCGTGGACTCCCTTAGACACAGTGTGTGGACCTCCAGGAGTTCTCAGACCACAGATTGAAAAACCACATGATTAGACCATTGCGTGACTAAGCCCAGCTCCCCGTGAACTCAAAGGGAGTTTTCCTACTGACTTCATTGGAAATAGGATTGGGCTGATAATGAGAACATGGCACATTCTTTCCCTAATGAAATCTCTTCAGACAATACCAGTATTCCACTCAAAACTCAAGAATTAGTCCCCCCACCTAATCATGAGATCAGTTAAAAAAAAAAAAAACACAAAATAATAACTATGTGATTCTTTTTTTTTTTGCCTCCCAGTGTAATAGTCACTCGGGATCATGTTTTCAAGATTTGCTCTAGAACCAGGAGGGCTAGAAACCTACATTTTTTTTTAAATGCAAGATGAGATTTTCATAACCTAATTACATGAATCCAGAGTCTTTAAAAAAAAAAAAAAAAAAACACACAGCAAATATTGCAAGACTCATGATAAAAATGGCAAGAACTGGTAACACTGAGATAACAGAGATATTTTTCTGATGGATCATATTTTTTCCCCTCTTAGTACCTGCTTTGATTACAAATTTTGTCCAGCTTTACATCCTGCAGCATGCGGCTGAGTTTTTAAATATACTTTATGTCATCTTTTAAAATGTCACTTAGCAGAAACATTGATCCTCTCCAAGAGCAGAAATTTAAGCTTCACCCTTTTTGATGGTATTATGCTCCTACCTATATAAGAAGTTAATTGATTCTCTGAGGCTAATGAATTGTGTGGTAAACCACTGGTTCTCAACCAGGGGTCTGGGGCCCTCTGGGGCGGCCGCAAGCAGGTTTCAGGTGGGTGCCAACAAGGGCCAGCATTAGACTTGCTGGGACCCAGGCCAGAAAGCCAAAGCCCCACCGCATGGGGCTGAAGCCTGAGGTCCTGTGCCCTGCTACCCTGGGCTGAAGCCAGAGCAACTTAGCTTCACAGGGCCACCTATGGCACGGGACCCTGGGCAGTTGCCCTGCTTGCTACCCACTAATGCTGGTCCTGGCTTTTATATGCAGAAAAACAGCTGTTGGGGCACTGGTGGGCTGTGGTGTTTTTATAGCATGCTGTGGCAATCTCAGAAAGAAAAAGGCTGAGAACCCTTGTGCTAAACAATGAGACAGAGCCATAGGTCCCTGCACCTCCACAGACTGAGGGTATGAAAGCCCAGAAAAGCCCTGCTTGCAGGCTGGAAATGAGGAGTGCTGCCTCTGCAGTAGTGTTCCCCCAGCCCATAACTGAACAGAAACCCCTCCCTGAGATCATGATCTACCATATGGAAAGGGGCAGAGTGGGAGGTATTCCCACTATCCAGCATCATCATCCTCCCACCAAACCCACAGGTCTTGAGCAGGTAAGTTACTAATATTCTGTCAGCATTAACCACTTCCCCGCTGCAATTTGGAACAATTTCTGCAATTTATTAGAGGGGCAAAGGCAGAGAGGGGATTCTCTAACATCATGGCTGAGGGCTGCAGGGGAGAGGGAGCCACTACAAAGGCAAAGGGTCTCAGTGCAGATCGCCCTGCATTTCTGATGGTTCCCACAAAAGCTACACACCTCTTGGTGATCCATTGCTTTTGAGACCAATCTCCCCGTCACTCTAATGATGGAGAATGGTGGGAAAGTGAAAGTTGCATGGACAAACTTTACCATGGCATTTCCTGACTTCTGAGTGCTTTATTTTGCAGCTTTAACATTTAGTTTTTTTCTGATTGAATGCTTTGGATATAACTTAGAAACCAATTGGCTGAACAGACTCTGAACTCATGTAATTATGGCCTTAAATAATACACACCACAGAACTACCATGCCTTTTCATTAATCAGATCACCAGGCCACATCCAAAATGTTTCTTGTTATGCAGCAGCCACATACAAAACACAGTTACATAGGTTCTCCCGTCGGCATAGTTAATCCACCTCCTCAAGAGGTGGTAGCTAGTTCAACAACACCGGGGGTTAGGTCGTCTTAAGTCCATCGCTGAGTGGTGTGGCTTTTTCACATCCCTGAGTGACATAGCTGGGTTGATCTAATTTTTGAGACCAGCTGATAGTTCTAGTGTAATTCCTTTTTATAATTCCATACTTGTTTTAATTATTATATATGAGATAATGCAGGTTACATTTTATGTGAAGCCACTTAGTGTCTTAACAATCTGCATGACCACTTAACGGAAACAGCAGCAATTTGTTACAATACTTTAGGCAGCTAAATAAATATTTACTGAATGAGAATCTTTCTTTGTAGAGATATCCACCAATTTTTCAGCATTTCCATTTAGGTCCCAATTCTGCCACCCTTACTCACATTGACTCTGGTCCTGTTGGATTATTTAGTCATATGTGTAAAATTAAGTATGTGTATGAGTGTTTGCAGATTTAGGACCACTGAGTAGTACCTTACTCCATGAGAAATCCCAGAAGGCACTACTACTTGTGAGTAAAGATGGAGGAATCTGGCCCTCCATGAATAATGCTGTTGTCTCTCAGTGGAGCCTGCCACTTTAGAATATTTCCCAGCAGGGGAATGGCCAAATTGATGATGCAAAATAGGTCTGAAACAATTGGCTATATCATTAGAAAATGGCAGAAAGTTTCAAAGTTCCTGTAACACAGGTCCTAACATTTTAAAAACACCTTTTAGTTAATGTAAAAATTGGTTTAACAATTAAGTTGGTATTTGTCTTCTAAACCTACCCTACAATAATTTGAATACTTTCTGATTTTTCACTGCAAGGCTGATTCTTTTCACTCCTACTTTGCTTCTTCAACAGCCTGATAAAAGCCCATTGAAATCAATTAAGAGACGCCTACCGATTTCTGTCCCAAGTTCTCAAGATGGGGCTTTTCCCATCTGATGGTTAATTATTCATTTTGAAGGTGCTTCAGACACAAACTCTTCTTAGTGATTTTTTTTCTTCTCTGCGATTTGTTGCAGTGGTTGGAAGTTTATATACATTGCAATGTATGCATTCCTTTACTTGGGAACCTTGCCAGGGAACAGCTCCATTGCAATGAACTCCAGTGGCTCTAGCCAATGGACACATGGCACACCTGGTGTGTCTGTGCACCTATTCCCAGTAGTTAACAAATGTGAATTGATATTTGCTAGCCTAAGTTTATTGTACCTCTTTTTCTGTGCTTCTTTTGCTTCATGAAAGACTGATTCCCTGCTCTGCTGCGGCTACTAAAATTAATCAGCCATCTTCTGTTGGTTTTTAAAAAAAAAAATGTTTTAGGGCACAGTTATGCAAGATGCTGACTCAATGAGAGCTGAGGGTGCTGCCACCTTGCAAAACGAATTTAGCAATTTCCATGATTAGGACTTTTGACCATGTTTATTTTCAGACTCACTCATTTATCTAACAGCCTAATACATTCCTATAAAATACGTGAAAGCTGAAACAATTGGTCTCTAGATATCTATAATTATAATGGCCCCCATTACCATAGCATCTGTAACCCTCACAGACTTTAATATCTTTATTAAATATATGATAGCTCAGTGGTATATTTCTATTTCCACTGGGGAGTGACAGTTAAGCAGATTCTACTGTTTTTAAAAGACTATTGAAACTAGTGGGTTAACAAAATGACCTACTTGACTGCCGTGGTTAAAAATATAACGCCTAGCACTAATACCATTAAAGTGCATGTATGTTAAAAAAATGTGCACTCCACAATTATGCTCCACTCTAGTGAACACTCCATGACTCTGTCCCTTTTTAAGATATTCCTGTAACAGCTGGCAATTCTCCATCCATGGAAGCTGTTTTTTAATCCCGTTTAGGCAGAGTGATCAGAAAGCCAAAATGTGTCCATTGTTTGCTGTCCATGGAAAAAAAGCTTTTGCTAAGCTCTTGAGTGGCCAAGCAATACAGAGTGCTTGCCTATAACAACACTCCAAGGATTGAATCCATAAAATAGGTTTCTAGGACAGTGGCACATAGACTATTTGCCAGCATTTTTTCAGAAAGCATCAGCTATTTCATGGACCACTAATTTTTTTACTGCTTAAAATTACTTCTGCACTAAATCCAATCAAGGCACTAAAGGGGCAGAGACAAATATCTTTTCATATAATTTATCACATTTTGTTATTTTATTCTATGTTGGTTTAGGGCCTGAGCCAAAACCCACTGAAGTCAATGGAAAAATTTCCATTGACTTCAGTAGACTTTGGCTCAGCCCTTAAATTCTTTTGCCAATCTATAATGGCCCAGAAGCCAAGATGGCTTTTTAAAAAATAGTTTTTTGATGTCATGCATGTCATTTGTGATGCTGCCTATAACGTGGTGATGGCTGCATTATAAATTATAACAGAGACAAATATACAGATGATATTAACAATAGAAATGGTCAAGAGTTTTTTGACAAATAACTTTGTTGGAAAATGATGATTCATCAAAACTGAAACTTTTTGCAGGAACGTATCTGTTTCAACAAAACTTTCTCAGGTCCAAGTTGGAATTAAACCACAGGGAGAATGAATAGTCTAGTGGATAGAATACCTGGGATGCCAGAGACCCAGGCTCAAGTCCCTGCTTCACCTGATTTGTTTCAGGAATTGAATCTACATCTTCCAACATCCCGAGTGAAGGCCTAATAACCACTGGGCTACTGGCTATTCTTGGAGGAGGGGGGGGTCCTTTCACCCCCAATTTTTTTTGAAATATCTAGTATTCATTCCAATGGGTAACAAAATAAAACGTTGAAAATTCAAAACTTTTCACACACACAAAAAAATAAAATAAAAAATTGAACTCTTGTTTTCTGGCCATCCGCAGTTCTGGGAACAGGGTTTGCTGGATAACTTTGCAGCAGTTTTGCTAGGTCATGTTCTGGCAGTGGCCTTTGCTTTAAACATTTTTCAGCAACTGTGGTATATTTTAAAACACAAATACATATGAGAATATCAGTATGTGCTACAGGAGATATAGAAACCCACTTTAAGGTATTGTGACTATGAGGTAAGTATCCCTTTAATATCTAAAAAAAGATAACATTATAAACAAGCCTTTTCAAGATCACTGCAAGACTCTCTTAATTATTGGTTTTAAGGAACAAATATTCAAGATAGTGGGGTGAGGAGGGGCAGTGTGGTCCAGTAAATAGGACACTGAACCAGGTTCTATTCCTGGTTCTGCCATAGACCTGCTATGTGACATTGGGCAAGTTACAATCGTGTGTGTGTGTGTGTCAATTTCCCATACACCTCTACCCCGATATAACGCAACCCGATATAACATGAATTTGGGTATAATGCAGTAAAACAGCGCTCTGCGGGGTCGGAGCTGCGCACTCCGGCAGATCAAAGCAAGTTCGATATAAGACGGTTTCACCTATAACGTGGTAAGATTTTTTTGGCTCCCGAGGACAGCGTTATATCGGGGTAGAGGTGTACCTGTAAAATAGGGTTAATAATACTTAAGCTTTTCAAAAGCACTAAAGTGCCTTAGGTGCTGCCTACATCCCATTGACACCTTTTGGCACCCCTGATTGACTTTCATGACCCCCACAACCCACTCGCTGAGAAACACTGGTATAGATAGAATGGCCCAAATTCGCTCTGCTACATGCTGTTGTAATTTTGTGGGAATAATATGTCCGTTCAGAGAAGAAAGTCCTGACTGTGTAGTTAGAATATAAAGTTAGAAATCAAAGATGTGGACAACCAAATAAAAATAATCAGAAGACTCAAAATAAGGTATGATGATGATGATGTAAATTACTTTTCTTAGTCTTACAAATGTTGTAACTAAATAAAATTCTAGATAAACTTAGTCCTGCCTTGAATGCAGGGGACTGGACTAGAAGACCTCTCAAGGTCCCTTCCAGTCCTTTGATTCTATGGTTCTATGAAAAACAGCATTATCCAGTGATTCAATCAAGTCAAACATCATAACATGAATAGCGAACCCTAATCATGCCACTTGGTTAGAAATATTTCTTGTGATTTCACTGAGCAATCGTGTCTGCAATTTACCCTAACAAAACTTACATAAACCATTATAGCACTCCTGAGAGTTATCTGATACTCCTAGACCCAAATTAACTTTACTGACTTAAATTGTAAAATTGTAAATCTTTTAATTATTGTTTGATTGCCCACACTTTTGATTACTAACTCTACACAGCATTCCTCCCAGCCATGCCTCCATTTCTGAAGGCCATATTATTTCCAGGAATTACAGTATTGTGATATTGGCTGTTACACGCTGGCTGATGCTGGGAAAATCTTCCTGACAAAACCAGGGTGCAGAATACATAAATGCCAATCTCCACAGTGATAGGAAGGGGAGTTAAGTATTTCAGCCTTAGACTATCTCCAGCCCCCAACTGCCCAATTCCCAGATAAGGACTCCCAAATTTTCTCCAGTTTATGCCTTCAGTCCTAGCAACTTTCCATTACAACCACTAGTCTTCTAGCTGAAGAAGACTGACAGGCTTTGCAAAGAATCCCATTCAATACCTCTATTTAATAAGGCAGATTGGTCACTGTTCATCAGTAAGGCAATCCCTCCTCTGTCCTTGTCCTCAAATCACCCCTGGACATAGCCTATCACTGGGTTTAATCAGCTTTCAGTACTGCCAGTAAACATCTTCATTTTGAACAAACCGCAATTGGTGCTAGCGTTTGCCTAATTGCTATACTGCCTTGTGACCACAAAGAATCCTGAGGAATGGAATGAAATCACCTTTCCCACTGCTTCAATGAAAAGGAATGCAGAATCTTTAAAATATGTTGTACTTAAGGGGGGGGGGGGGGGGAAATCAAGCCACAAGAAAAGTCCATGATCAGAGCTTACCGACTTGTATGAGAATTGCAATGCATGAACCAGCTGCGGTTGTTGTCAACATACATGGCCCACGCCTTGTCGTCCTTTCCTAGCATCATGTCCTTGACCACATTAATTCTGGCAATTCCAAAAGCCGGATCTGGATGGTTATCATAACGATCCACATGCAGTTCCCAGTAATGTACTCCCTTGGAGAAGGCCGCTGTGCCCAGAACAACACGATCGTCATAACTACTACAAGTGGCAGTCTGGTTGTCATTCGATAGGACTATGTCCCGATGGGCTGAAGAGGGGTCAAAGGTGAACCAGGCCACTGTGCAGGAAGAATAAAGGCAGCTCAATAGCAGGAAAGGATGCAATAAAATTTAATTGTGCTTTATTTTAAGCACGTTTCTGCCCTCCTAAATTCCCACCATACTTTCAAGTGGAGAAGATATTCTTTCCTTGTTCTAAACTAGTCTGTTTCACCTCAGAGATGACTGCATTTCAGTCAGAGGAGAAAAGTAAGAATGCTTTATGTAATTTACATAATCAGTAAAATTTGCAATGCATTTTTCAATCTATTTGGATGAAAGGTGCTATATAACTGTAAACCAGCCAATGTGTTTTGTCCTATCTGGGTCTGTCTTTTGGGATGTAAGCTCCCTGAAGAAGTGTCTCTGTTTGGGTCTGGTACATTGTTGAGCAAATTACTACTGCACAAATAAGAGAGAAAAATAATTTGGCTCTGGACTTGCCCAAAGTCTGGGGCTGTTCAGATGTGGGATTTGGTTCAGGCCTGTCTCTACTGGAATTACTGTTTCATTGTGTGTCCAAGCTCATCATAACTGGGTTTCACTTCATTTTAAAAAAATTCTTTACATCTAAATATTTTATACTGACATATTTTGACAACACTATATAAATACAGAGCATGATTATGGTATTTGCTTCAGGATTAATTTACATTATTATTAATCAAGATTAACTTCTTGTGATGCCCATATGGATGTCAAGTGTAATTAGATGGGAACACAGCATGAATTACCACCCAAGTCTTATCAAACACTCTTGTGAAATTAGTATCAGTAGTGAAGAAAACACTGAAACACCAAAGACACAGAGAGAGAGGTGGAGACGAGGAGTGGCATATAGATATTCACAGTGTGTAGTGTAAATGACTATGTACTCTAGAGCAAACACGATTTTAATTAAACCTAAAGCCTTGACAGGCAAATGCACTTGTATCATTTGAAACCTGGAGAGTTGCCAATAACTAAAACATGCCAAGAGTCTAAAGAGCTGGATTTTATTTTTCTTTTATCATTTTTGAGTATTTGGGGCAGGGGAAAGGCCAGGGCTGGATGGAGAACCTCAGAGACTGCAGGCTTGATTTTCAATGAGGGCACAACATAGCCGCCGGCTACGTGCAGCTACAGTTGCACAAGTTCTTTCCCAGCACTAAATCCTGTGCATGTACCCAACTGACCCTAACTGTGTGTGTAAGTGGTAGACTCCACAAATCTGCACACACATACTACTGCTGGAAAGTGTGCACATGGAAATCACATGTGCACTCACCAAGGCCAAGGTCTGCTAAAGGGGATCTGCTATCTTCTATTTATCCACAGAAGAAGCAGCAGGAGTATGGGCATCCCCGTCCTGCCCCACTAACGTACATCAGTCCTGTCCTGGAGTCACAGCATATAGGGCTGAGAGGGAAGCTCAGTCTCTAGGCACGTTCAGTCCTGGGGCCCCCTCATTAAAACTCATAATGCCAAGTATAGTGGTGGCTGTGATGGAACGTGAATACCTGGCCACTAGAAACCAGAGCTCTTTATTTTTTAATGATCTAAAACAAACTCACCGTCAGATGTCTGTAAAACAACTGTCTTGCTATAAGGGCCAACTCCTGATGAATTAAAAGCTTTGACTCTTGCATTGTAGGTACTGTTGAAATGAAGGCCATCAATTGTGCATAGGGTCTCCTTGCCAACATACACTTCCTGAGCATTCAAAAAGACAGGAACAAAGCTCACCAACTTCTTCCCAACAGAGGGTCTCACAGTCAGACTTTTAAACATAAGCTAAAAGTAAATATTGTTCAATGTTTAGGTGAATTTAGAATTTACATTATTATAGTAAGGATACTTACGTCCAGTGAGGCTCAACATGGAGAAGAGAAGTCAAGAAAAAAAGGTGGAGGCAGCAAGAATGAGACAAAGATTAAAAAGGGAAGTCTAAAATGTATAGTTTTGTTATTTCAAGAGGGCTGTCTCAATCCTCCTATGGGTATTGTTAATATACAGCAATGTAGTTTTGGAGCCTAGATCCAAACCATGAATACAAGGTCTGAAGAGGCTTATTTCTGAAGATAAAAAGAGCTTTGTATGTATCATTTGGCTATCCAACAAGTAAGGGGGTGGAGGGAATGTGATAAATGGCTGCAAAGATCTGACTGGTACAAACACCAAGCAGGATGAGTCGTCATTTGGGGCACAAAGGGGATGGCCAGGAGTAATGGGATGAAATTACGAAAGAGAAAAATCTAAGCAAAATATAAGTGAGATCTGTCAGGCAATGGAAGAGTCTATAGGGATGAAGAAGAAGCCACATTTTTAATTAGAGACTGGATAAAGCATTAGACAATCTCCAATAGGTGAAATTCTTTAATTTTTTGTTTTATTTTTTGGAAATTTTGCATTAGTTCATGTCATCCTACCCCAGGAAAAGTGGAAGCCCTGGGGTGGGGTGGGGTCCTGCCCTAGGGGGCAGTAATGGAGAGTGAGCCTGCCCCACACTCACCCCTCAGTGGTAGCTCTTAACCCGGGGGGATGGGCTCAGCTCCCTACTCCAGGTGTTGTGACCTGTCCCATGGGGTTGCAGCACTGCTCAAGCTTGACCCAGCAGCTCCTCCATCATCATGATGAAGAGGCGGCTGGGCCAAACTTGAGCAGCGCTGCAACCCTGTGGGCCAGGTCGCAACACCCAGAGCAGGGATCCAGGCCCAGACCTGTGGGATAGGCGACACCACTGGAGGGTGTGCTTTTAATTTTATAACTTTGTATACAATCTTTTTTGTTTTATTTTGTGTTATTTCACATTTGTGAAAAACACAGGGTTCTAGAAATAATCCTGCATTGGCAGGACGATGGAATACATGACTATTCTTCCACATCCAATGGCTATGATACTGTGAACTACTTAGATTTATAGTAGCTAATGCCCTAACACAGAGCTTAAGGCCCAGATTCAGCGCAGCGCTTGTGTCCTAATTCTGTAAAGTACTTAAGGACCTGAGTAGTCCCACTGAAGTCAGTGAGCCTTAAGTAGACATTTAAGTCCACTGCTGAATAGAGAAGGGATTACTTGTGCTTTCAGTAACACAATAAAGGGTCTAAGGCCTTGACTTCTTCTCCAGTCTTTTGATCAGAGACATAAACGTTATTGTGAAGTGGTTTCATTTAGCCCCATATTATAAAATACATTTTGTGTGAGCTAAATTGTGATTTTTGGACAATTCTTGCTTTCTTGTAGGTTTTTTACAATTGTTTACTGACTGTTTGTGCTCATTCGGATTATGGCACTTTGCAGTGATATGAACTAAAGCCTTTTTTTAAATCCACAGGCCAGATGCTGATAAAGTCTTTCGGAAAATCCAGTTGGCATTATTGATTTAGATATCAAATATCACATACAAAATGTAGGCATATTTCTATTGGAATGGCATTTTCTGAGAAGCAGGCACTTTGTTTTAAAACAGTTAAAGCAGATGGTATTTATATCACAGCAGTGCAAACAAAATTATCCTTTTAGCGGCATCTCAAAAATTGGGATCTTTTTTGGTATATTCTAAATCCACAACTTTGAAATTTTGGGATTCACAAAATCTATCAGAAAGATAGATCTGAATGTGTCCTTGCTTTGAGTATAAGAAAAGGCTGTACTGACCTGAGATCTTATAAATTATTTATTCTGGGGATGAAATTTGTTTTTATTTATTTAGATTTAAATGCTAATTTTAAACAATGCCTAACAAAGACTCTAGGAGCCCTAACACATCATTAATAATACAATAAACTCCCAGAATCATTAAAGTATTAGATAAGTTAAAAAAAGAACTAGATAAGTTCATGGAGGATAGGTCCATCAGTGGCTATTAGCCAGGATGGGCAGGGATGGTGTCCCTAGCCTCTGTTTGCCAGAAGCTGGGAATGGGTGATGGGATGGATCACTTGACAATTACCTGTTCTGCTCATTCCCTCTGGGGCACCTGGCATTGGCCACTGTCAGAAGACAGGATACTGGGCTAGATGGACCTTTGGTCTGACCCAGTATGGCCATTCTTAAAGTAATCATTTCAACAGGCACTCAGCCATATACCTCCAGAAACTTCCTTCTATCCTTTCTTTGTTGTGGGAAGCATGCCCTCAACCCTCTCCAAAACCCTAGCAAACAGATGGCTTTTACAGCATGCCCAGAAGGGATGTTTCAGATCAAGGAGATGGGGGAGCAAGTTCCCAGAGTCCTGTAGCCCACACAGAGAACCACCCTGCCAGCCACTCTCTCTATTTTATAATGAGGGGAATTCTACTCAGGCACCCTTGCTGACCACAACTGTGACACTATGTCACAGGGAAAGAGAAGATCCCTCCGGTAGGCCAGTCTCAGGTCAGAACCATCACCTAAACTCCACCCAGAGACCAATGGCCAGTCAGTGCAGATCCCAGAGCACTGGTGTCATGCGTTCCCAGCATGATGACTTGCTCAGTAAGCGATTTGCTGTGTTCTGCACCAGCTTCAAGTCGCTGAATGGTTTTAAGGTGCAGCCCCAGATAGAGCACATTGCAATTGTCTAATCTTGAGATAACAAAAGACTAGATAACGGTGGCAAGGTCCACATCTGAGAGGAAACACTGCAGCCTCCAAGCCAGATGCAAATTATAAAAAGCTGGTTGGGTCACTTCTATAATAGGACTGTCAAGCAGAAGCAGGGGTTGTAGATCACCTCTACATTGCAAAAATTAGTAACTAATGGCAGACATACTCTTTCAAAGGGACTCATATAACCTCTGCCATCTACTGCTGCTTCCCCCAGCCCACCATCACCACTTCAGTCTTGTCCGAGTTGAGCTTCAGCCACTCGCCCTCTTCCATGACCTTAGAAAGGATTTTGAGAACCTCAGATAAAAGCCAAATTTACCCAGAAAACCGTGAATAATAGAATTGTTCCATGATTGCATTTCTTGACCTGGGTCATTGTTTGCTGGGTGCAGCGGACAGTGAAATCTGCAAAGGAACCTCTCCAATTCCTGGGCCATTTATACAATGGGTTCAACCCCAGCACATTAGAGCAACCTTGGGGCTTCTCTATTCCACTCCAGTTTATTATATCCTGCAAGGGGCTATCAGCCAGCTGAGTACCGCAGTAGTGCCCTGAAATTCCACCTTTCACCCTCACAAGCCCTCTGTCCCAGAGTCCGCAGGAGGGCAGCACAGAAACTGACTACGCTAGTTAGAGACACCTCCATGCAAGGAGAATCCTCATCTGGGACGATCCAGCAGCTTTTTGGCCTCATTGCACTGCAGAAGCAGGAATGAATTAGAGAATCTGCCCTCCTACATCCATGTCCTTATGGAAGATTAACAATAACACAGAGAGAACCCAAATAAATGCTGAATGAAGTCCTCACTCGGAATTGGCCGCCATCTCCATCATCAAGTTCCAAGATATACCCTTCCACTGGATTGTGGGTAAAGGGTGGCATCCTCCAGGCCAGTGTCACACTGTTGTTTCGGGTACAACACTTCTCCAGCTGCAGTAACGGGACTGGTGGCACTGTAATGGGAACTGAGTACAGATTAGTGTAATTCTGTCCTTACCCATCAGACTCTGTTGTCAGCAATATGATGATCCATCATTTCCCTCACCTCCTTTTTAATCCCCCCCATTCTGCAAAGTAGCCAAAGTTACGTGGGGATAGAGCTGGTCAGAAAATATGTTTTCCCCATGGAAAACTTCAATTTTTCACCAAAAATTCTATACCAAAAAATTTATCTGAAAACTGAAAAAAATTCAGCTGATACCAAAAGGACAAAAAATAAAATTTTGATTTAGAAAATGCTGCCACAGTGCCTCATGGAAATTGTAGTTCAGGCACCACAGACATCCATTCTCCTCAATAGGACAGACTCCCTGCCAGAATACATCACCCATGATGCACAACAGTCTCCCCTCTTAAAGAGAGGAAGTGGGGCATGGGGTGAAGGGGGAGAGTGTCTCATGCCATCATGCATCATGGGCCTTGTAGTGTGGCCTCGGAGCTCAGTCCATAGAAAAGACTGGAGATATGAAACAATCCAACTTCAACATCCATGAGGCATTGTGGCAGCCTACCCAAATTGAAATATTTCTGTATGGGGTTATTTTGTTTTTCAAGGAAAAATTGAAATTTCTCACAGAAAGCAAATTTCACAAAATGTTTTGTGTCATCAAAAACCCAATTTTTTGTTTAAAAAAAGTTTCAGGAGAAACGTAGGGATACTATTAAAGAAAAATTGTTTCATTTGAATCTTTTATCTGAATAACTGTGTTCAGGTAGAAAAAGGTGATTTTTACATTACAGGAGTCTGATGTTGGCTTCATCCATTTGGAAACTATAAAAGTGAGGGTGACATTGTGGATGAGGGTATTGTCGGTACTGACTGGGCCAGGAAAATGTTACTGTACCATTGACTGGGCTGATAGTTCAAAATAAAAATAAGCAAAGTGGAACATTCAGCCATGTTTCCATGAGGAGGGATCATGTATGTTATCTGTCTATGCCACTAAACTCAATTTACCTCTCTTGTCTAGCGTCACAGCATCTTTCCATTCTCCTTTCACTGGAATTAGTCAGCAAGAATCCTAATTTAGGGTGAATTTCACCCTTGTACAGAAGACTAATGCAAGGCTTATGCACCACTTAAATCCCAGGGCTTTATTGGGGTATAGTGGCGTGGAGGCCTTGGACTGGCCTTCTGCATGGGTCTGAATTATACTATTAGGGCTCAGTTCTGCAAAGTGCTGGGTGCTTCCTGCAAGATGCTGAGCACTTTCAGCAAGGGGTGGATGTAGCCTCCTGGGTGCACTATACTGAACTGCTGAGGGAGTAGTAACGGCTAGCAGTAGCACTCTCCACCCTAGCATCGCTACCCTAATCCTGGCCTGGGGAGGAGGAGAGGCCCAGGGAGGTGTGGGGGCTGAAGAGCAAGCCTGCCCCTCACTCATATCACAGTGGCAACTCCGGTCCCGTGGGTCTGGGTCCAGCTCCATACTCTGGGTGTTGTGACCTGGAGCTGGTACTACAGAGCCCAGAAGAATGAGTGTGGCTGACAGCTTTTAAAACAAACTATTAAAGGTGACCCCTCCCCCAAGTTGTGACATTTTTTGCCTCTTTATGATATTTAAAGAAGACTTGAAAGTATATAATAAATAAAAATCTGCTTGTTTTTTTTACATTAGAGCTTGGGTCTTGTCTTCCCTGGAAGATGATATGGTAACTGGAGTACTACTGAAATTGTGATATCACAACAGTCAAGAAACTCAATGCTTTGTAATTAGGAGGTGAAGGGAGTTTTAGTTGGACTGTTTAAAACTTGAGGGTTTTTTTTGTTTGTTCTTGTTAACACAGATGTAATGTCAGTGAGTAATGAATGAGTTGGAGAAAAGATGTCTTTGTTAAAGAGTCACACTCCTGCCACTTTAGTTAAAATGCTATGTTCACAATACACATCCAGTGAGACACCCACCCCACCCAGAGCCCCTTCAGAAAACAAGGGGAAGATCAGATTCCTGACATTTCTAAGGTTTAAATCTAAGCAAAAAAAATCCCAAAACTTTAAAAGAAAGTTTTCAAGTTTTATCCACCATAAAGAAGTGAAAAAAGCCACAAGTCCAATTAAAAAAAAAAAAATCCTTTGAAGGTCACCTTTAAGCCTTAAACAAGTAGTAATGCCATCTAGTTTTGCTATGTACTGTTAAATAGGTGAGACACAATTCTCACTCCTCCCTCCCCCCGACCCTTCTGGCCCAGGACACCTAGACTTCAATGTATATAACTCATATCTTTTGAGGCAAAGACTTGGGGATCTGCTGTGTTATATCCCAGAAGTGGATGCACTTCAGAATTTGTGAAGTGATCCTTGTGCACCTCCAACCTACCACACATGGACGTTGTGAAACTTAGGGTCATACTATTCTGGAGGATTGCATGGCCACACAGTGGAGCAAAGGGGAGTAAGACCCACAACCTACCTCTCTACCCCTAACTAGGCCCCTGCATGGTCTCCCTGGATTTTGGGTCCAAGCATATAGGAGTAAGCAGTTGCTGCATGCGTGCTGCTAATCTCCTCCTCCCACCCCATGTAGGTAGGTGAGTAGTAAGTAGGAATGGGCAGAGCTTTGGCTCCACTCCCAACCCGAGCTGGCCTGGGTGGAGGGAGCAATGTCCTATGGATAAGAGCCAGTAGCAGATTGCCAGTCTCCTGGAGCAAAGGGGGAAGGGGAAGGAATTGTGCCTCTCTGTCTACAAATAAATGAAAGGGAGGCGAATTATTTAGGGCAGTACATTGGGCTGTACCTAAGAGCAATAACACACACTTTAAAATAGGTAAATGCAGGCTAAGTATCGGTGGGGGGGGGGGGGAGGAGGAGAACACTTAGCTGTTAAATTACAGAACTGTCCCATCGCTTGTGCCATTTAAAACTATACTCTAGAAAGCACTAAAAAAAAATGCTGCCTTGGCAAGGAGATGGAGCAGATAACCAAACATGTTTTTTCCATCTCTAAATGCTGAGCTTCTATAAATGATGCAGGCAGGACATCCTTTGGGTACTAGATCAACACTGTGTCACTGATGTCTCATGGCATGTTAGAAGCTTAGCACACACAATTCAACTCATCCCATAGCCCCTCCCTCTGTAAGGACAGAGATGGATGTTCAAAGGTTCTATTCTGCTGTTTGTCAACCTGACCAGCGAGCTGTACAATGACTTTTCTCCTAGGCTAGTCAGTAGAGGGATTATATTCAGCAAGACAACAGTACAATGAGAGATTCTGTAAACTTTAGGTCCCCCTAAATTAAATAAACAGAGATAAAACTAGGGATGAAGCCACTCCTTTGGATTTTCCAAATACCAAATTATTTCTTTGTGATGAGTCTGAGTTGTGAGAGACTTGTCAAGTTGGGGGGTGGGGGGAAAGGAGGGAGTCCCCATAGGAAGATGTGAGTGGGATGATCATGAGGGCTGGGTAGGGATGACAGGAGGGAGATATGCTCCTGGGGGAGGAGAACCAGACAGGTTGTTATTTGGAGCCAACAGGGTGGAAAGAGGTGGTTGGTTTTTAAAGCTGTGTCAGGCTGGCAGAGAAGACCGCAGTGGGTGTGAGTCTTTCTAAACCAGGGTTGGATATTGGACAGGAGCTACAGCAGAGGCAGTGTGAGTATGAGGGTTATCTCTGGATCACGCCACCTGGCAAGAAGCAGGTGGAGTGGATGAAAGGGAATGGGGAAAAGATGGGCCGCCACATGCCAAAAGTGATTTTAAGCATTTGTATCCATTCTTCCTTTTGCAACAAACGAACAAACAAAAAAACACTAATCCCATCACTATTCCAGCATTCAAGAACAAATCAAACCTGGATTAGATCTCTGTCCATGTCTTTAGTGAAAACAGAAAGGATGTGATGTACAGACACAGCTAGTCATGGAGAAGGGTAGGGATTTCAGTCCATGGCAATCAGAAAATATAATGGAGGGAAGAGGACGGAGGTGAAGGAAAGAAATGTGAGCTAAATCAAAATGCCACCAAATATTAGAAACTGTGCATGTCTTTCAGTGGATCAACATATCTCCTGGAGTGTTGAGGTATTGCTAACAGGCTAGCAAAGCGTCACTCCTGTCACTCATCGTTACAGTACCACACTTGTGCTTTCTGTGCAGTAAATCTGCAACTGATTCCATTTATCAATGTTAAAGAAACTCTGCCTGATCATTATTTACCGAGATTAGTTTTGGATCTGAGGCTTATCCTTAGACCACCAGTAAGATATATGCACAAGTCACCACCAGGGCTAATTTAATACAATCTGATTTCATTTTCATTATGCTTTGTCTAACGCAGTGAATCAGTGTTTGTTTATGAGCAGGCATTCACCTCCCACTGACCTGTGCAAGCTCAGTGATGTTGAATGAGGTGAGGCCAGAGGTTTGAAAAAAGATTTCAGAAATTCAGACATCAACAAGTGCTGATGACAATATTCCATTCCTCTCGGGTGAAGTTACCCCTCGCAGTTCTCCCCTTCCTCCCGTCCCACCTCTCAGCTTCCTTATTTAAACATGGACAACTTCCTCCAGTTTCCAATCTTCAGATACCAGGGTGAAAATAAACATATAGGAAAAAACAACTTGCAGTTAAAAGGGTCAGTCTGAAACTTTTTCCCTTGGGATTGTACCCGATCTTCCTTTGTGGTTTAGCTCTGAAAGTCATTAAAGCGCATTCTGAATCTGCTGTTGCCAGACCAAACAACATAGAGAGTTGGTAGAATTTCCATATGACACCAAAACAGTTGGCAAAGATTGATTGCTATCTGAGGCAATGTGGTGAATGGGATTGGAAAAAGAGGAGCTGGTTTCAGGAGGGGCATATATTTTTGTGAGACTACTGGTTCAGGAATGCAAGCCTAGGGGTTGCTCTGTATTTAGCTTATGGATAAATAGCAAAGCCTCAACATGTTATGCTGGTTTCCCAGTTATTTATAAAGCTGTTTCTTACCACTCTGGTTTTTGGCTAGTAAAACATGGCCACTTATTTTGAAATAATTCCTTCCATTTCTACATGCAGGGCCATCTGGATAGGGGGCTCTTCAGATTCTCAATATGTGAATGAGATGATAGTGTAAAGTTGGTTTTAAATTTTTTAGGCACTAAGGAATCAGTGGGGAAGGGAGAGACTTTACAGAAGGAATGAGCGTCCACGTTACCACCAGCTTGCTGACCCAGAAAAGTTTTTTGGGACAAGACAACACATACTGGGGCAGGCTGGACACGGACAGATGTCAGGAATACAAAGGTACCTTTCCATCTGGTATGGAATGGAAATGAACTGGGGGGAGAAAAGGGTTGAGATCACAAAAATAAAGCCCAGTAAATACCAACATGTCTATATGTCAATCACAGGGTGTGGCTGCAGCTCAAGTGCACATACTTGAACTAGCTTTAATCTAGCTAGCTTGGGACCTGGAGAGCCTGCAGCAGGGTGCATTTCAGTGCTGGCTACCACTGTCAGTCCTTATCCAAGGTGCAGTGTGGGCTTCTTCAGCCCATGTTGAGGAGTACGCTGCACAGATTCACTGCTCAGAACCCGAGGTAGCTAGATTATAGCTAGCTTGGGTATGTCTACTTGAGCTGAGTCACACCCCGTGATTGCAGTATAAACATACCCTATAAGGTTAAACAGAAATAAGCACACGGCCAAAAATTGTATTTATTTATATATGTCTCTCTATATGTCAAACAATTCCTATCTTCCTGTGATTGTACATTTATTTAGAACGAGAATATGGCTTGTACTACTTGATCACACAGCATAAGGGGAAGTAAGAGCCTTCCCTATGCCCCTGAAAGGGCTAGCTGGTCCTTGGGTACAGGTCCCAAGGAGAAAGCAGGTGCTACATGTCCACTATTCCCCACCAATGCAGGTGGGCAGAGAATGGGCACAGCCTTGGTTCTACCCTCCAAATGCACATGTGAGTGGAGGTGACATGGCCTAGGGCGGGAGGGAAGGGAGAGTGATTTTCTGCAGGTTGTAAATTAAAAAAATGATGAATGTCTGGAAGCCAATAATCTAAGGTGTTCCCATCTCAGGTACTCTCTGGGTTGCTTAGCTATTTGGAATGCATGAGTGGCTTAGTTAAATTCATTATTAGTTGTTCAGGGGAGACTATAAACCACTATTAAATTTAGATTGATTAAAACACCAGTCTAAGTTGACAACTGACACCTCTGCAGATGACACTCAGAGAGGCTTTCTCACTTACATTTTAAATCTCATGCCTTGTGCTCTCGCTTCTATTTTTCTTGCTTTTAAATTTTAAAAGGAGCAATTTACTGATGTTTTTAGAGTGGCTTCATTAATATAACCCATTTATGCTGAGATGCAATCCCCTCTCAAAGAGCTTATTTTGGCCTTTAACTATTTATCTGAATTCAACAATTTCCATTGTTTCTCCAAGGATTTATCTGTCAAATTAGCCACTCTGTTCGCATTAGCTTGCACATGTTTCAGTTCAGAACTAAGCCTACAGAGAACAGATAAATTACTAGATGAACATGAATCCTCATGTGTATGGACTGCTCTTGTGGAATCAGAGAAAAACAAAATTATTTTCAACCCATCCAATACTTTCTGGTAGACTCTTCCGTGTCTTCCACATGTATCCTTAGGTCTGGATTCAAAGCCTATTGAAGTCAAAGGAAAAACTCCCATTGATCTCAATGGGCTTTAGATCAGGCCCCTACAGAATGTCTATCTGTCCATATACATCCAGTTTGGATGTGCCTGTCTCCCTGGTATCTAAGTTCCAAGCACAACATTTAAAATTGCATTACACTGTTTTTTGCAAATGGCACCTAGTCCCTACCAGCTCCTACTTTCAGCCATTTTTAGCTTAACTGTCCCCCCCACCCTTCCTTTTCTTCTCCCTTCCCTGCCCACAGGAAACATCACCAGGCTGCTCTTCTGTCATTGTTATTGAGGGAGGCCTTGTACAAATGATGGGTTTTGCAACTTGTCCTATAGACAGTCAGGCTTGGGCTTATCCTGATCTTTGGTGTTAAGGAATTCCATAGCCAATGACCTTCCATGGTAATTTCTTGCCCATACCTCCAAAAGCTTTATCTTGGGCTCTGGCAACTGAGTAGAACTATCATAGTGGTTCTGCCTTACTGATGGCTTGTCTTCATTACTACACTAAATCGGTGCCGGTAGCATGTCTGATGAAGACACATTATGCTGATGGGAGAGCGCTCTCTCATTGACACCACCTAATTACGCCACCTCAACAAGAGGCAGAAGCTATGACACCGCTGTAAGTTGAGTTAAGTTGCATTACTCAGGGTAGTGTTTTTTTCACACCCTTGAGCAACGTAACTTACATCAACTTAAGCGGTAGTGTAGACAAGCCCTGAGAGTAAGAAGTGACTCATTTGCCACTGATGATACTCTTGCTGACACGCTGGTAATTAGAGTTGGTTGAAAATTTTTCAATGAAACTGTTTTCTGTCAAAAAAAAAAAAAAAAAAAAGCTGTTTTGTCAAAACCTAAAACGTTTTGTGGAAATGGATCAGTTTTGACAAAAGTTTGAAGGTGGGAGAAAGAGAGAGAGCACGAGCAAGTTCACTCAGAGTAGCCAATAGCGTGGTGGTTAGGGCACTCATCTAGGATATGGAAGACTGGGATTCAAGTCAATGTCCTAATCACTGGGCTATATAGTCAGTCTTGTGCTTTCTCTCCTGTTGAAACTGTTCCACCTTGTATAAATCATTCAATATCAATTGCTCCAGAGTGATACTGACTATATAGCCCAGTGGGTAGGGCACTGACCCAGTTGTGACTCAGACAGAGCAGGGACTTGAACCTGAGTCTCCCACATCCCAGCCTATTGGCTCTTCAGGGCTGGCCTCTTGCCCATGTTTTCACAATAAAATTTTGAAACCTCAACATTGTCCATAAAAGGCAATTGTGGTTTTCCACCCAGCCCTATCGGCAACTCATTTTTAATTAACTGTATTAAACTTGTTAATGCTACACAAAGGAGCTAAGTTGTTTTCAAGTTCATATTGTCAAGACACCAATGTCTTCACCACCTTCAAAACAGACAGATGGTCGTTGTCTGAAACTTTTATCTTTTCAAATCTTTAACTTCACCTAATTTCACTGTCTGAGCTTGTCTGGGTCACTTGAGGTGAGGTGAAAGCACTCCTTGGTAAATTCATGTTTGATTAAGAGAAGACAAAAATAACTATCCATACATTGCAACTAGTTTCTCTTTCTCCCCACCTTCCTTCACCTCCCCCTCTACAGCACTGTTTCAAAGCAGACATGAAAAATAAAATAAAAATCAAATCACAAAAGCTCACCCCTACATTTCATCTGAATAAAATCCAGCTGGTGAATTGACTGTAGTAAAGGTTCACTATCCAGAGTCAGGTCAAATTCAGCTGATACTTTTGGTTCCAAGGCTCCTTTGACCCACTGTTCCTGAGACACCTGAACACGTTTGATTAAAGCATCTGAAATCTTAAAAAGAACATTAGGCTTTTAGTGAAACTGCAAATGCAAAAACAGACCAGAATAAGTTAGAAGTGACAGACCTGAATGACTATGCTATATCATATAAGGTGACTGTGAGCCTCATGGCCTAATTGAAGCAGGGCACATGGTAATTTTGCTGTGAGTTCCATGTGTGTTGCATCTTCCCGTGTTGTCTTTTCAAAGCAAATCCCCTGTGAGAGTTGGAAAAGTTAGTTTTCTTTGAAAAGAAGCTTTTTGGAACAGCGCTGGGGATGTATCTTAACTGCCTGAGAGCCATACAGAAAGCGGTGTTTCCTCTCTGATCTACACAGCAGCTGTCTTGATGTCTCGTTTCATCTCCGTGAATTGAAGGGAGAAGATTTCTGACACTAGAAAGCTTTTTAATTTAGCAAAGTCTAGCAGACAGAAATTGAAGCTAGTTTCAATTCAAACTGGAAATAAGGTGCCCATTTTTAACAGTGAGGGGAATTAACCATTGGAACAGCTCTCCAAAGGATGAGGTTGATTCTCCATTAAATTAAGATTGGATGCCACTCTTAAAGCTCTGCTCTAGTTCAACCACAAGCTATTAGGGCTTGATGAATATTGCCAAGATAAGTATTGACCCCCTTCTGTTGGGTTTGTAATGGTAACCATGAAAAGATCTTATAATTTTCAGAAACAACTTAATAAATCCATATTGAATGGCAAACCAGAGAAAGTCAGAAGAAAGCATGTCAGTATGGGGATTTCATTATAATAGCTGAGCCTAAATGATCAGATAGTAACTCTTTACACTTGGCAAAGGGAGGAAGAAGACACCTGCGGGTCACCATGTTTTCTTTTGTAATTGACCCAGGATCATCCCCAAAATCCTTATTCAGCTATTATTTAGTTCTTGCGGAGGCAAAACTCCAATAGGCCAAATCCTGAGACAAGGAAACTGCAGATGTTCAGAACCTCTCAGAGTTTGGCACATAGCTTCAGTGAAGACTGAGTAAGGATTTCAGATTTAGCGCTATTAAAATACCATGGTAAATGGTAGTTTGGATCAAAGAAACTATTTAGACTTTTCCATGTGTTAATTTGGGGTCAGACTGTGCTATAGACTAATTGCCCATGTGGGGGTACCTGTAACCCCCATCCTTTATACCCCTACATGGATTATCTGGGAGCAGAAGAAAGAATAAAACTGAGGTTTCTGATATCGGAGATAAAAATACTAGCCACTCAATCATATTACCTTTCAAGCAGAATGCACCAAATATGTGCTTTGGTTTTCCTGTCTCCAAACATTACATCATGTTTCTTTCCCAGAGTCAGGGATAGAACCAAGCATCCTCATCTCTAATATTAACTGCTATCTAGTGAAGAGCTGTGTAATCCACTGTCAAGGCCACCTTTAGAGGCTGGTCCACAGAGAGAACAGTAATTACATCTGTAGTTCAAGTGGTAAAGGTCTGTGCCAAGGATCTAGAACTCCAGGGTTCTATCCTGATGATGCCTCAGATTAGGGGACTTTATGGCTGCATGTGACAAGAATTTGATTTCCCAGTTTTCATTTTTAAAAGTGGTTTAATTAATTCACATAGTGAGAAAATAATCCTTTAAACCAGCTGTTCTTAAACTTTAGCAACCCGAGGACCCCCATTTTGATTTAAAAGTTTTCACAGACCCCTCCCCTCCGAATCCTCTGCTCAACCCCAGGCCCCGCCCCCAACTCCATCCCTTCCCTCAAGGATCCACCCTATTCCCAGCCCCACTCCACCCCTGCCCCTCCTCTTCTCCACTTCTTTCTGCCCCCTCCCTCGAGCATGCCCCATCTCCGCTCTTCCCCCTTCCTCCCAGCACCTCCTGCATGCCAGTGAACAGCTGTTCCCCTGTGTGCAGGAGGCACTGGGAGGGAGGGCGAGGAGTTGAACAGCGGGGCTGGTGGACCCCCTGGAGTTCCTTCGCGGACCCCAGTTTGAGAAATGCTGCTTTAAATGAAGTCTCAATCTAGAAAACATCATCCTATGTAAATTAGGTTTGACATGCAACAAGATAGGTGTTCCATATCTGCGTCAAAATTGGCACTCATTTTGCACTCACACACTTGGCAGGTTTGACAGTTGAGAGATATGGTGCCAGGAAGGGGACATATCAGGAGCAAGCTGGAGGCTTGGTAGTATCAATGGTGTAAGGTCTCTGGGCTGCTCTAATTAACTGACACTAGGACTGGGTTGGTGCAAAAATCAGGAAGCCATAACCAGTTCCCTGGTGGTCCCCATTCCACTGCAAAGAGAGCAGGCTGGGCAAAGGGGAAAATTGATCTTCCATGTCCATTCAAATCTTGGCCTCTGCTTAAACTACCAACAAGAGTACCAATTATGTTGGAGTTTTTTGGGTGATGCAGACCCTTGTCTATTGGAAATGCATAGATGCCACCAAAATCATTTCATATTAGCCACCAAATTGTAATAATTTCTAGGAATTATATTGACATGGACAGAATGTGAACCTGTAGCTGACAGACTCCATAGCCCATTTCCAAGCCTTTAAGCTAAACATTCCACCATAGCAAGTTTTACATTCCAGTGTAATCTTTTTGTTTCTTCACTAGAGTAAAAAAGAAAATACCTGTAAAAAACCAGAGGGATCATTTTCTTTGATTACTTCCAGACAGTATTCCATAAGCCCTGTTGACTGACGTAGCTTCAGAGTACAGTGATTTATTTGGTCCCAAACAACCTGCAAATGAAAACCTCAGTACATTTATGATAATCGTCTCAGCCTTCACTGAATCAAGTAAATTATTTCAGAAGCAGCAGCAGTGAATGGAAGAGAGTGTTAAAGCTATGTTTGTTTTAGCTGTCATATGGGTATTACCCCATCTGCATCAGCTACACTTCTTTGCTCTGTATTGTAAATACTGATAATTAGTTTGGCAAAATGTCACGTACAGGGAATCTCAATTATCAGAGCAGATTAAGTGTTGAATACCCAGATCTGCTCATGGCTGAAGGAGTTAGGATCAAATGGGTGTAGAATTTGTTCACTGCACATGCAATCACACTTACATTAAAATTTGAGATTTTAATAACAAAATAATTTAAACCCAATATATTAAACAGGATAACTATGAGGACTACTGGTCCATCTATATTCTATCATTCCCTTCAAAATTTACAGTAGACCCTTGTTCATCCAGAGGAAAAGAATAAGAAAGGCACATCTCTCATTTTTCCGCAATTTTGGACTTGTTTCTGCTCTCATCAGGAGTAAGTCCACTGCAGTCTATGGAGTTATTCAAGGTAAAAATGGTGTAAGTGAGAGGAGAATCAGGCCTTTTAGTGGGACACCATAAATTTAGGAAGTTGTGAGAGTGGGGTTCCCGAAACACCGAGCTGAAGCAGTCTGTCCATTCCCTCTACATTGTGTTAATCAGACAATAGAAAAAAAATCTAAAATATTTGTAATGCACCCAGAACTTGTAATATCTTCAAATACAGAGCTATGAGCTGCATGAAATTTCACCACAAAGAACCCTACTAACCACCACTCCAATCAGCCAGTTACATTTTCTCTTTCCTTCCCTTTTCTCTTATTTCTCTTGAGAAGAGAGTGAAAGAGGATCTCAGGATGTCTCTCACAGACACTTGAGATTCTGACGGTTTAAAAAAATGGACTAAATCCTGAAATTTTTATTCAGTCCTTTCCCGAACAAGATTGCTTCCACTTGGTCAAAACCAGAGAGATAATGAGTGCTTGAACTGCCCGTTGATTTCAGTGGGATCAGTTGCGATTACTTAGCACCTGTCAGGATTTGACCCATAAACTTCAATAAGAGTATTGCCTAAAGTTTGAAGCACCAATTCAGCAAGTTACTTAAGCACATGCCTAACTTTAAACACATGAATAATTCCATTGAAGTCATGCTTATGTATCTTGTTAAACTGGGGCCTGAATAAGGACTTCAAGATCTGGTCAATGGGAATTTTAACTGAATAAGGGCTTCAGGACTTAGCCTAATGTGCATTAACTCTAGGCTAAAGAGACACTTCAATAGAAATATTTGTAGCCACACTCTCTGGAATGCTTGTAACTCATAATAGTTGTGCTCACCTTTAATTTGTGCTCACGCTCTTTAGTAACTTTTGTGAGCAGTTTTGCCTTTTGACGAGTTAATGCATCAACCAGGGCATCACACTGAGCAACCAGACAAGCTTCATAATCCAACCCGTTTTCCTAGAAGAAGGTGACAATCATATTCATCTATGCAAATGAATTTTTTACAGTAAAAGCTGTTATTTACCCAAACCAATATACACGTTTTACATTTAGAAAATGTTTCCTTTCAAGAGTTTGGCATGTCATGTTTCCTTTGTGATTCCATTACATATTGCACTGTTAACAACTGCTGACTATAAAATGCCTTAAGGGACACTGTCAAGATGATCATGCTACAAAACTGATTTATTGTAACCCCTTAAAATACTAGCATTTTCCAGACAAATGAATGCGTGGGAGTCTCTATGTAGTCTTAAAATATTGTTCCAAATTCTGCTCTCAGTTACCTCACTGAAACTCCTCTGAAATCAGGGGGGTTGCACCATAGTAACTTGAGCAGAATGGAGTCCACAGACTGATCCCAAGGGGAATAAACCAAGAATAAATATAATTCTTGAGACTGTGGTATATTGCCTCAAGATGAAGGTGGAGGGCAATATGAACAATGAAAGGAACAATTTTAACCTGAGCACTTTTTTTTTTTTTGAGCTTCTTGTAGTTAGCACATGGTTACATCTTCCCTGGAAACATGAATTTGGTTAGCCTTTTAAAAATAATACACTGTAGGTTTTAGTCACATAGCAGTAGAATTCACTTCTGTATAGAGGACCAGCAGAAGGCCTATGCAGCACTTTAGTCAGAGGTTAAGTGGGATTTAAATAGCACTAGGCTTTGGGCTGGTCCTCTGCACACAGGTGAATTTCACTCCCATGGAATTCACAACATAAGACTGATTCAAATGGAAGTCATCATACAAGCTAAGCAGCTGCTCTTGAGGAGGGGAAGGAAGCCTTCATGTTCCTGTTTCCAGGAGACATTGGGCTGTCTAACCAGCTTCTCCCCAAATCCCAGTTCAGCACTTAAGCTTTAGTGTGCTTAACTTTAAGCATGTGCTTAGATCCTATTTAAATCAATGTCTCACTCTGTTTCCCCCTTGAATTATATTTTACTAATCTGATTTGTCCACTTGGCCAAAATTAGATTTGTCCTATTGCCTTCCTAAAGGTTGGAGGACAATTCTCTACATTTGATATAGTCACTGATATCCACTTCTAACAGGCTACTGTGGTAGTCAGTTTTCCCAGGACAAGTATAGCTGGCAAAGTTCTCCATTGTCTTCTGCTTAGAACCCCAATTCAGCAAAGCACTTCAGCATGTGCTTAACTTTAAGCTTAAATCCCACTGAATCAATAGAGGGTCTCAGGGAAGAACTCATCTGTCAACAGATATAAACATTGGTTCACCTCATGTGGGCATTTACACCTGTGCAAAGTGGGTGTGAAATACTACCAGTCTGATGGGGAGAGTTTTACATGCACTTCGCATTAGAGTAAATGACTCCAAAGTGAAAAGCAGTGGAAAATTAGGCCCAGTGATGATAGAGAGATAAAGTTACCAAAGGATTTACAGTATTTTTAAACCTATCCATTTCTCTGACAAGGTTCTCTTTGAAATCAGTTATTAAAACCACAAGTGTTACTTTTCCAGGATGAATTCTTGACTGATTTTAGGCTTTAAATATAAATCTATGAATGTGCACAATTTGCTGCCCCAGTATGTATGGGTTATACACACTGCTTTGTTTATGTTAGGGGCTACATGTATGTCTTTTTATCTCTGGAAAAAAATCAGTTTTAGAAAAAGATGGTTTGCCAATTTTAGTTCATTATTCTGTAGCCATTGCCAAGCTAAATTAGGTTTAAATAGGCATCTTGTCTTAAGATGCAAGTGCCATCTCTTCTACAAAGTATCCCTACTTTGGGATAGCAATAAGCATTGGTGCCAAATCCCTCTATTCTTGATCTTCCCTGTTGACTTGATTCAAGTGACAGAAGGGACATCTAGATGGGAAAGGAAAATTAAATTTAGCTCTATAGTCAATGAGCCCAATTGTCTTCCTACCCCTTTTGCACCAGTGTAAATCCATTGACTTTGACAGTTTCTCCTGATTTACACGAATGTTAGAGCAGCATCAAGCCTCTGCTCTCATTTACATTGCCGCAAATCAGGAATATCTCTACTGAAGTTATTGGAGTTACCTTACAGTAAAAATAGTGTAAGTGAGAGGAGAATCAGGCTCTGCATAGCTATCCCTTACACATGCACACATGTTACTTATGCCCATCTTTTTCCCCTTGTTTCGGCTTTTCTCTTCCCCTCTATGTATTTCAATCTACCTCCGTTTTTAGATTAAATTTTATTACCCTCATCCTCACACCCTAAGCAAGAGGTGGGCAAACTACAGCCCGCCGGCCACATCCGGCCCCTGAGCTCCTGGCCTGGTAGGCTAGCCTCCGGCCCCTCCCCTGCTGTTCCCCCTCCCCTGCAGCCTCAGCTCACTCCGCCACTGGCGCAATGCTCTAGGTGGTGGGGCAGCGAGCTTCTGTGGCAGTGCAGCTGCAGGACCCGGCCTGACCCAGTGCTGTGCTGTGCTGCACAGTGGCAATGGCATGACTGGCTCCAGCCGGACAGTGCGGCTATAGCGCTGCCAGCCACCAGTGCTCCAGGCAGCGCGGTAAGGGGGAAGGGAGCGGGGGGTTGGATAGAGGGCAGGGGAGTTTGGGGGGGTGGGCAGGGGCGGGGATAGGGGTTGGGGCGGTCAGACAGCGGGGAACAAGGGGGTTGAATAGTGGCAGGGGTTCCGGGGGGGCAGTCAGGGATGAGAGGAGGGGTTGGATGGGGTGGCGGGGGGCAGTCAGGGGCAAGGGTTCCGGAGGCAGTCAGGGGACAGGGAGAAGGGATGGTTGGATGGGGGATCCCGGGGGGGGGGCAGTCAAGAATGAGAGGAGGGGCTGAATGGGCCGGTGGGGGGCAGTCGGGCAGGGGTTCCCGGGGCAGTCAGGGGACAGAGAGAAGGGGTGGTTCGATGGGGCAGAGGTCCCGGGGGGGGGGGCGTCAGGAATGAGAGGAGGGGTTGGATGGGGTGGTGGAGGGCAGTCTGGAGCAGGGGTTCTGGGGGTGGTCAGGGGACAGGGAGCGGAGGGGGGTGGATGGGGCAGGGGTCCCGGGGGGCCATCAGGGAATGGGGGGGTTGGATGGGGCAGGAGTCCTGGGGAGGTGGATGGGAGGGGGCGGGCCACAACCCCCTTCCCTAACTGGCCCTCCATACAATTTCCAAAACCCGATGCGGCCCTCAGGCAAAAAAGTTTGTCTGCCCCTGCCCTAAGCCATGATTCATGCAGCCCCCTCTCTGATTAAGGAGAGAAAGAACATTCTTTCCCTGGGAGCTGAATGCACTGCCTCTTTGGCTAGGTCTATACTGCAGGCTCAGTGTAGCTTGAGCTGACATACCCAAGAGAGCTATGTCCCAGAACAATGAAGCTGCAGTGGTGTATGCTTTAGTGCAGACTAGTCCTGTGAGAATCACCCATGGTTCTCTGCTAGCATGGGGAGCAAGGGACCAAGCTTGGGCTGAACTTAGATGAGCTACAACTAGACCACGGGTTAGCTCCAGCCCCTTTCTGCTTGTATCTGTCCCTCCTCTACTTGGGTTACACCCACCGTGCCTTCACTTTGTCTTTCACAAGATGATAGGGAAACGTTGGTTTCTGCACAGAATTTGAGTCAGAATGAGTGCTCTTGTGGGTGCTCCTGTCATGGGGACTACAACCCCCCGCCCCCCAGTACTTCTTGCAGCAGATGGGAGAAGAGTGAGAATTGTATAGTGACAGCAACAAAGCCCCTTAGAGAGTCAGGAAAGAGGTAGTGAGGGCAATCAGGCAGGTTTTGAAGAGTGCAAGAAGAACAGTGTAAGGGACTTGAAAGTAACCTAAGAAGAGAAAAAGGAGAGAAGAAAAGCAGAAATCCACAGTCAGGGAAAAAAATAAGAGCAGAGAAAAAAAAGGAGGCTGTGAACCCAAGAGTAAGAGCACAGCTCTCTCTTGCTAAGCAAGGGAGTAAAGGGTTTGACTTGCTGTCTGGCTTGTATGGTGTTTAAATACAATGATAAAAACTACATATCTTTTACTCCATTGAGCAAATGTTTGCGTGTAAGACAGTTCTGCTGAGGGGTAAAAGTGGGAGGCTGCCAGTACTGAGGTATTTATTGGAGACAACCAGAATCATGCTTCTCAGCTCAGGCCATGGATCTGAATCCAAACATTCCCAATGTTCTGATTTGTTCAGATTTTGTCTGGTTTAGACCCATTATAGAGATGGGCCCATGATGTGGAGTTCAGTCCAACTCCAGATTCAAATTTCCTCAAAACTCAGAGGGTGGGGATTAGCTGCAGGTTTCTACTTTGGGTTCACCTCTAGGATTTTTGTAACATGGGGTGGAGATTCAGGGGGTCATAGTCACGAATACCAGACAATTCCTTGTCATTTGACTCTAATTACAACAGTACCATTATGCATAACAATTTGCCAGGGTTTCTGTTCATATGCATTAAAGGATTTTACAGCACAGTTTTAATATTTGTAAATGTTCATCTTTAGGTTTCAAAAGGGTAAAAGTAGCTACCGAGGGGAGCTAGGTGACCCAGTGGATCAGCAATGGACTATGGAGTCCTTCACCTGCAGCTCACTGCTTCAAAGCTGTTCAATGTGTATAGTAAGTGGCTGAAGTTCATTACAATCTGACAGCTGTTTGGTGGCCTAAGGGACATGAGTTGGTGGTTTAGGCCAGTTCTTACCAGTCAGTTAACCATATCACTTTAAAAAAATAAGTTAATCTCCCATATTGGCACTTCTAGCAGAGCAACAGAGGAATGGTGGGGGATACAGCATTCTGTGGCACTTTGCATATGTTGGCAGCATTTGTGGTATAAACTCAATCTGGGTTTTTAAAATAATTTAATTTTAGATCAAATATTTATTTCTCAAACTCCTGCCTTCCCTTTCTGCGTAAAGCAGGAACTGGGGATTGCTCACTGATGACCAAAGGGCCAGAAGTAAAGCAGACAGCACACAGTGGGTAGATCATAGAAGCCATACTAGAAAAAATCACTAGTTAGAACAATAATAATCATCCCCTAGTGCCCTGGTGAGTCAGTATAGGGAAGCAGGCACTGCTGCTGCATGTCCCAGATCTGTTCTATGGGTAGACCAGGGGTTGGCAACGTTCGGCACCCAGCTCGCCAGGGTAAGCACCCTGGCGGGCCGGGCCAGTTTTATTTACCTGCTGACACGGCAGGTTTGGCCGATCGCGGCCCCCACTGGCCGCGGTTCGCCATCTGGGGCCAATGGGGGCGGCGAGAAGCCACGGCCAGCACATCGCTCGCCCGCGCCGCTTCTCGCCGCCCCCATTGGCCCGGGACGGCGAACCGCGGCCAGTGGGGGCCGCGATCGGCCAGACCTGCCACGTCAGCAGGTAAATAAAACTGGCCCGGCCCGCCAGGGTGCATACCCTGGCGAGCCGCATGCCGAACATTGCCGACACCTGGGGTAGACAGAGAGGTGAAAATTCCCAATATCCAGCAACTTTCATGAGCCTATATTCACTTGAAAAAAAACAATTGAGTTTCACACTGGTTTTGTGCTCTTTTAGTGCAAATATAAATGTGTGCTTTAGATTAGTCTTTTGCTCGATGTAATGAGTCGAAATCCAATGATCAGAGCTGAACAGAAACATACACAACAATAATTTCCACTCAAACCCCCTCCCTCCCCACATTCATTTGGCAGTTCTTGTGCCCTTTTTGTATTTTGACTTTCCACAAATATCCTAACAATTAAAATACAAGAATATTCTCAGAAACAGCATAATTTAAGCAAATGTTAGACTATTCACAGGTAGTAAGTTTGGAATTTGTAAAAATTAGTATTTTTACCAAAAACCTGACTCTAAGAATTACACTCATCCAGTATGTGAACAGAAGCACACCATACAACCAATGAGTCCAATCAGAAATTAAACAAATTTCAAATTTCCAATTCTTGCAACAAGTGGCATACAATCTACAGGCCAACAAATATTTGTAGACATTAGCTGCTAAATAATTTTGCCTAACAAATACATTAAAGAAAAGAGTATGTTATTCCAGGCAATCTGTGAACAGCAAGAGACTAAAGTCATCAAATAAATTATGCACTCAGCTCTAATGATTATTGTATTATCAAAACAACAAATAGTATACAATTACCTGGATCTGCTGCAATATATTTTTCAGCTGAACCAAAAATTCTTTAGCTTCCTTTGCTTTATCTGAAACACCATTTAAAGCCTGAGACAACTGTGTCTGTAAGAAACAGAATTTAAAATGAAAAATTAGAGATAAAATGCAAATGAATTACAAAAAAATGCAAATACTAATCCTTACTTCTTACAATTAAATGTTAAAAGGCTTACTTGGCGTCACATGCATTCTTACTTGCACAGAGGATTTGTGCTAGAAAAGAATAAGTTAGGATTTCAATTGTAATAGATTTAGTAAGGGTGAATCTCTGTGTGGGTAGTCAGTTATTGTCTCCATTTTCCAATTAAATGTAATGACTAGCTAAGTCACAACACTTACAAAAGCCTGAAACTGTTCACATATGCATTGAAATGATAGTATCTTACATTTACATAGTGTCTGTCATGCTGAAAAATTCCCAAATGATATCTAAACTAGCAATTTCTTAACTCTAAACCTGAATTTTTTACAAACTTTGTAGTGTCAGCTACAGTTAAAATATATTATAACTTTCATTACAAAGCCCTATTTGTATAGTCTTTTAATACTGTGTAAAAATTTCTTTTGGGGCTGAAAGCATTCATTCTTCAACTTAACCCAGAGGTGAATATTTCTGGAAGAATTCTTTTACTCATTTTGAGTTATGAGAGGGTGAAAAAAAATATGTACTTTCACTATTGTATGACAACTTTAAGATAATGTTTTGTTTATGAATAATTTAAACGGGTGAATTTTACATGATGTTTGAACTAGAATTCTAGCCACAAAACTAAGCAACGCTAACTCCACCCCTTTGTGAGTATGTACTACAATTCTCTTTACATAACCACATATTATTCCTCAAAGCGTAAAACATGGCATTTATAACCTTGTATTTAGCTGTGATACTCTGAACACCTTTCCCAGAGCTGAGGAAGAGCTCTCTGTAAGGTCGAAAGCTTGTCTCTTTCACCAGCAGAAATTGGTCCAATAAAAGATATTATCTCACCCATCTTGTTTACTTGATAACAACCTTAGACAAGTGCAGTATCTTACACAACTATAATGATGTAACACACACAAAAGTGCATTACATTATTTCTTTGAAAAGTACACATGAAGGCCCTGGTCCTGTAATTGCATCCATGGAAGCAGACCCTTGCCCCTGCATAGAGCTTCAATGACCTTTGCCCCTTCACAGATAAAATTGCATGATCAGACTCTGGAGTATATTTAACCAACATACTACAGATGCAGAATAGCAAAACTGTCTAATTGTCAACAGCACTATGTTTTGTGTTATGTTATGGCTGATGTAACCTCAGGAACTCTTTCAATACTATATCAACCAGCAGTGCTTCATTAAAACAGCTTGTGGAAAATATACTATGAGCCAGATCCTCTGCTGCTGCTAATTGACGTAGCTGCATTAAAGCAAATGGAGCTATGCCAATTTACACTAGCTTAAGATCTTGCCATTGGTCTCTTACTACAATGTTAGCACTTAGGCCCAGATCCACAAAGGTATTTAGGTATTCTTTCGCTCTCTCTTTCTACCTCAGTAACTGTTTAAATATTTCTCTACAGTAAAATGGTAGATTACTCCAAAATCTTAGGTGCCGAGTGAATTCAGGGACCTACAGAGTTTGGCAGGAGTTTTGTGGCTCGCAGTGGAGCTAGAACTGGGACTTAAATACCTAACTTTGTTGTTTAGGCACCTACGTACCTTTGTAGATATGAGTCAAAGTTACCATTTATTCTCTGCTTGCTCCTGAGGGGAAGTGATTTACAGCTACCCTGACAAGGGCACAGCTCACTTCCCCCTTGTGCCAGCTCCGCTCTACCCGTCCTCTGCCCCTCCCTCCCTATGCACATAGTCAACTGGGGCTTGGTCTACACTAAATCCCCAAATCGAACTAAGGTACGCAACTTCAGCTACGTGAATAACGTAGCTGAAGTCGACATACCTTAGTTCGAACTTACCGCCGTCCAGACCCGGCAGGCAGGCTCCCCCGTCGACTCCGCGTACTCCTCGCGGCGAGCAGGATTACCGGAGTCGACGGGGAGCACTTCTGAGTTCGATTTATCGCGTCCAGACTAGACGCGATAAATCGAACCCAGAAGTTCGATTGCCTGCCGCCGAACCAGCGCGGTAAGTATAGACAAGCCCTGGGAGAGGGAAGACATTGGGTGCGCTGCTCCTTCTGCTCTATTTCCTATGCTTTGACCGATGAGGTAGGAAACTCTAACACAACCACAGGAGGGTCTTACCTTAGGGAGCCACATTAGGGGTAGGCACAAATTGGCCTACAATGGGACATAGCATTGAAGGCTTAAGGAAGAATCAACCCTAATGTTTACCCTTCTGTTCATGGAAATGTTCCATATTAAGCCCAATTACATGTATTGTACTGGTACCAAATTTGAAAATAGAATATCCTCTACTACAATTAACTTGTAACTAATCTAATAGGAAGAGCTATAATAATTATATTATTGCTGTCAGTACTTATGTATGTGTTTTTTCCTACTCAAATTCTTGGCATTTCACAAAATTTGAAGTAACAATGTCTGGTCCAAAAATTTACCAGGCTCATTGGGCCAAATCCTTATCCCTTGATAAGGTCCCTGTGTGCCACCAAAGCATCACAAAGGGGCTGGTGAAGATTCCCCCAGTTCTACATTCCTTTTGGTCACGTGCCTGTACCTCACCAACAGGACATATTTTTGCCAGCACCAGGTGGGAATGTGATGGAATGGTGTAACAAAGTAAAGAGAGAGCGGGGCTGGAGTGTGATGTACTCTGCCAATCAGTGGCTAGTGGACTGGTCCCAACAGGACAGGTATGCCTCAGCCACAAAACAAAGGCGACTATAGTTAGTCCATGACAAAAATATAATTGCCACCACACCAACATCTAATCCCATCCCCAACATCAGAGCACAGTGCATCCCACAATATGGATGGGGCCAAAAACTGGGGATTGTCCCCTAGTTATCATGGCAGCCATTAAATTCTGAGTCAATCCAGAGCAATCATCAACTACATGGATATTAATGTAACTGAACACATTCAGTCTCAGCTCCTCATATATAGCCACCATGAAGAAGACCCTGTACATAAACTTGATAAAGAAATTGATCAAATAACTTGACCAAACTTTTTCACTCATTAAATAATTTTAGTTGTGCTACTGCAAGTAGAATATGAAAGCCAGTTTTCTGATCACTAAACCCATTTAGAGATAATAGCCTTGTTTATTAAAACATTTATAGGGTGGTTTTTAAAGCAAATGGATTTAGCCATGTACTTTCCATTAAAACAAAATGGATTCAGATGCCTAAAACCTCCATAAGCCACTATAAAATGCACCCTGTACACTCAGAGCTCTCTTTCAAATGGTGGAAGGATTTGCTTGAAGCTGAACTGCAAGTTACAAGCTCCATTAACCATGACAATTAATAATTCCTGACAAATGTTGTTCTATCCACATTGATCTTAATTTTAATATCTGGGTCCAGCAATGAAATAAGGATTCTGTAGATGGGTAAAAAGGTTATACTCTTATCAAATACAGTAACAGACAGATAACAAGGAGGACAAGTAATCAAATCTAGCTAGGCATAGAAGACTGATGTCTTCCCTGATTTTAGAAAATGAGACAGATAATTCTATCATTCTTTTTTAAAAGAAGAGTTCATTGCTCATTTACCTTTCTTTTCCTCCATCTATCATCATAGCAGATTAACTACTAATTACATCATATGACCCAGGCTCTGAATTCTTAAAGAGCTTCCAAGTTTCTGGGAATGGAGGGTAGGCAGGGCTGGCGCAAACCATTAGGCGACCTAGGCAGTTGCCTAGGGTGCTACAATTTGGGGGGCGGTGACTGCAGAGGTATTTCGGCAGCGGGACCTTCCGCTGCCTCGGGGGGGCGGGGCGGCATTTCGGAGCAGGACCTTCCGTTGCCTAGGGTGGCAGAAAAGCTGGCGGTGCTCCTGAGGGTAGGGGTTTGGGGCAATTCTGGTCTACCTTCTAAAGATACATCCTTACTCCAATATTTTCCTTCAACTACTTGCTCATCTCCCTATGCATCAATGTCCTAAACAAACACCTGTCCAATTAAAGTTCCTGATGTCGGCTCTACTACAAGATCACACATGCACAATAGTTATATTTTTGATCTACATGGCAGGACTCAACAGAAGTTGCAGAACTGAGACTTGTTCACCGTGCTTCCTCATACCTGTGAGTCAAAGGGCCCACAAATTTAAATCTATCGTCAGTAATATTATTAATATTTTTGTATTACAGTAGAGCCTCGAGATCCCAGATGTGATCCTGGCTCCATCATACTAGGTGCTGTACATACACAAAGTACAATATCCTTCCCTCCAACAATAGGAGAACACAATTTTGATCAATCCCTTTAAAGCCTTCCCACCAGAACCTCAGCTGATATAAATCAATGAGCCTCCACTGATTTATACCAACTCAGGAGCTGGCTCTGTGTTCGTATATTACATAATTTCTAACTTCTCCAAAATAATTTACTTATGGCAGATTCCTATATATATATTTAGGGGAAAGTATCTTTATTAAACTAATATGACTACAAAATGCTCATGGCAGATGAGCTAGACTATCTAGCAATAACATGTACAAACAATTAAATTTGCCATATAATTCTAAATACAACACTTTAATTTATGGTTGGCCAAAGTTACAGGACCCAGGAGGCAGTAAGTGTAAATTACTGCATCTGAAAACTTACTTAGGTCCAACTACAAATATTCAGTTCCAAAATCCAACTATCTGAAAATAAACATGAAATGAGGGGTTAGACTGGCTCCTGTTGGCAGTTTCAATATTTTTATTTCCTGCCAAGTATATTGTTCTAGGATAATTAAAACTTACAAGACATGAAAAGATTACTACTGTCACAAAAATTAGTTAATTTTAGGTTATTTTACTGTTCCCTTTAGAACCTTTATCATAACATTCAAACTATATATAACAAGGGAAAATCACATTCTGTGAGAACACACTCTCAGGAGGAAAAATGCAGTGAAAACACAAAACAACAGAATTTAGTTCATTCCTCTGACAAAGTTTGTAAGAATGAAAAATGATTTACAATGTATCTTGATCAGCACCACAGTTTATCACACCATTTCAAAAGGCGTTAATCAGTTGTAACACAAGTAGACTCTAGTTGAACACAAACTGGCTTCACAATCTACAAAACACTAACCACTTCTGCATATTGAAATCAATCATTGTTCATCAGGGGTTCAGTAGACTCCCTAATGAAGACTTTCCACCCAAAATCAGATTCTGTAATTAGCATAAATGGCAAAAGCTGTGAATTCATGACCTGAAGCTTATGAGTCAAGTGAATTTAACTCCTGAACACAAAAAAATCAAGTTATTCAGGAGATGGTTTAGTGGTCTAAGTAAGTCCTTAGCTGGAAATACCTTAACTCTGTTGAAACACAAATTGAAGTACTATCAGGGCTGATTCACTCATGCATTCTTCTGATCAATAAACAGAGTTCTGTACAGCTGATGCCATGTGGGATCTTTTCATGAGTCTTTACAAATTGAAGCCCTATGTGTTCTACGTCAGCATTACTGTGTGGGGAGCCAGGGATCAGGGCACAAGAAGTGATCCATTTTTTACCCCTATGCAGTAGCCAAAAATGATCACAGACCCTCTCATTACCCCCCAAAGGTGCTAATCATACCAAAGGGAATAGGGAGGAGGCAAGCCTTTCCTCTGCAGTAGCCAACAGAAGGAAGCAAGCTGCCCCACCTGAAGGAATGTGGCAGTTGGGTGCTCTTCCTTCATGAGGGAGGGACCCTCCTCAGTGCTACTGTATGGATAATTGTAATGTGCTGAGGATGACAAGCATTCTATACATGTAAAATATTAATCATTAATTCTTAATCGAGTCAGTTCCAGGCTTCCTGGCAAGACTGACAAGCTTCAAATCAATTTTAAAATAATCATCTCTTGGTCTCTATCCAAAAAGTATATGAAACAACGCCAGCTTTTTATATAAGAAGATTGCATGACCAGCAGCTCCATCTTGCACACAAATATCAGCAAACCCCCTCTTATGTGAAAGTACTATCTCCCAAAGCCTCCAGACAAGTTCCCTGAATGGTTCAAATTATAATGAGTACCAATACTAGGGATGAGTGAACCAGACTGTAGCAATCTCTGAACTGGCCAAGCCTTCATCTGTTCCTTAACCAAACACTACCATCACTAGTTTTTGGATTAATGTGGATAAGACCCTCACCTTCTCCATCCTTAACTACCATCATTACTGTGGATCGCAGCCACCACACAGCCCTCTAAAAGGCTCGAGCATGACTTGCAAATAAACCTCTACACACCTTCCCTCTCTGCAGCCCTCCAGTGGGTCCCAAGCAACCTTCCATCACTGACACGTTTATAGCAAAGTGACAGATACAGATGCTATGGAAGGCCCAACAACTGTCTGCCTCTCTAATTTCATTTGGATTGGGAAGAAACCGGATTTGGTTTGAGATTTGGAAGTCGAGAAGTTACGGCCTAATACAAGATCACAGAGAGGGAGCATTTGAGTTATTAGAAGGTCATGAGAAGTGAACATGCTGCCCAGGGTCTAATGGAGGATCAACAAGAAGGGAGGAAGGACCAGGGGCCTATTGGAGAGTTGCGTGAAGGGAAAGGAGAGCTGAAGGCTATCAGAGAATTATGGAAATGAAGTAGCCTCAATGTTCAGATAAACATCAAGACACTAGGGCGCGTCACCCAGAATCGCCCTCTTATCTCATCCCCCTCAACAAGAACTGTCACTGACATAGAATACTTCTTCCTCATTGTGGGGCTAGATCCTTGGCCCCATTAAAGATACATTGTGTTACTCTGGTGGCATGAAGTGACTGTACGGCTGCCCTGAAGGGGTAACAGGATTGCTCCAATACAGGGGAATCTTGGGTGGGGTATATCTGGTGTAGCCAGCTTTATATCAGCCCCCCCCACATCCCTTGCACAGAAGGTGTGTTGGGGCTGGCTGGAGTTGGGAGGAGACATTCTGGGAATGTCTCAGGGGTGTGCTGGGGGCTTTCCAGGACCAACGTTGTGTAGGGGACTCTTCTAGACAGCATAAATTGCAGCAGTCCTGGAGCTGCTCTAATTTGAGCAAAGGGCCAGTTCAACCCCCTGCCTGCTCCAGGAATGGGGGAGGAGTAAAGGTAGCTGAGAGCCACCTTTGTCTCCTCCCACCTCAGCATGATCTTGGCGCAGAGGAGGGTTGCAAAAGCCAAAACAGAGCCCCAGTCTGTGGAAAGTGCTTGGAGGTCCCGAGCTGGAGGCAGGGCCCGCTCTAGGCACCAGCCTACCAAGCATGTGCTTGGGGCGGTACCTGGAGTGGGGTTGCCCTCCCCGGGCCCTCCCCTGCTGGGGAGAGAAGGCGGCTGCCCGGCTTGGGGCCCTCCCCTGCCACACTCCACGGGCGGGCGGTGGGAGGCTTTTTTGCCTGGGGCAGCAGGTGAAGAGGTGAGTGGAGCTAATGATCAGAGACCTTCCCCCTGGCCATGAAGGCAGGGCCGTGCTGCTTGGGTCAGGGGTGCACCCCTACGCCCCTGGGCTTACCTTGTGCTGTTTCCACATAGCCCCTAGGGCTTTCACCTCGTGCTGGCCGTGCTTGCCCTCCTCCAGGCACTGGTAGCAGACGGGGGTGCCGCAGCTCACGCAGTACATGCTGTAATTCTCCAGCTCGTGATCGGCGCAGGTGGGCAACTTGCGGGCGCCCCCCGCCGCCTTGCCGGGCCCGCCCGGGAGGCTGGGCGGGGGCAGCAGGCGGTGCTTGGCGAAGGGCCCCCGGGTCGGGTGGCACTTGAGCTGGCAGGCGGCGCAGTACAGCACCTCGCACTGCTCGCACGCCACGGTGGCCGCCTCGGGCGGGCTGCGGTCGCAGAGCTGGCACTTGGCGGCGGCCCGGCCTTGCTGGTAGCGCTGCACGATGGCCTCCAGCAGCCGGTTGCGCGGGAAGCCGCGGAGGCCGCGCGGGTCCAGGGAGGCGCTGCGGTGGCATTGCGGGCAGGTGAGGGACGAGCTGGGGCCCGCCCCGCGGGGAAGAGCCGCCGAAGAGGAGCCGGCCGGGGCCGGCCCCAGCGGCAGCACCCGCACCCCGTTGGGGGACTTGAGGCTGGGGGTGTAGGAGCCGTAGCCGCTGTCGCTCTCGCTGTGCAGGCTCAGCTTGTCCGCGTGCTCCCCGCCGCCGCCTCCCGCGGCGCACTCAGCCTCCGAGCCCGCCGCCGGCCCGGGCCCCGCCGCCCCCGCGGTTGCCGCCGCCGCCGCTGGGGCCCGGGGCTGCAGCAAGGCGGGCAGGTGCTGCTCGCGCTCGGGCGTCTGCACGGCGATGGTGCGGGCGCAGGGCAGGCAGACGTTGTGGGAGCAGGGCAGGATGATGGGCTCCCGGAACAGCGAGCCGCACACCGGGCACTTCAGCTCCTCTTCCATGGCCGGGTCTGCCGGGTCAGCAGACAGGCCCGCCGAGGCGGGGCGCGGGGCGAGGACGGGGCTCGCTGCCGCCTTCCCTTCCCATGCCCCAGGGTGGCCCCCGGCGCTCCGGCTCAGCACCCCGGGGGAGGGACAGCGCCTGGCTGGGCGGAGGCGGCGGAGCTCCGCAAGCCAGGCTGCACACAGAGCCGCCCCTCTGGCTGCCGCTGCGGAGTGGCGCGCTCCCGGCGGGGCTGGACAGCTCCCGAGGGGCTGACCTCGGCAGGAGGCGCTGGCGGTGCAGCGACAGGAGGCTATTGTTTATTGCAAGGCAATTTGCTCGCCCTTGGTGTGTGTGCAGCGCGCGGAGCGGAGCTGGCTGGGTTCCCACTGCATCGAGTAGTACACGGGGGCGGGGGAGGGAGAGGAGGGACAAAGGGCGGGAGCGGTCTGTGCAGCAAATAAGGGACGGCTCGCTGGCTGGCCGAGACTGGAGACAGCGACTCTTTCAAAGGGGCTGTGCTGGGATTGCTTTATAGGTTTAAAAAATCCATTATTAATAGAGAGGATTAAACATTGAGGGCGGGGGGGGGAGCGCCTTCTATCCCGAATAGCTTCCCCGCCCCCAAACGGACGAGACTGAGAAAAGGAGGAAGCTTGAAAGCGAATAACAAAACGAATAATATGTTTCCTTCGATACATTTCTTATCATGCTCCAACCCAAATGCGAACCACCAAACGTTCAGGCATTGTTAGAGAGAATAATGCAAAGGGGGGGTGCTATTATAGGCACGAATCTTGGTTGGCTGCTCCATGCACAGGCAGTGGGATTGGGAATCATGAGTAAAGAAATGCACCAGAGCTAGTAGCAATGTAACCCAAACCGAAATTTGCTGAGAAAATAAATCAGAGATGACAGCTGAGGGTTTTGTGAATTGAAAATAACCATCATTATAAGAAAGAAACCAGTGGTGGGAAATCCCCCATCTGTTTTGTTTGCGCTCCATATGTTTAGAGTGGTTTATTAACAGAATGAAGAGATTATAAATAGAAACGATTTCACTATTTTGGGTAGATAATACGGTTTTGTGAGTCCCATCATTATTTACTAGATAATTTGTTTAAAAGTCACATTCATATTAAATTCCATCCCACCAGCAGACTTCTTGTTTTTGTATTTAAATGTTTGTGGGTTGTTTTAAAAGAGACGGTTACTTACCCTGTGCAGTAACTGAGGTTTATTTGATATATGTGTCCCTGTGGGTGCTCCACTTCAGGTGTTGGTGCGTCCCAGTGCCGTTGATCGGAGATCTTTGGTAGCAGTGCCTGGTCGGGTCTCATGGCAGCATTGGAGTCTTTGGCGTGTGTGTGTTCCGACCCCCTCAGTACCTTCTCCACCGTAGAGTCCTTTAAGTCAAACTCCAGAGTAGAGGGGAGGAGGGTGGATAGTGGAGCACCCACAGAGACACAGATCTCGAAGAACCTCAGTTACTGCACAGGGTGAGTAACCTCTACTTCTTCAAGTGGTGTCCTGTGGGTGCTCCACTTCAGCTGAATGTAGAGCAGTACCCGCTATGGTTGGGGGGACTTTGGAGTTGCAGGTTGGGCAGTGGCAGACAGTACTGTATGATCTACTATAATGTCCGCTCTGGCATCTTGTGTGATGGCGTAGTGTTTGGCAAGCGTATGGTCTGATGACCATGTAGCAGCTTTCCATATGTCAATAATGGGTACGTTGTGTAGGAACGCTACCGATGTTGACATAGCTTGAGTGGAATGAGTTCTGATGCCATCAGGAGGTTCAACATTGTGGATCTGGTAGCAGGACCTAATACAGTTAGAGATCCACTTGGAGAGCGCTGTTGTGAAATAGCAGCTCCTTTGGAGCATTTTGCAGTAGATACGAAGAGTCTAGGGGTGATTCGCTAAATGATTTTGTTCTGTCCAAGTAGAAGGCAATCACCCTTCTAACACTGAGGGTATGAAGTGCCGCTTTCTGTGGGTTTTTGTGGGGTTTGGGGTAAAAAGTGGGGAAGTGTATCGGCTGGTTAAGATGCAAAGAGGACACCACCTTTGGCAGAAATTTAGGATGGGGTTGCATCATGATCTTGTCCTTAAAGAAATTAGTGTACAGGGGGTTCGCCATCAGTGCACTTATTTCCCTGCCCCATCTGGCTGACATGATGGCCCCGAGGAATGCAACCTTCATGGACATGTGGAGTAAGGAGGAGGTGGCTATTGGTTCAAAGGGAGGTCTCATGAGGCCTCAGAGGATGAGGTTCAAATTCCAGGTTGGTGTGTGTGTGGGGGGGGGTGTGGACTTCAGGGTAGAGGTTTTGGAGTCCGGTAAGGAAGCCTTTTGTATTAGGGTTTGTGAAGACAGAGGAGCCGTCCAGTTTCTCGTGGAAGGCGTTGATTGCCACGAGATGAACTCTGATGGAGCTGAGCAATAGATTTTTGTTTTTGAGTTCTAAAATGTAATCTAGGATATCGGGAAGGGGTGTGGTGCAGGGTGTGTGGGTTTTCTGTAAGCACCATATTGAGAATCATTTCCACTTTTGGAGGTAAGTATTGCAGGTGGAGTCGCATCTACTGTGTAATAACACGTGTCTGACTTGCTCCGAACAGGCTAGTTCGTGCAATTGGAAACTAGGAGGAGCCAGGCTGTCAGGTGAAGTTTCTCCAGTTGTGGATGGAGGATGCAACTGTCGCTCTGGGAGAGGAGGTCCGGTCTCATTGGGAGAGTTCTCGGAGGGGAGATCGACATGTGAAGCAGGTAAGGATCATAGGCGTGCGCACAGGGTGTGCTGGGTATGCTGAGGCACACCCTAATGCAGGGCAGTCAGAGCTGTGGGAGGCGGGGCAACATGCTCCTGCGGGGCAGCATGTAGGACTCCATGCTGAGCCAGACGCTGCTAGGAGTCTGAGCCTCATGGTTAGAGGGGCCGGGGGGTTGGACAAGGGGCGGGGGCAGTCAGGGGACAGGGAGCAGGGTGAGTTGGGCTGTGGCGTGGGGTGCTCTCACCTTGGGGGCAGCTCCCAGTGTCCCTGCATGCAGGGGAGAGTCGACGCAGGGCAACTCTGCACGCTGCCTCCCTCCCCCTGCCAGAGCTGACCTGGTTCCTAGCCCATTGGCCCAGGAACCCCGGCCAATGGGAGCTGTGGGGGGGCGGTGCCAGAGCTGCCTGACCACGCCTCCCCAGCAGGGAGGAGGAGGGAACTACTCCAGCTCCTCTTGCTCAGCCCGCTACCTCCCAGGGCTGAGCCGCCTGGGACCAGTGCAGGGGCCGGGTCATCTCGGCCAGCATGGTGGGGAGGGCTCGTCTGGTTCCCAGGCAAGGGGGCTATGAGGGGGGCAGGCCCCCTCCCATTCTGATTCCTCCACCAACCTCAGCTGTGATGCTGGCTCAGCCCAGGCAAGGCAAATAGCCCCCACCCAGCAGGCCGGTGAGTGTGGCTGGGGGGCAGGCAGGCGGGGGTGCTGGGTCTCTGGGGATGGTGCTGGGCAGTGGGGGTCTGTGTGGGGTACTCCTGGGCCCCAGGGGGAATGAAAACAGCCCAGGTCCCCCTCCTGCAGCGTTCTTTGCTTCCCTGCAGAAAGTGAAGGAGAAACAGGGGTGTGTGATTGGGAATGTTCATGGCATAGTTTGGGGGCATTACCCCCCAAATAGGGGTGGGGGGGCCACATGGGATGCAAGGTCACGCCACTGTCCCCCCCACCCCCCATTTCTGTGAACACAGAGTTGCTGCAGCCCCGCTGAAAAAATAAGGTGCTGCTCAGCTTCCTGGACTTTGCAGCTGGACATCACCTTCTGGGTCCTAGTGCGGGTTGAGCTCCCTTCTGTGTGCCATCCTTCATTTTGTACAACAGTGAGTTGTGGGGCAGGGCAGGGGAAAAGAGGCAGGGGGAAAGAAGGGGGTGGGATGGGGAAAAGATGGAGTGGTGGGGAAGGGGCATGGGATGGGGAAGAGAAGAGGATAGGGGATGCGGGGGCAGGGGGAAAGAGGCAGTTTGGGAAGGAAGGTGGTGGGATGGAGAGGAGATGGAGTGGTGGGGAAGGGTCATGGGATGGGAAAGAGAAGGGGATGAGGGAAGTGGGGGCAGAGGGGAAGGAAGGTGGTGGGATGGGGAGGAGATGGAGCGGTGGGGAAGGGTCATGGGATGGGAAAGAGAAGGGGATGAGGGAAGTGGGGGCAGAGGGGAAGGAAGGTGGTGGGATGGGGAGGAGATGGAGCGGTGAAAAAGAGGCATGGGATGGGGAAGAGAAGAGGATAGGGGACGCGGGGGCAGGGGGAAAGAGGCAGTTTGGGAAGGAAGGGGGTGGGATGAGGAGGAGATGGAGTGGTGGGGAAGGGGCATGGGATGGGGAAGAGAAGGGAATAGGGAAAGTGGGGGCCCAGCATGCAGATCCCCTTGGCAGCAGCTGGGGCTCCCCTGTTAAGCAGGCCCATTAAACCCTCACTCAGCCCCACCTCCCCTGCATCTGTACCACCCTGATGAGCCCCCCCAGACACCCTCCCCACTGAGCCCCAACCACCTACACCCAGACCCCCACCCAAATGAACCCTACCTCCCCTGCACACAGACCTCCCCCCCCCCCGCTGAGTTCCAACCACTTTCACTTGGTCCCCCCCTGCAGACTCCCATTGCCCCTGCACCTGGAATCTCCCTGTACATCCAGATCCCCCACTGAGCTGCCTGCACCCAGACTTCCCCCCACAGAACCCTCTTACCCCCGCCCAGCCAATTGCCACTTCCCCAGCGCTACACATGACCTTTGTTGACTTACATCAGTTATAGCACTCTTCCACCACTGCGCTCCAGCTTGGTTGGTGCTCTCTGCGCCCGCCCTGTAAGTGCCATCATGCTATTGGTCAAGGGGATGTCCAGGGGGTGGGATTTGGTGGGGACTCTGTTCTGAGCTGCGGCGTGGTAAGGGGGCCGGGCCAGGCAGGTTGGATATGGACCAGAGGGTCTTGGGGGCAGTCAGGGGACGGAGAGCGGTTGGATAGGCATGGGAGTCCTGGGGGTCTGTCTGGGGGCAGGAATGTGGTTAAGGGTCGGGGCAGTCAGGGGAAAGGTAGGGTCCTAGGAAGGCAGTTACCATGAGGGTGGGGTCTCAGAGGGGGCTGTCACAGGACAAGGAGCGGGGGGGTTGGAGGTTCTGAGGGGGGCAGTCGGGGGCGGGAAGTAGGAGGGAGTGAATGGGGGTGGAGCTTGTGTGGGGCTCCCTCGGTGCACACCCTAATGAAATGTGCTGCGCACGCCTATGGTAAGGATACCTGGTCTGTCTGGCCCGTGCTGGGGCGATAAGCATGACCTTGGCCTTGTCATCCCTGATCTTGAGGAGAACTCTGTGTATTAGAGGAATCGGAGGGAATGCATACATGTGTGTCCAGTTCCATGGGAGTAGGAATACGTCTCCCAGAGAGCCAGTCCCGAGTCCCGCTCTGGAGCAAAATAATTGGCATTTGCGGTTCTTTGCTGTGGCAAATAGATCTATCGAAAGACAGCCCCAAAGGGAGTATAGGTGGGATGCGATCGTAGGATTTAGTTCCAATTTGTGTTCTTGTGAAAAGTGTCTGCTGAGGGTGTTGGCGGTGGTGTTCTGACACCCCGGCAGGTATGAGGCTGTGATGTCTATGCAATGTCGTATGCACCAGTTCCAAAGTTTGATGACTTCTATGCACAGGAAGTGTGATCTTGCTCCCCCTTGTCTGTTGATATAGAACATGCATGAAATGTTGTCCATGAGTACTCAAATAGATTTGTTTCGAATGAGTAGGAGGAAGTGAAGGCAGGCGTACCTGACTGCTCTGAGTTCTAGGAGGTTTATATGCAGATGGGCCTCTGCTGCAGACCACCTGCCTTGTGTCATGTGGTGTTGCAGGTGTGCACCCCAGCCTATCAGGGGGGCATCTGTGGTGGGCATGAGCGCGGGGGGTTTTTGGCAAAAGGGAACTCTTACGCCTATATTTTCCCTTTCCATCCACCTGTGCAGTGAGTTCAGCACGTATGTGGGTGGAGTCACCATGATGTGGAGACTGTGCTTAGCGGCTTTGTTTACCAAACTCAGCCAGCCCCTTAAGCACCTCGTGTAGTCTGGCGTGTTTCACCACAAACGTGGTAGCTGCCATGTGGCCCAGAAGTTGCAGGCACGTTCTGGTTTCAGCCCTTGGGCAGATGGACACCGTGGGTATGAGTTGTTTGATGGTGAGGGACCTGGCCTGCAGGAGGAAGGCTCTGGCAAGGGTTGAGTCCAGGTAGGCCCCAGTGAACTCTATTTGATGTGTAGGCATCACAGTGGATTTTTGGAAGTTTATTTGCAGTCCAAGCCTTTGGAAAAGAGCGATGGTCGACTGTGTGGCTGTATGCGTTTCTTCGTACGATTGGCCCTTGATGAGGCAGACATCCAGCTTTGGGAAAAATATGATCCCTTGTTTGCGCTGATGGGCTGCCACCACCCTGAGAATCTTGGAAAACACCCGCGGTGCGATGGAGAGACTGAATGGGAGCACTCTGTATTGGAAATGGTCGTGTCCCACTGTGAACCATAGGAATCGTCTGTGTGCTGGGTGTATTGAGATATGGAAGTATGCGTCTTGGAGGTTGAGGGCTGAGAATCAGTCCCCTCTGCTGGGTGAATTGAAGGAAGTATGCGTCTTGGAGGTTGAGGGCTGAGAATCAGTCCCCTCATTCCAGTGCTGGTATTATTGTGCCCATTCTGAATTTTTGGGAGTGGAAGAATTTGTTGAGTTGTTGCAGGTCTAGAATGGGTCATCAGCCTCCACTTTTCTTGAGTTAAGAAATAGTGGAGTAAAATTCCCTTCCCTTCCGCTGCACCTAAGAGGAGTAGGTGAGTTACTTCTTCCTGAAGTAGATGTTCGTGAGAGGGATCCCTGAAGAGGGACGGAGAAGGGGGAAGGATGGGGGGCATGAAATAAAGGGGACAGAATAGCTCAACTGCACTATTTCTAGGACTCAGTGATTCTGTGTGATGTTTCGCCAAGCGTGGTGGAAGCGTTGGAGGCGATGGCCAAAAGGGCAAGTAGGCGCTGGTGGTAAGGAGTGGTCGCTCATACCCTCAACCAAGACTTCAAAATTGCGGTTTGTTGTCCGATGGGTGGGACGTAGGTTGTTCTGACTGGGTTTGTTGATGTCTGTTAGGCCTGCCGTGGGACCTCCCCGTGTCATACTGCTTGGACTGTGGGTGGTTGTATTGCTGCAGGCAAGACCTCTGGTAAGGCTGGTATCTCTTTCTCTTGGAAGGAGCAGTGTAGATCCCTAGTGTTCGGAGGGTAGCCCTGGAATCTTTCATTGTGTGAAGGACTTCATCGGTTTTCCTGGAAAAAAGTTTGTCTTTGTCCACTTTGGTCTGCAGCTCTTTAGGGATGCCAGATGAGGAGAGCCAGGAAGCCCTACGCATCACCACTGTAGTAGCTGTGGTGAGAGCTGCCATGTCGGCCATGTCCAGAGATGCTTGAAGCGCCATTCTGGATACTAGCTGTCCCTCTACCAGGACCAATTTAAAATCCGCTCTTCGGTCCTCTGGGATGTGGGAGATAAATTGAAAAAGGTTGTTGTAACTGTCAAAGTCATAGCTAGTGAGAAGAGCGGTATAGTTGGCAATTCTAAATTGAAGAGTAGAGGATGTGTAAACCTTGCAACCTCAGAGGTCAAGGTGTTGGAGGTCTTTTTCCTGGGGTGGGGACCAGTAATGAGGTTGTTTAGCCCAGTGGTTAGCTGCTTCAATCACGAGGGAGTTGGGCTGCAGGTGTGAGAATAAAAAGTCCAAGCCCTTAGCTGGGACATAATATTTCCGGTCAGCCCTTTTGCAGGTTGGCGAGACAGAGGCTGGTGTCTGCCAGATAGTATCGGCCAGTTCTAATATGCCATCATTTATGGGGAGTACAATCTTTGAGGATGCCAAGGGTTGGAGGATCTTCAAGAGTTCATGTTGATTCTCCTGTACTTTCTCCTGATGTGCTCAGTCAGAGATACCATTAATACAGGGGGATTTCCCAGGTAACATGTCCAACTGATTTTTCCAGATGTTTTATGCCATCAAATCATAGGGAAAAACTATGACCAGTATCTGTTATATGGTGGTTAAAATATTTTTATCATCTACGTAGTCTAAAGTGGACTTCCCCGACTATGGGACTAGATGTACAATGAATATTTCTGGCATGACTATATGTCACACATGTCATGATATATATATATATATAGATAGATAGATAGATATTTTATTTCCTAGAAGCAACAGTTCTTATGGAGGTCTTTTGGGTTCTTTTTGGCCTTTTGCTAGATCTCTCTCACTTTTAGTGATCATATTGGGTGTAATGCCATATCTTCTCTGAAAGATTATTGGTACAGTGAGAGCAGAAGCAAAGAGATTGGTCAAAGTGTGCACAAAGTTTGACTACTACAGTGTCATGCTGGTTGCCAGATTTGGCAGGAGCTGATGGTACTTGAAAAGTAGGCCCCAGGTTTTGCAATATTTATTGAAGCAGGAGCACTGGTCAAATACATCTGGTGAAGAGATACATCATTCTGTTTTAGACTGAGCTTTACCTGTGACCTGCACAAATCTGGTTTTGCCTCACTATTTATTTCTGTAATGTATTAACCTTGAAATGGAGATTATAGAACAAGTAATAGATGTTTAAAAATCAATCCACATAATTTCAAGATTTTTTTTCTACTATTTTGTGTCATGTCTTTTATTCAAGATCTTTGCCATCCAGTTTAAAAGGTCATCGTCATACATTTAGGTCTTGGAGGGTAACAGGTAAGCCTCAGAGGAGGAGTAATTTAATATGATGCACTTGTTCACATATGCTAGTCGCCTCAGAAAGGATCTTGTTTCAAAATAATTCTAGAGGCAGATTGTATGCTCAGTTAACAAAGTGACACTGTGGGCTGGTGATGGAAGAGTCAATGATGTGATGGGGAGCAGAACAAGTAATTTTCCCCTTATGCCAAATGTACACATAATTGTAATTGCATTAGAGATGTGGATGTGAAGGATTACAATGACACTGTCGTTTTTGCTGTTCAGAGGGCAGAAGAGAAACTAATATAGACAGTGAAAAATTATACTTAGATTACATAAGAAAATACAGCCTGTAATCCCTATGGACAGATTCTGATACCCTTACTCATATTAAGTAACAACTTACTCTGAAGAGTCCCCCTGATTTCAATGGGACTACTCGTGTAGTAAGGTGCTACTCAGTGTGAGCAAGGGTGTCAGAATCTGGCTCTAACATGTTTTGTATCTACGTTATTTTATTCTTATAAAAGCTAAAGCCTCTTACATTTCTTCCTCTTTTCTGCCTTCAGAAGAATCTGAGAGAAATGGGACTGCACCAGGGCCGGCGCTTCCATTTAGGCAACCTCAGCGGTCGCCTAGGGCACCAGGATTTGGGGGGCGGCAATTTGGCAGCGGGGGGTCCTTCCGCACCCCGGGTCTTCGGCGGCAATTCTGCGGCGGGTCCTTCACTTGCTCCGGGACTGCCGCCGAAGTGCCCCGAAGACCGGGAGCGCAGAAGGACCCCCCCACACCACAGAATTGACGACGACGACCGGGAGCATGGAAGGACCCCCGCCTAGGGCGCCAAAAACCCTGGCATCGCTCCTGGACTGCACATGGATAACCTGGAGACCCCTATTCTGGCAGTTATGACTTTGATTCTGAATGTCTTTGCCTTGTTATGTAAATACCTCAGTTCTATTACTATTATCCCCTTAAATCATTTACCTTCTATCAGTACTCACTCATTCATATCTTATAACTGAGTATTTACATACTGGAGCAAAATGAATAGGTTTTATTTTGATATTTAAAAGATAAGTCAGATAGCAATTCAAACAGTGCAAAGAGAGAGAGAACAACAACCAGGAGCTCATGTATTTTGTTGGGTGGATTTGTGTATGAGTATATTCTTTCTGTGCTCCAGCTTTCTCCATGTTTCTGGTGGTTTCCTCTTTTGTTCTCTTCCTTTCCCTAACTCTTTTATGTCTTACACTATTTTCCTCACACACTTTACTCTTTTCTATTAATTTCCCCTCACTTTTTCCTCAACCCCTTTTCTTCAAAAGGCTGCTGCTGAGATCACTGCACTTAGTTTTCTTCTTTTTTACATTTCCCTGATCCAGTTGCCTTCTCCTAGTCCTTATGGAAAGCTCAGGTTCCAATAGTCCATCCCTTTTCCTATTAAAGGGACATCACTCAAAACATACTGCTTGTTGTTAGAATGGCAGCAGAGAAGAAAAGGATATCACATAGGTGATCCCTCCATTGCAGAAGCAGCTACAAAGAAAGGGTCCATAAGTTAAAAAAGACAAAGTGCACCTGGACCAATTTTAAAGGCCTACATTGGAATGTGATTTTTTTTTTTTTTGCACCATTGAAAATGTGTAGCCTGATTATCAGAGCTGCTGAGCACTCACAGCTGCCTGTTACTGAAGTCAGTGGGATCTGCAAATGCTCAGCACCTCAGTATCAGGTTACTAGTCTAAACTAGTGTATGTGTGTTTGTGATACAACACACACACACACACATCACTACCACAGCTATTATATACAACAGATTGCATTCACACTACAACCTTAACTCTGCCCTCTCATCAGTTCCTGCACACAGCCTTTAAATCAAACTCTCCCTCCAAACACTACTGTGGATGTTTGGTGTGTTTGAACGGGATGGTTTGGCAAGCAGGGTGCTGAAAATGTGGTATCCATAGTGGGGCAGAGTTAAAGTTGTTGTATATGATCTGTGATATATGGCAGCTGTGGTGATGGTAAGGTGTGTACCTGTGACTGGAGAAGTAAATGACAGGTACAGTTAAGTGGCTTGACTCTTCATTTCCTTTCTTTTGTGGGTTTGTGTCATGTATGTTGTACAACCAAGTTTTTGTGTATATTAAGTTGTGTTCAGTGAGGCAATGGGGGCAGAGATGGAGAGGGTACCAGAGCTGTGCCACAGAAAAATAGTTGCTGATAGAGATTTTACCTGCCTGCTGATAGAGATTTTACCTGTATCTGTCAGAAAAATGCAGCTGTGCATAAAATCTCCATGAGAGGATAAAATCTGCCAGAAGAATGTAAGTGCTGACAGAGAAGCTTTCTATCCAGTAGAGAAGATTTTATTCATTGACTACTTGTTGAACACAAGGTTTCATTATCATTAATAATGGCAAAAAATGACCCTTATCCAAACATTTATTTTCAAGAACTACCTAATCATCTCCTGATTCACCTGTGTGCCGATTTTGGTGTAGACATACAATGCTGTTTTAAAAATAAATGTCAACCAAAGAGGCTGGCAGACAAATTTCAACAAGAAGCCAACTTCAAATACTTCCTATCAAAAATTTATGCAAAGCCAAATTACATTGAAAACACAACGCACACAACAATGAACATTATGTGAAGTTTCACTCTGACAAACCACCTACATAAAGAGAAGAACAAAAATTTAGGCCCCATTTTAAGATTTCAGAATGCACCATCACTATGATGTCATAATCAGCACCTCCATAATATCAGGAGCTCTCTTAACATCTGTCACCCTTTCAAAGAAGGCAGCATGTGTTTCCTTTGAAGCTGGCCCAGCTTTGCTAATTGGTATAGCAGGGATGGGGCGATAGCTCTTCACTTACTCCTCCCCATCTCCAACAATGGCACTAGACTCAATCAGCCTTTGTGCTCAGTGAGCACAAGGACAGGGATTGTGATTGGTCTCTGAATAGGAGGGAGGAATGCTCCTTGCACCTCATTCTCCATGTCTGCAATTCATCCTCCCTTCCCCACAGCTGCACAGGGCTAAACATAATCTGGCCTTTATTATACCAAGTCAATATAATTTTCCTTTAAGGCAGAACCACTGAGAAGAGGCATGGAAAAAGTAAGGAAAATGTAAACAGTGCGGGGAAAACAATCTCTGAACAGAAGGAAAGACACTGGAGATAATGTGTCTGTAACACTGAAAAACTGGTGCCATCTAAGCAGGAGTGCCTTAAAGAACAACAGATAACTAGAAACACTAGAAAAGAAGCTTGGTTCACCATTGCCTTGCACCTTGTGTAGTTATTTACACTGGTACAAGGTGGGTGTAAATTGCTACCACTTTAATCTGGTTGCATTTTATACTCTCTTGGCATTCACTGTGCCTGAGTATAAATGATTAGGCCCTGGTCTACACTTAAAATTTAGGTCCACCTACCTGCGTTACTTAGAAGAACAACACATACCCCTTAGTGCCGTAGTTAAGATGACCTAACACCTGCTGTTGATACAGCCAGGTTGACACAGGAATTCTTCCATCAACCTAGCTACCACCACTTTGGGAGGTGGATTAACTAGAGCAACAGAAAAAACCCTTCAGTTGATATAGGAAGCATCTACACTGTGGCACTACAAAGTGAAGACAATGGTTTATTTGGCCCCTGAAGTTTAGGACATCTGAAAGGGGAAGTAATATTCAGTGAACTGAGGCATACAATTGATCTGTCTGTGACTCCCAGAGAATAGGTCTTACCAAGCAGGGAGTCTTAAGAAGCTTTCCTACAGCTCTATACATAAGAAAGGATGAAAGTCACTATCATTGTTCAGCAAAAGGAAGGGAATTCAGCTGAACCAAAAAGGATTGATAAATACCCTAGATGTGGGCTTTGCTTGTCTATTCCTAAGGAAGCTAGAGATCATTTCCTGTCACAAGGGCTCACGAAGCCATTATCGGAGACGCTCTATTTGAAAGACCTGCCAGACCTATGAAGCAAGTAAGCATTTGAAGCAGACAAGCCTGACTGGGCTACAAGGACTTGGACAAAACCAAAGGGAGAACACAGTGGATTTCACTGGCCACTCATCCAGTCAATCACAAGCTATCTCATGGTTGGCCATGCAAAGTCACCACAATGTAGAGCAGTCATAAGTTGTGCTGCAAGCTCCTGGCCAAGTCCAGAATCCAGAGGGCACAAAGGTGATTGTGTCTCCTGTAAGGTCCAGCATAGAATCGGGCTCATCAGGCCTAATTCTTTTCTTACTTACACCAGTTTTACACTATTGTAACTCTGCTGATTTCAATAAAGTTATCCTCTATTTTACAGTGGTATGAGTGAAGAATCAGGTATATGGAGGGGCCAGTTCCTTCTCACGCTGCTGCTACTGCCTTCTAAGGATAAGCACGATGAATAATGAACAGGCTAACCTAATAAAAACTCAATAGTTGGCCTACTGTGATCCAGAGTTTCAATTTCTTCATAAAAAAACATGAGCAATTTGAGTTTCAAGTTTGGATATTTGGTACCCACACATAAACAAAGCAGGAAGATTCTAGTGAAATAAGGAATCAAGTGTACTTGTGACTTTAAGAAGAAAAAAATATGATAGTATATTAGACCAGATGCTGGTCAAGCTGCACCAGTGTAAATCTTTAGTTACTTCATTGAAATCAATGGAATTAGTCCAGATTTACACCGGATTGTCTGAAATCAGAGTCTTGCGCCCTAACGTTTCCTTCTTAGGTTTCTTGCTGGGTCCCTGCCAAAAGTCTGTACCACTTTTAATTTTCTGCTTACCATGAACAGCAGAGAACTAAAACAGCTGAAGGAGACAGATAAGAGACTTAACCCAGAGTAACCACTGTCCCAGTCCAAATTGGATTGACTGGTTTGGTGCCCAGAAATCCCCCCAAATCTCTATGGATATGCAATTTAATAGAATGGAAAACATCTTTTCACAGAAAAAAATTAGAATAATAAAGCAGTCTTGTGGAATAGAACATCTTCAGTAATGTGTGTATATATGTATGTATACACATATAATAATACAAACATCATATACTATATATCACACACATGTACTTACATTACCCTAACCTGAAAACAGCTAGTCATCTGTGATAATTCACATCCTTTTTTAACAAATGAAATATCAGCTGTGAGAGAACAGAAAGGAAGGACAATGAAGTTTTGGGCTACAAAGTTATAGGCATTGCTTCATGGAGTAAGGGGGTCATAGTAGTCCTCCTCTACAGAGCACTGTCAGGAAATATTGTTTGAGTGCTGGGCACCATGTTACTAGAAAGATGTTAAAGCTGAAGAGGAAGAAAAATGAGGTACTGACTTATAAGGAAAGATTAAGAGAGTTAAATATGTATGTTAGCTCTTAGTCACACTGATGAACACTTATTCATGCAAGTAGTCCCTCTGTGAAGACAAGAGCAGTGCTTATATGCATAAGTGCTCACCAGTACACATGAGGGCTTGGCTCTCTGGGCCTGATATAAGCAGTAACTATTGTAGTGACAGAGCACTGGATGCCTGTACAACAGTTAACACATTCTTTTTAAATCTGAAAATATTTCCCACAAGGTTATATCAGTTCTAAAGGCAAGTCAAATGCTGGAGTCCTCAAAATATTTGTCTATCTCTTCTTAACAACTCAATAGATTTAGAAGGTTAAGATTAAAATTCTGCTAAATTCCTTTTCCACAATTCAGGCAGATCCCTGCCCTGGATGTATGCTGCATTACTGTAATCTCTCTCTCTTTCTCTCCTTCCTGTTCCTTCTCTATTTAATCTATTCCACTTTACTTCACAAGGTGTCTTCCTTTGATCCCATAATAGGATAGTGACCCTGTGATTTAATTCTCATTTGACCCTTTGATCCCTTTTTGGTATTTCTGCCAGCAACATAACCTTTTCTCTGGCAAACTTTCATTTTCTCCTCATTTTCCTCCCCCTTTGCCACCACTTTCATCTTTCTCTACATCTTGATCTCTTCGTTTCATTATTCTTTTCTGCTTGGAAAATGCAGTTTAACCTGCTCACTGCTGATCCACCACTGCAGCTGCTGTGAGTAACAAAATCAATGGAATGTTACAATGGAGCTGGCTCGTTCAGCATCACAGTAGGTGTTTCCTACCAAGAAAGATAGAAAGATGGACAGAAAGCTTTTCAATAGTTTTAAAAAATGATAATGTCTCTTATTTAAATGTTGTTGGTTTTTAAAAAAAAGTAGTGGCATTCAGTCACCATATTTGGCCTGTGTTAAACTGAGGACAGCAAGTGGGAGTGGAGTAATCTAGAGATTTCTGCCCTTACAATGACATAAATGGCTGGGAGCCAGGTTTGCATTAGAGACAGGAATGTGACAATAGAAGCAGCAGGAGTATAGTGGGGATAAGAGGAGTTAAGATTCAAGAGGGCAACTATCTTGTGGCCAAGGAAGAGCAACAAAGTTGACAATTCCATACTCCGGTCACCAGAGAATCAGGGTACTTCTGACCTCACTTGCAGTCGTTTTTGTATTTAGGATGGTAATGCCTCGTAATGCCATCTCTGAGGTTCGGCATAAATCAACCCACATCCCACAAGTACACATGGTAAACAAAAGAAAATACACTACAAATAAATTAAATAGGACATACTACCTTGTGTGGAGGGTCTTCATCTCTCAATAGGTCATCTTGACCCAGCATTGCCATCCTCCTCTAATTCTAGGTTTCTAATGCATATCCCTCTTGCTCTTTGGTCTATTCATCCTTATCAGAAATTGTTTGTAACTGTGACATACCAGGGTACAATCCAGACTAATAAGCAGCTGTGTCACCCCTGCGATGCAACCTTGGGTGCCTTACAATGCCTTGCTGAAGTAGCTCCCACCTGAGCCGCTCACAAACAGCCTTCCTCCATGCAAACCACACTCTGAGTATAACTGCAGCCTGCCAGCCACCCTTGGGTTATTCAGCCAGGCTTGGTTATACTGCAGGGTGACCCCAACACATCCCCAGTCCCAGATTTTTCCCTAGAAATGTATCTCCTGTACCACCCCGTCTGCTTGTTATCTGGTTTCAAGGTTTGGTAGTCAACAGGGTTGAACACTGCTGCCTTTTTTCCTGACAAAGACGACTGGACCACCAGCCAGCAAGATTGACTTGTGGATGAACCCTCTGGCTGGTTTTCCTGGAAGTATTCATGCAGCACAAGCAGACTGGGTTCTGACATGGCATAAATCCACCTGAACTGTATTTTTGCTCCCAGCTGCAGCTCTATGGGGCAGTCCCAGTGCAGAGGGAGGTTTTCAGACCCTTCAGTATAGTCATGATATTTAAGGGAGATTCTGATGTAGGCTCAGAGGATGTCCCTGCCTGGTTGATCACCTCCCCCTGAGCCCTCCAGGACCTGGGTGTTGGGACATCATCAGTTTGCTCCTGACAATATTGCTGACAGAATTCTGAACGGAAACTGGCCTCCTGTTCTTGCCAATGAATGAGGGGATTTTGAAGGGTGAGCCAGGAGATGCTGAGAATCAGAGGGAAGTGTGGGGATTGAACTGCACTGAATCATAATATTTCTCAGTGCCTCTGAATAACTGTTTCTCAGGGGACTGTCTCCTTGATCACTGGACCCAAAGACAGAGGGGAGCCGTCCACAGTTTTTATTAGGTGCTGAGTGGCCTTGGCTGCAAAGAAATTTGCCAGGCCTGGGCTGCCACTGCATCTATGAAATTGTTGGCTGTTCCTGAATTGATGAAAGCCAGCTGGGTGGAAATCCATGGGGGCTTCTCAGGGATGCACAGCCAGATATGCACATACAAAGCTCCCAAACAGAGGAGGGTGCATGTCCCAGTCACGACTGAGGTGTGGGGAAATTCTCACAGAGCCCAGGCCAGTCCCCCTTACTAAACCTGAGTCAACTCGTTTCTCAGGTTCCCTGGGGCTCATGCAGGATAGGCAGAAATGGTATGGCCAGGTTTGCTGCAATAGAATCATTGGTGGTACGACAGCATTGTTTTCTTTGGTGGTGAGCTGTCAATGAGCCAGCTCCACCTGCATCAGGTGAATGGATGGAATGGGCACCAATGTAATGGTACTCAGACAGGGGGGCTGCAGGGAACCTCTCTTCCTCCCTCTGTTCCTGTAACTGATTACCTATGTGGATGGCAAGGTTGATGAAGACATCCAGACCCCTGGATGTCTCTACTCAGACCAGTTCATCTTTGATTTCCTCCTGCAGATCCCACTGGAACTGGTACCACTCCATCACCTTGTTCCTTTCTGTGTCTGCAGGGAGATGGCAGAAAGGCACTGCCTAAAAAGCAATGGTACCCTGCCCCTGCCAGAGTTTCCTTAGAGCAGCCTCGGCCAAATGGGCACAATGCAGGTCATCAAAGATTGTGGATATAGATTGGAGGAAGGCATTCAAATTTGAAAGCACTGGGCTGTTATTCTACAGCAAGAGGGAGGCCCAGTGCAACACCTCCCCCATCAGCAGACTGATTTTCAAACCCAGCTTGCCTGGGTCAGAAGTCTAAATTTGGGCATGCAACATGAATAGAAGGCAGGATTGGTTCATGAAACCCCAGAACCACTAGCAACTCCCACTGAATCGTTCTGGCAGAGGTGTTGCAGGTCAGAAGTCGAGGTCAGGGACCTAGAGTTAGATTACAGGAATCAGGCCAAGTCAGAACACCAGGGAGGCTGGGGCAGGAGACAAGAGCAGGTAGTGCTGGGTGAGCAGTCCGAAGAAGTGTGGAGCCCAGTTATATAGACAAATTCCTATTCCTCCCTCTGGCTTAAGTAGGGGGAGCAGACCAACCAGGAACTCTGGTGTTCCACCAATCAGGGCCCAGAGTGGAGCCTACTATCCGAGTTGGGCTTCAAGGAGCCCTGGTTCTAGATGATGCCAGGAAGATGTTGGATGGAGGATTAGAGTTTGATGCCCCCCCCCCCCCGGGAAGCCTGTAGACCCAGGTTTGAGACTCCTGGGGTCATGACAGGTGGGTTTCCATAAACATAGACACGCTCTGAATAAGAGGATTCATTGACTAGGGCTGCCAGGAATAAGAAGTGCAAACAATCCTAGGCATGCTCACTTTACACTTACAGCAAATGAACCAAACAACAGTTCCTAATCCAGCCCCTAGGGCCAGTCCACTACAGGGGTGAGTCTAAAGGTCACTATAATTGTAACCTCTCCCCGGCATTCTGCTGCCTTCTCTATGCAGCTACTGCTGGCCTCTTGTCAGCAACAGTGGGAGTCTCTGTCCTCCTCTCAGGTTGCCTGATATCAGGCCTCTGGCTTGCTCCTAAGCCTGGTACCCTCTGAGGTTCAGGTTGTGTTTCCTTTTCTTGTACACTGGAGGTTATGGAGTCTTGAGCTGACTGAATGTTGAAGTAGGAGTTAACAGTGCTTAGTAATGAACTAGCTGGTTCATACAATAGTTAACTACCTCACAGGGGCACTATGACCATTACTCAATATTTGTTTGATGCTTTGAGATCCTCAGTTGAAAGGGTACTATAAAGAGAATTGGAAAATATCTTTATTCTTGAAAACTGTCCATTCTATAACTGTATTCAAAAAGTAAAGGTGCATGTGTCTGGAATGTGCAGAACAGCAAAGAAGCTGCTGGTCACACTCAAACAATACAATTAGTGTGACATACCATTAGACAGAAGCTGTCATGCACGGCCATCAATAAACATATTTTATATTAAACCAATAACACAATTAGGAAGGTTAGGGACGAGTTAAATCACCTCGATTAAGAGGCAATGCATTTCCTATATCAAAAGGAACGCCTTTGATCATAAAAGAGACAGCGGTGATTAAAGCAAGCAAATGTCCTGTGGAAGTGTTTGAAGCAAACTGCAGACTCTTGATCAAAGCCTAGGTAATTTAATTATTTGTCTTCCTGACTGAAGTCCTTTGATGTGACACTGACTAATAGTACATGGGGATGTTTTATGTTCCTGATTAGTCTAATCTGAAAACCCAATGCTCAAAAGGGTTTGTCCTATTACCAAAATAGAGCTCCTTAAGAGAAAAGTGAAAACAGAAGCTTAAAGAAGAGCCTGGTCCACAGAGCAACAGTCTTTTGGTATAACCATGCCAGATAATCATGTTCTAACTTGGCCAAATGGGTCTGTAGAGCAACACTGTTTGATGTTAACCTGTTTCAACAGTGTTAAGTATCAGGGGGTAGCCGTGTTAGTCTGTATCTACACAAACAACAAGGAGTCTGGTGGCACCTTAAAGACTAACAGATTTATTTGGGCATAAGCTTTCGTGAGTAAAAACCTCACTTCTTCGGATGCAGTCTGCCTTTTGTTCACCTAGTCTGTTCACTTAGTAGCTGTATCCCTCTCTGGGGTAACATAGTCTGAAGGAAGATATCAGGCCCCATGCTCTCCCGAAGGTGGGCAGGAGGAGGACCTTCCCTCTGTTTACCAACCCTTGCAGGTGTTCAGCCCCAGCCATGGAGTTTGCTAAGTCTTTACCCTCTCTGGGTTTCCCCAACGACAAGTCTGGAAGAGAGGGTTTTTGTGCCCTCCATATCAAGATGATTGGTATGAGAGTACAGGTCCTCACCGGGTTCCAACCCAGAGCCCTGTAAGAAGCAACATTGTCCAGCACCTGGAAGTGCCTAAAGGATCCCGCCCTGTCACTTCTTACCACTTGCTGTCCCACCAAAGTCTTACAGTTTGACACAGTAGCAAAGTACAACAGGGTGGCACCCACCTCTCGTGAGTGCCCCAGTCAAGTGCGTGTGCCTGCAGCTCTCTCAGTTTGTGATAACCCCTGTTGGTGGTTTCTCAGGCAGGTTTTCAATGACTCAGCCATCCAGCTGAGTCTCACACACAGTCTGTATTTGAAACAGAACAGACCCCTTCTGGGGTATATAGTCCAACAGGAGTCTATCCCTGTACTCCTCTGTTGGTATCTCTGTAGCCCTCCCCAGGCTCAGCCTTTAAATAGTCCTGGTATGGGGCTGTATCCCCAGGGCTTCCTCCCTGGTGACACTGTCTTCCTGCAGCCCTCCATGGGCTCAGTCCTTAATCAGTCCTACAGCCCCTTCTGGGCAAGCCTTCAAATATTCCCTCACCCTGGTATGGGGGCCATGCCCCCAGGGCTTCCTCCCTGGAGATTCTTCGCCCTTTCTGGCCCAGCTCTCCAGCTAGTCACTTAACAGATTAGTTTCTCTTCCAAGGGTGTATCTCAGTTCAATATTCAGGCCACTTCTCTAGTGACAGGGAAGGGACTGGGCACGTTCACTATTCCAGGACCCAGCCCAGGGACCCTATGAATAGCAGCCACCTACTACATCTCTTTAACTAAACAGTGTTTCTGTTCCCTGGGCCACTTCCCCGCAGCTCCAGCACCTTCTCAAATGCTTCACCCTTACTGTAGGGCTGAAGTCTTGTACTCAGTCCCAGCAGCCAGCAAGGAGCTCCCTATTGCTCTTCCAGTCCCTAGCAGCAACTGATCTGTCCATGGTCCTGCTGCTCCTTCAACCTGCCAGCCAGACAGGAACACAGGAACTCCTCCAGCTCCAGGCAGCAACTGACTCTCTCTAGTACAGCAACTCCTTTTATATGGCCCTGCTGAGCCCTGATTGGCTACTCCCTGCAGCTTCTTTCCAATTGGCTGCTTCCCCCGCAGCCACTTTAGGCAGCCTGGAGGACTTCTCTACTGCTTCTTTCTGCGACAGGGTTTAGTGGGACCCTAAGGCATCCAGCAGGGGGCCTCTGGGCCTATTTCACCCCATCACAAAAAGAAAAGGAGAATAACTGAATCTTCAGTCCCTCTGGGCTCAGCAAGCAGGCTCTTTCCCCTGGGAAAGGTTTCTATAGCATCCTTCTTCAGAAGCTCTCAGAGTAGGTTTCGCTCCCTTCCCTGTCTGGCTCCCTTTTAAACTCCATCTCCAGCTAGAGCACACTCTGCAGATGGGGATGGATGAGGCTGCCTGGCCCAGAGCTGCTCCTTAACTGGTTCTGTTCTGGTGTGGAGTTTATTCACCCCACCACAAGGTGGCATATTGATTTTTATGAGGTGGCAAAGAATTGATATGTGAGAGAAAATTTGTTTTGCTGGAGGAGAAGAGACCTGACTGTGTCAGGGTGGGGGTTTGAATACTTGACGGATGGTGGGAGGGGGGATTTGCAGAGAGGAAAAGAAGGAGTTGTGTAAGGACAATGTCTTACTTGTTAGGAGCTAATCTCAACATGTCTCTCCCCCATAGTGGCATGCCAAAGGGTTCATTTCAGCAGAGGGAGGAAGGGCACCAAGAGGGAAGGAGTGAAGCAGAGGAGGAAAGAGCAAGAGCCAGAGATGTGATGGTAGAACTAATAAATGGTATGCAATATTAATGTAAATGTTTTGCAAATTTATCCTCCATCTCTGATGGGCCACTGCTGGTAAATGTGGGAGGCTCCTGTTGCAGAAATGCCTTTGGTGCTACATCTCCCAAATATCCTGTGAAGAGATGAAAATTTGCACCAGAGTCTATTGTACTCCTAGGTGAACTAGGATTATTCTGCAAAGAAGAATCACACTGAACAGCTGACAAACTTCCAGATGACCAGGGCTGGCTTTAACTTTCTCTGTCTAGCCCAACATTACATCAGCAGTTTGTCCATCTGTGAGCTGCAAGCCCTGTAGAGAAGGGAATTATTATTGCTTAATGGATTCTGCCTCTAAACTTTGAATACCACTCCCTGACAGGTTCTGAAGTCCTGTCACAAAGAAATCCCTGAGGAATGTATCTTCATCTGTTTCTTTGGCAAGTGCTTTCTTCCATTTGCATAGTATTTTATGAAAATCAAGTGGAGACTCCTGTGCATGTCAGCTGCACTTTCCTTCTCTCTGAAGAGTTGAGCTCTCGTTACATACACTGGGGTTGTACAGTGTCATTACATGTACTTGTTTATTTTTAGAATTATAAAATGCACCCTACCCAAGTTGCCTCAGAAAGCATGTGCATAATGTAGTAAGAATACATGTACAAATGTATCTCTTATGAAAGACAAAAAGAAAGAAGGACAAGCTCTCAGACCAATTACTTCCCCTTCCCAACCAGTTTACCCAACTTCCCTGAGGCAAATGCCTGAAAAAAGAGATGGGCCTTGAGCTGTGTCCTAACTGTCAAAACCATGGCCGCTGCCTGATCAGCTAAAGTAACAAATTCCAGAGTTCCAGGCTGTCTATTAAGAATACCCTTCCTCTGTCCCTGATATTTAAATGTGGGGGTGGGCTGGAAGGGACCTCAGGATGTCATCTAGTCCAACCCCCTGCTCAAAGCAGGACCAATCCACAACTAAATCATCCCAGCCAGGGCTTTGTCAAACCTGACCTGAAAAACCTCTAAGGAAGAAGATTCCACCACCTCCCTAGGTAATCCATTCCAGTGCTTCACCACCCTCCCAGTGAAAAAGTTTTTCCTAATATCCAACCTAAACCTCCCCCACTACAACTTGACAGAACAAGGAGTAATGGTCTCATCTGCTACTACTGAGAACAGTCTAGATCCATCCTCTTTGGAACCCCCTTTCAGGTAGTTGAAAGCAGCTATCAAATCCCCCCTCATTCTTCTCTTCTGCAGACTAAATAATCCCAGTTCCCTCAGCCTTTCCCCATAAATCATGTGCTCCAGCCCCCTAATCAATTTTGTTGCCCTCCGCTGGACTCTTTCCAATTTTTCCACATCCTTCTTGTAGTGTGGGGCCCAAAACTGGACACAGTACTCCAGATGAGGCCTCACCAGTGCCGAATAGAGGGGAATGATCTTATCCCTCGATTTGCTGGCAATGCTCCTACTTATACAGCCCAAAATGCCATTAGCCTTCTTGGCAATAAGGGCACACCGTTGACTCATATCCAGCTTCTCATCCACTGTAACCTCTAGGTCCTTTTCCGCAGAACTGCTGCCTAGCCACTCGGTCCCTAGTCTGTAGCAGTGCATGGGATTCTTCCGTCCTAAGTGCAGGACTCTGCACTTGTCCTTGTTGAACCTCATCAGATTTCTTTTGGCCCAATCCTCTAATTTATCTACTTCCCTCTGTATCCTAGCCCTACCCTCCAGCATATCTACCACTCCTCCCAGTTTAGTGTCATCTGCAAACTTGCTGAGGGTGCAATCCACGCCATCCTCCAGATCATTAATGAAGATATTGAACAAAACCGGCCCCAGGACTGACCCTTGGGACACTCTGCTTAATACCGGCTGCCAACTAGACATTGGCCATTGATCACAACCCGTTGAGCCCAATGATCTAGCTAGCTTTCTGTCCACCTTATAGTCCATTCATTCAGCCCATATTTCTTTAACTTGCTGGCAAGAATTCTGTGGGAGACAATATCAAAAGCTTTGCTAAAGTCAAGGAATAATATGTCCACTGCTTTCCCCTCATCCACAGAGCCAGTTATCTCATCATAGAAGGCAATTAGGTTAGTCAGGCATGACTTGCCTTTGGTGAATCCATGCTTACTGTTCCTGATCACTTTCCTCTCCTCTAAGTGCTTCAAAATTGATTCCTTGAGGACCTGCTCCATGATTTTTCCAGGGACTGAGGTGAGGCTGATTGGTCTGTAGTTTCCTGGATCCTCCTTCTTCCCTTTTTTAAAGATGGACACTACATTAGCCTTTTTCCTGTCATTCAGGACCTCCCTCGATTGCCATGAGTTTTCAAAGATAATGGCCAATGGCTCTGCAATCACATCCGCCAACTCCTTTAGCACCCTTGGATGCAGTGCATCCGGCCCCATGACCTTGTGCTCGTCCAGCTTTTCCAAATAGTCCTGAACCACTTCTTTCTCCACAGAGGGAGAATTCATCTCCACTGCCAAGGTGGTTCACAAGGAGAGAGGTGATCTCTGAGTTAGCCAAAAATTAATACTTGAAATACACCCAGAATTCATAGGAAGCTACTGCAACTGTTGAAAAGACTGGTGTAATATACGCCCGTCAACTCTCATAACCTAAGAGGCTGGTGTGACATAGCAGGGTACAATCCAGACTAATGAGCAGCTGTGTCACCCCTGCAACCTTGGCTGCCTTACAATGCCTTGCTGAAGTAGCTCCCACCAGGCACACTCACAAACAGCCTTCCACCATGCAAGACTCAGGGTGTGACTTGCAGCTGCAACCTACCAGCCACAAATGGGTTATACCAGGGGTAGGCAACCCATGGCACGTGTGCCAAAGGCAGCACGCGAGCTGATTTTCAGTGGCACTCACACTGCCTGGGTCCTGGCCACTGGACCATTTAAATTTTATTAAATTTAAAATTTAATTTAATTTTAAATGAAGCTTCTTAAACATTTTCAAAACCTTATTTACTTTACATACAACAATAGTTTAGTTATATATTATAGACTTATAGAAAGAGACCTTCTAAAAACATTAAAATGTATTACTGACATGCGAAACCTTAAATCAAAGTGAATAAAAGAAGACTCGGCACACCACTTCTGAAAGGTTGCCGACCCCTGGGTTATAATCTGTCTCTCACCAGGCTTGGCTACACTGCAGGGTGACCCCAACACCACTCCCATCCCAGATTTTCACCCAGAAATGGATCTCCTGTATTGCCCAGCCCTCTCCTGGACAGTACAGATTATATTAAGTCTGTTATTCGTTTAAGAAAATAATATGCTCACAGTTTGTCACAGAGTTACCCAAACACTTCAATTTAAACACACTGGATTAGATAAAACAATAAAACAAGTTTATTGACTACAAAGAGATAGATTTTAAGTGAGTACAGATAATGAGGCATAAAAGTCAGAAATGGTTACAAGAAAAATATAGACAAAACATTTATTATTACCTAACTTAAACTATATCAGATTCAAGCAAAGTTTCTCACCACTTGCTTTCAGCAGTCTTACTGACCAAACCCTATAGATCAGGACCCATTCTCCCAGAGTCCAACAAATGCTTCCTTTGTTGCTTCAGCTGCCATGAATGTGATGGGCAGGAAGAGGGGAGGGGTACCTTTGGGGTGTTTGTCCCTCCTTTTAATAGTTTCAGTTCCCCTCTTGAAAAACATTTCTAGCTGGGCACCAGGAGACAGAGTCTATGTGGAAGGATGTTCCCTGCTGCTTTTTTCCGACCACCACAGTAAGGTATCGGGGGTGAAATTTAGGAAGACTACAGAGACTGCTGGGAGCAGGTAGGCTCTGGGCAGGGAAAGCGTGGGAGAACCCCAATGGGAAAGGCTAGGAATCCTGAATCAGGAAAAATGGCTCCAGTGAGGGAGGGCTTGGGAAACCCTCCAGTGGAAAGACTGAGGGCATGGACATGAGGGAGATTTGAGAACTTTGTTTGGGGAATGATTTTGTTATTGTAATAAAGTCAGTCCCAAAGAGGGGTGTTGCTGAACTAGAGAAGAGTTTGTGTGTAGAGTTATTCTGGAGTCCCAGAAGGAAAACTGAGGAAGGGTGCCAGAGAGCCACCTGTAGCCACAAGGGGGTGCTTGGGAAGTGGCTGGCCCTCTTATATATTCCCATTCTTCTGTTCCTCTCTTTGTCCCCATAGTCCCCCACCCAGACTCTTTAATCCCCTTAGGCTCTTTCCACATCTCTCTCCCAGTCAAAGCCCTGGACCTTTCCTGCTCACCTTTCTTTTTTTTCTCCCCACCAAAGCACAACACTTGCCGCTCCCCACCAAAGCCCCACTTCTCATTTCTGATCTCTCAAAAGAGGCTCCTCTTGGGGTCTTGTTCTCCTCCCTCCTTTCTCCTATCCCCTCAAAGCTGCCATTATGTTTCTGATTCCCCTGGAATCCCATAGTTGCAAGTCCCACAAGAATCCTGCAGAGCTCACAAGTCCCATGGAGACCCCTGTAGAGACAATGAAATATGTATGCATAGACTCCAACCACATTTATAATCTCTCAACGGCCTCCTGTGTCAATTAGGAACATCACAGTTCACATGGAACCCTTCAGAGCTTATAAACTTTTCATAGACCCCTGTAGAGAAAATAAGGCCCACAAGGTCTCCCAAAATGGTTTAGATTACATTAAAACTTCACAAGTGTAAAGAGAAATACATTCCATCTTTCAAAGTGTCATGGAGCAATTTATTTAAAAGGGGTTGAAAGAACCAAAGGAAATTCACAGACAAACACCTTCTTAAGAGGGAAGGGTTGTGAATACATATTAAATGGAGTAAAAGTGACTGTTAAAACCCTTAAAAAGGAATACTATAGTTAAAAAATAATTAGAAAGCTTGGAAATTCTAAGTTAAGTTTACACGTAAAAAAACAAAATGAAAACCCCACACTGGAAAGTTTGGGCATTTACAGTGAAGATAGCCCATGCAGTCTTAAATTTGCCCTGTTATCTTGCCATCCCATGTACCCTATTAGATATATGTTTGTCCATAGATATTATAACACTGTCTTATAGAATCACAGAGATTTATTGGGACACTTCAAGGCACTTCCTGCTAACCCCCCCAGGTCAGAGCAGCAACATAGTAACATACAAGAAAACAATTTAACAGTGTGATAAAATTATAGCACCATGGAGCTGTCTATACTAATCATTGCAACTTTCCCCCATTCTAGTTAAATAAGAATTTAAACAGTAACTTCTAGGAATATAGGAAGTCTGCCATACACACAGGTTTCCATGTTTGTCTGCCCCCTCGAGTATTATATTCACTCATGGACACATAACTCATAGTTGGATCTAGATTATCAGCGAATGCAGGATTCATGTCCTCTAGGTGAGGCCTATTTGTTGTAGATAGACTGTCTGTTGAAGATGGCACTGTGTTGAGGTCCCAGGAGAACCCTGGCAATTCCTTTTCCATGACTGGTCTCCTACTACGAGCCACAGGAACCTGCTGAGGTACCTCCAAATCCTCTTCAGCATCTCTCTGGGATAGTTGTTGAGCATCATCATTGTTTGCCCTCCCCTTTCATTCAATGAATCTGTGCAGCAGCTCTTGATGCACTACAAAGGGATGAGCTCTTGCCTTCTGTATCGGCCAAGATAAGTTGTTTAGTTTCTTAACCACTGTGTAAGGTCCCCTTCAAAAAGAAGTAAATCTGGATTTTTTTTTCCAGGCTGCTTTTTCCAGTTGTGTAGCTACACCATCTCTCCTTCCTGGATGGGCACACTATTGTCCCTTTTCCTGACATCTTTTCCTGACATGGCTGCTTCCAACTCATCTGTTCCTTTATCTTCTGGAATGCTGTCCTCAGGGCACTGATATTAGATTCCTTCATGTTGCCCATCTTTTTAGGTGCAGGGGGCTTTGCCAATTCTTGCTGCCTGACCATCAAGTCACAGAAAGCATGGGTTTGCAGAGTCTAAAAATAATTTTCATTAGGAGAGTAATGGATATTTGAGTGTCCACTAGTGTTATATGCAAAGACGACAAAAGGTGACTCTGTATCTCAGTCCAGTTGGTCTTAACTGAAGAAGATTCTAAGCACAGAACTAAAGGTGCGGTTTAGTCTCTCCACTCCCCCATTACTTGCAGGATGGGCAACATTGGTCCTCAGCTTGGTTATCTGGAGCTGTTGACAAACCTTGTGTAATGACAGTCATTCATATTCCTTCCCCTGATCACTGCAGGTGCAGCTTGGTGGATTGAACTGCAGCTCTACATGTTTCAGTAATGCATCCATAACTGTCTCAGTCCTTCTAACCTTCAGTGGTTGCACCACCACATACAAATATCAATTTCCACCTGGTGTTTGTGATAGTGGGTCTTTCAAGTCAATCTGTATGAACTCCCAGGGCTTACTAGGTTGGGGCATTTCCGTTAAAGGAGTTTTGCTTCTTCTTGCTAGCACTTTCCTTTCTTGACAGGAAAGAACCCAATCTTTAACATCTGCAGCCATGCCCAGCCAAAAAATATGTCAGATACCTGGGTCAGTTTCTTTTCATACCCCAGGTGGCCTGCTGATTTGTTATCATGAAGACACTCTAGTACTGTTCTTTGTAAGGTTTCTGGAAACTCAGTGTTGTTACCTTCATACCCCAACAAGATGGCATAATAATAAGAATGGGTAATAATTGCTGTACTATGTCCAGGGGTACTGGAACAATTTGTTATAGCAGGGGTGCTGATGATGGAAACCACGTATTTGGTGTTTGTTATTACCACTTCAAGCCAGAGGGTCTGGCAGCACCTCTAGTACCTCTAGTTCCAGCACCACTGACTGTTGAACACCCTGTCTGGATCTCCTTCAGTAGATCTGTTGGCACACCAAACACAACTCAAATCATGACACCAGGACCCACCACATGGGCACTACACAACACCCCAACATCATCAATTTATCAAGACTACCCCTAACCAGAGCTGAATTATCTGTACTCCCCAAGGAACTGAACAATGAACTTCTACCTCACCATAGAACCTGATACCATACTAACATGTGAAGAACTAAAAGAATTTGTTTGCCAACTCCACTTCAAAGAATTCTTCCATAATAAAGATGACACCACCCACAACTACCATGTTCCCACTGACAGTCATAAGAAAAAAAGAATCATCTGACTGGACACCGCTCCCCCGCCCCCAGCAGACAAAACCACACACTTGACAATTACATCGATTGCTTCCGGGGGACAAAAAATGACTGAAATCCTTAAACTTCACATCCACCACAATTGCTCCACTGCCAAGAGGATAGCTATACAGTTCCTGAAATCCACACTCATACCACATTAATGAACCCTTTTAAGAGTTCTCTTGTCTGTTAAAAGGTATAAAAAGTGATGTCATTGCCAATTACTGATTTCCTCTAAAAACCAATCTGAGACAATTCACCCTTATTTCCAGGCTTAATCCAAAAAAGATTTACAGCTTCTTCCCAAGGCCTTTCCTTTCTTATCTTCTCCATGGACTCCTTGCTTACCAGCAGAACCATGGGAAGGTTTGAGCTTGTTTCTTTTAAGACAGTTTGTCTTTTTACTGCCACTCTTAACTTTAGTTATTTTGGAACCATACATCCTTCCTACACTACAAGTAATACTACTTATTATTCTCATGGCCTACTTTTACTTGCTGATTGGGGCCTTCTCCCTACTACCCACAAACTATAAAGCAAATATGTTATTTTCTTAACAAAACATAAGCTAACTCTAATTCTTTAATTTTATATTTATCCTACACATGGGTTAAGGTACTGAGGAAGCCATAATAGAGACATTGCATGAAGCAGTTTGTTCATTCAGTTGCCTTTGCACTGGTCTACTGCAGTGTTTCTCAGTAGGTTGGTCACCATCCCCAAGGTCATGAAAGGCAATCAGGGTGTCATGAGGCATTGAAAACGTTACTACAATATAAAGCAAAGAAAATCTTGCTCCTCCACTCCCTGCACACCCTTACCATTCAAGGTCAAGTATTCTCTGTCAACCTCTCAACATATACACACACACACACACAGAGAATGTATATAGGCTTATCAGTTACCACTGGTACATATTTTACTCTTACTTTTATAGTAAACGTAAGGGAGATACACAATTTTTCTGGCTTCAAATAAGGGATCGCCAGCCAGGAAACACTGGTCTAGTGCCTCCAGCCAGCTGTGCTGAGTCTTACAGCTTTTTTGGTACGTCAATGCACAGAACAACTGGGCTGTACCAGTACCAGAGCATTAAGGGATTCCTGAAGCACCTGTCCCAACGTGTTGCTTGGAGCATGGGCTTTTGAGAGATTGATGTATGTGTAACATTGCATTGTGGGATGAAGTTAGGAAGACTTGCCCAACTAATGCAGTTACTGTGCGTGTGGCTTTTCATTCACCCTTGGGAGAAGCCATGGTAGACTGAACTGTTTTAGCTGGATCTGAGCTAAGGACCTCTTCTAAAAAACTGCAACCAGACAGTACTATCAGTACTTGTAAAGCAGCTGGGACAGCTATTGTGTGAGGATGTAAGGTGCTGTACAGGTATCCCAACCAATAATTTGTTTGCAACACACTTTCAACTAAGGTAAACACTCCCTAACAGCAGGTTACTGAGTTACCAAACTGAGTTAAAGTGAGGGTTACAGCTTTAGTATTTCCATAAGTAAGGGTTAAGAAAGATTGTTTTAATTTGTAACACCAGTCTATTAAAAGAACATTATAAGGTAGTTTTAAGGCAGAAAATATAGGGCACGTGGGTGGGGGTTCACTAAACCAAATAATAATAGAAATGTTTGTATTAAATTATATAAATGTTTAATAAGAAACATTTTGGGAACTAGCCATATCACCATAATTGTAGGGATGGTGAGAGAATAGAGAGGTGGGCAGGGCAATTGACAGGGGTATCGTTTGTGAACCTTACATGCGGTACGCCAAGGCCAGGTCTACACTATCGCTTAAGTAGATGTAAGTTCCGTCGCTCAAGGGTATGAAAAAGTCACCTCCCTGAGTGACACAACTTACGATGACTTAACTTGGTGTCTACACTGTGCTATGTCGGCGGGAGACACTCTCCCGCCAACTTAACTTCCATCTGTTATTGAGGTGGATTAATTACAGCGACGGGAGGGTGTGCTCCCATTGAAATAGCCCATCTTCACCAGATGTGCTAAATCGATGCAGCGGTGCTGATTTAGCAGGCTAGTGAAGACAAGCCCCAAGGGACATGAATGGATACAAGGGACTGCAGATATAGTTAACAGGGTCATCTTTGTCTGATATACTGCGTGACAGCATTACTTATTAAACTCAAGACCCTCAAGAGTTCAGATTTCTTTACTGTAGACCTGCACGATTTTCAGAACACTAACTCTTGCCTACCCAATTGTGCTGCAACTTACCCTCCCTCCATTTTGTGTAAACATTCATTTTTTTTGATTGCACCAAAGACACATCTTTACCTTTGGAAACCGAACACCTACTTTGGGGCTGATTGTCCCCTTACCTTGAGATGTACCCTTGTAGGCAAGAAGGAGTGCATTTACAGATCCACTGACATTGGCTGTAGCAGAAATGTAGGTCAGCTGGTTTGTAGTCCGTTCTAACAGAAGGAAAAGGTTGATAAGTGTTAGGTTTGCCTGCCTCTGGAGGAGTTAGTTCTCCCATCCCTATTGCCCTCAGGCAGCTGCTTTTTATAAGGGAAGACAGCTTGGGCCAACAAAGCCTTGGTTCCCTCAGGCCGCTCTTTTCAGATGGCACTGGAAGTGCAGACTGGCAAAGCCCCACTTGCTTTAGTTGGTCCTCTCAGATGACAGAGGTAGCATGGCCTAGTAAAGCATTATTCCCCTCAGGCAGTCCCTCTCCTAGTTTGCAGCAGTGTATTAACAGGGTGCTTTAAATATGTGGTAATTTTTCCCAGCAACAATGAAATGTTTTAGTTTTACTGATTTTGGTGCAAAAATTATAAATTAAAAATAGAGGGATAAATAAATAATAGAATGCCAAATTAATCCAACAAATCAAACATAAACATATACAATCTATGTATAAAATAAAAGATAGCGAAAAATAGTTGTATTCTAGCTTTTTCATCTTTTGTTCTTGTCTGACAGGTAGATAATCCTTGAGGCAAAGAAAGAATCAGACCTTATTTATTCCTCTTTAGATGTTAGTCTATTAGAAAATGCATGATTATTATAACTGATTAATAAAACTTTAGCAAAAATAGAAGCCTAGAAATCAGAATGAAAATGCTAATGGCCCAAAAACATCACTAATATAACACCACCAAAATCATCACACCAGGGATAAATTTATCTCATTAGATTATGTTGTCCATTCCCCACACAGAAGTGAGTAGGTATGCAAACAGTGAAAAAATTAAGACTGACTGCTGTAAAGGACCATAAGAGATAATCGGGTATATTTTAAGATGTCTGAGATCTCCTTATTTGCAGGCATAATTCTCACCTGCGAAATTTGCATTTGCAAAAGGATTGCAAGCCCAAATTGAGTATTTGTGCTTTAAGTCCCTGATTTAGCAAGGCACTTAAGCACATGTCTAACTTCAAGCATGTGAGCAGTTCTCTATTCAGCAAAGCACTTGCTTAACTTTAAGCATGTGCTTAAGTCCCATTGATTTAAATGGGATTACTCACATGGTTAAAATTAAGCACATACTTAAGTATATTACTGCATCAGGATCTTCACTACTTGATTTGCACCTATATTAGGCAGTTAGAAGCACAAGTACTCAGAGTTATGGCTGCAATAGGGTGACCAGATGTCCTGATTTTATAGGGACAGTCCCGATTTTGGGGGCTTTTTCTTATATAGGCTCCTATTACCCCCTACTCCCTATCCCAATTTTTCACACTTGCTGTCTGGTCACTCTAGGCTGCAAAAGTGCAAACTTTGCAGAGACAAGTAGCAGCCTCAAAAAAGATGCCATGCTTTGGTAAAGTAACACAAATAATGTTACTTTGACCATGCAACCTCACTGCCCTCCACCAAAAGTATGAAACAACCATACTCCCACGTCATACACTTTTAACACTGTTGATGAGCCATTATACCCCTCACTACTGGTGGTATAGACTAGGGTTGCCAACTTTTTACTTGCACAAAACCAAACGCCCTTGCCTCCTGCCCCATCCCTGCCCCGCCCCTTCTCTGAGGCCCTGCCTTGCTCACTCCATCCCCTCTCCCTCTGCCACTCACTCTCCCCACCCTCACTCACTTGTTCATTTTCACTGGGCAGGCTCAAGGGGTTGGGGTGCGGAAGGGGGTGAGGGCTCCAGCTCAGGGTGCAGGCTCTGGGGTGAGTCTGGGGATTAGGGGTTTGGGGTGTAGGAGGGTGCTCCAGACTGGGACCAAGGGGTTTGGAGGGTGGGAGGGGGATAAGGGCTGGGGCAAGGGATTGGGGCATGGGAGGGGGTCGGGGTGCAGGCTCTGGGTGGTGCTAACCTCAAGCAGCTCCCGGAAGCAGTGGCATGTCCCCCCTCCAGCTCTTATGCAGAGTTGAGGTCAGGCGGCTCTGTGCACTGCCCTGTCCACAGGCACCACCCCCGCAGCTCCCATGGGCTGTGGTTCCCGGCCAATGGGAGCTGCAGAGCCGGTGCTGGGGGCAGCATGTGGAGCCCCTTGGTTGCCCCTATGCGTAGGAGTTAGAGGGGGGACATGCCACTGCTTCCGGGGGCTGCGTGGAGCCACGGCAGGCAGGGAGCCTGCCTTAGCTCTGCTGGGCCGCCAACTGGACTTTTAACGGCCTGGTCAGCAGTGCTGACCAGAGCCGCCAGAGTTCCTTTTCAACCCGGTGTTCCAGTTGAAAACGAGACACATGGCAACCCTATCCAAGACCCCTAGAGAATTCCCCCGTGCAAAGCCCATTCACTCAGGGCTTGCACAGGTGCAGAGGATTCAGCCTTAGAACAGGATTTTTGTCACAATTGATGTCAAACTCTGACTTTTAGAGGATTTATAATAAAAAGTTGCATTGTTTTTGTCATCTTTGGCCACCTGCTTCAAACAGTCTGTTTCCTAGTTTCCCCCTTTGGAGGAGTGGAGAAGAGAATGCTGCCTGGCTTTGCAGTTCAACCATGTTTAAAGATGCCACGCTGTGGCTGGAGCATGCTGGGGACCACACCCCTCTTCCATTAAATTCAGAACACTGGCCATCCTTCATCTGGGACTTTTTCCCTTTTCAGAGTGGACTGTGACAAATGATAGTGGAACTCATCCTAAGAAACACTTCTCTCCATACTTGTACAGCCAGCAGATAAACATCCACAAAAGAACATAAAAGACACAAGAGATAAATAAGGATATTAGGTGTGGGAAACAGGACGGTTACTCCAGCAACCTTGGTAAGTCAACCAAAATGCTCAGCTCAGTGAAAGAGAGAAATTCAGTCTAGTTGAATGTCAGAGGGGTTATTTTCACCTGGGCAGAACTGACTTAAAGTTCTTCTTTTGGGAGGAAAAGGTGGGGAGAGAATTCCAGGGAAAGCAGTTGCAGAAAACAGAAGGGCAATGGCTTAGCCTACAAGGACCTGGAGGCTCAGGTCATGTGTACACGACAAACGTGGGTGGAGGCGAGTTATGTCAGCATAAAGTCACCACAGTTAGTATATTGCTTGTGCACGTGCATACTTGGCTCCTTGCATTGACACTGCGCGTATTCACCAGGAGTGCTTGTGTCGATGCACAGTGCACTGCACCATGGATAGGTATACCGGTGTGCAACCCACACAGCTGTTCACACCGGCGCTTGTCGTTGGCAAAACGTTTGTCTTTCGGGGGTTAACACCTCTGAATGACAAAAGTTTTGTCATTCAGTTGCCAGTAGACAAAGCCTAAGTGACCATTTTTTCGGGATTGGGAGTAACCTGAATATAGTTGTGAGTTTTGGTGTAAGGGAGCACCTATCACAAAGGCAAGCTTGCCTAGGTGACAAAATAGACCAGAGAACCCAAGGGGACTGTCTGTGACTCCATGATAAGGCTGTTATAATGCCTGAGGAGTTTACACTTGACACTTGGTTGATGAAATCTAAGTATAGAACTCAGAACCAGTTTGGGGTTTGTGCCTTGCTTCCTAACAGTCTGCCCTGAGTTTGGTACACATACTCTTGAGCCACTGCAAGACAGCTTGACAAGCACCTTTCCAGAAAGTACATCAACAGAAAGGGCTACTTTTTTATGGTTATACAAGCACTGGTGGATCACTGGGGATACTTCACCAACAACGTGGGCTGGTCAGTGAAGGTGCTTCAGGAAGACAGGATTGTTCAGAAAGCTACAGTCGGGGACTTTCCCAACCAGCAGATTCATTAGCAATGTTGAAATGCCAATAGTGATCCTGGGGTACCCAGCCTACCCCTTCTCCTGAATCATGAAGCTGCACACTGACCATCTTGACAGCACCAAGGAAAGATTCAACTACCAGCTCAGCAGGTGCAGAATGACAATTGAACAGGAGTACTTGTGGCACCTTACAGACTAACAAATTTATTTGAACATAAGCTTTCGTGGGCTACAGCCCACTTCATCGGATGCATAGAATGGAACATACAGCAAGAAGATATTTATACATATAGAGAACATGAAAAGGTGGAATTTTGTGCATGCTGGACATTTGTGATTATTATACTGTTTGTCACTGATCCTATGAATTGTAAAAAGCAACAGAGGGTCCTGTGGCACCTTTGAGACTAACAGAAGTATTGGGAGCAAGTATTGGGAGTATTGTCTGATACTTGACACCTATGAATTGTGTCACTGTACAGCAGTGGTTCTCAACCTATTTACCATTGTGGGACGCATATGCTGCTCTCTGTGTGTTATTTGGGCTGCATCCACACAATATATATACTACTTGTATGGCCCTGAGGATGTCATATAGGCCACAGCTGTGTGCTCATTAGACCACAAATGGGCCACGGGTTGAGGACCATTGCTGTACAGTAACAAGTGGGTGCTTTCAGAACTGCTAGGCACTCTGCAGCATATGTTGTGAACCAATAAAGATTAATTATTTTCTAATAATAGAATTGTATTCAGTAACAAAACCAGGGCAAAGAAAAATCTGTGCAATTTAAAAGCAAATACATTAAAAACTTAATAAATTAATGGAACAGAACTTAATGAGGGGAAAGAACATTCACGTCCATGTACAGCAACCGTGGCTCTAACAGGTCAGTGCATGTGAAGCTGTGGTTCTTAATGTCCCCCAGGGTGGAGTAGTAGGGGTGGGGATGCAGACCCTGATACCACACGGAATGTTGGGGGGATATTTAGAGGGGTTGTGTAATAGAGTTCTCCACAGACTGCAAAGGTAGGTGAGCCTGTGCTTGTTGAACCTGTAGGTCCACAAGTGTCTGCAGCTGCTGTGTTTGCCGCTGGAGAAGCCCCATGATGTCCTGGTGCATCTGCGTCTCCTTTTCCTGCTGGGACTCCTGACCTTTTCTCTAGTGTTCACCCTCCAGGCCCTTTGCTCATGGTCGGATGCAGCACTGGCATGCAGGATCTTGCTAAACATGTCATCCTGAGACCTCTTCTTTCTCCTCCTTATCTGGCTCAGGTGTCCTGCGGGTGTGGATGAGGAGCCCCTCTAGGGCAGCAGCTGCAGATAAAACACACAGAGGTACTATGACAGGTGCTGCTCTACTCACTGCTCTGCAATGCCTCCTTGTGGCTCATATGGGGAATTAGCTCTGCCAGCTGGTCTGACACCCTTCCTCCAGTTATCCAGTCCATCGTTCGACTCCCTTTACTGTGTGGCCTCTCATGCACCAGGATCTGCACCACTTTCTTCTTCATGGCTTAGCCCTCCAGCTAAGTCACATTAAAGTTCTCCCCCCTTCTGGGGTATTATCAAAGTCTGCTTCTAGCAGTCCCCAAATGTATCCTTAGTGTGTCACTCCAGCACTGACTTATACGTGAACCCAGGCCCACCCTCTACACTTGGTTCCAGTCCAGGGACCCTCAACCCAGCAGTTCTGGGCTTTTACTCTCCCAGCCCTTACTGCTCCTTCCCACTCTGTCCTTACAGCTTCCTGCTCTTCCCCCTGGTATCAGGAAGTATGACTGTAAGTTTCCCCCCTTTAGGGTGACCAGATGTCCCGATTTTATAGGGACAGTCCCGATTTTTGGGTGTTTTTCTTATATAGGCTCCTATTACCCCCCACCCCCGTCCCGATTTTTCACATTTGCTGTCTGGTTCACCCTACCCCCCTTGCAGCCTACCAACTTCCTCTCTTTATAGACCCCGCCCAGCTTCTCCCCCAGCTGGACTTCATCAGCAAGTTGGCCCTAGCACTCTCTAGGTTTCCTCCAGGTACAGCCTAAGGTTAATTAGCCAGATTTACCCCTTCAGGCCTTGTGTGGGATGGACACCCCATCACAGGTACCATTGCCAACTATAGTTACAACAGAAAGTGAAAGTTAAGATTCAGGAAAATCCTCTACCACAAAGGAAGAAATAAGGCTTCCATCCGTAGAAACCTTCAGGATTGGATTGCAGAGTACTTCCATGAATATTTCATTGAGATCCCCCAGGAGGATTCAAGGGACTTACCTGTGTACATAAACAAACTGCTCTGCATGGCCCACTCTGCCTAACTCTTCAGGGGAATGAAAAGCAGATAACAACACTACCTCTCTTTCTTGTACCACTTCCTCTTCTAGTATGGATAAATTAATAAAAAGTTGATAGCTGTATCCTGTTAAGTTGGGGTTGCCCCTTAGGACATCATGGTAATGGAAAATACAGTAACAAGTGTACTTGAGGTTCCTTCCCCTGCAGCGGGCTCAACTGCTGGGACCGACTGGACTATGATTCTGGCTCGCGGCATAGCTAGATTTCCCAGTCTCATGTCCCCCATACTCTTCTTCTTTTCTACTCCACCTCCTTCTTGTCCTCACTGTTCACACTAAGGGCTTGTGACTCAGGCTTCTTGGACATATTCAATAGCCTGCAGGGTGAGGGTAGGGTCTCCGATAAGTATGGCATGCAGCTCTTTGTAAAAGCGACAAGTCTGCAGATCAGCACCAGATTGACTGCTTGCCTCTCTGGCCTTATGGTGTGCCTGACACAGTTCCCTTGCTTTCATGTGGCACATACCCATTCTCCCGCATTCCCCTGTGCAGTCTGGTCATAAATGTCCACGTTTCTATGGCTGGTTCGTAGCTGTGCTTGCACAGCCCTTCTCTCCACAGGCCCAGGAGATGCAATATCTCTTGTCTACTCCAAGCCAGAGTGTGTCTGGAACGTGTAGCCGGCATGGTCAGCTGGGCACTTGTGCACAACAATGGAGAACTGCTAGGTGTGCTTGCCAAGCTAGACAATCAGGAAAAGGCGTTTCAAAAATGTGCAGGGCAATAAAGGGGAGGGGGGCACTTCCGGTCTCTATGGCCCTTGGGCACTGGAGTTCACAATTGTGACCAGAGCGGTCATTGTTGGGCATTGTGGGATAGTTGCTGGAGAACAGTCGACATAGGTAACACAGATTTCAGAGTGGTAGCCATGTTAGGTAACACAGTGTCTATTCTCACACTGCATTGACCTCAGTACATTGACCATAGCTCAACGCTGCTTGGGGAGGTGGTGTTATTGTGTTGCTCTAATGGGGTACTCACATCAGTGGGAGACAAATTTAAGTGTAGACATCTGTACAACTATGTCAACGAAAGGTGGCTTCCATTGACCTAACTTTGTAGCATAGACTAGGCTTAAGAAGGATCTTGTCATGTCTTCCTGACAGAGGAAGAAGACAAAGGAATTTGCATTTTCTTCTCTGACTGAGAGACTATAATTTAAACGGCCTTGGTTACATTTCTGTCTTAGGTTCATTTCAGGTATGAATCTGATGTTATATGCGCTCATGCCAACACAGTATTTTTAACAATTATGCTTGCTGTATGACGCATGTTGAAACTTTAAATATTTGTAATCCTACTATTTTAAAGCTTTGCCTGGTATGTAGACTTGCTTTTGTAAAATAAAAAAAATATGCATAACTTATTTTGAGGGTTGGAGGAGGAAGAGAGAAAAATGATCCCTGTTTTAATAAATTGAATATAATGCTCTGTAGAAGCTGCTGTATATGTTTAAAATATGCTTTATACACATTTCACATAAAATAAACAGAGAATTAATTTTGTTTTAATAAAATCATTTGCTTCCCCTCTGAAATGAATCAAGGCAGAGTTCAGATGACTGGAGAATCTGAAACATTGCACGTATTGTGAGCACCAATCATCCTCACTTCTTCTGTCTGTTACATTTCGGTAGCACTTCATTTCTGCCATTTAATTTATCTGCAGAATAAGAACTTTCATAAATTCCACCTCAAATGACCTCAGCACAAACCAGGAGAGTATCCCGGTAAGAGCTGACCCCAGCACAGATCTCTCTGTAGAGAAAGGTCTGTTCAGTGTCACAGGGATAATAAGACAAATATCTTTAAAGCCTACAGCTCTGATTTCCCTGGTTATCTGCTTTCAGTAATCAGATTCTGCAAGGCTGCTACTGTAAGTTGAGCCTGCACTGCTAAGAGTCAGAAGCTGGTTGTTGCAAGACTAACACAATTTGAATTTTTTACAATTTGAATTGCAGAGCAGCAGTGCTAACTGCCCCCTTCCACTGTCATTTTGAAGAGGCAAATGGTTCTCACCCAAGGCTTTATCAGAAACTTATTAGGTGGAAAAAAATTCCATTAGCACTCTGAAGTGCTATTTTCTTTATTTGTGAGGCAGCAAAAGAAGACTAAGTGAAGACTGACAAAGCTACTAAGAACTGGGTGTGTGTGATGACACTTTATTTTAAATCCTCTCACAAAATTATGTCTATTTCTTTCAGGCCCATTAATTTTTGTGTATTACTGAAATTATTCATTCCTACACTGCACACTTTCTCTTAATTGCGTGATTTATTTTTACCAGCTGCATGCAAGACTGATACAGTTGGGCCTGGTTCATCACTGGTGTAACTGACTACAGTACTGCACCAGTTATGAATTTGGTCTGTTCTGCATGACAGACTCTTTTCCAGAGCTCATGAAATGAGGGAGAATCTGTGGGAAGGGAAGGTGGGGAAACGGGAAGGGCATTATTATATCCTTTTAAATAAGATAAAAAGACAGAGTAGGTGAATTTCAACCTAATATTGCATTGGGCAGTGAGATGCACTACAGGGGAGGTTTATGCTTTTCTCTGAGGTGAGCTGCACCTGTCTTTGGTTAATCCAGACATGGGCAAACTAGAGTTTGGCACCAATAACAAAATAAGCAATTGGTCATTGTGATGGGGTGTGGTCTTCAGGGGCTGACCAGGAATTTTCTTGGATCTACTTCTCCAGGCTGCCCCGAGCTGCTGTGGCACCAGGTTCCAGAAGTGAAAGGACCTTAATCTCTCTGTGTCCTATGCCATGTCTACACTACAGTGGCACAGCTATGATGCTGCAACTGTGCCGCTGTAGTGTAGATGCTTGCTGCATCAGAGGAAGGGGTTTTTCCATCAATGTAGGTAATCCATCTCTCCAACAGGCGGTAGCTAGGTCAACAGAAGAATTCTAGCTGTACCTACAGCAGGGCTTAGGTCGAGCTATCATAGCTCAGAGCACTAAGTGATGGAGCTAGGTCAACTTAAGTTTTAGGTGTTCCCCAGGTCCTAGTTCCACTCTGTAAAATAGGGATAATAATGCCATCTTACATCACAGGGGTGTTGTAAAGAGAAATTCAAAAATGTTGTGAACCAGTCAGATACTAGAGTGTAGAACATCATAGAAAAGCCTGTTAGGAAATCAATACATTAATTCAGTAAAGGGTTCAAATGATATGTAGTAATTAAGGCATCGTGCTGACTGATGACGATAAAAAGAAATACTGAATGACTACCTGTCAGTGACCACTGTCCATCCCATGCACTGAATAGGGCAGTGTCCTGTGGAAAAAAACAGTATGTGATCATGTAATTAAAGACTGTATCAGAATGCATATGCACGAGGAAGCCAAATTAAGGTTATACAGGCAGCCTCAATTCTGTCATTTCCCAGCTTTTGAAAACTTAATATTTTAATGTATTTTTTTCTGTGTATTTTCTATCTAGTATCATTAATTAAAGAAAAATTAGCAGCAGTAACACCTTTCTCTAGTCTAGTTCTAAAAAACAACAAAGGCTGAGGGCTAGATCCACAAAGGGACGTAAGCGTGGCATACACTACACATGCTTTGCCAGTCTAGCTCTCCTAGGATAGCTGTACTGACAGAGCCCTCTAGTGTAGATGCAGCATATGCTGTCAAGTTTTTCTGCTGGCATAGTACCACCTTCTATAACAGCATTACAGCTATGCTGACAGAAGCACTCTTCTGTCAGCATAGCTGCAGCTACACTGGGTGTTTTGCTGACACAGCTATGTCAGCTGGAGGCAGGGGTTCACATCCCTGACTAGCATAGCTATGCAGACAAACCTTTTTCAATGGAGAACCAGCCTTTGGTGTTGCAATGCCTACCTCCTAGCCACCTAGTGGAATCCACAGCCCTGAGTTAGGTCCCCTAAACAATGCATGGGGAGATCTAGGCACCTAAGAATGTGATCCACAGAAGCCAACAGGCTGAGTGGGGAAATGCCCAAACTAGCAAATAGGAAATGCCAATCGGAAGGGTGTGGCCTAAGCTCTGCGCTTCTCAGGCAGTTAGGCACCCAAAATCTGGCCCAGAGGAAGACATCCTATCTTTGCTTGGGATTCTCAGCTTTGAACCCTCTCCTACAGTTGGGTGCTTAACCTGTTTTTTGCAAGAAATGTGGGAGGGAAAAGAGGTTTCCCTTATAACCTTTAGCCCAGTGGTTAGAGCACTCACCCAAGATGTGAGAATCAGTTCCTCCCACTGCCTGATGTGGAGCTGAACATGGCTTCCCTTCCCTACCTTTCAGATGTGTGTTCTAACCACTGGACTATAGACCCATTCACATGTTCTGTCTGGCCCAATGCATATTTAATCACTTATACACAGTAGAACAGCGTTAACACAAGAGACGGAGAGAGCCTCACACCAGACTACATTATAATCTACTCACCTCTCCTGAGAGGTAAGTATCCAGATCCTGCTCCACATCAAAGAGGGTAATGGAACCTGGCTCAGTGTAAAGGTTAAAACCCCAACTGTTTTGTGTGGGTTTAGGCATGCTCTGAGAATGCCCAACGGATCGGGTCCCACTGGCAAGGTAGGTGGGGAAACGCCTCATCTGAGGATCCCACTGGGGCTTGGGCATGAGATGTGCCCGGATGCCTAGACTCAGAGGCGCCGATTTACGGGTTTCAACAGGGGTGCTCAACCCCCACTCTGCCCCCACCCCGCCTCTTCCCGCCCCCTACCCAAGCGTGCCCTGCCCTCCCTCTGCCTCTTTCTGCCACCACTCCTCCCCCACTCCCCCAGGGTCTCCTGCATGCCACTGAACAGCTGATCGCCAGCAGGCAGGAGATGCTGGTGGGGAGGGGGAGGAGCTGATCAGCTATTTTTTTCCAGTGGTTGCTCCAGTCCCGGAGCGCCCACGGAGTTGGTGACTATGCCTAGACTGAAGCAGCAGTGTACATGCTGACTGGCAGAAATGTAGATGCTTAGGGTAACTTTAACAGTGGAAACTTAGGTGCACGGGCATTTTAGGCACCTTCAGGATTAGGTGGCAGGTGAGTGGAAATTTGAGGACCTCAATGGCACCTAAATGTTGGACTTAAGTGCCTTAAATGGCAGTTGGGCACCTAAGTCTGTTTGTGGAGCTAGCCCTGAGTGTGTTATATAATGAAAGGAAGTACATCCATAACAGAGAGGCATAATTGCAGAAGACTCCAGCTTCCATTATTACCATGTTACAACTGCGTCAGAGTAGATAAACAGCTAATTTAGACTTAAAATAATAAGTTAGAGAAATTAACTTTGCATGAGCAGAGCCATTTAGAGCCTGAAAAGTCAACAGACAAACTTCACAATTGATATGAACCTGTACTGTAAGTCAGTGTAAATATTTTTTGTTAAATAAATAGAAATAATGTGTAGTGCAGGATGATATAAGTGCAGGATGTTGAAGAAGAAGTTGAGCCTCTACATCTCAATAAATTGCAATTGAGATATGATGTATGATCAGACATGTTGAAAAAAATAATTATGCTAAGCTAACTTTGATAAAATGAGAATATTAAGAAGAGGTTCCAAATGGCTTTCATTTAGCAAAAATGATCTTTGGTAAGTCCATTAATAAACTGAAGGATAACACAATGCCTAGATCAGGGGTCGGCAACCTTTTAGAAGTGGTGTGCCGAGTCTTCATTTATTCACTCTAATTTAAGGTTTTGCGTGCCAGTCATACATTTTAACGTTTTTAGAAGGTCTATAATATATAACTAAACTATTGTTGTATGTAAAGTAAATAAGGTTTTTAAAATGTTTAAGAAGCTTCATTTAAAATTAAATTAAAATGCAGAGCTCCCCGGACCAGTGGCCAGGACCCAGGCAGTGTGAGTGCCACTGAAAATCAGCTCGAGTGCCGCCTTCGGCACCCATGCCATAGGTTGCCTACCCCTGGCCTAGATCCTAATATTTGAAGAGTCAACAGAACTGTCATCAAACATATTTGGCATAGAGGGAACATTAAGAATGGTTTTAGTTGAATTTAATTTCATAAAATAACAAGATAGCCACTATGTGACTAACCAGTGGTGCCAACAAGCAAAAGGTTCATTGTTTTTCACAAGCAACTCCTGTCTCAGACCTGACAAACTCACTGTACCTAGTACACCACTTTCACGGTATTTATCCATGAAGGGTAGCATGTAAGGTTTCTACTGAAAGCTTGTAACTTATCAATACTTGTACTCATTGTAAGATGTATGTATGGTTAATATTTAAGGAATAATGTAACTATATTGAAAACTATGCCTTATGGTCATAGAGTAAAAGTTACTCACATGAGAATCTCAGTAATGGCTCATTAAAGTGGGAGGGAGTTGTTATCCCTCCCTGGTCATGGTGATGCAATGCAAGGTTCAGTTGTCTACCCTTGCTCCATTCCAGAGCAGTCAATGGAAAACCATCAAAGGCAATTGCAAACAATCTAAACCACTTAGAGATAAAAAGGAACATTATAACAGACAGAGGATTGCCCTGTCTGTGAATAAAGACAAAGACTGATTCAGTAGATCCAAGGTGGAGAAAGACACTCTACATCCATTCATTGAGGAGACATCTTGTTGAGGGGAAGTGTTTTATGAAAGATTGGATCTTGGCTTTTGGGAAGCCTGCCAACTCTGCCACAGACTGAACTGGGGAAGGGGAGTAGAAGGGGAAGAAGGGAACCTACTTTATTAGATAGGAAAGGTAACTATTAAGTGTAGGCCCTCCTTTGTGTTTTATGATTTTGTTTTATATTGTTGTTGCCTGAAATGGAGGGGTGTGTTACACCAGAATTTGATCAAGCTTATTGCAACCATTTTGTGTGCATTTAGTCACCATGAATTAATAAAATAGAACACCACATAGTTAAGGGTTAATTTGAACAAGCAGGGCTTCTGGAGGCCAGGTCAAATGCTAGCTGCATGCTTGCAGTTTCTGCTAATCAGAATGAGAGGAGGGGAAAAAAAGAGTCAACAAATTGAGACTGAAATAAAATAAGTGGATGGAGATCTTGAGTTTGGGTGTCTTTGATATGGAAGCTAAGATTTTTAGGAATGTTATGTTGATAAGTAGTTGATTGAAGTTAGGAGAAGTGATGACCCAGTAGGGGTCCCTATGAGTTATGTGTTTTGTAAAAAATAGTTATAAAAGACTAGATAATAGAGTTTACTTTGGAGCAGTTCTCTAATGCTATCCTGAGAGACTGTTTCCTAACACCATACTCCCTGGTGGGGAAGCGATCAGCCATCGCTGACCTGCTGCTAATTATTCAATACCATCTCAGATTCTAGGTAATTGTTTGGGATGTTCTAAACCTATAGCTTATGCCTGTCTGTGGTCAAATCTAATAAACTGTAGTTTTAGATAAGAGCATGCTTACTTGCATCAATCTGTCATCAGCCATAAGTACTGTGTTCCCATTGGTTTATACCTGACACCGCCTGGAATGAAACAGTTAAGTTATGACTGCTTTGGGTTCTGAAAATCGTGGGTAACATTGTAATCATTGTTTCTATCAATGATTCTCTCTTGCTTCTAGTGGACCCACTATTCTTTCTTAAACGTTCTTTTGTTTTATTATAAGTGCTCATAAGTGCTGTGGCGTGGAGTCTTAAAGTAAAAACTGGTAAACTGGGATACACACAGCTCCTTTGGGTGCAGAGGATCTGAGGTTTCTGTGAGTTTCCAGTGGGAGGGGCTGGATATCATGGGAACACTTCAAGGGACTTAGGGAATTGGGTGTACCTTCTGTTAACCTCCAAGGCAAAGACACGGCTGGCATAGCCCGAAGGAGAGTGTTTGAGTGGCTGAAAGGCTGGTGGTGTTAGGGAGCGAACACACAGTTACCACAGGCAAGACATTCTCTCATTAGAGGCAGGGAGTAACAAGGTGGCTCTTAGTCTTGGGTACCCCAAGAATCATCACACACTATTTTATCTTTCACAATTAGTTAGGATTGAAGTTGCATCATGACAGATGGAAAGGATAATTCTTCTTCGCTATGATCTGCATTATAATCCCTTATAACTGATCTCCGAAGAAGCACATAGATACAAAACAGAGGTTGGTAAAAAATTCCATATTAAATTGGTTTAATGAAACTATTGTCAAAGACAGCAATGATATTTAAACCATGTAAAAGCCATATGAGTCAGAAAGAAAGCTGGGTGAAGTTCATGCCACCTTTCATCAGAGGAAAATGGGAAATCACTTAGAGGCTTAACTCACACACTAAGAAGGATATGATTTGGTCAGTTCTTGAACAGGAAACACTGAAAGACAATCCACGGTTGCTACTGTGAGTGATGTTGGTGATTCAGCAGATGGCAACCTTCCTGCTGAACCAATGTCATAGCATGGTATGCAGGGGGGGCCTACTGTAATACTGAAAGTTTGCAAATGAGACATAGGAGCAAGGTCCTAACCATCTGTGTCATTCTAGATCATAAAGTAACTTTTGCAGGTGTAGTAATAATAGCACTGATGTCCTGGACAGATGCCAATTTTGTAAAGTACATTCTGTCTCCTTAAATTTCTCTGCATGGTTACAATGAGCTACCGTGTTATAGAGAATCCACCATACCAGAATCTGGAGTAGGTCCATCAAGTCCAGTATTCTGTCTCTGGCTATAGCCTACCAGACTTGATGCCACAGAAGGTGCAGAGCCCCTTAGTAAAGTACCCAGCCAATTACACAATGCATATTCGGGGAGGAAAGAAATTCCTTGACTCCCTAGCTAATTAGCTTACACCCTGATGCAGAAGATATGAAGTGCCCTTAGGATGCAGAACTCAAATGTTATTGGTAACATATTACCCTGCCTGTTCTACTCTGTTGTGCAGTGGTATTGTGTGCTCTTAAACAGCTGCAGAGTTCTATAGTATAGGTGGCTGCACTTTAGTGAATGGTGAAGTGGTTCATCCATATGTTTCTTATGTGTCCATCTACATATGTAGTGATTTCATTTCTGTCAATTGGCAGAAAGACATTGAGAGCTGGTGGTGCAATAATCTATTATATAACCTTGCACCAAATGAACAGGTACATAATAGTACACATGCAGTCCCAATGTCTTCTAAGTGGTTCTGAGGATTGTACCACTAAACTGTACGCTCCCAAGAGTCTGGATCTGCAGTGGCAATATGTTCTGACAACTCCAGTTTTGTACCCTTCCTTGATATTTATTTTTCGGTCTCTCAGCTCTGTTGCTTAGCTGAACGAGTATCAAAAGAAGAACTTCAAAGTTCTGGCTTTTCTAGGGAGTGACAGTGACCATGGAGATCCAAGATATATAGGGAGTGAGTGAATATGTGTGTGTGCGTGTACAGACTTAAAGAATGAGGAAAAATTATAGTTAGTTCATGTTTTTATTTTGTTGCTGTTTGGAGAAAATAAGAGCCTGTGGTCCTGGTAATAAATCTGATAGATGTCATTAACTTGTCACAATTTGCTACCATCACTAGTTCTCATTCCTGGCATAACAACAGGCAGCAAATTCTGATGAGTAACTCTCACTCCTAAAATTTTGCTACCCAGGATAGAAGTATACAGGTTTAACAGGCTTTTTGCGGTAGCACTTTTTTATGGAGTACCTAAATGATGGATTAAAATCAGTGATGTCTGTGAGAGAGGAATCCACACAAAAACCTCCAAGCTGAAGACTGAGGTAAATAGTGGTCACAATATATGCAACAAATGGGCAAGGATATCCCAGGAAGATATACAGAACAGAGCAGATATACATTCTTTGGCTAGGAAGGTATTAAGTGTTTTGGGTTTTCTCTAGTTTCAATCCCTACAAATAAAACATTGGATAAGAATATCAAATTTTACCATTGGCTATGTTGATATATTTTGTGACATTCCAACTGGAAAAGGGAATTTTCTTTTAAGTGAGATGCATGGCAGCTATACAGACTTACAGATCAGATAAACAAGATAATGCTACGCATTTTCAAAGAGGCAGAACTTGGCCATTCTCTTTCTCAGTTCTTGAGACTTGTATAGCTTTTAATAGTCTCTTGTGTTTGTTGTCACTTCACTTGACCAAGGATGTAAAATATTTGATGATACTAGCCATGCCTGTCCATAATCTATTTTGTTCTTAAGAACAACCCCCAGGCTAGAAAAAAATCCTATTCTCAGGCTGCCTGAGACAACCAAAACCTCATCCAAACCTAAGACCGAAAATATATTGCCTCTATATAAATCCATGGTATGCCTACATATTGAATACTGCATGCAGATGTGGTTGCCCCATCTCAAAAAAGATATATTGGAATTGGTAAAGGTACAGAAAAGGGCAACAAAAATGATTAGGGGTGTGGAACAACTTCTATATGAGGAGAGAGATTAATAAGACTAGGACTTTTCAGCTTGGAAAAGAGATGACTAAGGGGGGGAGGTATAATAGAGGTCTATAAAATTTACTGGTGAAAGTAAATAAGGAAGTGTTATTTACTTTCTCTCATAACACAAGAACTAGGGGGTCACCAAATGAAATTAATAGGCAGCAGATTTGAAACAAACAAAAGAAGTATTTCTTCACACAACACAGTCAACCTGTGGAACTCATTTCCAGGGGATGTTATTAAGGCCAAGACTATAACAGCGTTCAAAAAAAGAACTAGAGAAATTCATGGAGGATAGGTCCACCAATGGTTATTAGCCAGGATGGGCAGGGATGGTGTCCCTAGTTTCTGTTTGCCAGAAGCTGGGAATAGGTGACGGGATGGATCGCTTGATGATTACCTATTCTGTTCATTCCCTCTGAAGCACCTGGCATTGGCCACGGCCAGAAGATAGAATACTGGGCTAGATGGTCCTTTGGTCTGACCCAATATGGCTATTCTTATACAAGCAAAACAGGCAGCTGATTTTCATTTCTACATCCCTTTTGCTGTCTTCACTCTATGCCCCATCTCCCTTATACACACTCAGACTCCCTTCTTCTATCTCACACACTCCGTTCTGCTCTTGTACCCTACACTTCTTCTCACTTACACATACCAAGATCACTTTCTCCCCATTCAAACACACAAATACCCCCAACTATGTATATCTAGATCTTTACAAAGGCCCCATTGCCTTTTTAGCTGAGGTCTCACAAGGATTTAAAAAAAAAAAAATCACAAAAGCAGTCTTACTATTCTCCCACCTATAGGGGAAACAGTTTGATTAATTTATAGACTTGTGCATGTCTTGTGTGTCAGTATGGGTGTGAATGAAAGAAGAGCCTATTGTAGAAAAGCTAAGTTAAAGAGATGAGTTTTGCATTCAGTCCTAAATACAGTGAGGTGCCAGGTCATTCTTATCATTGCTGGAATAAGGCCCAGAGTAGGGTGACTCAGATAACAAGTGTGAAAAATTAGGACACGTTGTTTTTTCAGGGGGAATGGAGAGGGATAGTTGCACATGTAAGACAATGTCCCTATTGGCTTTGTCCGAATATTATTGGGATGTCTGGTCACTCTAAGCCCAGCTCTCCTGGGGTCTGTCCCTTACCGGTGCACTCTGGGGCCTCCTCATCGCTGGGAAGCTGCACAGTCCCAGTGGAGTAGAGCTGGGTGGGAAGGAATCGCTGTCCAGGGAGAACTGAGCTCTCAGGTAGCCGGGGCTAGGCCCACGGAGGCCTTTCAATGGCAGTGCAACAAACGCGCGCATTGTGCTGGCATCCTGTGCAGGAAAAGGGAGGGGTGCCCGGCGCTGCTAACTGCCCGGCTGCTGAACTTGCTACCGGGCGGAGCTTCCTCCCATCCCTACTGTCCCCAGCCCTCTTCTCCCTCGGTTCCCCTGATTATCCCCGCCCCCTTTTCCCTCTGGTCACAGGTACCCCGCCCCCTACAACCCCGCCTCTGTCCATCTGACTCTCCGCTCCAGCCTGGAGGCGGAGCCGGGCCGCAGGGGCGGGCTCCAGCGCTGGGACTGGGAGCCGCTCGGAACCAAAGGGGGAGGCGGCTCATTCTCAGCGGCTGGCGCTCTCGACGACGACGGCAGCAGCAGCATGAGCGGGCCGGAGAGTGGCGGGGGGCCGGGGCTGCCGCCGCTGCCCAAGAGCCTGAGCGGGCTGCTAAACTCCTCCTCGGGCGGCGGCGGCGGGCGCTGGCGGGACCTGGAGCGGCTCTATGCGCAGAAATCCCGCATCCAGGACGAGTTGAGCCGGGGGCGGGCGAGCAGCGTCGGCCGAGGCTCTCCCCGGCCGCCCAACCTGGACGCGGCGCTGGCCCTGCTCCGCAAGGAGATGGTGAGTGAGGGGGGCGAGTAAGGGCTGCGGGGGCTTGTCCCCCACCGCAGAGCCGCGGGCGCCCCCGGGGGAGTTGGCAGCGCGGCGCTGCCCCGACACCGAGCGCCCCACGCAGCTGCCGCCCCGGCTGGAGCGGCCCGCTGGCGAGGAAACCAAGCCCCGCCGGGCTAGAAAGCGCCACACACGGAACTGGGAGTGAGGCGCCCCGCTGGTGTAGCCGCGGCCGTGCTGGGGTGGGGCTGGAGTTTGTTTGCATGAAGGAGGCAGTGGATCGGGCCCCACCGGCGAGGGATGGGGGCGCCTGGTCAGAGGATCGCACTGGGGGGAAGGTTTGGGCATGAGATTTTGGAGCTGGGACTGTTGCCCTACTCCCGGCTTGAAGTGGTTTCTATCATAGCCGGGGTTTACAGTTTGGTTGGATGGGTCTGAGCACCCCTCCTACCCCAATACAAGTTCCAACACCCCTGGCAAGAACAACTGTAGTTGGATCAGACCCTGCGCGTGCTGAGGGGCGGCCACGTCCAAAGTCATCCTCGCGCCCCCCACCCAGATTGTTTTAAAAAAGCCATTGCATGAAAACAGGAATTACAGGGGGGCTGTTCAACAGGCTCCAGGCAGCTTAAGCTTTTAAGGCTTGTGGTGGCTAAAGTACCCGAATCAGTTTTGAAAATGAGAGGTCAGCTCCTAAATCACGGATAGTCTTTTGAAAATATTACTCTGGGTGCTCTCCAACTAGCGTAAATACAGTGTAAATCAAGCAACTTAAGTAGTTTTTACAGAGTCATAATAATACTAAAAAAAGTTATGAACTCCTATAATAGTTACTTTGTGGGATAAATTAAGGCTGTAAATATTTAACATCTCCATCCACAGGACAGACCAAGGGATTGTGAGGAAAGTATGCTTTTTGTGGTGCATCACAATAAGGATTAATATACTTTTGTCTTAATGAAAATGACCCACCGCCAGAGAAATTATCAGGCTTCCTTTAGCCACAGCTAAAATACACTTTCAAAATGTACCCTTAGTCTTTTTTTTCCAGTTTAGGTCCCTTTCCGTGCCCCACTCCTCCTTCCTTCTGCTCTATTGAAAATATTTGTTTTTAAAATACCTTTTTTTTTTTTTTTTTTTTTTTTTTCCTGTGCTTAAAGTTGATTTAGGAAACACTTTTGCTGGAATTTTTTTCTCCTCCAGTCAAGTATTTTTGAAAATGCTTAATCATGATCAAGGCTGCCAAAAAAAAAAAAAAGTGTCTGAGTATTCGAATGATAAAAGTTTCTTGTGCTGTTTCAGTAAGAGGAACTCTGTTTATGTAGCAGATAGAGGTGTACTAACTCTGCTCAAGCTGCCTTGCTAACAGTAGCAGCATTGCTGGGGGTAGTATGGGTGACGGCGTAGGCTAGCTGCCTGAGTATGTTCCCTGGAGAGTCTGGGTGGATTTGTACTCAGGTGGCTAGGCTGAGCCCCATTCATGCTACCCTGGCTATGCTGCTATTTTTAGTGTAGTTAGCACACATCTGTCTACTGGAGCTGGGAAGCATGCTCCCAATGCTGAGTAGACATATTCTTAATATGACTTTCTTCTCTGAGAATGGAGTGTTATGGGCTCTTGCTGCTTTGCGAAGGGCTGTAGATAGGGCAAAAATCCTTGACTGATCATTGGTTTAAACAGTTGCATCAGTGTTAGAATTATTAATATTTATTGATGGGGGAAATCACCAAACATAAACTTAACCATAAATTCCTTGTATTAAATCCAAAGGCCAAATAGTATTTATATAATTGCTCTAAACATGCCTAAAAAGCCTAACTAATAAGCAATTTACTACATCCAAACAGTAACAAACGACTTATAAGCATTTGATCAAGATACAAATGGGCTAAACCCAGGGGTGCTTAGACCCATATTGGTCAGCTCTAATGTGGTCTGCCAAGAATTGGCAATGAATCCTTTAAGAGTTTATACCTTTTGACAAACAAGTGATGTCATTGCTAAATTACTGACTTCAGCTAAAAACTAATTTGAGACAATTCACCCTTATTTCCTGTCTTAATCCAAAAAAGGTTTACAGCTTCCTTTCTTCCCAAGGCCTTTCCTTTCTTATCGTCTCCCCCCCATTCCTTGTTTACCAGCAGAATAGTGGGAGGATTTGAGCTTGTTTCTTTTAAAACAGTTTTTCTTTTAGACTCTTAGGGTTGGAAGGGACCTCAGGAGGTCATCTAGTCCAACCCCCTGATCAAAGCAGGACCAATCCCCAGACAGATTTTTGCCCCAGGTCCCTAAATGGGCCCCCCCTCAAGGATTGAACTCACAACCCTGGGTTTAGCAGGCCAATTTGTTACTGCAGCTCTTTAGTTATTTTGGAACCATACATCCTTTCTACACTACAAGTAATACTACTTATTATTCTCATGGCCTTCTTTTACTTGCTGATTTGGGCCTTCTCCCTACTAGCCACAGACTATAAAGCAAATATGCTATTTTCTTAACCAAACTTAAGCTAACTCGAATTCTTTAATTTTATACTTATCCTACAATCAATCAGTGATGTTCGTTTTGTCTGATAAGGTGTTGCTGCCAGCCTGTAGAATGCTCCTCCTCAGTATACTACCCTGTTTCCCCGAAAATAAGACATCCTCCGAAAATAAGGCCTACTTACAGTTTTGCCTCTCGTTGTAATATAAGGCATCCCCCCGATAATAAGACCTCCCCGATAATAAGGCATCCACCGATAATAAGGCATTTTTCATTTCTGAAAAATAAGACATCCCCTGAAAATAAGACCTAGCGCATCTTTGGGAGCAAAAATTAATATAAGACACTGTCTTATTTTCGGGGAAACAGGGTAAGAAGACATTTTAAATGCTAAAATCTTATTCTGTCACAACAAAAGTGTTTCAACAACTAGACAGTTTTATTAGTGTCTTGAATTTCATGTTGGAGATATCAATTTGTATTGACATAGAGCAATCATTTTTAGGTGGTTGTCAGATTCATTGTATCTCCATGGACTGCAAACACTGTTTCAGCAATATTATAAAGGACAGCAGGAAAAAATTCGCAGTTTTCATAATATTTATAATCCCTGATTTCAGAAAGTGTTAGAAATTTGAATGTCTTTGGTTGGAAAATCAAGTGAGACATGCACATCAAATGGCTTAAATTAGAATATCTCTTTGATGCTATAGCTAGAATATCCTTAGTGATAATCTGGTTAATTAAATCTTTTGAGGAGTAAATATTTTACCCACTGGAACATATCTCCAGTTGAGGTGCAGTTGTTGACAAATTCAGGAGTCTCTTTTCAGAGTAGCAGCCGTGTTAGTCTGTATCCGTAAAAAGAACAGGAGTACTTGTGGCACCTTAGAGAATAACAAATTTATTAGAGCATAAGCTTTCGTGGGCTACAGCCCACTTCTTCGGATGCATACAGAGTGGAATAAATATTGAGGATATATATATATACACACATACAGAGAGCATAAACAGGTGGGAGTTGTCTTACCAACTCTGAGAGGCCAATTAAGTAAGAGAAAAAAACCTTTTGAAGTGATAATCAAGCTAGCCCAGTACAGACAGTTTGATAAGAAGTGTGAGAATACTTACAAGGGGAGATAGATTCAATGTTTGTAATGGCTCAGCCATTCCCAGTCCTTATTCAATCCTGAGTTGATTGTGTTTAGTTTGCATATCAATTCCAGCTCAGCAGTCTCTCGTTGGAGTCTGTTTTTGAAGTTTTTCTGTTGTAATATAGCCACCCGCAGGTCTGTCATTGAATGACCAGACAGGTTAACATTTCAGTAATAGTCACCTATTTTCTGTGGGATAGGTAATACTATAATATAACTAATAAACTACAAACTTAATTTTTTTACATTATACTAAATTAAAATAATATTGAGCATGTTTTTGATGCTTAGGCAGTAGAAAAGGGCTTGTGGTAAGATTCTAATGTCAACATGGGGAAAAAATATGTACCAGCAATCTTCCCTCCATACTCAAATGAAGTTCTCTGCATGGATTTTGAAGGGGACAATGGTAGATTTAGAAAGGAGTACGGTTTTTGTTTTTTGGGGGGGGGACGGGACAGGACCCTCTCTGAAATGTCATTTGAGTAAAGAGTAGGTACAGTGATGACTTGTTCAGTATACACCACAAAAGGCATAGTACACTTTGAGTGAGCAAACTTTTTCACCATACAGGATCAGCATGTGTTAGCAAAAGTCTGAAGAAATGCAGAATCAGTGGTCTCATTAGCAACGTGCCAAGAGCCAGAGACTGTGTTTTTATCTTTCTTGATAGATCTGTTTACTTTGTTTGTCTGAGATATGGAACAAATACAGAAAAACAAGATATTAACAATTGTTAGTACATATTAGTAAAGACATATTAGCCCTTTGTGTTTAAGAAGTTCTCTCTCTGTCTATAGTGGTTCTAGAAAATATAGCACAAAATCATGGACTACATCCTGGCCTTGTCTCTGTGCACAGGTTCGACTGAACATGAAAGATGCTGAGTGTCTAGGTTTGAACCATAACTTGAAAATAAAATAGTGATTATATCAGATTGTACTACATTAAAATTAAATCTGCCTTTATCTTGTTGAACAAAGGCAGTGAAAAACAATAATTATTAGAATGTCTATTCTAGTCCATTTCCCAGCTAGTGCAGAATTTGTCTTCACAGAATGTTCCCAAGCCTGTTTAGCTGAAACTCTCATTCCATTGGTAAGAAAGAACTCCATTACTTCCAATAAGACATAGACCTGATTGTCTAGAATCTTTTTCTGTTCTCCAGCCTAAAGGTTTCGTTGTTCAACTTCAATTCACTACTTCTAATTATTCTTCCCCGAACAATTCTTAACCTTAATGTTGATGCCCTTCAAATACTTGTAGATACTATTCACCTCTGATGTAAAATTGCCTAACCTTTCCTCTGTGTATGTACATGTAGTAGCCTCAGAACATTCTGCTTGCATTCTTGCTTGGGGTGAGTTATTTGTTTTGATTGCTAGTTGCCATCTTAAGGATGTAGACTTTGCCTGGTCTTCTAAATATACATTAGCCTTGCAAGGCTGAATAAGATCTTATACTGTGATTTGAGCAGAGTAGGGGTTTAATTCAGCCACAAGTATCCCACTCTTCTTTTCTCAGTCATGCTCATTCCCTGGAGGGGAGTTGCATTAGTGCTGTTGCTTTTGCAATATCGTGCTGCTTTGCCAGGGCTGAGAGAAAATGATGTGCTCCTGATCCTGCTTCACTTTTTGATGGGAGAAAAGTTAGGTATATCTCCATTTATTATTTATTATCTCATAGAGCTGGAAGGGACCCTGAAAGGTCATCAAGTCCAGCCCCCTGTCTTCACTAGCAGGACCAAGTACTGATTTTGTCCCAGCTGTCTAGGTGGCCTCCTCAAGGATTGAATTCACAACCCTGGGTTTAGCAGGCCAATGCTCAAACCACTGAGCTATCCCTCCCCTCAGTTTGGTGCTGGGGTAGCAGCACATGGACAACACTGGGGAGAGGAGGGGGGGGGGGGGCAGCAGCCAGAGGAAATAATGAAGATAGGGAAGAAAAACAACAGATGTGAAGGTTATGAGGGAGTTGTGGCAGTGGTCTGGTGACATTTAACTTGAGAACCAATGTCCAGCTTTATTTAACTAGAGGGAAGCTGTTTGTGGGACATTACTTTATCCCTTCCTTCACCTCAGAAATGGAGGACCCCAAACAAAGAGCTAATCGTGTCTTGCTTTTATCTTGTTTACCCATGTGTTGTATCTACCCGTCCTCTCTTCAGGTATTTAAATCGTAAGATCTCTGGGGCGGGCACTGTCTTTTTGTTTAGTGTACAGTTCTTAGCATAGTGGGGTCTTGATTTCTGATTTAGGCCTCTATGTACTACCACAATACAAATAATAAAAATAATAAATATCTTTTCCCTTTCTCCAATTATTAGTTATGGTAAATTTCTTCCCTGGGACTAACCCTCATTAGGCACTATGTGTCAACCTAATTTTTGTTTTCAGAAATTGGTAGGTATGGCAGTTCACTTACATTTTAGCTGTGTGGCATTTTTAACATATCGCAAATAAAGGAGATGTTTGGTTTGAGCATTTCCTTTGGTCAACTGAATACTCTTAAAGGTTTATTGGCACTTCAGTGCCAGAGTGAGGAAATTCTTTCATATTAAATGGCAAGCTCTGTTTTTTTTTTTTTTCCCCTCTGGTCTCTGCCTGGTTTGTAGCTGACGGGCATGTGTATGTTTGCCCACACACCGATACATGGTAACTTTAATTCATGTAATTCTGGTGCCCTAGCTACATGGGGAAAGGTCAGCTCCTCCCACTGCTCAAATCTAATCTGTCCAGGTTGTCTAGGGTAAAATTTTCAAAAGTACATAAATCACTTGTTTAAAATGGGACTTCAACTCCTAAACCACTTAAATGCTTTTGAAAATTTTACCCTTAGTCCTGGACTCTTTCTGAGAAGTTGGCACGTGAGGCAGCTGAATTATGCTGTAGCCCTCTGTCAAGGCAAACAAATCAATGTAACACAGTCCAGCAGGCTACTTGAAGGCAGTTAATAACTACAGTCTCCTGAGCAGTGGGATAAAGGTATACACCATGGCTTCCAGTCCTGCAAATTTCTAGAATGTTTTGATGCGGGCACTCAGTAGCTTGATTTTTATACTCCCTGGGTTATACAGATTTGATAACGGTTTAGTTACACTCTAACCTCATTGGTCCTGAATTTCTGAAACAGAATAGCATCACAGTCTTTGTAAGGAAGATGAGTAAATGGGACAGATGTGGTCACACCTGTAAATCTATCTTGAGCATCACAGGGCGTACAAAGTGTTTGAGTTCTCTTACATTGCAGCACACCTGTCTAGGGTTGCACAGCTTTTTGCCCAGTTAACAGGGCATGGTAACATGACTGAATCACAAGGAATGCTTTGTCACATTTTATACCATGGAACACAGCTTTCTCCACAGCTCTTTCATCTGGCTTGTTTGGTGGGGTGGATATGGCCTTCCTTAGTAAATTCATTAAGCTGTCATATTGCATAATTGTTCAAGGTGACACACAACTCATCCTCTGAACCTGAGTAGTTGTGGGGAAAAGTGTGCAAATGCTACCATATTGCAATCAAATCACATTTGAAATATCAACATGTCTTTATTTTTTTCCCCCCATCAGGTTGGCCTTCGGCAGCTGGATATGTCATTGCTATGTCAACTGTACTCTCTTTATGAATCAATACAAGAATACAAAGGGGCATGCCAAGCTGTATCTAGTGCAGACTGCACATATGCTTTGGAAAATGGCTTTTTTGATGAAGAGGAGGACTATTTCTAGGAACAACACAGCAGGGACAAAAGTGCATGGATCAGTCTTTCACTCTGTGTAACTCCCATTTCCAAGAAAGATTGGAGGCTGGAATCTATCTAGACATCTCTTCTTGGGGGGTACACCCCCGCTACCTTACCTGTTGTTAAACTCATTTATTTCTGGCAGACTGTCAATACAAGTTACACATGCATAAGCTACTTCTGGAAAGTGATGCGCTACGTGTTTTGAGGAGTCCTCCAACATGTTTGACAGGTGGTATCATTTTTAATTTGCAGGCTGGGTGTTTCCAACCTACTGATTTTTGGCAAGTAACTTACAGCTATAATTTTGATCAAACAAGAGGGTGATAACATCCTGAGTATTCTAATAACTCTTTCATAATTGTGGTGTGAGTAACTATGGATGGTATGCGTTTGTCAACAGTACAGATAAATACTGTTTGAAGAAATGATTTGATACACACATTCCAAGCTGTACTAAGCTAGTCTGCTCTTATCAGCCATGTCACTTAACTCCAGTTCTGCACTGGGTGGATTGTTTACACAATTTCTCAGATATTTATCTTTCACCCTCTCTACATAAAACCATATTTTGCCATGTTCTTTTCTTCCTAGCCCAAAAGCTACATGTATGCTAGTGAATGTTATCAGTACCCTTTTTTTCCTGCTGATCTAATTTACTTTCTTAGTGCTACCAAGGGGCAATAACTTTTACATTGACTTCTAGAGCTGTCTTGCATAAACATAGTTCTGTGACTGCTAACATCTGTTTCAAAATGGTTTACTCAGCTTTTACGGTATTGAATAGTAAAAGCATAGGTTCAGTCAGTCTGTCAGCCACTGTGTGGCTTGTAATAAGCCAAACTCTTACGCAAGTGTTTTCAATCGCATGAAGATGAAGTATCAGGAAACCTTTAATACAAGATACTGGGACAAACTGCAATATTTTGTACTGGGTGAACTTTGTTTCTGGAAGGTAACCTTCAACTTTAAAAAAAAAAAAAAAAAAAAAAAAAAAACACCCTACAAAATAAGTATATTGGGAGTATAGTTTGCATGTGTTAACACTTTTGATACTACCATATTTGCTTAGAACTAAGCTTGAAGTATATATTTTTTGTTTTGTTTTCAGAGCTTTTTAAAGCATTAAACTAAGTTTATTACGATTTAAAAGTGCAAGTGTGTGTGTGCGCATGTGTGTAATATTGAATGTGTTCAACATGTATCTGGGAGTAACCAGCTCTTTGCACCATTTTTAAGTAAAACGGCAGTTTTCAACATGGCTAATTCCCTTTAAATTTAGAAATTTAAAAACTGCTGTAAAATTCTGACATCAGACTTTGATACAGTCTAATAATTTGGACTGCCTTGAGAAGAAAGGTTGAGAACAACTAATACATCTTGGACAATTTAAGTAGCTTATATATTATAAACTTTATAGTTTCCATCAGTGAAAGGACTAAGCTGCAGGAATCAGTGGTTTATTAAGGTGTTTACTTGGCTATCTCAAATTACACTTTTAGAGAAGCTGTCCTGAATTTAGGGTTTGTAAAATGCTTACCTTGGAATACCACACTTCACTAGCTATGCTGAAGGCTGGTTGTAAAGGAAAATGACATTGTACACTTAGAGCAGTATACAGTGTCTTAAAGCAATTATTGTAGATGTTGTATCTGTGAGCCTCCATAAGACAAATACCCACATTGTAGCTACATTTTTGACCTCTGAACTAAGTCTTGTGTTGCGTCAGTATAGAGATGCCTTAACTCGCTGCAGTTTCTGTTTTAAAAACAGAGTGACCTTAAGGGCTTATTCTTCAAAGGGTGTTTGGTTCATGTGTCTGGCACACATTCAACTTACACCCAGAATCACAGATCCAATTCTGCAGGTAGTTCCCTACTTAACTGTCAGCAAAAGCTAGTATTATATAATGTGTTGCATTGACATAAGTGAAGATAGTTTAGGTTGCTATTTGTGTGTATTCTCCTTTTAAACTGTGATAGTAATGGAATCTAAACTCAACAAAAGTAGAGCTGCTGTATAGGAAAAAGCTATTTCATGTGCAGTAATTTGTATTTTTCTCTTTAAATGTGTACTACAGCGTGCTTACATTTAAAAAGAAAATCATTTCTGACCTAATTCACTCAGTAAGGCATAAGTGAAAAATGAAAGAATGGAGTTCTATAAGTTTCATATAGCAAACTTAGTAATCAAAAAGACAACTTCTGTATTTAGACAATTTTAATGTTTGTGTGTATATTCAGCAATTGTACCCTTTTCACCATGGTTAGTCTTCCAAATGTATTAAATGTAATAATTTGGATACAACTTGCTATATTATTGGCATTAAAAAAGCTTGTCCTATTCTATTTACATCCCCCTCTTCTCCTGACCCATTCCAAAAAATAAAAATGTGTGTGGCATAAAATGTAAAGTTGCATGAATGTTAGTTCGTTGTACTAAATTTCAAAAATTCTCAGTTCTAGGAACAATGTTTTCCTCCTATATACTGAAGCATAAGCCATGTTCTGGTCATAATGGAAAGCACATTATATGAAAATAGAATATGTATATTTATTTTAAATAGGAATGCTCCAGTATTCTGGTTCAGTTATTTTCAAATTAAAACAGACATAGATTTTTTTTTTTTTTTTTTACCTGTCATTTAAGGGTCCAATCCTGCAAACACATGTAAATCAGTTTACTGATGGATGAAGTCCTAATGACTTCATTGGGACTGTGCGTGTAAGCAAGATCCCTCTGGCATGTTTTTGCGTTACTTGCCCTAATAGAGCAACTTCCTCCACAGAAGCAAATTGGCTTATGAGCCAATGATGGCTTGATGATGGTTTTTAAATCCCAGATGGTCTCTATACCTTTCAAAGCATAAAAAGTTTTCAGTAGAGCCCTGCAGCGGGACTGGGATCCTGCGGGTACTAGATGGACCCGCTGCCATAATACTGGGAGTGGGATAAAAATTCAAGAAACAGTGTGGGAGCGGGTGTGAATGGGTATTGCGGGGCGAGACAGGAGCAGGATTTTTAAAAATTGTTCCACGTAGGGCTCTAGTTTTGAGCACAAATGAATTTTTGGACTGTATTCTTGTCTCTCAAATTTTTGCTAAAGTGAACATTGAAACTATTAGGTCTTATAGCACCTTTAATTCTAAAGGATCCAAAAGTGTTTTACAAATTGGAGTAGTGTATAGCTAAACACAACTGAAACACAGTCACAGCTGGAGCAGAAGTCAGTAGCCAGCTAGTCCACTGCACAATAACAGGAAGAGAGGAATTTGGCCATACCTTTTGAAAAGTGCCATGCAATCTCTGATGTCTACCCAGAGCAGCCGGGACCTTGTTTTTAAGGTTCCACTGGAATGGCACCCACTTTATGATATGATATATTATCTACATTGGAAGGATATTGGACTTTTGAACTTGGAAAGCATGGTCATTTATAGAGATTTCAGAACAGTTGTGGTCCCTGCTCCTAAGGCTTTCTATCTCAAATGCAGAACTGTAAGCTAGACAAAGGAGGGTAGGGAGAAGCAGGTTGAGGGTTAAAACCAAATACTTGTATTTATATAGTGAGCATACAGTGTTCCAGGGATTTCTACGCCTGATATATTTAGATCAAGCCATACCTCCCTCCCAAGTTATCTGACTAGATAAACTGAACTGGTGCAGTAACTTTGTGTGAGAGATGCTGCCAGCTCAAACCACACAAGAATGGGAAAAGCTTTGATCTCTCTATTTCCAACTTTAATTATATATTACCTTTTAAGGACATTCTTGAGGAAACTCATAAATTGTCTGTCTGTCATACCCTCACATATTTGTCAGGCTTTTAGCAGATGGATTTGTTGTAGCCCTCAATTTTTTCTCCCTACATACCAAAAAATAAAGCTGAAATGAACATAGCGGACTTGCAGCTACTTGTAGAATGTCTTCTTATGGCAAAATACTTTAAAGTCGCTAGGAGTAGGACTGAGCCCCTGACTTGCAGGGCCAGCAAAACTTAAGCTAGTGGTTAAAAAGAAAAACAGCAGTGACTAGTTGCAATGAAACAAATATTTACTAGGTCAGTATAGAAATGACCAACTTGTACAGTATCTTTGTGAAATAATAGAGCTTATTACACTCAATCTATTTTACTCTAAAGTAAGGAAATTAAAAGTTAAGACACCTACTACATACTCTCTTCCCCTCCACAAATAATGTAAATCCCTACTAGGTGATAAAACAGAGTGTGGTAGAAAGTCAGCATCCCTGTGGAGCAAACTTAAGAGTGGCATATGATATTTGGAATACTTAAGACACAAAGGAGAATTTTTCAGAAACTCATGAATGATGGAAAGAAAGGGATTATAGTTGAAACACTTTACAACCTTTCTAACAGTGTTTCCTGCTGAGTGAACACTAAAGTTATAACTATTTGTCTTTCTTTTTACTAATTTATTCTGGCATATGCCTTCTGATGGTACAAGCAGTGAGTTGGATGTTGAGTAAATGATGTAGCCCCTATCATGGCAGTCATCCAGAGCTGTCAAGCACATCCATTCACCATCAAGAGGATAAAAAGGGCAGTCCATAAGCATAACTTGAGCTCCACAGGGGCAGGGTGGGGAGCTCAAGAAGCCTCAGCAATAGTTAACCCCACCCCCGGTGACCACAATAGAGCCTGTTATAACAAAGAAGGATCTTTTGGTTCATATAGTTGTTCTTTGGGGGCATGTGAGAGCTGAGCCAGTGAGACGAGGGGACTCAGACCTGAGTTGTCTATCTGCCAAGAAATGCACCGCTGATCCAAAATATAATCCTGCACCACCTGTTGCTGCTGTTCTGATGTACTGTCTGAGAGGCTCGACTTTTTCAGAAAAGGAGTGTCTTGACTTTAACAGGGATTTTGATGTGGCTTTGGGATGAAATTATGAAGTAAGCTGTCTTGATAGTTTACCACATATAATAATGTGGCCAGGGCCCTGCCTTCACACCTAGCTGCCAGGGGAGCATGGTAGTCAGGACCAGAAGGTTGGAAATGAGTTGTCCGGGTTGCACCGATGATGATATGAAGGGCAGTGTTGACACTGAGTCCAGCTTTCCACAATGATGTCTGAAGCCCCATGTGGCTGCACGGTATTTGGCAGATGCAATAATTAGGGCATTGGAAGATGTTTATAAGGTTGCAGCACTTCCGCACCATGAGTTGCCAGAAAGAGGAGTGTGACTCTCGACTGGATTTTAGGGAGTGTCTTCTTTGAAAAGTACTCAGCCAAGATGTCAAGATCAGGTAACAGACGAGACTCCAGTGCCTCAAGCTTCTTCTGGCTCTTGCCAGGTAGATGCTATTAGTGTACACGAACTTAGCTGCCTAGGTGGGCGGCAGGTCAGCTATATATATATTAAAGAGCATCAGCACTAGTCCAGATCCCTCGGGAAGTCTGTTGTTCATACAATATGGGAACCTTGAACTGTCTCCACACTTGATGATCACTGTTCTGTTATAAATGAGCTGCATAATAAAATCTACATTTTTCTTGTCCAGGATGATAAAATATAATTTTAACTTATTAGCAGCTTGTTTTACTAACTGAATAAGGTAAAAGCAATTTATATTTCCAAGACCAAGAAAGGGAAAAAGATAAATGTTTAACCTTACTACCCCAAGGTGGACAGTTTTTCCTGCAATAGTAAAATATCTTGAGGGTAAGATTCCATTGCCAAATCACCACCTTTAAAAGAAAAAAGATCCCCTCCACTAAGCAGTTTTACAGACTCATCAGCTATGAGTTTACACTGGTTAAAAATGAAAAGAGAGTAAGTAAGGCTTCTGTTACTAAGGCCATGTCTACATTTACAAGCTTACAGCAGCACAGCTGTACCAATACAGTCCTCAATGAGCGGCGGTAGCTGTGTTGGTGGGAAAGCGTCTCTTGCCTACATAACACTGTGCACACAAGTGTTTATGCCAGCAAGACTTATGTCGTTCACATCCCTGTGCGACAAAAGTTTTGCTGCCATAAGTGCTAATATAGACATGGCCTAAGTTACTTTTTGATTTTATGAAGTGTACAAAAATAGCAGTAGAAGCCAGAAATGTCACGTTGGTAAATTACTATTTAGTTGCTTTGAAATGTTCTCCATCTCCAAAAGGAGAAAAAATCTCTTATGGGCATTCTGCTGCTATATCCCCTCCCTCATGAATCAAAGTCAAAGTTCCCAGGAGCCAATGGCTCAACAGGCTGAGGTGGGTAAGGCACAAGGTGTCATACCTAATGGAACAGAAAGGGAGCAATGTAGCCAACATCACATCCAACTGCCTTTGACTGCCCTAACCTGCTGGATCAGGTAGCCAGGTTGGCCTTTCAGTGGGAGATCAAGCAAGACTCAAACCCACACCTTTCAGGATTGTGGTCAAGCACTGTAACAACCCATCTATCTGTGGCAGCCCCTATAAAGAGATGGATGGCTGCAGGGCTTACAGCTATGGTGAATGGGTTTTTAGGACCAGATCCAACTTCTGTTGAAGTCAATGGAAGTTTTACCATGGTTTTTAATGGAGCTGGATCAAACCCTTAGTAAAGGAGTTCAAAACTAAAGCTAAGTCGAGTTAGATTATTTCCAGGACTATGGATGATTAACATGAAATGACATTTCAACACTACCACATAGGAGGTGCTTAGTTAAAACCTTCAGATCCTCACTGTACATACTATTTACTGTGTAACAATGAAATCTGTCTTAAACCATTAAAATGACTCATGAAACATGGTTGCTTAAAAGAAGTAGCTTTCTAACAAAGGTGGAGCAGAATTGTACTCTGTATGTTTGGGATACTTTGGGCCAGTCTCTTAAGACAAGAAGCTGCCTAATAAGGGTGGTATCTCTTACAAGTTTCACTGTAGACATTGTAAAGTGGAAAGACCAGGTGTCCTAGGACTGTGTCCTTGGATATCTACTGGGAAACAGATGTACAAGGGATCAACACTTGAGCAACAGTGACAGGCATGTCCTTGTCAAGAGTCTAGCCATGCCTTATAGCTGCAGATTACTTTGAACTGCACTTGGTATAGATTACACATCCTACCCCATGCTTAATTTCAAATTAATCAAGATTCAGAATAATGGACACTCAGATTCTTCCACACTTTGGAGGGGAAAAGTCATGTCACGCTGAACAGCAGTGCACGCTTTTGTCTGTCGAGTTAAACAGAACAGATTCAGTCTTTTCTCTATGAAATGGAGAGTCATCTGTTTTCAGTTCACTAGAGCTAATATATTTGTCATTTCATACTTGACAAATCGTTTACAGCCCTGACCTGCTTTCAGTGAACACCTTGGGAATCTCTTCAGGGACTGTATTGGGCATTAGATTGGGCTTTTATCAGTATAACAAATAAAAGATAATGCAACTCTGAATTGTAATAGAGAATTACTTAAGATATAATGTTAATTCTGAGGCCATAGAAAAAAGATTAATGCTGATATCTGAATTTAAAGCCATTGAGATTAAAGCTTTCTTTCCAGCCAAACTGTGAGATTTGTTGATGAGAAGAAATTCATACTGAGATTTTGACATTGCCAAAGCTTTTCGAACAGGTTAATTAGGTGACAGGCATGTTTCAATGCAGAAGAACTGGATAACTTTGATCATGGCCCTGATCCTGCAACTTGTTCCATGTGAGTGCCCCTTGAGCCTGCACAAATCTATATCGACAGGAGTCTGTCCATATGGAAAAAGTTGCAGGATTGAGGACTAGATGGGTAAAATTATTGGTTACTGAATAGTCTTTTAATATGTTGTGTGGCATTGCTTTTTATAAACAACAAAATGTATCTATAAGCAGATGGGTTTTTAATTCCTATTTGCTTTATTCCTGGCTCTGTTTTTTGGGGAATGGATGTTTGTTTGAATTGCTCAAGTTGTTTTTCAGGACTTTTTGTATCATGTTTTTATTTTTATTAAGATAGCCTCCAATGAATTAAGTCTGCAAAATTATAAATAAAATGGAGAAGGAGAGTGAAAGTTCCAAAATCCTTATATAGTAATAGCTCTACCACTTACTGTCCACTTCTTAAATGGGGATCCCTACCCCTTTTCTTTTTGTGTTCTTTTTCACTGTGGTTTAAAGACTAGATAACTATACTTTACTGGTTGTTATATTAATGAGAAGGTGAGTTACATCCAGTTGTTGCAGGATGCCAGTTTGCCTAATTGGAACATACCTGCTGTAATTAGGTTGCTACATAGCAAAACCAAAACAATTTTATTTAAAAAATTAGGTAATACTAAGATTAATGTAGCATCCTCAGCTAACTAATTCCCTCCCCCTGGGGAATTCAGCTAATTGTAAGGTGAGAAACTTGAAACAGGTGGACTAATAGGTACGTGTTATAGCCTCAACTATTTGTCAAAACATAATAATTTTTCATTTAGGGTTGTCTGCAAGCTATTACCAAATCATTTACATCTAGTTTCTTGGTACCTGCCATTTGAGGTCACATTGAGAAACCTGTTTAAGGCTCATATTCCTTGTCATACCCTGCATGCATTTTCTTAAAGGACAATTAATTTAATTTGAATGCTAGATAATGCAAGACTAAAGAGACTCATTTAGAAGGATTTCATTTGTCAGTTGGCTCTTACAGTAACTTACATAGAAGTAATTTATGAGCCAAACCATTGCCTTACTCACCAGATACTTGGTTTTTTGGCGTGCTTAAATCCCGCAAGGATCCACATAGGGTGGACCCACAAGGACCAACTATTCTGGGACCAGATCGCCTCAAAAAACAGCCATAGCCTACAGTTTGTGGAGGTGCTCAAGCATAGATATAGTAGATTAAACTATGTAGCTAGGCTTGATTTGTGCTTTGTTGGGGTCTATAGCTACCAGGCAAATAAAATTGATCTCAGAGTACTAGGTGTTCTGTGATCTTATTGATTCACGCTGCAAAGGTACAGATTCAATAAGAGCACACTGGACTGAGGTACACAGAAAATACCTTTTGTGAATAAGCTAATAATTTTGGACCAAGTTCTCTGCTGGCGTAGCTCAGTTGACCAGCAGAGAATTTTGCGCTCTGTTTTTTTTAAATGACAAAATTCAATATTTTTGGATGACACTGTCATATCCACAGCAGGAGCCCATTTCCCCTGCTTCCTTGGCTTCCTGTTGTCCCTGCTAATCAGGAAACTGCACCAGAGAATGTGGAAATAGCAAGCACTGCGCAATCTGAAACTGATCTAATTTCAGAGGAATGTGGTTTTAGCAAGAGAATTTGTATTTTATAGATAAAGGTGGTAAGTAATTTAAAGAGATTAATTCATTTATTTCTGAAACATAGCACTATTTCAGTAGCCAACTAAACTTCATTATTACTGTACTATTGTTGAAAATTAATGACTATTGTGTTTAGACTTTAAAAAAACAAAACAAAAAACAACCCTTTTCCTGGACCCCTCAATTTAAAATCAGCACAGGAAGTTTCCCAAAATCCTGGATTACACACACTCTGGAAACATGGCAGCCATTGACTACAGTCTGCTGTTCATTATTGTATTGTGACATAGTGTGGTGATGTTTAGCTGTCAAATTATTGTCTTAAATTCATAATGGCAAAGACTTTTCTTCTTTCTTGCAGCACTCTGTGTGCTCCCCTTTCAGAAACCAGAAACATTTCTCACATGGGTCATAAATCTCTGTTTGTGATTATCTGGGTAGACATATGAGTAATAGTTCTAGAGCCCTGTCACAAATGATAATTATGCCTGTCTGAGTCCTATCAGTTATCGCTTAAACTGTTCTGACTGTCAAACAGCAAAGCCATTTGAATCATTTAAAAAAAAAAAAAGCCAGTGTGTTAAGGTCATTATTTCTTCTGTAAACGTAGCAGTACAATACATGGTTCTTTTTACAAGATTCCAGGGGGAGGTTGGTATTTTGTTAATTTTCATCTAATCTTGACCCTTTATAGTGCCTTCAACTTAAATGAATCAATATGTCATTTTAACCAAAGCCTCTATCACTAATCATTTAGATTAAAAAAATAACATTCAGATTTTTATTATGAGCAGTTTTGGTATTGGCATGTTTAGAGAGTAAAAATAAAAATGATCCAAAGATTTGAATGAGAAGAAAAAGCTCAGATAAGACCCATTTTAGTAAAAGATGCCAATTATAAGTTGTTCAGCTTTTAACAAGACCACTGTATGTTGTCCATGCGATGGAATGAACCCCATTTTATATACACTATGTTATACTGAATATAAACCATTTCTCTGAATCAAAGTGATAACATACTTGTTTGAGCTAAGATGAAGTACTATTCTTATCAGAATCAGCTCATGATGAAAAATTTACTTCAAATGTGGCAGACAATTATATTTTCTCTCACACAGTTTGAATTTCAAAAACCTCTTTTGTCCTTCAGCTACAGCCATTTTGTCTTTTAACCACAGCACCTCTATATTTCCTTTAAAGGTATGATTTTAAAAGTCCTGGAGTGCTTTCTTTCTTCTGTGTGATATTCACCACAGAGTCTCAGATCTCATCATATCATAAGGGGTCTTTACCAGTATCTGCAGATTGTCTTTGTTCTTTTCATACATTTAATCACATCTTTCAGCTTGGAACAGATTATTTCTTCCTCTTGCAAAGCCATTATAGCATATCATTTACTTGCAGAGAGAAAGAAAATATAATATCGATTCAGCATATTATTATTATTATCATCTCTATATATTTATTAAGGAGAAGAGACATTTATGGGCAAAGGTCTAATGTATTTTGGGAACTGTAATTGGACCAATAAAGGATTAAATTTTAATGATTAACAATTTGGGGTAGAATAGGATAGAGTACAGCTGAGAGGAAAGGTCATCTTCCCCATTTGTTTCCTATATTGCTTCTCTCATACCCTCTTTCATGTCCAATGGGGTTTTCTTTAGATCTATGCTTATCACATATAGATCTAAGATAATAGCAAAATATTGACTCTTGCCTGGCACAAATGCTATTTTATGATTATGCAATTAGACTTTTTCCTCTCATGTCTTGTCGCTAGCCATTCATGCAAAAAGTCCTTTTTATTTATGTTTTACATGCATAGCTTTTCCACAACTTTAAATATTATACATTCCTATGGCTGTACAGCCCTCCTCTGTATCATTCAATTCTTGTGTATATATACATCAACCAATCCTACAGAGGTCAAGGGTATATCACCATTCCTATAGACACACTAATTTGGTAGTGCATTACTCAAAGTAGGCTAAGTGCAACAATATAGGCTGCAAAATATTTCTGTTATAAGCAAAAAAGTGAGATTATGCACAGCTGTGTTTATTATCCTAGAACAGGGATTACAACTAATGGGTCATCCCCATCCACCTTTTCTTCCATTTTAAAATCATTTAAAAAAAATGTCACTAGCTCTTAGGGTTGCAGTGATCACTTTTTTTTTTTTTGGTTTGCCATGTATATTCTAGTGCAGGGGTGCCTTCCTGAATCTAAAGACAGCCTGGAATAATGGCTCTAAGAGGTGTGAGCTGCCCTAGTCAAGTGCATATGGACTCTGAAATTCTGCAGGCATGGAATTTGACATTTTTTCCAATATGCCATAGATTGCAGCAGTAGCTGGCAAAGGATTATGGGGTATGAATATGCTCACTAAAAGGAAGGGGCACTGACCAATTTGTAGACCACACCTCTATCTTTACACCAAACACTTCACATTAAAGCTTATACATTTATAAACTCAGCAGACTGTTTAATTAAATGGCAATACTGTAAACATGAGCCCCTCTGAGTGTCATATTAAGTGTCAGTACACATAGCCAAAGCTGCCATGCCTCAGAACAGGGGAAACTCTGATTGGGAGCCCATATCTTGGATCGTGGGAGTTGCTGCTGCCATCAAGTCAAAACAAAACAATTTGCAGCTGACAAATTCATGATCTAGGTCCAGGTGTTCAGGAACAGCTGTTTAGAAGAGTCCAGGAGAGCCAGTATTTATTAATACAGTACAACTGAATGTCATCATCCACCCACCTTTTATTATTTTCCATGCTGAGTGGGACGGCTCCATACATAAAGACTTCCTTTTTTGCTGTGCTCTGACAGGATGTATTAGAGAGGGGAGAAAAAGAAGTCTTTGAAGCTCTCTACAAATCAGCTCCTGCAGTTGAGTTGGATTGGTATCACTGTGTTGGTATTTGCAATGACGGAGACCAAGCAATGAGAGGAAAGCCTGGTCTACACCCATTTTTGTACAGTTTATATTGGTACAGTCCCCATGTGGATGCAGTTATACCCGTGTAAAGATACCTTATACCCATATAGCTTATTTGCCTCTGTGCAGGCCCAGCTATACCGGAATGGGCATCTTTCTATTAATACAGGGGTAGGCAACCTATGGCACACATGCCAAAGGCGGCACGCGAGCTGATTTTCAGTGGCACTCACACTGCCCTGGTCCTGGCCACTGGTCCGGGGGACTCTGCATTTTAATTTAATTTTAAATGAAGCTTCTTAAACATTTTAAAAACCTTATTTACATTACATACAACAATAGTTTAGTTCTATATTATAGACTTATAGAAAGAGACCTTCTAAAAACATTAAAATGTATTACTGGCACGCGAAACCTTAAATTAGAGTGAATAAATGAAGACTCGGCCCACCACTTCTGAAAGGTTGCTGACCCCCCTATTAATGTAACTATGTCCACACTGTGCGGAAGGGGTTATACAATTTTTGTTGTAGACGAGCCTGAAAATACAGAGGCTACTCAACTAGGATTATATTCCAAGCTATTTGGGCACATTGTTCAATTCACCAGGAAGCTTTTGCAGAAAAGAGGATGCCACTGGAAACGAGAGGTACTTGACAAGGCTGTTAAAGATGTGAACTTTAATAGAGCCAAGCCTCTTCCCTATTTTATATGAAGAACTGGGCACCCAACATTGGCAGCTCCTCAGCCACCATGAAGTTTGTTAGTTTTCACCCGGTGAAAATTTGAAGCTCTTGCTTGAGTGCAGAGACATACCAAGGGTTTTCTTTACTGAATGTGGCTCTGCCCCTGCTGAATACTTCACTGATCTGCAATGGCTTACGTTGAATGCTTCTCTTGAGGGGCAGAAAGTGACAGGGGTTTTCAACCTGGGGGTTGTAAGTCGCCTGCCCTTCCCATATTGTTAAGTGGAAGGGAGGCCCCAGCAGGGAAAAGGTTGAGACCCATTGTCCTAGAAATGATTATATTCATTCTCACACTCTCTAGCCTGAACATCCCCAGACATTTTTCCTAATATAGGTATAGTGTTGGTACTGGGTCCTTGCTATTTTCAATCTCTTCTGTACCTCATTCAACAGTAGTATAAATTTCCACTCTAGTTAGTTGTGATCATTTTATTTTAGCTTAGAATTTTATAATGCTATTTGTATTATTTGAGCACATTCCTGATTTAAAAGATTAGCAAAGGCCATAGTGGGCTTCATGGAGTCTGTTTCCCCTCCAACCCCTCTTTTTAACGAGATAGAAAGCTCTGCCTAGGATAGGATTTTTTTTGTTATTTTTTGGGGGGGGAAAGGGGATCGTGGGGAGCCAGGGTTGATTTGACAGGGGAATGGCTGATATTGTGAATGTTTTTCTGGTTATGTAAAAAAGCTTTAGCAAAGCAAGAATGTTGTGCAGAGTTTCCTAAAGGTTGGTCAGATTCTGGATTACTCTGCTCTGCGGCAGTTCATTCCACCTGTGATCACCTCAGTTGAGAATGTTTTGCTGTCAGTTTAAATGTGCATGATTCTGGACTTTGTGAATGGTATTGTGCCAGCAGAGCAGGTAATTTGTAGAGAAAAATGCTCTCGCTAACTTAGCTGGGACTTGATCCATTATTTGCTTTGAAGATTAGGACCAATGCCTTAAAGAACAGAGGCTTGATGCATTTATGGCAGCCTAATCTGAGGAGGCAGCAGGTAACTAATAGGCAGGAATAGCACACGTAGAAATAGCAATATGAAAGTAATAACCATAGTGGCCTATGTGAAATACTTACTCTGGGAAAAGTGCTGAAGGTGATTAGAAGCACTGCTGAGGTTTTTTTTTTTTTTTTTAAATGCAGATTACAGTTTAGATCAGATATTGGATTAATTTGTCATCAGAAGATTGTTTGTTCTCCTTAAGATCTGTTAACTTTCACCCACCATTTCCCAAACTAATTTCACGCTTATTTGGTACAGGGCAACTAGGATAACATCTAAAACTTCACATTAAGGAAAGCAGAGCTTTCTGTATGCATTGTGAAGAGTCTGCAGCTTCCTCTGCTATGGAACAGTATGTTAGGAAGAGTCAAAATCAATGCTTCACTTAACATAACTAAGAAGGATTCTTTAAACGTGCCATCTTGAATAATTTCATATTCTCAGGTTCTTGGCTTGTCCGTTTTAATATCAGAGTTCAGAGTACTTACTGACTTCCAACCTGCAGCTAGGAGAAAAAAACCTCTTATCCTTTTCATCTGCAGACAGACATTAGCCATTTAATCCTCTTGTTACCCCTGTAAGGCAGGTATTGTTACCCTCATTTTACAGACAGGGGGACAGCAGTAAATGACTTGGCCAAGGTCACAGAAGACATCAGTCTCAGATCTGGAAGAGAATTCAGAATATCTTGTTTTCAATTCCTTTGCTCAATTAACCAGGCCTCTTGCTCTAGTTTATGCACAACAATCCTATTGCTTAACAATGGTTTCAGAGTTCTATATAAGTTTGATAAGTTTAGACTTAGGAATTTCCGCTAAATCTTACCCCAAAACACAAAACAAACGTCATCCTTTCATGAATAACAATGAAACCCTTATTGATTCTATCCCTATCATAGCATCCTTTCCCCAAATTTGCTGCTTTTTTATATAGTACCTAAACATGTGCTAGGGCTTTAGAAATGTAAGCCAACAGGTCACGTTTTTGAACTTTTTAGAAAAATGCTACCCTTCTCCGTTCCTCCTCCTAGCCACCCCCAAAAATGCAATATCACTAGAAAAGCAGCACTTTAAAAGCATGAGAGAAAAACACAAGTCACATTAGTGACCTTCTTGCAAAATCCTCATTACCATATCTGGGGCATGATCCTATTCCCAATTAACTCAATGACAAAACTCCCATTGATCTCCCTTGCAAAGGAGCAGCCTCATACAGCTAGCATGTGTAGTCTCATTGAACATAATGGTACTACTTGTGATAATCAGAGTTTGCACTATCTTGTAATCTTAAACAGATGTCCACTGCAAAGTAACTTTCATTAAACAGGTTTCATTGGTGACTGTGTAATATTATGTGCCTTTACTTTTCAAGTAATCACAAAACCAGTTATTTTATGTACTCTATCATGAGCATTATCATCACTTATTTTTAACACTTCTACAAAAGTAGAATAAAACTTTTAATTTAGAAAAAAAATTGAATTTGTAAAGGTTTACATAAAAAATTTAAAGTGTTAAGCCAAAATATTTAGTTTTAACAGAACCGGAATGAAATTTAAAAGGAAAAAAGCATACATCAACTTCCAAATACACTTTCCTATTGAACAGTTTTGAAAGCAAAACTAAGTCCCTTTCATTTTGGACTCCAGGTGGCACTGTGGGCACTAGTATTGCTTGGTTGGGAGAGCAGAGATGAAGTACTCAAAAAACATACGGCTTTCTCGACAGACAATTGCTTTCTTTTTTGAAAAGAAGCTGGGAAATAACTTTTCAATTGAGATTAGTTATTTTATTCCCTGTTCCAGCCACAGTCTATTAAGACTAGGCTAACAAATTTTAGTATATATGTCTCTAGCTTGGCTAATGGGTTGACAGAATACTAATCAATGAGAAAGGAAAGGAAGGCCTAGCTGATTTCCTTGTGTTTAGTCTGCTAATCAGGACGTCTTCATTACAATACATTCTCAAGGGATGGGGCTATCAGAGTCCCTAGGGCTATCAGTATCACATTCTCAAGGGATGGCTATCAGTATCACATTCCACAGTTTAGGAGACCTTACCCTCAATGTTATGAAATGTTTCTTGGGCCTGGTCCACACTAACCCCCCACTTCGGACTAAGGTACGCAAATTCAGCTACGATTCGAAGTACCTTAGTCCGAACTTACCGCTGGTCCAGACTCGGCAGGCAGGCTCTCCTGTCGATGCTGCGTACTCTTCTCACTGAGCTGGAGTACCGGCGTCGACGGCAAGCACTTCCAGGATCGATCCGGGATCGATTTATTGCGTCTAGACAAGACGCGATAAATCGATCCCAGAAGATCGATCGCTTACATCCGGACCAGGAAGTAAGTATAGATGTACCCTTGGAATCTCTTTATACCACGTTGGCCCACTCAAATAATACCGGTTTCTTTAATGTTTGTCCTTTTAATATTTAGAGACACATATGATATCCATATACACAATCATATAATCATTCCTCATAAGGTAACCCCTTCAGACTCCCTCATCCCTCTCTCTTGCTACTGGGGCTTGCTGGGCAAGGAGGGGGTAGGCCTTTTTATTATGTATGAGGAAGGCTCTGGCCCAGAAATGTAGCAGCCTGCACGCCTAGTAACATGTCTATAAATCAAAAAAAAAAAAAACCACAATTAAGTATTAGTACCATGTTACTGAAAATTGTTTGTTTTTAAAGAAAATAGCTTTTGAAAAAAAAAAAAACAAACCCACATTTTGTTAATGTTGCTGTTGATGGTTAAGTGATCTCATTCCAAGGCAGAAATGTAGCAGCCTGCCTCAGTCAACTCCCCCAGGAGCATAGAACGTGTAAAAGTTTTAAGGCTCCTACCTTGCCAGAGTGATGTAAAGCCCTATAAATGGGAATCAGCTAGGAAAATCTATGTGCTTTTTCACTTTTTTTCCTGTGCCAAAGTGGCACAATGGGGTTAGATTACAGCTCAGGATTTATTTTACTTCCCCATTAAAAAACAAAACAAAACGACTTAGAGGGAAAATAAAACATTTACCAAGCAGTCAATAAAACGTAAGGACAATCAGAACCAAGCAATTCCGAAAGTACCCAGCCAGGTACAATGATTAGCAAAACTGTATGACTTTCATGTGTGAAAGTCTGAGCAATTTAAAATGACATTCTACTTTTTTTTTTTTTTTTTTTGGGCTGTTTAGTGTTCTGTAATGTAATTTAAATGAAAATCCAGGATTATAACTGGAATGCAGGGTATTAGTTACCAAGTGTTTGTAACTTAACTTTCATATTTTTAAGAAATGCTGAATAGTTAGTGAATTTTTTCTGTATTGTAGTTTAAATAACTTACCAAAACAATTGAAAATGTGATTATATTGTATTATTTTGACAAAAATTTCAAAATTTTTCAGATTTTTTGGCGCAGAATCCCCCCAGAAGTAGTTTCTGAAGCACTGTAAAGTATCTTTTCTTAAAGGCATAGGCCAGATATTCAGCATAAACTGGCAGATTTACAACAAGTTAGGATCTCACCTATATTATGTGTTAGACCACTTCAAATCCATTTTACCACAGTTTGGTTTGTTGTTGCTGTCCCTTTGAACACGTCCTTTAAAACACTGTCACAAATATTACATTTTGTAGATTAAAATACAAATAACTCCTTTATTGTTTAGACTTGTTTCGCAAACATCCGAGAATGAAGCTTAGTCTGTCCATTGTAAGTGTACTGTACCACGGAACAGTCAATTCTGGCCCTACTTAGTTCTTTATCTGTTCATGACTCTGAGAAAGTACTGGTTTTGTTTTCCTATTTCAATTTTCTCAATAACTCCTTTTCCCTCCTAAGGAAAATATCTCATCCAACTCCTTCTGAAAAAACATCTGAAGTAGTGATTGGTGGTAGTACTGAAATTTTTAGTCTCCATTTTCCTGTTACAGCTGGATCTATGAAAGCTATTAGGATAGTGGCACACTCATATTTTTGGTGGGAAAGTAAGCAAGTTTAGACTGAAGTTTTCTGGTATAACACACACACAATAGTCAGACTACTGAAGTTTTTCATTTTAAATCATAATGGTTTACAGTCAATTATCATGGAAAGTTTTTGTTCAGAAAACTATTTGAGGCTTGCTGTAGGAGGATAATTCTTTGAGAATGTACCATGTTGGTTTTTCTTTAGATTTTCAATGTAATCCAAGATTTAGAAAATGGACACTGGGCTGCCTTTTCAAACATTCCATCCCATTCTCTGGAACAAGTAGACTATACCATTTTCCAACATTAATCCACTCAAGATGGCCAACAAAGTGAGCTTTTGGCTTAAATTCAAGGTAACTGCAAAAGAAAACAGAACAAAATGCTCAGTATGTCCAATAATTGTATTACTGTGGGAGAGGTTTAAACAGTTTGGTCAAAACCTCTCTGAAGTCAATGGAAAGTTTGTGTGAGACTTTAGATCAATATGTATATTTAAGCAGGTCACACAGAAAAGATTCTATGCACACCTGGGGAAAAAATGCCTCCTTAAAAGCTAACATACAATTTTCAACTTCAGTAAAAATGATGACAATCAAACTAAATATATGTTACATAAATCATGAATTCTATTTTCCTTCTATGTCTGAGTGACCCACATTGAGTTGCCTCAATTTGTAACTGATTTGCACCTACAGAGATAATTATTGTGAGATAAATTTAAGTTTTCCACACACATTTTCTGCTTCATTCACTTTTGATGAAAGGTCCGGTGTTAAAATTTTAGGCTAAAAAACCAACCAACCACCCCTATTTCAACAATACTTCAGATATGAAACAGATTGTTTTTTTAAATCACTGAAAATGTAAGTAGAACAATGTGTAGTGGTAACTTACGTAATAGCAACAGTATCTCTTAGGCTACATCTATACTTACCTCCGGGTCCGGCAGTAAGCAATCGATCTTCTGGGATCGATTTATCGCGTCTTGTCTAGACGCGATAAATTGATCCCGAAGTGCTCGCTGTCGACGCCGGTACTCCTGCTCCGCGAGAGGAGTACGTGGAGTCGACGGGGGAGCCTGCCTGCCGCGTGTGGACCCGCGGTAAGTTCGAACTAAGATACTTCAACTTCAGCTACGTTATTCGCGTAGCTGAAGTTGCATATCTTAGTTCGAAGTGGGGGGTTAGTGTGGACCAGGCCCTTCATTTAACAGATATTATACTAATAAAACAGAAGCAGAAAAGTACCTCTAATCGCTTGAGAGTTTGATGTCAGGACAAAGACTTTTATGAGTTTGAGGCACAAAGGCGTATAGTCGTGTTCCCAAATAACAGCTGGAATCAGCAGAAGTTTTCCATAGCTAGACAACAGCAGGGCTTTCAGAAGAAAGATGAAGTCTGACTTTGTTTTCAGACTCTCAGGTCTTGCTAGCCAAAGGGCAGTAAAGATGCCAACCAAAAATGCAGTTTGTTCTGAGTGGAAAATGGGAGGAAAAACAGCATGACACACCAAATCGAAACCTTTCTTGATTAATCTTAGTGAAACGACAAGTGCCAAATACAATTGAGCTTCTGACTATTTAAAGAAAATTTTATAATCAGTTATGAACAAAACAGCCTCTCATTGTCTCCACACCCACCGTATATCTTTATTAACCTAGCCAAGCATGACTCATTCTACCAATAACCCAAATCAGTCCAATCTCCATCAAAAGGATTCAGTCACTTCCATCTATATGACTGCACACATCACAGGAAAATTAATGTGCAAACTTTCCTCTATTTCTACTTTTCCTTCCTAAATACAGTCTGTCTTTTCAGCTAGTCTTTACCCGGTTAGCCAATGTCAACATTACGTATATTCCCTGAAAGGTTAGCAACAAAGAATCTTTTGGCTCAGGGAAGAACACAAAAGCTCAAAGTGTTACTGAATTACTAGGCCTTCCTTACACTAGTAGCATTTGGATTAATTCACCATCAGTGCTGCTCCAGCAATGGTAGCACTGGAGGAAGTGCTAGCGAAGGCCGAGCTCAGAGGCACTTTTACCACCCTTTAATAAAAACCTGCTCAGAGCAAGGTTAGATACAGCAATATAAACACCAATCCTCATCTACAGTAGCACTTTTGCTGAGGATGTACACAGGTGATGAATTACAGTTAGTAACTTCAGTCTAGGGGTGTAGCTATGCTACCAAAAACTAAGGATTCTCTCAACTCTGAAGTTTATGGTTCTATTAGATGTGTCTGAATTAGACAGCAGTACCACAAGGATTTAAATATACTTAAAAAAAAAAAAAGTTAAATTTTTATTTTTTCCCCTTCTGTTGTTTCAAATGCACTTTTAGAAGCTTGGAAACAACATCTCTTCCCTACCTACCAGGTTTGTCATTGTTCATTCTGGCAAATGTTTTTAAAAAATTATTTGTTTAAGGTTTAGAAGTCAACATGTTTTTTCCTGGTTACTGTTTATTTTCATAAGCATCATCGTCAATATCACTTCAACTCTAGGAATAAGCTTTGCAGTGAATCAATATGTAAGGAATTTATGTTTCCAGTTGCTAATTGCCTCTACAGTAAAAGAATTAAAATAACATTTGGCCAGTCAGGAGACGTGGTTTTAGTTCTCTTTTCTTTCTCAATGGCATGTAAAACAAACTAGCTATAGAGAATCCATACAACATTTCCCAAAGGTTCCTAACATTTTTAGAATAGGACAAACGAGAATCTTCAACTACTAATAGGATGCATTAAACAGGCTATATTTAGAAGCAGTATATTTTGGACTGATCTGGCTTCAACATGTGGAAAGGCAACTGGCATTAAAATGTAATGGTGGGCAACCTAAAATAAGACACAAAGCATGTGGCAGAACACGTTCGTTAACTGATATTTGAATCAATTAAATCTTACATAAAATGCAGCATGCTGCTAATATCCTAAAATAAGGCATAGCTGTCCATTACCCCTTATAAACAACACCGTGTAAATGGATGCCTATTCAGACCTAGTATTCTGAAATACTGTCATCGTCTGGCACTGATATTTAATGCTGATCACCCCAGACTGCACTGCAATCAGGTGATTGCCATGTACAGTGGCATTAAAGGAAGGCAGGAAACAGAATATGAATATATGAAGTAACTTATGTTGTGCTATTTTTCCCTGAAGGACCACAGAAATGTTTTCGACTGTCTATATATAAATCTAATCTATCAGAGAGATCACTCAGCCACCTCTGGGGTGGAATATGACATGCATTCTGTACTAGCAAATTCTTCAATGTATTCATCTTTAAGATTTAATATAAAAGATCATTTGATAATGATATGAAATAATCATAGTTCTCACCTAAAGAAGCAATTCCAAACATTCTATAAAAATCCCATTCTTTGGCATATCTGATTAAGTCATCAGGGTCTGTGTTTTGGCTTGAATCCTGTAGCTGCAGCCACCTGAGATAAGCTTCACAAAGCAAACAAAATATGCAAAGCTTCCCGTGAATCTGATATGAAAGAATGTTGAAAGCATCAGTATTAAGTATTTTTAATTCAAGGTAATCTCTTAGCATCTCTAGGCACACAAGTGAGGTAGCTTTATTACTTTTGCTCAGGAATAGAAACAAATGACCGTTGTTCAGTTCTACTTGATTAGCACACTTTTTAATAACAATTAGCTGCTTTAACACATTAGCCCAATCGGAGAGTTTGGGCTTGACAAGTCATATGAGCAGCTTGGGGCAGAAGAAAAAGTTGTAGTATGTGAGTGTGTTTGGATGTGGAGGGGAAGAAAAGGGGCTCAATGCAAGCATAATTCAGTGTCTCAAACAGAGCTTAAAGTATCACCAGAAAAATGTGACTGTAAAAAAAAATGGCACAGGCTGTTTGTGTTCAAAATAAATGTGTATGCATATCTAATGTGCCTGGTTTATAAATAAAGTGATCTTCCATCACTAGCAATAGGAAAACTCAATCAGGGATGTGACTATCAGCCTAGTTCAGGGATAATCTATGTTTTGTCAAGTTCCAAATCTCTTGGTCAAAGCATAGTCAAGATCCAGACCTCCATCCAATTCCCCTCCCCTAACCAGCCCGAGCTCCCCAATTGCCTGCCAGCTCCCTGCCCACATTTATGTGATCTTATTTCCCTAAACTGAAAACAGGATGCACGGGGCTGGCCTGAGCCACCTGGCATTGCTGCTCAGCGCCCCAAAAAACATTTCTCTGTGCCCCCAGTTGAGCAAAGTAGCAGAAATGGAGTGGAAGGGAGGGAGAGGAATGGGTATGGGCTGGGATCTGGGCAACCAAGCAGGGTGTGAATGTGTACTTTTTGAGCTTGGAGCCAGGAGGTGAAGCTATTGGACTATGATCCTACTAGTGGTGTGAAGCTCCTTTGGGGATTGGGTAACAGAGGGGCAGGAAGGAGGCTCTGGGTCATGAAAGGGACCAAGGAGACTCCAGATAGTAGCCCTGGGGAGATAGGGGGAGGCCGGGATGTGGCAGAAGCGGGTAATGAGGTGGACTGGGGAGGGAAAGAAGCCAGTTGGGGCAGGGGCTAGAAAGGGCTCCAGGGACTGGCACCGAAGGACAGGGGGTAGGGAAGACATGAGGCCAGGGTGAGGGGCTCCAGGAACTGCTCAGGGGCAGGGGGCATGAGACCAGGGTGAGTGGGCTCCAGTGACTTCTGAGGGCTGCGGGGCACAAGGCCTGGGTGGGCTCCAGGGAGGGGGTACATGAGGCCAGCGGGTGGGCTCCAGAGACTGCTTGGGGGCAGGGAGCACGAGGCCTGTGTGGGGCGGTGGGCACAGTGGTGGAGCATTGGGCTCTGGGGACCGCTGGGAGCACAAAGCATAGCTCTGCATGGCTCCAGCCCCAGCTCCAGAAGAACTAGGGGTCACCAAATGAAAATTAATAGGCAGCAGGTTTAAAACAAAAGTATTTCTTCACACAATGCACAGTCAACCTGTGGAACTCTGTGTCAGAGGATGTTGTGAAGGCCAAGACCATAACAGGATTAAAAAAAGAACTTGATAAATTCATGGAGGATAGGTCCATCAATGGCTATTAGCCAGGATGGGCGGGAATGGTATCTCTAGCTTCTGTTTGCCAGAAGTTGGGAGTGAGCGCCATGGGATGGATCACTTGATGATTACCTGTTCTGTTCATTCCCTCTGGGGCACCTGGCATGGGCCACTGTTGGCAGACAGGATACTGGACTGAATGGACCTTTGGTCTGACCCAGTAGGGTCATTCTTATGTTAACTAAACCAATTTCAGTTACATTGGTGCAATTTCTCAATATAGATAAGCCCTTTCAGAAGCCTCAAGTAAGACGTCTCTATCCTGTCTCCAGAAGCAGGTATTTTGCCCCCTCAAGTCTTATTGCTTAAACTCTATGCTCCTTTTCACCCTTCAGCTCCTGCACTTCTCACCTGGGAAATCACTAGTCCACAATTGCTCACCAAGATCACATGGCCTAGAAAGATGACCCTGAGTGACTAACTTTCCTTTTGTGCAGCTGCTCTGCAGCACAAAGGGCTTGTCTACACGGTGTGATAATGCGCACTAGAAAGATATGAATTCTGAAGTGCACCAAAGTGTTGTGCATTAACTGGCTTATGTAAACCCTGCTGGTGTGCATTAAGAGTTTTAGCGGGAACTTTTTGTGTGCACCAGCAGGGTTTACATTGGCCAGTTAGCGTGCAAAACTTGAGTGCACTTTAGAATTCACACCCCTCCTGTATGCGTTGTTGCACTGTGTAGACATGCACATAGGAACTTCAGAATTTCAACTGAGACACATGGAAGTGCTTTAACCCACACAATACTCTCAACAGCTCTCTGGATCCTGTCATTGCATGGCAGCTTTAGCTCTTTCTACGGCATTTCACAGTGGGTACTTAAGCATCAGCGATTCCTAACATGCAACCATCATCATCTTTTGCCATAATAATTTTTCTAACTGGTTTTACTACAGTAGAGGAAGCCTGTAAAAGGGTAATACTAGTCTCTTCTAGTATACTAATATGTTAGTATTGTACCTTATATTACTGCTGAATTTAAAGAGATGCATTTCTAGTGGTGATTGTAATAAGCAATTTGCAGCAGAAGCAGACCTCTTCCAATGGCTCTGGTCAGAAAATGACTACTGAAATATGGCCTCTTCTTGTTCAACAGCTCTGCTCCTTGTGTGTATTCCAAATCACGTGTGCTCACTCTTCTGACAAAAATAAGTTTTTAACTCTTGTAAGCAATATCTTTAATATGATAGCTGTGTTTGCTAACTCTACCTAGATGGTAGCTCTCCCAGCAGCAGCTACAGAGTTTGGTATTCCACATGCTTTGTTTATAGCATTTGACCCTTAATTTGGGCAGAGAACAAAATAGTAGTTAAACTTCTTAGGACTTGTGGAGGGGCAGGAGAAAGAAAAAACTCTTAGGACAGCTACAAAAGCTTGTTTTCACTGTGATTCTTATTCACTTGTCATCAGAGTCTTATACATCTCGTACAAAGCCAAAGGGAGAAAAAACCCAACAACTTACATTTATCTGTGTATTGAAAAGAATATGCCTATAAGCCTGTGTTTTGCATAAGATGGCATTAATCAAGATGATAACAGGATCATACTCAATGTACTTGTCCACAGGTTTCTGGCAGGATTTCTGAAATTAACAAAGTAACAAGAAGTAAGAACAAGCATGAGTTTATTGAAAAACCTGCTGTTCTTATTTGTTTACAGCAACACTATAGAGGCATCAAAGTATTTCTTTAAGTTATGTCAGGATTTCTGTGGTGAAGCCCCTATTTGCAATGGATTTTAATTCAGGCAAAAAAGTTCATTTTTTTATTCTGGCATTCAAGCTTTCAATTGGTTTCCCCACCCCAACAAAATAAAAGATATCAGCTATTTTTATATGTTCTAAAATTAAGTTCTGATTTATATAGAACAATAAATTACACCTGGGTATGCTACATGGTATTTTGTGACATCTCAGTCAGACACAACTGAGTGCCTTTAAACATCTAAGGAATTCACCAGCAGCCTGCTAAGGCTTGTTATTTGAGCATGGCTGATTTATATTTTCATTTTTAAAAAAACCTAACCTTATATTGCAATAATTTCTGTAACGTAAAGAAAGATAGTTCAGAGTAGAAAGCTAAGAGACAATGTTGGGGAAAAGAACCCTTTTCCTTGCTGTGCAGCCCTTTCACAATACAGTAAATGCTGTGTTATCTGGCCCTGTACCAACCAGAAAGCTCTATAAACCAGCATTTCTAATCTTCATAGAAAGTCTGGTTTATCGTCCAGTTGGCATGGGACCAGTAGGCTCCCCGGAAGCGGCGACATGTCCATGCTTCTCCTAGGCGGAGGAACGGCCACGAGGGGTTCGGAGTGTGTGGGGGGAGGAGGGATGCGGGGCTAGGGTGCGGGGCATGGGCTCTGTGAGGAGTTTGGGTGCAGGGCAAGGAATTGGGGCATGGGAGGGGGTGCAGGATGCTGTATCCCAGGGGCGCTCACCTCAGGCGGCTCCCTGCAAGTGGCAGCCAGTCCCTGCAGCCCCTAGGCAGAGGCGTGGCAGGCAGCTCTGCATGCTGCCTCCACCTCTGCCCCGCCCTGAGCGCTGGCTCCGCAGCTCCCATTGGCTGGGAACCTCCATTTTTGATCCTGTTATTGTTGGAGAGTTTAAGAATCCAAAAACAGTTAATGAAATTTACCAAAAATTTGACATCATCAGTAGTGAAGCCACCATCAGGAGCATTGAGTCACAAGGCTTTGTGATAGAGCAGGAGCGGGCAAACTTTTTGGCCTGAGGGCCGCATCGGGTTTCAGAAATTGTATGGAGGGCTGGTTATGGAGGGCTCTGCCTCCCCAAACAGGCAGGCATGGCCTGACCCCTACTCCCTATTCCCCCCCCACACTCCCTGTCCCCTGACCGCCCCCGGAATCCCCACCCCTGACTGCCCCCTGCCGCCCCAACCAATCCCTCCTCTCATTCCTGACTGCCCCCCTGGAACTCCTGCCCCATCCATCCACCCAACCCTTCTCCCTAACTGCCCCCGGAACCCCTGCCCGACTGCCCCCTGCTGCCCCATCCAACCCCCACTCCTTCCTGACTGCCCCCTGGGATCCCTGCACCCATTCAACTCCCCCGTTCCCCACCCTCTGACCGCCCGACCCCTATCCACACCCCCACCCCTGACCACCACCCCAAACTCTCCTGCCCTCTATCCAACACCATCTCATAGACTCATAGACTTTAAGGTCAGAAGGGACCACTATGATCATCTGGTCTGACCCCCTGCATGCCGCAGGCCACAAAACCCTTCCGTGGACTCTGCCGTTGAAGTCCCCAATCCTGTGTTTTAGTGACCTCAATCGGCAGAGACCCTCCTGCTAGTGATCCCTGCCCCATGCTGCGGAGGAAGGCGAAAAACCTCCAGAGGCTCAGCCAATCTACCCTGGAGGAAAATTCCTTCCCGACCCCAAATATGGCGATCAGTAAGACCCCGAGCATGTAGGCAAGAGTCTCTAGCCTGACCCCTGTTGGCCATTATACTATTTACGTACCATTGCTTGGTTTTCCTTGGCTACTATGTTTTACCATTAAACCATTCCCTCCATAAACTTATCTAACTTAATCTTAAAACCGGACAGGTCCGTCGCCCCCACCGTTTCCCTCGGAAGGCCGTTCCAATATTTCACCCCTCTGACGGTCAGAAACCTTCGTCTAATTTCAAGCCTGAACTTCCCCACGGCCCTGCTCCCTGCCTCCTTACCGCGCTGGCTGGAGCATCAGTGGCTGGTGGCGCTACAGGCTGCAGCTCTACAGCAATGCTGCCTGGCCACCGAGAGCATTGCACCAGCGGTGCGGCGCGCTGAGGCTGCAGGGGAGGTGGAACAGCAGGGGAGGGGCCGGGGGGGCTGGATGTTGCCCACCTCTGTGCTAGAGGTATGGTGTCCCCCCCCAAACCAGTATAGTTTGGCCAGGTTCTAAGGGAACCACATTTTGGATCAGAGAAGAAAATGTTACATAGGATTATGTAGCAGGACAGAGTTAGAGGTAATGGATTCAAAAATTGACTTAATTAACCAGCAGTTTGATAGGCTTGAAATTAAAGTCAGAGAGATGGAAGAAAGGATACAATTAATTGACGAATGTAACGACCATTTAATAGTGTGTGAAATCTACCATGGAACAGATTACAGCTCTAATTAAAGGCAATGTCTCACTTCATTTTTTTTCCCCTAAAGAAGAATCATGAAAGAACATTCTGAAAAGGCAGTAATTTACACAGGCTTCAGGCTGGTGTAGCACAAGAAACTTGTAAAGAACTGTTTGGGGTTGTGTTCACAGAAATTCTGGACAGTCAGAAGCAAAACGAACTCACCTTTGAGCACAAGGGAATAGCGTAGGTGCTTGATGGAGACAGATGCAAGGTGCCCCCATGTTCACATTAAAAGCACAAAACTTTAAAGCATGGATGCATAAGTGCAACTCTAGGAGAGACTTCCCTATTTGGAGCCAACAAAGAAGAAAAGGATGACAGAGCCAAAGTAAGGGAACATGCAGAAAGACTACACTGAAGAAGGTCAACTAAGCAAATGCCTGTGTCAAGGATACAGGCAGCATACTATTAGTGAATGATTTGCATGCAGTTTAGAAATACCAGACCATCCCACTCTACCCAGACTATGAACAAAAATCCCTACAGGGATTCCTGTGAGGAGGCTGCTGTGAACACGCACATATAAATAGCAATTTTGATGACAACTGTGGGTTTTCTACTTTGCAGCTTCTGGAAACCATATACACACAAAACATATGAAACAGACAATGTAGCATCATGAATAGGAGTTCTAGTCTGTCACCACCAACACATGCTATACATAGAACACAACAGAAAGAGGATTAGTAGGAATGAAAGCTTGTCACATCACAAATGGCTGGGCGTTTTGACAAATTAAATAGTCTGCAATAACTGCTGAAGTATGCAAATTGATAATCCTTCTTCAGCCATCTTGCAGAGATAAGATGCATTGAGAAAAAGGTAATTGCATATTATTATTAAATTAGACCATTTAAGTCTTAGATTGTATTGAAGTTAAATCCTCTGTCTTTATTCTGCCAGTGGCCCGATTTGCATGAACTCCCTCAGACTAATAGTAGGGAAACACTTCTAATACCACATAATTCTGCTGAATTATATATATATACATATATATATATATGTATATATAAGAATGATAACACGTATTTTATTTTCAGTGTTGCTTTTGGACTCCTGACAGCCTCTTTGCCCCATCTCCACCACATGAATACTTAGCCCTCATCCCTGCTTTTTCTCTCTCCTCCTTGCTGCTTAAAAAAAAAAAAAAAAAAAAAAGGGCTTTTCAATTAAATTTTAACTGCATAAACGCTAACTGCAGATCGTGTGCATATTGCTCAATTAATCCAGCTGTTTTATTGTAAAGTTTGAGGGAGAGACTGGTTGAATTACATAAAAGTGCCTTGAATTGCTTATGGGGTGTCACCTAGGATTATGAATTTTACCTCACTGAAGCCTTCCTTTTAAATGCTAGATGTTTCCCTACCTTCTCTTTCCTTCCTTCTATCAATGAGGTTTGTTTACAAAAACTGAAATTTTCTCTCAATTTTTGGGCATTGTCAAACCTTGATAACTTCCCTTCACTTTCTTTGCAGCGTGTCTCCAGGATGGGAAGCTGGATCACCCTTTAACTATGGCCACCCAAGATAAAGGAAATCATATATCCTCTATCTTCCCAGGGGCACTGAGGCATGGAGAAGACTTCTACTGAAAAATGGCAATTGATAACCAATATGTAGAATTTGGTGAATTTATGTATGGATGTCCACATGGCCATCTAGTAGATCTCATTAGTGGAGACATGACTTTTGTCCTCAGACTGTGCTCTTACCGCATGAACTATGATGCTTGACGGAAGGAATACTATTTCTTGAATTTACTTTGTGACTCAATGTTATGACAGTTGTGAGGACTACCTATCTGAACAACAATAGAATAGTGGGTCTCATCCAAGAAGGCTCCCAACTTCAAAAGCTCATTTGATTAGAGATAATAATTACACTGCTCTACAGCCAAAATGCTTCTGAAATAAATGTAGTCAAACTTTACTAATTCTGGGTCACTGAGAACGAAAATGATGCTTAAAATTGTTGATTGGCTCTAGTTTTCAAGATATGCTATTGGGCAGGATATACGACCCTTGACTTGGGAATGGTGGAGGATAAGTGAGTTATAAAGGGAAGGGATCTCAATTTAAACCAGAAATGACTAAAATACATCTTTTATTTCATGGATTCTATGAATAAATCTATGACTGGGTTTGGACAGTACTTGCTTTTTAGGCAAAAAAATGAATGATGCAATCTGAAGCTGGTATTGCATCATACATGATCTGAATTGCATCATGTTATTCCTAGAAGTCATGGATTATGCAATCATAATGAAGCTTACAACACTCTGCTGAACAAATTGCCCTATATCAGCTCTAGAAATCATACAGTGGTGTGCTCTCTTATTTGTCAGTGTTTGATTTTGCAAAGGGACACGTTTCTGTTTAGCCAAAGTGAGCAGAGATGCCTCGTACGTGTGTGAACAGTGCAGATAACTTCTGCTATGTTTGTGGTGAAGTGACTTTTGCATCACAAAAGCACAGTATAACCACTATGGTTAAGAAAGCCTATCACCTTTATTTTGGCTGCAAAATTGGAGATCAGGACAAGAGGTGGGTCCCACACATATGCTGCAACACTTGTGAAACAAATCTTTGCCAGTGGTTGAACAGGAAAAGGAAAGCTATGCCTGTATCCCGATCTGTGTTTGTTTCAGCTTTTTCTCTGCACACAGCCCTGATCAGAATTTTCCAGGAAGAGATAGGCATGAATTTCCTTCTTCCTTAACCAATATTAATACTACCATGATCCTGAAAGAGACCCTGGAACCACTCATCACACTGTAATGATCGGAGTTGAAGAAAAAAATACCATTCATATGCAAAGTGGAGAATTGTCCATCAAATGATAAAATGGGAATGTGAAGATAAATATCTAAAGAAATTCCTTAATGAAGCTTCTTATGGAGCCTTGGGCTATTTATTCCTGATAACCTGAGGCTAGAAATAGTATAGGGAACAGCTCTTGAGGGGACGTAGGTTATATTATTCTGAAGTTGATGATGTAGGTTTCATTAATGTACTGACATTTCCCTGGGTGCTGGAGCTGCATGGACATCACTAATAAGGCAAAACTGTTCCTGTGATTCTTGCACAGCCCTACAGAGTACCTCCTTCTGAGAATATCTAGTGACCTCATTTTGAGTAAAGGTAATAGGTACCCCTTCCCTCCACCCCCCAATATGAAAGAAAATCTGGCACTATGTCAGGGGTCAAAGTCCAGACAGGGCTGCTTGAGAGTTACGCAGATTACTCGAAGGCACTTCACCTCACATCAGCACCCGAGACTTGTTCCAGCTACCATTTGCAAAGTGGTATTCTCTCTTGTACTTCAGGGATTGCTTCAACTTGCAATGTGACCTGCATTCCATTCTATAGTGTTGGTAGGAACCAAGATTTTCCAGTGACTTTGTAAATAGCCTCAGCTTTCTAACGATCTCCCTTAGAGAACGGTGGGAACTGATATGCCTGGGCACTGGACCTCAATGATCAAGGCCCCATATATTTGCAAAAAACAGTGTTTCTCTACTCCCCCCCCCGGAGAGGATATTGGTCTATTTAACTTTTAGGTTGAAAGGGAGTATACTTGCAATATTGACCACCCATTGTAGCATTGGTTGTGAAAGCAGGTGGAGGGAGTCAAAAGACATTTCATACTTTATTTTTGTTATTGGTCTGCTGCAGCTAGTTTTCATGCCCAGGGGAGAGAAAGGAAGAGATGTCTTCCTGGACTTGGCTGTCTCTAAAAGACCAGTATAGCAAGACCACCATTTTTTCCCAGGTAAAAAAAAAAATCTCCCCCACACAATAAACACTGGATACCCTTGACCATCAGGGAAGATAGCCACATTTACCTTTGGTGGTGACACCAGGTTGAATTTGGATTGATATCCATTGAAGAACCTTGTGTCCTTATAAAATAGAGGTCATAAGGAGTAGAAAGAAGGAAGCCAAGAAGTCCTTTAGAGCCTGTTTGTTCTTTCGTATGTGGGTTGGGAAAGGAGGCAGAGGCGGTACACTATGACAACCTGTAGCAGCAACTGGGAACAATAATCTGGACATTAAGGTGTGGTGAACCCCCAGTGGCAGCCAGTGGCAAAAGCATGATAGTTCAGAATAAATGAAGAATATCATATACAATTAAAATCACATGGGGAATTTTAAGTAGACAAACTGTAAATTGGACTTGACACTAGCATTAACACCCTCAACTTGTGCAAAAAGCAACTTTGATTTTTTAATAACCACAAGTTGCCCAGACTTCTGTTTTGCATCTAATCTGGACCATGCCCCTCCAGAATCACAGAACCCCTTAATACCAGTTTGTTAAATACTGAACCAGAGGAAAGAGTGCCACTTACTGGACATCAACAAGGCTCCTGAGTTTTCCCTGGAAGTTACTTCCTCCAAATACTCACCATGACTGATCCACATTAGTTTATGAGATGTGATAAATCTGATGTGCTATGGCTTGAGGTGTAAATATTGCACTTGTTTTATGGCATAGTATTTGAAGTGCCTTTGATTTCCATATTTGCACTGTTGTAGTTGTGCAGGTCCCAAGATATTAGAGAGACAAGGTAGGTGAGAATATTTTTTATTGCACAACTTCTGTTGGTGGAAGAGACAAGCTTTCAACGTCTGTTAGTGTAAGCTCAAAATCTTGTCTCTTTCACTAATGGAAATTGGTCCAAGAAAAGATATTACCTCGCCCATCTTGTTTCTCTTGATTTCCCTTTAACAGATTTAAAATTTTTATTAAACCTCATATTAAAAAGTTATAATACTCTTTCTTAACGTGTGTATCTGTTCGTCTGGGTATAGTACTTAGATTATCCACAACTACAAAGTTTGTTTTTAAAAGTCGTAAGATACATATAGTGCATAATTAGCAATAACCCAAATTTAGGTGAATAAATTTAACAATACAGTTTAGATATTAGCATCCAAGTATTCAGGTACATCACTCATGAAAAGTTATACAGTTAGTTGTGGAAAGCAAATATAGCAATGAGTGAGGATTGTCCCTCAGTAATTGAGAATTTAGGGTAGGTTGTCCATTTAGACGATACTTTCCCAACTGCGCTTATCAGCACTGCAGCTCATCCCTCCTGGTATTGCCGATGTCCCTCGAGCACCTGATGGCATCCGACACCATGAGTTGCCGCTACCATTAAACAGTTCCAGAATAGTGTTTATATTCCTACTGTACACTAGAATGATACACCATTGCAAAGATCTTTTAATTTGCATCTTATCAATGATTTACATAGTTTGTAGCATAGATCCATTACTAACATGATACATTACACTAAAACCAAGGGGGGGGGGGGTAGGAGGGAAGGGAAAAGTCAATCTTTCATTGCAATGTGCATTTAAGACCTGCAGAAATCTCCATTATAATGCCTTGTCTTTGCCCTGAGAGATCTACTGAACTGTGCACATTTCTAATGAGTCTGCAGAGATTTTGAGCATGCTTGCAGCTGTTTGATCATTAATTGATTGCTCTAGTGGGAGAGGAAGAGGATGAGAATGTCAACTTTCTCCATCATAATAAATAATTTATCTCTGCCTCGTGTTCAGCCTCTTCTGGGTCAAGGAAGACACTCTCTCTGTTCTATCTCAACTTATGCTAACCACTACTTTTTAAAAACCAAAATTAACCTAAGACCTTCACAAACCAGGTGTTTACTGTATATGCTGTTTACTATTAATATCAGAAATGTTCAAGCATAAAACTGAAGTGACAGAACACTTAAAGTTATTGTACATTTTGTCCAAATTCCCTGCTCAACTATTTCGTGTTGTGTGCCCATCATTTGGAGTTTAGTTACAAATTTAGGGCTTGGCAGGTGGCAAGATATTGCATTATTTCTTCTCAAGCTAAGAGCCCAAATATCATGCAAAAAATATATGAAGTATATACTGGATAATAACAATGACATTCCAAATGATACAAGGGTAATTTTTTAGCATAAACATTTTTCTATGAATTGTGCCATAAGCAAATTTTTCTGATTTGCAAGGAATAAACAAGTTCAGGGGTTGTACTGGGACATAACATGAACATGAATGGAAACCAACGGGTAATTGAGGCACACTTCCAGGTACTTCCATTTCAATACCAAAAATCAAAATCAAAGTCTTTCATACAATTCTGTAAGTGACCCTATTTTTCACCCACTACTAGAAATAAACAAGCCATTGGCAACAAAAACACAGGTAAGTACTACCAAAAATTGAAAGCTATAAATAAGGAAAGGTCTAAAACAGAAAGGATATTTCAACCTTAACTATGAAGTCAGTAAGAACATTTGGGAGAGAAAAACAGAAGTAAGCCTTTTCAAGCAGAATCGAAACGCACTGGACAAAGTGAAGTGTTTTGGAGGCAAATTGTCAAGAAAAAAGATTAAATATCCATAATAAAAAAGGAAATGCTCCTCAAATAGGTACTGCTTGGTATGTACAGCCTCTAATGGAGGCATTAAAGACTGGGATATGAAGGAGTAATTATAATAGTTCTCAGATGCACATAAAAGTGACCACCATTCTAACCCTGGTGTTGAGGCAGGCTGCCTCCCAATCTCATTCAAGAGTAACCTTCAGGTTTGGGTTTTGAAACACATGAAACCCAGAAGTGAGGGATGGGACCTCTTCGCAAGATAGTACTGACTTTAGTATGAGACTGTGAGGTCTGGTGGCATGAGAATACCCTGAACTAGGCACAGCTAGCCAGCAATTAGGATACAATCTACCAGAACCTGCTCATTGAAAATATTTGTTACTAAGACTGACTGACCACCAAATTGAGGGAAAGAGGAAATATCCATTCCAAACATATGGCCTGACTAGTGGTGGTGGGAGGGGGAAGGAGGGAGGTTTGCAGGAGGATGAGTAAGTAGACAGAAAACAAAACAAAATTTAGACTGAGGGAATTTGGTGAGTTCAGTGTTTTCCCCAGGAATTGAAATGGGGGTAGTGGTGGTCTAATTTACGAGGGGGGTGTCAGGGCCAATGAGGGGTGAGACTGAGGGTTAAGGTGGGCTGTATAGCACCATATTAAAAACTGAAAAATGTTTCATGACTATTTTATTAGATTTAACTCATGTTTCTAAAATCATCACACAAATTAAAGTTGGCTACTCAAGTCTTCTATGAAGCACTATATCTACATCCTTCTTGGTTTCTTGTTATAATTTTGCACAACTCAGTTAATGAACTTCTTGAATGCAATGCGTTCATCTTTGGTGGCTTCTCGTGTGTCCGGTACTTCCATTCCTTCAATTGATATGCTCATTAGTTCATTCACATGATCAGGCAGAAAGCGACTTCTTTCAGAACACAAAATTCTATTCAATAAGAACGCTCAACGGTAGCTGTTGTGACTGGGAGTACAAGAGATGAATTCCTATTTCTTTCATCCCAAGAAAGAGCATAAAGATCGGGTTAAGCCACTAGTGATGATAAAAAAAAGTTGAAATCAAATCTTCATTCATTCATTGTATGATATTCCACTCTATGTTCAAATTCTGTATTCTGTCCTGAGTACATGGCCGCCCCATTGCTGGTAGTGTCTCACTCCACTCAACTGTCGGTGTTTTATAGGACACGTAGATTTTTAAGAATAAAGTCTGTGTACTTTTTCAGTTGTCTTAAACACTTCTTGTCCTCTTCACTTAAGGATTCAATATAAATGCCTTCATTAATCAACTTCTGAAGTCTTTGCTTCTTCCAGTACTTTTTCAATGGATAGCTCACTGATTGATCCAAATGTAGCTTCTATTGCTGGACAAAGATCTACTACTGTTGTAGAAGATGCCTGGATGGCATTGTTTAATGATCCAAGTGGTTTCAACAGTAGACTTACAAGAAAGAGAATGGCAATAGTCTTCTCTGAACATAGTAGCAAAAGTAATCCATGAGCCTCACTACTTAGATCCATCCCATCTTGGTAGATACTTTCCAAAGCCAGAAATAACGTCTGGAGTAATTTTAAGACAACACCCAAAGATCGCTCATGAGAAAGCCAGAGGGTTTTCCCAGGTTGGACTAATTTGAACTTCAGTCCCAGTGTATCTTCTATATTTTCCAAGATATTCGGTCTTGTTGGACTCTTGCTGAAAAAATAATATAATGAAGACATTAAATGTATAGCTTTTTAAATGTATTTTGAAAAGTCTGCAGCTTGTACTAGCACTAGTTGGAGTAGATGGCCTCTGCAGTATGTATAGGAGAGATTAGATTTGCACTTTTATCTGAGAAAAGCTTATACTGAACCACGTCTTCCAGAGAAATTTGCAGCTCCACCAAATGCACAAGTAGCCATCTGTTTGGGGTCCACTTGACAAGAATTTAACTCTTCTAAGTTGTGGGTTGTCACAGATGCAGCCGATGTGTCTTCTATAACTTGAACATCTAGAAATGCATCAACTGGCCTACCACGGACATCAAGATAATGTACACAATGACTTAATAACTTGATGCCCATTTGCACTGGTGCATTCATCAGCCATATATGCAATTTTTTTGAATGTGGTGAGAAAGTTCTTTACTTTTTCACCACATGTTTCTGGCCAGTCAATTGAGTTTCTTGCAGAAAAATAGTTAGCATTTGCTGGTCTTGTTCGGAACCAGTGTTCAACTTCAGGATGAACAAGTGACAATGCACTTTACAAACTGGAGGCCAATGTTAAGTGCAGTATAGCTTACTTAAATAGAAAGTATGATGCCACAGCCATGTTTGTTCGCATGAACTGTCTTGTGTCTCCAGCATTCTTAACAGCCTCATTAACACTCACCAGTGTTGTCCTTGGTCGGCGGAGACTCAGAGGTGTTTTCACATGAGTTCACCTCCCAGGTGGGGGGCAAGAAGGCACCTTGCTCGTTCCCCCAGCTGCTCACTGTTTGCTCTGGCCACTGTTGTTCATTGTGCCACCGTTCATGCCATTGTTCTGTTGCCAATGGCCCTGTGCCATCACCTTCTGCTCCCACCTGCCACTGTGGCCTCTGGGAGTTGCTCTCTTGAGGTTCCACCCAGCTCTATGATTTCAGCTGAGCTGTCAGTGGGGGAACCTCACTGCTAGTGCAGACTGGGCCATCTCTTCCACAGAAACACTGTCCCACAGCAGGTCTAAGCACTTAGACCTGATTATCAGTGATTTCAGCTATAGTAGTCACTTAACAAAACAAAAGACTATCTATGGAGCCTAATCAGCTGTGTCTTTAAAAACAGTGGCGGGGGCAAGTTAACTAGTACTTGTGACTCAGGCAGACCATCAAGCAAAACACCTGTCCCCACCCTCTCTTGATAGCCTGTGCTAATTGAGGGTAAGTTCATTTCATTACCCCCTCTTCTCCCCCTCCATTCAAGTGATTTGTAACACAACCCCAGCCAAAATCTATCACTTGGGCAATACAGCTCTGTTTGCTGGATACCTAGGTAGATTAGGTGTGAATGTAAATACAGTCTGGTCCTGAAGCCTTTCCCCCCACAGCTCATCACTAGCTGTCAGGGAAAACTCATTTAGACTTTGCTTACAAATCATCATTTGAAATTTTCAATTAGCAATAATCGCGCCTCAGATTAACCTCATTGGCTATAATACTGCCACTGCACAAAGCTAATATTAGGTTGGCCAACATCACCAAAATGAATGCACTGACATGGTCATAAAAAACAACAGCTGTATAAGGGAGCTAGTCTATGTTCAAACTTTTCAAATCTATTATACTTTTTCAGATATGTGCATTTTATCATACACTTTAAATGCTTTAAAAGTGTGTATTAATGTTTCAATTTCAATTCAAGTTTCCAAACAATCACTAAATTAGCAACACTGCATGTAACTAGTTCACAAAACTGGGGGGGCGGGGAGGGTGTTGGGAAATCCCTGGGTGGGTTTGTGGGAATGAGAGATTAAAGAGATGCGGGACCAAAAATAATCACACCGCACAACGTCCTGGAGCAACCTGTAGGATTGAGCCGTTGCGGGGGGAGGGAACGGGTCAGACCCCAGGTTTTTGATTCCCGGTCTCGGGTTAGACAGCCCGGGGTAATCCCTGCCACAGCGCCGCTCGCACGGGGGCTGCCACCCGCGCAGCTGCACCCGGGACGGCTTGAAGGTTGCTCGGGCTGCGGACACGACGTAAGTGCGCGTGTGTATGTACAATGCCGAAAGCAAAGGGGCCGGTGTGACTAAAACACCCGCCCAGAGGAGAGCTCAGGAGACCGGGCGCCTGCCCCCGAACCAGGACGGACAGGGCCTGAGCTCGGGGGACCCCACCCGCTTCAGACACCCTCACTCCGGAGCCCCCACCCCACCCCACCCCACCCCACGGCCCGGCCCACTCACGCAGATGGCGATGCGCAGCACCCCGCGCTGATAGTCCCTGTAAAGCTCAGGAGCTTCCCGGTTGCACTCGACACACCTGTAGCCGCCGGGCTCCCCCATCCTTGGCGAGTGGCCGTTACCAGAGGAACCCCTCCCGGCCGCTTTAAATTGCCTCGCTTCCCGGTTCAGGGCAATGAGGAGGCGAGACGCCGCGCAGTGCATCATGGGAGTTGTAGTTTCCAGACTATGCTCGTTCAGGGGATGCAACGGCCGGAAACTACAAGTCCCATGAGGGAGCGAGGCCGCAGCTTCCCCCCACCTGTCGCTGTGGGGGGCGCGGCAGAAAGGAACCACCTTGAACATGCAAAGGGGGAGGCGCACGCATGCGCGCTGAGAAGATGGCATCTGCCACCGGGACCTGCTGCCGCTGTTACTGGGGCGCCGTTGCGCTGGGACTGCTCGTGCTGCTGCTGCTGGGGGCGGCCCGGGCGGCGCTGGCCCTGACCGAGCAGTACCCGGCCCTGTCGTTGCTCAAGCAGGAGCTGCACCGGCAGCCGCGGCAGGGCCAGGCTGGGGGCTGCCCCCAGGCGCCGGACTGGGGGGAACAATACTCGGCCGAGTGCGGTAAGTCGGGTCGGGCAGCGCCACGTCCTGCCCCGCTGCCTGCTGGGGGAGCCGCCGGGCAAGGGCCAGCGGAGGCGGCGGCAAGGAGTGGTGCATAGAAGAGGTTCCCGCTTGTCCTGGGACCCCTCTATGTAGGGGCGGCGTGTCACTGCGCGTGGGAGGCGCGCGGCGTGTTACCGGGCGTGGCGGTGGGAGGCGCGCGCGCGCGGCATGTCCTGGGGTATGAGTGCGCGTAGGGTGCGCGCGGCGTGTTCTTCCTTGTCCGTGGCTCTCAGGAGGTGGTGGCCGCTAGTCATTCCTTGCTGCCCTCCGCCGCGGGGTCCTTTCTCCCAGCCCCGTGATGGGTCCCATAGCTACTTACCCTACGAGCAGTGGGCTTGCCCTGTTTTGCTTGGCCAGCCTTGGCCTCTCTGCCAGCCCCCGTCTCCGCGGTGCCATGAGCCTGGCAAGCCTCTGAGGTGAGGTGAATGGTCAATACCTTCGTTAGGTACCTGTCACCTGAAGGCAGTGGGATGATGTGGACTTCTCCCCTCCTTTGACTGTATCTTGGAGAAGGAAGGGGTGTGAGTGATAGAGGCATTTCTAGTGAAATTCACTTCTTTTCTGTGCTTTGTGGGGCTGGGATGACCCTGGAGGTGACTGAAAGTAAAACAGGAAAAACAAAGCACAGAGTGATCTCTTGTCATAGGGACACTGATCAATTTCAGATAGACGAGAGAATTTTGGTTCAGGTCCTCTCGGCTGCTTTGCATGGGCAAACATCGCAGGGCTTAATTTGGGCACAAGTCCATGAACATGAAGCAATTTGTAGGCTCTGGTCCTTTAATTATAAGAAATGCTGGTGATATAGCCCTGTTTTTTGGATAACTTAGCTTCAGATAATCAAGATTTAAATGTTCAACATAACTTATTGTTACAGCATCTTTTGTATAAACCGTATTCCCGACAAACACTTTAGAGTTGTAGAGTACATTAAAAATTATCAGTGATGGTACCAAATCATGACTTTGGCTGTTGCAATAAGCTAACATGAAGAAAAAAGTTTTTAGTTTTCAAAAGGCCAACAGAAAGTGTGAGTCCTCTTGACTGATGTCGTTGGTTCTAATCCAAAATGAATGAAAAGAGAACTGGCAGGTTTGCAAAGTGCAAATACAGAGCCTGTGCAAGCCTGAATTGTGTATTTGGTGGTATGGAGACTTGCCAGCTCCTTATTTGTTAGTGTGTTGAATAGGGTTCAGTTTAAAAAAAAAAAAAAAAAAAAAAAAAGTTGTCTTGCTGGTAAAGTTAATGTTTCACTAGTACTATTTGTTTTGTTTGTTAATAAAGAATCTGCCTAATCTTGCAAAGGTTTAAGCATGTGCATAACTTTACTCACATGAGAAGCCCTCAGTGGGACTAAAGTTCTGCATACACTTAAGTCTTTGTAGGACATTCAGTATAACATTTGATCATAAGCATGTATTTGTTCATCCTTTGTGACTTAGATATAATGCACATCACTTACAGGCAATACATGTGAACAAAACCAAATGAATATAGAAATATGAAAAATAGAAAAAAAAATCCAATGTAATAAAGAAACTGCCAGAGTTATTTATGTAACTCTAGCTTGTGACTTCCATAGTTTCCAGTGTTGTTGTTGTTTTTGTGCTGTGTGTACTGGCATATCCTACTAAGGTTATTTAGAGAAGTTTAAAACAAGTTTAGCAAAGACTCGTGAAAAAATATTTTTGTCTTTATGTGCAAATATATATATATTTGGATATGGAAATATATTTGGCTCTGCTCTTAAGACTGCTGCCCTTTAAATTGTTTATGTAAAGCATCCACCTTATAGCAAATGGAAATGATTAGTTCAGGGGTCAGCAACCTTTCAGAAGTGGTGGGCCAAGTCTTCATTTATTCACTCCAATTTATGGTTTCGCGTGCCAGTAATACATTTTAACTTTTTTAGAAGGTCTCTTTCTATAAGTCTATAATATATAACTAAATTATTGTTGTATGTAAAGTAAATAAGGTTTCAAAATGTTTAAGAAGCTTCATTTAAAATTAAATTAAAATGCAGAGCCCCCCAGACCGGTGGCCAGGACCTGGGCAATGTGAGAGCCACTGAAAATCAGCTTGCATGCTGCCTTTGGCACAGGTGCCATAGGTTGCCTACCCCTGGGTTAGTTGTTTGTATTACTGTAGCACCTAGGAGCCTTAGTCAGGGACCACGTCCCCATTTTGCTAGGTGCTGTAAAAACACAATACAAAATTGGTCCCCACTTCAAGGAGTATAAAACACAAAATTCTTAGCACTGTTTGTTTGTTCCATGTAGCTTGCAGGCAAAGCAAGTCTGGTACTTTTATATGTTTACAGGTTGCATCCTAATAAATATAACATAGCTTATCCATTCCAGTGACCTGCTGTTTCTTATGTTCATAATGAAATAGGTACTTGTATGACAGGCTGAGTTAGGATTCTCCAATGGAGAGATGGTTGAAAGATGTAAATTTCGATGTACTGGTTGGGATACAGCTTGTAGCAATATCTGTGCTAGTTTTAAAACCAGTGGCACACCAATCCATTCTCAGCTGTTTACAAATCTTTCAGTTCTGGTTAAATGAATCAATAATTGGAAAAACTCTCCTTTTGGCTAAGAGGATTTGGTTTTCTCAAACTTCCCTACTGCTGTCATGCTCAGTCAGTTCCTGTCTATATTGTAGATCCAGTATGGCTTCTCCTTTGGTTGGATTCTCTACTTTGTGGTTCATAAAGTTGTCTTCTGCGTAACCTAGGAAACAATTTGATGCAAGTTTGACAGTATTTATTAACCTAAAGATTTATGGGTAGTGAAATCCCTCCATAAATAGATTTAATCTTAAGAGTTTTGAGAATCTTGTAAATTGGTCCAGGATATCTTTTTAAATGTCCTCTCTATCCTGTGATTTGTAACAGATAGTCCACTCTAATTTTTTCCTTGTATCCTTACGCAAAGAACTTAATCATTAAACACCTAGTAGTTGAATTGTAGCTCATTGGCATAGTAAATACTTCTGATGTAATGGCACGGCACTCCACCCCTTCACCTTGATTCTTTATGCAGATTAGGCACATTGCAGGAATTACTGGATGAAAATTTATATCCTGCATTAGGCAGAAGGTCACACTAGGTGATCATTGTAGTCCCTTCTGGTCTTAAAATCTGTGAATCTTGGGCTCCTCAAACAGTATAATTCCTGTTATGAGAATCCTCCCCCCAAGTTTCGTTTATGGTTCATTTAGAACTATAACTTCATTTTCTACTTGCAGTGACTAATTTTTAGTTGCTGTTCCAACTTGTATTTTATAAATAGACTGTGTTGCTTTTTGTTCTGTTGATCTCTCTCTCTCTGAATTACCTGGTTATACCATTTTTGTTTGGGTTTTATAATCAGGACACACAAGTAAGATGTATCCTACAATAGTAAAGAGGAGGAGCAACAGCTTAACAAAATTGAAACAAGAAGGCTCTTACAGAGTTTTTTGCCTTTCCACTGATAAATGTTTGTTAAAACTTTGCTATTTGCAGTAGATAAGTAAATGGTTAATATTGTTTCTTGCACATGTGGTAGAAGTCTTTTGCCTTCTTCAATATTTCAAACTGGTGAAGATTATTTTTATTTTAGTTTCTTGTATCTGTCAGTCCAGTTAACTGTAGTCATTAAACTCTGTAATGCCTCAGATTCTATTTTGATTTCTACAATTACGCAATGTATTATTTTTTTTCTTCCCTTTGCTCTCCCCCACTTCCCCACCCCATTTACATACTCTTTCTGGGTGTATTCCATATTTGGATTTTTATTCATGTTAAACTTTCTATAGTGCCTTTCACTGTAATATCTTAACTGCTACTTTTTCATGTGTTTGTGTCCCATCCCTTATTTTTACCATTCTTTCTACTCTTGTCTCCTTAATCTTTCTCATCTATCCCTTTCCAGTCTTTACCCCACTGTTTGCTGGCCAGCATACCAGACACCTTTCCTCCATCTGAAGGCTGGACATAGACCCATCCAGTGATTCTCCCTAGGACCTGAATGTGCTGGCTCAAAGAATGAGGGACCAAATAGTCTCAAACTGACATGCACTGCTTTTCCCAATCACTTTCACACTTCTTCCTCCTCACATTCCCCCCCCCTCCTCCTCATCTCCTGGTTTTCTCCCCATCCAGCTTCTCTGTGCTACTACTCTTGCACACAAATTTTGGTCTGCTCCATAGGCAGAAATAGTATAACAAGGTTCATGTCAGCTACTGCACTTCTTGCCATCACTCCTGGAACAAACATGATGTATGGAACATATGAACAATCCTACTCTATGGGACTGCTCTGTAGTGGAATTTTTAAAAGGTGGGGTTGGCATGAGGAAACATGTCATTTGCATTATCTGATACGTTTATACTCTGTTTAAGTATAACAGTTCAAGTAGACTATCCAGAGATAATTCAAATTTTTGTTTTTGCAGATTCACCACTTTTGCACTTCCATGAATCAGACTGTGAACTAAGAGGGTCTTCATCCTGTGAATCTCTGCTTTCTCTCAATACTGAAAAAATTCTGGTATGCTGTATACTGTTTTATTATGTACAATAAGAATGCTAATTGGTTGTAGATGTGAGAGAAATGGGTTTGTGTATCAATTTACTAGATGTCGGAATTATTATTAATATTATAAATTATTAATATTATGGGAGAGACCATAAGACACTAATTTTACCAAAAATTCATGTTTTTAAGTCCAAAGGCCAAATGGCATTTTCTAGCATTGTTCTGAACATGCCTAACAGTTTAAAAATAAGCAGTCAGTTCACCCAATACAGTAACAAAGTATTCATAAGCATATGATCAGTATACTTACTAAATAGACTTGACCAAGGGAAAACCATCTCATTGTGGTGTGCTCCAACATGATCAAATAGGGTCTAACAAAGAAACCTTAGATTCATAATGTGATGTGTCATTCCATATTCTTTATGAAAATATGCTTATCATATGAATATGACATAACTGAGATATACTTTATGCCAGATGGCTCATGTGAGATATCATTGGAAAGGTTATGATTTACTGAATGCGATTATCCAATTTGTATGCCTGTATCATTTCTGTATCTGAAGTTAGGAATATTGACTATGTATCTGTATTCCTACTATGCTACTTTGGGTGACGCCCACTGCTAATACTTCAGGTGTAACAATGGAAACGACAAACGGGGCGGATGGCCCATCAGCAAGGACAATGAGCTGTGAAAAGCCTGGCCTTCCTGTGGATGCTCCATACTGCCACTGATTCATGGAGGCTGTGATACTACAGAGTCAGGTGGTCTTGTCACTTGATACTACGCTTGATCTTAGCTCATAGAGCCGAGATACTAAACATTACCTGGGATTTATGGTAACTTTCCACTGTAAGGGAAGAAGGCGGGGGTCAAGTTTGGGAAACAAAGGATTCCTGCCTTATGTAAATCCTATGTAAGGGTGGGGAGTAAGGCAGACAGGACTCCTCTCCCTGGCCTGTCTGCCCAAGAAGAAAGACTGCAAAAGGGAAAGCAAGATGGGGAGTCCAGACTGAGACTGGGGTCCAGTCTAAAAAGGAATATAACTGGAACTCTGAACCACAGAAACTTTGCAAACTGCCTGCAACAATATCTAGGCTGAGAAATACTATCTGTAACCAATTCCTTTACTGAAATTAGCTTAGTTTGCATGTTTGGTTTTATTTACTTAGTAATTTGCTTGTTTCCCCTTCTACCACTTAAAATCCTGCCTTTTATAGTTAATACAATTTATTTTGTTTATTATTAAACCTAGTTTCTGCAATTTCTAACTGGGGTGGGGAGAAGTGTGCATACTTCTCTCCACATTGCGGGTGTGGGGGGCAGCAATTTCATAATATCTCTCTGGGTCCGCACTCCAAGGAAGGTGGACATCTGAGTGCTGGAGCAAGTCTCTTAAGCTGAATCTTCCCAGAGCCGATCTGCAGCTGGGTGTAGCCCTGCCTGTGTGTGTGTTAGAGGAGGTTTTGAGAGCCTGGCTCAGCAAGACAGGTTAAAGGGGACCCATGCTGGCAGAACAGGTAGACTCAGTGGTATCTCAGCACATCAGGTGGCTTCCCAAGGGGTCCAACCCGTCACACATAACTCTTTTTATACCCCTTAACAAACAAATGATGTCATTGTTTTTGAGAGGAAGTCAATAATTGGCAATTTGAGACAATTCACCCTTCATTCCAGTCTTACTCCAAATAAGATTTTCTTCCCAAGGCCTTTCCTCTCCTCCTCCTTGCTGACCAACATTTTTTCCATTGCAGCTGGGTCCACATATGCTTTACTTTTAAGAAAAAAGAACAAGGAGTACTTGTGGCACCTTAGAGACTAACAAGAAAGCTTATGCTCAAATAAATTTGTTAGTCTCTAAGGTGCCACAAGTACTCCTCGTTCTTTTTGCGGATACAGACTAACACGACTGCTACTCTGAAACCTTCACTTTTAAGATAACACTGGTATGTAGGGTGGGAAAGTTTATGTTGGCTCCTTTTAAGACAGATTCCTTTTGTCTTATTTAAAACCATGTGAAGTCACACCTGTTGGTCAGAGGCCTTCTTTTTAGAAACTTCCCTGTATCATATTAGATATTCTTTGAACCAGACATCCTCCCTATCTCATTCCTTCTGGCCTTATAACTCATTATTTTCAAGGCCTTCCTTCTACTTGCTAGTCAGGGCCTGTCTTTATAACACATATATTTTCTTAACCAAACTTAAGCTAATTTTAAATTCTTTAATTTCATATTCATCCTGCACTACAAATTTAGTTCAATTTGGCTATGTAGAGGGAATTTGTACAAATTATTTGCTGCTATGGCCACCTGCTCTTGGATCAATACACTACACAAGAAAAGTGCTCATGAAAGATAGTAGATTGACATCTTTGGATACTTAGGACTTCTACCCATGGAACTAATGCTACAACCAGGCCCGTGCACACAGCTTACTTGCACTCTGTTAGTATGTCTCAACTCCTTTCAAGAAATGCTGCCTCTGGAAGTGATAGATTAGTGCACGGGCTTCATAATGAATCTTCTACTTCTGAGACTGCGGGTATGTCAACACTACGGGATTAATCCGAATTTACAGAATTTGAATTTTGGAAACAGATTGTATAAAGTCAAATGTATGCGGCCACACTAAGCACATTAATTCGGTGGTGTGCGTCCATGTATCTGGGCTAGCGTCGATTTCCGGAGCATTGCACTGTGGGTAGTTATCCCATAGCAATCCCATAGTTCCCGCAGTCTCCCCCGCCCATTGGAATTCTGGGTTGAGATCCCAGTGCCTGATAGGGCAAAAAACATTGTCGCAGGTGGTTCTGGCTACAGCATCACCCCTCCCTCCATGAAAGCAACGGCAGACAACCATTTCGCGCCTTTTTTCCTGGGTGAACACTGCAGACTCCATACTACGGCAAGCATGGAGCCCGCTCAGCTCAAGACAGCAGTCATGAACATTGTAAACACCTCGCGTGTTCTCGTGCAGTTTATGCTGAACCAGGACCAGAAAAACAAGGAGAGGAGGAGGCGGCGACAGCAGCGCAGAGACAAGAGTGATGAGGACATGGACACAGAATTCTCTCAAACCGCAGGCCCCCGGTGCTTTGGAGATCATGTTGTTAATGGGGCAGGTTCTATCCGTGGAACGCCGATTCTGGGCCTGGGAAACAAGCACAGACTGGTGGGACCGCATAGTGTTGCAGGTGTGGGACGATTCCCAGTGGCTGCAAAACTTTCGCATGCGTAAGGGCACTTTCATGGAACTTTGTGACTTGCTTTCCCCTGCCCTGAAGTGCCAGAATACCAAGATGAGAGCAGCCCTCACAGTTGAGAAGCGAGTGGCGATAGCCCTGTGGAAGCTTGCAACGCCAGACAGCTACCGGTCAGTCGGGAATCAATTTGGAGTGGGCAAATCTACTGTGGGGGCTGCTGTGATGCAAGTAGCCAAAGCAATCACTGAGCTGCTGCTACGAAAGGTAGTGACTCTGGGAAATGTGCAGGTCATAGTGGATGGCTTTACTGCAATGGGATTCCCTAACTGTGGTGGGGCGATAGATGGAACCCATATCCCTATCTTGGCACCGGAGCACCAGGGTACCCAGTACATAAAGCGCAAGGGGTACTTTTCAATGGTGCTGCAAGCACTTGTGGATCACAAGGGACGTTTCACCAACATCAACGTGGGCTGGCCGGGAAGGGTTCATGATGCTCGCGTCTTCAGGAACACTAATCTGTTTAAACGGCTGCAGCAAGGGACTTACTTCCCGGACCAGAAAATAACCGTTGGGGATGTTGAAATGCCAATAGTTATTCTTGGGGACCCAGCCTACCCTTTAATGCCATGACTCATGAAGCCATACACAGGCAGCCTGGACAGGAGTCAGGAGCTGTTCAACTACAGGCTGAGCAAGTGCAGAATGGTGGTAGAATGTGCATTTGGCCGTTTAAAAGGTCGCTGGCGATCATTACTGACTCAGTCAGACCTTAGCCAAACCAGTATCCCCATTGTTATTGCTGCTTGCTGTGTGCTCCACAATCTCTGTGAAAGTAAGGGGGAGACCTTTATGGCGGGGTGGGAGGCTGAGGCAAATCGCCTGGCTGCTGATTACGCGCAGCCAGACACCAGGGCGATTAGAAGAGCACACTAGGAAGCGCTGCGCATCAGAGAAGCTTTGAAAACCAGTTTCAGTACTGGCCAGGCTATAGTGTGAAATTTCTGTTTGTTTCTCCTTCATGAAAACCCACCCCCTTTATTTACTCATTCTCTGTAAGGAACCCACCCTCCCCCTTCCCCCAGCTTGCTTTCAAAGGAAATAAAGTCACTATCGTTTAAAAATCATTTATTCTTTATTAATTGATTATAAAAAGAGGGAGAGAACCCGGGTGGGGTTTGGGAGGAGGATCGGTGGGAAGGAAAAGGCCACTAAAAAAGGTTAAAAAAAAATGACAGCCTTTTGCTTGGGCTGTCCACTGGGGTGGAATGGGAGGGTGTACAGAGCATTCCTCCCCCCCCCACCCGCGTTCTTACACGTCTGGGTGAGGAGGCTATGGAACATGGGGAGGGGGTTATACATGGGCTGTAGCAGCACTCTGTTATCCTGCTGCCGTTCCTGAAGCTCCACCAGACGCCGGAGCATGTCTGTTTGCTCACGCAGCAGCCCCAGCGTTGCCTCCTGCCTCCTCTGATCTTCCTGACGCCACCTCTCATCTCGAGCGTCTCTCCTGTCCTCACGTTGGTCCCTCCTGTCCTCACGTTCACTGGCATCTTTCCTATACTTTGAAACTATGTCCTTCCACTCATTCAGATGAGCTCTTTCACTGCGGGTGGATTCCATGATTTCCGCGAACATCTCATCTCGCGTATTCTTTTTCCGACGCCTTATCTGAGATAGCCTTTGGGACGGAGGAGGGAGGCTTGAAAAATTTGCAGCTGCTGGAGAGAGGGGAAAAAAGGAGAGAATTTTTTAAAAAGATGCATTTTACAGAACAATGCTTATACTCTTTCATGGTGACCAACACTATTCACATTACATAGCACATGTGATTTCTGTGCAAGGTCGCATTTTGCCTCTTAATATTGAGTGCCTGTGGCTTTGGTGCTAGAGATCACAGACGCAGGTCCGGGCAACAGAATTCGGCTTGCATGTGGCCATGGTAAGCCATTGTCTTTCGGCTTCTGTGCCCTCCTTTCCCACATACCAAGCAAAGCCCGTTGAGTGCTGCGGTTTTCCTGTTAACCTTCAGTAGCAGAAAACAAACTAACCGCCCTCCCACCCCTATCCAATTCTCTGGATGATCGCTTTATCCCTCCCCCCACCGCGTGGCTGGTATCAGGGAAGATCCCTGCTAGCCAAACGTGAAAAGCTCAGGGCCAATTCCTCCCCTCCCCCCCCCCCCCCCCCCCCCCCCCCCCCCCCCCCGTGCGCTTGGCTAACTGCAGGGAAGGATTTCTTTTCAGCCACAGGCAAACAGCCCAGTAGGAATGGCCACCTCTGTCCCCTTAATTAAATTCCCGTATTTCAACCAGGTTACCATGAGCGATATCACTCTCCTGAGGATTACACAGCAAGATAAAGAACAGATGTTGCTTGAATGCCAGCAAACACCGGGACCATACGCTGCCAGGCTTTGTCATGCAATGATACCAGATTACTTGCTACTAGCATGGCGCGGTCAAGTGTCCTACCATGGAGGACGGAATAAGGCTGCACTGCCCAGAAACCTTGTGGCAAGGCTTTTGGAGTACCTCCAGGAGAGCTTCATGGAGATGTCCCTGGAGGATTTCCGCTCCATCCCCAGACACGTTAACAGACTTTTCCAGTAACTGTACTGGCTGCGAATGCATCCCAAGTCCTCAGGGCAAAGTAATCATTAAAAAAACGCTTGCTTTTAAAACAAGTTTTATATTTTAAAAGGTAAACTCAGCTGAGGTCCCTTCCATGGGGTCATGGTCTTGGATACTGGGTTGGGAGGGTACTTCAGTCAGGCTGAGAAAAAGATCCTGGCTGTTGGGGAGAATGGAGTGCTGTGTGCTCTCCGCAAGCTCATGCTCATCCTCCTCCTCCTCTTCCCCGTCCGCAGAATCCTCAGGTGTAGCTGATGAGATTACCCCGCCTCGGAATCCACGGTCAGAGGTGGGGTGGTGGTGGCGGCTCCCCCTAGAACTGCATGCAGCTCGGCGTAGAAGCGGCATGTCCGCGGCTCTGACCAGGCGCGACCGTTTGCCTCCTTTGTTTTTTGATAGGCTTGTCTGAGCTCCTTGACTTTCACATGGCACTGATCTGAGTCCCTATTGTGGCCTCTCTCTATCATGCCCTTGGAGATTTTTTCAAAAGTTTTGGCATTTCGTCTTTTTGAACGAAGTTCTGCTAGCACTGAATCCTCTCCCCATATAGCGATCAGATCCCGTACCTCCCGTATGGGTCCATGCTGGTGCTCTTTTTCGATTATCGGCCTGCATGGTTATCTGTGCTGATGAGCTCTCTGTGGTCACTTGTGCTCTCCACGCTGGGCAAACAGGAAATAAAATTCAAATGTTCGCGGGGCTTTTCCTGTCTACCTGGCCAGTGCATCCGAGTTCAGATTGCTGTCCAGAGCGGTCACAATGGTGCACTGTGGGATAGCTCCCGGAGGCCAATACCATCGAATTGCGGCTACACTAACCCTAATTCAAAATGACAATATCGATTTTGGCGTTACTCCGCTCGTCGGGGTGGAGTACAGAAATCGATTTTAAGAGCCCTTTATTTCGAAATAAATGGCTTCGTTGTGTGGCCAGGTGCAGGGTTAATTCGATTTAACGCTGCTAAATCCGAATTAAAGTCATAGTGTAGACCAGGCCTGCCAAAGGTGCCAGGACCTGGTCTGACACCACAAGAGCATTTAATGTAGGACTCTATCAGTAACTAATTTAAGTTACTACAGAATGGCCACTATGAACTGGTGATGTAAAAGGAAGAAGTTTTGTATCCCATTATCTGTCTCCTAATCAATTCAGTCACTCTGCATCACATTTTGTCATGATCTACTATCATTGCATAGAGAATTCTGAAGGGACAGCTTCAAGATAAAAAAAAAAAAATCATAGTGTTTTATAACAATAATGCTGGCTACCCAACTTATTTTATTAAAGATCACAGTAGGTTTACAGGATATATGATCTCAGTGCTGTATAATGGTCACTGACTTTGTGGAATCTCTTATTTCTTTAGTATGTCAGCGAGAGAGAGATTCATGGTGTGTGTGTTTGCAGGGGAAACTGTTTTAAAAAATAATTGGTCATAGCCTGTGTAAACATGCACTCTGAGAAGACTATCCCAGTTGGAAGCAATCACTGTTGGGGTAATTTAAAAACAAAAAAAGCTTAACTCTCCTATGACAGGTTTCAGAATAGTCTCTAAGGTGCTACAAGTGCTCCTGTTCTTTTAACTCTCCTATGTAGTGCAAATCGGCCATTGCAGTTCTCAGTCTTAATTTTTTGTTCTGTCACCACAGCAGTTATTTATTTGGCCAAATCTCCTGATTGACCTAGTGATTCCAGGGTGTTCACTCCATACTAATGAAATATACTTGCATGTCTATAACTTTCCCTGTAGTTCAAGACCATAATCTTTCTGAAATATAGAACAAAAAAATATTGAAGAAATCAGTGCTGTTCTTACAGTTACTTTCCAGGGAACTGGATGGATGAATTGGATAAAGCACCTTATTTCCATATCCCAAGCAAATAAAAACAAGCTAATGATGGAATTCATCAATAATATTTGAGATTATTGATATGAGAGACCACCAAGTACTAATTTAATCATAAATTCCTTTAAGGCCAAAGGCCAAATGGGATTTTATACAATTGCTCTAAACATGTTTTACAGCCTAAAAAATAAGCAATCATTACACCTAATATTGTAACAAAATATTCATAAGATGTGATTAGTATATGTACAAACAGGCTAGACCTAGGGAAAACCAAATTTAAAATAACTCTTAATTCTTTAATTTCATACTTACTCTACAGCTAATCTCTCTAATCCTGGACCCTGTTAATTTAAATTGCCCAGGAAAATTAAAGTGGAAACACCATTCTGTTATCACAGCTGGGAATTTTTTTCTGACTTCAATGATACAAACTCTATATCCCAGCTCGTTGGTGTCACCACCAGCTCCTGTGATTTGCCCCTATATCAAGTCATGCAAGTTCCTTTTTGATTGAAATTTATTTTCCACTTGAAATCTTGAGCAGAATGCTAGTTCCAAAAACATTTCATGTCAGATGTATATCTGGTACCTAGACATATGGTGAAAGGTGCATTAGAAATATGTGCAGTACGGAGGAAGCAGGTCATGATTATTCATATCTTAATTTTAATAACAGATTTTAAAAGATTAATCTACAGATGTGAACTACAAGATCTTGTATGATGGATTTTCTATAAACAAAACCTTTTAGTTCATTCACTAATACCTTGTAACTACCATTGACACTCTAGCCTTGCAAAGTATTCTTTTGTAAATGTACCTTTAAACATAGCAGTGAAATCCAAAAATGATTACCATCCGTTTGGATTTCTAACTGTATCAGGGTGTTTAGTGTAACTCTAATTTCCTAGTTCAGACAACAATTGAAATATTATTACACTTGATCCTGTTGTTCATTCCAATCTTGTATAACAAAGAAACCATGCCTATCCTATCATAATTGAGGCATCAGATTCCAGAAACTGAAACAATAATACGGAGACTGTATGAGAATTATAACCTTTTCAATAAGAAATGCCAGTCTCATGGATAGGGAAATCATAATTAAGATTTATTGCATATAATAAAGAAACTGATATTCCTGTCAATAAAACCCCAATTAAATATCGGTCACTATTGATTTGCTTTTCCCTGAAGATTTTTTTTTTACCAAAGATAACTGGTATGTATTGGCATTTGAAGAATGCTAACAGTTTCTGGAAAAGGTTTTTCTTCCAGCCAGAACTATGGCTCTAGCATGTATTGGGCAGTGGCTCTCTTGTGCAGTTTAGGCAATGTTTGTTCTAGGGTGTGGATCATTCCATTAGTAAGGCTAAGATTTAGTCACAGGTATTTTTAGTAAAGGTCATGGACCGGTTACAGGCAATAAACAAACATTCACGGCCTGTGACCTGTCCATGATTTTTACTATATAAATACCCCCGACTAAAACTTAGCAGCTCCTGGAGCCCTGGACACTGCTGCTCTGGGGCCCCAGGACCCTGCTGCTGTGGGGCCCCAGCCACCCCTGTTCCGAGGCCCTGGGGACCACAGCCTGGGTGCTGCTCGGGTGCTTCCACCGGGCCAGCCGCCCGAGCAGCGACCGCAGGACCGCTGCTCGAACCCTCCTCAGGGCTGCTCCTGGAACCGCTGCTCAGGTGCTCCCTGGGGCCAGCCACCCCAAGCTGCCTGAGCAGTGGTCGGTGCAGCTGGCAGGACCGCTGCTCGGGAGCTCCCCAGAGCCAGCTGCCCTGGGACTGCCGGCTGGCTCCGGGATCAGCCGCACTGGCCCTTGCAGCTGCAAAAGTCACAGAGGTCGCGGAAAGTCACGGAATCCGTGACTTCCGCGACCTGCATGACAGAATTGCAGCCTTATCCATTAGTGCCCATTACTCAGATGCACTATGGAGTGAAACTTTTTAATGTAACAATTCTATGCTTGTTTGAAGGGGACAAGAACAAGGCTGAAGCCTTTTGCTGGGGAGGAAAAAACAGGAATGAAGTTGAAGACATGGGTGGGAGAGGGACATCTAAAGCAGAAGAAGAAAACTGAAGACCTGTCTCTCGCTTGCTTCTTGACATAACTCACTTTTGGAAAGCCTTTATCCAATGAGCTGTTATATTTAAATTCTTGAGTGCATGCAGTTTGATACTTCCCTTAGAATAATTTAGATGAGCAGTAATCTAAATTTGGGTAGCATTGACTTCAGTAGCAAAAATCTTTCACCCAACTTTGGTTAAATTCATCATTATTTTTTTTTTAGTTGTAAGTTTTTTAAAATTTATCAATGTAAATGTGGTTACAAATAAATAAAACATTAATCTTGTGGTAATGCCCAAAGGCCCCAGTCAGGATCAGACCCCATTGTGCTAGGTGCTGTACAAGCATGCAGGACAGACCAAAAAAGTCAGACTGACTGATCAAGAGCTTCAGGATTGTGTTCCCTCTGTGCAATGGGATTTGCTTTTGGTACTAAAAATGCTGTCCACGTTTCTTTGATTCTTTTAGAATTAATATGCCTTAAATTTCTCTCAGCCAAAGATTTAGCTGCATTGACTTCAACAAGAAAAATTGGAGACAGTAGTACAAAGTCTTTTGGATTGGTTGTTCAGCTACTTCTGGCTACAATTTTGCTCCTATAGTCCATTTCAATGCCTTCAGTTGTTTTGTGTGGTGTTTGCTGCACTGTATACTTACGTTGTGGCAAAACATGGCTGACTTAGCCTTGAAGTTCTGGCAACTGGCATAATGTGAGCATATCTTGATGCTGGCAAGAGTTGGGACTCCTTGATGTATACGGTTTTTGTGGGCAGAGAGGCAAAAACTTTTATAATAGACATTTAAAGATAGCAAGTAGAGAGTTGGTAACTTTGGAGATCCATCCTTTTTGTTTATTTGGTAGCAATTGTCTAGTTATTTTTGTAAATGCAATCAGTTATTACATGATAATGGACATAATCCATCTCAAAATAAAGGATTCTGATATATCTGCAGCAAGATCCTACTCTGGGTCCATGGTGCAATAGTTCAGTCAGCAGTGTTCTGTCATTTACCATTTCTGTTTTCAAGGTTGCCAGACATGACCCATTGACTAGACATGTGTTGCTCTGAATGGTGTGCGAGGGATATAATATGTACAACTCCTAAATAATGAGGTAGCTGACATATTAATGAAGTGATCTAATAACTTCTGTGATCTACATTTGGGGGGAAAAAAACATGGGACCAGATTCACAGCTGATGTAAATTGACTTAGCTTATTGACACTCAGTTATGCCAGTTTACTCCGGCAAGGATCTGGTACAAGATCTTTAGATCATTTGGAGCCCTCTTTCTTCTCTACAGCTTTGACAAAAAAGGAACTAAACCACTTAAAAATGTACTTGAATTAAATTAGTAAAGATTACTAGCCCAAACATCACATCCTCCATTTAAACTTGATCCATAAGAGGTATGTTTGCATCACAGTTTGAGAAAAGCATCTTTGTGGCCCTAAACTGCAATGGGAGTTCTAGGCAAGACTCAAGGAATCAGTGGGCGTTCTCTGTATGAATCAAAGGGGTTTATACTTGTTTGGACATCTCCATGTGCACTTCATTTTATATTATCCTGTTCTGCAGATACGTTTTCTGGAAAGAGATTTTTCCAGGCAAGTCAGCTTTTGTGGTCCCTACTTTCTCTATAATTCCAATATATATGTTTTAATTGTAAAGGCATGTAGTAGTGAAGAGATTAACAATTCCAGATTTAAAAAAAATTATTGGGTCTATTTTCTTATGTATTTGTTTTATAGTCCTCACTCTCTCTTCTCACTGGACAAAGGGTAAAACTTTCCTCCCACTATGTAATACATTGCTTAGGGACATTTCCATAATTCAAGTTAAAATGGGATGTATACTATAGTAAGGATATTGTTTTATATTTTTTGGTTGTCCTAGGTGTATATACTTTCATCTGGTATGTTAAGTTGGCTGTAGTATCAGAGGATAGCAGTCACATCTGAAAAGCAATTTATCCCCTCACAAAAGGTTAGGAATAAATTTTAGTGCCTTTCTTCAGTTTTGTTATATCATGGATTTTGCTTTAATAGTAGTAGTTACTTTGATGTCAGATGTTCTTTTAAGGATTTAAGCCTTAAATTGTCCAATGCTAAATTCTGATTTTGTAGGATTTTTTTTTTTTTTTTGCTATTGTCAGCTAAACGTTAAAACCATAATGTTTTACAGAGCCAAGCAAAGTCACTTGCAGAACAAAAGCGATTCCCATTTGCCACTGATAATGACAACACAAATGAAGATTTGGGTAAGATAATTATATAAGGTTTATGGGGGTGGTTCTAGATGCCACTCAGAGGCACAATGTTTTGATACTGTAAAATTATAGTTGGTAATTCTGATGGATGCTTTAGGATCACTTTTATCACTCCTGCGCAATAAAATTTCAGCCTTTTGTTTTTAATTATGTGGAAAGAACATCATGTACCTTTTTTCCTCATAGTACTTCTTTCTACTCTGCACAGTGGGAAATTTCACCATTCATTTGGTCATGCAAATGTGAAGAAAATATTTTCCCAAACCCTGTTAAACACTCATGAACTCTTTCTACTCTCTTTCCTGTCATGGTTGATAACTGAAGATTTTCTGGATGTTTGAGAGAAGCTTTCTCTCAAGCGAACTTGCTGCTCCATGGAGCTTGGAACTGCTGTTTTTCCTACCTTTTCTAAGTCTGATAGACTGGTGGGAGGTTCTTGTGGATTTCTTTCTCTATGCAGTCTACTTGTTGGCACCCTCTAGAAGTGCACCTGGTGAACTGCTGTGACGTTGCTCTACAGCCTTCTGCTTCTGTGCTGAGAGGCAGATGTCTTGTAAACAGGTATCTGAGGGAAACCTGTGCTGCTGAGGGTTTTTTTATGTTTTTGTTTTTTTGAATTGTTTGCCATTTTTTCTCTCTCTTGCTTCAGCTTGGTCTCTGTCTGGTAGGGGGAAAGTTCTCGGGAGAATTTTGAGGAAGGTTGGAAACTTCCTTAGTCTAGCAGTACATTTTCAGCCCCTCCAGTGGTTCAGCATTTGCCACATGGGAGCCCAGGCAGCAATGTCAAAGGAACCCCATTCCCATGTTTGGCTCCATGGCCTGTCATCCGACCTGCCCTACTCCTCCTTTAGGTAGATCTTTTCGGGAGTGTCTTCTTAGGAGTTTCCTAGATGTCTGGCATTTTTCTGAGCCTAGGTCCTTCTATTTGTGCTTCTCCTGCTCTAGTAAACCTTAGGGGAAGAAATGTGAATTGTGTGGGGACTCCTCAAAGCGTGCACTGCTCATATCACCTACAACATTCTAGGCAGTGTCTTTTCACTGTTTTGCTCCTTTCCCCAATCCTTCTCTTTCCCACAAAACTAGTGTATTCAGTCATCAGTCTGCCTTTATGTGACAATAGTTTATTACCTTGGGAATGATTGTGATACCATATGAATGATGGCTAATGAAGTAGATTTAAGAATTTGGCAGAGAAGAAGGACAAATGAAGAAAATCCAAGGAGCCTTTCTAGTTGCCATTGGGTCCCTTTCACTCCTCATACTGCAGCAATACTGTGTGCAGCCTCACCTCCTAACTGATTCTCATGTGGTGTATGCATAGTGACGATTTTTGTATATATACAAAGGCATATCCCTATACAGGATAAACAAACACTTTACCCTGCCCAGTGCACACATGTTAATAGTGATGCAGGTTGGGCTGGCCTTCTCCTAAACCAATTCCCAGGACAAAATTAAGAAATGTCTCCGCACAATGACAGCACTGTCCACCTGTATATGTATTTTTTTCTTTCCTTTACATCAGCAATGGCGTGCAACAATGCCACCTGAATGTGTTTGCTTTGCAAAAGCCAGGTTCTTCATGACAGAAAAACATCGAGATTGCTGTTAATTAGCACCTTTGTTGGCAATCTCAGCTGAGATGCCAAGGGTTGAATAGGCTGAAGAATGGTTCTCTTGTCCCTAGAAATTATCCCTCCAAGTCGGTTGGGAACTTTTGGCATGGGAAAATCTGTACTCAATCTCTACCTGTTTTGTGGATAAATGGGTCATTGTTCCCTAGGGATATATATCCAGCACCTTTCACAAACACTAAACTCACTGAAAAATATACTACATATTCTAGGTATTTATGTCATGGTGATAGATGAACATGTTAGAAAAATGAGTTTAACAAAACTTGCTTTCATCTTGCTTACTAAAGGGCTATTTAGAAATTGAGAAGTAGCCTGAATTCCTACTGCCTTTTTCTGACTCCTCCTCTGACAAACTTAGCTGGGCTGTCACCAAAAACAAATATTTTACTGAAAGCCTATGTCTGCCATACCTCTCCACCAAGTACTACATCCTAAAATAAACTTAATATGTTGAGTTTCTACTAATAACTCTTCTGATGCTTGAAAAATAAAGCCTTGGTAACTCCTTTTAGCAATACAGCTGTCAAGGTAAACTAACACACACACAAAAAAGTTTCTGATAACTTTAGCTGTCTTAATCTCTGCAGTTATAAAATGTTCTGAACAAACAAACAGACTTGTATCTTAAGCTACTACAGCCAAATTTTGCAATTTGATGGGCACATGCAGTTCCCATTATCTTCAGTAGAAGTTGCATCTGTGTATCCAAGAGCAGGTTTTGGCTCTTAAACTTTATTGAAGAGCTTGCTGCCAGACCTATTTAGAAGACCTACTAAAAGTGTTTTGTCATAAATGTGTAAAATTTCATCCCTGACACTTGCAACATAAATACTGCCATAGGTTCAGACTTTTTCTCCAATATAACTATAAAAGTTAAGTTATCTAAACCATTCTAAGAAGTTTTGCAATCTTCTCCAAGAAACATGACATACCACTGTTGAGTAAACAAGTGGAAAAAACACAGTAGCCTCTCATGTGAAGTATTTTTTTAGTTAAGTATTTGCAGTTGAAATGGTGTGGACTATTCTTTATACCAGACCGTAAGCTGTGGAGGGCAGGTATTGGTCTTCAAAAAGAAAAATAACATTGTCCAAATGGCCCAACATTATATAAGTGCAGAAGACAGGATTAGGAAAAGCCACAATAAAAGCCCTCTACTTTCTAACCTATCATCATCATTTATGTCTCCCAATGTGGACCTATCTTGTGTATCTTCTAGACTCCAAGCTCCGTAGCACAGGGTCTGTCTTTGTGTCTTATTCTATACTGACCATATCAACACTTAATAATAAGCAAAAATTCAACTAATCCATGTGTAATAATGTCTACCATCTGAGGATTTCAAACTGTTCTATGATCACTAATAAATTTAGCCTCACAATATCTTTTATGATATGGAGAAAATTTTACACATAAGGAAACTGAAATAGGAAGGCTAGGTGCCTGATTTTCAGATGTTCTGAGTACCCACGTCTAAATTTGTGGAGCAGGCACCCTGAACCTTTCAAAAATAATCCCTAAGTGACTTCTTATTATACATAATAAACCTGTGTCAGAGGTGGAATAGAACCCAAGTCTACTGACTCCCTATACTGTGCTTTAATCACAATACCATCCTCTTATTTATACTACTCACTCGCTTGCTGGAATGTTAAGGTTTCAAAGTCAAGCTCTCTGAAGTTAGGAAATGACAGAATTAAGGTTATATCAATCCTAGTCTCCTAGCTCCTTGTCCCAGACTTTCCCTAATCCCAGGGCAATCAATTATTTTTGTCAAGGTATAGTCAAGGTCCAGACTCCAGAGAAAATACAAAAATAATAACAAAGATAATAAGAAGTAAAAACAAAAACAAACAAACAATTTCACAGTCTATTCAAAAGCATCTGGCGGTCCTGATTTGGCCCCCCATTCTGCCTAGTGCATACCCTTGCCCTAACCAGTCCCAGTTCTCCTTCTGCACCCCAGTTCATTGTCAGCTCATCTCCCATTCCCCTGATGCTGGTTCCTAGTCCCAGTCTTTGTCCAGCCAGTCCCAGTCTCTTCTGGCTCCTCATCTGATCTGTATTTCGCCCTCCCTGTTTCCCTCAACGGCTCCCATCCTCCTTGTCCAGTCAGTACCAGCCTCCCCTCCGTCTTACACTCCAGCTATCGTTGCTCAGCCAGTCCTAGTTTCTCTTCTCTGCCCCCAACCTAGGGTTGCCAACCATCCCGGATTGGCCAGGAGTCTACCAGAATCTGCATTGATCTCCCGGTGGCTGTTGAAAGCAATCCGGGAGATTTTAATAGACTGCTAGAAGTCCAGTGGCAGCGGAGCGGGGCTAAGGCAGGCTCCCTACATGCCCTGGCTCCGTGTAGCTCCCGGAAGCAACCGGCATGTCCCTCTGGCTTCTAGGCAACTAGCCCTGCCTATAACTATGATAGCATCTAGTGGCTATATTTGGGATTGGGATCCCCTTGTGCTAAGTGATTTACAGTAAGATACTTAGTTTACATTTTGTTAAATGTGACCAAATTTTTGAATATTTGAAAATTTGACATGTTATCTATGTTGCTTTTATTTTAATGTTTGTAATCTTGCTTTGCCAGCAATTGCCTACGTGTTGATTGGCAGCGGCCTATATGATGAAGCAATAAGACATTTTTCAACAATGCTACAGGTAACTGTTTGCTTGTTCTAGTTTTGTAATTTTAAACTTAAAGATGATGAACCTTGAAATTAATCACTGAGGAAATTGGTTTGTATAAAATACAGATTGTTATAAAATTCTATCTTAGAACCATTATAGCATTTGTGGCTGACAAAGCAGATAAAATACTTAACTCTTAATAAATCCCAGGACTTAAATTGGAGAGATTCTGTTATCAGATGTGAAAATGAATACAATGGATAAATGTGGTTTTAAAAAAATCTCATTACCTCAGTCTCCTAATAAACTAGTAAAAAGTAAGCCAACTTACTTAACTGTTTTAGAAGGAATAGCTACAAAAGAACAAAAAACATACTTTATTTTGCACAGTTCAGTTTCCTAAAAGTTCACTTGATTAGGACTTCTTAGTGTATTAGATTGAGATTTTTTTTTTTTTTTTTTTACTACATTCTTGGTTATAATTAACATTTTGCCAGTAACTTACTGGCAGAATAACCTCATATGTGGCACTGGCATTATGGGAGCTCCATGTTATAAACCAGACTCCATCCCAGGTTAATACTGGGTTCTCAGTTAAAAACTTGGCTGCTGTAATATTTAAGCAAAATGTTATTTATTCTCTAGCATAAATTCTTTTTCTGATTGGATGGAGTGGAGTCCATATTATTTTATCAGATTGTTTAATGGCAGGCTGACAATTTTTTAAAAAGGGTACCATAGCTTAGTCATACTTGATTTATAAATATGTATACTTATAGATAAGATAGTCTAATTGACTGAAGCATAGGCCTGCTTTTTAAGCCAATACATATATAAAATACATCCGGGGTAGGCTATAAAATGCCATTAAAAAGTTCTGCATTGTAATGTAATAGCATCCTGCTATGTGTTTTTTTTTTTTTTTTTTTTTTTTAACTCTTTCTAATGGCATATGTGTTTATATGTACACTGGGGGTATGTTTGCACTACAGCTGCTACAGTGACACAGCTGTGGCACTGCAGCTATGCCTCTGTAGTGTAGACAGTTTCCACATCAACAGAAGGGTTTTCATCTATGTAGGTAATGCACCTCTCTGAGAGATGGTGGCTGAAGTCCTTTTGTCAACTGGGAGTTAGGTTGACCTAGCTATGGTGCTCAGGGTGCAAAATTTTTCACACCCCTGAATGACGTAGCTAGATCAACCTAAGTTTTAAGTGTGGATCAGGCCACCCGGGGGAGGGGGCAGCTCCCACCCAGGGCAGTAGCAGGACCTGGCTGGCTCCTTTCCTGGAGGAACCCATGGCATGGATCAGCCCCGGGCTCCTTGCCTGCCTCCCTCTCCCTGCCCAGAGCCTCTTGCTCCTGCAGGCTCTAGAACAGAGGTTTTCAAACTGGGTATTGGGACCCCTGAGGGGGTCATGAGGTTATTACATGGGGGGTCGTGAGCTGTCAGCCTCCATCCCAAATTCCGCTTTGCCTCCAGCATTTATAATGGTGTTAAATATATACAAAAGTGTTTTTAATTTATATGGGGGGTCACACTCAGAGGCTTGCTATATGAAAGGTGTCATCAGTATAAAAGTTTGAGAATCACTGCTCTAGAAGATCTAAAATATAGAAGGCTGCAGCTGGCTAGGTATCCAGGGCAGTAGCAGGGAGAGCATGCAGGGAGTCCCCAGCGATCAGGGAGAGGAGGAGGGGAAGAGCACCAGGGTGGGGCTGTGCTTCTTCCCCACCCCTGCAACCACTGGGGACTCCGTGCACACTCTCCTCTCTGTTGCCCTGCCTTGGCCTGGGCACCTGGCTAGCCACAGCCCCGTACGTCCTATGGTGTGGGAATCTCTGAAATAGAAAAAATGAGCACAAAAGTTACCTATGTGTTGATTTGCTGATGACTGCCCATGCCACATTTTAATATCGGGTATTTTTGCTATAGCTTTCATTTAAAAAAAACTGTGTGGTTAGAATTATTTTTACCATGGGAAAAGGGATTTCTCCTCACTAACTCTACTCAGATTTGGTGAAGACATTTTGCTCATTTTCCAAGTAATTCCCCTGCAGGCAGACATGAAACATGGACATTTTCAGCTTATAAATTGTGAGTTATGAGCTTGTGATGATGATGGATTATAATAATCTCTTTTGTGTTTTTACCTGGAGACCATGACTAATGCCTGCTAATTTTAAATACTGAGCATTAAGTAAAAGTAGGCAGCTGAAGAAAGACACCTTCGATTCACTTAGTCTAATTTTTTTTAAAGATTGTTTTACTTGTGTTTTCCTCTGAATAGGAAGATCCAGAGCTGGTTAGTGCTATTTATGGACGAGGGATAGCATATGGGAAAAAAGGACTACATGTGAGTATTTAATAATTTAAATGATTGTCAGGAGTACTTGCCTACAAACTGTAAGAGATTACAGGAGCTAGATCAACTAGAATTTATTAAACATATATACAGTTCCAAAGGCTTTCAGTATGTGTAGTCATGCTATTAATGTTTTCTCTGAAACATCCTCTTCCTCTTATCTGAAGATGCTATATGACTGGGGACCATACTTGTCAGGCATCAAAATCTTGTGTGTGTGCATAACCTCCTGGAGATCCCTGAAGACTGATAAGAAGTGGTAGAGGGGCACCAGCTACTTTGTTTAGCAAACATAGAGTGAGATGCTCCTGATGGCATTACTGTTTGGGCTGTTTCAAGCAGCTTCTATTTTGTATTCTTTGAATTGTCTTATTTATGTTCTGTAGTGTCTGTTGCTCCCCTTCCTCCTGGGGGTCATCCCTAAATACATATCCCATTCTTGGATTCAAGTCCTCAGTGGCACTAACATGAATAATTTGTTTTTTTTATTTTTTTTTATTTTTTTTTTGTTAAATAAGAAGTATCTGAAATGTACAGAGCCTTTCTTGTTTAACACAATAGCACTTAATTGAGCCATTTTCAAAGCAGTTTGTAATCTAAAGATCAATAGGTAAAGACCAACACAATGATCCAGAGTTTGAAGAGTTGGCTATTAATGATTGAAAAAAATTAGTAAGGAAAAATAGATTTTAAAAAATAGCCCTTTGTTTTATGTAGTATAATTAACGTATCCAGATCCTGTCAGGAAGCTGAAATTGGCTTTTAGAATTCTGACTTCCTCCAGTCCAGATTAATTGGATGACTCAGTGGAAAATCCCATTGTGCAGAACCACTGTGTGCTAGAGAAGGTTGACAGGTACTCCCTTTCTGTGATCTTCACATTTCTGTCTCAGCAAAAAGTTCTCTGGTTTTGGCAGCTGATTATAAAAAAAAGTCCACTCCACAAAAGATGGCTTCTGTGAGAAATATTTTGAAGTTTTTTTTTCCTGACTTGATTCTAAAGATGGGCAAAAGGTTCAGGCAAAAGCTCCAAATCACTCAAAATTCCTTCCCTTCCCCAAAAACTCAAACAAACAAATGAACCAACCAATAAAAACAAAACAAAACCCTTATCTCGAGTAGAGTTTCTCTAGCCCAAAACAACAGAAGAGTTAAAAGTTATAAAGTCTAATGTGGACTTTGCCAATCTATTTTATGTGTAAGTTACTCTGGTACTAGGATAATGCGTGGCAGTATTGCAAAACCTTTAGATAGGTAGGGGAAGTACTGGGAATGCCACCATATTTTCTAACCCAGATAATCAAAAGGTCTAGATGACATTGGTTTAAAGCACTAGTGGTTCCGCACAGTTCCCATCATCGTTGCAGGTGAATCAGTAGTGATAATGGTGGTAAACTTTAGGGAAAAGTTTAGTATAGACAAGGCCTAAGGAAATATTTTCTCCAGAGACTTGTGGGATAAAAAGAGGAGGCCTTATGAACCAGATATAATATTATCTGTGTAGACTTTGCAGCTAGTTTTGTCATGGTTCAGCTAGGTTATTGGAGATAAGGATGTCTTTCAGTTAACTTGATTTTTGAAAGTCCTTAACTATGAAACACAGCATTGGCCTTTCTGGCCGATGCAGCTAATGAATTGCTAATTTGTTCTTCCAGATAAAGCTTTGCTCTTTCTTGGGAAAGAGTGTCAGGAGGAGCTTGTTATATCACAGAAGGGAAGGAACTCCAGTCACATTTATCTGGCTGTAGCTGTTTCTGCTGGGACTGCTTTACTCAGCAAGAAAAAAAATAGTGTAAACTGAATCAGACAAAACCGTTTTATGGCACATGTTGTAGATCCTCATATTTTTTGGTTACAAGGGAGCGTGACGATGGCTTTATATTAGCTGACAAAATGCACTTCGTAGTACCATGATTCTTGTGAAGAGATTTTGAGCACTAAAACATAATGCTTATTGTATAAAGAATATTTGCGGTGCAACCCCAGTAAGTGAAGATGAAACACTGGGGGGTCTGTTTGCAAAATATTGCAGATGATGCATATGGATAAAAGTTTTAGTTATTAAGTTTTAGTATACAAACAGCTTGTTCAGTTAATACACCTCTACCCCGATATAACGCGACCTGATATAACACGAATTCGGATATAACGCAGTAAAGCAGTGCTCCAGGGAAGTGGGGCTGAGTACTCCGGTGGATCAAAGCAAGTTTGATATAACGCGGTTTCACCTATAGTGCGGTAAGATTTTTTGGCTCCCAAGGACAGCGTTATATCGAGGTAGAGATGTACTTGCAATATAGAGTATCTTATCCCTATTAGAAATGACATTGAAGTACTTTGATGGCTGGAGGTTACTGTTTATTGATTGTCTTTTGATCTTTGTCCTTAAAAATTATTAGTGTAACTCTAAGATCACTTAATAAAGTATGCACTGGCTGTTCATATAGTTTAATTTCTCTTTTTAAGGACATAAACAATGCTGAGCTTGCCCTGTATGAGCTGAGCAGAGTAATTAGTCTGGAACCAGATCGCCCTGAAGTATTTGAACAGCGAGCAGAGGTGAGATTTTTCTTTCTCAGACTTTCCAATTGCAATTCTTTCAAATATTTAAAAGTATTTCTTCTGGCTTCATTCACCTTTTTAATTGTTAAAACTCTTGCTTTCTCCACTAGATATATCTCCCTGTTTAAATGCTTTTAAAGTATACATATTTGCTACAAGAAAAGTACATATTTCATGGTATTTGAAAACTTGTATAGAATGTGTAGTGACTAAAGCCACATAGATTGGCAGGTAATTGACATAAACAAGTGTTTAGCTTTGTATATATTGAATAATGCAGAATCATACTTTTCTTTGTAACTTGTTGTAATGAATCAAATAGTACATAAAAACCCTGTTCAGTTATGGTTATTCTACTACAAAAAATTCCTAAGTTCAATCCTATTGCATTATGGCTGCCAGTTAAAACATCCAGCATTCAAAGTATGTGTTAATGTAGCACTTTTGTGTTCAGAAACATAAACGAGATTAATCAAGAATGCCGTAACTTTTAACTGAAGATAATGTTCAGTGTGGTCAATTACAAAAATGTGCACAATTTCTGCAGCCCAGCATCTCCCACAATTCTCAGTGTCTGGGCTCCTTCTCTCCTCTCTGCAGTTATTGAAGGTGGATCAAAGTCCTGGTGCCTCGTGCTCGGGCCACTCTCCCGTTCTCCCACTTGCCACCAGATTCTCGGTCTCCATGGCAGCATGTGGACAGTAGTTCTGTCTCTCCTGCCTATTTTCTTCGGTGAGCTTTCTGGTAATTTTGGGGATGGAGAGCAGTGTTCTCCCTTTCCTCCTCCCTGGTTTGGTTTACAGAGGGTGACTTAACCCACCCTGCTCCTCTGCTACAGTGTCTTCCCTGCTGGCTCCTCTGCACCTCTCAGGCATGACAGAGCAGCCCAAAAAGCACCAAACAAAATCTAAATGGTTCTCCATTTGTGAGACCGCCTTCCTGGGCTTAGCAGATAGTGAGTTGTGCCCAGGCTGTACCCAGTTTTCTGTCTGTAGCTCAGTTAGGTCCTGAGGCTATGATCTCTCCTGGCTGAAAGATCTCAGGGTCATAAAGAGTAGAGATCACCCTGACTTTGGCTCTATTTTAAATAGTTTCCCTGGCAACAGCATTCATGGATGAGGCCTCAAGGGGTGCAATGAGGTTCTCAGCCATAGCCATGGTTTCCAGCTCAGTAACCAGGAACCAGCTACCACTCCATCCCTGGAAGATGGATACCCACTCAAAGCACATTCTGTGTTCTGCCAGGTTTACAGACTCCCTTCTTTTCAGGGAAAAGCTAGACAGGGCAGTGGCGGACCATGTGGAAAAATCAAATCAGTCTTTCCTGGTGCTACTTACTGCTTTCAGTAGAGAGTACAGACCGGCCTTCAGACAGAGAGGCTCCTTTTGGCCTTCATCCTCTCAGATACACTAGAGAAGGCAGAGCAGATTCTTCAAAGGAGAGCTGTGGAACTGGGTTTTGGGGGAAAGCCCAAAGGGAGCACCACCCTTTCCAAAGCCTCTTTATGACAAAGACCACATAGGTCTCTGCCCAGAGCTGAAGCTAGAGGGCAGGCAGAATTTCCTGTTTCCTGGAGGAGTGGGTTGCATTGACTACAGACAGGTGGGTAAGGGAGATAGTGAGCCAGGGATATTCCCTCGAGCAACGGGCTCCCCTCATCCATTATTCATCCATTCCCCCATCTCCCACAACCCTATAAAGTGCAATCTGATTCAGAATGAGATGTCTTGTCTCTTAGATATGGAAGCAATTGAAAGTATTCCCTCAGAAGCACATGGTGGGAATCTGAGCCATTCTTGTCCTTAAAAGGTTCAACAAGTGGATGAAGAAAACAAAGTTTCGGATGGAGACCCTGGCATCTATAGTGTCATCCCTGCCTTGGGGAATCTTCTGGCTTCAGTGGACCTGGCAGATACATGCTTCCATATTTCTATCACATTGTGGCACTGCAGATTTCTAAGGTTTGCTTATGGCAGGAAGCATTATCAATACTGGATGTTCCCATTTCGCCTGCTCTTAGCCCCCAATGTCTTTGCCAACAACTTCTTTGCAATCAGCCAGACTCACATTGCAGGATATCCTCTGGTATCCCTTCCTGGAGTCCTGGATGACATCTTGATCAGCGCTCCATCTCAGTCATTAACACACACAGCCGTGTCCTTGACACTTAATCTCCTGCAGGTACACTTCTTTGTTACCAATGTCAAGAAAAGCCTCTTGACTCCATCCACCAAAAATACCTTACTTAGGAATGGACATAGATACCTTCATAGCAAAGATCTGCCCATCCCTAGAAAGGTTCCAGAAGATTCAGGACCTTCTTCCATTATTCTGGAGCCACAAGAGGCCTACCAAAGCACTGAGCCTTCTACTTTAGGCCTCCTAGTGTTGTGCACAGGGATCAATCCATGGGTGCAATCACACATCAGGTGCCTTCAAGGCTCCATCTTAAATGTGTGGGACCACTCCCCAGAACACATTATCACTAAAGGTCTTGATGCAGGTGCTCATCTTCTTAAAATGGTGGTCAGTCCAGGGCAATGTCCATGAAGATATGCCCCTATGTCTTCCAGATTCTCTGGTTCTCACAACCCAATGCCAGCCTGGAGGACTGGAAAGCACACCTGGGGATGCGAGCAGCTCAAGACATCTGAAGCCTGGAGGAAATGGCTCATAGCATAAACCACCTAGTACTAATAGCAGTCAAGCTGGCACTATGATGGTTCCAATCCAGTATAGTGGGGAACTACATCCTAATTCATGATCGCATATGTGAACAAACCAGGGGGAGCAAAGAGCCCAGTGCTACACGTGAAAGAATGGAAATTATGTGGTGGGTGGAGCACTTTCTCCTATCTCTCAGAGCGATTTATGTAAAAGGGAGACCTGAACCAAAGGTGGATAGCTCGACTCTGAATGGTCCCTGAATCATGAGGTCTTTGAGTTAATCAGCCAACCTTCCCTCAGCTGACTTCATTAGAGAATTGTATGAATATGAAGAAACCAAAATACTCCACCAGGGTGGTAGATCCCAGTTCCATGTGGACCGATGCCCTATGCACAGATGACTGCAGAGTTTCCTCTATGCATTTCCACCTTTCCCATTACTAGGGAAATTGGTCCAAATATAAAGCGAGAGCAGGTGTCAGTAATACCGATAACCCCACATTGGCTGAGGAGACCCTGGTTTTCAGACCTGATAGAGCTGAAAATAGGACCTCCGCCACCACTTCCAAAGAGACAAGACATTCTCTTGCAACGTCCTCTTCATCATCTGAACCTGAACTGGCTGCAGCTAAGAACCTGCTATTGAAAAGGAAGTGCTAGTATCACTGGGTCTGTCGTCCAAAGTCATCAAGACACTACTTACATCTAGAAAAATATCCACACTAAAAGTGTATTCCTCTGTCTGGTCCAGGGTCTGTGGCTAGTGCCAGGAACATGAGGCATATCTCAGGAATTTGGGTCATTTTTAACTTTCTCCAAGAAGGCTTGGACAAAGGTCCCTAACTGAACATTCTAGCATGTCAGGTGTTTGTCCTTAGTAGTGTGGGGTTTGCAGGATCCACAGGTTTGCTGGTGCGACAACGTGGGAATTTTCTGTAATATTTTTATGAAGCCTGGGCATGCCTCAGTTTCCTTCTATACTTTGCATTGCTATCCAATAGGTACAAACGGGTTAATTCTGCTCTTGGAGCAGAGCAGGAGATATCAGGTGGTTGGGTCACGTAGCTGTCTGGGGTGGAATGGATCAGTGATGAATCTGGAAGGACAACAGAATTCCTAACAACTGAACAATTAACATCTAAAAGCAGGAAATTCCAGCAGGTAGGCATGTGAATTCAGCATGTCTCTGACTGAGGATAAAGAACCAAAAGGTGTCAGGTGGCTGAAATAAGGGCTACCTTTGCTGGCAAGACCGAGCACTCACTTTGGACTGACAGAGACCAAGGAAAAGAGCCATAATGGACCCCATGGGTGCTTGGCGGTGGAATGCTGGCTTGGCCAGAATGGAGACTGTCTTAACCTTTATTTCTATGTGCTAACCTAAGGACTTCCCGATGCTGTGTTCTAGTTGACTAATAAACCCTACTCTGTTTTGAAAAGACAGCCTGGGTCACAGCAAACGCTTGCTGAGGTGCTTTGATCCCTGAAGAATGTAAAAAGTCTCTGACCAGGAGTCTTTTAGTTAGACTCCATGGGCCTAGAGCTCATGGTGTCAAACAGGACTGCTGGAGCTCAGAGGCTCAGTCTCAGAGGAATTGAGGTTGCATGGCCTACTCCTAAGAAGGAATGGGACTCCTTGGGGGTCTGCCACACAGAAGAGGTTCCTCCAAGTGACTGTTTGTAGCACAGATCCTGTGGTCTGGTAGAGAACCCACAGGTAGGCAGATTTCTTAGAGCAATCCGATTAGCCAAATCAGTGGTCAGACTGCTTTTTCAAAGAACCTGTTGCTTGTGCTGAGAGCCCTGACAAGTCATCTCTTCGAACCACTAACACCAGCATCAGCATTCTGTTTGTCTATCATTACGTGCTTTCTGATAGCCATCACGTCTGCCACATGAGTGTCGGAGCTGGTGGCCTTATCTATGCAGGAACCTTACTGCTTGTTCCATGAGGACACGGTGGTGCTCAGAACTCTGGAATCGTTTATTCCATGCTTCCCAAGAGGAGGTTATTCCTTCATTCTATCTGAGGTCACAACATCCTACAGAGAAGAGATGGTGCACCTTTGATGTCAGAAGAGCCTGAAAATCTACTTCAAACATACAGAATCCTTGAAAAGGTTGGGTGCCCTATTCATGTCTTTCCACCCAAAATGCAAAGGACCCAGAGCTTCCAAGCCTCCATTGCTAGATGGATTAGTCTGTGCATTATGGAGGCATACAAGGCATCAGAAAGTCCAATCCTGGAAAGGTTCAGGGCACGCTCCCAGCAATCCCTGGCTAACTCCTAGGCAGAACGAGCAAATGGCACACAAGCAATTGGCAAGGCAGCCACCTGGTCAACAGCTGCTACCTTTATCAAGCACTATAAGGTGGCCTTCCTGTCATCTGCAGAAGCTCCCTTTGGCAAGAAGGTGCTGGAGATAATAGCCCAGATATAAATCTTTTAAATGGGGAGGGATACCTTCGCCCCCCCCATCTTCTTTCTGGCCTTTTCTACAACCCTCCCTACATCTATTCACCTCTTGCTACTTCCCAGACATCCAGACTTGTGGAAAACGCTGGACTGTAGAACTGAAAATTTCTTACCGACAGTTTCCTTTCTGCTAGTAGAGGCTCCCACAATTTTACCCACCCCAAATGGTTTTTATAAGCCAAAAAGTCAGATACTGGCATGGGGTTTTTACCATGTGAACATTTTATGGTTAACTGTACATAGTTGGTCTAAAGCGACAAAGAGTCCTGTGGCACCTTATAGACTAACAGATGTATTGGAGCATAAGCTTTCATTGGTGAATGCTCACTTCATCAGATGCATGTCATGCATAGTTGGTCTAGTTACCTCTGGAGTGTTTGTTACTAATATTGTTTATAGAAGTTTGTATGGCTTTGGAATAACTCATCTGATAGTAAGTGGGATCAAAGGGGGAATGGCCCAGAGCACATAGCTCTGAGACTTTGATTTGCATTGGTGAGCTGCAGAAAGAAGGGGAGCTGCTCAGACATCCAAATATGTGGGAGACACTCCTAGCAGAAAGGAAATTATGAGTAAGAAATGTTCAGTTTTTTGCATTCCAAATATCAAGAAAATAAACATCTGTCAAAGCACAACATAATTGTGTATACATTTTTTTCTAATAAGTTCTGATTCACAGTTTTCATGCTATTTTAGGTATGGTGGTTTTGCAATACTCTCTTAATTTGTATCTAAGGGTGTATATACTAGAGTTGGTCAAAAACATTTCAATGGAACAGTTTTCTGTTGGAAAATACTATTTCGTTTGAAATCAAAAAGTTGATTGTGTCAACTTCAACTATTTTGACTGAAGTTTCAAAGTGAATTAAAATCAGAATAGACTATTTCAACTCATTTTGTTCTGATGTAGTATATTGTATTGACATTATCAAAATTCAAGTATATTTCCAAATATTTTGTTCTGTGAGATATTTTGAGATTTTGACTTTGTCCTGAATCAGGAGAAAAACGTCAGAATTTTCAGTGAGATGAAAATTCTGTTTTCTGACCAGCTCTAGTAAATACACAAAATAAACTGTGTATACTTGAGAACAAGATTAATTGTACAGGCATGAAAGTAAAAACCTATTGCAAGATAAAACAGTTCTAAGATTGCTCAGCATACTCTAGGACAACTGTACTCTTTCTAGGTTAATTGCTTACTTTGGATTTATAGATATTGTCTCCCCTGGGCCGAATTAGTGAGGCATTGGCTGATCTCACCAAAGCTATTCAGCTGCAGCCATCGGCACGGCTTTACAGGCACAGAGGTACTCTTTACTTCATATCTGAGGTTAGTTTTTTGCCATTAGATGCTACTTTCATGAAAGAATAAGGATTTCGCCCCTCCCCATTGAAAACTGATCTTCAAATAGTTGTGATTGACCAGTAGTTTACTTACCTTTTTAGAGAATTGTGATCAGAGGAGGCTTTAAAGTATTTTGTTTTCATGAATTACTTAGTGGAGAGGAGCAAAATGGAGATATGATGTATAAAAATGAATGCAGACAATCTATAATCTCATAACTATTTTTGTGCCTTCTGGGGTTAGTGGGGGTGCACAGAGAAACTTGCTTTGATAGTGAAGATCATAATTGCCCATGGGGATTATTGTTGGATACTCATTTTTAAAAAGGAAAAATATACAGAAGTGTGTGTGTGTGTGTGAGAGAGTGGGAGAGAGAGAGAACACCCCAGACCAGCAATATAAAACAATCTGTTATCCTTGCAAAATGCTGAAATCCTATCTTCTTGCTATGAAAATAATTATTACAGTACAAGCTGTTTTATCCGGCACTTCCCCAACCAGAAAGCTCTACAGGGGAGTCGCATCTTATGCGGGGGTTAGGTTCTGAAGTCTGCGCATAAGGCAAAAATCGCGTGTAGTCAAACGCTCATTGAGTGGAATGGCGGGCGGAATTGCCCGCACTACAGGTACAGTATTTAAATGGTTGTTTTTCTCTTTTTTGTTTTGTTTTGCCGAGCGCGTTTAGTTAAAATTGCGTAAATTAAATGCGCCTATGATGCGACTCCACTTTATTTCTATTTCTGATCTTAGTTTAAATACCGGTTTATAGTATGGTTGGTGCAAGGCCGGCAGGGGATTGGGGCACGGGAAGGAGGTAGAGCGTGAGCTCTGGGAGGGAATTTGGGTGCGGGAGGGGGTGCGGGGCTGGGGATTGGGGCGTACATGAGGTTGGGATGCGGGGTGCCAGATCTGGGGGGCACTCATCTTAGGCGGCTCCCCGCAAACAGCGACCTGTCCCAGCTGCTCCTGGGTGGAGGTGCGATAGGCAGCTCTGTGCGCTGCCTCTGCCTTTAAGTGCTGCCCCTGCAGCTCCCATTGGCCGTGGTTCTCAGCCAATGGGAGCTGCGGAGCTAGTGCTTGGGGCGGGGTGGGAGCAGCACGCAGAGCTGCCTGCTGCGCCTCCAACTAGGAGCAGCCAGGACAGGTCACTTGCGGGGAGCCGCCCAAGGTGAGTGCCCCCCCGGATCCGGCACCCCGCACCACCTCCCTCTTAGTTAATCACCACCCCAACCCTCTGGCCTGAGCCTCCTCCCGCACCCAAACTCCCTCCCTCTTAGTTAATCAGCATTTTTCACTTACCGGCACCCCCTCTTCCCCCAACATGCCAGATAAAACAGCTTTTACTGTATTATTATTTTGGCATTTTTAAGGACACGGCTTCAGGTTAGTTTAGATACTGTTGCCTCAAAAATGGTATGCATATTGAATTGCTGATATCCCAAGGGAATGATGTAAAATCAATTTATTCAGTTGACTTCACTCGGCCTATTTTCAACCCGTTTCTCCATTCACTTCATCCCATTTTTTTCTCGCAGCAGTTGCTATGAGAGGAAAGATGGAAATAAATTGTGCTGTACATTCCTTTTAGTTTGCCATTCTGACTGACATTTGGCTATCTCTGCTGCTTTAAATGGTACTGGAGCTGAATGCCTTCTATTTTCCTTCTTAAGGATATTTGCTTTCTTTGTTCCTTCTAAAGAAGAGGCATTTTATATTAGCACTGTTGAGATTGAGTCAGCATATTAGTATAAACCTAGAACTCGAGATCACTCCGTTGGAGCAAAATGCATACATGTAACCATAAGAGGGTTTGTTTGTATTCCTCTTTATCACCTAGATCTAGCAATTTCTATGTCATCTGAAAGCTATTTTTGTCCAACAGGACTATGCAACAGCTCATGAAGACTTTCAGCGCTCCTTGGAACTGAACAAAAACCAGCCTATAGCTATGCTATACAAAGGCTTAACCTTTTTCCATAGAGGACTTCTGAAGGTAAATTTGTTTTTAAATATCCACTTACAGAACAATGCCTTTAATATTATTTTATTCCTATAAAATATTCTAGCTGTTGTAGGTGTCCTTGTTTTTTCTCATGACTGAGATAAATCATTATACCAAACCTTTTTAGGCTCTGTTAAATCCAGTGGCACTTCTTGGTTCACTGAAAATATATCTGATGCATTATGTAGATATGTGCCGTGTAGATATCAGATATTCTCACTGGTACGCGTGTGACTGATGGAATATCTGATGTCAAATAGGGACAGATTTTCAAAAGTGCTTGACACCCAGGGTCTGACACTGAAAATATGTCCAGTTAAGTCCAAAATTTCTTTCTATCAAATGAAAAAGAATGCCTAGGAATATTGACAAGGAAGGGGGCTGGAGAGGAAAACACTGGTAGCTTCCTTACCGCATGAATCAGGAGAGGGTAAGGAGAGTCCCCTCCAGGCAGCCAGTGGGGATCTTTACATATGCATTTAATGCATGCCAAACCTGAAACTCTCATGCATACATTATGGAAAGGAAAAGCCATGTGCCTCCAAAGACTTGAAACAGAAGGCAAATAACTCTTCTCACAAAATGGATTTTCTAAAAATCACATAATTTTTGAACGTCTGACTCAGATTTTTGAATGTTTGAGGTTGGCAATACCGGTTCTGTTCCTAACTTACTGGAGTGGGAGGAGCTGCTGGTGCTTTTTTCTCAGGGTTCCTCCCTCCCAATCCATCTCCCAGCTGCTGCTTGTTTTCCCCTATACTTTTTCCATTCCTGGACTTTCAATCAAAAATCAGGAAAGAGCAGGTTAAGGACCTTAAATTGTCAGGCTGTCTATTGTAAATCTTATCTGAAAGTAGCACAGTGGCCCTTGGTAATGAACTAGATCCCCGGTGTAGTGCTGACTTGAGAGAAATGTGCTACCTACTGAATCACTGCCACCACTTCCTATGGCACCCTGGGTTATCATTGGTGTACTTCTATCTAAATTGTGATCTAAACCCACCCTGATTAATTTGAGACTTGATGAGATTAGATCCTGGAGTAGATGTTTGATTGTAATTAGTGCAGTAACTGAATTCTTAACACACTCAAACTAGAATTGAAATACTGTAATTTGCCAGTTCCGTCATTTACCTGTTCTCTAAATCAGAACACGTCTATTCATTTGTTTAAATCCCATCTTTGCCTAAAGGCTTAGTGGGCCTTAAATTCTTCTACTAAATGAAGTCCTACCTGTGTTGTTTGTCATTTAGTAAAGCATTAAACTAAGAAGTATCAAGAGAATTAATTTGAGTCCTAGTTAATGAGCTATGACTCTGAGGTTTAGGTTAATGAAGTCTGGACCATATAAAGTAATTTGAACTCCAACTGACATGGCTCTGCCAGCAAAAATCCTACTGTAGATGCAGTTATACCAGCAAAAAAATATTTTGCTAATGTAACTTATTCCATTTGGGCAATTAGTTTAAACTATACCAGCAGAAGAACTCTTTTGCCAGTATAAGCTGTATTTCCATGAGGGCAATATACTGGTATATCTATCCTGGCAGACCACTTTTAAGTATAGACAAGGAATTAATTCCCTCTGTGGGGCTTTGAGCACGAATCTGTAGCCACTTGAATACATCAGAACAATAAGGGGCAGGGCTGTGAAGTGAGTCTGTGTGTAAAAGTTAAAAGGGGTGTTGTGAGTGAGGCGGGGATCTGGAGGAAGAAAGGATGGCCTTGTAGTTAAGACGTTGGACTGAATCTCAGCAGAAGAGAGTTCTGTCCCTCGCTCCATGTGGTATTGGGAGAGTTGCTTACTTCATAGCTTATTATAGCCATAAAAAGGATTATAGCATTTTTTTATTGTGTGATTTGAAGCACAAACTACTGTAATATTTTACTTGTACACTTTTGGATTTTGTAATGTATAACGCCTTGGTCAAACTTTCCACAGGTCTTACATAACAGCACAAAATCCTTAGTAATTACTGAATTACTTTAAATTTAAAGTTATTGAATTTAACTTTAGACAGGGATAATTAATGACAGCTAATCATGATGCCTACTTGTGTTTTATGTAGGAAGCTATTGAATCATTCAAAGAAGCCCTGAAGCAGAAAGCTGATTTCATAGATGCATATAAGAGTCTGGGACAGGCCTATAGGTAAGCACATTCAGAAATAGCTTTTTAATACCACTGGCTTAAAGCCTCTACCACACTTTCAACACTACATATCAATAAAAATAACACAAGAGTCTTTAATCACAGATTTGTTTCTCTATATTTTGATGCGTTATTGTTGATAGTTATCGATAGCATGGTTGATAACACTTCAGGGTTGAGCTCAATATAAATGGAACAAAGGCAAAGAGGTTTTAGTATAAATCCAAAGTAAACAGGTCTCTTAGTGTATATCTACACTGTAGTCAGAGGTGTGATTGCAGCTTGGGTAGGCATACCCCTGCTAGCTTTAATCTAGCTAGCACTGCTAAAAATAGCAGTGAAGATGTGGTGTTGGGGGGGGGCCCGGCATGAGCTGGCAATACAAACATGTACCCAGGAGACCTTGTACAGTCCATGCCGCCACGTCTTCACTGCTATTTTAGCCTTGCTAGCTATATTAAAGCTAACACGAGTATATCTACCCGAGCTGCAATCACACTTCCAACTGCCATGTAGACATACCCCTTAGGCCCTCATTTACCTGATTTTTGGCTTCTATCAGGACCATAGTTGAAACATATCCCCAAGTGATATTGTATAAAGTAGGGTAAACATTATGAACCACAGTTGAATATTTTATTCTCATAATAAGAACTTGCTAGATGGTTTCTGAAATCATCATAATATTTAGACAGCAATGAGTGGTTTTTGTATGTTTAAGTTTTGACTTAATTATATAGCGCCACAAGTGTGATAGATATTATATAAATTAATATAAACACAGGGTCTCTGCCCTTAAGTGTTTGCAATCTAAATACTTACACTAAAACTGGGAAGTAATTATTTTTAAAAACCAACCTGTTGTTTTTTGCTTTAAGTATCAGCAAAATAAATACATTCCTTTTGAAAAACCTAATTTAAATTGCACTCTTATTCAGGAGTTAGGTAATGGGTCATTCTTTTGTTTTGCTTTTAATAATGATACTGAAATGATGAGAAGAGAACTTCACTTTGTTTATTAAGGCTTTGAATTTATATGTCTTTAAAAAGGTGATCTACAGATAATAACTAGGTAGAAAAGCAGTTGTGGATAGGTTATATATTTAAAAAAATTAATAATACATAAACCAGTCATTATCCTGACTACTATGCCTGTATATTGTATTTCCTCTCTTCCCCACAACCTTCTGTACTTCGTCAGTTTTTTCTTTTATATTTTGGACTATTGTGTTTGGAAAACACCTACATTGTGTGATTTGGTGCTACTGCAATATAAATTGTTGCCTGTGTAATCTTAATTTGGCCCCCGGGCAATACACTTTATAATATAGTCTTGAATTCCATGATCACCTACTATTTTTTCCTACAGGACCCCTGCCTCATTTTGTGCACAGGATGCACTGTGCACCTATTCGCAAGTTTTTATCCTTATCATTCAGTGTGTTATTTGCCTATGTCTTATTTACCACAGCATCTAAACTTTGCACTGAGTATGCAATTATTAATTCCTCATGGGTTTTCTGTGACACTCATCACTGTAGTATGGATGCTTCACAGACATGAATTCATTGATCTTCACAACAATCCTTTTATTCCTGTTCTATACATGGAAAATGGAAGCAAAAATTGTCAAATGTCTCCTATGTTTGGGTGCCCAGTTAAAGGATCCTAGGGCCTGACTTTTTCAGGTAATTCAGTATTGCCAACCCCAAAGGTTCAAAAATCATGAGTCAAACTCCCCAAAATCATGTGATTATTTTTTAAAAGATTATGTTGTGATTTTGATCTGTTGTTTTTTAACACTCTGCCCAATGTGTGGGTGTGGCAGTTAGCATTGCCAGCTCTCCCTGATTTGAGTAAGGTGATTTTGGCCACCACAACAGGAGCTTTTACTGTGTCCCTGATGGTGCAGAGCTTCCAGCATCTCTCTAATCCCAAAATTCTAATTAATTGTCCCTCCATCTGACCAGCTCCCTCGCCCCCAAGCCCAGCAATTCATTATACAACCCTCTCAGCCCTCGCATCAGTTCTGTCCTCTCCCATCTCCCACATCTACTGCTCCTGTAGGTTCATGAGTCTTCGCTGCCTGTAGTGGGGGCAGGTCCAGGGGCTCTTTCCCTTCCCAGTCCTTGTGTTGCAGGGATAGAGAAGGGAAGGGGGAGGAGCAGAGGGAAGATTGATCCATCTTTCACAGCAGGGAGGAGGAAGCAGAGCATCCTTGCACTGCTGGGCTTTGTGTTCCTCCTGTGAGAATGGTGTTGACTGCTCCCTCTCCCTTCTCTCTGCTCATGTGAGTGGAGCAGAGAGAGATCTGCCTGCTCCTATGGCTGTTTCCCAGGAGATAGGAGATAGGGGCCCTTGCACCAGGCAGGGTTGAAATTCAAGAGAGGGATGGAGCTTCTTGCATCATCGTGAGTCTGGTTCAACCCCCAGCCAAAATTGTGTTACTTGTGAGGAAATTGCAAGAGTTGGGGGACACTGGAATATTAAACATTTTATTGCCCTTTAAATGTTCATAACACAGATCCCATTGACTTCATTTACATTTATTAACGCTTAGCACTGCTACAAATCAGACCCCAGCACCTCAAGTTGGGAACCCAGAAAATGAGGAACACACAATTAGTGACCATCTCTGAAAAGCCTGGTTTAAGTGATTTCTTCAGAGTCCTATAGGAACTCTATGGTAGAGTAGGGATAGAATCCAGTTCTCCAGGATGGCCTTCAACTGTCTTCACCATGAGACGCTTCTTTCTCTTCCTACAGTCCCCTGCCTCATTCATTACACATCTTCCAACTTCTGTAACAAATGTGGCTAGGATTCTACAGAAAAAAGCCTCCTTCATTGTGCACTCTTGTTTCATTCCCTGAGCACCATTCATCCTGTCCACTGAATAAAAAAGGCAGAGATCCTGCAGGGGGAAAAAAGTATGGTTATCATGCAGTTAAAGACTATGCACGAGGGGGCAGAATTAACAATTGCACAAGCAACCTTATAATAGCATATTTAAAAAAAATAGCCTATTAAGGTTATGTAGTGGATGTCTCAAAATAGACCTGGTAGAGTAGTATTTCAGCACATTAAGTTCAAACTTACCTCCTTTTGTCTTTCTTGCCAAGCACAGACCCAATGCAATCACCAGTGCCTTGGTGCACATCTAATCATGCACTTTCCTGGTAACATCATACCCACCATGGCTGAGTGCTGGAGCCTGCCTGTAAGGCAAGTCCTGTTTTATTTTCCCCAGTAGTGAATGTGTAAATCTGTATCCATTAAGATACACGATATTAACTTCTTGAAAAGTAACCTCTTTATTCTTTAGGAGGTTTTTCAGCACAACTATTCTTTCTTTTCTAATATAGTCAAGCTCCGTCAGTGGGGTTTTTGGCAACTGTTAGCAAAATGGGTGTTGGGATATGCAACTGAACAGGAGCTGGCAGTCATGGGTATGCAGGAGTGTTGTTTCATTTCTTATTCAGGTCTGCTAATTTAAAGTTTAGCAAATATTAAAAACATGCCAAAATGTCTCTCTCAAGTCATTTGGAAAACAAAGTTTTATTTGCCAACATTTTTCAAACATTATTTGTAGATCACCTTTTAAGCTAACGATAAGATCATAAATTCATAGAATTTTTTTAAGGACAGAAGGGGTTCATTGTGATGATCTATTCTGACTGCCTACATAACACAAATCTTAAAATATCACCCAGTAACTCCTGCATCAAATTCAATAACTTGTGGTTGAAATAGAATGTATCTTTTTTCAGATCATCTGCTTTTGAAAAGGCTTTTGAATATGAACATTAATCAGTTAATGAACCAGCTTCAAAAATATAAATTAGTTCTTCTGCTTGGTAACTGCATGTGCTTTGATTCTTTATTTTTAATGCTGCTATCTTAAATGTGTGTGGTTGATTGGAACTCATTTAATATATTAAAATTGGATATTGTAAACTGAATTCAGAATCTTTGGTTTTACATTCCAGTTTTATCAAAAGGATATTAATTTAATTTAATTTTTACAACTAGATCATATTCTATTGGCTGTATCTACTTCTGAAATTAAATAATTCTAAATGTAATGATCAGTTTGGCCACTAACTGAAAACTGGCACATGTTTTTTCAAATGGCAGCTTCTGAAAAACATAAAATTTACTTACACTTCTGAATCCTATAAATAGCTTGGGGGTGGGGCTATCAGCTGGACGTCTTCAATTGTATCTTATTCAAGGGTGCTCATTGTAGGAGGCTTTCATTCTTGTCGATTCTGAGGAAGAACTGTCCAGGAAATGCATAAAGTTTCATAGTCAATAGTTAATGCCCACAGAGAATTGTGTGAATCCAGGCTCTAGTGGGATTCTGTATCCAAGAGTAGATCCTTTAGGTGAAGAATTGTGAACAACAGTTTGGTTGTCACTGCTGAAGAAGTTGCAGAACTCTTACCTTACTCAAAGAAATTGTCCCTAATGTGATTTAAAAAAAATCAGCCATAGCTAGATCATGTCTTTTCTTAATATCTTCATTTGGATTGCATTAAAATTATTTGGTAAAAAGGTAGGTTTGTATGTTCACCATTGCTTTTTATGTTCCTCACTTATGACTTTATGGAATTACCTAGGGAACTTGGTAACTTTGATGCTGCCACGGAGAGCTTCCAGAAGGCTTTGTTGCTAAATCAAAATCACGTTCAGACGTTACAGCTCAGGGGAATGATGCTTTACCATCATGGTAGCCTAGATGAGGCACTGACGAATTTTAAGGTAAGCACAGGTAGACCTTAGAGATGTGTACTAAATTAAGGATTGATATTTTTTAATTAGACCTAATACTTATCAAATTACAATTAAAATGAAATACAATAATGTTATGTTCCACATTCTGAATATGAATGAAAATTTGTATTGCAAGTAAAATACAATTCTGTATACAATCTGTTTTGTAAGCATGATTTGTAGTCTTACAATTAGTGAATGATGAATTAGTTCTGGCATGGGAGGGAACTGAGACATTTTCCCCCAGACTTACCAATTGTTAATACTAGACTCTTAAATGGTATTTTATAAGGTTTTGAAATGCTCAGATTGGTTTTATTCAGTAATTTGGTCAGAAGCGGTACCCAAAGTTTTGAAATTCCATAAGGGGTTGGAGGGCTGTTCTCATAAAACAAGAAGCCAATTTTGTAATCTCAAGGTTCAGATAAGCATCTGAACTTTTGGATCTGAATCTTTTGAGTTTTCTCCATCATGAACAATAAAAGCTAACACTTTTGTGCAGAGTGATCCATCTGAAATTGTAAAAACACGTGCCTGTCCATGAGGTAGATAAATTATATTCTAATTTTGCAGATCCAGAAACTAAGGCACAGATGTTAAATGACTTGCACAAAGTCTCACAGTGAGTCATCGGCAGAGCAAGGAACAGAGCCAAGTCTAAGAATCCCTACTTCCCTATCTTAACAAGCACACTTTCCTTTTTGTTTATTTAGAACATTGTATATCTTTATGTAAATTACCATGTGTCCCTGCTTTGTGACTCAATTTGTAGATCTTGTTGTATTTTAAAAAACAGTTTAAATAGCAAATGCTGTGTGAAGAGATGCAGGTAACTCCTGAGTGTTTAATACATCCATGTGGTCAGAGAATTTTGTTTTGGGGTACCAAATTCTAAAGTATCCTATTGTCTAGCATTATGCTAAAACTATCATGATGTAGTACAGAATTGACTGTCAGGTAATGGTAGTGCAGTGCGTGAATTTCAGAGCTATGATGCTTGGTGGAAGAGAAGAACTGATGGTGGATACATTGTATAAAGTTGCATCTTAAGAAAAATGTCTCCTATTTTTAGGGTCGGTTTGCACTAGGAAATGACATGTTATGCCAATGCTTGTCAACAGTGGTTCCTTCTAGCCTCTCATCTGGTGCTGAAAACTGTTTAGCTGCGAGTGTAGCTTCAACAAAATCACTTGGTTACCGAAAGTATGATCAAGATCAAGTTTCACCAACACTGTTACATTTTATGTAATGGTGATGAAAATATTTTCTCCATCTTAGCTAGCAATTAATTAAATTGTTTTTAACATCAGTTGAAGAAAAGTCATTGGGAAAACAGTTGCTGACAACTTTTGAAAGTAAAAGACCATTCCCTGGTGTCGGCCTTGTGACTAAAGAGCTTAGTAATGTATATTAGACAGTTCCAAGATACCCAGGTTAACTTTTTTTTATTTATTGACTTGTTTCTTTAATCTTCTAGAGATGTCTTCAGCTAGAGCCATATAATGAAGTATGCCAGTATATGAAAGGTCTCAGTCATGTTGCAATGGGGCAGTTTTATGAGGGCATAAAAGCTCAGACCAAGGTTATGTTAAATGATCCACTACCAGGCCAGAAGGCTACCCCAGAGTACCTAAAAGTGAAATACCTCCGAGGTAAGTTACGGTTGGGGGGGGAAATGTCCTTTGACATAGGACTAAAATTGCCTAAGTGTAAGAGTCACTTATGGAAAACTATTTTAAGTAAGATGTATTTATTCATCTGAGTGTTGTGTTGAGTGAGCTGACTTCATAGGTGTCTTGGCGCTTGTTTGTTCAGAGTTAAAAGCCAGGACCAGAAATCAAACTTGGGTCTTGGTTTAGTAGTAAAAGTAACTATGGTACCACTTAACTGGCCTAGACTTTTAACTGTTTAGCTAGGATCAAGTTTAACATTGATTAATTTAGTAAGGTATTTATCTTAAATATCTTAACAAATATATACTCCTGTTTTAAATTCTTCTTTGGGGGAAAGTAACTGTTGGCCGAGAACAAAAATAACACTTATTTGTATTGTTTTTCTTTACCTCTGCAGAATATTCTCGATATTTGCATGCCCATCTTGATACCCCTCTTACGGAATATAATGTAGATACAGATCTTCCTGGAAACTTTAAGGACCATTGGGCCAAAAACCTTCCCTTTTTAATAGAAGACTATGAAGAACAGCCAGGATTGCAGCCACATATAAAGTGAGTGGTTTTTAGACAGACCATTTAGAGCATTCCTGGTAGGATTTTTTCAAAAAATGGCATCTGAGGATTAATTTATCACAAATGTTTAACACTGCCTGAAGCCCACAGAAAATGTTGGGCACTTTTCAAATTCAGAGGGGCTTCAAATGCTTGATCCAGCTCAGTAAAAAAGAGGTGGAATCAGAACTTGGTCAAAATGATCTTCTCTAGTTCCATGTAATTCAGTAAAGATAATTCAGGTTATACAGCCATGTTAACTGTTTTGTTCTTTATTTTGTCTTGGAACTGGATTAGTAATTAGATTATAGAACACTTTAGTACTAGAGAAACTCAGGATAGACTTCCATCTGGACATCCATCCCTAGTGTAGAAACCTCAATCTGGAGTTTTCTTACTGTTAAGTATTTAAGATTTTTTTTTAAGGGTATAATTTCTCAGTTACTTGGACATTAGATATATTAATTGTAACTCTGACTGAAGGAAATTGTCTTACGCTCCACCTCTAGAGTGGTGGTAATCAGTCACCAAAGCAAAGGCTTTATCAGATTAGGATTTAAAAGTTTATCAGGGAAGTAGACCTTTTCCCTACATGAGATTTTCTCTTTCTGAAAACTAGCCTTCAGTTTTATGGTCATTTCACACAACATGGCTTAGAAACTTGCCATTTTGTAGGTATGGGCTCAAACCTGCATTTCTTATGCATGCAAAACATCTACTGACTTCAGTCGGCATTTTAGAGAAGAAATTACAGAATCAGACCCCTAGTCTGTGTTAGTCCTCATGTTTTCTTTCATGCCATAGCTCTGATCCCTATGAAATTGAGGATTAATATACACTGAGGAGGTGACTCACTATAAAGCCTTTTGCAATAATTAAGTCTGATGGTGAAATACTGTTCCTGTTGAGATGAATGAGTTTTGCTATTGACTTCATTGGGGTCAGAATTTCACCTCGTTTGGTTTGTGTGTGTATCTACAACACCTGTGTTTTTTGGTACCGCTTTTAATTCTTTTCTGGGCTTATGTTACTGACCACCACAAATAGATTGTTTTTAAGCTGTTTTCAGGAGCCATCATGGCAGATGGTGGTTGATATTTACTTTGTGACATTTTTTTTCTTCAAGGGATGTGCTGTTTCAGAATTTTGAAAGCTATAAACCTGAAGTGCAAGAACTTGTATGTGTGGCTGATCGTCTGGGTTCACTGATGCAATATGAGACACCAGGATTCCTTCCAAATAAGAGAATACACAGAGGTATGCGGGGGGACTCTCCACCTGGGAATGGAAACTAAAAATGTCGATGCTTGCTTTGATAGCACTTTGAGCTAATAAACTTAAGGTTGTTTTACACTGGATACTTATCGGCATAATGACGTCTCAGGGATGTGCAAAATCCACATCCCTGAAGGATGTAGCTTTGCCAACTGACTCCTGATGTAGACAGCACTAGGTCGATGCAGAATTCTTCCGTAGACCTAGCTACCAGTTATACGGGAGGTGCATTACCTACAGTGATGCAGCTGCAGCGGTTTAAGTAAAAATATACTCTTAAAGTGATATGCAGTTGTAAAACCTTTTTCTTTACATTTCCATTCATCTGAAATGTATTCTACAAAAATGTGTAGATGTAAAATTTACAGATAACCACACTTCGTATCTTAATAGGTACATATTTTCTGAGGCATCGTGGTCTAGCTCTGGACTGGAAGCCATGAGCTACTGGGTCTTAATACCAGCATTAATACTAGCTACTTCTGTTCCCTTGAACAGGTCTGTTATCTTGGCTGCTTCAGTTCCCCCTATACAATGGAAAGGCTCTGAGTGGACTAATTGGTTCTATATATTCTTTGTTGTTCAGCAATGGGGCTGGCTGCTTTGGAAGTAATGCAAGCTGTGCAGCGGACATGGGCAAACTCAAAAGTTCGAATGAATGGGAAAACCAGATTGATGCAGTGGAGAGATATGTTTGACATTGCTGTGAAATGGCGAAGGTAATGCTTAAGAGAAGAGAGCTACTAAGCCTTATCTTGTGATATTGATGTAAGTTCCAGTTAGTGGAATTTAAGACAGACTGAACAACTGCAGGCTTTGTACTAGATGTGGAGGCAGATCTCTTTGGAATCTTAGCTCCTACTGCTTTAACTGCATCCTCACTTATGGGCTGGTCCACTGTGCAGTGTTTGCAGGGATTTTCATAAAGGGATGTTTAACAACTCTTCATCCAAAGGAGGAATACTCTTGCAGGTTGAGGTCTCCTCGGTCTGCACTTGGCAGAGATTAGAGGCACTGCACTTTTTCACAAAATGAATTTGAAAAACTAAAATAAATAAGTGTTTTAAAGGAGACGGGGTAGTGGGATACAAATTCAGCTAGCAGAATAGAGGTTGGTTATTGTAAAGTAGTTTAGACTTTCTTCACACGCAAAGGACTCTTGCATTGTATTTTTTTCCATCAGTTAATCCATTTGGGGAGGGAAGTCCATTAAATAGTATGACCACTACTGAGTTAACTGTAGGAATCAAAAAGATTTGGTATGCAGAGCATGCTTTAAAGTTCCTTTTTATAAAGAAATTTCTGGGATTTTTTTTCTGAACTTTGCAAGGAAGAATAAAAACAAGTTGATCTCTTGTGATGACATGCATTGTTTTTAAATGGGAGCCTGAATCTAACCATCTTTCTAGCCTCTGCTTTCAATTTTACTTGTTCTCAATAAGGTAAAAATAACTTGAATAGTAAGACTATTTTTGTTGTAAAAATTGTTAACAAAATTTATACACTACATCTATTGAGTTATTTACAAAAATCTTACATTTTTTTTCACCGCTTCCTCCAACATACTGCCCCTTCCTGGGAGTTGCAATTCAGTTTGAAGAACTTTGTTCTAGATTACTGTTTCAAATGCAGTCCAACTGATGTCCATTTCTCAGAAACTTTTGGTCAAGGCACAATAATTAGCACCCTTAGTGACAGTCTCAGCAGAGATATAAATGAGAATCAACTATTTCATTCTTTTTTGAGTGATTGGCCCATGGATGTCACTCTTGGCATGTGTGTGTGTGTGATTGGATTCTTTTAAAAAGAACAGGAGTACTTGTGGCACCCTAGAGACTAACAAATTTATTAGGGCATAAGCTTTCGTGGACTACAGCCCACTTCTTCGGATGCATATAGAGTGGAATATATATTGAGGAGATCTATATACACACATACAGAGAGCATGAACAGGGGGGAGTTGTCTTACCAACTCTGAGAGGCCAATTAAGTAAGAGGAAAAAAACCTTTGGAAGTGATAATCAAGATAGCCCAGTACAGACAGTTTGATAAGAAGTGTGAGAATACTTACAAGGGGAGATAGATTCAATGTTTGTAATGGCTCAGCCATTCCCAGTCCTTATTCAATCCTAAGTGGATTGTATCTAGTTTGCATATCAATTCCAGCTCAGCAGTCTCTCGTTGGAGTCTGTTTTTGAAGTTTTTCTGTTGTAAGATAGCCACCCGCAGGTCTGTCATTGAATGGCCAGACAGGTTAAAGTGTTCTCCCACTGGTTTTTGAGTATTATGATTCCTGATGTCAGATTTGTGTCCATTAATTCTTTTGCGTAGAGACTGTCCGGTTTGGCCAATGTACATGGCAGAGGGGCATTGCTGGCACGTGATGGCATATATCACATTGGTAGATGTGCAGGTGAATGAGCCCCTGATGGTATGGCTGATGAAAAAAATTTCAATAATTTCCATCCCACGAAAGCTTATGCTCTAATAGATTTGTTAGTCTCTAAGGTGCCACAAGTACTCCTGTTCTTTTTGCGGATACAGACTAACACGGCTGCTACTCTGAAACCTGGATTCTTTTAGTTCTTAGTGTCTGTTAGGGCCATGCCTGTGCTGTAGATGGCTGTAAGCTGCCCACCCCACCCCCCACACACACCTGAGGGCCCAACTGTCCCTCAGTTCCTTCTTACTGCCTGTGACGGCGAAATGAAACTCTTGTAATGTCCACTCTTTGCTCTGTGCGTTGCTAGTGTGAATTGGGATTATAGTTGGTAAAATGCATGTTGATTTAAAAAAAATTGCTTTGTTAGATAGTCCAGATAGACTGGACACCCCAACCCCCAATAGAGGGTTGCTAGCAACACGGCAGAAACTAAATCACCAGAATTCATTGCTTATCCCTTGTGTGTTGCTTTGATGTCTATGAATCATGAGTGCCTCTGCCCAGGGCCGGCACCAGTGCAGCAAGCGGGTGCTTGGGGTGGCCAATGGAGGGGGCGGCATGTCTGGCTCTTCAGCGGCAATTCGGCGGCGGGTCCCTCAGTCCCTCTCGGAGGGAAGGACTTGCCACCAAATTGCCGCCGAAGAATGAAGCAGCGGCGGTAGAAGTGCTGATCGCGCCTCTTCTCCCTGCCCCCCGCACCCCTTTGCTGCTTGGGGCAGCAAAAACATTGGAGACGGCCCTGACTCTGCCTAGGAGAGGGACCCATCCCTGGGTGATGTTCTGTATGTTGCTCCTTCTGTGCATGCACTTAGAGCTAGAGCAGCCTGCTGGAAGCAGTTCCTCCTTCAGAAATTGATACAAGCCTCCTCTGACTCATAGAGGAAAGCTACTGCCCAGCCTCAGACATCTGTAAGTCTTGCTCCATTAGTGCCCTGATGAGCTGAGATTTCAGTCTGAGTTTTTAGGCCACATCTACTCAAAGGCCCCATTTGTCTGCCATTATTCTGGCATTGACGTCCTCTGGTGGGCAGGAAAGAACATGGTTTTAGGGATGAGCAAAGCACAGGTCACCATCTCTGGTGCCTAGTAAGTTGAGGCACAAGAGTCGTCATGCTTCTGATTTGTGTTGCACTCCATCTAAGAGCCAGAAGCCTGTTAAGGCCCCTTCTGCTTCCCAGGTACTGACCACTAAGCGAGCAGAAGTGGTACCTACTAAATATGTGGACTGCACTTCTCTTGGTACCAACCTTACCACTGAGCACCTTAGAACACAGAGTCTTGGCACCAAATGCATCAGAACTAGAAGCCTGGTACCTTCCGCCTCAGTCTTGGTTGCCTTGAAACAGTGTCCAGCAGTACTTGCTACCAGCTATCTTGGTACTAAAGCATACATGGTGCCAAATGGATTTGGTGCTGGAGTCACCTTTCCTTAAGAGCGTGACGGTGGTGATGTCCAAACCACCAGCTTCAGAGTTACCAGAATATCAGGCTAAGGAGGTATTCCTGGTACTGACCTCTCCTTCAGAGGCAGGGCAGTCCCAGTAGAATGGCCCCTTCCCTTGGAGGAAGTATATTACTCCTCCTCCTCCTCCACCTCTGAACATGGTAGGGACTCATCTCCCACCCATTGCTCTCAACTCCCTGGATAACACAGTGGGAATTGGGAAGACATTCTAAAGAAGATTCCTTGAGAGTAGCAGAAAGAGACCTGGGAGTCATAGGGAACATCCCTCCTGGAACCCCTCCATGTGCTGTTCACACCGCAGTGCATACTATGGCTAATGCAATAGCAATGAGGAAAGTCATCATAGCTTCACTACCTGGGGAATCCCAGGGAGTTCTAGACAACAAGCAAGGACTTACCATTTGAGGGCAACAAACTTTGGCCCTCCACTCCTTTAAAGACCTACGGGTAACTCTGTACTCTCTGGGCCTCTTTTTTCTGCCCCAAAAAGAAAATAAAAAAGTCAGAACCCTTATTCAGACAGCACTTCTCTGTCCAATATTGTCATCAGCCACAGAGGACTTCAGAGCTACAGAGGAAGAGAGAGAGAGTCCACTGGAGATGGCCCTCTGTCTGGTCTTCTGCTGCTCCTCAATCTGAGGCTTCCACCAGTCAATTTCAAAAGCTTGGTAGAACCATCAGAGGATACTTTAGACCCCTCCCTGCCCTTTCCACATCAACTTGGCAACTGCCTCTTTTATTTCCAGGAAGGTTGGGCTAGAATCATCTTGGACCAGTGGGTCCTACAACTGGAAGCAGTGGAGGAAGTGCCCTTAGAATTTAGGGGCAGACATTTTTATTCCCGTTACTTTCTCATTCCAAAGTACCATTAGTTGGTGACCCATCCTGGATTTTCAACATGCCAACAACTTCATTTGCTGTTTCAAATTCTGGATGTTCATTTGGCCTCCATAATTTTCTTGTTAGATCCTCAAGGCTCGTTTGCAGCTCTCGACATGCAAAATGCCTGTTTCCATACATCCATTCATCCAGCCCGCTAGATATACCTCAGATTCCTGATAGAAACATCTCACTAAATGACCCCCTCATCGCTGTAGTGTCTGAACATGTCAGTCTTTAATGTATTTATCCTCACAACACGCACATGAGGTAAGGAAGTGCGATTATCTCCATTTTACAGACAACGAACCAAGACACAGAGAGACTAATTGGCTTGCCCAAGATCACACAGGTAATCTGGCAGAGCAAGGAGTTAAATTTAGGGCCTCTAATTCCTAGGCCACTGCCCTAAACACTGGACCATCTATCAGTGAGTCCATCACTACCAGTACAGAGTTCTGCTTTTTAGTTTTCTATAGCACTGAGGATGCTCATCAAGTACTACTACAGACTCTGGCTAAAGAACTGAGAGACAATGGGGAGGGACGCATTAGGGCATTGACATGACCCCAATCGATATTGCTGGCCAGAAGAATCCAGTCTCATGCACATACTCACCAAAAGCTGGAAGTCATGTGGACAATACATCCTGAAGAACCATGTATGTTTGTAACTGTAGGCATTACTTTAGTATTGCCTAGAGTCCTTAACCAAGTCAGGACCCCATTGTGCTAGACTCTGTACAGACATGAAGTAAAAAGAGAGTACCTATCCAAGAGAAGTTAGTCTAAAAGACAAGATATATAACATGGATGAAACAAGTGGGAGAAGGGGGATGTAGTAACAATAACATGAAAAGGTTTTTATCCTAGACTGGCGGTGTGCACAATTATTAGGTGTAACGAGCTAATAAGTAGCAGTAATCTGTTACTGTTCTTAAATGTAAATCTACCCCCAAATAATATTTGAAGCATACCTGTCGGGCAATATTGGGGAAGCTTGACCTCCCACCACTTGTGCTCCACCTGTTCTTTGGATAAATGGAGAACTTTGCTCTTGAGCTAGTGCCCCCATTTTAGCAGCCCTACATGAGAAAAGATAGGGAAGTGAAGTTACTGCCCTCTTTTTCTTATGGGAAGTGGTTCTCGGATACCAGAAGAGGATACAAGTTGCTAGGTTAGAGCATGTGTTAAAATGAACCCACAGAAATTTTTATTCCTGAAAATATTCTTGTTTTCCCTTTTGTATTAGGTAGTTAAAAAAGAGCTATGAAAGATTGCAGGATACTTTGCAGCGATTTACTCTGCTAGCAAAGAGTTAACTATTTCAAACTGTCTAGCTGCATTAGTGAGAATTTTATGAGCTGCTTTCTTCCTGTTACAGAAGCTGATACACATTTCAGAAAAAAAAAAAAAATCAGCACCTTGTTTTATGATCTCTGAATTCAAGCTTTGCTTAAAGGCATTGATGCATGAACCAGCTTCTCAGAGCCATAGGTTACATCAGATGGCAGCACAGGTTGGCAGTTATGTTTAAGATGGAACTTTAGACATTTTCATAACTGATATTTTCTTGATTTTAAAATATGACCTGTAATAAGACTTCTTTAGGTGCACAAATTTTAACAGGGTATTTCTTTGTAGGATAGCTGATCCAGACCAGCCTGTGCTTTGGTTAGACCAAATGCCAGCTCGAAGTCTTAGTAGAGGCTTTAATAACCACATCAATCTAATCAGGTATGAAGTTTTTGCCTAATCTTGTTTGCATTAGGAATTGTGCTAAAATATGTAGGCTGTTCGTGAATTATTATAGCTGACCGTGTTCAGTGTGTACATACTATGTAATGTCTAACATTTTGACTGTTTTGTTTATTTTTCCACTCATTAAAAACAAATTATCCTCTCTCATGATTTTTTTTCACCCCCTTCTTTTTTCTGAATCTAATGTTTTACATTATCTTTATTATGGCGAGAGATAAATAGGTCCCAAAAGATAACTTTTCATTCTAGTTTTTAATTCCCAAATTAAAATACCTACTTCATATACCTAAGATTAAACCCATTGTCATTGATGTATTTTCCACAAATGCTACTCCCAGAAGGCAGTACTGCCAGCTGTAATTGCACAGTACTAGGCAATCTGTGTTTCCTACTTTGTAACCATCATCCATTAGTAGTATTTAGAGGAAATGTTTCAGCATGGAAAGGTTAAAGACACAGGTGTCAAAATACCTAAGAAGCTGAAAGGTAACTGCAGTTTCAGAAAAAGGTTCAAACTTGAAAAATTCAAATCATTGTTGTACGTTCCTCCTTCTTCATACCATAAAACAAGATTCTGTATCGCAAGCATTACAGCTCCACCTACCACGAAGCAATGGAGAAAGGAGAGACATGTGGCAAAATCACTGTCAGTCATGGATGGAGAGTGTGTGTACGCTCGCAAATATGTAGCCATGCTCCCATCTTCCTTTATGAGAAGCAGAATCCTTGTTCAGTCCTGCTACTTTTATTTCTAACCCTGTTTTTCAGTGTTACTCAAAAAGAAAAAAATTAGAAAAAGAACTTTCTAAAAATATTTTACAGAAAGAATTACTGACGTTTAAAGCTCTCAGTGCACAGGATGATAGTGTTCTTTCTCTCTCTCTCGGCAACTCCTACCATTTCCCATTCCACAAAATGGAGCCCAGCCGTCTGACGTTTTTTCTGGGGTATGCAAGTACAGGTTTGGCTGAAACTCTGATGTAGCTCAGTAACTGCCTTGTAGGGCCAGATACATTAGCTATTTCCAGCTCTTCAGGGCCAATGTTGTGCTCAGACTTCTGTATTCTTCCTCTCATATTAAATTCTGCTTCCTGGGCCCCAGTCTTCTCTTGACTTTTGCTTTATCCTCCTCTCTCTCCCATTAAAGATGTAGCAGAATCCAAACACTCTTCATTCTTAAAGGGTGGAGGGCAACCCCTACCTCAGGCCATAACTCATTACCTGTGTTTTTTCCTCAATATGGGAGATAGCGGGAGAAGCGGAGCTTGAACCTCCAGCTTTGGCTTGCATCGTCAGCAGAAAAAAGAGAACTCTAAGGAATGCCCTACTCTTGCTAGTGTTATTAATAGTGAGGAAAGAGTGCCTACTTTGCAAAGGCATTTCTCTGTCCCTGATCTTCAATTCAGTAACCCCGCTTGTCTCTCAGTAGTCTAAATATTTTTTATGCCTTTCTCTCATCAGATAACACTACCAATCCTATAGTTTGATGTTCCAACAAGTCTAGTGAGTCCCTGTGAGATGTCTAGGCTATACTTGTACTGAAATGGGTTACTGTCTCTTCATAAAGTGCAGGACCAGACTGAATCAATTTCTCACTTTTCTTTTGGCCTGACCTGTGCTCCTTGGGTCTGTACCATGGCTTGAATAATACTATAGTGCTTTCTTGACAGAAAGATTGTAATCCAGGTAGGGATATTAATCAGTTTGCAGGGGCCTAAATCTTCCCAGACTAGTGAACCTTCACGCTTCCCCATCACAAATTTTGACTGCATCCTTTCTGAGTCCAAGAGCCCACTTTCTCCTTTGCACACTACTGAATTCCTTTCTGAGAATAACCATTTAATCTGGGATTGAATGAGGCAGTTGGAGAGAGTAGTAGGTAGTGGTAGCTCTGCCTTCCATCCACTCATGACATCAAAATGAGATATCACTTGCAATAGATTATGCAAATCTGCACAAATAGGATAATCCCTTCTTGTGTGCTTTAATCAGCCATGAAATAGTTTTGAAATACAGCTAATTCGTATATCATAACTAGGCTTCAGAATGAAAACCTTGTTGAGATGAATGGGATCATTTCACACCTCTGGGCTGTTGTTTCAGGCACACTTAAGCATTGGTTTCTGTTCAGTTTATATATTGAAGGTTATTTTCACAACCATAAAGGCTAGAGTCTTACTCTTTATCAAGCTTGGATTCTTGAGCACAAGACAGCAGGCTCAAAAAAGTAGTACTAATTTGCAGAGCTGCATGAACTAGCCCAATTTGATTTCTATATATGGTAGTTAGATGAACAAAAAAATTGTGTAGGTTGTTTCAATGAGTACCAAGAGCAGTAAGTGGAGGGAGGGGATAGCTCAGTGGTTTGAGCATTGGCCTGCTAAGCCCAGGGTTGTGAGTTCAATCCTTGGGGGGCCACTTAGGGATCTGGGGCAAAATCAGTACTTGGCCCTGCTAGTGAAGGCAGGGGGCTGGACTCAATGACCTTTCAAGGTCCTTTCCAGTTCTAGGAGATAGGATATCTCCATTAATTTATAAGTTTGATTGCTTGCAGTAGAGCCCATAGTAGACTGCTGGGAAGCTGGAGGTGAACCAAAATTACCTCTTTTTTCACACTTTGATTTGCAGGATAAAGTACGTGTTCTCCTGGGAATGGGGGAAAGGGTTTGGAAACTTGTTACCTCCACTCACTTGATTCTCTTGCATAGTTATAAAAGATCAGGTCAGACGGTGCTCAGCCTAGTCTCATAGGATCCCTTTGTCCCATACAGTCACCTATTGTTTCTGTACATAATAGTCCTTTTGTTAGGTCCATGCTAACGATATACCTTCTTTGCAGGGACTCCTTTATGCAAGGTCCAATTCCATTCAACAGTTCTTACTACTTGAGTCTGTCATCTTGGAGGATGATAAATGATGGTTTCTGCATTCGATTTTTTTTTCCTTGTAGAGGTTTAACATCTGGAAAGTACCAGAAAACTTTCCACCGTAGTCTTTTAGTCACTCTAATTTGGAACATTTCTGTTGGGTGGTCCTTTGGGAACATCTGACAAGTGTTTACAAAGTCTTTTTACTTGATCTTCTTAGGGTTCTGTAAGGGTGTAGGGCTTAGCATTCTTAAGGTGCAGATATTAAGCTGTCGTTTCTGCTCTTCTGAGTCAGTATAAGAGTGCCTTTGGCTCACTTCCATCCCGTTGTAAGGTTATAAGTTATCAGATCTTACTTTGCCTTTTTGAAAGTCTAAACTTTTGTTTTCATGGGCAAAACGAGGATTTGAGACCTGTTCTGACTGATGAAAGCTGTCAGTATTCTTCCAAATATATGTTGAGACACCCACTACTACTATTTGTTCTTGGGAATTCTGAAGAGGTGGCAATGCCTATCAAGTAGAGGGAGTTGAGGAACAACAAACGACTCTTGAGTCACTACCTGATGTCTTTCCTTATTCATTACCACTCCTCACTGACTAGATCCAACATCCTTTTAGGCTGACTTTGATATCTGAGTTCTCCAAGCTACCATTCAAGGAAATCCTGTTTTCTTATTTTTACTCCTTCATACTTCTGCCTGTTGTACAGAAAGCTTTTGTGTAGGATGGAATAAGATGGGACGTACAACAAGGGCAAATCGTATCAGTAACTGTTTATCATCTATTCTCTTTCCCTTTCTTTTCTAACATACACACTTGAATATTCTAATTCTGATCAGTGTTTATTCCCATTGAGGTAAATTTAAAATCAGTGAGACTGTGTGAGTAGTAAGGTGTGCAGCACAAAATGAGTTAAGGTGCTAGAATCAAGCTCTGAATAATTATAGAAAGAGGATAGAGACTATAAACATATCTCCTATGATTGACAGTGGTTTTAGCCTCCTGGTATATGTAGCTGTAACATTTGCTGTATAAAATCTTATTTTGTAGACTGGAGAACATGAAGGATTCCTACAAATGCAATAATGGTACGTAATGTTCCCGTTGAAGGCATTATGTATGGCTACAATCCTGACAGGGCTCTTTTGAGAGTTTACAGGCTCATACCTAATGTTCAAGGAAGAAGGCACCAAGTCAGCTGTTTGTTTGCTTGTGAACTGCTGATTACATACTTAATTTCCTGGAAGAGCAGTAGAGTGCAGTATTTAGATAGCAACTAGAAATGAAAATGTTCTTGAAAATGTCCTGGAGTTTGAAACATCTGGTGTCTTTCTAAAACATGTTTCCATATAAAGTTATTGCACTCCACTCATTCTTCCCCCCCTTTAATAATAAGAAGAAAAAAAAAGTGAATACTTGATATTTTGCAGTGTCCTTAAGATATTCCCCCTGCTCTGAATCAGGGTTCAGTGAATCATCCCAGAAAACTTTGATTTAAAAAAAAAAAAATTACAATTTTATGTGTGGGATTTAGGGACAGTTAATACAAACACATCCATGAGAAGAGGATACTTAAGTTGTTTAGAACAGACATCACAATCACATACCAGTGCTCAAAGTAAACCAGTTACAGTTAGGATTATCAGTCCCTGCATTTATCTTCACATATAAACACACACAGCTTTCTACCAGGGTAAATAGTTGTATACAAAAAATATTTGCAAATCCAAATTGGTAATTGTGGTACTGTTTTTTTTAAACTGTACACAAGAACACTGGTGGTAGTGGGGGAGCACCCATGAAAAGTAGCTTGTTGAAAAGCAGCAAGAGATTCTACAAGTCCCCTGTTGAAAATAAATGGCTTGCTTATTTATTCAGACAAACCTCTGATTAAGCTTTCACTACTCTTCCATACACTGCTGTATAGAAATCACATATCATGCTTTTATGAACGCATACATGTTAGTTATGAAGTGGATTGTCCTAGTAAACATTTAAAAAGTATTTTTTATTTATCTTCTATCTACAGGGGACAAGTCATTAACATGAGGTACCTGGAATATTTTGAAAAAATACTTCATTTTATCAAAGACAGGATCCTTGTTTATCATGGGTAAATGGTTTATTTAATATTTTTTCCTTCCTCCTTCAATATCAGTTCAAATTTGTATTATATTCATAGGCCATACAGAAAGTCTGGGGAAATATTTTCTTAAAGTTCCAGTACCAGTCATAACTGTGCCCTCTTACCAATGGGAGAAGCTCACTAATTGCCATATGAAAGAAAGCAAAGTAATCTTCTCTTTTACATATGAATGATAATAGTAATTCAAGTAATTAACATTTAAGAGTACTTGTACCCACCCTGCTGGCCTTTATCAGGCATGGGTGGATCTTAGCCCTGTCTTACAAGGGAGGGTGTGTGTTGTTCAAGGTGGTCATGGAAAATGTTGATTCATACTCCAGGTTACGGGAGTATGAATTAATTAACTTTTCAGACCAATATTGGTGGTTGATGTGTGAAGCCTATGGCAGGGTGGGAGATGTGGGTATGGCTTTGTATGGATTATCTGTGGAGGGTAATATATAGGAAATTGTGATCTTTGACAGGTATTACGAAGGCTGGGAGTCAGTGTTTTCAGCCCTTATAAGTGAGTGTGATCTGTAGTTTAAAAAGCCACCCTAAAGGCTTTTCTCTGGAATAGTGAGGTTTGGAGAAAGTTAAATGGAAGGTGATTAAGGAGAAAAGGAAGATACTTAACATTGCTGTTGGACTATAGAGGATATTTTCAGACTCCTGACAAGTGAATTAGCCTCTGGGAGATAGAGCCCGATTCCGGGAGACTCACGGTAAAACTGGGAGGGTTGGCAACCCTAATTCAGTCATAGAAAGAAAATCATTGGGTAAAAAATGTCGTCTTCTACTGTTTAATTTTCACCCCCTGACCAAATGGGAGGAGCGGGGAAATTTGCCAAGGGAAATGCAGTAGAATATAATGTAGTAGTTCACTACATTGACCATCAGAAATGGTTGGTTACATTGAAACTAGACCAGGGATCGGCAGCCTTTCAGAAGTGGTGTGCCAAGTCTTCACTTATGCACTTTAACTTAAGGTTTCGCGTGTCGGTAATACATTTTAACGTTTTTTAGAAGGTCTCTCTTTATAAGTCTATATTATATAACTAAACTATTGTTGTATGTAAAGTAAACAAGGTTTTCAAAATGTTTAAGAAGCTTAATTTAAAATTAAATTAAAATGCTGATCTTACGCCACTGGCCCACTCAGCCCGCTGCCGGCCTGGGGTTCCATTCACCTAGTTCGGCAGCGGGCTGAGCGGGTCCTGCAGGACCCCGGCTGGTAAGGGGCCGACAGCCAGAACCCCAGACTGGGGGTGCAGGTGGGAATGTGAGAGGTGGGTGCAGGAGCTCCCATTTGGTGCTCAGGGTGGGGATGTGGAGGGGTGCAAGAGTCAGGGCATGAGGTGTGGGGGGTGCAGGAGTCAGAATGGGGTCTGGAGGTAAATGAGGGGTGCAGGGGTCAGGGCAGAGGGCTGTGTGTGTGGAGTGGTGCAGGGGTCAGGGCAGAGGGCTGTGTGTGGGGGAGGTGGTCAGGACAGAGGGCTGGGTGTGTGCGTGAGGGAGGTGCAGGGGTCAGGGCAGAGGGCTGGGGTGCTCGGCTCCTGGGGAGGGGTTAACGGCAGGGGGCTGGAGGGGATATGCCCTGTCCCCACCTCTTCCCCCAGGGCTCTGTCCCCACCTCTTCTCTGCTTCCTCCCCAGAGCAGCGAGCATGCTGCAGCTCAGCTCGGCTTGGCTCCACTCCCCCTCCCCCTCCCCCTCGCAAGGGCGATCAGCTAATCGGTGGCAGGGAGAGGAAGTGGGAGGGGCAGGAAAGCACCACGCTGGGGGAAGAAGCGGGGGAGGAGGGAGCTTGGCTGCCGGCATGACCAAGCTTCTGCCTCCTGCCCCCGCAGGAGAAATCGGTGGGCAGGGGGGCTGAGTGTGGCCAGGACCCCGGCAGGCAGCAGCGTGCCATCAAAAATCGGCTCGCGTGCCGTCTTTGGCATGCGTGCCGCAGGTTGCCGACCCCTGAATTAGATGGATGTTCTGAAAAATGCTAATTTGTTTGACCATTGTGTTGCTGTATGTTAAAATTGTTGCATGTTTTATTTTAGTGCTAATAATCCTAAAGGTCTGCTAGAAGTTAGAGAAGCACTGGAAAATGTACATAAAGTAGAAGACCTTCTTCCCATAATGAAGGTAAGTTTTGCAACAACCTTCAGCTCATGTGGATAACAATTTAAATGGACAGTTGTATGTCTAATTGAAAATGAACAACTATAGGAACTGTCCTGTACAACACATTATGATATTGGAAATCATAACGTAAGGCCCTCAAGCAAAATGGATGCCACTTTTTGCAGAAGTGCTTGACAGAGGGAAATGTTATCAGCTGATTCTAAAACACAGATTAGTACAGAGAGATGACAAAAATGTATAACTATTTAAGGGACTATGAATGATTTAGCTAGAAATAAATATCTCTTCCTAAGAACTGGCAGCAAATATTCCCGGTCTTCAAAAAACTGATTTTGATCTGGTTTGGATTGCATGTATACCATTCTCAATTGTACATGTCACATTGGAATGCTGTTTCTCAATAAAAGCTTTTAATTTTTAAAAAAAATGAAATCCCATTGGCCAAAACATAATTCCATGGATCATACTATTATATTTTAAAATACATGGTTGCAAAAACCATTCACTCAACAATGGAAATGGAGCAGTTGTCTTTAATGCTGCATGGATACATTGAGAGAGCCGGTTAGTACTTAAGTGGTCTGGTTGTTCAAATAGGTGGGTAACTTTGAATAGAACTTGTCTCTTAGTTTTATTTGAATAAAGTTATTGTGGTTTATAATTGACATATTAGTTATGGCCTTTGGCTTCTATTTTAAATTTAAATCACTATTTTTTGGCTTTGCAAAATTTGAAAAGGTGTTTTGTTTTGTGTTTTTCCTTCTGGTGAGGAGAAAAATATACAAAGGATGTTGAATGAGATTGGCTAACAGTTAAAAATTGGTTTCAGATTGTGAGCTATGTTCTGGAATGCAATTTAGAGTAATTCATGTACTTACAAAGTATAAACCTAAAATACAGACTCTACAACTCGTATTACTGTTTTCACATTAATATGCCAAATGGTGAATATCATATTGGGGCTTGGGAAAAACATTTGTCTGTATAGTTCTAGCTTAGTCTTTTTTTATTTAAATTTTTTATTTAGGAGACCATAGCTGCACTAGATCTCTTGTTAAAACTGTCCTCTAGAAATCTGTGTTACAGAACAGTGGCTAGAAAGCTTGTCCTTCTATATTTATTCTAATATATTTCCTTTTTTTCTGAAAGCAGTTTAACAGTAAAACAAGAGATGGGTTTACTGTAAACACAAAAGTCCCTAGCCTCAAAGATCAAGGGAAAGAATATGATGGATTCACAATTACAATAACGGGAGACAAGTACGTTTGCTTTAAAAATTCATATTTTTAATCTAATCTTTAAGGAAATGACAATGAAGAAATGTTGAAGTATTATGAATTATCAATAGCAATTAATTTCTTGTTCTAATGGCATTTTGTACTTGTGTGATTGGGTCCTTTGTGTAGATGACTTAGTTTCTCTGAGTCTGGAAGTGGTTCTCAAGTGTGCAGTGTCTCAGCCGACAGTGACCCTATTATTCAACTCATGCTGTTGAATGCACATTGAAAAGTTTTATCCTTCATAATAGTATCCACAAAATTCTGATCAGCAGAACTGTATGGCTGACAGCTTGGTGAATCAGAGCTGTCTCCGCTCAGATAGAGTTAAATGTTTTCTGCTCTGAGAACTTTTCAGTCTACTTCATAGACCATAAAAACAGATCTGAATGCTCTGAATCAGAATGGATTGGAAACCACCATCATAGTGGATCCATTCTAAAAGTGGGGATGGACAGAACAGGGGTTTTTGGCCTTCTCACTTTACTGAGATTTTTGAGTGTTTTCTGATGCTTCAGGCAATACTCTACAAGTTAGACTCATGTAATTCCTAGTTGGTAAAGTGTAGTGAGGAGGCATTGGGTCCATTACTGGTTGAGATAGTAAATACCCCCTTTGAGAGGCAAGAAGCTAGCACTCCTAAAGAGTGATTTTTAAGCCTATGTTCTCTATGGTCCCACTACAACAGTATGGAATTGATAATTTTCTTAGACATTCTTTCCATTCAGATTACTTAGGGATTCTAAATTCTACACCATCATTTAAAGTGTTCTACAATCTACTGTGGACATCTTTAGTGTGGAAGGTAGACATTTTACTGCATCCCAGTGGATTTTTCCCTTTTGAATTTTAATCTCTAGACCTTCTGCACATTCGTAATGGGATGATGCACAAGATAGTTTCATTATATTGGGAAAATATTTATCTGTGTGAAACTGTCACATCTATGAAAATTCAATCACAAGTGTAAAATTTTGGTAAGAATCTGAATAGTTCCACATGCAGACCAAACAGTACAATTTTGTAGTAATTAGCACTAATTAGGAAACAATTCCATTTCTGGAGTTTCAAAGTTAACAAAACAAACATGCTGTGGATTCTAAACAAATAAAACAGACTGAAATAGAAAAGTACCATGAGAGAACATAAGAATGGCCATATTGGGTCAGACCAAAGGTCTATCTAGCCCAGTATCCTGTCTTCTGACAGTGGCCAATGCCAGGTGCCCCAGAGGGAATGAACAGGACAGGTATTCATCAAGTGATCCATCCCCTGTCGCCCATTCCCAGCTTCTGGCAAACAGACGCTAGGAACACTATCCCTGCCCATCCTGGCTAATAGCCATTGATGAACCTATCCTCCATGAATTTATCTAGTTCTTTTTTGAACCCTGTTATAGTCTTGGCCTTCAACATCCTCTGGCAAGAAGTTCCACAGGTTGACTGTGCATTGTGTGGAAAAATACTTTTTTGTTTGTTTTTAAACCTGCTGCCTATTAATTTCATTTGGTTGCCCCTAGTTCTTGTGTTATTTACCTTCTCCACACCAGTCATGATTTTATAGACCTCTATCATATCCTCCCCCTTAGTTGTCTCTTTTCCAAGCTGAAAAATCCTAGTTTTAGTAATATCTCCTCATTAATCTCGCCATTCCATACCCCTAATCGTTTTTGTTGCCCTTTTCTGAACCTTTTCCAAGTCCAATATATCTTTTTTGAGATGGGACGACCACATCTGCATGCAGTATTCAAGATGTGGGTGTACCATGGATTTATAGAGGCAATATGATATTTTCTATCTTATTATCTATCCCTTTCTTAATGATTTCCCACATTCTGTTAGTTTTTTTTGATTGCTGGTGCACATTGAGTGGATGTTTTCAGAGAACTATTCACAATTACTCCAAGATCTCTTTCTTGAGTGGTAACAGCAAATTTAGAATCCATCATTTTATATGTAAAGTTGGGATTATGTTTTCCAATGTGCATTACTTTGCATTTATCAACATTGAATTTCATCTGCCATTTTGTTGCCCAGTCACCCAGTTTTGAGAGATCTTTTGTAGCGCTTCGCAGTCTGCCTGGGACTTAACTATCTTGAGTAGTTTTGTATCATCTGCAGATTTTGCCACCTCACTGTTTAGCCCTTTTTCCAGATCATTTTAAATTTCTTGTTTCATATTGTGTGGATAAAAGATTTTTTTCTGAGTAACACCTCTGAAAAGTTACAAAGACAGACAACTTGGCAAAAATAGTAGGTCAAGTAGGGCTCAAATTTAGTTATGGTAAAACAAATATCCTTTAAACTCAGACATTAAGCAGTAACGTCCTATTAGAAGGCAAAAATATTGAGAGTAGAACAGTTCATATACCTGTGCAGCACTATGTTAGCCAACAGAGACCTTAAGAAGGAAGTGATATCAGGGATAGGAAAGGCATCTATTGCATTTACTAAACTCAACAGCATATGGAAATCAAAGATGTATGGCACTAAAACACAACTAAGAATTTTCAATTCAAACCTAATCTCATTGCTAACATACAACGGAGAGAGCTGGAGATCTACTAAAATGTCAAACCGAAAACTAGACACATTTGAAAATAAATGCCTATGAAAGAATCTGGGCATTGGTTGGAAAGACTTATTCACCAATGAAAAGACTTGAGAAATCACCAACTGGCAACTCATTTCTACCAGAAGCAGAAAGAAAGCGTTGGACGTGTTTGAGGCATCTACTCGTGGTGCCAGCACACAGACTCCCTCAGGAAGCTGTTAAGTGGAAACCAACTGGTATGAGGAAATGAGGGCACCCAAGAGAAACCTTAAGAAGAGCCCTTAGGAGAAAGGGCAGGCTAGTCTATCTCAATACCACAGAGCAAATTGAAGGAGCAGCAAATTATGGTGGCTAATGGGAGAGACTGGTTTCCACCCTGTGTGCCAATATTGGTGCGGGAAGGGTGTAAATGTAAAAATAAAACTTTAATGCTCTGTCTAAAAAAAAACCCAAAAGCCTCTAGACTTCCTTCCATCAAAATATTAGCAGTTATTTGCAATAAAAAATTGCAGATAACACCTACCACTTTGTCAGTAAGAATATTAAAATATATTCTCTGATGTTTCTATTTCAACCTCAGTGCTTCTCATTTGAATGGGCAGCAGATTTGTTTTCTTGCTTTAAGTAGGGGTGATATGGGAGAAGGTTTTGGGGGAGGGAAGAAATATTAATCTGAACTATCCTGCATTTTTGCACCTCTTTCAAGTATTTGATTAGTGTCTTGAAATTTATTCAAATAATCTTTTGTATTAGAGTTGGGAACATATTATTTTCAGTGGAAACTCAGACAACAGAAGAAAGAACACAACTGTATCATGCAGAAATAGATGCCCTATATAAGGATCTAACAGCCAAAGGAAAAGTACTAATTCTATCTGCAGAACTTGGGGTAAGGTTTTTATGGAAACAATTAATTCATGCTAGCTTCAACTTCAAATTTTGTCCGGATGTAATGTGGGTAATTAACCGTTGAAATACTTACCAAGGGTTGTCATGGATTTTCCATCACTGGCAATTTTAAAATCAAATTGTTTTTTGCTGTTTTTTCTAAAAGATATTCTCTGGTTCAAACAGGAATTAATTAGGGAAGTTCTGTGGCCTGTATTATGCTTAAAGTCAGATTGGATGATAGCAGTGGTCTCTTCTGGCCTTGTAATCCATGAATCCTTTATATAATTAATTTTTAATATCTATACTATCATTTTTTATTTTTGTCAAAATACAATCCAGTTTACTGTGCATTGCTCTAATATTCAGATTTTTTGGCACCGTTCCTAAACAAGTAATAAAATTCACCTCATACAGAAATGCTACTAGTAAGACGAAATTAAGTGAAAGGTTTCCATTGTTTAAGGGTAATCTATTAAGTTGCTCTGCTTTGCTAAAGTAATAGTTTAATTCCAAACACACCGCATGAAATGTTCCATAATAAAAATGCCATTATTTTTTTTATCCTGGCTTGCAATCACTGCATATTATTACCATGATGAGCACTATTTAATGTTGTTCATAGACTGGTTCCTGACGGCCAGTTTTAAATTGAGAATTGACATAAATACATGACAAAACAATAGAATAGTTTTCAGGTTGATTGCATTCTACCTGAGAAGCTGGCTGTACTTTAGATTTATCAGGATCTTTGACATAGCATAATGCCTTAGTGCTGGGTGAAATACAATGCTAGTTTGTTGTTCAAGCTAATTCCTTAGCTTGACCTTTTTGAGTTACTTGATCTTCCAACGTTCACAATAGGGATGGTTCAATTTTATTGAAACTTATGATATATTTTTCTTTATTTAAAAAAAAACCCACACCTTAGGGTTGAATATATTGTATCATTACTTAATGGAGGGTATTACAAAGTGCACTAACATTCTTATGTTTCTTCATCTCATATCTGTACACTAAAGTATTTTTTGAGCCCCTGCTTGCATTTTTTTTTTAATCTAGGAGGCAGATGCTGTGTGCAATCTAATCCTGTCTTTAGTTTATTACTTCTATAACTTAATGCCACTCTCAAGAGGATCCAGGTTAGTGACTGATCTTGTGCATTATCTCTCCATCTGCTATTCTATTTTAGTGTATGTGGGATTGTTTATCTGCTCAGTGGATTTGTTAATAAAGGGACTTGTGATAAATTGCAGTTGTTTCTCATGTGTTTCTAGGGTCTCTTATTCTGATGATACTGATAACATTCCTGATGCTGTAGCCCTCAGGAGACTGAACCTTTATTGACCACTATGGTCTGAGGCTAATCAATATTAACTAATTAATCAATCAGTAAACAATCCATCAATAAGGCTACAGAACTACAGTTCCTCAGTACCTGAATCCCCGATTTTTACGGAGGTGTCAGATGTCTGTTTTTATCTCTAATAAAAAAAAATATCGTGAAGTGCTTTTTTAATTTTTAACTGAGGAGTAAGAAGTTGAATTTGTATAATGTAAAATACTTCCAATTGAAAAATGTTACGGAAAGAGACTTGTTGCTCTTTATTTTTTAGTGTGATAGCTTATTCGGTGATCATGGGAGCACTGATGGCAAGTGGGAAGGAAGTAGCAGGAAAAATACCAAAAGGAAAGGCAAGTTCTACATAAAAATGCACTGGCTCAACCTAGATAACAGAAGTGATACTTCTAAGTATGGAGAAGCAGCTGAAGGAATAAGCAAGGACTCAGAGTGTGTGTATCAAGTGTTTGTCCATGCTTTACCATGGTGGCTTACAATTTTATAGTGTTTTTTAGGATTCATTGCTTTTTGTGTTTTTGTGGATTCTCAGATGACAACTGTGTGATATATAGTATATTTCAGCATCTATTGTTAGCCCTGAGGCTGCAGTTGTTCTCCTCTGATGTGGACCTTTTATAGTAATCCATGCCTTTTATAACCTTGAGGCCAGATCCCAGTGGTGACCTCCTACTTGTGGTTCCCCTTGAAGTCTCTGAAGATTCAGCTTGAGCAGAATGCAAATCTTATCTCTGGAGTGCAGTGGGCTCTTATGGGCATGCAATAGTAGTGTTTCCTCTTTGCTTTCAGATGAAGTTCAATGTGGTTGCAATTTACAGAATTCTGAAACACATTTATATGAAAGAGCATCTCACCCCATCTTCTGCCACAGGAGTTATGTATGATCTGCTGAATTACCTTTGCTGTTGGTTCTGGAATTTAAAGTGAAGTTCTGGTCTGAAAAGTGACTATGTAAAAATGATACCACCTCATTCATCGGATATGTTCCTTTTGTGTAGTTAGTCATAGCTGCTGACTTTACTGACAAAAATAAGCTGCTTTGAGAAGTATCTCTAGGGGGTCACACTTCAGGTGCACATGCACCTCTCGAGACTGGGACCTCAATCTGGTTCTCAATTACAGTAGAACCTCACAGTTATGAACACGTCAGAAATGGAGGTTGTTTGTAACTCTGAACAAAACCTTATGGTTGTTCTTTCAAAAGTTTACAACTGAACATTTACTTAATACAGCTTTGAAATATTACTATGCAGAAGAAAAATGCTGCTTTTAACCATCTTAATTTAAATGAAACAAGCACAGAAACAGTTTCCTTACCTTGTCAAATCTTTTTTTTAACTTTCCCTTTTTTTTAGTAGTTTACATTTAACACAGTACTGTACTTGCTTTTTGGGGGGGCGGGGGGGAGGTCTCTGCTGCTGCCTGATTGCATACTTCTGGTTCCAAATGAGGCGTGTGGTTGACTGGTCAGTTCACAACCCTGAGATTCTGTTGTACCTTATGAAACATCCATTTGAACCTATGGCAGCCTGTTCTCTGTTCCATTTATCTATGAAGATGGCCTTTTTAGTAGCCATCATGTTGGCCTGTAGAGTTGGGGAGATTGGTGTCTTGATAGCAGATCCTCCCTTTACAGTATTCTTCAAGGATAAGGTTTCTTTACATACACATCCTAAATTCTTACCTAAGGTTCTCCTGGAGGTTCCTTCTTTGCCAATATGTTCATTTTACCAGTGTTTTTCCCAAAGCCACATAACTCTCTGCAGGGGCCTCTTTTAATACCCTGGGTGTTAGAAAGGCTGTGGCCTCCTACTTGGATAGGACAAAGCAATTTTGAAGGTTACCCAGGCTGTTCATCTTTACGAATAGATCCAAGGGATCCACAATTTCAGCTCAAACACTATCAGGATAGATACCTGGATGTATCACTTGTTATGAGACTGCAGGCTTTCATCCTCTTCAAAGGATGATAGCACATTCTACCAGGTCTCAAGCAACATCCACTGCTTTGCTTAAGAACATACTAGTGTCTGAGATGTGTAGAGCTGCTGCCTGGGTTTTTGTACGTACATTTTTGAAGCTCTACTCTTTAATCCATGCCATCAGATCCAATGCAGCTCTCACTGCTGCAGTACTAGCTTCAGTTCTGGACTCAGTTCCAAAGCTCGCTCCTCCCTTTGGAAAAACTGCTCAGAAGTCACCTGAAGTGGAGCACTCAGAGACACTACTCGAAGGAGAGGAAGAGGTTACTCACCATGTGCTGTAACTGCAATTTTTTGAGATATATATCTCTATAAGTACTCCACTACCTGCCCTTCCTTCACCTCTGCTTAGGATTGTTCTATGTGGACACATTTGTGTGGAGAAGGATCTGAGGGTGGTTTGCCCGCGCATCCCTACATTGCCTCCGTGTCCAGCACGAGGAGGCTTTTAGGGCGTGTGTGCAGGCTGAAAGGGCACTGCTAGAGTATGAATCTCTCATCATGGACTCGAGAGGTGCATGTGCAATGGAAGTTGAGCATCTATAGGGGGACACAACTTGGACAAACTGCAGTTACTGCACAAGGTGAGTAACCCCTCTTTTTACTGTTAGCTGAATTGGTTCTGCAGTGTTAAGGGAGAATGACCTGGATTCTATTCCTCCTTTGAAACCATTGAAGAAAATTGTATTATACAGGTGTAACTGATAACCAAGTTTGGCTTGCAATACCTTTTACTGGGGATGAGGCATGAAAAAGGAAGTACAGAACCTAGCTTCTCTGTTCACTATTGATGAGTTTAGAGGGCTGATAGCTAGCAAGAAAAAATTGAGCTCATTCAGTATTGAAAATTGACAATAAGCAGAGAACAAATAAGAATGGCCATGCTGTGTCAGACCAGTGGTCAATCTTGCCCAGTATCCTGTCTTCTTACTGTGGCCAGTGCCAGATGCTTCGGAGGGAGTGAACAGAACAGGGCAATTTTGAGCAATCCATATCTTTTCATCCAGTCCCAGCTTTTTGCAGTTTGCAGTTTTGAGACATCTGGTGCAAGGGGTTGCATCCGTGACCATCTTTTGAACCCCCAATTATACTTGTGGCCTTCATAATGTGCCATGGCAACGAGTTCCACAGGTTGATTTTGTGTTGTGTGAAGAAGTACATCCTTATGTTGTTTTAAACCTACTGCCTGTTAATTTCACTGGGTGACCCCTAATTCTTGTGTGTATGTGAATGGGTAAATAACACTTTCTCCACACCACTCTTGTTTTTATAGACCTGTCATATCCCCTCTTAGTTGTCTCTTTCCCAAGCTGAAAGGTCCCAGTCTTTTTAATCTCTCCTCATATGGAAGCTGTTCCATACCCCTTCTCTGTACTTTTTCCAATTCTAATATATCCTTTTTGAGATGGGTAAACAGAATTGCACACAGTATTTAAGGTGTGGGCGTACCATGGGTTTATATATTGGCATTATGATATTTTCTGTTATCTGTCAGTTTCCTAATGGTTCATAACATTGTTAGCTTTTTTGATTGCTGCCTCACACTGAGCAGATGTTGTCAGAAAATTATCCACAATAACTCCAAGATCTCTTTCTGGAGTGATAACAGCTAAATTAGACCCCATCATTTTGTATGTATAGTTGGGATTAGGTTTTCAAGTGTACATTTCTTTACACTTACCAAAAATGCTGAATTTCATCTGCCATTTTGTCGCCCAGTCACCCAGTTTACTGAGATCCCTTTGTAACTTTCGCAGTCAGCTTTGGACTTAACTATCTCAAGTCACTTTGTATTGTCTTTAGATTTTGCCACCTCACTGCTCATCCCCTTTTCCAGATCATTTATGAATATATTGAACAGGTAGGTTCCCAGTACAGATTCTTGGGGGACCTTGCTATTTACCTATCTCCACTGTGAAAAAGGAAACAAAGAATAAATGGTCCGATCTTTTACTTATCCATGAGAGGACCCTCCCTCTTATCCCTGACTGCTTAGTTTGCTAAAGAGCCTTTGGTGAGGGACCTTGTCAAAGGCTTTCTAATAATCCAAGTACACTGTATCAGCTGGATCACCTTTGTCCACATGCTTGACACCCTCAAAGAATTCTAATAGAACCTCACTGCCACTTCTAGTCACTTCAAAGTGAAATGCACTTTGAACTTTCCATGTCCAGCAGCAAGTCTTTCTCAGTGGAGGGCCAATTACTAATCTGTTCTCTTCAGCAATCCACCAGAGCATGAATTTGGTAAGCTTCAGGGCAGAATGCAAAATGTATTTTTCTGACTAGTTTTTTGATTCTTCTTTATGAGAAGAAATAGGGCAGTGGTGGACAACCTGGGGCCCGTGGGCCGCACGCAACCTATCCGGGTAATCCGCTGGTGAGCCGTGAGACAGTTTGTTTACATTGACCGTCCACAGGCACAGCCACCCGCAGCTTCCAGTGGCTGTGGTTCACCGTTGCCAGCCAATGGGAGCTGCGGGAAGCGGCATGGCTGGGCCACAGGGACGTGCTGGCCGCCACTTCCTTCAGCTCCCATTGGCCAGGAACGGAGAACCGCGGTCACTGGGAGCTGTGGGCGGCCGTGCCTGCGGATGGTCAATGTAAACAAACTGTCTTGCGGCCTGCCAGCCCTGATGGGCTGCGTGAGGCCCACAGGTTGCCCACCACTGAAATAGGGTATTGCACTTTGACTGGCCTTTATTGATGTGAAGTTGCCCAGGTATCTTGGCTGTGTTTAGTAGTATACATGTCAAAATTACAAAAAAAAAAAAAAAACCCACCCTTAAATCATAGTTGTTACTAATGCTAAACTGGAGTTCAGAAATATGTAATGGGAAGAATTAGATTAATGTAAAATGCTAGAAGAGCCCAATATTATCCCAGATTTCTGGCATTACTGAATTTTTTTCAGTAGGCCATCAACTAATACTACAGAACAAACATCCAGCCTTCCAATTTGTATTTATTAATGGGGAATAAAATCTATTGTTTTAAAACCACCCTTGATTTTATAATTTTATGGCATTTAATCACTAGTGTCCATTAATTCTGATTAAGACATAAGATTTGCTAGATTCCACTGCAAAAGGATGAAAACGTTGGTGACAACCCAGGTACTTATCTAATTCCACGGGTTTAGTTTTTCTTAATAGATTAGGAAAGGCATTGTGCCTTCCCATGGATGTGCTAACAATAAGTTAGCGTTTTTCAAAATGCTATATTTTCTTACTCCTTTGTAATTATTTGTTGATGATATGTTTTGTTTCAGTTGGTTGATTTTGAAGCCATGACAGCACCTGGTTCTGAGGCTTTTAGCAAAATAGCCAGAAGCTGGATGAATCTCCAAAGGTAAACGATTGTCAAAGAAAAAAAATTCAAAACTATTCTATGCAGACTTAAACAAAATGTGTATGTGTATGTAAAACAAATATGACCTGTGATAGTCCTTAGTAAACCATAAATGTTAAGATGATCATGCTTCCTGTGAGCCAGTTTATTGTACTTCAGCCTGTCATGATAAAATTCACTCTAGTGCAGAGGGCATGCACAAGGCTATATGTACCAATGAAAATCCACTTAATGCCTATGCTACAGGTTAATGTGGTACATATAGTCTTGCATAGACCCTCTGTACTGCGGTGAATTTCACCATTGGTCCCCAGCAGGATACTAGAATTCAGTCTGTGTTAAATTGTTTAAACTGTAACTTAATACAGATTTTTTAAAAAAAATTGCCACCAACTAAATGCCCTGTAGCACCTGCGCATAGTAAAATTAGTGACTTTCAATATTAAGTTTAAATAATAAGTCATGGGCCTGCCCAGCAATCTAGGAGTAGTACAGCAACTCCTCACTTAACGTTGTAGTTATGTTCCTGAAAAATGCGACTTTAAGTGAAACGATGTTAAGCAAATCCAATTTCCCCATAAGAATGAATGTAAATGGGGGCGGGGGGTTAGATTCCAGGGAAATTTCTTTTTGCCGTACAGTACAGTACTATAGTTGGGAGATGCCCCTGCCTTACCCCACACAGGCACAGCCCACTGGCACTGGAGACCATGAAGCAGGCAAGGAGGCTGAAGTTGCTGTAGGCTGGGAGAAGTACATTGTGCAGCAGCAGCAGTAGCTTCCCCCACTCTGCAAGCACCAGGGGTGGGGGGGCTCAACCCTAGGCCCGTCCACTCCACCCCTTCCCCCAACCCACCCCCCTTTACTCTGCACGCCGCATCCTTGCTCCTCCTTCCTCCCTCCCCTTCCTCCTGCCCACGGCAATCAGCTGGCTTGTGGCGTTCAGGAGGTAGGGGGAAGGAGTGAGGACACAGTGCGCAGGCTCCCCCTCCCTTCCCTGCCTCCTGAACGCCACAAGCCAGCTGATTGCCGCCGACAGGAGGCAGGGGAGGGATGGGGGAGACGTGCTGCGTCCTCACTCCTCCCCACTCCCTCCTGCCCTTGGCAATCAGCTGGCTTGCGACGTTCAGGGGGCAGGAGGGAGAGGGAAGGAACGAGGACTCGGTGCACAGCCTCCCCCCTCCCTCCCCTGCCTCCTGCCCATGGCAATCAGCTGGTTTGCAGCATTCGGGAGGCAGGGCGGGGGGGGGGGAGGGGGAGGAGCCTGCACTCCGAGTTCTGGCTCCTCCCCACTCTCTCCTGAACACTGCAAGCCAGCTGATTGCCGTGGGCAGGAGGCCGGGGGAGGTGGGGGAAGGCACTGATCGGTGGGGTCTGTCGGCGAGTGGGTGGTGGGGGAGCATAGGGGAGCTGATGGGGGGCTGCCAGCTGTGGACAAAGCAGGCAGCCAAACGACGTTCTAGCAAAGCATTGCACGACTTTAAATGGAGCATGTTCTGTAATTGAGCAGGGACATAAGATCGAAACAACGTTAAGCGAGAGGGAGTTACTGTACAAGGTGTTGAAGCACACAGGGATAAGGATTTGGGTTTGGTAGCACCAGGGGGAAAAGTGAGTCACTATTGATCCATCCTACTTTGGCTAATTCACGTGGCGCTGGAAGGATCCACATCTAGCTCATTTCCTGGAGGGTCTCAGCAATACCAGGCCTCTGTGGGCATTTATGGAGGAGAAATTAAAAGGGGTTAAAAATGTGAATGTTTTTAGTGCAGAATGAAATCTAGTATTTTAAAACTACCCTTTTGTTACATAAATATATTCTAGTGTGTGTGTATCCAGACATATTTACAATGGAGTACACACGTTCATTCCTTGTAAACAGGTGCTCATATCCCAAACTTGACACTAATTGTCCCCTTTGTGGTCATTCTCAGTACAAAAGCAAAATTTTGAATGGGCTGGAGACTGAAATAGGTTCCTAAACATTCCTAAAGGTGATCCCTCTAGGTCAGGATTTAGGCACTTTGTGGGGTAGCTTACGGAGATCCTGCACTGCTGCTCTGTGCTGTACCTCTTCTGTTGATAGTTTAACTTAATTATCTATGGTTGTCAGTCTGCTAACTTTCACTAGAACTATATTCTATTTAAATGAAGGAAAGCATAAACATTCAGGTACATTAATTTGAATCTGAGATCAACGGCACTTTCAGATAATAAATTTACTTGTAAGTCAAACAAATTAAATTTCCTTATATGAAGGAAAGGAACACATTAAATATACTCCACTGATGCAACATTGAAGCAGACCATTTTTTTTAATTGAATCCACACAAACTTTGACTTTATTATCTTAATACTCATGATGTGCAAACTGTAAATGTTCATTTTGCAATTTTTACTCACAGTTTTCATTAATGTATTATTAAAGTATTAAAACAAGTGTTGACACCACCTTCACTATGAAGAGTACTGAAATGATGTATCTGAATGAAATCAACTTCTCCCAATTTGTGGTTAGCAGTTTGGAGTGGTTATTTTACAAAATGAATACTGGTTGTTAGAGAAGTAAATCTTAGTTCATCCTAATTATTGCCATCCCAGAAGGCGCCTTTATATAGTAATTGCCTCATTCTCCATGCTGAGGCTACTTGCTGAGATGTGAGTCATGGTGAGCAAAAGATTTGAGCAACAAACTCCTGACCAAGATTGGGCTCTAAATCAGGACAGACTGAAACTTTGTCCTTGAAGTAAATTTTAAAATTCTATTGCAGTTTGTTAATTTTGTTCTCTTTTTCAGTATTTCTCCTTCTTACAAGAGTCTCCCATCAGTATCAGAGACTTTTCCAACATTAAGAACAATGACTGAGGTGCTAAATGCAGATTCTTCTCGTTGTCTTAAAAAAACTATAGTTGCTGTATAATTTATACAAATAAAGGGCCAAGACCTCTTGTTTTGTAAATTATTTTTGAAAAGGAAAAATTATGAAGAAACTGGGTCCTTTGTTACTTTTTATACAATTTTTTATAAATGTAATGTTTGAACCATTTTCTTTACCTTAGGGCTCTCAACAAATGGGAAAATCTTTGGATGAATGTTTCCATGCATAATTTAATGCCACTGCTATCCTAATAGCAAATTTATTTCAGTGACCAATCCTAAGGGTGATATGATATAATTGAATGGGAACTATTTCAAACCTGCTGCAGATATGGATTTTGTTCTTAAAGAATGTTTTCCTTAATGCACTTTGAAAATCCCATATCTCCTCTGTCTTTCAGTCATATGTCTTCAGGTTCTTCAAAACAAAAAATTTAACTGTGAAAACTTTATGAACCATACTAAGTGTGTAATGCATAAATACACACTTTACATAATGTCCTATGAAGAAGCGTTTCAAATACCTGTTTGACAAATAATGTCAGGAACACTTGTAAAGAAATTGGTTTCAGGTGAACAAACTTTGGAAATAAAAATAAACAAATGATATGCTTAAAATGAGCCTTTTCTGGTGAGCAAATGACAGACTTATACTGATGGGCGTTGTTACTTGCAAGTGAGGCTGGCATGCTGCTCTTGGGTTTCTTGATGTGGAGGGCACCAATAGGTTGTGAATGTACTGGGAGAGTCATCTGGAATGCTACTTAGGCTGGTTTGTCAGATGGTGGTAGGAAGGGACACATCCTGCAGAAACTCAGAGCTAGTAGGGTAGCCCATCAGGCTGGCCAGGCTCAACTCAGGCAGTGAGAGTGACACCACAGACTGTATTTCATAGAAAGAGGTGGGTTTTCTTTCAGGCAGCAACAAAAGTGACCACCATGATTTGCAGGGAGTCCCAGTACATTGTGGCTTATCTTCAGAATCAGGGGGAGCTATGTAACCTATGTAGATTCTGTCTCCTTAGTGATCTTGGCAGCTTTTGTGGAGTAGGTGGCTTCAGCCACAAAATCTCCAGTAGACTAGGGTGGGTTAGATGGTTTATTTCCTCAATGTGGCCATTTTCTCAGTTACTTAATCTGGGCTAGTTTTTGGTCTTTAATGTTCTCCTGCACCTCAAAAACAGTAAACAAAAGAAAAAAAAACACTTCTGTTTCTAGGATCATGACTTTCAGAAGTCTTTTTTTTTTTTTTTTTTTTTTTTTTTTACAATATCACTTTACAAAATTCACTCTTTGTTGTCACAAGCACTTTGTGGGCACAGTATTCCCTCTGCTAGTCTCCATTAACTATGTTCTTTGTTTTATGTACTCTGAATTTTCCAGAGCTCAGGGTTATGTGGGCAACTGCAAGGCTGTCCCCTAATCAGAGAGTGTGTGAAAAATATCTGAGGGAGCAACTTCTTTGCAAGGGGTGTAAAATTGACATACCTGCAGCCGTTTGGAGCTTGAATGTGACAGGTGCAGAGAGATCATTTAGCAGCAGAGGGCAGGCAATCCCCAACACCCTGATTATCAGACACTGCCCAGAAGAAAATAGCTACACATCTTTACGTAACCCTTCCTCCTCCAGGCAGTGAGTGCTGCAGCTCCCTGATGAACTCTAACAACTCAAGATACACACAGCTTCCCCTCTCTAACACCCTACTGCCACAAGAGGTGGCTTTTTGAATGTTTGAGGATGTACATGAGGAATAAATAATGTCCCCCTAAAGAAAGTGGCAAAGAACTGAGAATGTCCATGTCTGTGACTGAAAGAAGGGGCCTCTGAGAATAGAATTGGTGGTGCAGTGGAGTTAGGGTAGGGAGGGGATTTAAAAAATGCACCCCTGAAGAGGAATTAAGTATTAAAAAACAATACTGTGCTGTCACCAGTAGACTATATTACAGAGTGATTGCCATCACTCCATGCTTAAGATTGCATGTGAGTTTCCATTATAAGCTCAGTGTTCCCCTGTCCCTAAAATTCAGTCACACTGCTCTCAAATCAGTAGGTTAGATCTGGGGCTGTGACAGAATCTTTCATCAAAGTTTGAAGTTACCTGAACAGGAGGGCTTCCTAATTTGACATCCTAAAGATAGTGTATGGGAGAGTTTAGTTTTCTAAAAAAGTCACTATAGAAAAGAACAGAAAACGAGAGAAATCAAAACTTAGTTTATGGGGCTCCCCAAGCAGATCTAGAGCAGAGGTTCTCAACCAGGGGTATGTGTACTTCTGGGGGTACCAGAGGTCTTCCAGGGGGTATTCAATTCATCTAGATCAGTGTTTCTCAACCTGGGGGTTGTGACACTCGGGGGTCATGGGATGAGTTTAGGGGTGGCAAGCATGGCAATTGCCCGGGGCACCATACCACAAGGGGCCCTGTGAAGCTACATTACATGCTTCTGCTCTGGGAGGTGGGGCTTGGGCTTCAGACAAGGCTCACAAGTGAAAAACAGGCTTAAATAGCACACTGAAATGTAAGTACAATATTTATATTCCAATTGATGTATTTTATAATTATATGGTAAAAATGAGAAAGGAAGCAATTTTTCAGTAATAGTGTGCTGACACACTTTTTGGTATTTTTATGTCTGATTTTGTAAGCAAGTAGTATTTAAATTAGGTGAAACTTGGGGTACACAAGACAAATCCGATTCCTGAAAGGGATACAGTAGTCTGGAAAGATTGAGAACCACTGATCTAGAGACTACACTACACTAAAATGTTTGTGGATTTACAACCCAATTTCAGTAGTTAACTAGGATCATTGCCACCTTAAAAAAGAACATCACTTGATAGCTGGAGACATAAACTTTCACTTGTATAAAAAGCATCTCTTGCCCATTTCTTTGCGGGGGGAGAGACCTCAATGTAATCTCAAAAAATGGGTGTGGTTGGAGCCCCTGTTCACTTTGAACATTATAGTTCATAGTGCACACCAAAGTTACATGAGAAGGGTAGTGAAAACATCCATCTCCTTCCACTTATCTCTTACTCCTCCCATACATTACTGAAACAAATCATACTTTGTTCCACATTAGCTACCCCCCAGTGTAATGCAAGTGAGGTTCAAATACTTTTTTTCCATTGTGCATTTGTAACTCCCACTTAATGCTAATGGAGTTGCAAGTGCAGCAAGAGTGGTTCTTTGGAGAGAAGAGATAATTTAAGATAGGATTAGATTTTAAAGATGATTGAATCTTGGTACATTATTGGTATACATGCACTCACCAGACAACCTGTTTAATATCTTTTGGGCGGCTAGATCCAGACAGCGCTTGAAGACCTCATATGCAAGCAGACCCAGGGCTGCAAGAATAGTCAGTCACATTTGACTGGAAAGTGCTGTGACTTCCCCCAGTCAAGAGTTATACCAGTAACAGTGGTTCAGCAGGAAGTATACGGCTATTAGGAAACACTATTTCACTAGGAGGGTGGTGAAGCACTGGAATGCGTTACATAGGGAAGTGGTGGAGTCTCCTTCCTTGGAGGTTTTTAAGGCCCGGCTTGACAAAGCCCTGGCTGGGATGATTTAGTTGGGAATTCGTCCTGCTTTGAGCAGGGGGTTGGACTAGATGACCTCTTGATGTCCCTTCCAACCCTGATATTCTATGATTCTATTCCTTTCACCTCCCTTCCCCAACTATTTTTGGTTTTCCTCCTGCAATGTTGCAGAAATGGACAGACCTTGCCCAAAGATCAGAAAAGCAGACAGTTATGAGCAGGGGTCTGGATACAGGAAGTTTTCCGTAGAGCCATGCTCTCTACTCACTCCTGCCTACGTGCAACAGGAACATTTCTGAGTTGGATATTCAAAGAGCAGAGCTCACTTGAGAGAGCTTATTTCTATAAAACAATTTTTGGGACCAATAAGTGTGACTTTAGGGTACTAAACTTCAGCATCCTAAACTCTAGAATCCCCCAGGAAGTCTAGAATAATGGACAAATATTTCATGGAAATTCAGTGTATGGTATAGTTACTAGGGAGTATTTGTCCAACTCACAAAATTGTCACAGCATTTGGAATGATTGGCATTACTTGCTCAAGAGAGGGACGTGCGAGACTAGAACAGCAGCAGAAGTTAAAGTGCAGACCTAGGCCCATTGGCAAAGCTTGTATTACGGGAATATTTGCACACAGCCTTCCTGCACTGTCTGGCTCTAACTAGTACTAATGATCATTCTCTTCAAAGTCTTATGATCAAAAGGGAGTACGTTTAAAAGCCTAAAATAAGTGTGATGTTCCCCATAAGAGAGATGGGAGCTGTTACAGTAATTTACTGCCAAATTGTGGTGTAGAGGTCTTATCTTTTTCACCCTCCTGTTTGGACTTCTTTTTTACCTCCCTTCCTATAAGTAAGTACTACCCATTTCTATTGGACCTTCTATCTAAGGATCTCAAACAATAATAAATTAAATAGAATATCCCTATGATAAAAGTAATTACCTTTAGCCTGGTGGAAAAACTGAGATACAGCAGCTTTGAAGCTGAGATCTCTGGGCTGGCTTTATTATAGCTATAAGATATCTTTCCTTCCATATTGTAAGTTTTCCTGTGATTGTATCATTTAGGCAGAAGGGGGAAACATATTCTAGGGCAGGCTAGCTGGCAAGTTACCTTTGTGCTTTCTCTTATGCTGTCCTTCATGCCTGGGAGTAATAAAATCAGGCCTTAAGTGAGTCACATTTTTGTTTGCTTTTTTTTTTTTTTTAAAGCTAAGTTTTCACCACCTCAGTATCCTTCAAATCCCTCTTTAAAACCCTTCTCTGTTTTAATGCTTACAAAAAGCTTGACAACTTGGTTGCTGACCAATATTGTCTTAACATTTCCTTATAGTCACAGGGCCGTCTTTCTGTGTCCATCAGTTGTTGCTTGTCTGATACTTAGTCCCTGCCCCCAAAGTGCTTAATCTGTCTTTTTATTCTGTGTTTGTACGGTGCCTACCATGATGGGATCCTGGTCCTTGACTAGGGCTGCTAGGTGCTATGATGATGATAAAATCAAAGGGAAACGTTTTTTGAGGTGGGAGGGGGCAGGAACATTTCCCTGGCCGCCTCCACAAACAAATCCCTGCTGTTGATATTTTTATTTACCATTCTTTCTTCCACTCTTCTGACTTTATTTTGGAAGAAGGGGTGGACATAAAGGCATCTAGAAGAAAAATTATAGTAATTGAAAATGAATAGACAGGTGTGGTGTGTCAACTTGCTTCTCTGGGTGTGATATACAGAGGCTGATTAATGAAGAGTGAGCTTTAGTCAGATGCTTCCAAACTAGTTTAACAAACATAATGATTGGGCTAATGGAAGAAGCCTATTATATGGTAAGAAGTTAACCTCCATCCTTTCCCCCATCAGTCCAGACACAGTGGGTTTTGTGGCAATACTATTTTCAGCTCAGAGATTGGTACATTTGGCTATGACAGCCCAAACCCTTGCAACATCAGAGAATCATCAGCCTGTAATCTTCAGCCATATGCATGAACCCATATGGACACTGATTAGAATTAATGTGTTTACCTTGCAATCAGTACCTATAGTAGAGAGAGCTCTAGTGATGAGCGTTTCTGTTGTGGCAGCTAGTATCTCTTTAATTTTTAATGAAACAATTCTCCTTCTGCACTTCTTTTAACCCTTTATGCTATTGGAAACATTCCTCTTGTACTCTCAGAGCAAAAGTTTTATTTATTGTATTTGTTTGTAGAAAAATCATTCAATCATGCATTGCTCTGGGTACTTTCACAATAATAGAAATACTATCCAATACTTCTATATATTTATGCAAGAAAATATAATTATTCTAACACTGCCCAGTTGGTCAAGCTACTGAACTTTCACTTATCTTAAAAAAAAAAAAAAAAAAAATCCAAACACTACTACTGAGCCTGTTTTAATATGTTGGGGTAACCAACTCCACCCAGCATAACTCAATTAGTAAGAGCTTGCTAAATCTCTCTACTGTTGGGGGGACAAAGTGAGAAGGGTAAACTGATTAGGAGGCAGGAGATTGGATTCTATTTCTTGCTCTGTCACGGACCTGCTGGGTGACCGTAGGCAAGTAATTGCCCCATGCCTCAGTTTCCCCCTCAGTAATTACCTCCTTTGGAAAGCACTGGGTATTAATAATTACTGTGGAAAAAGCACTAGCAGTAAGACTACCTGATTCAGGATGACACCTCCTCTATGAGTCATTGGGTTTCCTCCTATATGTTTCTTGCACTGAATAAAATAATACTGAAAGAGAAAGAATCATGAAAATCACCAAGCCAGCAGTACATATGAGACATGCTCAGAAGTGCCTGACTAAAACCACACTATAGAAGTAATTGTAGATGAGATAAAAAAGAAGTTAGCTAGCCACCTAGCCTTGAACACACTTCCAAAATGAAATGTGGAAAACTAATATAAGGTCCCACCAAATAGAAAAGCAGACCATAAATATGAGGAAAGAGACAGCACAGGGTAAATTCTAAGGGGGGGGGGGGGGGGACCAGTGTGACAGAGAAGTAAAAAAAGAAAGACAGCATATACTCCAAAATACAAAGGATGTGCAAGAAACATTTCCTCAGATTATCAGAAATGGTCAAATTTACTAGTAACAAATTATGAGTGGAAAACTGCATAAAAGAAAGGAAAGAGACATGCCACTGAACCAATACAAGGCCAATGATGACAAAAATGAATAGGGGCTAACACCCAAACAGGCTGGGAAGCCCTGGGGTAGGGCTTGATGCAACCATGCTCTGCCAGAGGGATGAGGCCAATTCGACATTGGTGAGGCCTCATCTGGAATACTGTGTCCAGTTTTGGTCCCCACACTACAAGAAGGATGTGGAAAAATTGGAAAGAGTCCAGCGGAGGGCAACAAAAATGATTAGGGGTCTGGAGCACATGACTTATGAGGAGAGGCTGAGAGAACTGGGATTGTTTAGTCTCCAGAAGAGAAGAATGAGGGGGGATTTGATAGCAGCCTTCAACTACCTGAAGGGGGGTTCCAAAGAGGATGGAGCTCGGCTGTTCTCAGTGGTGGCAGATGACAGAACAAGGAGCAATGGTCTCAAGCTGCAGTGGGGGAGGTCCAGGTTGGATATCAGGAAAAACTATTTCACTAGGAGGGTGGTGAAACACTGGAATGCGTTACCTAGGGAGGTGGTGGAGTCTCCTTCCTTGGAGGTTTTTAAGGCCCGGCTTGACAAAGCCCTGGCTGGGATGATTTAGCTGGGAATTGGTCCTGCTTTGAGCAGGGGGTTGGACTAGATGACCTCTTGAGGTCCCTTCCAACTCTGATATTCTATGATTCTATGAGACCAGAGATTTCTACATGTTATTTTTGCAGGGCTTGTCATGTCGACAAAAACCACTTTGACTTGGGGCAGCAGATGGGAGGAGAAAGGAAAATGGGGAGTGTACAGAGAGAGGAGGAGGGAGAGAAAGGGGGCGTGTATAGAGAGGGAATAGGGAATGTGCAGGGAGGAGAAGGGGAGTGTACAGCGAGGGAATGGGTAGGGAGGACTGAGGGACTAGGCAGTGTGCCGGGAGGAGGAAAAGGCTGGGGGAGTGCGCAGAGAGTAGCAAAGGGTGTTGAATAAGAGCAGGGCGCTGCTGGAGGAGGCGGTTCTTCCCGGCGTCTCTCGGGGCTCAGCGTGTGCGAGGCAGGGGCACGATGGCCTCCATGGCTGCGGCGATCGCCGCCTCCCGCACGGCGGTGCTGAACGGCAACCGGCCGCTGGACGAGTGGGAGCGCAAACGCTTCAGCTACTTCTCCTCGCTGAGCCCGATGGCGCGGAAGATCATGGCGGAGAAGGAGCGGATCCGCGAGCGCTACGGGCCCGACTGGGAGCGGCTGCCGCCCCGCCAGCAGGATGAGATTATTGACAAGTGCTTGGTGGAGCCGCATGTCCAGGCCCGCTACGCGGCGCATCGCGGGGCCGCCCGCGCCGCTGCCCCCGCCTGCTACCCTGGCCTGCGCCTCAGCACCGGCCAGAAGGTGGTGCGCTTCGGGGACGAGGTAACGGCTTCGGCCCGGGGAGCGGGTTAGGGCGGGGACCTGGGGGGAGTATGGGGTGAAGAGTGAGGGGCGTGGGGCTGGGGGGAGAAGGGGGGTGGGGGGTATGGGGTGAAGAGTGAGGGGCGGGGGGCTTGGGGGAGAAGGGGGGTGGGGGGTATGGGGTGAAGAGTGAGGGGCGGAGGCCTGGGGGAGAAGGGCTGGGTGGATGGTATGGGGGTGAAGAGTGAGGGGTGGGGGGAGAAGGGCAGGTGGGGGGTATGGGGTGAAGAGTGAGGGGCTTGTCTGCTCTAAGAGAATGGAGACCTGTGATTCTCTGCTGGTGGGAGCAATGGTAGAAGTTGTGGAACTAGCCAGGGCACAGCAATGTGATGTGCAGCAATGCACTGAATAGGGTTAGCCAACATAGTTGTGACAAATGCCTGATCCTTGTCAACACTATGGCTACCATCAGCGGAGTTGCGCTGGTGGTGAGTTATGGATCCCAGTTTCCTAGTGTAGATGCAGAATGAATGAATGAAAATTTGTGAATAGATTGACAAAATATGTGATTGCAGTTATTAATAACTAGAAATAAGAAGGTCAGTGGAAAAGTTCATCTGTGCAAGTAGTGTGGATTACAAAGAGGATTTTGTAGACACTAATTTTAAAATAATTGAACAGTAGTGGAGAAATAATCACTAAAAGTAGAATTGAGGCAATGTTTACATTGCATCAAATCTTTTCCTTTTTCTGCTCATAAATACAGTATTGAAACTATTCCCAAGTTCTGGTCCTTTTTTTAGATCCCTTTTTAAAAAGTCTTGATCAGTCTTTTCCACAGCTAATACAGTGCCGGGAAAAAACAAGGATGTGGAAAGTTAGACAGTTGAAAATATAGGTTTTGAAGCTTTTGATGTTCTTGCCTTTAAAACTAAAATGTGTTTGGAGAGAATCATAGGTACTTGGGTAGCGGAGTATGGAGTAGGTGCCTTTCAAATTAAAGTCTTGTAAACAAATATTTGTAAACCTCTGAAGCCCCCCTTTACTTGACTACATTCTTTATCTCTCCTTGCATACAAGGTTCTACTCTATTTAGTTTTTAAATGAATGCAAAAAACCACAGCCATCCAATTTTTAAAAAAGTCACGGGCTATGAAAACACACACAATGCACAACATCAATATATCAGGGGGTAGCCGTGTTAGTCTGTATCTACAAAAAACAACAAGGAGTCTGGTGTCACCTTAAAGACTAACAGATTTATTTGGGCATAAGCTTTCTTGGGTAAAAACCTCACTTCTTCAGATGAATCTGAAGAAGTGAGGTTTTTACCCACAAAAGTATGCCCAAATAAATCTGTTAGTCTTTAAGGTAACATCAAGATAATTTGTTATCCTGACTTAAATTCTTAAGACAAACTACTGTCAAATTATATTTCTGGTTCTCTAGTCACATGACAAATTAATCTGCTTCTGAACTTGTAACCACCAATTTAATTTGGAGTGGCTAGGGCTTGTGTTAACCCCCTACTAATATCCATACATAGGATTTGTAAGCACTGCTTGAAGACTTTGATAATCACCATAGTGTTTCAGAGCTGGCTGTGTTATAAAAGACCCTCATTCTGCATCTCCCGTGTAAGGGAAATGTCTGGTTAAGCAGCATACACGTTTCATACCTGGAGTTTGATCTAGAAACATAGGGTCAACTTGACTCTTAGACCATGCTGATGGAAATCCTGAACATTTAGTCTTCAGCAGTAAGCAGACCATCAGTTTTTGGAGGGCGGTGGAGATGGTATCTAAATTGAAAACTGTTTATTTTGGGCATTTTAGCCTTCCTCATTCCTTAGACTACATGTTTTATTTTCACTGTTTTGAGATTGTGAGGGCTTGCTGTTCTGAATTGTTTTGGGGCCACAAGGAAAGTGCCAGGGGTTGTTCTGTTGCAACATATGGACAAAATCTTTTCCCGCTTCACAAAGTGACAGGCAAAATGCCTCTCAGGTTTGGCAAATATTCGTTCCCTCATTTGGCAAAAAAAGCAACAAATAGGAATGGTACTGTTCTTATCCCGTGTGTATTCTTTAATTGAGGATAAACACAGTTAATCAAATGACTTGGTATAGAGAGTTAAATTTAGATTATGAAGCATATGCATCAACTGACTTCCTTTTTCACTTTCCAGCCAAAGTTTATATAAACTATCTTCCTGAAAAAGAGGTCCTGCTCTCTTCTGGCATGCTCCTGTTCCAGTCTTTCAACTGCACTACCAAGCCTTAGGGGCCTTTCCTGGCTCATCATTCCTTGGCTTTCTCTCCCAGCCTCCCTTTCTGGTGCCAAACTTGAGTCCTGGACATCTTCCATGTCTCCCTAATTTCTCTTTCTTCTCCTCTTGCCACAGAGCCACTTTGTTCTGCTTGATGACAAGTTTCAGAGTAACAGCCGTGTTAGTCTGTATCCGCAAAAAGAAGAACAGGAGTACTTGTGGCACCTTAGAGACTAACAAATTTATTAGAGCATAAGCTTTCGTGGACTATAGCCCACTTCTTCGGATGCATATAGAATGGAACATATATTGAGGATATATATATACACACATACAGAGAGCATAAACAGGTGGGAGTTGTCTTACCAACTCTGAGAGGCCAATTAATTAAGAGAAAAAAAAAAAAAAACTTTTGAAGTGATAATCAAGCTAGCCGAGTACAGACAGTGTGATAAGAAGTGTGAGCGTACTTCAATCTCCCCTTGTAAGTACGCTCACACTTCTTATCACACTGTCTGTACTCGGCTAGCTTGATTATCACTTCAAAAGTTTTTTTTTTTTTTTCTCTTAATTAATTGGCCTCTCAGAGTTGGTAAGACAACTCCCACCTGTTTATGCTCTCTGTATGTGTGTATATATATATCCTCAATATATGTTCCATTCTATATGCATCCGAAGAAGTGGGCTATAGTCCACGAAAGCTTATGCTCTAATAAATTTGTTAGTCTCTAAGGTGCCACAAGTACTCCTGTTCTTCTTTTTGTTCTGCTTGGGCCAGTCTGTTGCTATTGCAGTTCAACTTTCCAGGTCCATGAAAGCCTCACCTACTGGGCTTTCATGTTTTCTCTTGACCTGCCACTTGCTCGGCTGTACTACTGCAGCTCTGCATTGATAGCACAACGGATCCCTAAAATGCTCCACACCTGGCACCTCTCCTTCCCTTCGTCTCTCTCACTCCCTAACAGGCACAAAATGAAGGGATTTTTCCCTTCCGTTTGCCAACTAGCATGCATCTGAGAACGCTTGAAAACTGTCATGCAGTGCAGAGGGAATGAACAGTGTGAATTTGCTTAGCAGAATTTTTCTAATAAGCCTCTTTTAAAGAATTCTTAAGAAAAATGAAACAGGGCTATTGTTTTAATAAGTGCAGCATTCCGTTCTGCTTCTTCCACAGTAGATAGGAAGATTTAGTGCAATAATTTCGTCTTGGTGCAGAAGCTTTTAATGGTGTTCTGATGTGAAAATGATGCTGTCTAGGTAACTGGAAAAAAACAAACCCCATCCTTATCACTTCTAAATTCACTGTCTCCCTTTAAGCTCTAGTACAAGGGCTGCATCTCTATCTATCTACCCAAGCTATCCCTTGTCTGTAGGAAAACAATAGGATAGTGAAATTTTCCTCTCTAGCACTTCATTTGAAGTTTTAATTTTAAATGAAACAACATTTATTTAGCTGTTTTCATAGTAATCCTGCAAAAAGCTATTGTGCAATTCTAAAGGTGAGGAATTCTTCAGAGATTTATAGTGGCCTCAAAGATTTTAATTGTTTACATTCACGGTGAAACTTGCCCAAGAGTTAAATCATTAGCATTAAATCTCAGTTGAACTGCAAGAGTGTTTCTCCAATTATGGAAACTTTTTATCTAAACAGGGCTAATATATTGCAGTAGGTTTTTGTTTAAAAAAGCAAATTGTCCTTAAAAGGAGGCATTTTGTATGAAGAATCTAGTCTTCATCATTCCAGTTCCTTTTACTTACCTTTCACTCCTGCCTCATATAAAAACAAATGAAACATTTTTCCTTTACAAATGGATGGTGGCTCTATATGACCAGTGTCATTGTTGTTATTTTTTTAAATTATTTTTCTCTGTGTACCTTGTGTGTACCTTGACTATACCTTGACTAACAAATTTGGACCTTAACAAAAAATAATTGACTTCCCCTGAAAATGTCACTTGTATTCTCTGTGGTTCAGTATATCCATCTGTAAAATGGGAATAAATAATACCTCTAAGAGTGAATTAAGTGAAGCTTAATTCATTAGCCTGGAATTTTCAAAAGAGCCTATAAGTGGAATTAGATTTCCAAATCACTTAGAATTTTCACAGAAGCCTTAACGTGGATAAGACCTTTGTGTTCCTCAAATGGAAATCACTATAGAAGCATATGTTAAACTAGTTCACATTGTACAATATATCACCAAAGAGAGAGTAATTTGGAATTAAAAATAATGCATCTTGCATTGGTTATTTTGGAATGAATTTAGATCAAGTTTAAAGGAGAGCTGGCTTTCAGGAACGGCAATGTGTGGTGGTACTACCATCCTTTGGGAATGTCTTGATTTCTGCTAGGGTCATCTTGTGCTCCTCCAAATGTTTAGGGCCTGCTCCAACTCCTGTGACATTAGTGGAGTCTTTCCATTTACTTCAATGGGAGTTGGTTCAGGCCTTTTATTATTTTTTTTTTTTTAGGTGAAAACTTAGCTTTAAAAAAAAAAAGCAAACAAAAATGTGACTCACTTAAGGCCTGATTTTAAAAGGGGTTGGACAGCTCCTGGGAGCTGAGCACCTTGCTGGATAGGACTCGTAATAACCAAATGTATGTTTCAGATATATCCTCATCATGTAACTTGGAAAATGTTAAATTGGGGTTAAGGGGAACAGCTGAGATGTCCAGTTGGCTTGGTGATATGATGAGCATCTAACATGGAAGTCTGACTTTTCCATAGATACAAAACAGAAAATATTGCAGGTATCAGCCTTCAGTCTTTGGCTTGGTGATGTGAAGCAATGGACCACCTGATCCTTTTTTTTTTTTTCTTTCCCCTGCTTACAAGTAATTATTGTAATCAAAATTTTCTGCTTTAAAAGCTTTTTAAGTTGAACTGCTATAGTTTTCTGTTATCAAGAGCCCTGAAAATGCACTGCAGATTTTCACTAGTTAACCCTGTCCCCCCGACTCCAACCCTTTCCTCTCAATAATACTTATAAAAGATGTAGTGTTGCTGTTCATTTTTGCTACAGTAAGATATTCAGTTACCAGCACAGGAGCCCTTTTGTTGTGGGTTTGTGACTGGATAGTTGCTGTCAGATGCTCTGAACAATGTTTAGATCATGTACAGAGAACAAGGAGCACAGAAGAATGATACTAGTATGTCTTCCATTTTGAAAATCTGATGCCATTTTGCAACAAGCTGCCTGAATGTAGCAACTTACATGCATGCTTCTCTTTTATGTTTGATATTCTGCAGCTGGCTGCTGAAGTCAACTATGTGACTGAGTTCTTGTTTGTTTTTAATTTTTTGTCTTGGGCTGAGAATTTCCACAAGCCAGAGTATCTGTCTCTTACATCAATTATCTAGTGGGAGGAACAAAAGGCTATTTACCTCTTTTTGGGAGAAAGCTCCATTTGTTGTTGCCTGTTGAAAACACAAGCTGATCAAATGTGGATCGATGCTAATTCATGTTGAATAACCTTAAAGCTTTTGTTCTGTTTTAGTATTCTTTAAACCAGTATTCTGAGCATAATTTTATTCCCCTTTCCTTTTCCCTCACGGGTGACGGACATACAAGAATTTAGTGATCCATATAGGAAAGACAAGGTTACTTAACTGATGTATTTCCAGTATAGTAAGTAGCTTGGGGGCAGAGGACATATTTCAGAAAAATAGTTTCAGTTCTGAGATTGTCACAGAGCTTTGAGTTTGTCAGTTGGCTTCTAAGCTTTCTTCATTTTAAACTTTGGTTGTGGCTCTTGGCCAAAAATTATGTTGGCCTAGGGTGGGGTAAAAAGGGGATTGTGAGGAGAGCATAGTGCGGTGAGTTTATAGCATAAAAGCCTCTGCCATGTGTTTACAGGAGAGTTTCCCAGACTTAAAAAGTACAAAATGTGAGGAGCATTATTTGTCTAGGACAAAAGCCATTCACTTTAATGTATTTAATATAAAACAGGACTAATCAGTTGCTAGCACCACATATGCCCAACATAAGCCTTATTTGTCATTAATTCATTATTTGTAAATATTGTTTATTTTCCAAAACATCAAAGTGAATGAACAAATTTTGAAAATATTTTGTTTATGGTATAGGAAAAGCATACTTTCTCATTTTGCCCCTCCTGTCTTGGTGTGTGTGGTACATGTTTGTGCCAGGTATGCTAGCAATTGCATGTACAAATGTAGATTATGCAGGTAGCAACTTTATTAAAGTGGAGTTATGCTCAGAAAAGTAATCGTTTAAAAACGGCACATTACTCTAGAGAGCGTTTGTGTTTTGAGTGATTTCAGCTTTCTTTAAATAAATATGTGTGTGTGTGTGTATTCATTCCTGTTTGCACTGCAGAGTCAGCACAACTGTAGGAAAGGAAGACAGATTCTGCTGCATCAATATCAGAATTGATAACTAACTTCCAAGTGGAAAATATTTGTTGTTGGTGGAGTGTGAGCCAGAAAGAGCCTAGTTTGACTGTCAGACCCCAGGTTGAGTCTGCGGGACTGACAGTTGAAAAAAACACTTTTCTTTCTAAACTGAGCAAATTAAAAATGGAGTTCCTAAGTAGCAATTAACTATGGAACCCCCCCCCCTTGCAGTTTTTGGTTTAATTTCTCAGAGTATAATTGCCATTTAACTTTTGACATTATGTGGTTCCTTACACTGCATAGGATATTGATTTCAGTCTGATAGCCGTTCAGGTAGATATAAATATTTGGCTATTGTGTCTCAAATAACGTAATTGGTAAAGATCACACATACGGTACATTTTTAATATTCTTCTTTATATAGCAATGGCATGTAGAGGCCTAGACCAGATTAATACCCCTATGTTGCTGGGCAGTGTACAAAAATATAATAAATGACAGTCCTTGCCCCTAAGAATTTACATTCTAAAAGAGCTTTCATTCGCTCAGTGACCTCTGTCTGTCTCTCTCTCATTCTTTGGCTGGTTCAAAGTTAATTTTGTTACTATTTTGTTACACTTCAAGTTCACTTTGCAATATAAGCGCATCTCTTTGATATTTTTATTAAATAAGGCTGCTTTTTTGATTTTTAGAGAGATTCTTGAATTTCATTTCAGGACATAACTTGGCAAGATGAACACTCGGCCCCTTTCTCTTGGGAAACCAAGGTAAGTTTGCTACGTTTTTATTATTATTTTAATGTCAGTTTCCCTTGGAATTGATCCTACTCCATTTGAGAATTGATATATTAAGGTCTCTTTACACTGTGAGAGCAGTGTAAAGTGACCCATAGCATAAATAAAAATTAGACTAAGTATGTTTTCATTGATTTAAATAGAAGCAGGATCAGATGCTTCATGAGCTAATACTTAGCTTCCAAATGTAAGTGTAAAACTGTTGTTATGCAACCAGATTTTCATAGTTTAGAAAATTTCTAATCAAATCGGGACAGAAAATCAAATTTCCCTGTTTAGTGAAGAAAAGAAACAATTGGATTAAATAATTGTGAATTACCTACCTCGTAGGTAAAGAGGCGGGTCCCATTTAAAATACATTTCTATGGCGGATGTAAGTGGTTTGGGGTGAGGAGAGAAGCATGCAAGTAATTGGTAACCCCAGTTAATTTTATAAAGCCTGTGTTAGACTTCAGCTGGTGTCCTGTGCACCAGGCTGTAGTGAAACCTTTTGAACTTGCTGCTTCTGTATGAAGCCCAGGTTGTCTCCCTTCTTCCCAAGAAGAAGGAGTGCATTGATAAGTATCTTACACTCCATTGGATTTGTTCTGCTTATTGAAGATGTCAAAATTGTGGCAAAAGTACTAGCTACACTGTGGTTCCCACAATACTAAAATAAAGCTAGTGACCAACTTCTCTGTGTAACTTCAGCGTGAGGACACAATTCAGAAATATCATGTTTGTCAGGGTGTTTTAGTTGTAGTTTCTGATGGTGAACTCTAATGGCAAGCTATTTTTAATTTCCGTACAAACACACAGACTTTTTTTTTTTTAAACACGAAAGAGATACAAAGTAAAGTTAGGCATAGATTCAGACTTCTGTCCTCTGGCTGCTGGTAGATTGCAAGGGGAGTCCACATTTCACAAATGCTGGGGGCCCTGGAGCTACCCAGATGGAAGACATCATGCATAAGCTTAAAATGCAATATTGATTAAGTACTGCAGGAGTTATACGGGGATGGCAAGGAACAGTTGCCTCAGATTAACTTGCTCTAGTCGGCCCACTCTAGGAAGAAACCACTAACTTGTTGTTTGATGCAGAAAAGGCCTTTAGTTTGTATGGGCCTAGTTGGTGGACATTATGCATAAATTGGGGTGTGGCTGTCAAGAAAAGAGTAGCAGTGTTACAGAGAATGCTGAACTCTTCTCCTTACTGATAATCAGTAATAAATTGTACTGCCATTGGCCTTTACTTTTGGTAGTACAATCACAGACAACAGAAATAAAGAGTGAATGTGGTCTTCATGGAGTTATGTTACATTTACAGTTTCATAAGATAATGTTTGTAGGCTCTATCTTGATACCTCTTAGTATATCCTTTATATCTATGACCAACTTCCTGAAAAAATTTACATCTTGTGGTAGCTTGTCTGGTTTTAAAGTCAAGATAATTAATAAACCATGATGGTTGCACAGTACATCTAGGGAAGAGAATCTCAGTTTAAAAGTAATTGACACTTTTTGTTTTGTCCTTAATGTTCCTGTATATCTAGGAATTAAAGTTTCGATTATCCACTGATGAAACTACTAAAATGTTGGGAGGTTGGCAACAATAAACTAGTGAGTCTGGGTGAATGTGTCAACGTAACTAAAATAAAGTGTTTCTCTAAGTTACTGTATCTGTTTACAGTGTTGTCTGTTGGCATCCTTCATCTTTTTCTTTAAGAAACTTCTATCTCTGGCAAAAGGAAGATCTGAGAATGAAGTGGAAATCCCTGTTTTTGCTGGAGAGGAGTAAGAGAGGAGAGGTTGTCATCTACCAAACTTTAAGGAATATTAGTTTCCTTCAGTTAACCAGACTGATGGCACACTGGGTGTCCTTTCTCGCACATTTATATGCAGCATGTTAAAATGTTAGAATACTGTGTAGATTGGTCTCTTCCCCAAGGAGCTTACATCTTTGTGTTTATATAGCACCTAGAACAATGGAGGCCTGGTCCATGACTAGGGGTCCTAAGCACTATGATAATACAAGTAAAATAATTACTGGGCTACAAGTTGCTTTGTAAAAATTAATCTGAACTGAATCAAAACTTCCCCTCACTTTGTAACAGCAGCTCCTCAACTGTTTTTGCTTGTCTGTTTTTTGAGTTTTATCAAGATTTGGTTAAATTGTTATCAAACAGAGTTGGTTTAGAAAAAAAGAGCAGGGGAAACTTTGTGAAAATTTTCAAGAAAAACTTGTTCTCTCTCTCTCCCCCTCCCCATCAATTTTTTTCTAAATTCAAGATTTTTCTACCTGCTCTATAGCTGATCAAAAAAGGATGAATTTTACACAAAAATTTTCACAATTCAGCCCACTTTTAAAAAAAACTTTTTATCCACTATCTTATCAAATACTAAATTTATTTTTTAGTTACTGAGAGAGAGCAGAAAAGTTGAGTGAAGCATCAGATCAGAGTCCCTTTCTTCCAACTCTGGGATTTTTTGTTTTCCCCTCTTATGTGGCATTTCCTACACCTTGCATTTTGTCAGGTTCCGACCTTCAGCTGACTCATTAGACTTTTTTGAGTTTGGGCCATTCTGTTTATTTAGTGTTCAGTCTTTCATCTGCAAATAGTTTTTAAATATAAACAGACATAAAAGGATATTTTTAACTCTGTCAGAAGGATTTACATGTAAAATTAAATGAGGACATAGGGATACAGGGATATTCCTATGTTCATCTAGAATCAGACACTATATGAATACAGTATTCTTGTTCCACTATGAGTAATATATGCAGGAAAATCAAATTAAAATCCACACAATACTGTCTGGCTCTTTCTTAGCCTGTAATACAATATGAAAGATGCATAGTTCCTTGCCTCTGAAATTTAGGAGGCATGTTGAGGAACCAGCACTCCTACCATGTGTAATGGGTGAAATTCTCCATCATTCCCAAATCCTAGACATACACATTAAATTCTCCCCCCGCTCCCTAGAGTTTTGATTGTACGGAATCATTTTATTGCCTCTCTAACCAATCCCTTCATAAGTTAGATGCAATGAGATGCAATCTCCATTTTACGACGTGGGTAACAATGTAACTGAAGAGACTGTAAGTGTGTTACTTATCTGTGTAATAATGGAAGGTTTATACCTGGAGAGCAGAGTAACAGTTTAAACTGTGACTTATTTATGTGATTAGTTCTGTCTCGTTCTGAGTTGCTTGTGTTTTTTAAAAAAAATAAATTCCATATTTCATCCTGCATTCCTCATTTCTATTTAGTCGTCCCCCTGCCTGCTCATTCCTGTAGCAGTTATTTTTATAGCTTTGTGGTGAATGGTATTCTTAAATCTTTTCTGCTTGATGTAAGTGGGCCTTGGTTTACGTAAGGAGAATAATGTGATAAATTTAGTTTGATGTTTAAGTTTAAGGGGCGAAAGTACTGATTTTTCTTTTAAGCATATACTATAAAAATCATACAAACTGTGAGAGAAATTATAAAGTAGCCTTGTCAACAGTCATGATAACCTTTATTAATAAACTTGGAAGGATTAGATTTTTATCGGTAAATGTTAATAAATGTTGAGTTTGTACATGCATAAACCAGTGGAAAAAGTTCTTCCATCAATGATAATAGAAATTTACAGATTGGTAAAGTAAGAAAAATGCTGCCTGAGAATTTATTACAGTTAAGGATATTTATTTTATATATTTTGATATGTGATGTAGACAATTTGTAACAGTTATAAAGCTTTAACTCTTTGAATCTCAATATCTCTTGTCAATAAATAATTAACTGACCCTCAATTTCCTGCAACAGTAAAAATTGAATCCATAACAATAAAAAAATTAAAAATAAATATCAATCGAAATAATATTTTAAAAATGATTTTTTCCAAGCCTGTTTATTATGAAAGATACTAAGAGAGTAGGGAGGAAGTTGGAAAGAATTGCTTTATCTCACCGGGAGTTGGAGTAAACGGTGATTTCCCTCAGGCCTTAGGTTACAGTATGATGTTTCCAGTTGCGAAACATGGTTGTAGGCAAGCAAATACATAATATATCATTTAACTTTGAGGCCAGTGTATATAATGATTTGGAAACCTTTTAAGACCCTTTCTATTTCTAGATCTCTCTATCTAACTGCACCTAGTAATTTAGCAATCATTTTATAGGCTTAGCCCAGGAGGCTGTGAGGATACTGTAGGTAGTGGTATGGTGAAACAAAAGTTTAGCCAGTATCCATGCAAATTTCATTGCTAGCTACACTCTTGTTTGTGAGAACAGAAAGCTTTTTTTCTGTCAGTTGTGTGGTCTGAATACAGGCTTGAGAAGTAGAAATTCATTGGATTAAATCCAGGCTCTGACTTTGGCTTCCTTTTGTGGTTTTGGGAAAGTCTGTAAGTCAGTATTTTCAAACATGGGTGCTAAAACGGGTATCTGAATCCATATTTAGGCACTTAAATATGTAGCTTGATTTTTTTTTTCCCCCCACAGGCGTATGGCACAGTCAGTTGAAGTGCCCAAATATGGAGTTAGGTGCCTGTCTTTAGGAATCAACGTTTGAAAATCTTGTCTTTCAGTTTCTCAAAGGTTTGTGTGAGAATTGACTAATGTTTGTAAAGCAATTTGAAAATAAACAAACCCTTCTTAGATCATGATGATTATTATCAAGACATTGGAAATGGTGAGGAAGTTTTTAATCCTATAATCCTCCTTTCCTGTCGCTTATATTTTGCCTTTACATGATTTTTCTGGTTTTATAAAATTGTCTTTCAAAACTTCAGTAGAGGGTACCAAAATAGATTAAAAGTTCTCAGCATGTCAGCCTGTATTTGTATGATACACTGTTTGAATAGTTCTCTCTCCTGAGATCTCGGGCTGGAAAAGGAGGATCATTGCATATTGGGAGCAAGGCATGTTGTAAGAGCTGAATAAGGGAGACTTGTACAGCACTTGTCAATGTTACACCTCATAATAGCATAACTATTAATGCTATAATTCCATCAGTACTAAATTCAACCACAACAGCATTTATTAGGGTGATCAGATGTTTCGATTTTATAGGGACAGTCCCAATTTTGGGGTCTTTTTCTTAAATAGGTGCCTATTATCCTCCACCCCCTGTCCTGATTTTTCACATTTGCTGTCTGGTCACCCTAGTGTTTATGAAATGATATACTCTTTGCTTTCATTTCAGAGAGAGTTTTGTGAAAGACTTGATAGATCTACCTGTTTTCAAAAGTAAATTGGTGTGGGAGTGTGTGTGTTTAAAACAACTTTTTTCTTGTCAAGGCAAATGAATGTTAAGTATTAAACAGCTTCAGAAGTTGTTGAAGTTCATGAAAATGCCTGAGCCATTTTTAGCTATGTTTTTGATGTGTGTTTACTCAAAAACTAGTTAAGTTCTTGCCTTGTCTTTTAAAACTTCTATTGGGTTACCAAAGTGAAACTGCAATGTACATAGTAAAGAAGGTTGATCATAGCAACACTTGGAAGGTTTTAATATAATAATCCTCTTAGTAGTGAACTATAACTCTGCTAAAGAAGAAACTTGTGCTCCCATATAGTTTACCTGCTGTATCATTACAAACTATGTAGTGACGCTTACAGGTGAAAATTGCCTTCTTTATGTGGGGTGAATTGAGTCATGGCCCATGGGTGGGGTTGTGTGAACTTCAATATGCAACTTGAAATATTGGTTTTGTTACAAAACTGAAACTCAGGTCAAGTTTGTGAATTTGAATCAGTTATGTTTCAAGAGGAATCCAGACAAAAATGTGAAGTTTTGACTGAGTTTGGCTTTGAGTTTTTTGCTTTGTCTGAACTTAAAATTCATAGTAAAATTCAGGGAGCATAAACTCATGAGAATGTAAATAGAACAAGTTCTTGTGAGCCTCTGTAAAGTGACACTGTGTATTGTATTGTTTCTGAGCCCAAAGGCCTCCTGATTTAACAATGTAGTTGTGGGTAGAAAAGTGCCAACTTCGTAACGTCTTATCTTAATTGTGTGTTTTGAGTCCTACTTGATTAGCTTACTGTCAAAAAACATTTTTTACTTCTGTCTGCCATGTTGACTTAATATATTGGGGTGGAAAGAGCAAGGTGGAATGTATTTGCCATCTGCATTGTCAGCTAAAAAACAAGTTAGTCCATTTCCAGAATCGTTGCTGTTGGTGATAGGAAGTGCAAATTTGAAAGTGTTGCATGTAGAAAGGACACCAATGATCGATAATAAATGGAAGGATATTGTCACTTTTTTGTACCCAGATTTGAGTCTTTCTTTCCTCTGTCATTCCCCTATTCCTCTACATGCACATTCCAGACCTCTTATTTATTTAAAAATAAACTGTTCTGGGTGTATAGCAGTAATACTAGCAATTTCAGTAGGATACATACCACTTTTCCTCCTCTGGAGGCAGTGTGGATCAGTGTCTAGAGCACTGACCTAGGAAATGGGAAATCCAAGTTCCATTCCCTACTCTGCCACAGACTTCCTATGTGACCTTGGGCAAGTCACTTAGTTTCTCTGTGCCTCCGTTCTGCATCTGTAAAATAGGAGAAACATACATTAAATACATTGTGAAGCACTTTGAGATCTGCTGATGAGAAGCACTATAGAAGAAAGTTCATTATTTATTATGTTATTATTATAAGGATCTCAAAGTATGTTAATGCACAAGTAGACAATGACGTAATCCTAAAAAACAGTTTTAACCAAATTATTATTATGCATTTGTCCACAAACTGTACTTTTGTACACTGGAGCTAAAACCAGACTGGCTGAAGTAATTTTAAAAAAAATAGATTACTAAGATGGTATTTTTGGTAGTGGTCGGGGCTGGGTTTGATCCTTTTTCATGCTGGTATTAGAACAATGCCAGCTACAAACAATGTTTTAAATGTTGTTGTTGCTAGTAAGTTGGCATGAATAGCACTGTTTCCATGATCAATGTGCGTAGCAACTTTGTTCCTATAAAACCTTACCATAGACTACTTAGAACAGTGCTATAAAATCATGCTATAGAGTTAGGAATTTTTTGGCCCAAGAACTCTGTCTGCACTGGTAATAGAATTCATTTTCAGTACCTTGGTAGTGATAGCTGTATTCGGACATTGATTGTAAATAGCAATTTTAGTCTCAATGTAGTTAGATCCTTTGATAGGCAGAATATAATTGTCAAAGTTAGATGTTGGCCAGATATTCTTTATTGCTAGGACTGAGTTTTTACTAAATACTAACCATATGGACATAAGACATATTTGGATTTAGGCCATACTTGTAATTGACAGTAAGTCAAAGATGCATTTGTGCCGGTGACTTTGCTGTTTCATATTTTGCAATATCAACTATCTCTGAAGTTATGTAATATGTATCTCATGTCCAAAATAAAATACATGGACTCAAAGTATTTTCAGTCTTGAATAACTGGTTGGTTGGTGTTTTTTTTTTTTTTCCTGTGGAGTTTTTTTTTTTAAACCTAGTGATGGTTCTTTGTTGGCTTAGAGGTTTTAATCCTTATCCTTGTTATATCATTGCTGTTATGCACGACTGTGCTATTTTGGCTCCATGCTTTTCTGTTTCTTTGTTCAGCAAGTTGAGGTCCTTATTTTAATTAATTTAATTATTTTTGTCTTTTGAGTAAACTGGGCTTTATTATTTTGCTTCTTAGTATACTAGGCACTGCTTAAAATGAGCTTTCTTTGACAGTGTTTCTGAAGCCTTTGTCTCAACAACTTAGATATCTTGAGACTGCCACGCCAAACTGTTTATTTTGGCAGTGCGCTCATCTGTTTAGTAAAATCCTACTCGTTTCTGGTAAGTGAATAAGATGTAAAAATAGCTCTTCGGTGTCTTTTAGTCTTTCCGTTTTTAGTATAGACTTTATGAACCAAGACCTAGTTTTATACAGTAAGATTATCTCAGGCTGTATAAGGGTATGGTGCACTCTTAACGTGCACACTATGTGCCTGATGATCTCACCACCAAAATTGGTGTTTATCACCTTGTGCTTATGGCTGCATTGTGCTTATGTGGATTCTCACCTCCCTTTTAAGGTCTATTTGCTTCTTTCTTTATTTATTTAAAATTCTGGGGAACTTTAATTTCACTTTCAACTTTTTTGGAAAACTCTAACTTAAAATCCAGGCATTTTGCACTAATACTGAGCACTTTTATTGCCATTCATGCAAGGATTAAAAAATGTTTTACAAGTATTAATCTTTGCCAAACTCTTGGGAAATAAAAGGTGGTATTCAGCTATACCGAGAAAATGAGGCCTGGATAGGTTGAGTGGTATAAAATCACATAATGATTTGGCGGTGGAAATAGGAATAAAGTGAAGGAATCTTGACTTCCAGTCTCCTGCTTTCGCTGCTGGAAAGCTACTTCTTTCCATATGTGGCCATATTTTATACTTTCCTTTTAATATGAATTAATTGTAACATCTTTGCTTCAGTCCTTTTAGCTTTTGTTCTTACACTTGTTGACATTAAGCTTTCCATTGTCACATCTGTGCATGCATAAGATTATTTATTATTATTATTTGAATGATAGCATCCAGAGTCCCCAACTTGAGATTGGGATGCCATCGTGTTAGGCATTGTACAAACATGTAACAAGAGACGGTCCCCAGGCAGAAGAGGTTACAAAAATAAACAAAACCGACAAAGGATGGGAGAAAGAAAGGATTTTTTCCATTTTACTGATGAGGAACTGAGGCGCAGAGGTTGACTTGCTCAAGGTCACACAGAATCTGTGGCAGAGCTGGGGAATAAATCCAGGCTTCCTGACTAGTCCTGTGCCTTAAGCATAAAACTTTCTTCTCTGAAGCCAGTTCTCCTAACATCCTGCATTGTTTACTAGAAGAAAGAAAGATGGCCATTAGCATAATGACTTCACATGTGCCAGTCCTTCATTGTAAAAGCATCTTGAGAATAGCTTGGCCTCCAAAGTGTTTAACACAAACCTAAATGCACAGTAGGTCTATCTTGCAAAACTAAGAAAGGCAAACATAGTGTCCTCTTTTACAGATTATCTACTACAGGAAACTTGATTGAATGTAGTTAAGAGCCATCTGTCATGTCATTAAGGCTGCGATTCTTTCATGAAGGTTGCGGAAGTCACGGATTCCAAGACTTCCACAACCTCCGTGACTTCCACAGCGGCTGATGTGGCTGACTTCAGGGTCCCCAGGGCCAGCTGCTCGGGCACCCCACGGCCAGTTGCACCGGCTGATGCTGGAGCCACGCAGGGCCAGCCACTACTCAGGAGGCCATAGACAGCTGGTTCTGGGGACCGCCCTAGCAGAGGCCAGTGCAGCTGGTCCCACGGACCACCCGAGCAGTGGTCGTGGGAGCGTCCCTAAGGAGTGTCTGAGCAGGGCGCCCAGCTCCAGGGACCACCCAGAGGCTGTTCGAGAGTGGTCCCTGGGAGCAGCGGCCAAGGGACAGTCAACCCCCAGCACTGGAGTAGAGCCCCACCCCAATGGGGTCCCCCGAGCAGCAGGACCCCAGAAGTAGTTTTAGTCACTGGTGTTTTTGGTAAAAGTCATGGGCCGTGAATTTTTATTTATTGCCTGTGACCTGTCCATGGCTTTTACCAAAAATACCAATGACTAAATCTTAGCCTTAGTCATGATTAGGGCCTACCAAATTCACAGCTGTGAAGAATGCATCATGGACCGTGAAATCTGATCTACCCCGAGACCAGATTTTATGGAGTTGGGCAGCCAGAGAGCAGTGGCTGCTGGTGGGAAGCCCAGCTCTGAAGGCAGATTCGCCGCCAGCAGCAGCACAGAAGTAAAGGTGGCATTGGATGGGGGGGGGGTATGGCCTTACATGTGGGCAAGAGGGCAACCGCCAGTGCCCCATGGTCAGGGTGATGCTATGATCAATCTCCCCCGCCACACACAACCAGCCCAAGGCCCCTTTAATTACCAAGTGCTGGGTCTGGAGCTAAGGAGGGGCAGGGCTGAGGGTGCCCCAGCTGGGGGCTCCTACTGTGTGCCAGACTCCAGCTGCTAGTCCCAGATGGACTGGGGAGGGACAGGACCACGGGTTGCTCCCGAGGCTGGATCAGACCCGTTTCTGGGAACCTCCCTCGACTGCTGGCTGGGAGTCCAGGTCTGAAGGCAGCGCTGCCGCCAGCAGCAGCACAGAATTAAGGGTGGCAGTATCACAGCCCCCCTACAATAGCCTTGCGACCCCCTAACCCCATTTTGGGTCAGGACCCCCATGGTTACAATACCATGGAATTTCAGATTTAAATATCTGAAATTTATTATTTTTAAAATCCTATGACCATGAAATGGTCCAAAATGGACCGTGAATTTGGTAGGGCCCTAGTCATGATGTTTGCATTACAGGATTGGCAGGGCTAAATGGCAAAAGATTTGAAAATGAAATGCATAGCTGGAAAATAGTCTTTTTTTTTTTTATCCTTCTATAACCTTTGTTCTGGTTTTCAAAGTGATGGGTTTTGAACCAGAAACCTGATCTCCTGAAACTTGAAAGAAGAGGAGTGTGACAGTTCTTGGGGTATGTAGGACTGTGTGTCATGTTGTTACCTCCTGCTTCCAGCATGAGGGAGTCTTGCCTGTGCATCAGCTTCCAAACACCACCATCTTTTTAGCCACTCAAGCACCCTCCTCTGGGCTATGCCCAGCTTAACAATAGGTGCAACCTGGTCCCTGAGTCTCATTGAATCGTTCCCATGTGGTATCCAGCTCCTGACACGGGTTACTCACTGAAATTGCAGATCCTCTACCCTCAGTGTAGTGTACTTCAGTTTTACCTTAAATCACCACTCCTGTAAAGTCTCACAGCACTTGTGAGTACTTATGGTAAAACAAAAGTAGGTTTAGTTAAGAAAGAATGGAGATTTAACTTAGAAACAAGAATATGTGGTGGAAACAAATGATTACTCTACAAAACAAAATCATAAAACATGAACCTGGGATTCAGGATTGTAGAATCTCTCCAGGGTAGTATTCCTAAATGACTTTGTAGTGGCACACAAGGTGAATATCCTCAGTGCTATGGCAGTAACAATCTGCTTGGCATGATCAGAGCAGTTTATGGCCTTTCACTCTCACCCATGGTGACTGTTTTATAATTAGTCCCATGATGATTGTGTTCTGCATCGTTTGATAAGACAGAGCACTCCATGAATTAATCGTGGAACTACAAGACTGAGGTTATCAGTTAAGTGTTGCTCTCCTGCATGTAAATTGTGTAGGATGTGTAAAGCCACTAAATTGATCCAGTTCTCTGGAGAATTCAGATGCTAATCCATGAATCAGTTCTGTGTAGCAAGCTGCTGACCAGTGCAAAGCAAAATGTGCACTATGACAATTAGCTCCCAAGTTAAGAGTCACACTTTTAATTTTTACAGATCTCTGAAAAATAGGAGTTGGTTTTGTGCAAGAAATGCAAGATCAACACACTCTCCCTTTGAACTCCAGGGAAGTTTCATGTGTACAAGGAGTGCAGAATTGGGCCCCAACACATTCCGAGTGAAAGTGAGATCTTATGGGATTATATTTATGCCTGAGGACACCATCTCATGTATTTAAAAAGATAGACTGACACGTGATGTGCAATGGGAATAATGTTAATGCATATAATCTTTAGTGAGCCTCAAAAGTAAGACTTAACTATTTTTAGTTAAATGTAATTGGAATAACTGATCAGTGCTGTGGTACACCAAACCTTTAGGTCAGGGGTGGGCAAACTTTTTGGCCTGAGGTCCGAATCGGGTTCTGAAACTGTATGGAGGGCTGGGTAGGGAAGGCTGTGCCTCCCCAAACAGCCTGGCCCCTACCCCTTGCCCCCTATCCAAATCCTCCCACTTCCCATCCCCTAATCGCTCCCCCGGGACTACACCCTCATCCAAACCCCCTTGCTCGCTGTGTTCTGACTGCCCTGATCTCTATCCACACTCCCACGCCTATCCAGCCGCTCCCTGTCCCCTGGACTCCCTGCCACTTACCCAACCCCAGTCCCTCCCTCCCCCCCCCCGCCCCTTTACCATACCGCTCAGAGCACCAGAACTGGCAGCCTCACCGCCCGGCCGGAGCCAGCCATGCCTCCGCACAGTCTAGAGCACCTGGGCAGGCTGGCAGCTCTCGCAGCTGCGCTCCCTGGCACGAGCACGCAGCCCAGCTGCCCAGAGCGCTGGTGGCACAGCAAGCTGAGACTGTGAGGGAGGGAGGACAGCAGGGGAGAGGCTGGGGCTAGCCTCCCTGGCCAGGAGCTCAAGGGCTGGGCAGGACGGTTCCGCGGGCTGGATGTGGCCCATGGGCCATAGTTTGCCCACCTCTGCTTTAGGTTATCAGTAATGTGCCAGGTGTAAAGGGCTGAAGGCACTTCAGCTGCTAGACCTTGTAGGCACTAGCCCTGATGGGTCACAGTAAGCAATAGCAGTTCTTGTTTTGGCCTCTGGGGCAGTCCAGTCGAGGGTTAGAGCTCTTCTGGGCTAGTGCCTGGGGTGCCCTCTCCAGTCCAGTCTCTATTCAGAGCAAATAGGAGTTTGCACGTTTCCAGGCCAGGATCAGTTGTTTGTGTATCCTCATTGGGAGATCTCTGTACCAGCTCCTTGCCCAGCCTCTGCTCTTGCCCATATAGCCCACACAGACATGGTCCTGGCTGCATTTTCAACATCCTGCTTCACAGCAGTTCCCTGGCTTCTGATGCAGCCTAGGCCATATCTACACTACAGACTTTGGTCAAGGCAAGTTATGTTGGCATAAAGCCACTGCAGTTAGTATATCGCTCATGCATGTGCATTCTTGGCACCTTGCGCTGGTGCTGTGCATATTCACCAGGAGTGCTTGTGTCGATGCACAGTGTGATGTACCATCAGTGTGCAACTCGCCATCAAGTGCACTGTATTTTGGGAAATTTTGGCAATATGTGGTGGGGTAGAAACGAGTCATGCAGGTATGACTGGAGCAAGGTGTCAACTTCCCAGCATGTAACAGTCTCCACCCCATAATTTTTATGTCTTTTTTTAAAATCCCACAAACCTGCATGGCACTGTTTGCTGTCTGCCATCTCTGACAGAAGCATTGAGCCCCCACAGCTCTGCACTATTGTCATGAGTGTTGCAAACACAGGACATGTGATCCTCCAGTATTTGCAAAGCAGTAGAAAGAGCCACAGGACGACTTTGTGGAGGACAGATTGCTGTGGAACATAGTAAGAACCAGTTCAAGGTGGTTGTAGTGTTCACGGAGCAGCTGCAGGTGATGGAGCACCACTTCTGGGCCCAAGAAATAAGCATTGACTGGTGGGATTGCATTGTAATGCAGGGTTGAGATGAAGAGCAGCAGCTGTAGAACTTTTGGATGCACCAGGCTATGTTCCTGGATCTGTGTACTTAGCTCGCCCCAGCCGTCCAGGGCAGGGACACAAGAATGAGAGCTGCACTGATGGTTGAAAAGTGAGGGGCGATTACTCTGTGGGAACTTGCAGTGTTGGATTGCTTCCTGTCAGTGGGAAATCATTTTGGAGTTGGAAAATCCATTGTGTAGTCCATTGTCATGCAAGTGTGCAGAGCCTTAATTGTCTCCTGCTATGTAGGACTGTGACTCTCAGCAACGCGTAGGACATGATGGATGGATTTGCAGCAACTGCAATGAAGTAGTAGATGCCTTATTACTTGAACCACTTGAATCCTACTTTTTATACTTAATAAAATCACTTTTGTTTATTAATGAACCCAGAGTAAGTGATTAATACCTGGGGGAGCAAATAGCTGTGCATCTCTCTCTGTCAGTGTTATAGAGAGCGGATAATTTATGAGTTTACCCTGTATAAGCTTTATACAGAATAAAACGGATTTATTTGGGGTTTGGATCCCATTGGGAGCTGGGTGTCTGGATGCTGGAGTCAGGTAACTTGCAGAGCTGTTTTCACTTAAAGCCTGCAGCTTTGGGGGCGTGGCCCAGACCCTGGGTCTGTGTTGCAGCAGGCTAGCGTGTCTGGCTCAACAAGGCAGGGTTCTGGAAGTCCCAAGCTGTCAGAGAAAACAGGCTCAGGGGTAATTTCAGCATGTCAGGTGACAGTCCCAAGGGGATCTCTGTGACCAAACCCATCACAGCCACAAATATTCCTATTTTTACACCAGCCCACCTTGCCATAGTACATCAACAGAAAGGGCTACTTTTCTATGGTTATGCAAGTATGGCTCACTGTGGACACTTCACCAGCATCAGTGCTGGCTCGTCAGGGAAGGTGCATGATGCTCACATCTTTAAGACCACAGGACTGTTTAGAAAGCTGCAAGCAGGGACTTTCTTTCCTGACCAGTGGATTACCATTGGTGATGTTGAAATGCTAATAGTGAAACTGGGGGACCCAGCCTACTCCTTGCTCTCCTGTGTCATGAAGCCATATGCCAGCCACTTCAACAGCACCAAGGCAAGATTCAACTACCAGCTCAGCAGCTGCAGAATAACAGTTGAATACATTTTTGGTAGATTAGATTGAAGGGAAGCTGGTGTTGTTTACTTACAAGATTGGATCTTGGTGAGAAAAATACCCCAATGGTTATAGCTGCCTGCTGTGTCCTGCATCATATCTGTGAGGCAAAGGAGGAAAAGCTGCTGCCGGAGTGGAAGGCAGAGGTCAAGTGGCTGTCTGATGAGTTCAAACAGTCAGACACAAGGGCGATTAGAAGAGCTCAACATGGAGCTATGTGGCTGAGGAAAGCCTTAAAAGAGAACTTTATCAGTCAGAAACAGTGATGTGGTGTGATGAACTGTGCTCTACCTGCCCAAAAGTTTTGGGGGCTGTTAGGAATTGTGTGGTGCTTGGTACACATCTATGAATATAACACTGCCGATGCACCTATTAATTTTCAGTGCTTGCTGTACATCTATGATTATTACACTGTTTGCCCACAGAACTCATAGGGTCAGTGACCCTCTCAGTAGCGCTAGGCATTCTGCACATATGTTTTGAAGTAATAAAGATGAATTATTTACAGAATAATAGATTTTTATCATGTACCAAAACCAGTGCAATAAAAACTCTGAAATAAATTAATAAACAGAACTTAAGGGGAAAGAACATTTATGTCCATTTCTGTTCATTTTGGCTGCACATACAGCAAGTGTGGCTTTCACAGGTCAGTGTAAGTGAAGATGTGGTTGTCCTTACTGTCCCGAACGTGGAGTGGTAGGGGTAGGGATGCTGCCGTGATGCCACATGGTATGTTGGGTGTATAGGGAAGTGCTAAAATCGAGTTTTCCGTTGACTGCAAAGGGAGGCGAGTCGGTGGTTATTAAACCTATAGATCAGCAAGAGTCTGTAGCATCTGTGCTGTTGGAGAAACCCCATTTACATCTCCCTTTCCTTTTCCTGCAGGGCCTCCTCGGCCTTTCTCTTTTCCACCTTTTTTTCCTTCTCTACACTGTCTTTAGCATTCACCCTCCAGGCCCTCTGCTCACTGTCCATGCAGCACTGGCTTGCAGGATCTCACTGAACATATCCTTCCATGTCCTCATCCTTCTCCTTATCTGGCTCAGGTGTTCTGCAGATGAGGAGGGGGAAGCCCTGAAGACCACAACAGTGGCAGCTACAGATAAAACACATAGAGGTATCATTGTATTATAGTCACAACGGAAAGCAAAAGTTAAGATTCAGAACTCCTCTTGCCTTGCTCCCTGAGGTTTAAAACAAGACATGCTTTCTGACATTTCAGCTTTGGAGCACCTGTGCACAGTACAGCTCTCCAGTCCTAGCTATAGTGAATATGGCTTAGCAGAAGATATGGGGGTGGGAAGTGGGGGATGAGAAGGGAATTGTTCAGCTGCATGAAACAATCAAATTTCATCCCCTATTTCCATGGGTACAAGTACCGGGCAATGGCTCTGAATACTGGCACTGTTTTCCACAGGCAGTGCTGATTTTAGCTGATATCTTGAGGTAACAAAGACACAGAGCACAGCTGCTTGTGGCATCCTGAAACCACTCTGGCCCATATGTTGCTAGTCTATTAGCTTAGTCAGGCACCATTGCAGTTATCGCTGACTGGCATGGGGAAGTGTCCTACCATGGAGGAAGAAATAAGGCTTTCACCCCTAGAAACCATGATTGCAGAGTGCCTCCATGAAAATTTCATCAAGATCTCTCAGGAGAATTCAAGGGACATCCCTGTGTATATAAACAAAGTACTCTGCACAGCTCCCCACCCTAACTCTACAGGGGAATGAAAAGCAGATACCAACTCTACCTCTCTTTGTTGTACTGCTACCTCTTCTAGTACAAGTAAGTTAATGAAAAGTTGCTTCTGTGTCCAGCTGTGTTGTGGTCTGGCACCGTCTATACATCTAAACATTGTAATGGGAAATGCATTCACACACTATCTGAAGTTCCTTCCTGTGCATCGGGCTTGCCCATGCTCAGCTTCTGGGACTGACTGGACTGCAGTGGAGTCTTGAACAGATCCTGGCTCGCAGCATAGCTGGACCCCTCTTTCCCCCCGGTCACATGTCACCCATCCTCCTCCTCCACTGCCTCACTATTCATGGCAGAGGTTTGTATTTCAAGCTCCACAAAGGTATCCCCATTGGTCTGTAAGGTGCTGGTGGGGTCTCTGCCAAGTATGGCATGCAGCTCATTGTAGAAGCTTCAGGTCTGCAACTTGGCATCAGATTGAATGTTGGCCTCCCTGGCCTTCTGGTACACCTGTTGCAGTTCCTTTGCTTTCACTTGGCACTTCTGCTGGTCCCTCTCATACCCTTTTGCCTGCGTCCCAGACACAATCTGCCCATAGACATGCACAGTCATAGAGCAGCTGTAGAAATGTGGGTGCACAACCTCTTCTCCCCCACAGGCCCAAGAGATCCAATATCTCTCCTTTCTACTCCAGCAAGAGCATGTATGCAGCATCGTAGGTTGGGCAATTGCGTGCAACAATGAAGAGCTACTAGGTGTGCTCAGCAGTCAGGGAAGAGCATTTCAAAAATTCATAGGGTTTTTAAAGCAGGGGAGTGGGCCTTCCCATCTCTGTGACCCCCTGGGCAGTGGAGTTCACAATTGTGACCAGAGTGGTCAATGTTGGGCATTGTGGGACAGCTGCTGGAGGGCTGTTAGGGTCAATACAGGTCACGTACTGTCTATGCATGCACTGTGCCAAGCATGACTCAACATTGTTCGGGGAGGTGGTGTTACTACATTGTCATAACTGTGCTGACAGTGGTAGGAGACAAATTTGAATGCAGACCCATGCCAAGGTCAATGCCAAGTAACTATGTCAACCTATCTTTGTTGTGTAGACCAGGCCTTACTCTGGCTTCAGGTCCCTCTGTGTTTCACTCTGCACGTCTGTTCCCTGCAGCTCCTGGATAACCATGATGCTGCTGCTTCCCAAAGTGTCCAGTCACTTCCTGGTTCATGGTCTTTTCGTGGAGTTTCTGAATCTGCTTTCTTTACTTATCTAGCCAGAAGATAGCAAATGTGCTGTGGGGCAGGGGTTGGTAAAAATTTTAGTCTAATGCTTAGCAAATTTGTCACAGAAGGTTCGTGTTGGAAGAGGGATACCATCCATGCTTTTCTAAAAACTCATTTTACAAAACTCCTTACATTTCCCATTAAGACCATGTAGTGTTAGGTTTGTAATGATTTTATAAATCTAATTTACTTACCGTTTTTGCTGTTTGTTTACAGTTTGCATTGGACAATATAACTAGACTTGTTTCCCTTTCTGGCACTCATTACAGTACTATTATGTTCTGGATCATAGCACTGCAAAGAAATATTTAAGTAAAAACATGTTCTCTGAAACATGACATGAAAGCATTTTAATGTGTAAGTTTTGTAAAACCAGTCTTCTTTGAAATCTAAATTCTCTCTCTCAAATTATTTGTGCCCTCTGGAGTACTGTCGGGGTACCAGCAACATATTACAGTAATAAATTACTCATAAGTAAAGTAACTAATGCGATTGTTGCTTTTCAAAGTCAAATTGCTACTGACAATCTTTACACTATTTTTGAAAGATCATTTGTCACACCAACTATAGCTGTGTTTTCTTTATCCATTGATAAAATGAGATCTCTTGGGAATTAATTACACTGAGGGTAATAGTACAAAACAATATAACCACAACGTTACAAAATGTTGTAACTGAAATAAGTATACATTTGTTGCTTTTTATAAAGCTGTTGCTCTTAATTTTAAAAACAGACTAACTGATAAAATGCCTGTTACTATTTAATTAGCATGTATAGTTAAATAAATATGTCCCACTATTTCAGAATTAGATGAAGTTGTAATGTCTAACCCATTATTGGACCTTCAATGAAGGTAATGGAAACTTGTTTGCCTGATACAAAACATTATAAAATTTCTCAGTTTAGAGGTCCTATTAAAGGTACTTTCTATGCCTTTCTAAACATATCTATTATCCTTTAAATAGTTCTATGTGGATTTATAACACTTTTTCATTGCACTATAATGTCTGCATATGCCACTGTCTATTCTTGGACAGAATCAGATTGCTCAAATGTGTGCGATTACCTCCCCTCTAGTGTGTTGTCTGCAAAGGGGTTCTAAGACTTAATTCTGTCAGTTTCTTCATCCAGTAGTTCGGGGGGTAGAAGCTTGGAAGAAAACTGCCTTTCTGTTGGTTGGTCCTGTTCTAAAAGCCCTTTGGCACAGGTGCAAATATTTTTTTTATATAATATATATATATATATAATATGCATGCACCATCCTTGCAGTAACTTAAATAGCCAATTACACGCCTCTGATCTCAAACATAATGTAATTATTTTTGCCTTTGTAAAGAGATTTGAAATACATTGGTTTTTTTCCTTTAATCCCTACAGAGTCAAATGGAATTCAGTGTTGCATCTCTGTCTATACAAGAACAAGGTTCACAAAATGAACAGAGGCAGCTAGTCAAAGCAGCTTCCGGTGTCCAGGCCCCCAAATCTTCTCAGGGTAATAAGGCACCTAGCTCCGATGGGCTAATACCAGCCAGGAAGGAAGAAGAGTCATCTTTCTGGAAGATAAATGCAGAGCGCTCAAAGGTTGAAGGCAAACAGTCTGAGTTCCAGTCCTTGACCCCCAGCCAAATCAAATCTATGGAGAAAGGAGAGAAGTCCCTTCCAACATATTACAGGCAAGAGTCTGCTCCAAAAGAGACAGCTAAAGCTGAGAAGTCCAGCATAGCTAAACAAGAAAATTTTGTTACCCCAAGCCTTCCTGCCACATCCCTAGAATGGGAGAAACCTCGACCCAGTCAGCTCTCTACTAGCACTCCAGATGACATCTTTCTTCCTGAGCAACCGGAACAACTGGCATCTGCAGGGTCAAAAAATGAAAATGCCGATGGCACGATGCTTTCAGACCCACAGACATTTGGACAGGTAAGGACCACTATTTAATCCATTATCTTTAATTTTTGAGAGTATGCAACACAAGTTCAATGAGGTCACTCAAGAAGATTAGGGATTTTTTGGAGCACTAAACCCTAGCTAAGCTTGTTGTCTTTTTTTTATGCTGCGGATTGAAGAAATCCATTCAACCAATGCACTAATTTGTCTATTTCTGTAATGGGTATTTTTAATATAGTAATACCTAATATTGTATAGTTACATAATGCCTCTTATCCAGTAAACACTCAAAACCAATTCACCTCTGAAATGGCAATCCTTTCTGAATAGAACACAGCAGCTGATTAAAGACAAACCACACAACAGTTAAGACAGTAAATGAGAGTATACCATACCCAGTTGAAACTAAGGAACATTTAGGGTTATTTTTCACTTGGAATAGCAAGTCTCACACTCATTTGACACTCCTGTAGTTTAAAGCTTTTCCAAGTGAAACTAGAAATTAGAGGTACTTGGGTGAAAAAGGGAGGTTCTGTAAACTAAAGACAGCATAATAGAGAGATGAGTTGCAGCAGCTGGGAAGCAGCTAGATTTGTTTTTAAAACTTTCCTCCTCCCTGTGCTGCCCAGCCATCCCTTCCCCAGTGGAACCGCTTTCAAATGCATTCTGTTGAAAAGGCTAAAGCAGGAATAGAGCAAGTTCGTGATCGCCTTTTCAACTCAAAAACCATCTTGAAAGCAACTCAGCTGCCTGTTAGGAACTATTTGAAAAGCAGCTGCTCATCTGAGAAAAGGAAAGGCACAGTAGGATATGATTTTGGTTAGCATCCCAACCTAAGTAATGGGGAGAGGAAGGAAAGACGCCTCCCCTTTTTCACTGTTACCTCTTCCTGCTTGTGTGGTGGTGTCTCCTGGAGGTAGCTACTTTACAAACAGATATACAAGTTCTACTATACAGGAATCACTTCAACCACCATTGTAATGAATTTTGTATCCTTCAAGGCAGACGGTCCTCAGATAACTATTACATATATAAAATTTTATACAACAAATACTGTAACAAATTATTTTGGCACTGAAAAGTTTTCTTTAAAAACCACACTAAGGAGATGTTAGTAACAATTCAGTAATTAAGGTTGCATTGAGATTTGCACTTAAAGCAGGATTAAAAGCCCAATTTTGCATTTGTAATTATTGAATGTAGACTCTAAATTTGACACAATAACTCTTCAGAAGACAATTGAATTTTCTGTTTTAAAACCCTCACTTGAAATTTCACCCTCTTTTTCTGTCATTTCTTTAGGTTTTTTTAGCTAAACAACCACAGTTCCCACAAACTCCAAACTTCATAACCTTGTATTCTGATAATAGCTCAGATGCAGGCCATTTTTGAAGCATTACATTTAAACATCTATTTTGGAGAGCCAAAATTAGATAATGGCTCAGGTGTATCAGCTACTACAGTTTTTTGATGCAACCAGCCTGGCTCACTAACTTAGAGCAAGTCTGAAAAACGAGATGGGGAAATTCATGAATTTTTGGGTGGTCTGTTTGCCAGACATGACTCACTTGCTGTGCTCTGCATATGATCCAGGGAGACAGGCTGGGCAAACGGGAGATATGGGGGTATTCTATGGGGAAGAGATGGGGTTTTAAGAGGTCATGGGGGAGGCATGCAGGGAGGCTGGGAGGGAAGAAACTCATGGGCAAATGCTGGGGTGATGGGAACCAGGGCTGTGCTCAGAAGCTGGTTTGAGAGAGGAGCCTATTGTGTCTGCATCAAGGTATTGGAAGAGCTCCTCTGACACTGCTTCCTTTTCTCCTGGGTGCACAAAGGCAGCAGTGTTGGGAAAGCCAAGTGTCTCTGCTGCGGTGTCTGCATTAAGGGCTCTTCATGGCACTGTTGGTGCAGAGGCACTGGGTTCTGAGGCGTTTCACATGGCCTAAGTCCACTTTAGCCCCATCCCCTGCTCTTCCAGATGGCCATCTACCATCTGTCTATAATCCCAAAGATGTGTGTGCTATGAGTGGCAGAGGAGACTTACATGAGGTTGAGAAGGCAAACTGGAGTGTAGATGTGGTAATGAATATCTTAACTACTTATTTCATTGCTTGCTACAGCTTGCCTCAAGGGGCTATGCACTAATACACTTTAGTATTTGTTTGTGGTGCATCACTATACACCTCAGGTAGTGAAGGTACTTGGTTTACAGCCTCATTCCTTACAGCAGATCAGAGATAAGCCATTTTATTTGTGAAATTTGTAGGGAGGTGATGTGAGGCCACAAAAGTCCAAGTTGCACACCCTGCTCAATATTTATCCAACTGCCAAAACTTATGAAAAATGTTTAGGAAGCTATTTCTTTTTTTGAAAAGGGGGGCAGGGGAGTTTCTCTCCCTGCAAATAAATATTGGCAGAAGTGTGTATTAATGGCCAGTTATAAAATACCCTGTCATAGTAACTTATGTTGGATGTTAAGGTTTTTTTTTTTTTTTTTTTTTTTTCTAATTGGTACAAATATGATTGTCTTGACCCCAAAGTGATTCTTCTTGGTCAAAATTTCAGTGCATCAACAGGGAAGTCAGTATGGGGAATCTTGTGTTGCATATGTTTTGCAAAAAGATGACATCTCCAGGGTAATTGACTTTCAGAAACCCTAAATTCATTTTATGATGGCAGCAAATCTGAGGGGTACAAAAAGTGTGTAAGATTTCAATATTTCAATTAAATTTCTTAGTAGTGGCCTTCTGAACTTGGAAGCATGTGGGTAGATAATGTTGTTCTTACATAATAAGTAATCTGTTTGAATCAGAATGTACAGTTGATGGGTTATGTATGTTTTCTCCTCTTCTCCCCCTCCCCCCCTTCTGTCCTGAAAAATAATCATAATGTGAGTTAGCAAGAAGGAATAAAGAAATTCTTTGACCAGTAGAACACACAGTATTACTCTGATAATTGGAAATACCTTTTTGCACCTCAGTCATATGTGGGTTACATATGTCTAGTATTTTCCAGTGCAGATGCTTTTCAAGCATGCAGGAATATATGGGAAGAAAGTGAAATGGTGGTAGACTCTCTGCCTTAATTTATGGACTTTAAACATTTTATTTACACACTTTTAGATCTAAGGGCCAGTCAATTCATTTGATCCTGTTAATTGTAGCATTTTCTTTAAATCATTTAATTTTGTGTTTCTCTTACAGATTAATACAAGCAATGTTATCTTGAAGACTGGCTTTGATTTTCTAGACAACTGGTAAAGATAATGCAAAATAGTTCAGATCAATTTTTGGAAAGAAAAAGGGGCATCTTTCTCTTGGTATGTTAAGTTACTCGCATCTGTGTTTTTTTTTTAAAAGTTTCAAACTCAATGTTGGCTTTGTATAAACATTTTTATAAGACCAGATGCAATTTTGTATTTTAAAATGATTCAGTGATAGAAGTGTGGTCTCATTTTGGATTTTTTAAATGTCTGTTACAAGTTGAATAGTTATTGAATTGGGGGGAATAATTTTCTACCAATTTATGTATTAAGGACACACACAAAAAACCCTGATCAAAACCTGTATATTTAAAAGAGTGAATCTACAAAGAACAGGTTTCTATTTTCAGTAGCAACCTAGCCAGCATGGCTCAAACAATTCCATAGGTCACTACAAAAATAAAAATGTGGTATTACTCTAAATAAGCTACCAAAACGACAGTCATGCCTCCTTCAGGTAACTGTATAATGAAAAAAGGCATGGAAAAATAAGCATATTAAACGTTATATTAACTTTGTATATTTTATATTTGTCAGTAATTTCTCTACCACTAGTTTTTGAGAAGGGGGAAGGGTTTTGCCACAAGAATTGGTCTAAAATAGCACTGCAGCTGTACTCAAGAGGTGGAATAAAGTCTGTTTTTGAGGAAATATTTGTAAAACACAGGAATATTACTTGGTTTGGATTACAGAGTGGAGGGAAAAAAAACAACAATCTTCAGGGAAATGCAAACCTACAAAAGTCACTGCTTCCCTTGGTACGGTTTATAACTCCTGCTTGCAGAAATATTGGAATAAAACACCAGTTTCTCCAGGAGTAGACACTACAGCCTAAGTTTGTTCAGTAAACTGATATAATTTGTGGCAAAGCTGAGCAATAAGGCTCTTTGTACTCTTTTAAAACAGCCATTCCTCTGAGGACAAATCAATCTAGTTTCTGGTGCTCTTTCCCCTTGTGGATGTATACATTCTCCGTGATGTCCAACATCTAGATGATGATTGCTCCTGAGCTAGAAATAGAATTGGGGGGAGGAGAGAGAGATGGGGCACTTGGCAAGCTGGGTTTCCTGTTCTATTTTTGAATGATCCCCAGCTCTAGTCTCAGTTTTCTATACTGAACACCAGCTATCATTTGAACTGCCATCTCTGAAATGCAGCATGATTTACACACTGACTCTCACTGTGTTTACCTTGCCTTGAAGCCTTAATTCCCCTTACGCACAACCAGTGAATGGTCTCTCTGATGCCGAAGACTTACGACCTTTCATTTTTACCTCAGTAAGTGGTTCCCAGAATGTTTGTTTGCGGTAGCTGGCAAAACCTGACTCATTTTCTGTACTGAGTCCATGCCAAGGCTAATTGATGGGTAGTCTCTACCTACTAGATTATAACTCCCCTAGACCTCCCTTAGGCTGACATTTGACAGTTTGTAATCTTTAACAGTGGCAGTTAGATTGTGAAATGTACTGGTTCTTTCTGGGGAATGTTGTCCTATATGATCTAAGTGTTTAAAAAAAAAATTCCAACTCTTCCAGTACCTAGTCTACAAATTAATATAATCCTGTATTGCTTGCTTTGTAGAAAGACATATGTTGGTATCAACAGTAGTAAAAAGTTATTCACTACAGCCTAATGAAAGACTAATTTCAAAATCTAGCCTTGTTCAAAACAAATACCCACTTCTAGTAATAAAATGAACTGAAGATGAAACCTCATTCAATTTTGTTTAAGTGGTAAATTGCCACACATACTTAAGTGTATTTAGTAGCATAGCCTTATAATAGTTCAGAAGTTTCTTTACTTTCTTTCATTCCTCTCTGATATGTACACCCACCCCTCAAAAAGCTATAAAAGGGGTCTTGTATTAGCACGCTGCAGTTCCTTTTATTTTTGCAAGTTTTCTAGGAGCCTGGATTATATTTACAACTTTTGCTGTTCAGTTTAATATTTCTAAGTGACTTTTGTTGGAGCTGTTACACTCATCTCACATTAAAATTATAACTTGAGCACAAATTCTACAGGTGTAAAGTAGTGCAGATTAGTACTTTTTTTTTTTGTAGACTAAGTCCTTGGAATTTTTTTTTAAACTGCTGAATGACACTAACAGGTATTAATAGAACTTCAAGTCTGTGTGTTTTCTATTTGTTGAAATATTTGGCTACACAATATATGCTTTAAATCGAAGCACGAGGCATAAACTTTAACTTTACTTCAATAGTTGTAGCTCTTTAAGAAATTTTCCACAATGGTGGGAGGAGCATTCTTATACATCTCTGCTAAAACGATGAAAAATGTATAATCTGCTTTGATCTGTGCTCTTTCTTCCCCTCCTCCTTTGGTGTACTGCATATTGTACACGTTGGGACCAGCTGGTAGAACATACTGCAAAAAATTTGCTCATCCCAATAGATTTTTCCTTGCTGTGCTCTGATGAGAGTTAGTGCTCCTCCCTTTTTTGATATGTTTTTATTAAAAATTCTTACAGAAAAATTGTACTTGGTCACATTTTATATTAACAAACCTATTAATAAATCCACTTTAAACAATGTTTTTATTGCTTGTTTTACTGTACTTTGCTGGCTCCTTACCTCCCCTCCAGCAGAATAGAAGAATATATTTGGTAACTATATATTGTAGTGTAGGGGGAAGATGACCTAGAATTAGCAGACTTGAAAAATTCTGAACTTTCAAAAATATAGGTATTTTACCCTGCCATCTTTCTGATCATTGTATGTATTTAATACATTTGTGTAGTAATAAAAATTTAGAAAAAGCAGTAAAGTTTTTTTTTTTTTTTTTTAAACTTTAGAATGATGCCTCATTTTAGGAACAGCTGTGATGTTCTCCAGTAGGATGAGGGAGGAAGATAATTAAATGCAGAGTTTAGTACAGATCTAGTTTAATTAGAATGTGGACTGAAATACTAATGGAAAAGATTAGAATTTGATACTTACACAGCCTTCCAAAGCAAGTTGAAAAAAACAAAACCCTGTAGCTATTCTATCCATTTAAATCAGCAGCCTGAATGAAGATATTGCAGCTGTGCTATGAAACAGAAAATATTGAGTAAAGATGGATAGAAAATCTTTTGTATAAAAAAAGAAACTTAATTTATGCATAAGCATCAGTATCATGAATGGCTAAATACAGATCTAAAGCATGTCCTATAAAATGGAGATATCACTTATGCCCCTTAATTGTTTTCATTCTGAGCAGTAGCAATGAAATGCAATAAGGCATCTTAAACACACAGTTACGCCTGCAGCTGCTACTTTAACATGTCCGCAACTCCTTTACCAGAAATACACCTATTCAGAGCTGGATTACTTAATTACAAAACAAATGAATGTCTGAATTTTTACCAACATCAGGAAGGTTCTAGAAATCATTGAGGAAACCTAGGGAGCTGGCAAGTTCTTTCCACAGTTACAGGAGGCAGAGCCTGAGCTGGTATAAATTGTCCTAGGTCCAGTGCAGTCAATAGGTCTAGGACAGTTCACATCTGCTGAAGATCTGACCCCTGCCATAGAAGAGAATAACTTGTATTTGATAGGATGGATGTCAGAACATGGGTACATGAGGGCTATTTCATTTTTTTTTTTTTAATTTATATAGATAGAAAAAGGGATAAATACTTGCTGGTAATAGTCTCTCTAAGTCCTGCTTAGCTTTTACAGAGGGCATGATGGCTGTACCAGGCAGAAAGGAGATAGATTTGTCAAACAGATCCTTGGCCACATGGAAAACACACATAGAATAATACAGTAGAAAGTTTCTGATCCAAGCTATCAGGGTTAAATAAACCCCTTATTTGAGAGCACATGGGGTTCAGACATCAATACTTAAATTTGGGGAGATGTTTGCATGGAAGTCCTGGGGCTTGGCTCAGTTTATGGTCACATTGGTAGGGCCTCTTAATGCGGTCTCAAAAGGCCACCTTGGGGTTCCAGAGCATGAGACAGATACTATACAAAAGTGAATGCTGGGGTGATCGGTATTAATGTGGGAAGTGGTTGGGGGCAGAGGGGGGGAGGGATGTGTTGGTTCATTCCTTGTCCATCCGTAGCTCTCAAGCCACAGAGGGGCCACCGTAGAAGCCAAGAGGATAATGGGCCCTTACTCCACTTAGGCATTGTCTACACTGGCACTTTGTCGGCAAAACTTTTATCTTTCAGGGATGTTCTTAAAAAAAAAACAACCCATAAACAGAAAAAACACAGGATAAGCACAAATGACACAGCCACCTTTAAGTCCTGCACAGAATTACCAACTTATTTCCTAACCCTACTTTTCCCCTTCACTGAGCACAAAGAGGGAGGTGTAGCAGGAATTAGTGGTTACTGATCTCTGCTGTGTGATGGGTATTAACTGTTTGTAACTTTGGCCCATGTCTTGTGCCTGGGGCCAGGAAATAAAGTTTAGTGGCTTACTACTGCATCATGCTTTCGTTAGAGAAAGATCAGAGCCCACATTTCTCCTGACTTCCCTCCCCTCACCATCTAATACAACTCAGAACTGTACAAAATAAGACCATTCCTGTGCAACGGCCTGAACAACTTCCCCCTTGGAACAAGCATCACTGAAGCATCTGGCTGAGCATAAGCTACTGTTGAATGCACATAATCATCTCTGTTCAGTCTGACACAATGGTTTATATAAAGACCTTTGAGATGCCTGCAGAGCAAAAGGTACTAAGCAAAACCTAAAAAAGTGTTGAACAAAACTGAAAGGATTTACAGAACATTTAGTAGCTGTAAACCTAAGCCATAGTTTGGAGCAAAGGTAAATGGAAACAAATTCAGCATGGTGAATTTATGTATTTGCAATGCCAGTTAAGTCAGTAATTGATTTGTGACTGTTATGAAAGTAAGGCAGGGAGCCTTAAAACCCCCTAGTCAGAAGGGAGTGAGATGTGGGTCTCCATCCAAGAAAAGTAATGTCTGGGAGTTAGAAACCTTAAGTGAGTGCCCTCGAGGGATCATGGAGGAGAAAGATAGTGCAGTTGCCCTGAAATAGGCAGAACCTTGAGATTCGGTAAATCTGCCCAGCTATACCCAGATGAGGCAAAGAAGTCTGTACACTTACGCTGTTGTCTTGTATATTATTTTGACAACAGACGATTAAAGGTAAAAGCCTGGCCCATAGCAAAGGAAGTTTTGCCATTAACTTCAAGAGGGCTGTGATTTCACCCTTTGTAATTCAGAATGCTCACTTAAGAAAGCAGATTTTTCCTCTTAACTTCCCTCACCCGGCTTTAAAAAAAAAAAAAATCCCCAGCTTCTCATCTTAAATATTTTTGTTCCAAAAGGAAAAATCTCTTACTGTTTTGTTACAGTATTCATAACAGTTTGTATTTTACAGCAATACAAATATAAACGTTTAATATTACTTACAACTATCTGTATTAATACTTTTGGCAGAATTTCAAAGTCTGGTCTCCCTGTTCACATATACAATTCTATGCTGGCACAGTTGAGATAATTTTCACATCTCAGGCCAGGTCTACACTAAGAAGTTAAGCCGACATCGAGCCTCCAATTTAAGCAAGTCAATCTTGGATGTCCATGCTATGCTCATTGTGTCGGCGGAGCGCATCCTCGCTAGCAGAACTTGCATCGACACACGGAGCACTGCACTGTGGGTAGCTATCCCATAGTGCATGTAGCCGAGTGGAATGTTGGGTTAGGCTTGCAATGCCTTAGGGAACCAAAGCATTGGCACAGGTGGTTTTGGGAACATTGAATTAGCCTCCTTACCTACCTTCTTCCCTGAAATCAACAGCAAACAAACCAAGCCTTTTCCACGCCTTGTTTCATAAACCTGGGTTACCTGTGTGGATGCCATAGCACGAGAAGCATGGACCCCGCTGTGCTGTACACTGACCTCATGCCTTATCCTACAGCATTTACACAGTCGATACAGGAGCTGCTGTGTGGAACAATGTGATGCCATTCAAGCAGCCCTGCTGGAAGATAGTTGCTGGCAACAGTTGACATGGTTAAGCGCCATTTCTGGGCCCGGCAAGCAAGCACTGACTGGTAGGACTGCATCGTTATGCAGCTATGGGATGATGAGTGATGGCTGCAGAACTTTTGAATGCATAAGGCCACTTTCCAGGAACCATGTGAAGAGCTTTTCCCAGCCCTAAAGTGCAGCAATACTAAAATGAGAGCTGCTCTGACAGTGGAGAAGCAAAGTGGTAATAGCTCTGTGGAAGCTTGCAATGCCAGACTGCTACCGGTCAGTGGGGCATCAATTTGGAGTGGGTAAATCCACCGTAGCATCTGTTGTGATCCAACAGAGCCATTAACAGACTTCGGCTAAGAAGGGTAGTGACTTGGTAATATGCAGGACATAGTGGATGGCTTTGCTGCGATGGGATTCCCTAAGTGCGGTAGGGCGATAGACGGAACACACATCCCTATCTTAGCACCAGACCACCTTGCCAAAGAGTACATAAACTGAAAGGGGTACTTCTCAATGGTCTTGCAAGCGCTGGTGGATAACAGAGGCCGTTTCACCAACATCAACGGGGGATGGTCAGGCAAGGTGCATGACACATGCATCTTTAGGAACACAGATCTGTTCAGAAAGCTGCAAGCAGGGGCTTTCTTTCCAGACTGCAAAATAACTGTTGGGGATGTTGAAATGCTAATTGTGATCCTGGAAGACCCAGCTGACCCCTTGCTCCCATGGCTCATGAAGCCGTACACAGGCAGCCTGGACAGCAGTAAGGAGCAGTTCAACCATAGGTTGACTAAGTGCAGAATGGTGGTGGAACATGCCTTTGGACATTTAAAAGGTCACTGGCATAGTTTGCTTACTAGCTTAGATCTCAGTGAAAGCAATATCCCCACTGTTATTTCTGCCTGTTGTGTGCACCATAATATCTGTGAAACAAAGGGAGAAAAGTTTCTTCTAGGGTGTGGGGTTGGGGTTGAGGCCGATTGCCTGGCAGCCAATTTTGGGCAGCCAGACACCAGGGCAATAACAAGAGCACATCAAGAGGCTCTGCGTTTCCATGAGACTTTGAAAACCAGTTTCAGCAATGAGCCAGAGTAATGTGAAACTTATCTGTGTTGTTCCTTACCAAACTGTCCCCTCCATTACAGTGGAGAAAATGCAAACTCCACCCCTGCCAACCACCATATATTGAATGAACAAAGAGCCTTTTCTCCTCAATCTGTTAAGTTTTATTATGCAAAGAAAAACACAAAAACAGCAAAGAAAAATAAGATAACCTGGGGCAAAAGGGCTGATAACACCATGTGTGTGGAGGGGGGGGGGGGCGCGACAAGGAAAGCTTGCTTCCAGATGCACTGCAGTAACAATCATAGGTGTAGGAACGGGCACCTGCTGGTCCCTGTATCCTCCCCTGGTGTTGAGTGCAAGTGATACCGAACTTCCCTTCCCCTCTTTCCCCCTCCCCGCATAGGACGTTTGAGGGAGGAGGTTGTAGAACTGGGTGATGATGGCAGCAGGGGCTCTAGCATCCAGCTGCCTTTCTTGAAAATCAACCATATAAACATGTCTGATTGCTCCTTCATAATCCATAGCATCTCACCTTACGTGTCATGCTTGTGTTCCCTGCATGCTTTCCTGTCCTCCCTGACCAGGTTCTCGGACAGTGTGATCCTCCATGCTCTAAACTCCATCTTATCACTCTTGGAGGCCGCATGAGCTCATTGAACATGTCCTCCCGAGTCTTCTTTTTCCGCCTTCTAATCTGGGACAGTCTCTGTCCCGGTGTGGAGGATGTGCTGGCAGACAAGGTTTCAGCTGCAAGGAATGCAAAGCACAAGGGTAGCATTGACAGTGCATATATAGTTTCTGGTGCAAGGTTAATTTTTTTTTTAATTAAAAAACACCCTTCAGTACACTTCACTGCAAGCCACAACATGAGCACAACCGCTGGCTATTGCAGAAGTCAGTTTTCTGCCCCAGGACCCCACGCTGTGTGTCTCCCCCCATAGCCCCTGTCTCCTGACCTGGCCGGACAGGTGCTGTGAAGAAGGTAGGCTCTCTCTCTTCCCTAGCTGGCTAGGAGCTGCTGCTGTTTTCTATTGCCACAGCACTCTCTGATGGGCAAAAGGTGGAACTGCAGCAACACTTCTGCAGAAGTTTTTTTCTGGAGAAAAAAAAATTAAAAATATGCACGGCTCATTAATTATGCATGCACACAGTAGCGCAGATTTTCCCCAGGAGTAGATAAGATGTTGGAACTTGAGAAACCCCCCTTTCCCCTAACAACCTGGATGGTGCTGGAGGACAGTCACTAGTGTAAAGCCCCCCAAATAGTTTGTTTTTCTTACAAAAGCAGGACCGGGGTTGGGCGGGAAGGGAGACAAACAGGAAGCCACCACACACACACCCCTACTGCCCCCCCACCCCAATGCTGCTTGCAATACATGGATTTCTCTTCCAACCACAACCACAGCACATTTGGGAAAGCGTGGTTGCGTGACCCAGATTTCACCAAACTGGGGGCAGATTACTTCTTAATTGTTGACAGATTAAGGGCTAGCATTGAAAACTTGCCCCATTTCCCCTAGGTGATTCTATGCGATATCACTCTCCTGAGGGTAACAGAGGCGGCAAGATGCTGCAAGTGTCTGGGTAGAGAGCTAGTCCTTATGCTGCAATACTGTGTTCTGCAATGATGCTAGCAGAGTTACTGGAATCAAAGGGAAAGTGTCCTACCGGGTTGGATGAAATAAGGCAGCCCTTCCCAGAAGGATTGCAGAGTACCTCCATGAAAGCTTCCTAGAGATCTCCATAGAGGATTCCCAGGCAATCCCCGGGCACATAAACAGTCTTTTTCGGAGAGCGCCCTCTGCATAGCTGGAGTGGCCACCAATACCCACTACACCGTTTTTGTTCAGATTGAACATAACAAAATAATAACATGTAACCACTACAGTTTGATTGGAAATGTGTACTCACCAAAGGTGCCTTCCCCGGCATCATGCTCCCTGCTGCCAACTGGTCCTGTGAAAGGATGGGCTCCAGGATTAAAAACAGTTTCCTCCGCTTGCCTGCCTCACATTCTCCTCCTTGTCAACAATGTTGCTTGGGGTCACCTGGGGCTCCTGGGAGGTATCCACGGAGCATTTTGGGGTAGTGGTTGGGTCACCGCCTAGACTTGCGTGCAGCTCCTCAGAAGAGCAGTAAGTCTGTGGGGCAGAACCAGAACGATTGTTCACCTCCCTTGCCTTCTGGTACGCTTGCTGAAGCGCCTTTAATTTTCACACGGCACTGCTGTGTGTCCCTGGTGTAGCACTTCTCCCCCATGCCCCGCGTGATCTTGGCATAGATGTCAGCATTTCTTCTGCTGGATCGGAGGCAGGCCCGGCTCCAGGCACCAGCGCAGGAAGCAGGTGCTTGGGGCAGCCAATGGAAAGGGGCAGCACGTCCGGGTCTTGGGCGTCAATTCGGCGGTGGGTCCCTCAGTCCTTCTCGGAGGGAAGGACCTGCTGCCGAATTGCCGCCGAAGAATGAAGCGGTGCAGTAGAGCAGCTGCCGAAGTGCCGCCGATCACAGCTTTTTTTTCCCCCTCTTCGCCACTTGGGGTGGCAAAAAGGCTGGAGCCGGCCCTGATTGGAGGTGTGCCTGCACAGACTTCTCCCACACACAGCACTAAGATCCACCACCATGCTGGAGCACATTTGTGGCCTTGAGTCTCCATGATCAGCTATGCTGATGAGCTCTCCACGCTGATCAAACCGGAAATGAAAATTCAAAAGTTCCCAGGGCTTTAACAGGGGAGCGGCCGTTTCCTGTGTACCTGGCTGACGTACAGTGGAGTTGAAAGTGTTCTCCAGAGCGGTCAAAACGGAGCACTGTGGGACACCTTCTGGAAACCAATTCATTTGAATTATACAACGCAGCGTCTACACTATCCCCATGTTGACCCGTGGATGTCAAATCAAGTGCTATGCCTCTCGTGGAGGTGGAGTATAGACGTCGACTTTAAAAGCAACTTAGGTCAGTGGAAGGGATTCGGTAGGGTAGACACATACTTTATTAGATTGACTTAATGCAGCTTATGTCAACCTAAGTTTGTAGTGTAGACTAGGCCTAAGTGCCTGACTTTAGGGCACAATCAAGTACTGAGACATCCAAGTGACTTGTTACATTCACAAATCATTTGCACATACATCTGAGGCAAAAGAAAGATGACTGGGCTGAGGTTGAGATGAAAGTCTATATTTTTAGGTGTCTTTCATTCCTTTTCATCCATTCTACTTGGAGTTCAATATTGTAGGAGAATCACTGACCCCATTTGAACCAGAACGTGTAAACCTCTACTAGGGGGCACTCCTTCTCTGGAGGTGTTTAAGGTGAATCTCAGGTTGTAATCGGCCCCCACTGCTTGAGTTCCTGAAGCTGCAGGGGGAGGATCCCCACAGCTGGAGAACACAATCATACATACAACCCTGGCCCAAAGTAATGCATAAGCTTCATACAAAGACACTGTATGCAGTTGCAATATCTGGTCACAAAACCCACTGCACCACGGCATGTGAGGCAGGGACTCTCTAGCTCTAACTAACAACTGTTTGACCAGCCAGCAGATAGAGTAGCATTAACATCCAATTACCTTTGTCACATCCTTCAAAAGTTCAAGTACCCTAAAGATACAAACTTCCGGTTCACGGTGTTCAAACAGGCCTCAGTATAATGCAAGAGTAAAAAAAAAAGTCTCCAGCATAAAATCATAGAAATTATAGACAAAAAATGGGGAGGGGCATTTCCCTGTGAAATCAGGTTTATTCCCTACTGCATATTCTTTGGTGTTTTGTTCTGGCTACTTTCAATCACTAAAGCAAGGAACTTCTAGCCATTTACCTAGGGGTGGGAGGGAGTGTTATTCAGTGGCCTAATAGATGTTAATAAATTGTTTAAAGTTGTAAGAAAACATAACTGTTAAAAGAAGAACGAGTTAGACTAGTATTTAGAATTAACCTGATTTGATTTTTCAGAGCTTATTCTTGGTATTGGACACTAGCTCTCAGGGGGGGTAGTTTGAGATTTAAGTTTCATGTAGATACTGTCCCCACTGGTTCCCAATCTTGGCATGGGAGGAAAATAAATTTGAAAAAAATAAAGCAGGTCATTTGGGAGTCTGCATCTCAGAAACCCATTGACACCTAATTTGTACTGCCTACTCAGCCCTGGGCCCTGAACCCATATGCCAGTTTACAAGACGATCTGCATTTATATGAGGATTTTAGAGTGGCATGAACATTTGGCTTTAAACAGTCACCTTCTTGCAACCTTTACTGTGGAGCAAATACAGTCCACCCCATAGCATAAGCCTCATTAACAATACTAAGTGTGGAGGACTGGATAGTTGATTAGTAAAGGCCAGATTATTGTCCTTTATGGACCAACAAGCTCTCTCTCCTTTTCGGTAGCCAGTTCAACCTCACCGAGGTTGGCAGTGAGTAAAGACTGTTGATGGCTTATGTGAAATGAGCTCTTTAAATACTTCTATGCCCTCAAGTATCTGAGCATCAGTCATTAATGGACCCTCCCCTCACAACACCCTTATGAGGTAGGGAAGTGACTTTCCTAAGGTCAGACTGGAAGTCTGTGGCTGAGCTGGAAACTGAAGCCAAGTCACTCCAAACCCAGTCCTGTGCTCTAGCCAGTTTTAACCTTGTATGTGTTTTGGTGGCACTTAGTTTTGTTTCCTTCTACTTTGCACACAACAAAGTTCTATTTTTGGAAATGCAGAGTCTCAATTAGTTTATACCAAGCTGTTTAGCTGTCCCAGTGACTCAAGAGTACCAACCTCTGGGCAGACTGTTCGGGCACAAACCCCAAATTGGTTGTGAGTTCCATACTTACATTTCACCAATCGTCACGTGTAAACTCCTCTGGCACTATAACAGCCTTAACATGGAGTCACAGACAGTCCCCTTAGGTACTCTGATCTGTCTTGCCACCTAGTAAGCCTACCTAAGATAGTCCCTTACACCAGGGGTTCAACCTTTCCAGATTACTGTACCCCTTTCAGGAATCTGATTTGTCTTGTCTGCCCCAAATTTCACCTCACTTAAAAACTACTTGCTTACAAAATCAGACATAAAAATACCAAAAAGTGTCACAGCACGCTATTACTGAAAAATTGCCTCCTTTCTCATTATCAGATAAATTATAAAATAAATCAATTGGAATATGAATATTGTACTTACATTTCAGTGCGATACTGGAGCCTGTTTTCACCTGTGAGCCTTGTCTGAAGCCCAAGCCCCACTGCCCAGAGCTGAAGCATGTAATGTAGCTTTGCAGGGCAACCTGTGGCATGGGGCCTGCCCCAGGCAATTGCCATGCTTGCCACCCCTAATGCTGGCCATGTGCTTGCAACCCCCTAAACCCATCCCTCGAGCCCCCTGAGGGTCGCAACTCCCAGGTGGAGAAACACTGATATAGATGAGTTGAATACCCCCGGAAGATCTCTATGTACCCCAGAGGTGCACATATCCCCAGTTGAGAACCACTGCTTTACATGAAAAGATCACACCAATATTCAGGTTACTGCCAGTCTGAAAGAACCTGTCATTTACCCCAGATCAATTGCACTTTGGATCTCACACTAAAGACAATGCTTGTAGCCAATCCTGTAATAAAAATATCTAAAGAATTAACTAGGAAAACGAATTAGTTATTTACCTGACTTAACTTTGTAAACATACACACACACACACACACACACACACAAATGACTTCCACTCTTAAGTTTCAAGAAGTAATAGAAGCTATGATAAACAAACTGTGCATGTCCTTTAGGGCAGTGGTTCTCAAAGCCAGTCCGCCGCTTGTTCAGGGAAAGTCCCTGGTGAGCTGGGCCAGTTTGTTTACCTGCTGCGTCTGCAGGTTCAGCCGATCGCGGCTCCCTCTGGCTCCAGGCCAATGGGGGCTGCGGGAAGGGCAGCCAGCACATCCCTTGGCCCGCACCGCTTTCCTGGAATGGTGAACCACGGCCAGTGGGAGCCGCGATCAGCCAAACCTGCGGACGCAGCAGGTACAAACCAGCCCAGCCTGCCGGGGCTTTCCCTGAACAAGCAGCGGACCGACTTTTAGAACCACTGCTTTAGGGCTAACCCAGGCTAAGCACTGCTGACATTTTGCTTAGTAATCCTTACTCCCTGGAGTCCAAGCAACATGAAGATTGTGCGCCTGTATTAACACTGCTCCTGAGAACAGTGCTGAGCGCTGCATGGTCCGTGCTTTTGTCAGAGAGATGATGGTGACTGAACAAACACCATGCAGGACTGTGGGAGTTTTAAAAAAATGGCATGGAAGTTATGGGATGTAGAAAGCACTATGGGATGTGGAACTGCGGCACAGCGGAAACTTGAACTCTAGCTCTCAGAAATCCCTGAATGAATCACTACTATGCTGCAAAACAACATGAACGTGTCCAAGGCATGGAGCCAGAGGGTGGTGCAGGGCACACTGGGTTACCTACCATGGTGCACCACATTTTACATTTCCACACACACTCCTGGTTAGTCTGCTCTGCACGGACACAAGCACCCATGTCTGCATGTGACCAAGCAATATATAGACATCTCCAGGCGTATGGCAACGTAATTCGTTTTGAATGAATTTTGTAGGGCAGTCTTTCCCTGTTGCCTCCCCCCTACCAGAGCTTCTCTGCGCTGTGTGTAGCTACACGCTGCAGCGTGGGTGCAGCCTGCTTTTCACCATGGCTTGTAGCCACACGAACCTTACACACCATCACCACTGTCACAGGCACCAACTTTCCAAAGTGCCAACGGGTGCTCGACACCCATCTCCGCCCCAGGTCCCGCCCACACTCCACCCCTTCCTCCAAGGCCCCACTCCACCCTGCCTCTTCCTGCCCCGGCTCCAACCCCACCCCTTCTCACCCAGTCCCACCCCCTCCCCCGAGCATGCCACATCCTCACTCCTTCCCCCTCCCCCCGAGCCTCCTGAACACTGTGAAACAGCTGATTGCGGCAGGTGGGAGGCATGGGGAGGGAGGGAGGGAGAGGTGCTGACCCAGCTGGCAGTAGGCACTGGGGAGAGGGAGAGGTTCTGATAGGGGAGGCTGCCGGTGAGTGCTCAGCACCCACCATTTTTTCCCCACGGGTGCTCCAGCCCCAGAGCACCCACAGAGTCAGCACCTATGACCACTGTAGCCAAGGCCTTAGACCAGGCCCCTAGCCCCGGCACCCTGTGCATCAACCCTGCTTACCTGGAAGGCCAGACTGAGTTGGATGCCATCATTTCTTCCCTTCAGGAATCGGACCAGTGGTGTACAGTGATCAGCCGGCCTTCTTAAATCAAAGTATTATTTATCGTAGCGGTAGAAACACAGACGTGGGAACTAGAGATGCGGGGCCCCCCAGGTTTTACACAGGGTCCCAGCTGCCAGCCCCGTCCCCGGAGACACGCCCTGGTCCCAGCCACAGCTCAGGGGAGAGAGTGAGAGTGAGTGTGTGGACAGAGTAATGGGGCTGGCTTTCAGCACCTCCACTATTTAAAGCGTTCTAGTGCCACTGGATAGGAACAAAGCAGATAGAGGAATAAAAAGGATTTTAAAACAGTCTGTGCACATCCCTTGATAGTAACCTAAGCAGACCTAGCTTCATCAGACATCATCAGTGGGTCTCTGGTGTCTCTGTCTGGCCCCCCAAAAACAACTCTCCTTTTTATTTTTAAACCTTGTAGTAGTTCTTTTGATCTCCCGTGTGTACAGGCCTTTTCCCTGTCTTGGCATTGTCTCTTAACTACCCTCAAGTGTTTGCAGAAAAATGTTTATCTTGAGCCTTTCTTCCTTTCCTACTTGCTTTTCCCTGACAGCCCCCTAGTTAACTCAAACAACCTATTCATACTGTAAACATCCCAATAATCAGGTCAACATACAGTATTATTAAGTTATTATAACACAGCTCTAAATATATCACCAATAGGTTTGGTTTGATTACAACTTTCATAAAACCTCTCAGGCTTGCTTGAAAACTAACACTTAAGAATGCTCGTGATAAAGGCTGTTCTTTACAATTAAATTGCATTAGTTATTATTTTAACTATACATTATTTTTGTAGCTGTCAAACACTTGTTTTACAGAACAGATTCTGCTTAAATATCACTTTACATAGGGCCCGATTCTGCAATCTCTCTCCATACATAACTCCTATTGACTTTCATGGGAGCTCTGCACAGAGGAAGCTGATATTATGTGTCTGATCCTGCTTTTGTATAATCTTTGGGCCCGATTCTTTGTTCACTTGCATCAGCATAAATCAGGAGTAAATCCACTGAAGTGAGTGGATTTATATCATTGTACAGCCAGAGTAAGCAAGACAAAAAGAAGGCCACTTTTGGCTACTGTCCTATTAAAGCAATTACTCCATGGCCAACAACTGGTTGAAAAGCAACCTCACATTCTAGCTTCACATTTTCCTTTCGCCAAATCATTAATGGCTGGAGTCATAAAGGTTTAGTATCATTGACCTTCCCGCAGCTATAGAAGTTCATTGAGTATTCATGAAAATAATAGCACTGGATCATTAGTTCATTTTCTATCAATTCTAGTCTCTGTTGTGTTTTCCTAGAAGTCCCATTAGCATTTATGATTAAGTGCAATGGCAAAGTATTTCATTTTTTAATCATATGACCCTCGTAATGCTTCCTCCAGCACTCTCCTAATATGGAAAAAAAGATGTGTCCAGTGTGCTGAATAGGAAAACTATTAATTAATCCCAACACAAACAATGCCAGAGTATTACAGTTACCAAAAAACAAAAAAACAAAACATGCACCTTATCACCCAGTCTAAACAGCTGACTTGGAATGTTATTAGCCAGGATTTTGATTTCCACAGGAATGTAATAAACATGACAAGTGTATTTGTCTAGGCAAGCTAATTTTAGATGCTTTTAGTTGGTTGGTAGGAATGCTAAAACTATGGCTAAACCTTCATTTTTAAAAATATTTTTGTTGGACACAATGCATCTAGGGTTTCATAACTGCAGGACTTCATATACCAGCCACTCAAGAAACTTGGAACCGTCAGTTTCAATGGATGCCTGTTAGCAGTTGTGCATATGTAACACAGTGTATATTGTTATTTCTATTATGGTAACACCGAGAGACCACAACTGAGATCAGGACCTTGGTGGGCTAGGTACTTTAAAAAAAAAAAAAAATAGTGTCCCAGTCCCAAGGAGTTTACAATCTAGAGTGTCAAAAGGCACAGGTGGTGGAAACTGAGGCAGAGAGGTGAAGTTGGTGGGAGACTTAGGAATAGGTCACTTGACTGCCAGTGCAGTGCCCTGCCGAGTAGGCTGTTTCCCCTACTTTAAGGGGCTTCTAGCTAATGCTGAACCAATAGCCCTTCCCTCACTTTTTTCCAGTTCCACCAAAAGCAGGATGGTGCTGCTGAGCCTGACTGGCTGGATAACAAACTCTCCCCTCTAAAACTGGACGTGACCTCCCCAGTGTCCCTTATAGCGAGACACAGGCCAGGTTAGTGCAATCTACTCAATTGACTCAAATAGCCAAGAGAAAGCCCTCGCTGTTTAGGCACCTGTCAAATTCCACAGCCAAGTCTCATCCTTGTAAACTCAGACTTCAGCTTTAAAACAAGGAGGGAGATGAATTACCTTCTGTCAAGAGGGATAGATTTTGCAGGGTTTTCTTTTTGTACAGTTGGGGTGTACAAGCTTATCTAGGAAACAAACTTCGTTTACACCATTAAAATCAGTCTAGCAACTCCAGCAATGGCAACCTTACTCCATAGCTTACTCCACAGGAGATGGGGCTTAATAGACACTTTAGATTTGTTGGCATTTGCAGTGTAGCAATCCTAAAGCCAGAATCTCCAAAGCCCTTAGCTGAGTAAATTATGTTATGTAAACACAAAATAACATTCCTTAAGCCTCCCCATAAGAGACTGAATGGGGAATTAGAGAACATTCTGTTTATCCCGACTGATGAAAGACATTGGCTACGCTCCATTACTGCGGCTGAGGAGTGTACAGGGCGCTCTGGAGGTCATGTTTGTGCAGAGGAGACTAAAAGCCATTTTACCGTTCCCTTGAGCCTGAACTATGTTGCTCCCTGGCATACGTTAGAGGGACCCGAGTGCTGCTCTGATTTACACCTGCTGCCATTGGCCTCAAAAGGCTGTTACCACGGGGAGGGATGGCAAAGGAACTGCTATGGTGGTTCTTTGCCTCTAGCATAGCGGTTCCCAAACTCTGGGTCAGGACCTCAAAGTGGGGTGTAACCCCATTTTAATGGGGCCTCCAGGGCTGGCATTAGACTTGCTGGAGCCCAAGCTGAAGCCAAAGTCTGAGCCCCACCACCCAGGGCCAAAGCCACAGCCTGAGGGCTTCAGCCCTGGGTGGCGAGGCCCAGGTTACAGACCCCCCTCAACTGGGGCTGAAGCCCTCCTCCCCACACCTGGGGCAGTGAGGCTTGGGCAGGCTCCGGCTTCGGTCCCCTCTCCTGAGGTCATGCAGTGCAATGAAGTTTGAGAACCCCTGCACTAGAAGATTCACCCCTAGGCTGGGCTGATGGTGCTGTGCCTAGATACAAGTTAGCCTGTGTAGTCTGGTGGACCTGTCCACCAGCTTGGGGACAGCAAGGCCCAACTCTGGTTTAGTCTTCAGCACAGGCTCCTTTATTCTTCTGCCAAACAAACAAACAGGGATAGACTTGACCTAGGCTGATACTGCAGGGTCTCCCACCCAGTAGCTAAGGGGTCACAGCCCTCAGGGGGACCACTGAGCTTACCTGCTTGGTTACAGCCATCTGCTACTGCTCCTCAGGGAAACATCTGTCTGACTGTCTGCCCCAGCTCGCCTCCTTCCCCAGCCTGGTCCTTACTTATCTCTCCCTCCTAGGAGTCAGAGCAATCATAGCTGCTGCTTAGTTGGATCAGCTGGTTCCCAGCACCTATTTGCTGGGCTTCTCCTTAGGCCAGGGCTTGCTGCTCCCTGGCTCTGCAGACACTTAAAGGGGCAGATCACCCTGCTACATGCTCTCCTCCCTCCCACCCAAAGAGTGGCATTAGAGATGCATTTTGTCTTCCCAGTCCCCTGCCTTTCATGAAAAACATCCACATCGGCCGTGGCTCGATGGTGGACCATACATGTATAAGGCTGCAGAGCTGAGTACCACTGGCTCAGCCTTGGATTTGTTTCTCTCATGATGTGCAGCCATTTTAGAGGAGCATGGTCCGGAAGGAGAGTAAAAGGTGCCCCACATAAATGGTATCTAGGGGCCTCAATGGTCCACTTTATCCCAAGGCACCCAAATCAACCGCTGACATTCTTGTTCTCAGGACAGCAGCTTCTTACTCGGGTATAAAATGGGAGGCTCTCCATCCTTGAATTCTTGCAAGAGGACAGCTCCAGGCATGTTCCAATGCAGCCATCTGTCAGATGAACTCTTTATTAAAGTCTGGGTTGCAGAGTGCCAGGGCACTGCTGAGGATTCATTTTATTACACCAAATGCATCTGCACATATGAAAGTCCATCACACTTTTTGGGGTGCCTGGTTTCACAACAGGTCTGTTAGTGGGGCCATAATCATGCAAAAGTGGGGTATGAAGCACTGATAGCACCTGGCCAGCCCGAGGAAAGATTTGATTGCTGCTTTGTGGTGGTGATAGATAAGGTAAAAGCCCTGGTAGAATGCCCTATCAAGGGTCTGATCCTCCCATTCCCCAGCATAGAGCCTAGGTACTTCATCTCTGTGCAACCACCCTGGCACTTGGCTGGGCTGGCTGTGAGACCTGCTGCACTAGGGGACTGGAGTACTACTCTGACATGTTGGCGGTACTCCGCCTAGGAGGTGGAGTAGACCACTCCATCGTATGCTCTGTGGGGCAGAAGTACTTAGTCCAGGAGTCTCTGAAATGGCACAGGTGCCCCATGGAATCCAAATCGAAGGGTCTGGAAGTGATGCAGGCCATAGAGCATGGCAAATGCAGTTAATGCCTTAGAATCAGGTGCCAAGAGGATATGCCAGTAGCTCTTCATATGGTCGAGACTGGTGATGTACTCAGCCTCCCCCAGGCCTTCTAGTATCTCAGTATAGAGCAGTCAGCAAATCTACCCTTCCCTGCTCAGTGACTATAAAAGACATCTGGCCTTTCAAAATCATATTGGGAAACAAAAAACATTTGCCTACAACGTTTGGGGAGACCAAGTATCAGCTGGATGCAATTAGGAGTTGCTACAATATTAAAAAAAAATATCCCAGAAATCAGGATTTAGAATGGAAACGCCAACTCTCTTTTAATAATACAGCCCAATCTGCTGCTGCTTCCACTTTTAGAAAAACTCTTAGGGACATGGACAGCTCCATCTGCCACTCACTATTTTCAGAACAGATTGTAGCACTGTTGCTTGTTACTGTGGTTGGTGTCAGTGCGTGTGTGTTTGTCTCCATGCTAGTCATGAACAGCTAGGTACCCTTGGATAAAGCACAAGTTCTGTCTTGACTTACATTTACGGCTCGGGGTGGCAAAAGGTATAAGCAAAGGCAGAATATAGCACTTACCTGTCAAATATTTTGGGGAAGTCCTATGGCCTGTGTTCTACAGAAGGGCAGACTGGATGATCACAGTTGTCACTTCTGGCCTTGGTGTGTCTGAATCTCAAAGTACCTTCCACAGGAGATTGGAGAGGGGAAGTGACTTGCCCAAGGCCACACACAGACCTGGTGGCAGAGATGTACTAGGTCTCCTGACTCCCAGTGCAGTGCTCTACCACCCACCAGGGCACACTGTTCTCAAAAAGAAACAGTCAGTGTTATGCAGTGAAATTCACCCTGGGATTCAGAAGTTCCCCACAGAGCAGGAGGAAATGTAAAGTGGCCAGGACTCAAGGGTTCCCCGGAATAATGTTGAAAAATAAAGCAATGGGGAGGTCACAGTGCAGCTACCCATCAGAGAAGATACACGTGTTTGCAAACAACCTTCCCCCCCCCACCCCCACAAAGCCAATGAGTCACAGTATCTCAGGTAAAAAAGAGGGCTCCTTCCCCCACAGTAGGATACAGATACTGCCAAGTGGAAATCAGTGACTGGCAGAGTGGTATTCTCTTAGTATAATGTGTTTAGTTACAAACTGTAGACAAGGCCTGTTCCCTTGAACAGGGTAGGTAACAAATGGCACACAGAATGGCACCGTCCCATGGAAACCCCAGGTCAGGCACCTCTGCCCTGTACAAGGAAACTGTGCCCCTCCTTCCCCTCCCTCCAGTCCCTGCTCTTCTCACCCAGGAGACCCGCTAGCCCAAGGTTGTTCACAAGACCACCTGGCTGAGGAAGGTGAACCTGGGTGTGTACCCTCCAGTTTTACAGATACAATGCAACATGAAAGAACATCAGTGTTTTAGTTGCCAGATACAGGACAGAGCTCTGAGCCACACAGTGCCCTTAAAGGCCCTCTGGGTGCAGTCACTGCATGGCAGCTTCAACTTTTCCTATGGGACATTTAATCCTGAGTGCTTATACCTCAGTTAGCATCTTTCACATACAGTATTCTTCCCTTTCCCTGGGAAGGAAATGATACATCTGGCCAGAAATATGCAGACGAGCTTCCCCAAAGCTGCCAGTGGATGAAGATCTGTGCTGTAGCCCAATAAAGTCAGGAGCAGATTGCTTGGTATGGAACAGCTAAAGGCAGCACCAAAGGACCTGACCAGCTTTTATCACTACTCGACATAACATATTGCAGAAGGAAGGGACACTTCACTGACCCCATGTCTCCAGCAGAGGGGACTTTCCCAGGGCTCTGCACCATGAGGATGATACACTTTGCACTCCTAAAGCATATTCTGTCAAAGGATCTCAATGTGCTTTACAAATAATAATGGATTAAACCTTTATCCCTGGGAGATTAGGCAAACCATTGTTATTGTTATTCTCCTTTTGCTGATGGGGAAACCAATGCACAGAAATTTGCTCAAGGTCACGCTGCAAGGCCAGGGCAGAGTGAACCCCCCAAACACCACTAAGACTGCACATTTGAGGCCTGGCTCATCACTGTGTTTTATGCCAGTGTAACACCATGGATTTCAGTGGAGAATCAGGCCTTTAATTTCCTGACTCTTACTCCAATGCATTAACCACAAGTTCATCCTTCCTCTTAGTAGTGCAGATACAAAACAAAGAATAGAGAGGGTGCAGAAACACATGTTTCATATGGTCAAACGGACAAAGGGCATATGGACAAAGGTAGAGTGACCAGATGTCCTGTTTTTAAAGGGACAGTCCCGTTTTTTGGGACTTTTTCTTATATAGGTCCCCACCCCCTGTCCTGTTTTTATCTGTTAACCCTAGACAAAGGTCACATTCCCTTGAAGGCAGACACTTGGCTCTTGCAGGAGATACGTTTCAATTCTCCTTCCAGGATTTCCACAATGACACCTTTCTCCCTTTAGGGAAGGGAATAAAAAGAGTTTGTCTTTAGTGAATGTGAGGGCATGTCTACACTTGCTCCCACGCAAAAGGGACTTTTTCCACTTTAAATGGCGTCTACACTTACCAATGACTTTTTTGCGGTGAAACTCAGAAGTTTCATGGCAAAAAGAAAACCACCTCCACGAGAGGTGTACAGCTCTTACCGGTGATGCTTTTGCTGTGATGTGCAAGTGAAGACATGTTCTTCCTGTTTACAGAGCTTTTAGCCTCCAGAGGATATCCCACTCTGGCCAGCAGCTCTGCTGCCAGGCAAACAGACATCCATCCCTCCCACTGGAAAGCCCCGGGAACTTTGAAACGCCCCTTCCTGTTTTGTTGGCAAGTGCTCACTTATCTGGCCAGGTGACAATGGCTGCTTCACGGGGCAAACTATCCCCTGCTTGGAGCAATGCTGAGCTCCTGGAGCTGATCAGGGTTTGGGGAGAGGAGGCTGTGCAGGCACCCAGGATGATCCGTGATCACCCCCCACTTCCCACAAGACATATTGTCAAAACGGAAAGAGCTGCACTGTCGGATAGCTGCCCTCAGTGCATTGCTTTCAAATGTGAACATGATCTGATGCCTGTGGAAGGAAGTGAGTACACAAACCAGCATTTTTCTTTAACTGGTTCACTATCACCGGTGAAACTAACAGCACAAAAACTCTGCAAGTGTAGACATAGCCTGAGATGAATTCCTGTGCTATGGGAGACAAGGCCCAGTTTGTCTACTCAGACCAGGTTATGTGAGCCAACTCCTCACTCAGCTATGATCCACCCAGCGGAAGTCTAACATCCTTCAAGATACTTCAGTTTTCAGATCCACCTTTTACCGCACTTGTGCTAGTGGCCAGATCTCCAGAAAAGGGATTGGGGGCATTTCTAAAATTCTTGAGATCATCACATGCTAGTATCTTTTGGAAATCCGTTTTGGACCTGTAAAAGTTACAACTGGCTTTTGATTGTTTAACGTTTTACTCTGAACCCCCTTTGTTCATTGAGGGTAAAGCCACTCCTGTGCAACAAGTCAGCACAAGGACTATGCACTACTGACATCTCACCTAAGCCTCATTTTGGGGGGCTTGAAAATCTGTGCAGGGGCAAGTTTCATCCTTAAACAATAAGAAGCTATCTGCCTACCTGAGTCACCTCTTTTAAGCTGAAAGTCTATGCATGGGGTTCCTGCCCAACAGCAAATCCCAAGTACTACTAGGTTTCTCTGTTATCCCTAGTCTGTATAGAGACTATGAGTGAAATCCTGGCCCCACTAAAGTCAATGGAAGGTTTGCTGTTGACTTCAGTGGAGTCAATTTCACACACCATATCATCCCTATGCTCTGCCTGTCTGCTCGGAGAGCAGAATTTTTGTATATTTCAGTATCCTTCTTGCTCAACAGCAGCATGAGCTAAGCAGAGCAGAGGAATGGCCTCTGTGCATTTGCGCCTAAGCCAAAACACAGCTGGTGGCTCTAATTTTAGCCCCAAGAAAGTGCCTCTAAAGCTATTGCATATCTTGATAAATCTTCTAAATTGACACCGCTTGGGCTAAAGCTGGTTTTCAAAAGGAAGAGGCCACGTGCTGAATTTTAAATGTTACTTTGAACAGCGCTGAAGGGCTTTGCCTTCTACATGCTGTTACACAACACGCCTGAGGACTATGGCAGCAGATGTTGATAGGTGCAAGCAAGAGCCAGAATGGGGCCTCCTATCACTGTAGTTAATCCACATTCCCAAGAGGTGATAGATAGATGGAAGAATTCTTCTGTTGACCTACCTAGCGCTGACTACACGGGGGGTTAGGTCAGGGTAACTATGTAACTCAGTCTCGGTGCAGATAGTGCTAGGCGGATGGAGAATTCTTCCATCAACCTAGCTACTGTCTCTAGGGGAGAGGGATTACCTGTGCTGATGGGAGAACCCCTGCTGTAGGTGTAGGCGGGGTCTACACTGAAGTGGTCCTATGGAACTGCTGCGGAAGCGTTTTAAGTTTAGACAAGCCTCTAGAAGTGTCACATCCATGCTAGTGGAGCAGTGTGAGAAACTGTGCTGTAAAGTCCTCCAGGAAGGCAGTCATAGGTGCAGCCACTGAGGAATGAGGTTTTTTACTATTCTGCGGACGTCCTCTCTCTCTCTCAGTTCAGTTGCAGGACTAGTGTGTTCTCTCACCTGGCCCTCTATACTCTTTTTTTTTAAAGCATGTTTTGTATCACACAATAAAGATTTTTTTGTTTGGGGGTTTAGACAGGGATTTATTATTCAATGAAATTCCCTCTGCAGGATTGGTGTAATTTAAGGCTCCAGGGCAGAGGTGGGCAAACTACAGCCTGTGGGCCACATCCGGCTCGTGGGATCGTCCTGCCCGGCCCCAGAGCTCCTGGCCTGGGAGGCTAGCCCCCAGCCCCTCCCCATGCTGTCACCCCTCCCCCGCAGCTTCAGCTCACTCTGCTGCCAGCACAATGCTCTGGGCAGCAGGGCTGTGAGCTCCTAGGGCAGCGCAGCTGCAGAGCCAGGCCTGACCTGGTGCTCTGTGCTGCACGGTGGTGGCGGCGTGGCCCAGCTCCAGCCAACGGTGCTCCAGGCAGCACAGTAAGGGGGCAGGGAGGGTTGGATAGAGGGCAGGGGAGTGGTCAGGGGGCAGATGTGTGGATAGGGGTCAGGGGGAAACAGGGGGTTGAATGGGGTAGGGGTCCCAGGGAGGGTAAGGGGGGGTTGGATGGGGGCAGGAGGGGGCACTCAGGGGACAGGGAGAAGATGTGGTTGGATGGGGCAGGGGTCCCGGGGGGGCCCCCCCATCAGGAATGAGAGGAAGGGTTGGATAGGGCAGCAGGGGGCCAGGGGTGTGTGGATGGGACAGGGGTCCCAGAGGGGCCATCAGGGAACAGGGGGTGGTGGATGGGGCAGGAGTCCTGTGGGGGGGGGGGGGCAGATAGGAGGTCGGGGCTGGGCCACAACCACCACCCCTAACCGGCCCTCCATACAATTTACAAAACCCAATGCGGCCCTCGGGCCAAAATGTTTGCCCGCCCCTGCTCAGGGTTATATCAGTTCTGTGGCCCATGTACCTAATTCCCCAGGGCTTTTTACTGTACCCCCTTACGTAAGTTCTGATTTTATGTTGATTTTTTTTTAAAGTAACAATATTCCACTTCTCCCCAGCATGCACACATGCAAGAGAAAATGTCGGTAATGGAGAGAAATTGAATATTGCCTCACTGCAATGGGGGTCTGCTACTCACCGCTCAGCAGCACCTCCTCATAGTTCATTTGAGGAATTAGCTTGTCACTGTCCACACCCCATCCTACGGTCACTCAGCCAGTTGCATCAGTCACTCACTCTGAAGCCCCTTTCTTGATAGTCAGGAGCCACTCCTCCTCTCCTTCATGGCTTAGCCCTCCAGACAAGTCACAATCATCCTCCCCTTCCAGGGGGTCTCATCAGAGTCTCTTTTCACAAAGTCTCAAGTACTGTAGTCTCCATATCCTCTGTGGCTGGTAGAGGAACCTGGGCCAGCCCTCTACTCTGGGTTCCAATCCAGGGACCCTAGAAGCAGCAGTCCAGGTCCATACTGTCTCAGACTTCACTACTGCTTTCTACATACCTATTACACCTACTCTCCTCTTTGTATCAGGAAGCCCCTACAGCCCCTTTCCATGCTCAGCTCCTAGGCTTTAGAGAAGCCCTGCCTGTTCCTGACCAGGTGATTTTCATTTTCAGTTAGTATCATAGCCCTTTAACTCCCCAGCAGGTGCAGCCTATGGCTTATGGGTGTCTCTTGCTACCTTAACCTCTTCAGGGCTGATGTGGGGTGAACACCCCATCACATGAATGTAAAAAGATCCAAACCAATAGCAAATGAGTGCTCATGTAAGTTTCTTAGTTAACAGCTCTGGAGACTGAATTGTCCAAAGGAAGGAATTAATTTTATTACTCATGTAGGGGGATATTCAGCTCTGTGCAGAGGGTCAGGAAAGGTCCTGTGCACCCCCCACCCACCTCCAAAGAGTACTGCCAACCCCAGGTGTTCAAAAACCGTGAGTCAGGCTGCCCCAAAATCATGAGATTGGCTTAAAATCACGATACTTTTAAAAATAATAAATTCATTTGAATTCTGGTTTTCAAACCTTTAGGGTGCACTTAGGTCACTTTTTCTAGCTTTTCCCCACAAATGTGAGAGCTCTAAACTTACTTTTTTTAAAAATAAAAATGGAGATTCTCGCATCATCACATGACTCCAAGAGCTGGGGCTTTAAGAAAAACACTAAATATAATGACACTCATGAGAGAATTGCAAGAACTGGCAGCACTGCATGACATCCCCAAAGAGGGATTTAGTGAGATTTAATTGATGCTTTCTGCACCAGTGTGAATTTCACCCTAGGTGAGTCACTAAGGGTCCATCCACACTGCATCTGAGAGCAAGTCTCCCAGCCCAAGTCCCCAGACTTACGCTAGTGCTCTAAAAAGAGCTGTGTAGACATCAGGGCCGGCTCCAGGGTTTTGGCCGCCCCAAGCAGCCAAAAAAAAGCCTTGTGATCGCGATCTGCGGCGGCAATTCGGCAAAGGTCCTTCGCTCCGAGCGCGAGTGAGGGAACGTCCGCCGAATTGCTGCCGAATAGCTGGACCTGCCGCCCCTCTCCGGAGTGGCCGCCCCAAGCACCTGCTTGCCCTGGTAGACATTGTGGTTCAGGCTAGAGTTTGGGCTCTGAAACCTATGGGAGGGGGTGGGCCTGAAAGCCCAAGCTCCAGCCCAAGCCACAATGACAAGGCAAAGTCTACACAGCCATTTTTAGTGCACTAGTTTGAATCCCATTAGGACAAGTCCATGGAGCCAGGGTGGGAGACTACATAACCTTTGTGAAAGATCATCTTTCCAGTCTGCAGACTAGTCCCAAGTCATGGGCAGTGTCTGCTGATAGCACCTAGGGGAGTTCCCATGCATGGTATGCTTTGGCTTCCAGGCTCTGTGCAGCAGTGGCATGCCCCACTGAAGAATAGGTTTATTGTACGGCTCTCAAGACCACAGCAAGCAAGATTATCTAATCTAACCTATCTATGGTACTTATATGGTTCCTGTTACCATCAGACCTGAGTGCCTTTTTCTCTCTTTTGCTGTGAAGGGTAATTCATTTTCCTTGTTATTACGCTATTAAACCTCCCTAGTTAAAACATGGGAGTTGGGCAGGCCAGGGAACCAGCTGGACCAGGTGTCTGAAAGCCCTGGGGTTCCCAGCCTGGGCCAGTCTGCATGGCAGGGATGCCACAGAACTGTGGATCTGGAAGCTCATCCCAGGACTTCCAGGCTTCCAGCTTCTCAGGACGCAGCCTGGAGGCACTGAGAGCCCCAGCTTGAGCCAGGGTTCTCAGGGCTTCCATCTTGCAGCCTGGAAGCACTGAATGCTCCAACCCAGGGGCAGTCCACCTAGCAGGGCAGCTCCAGAGCCCCACAGCCTGGAATCCAGGCTCTGCAGCAGGGAAGGATGAATTCATTGGACCTCTGCCTGTGGTTCATTGAAGATTTGTCAAACCTGATACATTTTTGCAAAACTTTTCAGGTTCAAGGAATTGACATTTCCTGATGAAACCCTGCTATTACCCACTAGTTTGTGTGTGTTACATGCCTCTCTATGTGCCCAGTCCACAGAGGATGTGAGACTGGTACAGCCACCAGTTACAAAGCGTCTCTGTTCTTCACTCCAACTGTATTGTTCTATTCCCCAGTGTCTCAGGTCATGTCTACACTACAGCCTTTGGTTGACACAAGTTACACTGGCGCACAGCTGCTGATGTTTGTATATCACTCAGGACTGCTTCCATCGGTGCTGCACATACTCACCAGGAGCGCTTGTGTCGATGCAAAGTGCAGGGTGTGATGTTACACTCCATATTCTTCATAGAAATAGTTATGATATGAATATGGCCTAAGATATGTTTTATGCAAGATGGGTCATGTGAGATATCATTGGAAAGGCTATGATTTGCTGAATGTGTTTATCTAATTTGTATGCCTGTATCATTTCTGTATCTGAAGTTAGGAATATTGATTATGTAACAATTACAACTGTGTGTGTAGTTGGGGGAATACCCACCAGACAGTAAGCAATCAGCCTTAATGGGCCATTAGGAAAAGACAATGAATCTTTGAAGATGTGGATCTCCCATCTTCCCCGGAGTTCCTTCCAATGGACATTGCAAATAAACCTTATTTCATAGTTGCTTTGACACTGCAAGGTCAGGTGATAAGGTCACCTGGTACAAAATACCACCTTGGACACTGCTGATATTTTTCCACTGGGAACAAAGGATTCCCCCCTTTTGTAGTTAGTAAACTTATTTCTTGCTTATAACATAACCCAGTTTGTGCAATTCATATTTGGGGGGCAAGAAGCTGTGCATCTCTCTCTTCACATTGAGGGAAAGGATGATTTTTATGAGCTTGTGCTGTGCAGATTTTTTCTATATAGCACAAAACAATATTATTTGGGGTTTACTCCCCAAAGGAGGTGTGCACATGAGTGCTGAGTAAATCCATGAGTTGATTCTTCCCACACAGAGCTGATTTCGGTCTGTGTCTGCAGCTGGGTGTGGCCTTACCTGTGTGTGTGCTAGAGAAGGCTTGAGGGCCTGGCACAGCAAGAAGAGGATGAGGAAGCCCAGGCTGGTGGACTGGGCAGAACCATTGGGATCCCAGCACATCAGGTGGCATCCCAGATGGGGGGTCCAACCCATTACACAGGGCACCCTGGGGAGGTATCCCAGTATGCCATGCACCACTGCCTGACGCAATGCCTTTTGGGGAATTTTTGTAATGTGTTGTGGGGTAGAAATGAATCATGCAGGTATCTCTGGAAGCCAGGAGTGAAGTTCCCAGCATGCATCATTCTGTATCCCATAATACCATCCACATCCCATATATTTTTTAAACTCCTGTTGCACTTTTTGGTCTCTGCCATCTCTGACAGAAGCTTGGAGCCCACAGAGCTCTACACTATTCCCATGAACAATGCAAATACAGGACACACAAGTCTGTATTGGCGGACCTGCAGGAGGCATTGCTCCAATGGGGGACATGAGAATTTCTTCTAGGACAGATTGCTGAGGGACATAGTGAGAACCAGTTCAAAGTTGTTGTTGGCAATCATGGAGCAGCTGCAGCTGGTGGAGCACTAGGTCTGGGCCCAAGAAATGAGCACTGACTGGTGGGATCGCATTGTAATCAGGCTTGGGATGATCAGCAGATGCTGCAGAACTTTTGGATGCAGAAGGGAACATTCCTAGATCTGTGTGCCACGCTTACCCCAGCCCTCCAGCACACGGATTCCAAAATGAGAGCTGCACAGACAGTGGAGAAGAGAGTGGCGATCACATTCTAGAAGCTTGTAGTGCCAGTTTGTTACCAGTTAGTGGGAAATCATTTTAGAGTTGGAAAATCCACAGTGGGGGGCTGTTAACTGTCTTCTGCTACTCAGGACTGTGACTCTTGGCAATGTTCAGGATGTAGTGGATGGATTTGCAGCAATGGGGCTTCCGAACTGCAATGGGGCGATAGATGGCACATACATCCCTATTTTGGTGCCAGCTCACCTCGCCACAGAGTGCATCACCAGAAAGGGCTGCTTTTCTTTGGTTATGCAAGTGTTGGTGGGTCACTGAAGATGCTTCATCAGTATCAGTGTGGGTTGGTCAGGGAAGGTGCATGATGCTCATATCTCTAAGGACAAAGGACTGTTCAGAAAGCTTCAAGCAGGCACTTTCTTTCCTGACTAGTGGATTACCATTGGTGATGTTGAAATGCCAATAGCAGTTGAGGCAGGCTTTGAAAGAGCGCTTGAATGGTCAGCCTCAGTTGTTTTCTGTGCGGGACGGTTTGGTGGGCCTGAAGCTTTAGTGCTGCTAGAAATGGCGTGATGCTTGCTGAACATTTATGACTGCGTGTTTTACTGAAGCTATGAATTATGCAGTTCTTGCTGTACATTCATAAATATTAGATGGTGGGTTATACTGGATTTATGATTTATGTGGTGCTTGCGGTACATCTATAAATATTACTGTGTGTGTTACTGAAGCTATGAATTATGCAGTGCTTGCTGTACATTGATAAATATTAGACTGTGTGTGTTACTGAAACTGTGAATTACATGGTTCTTGCTGTACATTGATAAATATGACTGGGTACTTTCCTGAACCTAACAGTTCTACGGTGCTGTACAGTTACAAGTAGTGGGTGCGTTGAGTACCACTATGCGTCTTGCAATATGTGTTGTAAACTAAGAAAGATATTTTTATTTTCAAAAAATTGAAATGTATTGAGTGGCAAAACCAGTGCAGAAAAACAATGTGCATAAAACAACAAGCAATGCAATACTAACTTTTAAAGTAGCTTAATGGAACAGAACTTTAAAATTGGAAAGGTAGCAAACATTTCTGCCCATTTCAGTGCACAAATGTAGGCCGCTGTGCTTACACATACACAAACCACGGTTCTCATAGGGCAGGGCATGTGAAGCTGTGGTTTTCCTTGCTGTCCCCAAGCATGGCATGGTGGGGGTAAAGGATGCCGCTTGTGATGCCACATGGTATGTTGGGAGGTGGCGGGAGCTGCTACCATGGAGTTCTCAGAGGGTGGGACATCTGGGATTTTTGGACCTGTAGGCCAACCAAGGTCTGCAGCATTTGGGTTTGCTACCTGAGAAGACCCATTGTGTTCTAGTCCAGGGGTCAGCAATCTTTCAGAAGTGGTGAATCATAGAATCATAGAATCATAGAATATCAGAGTTGGAAGGGACCTCAAGAGGTCATCTAGTCCAACCCCCTGCTCAAAGCAGGACCAATTCCCAGCTAAATCATCCCAGCCAGGGCTTTGTCAAGCCGGGCCTTAAAAACCTCCAAGGAAGGAGACTCCACCACCTCCCTAGGTAACGCATTCCAGTGTTTCACCACCCTCCTAGGGAAATAGTTTTTCCTGATATCCAACCTGGACCTCTCCCACTGCAACTTGAGACCATTGCTCCTTGTTCTGTCATCTGCCACCACTGAGAACAGCCGAGCTCCATCCTCTTTGGAACCCCCCTTCAGGTAGTTGAAGGCTGCTATCAAATCCCCCCTCATTCTTCTCTTCTGGAGACTAAACAATCCCAGTTCTCTCAGCCTCTCCTCATAAGTCATGTGCTCCAGACCCCTAATCATTTTTGTTGCCCTCCGCTGGACTCTTTCCAATTTTTCCACATCCTTCTTGTAGTGTGGGGACCAAAACTGGACACAGTATTCCAGATGAGGCCTCACCAATGTCGAATAAAGGGGAACGATCACGTTCCTCGATCTGCTGGCAATGCCCCTACTTATACAGCCCAAAATGCCGTTAGCCTTCTTGGCAACAAGAGCACACTGTTGACTCATATCCAGCTTCATATCCACTGTGACCCCTAGGTCCTTTTCAGCAGAACTGCTACCTAGCCATTCGGTCCCTAGTCTGTAGCAGTGCATGGGATTCTTCCGTCCTAAGTGCAGGACTCTGCACTTGTCCTTGTTGAACCTCATCAGGTTTTTTTCTGCCCAATCCTCTAATTTGTCTAGGTCCCTCTGTATCCGATCCCTACCCTCTAGTGTATCTACCACGCCTCCTAGTTTAGTGTCATCTGCAAACTTGCTGAGAGTGCAGTCCACACCATCCTCCAGATCATTAATAAAGATATTAAACAAAACCGGCCCCAGGACCGACCCTTGGGGCACTCCACTTGAAACCGGCTGCCAACTAGACATGGAGCCATTGATCACTACCCGTTGAGCCCGATGATCTAGCCAGCTTTCTATCCACCTTACAGTCCATTCATCCAGCCCATACTTCTTTAACTTGGTGGCAAGAATACTGTGGGAGACAGTATCAAAAGCTTTGCTAAAGTCAAGAAATAACACATCCACTGCTTTCCCCTCATCCACAGAGCCAGTTATCTCATCATAGAAGGCAATTAGGTTAGTCAGGCACGACTTCCCCTTCGTGAATCCATGCTGACTGTTCCTGATCCCTTTCCTCTCCTCTAAATGTTTCATAATTGATTCCTTGAGGACCTGCTCCATGATTTTTCCAGGGACTGAGGTGAGGCTGACTGGCCTGTAGTTCCCCGGATCCTCCTTCTTCCCTTTTTTAAAGATGGGCACTACATTAGCCTTTTTCCAGTCATCTGGGACCTCCCCCGATCGCCATGAGTTTTCAAAAATAATGGCTAATGGCTCTGCAATCTCACCCGCCAACTCCTTTAGCACCCTCGGATGCAGCGCATCCGGCCCCATGGACTTGTGCACGTCCAGTTTTTCTAAATAGTCCCGAACCACTTCTTTCTCCACAGAGGGTTGGTCACCTTCTCCCCATGCTGTACTGCCCAGTGCAGCAATCTGGGAGCTGACCTTGTGCGTGAAGACAGAGGCAAAAAAATCATTGAGTACATTAGCTTTTTCCACATCCTCGGTCACTAGGTTGCCTCCCTCATTCAGTAAGGGGCCCACACTTTCCTTGATTTTCTTCTTGTTGCTAACATACCTGAAGAAACCCTTCTTGTTACTCTTAACATCTCTTGCTAACTGCAACTCCAAGTGTGATTTGGCCTTCCTGATTTCACTCCTGCACGCCTGAGCAATATTTTTATACTCCTCCCTGGTCATTTGTCCAATCTTCCACTCCTTATAAGCCTCTTTTTTGCGTTTAAGATCAGCAAGGATTTCACTGTTTAGCCAAGCTGGTCGCCTGCCATATTTACTATTCTTTCTACACATCGGGATGGTTTGTTCCTGCAACCTCAATAAGGATTCTTTAAAATACAGCCAGCTCTCCTGGACCCCTTTGCCCTTCATGTTATTCTCCCAGGGGATCCTGCCCATCTGTTCCCTGAGGGAGTCAAAGTCTGCTTTTCTGAAGTCCAGGGTCCGTATTCTGCTGCTCTCCTTTCTTCCTTGTGTCAGGATCCTGAACTCGACCATCTCATGGTCACTGCCTCCCAGGTTCCCATCCACTTTTGCTTCCCCTACTAGTTCTTCCCTGTTTGTGAGCAGCAGGTCAAGAAAAGCTTTGCCCCTAGTTGGTTCCTCCAGCACTTGCACCAGGAAATTGTCCCCTACACTTTCCAAAAATTTCCTGGATTGCCTGTGCACCGCTGTATTGCTCTCCCAGCAGATATCAGGGTGATTAAAGTCTCCCATGAGAACCAGGGCCTGTGATCTAGCAACTTCTGCTAGTTGCCAGAAGAAAGCCTCGTCCACCTCATCCCCCTGGTCTGGTGGTCTATAGCAGACTCCAACCACGACATCACCCTTGTTGCTCACACTTCTCAACTTTATCCAGAGACTCTCAGGTTTTTCTGCAGTATCATACCGGAGCTCTGAGCAGTCATACTCCTCTCTTACATACAACGCAACTCCCCCACCTTTTCTGCCCTGCCTGTCCTTCCTGAACAGTTTATATCCATCCATGACCGTACTCCAGTCATGTGAGTTATCCCACCAAGTCTCTGTTATTCCAATCACATCATAGTTCCCTGACTGTGCCAGGACTTCCAGTTCTCCCTGCTTGTTTCCCAGGCTTCTTGCATTTGTGTATAGGCACTTAAGATAACTCAACGATCGTCCCTCTTTCTCAGCATGAGACAGGAGTCCTCCCCTGTTGCGCTCTCCTGCTTGTGCTTCCTCCCAGGATCCCATTTCCCCACTTACCTCAGGGCTTTGGTCTCCTTCCCCCGGTGAACCTAGTTTAAAGCCCTCCTCACTAGGTTAGCCAGCCTGCTGGCGAAGATGCTCTTCCCTCTCTTCGTTAGGTGGAGCCCGTCTCTGCCTAGCACTCCTTCTTCTTGGAACACCATCCCATGGTCGAAGAATCCAAAGCCTTCTCTCCGACACCACCTGCGTAGCCATTCGTTGACTTCCACGATTCGACGGTCTCTACCCCGGCCTTTTCCTTGCACAGGGAGGATGGACGAGAACACCACTTGCGCCTCAAACTCCTTTATCCTTCTTCCCAGAGCCACGTAGTCTGCAGTGATCCGCTCAAGGTCATTCTTGGCAGTATCATTGGTGCCCACGTGGAGAAGCAGGAAGGGGTAGCGATCCGAGGGCTTGATGAGTCTCGGCAGTCTCTCCGTCACATCGTGTGTGTGCTGAGTCTTCATTTATTCACTCTGATTTAAGATTTCGCGTGCCAGTAATACATTTTAATGGTTTTAGAAGGTCTCTTTCTAGAAGTCTATAATATATAACTAAACTATTGTTGTATGTAAAGTAAATAAGGTTTTTAAAATGTTTAAGAAGCTTCATTTAAAATTAATTTAAAATGCACTGTACCTGGTTGTGAGGTACACGATTTGCACTTATTCAATATAACTACATAATAAAGCAGACTATATGACATTGTCTAGGCTATACCTCCACACAGACAACCCAGACTTGTAAAGAAATATTTGCAGAGTTTAGGTTGCTGAGGGAACTATAACTCTGAATTGGCCAGTTTCTTGTGGGTTTAAATGTCAGATTTAGCTCTGTACTGATTTGGTTCTGCATTGAACGCACACATATATATAATATATATACACTCCCCACCCCCACTCCCACCCCCTCCTGGGGTTTATGCAAACTGTACAGTAACTCTTTTGTTCAGGCACCCAGTCATAAACCTGTTTTTGATCAGGAATTTTTACCACAGCTCTTGTTGGCTCAGAAAAGGGCTTATATATGCTTGAAATGTCCTGTATCTGGAAGGAATAATTACATCTCTGTAGTGCAGTACACTAGATTCTGGCTGAGAGATGTTAACGGTTTCATGTCTAAGCCCTTTGGGAAGTTGGACTCCTGACTAAGGAGAGTTGTTGGCTATTGTAACAGTATTGAGCATATTCTATTTCTCCCCTTTCTCAATGTGATTGTCAGTGTCAGTGAAAGATGTGGGTATGGTTGGTTTTGGTCACCCTCCTTATGGATTAATTTTAAGGGAACTTTTAATTCTCCCTCTCTTGTGAGGAAGGGTTTTGCCACACAGTTCAATGAATCATTGCAAAGCCGCTTTCATCATTTATTACTTAGCGATTACTTAGCGATCGTCCTCATCTAACTTGTCACACAGCCGGAGACCCTGCAGAGGAAGCAGCCTCTGTCACAGGCTTCAACCATAACCAAATCAACTGACAAAATACTAAACCAATCAAATCCTGCCGGAAACCCACTTCTGGGAAGCTCACAAACATCAACCATACCAGTAAAAATGCTTCTAGCAACCCTTTATTAAAACGCAGAACAACCAAACAGAAAGAAATGCCAAGTTAGCCCCATCCTGTGGGATTCCTGGTGTGTTTTGGCTCCAGTCTTTATCTACCTGTTTAGATTGTGAGGGACCGCAGGGCAGGAGCTGTATCTTCCAATGTGTCTTTCACAGAGCCATTCTCTCGAGCCCCATGCTTTCGGGCCATTCCTAAATCTTGCTGCATCTTCCTACACAACAGCTGAGGGGTCCAGCCTTTCCTTTTGTTCACACCCATACTCTCAACTAGGCTCTTATCTCACATCTTGACTACTGCAACCTTCTCCCTTCTAGCCTTAACTACTGTAACCTTGCACCCTGCCCCAGGTCCATTCAGAATGCTGCTGCTGCTAAGGTCACCTTCCTAGCCTGTCATTCTGCCAGATCACCCCCATCTTTGAGTCCTACCAGTGATGCCCCCTCCCCTTTTCCACTGGAGCACATGCAAGCTTCTCATGCTTATTTTCAAAGCCTCTCACAATTTAGCTCCCCTTGACCGATCCACTGTTACTAGAATGCATTGTCAGCCTTCCCCATTGGCTCCTCCAGCCTTGATTGACTGCTTGACCCCTTCTCCCTCAAATATCTTCACTATGTCGCCCATACCACCCATGTATGATACACCCTTGACACAAAAAATCTGTCAGGCCATTATTGTCTGAGCCTTCAAATCCCTTATTTAGATTTAGAACTATCTAGTCACACACATTTTGGACCAGACATCTGAATGCTAGGAATATTAGCCTCCGTAAAGAACACACTCAATTCTGAAAGAGTCTAGGTCTAGTTACTCTTGTTCTAACTGGCCTGGGAATTGTGTCCTGCTAGAACTTTCAATAAGTTCTTTTCCAGAGGATATATATTTGTAAACCGTCCATCCGCCATATCAACATATGGTGGCTGTGACTGAGAGCTGCCCGATTAATCACTGACCCCATTTCTATTTCAGTCACACAACATGCGCCAGGATATGAAGTAACATGGCAAATCCATTGCACTGTGGCACCAGACAATCTGTTTTCAAGCTGGAATGGGCTCAGAAGCCACCCTTCTGTCTGTGCGCTGCAGGACAAATAATCAAGTTACAACATCAGCCTGACCCAGGAACCTCTTTGTGCCAACTGGCAGAGAGCACAGGGGGCACAGCGTTATACAGGGATTCCCCCCAGGTCAAGTATATGGACAATAATTCACCAGAAGGTGGAATATAAGGTCTCTACTGAGAGCCAATAGCCCACTGTCCATCAGAAGGAGGTGACATGCCTGGGACAGGTTCTGTTCAGGCAGGGGGTAGTAGATGCTTCTCTCTCTGGCTGGTCATTGTGTGTGTGTCACACTACAAGTCTATTTGCATATGGAGCCAGCAACTAATCAAGCATGCAAAATCGAGATGAGACTGTGAAATCTGCCGAAAGGCACACGCAGCAGGAGGGGGTGTGTGTTCCAGTTTATGAGTAAAGTTCAAATGACTGTTTGGACGTATCTGGGGTTACGAGGAGACTGTGAGCAGCCAGTGGCACAGGGGCTGGACGCTCCAAGGAGATGCTCGGAGGGCTGGAGCGTGCCTAACACTAACCTGCAGAGGGACAGTGGAGCCTGCATAGGCTGAGAGGGAAATGCTTGTGTTGCCCATGACTGGTGGAGTTGGGGAGCTGACCCACGGCAGGCACAGACAAGGCTTCCCCAAGATAAGGGCAGGTGGGAGCAAGGTGCCACAAACTCCTGGAGATTGTGCCTTTTTTATGGGCAGGGAGTTTCATGAGGCGAGGGAAAGGGTCTTTTGTTTTTGTGTATAATGTTTAAAGTGGTAAATAGGCCCCATTCCTACAATCTGACCCCTGCACCTATGCAGAGTTGATTTCACTGGAAGGCTCACATAAGGATCTGCCAGTGAGAATTGGTATTACTTTCTTGGTATGGAGTTATAACACACTTACAAAGTGAGTTACACAGGACAGCCCACAGAGGTCAGCTAGCTGGCCACCACCACTGCTAGCTGATGGATTTAGAACTATTGGTAGGCATCAGTATTTCATTTCCGTAGGTCCTGCATCCAGCTGTTGCTGGGTATCATTGCAAAGCACCTTTTGCTCTTTGGTGTGCTTCCAGAAGAAGCGAGATTATTTATTTTCAAACAGAATGATTCTACTTCTTTTTAATCTGAGTGTACAGTTAAAAACAATGTGATCTCATTCTCGCTTTCTCTCTAATCATTTCAGTTATTGGAAATAACTGCCGACAATTATAGAGTTCAATTTCAATGTAATTTCTGGCCTCTTTTTTTATAATACCTGGAGGTCTCATAAAGAAGTGCTGTCAACTTTAAAGTCATACTTCGGTCTGACATTTTTTATGTACAGTGCATGATAACTGCAAAATTAGAACAAACAAATTATGTTTCTCTATTTTTCCAGTTTGTTACTTTTTGCATTAGAGCGCACTTCAGTATAATCATTATATTTCCTCACTATTTCCTCTCTACTGTCTTTTTAGCTAGCCGGTTTCGCCTGATATTTGCATGGTTCTTTCACACACCAATTGGGGAGGGACAAAGCATTTTAAAAGCTAAGACAATGTAATTGTAATGCCTCAAAACTGGGAGAGGGACTCCAGGGCATGCATAGAATGAACCTACTTTTAATTTTTTTTGTTGATTGATTGTCGTTCCGGTTGATACTATGCCTTTCAACTTAGAAGTGTGCTTTGCTTAAAAACCACTTAGCAAATGCTTTAGGAACTGTAGGGTGACCAGACAGCAAATGTGAAAAATCCGGGCAGGGGGTGGGGGGTAATAGGAGCCTATATAAGAAAAAGACCCAAAAATTGGGACTGTCCCTATAAAATCGGGACATCTGGTCACCCTATAGGAACTGTGGCATTTTCTTTGAGTGCCTTGAGGACCACATAACTCAGCTCATGAGAAATCAGGTGACAGCAGGCAGCTCAGGTATCATCCAGCAGTTTGAGGTTTTATAAACAGGTTTGGTTTTGGGCTCCCTGCAGGAGGAGGAAGGCTCATTGAGCTGACTAACCACGGCAGCTACGTGAATAATGTTAATCAAATAATTATAAAAAACATCCCTGTGATGAGCTCCATTAGCACTTCCATCCGCAGCCAGGCAGGGCCACCAGAATGAGGCAGTGGCTGCTAAAAAGTTGGGTGTCTGACACATTAGAAACTGAGATATTCAAATTATCTTCAGAGCTATGCAAAGTAGTTTGCCAGAGCCAGAGCTGTGTGCTTACACTGCCTTTCAGAAAAGCCAGCAAAATTAGGAGCTGGACTCACAATCTCCCTCTGTCTCACTCACAGCCCAGGTGACATCACAATAAGAACTGTGGAGCTACAAAATTTGCTGTGATCAGCAGCTTTACGTGTGAGGTCACTTCTCCCTTCTGAGAATGGGCCTCGTTCTCATGCAGAGAGGATGATGGCCCAATGCTTAGGGCAGTAGTCTGGGATTTGGCAGAGCTGGATTGAATTCCTTGCTCCGTCACAGGCTTCTTGGGTGACCTTTTGCCCAGAACCTCCAAGGTAGTTAGGTGCTGCTCTGCTGAACCTTGCAATGCCTATGCCCAGGCGCCATGATTGACAGTGGAAGTCTCAGCCCTGAGTTCGGCACCCAGGCTCCTCGTACTGTACACAGGGAGAGGTAGGCATCTAACAAAGGGGTTTTCAGAAGCAGCCACAGAAGCGATCCAGGAGTGAAATGCTGAGACAGAGGGGGAGAGGAGATGGGTGTAGGCACCTAAGGAGCTGACCTAGGGTGCCTGGTTGATGGGCCTGAGACTGGCACCTCCCTCTGCTCAGGATCCTTTGCAGTGAACCCTCGCTCTGAGCAGCTTGCTAACTGTGAGGTGGTGTCAGCGCTTACGTGGCATTGCAAACGCCACCTGGCAGAAACATAGGCATCTAGGGGATGTGGACACCTATGAAGTTAGGTGGCAGCTGAGTGGCAGCTTTGAAACTAAACGTGGCATCTAAATGGTGGGCTGGACAGCTAGTCTCCTAAGTATCTTTAAGGATCTGGGCCTTAGGCTTTCTCTGTGCTCCTCTGTAAAATGGGGATAATGGCACTTCTGTACATCACAGCAGTGTTGTGAGGCTAAATACAATACAGACTGTGAGGTGCTCAGACATGATGGTGATGGGGCCAGATAAGAACCCGTGAGAGCTAGAATCCAGAGTCTGTTCAACTGGGTGTGGGAGCAGTGCTTAATTTGTAACGAAAGAGGTGCTGGGGCTGAAGCAAGTTCTTTTACATTCATAACTGATGCGCTAAGCCTAGGGGGGCCGGGGCTAGGAACTGCCAAACTTAGAGGTGCCGGGGCTCAGCCCTGGCACAAGTTAAGCACTGTGTGGGAAGCTAGGTTGACTAGCAAGGTTTCGGTTATTAGCTCTTCTGCTGTCTTGTGATTCAAGCAGCAGGCATGGCCTCAAACTGGGTGGGGGAAGCTTTTTGTGTCTCTTTCTATGTTGCCTTTTTTTTTTTCTTTTTAAATGCAGAGATAGATTTTTTTAAAGCCATCCTTGGCTCTTCCTTGACATGTCTCAATCTCTCATATCAGGCCTGTTTTCCCCAAGACACTCCTAGAGAAATAGCCAAATATAGTGAAGATAAGATACCACTCAGTGTGACTTCTCTCTACTCTGCACCATTTGATAATATTGTGGCAGTAACAATGTTACACAAGGCAGGAATAAATATTAACAAAGCGCTGATCCTACATATAGGTTTGCTAGTCAGCTATGTAGCTGTAGGTTTGATTTTAACTGTGGGGGTGAATAGATGTTGGCTAGAGTTGGGCCTGAACTGAAAGTCCCTATTAGAACTCCAGATCCAAATGTCCTATCTCTGTAGTGGGCAGAATTAAAACCACAGATCTGAAAAATGCTGAAACTGAGAGTTTGAATTCTAGATCCTAATCCAAACTTTTCCAAAGTTAGAGGACTTCCTCCCCGGGCTGCCAGAGAGGCACAAAGTCTTACAATTTGAAAGATATACACACTCCGTGGGCTGCATACCTTGGTTACCGAATTCTGTAAGCGTCCCCAGAGGCATCTTCTACCTAGGTACAGGATAATTCATTGAAAGTCAGAGAAGGGGCTGTTTTAAACATCACCACTCCTAGTGATGTTATTGTTTTAACCTCGTGCTTGTTAAAGCTTGATTTCCCTTTCCAAACAGTTTGTGGGACCCCCACACTTCCAAAAATAAACCCATGGCTACGTCAGTGTGACAGAACTTGGACATTCAAAAAGGAGAAGCTGCTCTACAGATGTTTCTTTTGCCGCGAGAAATGATTTGGAAAACAAACCCAGCAGAGATGATTTATTACAAAGCAAATACAAGTTATGGATATACTAGAGGGAACCAACCTGAACGTGCAGATGGAGATTTGCTTGGCCCTTGACTTTATTATTTTCTAATTAACACTGGACACCAAAGCTATCTGAACACTACTGCACTGCACCCTGAAACTGACTGACATGGTACGTCTACACAGCAATTTGGAGCGAGTGGGAATGAGCCTCCATGCCAAGGTTGACAGACTTGGGCTAGCAGAGTTCATGCTAGCACTGTAAGAATAGCTGTGTAGACAGCACTTTGAGCACTTGCGGCTCGGGCTGGAGCAGAGACTTGCAAGGCGAGGGAATGGCACTTGCATGCTGGCACCTGTGGTGCCACACATTCATACTGAAGATGAACACAGCCACTGGCTGCATTGTAGAATGGTGTGATACTTATTTGCCTTGTGGGATACTCTTTGGTCTGCCTGATATTAGGGGATGGAACAGAGGAGAGTCAGAGGAAATAATTTGCTTCTCAGTGAGAGTTGTAGACAGGGCCAGCCACTGGATTAAACATCATTCCGAGCAAGCCAGAATCACAGCCCCCATGGTATAAATGTTCCAGGATGAATGTTAATAATAAATCTATCACTCCACTAGTGCTCCCTGATTTGTAACACTCTGGGATGCTCTTCTAGAATGCTGGCCCAGTGTTTGTTGGGCAAAATCCACTTGGAAGTCAATACCGTTTTAGTGAAGTTCTGCAGGCTACTATACTTTCAAAAGCATTTTGCTAACCTGTAGACAAGCAACCATGAGGATTCTTAATGAGTGGGTTTCCGTGGTGCAACGAATAAGTATATTGGGGCTGAACACGATTATATTTCATAAAAGGCCTTGGTCACTGTCCGTTTCGGGCTGCTTGAAATGTACACGTGCCTCATTCAAAGGCATATTTACACTGTAGCAATCAATATTAATCTTTATACAAAATAAAACAAATTTCATCCCATAAAGATCTTATTCAGTAATATAATGGTGGTGGAGGAGAGAAAGGGTGGGAAGAATACGTGTTCCCCTTGCACCACAGCACCTGCATACATTTGCATGGCAAGGGTAACAGCTCTTTGGTTGGAGGTTTGAGTGGCACAATCATGAGATCCTGCTGAAATCCAGGTTGGACAGCTTCAAATGTTCATTGTCAGGGTGATAAACTAGTAGAGAAATAAAGACCAAAAGTTATGACTGATAATCCCAGCTACCACCATCAAACCCCATGTGCCAGAGGAAAGGCCCTTGTAACAGCACCATCTTGTTTTGAATCAGTGCCTTACAATGCAGGGGAATTTTGATTCTCGTGCCAATGAGCTGGTGCTCTAGTTTAGTTGTAGTTAATACCAATATTTGTTAGCAAAGTTAATGGCGAGATTCAAGCACTTCATGACTAAAAGAAAGACAACAGGACAAATTCTTCTCTCACCTACACATGTAAATCTGAAGTAACTCAGTTGACTTTGCTGGAGTCACTCTGAATTTACAACAGTGTAAATAAGAGTAACATTTTAGTCCAATTATTACAAGGAAAGAAATCTTGGGATGCCAAAAAAGAAAAATGTAATAATTCCCAGTAGCAGGGATAGAAGTTGAATGCACACCTCCCCCCCCCCCACATGGAACTTGTTCAACATTAAGGTCTTTAGTTAAAAAAGGAATGCATTGTAGATCTCTAAGCATTAGATTATTTATTATTATTATTTATTATTATACTGTGGTAGCACCTAAAGGCTTCCATTCCCATTCTGCTAGGCAATGTACCACAATCTAACAACCAGATGGGCCCTGCCCCAAAGAGCTCATAATAATTGAAGTGTGAAATGAGGGAGAACAGATGGGCACAACAGACAGACGGGGGGAGCACAAGGAAACAATGAGAAGATACGGATCAGCACAGTAACAAGAGCACAAAGCGCAGCAGCTGCCTGTCAGGCACAGCCTACAGTAAAGGGTGGTATGGATCCTCAATGACTTAGGAAGAACCAGGAGGCATTTTGCTCCAATCAACTGCACCCATTTACCCCAGCAGTGAATTGGGCCCAGAGAGAGTAAGGAGGAGAGAACCCAGAAAGAGGAGAGAAAGGGAGCAGTGAATATGAAATGGGGCAAAAAGGAGGGAAATAAGCTCGGAGGAGACAGAGTTATGCAGAAACGGTGAAATCCTGGCTCCACTGAAGTCAATGGCAAAATCCCCCCTGAATTCACTAGGGCCAGGATTATTCCCAATTTTTAAAATGTGACAAAGTTCTAGAGCAGATTTCCAGGTTGTCAGTTTTTATATGAAGTTAGGATCATACCTCATTTATATTCAGGTTAATGAATTCTCTGTTTTTCTTACTTAGTGCCAGGAATATCCCTGAAATAAACATCAGGACATCATAGTTATACAGAGTCCCCATTCACATTCATGCACATAAGCAACCTGTCCCACTGTGAAGTACCATTTGTGACTGTTCCTTAGAGAGGAAGGATCTGGCTTTCTATAAAGGCTTAGATCACAAGTGAACCCTTAGGATAGGTTGAAAACTGAAGTCCTTGTGAAGGCAAAATGACCATTGACTTCACTGGGTCTTTTGTCTGAGCATGGACTTCAGAAATTAATCCAAAGTTGGCTGTTTGGATGTGAGACACACCCAGATGTTTGGATACACGTCTTACTCCTGAGGGCATTCTGTGCCAAAAAATTAAAAATTCTGCACCAAAAAAATTAAAATTCTGTGCACAATATTTTAAAATTCTGCAAAATTCAGTAAATTTTTAGTTGTCAAATAAATGTGGAGACTCCAGCATGGTATTGGGGAGCACAGCCCACTGGCGGCACAGAGGTGTAAGATCACTATGCAGGTCTCCTCCCCTCCCCCCAGGACATGGACTCAGCGGTGAGGCTGCACCCAACCCTGACATAGTGCAAGGACTGGGCCCTCCCCAGATACACCCCAGGGCCCTGCCCCTCAATGCCAGGTGCACCAAGTTTGGGAGGCAGGCTCACCAAGGCAGGATCCAAATATGGAGGGGCTTAGTGTGGAGGGATCCAGGTGTGGGTTGAGAGGATTCTGTGTGGGGCAATCTGGGTCCGAGCAGCTCAGTGAGGTATCTGGATGTGGAGGGGATCTGCATGCACAGCGGCTTGTTGGGGGGTTCAGGGTGCAATGGTAATGGGACTCTGCAGGGGGGGTCCAGGTGAAGGTGGGTGGGGCTCAGCGGGGGGGGGAGTCTGGGTGTGGAGGGGATAGAACTTGGCAGGGGGGTCTGGGTGTGGGGGGACTTGGGGAGGGTCCAGATGCTGGGGATCCACGTGCAACTGATTGGGGCTCAGCGGAGTGGGGATCTGGGTGAGGGTGGCTCATCAGGATGTCCAGGTGCAGGGGGAGTGGGGCTTATTGGGGGGGGTTTGAGTGCAGGGGGGTGAGGCTTGGCCGGAGGGTCTGGGTACGAGAGGGTCTGGATGCACGAGGGTTGGGCGGATGGGGGAGCAGTTCCCTGTACAGGGATCCCTTCCCCTGCAGCTGAGGAGCAATGGATGCAGGAAAGGGGGTGGGTTGCAGAGCTTCCTGCAGCCGGGGGAGAAATCTGGAGGTGGGTCTGACTTGGCCCCGGATGCTGTGCAGGGGAAGAGGAAGTCCCATCCTCCCCAGCCTAGCCTAGGCCAGACTAGCAGCTGAGCTCGGCGCAAGGTAGGAACCACCAGCCGAGTCTTCCCCAGCCCCACCTCCTGCCCCACAGTGATTTACCTCTCTGACGGCTGCCCTGGGCACCCAAAACATATTGTTGGGGAGGGTCACATGACCGCTCTTGTGGCATCCCTTTGCTTCCCCGCCAGAAAGTCATTTTTCTGTGGGGAAGCAAAGAAATCTGCAGGGGGCATAAATTCTGTGCATGCGCAGTGGCACAGAATTCCCCCAGGAGTAAGTAATGTCTGAATTTTATCCAGACTATCTGCATTTCCTGATTCTACAAACGTATAGTGGGAATATAGCAGAAATACCTACTCCCTTGCTGTGTTTTGACCCTTCAATTTCCAGCACAGGCTGGAACCCGAAAGGAGAAAGAAGCAAAAAACTTAATAATATTGTTTAAAAAAGTTAACTAAACTGTTTTTGATCCCCATAAAGGGGTTGGGTTTGGTCTAAGGTTTGAGCCACGGTCAGAGGATCACTTTAATCAGAGGCTGATTTACCCAACCCTTTTAATTGCTATTAGTCTGGACAGAGAAAGACCCCTGCATGCAAATGAATCGAGAGCCAGAATTCATAGCTGTAGTGTGGGTTATATTTTTCAGTCAAAAACCCAAACAAATAATTAAAAAGTGTGTAATGTCAACACATGTGTATGTCTAATAATCCCTTACATGGATCACTGACAGCATTTGAAATTGGGGCCTTCAAGATCATTGGGCAGACCTCTAGAACTTGAGCTAGAGAAGTAACTCCACTAGCTGCTTTTAGCAGTGGACTGTTATCCCTTAGTGGACCAGCCTTTACCAGGAACATAACCCAAACTTTGTGAGTGTGTTACACATATGATTTCAGCAAAAGTGGATACTCACGGCTTGCATTCTCTAGGCGAATTAAGCAGTTTAGGAAGTCATCAAAATCAATCTGGAACTGGTCATCAGAATATCTGAGGACAATCAGCTGCAGCAGGTAATTATTGAGTTGAAATCCTTTAAAAATAAACAAACAAACAAACAAACAAATAAATAATGAAGAAGCAGCAGCAACCTAACTGACCTGAAAAGAAATCTGTGAGACTTTAATAAATATCTAGTTATTTGTTGAAAATTTGTTAGTGGGGAAGTACTCTATGGACTGATTCCCTGCCTCTAGCAGAAACTAAGCTGACTGCAAACTGGTTTTCATCTAAAATAGATGTAGAATTCAGAAATAAGAAATTCTGACAGTTTTCACACTACAAATTGTTCCTGTGTCAGTGAAAGTTCAGTCTCCACTCGAGGATCTGCCCCATAGTTTTTCTGTTTTTCCAACATAAATTGAATATAGCTCAGTGGTTTGAGTATTGGCCTGCTAAACCCAGGGTTGTGAGCTCAATCCTTGAGGGGGCCACTTAGGGATCTGGGGCAAAATCAGTACTTGGTCCTGCTAGTGAAGGCAGGGGGCTGGACTCAATGACCTTTCAAGGTCCCTTCCAGTTCTAGGAGACAGGATATCTCCATTAATCTTACCCGCATCTGTTAGGGCACTACGAAGCTCATAGGAGGACATGGTGCCGGAACGATCAGAATCAAAATGAACATAGATACTCTGCATGGGAGGAAATGTAGACATTCAGCATTTAGTAAGTTAACAAATCTCATGTATTTGTAGCACATAAAACAATGATGTTTCATGTTCTAGATGCCTATCTTTAAAACTCTTGATTTAGCACAAACATTTAAGGAAGTTGAAGGGACTTTGGTCTGGATCTAATCTGGCTATGTAACAGAGTATATTTGGGATCAAGCTGTCTCTATCATATTTGTTATGAACTGAGTGAAAGTTGTTATGGGTTGAGTTAAAATCTCATTGAGATCAGTAGGTGTGAACTCACTCTTCAAATAACATAACTGCAAGGGTGAGCCCCCACCTAAGATAAAAGGAGTATGTGAAACCATCCAGAACTTTTTGCTGAGTATTTTATGTGTGCGTGCATGTGTGTGTGAGAGAGGCAGTGCTTAAAGTGGTCTGAAAGAAGTAAAGGGTAAGGGGGGAGTGTCTATCTCAATCTTAGCCCAAAGTTAATTTTCATGCACTTGATACAGACAATTCACAATTTTTGCATACATATAATACACAACACATGCAATTTTTAGCTCAGTAAGGTATGTATACCTATTTGTATAATGCAAATTACTAAAACAAAATATATTGTGAGAGGGGGGAGGTCTGGGGGCTTTGTGAAATTCAGTGGCGTCTATTCGGGAATAGGGGGCTGGAGTGCAGTGAGATTCAATGGAGTTGGGGGTCTCTTTGGGAATAGGGACTGGGGAGGCAGTAAGAGTGGGGTTGGGGGGGGTCTCGGGAGTGGGGGACAGTCAGTGGGGCTTGGGGGTGTCTGGGGGGTTGCAGTGATAGTGGGTTTGGGGGATCTCTTGAAGGTAGGGGTGCCTTGAGAGACTGGAGAATTAAGAAAAGCAACACATATCTGAGAACTCACAATAAAATCATGAGAATTGGCAACACTGATCAAGGTTTGACCCAGAAATTAAATGTTTATCAAGCTGAAGTAAAGTTCCACATTTTCCTTGTAGGACAGGATATATCGATCTTCATTCAATTGTGAATTACTTATATCCATTGTTATATTCACTCTGAATGTTTTAATCAGAAATATCTGGAAATCTCTCCATTGGGAGCATGCATTTCTTAAGTGTATCAGTTTAAAAAAAATCAAACATTTGTATTAAAGGACTGATGAAGTGAAGTGACCCAGAAAAACAATTGAGACTTTGGATGAAAAATCCAGGAAGCAGAAAATTGCAATGATCACATCTTGGATGGAGCATAAATTCAGAGAAGATTATTAATGACCCATGAGAAAACAATTATTGTGCCTTGATATGCAATCCTGCAAACAGACTCACATGCTTAACTTTACTACCATAATAGTGTCATTGATTTCAAAGGGACTGCTCATGGTAGTAAAGTGTGATGTGTGTTTGCAGAACTGGAGCCTAACTGGCTAACATTGTTCCAGACCCTCAGTATTGCTTACTGCTGAGGAGATAAACAATGGAAAACCTCATACTTCATCACATGACTATTTTCCACTAATCAGAAGTCAGCATTTTCTTCTTGTGTGAAACAATAGGAATAGAACCCTCAGGTGTTATTTTGATTGGCCTCCTATTAAAGCACATTTCTGAAATTCATTACCTCAAACAGAGTTTCTTAGCTTACCAAAATCACTGATATTTTCAGTAAACCATTCCAGTTTGGGGCAATGGAAAACTAAAAATTGGTCATACTTCCCAGAGGAAAACACATATTTTTAAGAGCTTGTGTTTTTAATAATATTTTGTGCTTTTGAAGACATATGCCATTAGATTTTTTATCACTCTGAAAATCATAGAAATATAGGGCTGAAAGGGAACCTTAAGAAGACACCTAGTAGTTCATCCTGTGCTGTGGCAGAATCAAGTATATCTAGACCATCTCTGAAATGTGTTTGTCTGACATTTTCCTAAAAAACTCCAATGATAAAGACTCAAAATAATGAATAAAGTCACATACCAGCCACTTCTTTAGTTTGTCCCAGAAAATCTTGAACTCATTAAATTCCAGTTTCCCATTACCACTGGACTAGTAAAACCCACATTAAGGAAAAATACTGGTTAAGTGAAATCCCATGTTCTGTCCAAATCTACCAGTCATTCCTTTACTCAGATAACAATATCTACACTAGGAAGCCTATGATGCTGTTGAGAGCAAACAATTGCAATGATTGCTGTTGGAAATCTAGAACGTTGTGTGATGGCTCTGCTGAGTAATGTAGGGAGAACACTGTTCCAAAGCAAGAGCAGCTTTGGATTCCAATTGGATAGGAATGATTCAGAGAATTAAATTACCTGATAAAAAATGCTTCCATATTTTATGTGAATTGCTCAGCCACTGCATTATCAGTATTGCTATTTTAGGGCCAGATTCTGCTACCTGGAGTCAGTCAAAAACCAATGGAACTACTTGTAGGGTGAGTGTGGCAGAACCTGGCCTTGGTGTTTGAGACAGTTGCTATAGACAGCTGAGGTACTTATAGAGGGGAATTGAGATTTGTTAGAACTTGCCTCTTTCTCACATGTGGGGAAATCCTGTCAGGGCTCCCTCAGTCCTTAGGGCCCTGATCCTGCAAAGTGCTGATTTTAATGGAAGCTGAGATACTCAGAAGAACCTCCCAGGAGGTGCTAGGTCCATCACAGGATGGGGCCCTTACTCAGAAATTTTGCATGAGTGAGGGCATCAGGATTTGGCCGGTGATGACTACTACTTCCACCTCGTCTCAACATTTTATCTTAATTTTTGAGGAGAGAGCCTCCTAATGGCTACCAATGCAGCAAGCGTTCCTACAGGCCACCGTGTTCAAATCTGGGTCTGCCTGAAGTCTGGCAGCTACATCCTACACGAGCCCCTCAGTGGGTGGCCTGATTCGAAGAGGCACTGAGCACCCACAGCTCCTACAGGATTGTAAAGGTGCTCAAGCAGCTCTGAAAAATCAGACCACTTACTTGGATGCCTAAGTGTGGATTTGGGTGCTGAACTTCACACACTCAGGTTTGAAAACTTAGGCCAGAGTAGTTTTAGAAGCTGCCATCTTCTGTAGAGTGGTACTTTCCACTATTCAGCAAAAGAATAAATGGTCCCAGGTTTTATTCAAAACTGGGCAGATTTGCTTGAGAGCCTCACAAATCTTAACACCCTTTTTTGACTAGCCTGGGCTGAGTTTTGAATCTCAAACTAGAGGCAGTTTTGTTTTGTTTGGGCTTTTATTGCAAATATTTGTGAGGAGGTGCCACAAATAGCAAGGGCTGGAGAAACAAAAACAAAAGAGGAGAACTTACTAGCTGGATAGGAGACAGATACAAGCAGCAGCCAGCTGCCACGCTAGGGCAGTGGGTGCTTGGTCTGCAATATTAAATGGCCAGCTATCAGGAGAGCAGGCTCAGCAAAGTACCTATACAAGGGAAGAAGCTATTCTAGGAAGCTTCAGTAGTGATCAGGCAGTTGTAAAGGACTGGATTTCCACCTTTTGGAGCACAAGGATCTGATTGACAGTCATTTCCAGGTTTTTCAGATTGCTGCCCAGTAGTTGACATAGCAACATCTTATATATAAATAAAATGGGTGAGATTTTCAGAAGAGCTCAGCCAGGGACTACACTGAAGTCTATGGTAAAACCTGAATGCTTTTGAAAAGTCCCGCTCTAAGTTTCTATAATAAAAGCTGGAATACAATTTTGACACCATCTGTTTGTTGTGCTTCGTGTACCTCCACTATATCACAATATTGCACTCATGTCTAGTATTGGGGATGAGAAAGATCCCCCAGGGCACTTGCATACATTCAGTGCCAGTGTGACCCCGGAGAATTCACATTAGCGTTTATTTGAAAGGATACATCCATAAGAGAGATGATGTTTCTACATGTAATGAGGCTCACTTTCTCGAATTTGATGTCCTTTGCTGAAAAAGCATAACAATCAAGTTAAATAAGAAATAAAGTCATTGGGCATAAACTTAAAGTCTAAAAAAATTAACAGTGGAAAAAAGTAAGATATAGTTCCAAAGATACTCCTGTGACCACTACCTGTAATTCCAAAAGAGTAATTCACTTGGAGGCCAACTCTGCTGCCTCTACTCACATGAGAAACCTCCAGTGATGTCAGTTAAAATCTCATTCAATAGGACTACTCAAGAGAGTAAGAGCTGCAGGACTAGCTTTGTAAACATCCTTTAAAAATTTTAAATATAATAAAATGACATTATTAACAGTCAAGCAGGGATTGATCATCTCATCATATCGATGATGCAGAGTAGAGCTGATAGAATCACAGTTTAAAAACTGTACGTCCATATATTTTATGTATTTATTGTTGTCTTAACGGGTGTTACACATACTTTTGAATTAGCCATTAAAAAATTACTGCCTGATCCAAAGCTCAATGCAGTCACTGGGAGTCTGTTGGGACCCACCATTATTGACTTCACTGGGTGTTGGATCAGTCCCTTAGAATTTACTTTAGATAACATTTTACCTTTTAACACAAATATTAAACATTTTGATTTCCAGTGTTTTCATGATGAGGGGGAGGTAACCAACCAATCAGAATCATAGTAGTATAATAGCGTAACAGGATGCACCTGCCATTGAAGATTTGAGAGACCTGTAAGCCAGCACTACCCCATCCCAGCTGTGACATTTTAAAATATCTATGGAGCAGAGGATGTGGTCAGTGAAGGGAGGAAGTCGTCTTGAGGAGGTGAGCTGGGATTTGTAGAACACCACACTGCTGACTCAGCACATAGGCCCTGAGATGGGAGCCCTATAAGCAGTGGGTGCCAGACCTCTCCTCTCCTTTGGTGGTAAGAACGGACTGGGATAATTCCAAACTGGTCTTGCTCTGGGATTGAGGGGTTGGAATTTCTGGGAAATGTTGTTTCCCTGGCAACCAGTTTGGAATCCTGGTCTGGGCAAGGCATGCTATAGGCAGCTGAACCCATTTTGTTTTGGAGGCAAACTCTTCTGAGGAGGGTCTACAATTTCTAAAGTAACTGGAGGTCCTTTGTGCTACTTGTTTGATGAGTCAAACCAAAGCCCTGGGCAGGGGGAGGTTTTTTCCCTTCTGTTTCTAACCTTCATGGGCATGCCCTTTTCTGATAACCAGTTGGCAAAAGTAAACTGGACAAATGCCCAGTTTTGCCAAAAAAAGTGGGTGTGACCCTTAGTGGGGTGCAACCCCTAACAGGGTGCAGAGGAATGGGGTGGGGGGGCGAGGGAGCAAGCGGCAATGCCAGCCCTGCGTGGGAGGGAGGTCTCGGGATCGGGCCGGGCCGGGCCAGGCCAGCCCCGCACGGGTTGGTGGTAGGGGGTGGTCTTGGGCCAGCCCCACATGCAGGAGGTAGGAGGGCCTTGGGCTGGCCCCAGGCGGGCAGGGGTAGAGGAGGACCTCAGGCCAGCCCCAAGCAGGCGGGTGGCAGAGGGGGGTCGGGCTGGCACCACATGATTGTGGGGGGAGAGGTGGGCCTCGGGCCAGCCCTGCACAGGCAAGAGGAAGGGAGGGCTGGACGAGGGGGCTTGCAGGGGACTGAGAGCGGGCCTTGGGCCGGACCAGTGTGGTGTCCCGTTTTCCCTTTGGGAAAATATGGTCATCCTACTGAAGTTAAGCCACTTGTGGGTTGAAACCAAACAACTGTGTAACAGCGCTCTGCAGAGCTACAGAACAGCTGAGGATGGAAAGTGAAGAACACTGTCACACTGGAAGCTACAAGGTAATTACAGGTAGGAAGAAAATAACAGCAGCTGTGTTTATGGTCTCATTTTGTGGACCCAGTGAGCCTTGTGCATGAGCAGATGTTTAGCGCACATTGATGCTATTCAGTGAATGGAGCACTTGCTGAGATGAGCACACACAGACTTCCTGCACACTCCCATCAAATATAAACACAAGCTGCTGTTTGTATTGTGGAGAATGGCTTGAAGTTTCCTTTTTCCTGACTATTTTAAGAATCAGAAATCCACATGAAATTTAGATGCCCCAGAAAACCATAGAACATCAGTTCTGCTCCCAGTAACTCATTAAGTCTCATTTTCTTCAGGAGGATACAAATAGACTTTGTACTCTTCACAATTTCTTCTTTGGTTTTGTCACTATTTCGTAACTATTATTATCATTTGTTTGTGATATCATTTTACGGATGGGGAACTGAGAGATTAAATGATTTAGCCTAGGTTATGCAGAGATTCTATGGTAGAGGCAGGATCTCCTCAGTCTCAGTCCACTGCCTTAGCAATAAGACAATCTTCTTTCTCCAGAGCCAGGAACTGGCATCACTGATCCGAGATGGATTTTGTTGGGAGATAGCCTAGGCTAGGAGTTAGGTCAGGGAACTTGGGTTCTGTTCCCGACTCTGCCACTGACTTGCTGTGTGACATTATGCAAGTTACTAGGCAGTGCCTCAGTTTTCCCATCTGTAAATTGGGGATAATATCCACTTTTATAAAGCCCTTTGAGGTCCTTGGATGAAAGCTGCTATATAAGTGCAAATAAAGTTGTTATTAACACTTACCTTTTTTTAATACAGCATTCAGAACATATTCAAGTTCCTCTGCAGTTATCTCCATGTCCTAGAGTTGAGAAATTAAAGCAGCTCTTACTTTTGGGTGTCTAGATTCAGACATATTGAAAACCTAACAGAATGCAAATATCATTCATCTGACAATCACAAAACTCTACTGCACTACTGTTACTGGGTTCACAGCTTGCTGCTGAAATCCAAGAAATAGTGAATCACACAAACAACAGAAGGACTAAAAAAAGGAGGAGATGGCAAAATACAACTGAGCTGCTCACTGACATGCTACATGGAATCGCAGTTCTTCTCAAACAGGAGGTGTTTATTCAAACAAAGTAACTGCAGCTTCAGACACAAACAGGCTCCCTCACAGCTTGTGTTCTAGTGTTGTCTCCTTTGTTTACCAGGGACCAAACAGTTAGGAACTTTATAAAGGACACAGAGACATCTAGTGGCTGAACATATACTGCAAGTAAACATATTACATATGACAAGTTTCAGAGTAACAGCCGTGTTAGTCTGTATCCGCAAAAAGAAGAACAGGAGTACTTGTGGCACCTTAGAGACTAACACATTTATTAGAGCATAAGCTTTCGTGGACTACAGCCCACTTCTTCGGATGCATATAGAATGGAACATATAATGAGGAGATATATATACACACATACAGAGAGCATAAACAGGTGGGAGTTGTCTTACTAACTCTGAGAGGCCAATTAATTAAGAGAAAAAAAAAAAAAAAAAAAACTTTTGAAGTGATAATCAAGCTAGCCGAGTACAGACAGTGTGATAAGAAGTGTGAGAGTACTTACAAGGGGAGATAGTCAACGTTTGTAATGGCTCAGCCATTCCCAGTCCTTATTCAAACCGGAGTTAATTGTGTCTAGTTTGCATATCAATTCTAGCTCTGCAGTCTCTCTTTGGAGTCTGTTTTTGAAGTTTTTCTGTTGTAATATAGCCACCCGCAGGTCTGTCACTGAATGACCAGACAGGTTAAAGTGTTCTCCCACTGGTTTTTGAGTATTTTGATTCCTGATGTCAGATTTGTGTCCATTAATTCTTTTGCGTAGAGACTGTCCGGTTTGGCCAATGTACATGGCAGAGGGGCATTGCTGGCACATGATGGCATAGATCACATTGGTAGATGTGCAGGTGAACGAGCCCCTGATGGTATGGCTGATGTGATTAGGTCCTATGATGATGTCACTTGAATAGATATGTGGACAGAGTTGGCATCGGGGTTTGTTACAAGGATAGGTTCCTGGGTTAGTGGTTTTGTTCAGTGATGTGTGGTTGCTGGTGAGTATTTGCTTTAGGTTGGGGGGTTGTCTGTAAGCGAGGACAGGTCTGTCTCCCAAGATCTGTGAGAGTAAAGGATCATCTTTCAGGATAGGTTGTAGATCTCTGATGATGCGCTGGAGAGGTTTTAGTTGGGGGCTGAAGGTGACAGCTAGTGGTGTTCTGTTATTTTCTTTGTTGGGCCTGTCTTGTAAGAGGTGACTTCTGGGTACTCGTCTGGCTCTGTCAATCTGTTTTTTCACTTCAGCAGGTGGGTATTGTAGTTTTAAGAATGCTTGATAGAGATCTTGTAGGTGCTTGTCTCTATCCGAGGGATTGGAGCAAATGCGGTTATATCTTAGAGCTTGGCTGTAGACAATGGATCGTGTGGTGTGTCCTGGATGGAAGCTGGAGGCATGTAGGTAAGTGTAGCGGTCAGTAGGTTTCCGGTATAGGGTGGTATTGATGTGACCATCGCTTATTAGCACAGTAGTGTCCAGGAAATGGACCGCTTGTGTGGATTGATCTAGGCTGAGGTTGATGGTGGGATGGAAATTATTGAAATCATGGTGAAATTCCTCAAGGGCTTCTTTTCCATGGGTCCAGATGATGAAGATGTCATCAATGTAGCGCAAGTAGAGTAGGGGCGTTAGGGGACGAGAGCTAAGGAAGCGTTGTTCTAAGTCAGCCATAAAAATGTTGGCATATTGTGGGGCCATGCGGGTACCCATAGCAGTGCCGCTGACTTGAAGGTATATATTGTCCCCAAATGTGAAATAGTTGTGGGTGAGGACAAAATCACAAAGTTCAGCCACCAGGTTAGCTGTGACATTATCAGGGATACTGTTCCTGATAGCTTGTAGTCCATCTTTGTGTGGAATATTGGTGTAGAGGGCTTCTACGTCCATAGTGGCCAGGATGGTGTTTTCTGGAAGATCACCGATGGATTGTAGTTTCCTCAGGAAGTCAGTGGTGTCTCGAAGATAGCTGGGAGTGCTGGTAGCGTAGGGTCTTAGGACAGAGTCTACATAACCAGACAAGCCTGATGTTAGGGTGCCAATGCCTGAGATGATGGGGCGTCCAGGATATCCAGGTTTATGGATCTTGGGTAGCAAATAGAATACCCCTGGTCGGGGTTCTAGGCATGTGTCTGTACGGATTTGTTCCTGTGCTTTGTCAGGGAGTTTTTTTAGCAGATGGTGTAGTTTCTTTAGGTAATCTTCAGTGGGATCAGAGGATAATGGCCTGTAGAATGTGGTGTTAGAGAGCTGTCTAGCAGCCTCCTGGTCATATTCCAATTTATTCATGATGACGACAGCACCTCCTTTGTCAGCCTTTTTGATTATGATGTCAGGGTTGTTTCTGAGGCTGTAGATGGCGTTGTGTTCAGCATGGCTGAGGTTATGTGGCAAGTGATGTTGCTTTTCCACAATTTCAGCCTTTGCACGTCGACGGAAGCAATCTATGTAGAAATCCAGTCTGTTGTTTCGACCGTCCGGAGGAGTCCATGCAGAATCCTTTTTTTTGTAGTGCTGGTAGGGAGGATTCTGTGGGTTAGTATGCTGTTCAGAGGTATGTTGGAAATATTCTTTGAGTCGGAGACGTCGAAAGTAGGATTCTAGGTCACCGCAGAACTGTATCATATTCATGGGTCTGGAGGGACAAAAGGAGAGGCCCCGAGATAGGACAGACTCTTCTGCTGGGCTAAGAGTATAGCTGGAAAGATTAACAATATTGCTGGGTGGGTTAAGGGAGCTACTGTTGTGGCTGCTTGTGGCATGTAGCAGTTTAGATAGTTTAGTGTCCTTTTTCCTTTGTAGAGAGGCAAAGTTTGTCTTGTAAATGGCTTGTCTAGTTTTTGTAAAGTCTATCCATGAGGAAGTTTGTGTGGAAGGTTGGTTTCTTATGAGAGTATCCAGTTCTGAGAGCTCATTCTTAATCTTTCCCTGTTTGCTGTATAGGATGCTGATCAGGTGGTTTCGCAGTTTCTTTGAGAGTGTGTGACACAGTCTCTCAGCATAGTCTGTGTGATATGTAGATTGTAATGGATTTTTTACCTTTAGTCCTTTTGGTATGATGTCCATCTGCTTGCATTTGGAAAGGAAGATGATGTCTGTCTGTATCTGTACGAGTTTTTTCATGAGGTTGATGGATTTCCATTCCATACGGCTAAATGCAGTGCCTTGCATAATGACAAGTTTCAGAGTAACAGCCGTGTTAGTCTGTATCCGCAAAAAGAAGAACAGGAGTACTTGTGGCACCTTAGAGACTAACAAATTTATTAGAGCATAAGCTTTCGTGGACTACAGCCCACTTCTTCGGATGCATATAGAATGGAACATATAATGAGGAGATATATATACACACATACAGAGAGCATAAACAGGTGGGAGTTGTCTTACCAGGGGTATTCTATTTGCTACCCAAGATCCATAAACCTGGATATCCTGGACGCCCCATCATCTCAGGCATTGGCACCCTAACATCAGGCTTGTCTGGTTATGTAGACTCTGTCCTAAGACCCTACGCTACCAGCACTCCCAGCTATCTTCGAGACACCACTGACTTCCTGAGGAAACTACAATCCATCGGTGATCTTCCAGAAAACACCATCCTGGCCACTATGGACGTAGAAGCCCTCTACACCAATATTCCACACAAAGATGGACTACAAGCTATCAGGAACAGTATCCCTGATAATGTCACAGCTAACCTGGTGGCTGAACTTTGTGATTTTGTCCTCACCCACAACTATTTCACATTTGGGGACAATATATACCTTCAAGTCAGCGGCACTGCTATGGGTACCCGCATGGCCCCACAATATGCCAACATTTTTATGGCTGACTTAGAACAACGCTTCCTTAGCTCTCGTCCCCTAACGCCCCTACTCTACTTGCGCTACATTGATGACATCTTCATCATCTGGACCCATGGAAAAGAAGCCCTTGAGGAATTTCACCATGATTTCAATAATTTCCATCCCACCATCAACCTCAGCCTAGATCAATCCACACAAGCGGTCCATTTCCTGGACACTACTGTGCTAATAAGCGATGGTCACATCAATACCACCCTATACCGGAAACCTACTGACCGCTACACTTACCTACATGCCTCCAGCTTCCATCCAGGACACACCACACGATCCATTGTCTACAGCCAAGCTCTAAGATATAACCGCATTTGCTCCAATCCCTCGGATAGAGACAAGCACCTACAAGATCTCTATCAAGCATTCTTAAAACTACAATACCCACCTGCTGAAGTGAAAAAACAGATTGACAGAGCCAGACGAGTACCCAGAAGTCACCTCTTACAAGACAGGCCCAACAAAGAAAATAACAGAACACCACTAGCTGTCACCTTCAGCCCCCAACTAAAACCTCTCCAGCGCATCATCAGAGATCTACAACCTATCCTGAAAGATGATCCTTTACTCTCACAGATCTTGGGAGACAGACCTGTCCTCGCTTACAGACAACCCCCCAACCTAAAGCAAATACTCACCAGCAACCACACATCACTGAACAAAACCACTAACCCAGGAACCTATCCTTGTAACAAACCCCGATGCCAACTCTGTCCACATATCTATTCAAGTGACATCATCATAGGACCTAATCACATCAGCCATACCATCAGGGGCTCGTTCACCTGCACATCTACCAATGTGATCTATGCCATCATGTGCCAGCAATGCCCCTCTGCCATGTACATTGGCCAAACCGGACAGTCTCTACGCAAAAGAATTAATGGACACAAATCTGACATCAGGAATCAAAATACTCAAAAACCAGTGGGAGAACACTTTAACCTGTCTGGTCATTCAGTGACAGACCTGCGGGTGGCTATATTACAACAGAAAAACTTCAAAAACAGACTCCAAAGAGAGACTGCAGAGCTAGAATTGATATGCAAACTAGACACAATTAACTCCGGTTTGAATAAGGACTGGGAATGGCTGAGCCATTACAAACGTTGACTATCTCCCCTTGTAAGTACTCTCACACTTCTTATCACACTGTCTGTACTCGGCTAGCTTGATTATCACTTCAAAAGTTTTTTTTTTTTTTTTTTTCTCTTAATTAATTGGCCTCTCAGAGTTAGTAAGACAACTCCCACCTGTTTATGCTCTCTGTATGTGTGTATATATATCTCCTCATTATATGTTCCATTCTATATGCATCCGAAGAAGTGGGCTGTAGTCCACGAAAGCTTATGCTCTAATAAATTTGTTAGTCTCTAAGGTGCCACAAGTACTCCTGTTCTTCATATTACATATGGAACCCTGAATTTTCACTTCACGTGGATTTATGTGACAACAAAAATATATTTTTCAGCTACATAAGGTTGTTCCCAACCCAGTTTTTGTAAAACATTCATGATTTTTATAGTTCATAAAGTTTAAAGCTAGACGGGATCATCAGAACTCCTGCACTTCACAGGCCGTTAAACTTCATCCAAATACCCCTATGTTGAGCCCAATGATGTCAGTTAAACTAAAGCATTTTAGCCCTCAGAAGACAAAACTATTGTGTGCCACAAGCAAAGAACAGGAAAGACCACTGCCCAAGGCCTCTGTGATGCCAGGGAATTGATTGGGTTTGAGATACACGCAGATGAACCTGGTGATGCATGGCCCATGCTGCAGAGGAGGCAACCCTCTCCCCCAGTTTCCTTGCTAATCTGACCTGGGAGAAAATTCCTTCCTGACCCAAAATTTGGTGATCATACGAACAAGACTTACCAGCCTGATTGCACCACCTCAGAGCACCGGCCCACCCCAGCTGGAATCAAGTCTCTCCCTGTGGCAGATCTCTGCTGTGTCAGAGGAAGGTAAGGCCCCCTCCCCCCAGATTACAAGTGTGTATTGGGGGAAAACTTCCTTACTGACCCCCTCAGGGGACCAGCTAAAGCCCTGAAGCATGACATTAGATCATAGTCATCAGCATAAGACAAAGCTAAAAGCGTTCTGAGTACGCACTCACCTCTCCCGCAACCTGTTTAAACAATGCCCGGAACTGTTTTTCTTCTTCGGTTTCTTGTTGCGGTGGGGTTGGTTTAGGGGGCTACAAGAACAGGGAGACGTTAAAACTATCAGAGAGCTAACATTGGTTCTTGCACACAGATTATGAGAAACAGTCACAGTAACACAGTTTAAGACTAGAAGGGAGCAACAGATCATCTAGTCTGGCCTGCTGTATATCATAAGGCAGTGACACAGCCGGCACCCACACACTAAACCCAACCACAGAAATGAAATCCAAGTATTACAGCCCATAGGAAACAAAATCATGATGTGTCACAGGCAGAGAACAGGAGAAACTGAGATGCACCGATGCTTGAGGCCCCTGCAATTGCAGGGTAACAATTAAGCAAGCCAGCCATCCTTTCAGCCCACTGGGGAGTGCTATGCATCTTGAAATAGATATAACAAAATCTGAAAGGTGTATTTTGTATGAAAAACTTAACCCTCCCGGGCACCCAATGTCTTAGAAATTTTCACCTTTCATTTCCGATAGGAGTACACAATAGCATGGGCTAAGGAGCAGGCAGAGCACTGGTCATTGGTGGCCTCCAATGCTACACTGCCTCAAAACTATCAGTTTTCTATTTTATAACCACGTTCAGCCAAGTGAAGCCTGGGATAAACAGGTGCAACTGTCATGGAAGTCTCTGGGCCAAATTCAGTGGTGATATTAACTGCTGTGTGAAATACAAGGCTGGGAGTAAGTTGATCATAAAATAGATGTAGGCAGCAAAGTAGTGTAACTTGCCCTGCTTTGGCACTCAGTGGCGGTGCAAAATGAGTGCAACTTGCATGCCCATGTACTGGAAGGGTGTGCACAGAAGGAGAATCAGCTAAGTGAGGACGGTCCCGCACTGTGCCCAAAGCTGCCATAGAATAAGAAGTTACTGTATATCCACTGAATGCCAACATGGTGGAAGTTACGTTGATTTGACACTTACACTCATTTTTCTGACCAATATACACCCAACATGACACTTAGCCCACCATTTATCTACTGCCATTCAGATGCCACATGGCAGGCACTTTAATACCTAGGTTAGATGAATAGATGTACATCACTAATGACTATGACCGTGAGAATCTGGAAATGTAAAACTCAATTTGTTACCCAGTCTCTGGAAGCAAGGGGAAAATGGAGTGAAATAATGCCAAAGAGATGCAAAGCTGAATCTTGGCTTACTTTCCTTCCGCAAGTATCTCCACTGCAATCAGTGGGACTATTTGCAGGAATAAGGTGAACAAGATCTAGCTTAGTCAATACCCAAATATAGTGACTACAAAGTGGTTCAAGGGCTGCCTGTCAGATTTTTTTTTAAGCGTAAAAATCAGCTTAATTAAAAATCAACAGCAAAAATTGTCTAATCATTTTTATAAAAATGCATAACCCCAAAATGTTCTGAGAATATGTGTGCATGTTTGAGTGTGAATAGATTCTGTGCCCCTAACTGTGTAATACTGCTAATGGCCAGATGCTCAGCTGGTGCACATCGGCTCAGGTCCATTGATTTCAGTAACTATGTTGATATATACCAGCTGAGGAGCCAGCCCTTAACTTCTTTCTGATTTCAGCTGCTTATCAGCAAACAATTGGAAGAATTATTAATTATTATTATTGTATTATTGTGGTTGTTTTACTAAACCCAACACAACTGCAGATTTCACACACACAAGGTAGGCATTCTCATAAAATTCAAATGAAATGAAAAAATACAAATGGAGCATATTGGATTATGCTGAATTATCCAGTCCTTATTTTAGCTCTGTAGATTTACCTCTGGGAGATTAATGTCAACGTTTTCATCCACATCCCTGAGGGAAACAAAAACGTACTCAGTAACAAAGGACTTTGCTGGGGATCCTATCTGTTTACATTTTCCAGAAGTAAAAGCAAATATAGGATTTTTACTGAACAAATTATTCACTTTGGGTGAAATTCATCCCCATGCAGAGGGTCAGGTCTTTGCATCACTTAAACTCAGGGAAGCTCTGGCTTTTTTGCCGCCCTAAGCAAAAAAAACAAACAAACAAAACCTGCGGTGCGTCGGAGCGGCAAATCAGGGGGAAAAAAAAAACCCTGAGGGGCGGCTGGAGCCAGGGTGCAGGGGGACTCCCTGCGCTGCAGACATGCCCCGGCTAGCGGGGGGAGAGAATGGGGGGAGAGAGAGAAGGGGAGCGGCCAGGGCTTCAGCGGAGCGCTTGCCACGCATCCCTGACCGCCGCGCCACCTGCTGGGAGGGCTCCGCGGCGCTCTGGTCAGCAGGGAGGGAAGGATGCGGGCTGCCCTGCCGGGCTTGCTACAGATCTGGCACCAGCTGGGGCAGATGGCGCATGCAGCCCGCTCCCAGCAGGGCGCTCCCCTCCTCCGCACCGCCACCCCCTACAGGGCAGCCGGATCAGCGAACAAAACAAAACAAACAAACTAAAAGTGGCCGTGCCCCCCTAGGATTGGGCAGAATGCCGCCCCGTAGAATCTGCCGCCCCAAGCACGAGCTTGCTCAGCTGGTGCCTGGAGCCGGCCCTGCTTAAACTCAAAACAGAGCTTAAGTGGTTCCTAGGCCTAGTGTGAGCTTCACTTTTTATACGTTGTGCAAATGCTTTTTAAAAATAACTTATTCTTTATTCAACATGGTCATTCAGACAGGAAACAAACAGGAGCATTATTACATGTGTAGAACAATATATACTATGGAGCAGTTAAGGTTGCAATTGAGTTTTCATTACTAGTCTGATTTCCCCACCTCCTAATATCCACAAAAATAGTCAGAGTGGGCTAAAAATTGGAAAATTAAGTCTGGAGTCATGGTAGAATTTTTCTACCACATTTTAAGTGTATTGGAAAAGGGGTTACTGATTTAGGACCTCCTGAAATAGAAGCGTTCACCAGAAGCGTTCAAAAACTCGTCTAATTCTTTCTTCCCCACTTTGTTGCAAAAAACCTGCCAATCCTCCCACACAAACTCCCCCCTCCCCAACAAAAACAAACACCACACCCAACAATAACAAACAATAAGAAAAGGGGAAAAGCTTAGTTTACTAGATTCCCCTGGCTGAGATCTAGTGCACAGCACCAGGGGTTAACTTTTGTTAATTACAAGCGTTGCTGTGGCAATGAACTCCATTTAGTTCATTGGGAGCCTCACACAGTAGGTGAGGGTGCTGCAGAAAGTGTATGGGAGGGATGGTTCTTCATCTCTGGGGTCTCTTGCCTGGAGCAAGATAGGGAGAATGCCCTCAGGAATCTCTCATGGTTCTTTAAAAACCCAATTAACATGACTGGTGTGTGAGTGTTTTGGAAGTTGCAGGAGCCTGTTTGACCACTCTCCTCTGATTACTTACTCTGTGATGGCTTTTTTCTCAGAGAAGATTCTCAGGCAGAAGTCAGCTTCCTGGTGTGGCTCAAAAGTAGTAGGAACAATAACATAATCCCCAGGTGGCAGCTTGACTCGATCAGAGACTTCCCTTAAGTTAATGTAGGTTTTGCTCCTTGCCTTGGAAGGGTGGTATCTGAAAAAGTCTTTGTTCAAGTGTCCATCTTTGCTAGGGCTCTGCAATAGAATTTGAAGCAGGGATTTCAGGTTTATTCATTATTGTGTGAAAAGTAACTGATGTGCGTGGTTCAGACATGTCAGATTCCCATCTCCCTTACTGATCTAGAATCATAGGGCCAGATACATGCATGATTCACTGGCTTTAGGATCAGGAAGTCACCATTAACCCCTGGCACGCCTCCCACCCCACTCTCCTGTGCTGAATGGAGCTTGGATGCCAGGGGAATCTAGCTCTCAGACTCTAAGGTCAGGCAGGCATTGTATGCAGGGGCTCTAGGATGGAGAAAATCCATTTTGGCAAAGCCCTTCTGCACCAATATTAGGACATTTTAAAGGGAAAGCTACCATTCTCATCATTATTTAAAGAACACAGGTGATTAGGTACCACAGCAATGGGTGTGTGATGCAGAAATCTAGACTGACACACAGAGAGATACAACTTTTATCATACAAGGGAGGAGAGAGAGAAAGAGCAAACATGGCTACCACATCGTAAAATACCAAGTACCTCATAAATAGCATAGCCAATTGTCAGCATGTCAGCACCTAGTTTCCTGAGTTTACGTCGATTCTTTTGCATCAGAGCTGCTATAAATGTGCATTCATTTTGCCCGTCATCTTTTTCTGTCAAATGCAGCTTGATCTGTGGATTAGTCCAAAAGGTGTCTGCCAAAGCAAAAAACACAGACGTTTTTCCCTCAAAAAAAAAAAAAAAAAAAAAAAAATTAAACTGAGCCAAAGAGAACAATAGAGAAAGTAATTTGAGGTTTGGGGGGTTTATGCGTGTTTTATTTTTCCATTTTCCATTATGTATCTTGATGATTTCAATGCAATTCTGCAGAGAAAGAGCCAAATCCTGAGGGACTTGGATTTTAGTATAAACAATAGCAGAATTTAGACCCAATATCTCATTAAACAGCAATGGTTTAAATCGGAGATGAAAGTTACAAGACAATTGGGGTTTTGTTGAAAATATAAAAGCACAAAGGATCAACTTCTGATCTCATTCATATTGGTGTAAATCTGGCGTAACTCCATTCAATCAGTGGAGTGACTTCAAGTCTACACCAGCATGATCAGAATGTGATGGAAATGGCTGGATTCTCCTCACTTATAGCCCTTTGACACAAGTGTTACTTAACTAAGCTCAGTGGAGATACTCCTAGTTTGGACAAATGTAAGCGAGAGGAGAAAAAGGTGTACAAAACTGAAAGGCAAAGAAAAGTATTTCTCTCAAGTGGAATCTGGTGACTGTTTTGATATTTTGCTGGGTTTAAGCTAATTGAGACTCTGCTGGCCTTATTCAGCACATGCTTGTGGAAGTTACAAAGGGGTGAAGAATTCTGTGTCTATAATGGATGCTTCCACGGGAGTGTGAAATTTTTCTAAAGAAATCTCTGTTCACCTAGAAAATTTCTGCACCCTCCAGCAGTGGAACCTCTGACCCAGCTCCCTTGATGGACTGTCACCTCCCACTTGTTGGTAGCATTATCCCCAAGAGCATCTGGAGTGAGGTTGCAGATCTCAACTTTATCAAAATGTGCTTTGAAGTCTTCAAAGTTCATCCTAAACGAAAGGAAGGGAAACCAGTCAGTGCATCACACTAGTGACTGAACAGAAGCTGCAGCCTAGGCAGAAACTACTCCCACAGACCAATTCAAAATGCAGAGTATCAGAATATAGGGCCGGATCATCAGTTTCTGTAAATCAGTGAAGCTTCATTGATGTGCGTCATTGGAGCTATGCTGATTTGCAGCAGTTGAAGATCTCTCTCCCTAGACCCGATTCTCCTCTCCTTTACACGAGTGTAATCACAAGCAACTCCATTGACCCCAGTGGGCCTGATTCTGATCTCTCTTATACCAGCCTTAATATAGTGAGAGTCCACTGATTTCATCTGAGTTACTCCTGATTTACACCAGCGTCAGGGAGAGAGCAGAATCAACCCCAATGGAGTGACACTAGTGTAAAAACTGGTGTGAGAAGGGAGGCTCTAGTCTTCTAGTCTCACAACTCCTGGGCCCAGTTATCCTTTTTAGTGCAAAAACAGTACAGAGGGGGTAAAAGTTCTGCCAAAATTGAATGATAACCAATGTGATACGCTGCATACAACCATTCCAACCCACATACCAAGAAGCATGCAGACAGCCCAATGTGCAGCAAGACATAGGAGGGGCCCACTGACACTTCACTTGCTGTGAATGGGTTGGCACTCAGACCTGAACCGAACTGGAGTAAGAACCAGTAGGGGAAGTATTTACCAAATCAGAGACTGGTGTGCAATACAGCAGCCACTGCTGGATAGCACGGGAAATAGAGCAGGAAAACAGTGTAGCAGAAACCAGGTATCAAGCTGGGCAAGTAAACCCAGATCTTCAAAGATATTTAGGCTCCTAACATCCTTTGAAATCAACCTTTGAAGATCTGGGCCTTAGTGACTGAATGACACAAATGAACAAGAATGGCAGGAAAAAGCCAATGTGCTCCAGGCAATGTGTGTGGGTGGGTGTTGACAGGATGCGATCCTCACAATAGCACACAGGGGTAGCAACATCACAGGGCCACCAGCTATAATAGATTCCATATTCTGCTGAATAAGTAATAGGAGCCTAGGGTTACTTTAACTTACATTGTCCTAGAAACTTTTCACCACACATTTTTGATAGGGGAGCAAATGACACAGTTTGATTTACATGTGAAGTACTTATCAGCACTTCGTTGGGGTTGCTCTGGATTTACACTGGTGTGACTGAGAGCAGAATATGGCCCTACATCTTTGAAAGAGAGGGAGGGAGGCAGACAGAGAGAATTAGAAGCTGATTTGCTAACTAGCCCCAGGGTTAATCTTTCCCCTCTGGCAGAAGCACAATAATGAATGTGAAATTTGCCTCTCCTCTCTACCCTCCCTTATCAAGACTGACCTTAGTTACTCTTGGTGTAAATCCAGAGTAACTCATTGTAAGTTACTGAGATCAGAATCTAGCCTTGAACATGTTACCCTGAAGGTCTTGCTAGTTCCTAGTTACCAGGAACCCAAAGCGTAAAAGAGACAAAAATTCTTATCAAAAACATATTTCCCATTTGAAATGTCTTAAAATGTGTTTTCAGCCATATTTAACACAGTTCATGCAGCCTTCTGTAGTTTGCTTTATGCCACTCTGATCTTTTATGTTACTTTAAACTGCCTTAGCTTTTTTGACAAATGTCCCTTTTCTATTTGAGATGAGCCACGTAGAATGCATGAGAATAAACTGGTAAAACATGACAGAAAAAACCCCCGCATGTAGGTGCTATTATTATTTATAATGTAGCAATTAATCCATGTGCTCTGAGAGAGGCAGGAAAGCTAGCCATATCCAGAAGCTATAGAATAGCTCCGGTTTTTAAACTGTTAGTGAGCTGTTTATTTCTTTTTTTCCCTTTAATTTTTTAGGTCCAGTATGTAATGACTTGCAAAATAAATACCTGTTGGGATCCCTGAAATTAAGATTTAACCATTATTAATTATTATTATTATGACTATTGCAGTAGAATCTAGGGACCCCCTCAACTCCATTGTGCTTGGTGCTGTACACATAACACAAAGAGAACTCACAATCTGAACATTTAAGATGTTGAACAGAATCACAGAATTTAGGGGAACTTGAGAAGTCATCAAGTCCAGATCCCTGTACTGAGGCAGGACCAAATAAACCTAGACTATCCCTGGCAGGTGTCCAGTGATGAGGATTCCATGACCTCCCTTGGAAGCCTATTCCAGAGTTTAACGACCCTCATAGTTAGAAAGTTTTTCGTAATCTTTAACCTTGCTCCCTTGCTGCAGATTAAGCCCATTACTTCTCATCCTTCCTTCAGTGGACATGGAGAACAATTGATCACTGTCCTTTCTGTAACAGCCCTTAACATATCTAAAGATTGTTATGAGGTCCCCGCCCCCCAGTCTTCTTTTCTCAAGACTGTTTTTCAAAACAGGCCCACTTTTTTTTAACCTTTCCTTATAGATCAGATTTTCTAAATTTTTTATCATTTTTCTTGCTTTTCTCTGGACTCTCTCCACATTTTCCATGTCTATCTTAAAGTGGGGTGCCCAGAACTGGACACAGTACTCCAGCTGAGGTCCCATCAGTGCCAAGCAGAGCAGGACAATCACCTCACATGCCGTACAGACAATACTCCTATAAACAAATCCAAGAATGATATTAGCCTTTTTCGCCACTGCATCACATTGACGACTCATATTCAGTTTGTGATCCACTATAACCCCCCAGATCCTTTTCATCAGTACTACCCCGCTAGCCAGTTATTCCCCATTTTATAGCCGTGCATTTGATTTTTCCTTCCAAAGTGGAGAACTTTGCGCTTATCTCTACTGAATTTCATCTTGTTGAATTCAGACTAATTCTCCAATTTGTCAAGGCTGTTTTGAATTCTAAATAATACCTAACTCTCATATAGCATTTTTCACCAGTAGATCTCAAAGCGCTTTACAAAGAGGTCAGCATCCTTTTACAGATGGGGAAACTGAGGCGCCGAGAGGCGACATTTCTTGCTCACGGTCATTCAGCAGGCCAGTGGCAGAGCTGGGAATAATACATGGGTCCCCTGAGTCCCAGTCAAGTGTTCTATCTACTAGACCACACTGCTCTAAATGACAGCAAAATATGAGAAAAAAACAACTGAAAACTCTTCGGAAGTTGTTAGGCTGCTCTGTGCTGATTTCACTACTTTCAGGTCCGTCAGGATGCACAGCACACGCGGTAGATGCCAAGAGCATTTGTGTATCCTCATGAGTCAGGTGTGGCACAAAAGAGCTAACGTGGCAAATGCTGCATTGAATCACCCAATTCAAATGGCATTAGTAAGATGAAATGTGATATACAGGAATGGAGTATTTAGACAATATAAAACTTGCCAGACTTGTTTTTGAAGCATTCCTTACATTGTGCAAATCACCTGTGTCTGATTAACCCCTTCAGGAAACAAGTCAAGCACAGTGTCATTCATTTCGATCTTGAGAACTTTAGAATTCACAATGTTTTAAATATATTAATGCCAGTTGCTAAGTATGGCATTTTAAACATCTTAAAAATATACTCTGTTATTAAGAATATGTAAATTGAGAGTGACTTATATCAAGGTTGTATTGTAGCAGTCCTCTCTTTGGATTAAAGCACTAATTTCCCAATTCAGAGCTATCCTCCTCTGCCTCACTTGGCCTGCCTGCTTACTGTATTTATTCTCATCAGCATATTTATATTTCAAAGGGGTACCATACCAGAATTCTCCATCATCTAGCACTGTCTGACACAGGCGTTTTTGCTCCAATGGGCTGATTGACTGCCATTCAGGAGAACTACAAGAAAACAAAGTCAAGCTTTACAAGGCTATCAAGTACTTCATTTCCCTTGGCTCAAAGACACCAGCTGGATATATTAGCAGATTACACTGCTTTCAGATTGATTTTATTTGAGCAGTATCCACAACAGGTGCCTTTAAAGAGCCTGATCCTGCTGCCGTTAAAACCAATGGCAAACTCTTCCAGACAGAAAGCAGGATCACGTCTAAAATCTTAAGGTTACAGCACTGCTGTATTGACCAGTATCACTGTGTTTGCAATGTTTCCCACAGTGAGAATAGGGAATACTACAAAAACCAAGGTAAATTTAAGTACTGTGAGTGGTATATCTCTAGATTGTACATCCACGGTACTGTAAACCTTGTTGTACATCTGTATCATTATTGCCATTAAGTTTATTGGTAGTTTAGGACCATCCACTGCTCCCAGATGAAGTCAGTGGGAGCAGGATGGTGCTCTTTAAATGTACAAATGAGTGGAAAGAGAGACAAATTGCTGACATCCCAACTGAAAATCTATTTTTTCATTTCCATTCACTGCTGCCATTCCTGGTTCTAGCAGTGTAATTCCAACCTGATTCTAAGTAGGAAGTACTAGAAGTCTCTTATGAGATTACTAACCTAAGCCCTGGTCCTGCAAGTCAACGTGTTAGCGTAGACTCCCATGCCCACATGGAGTCCCATTGGCTTCAATAGGACTCTGTGTGGACACTGTGATCTGCATTAGCAGTTCCACATGCAGGATCAGAGCCCTTTTTGGCAGATACAGCACCGGATCGGCGGGTAGCGTTTGATATATTGGGGATCGATATATCGCGTCTCGTCTGGACGCGATAAATCGATCCGCGAATCGACACCCGTACTCCACCTCAGCAGGAAGAGTAAGTGGAGTCGATGGGGAAACCGCGGCAGTCGACTTGCTGCCGTGAGGATGGCCAGGTAAGTCCAACTAAGATACTTCGACTTCAGCTACGCGAATAGCGTAGCTGAAGTTGCGTATCTTAGTTCGAACCCCCCCCGCTAGTGTAGCCCAGGATAAAAATCTCAAATGGCCTGATACCTATTCCAAGCTTAACTGCTAAATCTTTTGAGGTTTAATCATCTCTAATTATACTGATCAACTATTCTCCCATTTTTGGAATTTACAAAGGATCGTAACTACACTTGGAAATGTAAATATCTGGAATTTATTTGTTGATAGTTTTAAGAGAAGGGACATCTGAATCAATGCTAGAAATTTATCAAGTCTGCTAATTATTTCATCATTTTTAAAGCGGCATCAGGATATATTATGGAACTGAGTCTCCTCTCATTTATACTAGTGTAAATCGGGAAAAACTCAGTTGAAGACAATGGAGGTAAAGCAATGCAAGTGATCTCAGAAACAGGCCATGTATAAATGTAATCAAACATGAAAAATACAGCTAGTAGGAATTTCCAAAATAGAATCTACTGTTTACCATTTATGCTGTTTGCTTTTAAAATGACTATTATTTTAATTTCATCCAGCTTGGATAGTGAAAGAGACTAGGGAGTTTCACTTTTTTCCCAGCTGGCATTTGTTGGGTCTTTTGCTCTTTACACAGCAAATGTAATATGAAGGAACCACACAGGCAAGTGTGGTCCAAATAATGATCTTTAATAGCTACACAAAACTTGCAAGGCCAACCTACATATATACCTTGGAGCTCTGGCTTCAGAAAATAGAACACAGTGAGTGCCATTAGAGAGCTCACAAAATATTTAAAGAGATACTGTCCAATTCCTATACACTACCTCAGCACTTTCCAGTTCTCATGCAATAGCACAGTGTTTGGATATTTGTGTTGCAAATACTGCAGGGGAATGTTTAAATAATACAAATTATACATTTTCCATTGGAATTGTCTTAAAAATACACCTCTACCCCGATATAATGCTGTCCTCTGGAGCCAAAAAAATCTTACCGCGTTATAGGTGAAACCGCTTTATATCGAACTTGCTTTGATCTGCCAGAGCGTGCAGCCCACCCACCCCCCCATCCCCCTCCGGAGCGCTGCTTTACCACGTTATATCCGAATCCGTGTTATATTGGGTCACGGTATATCGGGGTAGAAGTGTAAAGACATTTATATTAATAGTGGATTATGTTTCTATTTTTAGCAGTACCTACATTTTGGGACTAAACAATCTTGGCAGTGCCTCTTTAAATGGTAACTGAGCAGTCTTGACACTACTGAAGTCAGGATGTTATGATGATGACAGCACTGTTCTGCATGTGTAGGCTGTTAATTAGAAAAGGCTGAAAAACAGCTTAAGCTGCAAATAACTGCAGAAAACTACAGAACACTGACTTGACTTCCCTCGTAAGTCTGACCTCTATGCAATACAAATAGTTATTATACATAAAACTAACTTGTCACTCCAACGGCCATTCCACTCCACTTGACCCCATGGATTTCTTGGCCGTATGAGTTGCACCTTTCGGCCTCGGACGCTCACCTAGAAATAGGAAGACAAAAACAGAGAAATTCCTGAGTGGCCTTAAAATATAATGAGACTATTGCTACTGTAATAAATAATCCCTGGCTGGCTGCTGTCATTAACTAAGAGACCATTCTCCTCCAGAGTGAATAGGCTGGATAACTCTTCTGGGCACTGGGGAACTAGGCAGGAGCAAATGTGCAGGGGGTAGAAGAGATGGTGGAGAGGAAGGAGAAACCTCCCACCGGGGTTGGATTATAGTTTCACTTCACAGGGGAGAATAGTGGTGCTGGGTGAAAAATGGAGTTTTTGGTTTGCTGTAAATTAAAAAAAAAAAGCTTCAGGCTGAACTGAAAATTAAATTGTCTAATATTTCTGGCAAACCCCAAAAAGTTGAAAAAAAATAATTTTGGGTTGAACAAACCACTTTGACCCAAAATGGACCATGCCGTTTCAATTTCGTGCATTTGAAAATATTTTTAATTTCTAAAAAATGAAAGGAAAGGACATTTCAAAATAAAAAGTGGTTTTGAATAAAAAAATCTACCCACTTTGTTTCAAAAATGTCAACACTAAACGTGTTGGTTTTTACAGAATTTTTTCCCCCATACAAATCAGTTTGGTGAAATCAGTGCAAATTTGTAAGATTTTTTTAGTATCACAGAATCGACATTTTTTTGCCAAAAAAAAGTTTTAGTTGAAAACTTTCACTCAGCTCCCAGGCCTCATGCCATAAGCTCCTTTAGGCACAAGAAGCTGGGCACAACACCTTAGATGGGGGAGAAGGGACATGCCCTGTGTGGCCTGCCAAAATCCTGTCCCCTCCTCATACAATGCTGCCACCCCAATTCTCCAGACAAACTGCATCCAGGAGGTGTGGAGAACAGGATTTGTGACCTTTCACTCTCCAGCTCTAGGTTTCCACCACTTGAGTTTGCACCTCTTGCCAGCCCACGCTCCACCACATACTGTCAACATAGCAACAATTGGGACGTACCTCGTCAATGCCAGTTACTGAATAAGCGTGACCCTTTATGAGGCCGAAAGGGGTTCGAGCTTCTGACTCAGCTGCGCTGCTGGTCTGAAATATGAAAATACACTTTGACATACCCTTCCTTGAGAGGACATTGTACGTGGTGACACTCTGTCAGTATCTGGGCCCGTCACAGCTAGATACATTGAGAAGTCAGTGGCAGTACTAAAAGGTATTGTGAATGACAGTATAGGTTCATAGATTCTAGGACTGGAAGGGACCTTGAGAGATCATCGAGTCCAGTCCCCTGCCCGCATGGCAGGACCAAATACTGTCTATAGCTTTTCCTGTTCCTGCACACTGGCACAGCCTTTTAGGGAAGACACTTTTTCCACACACAAAAAAACATTCTATTTTTTCACGTATTGGAACGATATGGGACTTTCTACTAAGATTGTCATCAATAGGAATGCTCCAGGGGGAAAGACCAAGCATCTAGTGAGAATGGTGAGTCAATTATCTTCTCTTACCCCTATGGTAGGTTCCTCTAGCTCAGGTATAAGACACACTGGCAGAGTAGCGTAAGGAAGCTTACGGCTGCTGCCCATGTGGTACCTCTTCTATGGATAAATCAAGTCTTCAGTGTTGTAAATAGGGTTGCCAACCCTCCAGGATTGTCCTAAATCTGGTATCTTTCATGAACAACAACATTAATTTACAAACTCAGGCACTGACTCTGCAAAGCCCTCTGTGCCCACACAGAGCTTACTTCAGGCTTGGAGACAAAAATAACAATAGCACAAAAATGGTAACAGCAATCATTGAAGCCAGTCGACACTGACTCCTGCTCTGTGACAGGGCCGTGAACAGCTTTAACTCTGACCCAGGTCAGGTGAATGGGGCCAGGAAATAAAATTCACTGTTATTACCTATACATAAATTAATGGCACATACGAAGCTGAAATCCAATGACTCTCTTCTTCTGAACAGCTGCCATGAGGACTAAACTGGTATTGCATGTACATTAGATTAGAGTTATTGGTTATAAATGATTGCAATGCTTATTTGCTACTATTGCAAATTATTTGCTATTAATTTCAGCTGGATTTTTTACTTAAAAAATACCCTCCACAAAACTACACCCTCTCTAGTCTTTTACTTACATCAATAGAACAGCCCACCATTGAACCTCTTTCAAGAGCTTTTCTCAAGATTTCATAGAAATTTTCAGGAGCCTTTTTGACTTCGTACATTTCTCCAACTCCTCCAGTGAAATCTTCCATGGCTTCTAGTGTACTGCCTCCTTTTAGGGCTTCATAACTCCCATTCAGTCTGAAAAATGCACATCAGTAGTTAGACATGTTTTTAAAAACTTTTTTAGGTTACACTGAGCCTGATTCTCTCTTATTTACACTGGTGTAAACCAGCAGTAACTCCATTGAAGTCAATGGAGTAAAAACTGGGTTCAGTGAGAACAGAATCTCAGTCCTAGTTTGTTAATTACATTGTAGCCCCTCGCCCCCTCCTCATCCTAATTTCTAATCCATTATTGGTTCAAATCCAGCCCAGGCTGGCAGTGACAATACTGTAAGTTGTTCAGTGGCCTGCTGGATGCAAAACCAGTAGATAGTCTTATTCCAGTTTTTAGCCATAAGAGCTGGCATCATTATTAGCACGCTCAGCAGAAAAACAAAGAGCAGGTTTTAGGACTTGATCCAATTCTCACTGAAGCCAACTGGAGTCTCTCCATTGACATTTCTGGAAGTTGGATCAATCCATCGGGGATTAATTAGGACATAGTATCTCCAGGTCAAGGCTGAGGAAAATGCATTGAACAAAGAACGACCATTTTCACTGTGTGACAAACTGAGCAATGCCTGCACCAAAGCCAGACAGTACTTACTTGGCATAGGCTTTTTCCAGTAAGGCACTCCAGAATTCATTGTGTTCAGCCGAGTGTAGAAAAACCAAGCGGTCTTTAAAGGTGGGTAATCGATCATCAATAACAATATCCAGCCACTCATTGTGCTGCCAAAACTGTGTTGAATGGAGGGCGAGAGAATTGTTTGATAACTTGTAATATTTCATAAGGCTAGCACGCCTCTCTAACTACCATATTCCCATGCTCCTAAACTATCTCAGTAACATCCGGGGATTGTTATAAGACTAAAAACACGCCGTTTTTGTGAGCCAGGTGAAATCTGGCCCAAAGTAAGCACCTTATTTCCCCCATTAAGCCTCTTCTCAATCAAGTCAATACAGAAACTGGTGGGCTTCTATTTTCTAAACATGACACAAAGACATAACTGTTGTGAAACTCCATAGACACAAACTGCCATACCTGGAACTGCATCAATTTCCTGATCCTTAGCCACTTCATACATGCTGTAGTGTCAAACTGTAGTAAATTATTTAAACTATACTGAATTCATATAAGAGCTGTGTGTTGGCAAAGACTTTCAGTTAACATATACATTACAAACTGAAGGACACTGAGTGCTATGGGACAAAATAGAAAGTAACAGACTGAATTCATAGCAGACAGGAATTTTGTATATCCCCCCGCCCAATTTCTCTCAGTCCTTATGATAAACTCCAATAGAATCCAATAGAGTTTTACAGATATTAAGTAAGGTTCTATATAAATTATTCTAAAAATCTATAACATTTAACAGAATATACCATTTATATAGAATTTTTAAATCAACCTACAGGATTCTATAGCAGAGATCTATTCTATTTGATCCATGTTCTTATATTATGCCCACCACCATGGCATCTGAGCACCTATAGTTATATATTACATTCTAGAAGTTTGTTTTAAAAATGTATAAATTTATCACTCTCTATTACATTATATTGAACAATTTAGATGGAGCGGGAATCTGAACTAAGTCAGATACACGGATATTAAAAGTGGTTAGGAATTGTACTATATTTCTTGATCTGAACTAGATATAAAATATCATGTGACTTAAGCCATCTTAAAAACCCACATATACGGTAGGGCCAAGTCTTCCTCTTGATTACAACTATGTAACCCCTTTGACTTCCTGGCAGTGGGATTTGACACATGTAATTGAGTGTAGAATTTGGCCCTGGGTATTTAAACCTTTCTGAGATGATGCCATGATTTCTAACACTGTACTTCCCTTTATAATAGAAAAATAGTGTGTGACTTGTGGAAAGTTAAAATTTTTCTGCGTTTCTTCTCAAGACTCTCACTTAAGGTGAGTTTAGCAAGTACTGCTTTGAATGCCTCAGTCATCATTTGGAGGTCAGACTAGATCAGTGGTTCTCAACTAGGGATCTGGGGCCCCCTAGAGGGCTGCGAGCAGGTTTCAGGGGGTCTGCCAAGCAGGGCCAGCATCAGACTCACTGTGGCCCAGGGCAGAAAGCCAAAGCTCCATTGCAAGGGCCTGAAGCCCAGGGGCTCTGAGCCCCACCACTTGGGACTGAAGCCGAAGCCTAGGAAATGTAGCTTTGCGGGGCCCGCTATGGTGTGGAGCCTCGGGCAATTGCCCTGCTTGCTACCTGCAAATGCCGGCCCTGGCTTTTATATGCAGAAAAACAATTGTTGCGACACAGGTGGGCTGTGGAGTTTTTATAGCATGTTGGGGGGCGGGGTGTGGCTTAAAAAGAAAAAGGTTGAGAACCTCTGGACTGGATTATTTAAAGGTCTCTTTTGGCCTTAAACACTATGAAATCCACTTCTACAGCAAACGGACAACCCTGCCACTAAATGGACCAGTGCATTTAGCTACCCAGCCCCTAGAAGTGTTTGCATTTTATGCTGTTTTACCTGAAAGTGAAATATTCCAGCATAACCCGGTCCAAAATTTTGATCTTGAGGTACAACTCTGGCTAATGTTTTTTCATTCAGTGTAAGAGAAGCTATAGCTGCTAATAGCCAGCAGTCACCTGTAAATTGAAAACACCAATACACAGATCACCAATAATATATCGTGAAAATATACACAATCTACAGGAAAAAGATACTGTAGCAGCCTTGTCTCAAACTGTATGGGTAAGATTCTGACTTCAGTTATGCTAGTGTAACTGAAGTCAGTAGAATTATTCTGGATTTATGCCACTGTAACAAAGATCACAATCCTGCCCTACCTGTATTACAGGTTCTGCATTTAATTGTGTATTAAGAGTTCTCATTGGGTGGAGTAAACTCACATCGGTTTCATTTATTTGCATTTTATTTCCTGTGCAATGTGAGATGCTACACAAACCAGCCATAACTGACTATGAACACAACTACTGTCAGCTGTTTTCCTCCATGCAGTGGGCTAATTTTGCTCTTATTTACTATTTCATTGTAAATCCAGATGAATTCCACTGAAGTCCGTTGTTATTTGGGTTTACGCTGATATTACTGTAAAGTAGACTTCAGCTCATTATAGTGAAAGTTCACAAAGTCTGGAAAGTACTTTTTGCCACTGGGGGGAAAAAAGTATGAAGGGGCTTAATTTATTGACGCTACATGTGACATTTCACATGACTTCCTATTATAAACAAGCAGTATGATGGCTGGTTGCCCGCCACCCAAGGACACATCAATATCCTGTTTAACTTAAAACTTCAGGAGAAGACTTGCTGGCTAGCTGGCACCAATCAGGCAAGATGCCATATGGAACCACCCAAGTCTCAGCTTCCTTGGAAGTCGTATAGCATCTGAACCAAGACCTGATCTCACTGAAATAAAGGACAAAGTTTCCATTGGCCTCAACAGGGCCAGGCTTTGACTTTTTCTGTGTGTTTTTCTTCCTCAAGATAAAGGCAAGACCTTGGCTTTGTGTTAGTGACTCACAGGAAGGGAAACTGCTCAAGAATGAAACAGAACAAAAATGAGTCATGTGCACTTTTTCCAAACCAGCAGGCCTGCTGCAAGCCCTGAGTTGTTTGCATGGAGTGAAGGGAGTAGTGAGTATCTCATAGGAGGCAACAACTGCACAAAGATCTGAAAAATCCCTATAAACCATTTTGGAACAGTATTAGGAAACCATTCAACTTGCAATGTACACCTTATGGAAATGTCCTATGGAATTCAGCTGGGATGAAATGAATAGGTTTCTATGGAAATGTAATAGGATTGAATAGAAATTTCTCTAAAACCTATAGAATTCAATAGAAAAGTATAAACCTTCTTCTGAGAGACAAGGTGGGTGAAGTAATATCTTTGATTTATTCACCTACCTTGTCTCTCTAATATCCTGGGACCAACACAGCTACAACCCCACTGCAGACTTTCTTTGTGTTTTTTGGATGATGCTATAGTGTTGTATAGCAAGAATATAATTCTCTGAAATTCTATATGATTCTATAGCTGTGGTACTTTTTGAGTGTAGTGCAATTCAATCCAAAGCACCCATTGTTTAGAGTGGGATGAGTGAGAAGCTAAAACCAATTTAGAAGTTAGTCACATAACACCATGTGCCTGTACTAAATACCTTCATTGTTTTAAAATGAATTTTATCTTCTTGTTTGCTCTTTCTCCGAGGGTAACCACTTTCCAGACTTTATCTTGCAGGACCAAGTAGATATGTCATGGCATTACTACCCAGCCATATTACATCAGTGCATAATATTGCAGCATCATGTCAAATACAACACTGGCATCAACCTATGGTGTTGCATTGACATAGTGGGACACAACATCAGTTGTGTCTGTGCAGTGCCCTGCCATGAGGATAGCTGCATCATGATTTTAAGACTGCCCAAAAAGTATTTGAGACTCTGCATTGCTGTAGATGCTATTATGTGCTTACAGGACACAGACCTGAGACTCTCCTGTGAATTTCATGATGGATGGCAACTGGCAGCACTAACTTCTCCCTCGCCTTTCACAGCTCTGTCTTTTTAATTTGGAGGGAAGAAAGTGAGTGTTTGCTTCCACAGCAACCAATACTTTATCGAGGCATCCAGAAATGGGTATGGGGTTAGAATGAGAACACGTTACTTCTGAGTTTCACTTCTTCCACCAATTTAGGGAACAAGAGACTGGAGAGGCAGTTTTGCCTACTGGATAAAGCACTAGACTGGGCTCTAGACACAGCTCTGCTGCTAGGTGACCTTGGGCAAATCACTTCCCTACTCTGGGTCTCAGTTTCCCCACCTGTAGAATGGGGGTATTGATACTGAACTCCTTTGTAAAGGACTTTGAGATCCACTGATGAGAAGTGCTACATAAGAGCGAGGAATTACTATTCGATAATAACAACCCCCGGCCCCTTCTAGAATCTCCTGCACCACAGCACTTGGATAGGTGTGGAATAATTCTGTAAAGGGAAAACACTCACCAAGATCCCCTTGACAAATGTCAGTTCTTGTGGCTCCTCCAACTATAAATTGTGGGTCTTTAACGATTTCCTGAGAGAGTAAGAGAGAAAAAATCATTTAAAATATGCCTGGAAAAATATAGCAACATTCAGGGGATGAATCTGTCACCAATATGCTACATGCATTATTACAAGCCTTGAGAAACTGGCTACCACACAATAGTACTGACACTGTGTTGAGCCTTTGTTGCTAATTATGGTGTGTCACAATGAAACAATCATTTGATCTAATTTTTTCTAATTAACGTAGGGCTGATGAAAGGTACGGGATTGGCAACCCTGCGAGAGCAAAGGCCTGTGTTTACTTGTAGAGCATTTCTAGCATTGGCAGTGGTGAGCAACCATAACATCGTCCCTTAAAAAAAAAAAGAAAAGAAAAAGAAGAGGCTGATCCCAACCTTTGTTTGCTTTACCAAGTAATGTTAGTTTTAAGTGGGACTGGATCAAATATGACACTCCACACCCTTGAGTGTCCAAAGGTTGAGAGGAGCAGAGCCAATAAGACACTCATAGAAAGGAAAGCAATGTTGACTGGTATTTCTTTGATTATTTTAAGTTCAATTAAAAATATCGCAGATGTTCTGCATTGGATAGAAAAATATGTCTGTAAAACAATTAATCTGTCAGGGATTTCCCCCCCTTGAAATCTAACTTGTCACTTAAAAAAAAAAAAAAAAAAAAAAACATTCACTGCTTTCCTGCTGGTTCTCTGTTGCACTTGCAGCTCATTGAACGGAATGTTGGGGTATGATGGGTAAGGCTACAGTTTAGTCACAGAGGTCATGAAATCCGTGACTTCCAAAGATCTCTGTGACTTCAGCCAGTGCAGGCTGGGAGCTGCAAGGTCCCCTGCTGCCTGTGGAGGCAGGGAGCTGCAGGGTACCCCGTAGCTCCCAGCCACTGCAGGTGGGGGTTAGCCCCACAGCTCCCTGTCGCCACCGCTCCTGGCCACCATGGGTGGCAGGGGAGATCCATCACTCCCCCCTGCCACAGGTGGCAAGAGGGACCCCCGCTGCTCCCGGCCACAGCAGGCGGCAGGGAGGATCCGGCAGCAGGGGGGATCCCTGATGCTCCCACCTGCTGCGGGCGGCAAGAGGGACCCCCGGAGCTCCCAGCTGCAGTGAGTGGCAGGGAGGATCCCCAGAGCTCCCAGCCACCGCAGAGGCAGGGGGGACCGCCGCTGCTTGGAGCCACCAGCAGAGGGGGACCTTGGAGCTCCCACCCCCACCCCTCGCAGCTGCCCAGGCTACCCATTTTGTCATGGGTATTTTTAGTGAAAGTCGGGGACAGGTGAATTTTTCATTGTTGTCCATGACCTGTCCCTGACTTTTACTAAAAATATCCAGGACAAAAACTTAGCCTTAATGATGGGCAGGGCTGGTGCAAGGAAGTTTCGCGCCCTAGACGAAACTTCCACCTTGCGCCCCCCCCAGCCCTGCAGCAGCTCCCCGCCCCCCCCCCCCCGCCCTGAGGCGCCCCCCCCGGGGAGCCGTGTGGCAGCTCCCCACCCCAGTTCACCTCTGCTCCGCCTCCTCTCCGAGCACGCTGCCCCCACTCTAATTCTCCTCCCCTCCCAGGCTTGCAGTGCCAAACAGCTGATTGGCGCCGCAAGCCTGGGAGGCAGGAGAAGTGGAACAGCCGCTGCGCTGGGAGAGGGAGTCTGAGCCGCACATGTCAGCGCGCCGCTGGCAGCCCAGCCCAGGAACGCTGTAAAAAAAAATTGGGGGCACCACTTTTTGGCACCCCCAAATCTTGGCACCCTTAGCAACCGCCTAGTTTGCCTTAATGGTAGCACCGGCCCTAATGATGGGCACCTATTGATCTTTGTCCTTGAAGTACCTGTTGTTCATTGCCTGGTGAAACCTTTCCTGAAACAAATGGACACAGGGGATCAGATCCTAAGTACTATACGTGACCCTACCCTGGGGGTGTTGTACATGCCTCTGACACATACCTAAGTTGTCAGTTTTATCTTACACTCTGGCAACATTTGTATAGCTTGTCATGCCAATAAAGTCTCACTGAATTCATCTGAACAAAATGGTTAAGTCCTGTGCATCCAGTCAGTCAATCTGTCCTGAAATCCTGTTGCAGAACTGGTTGTATAGGTGATAGCACAGTTTCAAGGTACCTGCACCCTCCTCTGTGGTACATACTAGGAGTGCCCAGTTAGGTCTCAAGTCTTTAGCTGTCACCTGTTTCAGGGCAGGGACCCTTGTTCCATGCCCTTTTGACTGGAGGTTTTAAGACTGCACAACCTCTTGCCTTGCCGTGTGACATCCCCAGCCAGCCAGTCTGCCTACCTAATGGCCAGTGCCTGTGCTTTGCTTTCTCTCCAAAGGCTATGAACAGTGTATTGCCAGCAGTAACAAGTTACTGCACCGCCCTTTCTAAGCAAGCACGGTTATTGAAAGGATTCCGGAGAAAACATAATAAACAACAAAAACTCCTAGACACATGCTAAAAGTTTACCGGAGATCACCCATCAGTCTGAGGGGCCCTGGTAGGCCAAAGTCCTTCCAACCCAGTGGCCCCCTTGAACAGAAGGTCCTGTCCATTTTCTGGATCAGAAAGCAGGCCCTCAGTCAATTTAAACCCAGCCTCATTATAGCAAAAGCCCTTTTTTTATTTGTTGGTCTCTGGAAAACCCAGTTTGAACCAGTATATGCAACATCCCCCCCCGCCCCTCGTGAGTGGTGTATCTCTGGAGATGTTTACAACCTACATCAGTTTTTCTCAAACTGGGGTCACCGCTTGTGTAGGGAAAGCCCCTGGCCGGTTTGTTTACCTGCTCTGTCCACAGGTCCGGCCGATCGCGGCTCCCACTGGCCAGTAAGTCCTTCGGCCCGCGCCGCTTTCAGCAGCTCCCATTGGCTTGGAGCAGTGAACTGTGGCAAATGGGAGCCGCGATCGGCCGGACCTGCGGACGGGGCAGGTAAACAAACCGGCCCGGCCCACCAGGGGCTTTCCCTACACAAGCGGCGACCCCAGTTTGAGAAACACTGCCCTACGTGGTTCCGTAATCGCCCCTCAACTGTTTGTGGTTCTTGGAGGAGCTGTGATAACCCTGCCCCCTGGAGTTGCATAGCATCCCTGGCCAATAGTGATCCATAAATTGAATACAGTATGGTCCCCAAAGATATTGCATGCAATTGCAATATCTGTCACAAGTGCGGCCACACTATTTCAGTTAAGCAGACAAGCAAGAAGCCCCTTCATTGATGCCTTTGCAAAAGGAGGAAGTTCAATAGCAAAACAATAATAGGGGATCAGATGCAATCCTTCAAACATGGCATTTCCCTAGAAGGAAAAGGAGTTGGTTTGTATTTATTTTAGTTTATTTAACAGTCATAATTCTGTAGCGTCCGAGATTCTGATTCCTTCATAGCTAACCAAGGCCTAGGTCCAGGTCCGGGCAATGAAATCTGGCAATATCCCAAAATGAGTAAGTTAAACAGCCTGCAGGTTTAGACTGTCAGGGCACACTATAAAGTGAATCTGATTTGACAGGCTTTTGTATATTGGGCAGATGGCTGGTGATTAATACACTCAGTGAGGGTGGGGTATTTTTATATTATTTACAGAGTGTGATTATTGTGTTATGCTCGGAGGGGGGGAATGGGGATAAGTTGCTGAAGCTGTATATGTATTACATTGTGTACATTTTTGGTGCTAGGCACCTAGGAAGTGGGAGAGGTGCTTTAAAAAATATTTATACATCTAAATAAGTTTAAAAATACACTGACACATAGGGGTGCTTTTTCAGAGCAATTTATAGCAGCAGCTATATGTAAAGATCCTATGTAGTGTACCTGACTCCACACAGGATAAAACACACAATCTCCACAGGAAAATAAAGGTCAGCAGCACCGTTTGGTTTTCCTCATGTCTATTGAACAAGCTTTATAACAACTCATGTTTTTAAAAAGTGGGTATTTGTCAAAGTGGGTAGCCAACATCACATAAAACCCTATAACGTGGCAAGCCCTTCGCTTCCCCATCTACATGAGCCAGTTTGCTACACCCAGTCCTGTTGCTATGAAATACTGCCAAGTTTGGAGTTAACCCCTTTGCTGATAATCCCCGCTGCATACAGCAGCATCCCTTTGAATCACCAAAATTCCATTTGAATGCTGACTTGTTAAAGACCTAGTAGTGGACCTGGCAAACAGAGTAGCCCTGGAGGTGCATTTTGACCAAAGTTCCCAATTCAGGAGGCAGCAACCAAGTGATCAAAAAAGCGTCCCACCCTCTCAACGATCAAACTGCATGTCTCAACCCAATAAGACATTGGGTGCCCCACTTGCAATGCGCTGAGCATAGTGGAGCCAATTCTCCGTTCCATCCTGCCTATTTATGCTAGTCTAGTGGCAAAGGGAGGGTAGAATTGGCCTCAAGAATAAGGGTTTTGCTGAGTGGCATAAAGACGGAGAAATGGCTCTATGCCACACACCTTTGGCAGCACCGTGATAGTGTGCACTGGGGTAAGGGTTCAGATTATCCCTGTTCTGAAGCTATTTTTATCTGAGGAATAGCCCCAGGAGACTTGATACTGGCTGAGTACAAGCTAGAGCAACCATGAGACTGCTCTAATTTACACAGGGTGCCCGGCTAAGAATACAGTGAGGCACAAAGGTAGTTTAAAGCCACCTTCCCCCCAGCCCCTGTTTCTGCACTGAGCAGAGCGGCGATCTGGTTCTTCAGCTATCATTGAAAACGGAGGGAGCTTAGCCTCACTTGGAAAACATTCAACACCTTTCAGCCCTTAGAGAGCATAATACTGCATCTTTGTAACAAAAAGACTCAATTGAGCTCCTATTGAAGTAAATACAAGCATGCCAAAAGAGCACAGCCTTACAGAGGAGGAGAAGAAAGACATTAACATCTGCACAGCAGATGAAAATGAGAAATGTCCATGGGTGATTAAAGTCATTACCCTGAGTCACACATTAAGTTAATGTAATTTATGCTCATATAGGGATGCAGATGGCACCTTTAGAGTGTTTCCTGGCTTCAAAGGAAGTGGCAGAGGGCAAGTGACCTGCCCACATTCCTTCAAGCCAAATGCCTTCCAGCAAGAAGCATTAGTGAGTTTGATGTGTCACAGTTACAGAAAACAAAGGCAAGTCAAACCAGAACTTGTCATTACCTGACCCACCTGCTTGTTAAATACCCCCTGGCATGTGTGACCTGTAACTAAATGATAAAAAAAAAAAAAAATTCATAGTCCTTACAACATTACAGTGGAGGAAAAAGTGAGAGGATTTTGATTTTAATAATATGCATTATTTTAGAATTGCTGCTTAAAGGGAACATAAGTATGTAGCGATTAAGAAACTCACATTTTAAGAGAGCTGTTTAACTTAATCTGTCCCCAAACGCCCTAAAACTTTGTGTACCCCCCTCAATAACCTTTACTTCCTACGTATCAGGTGCACAGAGCTCCCACCGTGCTCTTTCTGTGCACAACTTCCCAAGGCCAGGACGTTGGTAACCAACACCAGCTAGCTTTGAATGATTGCATGGTATTGAGGTATCACAGCTCATTTTTACAAATGATATTTCATACCCTACTTATATAAAATACCCTTCCCACCAGACTAAATGGCTTGTGGTAGTAATGAGATAAGGAGCCTTTCAAATCCAGGCCACTAATGGGAATCTGTCTTAGATTAATAGTAACCAAACTATCACTGTCTGATGATTGTTTGGTAGCCACTGTAAAATGAGTTGGTGGTCACAGGGCAGCTCCTAGAGAACTGTCTCTGCATCATAATTAGCACCCTTGTGGCCATTCTCGTGAGAGACATAGACCTTGATTCTCTTTTGCTTACCACAGTGTAAATCGGGGGTAATGTGCCTGACTGTCATTTATGTCAGTGTAACCCAGAGGAGAATCAGGTCCCAAGGAATATTCATGCGGAACCATGGGTGGCCCTCGTCTGCTTTAACAGATTTCAGTTTCCAGGGCTACCAAGCCTGCACCTTTCAGGAGCACTACATTTTAAAAGCACGTCTCCTTGTGATTTTTGCATAGCACTCTCCAAACTTTGGGAGTGTGACTTTGCAGGTGCTCTTGTTCTGCTTATATACAGCCCTACCATATTATATTGTTATAATTGTGAGAGTATTGTACTACACAGTATCCTGGTGTCACCTTGAAAGAAGGCCCTGATCCGTCAGTTTAATCCAGCATGAATGGTGGTGCAAGGGCTAGGTCAGAGGCAAGTTGCAATGGTTCAAAGTAGCGGCAGCTTCTTTACAAAGGGGAGATGGAAGGTCATAAGGAGCCCAACTCAGCCCCTGAAGTGGGAGGTATTGGCTGAAAAAGGGACAATGACCAGGGCAAGCAGGCAATCCACTGATGTAATGACTCCCAGAGACTCCCATCAGCAGAGTTCGCACAAAGCCCCCTGTCCTCCACAGAGGGGAGTTCCACTGTTGGGTGCAATAGTATTCTATGATGCAGGAAGGAGAATATCACAGCGGTCCATGGCAAATTTTCTGATTTGGCTATAAACCTGATTGCATATTCAATAATTATGGAACAAAAGTCTATTTACAAACCATACATGGAATGCACATGGACCATAAAAGGAGAGACAAAGAGTTTTCCCCATAAAACACATATAGAGTCTGTTGTATCCTGTTTATCCTGGGAGCAAAAGTTAAATTAAATTCCTGAGTGGGAAAGCCAGAGTTTAAATTCACTGGTGTGTGGTTGTTCTTCTCTGAAACCAGTGGTGGCTGGGAGATGGAGGAGATTCCAGTAGATGAGGCATTGACTCAGCTTCTTGTGCTGACTGGGCTTGGACCTAAGGGAACATTTAAACTCTCAGCGCAGAACCTGTGGTTGTGGGGTTAGAATCTTGTGCGGGACTCCTGGTCTTCATGAACCTGATCCATAGTCCTCTGAAGTCAACAGGGATCTTTCATTGACTGCAGTGGGCTGTTGATCAGGTCCATAAAGCTTGGCTGTGGATAATTTAAAATACCCAGTATTCGAGCTTTGTTTGCGTCAAATTAGTACATGGCTGGGAGTCTGCCTTCATTGGTCCCTGCCCTCCATAATGTACATCAGATTTGCCTCTTTAAAATCCGCATAGTGTCTTGTAGTCTATACTGCCCTGGAGAGATCCCAACCTCCACTCTGTATTCTGCTTTTTTTTGGAACCAAGAAAGCAGAGACCACCCCTGAAGAATACAGAATACCAAGTACCTGCTGGGACAGGACATGATGGGACAGTATGGGCAAGTTTAACTCTTGTGTATCTTGATTGACTTGAGTGAAACCACTATTGATTCACGTTGAAGTAATTGACAGGAGAATCAGGTCCTATAAATTCCCCGTAGACCTCTAGCCAAGCTAGATCCATTCAATAAAGCTGCTAATATTTAGTGCATTAATTAAAGGCAACTAGAAATCTAGAGCACATTACTATCAACTGAGGCTTCAGGTTTACAAAGAACCCTGAACAATCCATCCACTGAGGTACTTGAGGTACTGAACTTTTACTGAACCTGTTTTTTCATGCAGTTTCGAGACACACCTTCATTTTTCTTACTAATGGAATGCAGATACAGGTACATGGCAATGCCTTACTATGTGATAAGAACAGGAGTACTTGTGGCACCTTAGAGACTAACAAATTTATTAGAGCATAAGCTTTCATGGACTACAGCCCACTTCTTCGGATGCATACAGACAGACTAACACGGCTGCTACTCTGAAACCTGTTACTATGTGATATGATTGCAGTCCAACACCAAGCCAAAATCTGGGAATTGACATTATATAACACTACAGAGTATGCTACATACATGGGAATCTGAGGCTAGGTCTACACTACCCACCTGAATCGGCGGGTAGAAATCGACCTCTCGGGGATCGATTTATCACGTCCGGTCGGGACGCGACAATCGATCCCCAAATCGGCGCTCTTACTCCACCAGCGGAGGTGGGAGTAAGCGCCGCCGACAGAAAGCCGCAGAAGTCGATTTTGCCGCTGTCCTCACAGCGGGGTAAGTCGGCTGCGATATGTCGAATTCAGCTACGCTATTCACGTAGCTGAATTTGCGTATCTTAAATCGACTCCCCCCTGTAGTGTAGATGTACCCTGACTGGAATAGCTATTGTGGAATGGCTTGTTCTGTAGTAGCTATTCAGGTCAATTTTCCCCATGTCAACATTCCCTAAGTAGATGTAACTTACATACCAAAGAGATGAAAGAAGGTGATACTTACCGTAGTCCAAACACTACTTTAATTTACAATTTCTTCTGGCTCAAGAAAGGGTAAATTACATTAATTTGGTCTCCCTTCCATATTGAGAGTGTGTGTGTGTAAGCCGGTCTGAGGGAGTCTGAACTGGTGTAAAGCAATTTCACCTCTGCCCCAAACTGACTGCAACATTCAGCTCCAGATCTGGAGGTTGGTGGGGGTTGTTCAGATTGTTCAGATTTGGTTCAAGTCCATTTCTACACCACAAATGCATTTGCATTGGCAAGCGATGGGGAAAAAACATTCCCAGGCAGTGTAATTATTACAGAATATGTGATATTTATACTGGGCTAGCCACTAACAATCTAAATCATACATGAGGGTATAGAGAAAAGAGAGGTGGATCATGCCAAGAGGAAAAAAATGAGGAAGGGGTTACATGTTCTCCAACATTAATAAAAAAGTATCTGTTGGAAGATATAGTTTTAAAGGTTTTCTTTTCAAATAAGAAAGAGAAATCAGGATAGTATTGCTAAATAGCTTTTATTATCTTATAGCATTTGGCATACAGGGCCAGATCCTCAGCTTTTGTAAATCAACAGTGCTCCATTGACTTCAGTGAGGTTATGCGAATGTACACCAGCCGGCCTATACTGTTTATACACACACACACACACACCTTCCTTATACTGAATAAAGGAGATAAAGCTATTTTGGGGTGCAAATCTGAGAGCTGGCAATCAGTTATCTCATTTATTTTAATATTCTTTACACAAACTACTATACAGAGGCTTTATTATCTGACTTCTAATAATGATATTTAAGTTTTATTTAAATTCCACAGATGATTATTTCTTCAAGTTTTAAAAATGCCAGGTTAATTTGGCAGATGATGTGAGAGGCAGCATTAGTCAGTCTCCCTTATGCAAACAGAGAGAGACAAGATGGGTGTGGTAATATCTTTTATTGGACCAACTTCTACGTTGGGTCCAATAAAAGATATTATTACCACTCACGCCTTTTCTCTCTAATATCCTGGGATCAACACGGCTACAACTACACTGCATACACAAACTCCCTGACACTTAGCCTCCATTACTCCCACTTACTGATATGAAAGGGAGACTAAAATGGCTTGATTTACATGCTGAGGAGCCAGAAGAAGGTGAAACTTAAAGTAGTGCGTGGGCTGCTGTAACTTCAACTTTCTTACCCCCTCCTGTTAGCTGCTTTTCTTGCTACACTGCTCAGACACACACACACACACACACACACACACACACACACACACACACACTCTTTCACATGGCAGAAATCACAGCCTAAAGGCACATCCCATCAAGTCATTTATTTGGCTTGAAATTCTTCCAAATTTAGCTTGCAAAAACTAGTGATGGCTGGATCTGGAAGAGAGGCTGAAGACACACCACTGTCCATTGCTACAAATAATGACTTGGAACAATTATGATATTAATAGACCCCTGGTAGAAAAAAAACATTATTGACTACTTGATAGTCACTGTGTGATTCAGCGGGAAAGGTAAACAGGGCTTTTGCTGATCTAGATTCACAAATATTTGTATTTGGTACCAGATACAGTATGTAAGCATCACATAGCCATATCATCTTACTATGGCCACACATTCAAATTTATAGCTTATCTTCAGAGTATATGTTCCACAACTGGATGGAGTCAATGGACTTCATGCTCTCTCACACCTAACACTTGCAGGGAGCCACCCCGTCCCTGGGACAGTAGTAGAGACAGCACCCAGGTGACCTCAGTCCCATGCAGGTTAGGCAGCCTGGGGAGTAGGACCTGATGTGAGAAGTGTCTGTAGCAATTCCATAGATAAGGTTGAATTTTTCCACTTAAAGCAGGGATTCAGCCTCTTTGTTATGTATGAAAACTAGAGAGCATCCTTCCCATAATTACAGCACATACACTTTGGATACAAAATGAATTGTCTGAGAATTTACCAGTAAATCTGTTTATTAGTTTAGGAACTATAATTAACTAAGAATGGGTCTTTTGAGAAATATAGCACCTGCTGGCAGACCTTTGTTTTGCTCTTAAAATCTCAGTAACAAAGTAACACAGGCTCTTCAAATGTCCCATATAATTAAAACTCACTGAAATCTTGTGCATAGGCTTCACTTGAATATTTTTTACAATCAATGGGCATTCCCCTTAATTTTTCTTCCTAGCTGAAAGACAGAAGTCTTAACTCTGCACTGTCGTGACACCATGCCACACCTGTAGGATTAGGATCAAGGCATTTTAGTGCTTGTGGCTGCAGCTTGGATTAAATCATTTTTTAAAGACAAACTTCTTTTTAATTTTTTCATTCTTTTCCCCCTTCACGGTGTCCTTACCTGGCTGAGTTAAAGTTCCTGTTGAAGGAGAAACTTTCAGTTGTGAAGAATGGCAGGAAAAGATGAGCATTAATCCTTAAATATTTCAAATGTAACCCATGCACCAGATTTCAGCCAGTTTTAAGTGACTGAAGAGTGTGCGACAGACAGGGCAGAGCTAAGGTTGCTTGAGTGGCCCAACTGCATTTCCAGACCTTAACATGTTTGAATTTCTTTTAAATGTAACCTTAACTGTGGATTTCCTGGTTTATAACAGTAGGTTTTTGGATCCTTATAACGTACCTAGAATGTATTTTACTTTAAATGACTCATATGTACTCTCAACCTTAGCTCTATCTTAACATAGCATTTGTCTGGGAATAATGCTAGGCAGCGGGCTTGTTGGAGGTAGTCTATATGGACTACTGTGCAGCAGGCTACTATATAGATTACAGAAGGGGGCACCAAAGAACAAATTAACTAAATGCAAAATTCTAAAGTGATTAAATCCGGTTTTCAAACAGGGTAAAGGTGGTGGGAAGGGGTTACAGGAGTTATGGTTTGATATGGAATTTTTAAATGTCATTTAAAAAAAATGGTTCAGAACCACCACATTGTGCACATTGTTTGTGAATGGTATTATCTGATTATTGTTACCATCATTTTTCTCATGCCCCTCCAATCATTTGCTACACACTTATGCAGCTTGTCTTACATTAAGCCTAATTCTGCAAAGATTAAGGCAGGTGCTTAACTTTAAACATGGGAGTAGTCCCACTGAACTCAACAACATTCAATCTGCTGTGGATATGACCTACCACAGCCCTTACTTGGGATGGACAATATGGCCCTTACAAATTTACTAAAAATCATGGACTCAGTTCACTCTGGCTTACACAGGCACAAACCAGGAATAATTCTATTGAATACAATGGAGTTACACTGCTGTAAAAATCACCAGAGGATCAGACCAAAAATAAGACCGGTATACAGCATGCACATGTATATTGCATATATGTAAAGCTACAAGAGATCTAATTTACACCTGTATTTATCTATCCATCTATATGTGTACCTCTATCTCTCTCCACACACAGACCATGTCAAGATTCTCTCTCTTATTCCACATGAGCAGATCCTGATTCATACAGAGACTATGGGTGAAATCCAAGCCCCACTGAGGGCAAAGGCAGACTCCCATTGACTTGGACAGGGCCATGTCTCTTATTTGTCTATAAAGCTCCATAATTATGGGGCTCTGCCCCTATTATGTTCCTTTTTGTTTTGGTTGATTGTTCATTAAGAAGTCCAGTGTCATCTGACTCTTGGCAGGAGAGATGGAAATATATACATGACACATAGCAAAAGTGGGAACAACCTCTAAGCAGTGTCATACTCACCCCAGGTCTCTTCCATACAAAGGGGATGGGTGGCTTCTCACTGTAGAAGAGAGAGGAGATATTGGCTGGGAAGTCACAGTCCTCAAATAGCGTCCCCTTCTGCTGGCACTGGCGCTTCAGCTCCTCATATGTCTGGCCAGAGGAGTGTGTGGCACGAGCACTCTGAGGTAGAGGGGGAGACCGCGGTCTCGAGTCCCGGTATGTGTAAGGCATTGTTCTGCCCCACGTGCAGTATCAAAAGCTCCAGTGATCACAGAGATAAATAGGAGGTGAGGGTCAAGGGAAGGGAGGAGAGAAAAACTCTAGCACCCACCAAACAAGCAGAAGAGAAAAGGAACAAGATGCCTTCTACAAGAAAGAATGAAAGGAGCCTGTGAGCTGCAGGGAAGTGAAAAATGTGCCCAAGCACCTCCTCTTTTGCACCTGTTTGAATGACAGGGAGACCTCCCTGGCCACCTGAAACAACAATAGAAAGGAACGCCCTGAGAGCAAACAGAAAAGCACTATTTGCCCTTTTTAGGAGTTCCAGCTGCTTGGCGTGAACCTTCTGGTATACTACCTCAGGAACCACAAACAAGAGTTAAGAGATAACTCTATTTTGTTCATGTGATGTAAACCTGCTGCACCCAGGAAGAGACAGCAAGCATGTGAACACCTCGAACCAACTCTTTTATGCTCTAAATGATATGGCCAGGGTGTGGAACTATTTTCTTTGCTGGCTGAATAACTTTGAGAAATGCCACTGTGCATGAAAATCTCTCACAGCTCCTGATAGAGAGTTACCTAATTATGGGCTCTCACCAGTTAGGTTCCTTTTGCCACTCCCTATCCCTGACCAAAGGTCACCTGAGATAACCTCTGCAAGGAGGCCCCCAAAGCCCCAATCCTCCTTCATATAACGGCAGAACCAGAAGGAACTCCAGAGCTTCCTCACAGACTAAGTGGAACAAGGGGGTCTCCTTCCTGCTATGTACTCCATGGGACAGGACAAGGATTGGAACTGCCCATAGGCCCAGGAACCTTCAGCACTGAGCGGGACATCAAAATGAGGGAGGGATGATGAGGGGTGTGTGTGGAATACTCACAGGATGAATTGCCCAAGGTGTCATGTGGAGTGCGGATGCAGCATGGCTGGGTGGTGCGGGAAGGTATGTGTGTGGGGTTTGAATGTGAGGGAAGATGGGCACTGGACAGAGGGGGCAAATGTGAGGTAGGGAAGGGGGCACTTTGCCCTGAAAGGAAATTTTAGTGGGTTGTGGGGAGGAAGATTTGTATACATTGTAGACCATGTTTTGGAGCAAGATGTGTATATAACAGCTACCTAACTATGCAAACCTATTTTTGTGACCCTAGTCTACCCATCCTTCTATTTCATGAACTTTTGTTTGTAGCTTTCACCTATCACAGCATGTCCATTAGATTGTAGAATCTTCACGCTGGAGAGTTTGTCCGTCTATCTGATCTGCAAAGTGCCTAGCACACTGAGTGCTGTGAAGAAATAAAAATAAAAAATATTATTTCAAAGCCAAAGTTGGAATGGACGTTCTTCCATGCCTGCAAAGGTTGAAGATGCAGACTACTTGACAAAAAATATAGTTAATGTATTACAAAACACTGCCTTGACATACAAACACTGCTAGCTTTTCTTCCGTTTTAATTGGTGCTCTGCCAGCTCAGTCAATCTTCCTGCTAAGATACGATTTATGGAAATAAATTAGGTGGATCAGAATGAATTCCTTTCTGTTCTGTTCTTTTCCATAACAATGTGGGAAGCAAACCCTTCACTTTCAGAGTGCGCATTTCCTTATTTACCTCCCAGAATTGTATTATTGCTATGACTGCCTAGATACCCCAACTGAGCTCAGGGCCCCACTGTGCTCAGCTCTGCAGAAACACATTGTAAGAGATAACCCTTGTTCTAAAGAGCTTACAGTCTAACCAGACAGGACAGACACAGGAGGTGAGAGGAACAGAGGCACAGAGAGGGGAAATGAATTGCCCAAGCTTGCACATCAGGTTAGTGGAGTGCAAGAAAACTATGAAATGATTTTGTGAACTTCATGCTCATGATGGGTGCCAGATTGACAATGCTGAAGATTCCTGATCTGAAGGAACCATCCCCTGTATGGCTAAGTGGGCAATTAAATCCATTCACTTCCAGGCAGGCTGGTGAAACTAATAACAAGGATGTGGATTACAGTGATGATTATTGTGATACTCACATCTGGACTGAGAGTAACAACCCATTTCATGTAACTTGCTAACAGCTTTTGCACACCGCTGGGCTGGATTTAAACTGGTGAGTTAGAAGCAAAAGGCCTTTCGTCTTCTTATTCCTCTCTTGAGCAAGAGAGCACTGGTTTTTAGCATTGTGGCCTTCCTTCGAACTCTCAGAGCGAAGACATGCTGCGAGAGGCAGAGTGATGTCAGTCTGTTCATAGCTAAATGTGACCATGTGAACGGACAGATGGTGACATTTAAAGGGAAATAAAGGTAGTGCTTGGGATAGTCGGGAATACCAACGTCCACAGAACAGGTACAACATGGGTAGCAGCAGTGCACACTCCTCCACAGTGTCCCACTTAAAACCTCAAGATCAGAACTGACATGTAACTTGCTAACATTTCATGTAACTTGCTAACAGCTTTTGCACACCGCTGGGCTGGATTTAAACTGGTGAGTTAGAAGCAAAAGGCCTTTCGTCTTCTTATTCCTCTCTTGAGCAAGAGAGCACTGGTTTTTAGCATTGTGGCCTTCCTTCGAACTCTCAGAGCGAAGACATGCTGCGAGAGGCAGAGTGATGTCAGTCTGTTCATAGCTAAATGTGACCATGTGAACAGACAGATGGTGACATTTAAAGGGAAATAAAGGTAGTGCTTGGGATAGTCGGGAATACCAACGTCCACAGAACAGGTACAACATGGGTAGCAGCAGTGCACACTCCTCCACAGTGTCCCACTTAAAACCTCAAGATCAGAACTGACATGTAACTTGCTAACATTTCATGTAACTTGCTAACAGCTTTTGCACACCGCTGGGCTGGATTTAAACTGGTGAGTTAGAAGCAAAAGGCCTTTCGTCTTCTTATTCCTCTCTTGAGCAAGAGAGCACTGGTTTTTAGCATTGTGGCCTTCCTTCGAACTCTCAGAGCGAAGACATGCTGCGAGAGGCAGAGTGATGTCAGTCTGTTCATAGCTAAATGTGACCATGTGAACGGACAGATGGTGACATTTAAAGGGAAATAAAGGTAGTGCTTGGGATAGTCGGGAATACCAACGTCCACAGAACAGGTACAACATGAGTAGCAGCAGTGCACACTCCTCCACAGTGTCCCACTTAAAACCTCAAGATCAGAACTGACTACTCCAGGAGTGAGAAGACAATTCAGTCCTTGGTCTCCGCTAAGCCTGGCAGGAAAGGCCCTAAGGTGCTGCCAGCTGTGATGTGGACACTGATTGAGATAAACTCACTTCCTGCAGGCCACTGAAAAGCCTTTGATTTTGTAATTCATTTCTGAGGGGTGTAAATATCTTAATAGGAGCTACATGTCCAGACGTACTCTTCAAGGGCACAGCACGGTGACATGAGTGATGTAAAGGCTCGCAATTCATGCTAGGGCTGAATTCTTGTTCTTCTTTTCCTCCAGGCACCATTAAACATCTCTTCATAAGATACCTTGCAAACAGTTTTATGTTGCCAACAGCCAGGGTTCTTATGCTTTTTCATAGTGTGGGCCACAGGCTAATAGAGATTGTTTCCTAGATGCTGGTGATCACATGGACTCCCTTCCCTTTGGCAATCACACGGCACCAAATCTCTTCTTTGTTCAGTAAACTTGTTGAGTGTGTTTTTCTTAGTCATATTTATACCATTTCTCTGCTATCCAGACCTGGCTTATTCTTACCATTCTGGGTTTAAAGTGGGTCACTCCAATGAAACAGACCTGATTAAGGTCTTTAATAACCCTTCCGTTGTTAAATCTCTTGGTCTGTCGTCATTTTTAATTTTGTTGGGTTTAGCCACAGCCTTTGACCTGCCTGATTTTGTAGGACTCCTGATCATTGGCTGTCCTCCACATAAGATCAACTCAACATGATTCATCCCTCTCTAAAGGATTGTTTCAGGTTATATGAATTTATCCTAATCCCACTAACACTGCGAGTAGGCAGTGTTTTGAGGCTCACCGCTGGTTTTTGTCCAGAGTATTTTATCATTTTCCTTGTGTCTGTAAGGATACAATTAAACATTTAATTGTTTAAATACCATCCATATGCTGATGAAGCTCAATATCTGTTTCTTTCCTTCCCCTCTGAGTTTTTTTTTAAATGATACAAGACACCTTTATTTTTACTATATTAAAACACTAGTCTCAGTTTATACTGGTAGTTTACATCGGAGTTTCACATTGAGGTTTAAGTTCAAATGCTCCAATCACAGTCATTAAATCACAAAGTTTCTTATGGTTGCCACCGCTTGGCTCAAAGTTGCTCGACTGGGCCCAACTCTGTGAAACTCTGTCCAACCTCACTCATACCTTGGGTCAAGTTCACTGAAAGGATCACAAGCTGCAGCAAATCTTTCCCAAATCAGGGTCATGTTTTGGGGTTTAATGACCATTCAAGCCAGCTGAAATCATTCCCAGCATGGAGTTTTTGTTGAGAAAGTTTTGTTTGGCACAGAGTCCTAATATAACACTTAGTACACTTTCCCTGTTGATCATAAAGTACTTTGCATAGGTGGGTTAGCATTATTTTCTCCAGTTTACAGAGGCTCAGACAGGTTAAGTGATCAAGTGCATACAATGAGTCCGTGGCTGGGTTGGCTCTCCTATGCCCTATCCACTGGACCACCCTGTCTGTCTAGATGTCACTTGCTATACTCTAGCCAAATGTGCTCAGAATGTTTCAGATTTACTATTCGGTCTGAAGAACAGTGAGAAAAAATGGTTTTGAAGATCAAGGGTGAAAATCCCTCAAGCCAATAAAAAATGCATTAAAAACAATAGGTACCAAAATTCTAGTTTACTAAGGAAGCCCAATTAGTGCTCATTATTATTATTAAACAGTTATATTGGGGTAGTGATAAATGGTTGCAGCCATGTTGAGACCCACCATGGCCGGCACTGTCCAAACATCAAATAAAAGACGTTTCAATCTAAAATGTTTTGTCAGTATCTGCACAGTACAGTACACAATTGGTCTTTGTCTGCACAGGACCTAGCATAATGGGGCCCTGGTTCAGGACTAGGGTTCCTAAGCACTATGGTAATACAAACAAATAATAACCACCTTTACTCCAACTCTCTGTGGCTATCTTCATAGCCAAAAATGTGTGTTTGTTCTGTGGGATAACTAATGCATGTTAGCTCTCTTGCTGCAAAACCCTAGTGAAGACAAGTGTGTCGTTTTTCCTGTGACGTAGATGGGCGAGGTCAACATATGCCCCTTGCCTGCTGTTAATCTCGCTAAGTCGACCTCACTGTAAAACTAGTGTTTTCTCTCCACTAGGATTTTACATGGAGATAGCTAACACACGTTAGTTATCCTGTGGTAAAAAACCACACCTTGTTTGTCACGGAAGACAAAGCCTGTGTTTTAAGTACCGGTACTTCATTATAGGGGGAGCTGGTACTGTCCTCTATATTTAGGTTGCCTTGCTTCACACTTCCCGTTATAAAAGAGTCTTGAGACCTTGTTTGAGATGCTTTTCCACCTTCATTGTTTGCAGCAGGGCCTTGAAAATTATTCGGGGGAGGGGGGGGAGGTTCCATGAAATTCATTCATTTTGCCGAGATACAAGTGCTTGAAAAAATCACCATTTTCTTCTCATTTGCGTTGCTCAGGAAACATTAGTAGCCTGACAAAATAATAACTAAACATGAACATTACTTCTATCCTCTTGTGCGTAAGCATTATAGTACGGTCTTTATTTACAAGGGAACCTACTTATTTTTGACAGGACCCTTGCCTCAGTCAGTGTACAGGAAGGCTGCATAAGGAGACAGAATTAAGGTTGCACAGGCACCTGTAACTCAGGCATTCCATAACTTGCAAGTGCTTGAATTTGCAACATAAATAACATCTGTCTAATGCAGTTTTATATGTAATATTTACATACAAACCACTCCTGTGCTTTAATGATTTATATTGTCACCAAAAATCTTTAATATAAAAAGCTGTAGATTGTCAGTTTGAGCACAGTTTATTCTCTTTAGAAGCAATCAGTCCTAATAAGTACAATAAATTTCATGCAGAATTTTAGTACTACAATAGTTTTCTTAGACTTTCATTATTGGGTCCTTCAAAGTCCTGACAGGGAACAGAGAGGACTCTGGGACTTTCTTAATATCTTTCCCACTAAGAATACTCTAGGCCAAATTTATTCTTCCTTAGCTTTATCCCTTGGATAAAATTTTCCACTATACAACAATCCTGATGTCACTCGTTTTATTACAAACCTAACTACTGAACCAAGGAAAGAACTAAGGTAACATTTTGTTTCATGTCTTTGATTCTTTACATTAAAAAATTTGAAACAGAATGAAAATGGTTCCCAAACTGCAGCACAATAAATATTTGTTAAAGTATCCAGTAAAAAATTGAAGAACGTGAAATTCTGATTTTCAAAACGACTGTTATGCTATTTCCCTCCGAAATACAGAAAATGGACAAGTTATAGTTTTACTTCCTGTAAAACAATAGTAGATATAGCTAATATCTAAAGCTTTGTCTGCTTTTGTTTAAAAAATTATAGGCTTAATAAGGTAAAGGAATCACACTGTCCCCAGTGATTATTTAATAGCCACAGCTACCAAACATTATATACAGTGTAGTACACACAACACACATACATTATGCATTACAGATTATCAGAGATCTAGCTGTATAGCTTCACAAGGGGGCAGAATTGGCTAAGAAAATAGGCAGTGTAGTTCTAAGATGGACCTGATACACTCTTTTCTGTGGTATGAATTTTCAATTACTTCAAACCTTAGACCAGCAAATAGTTACACACAGGCATTTCTACTCCTATGCAGAGTAGTGTTCACCGTGAGCCTATGCTGACAGGATTGTAGCTAGCAAGTCATTGGCAGACACGTTGTCTTCTGCCACAGAAGGTCCCTAATCTTCTGAGGCAGAGCTACCTTCACACAGAATAAGATCACATAGTGGATGCAGTTAGACACAGAGCTCTACCAGTATGTTAATAAAGGACCTGATAAAGAACCAGAAAAACAGCCAGGCCACTAAGATATATTGTCTCAGTAAAATAAAAATTGTATGCTCTATCATAAATAGTCTGTGCACAGCCCTCACCTACTATTTACCAAATGTACCTAAGTCCAGCTTCACAGTATTCCTTCTATTCCTTCATTTTGAAATATATATACACATTATTAATGGTAATAGCTCACTCGCTCTACATCAGTGGTTCTCAAACTTTTTTACTGGTGACCACTTTCACATAGCAAGCATAGAATATCAGAGTTGGAAGGGACCTCAAGAGGTCATCTAGTCCAACCCCCTGCTCAAAGCAGGACCAATTCCTAGCTAAATCATCCCAGCCAGGGCTTTGTCAAGCCGGGCCTTAAAAACCTCCAAGGAAGGAGACTCCACCACTTCCCTAGGTAACGCATTCCAGTGTTTCACCACCCTCCTAGTGAAATAGTTTTTCCTGATATCCAACCTGGACCTCCCCCACTGCAATTTGAGACCATTGCTCCTTGTTCTGTCATCTGCCACCACTGAGAACAGCCGAGCTCCATCCTCTTTGGAACCCCCCTTCAGGTAGTTGAAGGCTGCTATCAAATCCCCCCTCATTCTTCTCTTCTGGAGGCTAAACAATCCCAGTTCCCTCAGCCTCTCCTCATAAGTCATGTGCTCCAGACCCCTAATCATTTTTGTTGCCCTCCGCTGGACTCTTTCCAATTTTTCCACATCCTTCTTGTAGTGTGGGGCCCAAAACTGGACACAGTATTCCAGATGAGGCCTCACCAATGTCGAATAAAGGGGAACGATCACGTTCCTCGATCTGCTGGCAATGCCCCTACTTATATAGCCCAAAATGCCGTTAGCCTTCTTGGCAACAAGAGCACACTGTTGACTCATATCCAGCTTCTCGTCCACTGTGACCCCTAGGTCCTTTTCTGCAGAACTGCTACCTAGCCATTCGGTCCCTAGTCTGTAGCAGTACATGGAATTCTTCCGTCCTAAGTGCAGGACTCTGCACTTGTCCTTGTTGAACCTCATCAGGTTTTTTTCGGCCCAATCCTCTAATTTGTCTAGGTCCCTCTGTATCCGATCCCTACCCTCTAGTGTATCTACCACGCCTCCTAGTTTAGTGTCATCTGCAAACTTGCTGAGAGTGCAGTACACACCATCCTCCAGATCATTAATAAAGATATTAAACAAAACCGGCCCCAGGACCGACCCTTGGGGCACTCCGCTTGAAACCGGCTGCCAACTAGACATGGAGCCATTGATCACTACCCGTTGAGCCTGACGATCTAGCCAGCTTTCTATCCACCTTACAGTCCATTAATCCAGCCCATACTTCTTTAACTTGGCAGCAAGAATACTGTGGGAGACCGTATCAAAAGCTTTGCTAAAGTCAAGGAATAACACATCCACTGCTTTCCCCTCATCCACAGAGCCAGTTATCTCATCATAGAAGGCAATTAGGTTAGTCAGGCACGACTTCCCCTTCGTGAATCCATGCTGACTGTTCCTGATCACTTTCCTCTCCTCTAAATGTTTCATAATTGATTCAGTGTGATTGATTGAAGCCTTTGAGTGTGACCCCCCCTTATAAATTAAAAACACTTTTTGATATATTTAACACCATTATAAATGCTGGAGGCAAAGCAGGGTTTGGGGTGGAGGCTGACAGCTCGCGACCCCCCATATATTAACCTTGCGACCCCTGCTTTACATATCTATCAAAGACTGGAACTTTGAATCAAATTGCTTGACATTTCAGGGAAGTTCTGATTCCCATCTGTAGATCCAAACCCAGTTAGGTTCTGGAGAGGATCGCAAACTGGAAGAGCCCTAGTCAGCAGTGGCGGATTAATAATTTTGCGGCCCCCAGGCTGGGAAATAATTGCTGCCCTGGCCCCGCCCCGGCCCTTTTCCCGCCCCCATTCCAACCCCCTCCCCAAAGTCCCCGCCCCAACTCCACCTCCTCCCTTCCCCTATTGGATCCCTTCCCCAAATCCCCACCCCCGGCCCCGCCTTTTCCCCCAGTGCGCGGCATTTCCCCTCCTCCCCCTCCCTCCCTGCCCCGTGAAACAGCTGTTTCGCGGCGCAAGCACTGGGAGGGGAGAGAAACAGGACGCGGCGGCGCGCTTGCAGAGGAGGCGGAGGTGAGCTGGAGCAGGGGGGCGGGGCGGGGCGTGGAGGGGAGCTTCCGCCCCTGCAAATTTGCTGCCCTAGGCCTAGGCCTTGTGGGCCTAGGCAATAATACGGCGCTGCTGGTCAGTCAGTTCTGGTTCAGAGATAACCAAAATCTTGTGGGAGCAGCTGAGTAAGGGCCTGGCCCAAAGCCCAAAGGAATCTTCCCACTGATTCGCTGGGCACCAGATCAGGGCCCTAATGAGGTTTTTGCCATTTGAGACTAAAATCTCACAAGAACTGTTCAAAAGATTTCAGGGCTATTGAATATGAACCCAAGCCCTGCTTTAAAACTAACATGGATCTGAAAACCACCTACATAGCTCACTTCTCCAAATCCTTCTCTCTTAAAATGTTTCTGCCAGTTTGAGTAATACTTCCAGTTCTCCCAGTATCCCCCACTTTAAGAATGGGGAACCTCTCTCAAATTGGTAGACTCTTTCAAAATGTGGGAAACTTTTAAGTGCAACCAATGTACATGTATGTAGCACATTTGACTCTAATGCATTTTACCAACTATATACCTATAGCACTGTTAAATTGCAGCCATTCTGGGATGGAAGGTAGCAGCCAGCCAGTGCCCGGAATACTGCCCAGTGATGAGGAGAGGGGGACATTTTGTCTTAGGGCAAAAACAAAAATGCAATGATTTTTTTTAACATCCCTGCAAAGTAGACCAGATTTGGTTTTAAAGATCTCATCTGAAAGACCCCACACACACAGTAAATTTGCATGGAACTTAATTTTTCACCTTGGAAAGTTAAAGAGATTTGGATATTTGCTTCCAGGGACTGCAGGAATTTAAATCCCAAGGCATACAACATTACGCCCCTGCCAGCGATAGTCAAGTCTCTTCCCCCACTCTTGCCTGTGATGCAATAATTAAATAAGTTGACAGAGCTTATATTGCTGGTTTGCTCAAATGGAAAGTGTTGGGGTGGGGCTGCATTGCCTCCCTTGCACCAGGCAACGCCAGTGCAGCAAGTCTCACTGTACAGTGTTCTCCTCCAGGCTCTCCCAAGGTATAACACTCTACAGGCACTGCCACTCAGGTCTAGTGCAGGGGTTGGCAGCCTTTCAGAAGTGGTGTGCCGAGACTTCATTTATTCACTCTGATTTAAGGTTTCGCGTGCCAATAATACATTTTAATGTTTTTAGAAGGTCTCTTTCTATAAGTCTATAATATAGAACGAAACTATTGTTGTATGTAAAGTAAATAAGGTTTTTAAAATGTTTAAGAAGTTTCATTTAAAATTAAATTAAAATGCAGAGCCCCCCGGACCAGTGTCCAGGACCCAGACAGTGTGAGTGCCACTGAAAATCAGCTCGCATGCCGCCTTTGGCACGCGTGCCATAGGTTGCCTATCCCCGGTCTAGTAGATAAGGCATTGGGCTGGGAATCAGGAGATCTGGATTCTATTCCCAGAACTGCTGCAAACTTGCTGTGTGACCTTAGGCAAATCACTTTCACACTGTGTCTGTGTTTCCCCTCCTATCCTTTGTCTGTCTTGTCTATTTACATTGTTAGTTCTTTGGGGTAGGGACTCTCTTACGATGTATATGTACTGTACCTAGCACAATCTCAATTAGGCCTCTGTGTGTTACTGTAGTCATAACAACCATCTGTAAAGTACTTTGAGCTAATTTAGGATGAAAAACTGCACACACACACACACACACACACAGAGGAATATTACTTATCCTTATATAGGAATCATTTTAAAAATGCTGGTAAAAACATTGCACTTTCCATGAGGAACAGGGGGTGGGAAAAGAAAGAGAAATGTATACAAATGCAGACAAATCTCTATACCCTGGACCTGCAAACAGAAGTCTTATCAAACCAAACGTAATTGTAAGATGGAACAAAGTGAGCTAGTGTTAATATAAACTCATTTGTAGGTAATAAATCATTAGATGAGCCCCACAGATAGAATATCAATGTAGTGCAGATCTTCCTCAAGGGCAATATTCCTTTAGAAGCTTTACACACTCCTCGTACCAATAGCCAGGATGACATTTTGAAGAGGACTGAGTTAATTAAGTTGAGCAAAGGATAACTCTGTTCAAGAGCACGAAGGTACATTCTGAACAAATTGCTCAGCATGGTAATCTACAAAGCAGCTGTTTACTTTGCTCATGACTGGGTGATCGGGGGAACCCAATAGACTTTTGGGAGGCTTAGTTGGCTGTTTCAACTAGAGGAATTTGAATGACTCATTGGTGGATAAACTGGGAATAACTGCCAGAGTTGGTATATCATTTAATGACATTAAAGAGTGGGATTATTCAGGAGCAGCAGGCATAGCAATTGAACATCAGATAGTTACGGTAATACCAGGGTACAAAATATATGGGAATGACAGAATAGGTCATGCAGGTGGGGGGGTGGCATTATATGTGAATGAAAGCATAGAGTCAAATATAGCAAAAATCTTAAATGAATCAAACAGTACAATAGCATCTCTATAGTTAGAAATTCCATGCTGGAATCATAAGAATATAGCAGTAGGAATATATTACCAACCACCTGACCAGGGTGGTGATGGTGATTGTGAAATGCTCAGGGAGATTAGAGAGGCAATAAAACAAAAAACTCAATAACAATGGGGAATTTCAACTATCCCAATTCTGACTGGGCACATGTTACCTCAGGATGGGATGCAGAGATAAATTTTCTATACATAATTAATGACTGCTTCTTGAAGCAGCTAGTCCTGGAACCCACAAAGGAAGCAGCAATTCTTGATTTGGTCCTAAGTGGTGCACAAGATGTGGTCCAAGAAGTGAAATAGCTGAACTGCTCAGTAAGAGCAATCATAACGTAATTAAATTTAACGTCCTTGTAGGAGGGAAAATACAAAAGAAACTCATCACAGTAGCATTTAACTTCAAAAAGGGGAACTACACAAAAATGAGGAGGCTAGTTAAACAGAAATAAAAAGGAAGAGTGAAATTCCTGCAAGCTGCATGGAAACTTAAAAAACACCATAACAGAGGCTCAAACTAAATGTATACCCAAATAATAACAACAACAACAACAATAATAAATAAAAAACAGTAAGAGGACCAAAAAATGCCACCATGTCAAAAGAGATACATTAAAATTGGAAAAAGTACAGATAAGGAAAACAAAGATGATTAGGGGTATGGATTAGCTTCCATATGAGGAGAGATTAAAAAGACTAGGACTGTTCAGCTTGGAAAAGAGAAGACTGAGGGGAGATATTCTAGAGATCTACAAAATCATGAATGCGTTGGAGAAAGTAAGTAAGGAAGTGTTATTTACCCCTCCACATAATACACAAACCAGGGGTCACCCAATTAAATTAATAGGCAGCAGGTATAAAATAAACATAAGTACCTCACAGTCAACCTGCGGAACTTGTTGCTAGGGGATGTTGTGAAGGACAAAAGTATAACTGGTTTCAAAAAAGAATTAGACAAGTTCATTGAGGATAGCTCCATCAATGGCTGTTAGCCAAGATGGTCAGGGACGCAACCCCATGCTCTGGGTGTCCTTAAACCTCTGTGCCAGAAGCTGGGACTGGATGATAGGGTATGGATCACTCAGTAAAATGCCCTGTTCTGTTCATTCCCTCTGAAGCATCCAGCACTAGCCACTGTGGGAAGACCAGATATCGGGCTAGATGGACCATTGGTCTGACTCAGTATGGCCATTCTTATGTTCTAATCTAAGGGACAAAGCTGTTATGATGCAGAGAATCCCAGCTCACTAGTGCTCTACCTTTATGTACTTTTTAAACTAAGTAGCACAAAAAGCCCCAGAAAACCCTGAAGCCTATTTCATTGCCTGAAATAGCTGCAGTGGCAAAGTCTATGAAGAGCCATGCTGGCAAACAGGTGTCTCCTCCTCTACATCCTACTCTATTTATCCTTGTTGATCAGGAATTGTGGATTAGCCTCTTTGTGGCTAGCCCCATCCAGAATCTGCGCTGCAGCATCATTGCTGGACCACAACTGTGAATTTTGCTTAATATACCTTGCACGTCAGCAATGAAGCTGTTCAATGCATGAGCAGCTTCAGCTCAGGCATTTTCCCTTCAAAGTGATAGCACTCTACATCCCAGGGGCTTGTATCCTTTTTTCATTGGACTTCTCACTTGTGATGGACTGGGGCTTAGGTACCCCCTTGTCAACATCCTTCCACTCTGTGTGCTCTGATACAGGTACCTTGGCTCATCTTTTTTTCCTGTACATTTGTTCTCCTTGTTCTCGTTTCCCTCTCTCCTCTTTTTTGCTTTCTGTTGCTTAGTTTCTATTTTTGTTTTTCAGAAGAAGTTAGGAATCAGGAGATTCCCAGTTCTGCCACAGACTTCTGGGTGACCTGGGGCAAATCACTTACTCTCTGACTCAGTTCCCAATTTTCTGCTTGTGGGTTCTCTCCTTTTTTCCCCACCATTTGCCTGTCTTGTCTATTTAGACGGTACGCCCTTGAGGGCAGGGACTGTCTCTTGGTATGCTACTATACATACCCTAGCACAGTGGGGCCCTTATGCTGGCTCAGGCCTGTAGGTGTTATCTTAATACAAAGTAAAACAAGTAATAATAATGTTTTTGCTTTTCTCTTCATTTTCTCTTTCCTTGCCACCTGTTTTCTCACACCCAGTTCTGTTTTTTCACACATAGTGAATTCTCTTAAAATAGTGCTTTTTTAGCTCTTGTAGGAAGCAATGAACTTCTGTTTCTTTGGAGAGAGCCATGATAGTGAGTCACAGGACTTGTGAAGATCTGGCCCTCTTACGGGCAGTTATCCAAGACAAACTCCTGGAAGCCCTTACTCAGCCTTTCCTTGGCTTCAGTAGGCATTCTGATTAAGAATTGAATGATACCCAGCTGAGGATTGGGTCCTATATGACTGAACACAAGGTAAAAAGAAGAACAGGAGTACTTGTGGCACCTTAGAGACTAACAAATTTATTAGAGCATAAGCTTTCGTGGACTACAGCCCACTTCTTCAAGTGGGCTGTAGTCCACGAAAGCTTATGCTCTAATAAATTTGTTAGTCTCTAAGGTGCCACAAGTACTCCTGTTCTTCTTTTTGCGGATACAGACTAACACGGCTGTTACTCTGAAACTTGAACACAAGGTGACAGTGACTGAAAAATCTCCTTCAAACTTTAAACCTCGGAGCTATTAGACGTTCCTTCTTGCTTATTGTCTCCAATTAGTCACAAAATTTTCCACCGTTCTTCACCGTGAGAACTTGTAGCAAATGCTGAGGTATTCCATAACGTCCCCATTTCGTCATTTGTACTTTGAATGCTGTGATTCAATGTTTTTTTATGCAAAAATTGGGCAAGCCCTTCGAACAGCCCCATGCTCACCAGCTGCCTTCAGGGAATAGCATTTTCAGAGATTGAGGGCAGAAGTCATCATTGTAAATAAATACAGAAAAAAAAAACAGGAAAAAAACCATTTACCAAGCTATTTCTTATCGACATTTCATTATAATAGTTAACAAAATCACTTTGTATAGTCTTTTGCCATCACAGATAACAAAAATAAATAAATCAGGCTCAAACCAGGGACAGCATTGCAACAGTTCTCAGAGGGTAAGGGGGAAATTGTTTTTTTACTTCTGTACAGAAATCTATTATTTTTGAAACAAAACTTGCCCTCTTCAGTCTGTTCACTTTGAAATAGGCCACTCACGTGCCACAAAGTGAGCACAGAGAACATGGGTTTTGTAGGGTATGCAGAAATTAAATTCAGGCCCCAATACAACATATACACCAGGGAGCAGGTTTCTCAAAATTATTCATAGTGCAGACTTCTTAAGAGAGAAAGGGGGAAATTTTCAAAAGCACCTAAGTGGTGTAGGGTCCCACATCTAATTTTAAAGTGATTTAGGCATTTAGGTGTTTCCCAATGAGACTCTGGCACCTAAGTGCCTGAATCACTTTTGAAAATAGGATGTCAGCTCCTATGTCACTTAGGAGCTTTTGAAAATGTTACTTTAAGTATCTCCTGGACCGGTTCCTATGCCACTGCCTGGCCTCCTTGTGACAACTACAGCTGCTGCTTCCATGGAAAGGGAAGTAGGGAAGTATTTAGGTATTTGTAACTGTCTTTAACACAATAAGTGTTTGTCCTTTTTGGAAAAAAAGTTAATGACATTGTCCCCTTTCATTTCCTTTCCCCATGACCATCCTTTCTCTTTCCTGATTCTCCTGTACATCCTTCACTGTAACTATGTCAACTTTTCCTCCTGTATTCTTGCACATGCTTTCCTTTCCTCTGCCTCTCCCTTTCCCCCACACATGCTTCTCCTTTTCCCCTGATTCTCCCTGCACATGCACACCTAGACATCACTTTACTTTCTGCAAACAAAGCAAAAGAGACATGAATGGTTACAAGCATTCCTGGGAAACAAAAAGCCTCACAAATATGAAAGCAAATTAATTGTTGTGAGTAATTCAGTGCAGCAATTGCACAGCTCTATTCAAGGTGTATCCTATTCTTTAAAGAAAAGAAAAGAGAAGAAGAAGAAGAGAAAGACAATGAAGAAGACGACGATGACAACCCCCCAAATCCAGTAGAATTCTACCACCTCTCTCTCTGGAGTCCTTATTGTTGGATATCTTAAATGAAAGATGGTAAAAAGATTATTTTCTTTTGAAGGCAAAAGGTCTATCTTCAGGCCTGTATTAATTTCCAAAACCTGTACAGTGGAACCTCTTAAAACAAAGCCTCTTATTCACAGAATAAAGCAGAGGTTCACTACACTCAGACTTGTTACACTGCTCTACATCCAAAATGCTTCTGAAATAAATGTAGTCAAACTTTACTAATTCTGGGTCACTGAGAATGAAAATGATGCTTAAAATTGTTGATTGGCTCTAGTTTTCAAGATATTCTATTGGGTCAGTATATACAACCCTTGACTTGGGAATGGCGGAGGATAAATGAGTTATAAAGGGAAGGAATCTCACTTTAAACCAGAAATGACTAAAATACATCTTTGACTGGATCTATGAATAAATCTATGACTGGGTTTGGACAGTACTTGCTTTTTAGGCAAAACAATGAATGATGCAATCTGAAGATGGTATTGCATCATGCACGATATGAATTGCATCATGTTATTCCTAGAAGTCATGGATGATGTAATCATAACGAAGCTTACATCACTCTGCTGAACAAATTGCCCTATATCAGCTCGAGAAATCATACAGTGTCGTGCTCTCTTATTTTTCAGTGTTTGATTTTGCAAAGGGACACATTTCTGTTTAGCCAAAGTGAGCAGAGATGCCTCGTACTTGTGTGAACAGTGCAGATAACTTCTGCTATGTTTGTGGTGAAGTGACTTTTGCATCACAAAAGCGCAGTATAACCACTATGGTTAAGAAAGCCTATCACCTTTATTTTGGCTGCAAAATTGGAGATCAGGACAAGAGGTGGGCCCCACACATATGCTGCAACACTTATGCAACAAATCTTCGCCAGTGGTTGGACAGGAAAAGGAAATCTATGCCTTTTGCAGTGCCAATGATTTGGAGAGAGCCAACAGATCATACCAGCAATTGTTACTTCTGCATGGTGCCTCCAGTTGGGAAAGGTGTGTCAAAGAAGAAAAAGTGGACTGTGCATTATCCAAACATTCCATCAGCTATACGCCCAGTACCCCCCGGAGGAGGACTGCCGGTTCCTGATGCACCAGAATCATTCTCACTTGAGTCAGACGAGGAAGAGGAAGAGGATGAAACTTCTGGTCCTGAACCATCAATGTCACAGGACCCACATTTTCTCCTATCCCCCTCCTCTGAACCACACCTCATAACACAAGGTGAACTGAATGACCTTGTCAGGGATTTGGAACTACCCAAGAGTAAGGCAGAGCTGTTGGGCTCCAGACTACAGCAGTGGAATCTCCTGGCAGGTGATGTTAGGGTTTCCATGTTCCGTGACCGTCAGAAGGATCTTGTCCCATTCTTCTTCACGGAAGGTGATCTTGTAGCCTGCAACAACATCGATGGTGTGATGGCAGCCCTCAACATCGTTCACGAGCCAGATGAGTGGAGACTGTTCATTGATTCATCGAAGACGAGTCTTAAAGCTGTTTTACTGCATAATGGCAATGTTTTGCCATCAATTCCAGTTGGTCATGCAGTCCATATGAAGGAAACCTAAGACAACATGAAACAACTTTTGAGGTGCATAAACTATGACCAACATCAGTGGCAGCTTTGTGGCGATTTGAAGGTTGTTGCTCTCTTGCTTGGTCTGGAGATGGATACACAAAGTACTGCTGTTTTCTCTGTGAATGGGATAGTCGTGCAAGAGATTCCCACTACATCAAGAAAGATTGGCCACTCAGACAGTCATTGGAGCCTGGGAGGAAAAGTGTTCAGCATCCACCACTTGTTGACTCAAGGAAGATTTTGTTACCACCCTTACACATCAAGCTGGATCTGATGAAGAACTTTGTCAAGGCCATTGACAAAACACAAGCAGCTTTCAAGGACCTCTGTGGAAAATTTCCAAGGTTAAGTGAAGCTAAGATAAAGGAAGGTGTCTTTGTTGGTCCTCAGATTCGTGAACTTCTTCGAGATGATGCATTTGACCATACACTGCGTGTCAAGGAAAAGACGGCATGGAAAGCCTTCCAGTTAGTGGCAATAAATTTTCTCGGAAACAACAAGGCAGACAACTACAGGTTGTTGGTGGAAAACCTCCTCAAGGCATACAAAAGCCTTGGTTGCAACATGTCACTAAAGATACATTTTTTGCACTCTCATTTAGATTTTTTTCCACTGAACTGCAGAGCAGTGAGCGACGAGCACGGCGAGCGATTTCACCAGGACATTGCAACAATGGAGAAACGCTATCAGGGCAAATGGAGCCCATCAATGCTTGCAGACTATTGCTGGACAGTGACAAGAGATGCTCCATTTAATGAATACAAGAGACAAGCCAAGAAGACACTGAATAGGACTAAACTATGTACATAATAGTTTTTTGCCTTTTGTTTCATAATACATTTTATTGATATAACCCTTTTGCTGATTTTTAAAGCACATCAAAATACATAATAAATAGCACATTTTATCTCTGAAGCAGACGACTTCTCAAAAATTGTAGACCAGTGTTATTTGCATATTGCTATGCACTGAAAAAAAATTTGTACAGTCACTCTGCTTCATTATAAAGAGAGTTTCAATACATCTGGGTTAAATATACATGGATCCATAGTCTCATTAGGTGGGTCAGGAGTGTGTTAACTTATTCTGTGGAGAGGGATAAATTCCAGTTTGAAGGATGCGCTGTTGGCCAAGCCAACAAAGGTAGAACCATTATTACCCTCCAGCCACAGCAGCAACCTTCATAATAATTCTTAGCATAACTTCACTGAAGAAAAGAGATTTACAGCAACAATTCATGTGTTTCCTTCATTTTTTAACTCAGAAAAGTCTCAATGCAAAATTAGGGAGGGTGGGAAGCCAAATTGAACAAAACTGAATACATTGTTTACATTTATTTCTGCGTAAAGGGAAAGTGCTTGAATTTCCCTCAGCCCTATCCAGAACTTTCCTCATCATCCCAGACACTTATTCAGAGTGCAGACTGTCCTTGGCAAAGGAGTAGCCTACATCCTTGATCTGATCAGCAGCTACAAGTACCTGGACTAAAATGTCTTTGCATTTTCTGTATCTAATATTTACCTTTTAGCTAGCTGTCAGGTTAATATCTCTCTGTTAGGGTTAACATTTATGAAGAGTATTTGATAACATTTGCACACTGAGATTGGTTCATCTGACAGCAACGATTCCATGTTGGCACGGCAGGGCAGTAAGAATACCTGGCAAAGACTGATTTAATTTCAATATTGCCAAAGAGATGGGAAAGTAGGACACAGTGGAAATAATGGCTGTGAAGCTGATGAAATCAGCTCTTCAGTGAAGAAGAGCAAATAGTGGCTGAAGGGGGCAATGAGGATTAATAACAAATGGAAAAACACAGCAATATATCCCAGAACATTTGGAACAGAAATCAGATAAGAGGGGAAAGCTAATGTGTAACCCGGATTAGGCAATGGTGGGAATAATATAGGAAGCAAATCATCATCTTGAAATCAGACACGAAGCGTGGGAAACCAGACTGGGATCCTCTGCACTGACTTGTGAGCAGGTTTGAGAGGTGTGTGCTTTCTGTGTACCCTTCAAGTGGCTGTCACCAGGTGGGATTAATTGGGAAACGTGCCTATCCCTTTGTTTTTGTGTGTACAACCAGTGTCTTAGGGAGGGAAAAGCAAACAACTTCCTAGAGTTCCTAATGGCTGCACAGGTTGCAGCCAGAGTTCTGCCTGAGGTAGAATTCTGCCGCCTCTATCTCTGGAGTCTATATTGCTGGATGGCCTAAAATGAAGGATGGGAAAGAGATTCTTTTCTTCTGAAAGCGCAAGTTCTTTCACTAGGCCTGTATTAATTTCCAAAACCATGGCAACCCTACTCTAGTGCAGATAAAACCTGACAAAGGGCCCACATCTAATTATTAGAAGAATGACTTTACAGGCTAGCTTTAAAAATGGTTTAAAAGTCACACCCTAATGGAGTTACTCCAGGAATAAATTTGGTCCTAAATGTAGCAATGTATCTGTAGTCAGCAGGGAAGGGAAAGGGGTGAAAGGTTACAAGAACATGAGCTGGCTTTTTATCTGGCATTACTACAGGTCCATATGCATAACAGAAAGTCACAGGCCTGGCCAGTGAACGTGTAACAGAAGACTATGCTATGCTTGGTTAAAGGTTGTGTATTGATCTGTAAACCCGCCAATAGGTCTAGTGTTCAGCCATCCTCATGTTTCATCTGGTTCCATCTGGTCTGATCTAGCCTCCACTCACCTCTCCACTTGGTGATGCAATGTAGCTCTGTGGAACGGCACTGAAGACAGCACTGGAAAGGGTTTTCCCTTTCAAAAAGGCATAAATGTGCCAGCAGTCATGGTAGAGTGCTTCAGATACAGCAAGTGCTGAGAGGAGCCGGGTTTGCGGAAGATACCGTAAGAGGGTAAGGTGAGACTAAAGGACAAAGGCTAGCAAACCTGTTGATTGAATAGATGGTTTTGCTAAGAATGTTAATTTTTAAATGACTTTTTAGCGCTGGTGAAAGGCTCTGGACTGGCATCCCCAGAGAGTGAAATCTTCTCTTTCAGATACAGGCTCAGCCTCGGTGCTTATCTGGAAGAAGTAATGCTATGGATTTGGCTGCACTAGGAAACTGTCCTGCTGGTAACAAGGGTGGCCAGCAATGAATCTATGACAAGAATGTCTGTACTATTTTTTATGAATACTGAGTGTGACTGTCTCCCTGTTCAGTTTGGTATAGTTACCTGCCTGAATGCAGAGTTAAAATCAAAGGAGGCTGTAAAGGGGGGTGGGTAAGGAACCCAGGAAACATGAAACAACCCCACCGACAAGACAGCCTCTCCAGGTATGTCTACTCAGTAAGTGAACACTCGCGGCTGGCCCTGGTCAGCTGCCGTGGGTTTGGGTTGCAAGGCTGTAAAATTGCTGTGTAGATGTCCAGGCTCAAGCTGGAGCCCAGCCCCTGGGATCTTTCCCCTTCGCGGGGTCCCAGAGCCCCAGCTTCAGCTTAAGCCCGAATGTCTACACAAGAATTTTACAGCCCCTGAGCCCCATGAACCTGAGTCAGCTGACTGGGACCAGCTGTGGCTGTGCTGAGGGGCTTTTATTCCAGTGTGGACGTACTCCCAACTATGCAGCTTCAAAGGATTCAAAGGATAGCTGGCTCCGTTCAGGGTAAATTGGGGTACCTTCCCCAAGGCTAAGCCTGGATCAAAGGAGACAAAAAAACCCTGAAAGGCATTAGAAAATGGAGGGGGTTTTGGATGAGTGAGAGAGGCCAGTGAACAGGCTGACAGAGAGACAGAGGGAAGGCTGCAAGAAGCATAGGTTGCTTCTCCCAAGTCAGAGCCACCTAAGCTAAAGATAAAGAGAAAGGTTCAGCTTAGGTAAGGGCATATATGTCAGGCCTCTATGTTGGTATAAACCCACTTCTTTAAGAGCTGTGTACCTTTGGGGCAAAATAAATCAGGCTTTGTATTGAAGAAGTTGTTTCTCTCTGTAAGCACATGTTGGCACAGGCTCCCACTGAGATTCCCTGGCAGGGTCCAAGGACAGCTGGACCTAGAATTAGACATGATTAGTACCAGGGCCTAACTCCGGCCCTGTTCTGAGAATGGATGGATTGCAGAATTCTAGTCCAGGAGAAGCCTGCCGTGTGGGGGGGAGGGGGTACACCTGGAAAGATGGCGAGAAGGGACACAGTACAGCTAGCCTGGTAATCACATGCCCCAAGGCAGAAGACAGTTTCACTGCTAGCGTAGATGGGACAAAATCCTTTTCACCATGGGAAAGGATTCTTAAAACTTGGTTTCTAATGGGCCAAATGGACTAGGGATGGAATTGCAGTGCCCTTTAATTCTTGGCCTTTCTGTTGCAATTGCCTACTGATCACCTGGGAAATGCTAAAGAGACCTGGCTGGAAATACATTCAGCACAGCTGGAGGAGTAGCTATGCCTTTTATGAGAAGAGGAGCAGGAAAGCATCTTGCTCCGTTTAGTTGCAAGCAGTCTGCTATAATTTACTAAATAATCCCAACATAGATTTGATGCCTTAGAGATTTAGCTGCATCTTGATCGAAACTCTGGGATGGGAAGTTTGCTTTGAGCACCACCAACGGATTTAAGCCAAAAGCTGCTGCTGAAGGAAGGAAGGAAGGAAGGAAATGTTGTAGTGCTGAGTGCTGAAGGCCGTGACTGGACTAATAAAGGAGGTAGTATGCTAGCTAAACAGGGAGAAAGAATAGATCTGTACTTTAGGCGCAGAACTGGGAGTCAATAAAGCTGGGTTCTATTCCAGTCCTCTTCCCCGGACTTGCGTGACCCTGAATAAGTCCCTTAGGGCCTGATTTTCAGTAAGTAGGCAGGTGTGCAAATTTCCAGCTACTCTATTGTGCATGAGCAAATCTCCAGCTTGCACACGTGTCTAGAGAGGTGTACACAACTGGGGATTTAAATGTACATGTTAGTGTGCAGGCAGACCTGGTAGTGCAGCTATCTAATGGTGTGAATTTTAGTTCGTAGTTAATCTCTCTGTGCCTCAATCTTCCCATCTGTAAAATGGGGTAATACCTCAGACAGGTGCTGGGAGGTTTCCAGCATTACTAACTATAAAGCACTTTGAGATCCTCAGCTGTAGTGCCTTCCATCTGGACAATGGGGTATCATAAATCATGCCATGAAAGTGCCTGCCACCCAGAGAATGTATCCAAATCACAAACACCATCAATCAGTATAAACAATGAGCACCAAGAAGGAAGGTGGTGAAAAGGAACAGAGCCCATTGCAGACCATGTTGCTAAGGCACTTCTCAGCAGGCTCAGTCAGACTGCCAGATTCACAGCAGCTGCCAGTCAGACCTTCTACAACTACCAAAGAAGAGCAGAGCTGAAAACCGAGCCTGTTTTCTCATCTTGCACCATTCATGAACCCTGCAGAGCCAGGAAAGGGCTAGAAGAGGGACCCAATTCTGATACCCATGCTCATGTTAATAATATAAGAATATATGGAGATATACCTATCTCATAGAACTGGAAGGGACCCTGAAAGGTCATCGAGTCCAGCCCCCTGCCTTCAACTAGCAGGACCCAATACTGATTTTTGCCCCAGACCCCTAAGTGGCCCCTTCAAGGATTGAACTCACAACCCTGGGTTTAGCAGGCCAATGCTCAAACCACTGAGCTATAATAAGTTGTACTATACTCCATAAGTGGTTCTACTGAAATCAGCAGAACCACTTATGGAGTAAGGCACTGATCGTTGTGATGAAAGGTGTCAGAATCTGGCCCTAAATAAAAATATTTTGAAGTACAATGGATGTTACTATCTTGCAAATTCACAAATTATGACACCTTTTAATATGAAACGTGCAGGTTTCCAATCCACAGCTTCAAATTTAAAGACGACGCTCCAAAAATTCAGAAACAGGCAAAATTTGGTATATCGGTAAAGATAATTAGAACATGCAAAATCTGTAAGAACAAATCAGTATTGGGTACACATGTGTCTCTCTCTCCATGGATAGACTCCGAAATCCAGAGTGAACTCACACAGTGAAATATGATTTCTAATGAAGTAAAATGAGAGTTGAAAATTGTCTCAGTACAAGATGGAAATTGCTAATCCAGTATAGCAAACGTTGTTCATGACTTCTAGAACAGCAATTGTTATAGGGAAGTAATGTGGAAAAAAAATATCCCAGCATCTGCTAACGCTGAAGTTTCCACGAAAGGAGGGAGAGAGGTAGAGAGAACACAACGCATGTCAGAGACCACATGTGAGAATTACTGAGTGTTTGTACTGCATTTTGAAAATAAGTGCTAAGTACTATGATGATTAGATACACAGAGGAGAAAGATGGCATAGTGCTGGTGGGGTGGGGGGCAGCAGGGTGGGAGTTCAGAGACCTGGCTTCAATTCCCTGCTCTGCCACAGACTTCTGTATAAGCTTGGGCAAGTCACAATCTCTCAGTGCCTCAGTTGTCCATCTGTGAAAGGGGGTTAATCGCACTTCTTTACCTCACAGGGATCTTGTGAAGATATGCACATTGAAATGAGAGGCACTCAGCTGCAACGTGCCTGGGGGCTATAGCGTACCAGTGACACACACTGGGGGTGGGAACTTCAAGAGCACCCAGCATTTGCTCCCATTTTGCTCAATGGATATTTTACCATTGTTTTCCGTCAGAGCAGAGTTAGGCCAATACTAAACCCTTTTGAAAACTCCCACTGGTCTGATTTCTTGCCTGCGAGGAAAAGCAATGTTAACATCTCACACTGCCCGTGAGAGGAACAAAGTAAACCGCATGTTAATTAGCTAAACCCCCCACCCTTTCTTTTTCTTCTTCTTTTTTTTTTTTTTAAACAGACTTTGCTGAAATTGTTCTTCAACATGAATCCAGGAGTGAGCCTCCTGTGTTTCTTCCTGTGCCTGAGCACCGTAGTGTGCGACCGGGTCTACGTCCACCCCTTCCATCTGTTTTCCTACAACAAAAGCAGCTGCGAGAAGCTGGACAACTTGATGCAGGAGGAGAAAATGTTTGTCCCCATTTCCATTGAGTCCCAAACCATCCCTGCCTACGAAGAGAACCTGAAAGACAAAACCAAGCTGGGAACACAAAGCTCGGATACCAAGCGTGACCAAAGGCTGAGCTACTTGAAAGACCTAGTGCATGTTCTTGGTATGCGCTTCTATGGCGCGCTGAAGGAAACGCTGAAGGGTGAAAACATTCTCCTGTCACCTACCAATCTCTACAGGTCTTTGTTGTCGTTCTACTTAGGGGCCTCTGAACAGACAGCAGCTGATTTACAGAACTTCTTGGGATTCGTTCCCCCCTCCGGTGACCCAGACTGCACCTCCAAAGTGGATGGACACAAAGTCCTTTTGACCCTGAAGACCATGGATGACCTGCTCCTCTCAAGTGGAGCTGATGATCCGCTTTTTACCAAGCTTTCCTGCCTCTTCTCTGCTCCCAGTGTGCGTTTATCCGAATCACTCGTGCACAGCCTGGCCCCTTCTGCCGATTATTTCTATGCCCGAGCTGTTGACTTTACGAACCCAAGTCAGGCAGCAGAATTAATCGAAAGCTTTGTGAAGGGCAAAGATGTCAGCAGAACCCAGAATGTACTGACAAACATAGACCCTTCTACCACCCTGCTGTTTGTGACTTACATTCAGTTTAAAGGTAAGAACAACGAGCATGAATTTCAATGGCAATCTCAGGGGGGCAGCTAATGACCTCAGATTCATCTGTTTCTGCAAGCCAGCACATTTTGTACCTCACAACTCTACCACCTTGGGCTTTGCTTTCTTAGGTTAAGCAGGATCAGGCCTGATCAGCAGCTAGATGACCTCAGCTGGAAACCTAGAGTGCTGCAAGATGTGGTCTTAGTACTGCACTTAATAAATAATAATAGCCGTACTGTTTGTATTGTTGGTAGAGCAAGTTCTTCTTTGTGCTCGGTGCCATACAAAAAATAGTCACTATCCCCCAAAGAGCTTATGGTCTAAATAGACAAGGCAAAGGGTGGGAAAAAGGAAGTATTACAATCCCCCTGTTACAGATGTGAAACCGCATTTAAAGTAAGTGACTTGCCCGGAGTCACACAGGAAGTCTGTCTCAGAAACTGAGCCCAGATCTCCTGAGTCCCACTCCTGTGCCTTAACCACAAGGTCATCCTTCTCCCCTGGTGCATAGGCCATCAGTGCCCCATCTACAGACAGACCATGACAGGCAACATTTGTCAGCCAGTCACAGAGTCATTGCCACGCGTAATTGGGACTGAGGGGAGAATGGAGGGAGATTTCCTCTGACCAGTTGTGTAGAGATCCATAGGTTTGGGTCCCCAGCCTATGAAACAAACCAATCATACCCACTGCCTGCCTGTTCTGCCTCTCTGCTGGCCCCAGGCGGGGCAAAGATGCTACATCAGAAACCTTCCTGAGTACTGCCAAAGTCCTAAAGTAATGTTTCCACTCCTGCACATTTCACACGGCATGGGTGGAAAGGGCTCCTGGTCCCCAAAAATGCCAGGGTATTTTTCAGAAGAAGAGGAGTTTCACAAGACTAGGAGAACTCAGCCTGATGCTCTGGCCAATTCCAACCAGGATAGTTCCTTTCTGCTTAACTAGAACTCCCCCTGTAGCTCCAGTTGGATAGTTAGCCTCCACCTTCCCTTCTAAAATACTGGGGTTGTGGACTGCTACTGGCACACAGGAGCTGCTATAGTCCATCCAAGAGGTGGCTGCTCTTCGGGGGTGGATGAGCAATGGCTACACCTACAGTCTGTTAAGGCATGTTGGGATCCTTGAAATTGAACGCCTCCACTTCCATACAGCCTCTCTCATGAGAGTCATGCACTACTACTGGGACAACAGCCAGGAACCAAGTAATATTAAGATTTAATTAAATGGTTATATTGTGGTCACTTTGGTGCTGCTCTCCATCAATAGACTTTTCAAAACGGGCTTGGGGCTGGCCTACTCTGCTCCTGTTGCAGTCGATTGGAGTTTGACCATGGCTTTCAATGGGAGCAGAGTTAGCTCAGTGCTGAGTGCTTTGGAAAACCTCATCCTAAGTCTTTATAAAACAAGGGTGGAGAGCCCACTTTTACATTGGGTCAGTGATACCAAGGGGTCAAGTGGCTGCAACCACCAACTGTAATGACAAGAACTCTATTGTCAAATACGTTGCACAATGTATTAATGGCCAAAAGAGACCAGGGAGGAATTGTGGGATAGTGACTAAGCTAGAGTCCTGGGAGTCAGAAGAACTGGGTCCCGTTCCTGGATGTGCCACAGTCACATTTTGTGACCCTGGGTGAGTCACTTAAGCTCTGTGGGTAACATTTTCAAAAAACCCTCAGTGACAGCAGCTTAAGTCCCCCTTTCAAAAGTGCCTAAATTCCAACTGACATTCAATGAGACTTAGGCTTCTAATGGAGCTTGAGTGCTTTTGTGCCTCAGTTTCCCCACCTGTAAGCTGGAGATCAGACTTCCCTATCTCTCGTGGGTGTGATAAGCTTCAATTTTTTTAATGGTAGGGCTTGTCTACACATGAAATGCTACAATGGTATAGCTGCACCACTGTAGCACTTCAGTGTAGATCAGGGATTCAGGACCCCTCGGGGGTCATAAGGTTACTACATGGGGGTGTCACAAGCTGTCAGCCTCCACCCCAAACCCTTCTTTGCCTCCAGCATTTATAATGGTGTTAAATATGTAAAAAAGTGTTTTTAATTTATAAGGGGGGGGGTCACACACAGAGGCTTGCTATGTGAAAGAGGTCACCAGTACAAAAATTTGAGAACCACTGGTGTAGACACTCCCTATGCCAATGGGAGGGGTTCTCATATCAGCGTAGGTAATCCACCTCCCTAAGAGGCAGTAGCCAGGTGGACAGAAGAATTCGACCTAGCACTCTCTACACCAGGGCTTAGGTAACTTTAACTATGTTGCTCAGGGGTGTGGATTTTTCACACCCCTGAGAAACGTAGCTGAGTCGACCTAACTTTTTAGGATAAACCAGGCCTCAGTAAACTAATTTGAGCTCCTCAGATGAAAGGCGCTGGCTATTCAAGGCAGTAAGCTTATCTTCAGACTGGTCTATAAGGTGCTTGGCTCAGTGTTGGCGCTGTAGAAATAACAGGTACATCTCTACCTCGATAGAACGCTGTCCTCGTGAGCCAAAAAAATCTTACCACATTATAGGTGAAACCGTGTTATACTGAACTTGATTTGATCCACCGAAGTGCGCAGCCCCGCCCCCCCCGGAGCATGGCTTTACCACGTTATATCGAATTCGTGTTCTATCGGGTCGCGTTATAGCGAGGTAGCGGTGTATTATCATGAGAGGACTCTTTACCTTTTAACTTTGCTGTGAGCTGGGCACAACCAGAGCGGGTAGCGTTTTCTATAACAAAGCTATTTCTTTGGATCGCCTTCCCCTGTGTTTGAAACTCACCGTTTGATTTAGGAATGTGCGTGGGTCATGTCTCTCTGCTTCACCGGTCTAGCTCTATTTCGTCTGCTCTCTTAGGAGGAGGATGCACACACACGTACCACAGACTCCACATGGGGGCTGGAGAAAAGCAGTTCAGACATGGGGGGGGATTAGAAAATAACGATTGCTGCAGCCCATCCCTACTGTTCAGCAGATCTTGCTTGGCTCTTCTGTTTACCGAAGAGCAGCCATGTTAGCTTACACTTACAAGCTTCACATTTTCTCCCAGTAAACGCAGGAAAGGAAAATGTATCAAATTCTTCTAGGCTATATTCCATGTGATCATAAGATATTACCCATAGTCATGGGACTGTCTAGGTGGTAGTGACCCAATTAGAAACCAAGGTTTCACTATTCTAGACCTCCAAGTTGTAACCCACTTATATATAGTGATTTTAAATAAAGACTGAGCCACTCTCCACATTACAGAATGCATTGTGGTACAACCACCATGTTCCTAAAGGGACTGTCAAGCACAGTACAGCCACAACAAAAAGGGAACAAGAACTATTTTTGACTTCCTTGCAGGCCACACTTGATTAAACACACAATTTATTGGGGGGGGGGGGGTGTTAGAAAATGTTTTTTCAAAGTTGCAAAAAGAACTAATTAAAAATCAACGTGAGAATCATAGAATATTGGGGTTGGAAGGGACCTCAGGAGGTCATCTAGTTCAACCCCCTGCTCAAAGCAGGACCAATCCCCAACTAAATTTATTTATTTATTTAAATCCCCAAATGGCCCCCTCAAGGATTGAACTCACAACCCTGGGTTTAGCAGGCCAATCCTAGAATAGCACAGTCAGACGGTAGGGCTAGGCAAAAATTTTCCACATCCAGACTGTTTTTCTGTGGAACATTTTCCACAGAAAGTCTAAATTTTCTGCAAAAAACAGACACTTAATTGAAAACCCCAAAACATTGGTTTTCAATGGAAAATGCTTGGTTTTTTGACAAAAGATCAACGTTTTCCACAGAATAGAAAGCCATTTTCTGACCTGCTCTACTAGATGGGTGCAAAAATTGTGTTACTAAGTATGGGAAATATTACTTGAAGCATAGATGAACAACGGTTCTCTCTGGGTGGTGGTGCGGTGGGGTATGTGTGTGTGTCCAGAGTTCTCTCCTAGCTTGTCAGCCTAGAGTTTCAGCATGTTTCTGCTAGACTGTGTGCCTTTCTCCCTCCCTTCTCATGTCCTTCTTGATATAGGCCTCCTTCCTTTGATAAAGCAGTGTAAAGGTTACACAAAGCCAGTGACTTGACACTAGTTGAGTCTCAGTAAAAAAGCATTTCTTTCAGTTGTCCAGCTAAGATGATCTTTTCCTATTATAGAGGCACTCCCGTCTTTCTTTTGTTTCCTATTACAAGAAAAAAGCACTTTAATATGGCTAAATGTATATATAGAGGAACAGAGAATGCAGGCTATACTTACAGGATGGGGGTTTCTATCCTGGGAAGCAGTGAGGGGGAGGGATAGCTCAGTGGTTTGAGCATTGGCCTGCTAAACCCAGGGTTGTGAGTTCAATCCTTGAGGGGGCCACTTAGAGATCTGGGGCAAAAATCAGTACTAGGTCCTGCTAGTGAAGGCAGGGGGCTGGACTTGATGACCTTTCAAGGTCTGTTCTAGGAGATAGGATATCTCCATTAATTAACTCTGAAAAAGATCTGGGGGTCATGGTGAATAATCAGCTGAATATGAGCTCCCAGGGTGATGCTCTAGCCAAAAGGGCTAATGTGACCCTTGGATGCATAAACAGATGAATCTTGAACAGGAGTAGAGAGGTTATTTTACCTTTGTAGTTGGCACTGGTGTGACTGCTGCTGGAATACTGTGTCCACTTCTGCTTCCCACAATTCAAGAAGGATGATGTTGATAAATTGGATAGGGTTCAGAAAACAGCCACAAGAATGATAAAAGGATTAGAATATCTGACATAGCGATAAACTAAATAGAGCTCCTTGAGTCTAACAAAGAAGGTTAAAGGTTGATTTGATCACAGTCTAAGTAACTAGGTGGGGAACAAGCATTTAACAATGGGCTCTTCAATCTAGCGGAGAAAGGTAACATCATTCAATAGCTGAAAGTTGAAGCTAGACAAATTCAGAGTGGAAATAAGGAATAATTTAGAACAGTGAATAATTAACCAATAAAACAATTTACCAAGGGCTGTGCTGGATTCTCCACCACTAACAATTTTTAAATCAAGATGGGATGTTTGTCTAAAAAATAAGCTTTAGGAATTATTCTGGGGAAGTTCTATGGCCAGTGCTCTACAGGAGGTCAGACTAGATGATCACAGTGGTCCATTCTGGACTTGGAATTTATGAATACTGTGTGTATTTAATTAAAGGTTATTTCCCACTTACTCCTGCTGAATATAATGATGTGACAAATGGGCTGGCAAAGTCTCAGTAGCTTGGTGATTGGTGATTCAATGTTTTTGGAGGGTGAATATTTCATTACCAGGAAAATGGGGATAGCTCCCTTCACACACTAATGTTATTCGAAAGACCTAATAGAAACATAGTATGATTTACAAAACAGTTGGCCAGATACTTAGCTGGGGAAATCCATGTAGTCAATGGAACTGTGCAGATTTACAGTTGCTGAGGATCTGGCCCACCAAATGGTAATGAGTTTGACCCTGCACCCAAAGTCAATGGCAAAGCTCTCAGAGATGTCAGTGATGCAAAATCAGACTCAAAATTAACTATAGCAACTAGTACTGATATTGCAGAGGCAGCACAGTGTCATAGTCATGCTGATTTGTTTGCCAAACCAAGGACTTTTCACTGACAGTATTTAGCAAAATAACGTATCACCAGCAAGTGAAGTTCCTCAACTGTGTTCAGGGTTCAAATTGCAGACCTTTAGCAACCAAGGTTTGTGTTTAATAATCTCAGTGAGATTAGCTCTCTGATCAGAGCGAGGTGACTCAAAGTGAGAGTTATGTTTATTTAATAGGATCATAGGAAGTGTAGTGGAGCAGACCTGATGTCCAGCTAATCTAGTGTCCTGGCTCTGACAGAGGGCAGTACTAGCTACCTCGGAAGAAGGAAAAAGAATTCCTACAGGAGACAGCTATGGGATAACCTGCCACTTCCCCCACCCCCTTGGGGAAAATTTCCTCCTAACCCAAAATAGTTAGAAGTTAGTTTAAGGTATGGCCTGAAGTGTGAGGGTTCCAAAACTCCTTAAAAACATATTTACTTTTACAATGCTGGATATGCTTGTTTTCCATATAAATGTCCAATTTGTTTTTGAATACTGCTGTAGTCATGGCCTCTAATATTATGTGACAATGAGTTCCACAGGCTGTGTTTTACAATGTATGAAAAAAATATTTCCTTTTATTAATTTTAAAGTTGCTTCCTTTTCAGTTTATGTCCCCTTATTCTTAAATTATGAGGAGAAGTGAATAGCTGTGGCCAATATACCTTCTCTCCGCTTCATTATTATGTATACTTCTTTTATGTATCTTCTTATCCGTTTCTTCTTTAAGGTGAGGTAATATTGTGCATAATACTCTTCTCATGCAAGCGTGTTTCAGAGGGAAGAATTTCTGTACTGTAATGTACTTAGTGTGTACATTTCATGTGCTAACAGTAGCCTCATTTTCCATGTTTATTATTCATAACGTATTTGACACTAAAAACATTGATACATCTAGGCTTGGAAGGACTAGATTATTGGTAAATGTCAAGTTCATCATGCACTCACAAACTGATGAAAAAATTGTTTAATAGATCATAAAAATTTAGAGGTAGGCAAATTAAAAAACACGCTGCTTGAGAACTTATTAGAATTTGATTTAAGGATATTTACTTTGTATATTTTGACACGATGTTGAAAATTTGTGTTTTAATGGTTATAAAGGTGAAATTTTGAATCTCAACATCTACGGTCATTAAATTGTCTGACCACTACGTAATTTTCTGCAACTATGAAAACAAATTTATAAAGATAAAAAAAAGCTTAAAACCAAAATTTTGTGCAACTGTGAAAATTTACATAAATCAAAATAGAAAAAACTGCTAAAAACATCACTATTCATCTAAATTATTTAAAAAATTAAAAACAAATTCTGCCATGCCCAAATATATCTATTTAATGATGGAGACTAGCTCTCAGGTTAAGACAAGCCCTACTTTCCACCAATATTATATCAAGTTTTGAGTTTCTTTTTAATATTATTTAATACAACATATTGTATACAAAATATTTGAATACAACAATAGCAAACTGTTGAATGACCACAGTAGTCCCAATAACAGTCTGATGGTTCTTTTACATATGGTGCCATAGGTACCTTAGCCTTTGCCTGAGGCCACCCCGGGTGCATTCAGCAGCACAGCATGTTCACTCACAGAGTTAACATTAGGCATGTAATTCTCTTGCACAATGTCACATTTGTATACTCAAAAGAAAAAGTGACTCTTGTAATGATTAAATAGCGATAATACATAAATAAATTGGACCTCCTCACTTTCTCAATCTGGTTTTCAGCCAATGTGAAGAAAGCCTCCCAACTGAAAGAGCTTCAGGAGTTCTGGACTGATTCAAGCACAAAGATCCTGGTACCTATGCTGTCCGTAACTGGAACATTTCAGTACAAGAGGGATGACAGCAAGAATTTTTCAGTAATCAAAGTTCCTGTCAGTGAGAACACTTTACTCGTGCTGGTGCAGCCTGTCAACAGCAATGACCTGAACCAGATAGAGTCGGAACTTTCCTTGCATCCTTCTTCTACTTGGCTGCAAAATCTGTCACCAAGGTATATTTAAATGTACAAACAATCTCACATAAGAATATAGGGATTACGAAAACAGAACAAGCCAATGGCCCATAGCTAGCCAGTTTCCTCTCTCTAACAGTGGCCAGAGCCTTCCGAGGAAGGCATAACAACCCTTCCGAAACACAACAATGCATCCAGCTGTGCAACACCATTACACTAGGGGATGATCAGTTGTCTAGAAGCATGAGGAAAGCTAGCCCTTGTATTTATCCTAGCTCAGGACAACTACGTGTGTTCTCAAGTCACAACTTTTCAACCTTATTTTGTCCCCTCCTTTTACGTGTTGATTGGAGTTTGGCTTCAATGGGGCCAAGATTTTACCCCTGCTATTTTGCCTCTTCCCAAAAAAGCAAAAAATAAACAAAAGCCTTGCTAGAACTGGTAATACAGGCCCATCAATGGGGCTACTCATGCTTAAAGTTAAACACTTACTTAAATGCTTTACTGGATCAGGGCCATATTTCATTATCACTCCGCCCATAATAGTGGGCAAGTTACCCCTCAGAAACAGCGCACACAGCTTCTATTGGTCTGTGACACTGAAAAATGATTATTCTTGTATGTCTATACACACAACGCCTCTGCTTAGCCTCCTCTGGTTTAAAATCCAACGTCATTTTATGGGTTTCCCCCCATAGATATTGGTGGAACAATAATTATTCATACCTTTCTTTTTTTAAATATATTTTCTACAGACATATTAAATTATCTTTGCCAGAGTTAACAATACAAAGTGCGTATGACCTTCAGGAACTGCTCACGAACATGAATTTGTCTGCACTGCTGGGGAAGAAAGCAAATCTTACTAAAATAAGCGATGCCAATCTTACTGTTGGAAAGGTACAGTACATGCCAGCCATATTAAGAAACACCTTCACCCATGTATTTTGTCCAACCAAATGTATGTAAATCAGCTAAAAATATAACACAACAAACAGCAAAGACAGTGGTGTTGGGGGTGGGGGAGAAGGGCCATACTGAATGGCCAGGAACAACAAAGTAACTGCTCTGGGAACAACCCCCAGGATGAAGTTTGTTTGCATAAACGGTTCAGACAGCATCGCTACTACATGCATTAAAATAGCATCACAATCAAAAAGTCAGGTTTGAGGTCCTATTGCATAAGGCGCTGTACAAAAATATAGGGAGACAGGGTCCCTCTCATTTATAAATAATGTAATAGAACTCTAAGTTTGTTTATGAGCAGGAGCATGGTTTGACAAATGTATTCCGCTATGAATATTTCAGCAAGCTCAAACTGTAACCTCTGTAGCTGAGGGAGGGCTGTAGGCTGTTCAGTGCCCTCCCTGAATACTTCAAAGCCCACGGGGCCCAGGAGCTGTTGCCTTACCTGAAACCTGCATCTGGAACATGGACACACTAGATCAGTTTTTCTCAACCTTTTTGGGCTGGCAGCTCACTTTGGACTTAAATTTTTTTGTTTTGATCCTCCCCTCCTTAAGGCCTTGGCTACACTGGCAATTCACAGCGCTGCACTTGCTGCGCTCAGGGGTGTGAAAAAACACACACACCCCAAGCGCAGCGCTGTAAAGCACCAATGTAATCAGCGCCTGCAGCGCTGCACGCTGTCTTGCAGTGCTGCAAGCTATTCCCCTCGGAGAGATGGAGTACTTGGAGTACCATGGCAGCGCTGTGAATCCGCAAGTATAGCCAAGGCCTAAGCCTCAGCATGGACTGAAGCATGTAACTTAGCTTCATAGGGCCCTCTGTGGTGGGATCAATTACCCTGCTTGCCATCCCTAATGCGACACCTCCCCTGCCCCCGAACCCATCCCACAACCCCCAGGTTGAGAAACGCTGCACTAGACTGTTAAGATGACAACTGTGCATCAAATTCGGATGGTCTATTTGTTTTACCTTGTTTTTGTGTGTTCATTTTTCCAAGTGGCATCATTTGTATGGTTACTACAGACACACACTGCTTTTATATAGCGCTATTCATATTCAAAACACTGTACAAACATCAACATCAACTAATTTCCATATAATCAATGGCTGATTTAATGTGTTACTAATGAATCTTCTTTCAAACCTTTAAAAGATTTATCCTTTGCAAGTTAATACCCAGGTAGATAGCTTCTGAGACCTAGCTAATTTCCAAAGTTGAGAGATGGTCACTGAGCAATGGAAGGAAAACTTCTGAATGCTGGGGTAGGTTTTTGTTGCTCCAAAAGTGCCATCCTGACTTTATACATCAAGAACCCTCTCTTACCCTGTTAACAGGCAATTAGCAGAAAGGAGGCAGCACCTGGAACTTAAGTCAGAGGTAAAGAAATAAGTCTGTGCAGAAAACCAGTGCAATGAGGTTGTCAGGAAGTGAGACACATTACCTATTTGGGGGCAGAGACCTAACATCTAGCCCTGAGGGGGAAGACTAGGGAGGTGGTCTTTATATTCATGAAAAGGAGAAAAGTATTCTTGGAGACACCATGTGTGACTTTACTCCTGATTTTTCTACCTAGATGGACTGATTAGGGTGAAATCTCACCCCATCAATGTGAATAGGATTTCTATATTTATTCCGTAGAATCAGGCTGAGTGTTTGCCAGGTTGTCTAGCTTCTTTTTTTGGTGTGAGTGCTTTATTGGAACAAACACCTCAATTATCTATAAACTGCATCTGATGTGTTTACTGCTGATCTCCACTGGTTATTACGAGTAAATGAAAATACTTCATAGGCTTTCATTTATCACTTCACTTTCATGCTCTGGTGACTCCAGATTCACTTACATATTTGCTTTTCAGGTTATAAATAAGGCCCTTTTCAAACTGAAGAACGGAGATGATCTACCAGAAGACCTCTTAGAAGAAAATGAAGGCTCGCTGCCATTGGAAGTAACACTGAACAAACCGTTCCTACTAGCAGTTTATGAGAAGAATTCAAAGGCAATGGTTTTAATTGGCAGAGTAACAAACCCACTGAACAGTTTTTAAAGCCAAGGGCTGTGGGGTGGGGAGGGGGGAGTGGAAAGAAGGGCAAAGGGATAGGCAAAGTATCCCATGTTTCTAATCCCCATTTCCCTCTGCTATCTATGATCCTGTTGAGCAGCGGGAGTTAGCTTTGAAATGAAGCAGATGGTATTTCAAATACAACTTTTAAAAGATAAAATGCTAGTGATAATTGTGTATTTCCCCCCCCCCCCAATTAGTCATCCACTGAGAGGGAGAAAAACCTTTTCTGTCTGTCTGTTGGGAACATAATGATTGTGAAGTTTGACTGCTTAACATAACTGGTGTTTTACTGCAGAGAAATATAAAGAAGGGGTATCTTCAGCTCTTTTATACATTTGAAAAGTTGGGTGGTTGTGTGGGAGCAGCACAAATTGTATTACAGAAGTAGTATTAAAACAATACCATGTGAGCATGCTTTTGGGATGTTTCTCTCCCCCGCCCCCTCCCTCCAAATGGAAAATTATATGCATTTCCTACCTGTATTGGGAAACTAAAATAAGCTTGGTTTGCACTGATGAACTGAAAGAGCAACGTTATTACACACACCTCTTTGGAAAGCCTTATTTTTCCACTAGAAAAGTTCAGATGATGATTTTTAAAACCACAAATCATTATTTAGACATCTACATTGAGAGCCATTTATTATACACATTTACAATGACCTTCATGGAAGAAACTACTGTACTACTATTTAGGGCCCAGCTCTGTAATTCTTAACTCTCATTGAGTAGTTCTAGCTCAAGCACATAGTCCCGTTGGAAGTAATTTGGGATTTGTGACATGAGTAAGTGCCACTACATGCGAGATAAGGTTGCAAATAGTGCTAAAATGGTCCAGAATGCAACCTTTTACACATCCTAATAGACAAGAGTAACTAATACAGCAAAACCTGGAAAGACTATGATTTCAAATGCAGTATCTATATATTTAGTTGATTATGCTGTATGTATTCCAGAAGACACTAACATTTAAATACTGTGCTTGCATTTACACAAGCAACTTTTACTTTAAATATTTTTAAACTAGGAAAAATTCAAATAAAACATTTACAAAGGACCTTGTCAGTACTATAGTTAACGTACAGTTTATAACTGGATCCCTCATTCATTCCCACTTTTGAGATTTGCTGTAAATCTTAGATTCACATTTTACAACAGAAGTTAAGCTGTAACTTAGCACACCATGCGCACGAGCATAGATGCCAGTGTAATAGAGACAACTGCCAAACTTTCAGAACTCTGGTATTGATTTAAAAACCTGTCCCTTCCCATCATCAAAGCGCAAGAGGCTTTATTTTCCTGGTGAAGATTGTATTACCCCACATGCATCATTCAGCAAACAGACAGCTCTCCTAGCAGTGGTGCTAGGGAGTTCTGTTGCAAGAAAGCACTATCCACAAACAAGGAATTCCATATTGTCTGACTTCCCTGCTCTGCCCAGGTAAATGAGAGCACTTAGCAGAAGGGGAGATGCATAGCAATGGTCCCATGCAGTGGATGCTTAGTGAGGAGGAAAGGAGAGCACATGCACCAGAGGAAAAGGATACACTGCTACGGGCAAAAATGAGTGGATTATGAGTAAATAGTGAAGGCTAGGAAGTGGTAAATGCTGGCTCAAGCACTGCAATATTGTGAGGATGAGATGCAAGCTTACATGGCATTTAAAGGCTCGGTGACTATATAAAAATGCACTGTACTTCCATTTGTTCCCATTGTCTGTTATGAGTTTTAAAAGGTAACTACCTTTTACTCTCCTTCACCCTGCAGAGTCAATAAAGCCACGAGAGAAAGATCGCCTCCTCTCTGGCTCACCACCAGAATTGGTAAAGCTGCAGGATCTTTAGGACTGGGGATGCTGCATAAGCCAGGAAGAACCCAGGTTGATTTTCATGCCCAAGGGTGAATCTGCGAAGCTGGCATTTAGAAAAGCTCTCTAAACTGAGCATATTTGTGCAGGACTTATGGAGAGAATGAATATGGAGTCATTGTGGATATTTCTCTGAAAACATTCACTCAATGTGCAGCGGGAGTCAAAAAAGCGAACAGAATGTTGGGAATCATTAAGGGGTAGATAGTAAGATAGAAAATATCATCTTGAATACTGCATGCAGATGTGATTGCCCCATCTCAAGAGAGATTTATCAGAATTGGAAAAGTTTCAGAAAAGGGCAACAAAAATTATTAGGGGTATGAACAACTGCTGTATGAGGAAAGATTAATAAGACTGGGATTTTTCAGCTTGGAAAAGAGACAACTAAGGGGCAATATGATAGAGGTTAATAAAATCATGACTGGTGTGGGAGGAAGTAAATAAGGAAGTGTTATTTACTCCTTCACATAAGAACTAAGGGTCATAAAATGAAATTAATAGGCAGCAGGTTTAAAACAAACAACAGGAAGTATTTATTTCCACAATGCACAGTCAACCTGTGGAACTCCTTGCCAGAGGATGTTGTGAAGGCCAAGACTATAACAGGATTCAAAAAAGAACTAGAGAAATTCATGGAGGATAGGTCCATCAATGGCTATTAGCCAGGATGGGCAGGAATAGTGTTCCTAGCCCATTTGCCAGAAGGTGGGAATGGGCGACAGGGGATGGATCACTTGATGATTACCTGTTCTGTTCATTCTCTCTGGGGCACCTGGCATTGGCCACTGTTGGAAGACAGGATACTGAGCTAGATGGACCTTTGGTCTGACCTCAGTATGGCCATTCTTACATTAATCTTATTTTACAGTGTACAACTGCACTATAAATTCTATTTAGGCATACCACAAACAAAAAACATCACATTTTAGGTCTGCCATTTCTCAACAAAACAAACATTTTATTTAAAAAGACGGCTGGGGCATTAAGCTTTTCTATTACTCACAAGTACATTCTTTATCTATAATTTCCCATTCATGTGTCAAGACTCAGGATACTGCCATATTACTTATCTCACATTAAATACCTTTCTATAGTCCTGTTTTTTCTATTAAATTCCTCAAAGCCTTTTGATTAGTACAATAATGCCCTACTCTGTGGGGATTTCAGGCTTCTCAGCTGAAGTTTGTGGCTCACCAATAGTTCACAAAATGCAATATTCAGCAAACAATGCAGTGGCAGATTGAGAGTCTTCTTTCTCTGCCATATCCCCTAACAATGGTCCATAGAATGTAGTAGTTAAACACTGAGCTAATTAAGCAACAGAGGGTCCTGTGGCACCTTTAAGACTAACAGAAGTATTGGAGCATAAGCTTTCGTGGGTGAAAGTCTGATGAAGTGGCCATTCACCCACGAAAGCTTATGCTCCAATACTTCTGTGGCACCTTTAAGACTAACAGGACCCTCTGTTGCTTTTTACAGATTCAGACTAACATGGCTACCCCTCTGATACTGAGCTAATTGATTAACTTAATATATTAATGTTGATGTAAGCTATTTTCTATTTAAAACAAGACCATCTTTCTTCCCACCTGAAGAAAGTGTGGAACTGTGGTGATTGATAGAAGAGGAGAATGAGAAAACAGTACACTCAGCTGAGAGGATCTGGCTGTGGAATAAACTTCTGGAGATCAGAAGAATCCAGACTTCAATCAACCTTTAGAAAAATACAAAAGCTTCTTTAATAAAGCTTTTCAGTCATAACCCATGACATTCACAGCAACCATCCCTCGCACCAAAAGAAACTCTACTTCAAGACTTTTCCGTAAACTAAAAAGTGAGAAGAGCCAGACTCTTCAAGAAGTCCATTAAGGCCTTTGAGACCACAAATCTACCGTACTTTATACAGAAAATGCTCAGTTGCTAGGAGTAGCCAGTTGTGTAAAAATCTATGATAAAAGAGGACTAGAGGTAGGGTGCAGAATCGGGATCTTTCATAACTAGATGTTCCCTGAAAAATCCAATGAGTTTTTGAAAGAAGGAGGAAAACGTTCCATCATCTAAGTATTCACTGTAGAGACAAGATAGATTCTCCTGTTCCAGTTCCCCTACACTATTTGGAAAGTGTGCCTTGTTAAACAGCTTTCAAAGAGGGGACCACTTCACCTCTCATCTGGCATCTTGTAAGAGATTATTGCAAATCTCATCAAAAGATATTGAAATGCTACTCTCCTTTCTTTATCAAAAATAGAAGAGACTAGGGATACTGACGTAGAAAACGGATGTAAATATACATTTGTATAACAGCCAGAAGAGCCTTTAAGTCTTCACTTGTTTGCTATATGGTCATTGCTTCCTCTTCTCAATTTAAAACTGGTCTTGAGCAGAAACGAAATTGAACTATATACACAAATGGACGTGGGGGGTCCTGAGAGGAGGAAAGAGCCTTGTGGTTTAGAGAAAAAGATTTGGCAAATAAAGCACAAAATATTCCATCTGCACCTAGTGGCCCATGCAGGCTTTGGAATTCACTATTATGTCAGGAATATACTTGAATTTAAATCCATGCACATTCCACAAAGTAAAAAGTGGTTCCACAAATCTTAAAAAAATATGTCCAACTTCCACAGCACTAACAAAGGCATTATTCCTGGCTTTCAGGAAGAGATGCTGACTGCAATTTAAATTACAATCAATGGCTACCAGTCAGACATTATTTTCCACTATTTTACAGAAATTGAGACAGTAATATTGTAAGTCTAGAAAATGGAGGCCAGATTCTATTAAATTTAAATTAAAAGGTGGATTCTTAACAGGTGAAAAATTCTTACTGCAAACTATATACTGAACACACTGCCAAAATACACAATGTATTCTTTTGTTCAGTCAGGATGTCACATGCTGTATTTGAAACTCAGTGGGAAGCTGACAGTTATAGCTTGAGAATAGCAAAATTCAAACTGCATTTTATTAAAAAGATAGGAAGAGGACTCAATTATATTTGAGAAAAGTGACAAGCCTAGCAAACAGTCATGCATAGCCCATTTTACACACAAAATCCAGCGTTAGTTCAGTCCAAGGCATTACAAGTCCTCAATCCAGGGCAGTAAAGGTACTGACTTATCAGTCTGCTTGTCAGGACAAGCACATGGTGGGTTCCACACAGTGCTGTCTATCAATCACATCTTTGTAAAACAAACCACTGCTGCTACTACTGTAAAAAGCCCCGTTCTCTATCGCCTTTTACATGTAAAACAACTGGACCTAGTAGGGCTTCAGGAAACACCCAAAGCCTGAGAAACCTTGAGAAAATTAAAACTTTTCATAGTATATTTTTAAATACAATACCATCTCCAAGTAATACCCTCTGACAAAAACTATACGCTCTACCCAGACATGGCATGAAACACCATGTAGACATTCTATCATCTCCAACTCTTTCACTGCAAGTCTTCAGCCTTGCTCGATGTCTGAAAAGAGGTGGGCTGTGCAGTGCTTCTGGCAGGTTAGTAAATGCAGACTCTGGACCAAGGAGAATCCTAGTGTCAAGACCCTTATGGGAAACCATCTTCCCCTCATTTATATTGAGAGAGCTCTAACTTGAGTGGCGCTGTTGATCTCAACTATGGCAGTACAGCCTGAGTAGATGCAGTCCCTCATATAACTAGGCCCCAAACTATTCAGGTCTTCATAGGTTAAAGCCAGCACCTTGAACGCCACTCAAACCGTGATCAGCAATTCTCCTAGTTCCTTCACCCAGTTAATCAATATTAAGCCTGATTTCACAGAAGTACAGTAATATTTGTTCCACTGAAGAAGCTAGGTCTGATGTGCTGGGATTACAGAGCAGAACACCTCTGCATACTGAATATACTGAAGCAAATGCTTCTTCTTAGAATTAAGCATCTACTACTCACTCACAGTAAGTGAGTAGCATTCGTTCTGGTGACCTGATTAAATTCCAGACTGGGTGCAACTAACCAGTCTTCACCTGCCATTTTAAAATTTTGCAGTGTAGTGTTGGCTAAGCACTGTTAATACTGTGAGTTTCATCCCAGGTGTGGTTACATTTCACTGGTGGATAAAATGATCCATAATATGTGAAGCGCTTCAGGATGCTTCTGGGTGAGAAGTGTCATAAAATAAGCTCTGAGAAAAATTCAGCTAAAGGGACAATAAAAGCTTTCAGTTCTTCCACAGGACTCAGCAAGATCCAACTCGGAGGGGAAAATATACACTTGTGATAATTTTACAATAACTAGAAATAAAATGTTCTCAATTCCAGTGAACAGTTTCTTTATTCCAGGAGAGTTTTCCCCTTGTATATGTATCCATTAGTTCTAGAGGTCTGAAAGTAGCCACGAGTGGCACATTTTTATACTAGATGTCAGCACATAGGACTACCATTTAAAAATTGAGTTTGAAGAGGACTCAGAATTTAAACATTTTGATGAAAAACCCCTAAACCCATGTACTCCACTGCACCATTCCTTCCCCCACTCAATGATACAATTAGGAAGACAATTTATTATTTTAATCATTAAGTCAGTTCTTCCACACTAAGATTTACAATAAAAATAAAAACATTTGCTTTGCTTTTAATCTAAAGTAGAAAGTTTAGAATGCTTTTAACTGCCTTCCATACAATGGAAAACTACACTGAATGCTCTCTTGTAATTTTTTGTTGAAACAAGTCTTTGGGTATCTTGACAGAAGATGCATTGACTTGTTGCTGGAGACGCATTAGGAAGCACTTCATTGCTACATAGTGTTTGGTAAAAGAAAGAAGAGGGAAATAATTCCCTCCCATTTTTGGAGACGTGGTTCATCCTCAGGACTTGTTTTCAAATATATTTAAGGTTGTTCCACTGTAGTCTGATCCTTGGCAGCTAGAACAAGCTCTAGAAGAGCTGAAAAGCTTTTTATGTTGCTTGTCTGTAATCCCATCTTTTGCATCTAAAAAAAGTCACGGAAGACAGGGTTAAATTGTTGTCTAACATTTTTTGTAGGATAAGGTAGACATCTTATTTGTTTGCATTATTTTACTGTAAAAATATAGAAATGAAGCATATCATATTTTGTTGTGTGCTGACAAAGTGAAGTCCTTTATTATACATGTTCATCTCTGTAAAGAGAGGACTATCCAGCTTTTGTTAAGACTTTTCATTTAATATGTTTTGCAGGCAAATATTTAGCAGTTTTCCAGGCTGCCTGTTGCTAATGATCACCATAAAGTTTATCTAGCAAACTTACTACTTATGAGAATTAGCTCTCTGAGGACATATTTTGACAAGTGTGCCTTGTGTGATGAGAAACTATTACTTAAATAAACTACTGAAATAATTCGAAGGTGTTTATTTTGTTCTACTGTAACAATAGATACATTTTCAAATGGATCTTCTCAATCATTATAGAGGATCTGATTTAAAACATGCTCTGTGTGCATGAACTGAACACTCCTAATTGAATTCAGCTTGTGCTGAGAGGCAGAGTGAAAACTGATGATACTGCAGTAACTAGGGCTGTCGACTAATCGCAGTTAACTCACCCAATTAACTCAAAAAAATTAATCACGATTAATCACTGTCAAACAGAATACCAATTGAAATTTATTAAATATTTTGGATGTTTTTCTACATTTTCAAATATATTGATTTCTATTGCAACACAGAACACAAAGTGTACAGTGTTCACTTTATTTTTTTATTACAAATATTTGCACTATAAAAATTATAAAGAAATAGTATTTTTCAATTCACCTCATACAAGTTCTGTAGTGCAATCTTTTTATCGTGAAAGCGTAACTTACAAACGTAGATTTTATTTTTTGTTACATATCTGCACTCAAAACCAAAACAATGTAAAAACTTTAGAGCAGTGGTGGGCAACCTGTGGCCCGTCAGGGTAATCCTCTGGTGGCCGCGAGACAGTTGGTTTACATTGACCGTCCACAGGCACGGCCGCCCGCAGTTCCCAGTGGCCGCGGTTCGCCGTTCCCGGCCAATGGGAGCTGCAGAAAGCTTTTGTTTTATATTTGGCATTATGATATTTCAAAAGGGAATCAAGTTTAAGCATTGTAATAGTTACTGCTTTGCTGGCATTTTCACAGCCCTTCAAAAAGATTAACTACTCCTCATGTAGTAATTCAAGAAAGATTGGCAACACATGAGGAAACCAAGGCAGAGGGTGTTAAATGTTCTCAGGGCCACAAGAGTTGATGGGTCAGAGCCAAAATTAGAATTAAGGAAATCCTTGCTCCGGCTCTAGACTCTGACCATACAAGAGGCTTATTTCTCTTCTTAAGCTTCTTTCTCACAACAGAAAGTTCTGAAGATTACTGAATTGAATTTGAACAAAGAAACACAAGACTTCTTCCCAACCCATATAATTAAATGAATAAAGCGGAAAAGTGTAATATATTATTTTAGTTTTTATTTGTGATAATTGAGAATTGCTTTACGCTTAAGAGATAAGCTTTAATGGAAGTCAGACTAATACAAGCATTTGCATGCTTTTCTAGCAGACCTGAACAAAACGGTAAACAACTAAGACAGGTCCACAAGAAATAGCTAGTGATAACCCTTTAATAAGTAGACTTTTCTCTTCCAACTTACCTGGTCTCCCAAGTACTCAACATCCAGGGCCAACTGTAGTCTGATTTTGTTATCATCACTCATGCCCCCGTTTGAACTAACATGGTTTGGAATTACAGTTTTTCTGGCCTGTTTGAGTCTTTTCAGGCTCTCTTCCATTTTCTTTACAGAGCTCAAAACATCTGATACAGTTTCATAATACCTGAGTAAAGAGAGCGTTAATGGAGAATTAAGTTCCTGCATTAGTAGGGATTTTGGGCAAATCGCCATTTGATCCAAGAAAAATGCAAAACAATATGGTATTCTTCTGAAGAATGCGACACACACTCATCAGGATATTTATAGGGGCAGGTTTGGAGGAAAGAGCTCAGTGTTAAAGACAAGACATGTCTCTTTACTATCCAGCAGTCTTTCTACCCACCCACAAAATACGTGTAATTTCTAGATTTCAAACACTTTGAAGTATCCAATACTTAAATGCCTTTTCAACTATGAGTAATTACTGAAACAATAAAAATACTCAACTCTTATACAGAGCACCTGATTCATAGATCTCAAAAGCTTTTTAAAAAGTTGGGTAACCTATTACATGCATTTTAAAGAGGGGGAAAGTACAGCAGAGGTTAAGTACGTCACCCAAGGTCACACTGTTTGTCAGTAGCAGAGGTGTGAACAGTATTTGGGTCTCCCGACTCCCAGTCCTGCATGTGGTCTACACAAGACCACACTACCTCCCTATGAACATACCTTGCTAATAATGGAATACATTCCTACTTTGTTTTTGCAAATAATAAAAAACTGACCGGTGAGTTAATGTAACAGTTTTGGCAAACACTGAGATTGTTCTGTATGGTTCTATCATCTTTTCACTTACTTTTGTGTGCTTTCAGATAGGGCACTTTCCAACCATTGATGAATCCTGGGTTGCTTCAACATATCCTTGTACTCATTCTGCAGTCGGTAGAAAGGTTTAAGAGCACTGTCAACGTAAGGTGATGCTTTAGTTGGCACCTCCTGGTAAATCATGTAGGAAACAAGGTGGAGAACAGAGCAGATAAATATCTTGTTATTAAGAATTCCAATGTCAAATATACCACACATGTGAAACACAAAGTCAATGGCAAAAATTATGTTAATGCTGCTTGGGCATATGTCATCTCCTTGCAGAACGCTGTGAGCCAAACTCAAACTCCTGAAAATCAGCTCTAGGAGAACAGAGGGAAAGTGGCATAGGCAACCTTTCCCTCCCCTCCCCTTTTTGTCCTTTAATAGCATTAGACAGATTCCTGTGGGTGAGAGTGAATAGCTGGTAAAGGGAGATGAAGTGTGTGTTCATTTCAGCAACAGTGGGGTGGCAGAATAAACGTGTGTTAATGGGGAGTACTGGGGCACTGCTGAAAGAGGGTAGAGTTGAGACTTCATGGGCAACCTTAACTCTGCATTTCCTAGTTTTTAGAAGTTTGAGTTTTGCTCAACTCAGCATTCTGCAAGGGAACGACATATCACCAAGCAACCCTCACTTTGCCCTAACAGAGTTTTAGCCATTGAATCTCCTAGTTTTGCGAACAGGAAAAGATGTAACTGGCAGGAGTCAGGAGTCACTTAGGCAGTTGTATGTATATCCCACAATTTGCATATTGAGGCAAATCAGCTTGTACTCAGCAATCCCCACGGGACGGTGTACTCTGCAACTTCTGCAATCTTCTGACTCAGGAATTGCCCAGAAATTGCTACACATTTGCAACCCTACCAGAACACTTGTTTTCCCTCAGTGGCCAAGGTATCTGTTCCACTACGTGTCTTTGGAAACACCACATTAATCTGCCCCGAGATCAGGAAGTAGCCATTTAAATAAATTCCCTCATGTGGCATCATATTGACATGTACATGGATCGACCTTAGATCCAGACCACAGACCTCTGCCACTTGAGCTAACGGAGTGACAGGTAGCGGTAGTAGATCGTCATCCTCTATCTGGACCAGACTAAAGGGGGATGAGAGACGATGCCAGGGGATTTCACAGATATTTGGTGTGGGCAAATGGTGATACTCAGGAATTGTGGTTCCATTCCAGGCTCTGGAGGGGAGTGTGCTCTAATGGGCACAGAATTTTGTGAGTTTCCCCAGGCTTGACCCCTTCTGCCCCATGCCCCCAACCTGGCCCAGTCCTGTCTCTTCCCTACCCCTGGCTCCTCATCCCAGTCCTACTCTCCTTGACCAGCCAGCCCTAGTCTTAGATACTTATATGGCCCCCACTACCATAGCATCTGAGTGCCTTACACTTTTTAGTGTATTATCCTTACACCACCTCTGGCAAACCCTCATTTTTCAGAGAGGCAACTGAGACAGACTAAATGTTTTGCCCAAAGTCACACAGGAAATGAAACCAAGTCTCCTGAGTCTCCCGCTAGCAAGATGGATAAAAATAATTGATTTAAAAAAAAATAAGATTTTTTTATTTAAATCAGATTTTTAAAAAGAAAACCTTATCTAAAATTATCATCATCTCTTAAAATGCTGAAATAAAAAATAGGTATGCTGAATCCATGTGCCTTTAGCAACAGCTTTAAGTTAAAGGTTGCTTTTCTATATAAAGACAGAATCATGGGGAAAATATCTAACTTTTGAGGTCAAGCGTTAGAAATATGACAACAGGCCACATAATGTTTTAAAGGCTTGATCCTGTTGGGGACCAAGGGGCTATGCTTCTGGATGCAAGAGACTGGCCAAAATAATCACCGGCATTGAGACTAGGCCTCTGACTCAAGGAGACACCAACAAGTATCATTAGGACCATTCACTGAGCCCACCTGAGGTCTCATAGACCTGTTTTATAGCTTCTCCTTACCTGAGCTCTGAGTGGCTCAGTTCTCAATTTAAAAAAAATCACATCACTAAACTGGGGAAAGTCACTAGTTAAGCACCTGGAAATGCTAAACCAGCTATTGACAAGAATAGCTGCTTCTGAAGGCACACAAAAAATATTTTCTTCATTTGTGCTAATTCATTCAAAGTTGAAAAATCAATTGGGAGTTGAAAAAGCAGGAAAACTTGCCTCTCCCTTTCAGTCTATGAATAAAAATGAGGAGGGAGGGGATGAGATCTACTAGTTTTAAAAGTCTGAAGGGCAATTAAGTAACTTAAGAGATTGTCTCATTTTCAAGAGTGAGTAGGAATTCATGCTCCATTCATTTTCAGTTAGGCATATTCAAAATTTTTCCCAGGCTGACCTGAAATAATCAATGTAATTCATTGATTATAGTTAACCCCTCTATTTAATAAATCACTTACCTGTACATGAAACATTTTGTTAAGAAGTTCATGTATCCATAACATTTTACATAAACGTTTTAATAAAAATACATTGTATGTTGTTTTATGTTTAATTAAATTCCAGTGACCATCCTAATGCAGCTTGACAGAAATCATGAGCAAAAACTGAATTATCTAGAAAATAAGCAATATATGATTCACCATCTTCTAACATACTAAAAATGTACAATTAAAAAAATCTGAAAATAAGCAGCTATATAAATGCTTAAATAAATGTACATAGATATAGAGTGCCATCCTAGGTAGCAAAAAGATGTACCAAATATAGTGAATCAGTAGTAACTCAACAGAGGATGTTGTGAAGGCCAAGACACTAACAGGGTTCCAAAAAGAACTAAATACATTCATGGAGGATAGGTCCATCACTGGCTATTAGCCAGGATGGACAGGGATGGTGTCCCTAGCCTCTGTTTGACAGAAGTTGGGAATGGGCAACAGGGGATGGATCACTTGATGATTGCCTGTTCTGTTCATTCCTTCTGAAGCACCTGCATTAGCCACTGTCAGAAGACAGGATACTGGGCTAGATGGACCTTTGGTCTAACCCAGTATGGCCATTCTTATGTTTTAATGGTTATATCAACCAATGAGAACACACCTTTCTTTAGAAATTAACTGAAGTACAAATGGAAAAGTTGATTAAAATCGATTTAAATCAAGGCTTCCCCCCACCCAAAAGAAAATAAATTCATGAAATGAACAGGCTTGACAGAATCAGTTACTAAAGCTCTCTATTTGTCCACAAAACAGATACAATCATACCTAGCCATTGTGCTTACAACTGGGACTTAGGACGAGACAGGTGAGGGGACTGTGGAGAACAGGACCAAATCTAAGGATGAGAGGGCAGATCAGTTTCCATATTGTTTCCAATCTACCCTGACAATGGTGCCAACAGCTGCAGTGCTGTTTTGCCTCAGGGGCACTTGCCACTTGAAACCAATTATTCTCTAGGACACGTAAGGGTGACAGCAGGTTTTAGCAACTATTGTCACACTTCAAGAGCCAAGTGTGATATTTTACTTAAACATCATATTAAAGTTCTCTTGAGTGTGGCAAGAATGAAATGGTGGCAGGAATTAAGCAGTCACAAAGTAGGGGTATTTGCAAGTAGTTATAGGTAGGTGTGGTAGAAACCTATAAGCCTTTTATGAGAGCACTTCTCTTCACATGAGATCAGCACTGACCTTATTGGTTCTTCTATAGTGTCTTGGTACTTCTAGAGCGCTTTTCAGATAACTGAAGCAGGACTCACTCAAATCCTGAATAATTTTATTATTCAAGGTAGGCATGGAGGCTGATAAAGAAGCCTGAGAGTCTTCCAAGGCTCCTGTTGAATTACAAATGTTGAAGTTGAAACTAAGCTACACTGCCCAAGCCCCAAACATACGCAAACTTGTGCAACCCTTCCCATCCCCACTCCATACATATCCTAGATCAAGTTGTACTGTAACAAAGACATTTCTGTATTATTCCTGCAATCAAATCCTATATTTAACATTACACAGCTTAGGCGATATCTACTAAAAGTCCATTTCACAGCCAGAAAAAAAAAGGGGGTGGGGGAGACGATCATCATATTAATTGCCTTCTAGTGTTGGTAATAGTAGAGATGAGGCAGAGTCACAAAGTGCAGGTTCAGATACAAACTCTCCCAAAGTTCAGTAGAATTTTTTCCAGCTCTGAAGCTCCCATTTAGGACTATTTCTAATTAACTGTTCTAGTCCATATTAGATTTTAAAGAACTGTCAAATGGTATATATTTTTTAAAAACTCTTACTTATAAACATTACAAAAATATACATTTACATAATGTTTTCCCTTTGTTTCCCAAATTGTCTAAAATCAAACTCCCAGCTTTACCTGTGATACAGGACATATTCTTGAAGCCAATCATTTCAAGTTTTGGTCTGATAATTTCCAAGAGTTCAGGAAGCTGAACAAAAACAGATATGCATACAACCATTGTTATGAACATATATGGGTCTATTCTCTCAAGGTCTGAAAATCTCCCATGCGTTAAAAGGAGAGACTGTTATGTTTAAATACTGGGTATATTTTTACTGACTATTAGATGGGAATCAAGACGACCAGAACACATGACATATGCGAGAAAACGGCATTAAGCATTTGGTGTCCTCCCCCCACCCACCATGGTCTTTCATGGCAAAACATTTAGAATTAACGAAACACAGTATTACTCAGATAACAAGCTTGCTCCTTCAAAGGTTTTAGGAAGTTCAGTTTAATCAAAAGCTCAGGAGCCCCTCCAAGCAGATCTGTACAACACAAGCCACCTGTGAGATTTATAATTATGCTTTAAACTCATTGTTACCAGTAAAATCTTGCTGAGGCTCAAAGGTTAAAAACAGTAAATATTTGTTTAAACCAGAAATAGCTCAAAACATGAAGCCTGATTTCGCACTGTGCCCCTGGACACCAGGTCCTTGCTGTTCATCATTCACTCAAGGAGAAGTGCAAGACTGGGGCAGTGCTAGCTGGTGCCAAAAGTGAACAGAAAAATCTGGTTTCAGCAGTCAGTGCAACAGCTGCTGAAAAATTCATTTCACTGAAAAACTAGACTCCTTAATTACCTGTACTTGAACGGGTACCTCTGTAACCAACCATATCTGAATAAAAACAACACAGCCTCCCTAAAGCTTTGTTGCTTGTGATACCTCCCATACTTTAACTGTGCTAGTTTCAGCACTGGTAAATATTTAAGATGTTATGAGCAATATGCGAAACAGTATTGACATGTGGTCAATGAAAATATTCTCGTATGTATAGTAGCATCTACTAACCTGCTCCTTAAGTCTATCCAGATCTGCAGCAACATACACCAACTGAGTATTGGATATAGAAGGTAAACGCTGTGTTTCTGGAGAAGCACCATTTCCCTGGTCCTCACTGGGATTTGGGTTTACAGAGGATTCCTTGCTACCGGTTGCCACAGATTTTTTGTTGTCCTTTGTACTTTCATTGGAGATGGGCCTGAGCAAAAGCTGTAGTAGCCAAGTGAGAAATGAACATCAGTCTTTGAGAAAATAGTTTCAGCTGAGCTCACAAATGTAGTGTATAAAGTCTTTTGCAATTTTTTCCCAACACAGTACAACATTTGCAGACGTTATAAGCATCTAAGTTTTTCTTCTGCCCTGTTATACTTGACTTACATAGGTTTTTGTTTGTTTGTTTTTAATATTAACAAAAGACCTCAGAATATCTAAGATTGTACAGCATCATCTCAGAACCCTGGTGTGTAAAAATCAATATATCTTTAAAGAGATCTATGTAACAGAATCTGTTCTTTGGGCCAACGTCCATAAAATGAGGTGATGACAGTCAAACCACTGTGTCTGGTTTAGATTGCAGAGATTGGGAGAAGAACTTGACTATGCTTTTTCATTTCACAAAGGATGTTGCAATTTTCACACTCCTAAAAATGTTACTCCTGTGAACATTAGGGGTTGCACTGGCTGATTTTCCCAGCAGTATAGTGACACTGTCAACAACACTGCCATTTTTCATTTACAACATAGAAGAATTGAAGCACGAGTATCAGTCCCATTATAATGACAACAGAGGAGACAACTCTGTGAGTGGATTGTCTCTCTATAGCACTTTTTCATATCAGTACTGTTTCAAGAGAGTTTCTGACAATAACCATTAACAAAATTTCTTGCAATATCTTTTTTAGTTTTAAGGCTCTATTTCAACTGCACTTGATACACATTTCTTAGTCTAAAAGGTACTAATATATTAGAAGTTAGAGATTTAAACTGAACACTTTTCATTGGTATGTATATGCCATCAATAAGTATCAATGGCATAAGCATGTAATTGTCTTACCTCATTAACGAACACAGAGTAGCGTGCTAAAATTTGCAGTGTAAATTTCCAAAGGCGGTGTGCTAATAAGGGTAAAAACATCTGATCTGACCAACACTTCAGAAGACTCACCCATACCAGGTGAGTGGCCAAAAGGCAATATGAGCTTCCAGCTAAAAAAATAATTAGGGAACAATGGTTATTTACTAATCATGATTTAAGATCTTATTTTGAAAATCTTATTTTTCAAAGCTTATGGAACTGTACTTTTACTGTTATTACTTTTTTTTAAAGCAAAATACTTTGAACTTTAAAAATCACTTCAAAATTATTTTCATCACCACCAAGATAATTTACCAAAATTGTTTAAAGCCAAATTTTTAATATCAGAACTACTTTCCCCTGGATCAAGTGTTCGTTAACATTTTCAGAACTAGTTTTAGTTCTCCTATCAGGTGGATAATCAGTAAATACAGAGACAATGTAGTTGAACTAAGGGCAAGATTCTTATATCACCTTTGTGTTGCACATTTATGCAATGTTATCTTATCAGGTTTCACAAGGTACATTAAAAAAGTTACTAAGTTGACCGAGTGCATGAAAGTTGCCAATCAGAGCAGCAACTGTTCTATGTCCTGACAACACAACGCAATAAACGGCAGCTGTTATCACCGTTTGGTACTAAAGGAGTGTTAAGTTCAATAAGTAACAGCTATAATTACATGAAAACTTTTAAAGTAGTTGTGGCAACAGAATTATACAGTTTGCAAATGAACCGTACTTAGCTCTCAATCAGTAAATACTTTTCATTTAGTTTCTAAGATTAATGCATAAATCCTAGAAACAAAAGCAATGTGCCCCATACCTCCAACTCTGCTGTCCTGTTTTTTCATAATCTTTAGCCCTATGCTTAGAAAGTTTGTTTCATACAGATTATAGAGACTAACTCCATTTAAAAAAAAACAACAAACCACTTTCACTGCCTTTAATGTTTCTTTTAAAGGCACTGTACGTTTCTCTCCTGGCTCTTACCAGAGCACCAGTCCTTTTCCTCCATTCTCATTTAATATGTTCTGCCTCCTAATTCACTCAATTGATTATAAATTCACTGTTCCAGCCTCCTAATTCACTCAATAGATATGAATTCATTGCTACTGCCTAATTTCTGGCCAGTGTAGCAGACAAATGACTCCTAGAGTTGATGCCAATATCACTGAGAGTAATAAGTGCATTTGCTGCTTAGAAATGGTCATTTCTTCCTCTCCTATTCAGGACACTACAGTTATGAAAGCAAGATGTGTGTTCCAATAGCATGGCATAATTTTTAATTGCATCTTCTAGGAGCCCTATAGTAATTTAGATCCCTCATCTCATTTGTATAAACCAGGTATTGCTATTTGTAGTAATGAGTTGGTCTAGCCCTCTTAATTGACTTACCAGTAAAAAGACAGACATTATTTTAAGATCTAAAGCTTTGTGTGACTGATTACTCTAACAGACAATCACCATCACTACCTGGAAAAAGTTTTATTTACGTGATAAAAACTACAAGTTTTAGTAAAGGAAGTTTACCTGGTGCCTCTTCTAGGCTATCTGAAAGTGCAGCTTCTAAGGCTCCTGCTACCTCTCTAAATCTGACAGAAAGAAACAAATATTGTTCAATATTACAAGTCACAAATTATTTAAACTGGTGTCTAAACACGCCTTATACTATCAGCTATATAAAGAAAGAAGGTGCGGCTTTTGTTTGGGGAGATTTTTTTGGTTTTTACTTAGTTTGATCCTAACTGGAAAGCATTTAAAAGAGAAACAATGGAATTTTCCAAGCAGAAACGAAGTGGGAAAGAGATTAAAGTTATAATCTTAAACATCCTGTAAAAAGCAGCAAGTTTGAGGATGTTTCAGTGTCTATAGTTTTAGTAAGAAACACTAACTTGTTTATTTTATTGCTTTCACACTGAAAAAGTCAACACATTGTCTCACTTCTTACATTTACTTTAGTTAACCTTCAGGTAGGTCACATGATCATGGTGCCTGTAGCTTTCTGCATGTTTGCTAATGACCAGCAAGTGGCACAAGGTTCTGTAAACAGTTCTGTACCTGATAAAAATCAATAGTTCCTCCCAGGATGCCTTGACCTCAAACAAAACAAACAAAAAAAACCCCAACATCTTTGGGGGTTATAAAAGCAAAAGTCAGTACTGAAAACTTTCAATTCTCGTCTGCTTCAACATACATTACCTAAACAGAGTACACAGCCTAAAGATAGTATCAGAGGGAGAGCCGTGTTAGTCTGAATCTGTAAAAAGCAACAGAGGGTCCTGTGGCACCTTTAAGACTAACAGTCTTAGTCTTAAAGGTGCCACAGGACCCTCTATAGCCTAAAGATACTTATCTGTACAATATACAAGACAGATCCCGCATTGCAATTTTCAGGAGAGTGTTGATTAAATAAGGTTAATACCAAAATATTTTTAAACTGTCACGAAGCAAAGCTGCTGTTTTAGTTTTGCTCACAAGAGGACTTTTTTGTCACTGGCTTCCCCTCTTTTTGCTGCTATTGCATCACAGCCATTTCCAAAGAAGTTTCACAAAACCCTATAATTGCCCACTGTATGGTTTCTTTTACCTTCTTCTCTGAAGCATCTTTTATTGTCTACTGCCAGAGATAGACTAGTGGACTAGACAAACTAGTGTGATCTGGTATGGCAATTCCCATTTTCCCATCACAACAGGTATATAAACAAATGATCTCAGAGCGTTAAATAATGAAGTACTATTCCCAACACTGATCTATCATTCTTATTAATTAGCAATTTGTGAAGAATACTTTCAGACTTCAAGAACAAGAAATAGGACAATGAACAACTACCCGAATCTGATATCATGAAGTCCTATGGCCTGTGTTATACAGGATGTCAGACTATACGATCAAAATGGTCACTTCTGGACTTATGATCTAGGAATCACTGCTGAACTTGCAATGATGCAGAAGGATTGTAACACATTTATGTATCTCATCTCACCCCACCAACTCCTCCCTCCGTGTTGTTCTTTTCATAATGCTAGATGTGCAGGGGGGAAAATCAACAGGAGCCTTAACTTTATGTAAATTAGAAAAAGTATGAGATTCCAATATGACAATTTCAACAAAATTCCTATTTAATATGAGTGTGAGAATATATTTCAAAGCTTATATAAACCAAAAGGCACTTTTAAAGCATAAATTTCCCTGATGTAGATACATTTTCTGATTTTACGTATAACCAATTAGTATTATTTTCATAGCTTGTGTGATAAAAATGTTCAAAATAAAATATTCAGAATAATTTCTGAATCCTGTCAAAGTTTCAATACCTTCAAAAGACAAGCCTGGCATCTTAAATTGATAACTTTGTTAGATACTAAAATTCACAGACTGAACAGAGTCACTGGATTTATTACAACCACCTGTAATCCACTTAATCCCCTGCACAGCTTTTTTTCTTCCCCCCTTCCACTCTATGACTGGAGTGGCGATAATGGAACACTTCACCTTGAATGGTCCCTCAAAATGTACATTAGCTACTTATGCTAAACCATCACTTCCACCTTCTACTTAGCTAAGACACTGAATACCTTTCCCAGACCTGAACAAGAGCTCTGTGTAAGCTCAAAAACTTTACTCTTTCACCAACAAAAGTTCACCAATAAAAAATATTACCTGACCCACCCTGTCTCTCTAATATTCTGGGACCAACATAGCTACTACAACACTGCATACAAGAAAGGCTTTGGACAGGCACCCATAGGTGGATATTTAAGAGATTATGCAAGGGCCATTCACACCTCTTACCATCTGAGCTCAATGGCCTAGCTTTGGGGGGAAGGGAGGGAAGGGAGCGAGGAGGGAATCCCAGGTTGTAAATATAGGAGATAATCTGAGACAAGGAGTTTCTGGTGGGATGAAGCTGACACTCTCAGGGAGGGGACACTGTGGGGAGACAGGAAAGAGACATGCCCAGGTTCTCTGCCAGGGGATGACAAGCCTCTAGGTAAGAGATGTGTGTAGACCTTTATTTTACAAATCCCTTATCTCTTATGCTATACTTAATTCTTACTGTTAAGATTACACAACTATTTATTTTTAAAGGCTCTTTTGATCCACTGGGTTTACCTCTGATCATAAGCTCCAGAAGGGAAAACTGCACGTACTGAGTCCAACTGGATTTGCTGAATAACCATAGCTGGTACACAGGCTACTTTAGCTCAGGACCTGGTCTAAGAGTGGAGAATTGCACAATTCCACCCCAGAAAAGGTAAAGTCATGAGACCTAACACCTATGGAGGTATACTCAGTGAAATGAGAGAAGGGGTTAGATGTACAGCTAATCCATAACCATGGCACATTAATTGATACGATATTCAACCCTTTATTTTAGAGCTTTTAAAAAACAGAATTCTACCATGATAGCAAGTTTATTAAGCATTCCACCAGCCTTGCAAAAATTCTATTAAATCTATGTTCTTTCTAATTCCAGGAAGAAGATAAGCAGAGACTGAGCTATAGAAGATGCACAAGGTTTGAAAACTAGTCTAGACCAGTCCCTGGCAGTCTTATCAGCAGTGAGACTCTGTACCAACCTCAATATAACTGTAGCTGGTTTTCTGGCTTGTCTAACTCAGGGTAGGTCTACACTTACCTTCGGGTCCGGCGGTAAGCAATCGATCCCGGAAGTGCTCGCCGTCGACGCCGGTACTCCAGCTCGGCGAGAGGAATACACGGAGTCGACGGGGAAGCCTGCCTGCCGCGTCTGGACCCGCGGTAAGTTCGAACTAAGGTACTTCGAATTCAGCTACGTTATTAACGTAGCTGAATTTGCGTAACTTAGTTCGAAATGGGGGGCTAGTGTGGACCAGGAGTCAGTGAAAGCAGTATAAAATAATTACATGCCCTGGTAACCAGTTGAAGTATCCATGCTTTTTCTTCAGATTTATTTACATTTTGGCTTCTTCTACATTTTAAGAAAGCTGCTTTTATGTGACAAGTACAGCTCCCAGGGATGGAGGAGCTTTGGCTGTGGGCTACATTCTTTTGCTATGGCTAAACTTTGCTTTTGCTTCCTCCCTTACAAGTAAAAAAATCAAATACTGACCTTATTTGGAAATAAACAGGCAAATTCCACTTATTGTTAAAACTATGGTAGGCAGGATGCAATCTTAATCTTTTCACGCTGGCCTGCGATCCACACTGTCGTTCAAATCTCTGTATAAAATCCATGCTTATAGTGTATTTCTGTATGAAGAAAAACCACATTCTGACTACTATACTTCAGAGTTTCCTCTTAAATAGTCAAGACTGTATGCGGATTCTATTGCGCGGTCTATACGATTATAGTTGTACTCATTTCTCAAAGTCAGCTGACACTTCCCCCACTTCTAATCTCCATAGGTAGAGCTACACTGCAAAAACAACACTCATGGCAGTGATCTCAAAGCCCGAGACTACAGACTTGAGCTCAAACTTCAGTTCTAAAAATAGCCATGTAGATGTTACCGCTTAGGTTGGAGCTTGGGGTCTGAAACCCAGGGAGGGGGTGGGTTTCAGAGCACAAGCAGGAACATCTACATAGCTATTCTTAGCGCCACAGCATGAGCCCCATTGGACTGAGTCTATAAATCCAGGCTCAGAGATACTCTGCCACAGGATTTATTTTGTAGTGTAGACATACCACATAAGGCCAGAGCCTGGGCTGCAATGGAACTGAAGAAATCATCCAGTTTATTCCATGATAAAGGGAAATGAGATTGACCCCTTCACCACAAATTATGCCACGAGTGTGCAAGTTCCACAGCGACACCTCCCTTTCATTGGCGCTCCAGACTTGTCTAAGTATACTGCACTAACAACTCAGAGGTGCTCCAGGACTTGTGAGCGGATTCATTGGTCTGTAAGTGGAAGAAAAGATGCTCCCATGTTGCTCAGTGTTAAGAGAAGAAGGTGGGAGCAGGTGATTGCGGGATAGTGTCAGTGCCAGGCATGTAGGGATAAAGCTGTGAAGTAGGAATGGAATGAACTGGTGTGGGCAGGGAAGGAGGAAAGAATTCAAAACCGATTGATAGTATGAGGTTTACTTTGCACTATAGGCATAATACATTAGGCCCTTATTTTAGGAAGCGGTCTTAGATGTTTTTGGTTGTATACAGATGTTTTACAAATAAGTAATTCAGAATAACTATCTAGACTACTTCCTTTCAGAGTTGGGTATCTCAAGTGGGATGTTTACAAGTACCTCAAAGCTATTCTGCATCCATTCTCAACAATAAGCTATTGTTAACTGACTCAACATGATTCCTCAAGTCATACATTCTGTGTTTTGCAAGGCACAAAGCTAAGAACCACCTGAGGAAAAGGAGATGCATTCTAAGTATTACTTTGTTACTATACAACATTTATGCACTATGTCATACAAAAAGAGTGGCATTAATGTAATGTTAAGGGCGAGCTATCCAACAGAAATTAGGAAATGTAGAGTTAAGGTTAAAATCTGTCCTCCTTGCTCATTCTTTAAAGTATGGTTTCCATACCATACATTTGCCAATAAATATGTAACAGAATACAAATCTGAGATTCTTAACAACCTTATATATAAGAAGTTAAAGTACAATACAGTCTTAGAGACTTGATCTAATTTACACATCTCACTGAGATATCAAAAACAGAGCTGACGAAAACTGCTTCAGCAGTTTTATGATGCTTAAAGTTGAATTAGTCTAACATTCTAAGCCACACTAGCTTTGAAGTCATCTTAAAAAAACCTGAACAAACTTAAAAGTAACTTAAAATACTGAACCAATTTTATATGAACTTGGCTTGTTTTGAATTAGACAATAAAACTAACATGAGTTAAAGACTACAGGACATTAGGGGTATGTCCACACTGCAATTAAAAACCTGCAGCTGGCCTATGCCAGCTGACTCGAGCTTGCAGGGCTTGGACTAAAAGGCTATTTAACTGGGGTGTAGACATTTGAGCTTAGGCTGCAGCCTGTGCTTCAGGCCCCAGTGAGGTAAAAGGGTCCCAGAGCTCAGGTTGCAGTCCAAGCCCAAACATCTGAACCACAATTAAACAGCCCCTTAGCCTTACCCAACTGGCACGGGCCAGCTGTGGGTTTTTCATTGCAGTGTAGACATAGCTTACATGCCATTTCTTAGAAGAGGTTAAAAGCATTTCTCTTGAATTATTCAAGCTCCCTCTGAAACATCTTTAGGCACAGCATTGTTAGTGATGAAATAGACTAAAGGTTGAGAGAGAAAGATGGGATTTTTTTTTTAAACCTTTCCACAGTAATAATAAAGGCATTGTGTGTAATAGTTAGAGCAGGGGCCTGGGAGTTCTACCCCAGCCTTCTTACTAAATTTGTCTGTCTACCTTGGACAACTTACTTCAGAATACAAAAACAAGGCAAATAATTTTCAAACCCGGGTGCCTAAAATTAGACTCCTAAATTCACAGTTAGGCCTCTGAACATAAAAATGTCGGAATATTCAGAAGTGTTGAGCAGCCACAAAGCTCATTGAAGTAAATGGGAACTGCAGATGCTCTGCCTTAGTCAATCTAAAAAATAAGTTGAAAGTGGCTTCTGTTATTGAACCTGCTTCTGAGACCCTGTGCCAATTTTTCGTCGGTCTATAAACAGTTTCTTTTCTTAAAGTATTTTTCCATCCTCTTTTGCTGTGTGAAAAAGCCACATAAGCAGGCAATACTGTGTACAGTGATATCCTTAGTGTGAAACTTACTATATACAAATTACTGTCAAATGCACAATGTAAATGAACTTTAAAAGCTGTAGAAAGTTTATTTCCTGTATCTTTGGCATTCAAAAGTCAATGAGGTCAATTTCATTTGAGATTCAGTATTCCAATATCTGGGTTACAAACAATGCAGGAATTATTTTAAAAGTGTCTATGGAATTTATTTTAATTCCTGGAAACATTTCTATTGGTCTTTTAACAACAATGGACTTCACAGCATTTTGACGCTTGAAATTTTTATTTATTGATTTTAAATATTTTAATGACTCAGATTCAGAATTGCTAAATTCTCACTTAAATAGTCTGTTGCGGAAGTACTCTGTTTTGATTGCATGGTGTAACTGAAGGTCAAATTATTTTAATCTGGATCATGGGTCAATATCAGCTTAATTTAAAAAGGCAAGCTTTTAAAAGTTATTCTTTTTACATGGAGATAAGCTTTCAGTAAAGATACAAAGATTCCAATTTAACCTGAACAGCATGAAGGACAAAAGCACTATGCAACTGATACACTGTCATACACAGGGCATTCAATGGAACACTGAGGAGCAGCTGATGCTTTATGGAAAATTGAAAAGCATTCTCTTTAGAAACAAACACACACATACACATTTGCTGTATTTCCTTATCCGAGACAGTTGCATGAAAACAGGATCTCTCTTTCTTTAACCTCCTTATGATGCTTGTCCCTTATTTAAGCCCCGAACCTGCAAACACATGTGCTTAACTTTAGGCATGTGAGTAATTACATTGTGTGTTTACAGGAAGGAGACCTTAAATTCTAAGAGAAATGGATCTGTTTTTATTACAGATAGTTTTGCATGAACATAGGGAGAACCATTTGACAGATACACCTACATATGCAAAGAGTTCAACATTTTCTTAAGCAGTCCGTTTGCACTGATGTACCTGGTATGCCTCCTCCCTCTCCCGCCTTGAGATCATTTGTTACTAACAGTCACCCCACCATCTTAAAAGGAGTAATGTAAGAATCCTTATCAATAGAGCTAGTTACAAAGAAGATTTAATCAATTAAGAGAGTCACAAGTAAGAAAAATAAACCCAAAAGAAAGCTATTTTGACATTCTGGTTTAGATAAGGACACAGGCATCTCACCACCTGAACTCATGACAAAGCAGAAGGCTTACTATTTCCTAGTTTGTCATCTGTTCAGATGGCAAGCTGCATTCTCTATGCCCTACTCTACATCAGATTGAGCTTCCAGCTGACAGGTATCAGTAAAATGTCATCTCTCACATACATACAGCAACATTGTGCACAATTATGGAAAAACTGTAGTGACAGGTATTTCCATACACTTCAGAATCCATTTTTGAACACACACAGTAAATATTTATGACATTAGACAAGTAGTTCTTTCAAGAGGCCATTTCTCCAAAGTCTTATTTATATTCACATTCCCTCAAAATACTTGAATTATTCAAGCTCCCTCTGAAACATCTTTAGTCACAGCACTGTTAGTGATGAAAAAGACTAAAGGTTGAGAGAGAAAGATGGGATTTTTTTTTTTTTTTTAAAACCTTTCCACAGTAAAGGACAAGTCACATTCAGATGCCAAGTTGCTTCCCAGATGTTTAACTAACCCAACAGCTGTCTCTTTCTAGCAGTTCCAGCCTTAAACATTCAGTTTTCCCTTTCCGTTCTTCATTTACGTTGTGTTTTTCTATAAACTAGAGATATCTGCTGTCTTGCACAGGTTAAGACCAAATTCACATGACCATACAAATCCCACTAACTTCAGCACGAGTTCTGCCCCAGCATCTGAAAGCAGAATTTGCTCCTAAGGAAGTTAAAATAGAATTTAAACTATCACATGATCTCTAACATGCATCTTATTCGGAGGCATGCAGCAACATGAATTTTCACAAGAGAACCTGAAAAAACAAGCTAGAGAACATGACACACAAGTTCTTCCCCACATCAAAGTTATAGCAAATGTAAAAACATGTAAAATTACCTCATGAAATACATCTGGGTTTCCAGGGTTGAAAAGTGATGGTAATTTTTCTTCTAAGCCACGTACTATTTCTGGCCACACTGAATTCACTAAAAAATCATATCCAGGAACGGTATTTGCTTTTTCACTGCAAGAGGATAAATAGTTCAATTATTCAAATTATTTTTTCCTCAAAAAAAGATAAGTTTCACTCATGAAAGTTCAAATTTGGCAATAATGTTAACCAAAACTCAGGAACTACATTATGTAGTTTTCCTTAATTAGAAAAAATAATTATATAGGCATGTTTGAACTAGTTTTCTTTCTGTGTTTTTCACAATTTTCATATCTATAATGTCTATGTTGGCGCACCATATTTGAGACAACCAGCTTTGTTCCAATTTAATACATTTTCTAGAAAAACAGTAGTTTTATGCAGAAGCACATTTTTAGTAAATTCTGAAAAAACAAATATTTATCAGTAAAAAAAAATCCTACTCTAATGTGTATGTTTTAAAGTTTCAACAGTTCCCCCATCAATCAGAGGCCAAATGGAAATAGGATGTTGGGAAGAAAGGGAATTCCTCTCTTTGCTTCCTCTGAGTCTCATTTCTACATGCAGCAAGTGGTGCTATGCTTCCAAGTGGAAGGTTAAAAATTTATCTTGAATTTCCCAATTCAGAAGCTGACAGAGCAGAAAAAGAAAGCAGCATTTATAATTCTAGTAGGATACATCAGAGTAAATACTAAAAACATTCTCCTATTAAAAGAAGGATTAAAAATATTGAGGGATTAACAGAATTGAGATGTTAGTAAAAATCTAAAGACTTGTAAAAAGCACAGCAATAGATGGCTAAATAGAAAAGTAATTCTGCAGTCCCTAGAGACTAAATTCTAAACACTGCTAATTCTAGCAGTCTACTACATTAACCAGCCTCTGAATAGATAAATAAATGGATACAGTTTAACAGACTTGAATTCTGTAGGATTCAAAACAGGCAGTTTAATTGCAACAGGAATTAAACGTTTTTGAGTAGACAGCAAAAAGAGGTATACAGATCAATCAAATCTGTAATTCCAGTACACATAATGAATTAGTCAAACCTATGGGAGTAAACTAATAATTCTTTTCTTTTTTGTTAAGCAGACAATCCAGTAACTTTGAAAACTGAATTTTCTAATAACTTCCTTGTGCCCCTCTCCTTGGATGGAGGACACAGTCAAGTTCCCTCGCATCAAAGAAAAATCTATCATATAGTATTGTGAATGATGAAAGAAAACCCAACCATTGGTTTACAGATAATGACCATGACAACCACTCCTTCTGGGAATACTATCAGAGGGGAATGGGGGTTACATCCTCAGTAGGCCCAGTCTTCATTCTGGAATGAACCAATGCTACAAGGGCTGACTGGGAACTAGATCCTGGAGTTTTGGTCATATTTCCACCTGTTTGTAGCTTGATGTGAAAGGCAGTGATGCCCAGCTACTTGCATCTCAGCAAAATGTCCTAGACTTCCCACACAGCAGCACAGGGAAAGGACTCATCATATCAGTCACTCAGCAGATTGTTTCCTTGCCAGAGATATCAGTCACATGGACAAAAGTGTCATTGAAGGAAAGATATGACAGACACCTTCAGCAACCTGATGTTCCAAGCTGATGACCTGCTCTTCCTTCTTCTCCTTAAATGTATGAGGTGCCATTTCCAGGCACCCTACAGACAGGGGGAAGCCACCCTAGGGTCAGGGTGCTTCAAAACCCTGGCCCAGACCCATTGCCTGTATAATGGGGGCAAAGAGCAATCAAAACCTCCCCCTGGCTTCTCTGAACGATGTCACTTCCAAACACTACTGGGCTTCTTGGCGACTCTAGTCCCTGGCTTCCTGGAGTCCTAGTACCCTGCTCTGAGGGCTTTCCCTCTACCTTTTGAGGTGCCTGGGCCCAATTAATAACAGTAAGGAAGGTTCCAGACAGACTGGCTGCAGAAGGCCAGGGCTGCTGCAGGGTCAGGCCAAGCTGATGGACTACTGTAATGGTACTCAGTTTCATTATTGTAGTATATCGTTTCTCCTCCTTCTCAAGCCCAGTGCTACAGCATCAGGAAATCTTGTTCACAACTTTTTTAAAATGTGCAGATATAAAAGAGAAACAGTATTGATTTTAATCTTTAGGAAAGGACAGGCAAATCCTTTGTGTTTTGTAGTTAAATACCATACAGGTCATTCAGAAGTACTGGATAATCAACAACTGTTACAACTATAGCTGACAACCTGTTACCTTGACATAGCTCCCCCTGTTACTTCACGCAAAAGACGGCAATGGTGAGGAACAAACTCCAGCAGTTTATTGTACATGGCCTGCAGGCCACTGGGATGAGATTGAATGTATTGTTCCACAATCACCTGCCAGGAAGAGTTTAATGTGAAACATCAGACAGGAGAATATGCAGAGAAAAAACCATCAGATGTAAAACATACACACACTGAATTCAATAAATATTACAACTTCTACAATGTAATGCCCATTTTGAGTTATATATTTTATTTATCTTATGTAGCACTGTGGTTGGCTTAACGAGCCACTGAAATCATTCAAATGTGATTAGAGTTGTTGTATTTAGGTGCTTCAAAAACAAAACTTTAATAAGTGGACTAGAATAGGAATGTAGCAATACACAGAAAGCTCACGTTTCAGGAGTCCTAGTCTATCAACCTGCTCTTACTTATTTATTGTAATAATTTGTCCCCCATAAGATGCATAGGAATGGAGTTATTCTAAGGGGCAATGTTAGATTAAAAATGATGCTTAAAGACATTTCTTTATGTATGTTTACCAAAAACATCTGAGATTATTAAAATCTAAAGAACTTTAAAATTGAATTTAGTTTTGTACTTTCTATAAATTTTTGGCAGTTCTCAACATCGTTAAACAGTCAGTTTCAATCAACAGTACTTTCAGGTTTGCATACATTGCCACAATAGCTGGATTGTAAACACCACAGTGGAATGTTTCTTGTAAACTTTTCCTTGGACTGAAAAAAAAAAAAAAAACCACGGAAAATTTTCTACTGGTTTTAGTTTTTGTAAGAACAAGCTTTCCAAAACCTACAATTTAGTCTTGGTTGGGCCCTGATCAAAAGCCTACTGAAGTTAACTGGAGTCTTTTCACTGACTTTAATGGACATTGGATTGGGTCCACAGTCCCTTTCAAATAGCTTTTTATTGTCAGTTTTTAAAATCAACCCAAGCTACAGTGAGCTTCAGTTACAGGGTATTCTACCCTTTTAGGAGAATTATTATTTGTATTAGTGTAGCATGTAGGAGCCCTAGAACCCCACTGTGCTAGGCACTGTACAAACACAGAACTAAAAGATAGATTGTAAGCTCTTTGGGGCAAGAACTAAGTATAAAACAATACAAAACAGATAGATGCAATATGGTCTATTTTCAATGTTGTTCCATTGATTCCTTGTATTCCCCGTCCATCTGTCAGGATATTGTATATTTCCCCTTTTAGTCCTTTAGGATAGTAGGTAAGTGAAAGAAGGGATCTTGGTAACCTAACATAATAATAAACAGAATTACTTGCCTTTCCCAGGGTTGTTTTGATTTAACTAAGGATCTGAAAGCAGTACTTCTAACGGACAAGGTCAGGGCTCTATTCTTTTCCCCTTTCAAGACCCAAAGGTTGTTCCTTAATTTTTAGTGACTCTGCCCTGTGAATATTTGGGTACATGGGTGAGAGATGAGTCGGAATGGTTCATAACAGCTTTCTTTCATTTATTCCAAAACTGTTACAGGTTTCATCCCTCTCTCTGAGCAGAAAAAAGAACACGTTCATTGTTGTGCAATGTGGCCACAGCTCCACTGACATCAGAAAAGGAGACTACTCTTCCACAACAAGAGTGAAAGAACCATAGCTAAAGGGGAAACAAAGCCAGCTATTAGCCTCCAGATGCAAAGGTATCCAGCTATTAGCCTCCAGATGCAAAGGTATCTCTCATTACGTAATGAAGAAATCTCCCTAATTTGATCCATAAAGAGTCAGCCATGCCGTAAGCAACTGCTACACAGATCAGCCCCTAGGATTAACGTAAAGAATCACAGGTGTGGCAATCAGCAGCTAAAAGGAACTGAAGCAGAAGAACCTGAAGTAGTATTTTTAGGACACTTCTGCCCATCTGCCTAGATCTTCAGGGAGGCAGGCTAGGCTGAGGAAAGGCTACTGTACAGCTCCAGGAACAAGAGATCACAATATGGGAATGTGCTCAAGTATTTGAGAAATAAAATCCCTTTGTTACTGATTTTGATAAAGAGATGTTGTTCTGCACCTTAAATATTTGTCATCTTTAGCAATACACCAGTCACAACATTGCATAAATAGGACTGTTACAAGAACACCTTGCTCTGTCCTAGGAAAAGGGAGAGAAAATGCAGTACCACTCAGCACCTCACACTGCTCAATAGCAGCCCCTTCAATTGAGAAGAGCTTTATTAAGTCTCTCTCAACTAAGAGAATGATGTTCTCTGACCATAACAGAGTCTAAGGGTAAAGTAGTGTGAGAATGAACGATTAAATTGACCCACAACCCAAAGCCACCAGATAAGGAGGAAAAATATTATGCAGTACAGAGAACAACATGTGAGGGTAGGAATGATTCCTTACTGCTCACAATAATGCACACAAGGAGCATACATTATATTTTGTTCTTTAATAGAAAAATTTACATATATGTCATCAGGTATTATTGAGATGACTCAGGTATTATACATGCTTTTCCCCCAAGCAGACATAGTATGAATGGGCCAGATCTTTCAGAACCATTAGCAGTGTTGCAAGCTTTAAGATACTAATTTTAGTACAGTAATTTTATAATTCAATCAAAACACAAGGAAAGAGTCAATGAGCAGCCTTACTGAATATAATTTAAAATAGGGGTTTACTCAAATCCCAGGAGGGAGTGGGTGTCCTCTGAAACAATATGGAGGTGTTACCTGTTCCTGGAAAGAATTCCTAATTGGCTGTGAAGAAAAGTGTATAAAACTTGAAGAGCTAAACCTCCTATATTAACTTTCAATAGAAAAAAAAAACTATTTTAAATATGAGAACATGTAGAATAGCACTTCCTAACAACTTGGTAAATGATTTTTTTTTTATATATATATTACCAAGTTGTTAGGAAGTGCTATTCTACATGTTCTCATATTTAAAATATATATATACATACATACACACACATACACACACACACACACACTACACACAGTAACTCCTCACTTAGAGTCGTCCCGGTTAACTTTGTTTCGTTGCTGATCAATTAGGGAACATGCTCATTTAAAATTGTGCAATGCTCCCTCCTAACGTCATTTGGCAGCCACCTGCTTTGTCTACTGCTTGCAGGAAGAGCAGCCCGTTTCAGCTAGCTGGTGGGGGGCTTGGAACCAGGGTGGACCGGCAGCCCCCCATCAGCTCCCTACTCCCTTAAGTTCCCTGTGCAGCAGCTGCCTGCAGTTCAGCTGTCCCTCCCCCCCACTGCCATGTGCTGCTCCTGCCCTCTGCCTTGGAGCTGCTCCCCGAGACTCCTGCTTGTTGTGCAGGGGGCAGGAAAGGAAGAGGGGGGCTGTCAGAGTGTCCCCCTCCCCCCTGCTCCTGCACACCACTTACCCCATCTTCCATAGAGCAGGGGGGGACACACCAGGGCTCAGGACGGAGGGAGCTTGCAGCAGCTGCGGTCTCAGCAAGCTGATCTAATTAACAAGGGAATGCACTTAAAGGGGAAATGCGCATCTCTCTCTCTCACACACATATGGTGTGTGTCTCTGTCTGCGATGTCTCCCCTCCCTCCATTTCTGCTGCCTTGTAGAGTGAGAGAGTTAACCCTGGAGGGCTCAGCCAATTGCTAGTTCATCATTTAGCAGTAAGGGAAATATCCCAGCCTCTGACTCTCCATCTCAACCAAGCTTCACAATCATCATCACTGTGTACCAGTATTAAATTATTTAAAACTTATACTGTGTGTGTGTGTGTGTATATATATATATATATATTTTATAAAAAAATAAAATATTGTCTTTTGTCTGGTGAAAAAAATTTCCCTGGAACCTAACCCCCTCATTTATATTAATTCTTATGGGGAAATTGGATATGCTTAACATCATTTCGCTTAAAGTCGCATTTTTCAGGAACATAACTACAATGTTAAGTGAGGAGTTACTGTATTTATGTACATGATTAACTGGCAGTAACAACTGTTTGAGTGCATATAAATCAGACTAATCTGTGGAAGAGACAGGAAAAACTGATTTTAAAGAAGACAGACACACACTAGAACAATGTGTAGAATCTCAGAATGATAATTAACATAGATAATTATACTTATGTTTTTTAAAAGCCAAGAAGAGAAACATAACTGAAACTTGAGTGATACGCCAATTTCACTTGATATATCCCTAATGCAAACTGAGAGGAAGTTACACCAGTATGAAGATCAGGAACTTAATTAAAACTACTGTAAACTTATTTTCTATGTCTATTTGAAAATGAGGAATGACCTAATGCCAGATATACCATGACAGATATTGAAACCGCTTGCAGTATCTCTGGGGGAACACATTGTATTAAGTTCATGTATCACTGTGGGCCAGGGCTTGTATGTGCGATTGTGGTCTACTCCACTTGGGAGGGTTACCACCACAGATCCTTCAGGAACTAAAAGAGTGGGGTGTGATTAAGGTGAATCACTCACACTTCCAGAGAAGTAGCACTCCCTGAGAAAGTTCGTGTATTCTGGGTCAAAGTGGGTTTCCAGAGACTAGGAAGACAAAGAAAGGTGGGTTTGGTATAAAAAGGCTGAATTTAAATGGACTCCAGGCCTTTTTTCTGTTTCAGCAACAGATGGAACCTTCTGTCCAAAGGGGCTTCAACCCCTGCAGGAGAGTTGGAAAGTCTTTGGCCTACCAGGGCCCCCAAGACTGATGGGTGATCTCTGATAAGCTTTTAGCATGTGTCTAGGACCTTTTGTTGTTTTTTATGTTTTTTCTGGAATCCTTTTACTTTAGGAATAACTGGGCTTGCTTATAAAGGGCAGTGTAATAATTGTTGGCAAAACACTGTTCATTGTCCTCGGAGAGAAAGAAAAGCACAAGCTCTGGTCATTAGGCGGACTGGCTTGCTGGGGATATCACAGGACACGGCAGGAAGCTGTGCAGTCTTAAAACTTTCCCGGTCAGAAGAAATTGGGACAAGTGAAAACCAGAGATCTAAGACCTGACTGGGAACTCCTGGAGTAAACCATGAAAGGGTGAATACAGGTTCACTTACCCTGAAACTATTACACATACCTTAGCATGATGCCCCAGAGAGACCTTGAGGCCTTGTTTACCATGACCAACTAAATTTGCATCCCTTAAGTTGAACCAGCAGTAGCGACAGTGGGAGTGCTAGTGTTGATCAGCTAGTAAAAGTGCCAGTGACCAACTGATACCAAGTATACATTAGTTTTCTGACTATTGCTATTACTAGTCCAGATTTTTTTTGTGGGAGGGAGGGGGAAGTTTCCAGTGTAGAAAAGGTTTACAAACATCTGGGCAGCTAACAAAGGCTTTGTCCCATTGGCAATTTTAGGGAAGTCTTCCACCACTACCTTACCAACAGTGCAACAACACCAGTGCTAGAAACAGTGGGAACAGTAGTGTAGATTAGCCACCAGCACTTTTAACTCCCAAATTGAATAATCCAGGCCAGAGCATGACTTGACACTGTGGAAAAAACCCTGGCACGGCTGGTTTACACTAACATTATTTCCACCATTGCCAGTAGAGCTGCATCAACACTCGTGCAATGGTGGAAGTCTTCCACCAGAACTGACAGTACAGATAAAACCAGAGAGATCAGATACTTCCTGACCCTGGAGAAAAATGGTGAGATTGAAACAGAATGCATTGTCAAGAGAAGAATTTCTGAAATCTGAGATTTTCAACTTGTTTAACCAATATTCTATAATTAAGAGGTCTGGCCTTACTAATTACACTTATTGTAGTCTAACCTTAGTTATGATTATATTTTGCTTCACTTCTGTTTTATTTTGATTTTTCTATTGCCCATGCCAAATTTATTTAAGATAAATGAAATTGGATACTGATATTAGGGGATACTATCGAACAACCTGAAGCTGGAAATAGGAGCTTTGAAGGTGCTAACTGCACTCAGAGGGAGCACGAGGGAAGCTTGGCATGTTCACAGGTAAACAAATTATTTTCCCAAGCCAGTTACTTTTCTTTGGCTCTTATCTTACCTCATCTACGTATGGTTTTACAAGAATCTGGCCAACTAATGCCTCTGCATCTCGTGTTTTGTCAATTGTTGCATAGGTCCGTAAGCAATGACGTACTATGTCAACATTGGAAGTTTGAAGGCCTTCCAAGAGCAGCCCTTCCAGAGACTGCTGCAACATAGCTGTTATTCCAGCTATACGCTACAAAAAAGGAGAGAATAAAAACAGAGCATTGCCCTCTTTACAGGAGTTATGTGCAAGAAGATTTACCAACATCAACACACACTTAAAATTAAAGAGTACATTCAGAATTGTAGTAACTGTATCAATTTAACATTAAAATCCAATGATTAAAATAAACCTATGGATTATTACTGTATATTTAACTCCATATCATGAAATTACTCAATTTAACAATGTTAAACTAGGGGAAAAAAAACTATTTTCTTTTGTATATTGAAAAATCAATCTGGTAAACAGTCTAGGATCTGACTGACATGGGAGAAATGATAAGTCAACAATTGTTCTCCCAATTAACTAACCTACACCTTGTGTCAACACACGAACCCATTGAATCAATTGCTAGTGGTAACAATTGTGACATTTACCCCTGGATTTTATGGGAAAAGCAGTGATTGAGTCCCAAACATTTCAGGTCAAAAAACTGAGACCCAATATGACTGCATTCTATTACCACAAACAAAGGACTGCCATGGTAGGCAGCTGCCAGGGCTAGCAGCTGCTTCAGCCAGCAAACCTCCTTTAAGATTGCTGGAGGAGGGTCTCCCTCTGGCAATATCTCCTCCACTTAAGCCCCACTCATTCCCAACACTCTCCCCAGAAATACCCCCTTGGCCATGCCTTTCCAGGAGATTCCCCCAGTAAGTGTCCCACTGTACATCTAATGTCTACCAATATGGAGCTGATGATTCAACTGTTCACCTCCAATCAAGTCCCTTTTATGCCCCCTCTCAAAGTATCCTCCTAAAAAATTATCTCCTTGGAAATGCTCCCAGAATCCATCCTGAACAGCCTAAGTTGGCAATCCAACTGTAGGTCACCAGCTGCAAATAATCATTTGAAAACACACAGCGGGGTCACTGGCTGAGAGCATTTATAGGGAAGGCACCCCACAGGGAGCACCCCCCAGTTTTGCTCCTCTTGAAATATTCCACTCATGTTCCCACCTTTCCCCCTCCACTATTCTCAGCTGGAAATTCAACTGTCAGCTGCAAGCGGTGGCCTTGTGAACCACCTGTGGTTCAAACTGCTACATGCAGTCTGCGATACACAATTGTAATGCTGGTGTAGGATGTCAGGGGGCATTAGCTGAGTGGGGCTGGGCAGAGGGGAGTATCAGACAGAACTGAGGGAATGTCTACAATGCAATATAAGCCCAGAGTTGTTAGAACATGAGTTAGCAGACCCTGGGGCTTGAGCATCTACGCTCATTCGTAACCCCAGGTTAGGAATTGTTGAACCCCAGGTCCCAACCTGGGCTCTATCACGTATACGGCATTATGGGGGCCCGAGTCCAACCACACGTAACCCAGACTTCCTAGTGCCCTCCCAAAACGTGGCCACTCTAGCCCTTTGTTTGTGGTGCAGAATGGGAAAACTTGACTGTCCAATGCATCTGACTGTTCAGAAGACAAAAAGTCCACCAGTGGGATACTTTCATAGAACTCCCAGAGTCCAGGGGGGACCGGGTCTACACTGCAATGAACTGGAGTTTGAACCCTGGGTTCCGGTTTGACTCAAGTTCATGGGGTCCTGGGTCTGAGCTCTGGGTTGGTGCAACACTGCAATTAAAGACTCGTGGCTGGCTGACGTCAGCTGACTCAGGCTCATGGGGCTCAGGATATGGGTCTGTTTAATTGTGGTGTACATATCTGAGCTCGGGCTGGAGCCTGAGATGTGGGACCCTGCAAGGTAGGGGGGGGTCTCAGAGCTCAGACTGCAGCCTGAATCTGAACGTCTATGCCTCAAACAGCACCACAGCCCAAGCCAGCTAGCACAGGCGAGCTGTGTTGTCTAATTCAGTAGTGAGCAACCTGCTGCCCGCGGGCTGCATGCGGCCCTTCAGAGTAATCCCTGGAAGGCTGCGAGACCGTTTCTTTACATTGACCGTCCGCAGTCATGGCAGCCACTGGGAGCTGCAGGACGCCGTGCCTGCAGACGGTCAATGTAAACAAACTGTCTCGCGACCCGCCAGCGGATTACCCAGATGGGCAGCATGTGGCCCCCGGGCTGCCCACCACTGGTCTAATTGCAATGTAGACATACCCTAAAAGGTGGCTAACTGGCTGAAGAAGCCATCAAAAATAACAGCCACCACACCTCAATCAGTTTAAAGCAGCACTGCTGTGGACACAAAGGCAAACCTTTAATCAATTCAGGGTAACTACTGTGGACACACTCAATTGTTTATGCTTCAGTTTGTATAAGATAACCAGAGTTATTAAATCCCCTGAGTACCAAGGCTAGATTTAGACTAAGGATAAAATGTTATGCTGACAAACATTTAATATAATTTCTTATTTTCTATTCCTATTCTCAACTGTTCATCTGAAAGATGTTGGAAAATAACAGCATGAACACCCACAGAAGATAGCACTGGTAAAGGAATGTTTTAAACTAGGAACCTGTTTTGCTCAGAACAAACTAATTAAAACATTGTTGATGTAATGTCGGTATTTCTGTACCTACTGCGTATGTTAGATTTCATGAAGGTTAAGCAGGGTAACAGTGGTACTTACTGGTCTCACTTTGTCCAAAAGAGGCATTCCTTTGCTTTGTACTGCATGAAATTGTAATTGGTTAAATTCCGTGGCAATTCTCTCTAAAATCTGTCCAGTCAAAAGTGGGCTAAAAAAGAATGTGTGTGTGTGTTAGGTTAGAACTTGCAGTTCAATACACAATAAGGTCTTCACAAACAAAATCACTTCCACCTAATGGTCAGATGCACACTGCTCCCCGCCCAACTCTAACATGGGGGAGGCAGGGTACAAGGTCAGAGTTACAATGTTTTCCCTGTGAATAATGGTAAGAGGCAGGCATAGTGGGCACGAGATCATGCCTTAGCAGCCCACAACATTGGTCCCTGCAATGACGGTCCTGCTTGTTGTCACGGGGGAAACCAGTTTTACAGAACTCAACAGATCTGGAAAGGAACAAATCTATATGATGAAGGAACTTCCCCCCCCCCCTTTGCCCATCCCCTGTGGCATGGCAGCATTAATGAGGGCTGTCTCTGAGGAAATAGCCATGCCTTCTTCATCCCAGCACAGCTCCACTAAACTTCCCCATTCCCTAAAATTGAACTGCTATCCCCACACCCAGTCTCAGCTTTCACTGTGTTCCCCCTTTACATAGGAGGAGATGGTGTGTCCAGGGCTCCTACATCCACTCTCCCGCCTAACCGTCCCACACTGGTCCTGTCCCCCAGTTATGCCCCCTTGTACCACAACTGAAGAGCAGTGGAGATGATCTCACCAAGAGGCGCACAAGACTAGCATTTCCCCTGCCTATGAACTACAGCTAGTTTGCTGGCAAGGTGAGGTATGCGAGGATCACGTCTGGTACTTCAGCCCCAAGGCAGCTGGAGAGAGAAGTCCCCCCTTCCCCCATCTTTGCTTAGAGGCAGAGAGAGGGGAACTTGTCCCTGAAGTTGTCTGAGAAGTCCAAGTACCAGACTGGCTCTTCATGAAGCTCCCCTCCACCACAAATACTACATCATCAATCCTATACACATCATCATGCTGTTGGCAATTTTCTTTTCAGTTATGTGAAAAAGTCAAGGAAACAGGAGAAGCCACTCTTTGTTTTACTCCCAACGGTAGTAAATGGTACATTTGTCGAAACATGGGAGGGATTTCAGAGCCAGAGGTATTACAGATTATTGGCAAATGGATTCTAAAAAAACCCACTACAAAATGTCAAAAATGTACTTTTTAAAAATTGATTAATGAGCATGCAACAATCTACTTTTACTCAAAAACACTTCCATAATTTCAGCATTTATGGAAATGTTTAGTTCTATATTTAGTTTACTGCCACTTTGCAGAACGATAACTGAGATTTTAAGAATCCTGTAAAATTTAGAACTATGGCACTATCTTAACTGTGGTCTTGCTGTCATTCCACCATATTTAAAATTCTAAACATGTGTAAGAGTATTTGTAAATTCGGGTACAGTACAACGATGAAACAAACTGCATTTGTTGATTAGGAATAGAACTTGAATGTTTGCACATTCCTTACCTGTTTGCTTCTAATAAGGACAATTCTTTAGAGCTTTGGGAGTGTAGAATTTTCTCAATTTTTTCAACTGATTGAATAACCTGAATAAGTCTCAAGACACACATCTGTAAAGAAAGCAATATTTATCATCATGTTCATCTCCAGTTTCAGTCTCCATTTTCTAATTAACAGCGCTGAGAATGGTACTGGGGCCAGCCTTCACATTTTTGGTTGAAAGTTTCTTAAGAATCTGAATCCGTTTAGGAGAACAAAGAGGACCCAGGAAATGATATACCAGTTCAGCCACACTTTAAGACAGACATGGACAAATTGGAAAGAGTCTACAGAAAAGCAACAAAAATGATAAATTTATTTAGAAAACCTGACCTATGAGGAAGGTTAAAAAACTGGGCAATTTTATCTTGAGAAAAGACGACTGAAGGGGGACATGAGAACAGTCTGTAGATAGGTTAATGGCTATTATAAAGAGGACCGTGATCAACTGTTTTCCACGTCCACTGAAGGTAGGACAAGAAGCAATGGGATTACTCTGCAGCAAGTGAGATTTAGGTTAGATATTAGGAAAAACTTTAACTAGAAGGGTAGATAAGATCTGGAATAGGCTTCCAAGGCAGATTGTGGAATCCCCATCACTGGAGGTTTTTAAGAACAGATTAGAAAAACAGCTGGCTTATTTAAGATGGCCTAGGCTTATTAGTCCTGCCTCAGTTGAGGGGCTGGACTTGATCACTTTGAGGTCCCTTCCAGCCCTACATTTCTATGATTCTACTTAGGTATAATGGTGTTAAGCATAATAGGAACTACATTACATTTTAGTACAGGTTCAAATAATTCTTGTTCTTCCACCTCAAAATAAATTAGATGTTTTTTGCGTAAGTCAAAAATTAAACATTTTTCTTTCCAGGTTTATTATACTACATTTAAATTATGTGGAAGTTTACACACCAGTATGAAATGGAAATAATAGTGCAGTCTTTTTTATATAGAGTGAAAAGTAGAGTAAGTACTAATAGTAGAAATGGCTTGACTTAATGATAAAAGGAAATTTGGGATTATGATTGATTGACCATCACTCACCTTATAGTACCAGGAGTCTCCAAACAATGGATGTCTAACTTTTACATGTATAAAAGCAGCGCACAGTACGATATGGACAGACACAGCCATCTCTCTGAATTTCTTGTTTTAACAGTTATTGGGGGGGGAGGGAAAATACATAACTCTAATTAGTGTATTTTCTTCCCCCAGCTATTTGTCTGTTGTACCTTTTTTCTTCTGATATCCTCTTGTTTAGACATATGTTCATCTACTGCCCGAATTCCTTCACTCACGCACGACTTAAGGCTCTGAGAGAGACATGAATTAATTTGGAAAATTTGGCTTAGTGAGATGGAAAAATTTAAGCCTAAGAACAAATTTGTGTCAATTAAAAAAAGAAGGGTTTGGCTGTCCTTAAGAACTGTTAATTTTTATGGGCTTGCAATCATTTTCATATTTTTAAAAAAACTTCTCTCTCCCTTGTTATGATGTAAGAGACAAACAAACAATAGGGAAAACTGATTAACTGATATACAGAGGAAACAAGTTGAAATATACAGTACAAGAATTGCTGTCAAATGCACAAAGTAAATAAAACTGAAATAGAGGAATAATATTTTCAGTTATATTTAAGAACCGCCATACTGGGTCAGGCCAATGGTCCATCTAGCCCAATATTTGGTCTACAACAGTAGCCAGTACCAGAGCTTCAGGGGGAGTGTACAGAACAGGGCAGCTGGAATGACCGACCCTGTCTTTCCCTCCCAACATATGGCAACCAGAGGTTTAGGGTCATCCTGAGCATAGGGGTGCATCCCTGACCATCTTGGCTCATAGACATGATGGACCTATTCTCCATGAACTTATCTAGTTCTTTTTTTAACCCAGTTATACTTTTGGCCAACACAACATTCCATGGAAAAGGGTTCCACAGGCTAATTGTGCGATGGGTGAAAATAGAATTCCTCTTGTTTGTATTTAATCTTCTGCCTGTTAATTTCATCGGGTGACCTCTGCAGGAAAGGGTAAATAACACTTCTCTATTCACTTTTGCCATGCCAGTCACGATTTTACAGACCTATCAGATCCCCCCCCTTAGTGGTCTCTTCTCTAAACAGAATAACCCTACTCCTTTTAGTCTCTCTTCACATAGAAGCCGTCCCATATCCTTGATCATCTCTTTTGCCCTTCTCTGAACCGTTTCCAGTTTTATTATATCTTTTTCGAGATGGGGCAATCAGAACTGAATACAGTATTCAATAAATCCATGGATTTATATAGTGATATGATATTTTCTGTCTTATTTTCTATCCCTTTCCTAATAGTTCCTAACATTCTGTTTGCCTTTTTGACTGCTACTGCGCACTGAGTGGAAGTTTTCAGAGAACTCTTCATGACGACTCCTTCCCCCCCCCCCCCCCCCTGCAGTGTAGACCAGCCCTTAGACCCCATCATTATACATGTGTAGTTGGGATTATTTTTCCCCAACGTGCATTATTATGCACTTAACACTGAAATTCATCTGCCATTTTGTTGCCCAGTTTTGAGAGATTCCTTTGTACCTCATGAAGTCAGCTTTGGACTTAACTATCTTGAGTAATTTTTTATCATCTGCAAACTTTGCCACTTCACGATTTGCTCCCTTTTCCAGACCATTAATGAATAAGTTGAACAGCACAGGTCCCAATACAGATCTTTGGGGGACCCCATTGCTTACCTCTCTTAAATTTACCTAAGTGTTACTCAAAACAAACAGTACGTTTTCAGGCAGAGTGTGATTTTTTTTTTAAGTTGACTGTGTCCCTTTAACTTATGCTTTATTTATGTGGATTTAAACATTTTTCCAAAATGGAGGAAAGATAAGGTACTAAGTGCACATGGGCATTTTCCGCCTCAAAAAAGATGAGGTTATAAGTCAAGTTTTCAACAAAAATCCTCTAGGAACAGCTGTGAAGATTTTTACCAATATATTTCAGCTGCTAAATGCAAGTCATGCTAGGTGAACTACTGTAACAAAGGTCTCAAAGGAGAAGGGGAGGAAAGATGTCTTTGTGGATAACATACAACTGGGAGGGAGGAGATATATCCGCTATTCCTGGTTCTGCTGTAGACATCCTTAATCGCTCTGTGCCTCAATTTCAAGTGTAAAATAGTGCTAATTCTTCACTACACACTGGTTTCGTGAGGCTTATTCATTTATGTCCTTAAATCACTTGAGGTCCTTGGATGGACGGCATTACAGAAAATGCAAAATTACTTCTGCTACTACAGAACTCTTATATCACACTGTCCTCTAAAACAATGAACAGGAAATGATGTCTTACATTTCTCATTTTCAAAGAGAAGACTCTGATAAACCATTATCAATTCGAGGAATTTAAAAGGCAATTAATTTTCATAAGATATAGTATGAGATGTAAGTTTACTAAACTATTTTGAGATATATATGGATTATTTCAAACATACCATGACCTCTTCTCGTAACTGTCCCAACGGCACTGAAAGCTGATTGAGGGCCTTATCCATGCCAACCTACAAAAATGATCAAAACATACAGTTGGGAAGCTATTTGATTATAATAATGTTTGTTTCACTTAACATGTGAATTCATTATTGATTGTATCTATTAGATACAGCACTGTTGTATAGACCTATACAATCCTCACAAAAAAGTCATCTAAGGCTACATCTTCACTACCCGCCTGGATCGGTGAGTAGAAATCGATCTCTCGGGGATCGAATTATCGCGTCTCGTCGGGACGCGACAATCGATCCCCAAATCGACGCTTGTACTCCACCAGCGCAGGTAGGAGGAAGCGCCGTCGACGGGGGAGCCGCGGCGGTCGATTTGCCGCCGTCCTCACAGCGGGGTAAGTCGGCTTGGATACATCAAATTCAGCTACGCTATTCGTGTAGCTGAATTTGCGTATCTTAAATCAACCTCCCCCCAGTGAAGATGTAGCCTGATCTTGATTCATACTTAGTGATGTGCCAGAATGCTCATTTAATACTACAAGGTAGGAACAAAAAAAATCAGCACTACTATTTGTCTCAGTGGTGCAGAACATGAAGAAAAATGAAAAACTATGCAAACTAGATATTTGTACTATGTATCCCAATGCGCACCATACAGAAATGCAATGAGACATTTCCATTTGAAAAATGAATTGTGGTATTTGGTCAACTGGATTGAACAGTTCCGACTTGTTACATAGTCTGCATACTTCGATCTGTGTCTCTCAGTTTTAATAATTCAGATATCTGGAGCTTTACATGTATTAGAGGCTTTTCACATTTTAAGAGGGTTGGGGAATTCTCAACAATTATTTACTACCTTCATACTAAATCCATGATCTTTAAAGAAATCACAATTATTGCTTTTCATCTTACTGCAGACAAAGAGCACTTATATAGAAAGTACAGGTACAGCACATAAGTGTTTTCCAGTCTCTCTCAATTTGAAGGGCAACAATTCAAGGCTTCTTTACCTAACATGCCAGGAAAGAAAGACATTCACAATTTTGTGTTGTAATTAAAAATCACACTAAAACACTCTCACACACATCATTCAACTTGAAAACTTACCAGATTTGTTGAAAGATTAACAAAATCTGCATAGTCCTTGTTTATGAGTTCTACCATGGCAGTTTTAAGGAGTTTGTAATAGAGCTCCAGATCATCTCTGAGCTCTTCTAACTGGACACGCTTTCTGCAGTCAGACACAAAGTGATCGACATCAAAGTCTGGCTGAAAATGAAACGAGCAAAAAGATACAGGGATGTAAATAAAAAACATACCAAAGAAACAGAAAAGAATTGGATCTTCCCTGTAATAAGCATTCTACGTGCAACTAAACTGTCGAGCCTACCTGAAGCACAAAAAAAAAAAAAAAGTTTGCAGATAATTGACAAACCATACTCTAGAGACAGATTTTAGCTTTCTGGGATCCTAGACTCATTGGGACAGATGATACTGTCTTCTAATGTGTATTGCAGTACTGTATTATCCAAACCCCTTTACTGCTGCTTTAAATTGCCCATGGATTTATCTGAAAATATGTTATAAGTATGAGCTTAACCCTGAAGCTTTTTTTATAAAGCCACATTGCACTTTGTAGCTAAGCATTCAGCAGGCTTTGTTAAAGATTTGATTTTAGTCATGTTGCAGTGGAGAAGTTCAAAGCTTCTGTTAAGATTGCAGGAGGTGGAAAGGAAAACCGAAGACATGGAGATCAACCAATCAACCAACATATGACAATTTTCAAGAACACTCAAGACTACTAGACAACACTGAGAAATCAGATTGATGACCAAAAAAAAAAAAATCAATATCAAATTAAGACGTTTCAGTGGAAGGTGAGAGGACAACGGAAAAGAAGCTGAAGCTGCTTTTTCAAAGTAGATTATGAAATCTCTAGGGAAATGTCATGGAAATATAAATCTGCCTTTCAGGTTCATTCCATCCAGAGTCAAATGTAGTCTCACTCTCAGTCTAGAAAAACCATAAATGATTAAAATGGACACACAAACCTGTGCACACAGACAGACAAAAGAGGACACGAATCAACATTCTACAAAATTTCATTACTGATGTTGATTGTGTTCTCTTCAGACTTCTTCATTCTGTATAGAATCAACAAGAATGTAGTGATTCAACATATAGGCCTAATCGACGCCTAAAAATAGATTGACCTAACTACATAACTTAGGGCTGTGAAAAATTTTGCATCCTGTCTGACATAGGTCAACCTAACACTGCAAACATATTCTATTGAAATTGGATGTTTTAAATTACACTTTAATTTAAATACAGGTTTATTTATTTAAAACAAACCTATTTAAAATTAAATTTGAAACTGACACACTGTGTTAATGCCTAAACTTATTTAAATTGAAAGACAAAACATAATATTAAGCAGTCCATATGTTTCCTGCCAAGTTTTAAAGAAAGTCAGACCACTGAACTGCTGGAAATCATTGGCTAAGCACCTGGAACCAGAGTTTGTGGAAGTGCTAAACCAGTTTTTGAAAGCAGTAGCCTCTTCTGCAGGTGAAGAGAGAATATATTCTTCATTTCAATTTATTCAAATATTGTAGTTCAATTCTATGATTAGCTCAAAGTTTAGAAACTAACTTGGAGTTACAAAAATAGAATATGTTTTCCTCTTCCAACCTCTGAATAAAAACTAGGTGTAAGAGGCTGACATCTTCTAGTTCTAAAATCCTGAAATAATGGTGACCAGAAATAATCAAGTCAGTTCATTAGTACAGATATTACTTCCTTGGTTTAATAAAGCAATCAGTTTTAAATGCAAATCACATTTGGATAAACTCCTTTTGATTATATATTGAGCACATTTAAGGTAGTTTTATTTAATAAGAAATAAAATGATATTTTGTTCATTTTAATTGAATATGGATTTCCATTCAAATAAAGCTTGGCCCAAGTCACAAATAAAAAATTAATCATCATCTAGTAAAAAGTTAAACTATATAATTGCTTAAATAAATGTGTACAGAGGTAGCGTATTCTCCTGGTTAGCAAAAAGCAGCACCAAATTTAGTGTAAAGGCTATATTTAACTGCAAATCAACATGTTTTAATGGTTATCAACCAATGAGAACCAATCTTTCTTTGGGAAAATCACTAAAAAGCAAAAATGCAAAACATGACTAAAATCAATTATTTAATCAATCCACCCTGAAAGAAAGAGAGGTACAGAAGTTGATAAGAATAAAGTACGAGGAAATTGAGAAACAGCACTGCAGGAATGTCATTTAGAAGCCGTTACAAGTACAAGCATCAAAAACAGACAGACAATCAGATGGACAAGGAAAATAATTAAAACAGATTTATGTTTCAAGTTTCCTCTATTACAGATGAAAAGTTAAAGCTTTTTCTTAAAAACTAGTTTATATGTCTTACTCTACACTATTTATTTACAGTTACAACCCCAAATCTAACATCTACCCGCAAATCTGTGATTTCTTCTCATCTTCATGTGTATTTCTCCTAGAAGTGCATTCCTAAGTGTCATTTTGCAGTCATCCTAAGAAGGATTCTAATACCTTACATACCTTTATCCAAAGAATAAGCAAATGAAAGTAGTCAGGAGTAGTGCACATATTCCAAACCATGACAGTGTAAAGAGTAAAAGGATTTTCTGATATTCAGTTGCACAGCTGCAAATACTCTGGCTGATATATGCATCTGAGATGGATATAAGGATCTGTACAGAGCCATGCCTCTAATACACAGGCCTACCTTAGTCACAGAAACCAATAAACCTGCTCAGAGACTAGCCCTATTAAATTTTTGCTGCTTTCCACACATACACATCTACCCCGATATAACGTGACCCGATATAACACGGATTCGGATATAGCGTGGTAAAGCCGTGCTCCGGAGGGGCGGGGCTGCGCACTCCGGCGGATCAAAGCAAGTTCAATATAACGCGGTTTCACCTATAACGCGGTAAGATGTTTTGGCTCCCGAGGACAGTGTTATATCGGGGTAGAGGTGTACTTTCCAACAAATCGTATACTGCACAATCCTCCCTCCCTTCCACCCTAAACAATTAATTAAGTGTTGTGCCTATGTTTGTACTGTAAAGTCTTTCAGCCGCTCCTAGACAACTGATAGGCACAATTGGAAACCGAAAACAATACATAAATAAAAATCCAAAGAAAAAAAATTGCATCTAAATCTAGAGACTCCAGATCTGAACAGAGCAATGCTACAAGTGTCTTTCAGGGCAAAAGTCAATATACACTAAGCACACTTGTGCTTTACTCTCTCCTAATTATTACAATAAAATAATGAATTTACCACCTGAGACCGTGGGCTGTTAGACCCAGGTTTCGCTTCTTTTGCTCAGACTAAGCCATCCATTGTAACAATCACAATCACTTTCATTTAAGCCCTAGAAACTCAATTTGCTCTTTTCATTCATTTTTCAACAGCAGTAAAGTTCCATCGCCAAATCTGATAGAAAAGAACATAAGAATGGTCATACTGGGTCAGACCAAAGGTCCATCTAGCCCAATATCCTGTCTGCCGACAGTGGCCAATGCCAGGTGCCCCAGAGGGAGTGAACCTAACAGGCAATGATCAAGTGATCTCTCTCCTGCCATCCATCTCCATCCTCTGACAAACAGAGGCTAGGGACATCATTCCTTACCCGTCCTGGCCAATAGCCATTAATGGACTTAACCTCTATGAATTTCTCTCAGGTTTCAGAGTAGCGGCCATGTTAGTCTGTATCTTCAAAAAGAACAGGAGTACTTGTGGAACCTTAGAGACTAACCAATTTATTTGAGCATAAGCTTTCGTGGGCCCACTACATTGGCTGTAGCCCACAAAACCTTATGCTCAAATAAATTGGTTAGTCTCTAAGGTGCCACAAGTACTCCTGTTCTTTTTATGAATTTATCTAGCTCTCTTTTAACCCCTGTTATAGTCCTAGCCTTCACAACCTCCTCAGGCAAGGAGTTCCACAGGTTGACTGTGCACTGTGTGAAGAACTTCCCTTTATTTGTTTTAAACCTGCTGCCCGTTAATTTCATTTGGTGGCCCCAAGTTCTTATATTATGGGAACAAGTAAATAACTTTTCCTCATTAACTTTCTCCACACCACTCATGATTTTATATACCTCTATCATATCCCCCCTTAGTCTCCTCTTTTCCAAGCTAAAAAGTCCTAGCCTCTTCAATCTCTCCTCATATGGGACCCGTTCCAAACCCCTAATCATTTTAGTTGCCTTTCTCTGAACCTTTTCTAATGCCAGTATATCTTTTTTGAGATGAGGAGACTACCTCTGTACGCAGTATTCAAGATGTGGGCGTACCGTGGATTTATAGAAGGGCAATAAGATATTCTCAGTCTTATTCTCTATCCCTTTTTTAATGATTCCTAACATCCTGTTTGCTTTTTTGACTGCCGCTGCACACTGCGTGGACGTCTTCAAAGAACTACTATCCAAAATGACTCCAAGATCGCTTTCCTGATTAGTTGTAGCTAAATTAGCCTCCATCATATTGTATATATAGTTGGGATTATTTTTTTTCCAATGTGCATTACTTTACATTTATCCGCATTAAATTTCACTTGCCATTTTGTTGCTCAATCCAACCAAAACTCCCTTTTCCCAAAGTGAAAGTCTGTTATTGCCACTCTAAAACTAACAGAGCTGAAATGGCGGTAGCACTGTAGAAGTTTTGTGTAAAAGTCCATAATATAGTCAAAGCTTAACAAACGAAGTAGTAGATTCATGTGCCACCCAGAGCTGGAGCTTTATGAAAACCATCAAATATTGCAAGACTGGAAATACAATTGCAAACATTGGCAACACTGCAAACAAGCTTCGTTTGCCCTCACAACAAAAAGTGCTTCAGCTATCACTATGGGTGATTCCAGGGGTCTGTATTCAGAGGGCAAAGCCCAGAGAGGGCATCTCAGTTATCCAAGTTATCCTGAAAACCAATTTCAAGTTTTTCAAAAGTTCTTCTGCCTATCACCTCTCAACAACATTTGCTTCCCCTCTTCCCCCCGCTCCCTATCACCCCAGAAAGGATGAAGAACAAGTTGTCCCAAAGAAAAACAAGCAGCGACTACTAAGAAAAACAATCGTTTCTAACTTCCCAAATAATATAGAATCAAGGTCTCAATCTTCAAAACACTCAATGGGCTTGGTCCACTATCTACAAGATTATGGTCAACAACTTCACTCCTCTGACATAGTGGAATTTTCTACAATAAAGGGGAAGTTTGTGTCCAGGAGACAAAGCTTTCCCAGGGGCCAGCCCAAGACTGTGGCATGAACTCCCACAGGAACGAATGATCACCATCATAGGCGTGCGCACGGGGTGTGCCAGGGCACACCCTAATGCCCATGGGCCGGATCCGGATCCAGCCCCTCAGGGCTTTGGATCCGGCCCAGGGGATTTGCCCCCCCATGGTGCCGCAGGCCCCGCGCTGCTTTCAAAGCGGCCATCAGGGCACCATATCTCTAGGACCGGGGGGTTGCTCCAGGCACTGCCTCCAGAAGCTCCCATTGGCCGGGAACAGGGAACTGCGGCCAACGGGAGCTTCAGGGGAGGTACCTGGAGGCGTGGCAAGGGCAGCACGCAGAGCCCTGTGCTGCCCCCGCCACTTGGGGCTGCGCAGGGATGTGGTGAGCGGCGTAGGGCACTGGCAGGCAGGGAGCGCACCGCTGCAGGTAAGCGGTGCCGGGCTGGAGCCCAAACCCCTCCTGCACCCCCCCGTCCCTGCCCTGAGCCCCTGGCCTGCACCCTGTTGAGCCGGGCTCCCCTTTCCCAGGGCTGGGCTGGCTGTTTTAACAGCCCCATGTGCTCACTGGCAGCCTCCCACCCGGCAGCACCAACACAGCTGCTTAAGGTGGCCTGGGGGGCTCGCGGGGATGCTGCCACAGCCCCCCTCCTCCCAAGGCAGCTGCCCCCCTCCAGCGCCCAGGGCCCCACCCGCCTGCGACTCCCCACGCTGGCCAGGGGCCCGTGCACCACCTGGGGGGGTCTGGTCACCCCTGAGTCCAGCCCACCTTAAGTGGGGCCCGGGAGCCAGCAGGCCCAGGGCAGGGGGCAAGCCCGGCCCACAGGCCCCCCTGCAGCCCGTCTGCAAGCTCAGCTCCCCGGTGCTGTTCGGGGGCTCTGGCCCGGCACCCTCAGCCTTGAGTCCAGCCCTGAGAGCAGCCCAGCCCTGCTGCGATCCACCCCGGCCCTGCTGCGATCTGCCCCGGCTGCCTCTGCCCAGCCTGGCCCCCGAGCCTGCCTGCCGGAATGGGGGACCCCAGATCCCCAGCCCCGGGCCTGCCTGCAAACAGCCTACCCTCCTGCACCCTAACTTCCTGTCCTGAGCCCCCTCCTGCACCCCAACTCCATCCTGAGCCCCCTGCCGCACCCCTCCTGCACCCCAACCCCCTTCCCTGAGCCCCCAATACACCCTACACCCCTCCTCTGCCCCAATCCCTTGCCCTGAGCCCCTTCCTGCACACAGCACCCCCTCCCACACCCCAACCTTTATGATGTTCGCCTAAAAAAAAAATTCCCTGGGTGCACACCCTAATGAAATGTGCTGCACACGCCTATGATCACCATAATCCTCACCACCTTAACGTAACATAAGAACGTCCATACTGAGTCAGACCAATGGTCCCTCTAGCCCAGTGTCCTGTCTTCCGAGAGCGGCCAATGCCAGCGGTGCTTCAGAGGGAATGAACAGAACAAGTAATCATCAAAAGATCCATCCCCTCTCGCCCATTCCCAGCATGTGCTCCATGTGCAAAGTGGGTGTTGTGGGTGTGTGTGTATATATGTAAACATGAATTCCAAAACACACATTTCCACCCCAGGGGAGACGATGAGAAAGCAAACGTGACAAACATTAGTCATGCTGCTTAAAGCACTAAATGAAAGGCACTCAGGTGATGGTACAAAAACCTAAGCAGAATAGAAGTAGGACACCTGATGCCTATCTCAATACTCAGACTTCAGCTTTTGAGGTTAGTGGTCTAGGCTTCCACTGTCTACCTAACTGAGCTACAACCATCACCAGACCAGCCTATTGCTCAGTTGTGGGTGCTCAAAGCCACCACAGTTTGGGCTAGTACGTTGATTGCGGGATTAGGGTTTGAAGCAGGCCTTGCCCCAGGCGGGGTACAGAAGGGCACCCAAGGCAATGGCACCCAAGCCAAGCTACAGCTCGAGCCTGGTGAACTAATGCAAAGCCCACGGGGATGGAAATCCGCTAATTAACAACGAGCTTCCCCCCTCTGAGCCCTAGGAAAGGAGTGGGGACCTGCCCCTCTGCCAGCTGCCCCAGGGGGCCCGGCCGAGATGAACCCGCCCCACACACATCGCCCTGCGCAGCCCGGCCGGTGTATCAGCAACCCGGCAGCAGGGGACCCGTCACTGCGCCGCTGGGAAGTCGGGCAGGCCCCGCTCACGCCTGGAACACGCCCCCCCCCCCCGACTGCTCCCCACAGCCAGCGCAGGGACAGACACCCCCGCGCCGCCCCCCGGACACCGCCTCCCCCAGGGGGACCCCCCGCCACCCGGTCCGGTCACCCCCCGCGACGCGGCACCTTCATGAACTCGTCCTTGTCGAAGCAGAGGTTTCCGGGCCCGCGGGGCAGGCACATGCCCCTCGCCTCCATCCCCGCGCGCGGGCCGGCCCCGGGCCCCTCCTCTCCGCGCCGGCTCCCGGCTCCCCGAGCTGCGGGCGGCAGCGGCGGCTCTTCCGCCAACATGGCAACGCGGCGGGCGCGACACCGACGAGGCGCCGCCTCCGAGCCGGGAGAAGCCGCCACAGGCGAACGCGGCCCCTAGCGGCTCCGGGCGTCACTGCAGCGAGGGGGGGCACTGCCCCCACTGCTACGTCTACACGTTCAGAATCCGAATTCGGCGAAAGTTGGGGAGAATCCTGCACCGTTCCCTGAGGGTCTAGATCAGCGCGGGACGCGACGAGTCTGATCAAGAGGAGCGCCCCAGCTGGGATGTTACAGCCAGTCTTCCTCCACACAAGGCGGATTAACCACCCTGCGGCCCGCCCGTCTCCTCCACTGCAGTGCTGGGGTGGCTGCTGTCCCGTTCAAAAGCTCCCAGCAGGAGATGCACGAAGCGCGGCGGGGCAGATATTAACGAGACGTGTGAGGGCAGTGGTATAGTACAGCGCTAGGGCAGACACGGGACGAAACTGCAGCAGATCTGAACTCAGACTAGCCTGGCTAGTGTGAACACCCCCCACTCCCTTCCGTGCTTAAGAGCTAATGAAAGAGGTGCCTGGGGCTCAAATTTTTTTTTACTTTAATAACTGACTCAGCAAGCAGACTGGGGCTATGAACTGCCAAGCCTAGAGGTGCCAGGGTTCAGCCTGGCACAAATTAAGCATTGCCCACCCTTCGTATTTGGCCTGGTGCCCTAACTCAGGTTCAGTTCTCCAATGCACATGAGGTTTCTGGTCCTAGACAATTTAGGGCAGTGATTTTTGACCATATTCTACTAGGGCAAAGATAGGCAGGCTTTACCTCTGCTTCTGGATATGACAACAAGAATGTCCAACTATCAGAGGGTGACTGGCCCCTTTAAGAGGCACAAGGTTCCCATGCATCCCAGTTAGACCCAACTTTCATAGGAGGAAGGTATCTAGAGTCATATGTTAAAGATATATGTGCATTTCTGTTATATAGAGGGCTCTAAGGTTGGTGTCAGATTGGCCCCTTTAAGAGAGAGCAGGTTCACTGCCCAACTGTGTTTTAGGGAAGGCACCTGAACCATATAAAGAGGGAGACAACTGCAGCTGGTTGTTGGCTGATGTTTGGTCCTTTATAAAACACAGGTGCCTTCCCTCAAGCCCAATTGGGCAGCAGATAATTAGTCCAAGTTCACTAGAACCTGCTCCCTATTACAGGGGCCAGTCAACTTGTGACACCATTAGAGCCATCTGTTTAACCTTTAACTTATGACTCTGGATACCAATCTCCTATGAAAATTGGGTCTAATTCCAGACTCTCCAGTATGTAACATACTCAAGGCACATTCCAGTTCTAGAGTGGCTTTACCAGATTGGAATCCAACCCAAAAGATGTGTTCTGTATTTGCATCCTCACTTGTCATTAAAATGCTATGTGGGTAAGGAATGCATTTTTTTTGTGTTTGTACATCGGTGAGCGCCTTGATCCTGACTGAGGTCTCTGGGTGCTAGTATAATATAAATATACAATAATAAACACTCCATGGGAACCTCACAATTTATCCATAAGAACTGAGGCAAAATAGTTAAGAGAGTCATAGTGAGCTGATACTGATTCTGCCCTAGTCCACTAAACTAGACCATCAACACCCAAAGTGGTGCTACTCAATGGGAGTGGTGCGATGGAATGGAGGTATTACAAAAATGTAGAAAAATGGTGAGGATAGACAGTCCTACCATAGACGTGGGTGAATCAGACATTACAATGAGTTGTCTGAAGGTATCTTTTCTGCCACTACTTTTTTACCATGACTACAGTACATTTCTGTTATAAGCCTCTGGTCCATCCCTCTTCCTTTTTCCCTTGCTTTACTCGTGTTGTTGTTCTCATTCTTTGATTTTCAATCATCTGCAGGCATAGCTGGGCTGTTTCTTAAATGCCATTTCACATCATCCATTCCAAATTGTAGGGAAATGGTGCTTTTAATAAACTCTTGTGGGAACCTTCTGACTCTGTTTAATCTGCAGTCCTCGGTGACAAAGGCTAAATATATGCCTCTCTTTCATGGGACCCTTCGAGGGACTGAAGATGAGGTATCTGAAAGTCATTTAAATAACACTTCAGAATCAGCACAGTTGTAAGGTTAAGGCCTTCGTCTGCAGCCAGATTAAAAGAGCAGCCAAACAGCAGCCATTGGCTGAGAAGCAGGAAGTCACATCCTCACATTCCATCTAAATGACATTAAAACAATGTAATATCAGGCTGTTAAGAAGGAGACCCTGTCCTAATGGCACCCACTCTATCACCAGATAAAGAAACAGATCTTAAGATGGTTAAAGAAAACTTAATTTGATAGCATTCTGTCTGTCAAGAAAGCACTTATCAATAGTTGTGGTTGTGAAATCCTCATTTCTTTATTGTTTTGTCCCCACTTCCCTATTGTTTATCTGTATGGTCTCTGGTTCTTTAATTGTTTCTATCCGTTACATAATTTTGCTAGGTGTAAATTAATTAAGGTGGTGGGATAGGATTGGTTAGAGAATTTTGTTACACTATGTTAGGATTGGTTAGTAAAATTTTAGTATAATGATTGGTTAAGGTAGAGCTAAAAAGGACTCAAATTTCGCTATATAAACTGGGGTCCAAAAGGAAGTTCTTTGGGAACCAACTCCAGGACACAGCCCCAAAGATCAGAACTGCCAGACCTCACCACTCTGCTAATGACACCATGCAGAAACTGGAGTCCCCCAAATGGACCTGATCCTGACTGGCCAGCAGGGAAATGTTAATCTGTTTTATTGGGAGTGGGGAGCACTGTATGTGTAACGTGTGCATTCTGTTTTTGGTAATTGTTAATAAATAGAGGATAAGGATATTACTGTGTAAAGCTCTTTCACTGGTAAAAGGGCCTGCAAACCAGCAGGGTTACGCCTGGGAACTGGGTAGGGGTGGGTGCCTAAATTAAGAGGATTACACCTTGAGCTCTAGCAACAGGGTAAAGGTGAATGCCCCTAGAGTGTGTGAGTAACAGAGAATTTTGTACTGGTAACACATTGCCAAAGTAGGAAGGTTTGGGGGGGAAAAAGAGGTACCATACTTACAGATTGCACAGAGGCTGATAGCTTTTAAAGATCCCAGTGTCACTTCACATCCCTGAGCAGAGGACACTTTAAGGGATACACATTGATATAATAAATAATGTTTAGTATAACTGAATCATCACTTTCCTGAGGGCTGCTAATGACTAATCTACTGTCTTGGAAATGCTTCCATTCCAATGTACATTAGTTAAATGAGGAAGTAAAGAAACCATGTAACCTCCTGTCGCAGTCTTAAGGTTTCTCTGGGTGTTATTTTTACTAAAAAGCATTACTTGCCAGGGACATTGCATACAATTTAGGATAAAGGGTAGAAATACAACAGCATGCTGCATGCAGGGATAGAGATACTAAAATTAATTCATGGGAGATGCGTAGGCTACCAAGAACCTCCAGGAAATGTAGATAACATTAAACAAAATGATGTACTTGGTGCTGACGCATTGCTTTGAGTGCATTCCCTTAATAAAATGACATTTTTGCCACTGCAATGCTTGGCTGTCTGCCCACATTGTTAAAGACAAATTCTATTTTGGCTACTTCCTGTAGATGTCTAAAAACTGAAGTCTAATTAAGAATCTTAAGTTCAAAGCAAAGAAAGATGTTTCCAACTAATACTTCACTTGCATCCATTGTCTTCTGTTGACTGCAAAGCACATGGCAGTGGGTCTACTCATGTGAGTAAAGTGAGCAGGAGTTAGTTCTGTGGGTCCAAGCCTGCACATTGAGGTCTATAGGGATTTTTCCATTGACTTTAATTACAGCAGGATAAGGCCCAAGACCCTGGTTCAGCAAGATACTTAAGCATGTACCTAACTTTAGACACATGAGTAGTTCCACTGGGGCCAGTGAGATTCCACTAATGCTTAAAGTTAATCTGTGCTTTAGCATCTTGATGAATCAGGGCCCATATGAGCCAGATGAAGAATTAAGGTTGCTGAATTCCCCAACTGATGTGCAATTTAAATCTGGACCATAGAATTTAACTGACATTGATTTGGTCTGTTTTTTTATTTTCTTATAATTTATTATATATTTGATAAAAGGTATAGTGGATTTATGTAAAATGTATTCTTCACATATGAAAATGGGACAGTTTTGCAACTTTTAAAACATGTTTTATGTGTAAAACACATTAAAATGTTGTAAGATTGGGCCCCTTTTCATCAAGGGTAATTCATGGGCCAGATTCTCTTCAGCCAGAAACACTTAGTGCAGGCTGGAGTGAAGAGGTGGGATCAGGGAACTGGTTGTAGTGCATTGATTCTCAAGCTGCCCTGGTCCTACCCTGACAGAAATCAGAGCAGACAAGGAGATGCTGTGCCCTATGACAGCTATCTATGGTTCCTAAAGGACCACCTGCCACCTGAAAATTGCTGTAGGCCCTGTCCCTTCCTGACATGCCCCCTATGACAGAGTGGGAGAGATGGGCATAAGAACTATGCTAGCTTTATGCCAGTTGAGATTTCCCCTCTGCAGGGGAACAGCTTAGCTGGCCAAATCCTCAGACAGCACAAAGTGGATAGAACCGTGGCTGAGAAACTAGCCCTATGTGCTTTAATATACTATGTAGTATAGGAGCAAGGCTACCCAAATGATTGCTGGCTTCCATCTTTAGAAAAGAGAAGGAGGGAGTAAATATATCCTCCAGTAAACATCCTGGAAGTGAATACACAAATATTAGCATCTGCATAACTAGCCACTGGATGTCACTGATGCTTCACAGAAACAGAGAAGCATGCACATTTTTGTGGCTGTAAATAACGTGACTTCAAGAACAAGAAGTCTAAAAGAGAAGTAGTTATATGTGTTTAGTATGACTACAAGAGGAGCAGGTTATAACAATGTAAACATGGACCAAATTGGGACTAGTGAGTTGTATTGAATTCTGATATGCTAGGAGAGGAGAACAGGCACTCCATTAAACAGGTCTGTGGGACTCTTCCTAGTGCTAAGCCTGCAATGATCTCTTGTGGAATCTCAGAAGGTCACAAAGGCATGTACATAACCAAGCTGAAAGATAAACTTCTTATGGGATTTAATAACCATCACATTCTGGGGTGCAATCCAGACCAGTGTGGGGTTGTGTCACCCCTGACCTGTAACCTTGGGTGCCTCCCAATGTCTTGCTGCTGTAGCTCCCACCTGTGAGGCTCACAAACAGCCTGCCAGCAGGCAGGTAACACCCAGAGTGTCTGTGTATAATTGCAGCATGCCAGCCATGCATCAGTCACAGGTTTCCACCAGCCTTGGTTATCATTTGCACAGTGTCCCCAACATACTTCCAGCCCCAGATTTCCCCTCAAAACATGAGCTCTGCACTGTCCAGCCCTCTCCTAGACAGTCCAGATATATTAGGTCCATTGTCCCTGTAAGGGGATCAATATACAACAGCTTGTTACCCTAAATGGAGATACCCACACAGTTCACAACACTGAATTAGTTTTGGCTAAAGAATAAAACAAATGTAACTACAAGGAGATACGTTTTAAGTGAGTAGAAGTAATGAGGCATTAAAGTCAGAAACGTTTACAAGAGAAATAAAGATAACACACTTCCTAGTACTAAAACTTAACAAACTAGACTTGGTTCAAGGTGAAGTGCCTTACCATGTGTTTTGAGTAATATTGTTGACCAAACTCTGAGGCCAGGATCTGTTCCCAAAGTCCAAAGGCTGTTTCTTCTGTCTTCTTAGATGAAAGAGAGAGATGGATAGGGAGAGAGAGCTTGGGGTGGTTTTACCCCTCACTTTATAGACCAGTCCCCCTTTGAAATCCTTTTTCCTGAGGGTTACCCCTAAATAAAGTTCATTCTCTCTGTGAGGAAGGAATCATGAAGTTTCATGGTGAAAGAGGTTTCATGCTATTGTTTGCTAAGATGCTGATCTGTTTGTTCCTGCCCCGCTCCTTGCCAAAAATGGCCACATAGTAGGTGATTGCCCATCAACTTTGATGACACTTGGCTAAAGGTGTCAGCTTGTCATTTGTCTTTGAGAAACAGGTTGACCCACTCCCCACACTTACCTTGTAAACACACTTCAGTCATGATTTCAGCTTATGTTCATAACTTTACAGATAATGTTGCTACACACACTGTATCATGATATTGATCAATGAGTTATTAAAACAAAAGGAATCTGGTGGCACCTTAAAGACTAACAGATTTATTTGGGCATAAGCTTTCGTGGGTAAAAACCTCACTTCTTCAGATGCATAGAGTGAAAGTTACAGATGCAGGTATTATATACTGACACATGGAGAGAAGGGAGTTACTTCGCAAGTGCAGAACCAGTGCTGACAGGGCCAATTCAATCAGGGTGGATGTAGTCCACTCCCAATAATAGATGAGGAGGTGTCAATTCCAGGAGAGGAAAAGCTGCTTCTGTAATGAGCCAGCCACTCCCAGTCCCTATTTAAGCCCAGATTAATGGTGTTAAATTTGCAAATGAATTTTAGTTCTGCTGTTTCTCTTTGAAGTCTGTTTCTGAAGTTTTTTTGTTCAATAATAGTGACTTTTAAATCTGTAATAGAATGACCAGGGAGATTGAAGTGTTCACTTACTGGCTTTTGTATGTTACCATTCCTGATGTCCGATTTGTGTCCATTTATTCTTATTAGTTATCCAATGATACCTCACAAAACATATTTTGTACAAAGATTATTACAACAGTGTGTAGGGTGTGAATAAATGGATGCATTTGATAACAATAACCACTACCTGAGTTGTATGCATAATATATATCACACAAATCTATATCTATACCACCAGCACATGAGTAAGTTATGGAAATGACTCAAATGTGCCATCATTGTCTAAACTGGTTCAAAGGAGAAATGCACACTTTGGGCTTTTAACAATGGTTGTAGCATAAAAGGGCAATATACTCGTTAAACTATTCCTGGGAGGGAATATAATGAACTGTCTTTATGTCTGTGAGGTAAGGTTCAAGGAGATATTACTAGTAAATGGGTTAATCCTAATATGTGACCTATATTAGTTATTATCTATTTTTGTTACAGTAGCACTCAAAATGTGGTAAGAGTTCTATAGGCATATAGAAAGAGTTTGTAATGTCTTTGGAGCAGACTATCTATAACAAAAGACAAATAAAGAGTTGGGGAAAGGGCTACATATAACAAAGGCCATCTGGCTGACTGGCCCACATCTTATAAGAAACCCCACCCCCACTATGCCATTAATTAATTTTAGTTCTGTTAACTGCCACAATTTATACTATTAATTGATTTGGTTTTGTAATAATTGTCTTTTCCTTTCTGTTTGGTTTGTTTTTAAATTTTAACATTGCCTATTTCCATATTTAGTTATTTTTATCCTTGTCTATTCATTAAACCACAGATAAAACTGAAGGTGCCAGTGGCAAAACTAGTATGTAAGCATTGTGTTTTCTGGTGCTACCTTTATGGGATACAAAGAAAATATAACAAAGTCCAGTTTTGCTATTAGTTACTTTGGTACAACCCTGATGATTTCAAATGGACTGAACCAATGTAACAAAGAGCTTGACCTCCATAGGCATTAGGTGACAAAGGCACAGTTGAATATAATGGGTAACAACTGAATCAAAGGTGTCCAAGTGGAGAGAGAAATATTTTTAGGTTTAAAGACCTAAACATTGGCAGGCATCATACTATAATTTTATTTTATTCAGTATTTGGGCCAAAAGCAAACACCTGTACGAGATCTGTTATACTCGGAGCACGGTGAGACTTATATATTAAAGATGATCTGCAAATATGAAATACCATAAACCAAAACCATTGCAAAATATGCTGAATGCAGTATTGCCAACACCAAACTCTCAAAAATCTTGAGTCAAGCTCCAAAAAATCATGATCTTGGCTTAAAAATCATGAGATTTTAAAAATAATACATTTTGGGTTATTTTTATTTGTCTTCTGCTTTGCGAGCCTTTTTCATTCTTTTCTTCACAATCATGTGGGTAAGAAACTTACAAAAAATACTTGAGATGCTCATTTAAATCACATGACTTCAGGAATTGGTGCCTCAAGAAACACAACATATATTGTGATATTCATGATAATATCTCATAGTTGGCAACACAGCATGACAAAGAGGAGGCACTGGCCACACTAGGAATATTAGTGTTGCCATTTGTTTCTTTTTCAGGTTCCTGACCATTGCAGATTGTTGGCTCTTACTTTTCAGCATTTCGGCGGTGATGCCTCTGGATGACTCTGCTTGTTGGCGGCATTTCGGCAGTGACGCCTATTGACGTTGTTGTTTGTCGGCAGCATTTCGGCGGATGCTCGTCCGCCGCCACGGTCCTCCGTGGCTCGTCGTCTGGCGCCCACCAGACGAAAAAGGTTGGGGACCACTGCTTTAAGCAATGACCAAGCATATGCTATGCTGATGATGTCACAACCACCAGGGAACTCCATAGTGGTTTGAGTCCAGGCCTAGGAACTTGGAATTCTGAAGCTTTAATCTTAACTCTGATACTAATTTCCTCTGTGGTCTGAGGCAATTTACTTAACATCTACCTGTCTCTGTTTCCCCATCTATAAAATGGAAATAATCAAATTTACCAATCTCAAAAATTTCTTGCAAATTGCAAAGATCAGAAACACTTTGTAGATTAGATTGCAAGGTCTTTGGGGCAGGGACTGACTTTTTGTTCTCTGTATACTACCTATCACAATGGGGTCCTGTTCCATGGGGCTATGGGAATAATAATAGGGCTCCTAGGGGCTATGGGAATAATAATAATAAAGATTGAAAGTGTTAAATAAGTTACTAAGGATTATTATTATTTAGTTTGGATAAGAACCCCAAACTAACCAACTTTTGGAGTCCTTGAAACTGGGCTAAAACTCATGGGCATGCCAATTTATTAGTGGTATTTTATCACAACCATTTCTGTTCTTATCTGGACCCAGTAATACAGACTGGCATAGCCAAAAGTGTAAAAGACTGTGGGGGAAAATAATTATCCAAAGTTCAACTTAGGTTTGGTTAAAGCTCTGTCTGGACTTTTGGGGTAGTTCTTATTTTATGTGAATAATCATATTTTATTTGAATAAATTTTGCCCCGTGCTACAAGAAAACTGAAAGATAGCATGCTGTTTTCTTCCAAGAAGAGTTTTTCCTCCTGATACGGATGGAAAGTAATAATAAACATCATCTGTTGTAAATTAGGTTACTCTCTTAGCAACCTGTTAGATCAGGCTACTGTTCAACCTCCTGTTTTCTATACTTAAGTACCCACTGGCAGTTCAGTCCACAACAAAGTGAGTGATCAGAAATAAAGTGGAAGGGAGAAATGTGCTGAGAGCAATTTCTGTTAGCTCAGAAATTGGTAGCATTGCAGTGACCACGGTCTTGAGACCAGCATAAAGGTTTTGAAAACTTTTTACTCTTCCCATTGCCAAAAATAGCAGCAAACAATAGGTTATATTCAGCTAAACAATAGGTTATAGTCAGCCCTCAAATTCTGCTGGTGCATCTGAATTGCAGGCTTTGTGGCAGAAAGTCATTTTAGAGGGGCAAGAACAACATCACAAAGTGCTTGCAACCATGCTCTGCTGGGAGCCAGCCCAGAGAGGAAGTAGAATCAGCAAGAGAGATGTCAATGTGAGATGAGCTGTAAATTAAAACTGTCTGCCCCTAGCAGAACCTTTGTGGCAGAGAGGCAGTGATGCACTCCATTCACTACCTGTCCTCCCTCAGCAGTGAATATCCCAGCTTGTGCAGCTTCCCTGTGGGTGCAATTTTCTTCACCAGCCAGCCACCTACTTTTTCCTTCATGTTTCATTATTGTATTGCCTGATGATTACAATCTGTCAAATTGTTTAGAGCAGCAGATGTCTGAGCAGACACAGCATAGAATATTTTAATGCAAAGCTTTGGCTGATGGACGAAGGCAAGGCGATTTTCCAGAAGAAACAGGTATATTTCCTCTATTTGTGTAAAGGGCCAAAAGTAGAACTGGTGGATCATTAATTATTATTTATATTGGAGTAATGTCCAAGGGCCCTGATAATGATCCAATAACCATTGTGCTAGGTACTGTACAAACCTGTAGAAAGACATGATCCATGCCCTGAAAACAATATATTTGTAAACAAAGGACTTGAATTTGATCCATTACCATAGGAACTGTCATACTATCCTTTATTCAAAATATTCAGACAGCATTCATGAAAATAATCAAAAATCTTGAAAGTACTGTATTTGCTATCCACCATTTCCCATTTGTCATTCTGCTGTTTAAAAAGTTTCCAATCAGTGCCCTGATGTGTAATTTTTGGCATGATCAATAATGGGAAAACAAAGTTCTTATGTGATCAGATGATTTTAGTAGCTTTCTACTGGATCCACTAAATAAGTCAATCAGGGAGCAGAAACAATACCATGTGATCAATCACACTTCACAAATTGTGAAATGCCAATAGTTGTGGAGAGCAGTTCATTAACCATCCATGTTCATGTCAGCTGATCACATCTGCCATGGTGCCCTAAGGAAAGAGGTGGTCTAATGCTGGAAGAGTGTGGGATGCTTTCTTCAGTTACGTAGTGAGAGAGAATCAGATGAACCTGGAGTGCATTGAAAAGCCAGTACCTCACATTTGTTAGACTAGTGACTGATAGATCCTTTAGGATTACTGTACAACATTTGTACTACTTACAACATTCCTTTTCTTATGTTCTTTAAATCAGGGGTCTCAAACACGCGGCACGCGGGGTTATTTTCTGCAGCCCGCGAGCTCCTCACGGCCCCACGCCCTCCCCCAGCGTTTACCTAGAGCGACTCCAGCCCAACGCGCACGGGGGGCAGGGCAGGCTCCCTGCCTGCCTGCCCTGCCCTGCCCCAGTGCCGGGAAGGGGACGGAACCTGGGGAAGGAGGGGCGCAGGGGTGTGTGTGGCTGTTGCTTCAGGCACCGCCCCCAGCAGCTCCCATTGGCCACGGTTTCCCATTCCTGGCCAATGGGAGCTGCTGGGGGCGGTGCCTGAAGCAACAGCCACACACACCCCTGCGCCCCTCCTTCCCCAGGTTCCGTCCGCTTCCCGGAGCGGCGCAGAGCAGGGCAGGCAGGCAGGGAGCCTGCCCTGCCCCTGGTGCACGTCGGGCCAGAGCCCACCCCTCAAACTCCTCCTGCAGCCGAACCCCCTGCCCTGAGCCCCCTGTCGAACCCCTCCTGCACCCTGACCCACTGCCCTGAGCCCCCTGCTGCACCCCTCCTGCACCCCGACCCCCTGCCCTGAACCCCCTGCTGCACCCTGCACCCCAACCCCCTGTCCTGAACCCCCTGCTGCACCCCACACCTCTCCTGCATCCCAACCCCCTGCACCCTGACCCCCCTGCTGCACCCTGCACCCTGACCCCCTGCCACACCCATCCCCCTCCTGTACCCCATACCCCAACTCCCTGCCCTGAGCCCCCGCCACACGCCACACCCCTCCTGCACCCCCTGGGGGCAGGGAGGGGGCGGAGTTGGGGTGTGGATTTCGGGGAAGGGGTTGGCATGGGGGCAGGAAAGGGGTGGGAAGAGGCGGGGCAGGGGTGGGGCCTCATGGAAGGGGTGGAGTGGGGGCAGGGCCGAGGGCGGCAGGCGGGAGGTGTCAGTAAATGGGGCCCTCCGGCCAATGTACTAGTCCTCATGTGGCCCTCCTGGTCATTTGAGTTTGAGACCCCTGTTCTAAATAAAACATCAATCACTTGCAATAAATTTGTTAACAGGCAGTTAAGGTTGTGAGCACAAAACACATTCGTCTTATCTTTATGCCCTTCCAGAATGTGGGACTTGAAAAATCCAAGCAAACAAACCACAAACTGAAATGTTAGACCTTCAGAAAACAAGTTAGGGTAAAAAACAAAAAAAAACAACTCCCAACAAATGTACAAAACTCAGGAAATACACAATTAAGATGCTCCTTCCTACAAACACACAATCCCCGCACACAAACTTCCGAAAACCAAGAAATGTGCAGTTAGATTGCTGCTTCATGCACAACACAGCCACATAAACTTAACTGTGTTCCTAGGGCTTGCCAGCACATGGAAACAAGAAGGAAATGCACATCAGTGCGTCCAGTGTGACCTCTGTTGACCTGCTGCATTTACTGGACACAGCAAGCTGCCTCTCCTCTTGTAAACTTCAAACCACCACCATGCCACAGGGACTGAGTTAGGGTTTAGTGGTTAACCCAGTAAATTGGTGACTTTGCTGCTTATTGTATGCATGCTGTTCATGACCTTCATCACCTAACACAGTATTTTAGAAGCTGAAAGAGAATGTACAAGGTTATGATTTGCAGTCCCCATTCTGTCAGTGTACCAGCTTTGTCAGGTTTTCAATTACCAGTTAATTTACACTGTGACAGTAAATGGTCAGACACAAACTCACATTTTCTGTCTATTCCATCTTTTTCTGCTTGTCTTCTTCCATCTACGCGTAATTAATGGATTTTGCCAAGACACTTATGTTGGCTATAGCTGAAGATCAGGCCTGTAGCTTCTAGAGATGGTTGAATTTATAACCCACATTTCAAAGTAAACCAAATGAGCCTTTCAATGTTTGAGAACTCAACCTCTCTCTCTCTGTCTGATCCCCTGCTATACTGCGATCATCTTGCTGAAATCTCTCTCAGCAGCACCTCCAGCATCCCTGTATGAGTGGGCTGATTTTACAAGTCTCATAAATTCCAGAACTTTCCCAGAGTTAGACAGGGCAGTGCATACTGAGAGGACTCTGTCTCCTTATGGAAAAGTCAGATAGAGCATAACAGAAAATGATATCTCTGCTACAGGATTCTATGAGATGGCTCAACAGACCTATAGAAAAATTTGTGTTTTCTAGTAAATTCTATGTGTACGATTATCTTATTTATTTTGTCCCGGTTGTGTTGCTCTAGTTGCCCAGAGTTGCCAGAAAGCCACCAGACCTCCTTGGATTTGGATTCCTCTAACACTGGGGAGTCCCATGGCCTAGAACTGCCTATACCAGAGCCGGTTTCACTTTACCCCAGCAAAGGGAAATAGTGGTGGTGGGAGTGTGTATGGCTACTCTCCAGCAGCGGATGGCTCCTTGGGCATTATAGCCAGCAGATGTACTGTAAAGTAGATGTACTTTAGAGAACGATGGAGCCCAAGCCCACATACAACTGACCCCAGAATCAGGGAGCCACAATCAGTTCCCTCTGCACCATACCCCAATGGGTACTGGGTACAGCAGAGAATTTAGTTCTTTAGGTTTTCAGAATAATTTCTATAGAACCCTATTGGGGTTAATCCCTTTTAAATTCTACAGGATTTTCCAATAAGAGTGGGGAAGCCCAGAAGCATAGCATATCCAGCTAGAGCCCAACAGAGAGAGAGTGAGCGAGCAAGCTGTGAGGTCAGCTCCAATGGAATAGCACTAAAGCTACTAGTAGGACTAATGGGGTTGGGTGTGGGATTTTGAAGTCTAAGATCTGTTAGGAGGTCATGGAGAGGAAGCTGGACAGATTATGCGGCAGCTGCGAAGACTGAAGCAAGGGATGGCTTTCAAAGAAAGGAAGAGCTAAAAAGCCACAGGTATTATTATCCTCCTTCAAACCTCCCCTTAAAGCCCACCTGTGCCAATGATGCCTACAAATTGCTTGACAATGGTGAGTCACCTGGTCTTCTGTGACTGCTGCTTATTACACTATTCATAACTTGGCTCGTCATTATCATGTGCTCCATCCCCACCCCAAACTCCACCTGAAGCATCTCATAGTTAGATTATAAGCACTTCTGGGCAGTGACTGTCTTTTCATTATGTGTGAGTACAGTACCTACCACAATGGGTATCTGACCCCTGATTAGGGACTCCAGGCCCTACTGTACTCAAACAAACAAACAATAATAATAATAACTAAAAGAAAAGAAAGAAGAACATGGAAGTAGGGAGACTTTCAAAAGTTCAGGTACATTTTGGATAGATAGAAACTTTCTGGAGCTTATCTAGAGCAAAATTTTTGATATTTCCCGATCACAAATGAGGAACATCATTGGTTCTAAGTGGTATATATGGCAGGGAGGGGATAGTCAGAAGAGAAGGAGGACGGACAGTTGTAATGCTGGAGATGCTCAAGGTTTTGAACTGCTCATAGGCACTAAACTAACAGCTTTGCAAGAATTGTGAGCTCAGCTGGGAATAAACTTTGAGTTACCTTGCTACCAATATGTTTCACTGCCTCCTTACTTCATTGTCTTAGAAGCCATAGCAGGCTAGGTTTCAAATGCACTTGTATTACAGTTGGGGTAATTCCAGCTCTCATCTGTTGTAAAACACTGGTCCTCTGAAGCATCTTCCTCATTCCTGTCTATAATTTGTTAAAGTTATCTAGTAGATATTTTTCTAAAAACACAGGAATAGCCATACAGGATCAGACCAGTGGTTCAACTTGTCTTACATCCTGTCTCTGACGGTGGGTAGGATCAGCACAAATAGCATTTATTGAACTGACAAAAGGGATTTTATTTAAACATGGCCCTAGCTAATTCTTTGAAGTGCTCAGATGCCACAGGGGAAAAGGCACCTTAAAGCAAATAGGCTACCTGAGACGCCACAGTCATCTTCTATTCTTAGTCCAACCACCAGCTGCATTGTCACTCTCAGAGAGCAAGGGGGAAATGGCGTATATAGGCCACAGCTTATGCTGATAGTACAGGTATACTCTTTACCAGATAAGGAGGAGAGGTTTCATCACAACATGCAATGATGGAAGGATTGATTGGGTTGGAAGTGGAGGAGAAGAAGGGCTTTGAACCACCTTTTCTACGACCTAAGGATCGTAACATACTCATTTGTCTCATCTAAGTCCCAGGAGCCTAAGTAGTGAGTGAATGTTTCATTAAAGTCCCAATTTATTTTGGCCAGTAATTTATACAGGTTTTTTCCCATGATTTTCAGAAATGTTGTTTAAGATGGAGCACAGAGCATTCCACTTGTTCTAACAGCATGTGCAGCATGTTAACCTCACACCTCATTTGGATTACGGCTTGAAACTTCTGCACACTGTGGGAGGGAAGCTGCCTAATTGTTTTTGTTCATTTGTTAACCATAATTGTTCCCCCCCAGCCTCTCTTTTTCTCTTTTGATGTATGCTATATCACTTGGCCGCTAATAGATGTAATTAGTGATTCCCGCAGTTTGGTCAGATATGGGGCAATTGCATTATTCAGTTCAAGATAAGTCTTTATTTCATGTTTCAGCTATTTGCATAAATGTTTATCCAACAGAAAAGAAGTTCAAAGATGTACTGTCCTTTGAGAACTTTGCCCTAGTTATTTCTGCCTTAATACAACTAGAGTGTAGTCAAAAAATTGCAGTAGTGTGCATGGAAGTTGAGTATCAGGGGGTAGCTGTGTTAGTCTGTATCTACAAAAACAACCAGGAGTCTGGTGGCACCTTAAAGACTAACAGATTTAAGCTTTTCGTGGGTAAAAACCTCACTCCGAAGAAGTGAGGTTTTTACCCACGAAAGCTTAAATCCGTTAGTCTTTAAGGTGCCACCAGACTCCTGGTTGTTTTCATGGAAGTTGACTAACTCATGGGAAAGCAGAAAGAAATTGATCTAGAGCATATATTACATGGAAGGAATTATGAACAGTTCTGTAATTCATTTTGGAAGGAAGAAGTTTCTGAGAGTCTCACATACTGAGCCATTGTCAGAACTGTCGCTCTTGCCAAATATCTAAGTATCTTGGAAAACCCAGGCCCATCACTCAATAGACCTGTTACTTGAAGTCTCTTCTCTCAGCATATATTACCTCCCACAGGAATATGATTACTGTTATAACAGACTTTGCAGATTTCAAGTGCCTTCCAGACGAAGGTCTCAAACTACTTAACAATAATGAAGCCTCAGTTCACCCCTATAATATTTTATGCCCGTTTTACTTATGGGGAAACTGAGGTACAGAAAATTTAAGGATACATGCCTAAGATTATACAGAGAAAAGAAGAATAGGAGTACTTGTGGCACCTTAGAGACTAACACATTTATTAGAGCATAAGCTTTCGTGGACTACAGCCCACTTCTTTTTGCGGATACAGACTAACACTGCTGCTACTCTGAAACCTGTCGTTATACAGAGAGTAAGTGGCAAAGTGAGGAACAGACTCCAGGAATCGTGATGCCCAAACTCATACCACAACATACTCTCTGCTCCTTCCCCTAGTATGTGGTTTGCCACAGGATGAAAGAATTCAGATAACATCCAGTTACGATAAAAGAACTCAGAGTTTTACTTAGTAGCATTGGATCCTACCTTTGGATTTAGAGTAAGAAAATCCTACCTGCTTCTTTCTTGTACGTACCCAAGGTTGATGTTTGAATTTTCCCTTCCCCAAAGTCACATTGCAACACTGTGACAAAGTTTTATGACATTTGCATTTCCTAACTCTGCATCAGTGAGTGATAACACACCACCACAATGTCTATACACACAATTTCAATAGGTGGCAATCCAGCATCAGGATAATAATTTTGTGACACCCAAAATAAAATGTCATGGTGAGTGGCAACTGCACCCCAACTTCCTGTTCTCTTCTGTCCTCACCTCCTGAGGGAGAATAGATAGATGAAAGAGTAGCTCCCCTCCTCCCTAAACCACCATATACACCGGACCCTCACTAGAACGCGAGATTTGGGATCCATGCGTGGTACTGCGTTAATGCGGAGACCACGTTAAAATGAATTGCAATTAAAGTAATTAAATTTGGAATCCATGGCCATGACCGCGTTATATGTGAATTCGTGCTATATACACACATGTTCTTGTGTGTGTGCACACAGAAACACACACATGCACAAAAATAAAGAGCTTACTGCCCTTGCAAAATTCCTTATTAAAACCATGCGCTGCCCTTGCAAAAAGAACTTTATTCTAAGCCCCACACCACCTCCCACTACACAATCAAGTGTCCTGATGTGTCCCTAACATCAAACTTCTCCCAATAGTTCCAGACATCCTCTCTCATCTATTTAGCTTAACAAAGAGAAGGTTAAGGGATGACTTGGTCACAGCCTACAAGTATCTACATGGGGAACATATATTTAATAATGGGCTCTTCAATCTAGCAGAAAAAGGTATAACAGGATCCAGTGGTTGGAAGCTAGACAAATTCAGACAGGAAAGGCATACATTTTTGTCAGTGAGAGTAATTAACCCCAGGAACCATTTACCCAGTGTTGTGGTGGATTCTCCGTCACTGACCATTTTAAAATCAAGATTGGATGTTTTTCTAAAAGATCTGCTCTAGGAATTAGTTCAGGGAAGTTCTATGGCATGTGCTATACCAGAGCTAAGACTGGATGATCACAGTGGCCCACAGGCACCGATTTTCTAATGTGCCAGACAGTGTTCGACCCCTGGCTCTACCACAGGCCCCAACCCCACTCCACCCCTTCCTCCAAGGCCCTGCTCCCGCCCCGCCCCCACTCCACCCCACCCTGCCTCTTCCCGCCCCTGTTCCACCCCCACCCCACCTCTTCCCCCCCATTCCGCCCCCTCCCACAGTGCGCCACACCCTCGCTCCTCCCCCTCCCTCCCAAAGCCTCCTGCACGCCACAAAACAGCTGATCATGGTGGGCGCAGGGAGGGATGGGGAGGTGCTGATTAGTGGGCAGCAAATACTCGGAGCAGCAAATACTGGGAGGCAGAGGGGGAGTTGATGGGGGGCTGCTGGTGGGTGTTCAGCACCCCCCATTTTTTCCCCATGGGTGTTCCAGCCCTGGAGCACCCACGGATTCAGCGCCTATGCAATAGTCCCTTCTGGTCTCGGACTCTATGAATCTCTAATCAGGCTCCTTGACCTTACTCCACCTCAGCCAGGCCTTCCTTTAGCCCTTCCTCTGAATGCAGCAGTATGCTTCCTCCTCTCACCCCACAAATGATTGTCACCAGACTGCTAACACCAGGCTCCCTATCACTCCATGAGGGTTTCACCACAAAGCATGCAGGAAGATGAACAGACATGCTTTCTCCTCTTCTATTGTTATATTCCTTACCCTTCTTTCTCCTCTCCTCTGCCATGCTCGTTAATATTTTTCTCTCTTTTTCTAATTATTTTCTTTCCTCTTCTGTGTTTTGAGTCATCCTTCATCTGCCTTTTCTTTCATTCTTCCATTCCCATCTTTCCTTCACTCCACCTCTAGTCCCAGGTGCCCCAACTCTATTTAGTACATACAAGGTCTGATCCAAAGTCCACTGAAGCCTGTGGGAGGCTTTCCATTGTCTTCAGATCAAGCCTATACATGCACAGTCAAATTCTTATGGGACAGGATGGTTACCCTTTTAACTTTAGGTGAAAAGTTTGCCACCACCAATTTATTACTGACATGGAGCTTGGGATATTTTCCATCCTCTTCTTGAGCAGAGACCATATGCTGGGATATGGTAGACCTATCCCATGTGACTAATTTCCTTCAATTGCAGGGGCGGGGTGGTGATTGATGGATCTTGTGCCTGCCTTCCCATCTTCTATGCTCTGTAAACCTAATCCCTTTTAAGATTGATAGCCACACTGTCTATTAAATGCTTGTCTTGGATTAGTGCAGTATCACCATTTCTTTAAAGATAAGATCAGTTGTACTTTTGGCCTATTTGGACTAGGTATACCCAGTACAAACCATTAAATCAATTTTGAACGGTGTCATTTTCCACTGGATTTCAGATTTCTCTTATCTCTTGTATCCCACATTTAACCCAGCATGTACACAGGGCCCAAGAGGCAGAGAAAGTACACTGTCCCTTCAGCATGATGCATTCCAAGAATGCAGCTAGTTTTTAACTTGTGTCTATCCCAGCCTCTTTGGGTGATTCACAGAGCTCTCAGAGCCTGGAAACATTTGCCAGAGCAAAGTTAAAAGGCAAAGAGAAAAAGCCAGGAGGAATTCTCTGATTAAACTTGAAAACAGAAAACTTTGCAGTGAGATACATAAAGAACACTGTCCTGCTGAGACAAATTAGCACAGCCCCTACTCCATGCTGAATTACCTGGGACAGCTGCTAGTGTCAATAATGCAAGGATGTGGTGATGTGCAGGATGAATACTTGGCAAGTCCAGTTAGCACCAGATATCAAATACTGCTAAAACCTCAACTTCGTGACTGGCAGTGTGCAAATCTGTGATCTAGCTGAATATGACAGTATGTGAAAGCCAGTCAAGGAGCGAGGAACTCAAGTTGTTGTTAAGCAGCCTGCTATCAAATTAGCACTGGAAGACATTGCCTTACAAACTTACCCCAAGTCATAAAGACACCCGTCAGAAAGCTACTCCTATAGAAATAACTGGATGGCAAATGTTTAAAAGCACAGCTCTGGGAATTACATGCCCGTTAATTACCAACAGACTAACAGAGCACTTCCTAATACTTATTTTTTGGTGAATAAATCTCTATAATTTTACCATTAAAACAACCCGCTTCCCAGCACAAATACCACTCAGACAACAATCTTGCTTGAATAGTGGTGATGATGAAAAAAATATGTGTCTCTTGGTTGCACAACACAATTCTGTGAATATTCTGTCAATTCTTGCCTGTGATGTACTCAGCTGGGAATCTAAATAGCCAGCTAGCCTCAATCCTCCTTTATTGAGGGAAAGGGGGTTGCTAGTCTCCCAACAGTCTCTGTGTGCCTTTGTCTGGTCCAAATAGCACTAGTTCAAATGAGAGTTCCTAGAACTTTATTCTGGGCAAAATGATCTTTTGACATCATTTAACTGCTTCCTCTCATCTGCAAATGCACTAGCAGGGGGGTTCCTTCTGTTTGGTAGGAATAGCGAGTGGTGAGCGGCACAAGTGACTAATACTCCACAAAGCTGCTAGCAGGAGGTGCTAACACAGTGACTGTAAATCCATCATCATCACCCTTTCCCCCTCCTTTCCAGAGCAAGGACATCACCTCCAGGATAAGCAAGCTTGACACAGCTCAGCCCTGAGACAAGCCTGAATCCTGTGGTGTGCCAAGCTCTGCAGCTGCAGGACTCTGTCCCCACTACAGAACCTCACAGCCAGGCTGCTGCTAAAAATTACACCCTCTACAGTAACACAGCAGAGTCATCGATTGTTTTTTTAATCCCAGAGGAATTTATAGTAATTTGGGGAATAATATTTCCATTCATCGAAAACTGCCATGCCAGTGCAGTATGTGACAACCCTAAGCATGACCGATTTCAAAGATTCATTATAGCAGGGATGGCCAAACTTACTGACCCTCCGAGCCGCATACAACAATCTTCAGAAGTTCGAGAGCCGGAGTGAACCTGTCGGGGCTCGGGGTTTCTGCCCTGCGGCAAGGTGGTGGGGCTAGGGACTTCTCCCTGTAGAGTCAGGGACTCTCAAGGCTTCAGCCCTGCAGGGCATGCCTGCTGGAGCACAAGGCTTCAGCCCTGCTCCTGCTGAAGCCCCATGCCCCTGAAGGTATCTCCCGTGGGGCTGAAGCCCCAAAACCCACCTCCCTGCTGGGCAGAAGCTCCTACTCCCACCACCTCACCGCAGGGCAGAAGCCCTGAGCTCCCCCAAACAATCTGGTAGTCAGAGAATGAGGAATGTGGGGGGGGGGCTCTGAGAGCTGCACTTTGACTGTAAAAGAACCGCATGTGGCTCATGAGGCACAGTTTGGCCACCCCTGCATTATAGTATCCTCGTGCCTTAATTTTTAATAAAGTGGTTTAGGAAAGTTCTAGCAATTATTTTTATCTTCCCAGTGGCTTAAGTACTATTTCCCCTGCAGTTTTCTTACTTTGAAGAGGAACATACATTTTCAGTTGTATGGGATTGCATAGAAGAGACAGCCTTCAAAGCATTAGAAGGAAGCTAAGCAGAGAAATTGTACAGGATAATTGTCCACTGACTCTGTACGGATTTTTAAAGGATGTGTGCCGGCTTGTCTGCAGAATTTTTATCATCTAAATAGTTGAAATGTGAAATTAGGAAAGGCCCTGGTATGGCAGAAACGTCATCCAGGGAATAAGTCTGTCCAGGAAATAAGTCCCTGGGTTCCCCTAGGATGCCGGTCAAGCACCCTAGTTTTCATGTACACCTTGTACATGGTATGTTGCAGGGCTGCTACTGGCAGCTCGGGCTCTTGTACCACATATGGACTGGCTACCGAGTTTCCTTTCCAGAGATATATGCCAGAGATGTGTTCACTATATGATCCTTTAATGTTCTGTCAGCTATGGCTGAGGTTAGCTTAAATAATGTATGTTACATGCACAGTGCCATCTAGTGGCTGAATAGGATCATAAAGTTTAGCATTCTATTATATTAGTTACACCCCCTTCTTTAGGGGGAGATGTGACAGATAAAGCAATTTTCTGCAATAGCCTTGAAACACTGTATTGAATGAAGTTTAAATATCTTGGGAGCCCATTGTATTATGTATTATTGTGGGCCTGGATGAGCAAAGGACTATATTGAACAATGTGGCAGACCAGAATGGTCTATTGGGACAGTATGTGCAAAGTGGAATTCTTGGGAAAAATCTGGGGTGGGGGGGAGGAGCAGAGGAGGGCTGGAAGGCAAATCCCTCCCTGCCTGCCCACAGACACCCTGGTTGTGCAAAAATCCAGCCTTCTGCAGCCATGCACTGAGGAGGGGACCACTGTCTGCTGATCAGTAGTTCCCAGAGTCGGAAGATCAAAGGCCCAAACTATATAAAGGAACAGGCTGATCTGTATGGTCTATGTGCTTGTTTTGAGCTGAGGCTGCCATTAACTTGTAACCACAGAAAAGTCTCTTGGTCAGGAAGGCCGGGCGAGAGCAGGGTCAACTCCAGGGTTTTGGCCGCCCCAAGCAGCCAAAACAAAACAAAACAAAACAAAAGCCGCAATCGCAATCTGCAGCGGCAATTCGGCGGGAGGTCCTTCGCTCCCAGGCGGAGTGAGGGACTGTCCGCTGAATTGCCACCGAATACCTGGATGTGCAGCCCCTCTCCGGAGCAGCTGCCCCAAGCACCTGCTTGACAAGCTGGTGCCTGGAGCCGGCCCTGGGCGAGAGTGACTGTTCTCCTCCCAAGAGAGGTGATGGTGAGGAGCCAGGATCCTAAAAGTGGACCACAGAGGGGAAATACAGATGCAGTTGTCCTGAACTGTGACATATATACATATGGGGGGTACGGGGGAACCAAGGCAATTATTCCTGCAATACTCTCAGATGCTAGTAAAGGACCAAGAGTCTGGGATCTGTTTCATCCCCATGTCTCTCCCATATGATATGAAAGAACAAATTACATCAGGCATGATCCACCTAGTACATGCTTCCCTCAGCCTGCACTCCAAAGGAGTCCTCCTATTCTTTGGGGTAGTACAATATGTCATCCCTCTACATGCATCTTGGGTTAAAGTGAATGTACTGGAAATCACATTCAGCCTGTGTTACCTGTGACTGCTTGATCCTTTCCATTGCTATAACCTTGTCCCCATCTATATATGGAGATATACCTATCTCATAGAGCTGGAAGGGACCTTGAAAGGTCACTGAGTCCAGTACCTTGCCTTCACTAGCAGGACCAGGTACTGTCCCTGACAGTGTTGGTGGGTTGTTTGTTTGTTTCCCAGATCCCTAAATGGCCCCCTCAAGGATTGAGCTCATAACCCTGGGTTTAGGAGGCCAATGCTCAAACCACTGAGCTATCCCTGCCCCAGCTAAGGGTCACAAGTACAAAAAATTGCCCCCATGGACCTGCAACCAGTAGGCTGCCTTGAACATTGGCACCAAATAGGCAAAACTTCAAGTAGACATAAGTTTGCCCTGGATATCATTTCCAAGTGAGCAGAAAGCATCCAATGAGTCAGAGTCAGACACAACCAAGTGAAACCCAAATAAAAATGTAAAAAGTTTAGGAGGGATTGGTATCTGTCTCTCTCTCTCTCTCTCTCTCTCTCTCTCACACACACACACACACACACACACACACGGAACTAGCCTACCTGAGCTAGCTTGATTCCGGATAGCACAGGTAACCAAAGCAGTGAATACAGTGAAGTGCAGGCTTCAGCATGTGTTGGAATTAATATTATTTATGCAGGGTGTTACCACAACACTAATTTAACCATTAATTCCTTTATTAAATCCAAAGGCCAAATGGTATTTTTACAATTGCTCTAAATATGCCTAAAATGCCTAACTAATAAGCAAACAGTAACAAAATATTTATAAGCATTTGATCAAGATACTTACATACTTACAAACAAACTAAACCCAGGGGAGCTTAGGCCCATATTGGTCGGCTCTAGTCAACCAGGTATTAGCAATGAACCCTTTCAGAGTTTATTTTTTACACCCTTTAACAAACAAGTGATGTCATTGCCAATTATCGGACCTTAGCTAAGGCCAAATGAAGCAGTTTCTTATATAGCCAATTATTTACTGCACCTGGTACCCAATTAACTGTGTTTTATTTCTATTACTTCAGCTCAAACCTTAAGTAAGATAACACTGTTATTGTGAAAGGTCACTAACAAGTTTAACACAACAACTCTTCTTTCCCATGAACTCACTCTTTTTGGTCATGTGCTTTGGGCCTATTGCTCATCCTAATATCCCAACTTAATTTAAAACCACCATTCACCCAATCTAATGTGGGCCTGTATTCCTACGGGGGGGGTAGGACAGCCCAGCACAGAGCCTGGGTACATAGTCAAGCTCCCTTGCTGATGCTAAGATGGGAGAGACTCCAGGCCACATCCTCCACTGTTATAAGTAGAAGCAGCTCTGTTGCGTATTTACACCAGCCAAGCATTTGACCCGCCATGTTTCCCTAGCTCAGTGAGTGGCGGCTGTTATTGTTTCTCTTAATACTTAGTCTCAGTCACACCAATTATGCGACATTGTTTATTTAAAGTAGTTCCATTTATTTATAGCTGCTCTAAAATCATCATCAGCTCATCATTTCAGTGGAATATTTTGTCATTGAAATGAGTTTCAAACATTCCACTGAGGTTTACATCTTTCTCTAACACATTAATATTGCTTCCAAAAATAAAAAGGCAAGACCAGACCAGGTTCTTCTTTTTCTAGATTTCTCCTGGGATGGTTACTTGCAGCTTTCTGCACCTGAAATACGTCATCTGCTCTTGCACACCCCAATTCATCCTTTGTTAATCTTTCTTAGAAGAAGATACTGAATGGTTCTGAAGCAAATACATCTCTTCCCAAAGGCCAAGCACAGAACTTTCATATTTAAGGACTGGGAGAAATGATCCAGCTGGAAACTCAGCTGAATCAAACACTTAAAGGTTTGGATGGATTCAGATAAGTGAAACGCTCACCTGTAGGTCCACAACAAGACCCCATCCTCACTACTTATATACTTACGCATGTAGATAGTCAGGATAACACACCGGGCTCAGGTTTCAGAGTAGCAGCCGTGTTAGTCTGTATCCACAAAAAGAACAGGAGTACTTGTGGCACCTTAGAGACTAACAAATTTATTAGAGCATAAGCTTTCGTGGGCTACAGCCCACTTCTTCGGATGCATATAGAATGGAACATATATTGAGGAGATATATATATACACACATACAGAGAGCATGAACAGGTGGGAGTTGTCTTACCAACTCTGAGAGGCCAATTAAGTAAGTGAAAAAAAAACCTTTTGAAGTGATAATCAAGCTAGCCCAGTACAGACAGTTTGATAAGAAGTGTGAGAATACTTACAAGGGGAGATAGATTCAATGTTTGTAATGGCTCAGCCATTCCCAGTCCATATTCAATCCTAAATTGATTGTATCTAGTTTGCATAACAATTCCAGCTCAGCAGTCTCTCGTTGGAGTCTGTTTTTGAAGTTTTTCTGTTGTAAGATAGCCACCCGCAGGTCTGTCATTGAATGACCAGACAGGTTAAAGTGTTCACCCACTGGATTTTGAGTATTATGATTCCTGATGTCAGATTTGTGTCCATTAATTCTTTTGTGTAGAGACTGTCCGGTTTGGCCAATGTACATGGCAGAGGGGCATTGCTGGCACATGATGGCATATATCACATTGGTAGATGTGCAGTTTGAACGAGCCCCTGATGGTATGGCTGATGTGATTAGGTCCTATGATGATGTCACTTGAATAGATATGTGGACAGAGTTGGCATCGGGCTTTGTTACAAGGATAGGTTCCTGAGTCAGTGTTTTTGTTCAGTGATGTGTGGTTGCTGGTGAGTATTTGTTTTAGGTTGGGGGGTTGTCTGTAAGCGAGGACAGGTCTGTCTCCCAAGATCTGTGAGAGTGAGGGATCATCTTTCAGGATAGGTTGTAGATCTTTGATGATGCGCTGGAGAGGTTTTAGTTGGGGGCTGAAGGTGACAGCTAGTGGTGGTCTGTTATTTTCTTTGTTGGGCTTGTCTTGTAGGAGGTGACTTCTGGGTACTCGTCTGGCTCTGTCAATCTGTTTTTTCACTTCAGTAGGTGGGTATTGTAGTTTTAAGAATGCTTGATAGAGATCTTGTAGGTGCTTGTCTCTGTCTGAGGGATTGGAGCAAATGCGGTTATATCTTAGAGCTTGGCTGTAGACAATGGATTGTGTGGTGTGTCCTGTATGGAAGCTGGAGGCATGTAGGTAAGTGTAGCGGTCAGTAGGTTTCCGGTATAGGGTGGTATTTATGTGACCATTGCTTGTGGCAGTGGCAGCTCCTCTGTTAGGCCCTATGCACCTTTGATTGAAAGTCTTTTCCATGTTGGTATAACATGCTCTCTGGAGGACCACTAAGGGGACAATTCCTGTAGCATGTGAATTTTGAAGCAGAATTTCTGGGGTCAACGAAAAGGGGCTGTTCTACAGGTGCAGGGGGTCACCAGGACCCTGCTGGACAAAGCATTAAGGGATTCTCAAATCAGGCCTGGTAGAGGGAAGTGGGCAGATGGCGTCTGAGTGCTGCCAAGATCAACCTGCGCCATACCTAGCTTAAAAAGTTAATTCAGATTAAACCATACGCAAAGAGCGACACTAACATCATATCACAGAAAGGGGATAAGACAACTCTGGGGAGAGGCTTTATAGCCTGTTCATCTTCTCACTCACTGGTTTACATCCCGAACAGGTTGGTAGTGCTCAGAATCTGTATCATCCCCGGCTGATCTAGGTACAATATGAAATGAGCTGGTTGTCCCATTGGTCCATAGTGGACAAATATCCACATCACAGAGGGCAGGGGTGCCCGAAGGATCAAGCAATTTCCTCAGCGAGGCCGAAGACTGAATAGGTTGGAGAGAGCACTACCTTCTTTCTCCAGTGGTGAGCCCTTCTGCTTAGGCTCAGACATGTTGGTGGGGTGTGGAAACTTACCCTCAGCCAATTAAGTTGCATGTAGATAACCATGTTTGCTGACTTGCATGTTTATACTACCACCACCATCTGGATCTCTGGCTGACAAGGGAGTTAGACTGATGGAAAATTATATAGATTTTGCTTGATTGACACAGGGCTCTGACCACATGATCATAACATTCATTTCCTTTGTGTTTTTTATATATCCAGTCATCAACAGCATTATAGGGGAAATTGTCTCCATTCTTAGTGCTATTCTCTCTTCCCTCATTGGAAAAATATACCAATTTCATAATCTTGCAGATTTTTATAGCTATGAAACCACCACATAATTAGGCAAAATCCAGCATAATATAGTCTCTTCTCAGGACCAGTGATGGCTTTTGTTATTTCCATATGCAAAACAAATCATTTACTTTCAGTGGAGATTGCTTTCCTTAAACTAAAATAAAAGCAAAGAAAGAACAATTGTACAGTCCCTATGATAGACATAAAGAGAGAGACACAGACCCCTCTATCTTGAATCCTTTCAGAGGCTTGCCCCCAGCAGACAGGCTTCCTCACTTACACTGCATCAGACACAGACAACTGAATCATAGTTACCCACACCACAGTTTTAGGCACAGAAAGGCCAGGTGGCTTCATAGGGCATGACATCCTAGGAGATGGGCAGCCACCAATGCTGTCCCTAAAAGCAACCCATGCTCTAAGTACTGACAGCAAAGGCAGACAGTATGGAAGGGAGGAATGAGGTGTGGCGGGCCCAGCAAATGACACGGCATTGCCTAAATGGAGATCAAGCAAAATATTCAGACAGCTGAGGGGTCGCAAGCACCTAGCCCAGAGTTCCTCCTGTCCACTAAGAGTAGGGTGGTTGAAAATTTGTCACTGAAAACGCCCCAAACAGCTGATCGGTGGCAGGCAGGTGGCACTAGGGGGAGAGGGAGGAAGGGGAGGAGCTGATCACTGGGGCCCTCCAAACAGCGGGGTGGCTGATGCATGCTGAGCACTGACTATATTTTTTCTGTGGGTGCTCCAGCCCCAGAGCACCCATGGAGTCAGCGCCTATGATGTGTAATGCTGCTAAATGTTCAAAATAAGGTGTTTTGGCTGAGTTTGGCTGAACACAATTCCAAGTCCCTAATCTTTGTTTATCAAAGCTTCAAAAACAATGATTTTGTGTTGGCGCCCAGTCAGGATGCCTGTTCCATGAGTATGCTTATAGAACTCACGCAGGTAATGGTAAAAAGCAACAGAGGGTCCTGTGGCACCTTCAAGACTAACAGAAGTATTGGGAGCATAAGCTTTCGTGGGTAAGAACCTCACTTCTTCATGGTAGGCACTATCACTACATATTAATACAGCACCTACCGTGCATCTATTTTTGAGCAGAAGTCCTCCAACAGCTTGATACCAGATAGGTACATGGCTGCCCTGCTGTTTTAGAAGTAGCTCCCACTGACACCAATGCAGAAGCAGGAGCTGAGAAAAGCAATAAAGCAAAATGTTTGCCCAGCAACAAAGGGGAAAGATCTTATCAGCAACCTCCAGAAAGGAGACGGACCACACCCCTAATGTTCACACACGTACCCTGTACATTACTGTAGCTGGCACTCAATCTCTTGGGGAAGCAGCTTTACTAGGTGAGCCGATCTCTAGTTAAGCCTGTAAGGGGCTACCTTAAATTTGTCTCCACTAGAAATTAACAATTCCATATCTCACAATTTCTTCAATATCTCACAATTTCTTCCATCTACAGGAGGCCGAGCTAGAGGCAGAAACCAATACTGACCCCATCACCGGCTGATGTGTCTGGTACCACAGTGGACTCAGACCGCGTTTTTCAAAAGTGGCAACTGATTCTGGATGCTGCCATCTCAAGGTACCCAACTTCAGATACCTGCTGGCCTTCTTTTCAGAAGTGCTGAGCTCCCACAACTCCAAAAGAAGTCAAAGAGCACAGTGGGTGTGCATCAGCTTTGAAAGTCAACCCCAGGTGTCCAAAGATGGGTCCCCCAAAGTCAATAGCCACTTTTGAGAAACTGGACCCTAATCAACTAGCGGAGCCCCCTAATATTACAGTCCCAGAAGGGTCAAAACGCTAACCGTAATCAGAGCCTTCCCTAGGGGACAGGGAATGGGGGTGACACCTTTGGGCCCCGCGCTTTGGGGGGGCCCCACAAGCCGGTGCAATTGACCGGTACCACATGGGTGGTGGGTGAACCACTGGCTGGGGGAGTGGTTCACTCCTAGCCCTGCCCCTTCCACCTGAGGGAGAGCGCGCAGCTGCGCTGCTGCAGCCTCCCCAGCCCCAGAGCACCGGGAGGAAGAGAGTGTGGTGCTGCCATAGTCTCCCCAGCCCTGGGAAGGCGGGCGGCGTGGCCCTAGCTCCCTGGAGCCTCAGTGGGGGCGGAGTGTGAGCAGGGGGCCATGCCTGGCTGTTTGGGGAGGCACCACCTCCCCTACCCACCCTTGGCACGGTCAGTCCTGGAAGTGATGTCACTTCTGGCCCGGGCCCCGCACGCTGCTAGGGACGGCCCTGACCATAATCCTTCCTCCCCTCAACCATGTTTTAGGTTTCCTCCAGTCCTGGAGCACCCACAGAAAAAAATTAGTAGGTGCTTAGCACCCACCGGCAGCCAGCTCCCTCCTCCCATCCAGCACCTCCTGCCACCCGATGGCCCCACTGATCAACTCCTTCCCCCATTCCCAGTGCCTCCCGCCTGCCACGATCAGCTGTTCTGCGGTGTTCAGGATGCACTGGGTGGGGAGCGGGGACAGGGTATGCTTGGGGGAGGGGGCAGAACTGGGCAGGGAGAGGCAGGGTGGGGGTGGAGGGGAAGCAGGAAGAGGCGGGGTGGGGGGGGCCTCAGTGAAAGGGGTGGCGTGGGGATGGGGCCTGGAGCTAAGTGGGTTGAGCACTCCCGGGGAAAGGAAGAAGCCAGCACCTGTGGTCCACACAGTCTTGTTTGGTAACCTTGTAAATGAATGAAAAAAGTAGTGTAATATCAGAAGTCAGCTAACTCAGATAATTCCCTGTGTTAATAAATATTTTAAATCATCCCTTTTAAATGATGGTCTTGTCTAAGAATATCCAGAACCTTTCATTAGTGTCTTCTGCTAATGCCTTTTCCTGACTAAGGTTATTATCCTCAGTCATACTAATAGCAACATGAGAGACAGACCAGTAGTGACATAACTGAGCGGCATTCGCTTTCTGAGTTGTGCCAGCAGAAACAGGAACAACCCAGGTTGCAGGTTTCAGCAAAGATAAATCTGCCTGAAGCAGGAGTGAAGCTGCACAAGCCACCTGCAAAAGGTCTACTGTTGGCCAGAGCAGCTCTAAAAGTGGCTGGCTCAGGAGGGATTGAGACCAGGCAAGCTAGGAAATGTGATGAAGCCATTACAAATTAGTACAGTATGGAGTAGCTCTGGGGTTGCTCTAAGTTGTGCTGGGAGCCAAATTGGCCCAAAGCAGTTCCAAGGATTGGGAGGAGGTGGGAGAAAGGGGACAGAAAGCCACCTTCCCTCTCTGCTGCACCTGAGGATCCGGCATAACATCTTTAGAATTGCCTTTGCAATGAATTAATATGACCACCATATTTGTGTAATTCCTTATACTAAAAGTATAGAGATTTCTAGGGTAACATTATCTATTTGCAAAGGCAGAAGGGTAAAGATAATATATGGTGATCCCTTTCATCCACATAGGATTAATATTTTCAGTTTCTTCCACATGGGAAGGCAAAATTCATCTATGTTCGGTATTGGTCCTGTTTCTCTTAGATTTTCCTGGTGCCTATCGGAAATGTAGGTATGTTTGTTTCTCCCTTGTGGCATCCACGATCTTCTAAGGGGTACTTTTGTAATGTGGTCTGAATAGCTGCAGTGTGGGTATTGCTATTGATCTTGTAGGAGTACCAGCCTGTCTGTAATTAAGATGTGTGATGGCTCAGTGAGCAGCTTTCCTATTATGCAACACACCAGGCCTGTCACAATATTCCAGCTCAGCCTGCAGCTGCACCCAGGGCTCACCCGTTTGGCACTGAAGGATCCCAACTCTATTTTTGCACCCAGAAACTCAACCAATTTACAGTTTCACTGCAGAGCTTAGCTCCACAGTGCTCAATGTCCAGCTTACCTGGGATGACTATGGGGATAATGTAGCTGCAGGGTGCAAAAGCTCATGTACATGCAAAAGCTCATGTACATGCAAAAGCTCATGTACATGCAAAAGCTCATGCAACGTTTCCAGTTCAACAGCCAAACCAAATCCCCAGCAGCCACCCACGCACATGCCAATGACTGCCTGGGGTTGGACTGAGTGTCATATTGCGTTCATCTTGATGTTTCTTTACTGTGTTTGGGCCCAATTCAAAGTCCATTGAAATCAAAGGACTTTGGATCAGTTTCTGGAAGGGAAGCTCTGTGCCATGATGCTTATAAGAACAGCTAAATCATTTAATTCATCAGTGTGTGCAGGGGAGAAATGTGGTGCTCTCCCTAATATTTTTCAATATTATAGCTGTCACACTGGAAATTATTGATGAATGTCTTAAATTAATACAAAGCAAGAATTGTATGTTTACATCTAGTTCCATTGTGCTTTTCCTACATATACCATATCAGTATCACTATGGATAGATGTTAACTAATTGGGTCAGAGGCTTTCTTTATAAGAGATTTTGAATGTCAACATCTTTAGTGCATTTTTCCAAATGAAAAAACTGGGTTTATAACTCGGAAGAGATCCATACATGACCTGCTTCTGTTGTCATCTTAGAACAGCTTAGAACTTTGCAGAGGTTGGAAATCCTTAGCAACCTGACTCCCCCTCCCCCATTCTGCTTAAACTTGCAGTTTCACAGAAGAAAGGTTGAGGGAGCAAAGACTTGAGAGAAGTAACGCAACACGACGCGTGCTGTTGACTGAGACGTCAGAGACTCCTGAGCATCAAATTGAAGTGAAACCAGCTCTGCCTTTTAGTATTGCATTGCAATGAGATGCTGAGATTTCTGATCCTTAAACTGAGTTATAAAATCCTGTTTCACTGACTCCAAATGACATTACATTGACAGATATTTCTGTGCAACCCCCCTACCCCCCAAATTTCTTAGCATTAATGAAACATTTAGGGTGACAAATCAAGCATATAAATAAGTAAATGCAGAGTTCAGCCATTACTTTTTTCATGCATGTACCTCAAAATATGAGGCCCCACTGTGAGCTGGTATAAATCAGTATAGCTTCATTGAAGTCAAGGGGCTACACATGGGCAGCCGGGCCATTTTGGGGAGGCTAGTCCCGACCCCTCCCCTTCTGCCTGAGACCCCAAACTTTGCCCTCCCCTTCTGCTCCCCCTCCCCAGCAGAAGCCCAGAGCACCCCCCCCGGACCCCTCCCACCCCAACCATGGGCCACCCGAGTGCCCCCAGCCCCAGAGCTCCGGATAGCCGGGCGGTGCAGCCCCAACCCCAGAGCTCCAGGCATGGCCCCAGCACCAGTTGCCCCAAGTCCCAGCGGCACACCAGCTCCAGCCAGCCTGGGCTACAGAAGAGCGGGAACCGGGAAGGAACTGCAGGAAGGGGCCTAGGAGTGGAGCATGGGCAAGGCCATGCCAGGTTGTTTTGGGGAGGCACAGCTTCCCCCAGCCTATGATACCTGCTGCCCGTGGGGCTACCAATTTACACTAGCTGAGGATCTGCCCAATGGTCTTTTTCATAAATTGTTGAATACTGTATTATATAATACAAGCTAGCATTGCTGTTACAACTTTAATACAGTGTGGTACAGTACATGGAGTTTGCAGCTTTGGTTTGATTAAGTCCCAGGGAGATCCATAAAACAAGCCAAGTCAGGAGAAATTCAGTTTAATGGTTTCAAAATGACCAACTTTTACAGGTAAACAGCTCAGATTGGGCCTGAGTTTGAAAAAAATCACTGACTCTGAATTGAGTACTGAGTTGAAATATTTTATCTTGCTGACTTTAAAATTACTGAATTGTTTTTCTTCAAACATTGCTTGTCCTTGACTGAAACAATCTTAACTCTCCAGTGTTCTTAATTTGGAGGAGTCTTTATAACAATATCTTGGAGTTGGACTTAATTAACTCATTCCACCTGATGATCATAGACATAGGCACTGACTCTGTGGGTGCTCCGGGGCTGGAGCACCCATGAGGAAAAATTGGTGGGTGCGGTGCACCCACTGGCAGCTCCCCAACCTGCCCCCCGGCCCCAGCTCACCTCAGCCTCTGCTCTGCCTCTGCCTCTGCCGCCTCCCCTGAGCATGCCGCCGCGTCCTGCTTCTCCCCCGTCCCTTCCAATGCTTGCACCACGAAACAGCTGTTTCGAGTGCTGCAAGCCTGGGAGGAAGGGGGGAGGAGGAGGAACGCAGAGCGCTTGGGGAAGAGGCGGGGCCAGGGTGGAGATTTGGGGAGGGATCCAATAGGGGCAGGGAGGGGGTGGAGTCAGGCCGGGACCGGGGGGCGCGAGCACCCACCAGCGCCAACAAAAGTTGGCACCTGTGATCATAGAATTGTAGGACTGTAAGGACCTCGAGAGATCATCTAGTCCAGTCCCTTCACTCAGTATTATCTAGACCATCTCTGACAGTTGTTTGTCTAACCTGCTCTTAAAAATCTCCAATTATGGAGATTCTACAACATCCCCAGGCAACTTATTCCAGTGCTTAACCACCCTGACAGGTAAGAAGTTTTTCCTAATGTCCAACCTAAACCTCCCTTGCTGTAATTTAAGCCCATTGCTTCTTGTCCTATCTTCAGTTGTTAAGAAGAACAGTTTTTCTCCCTCCTTCTTGTAACAACCTTTTATATACTTGAAAACTGTTATCATGTCTCCTCTCAGTCGTCTCTTTTCCAGACTAAATAAACCCAGTTTTTTCAATCTTCCCTCATAGTCATGTTTTCTAGACCTTTAATCATTTTTGTTGCTCTTCTCTGGACTTTCTCCAATTTGTCCACACCTTTCCTGAGATATGGTGCCCAGAAGTGGACACAATATTCCAGTTTGAGGCCTAATCAGCACGGAGTAGAGTGGAAGAATTACTTCTCATGTCTTGCTTACAACACTCCCGCTAATACATCCCAGAATGATGTTCGCTTTTTTTGCAACAGTGTTACGTTGTTGACTCATATTTAGCTTGTGGTCCACTATGACTCCTTCCTAGGCAGTCATTTTCCATTTTGCATGTATGCAACTGATTGGTCCTTCCTAAATGGAGTACTTTGTATTTGTCCTTATTGAATTTCATCCTATTTACTTCAGACCATTTCTCCAGATTGTCCAGATCATTTTGAATTATAATCTTATCCTCCAAAGTACTTGCAACCCCTCCCAGTTTGGTATCATCCACAAACTTTATAAGTGTTCTCTCTATGCCATTATCTAAATCATTGATGAAGACATTGAACAGAATCGGACCTAGAACTGATCCCTGCAGGACCCCACTCATATGCCTTTCCAGAATGACTGTGAACCACTGATAACTACTCTCTGGGAATGTTTTCCAACCAGTTATGCACCCACCTTATAGTAGCTCCATCTAGGTAGCATTTCCCTAGTTTGTTTATGAGAAGATCATGTGAGACAGTATTAAAAGCTTTACTAAAGGCAAGATATACCACGTCTACCACTTCCCCCCTATCCACAAGGCTTGCTACCCTGTCAAAGAAAGCTATCAGGTTGGTTTGACATGATTTGTTCTTGAAAAATCCATGCTGGCTGTTACTTATCACTTTATTATCTTCTAGATGTTTGCAAATTGAATGCTTAAATATTTGCTCCGTTATCTTTTCGGGTACAGAAGTTAAGCTGACTGGTGTAATTCCCTGGGTTGTCCTTATTTCCCTTTTTATAGATTGGCACTATATTTGCCCTTTTCTAGTCTTCTGGAATCTCTCCCGTCTTCCATGACTTTTCAAAGATAATCGTTAATGGCTCAGATATCTCCTTAGTCAGTTCCTTGAGTATTCTAGGATGCATTTCATCAGGCCTTAGTGACTTGAAGACATCTAACTTGTCTAAGTAATTTATAACTTGTTCTTTCTCTATTTTAGCCTCTGATCCTACCTCATTTTCACTGGCATTCACTATGTTAGACGTCCTATCACCACCAACCTTAGTGGTGAAAACCGAAACAAAGAAGTCATCAAGCACCTCTGCCATTTCCACATTTTCTGTTATTGTTTCCACCCCCACTTATTGACTAACAGGCCTACCCTGTCCTTGGTCTTCCTCTTGCTTCTAATGTATTTGTTGAATGTTTTCTTGTTACCCTTTATATCTCTAGCTAGTTTGATCTCGTTTTGTGCCTTGGCCTTTCTAATTTTGTCCCTACATACTTGTGTAATTTGTTTATATTCATCCTTTGTAATTTTACCTAGTTTCCACTTTTTGTAGGACTCTTTTTTTGATTTTTAGATCATTGAAGATCTCCTGGTTAAGCCAGAGTGGTTTCTTGCCATACTACCTATCTTTCCTACATAGTGGGATAGTTTGCTTTTGTGCCCTTAATAATGTCTCTTTGAAAAACTGCCAACTGTCTTCAATTGTTTTTCCCCTTAGACTTGCTTCCCATGGGATCTTACCTACCAACTCCCTGAGTTTGCTCAAATCATGGTTCCATTGGATTCAATGGAAATTTTGTCATTGATTTCAATGGAATCAGGATTTCCCCCCTCCCCCAATCTCCCACTCATGTATGTTATTCCACTAAATAATGTTTCTTTTTTTAACTCTGAGACATCCATCATCTAAAAGCAAGACCAATTTAAAAGTAAAGTGCTTTACAGCCCAATACCCTAAATCATTCTAGTGTTGAAGACTTTAAAAACCCGCACCAAAGAAAAAGTTTCAGTTGAAGACCATTAATAACTTCAAAATTACTGACCTAATTTCCTTCAAAATTGGCTTCACACCTTAAATCTTACAGAAATCTATAAAACGGACCAAGCACAAACAAAATCAGTTCATTGTTCTCCATTGCTGAGTTATGCATGCACATAATTTCCAAGTGCATTTTTTAAAATATATACACTCTGGCAGAACTCAGATGACTAACCAATTCTGTTTACATTAAAACAAAATCATCCCATTGGGCTGAAACCAAGCAAGCAAATTTCCAGCCCAATGAGAATTTGCCAAAGTAATGAGCGTCTGAAAAAGTGTGCGAGAGGGGGTTAAACTGGAAGATGTCTTACTACCTTAAAAAGAGTCTGAACTGTCTGAATTTATACATTTGTGAAAGGCACCATGCTTCAGTAATCTGCCTCAAGAATTGTTGGGCCAAACTTACTCCTAGGGAAAGATGGTACAATTCCTTTTAGCAAAGAGTTATACCATCTTATGCCAGTGATGAATTTGGTCCTTTAAATACATATTAGAGCTGATTGGGAAATTTTCTGAGACATTTTCCACTTAAAAAATGTGGATTCATTGAAACCAAAACTATCAGGGAGAAAGGCTCAGTTCTGATGAATTTCTTGCCTTGCAAAAAATGTTGAAATTATTTTTTAATTGTCAAAATATCCTGTTTTGACATTTTCAAAATGAAAAATTTCATTTTCCTGTCTCAACATGACTTTTTGTTTCAAAATGTAAGCTAATTACAGTAAAACCAATTTTACAAATTAAAAAAATAGCTGAAATCAAATCAAATTCAAAATTATCAGAATGACCCAAACTTAATTTTTTGTCAGTTACAAAAATTTCAAGATTTCAACTTTTTGTCCCAATTTGGCTTGGGAAATTTCTTCAAAATCTCAAATATTTTTTGAAAACAGGAAAACCACTTCCCACCAGTTCTAGTACATACTTGAACCTGTACTGAAGAACAGAAACAATAGCTACACAACTATGAGGTATGTTGTATTTATCTGCTCTTCTTCAAAAGGTTGCCTTTAAGTTGTGAAGGAGATTTGTTATAAAGTTCAGCACTACCAAGGGAGTGATATTATCGACAGTGAACTAGATCCTTGAAGAAGCATTTAACAGAGGGGAATAGGTTTAGTGCTTATAAAGATACCATAAGTGTTCAAAAACCCCAAGTGTGAACCCTGTAGGCTGTTCTCAGTTCTGCAGTAGTATAAGACAATATGGAAATATTTGCACTTGACAGTTTCAGGACCAGCCCTTAATATTGGTATTTGACTGAGATACTCTTACTCAAATTGAATACGTAGTACCTTACTCCACATGTAGTTATTAAAGGCTGTCACAATCTAAACACACTAAATCTCCTCAGGAGCTGGTTCACATAGCTTGTCTGTACCTACCTAAATGCATCTGCAACACAGACAAAAAGATTGCTTGGAAGATTTTCTTCCCTCTTAGTTTATTGATTTACTACCCTTTAGAGCTGAGGATATTCACTTCAAAATCTAGACATACACATGACAGACTTGTGCTCTGGGTCTGAACCACAAGACAGTATTTATTTTTATTGGGCCAAAGACTGACCTCAGCTGCACCTGCGCAACTCCATTGACTTCACTGAGGAAGCAAAGGTGTAATCAAGGACAGAATTTGTCTCCATTTGTAATTCTTAACAGCCAGCACCTCATGCAGCTATATTTTGTATTATGAATCTCTGCGAACAGCTTCTTTTCAAATGATGGGTGGTCTGAACTCCCTGGCCTGATGATAACAGGGAAGATGATATATAGGCAAGAAAAGACTGTCCTGCACATGAAAGAGATCTGCATTTTCTGAAGGACTTCAATCCATCCGAAGCATTCTATTAACCATACTGATTCTCATACTCCCCGCATGTGTTTAAATTCCATCACGTATGAGAGATCCTTTCACAGTGGTCTTGTGCAGGTATCTGATTTTATTCCTTGAACAGACTGGAATTTCCCCCACCTCTCCGCACTGTCCTCAGTGAGACAGGATTGATGGTTGCACAGTTAGCATGCAGTGCTAACTGTGCAACCTCTCCACTCCTTCACTTTCCCTTACTATCATCTGTTACTGTCCTTGGCTATTTAGTAATGTATTTTATAGATGAAGCTGCTTCATTTGATTTCAATACTGCAGCCAAGCTGCTTTCTGGCATTATCCCAGCATAATCACCATAATTGCTTCAGCTTCCAATATAGGTCAAGTTATACCCGATTCAATAAAATATCATTTTAAAGTAAGCGTTGTTAATCATATGGTACATTAGTCTGTTTCATTTTGATAATTGTTCTCCATTATTTTTGTTAGCTCTTCCTCCGCCCCCGCTTTTCCCTGCTATTTAATTCAGTAATCATGCTATGGATTAGTAAAAAGCTGAATCCCCACTTAAATGAGGTGGCTATATACAAGTGTTTGCTTCCTGGCTCAATTTACATTCTTTCAGGGTTCAATCCTCACAGTCTTCTAGAGGGGATGTCAGAAGTGTCCTGGTTGCAGTGTTGACAAAAAGGAATGAAAGGGTCTGGTCATATCAGACTCTGAGACAGAACTCATTAGCAACTGAAAATATTAAAAAGCTGGATCAGTTGGGGACAGGATGGTAATTGAATATTTTTTGTGTGTGGCATATGATATCCTTTGGAAGAAAAAAAATATTCTTAAGACAAAAAAATTTCAGCTGATGATTATGAGGTATATGCACACTTGATTATACAGTAGAAACTCAGTTACAAACACCTTGGGAATAGAGATTGTTCATAACTCTGAACAAAACATAATGGTTGTTCTTTCAAAAGTTTACAACTGCACATTGACTTAAAACAGCTTTGAAAATTTACTATGCAGAAGAAAAATGCTGCTTTCCATTTTTTTTTAGTAGTTTACATTTAATACAATACTGTACTATATTTGCTTCCCCCCCCCCCTTTTTTTTGTGTGTCTCTGCTGCTGCCTGATTGCGTACTTCCAATTCCAAATGAGGTGTGTGGTTGACTGGTTAGTTTTTAACTCTGGTGTTCATAACTCTGATAATAATTCTACTGTACCTTCTATTTTATTAGAGATTGACTGAAACCAAATCTCCAAAATTAAACACCTTAGTGCAGGGGACTGGACTAGATGACCTAGCAAGGTCCCTTCCAGTCCTACATTTCTATGATTCTATGAAATCAAGATTTAGAAGTTGCAGCTGGAGCCCATGTCAGAATTTTATAACTCCATCCTGTGGTTTGTAGAGGTGCACAACGGTGCAGTGAGTTACAGAAGTCATTCAGAAAGATCACATGGCATTGACAGGCTGCCTTTAGAAATTCTTGACTACAAACTAAAAGCAGCTTTGGTTGTGCTGGCTTTCCTAGCATAAGTGGCTTTCTTCCTAATATGGGCTTCTTTGCTGGAAGGCTTGAGCCCCTCACCAAGTGGGAAGCAATTGTAAAAACATGTACAAAAGAACCAGTTTTCCAAAAGCTTAGGCATTCTCAGTACCAAGATAGAAAGAATAAATAAGACTCCCAACTAGAGCTGGCTGAAAACTCCAATTTCTGTTCCCCAAGGAAATAACAAAATTTGGAGGGGAGGGGGAATTGTTCCAAATTGGAACAAAAATCCCAAATTTCAAGATTTCCTATAGAACAAAGATGATAAATATCAATTCAGAGCCATGAAAATGTTTCATTTTGATAAAGTTCAAATGTTTTGTTTTGATAATACCAAAACATTATAATACAATATAAAATATGAACTGTACCATATGATGCATAATATTTAATACATTGTATATACATATAGTATTAAAATAATTTACTAATATAAAAGTCAAAACTAATTAATCAAAACAAAGTCAAAATGAAACATTTTCAACATTACCAAAATAAGAAAGTCAAAATGCTTAATTTTTGGCTTTTTCCATATAAAATTTCATTAACAAAAATCCAGGTGTTCCTGGTGAAACATTGATTTCAACGAGACTGCATTTTCCAATAGAAAACTGTTCCACCAAAATGTTTTGACCAGCTCTATTCACAACCAGTGTTTTTTAAATAGCATCCAGTAACCTATCTGATGATAGACAGTGGAAGGAAAGTTTAATGTTTGTCATGCAAATTAGTGAACACGCTAATTATGAATAATAATAATGTATTTATTCTATCACCCACAGTATGCTAGATGCTATAACAAACACAAAAGAAGGAATGGTTCCTGCCTTAAATCTTACAGAAGGTAAAAACCCAACAACAATAACAATCCCCTTAAAACAAAATCATAAAAGCCTTTAAGTTTTCTTTAGACATTACAGAAAAACAAAAGAATGCATAGGTCCAATTAAAAAAATCTTTATCACATTTCATTTCATTACATTTCAGAAACACTTGGAAGAAGAAAAAAAACAAACAAAGCAGAGAACATAAATAAATCATGCATGTGTTACCTCGCTCTCCAGCTAACCTTTTTCAGTGCAAAAAGTAGTAAATGTTGGGGATCTGCTCCTTCTACAGCAGTGTTTCTCAAACTGGGGTTGCTGCTTGTGTAGGGAAAGCCCCTGGCGGGCTGGGCAGGTTTGTTTACCTGCTTCGTCCGCAGGTCCGGCCAATCGCGGCTCCCACTGGCCGCGGTTCGCCGCTGCAGGCCAATGGGAGCCACTGGAAGGGGCGGCCAGTAAGTTCCTCATCCCACGCCGCTTCCAGCAGCTACTATTGGCTTGCAGCAGCGAACCGCGGCCAGTGGGAGCCGCGATCGGCCGGACCTGTGGACGAGGCAGGTAAACAAACCGGCCCAGCTTGCCAGGGGCTTTCCCTACACAAGCGGCGACCCCAGTTTGAGAAACACTGTTCTACAGAGCTGAAGGACCAAAACAATCTGTGTCTGCTCTAACACATCAGATCCCCAGAGGGAGAGAAAACTAGTAGAACAATTACTCACCTTTAACAGGCTACCTCCTAGAACAAATGGAACTCATTGCCACAAGACACCATTGAGGTGGAGAGCTTAGTAGGATGTTAAAAAAAAGGATTGGACATTTATATGGAATGAGAACATCCACAGTTACATTAGATAGGATATTTTTATATATATATTTAGGATAAAAATCATTATGCTCCAGGGCATAAGTCAGCCACTAAATGATGTTTGGAAGAAAATTCCCCTATAGGCAGATTATTCTATAATTGTCCTCAACAGGTTTCTTGCACCTTTGTTCAAAGCCAGGGCTGGCTCCAGGCACCAGCCTAGCAAGCAGGTGTCTGGGGCGGCCAATGAAGAGGGGGGCGGCATGTCCGGCCGTTCGGTGGCAATTTGGCGGCGGGGCTGTCACTCCCTCTCGGAGCGTAGGACCTGCCGCCAAATTGCCGCCGATCGCGATCGCAGCTTTTTTTTTTTTTTTTTTTTTTTGTGTGTGTGTGCTTGGGGCAGCAAAAATGCTAGAGCTGGCCCTGTTCAAAGCATCTGGAATGTGGCATTGTTTCTGTTTCCCCTTGTCTATGTAGGCCCTGGCTCAGCAAGGTGCTTAAGTATGAGTGTAATTTTAAGCATGTGAATAGTACCAATGACTTCTATGGGTCTATTTATATGCTTAAAGTTACATATGTGCTTAAATATCATGCTTAATCAAGGCATCAGATTGGAAGCTGTTCAGAGCAAGGACTGTATCTTACTGTGTTTGTACAGTGCCTAGCACAATGTGGCCAAAATTGTGGCTAAGGCATGTAGTCAGAGCCAATACTAGGCATGAGCAGACTAAGCAATTCTTAGGGCTCCAAACAGCTCCAGGGGGTCCCCTATTCATTATTCATAGATTCATAGATTATAGGACTGGAAGGGACCTCGAGAGGTCATCGAGTCCAGTCCCCTGCCCGCATGGCAGGACCAAATACTGTCTAGACCATCCCTGATAGACATTTATCTAACCTACTCTTAAATATCTCCAGAGACGGAGATTCCACAAGCTCCCTAGGCAATTTGTTCCAGTGTTTAACCACCCTGACAGTTAGGAACTTTTTCCTAATGTCCAACCTAGACCTCCCTTGCTGCAGTTTAAACCCATTGTTTCTGGTTCTATCCTTAGAGGCTAAGGTGAACAAGTTCTCTCCCTCCTCCTTATGACACCCTTTTAAATACCTGTAAACTGCTATCATGTCCCCTCTCAGTCTTCTCTTTTCCAAACTAAACAAACCCAATTCTTTCAGCCTTCCTTCATAGGTCATGTTCTCAAGACCTTTAATCATTCTTGTTGCTCTTCTTTGGACCCTTTCTAATTTCTCCACATCTTTTTTAAAATGCGGCGCCCAGAACTGGACACAATACTCCAGCTGAGGCCTAACCAGAGCAGAGTAGAGCGGAAGAATGACTTCTCGTGTCTTGCTCACAACACACCTGTTAATGCATCCCAGAATCATGTTTGCTTTTTTTGCAACTTCATCACACTGTTGACTCATATTTAGCTTGTGGTCCACTATAACCCCTAGATCCCTTTCTGCCGTACTCCTACCTAGACAGTCTTTTCCCATTCTGTATGTGTGAAATTGATTTTTCCTTCCTAAGTGGAGCACTTTGCATTTGTCTTTGTTAAACTTCATCCTGTTTAACTCAGACCATTTCTCCAATTTGTCCAGATCATTTTGAATTATGACCCTGTCCTCCAAAGTAGTTGCAATCCCTCCCAGTTTGGTATCATCCGCAAACTTAATAAGCGTACTTTCTATGCCAATATCTAAGTCGTTGATGAAGATATTGAACAGAGCCGGTCCCAAAACAGACCCCTGCGGTACCCCACTCGTTACGCCTTTCCAGCAGGATTGGGAACCGTTAATAACAACTCTCTGAGTACGGTTATCCAGCCAGTTATGCACCCACCTTATAGTAGCCCCATCTAAATTGTATTTGCCTAGTTTATCGATAAGAATATCATGCGAGACCGTATCAAATGCCTTACTAAAGTCTAGGTATACCACATCCACCGCTTCACCCTTATCCACAAGGCTCGTTATCCTATCAAAGAAAGCTATCAGATTGGTTTGACATGATTTGTTCTTCACAAATCCATGCTGGCTGTTCCCTATCACTTTACCACCTTTCAAGTGTTTGCAGATGATTTCCTTAATCACTTGCTCCATTATCTTCCCTGGCACAGAAGTTAAACTAACTGGTCTGTAGTTTCCTGGGTTGTTTTTATTTCCCTTTTTATAGATGGGCACTATATTTGCCCTTTTCCAGTCTTCTGGAATCTCTCCCGTCTCCCATGACTTTCCAAAGATAATAGCTAGAGGCTCAGATACCTCCTCTATTAGCTCCTTGAGTATTCTAGGATGCATTTCATCAGGCCCGGGTGACTTGCGGGCATCTAACTTTTCTAAGTGATTTTTAACTTGTTCTTTTTTTATTTTATCCGCTAAACCTACCCCCTTCCCATTAGTATTCACTATGTTAGGCATTCCTTCAGACTTCTCGGTGAAGACCGAAACAAAGAAGTCATTAAGCATCTCTGCCATTTCCAAGTTTCCTGTTACTGTTTCTCCCTCTTCACTAAGCAGTGGGCCTACCCTGTCTTTGGTCTTCCTCTTGCTTCTAATGTATTGATAAAAAGTCTTCTTGTTTCCTTTTATTCCCGTAGCTAATTTGAGCTCATTTTGTGCCTTTGCCTTTCTAATCTTGCCCCTGCATTCCTGTGTTGTTTGCCTATATTCATCCTTTGTAATCTGTCCTAGTTTCCATTTTTTATATGACTCCTTTTTATTTTTTAGATCGTGCAAGATCTCGTGGTTAAGCCAAGGTGGTCTTTTGCCACATTTTCTATCTTTCCTAACCAGCGGAATAGCTTGCTTTTGGGCCCTTAATAGTGTCCCTTTGAAAAAATGCCAACTCTCCTCAGTTGTTTTTCCCCTCAGTCTTGATTCCCATGGGACCTTACCTATCAGCTCTCGGAGCTTCCCAAAATCTGCCTTCCTGAAATCCATTGTCTCTATTTTGCTGTTCTCCCTTCTACCCTTCCTTAGAATTGCAAACTCTATGATTTCATGATCACTTTTACCCAGGCTGCCTTCTACTTTCAAATTCTCAACGAGTTCCTCCCTATTTGTTAAAATCAAGTCTAGAACAGCTTCCCCCCTAGTAGCTTTTTCAACCTTCTGAAATAAAAAGTTGTCTCCAATGCAGTCCAAGAATTTGTTGGATAGTCTGTGCCCCACTGTGTTATTTTCCCAACATATATCCGGATAGTTGAAGTCCCCCATCACCACCAAATCTTGGGCTTTGGATGATTTTGTTAGTTGCTTGAAAAAAGCCTCATCCACCTCTTCCACCTGGTTAGGTGGCCTGTAGTAGACTCCTAGCATGACATCTCCCTTGTTTTTTGCCCCTTTTAGCCTAACCCAGAGACTCTCAACACTTCCGTCTCCTATGTCCATCTCTACCTCAGTTTATTAGTTTGTGTTGTGTGGGATGGGGTCCCAAAAATATTCCTGCTTAGGGCCCCCAATGGACTAGCACTGGCACTGACTATAATACAATAATAGCAATGCCTGTCAAACACCTGCTACTGGACTAATGGATCACTAGTGTGAACCTGTCTGGCAACCCCTGTGTTCTCATGCTAACTCATGCAGGCAACTTAATGCTCCTATCCAGCTATCTATCCAATCCAAAAGTTGGCTGGATGGCTATTACGTAATCCTGACCGGCAAACAGTACACAGAAGAGAAGAGTGTCCATCTCGGTAGGCAGCCGAGAGAAAAAGGAAAGGAAATATAGGATAAAGAAAAGAGCATCTCTCCCTTTGGCTAGGAATCTGTGCCTAGCTGCATTCAATTGTTAGTATAATTACATACACTGAAAGCACCGGGAATGCTCAGCTGTGGGGGGCATTATGGCTGAATTCTAATGATCAGCTAGCTGGCTGTCAGCTGCTCTTTCTCACTTGAGCAGAGTGGCCAGCACAAGTTTTGGCCAGCTCGGGGTCTTAAAATAACTCCTAGGCAGTGAGGACTCTGGGATCTTGTCTGCCCTAGAAAAATGTGTAAGTGTATTTAGTGGATGTGTAAGGTGGGTGCAACTGTAGCAGCTTTACCACTGTTTTAAGCTGCAGTGGATGCATCCCTTATGTCACAACAAATGCTAGAAATGAAAGGACTGTAGCCTTTCATCTAATCCCAAACATTTGGACAGCAGAAATTCTTGTCATGGATGATCAGTCTTTCAAACCATGGCTTGTTCCTGCCTGTGTATCATAAAAGCAACTTAGCTTGTCAACAGAGCTGGCAGGTCTGAAGAATAGTATTTTGCCACTCCTCCTACACATCTTAAGCAATTCCTGACCACCAGTTCACATCAGTGTGCATAGGGACAGCCTGCTGTAAGCTGCCCGGGCATGGGTGGCCTTCCTGGTGGTTGTGGTGGCAGTTTGGGTAATGACAAGCATAGATCCAGGGATCAGGCACTAGTCTAAGGGCATGGCTACACTTGCAGATGTACAACGCTGTGAGTTAAACCAGCCCTCGGAGAGCGTAGTAGAGAAAGCGCTGCAGTGTGTCCACACTGTCAGATTCAAGCGCACTGGCATGGCCATATTAGCAGCTCCTGCAACGGCCACAGAGAGCAGTGCATTGTGGTAGCTATCCCAGTGTGCAAGTGGGTGCAACATGCTTTTCAAATGGGGGGGGGGAGGGTGGAGTGTGACAGCGAGTGTGTTGTGTGTATGTGGGGGGAGAGAGAGTGGGTTTTTGGGAGGCTGAGAGCATGTCAGCATGCTGTCTTGTAAGTTCTGACAGCAGCAGATCTTCCCCCTCCCCCAACACAGCATTCCACAGTAATGGTTTGCTTTGATATCCGCATTCCTGCAGTGATTCCAAAACAATGCCAAGAGTGGCCACTTGACTCCAGGGGCTTATGGGATGTTTCTGGAGGCCGATCAGAGCGCAGTAATGCAACACCTCGTTCACACTGACGCTGGGGCATTTCACCCAAGGTGCACCAAGTGTTATGCTTCTTGCTGAGGTGGATTACCAGGAGCACACTAGCCACGGAGTCAGAGTACTCTAAGTGCCTTGCCAGTGTGGATGGGTTGTGAGTTAGGTTGCCCGGGGCTGCTTTAATGCGCTCTAACTTGCAAGTGTAGCCCTAAAGTTGAAGCTAGAATCAGGATAAAGGCCTTAACCAGAGTCAGAAGCCAAAACCTAAGCCGAAGGGAAAGGCTGAGTCATAGTCAGAGCTTGGACCATAAGCTAAATATGAGTCAACAGTGTAACACTGTTGCAAAAAAAGCGAACATCCTGATGGGATGTATTAGTGGGAGTGTTGTAAGCAAGACATGAGAAGTAATTCTTCCACTCTACTCTGCGCTGATTAGGCCTTAACTGGAGTATTGTATCCAATTCTGGGCGCCACATTTCAGGAAAGATGTAGACAAATTGGAGAAAGTCCAGAGAAGAGCAACAAAAATGATTAAAGGTCTAGAAAACATGACCTAAGAGGGAAGATTGAAAAAATTGCGTTTGTTTAGGCTGGAAAACAGAAGATTGAGAGGGGACATGATAATAGTTTTCAAGTACATAAAAGGTTGTTACAAGGAGGAGGGAGAAAATCTGTTCTTAACCACTTAGGACAGGACAAGAAGCAATGGGCTTAAATTGCAGCAAGGAAAGTTTAGGTTGGCTATTAGGAAAAACTTCAGGGTCCTGTCAGGGTGGTTAAGCACTGGAATAAATTGCCTAGGGATCTTGTGGAATCTCCATCATTGGAGATTTTTAAGAGCAGGTTAGACAAACACCTGTCAGGAATGGTCTAGATAATACTTGGTCCTGCCATGAGTGCAGGGGACTGGACTAGATGACCTCTCAAGTTCCCTTTCAGTCCTGATTCTATGATTCTAAGTAGCCCATGGGTAAAAGCTGGGAGTTGGAAGTCAAAGTCTAGGCCAAAAGTCTAAGCTGGAGTGCTAGACAGGGACATAGCCAAGAATCAGCCAGGAGTAAGAAACCAGATCAGAGCAGAGAGGTGGGGGCGGGGGCAAGGGCTGGAAGTAAGAAGCAGACGTGAGAGCAGAGTAAGCACAGTGGTGGGCCTGGTAAGTACTGAGCAGCTGCAACTGCTGCAAGGCTCAAGTAGAAGAGTGCTGGCTCCCATAGGCGGTACATGGCGGGGGGGGGGGGGGGCATGCCCCCCCTCCAGATTTCTGCAAGGGTTTATATGCCCTGCACTGAACCCTGCTGCATACACCAGAACCTTCACATCGTGCCCCCCTCCCACTATCAACAGTTACGTGTCATCTCTGCTGGCTCCCCTGCCCAATCAAGAAGTGCAATCATTTGGAGGGGGCTTACTGGGCCCAGCTGAGCTTGCTGGGTATGCACAGGTGTCAGGTTACCCAGTGACCAGGTTAGCAGCCAACTGAACACCTGACACCTGTGCATACCAGAGGGCGGGGAATGGGGGGTTATGGGGCATGCAGTGCTATGCTGACAGACATGAGAGAGGGGTGGGCAAGGGTGAGCAGTTTCTATGTGTAACCCACACACCTTGGGGATGGAGTGGGGGGAGAGAGAGAGATAGAAAGGAGTTTGCTCTACAGCCTTAGCTAACAGCCATATGACTTTTAGCTCATGCAGTAGAGGTTCATGCATATAGGTCCAAATGTGTATATCTTTGCACATTTTGGCACCAAAGTTAAGGCTGGGTGGGAGATGTAAGTTGAGTGGAGTGATTGTGAGCGAGGAAGGTTGGCATGGCAGTGCAGAACAGGCTAGATCCCTTAACTGTTTGTGCTAACATGAGCACTGGGGGCAGAAGCCTCATGCTGAGTCTAATTAGTTGTTGGAGCACAATGATTTTTTAAAAATGCTTATGCTATGGCCATGTGGGAGGGAAAGAAAAAGTTATTTGTCTCAGCCATTAGCATCTGCAATATCTTGGAGCGGATTTGTTTTGGACTGTACACAGTGTGTGGACTCTCTCTGCTCGGCAGCTGGTCCAAGTGCCTCCCATTGTGAGGAAATTTCTTATTTTGCAGATAAGACTGATCATATTACGGATGGGCTGACTGCTTCTGTGATGTGAGAGGAAGGTCTTGAAGGAACAAGGGCCTGGTCTTCTCTGCTAGACTTTCAGCTGGTGATGCTCAGTGAGGTACAGGAGGTGTTGAGACAACTTCATCCCACAACCTGTGTTTTGGATCTGCCGCCCGAACTGCTGAAGCAAAAAAAAAAGCCACTTGGACTACCGCCTGAACTGCCGGACTGTGCCGCCCCAAGAATGGACGGAATGCCGCCCCTTAGCACGTGCCGTCCCAGGCACATGCTTCCTCCGCTGGTGCCTGGAGCTGGACCTGGTTCATGCCCACTATTTAATCCACATGGCTGCCCCAAGAAGTAGTCTGGGCAATCACACAGACATCTGGCTGCTGTGACTCCAGTCTCCTACCATGGCCTGACTCTGACCCTGCCCCTTGCCTATTGGTCCCAGCTCTCATGATTACTCTGATCCCTGCTTGCTGACTACTGCCTGATGACCACAGTCCAGCAGTGACATTTAGGCCAGACAGCCTATGCCCTGGTCCCTTACAATGATTTCTTCCTGGGATGGATGAAGATCATGTGTCCATGCTGGTATTATTAAATCCATCAGCTCCCTTCGATAACATTGATCGCAAGGTGTTGTTGACTCACCGACGGACCCTGATGGGCTTTGTTTTTTTCTCTCAGAGATACCTTGGTGAATAGTTGTGGGCCATTGCTCCTCTTCTTGGAGAGCACTCAGGTGTGGGTGTTGTGGGGTGCTATTCTCTCAACCCTCCTCTTCAGTGTGTACAGGGGGTCATAAGGAAGGTTAATAAAGAAGCATAGGGTGTGATTGTGACGTTGTGCAGTCTATATGGCTTTATAAAAACATAATAAGAAGTGAATATAATGTAACTGGAATAGTTTTATAAAAATATGATAAGTGAATATAATGTAACTGGAATATGCTTCATGCAAAAGGTCTCTTGTAAGGTATCATTACAAAGCTTATAAACGACTGAGTGTGATCATCCTATTTGTATAAATGTACCACTCTTGTATCTAAAACTAGAAATATGCAATATAACTCTGAGGGCCTATTGTAATTATGCAAAGTGTGGGCCATTAATAGTGGTTTGGAATCTTAATGACTCCCATTAACCAGGACCATTGTCTGTAGATGGCTGTGTTTACCTGTGAGTCTTCCTGTATATGTGTGTGCTGGCAAGTGGGTAATGAAGTCTTGCAGTGACATGTGATCATGTCACCTGACCTGGAATCCATCTTTAACCTGGGTGCTTTTCCAGTAAGGGGGGGGGGGGTGGAAACCCAGAGGGATAAAGGGTTCCCGCCTTATGCAAAAGATATATAAAGGGGTGGAAGAGAACAGAGGGGGGGAGGAGCCATCATGAAGAATCCCCTAGCTACCACCTAAGCTGGAACAAGAGCTGTACCAGGGGAAAGTATTGTGCCCAGGCCTGGAAGATGTCCAGTCTGAGAAAAAAATTTACTGAAGCATCTCTAAGGGTGAGATTATCTGTATTCAGTTTGATTAGACATAGATTTGCACATTTTATTTTATTTTGCTTGGTGACTTACTTTGTTCTGTCTGTTACTACTTGGAACCACTTAAATCCTACTTTCTGTATTTAATAAAATCACTTTCTACTTAGTAATTAACTCAGAGTATGTATTAATACCTGGGAGAGCAAACAACTGTGCATATCTCTCTATCAGTGTTATAGAGGGCGAACAATTTATGAGTTTACCCTGTATAAGCTTTATACAGAGTAAAATGGATTTATTTGGGTTTAGACTCCATTGGGAGTTGAGCATCTGAGTGCTATAGACAAGCACACTTCTGTGAGCTGTTTTCAGGTAAACTTGCAGCTTTGGGGCAAGTAATTCAGACCCTGGGTCTGTGTTGGGGCAGACGGGAGTGTCTGGCTCAGCAAGACAGGGTGCTGGATTCGTGAGCTGTCAGGGAAAACAGGAGCAGGGGTAGTCTTGGTACATCGGGTGGCAGCTCCCAAGGGGGTTTCTGTGATCCAACCCGTCACAGTGATGTCTTCAGTCATACTGATGACACCCAACTGTATATCTCTATCACAGTCAACTCGGACGCTGCTGCGTTTCAGTGCCTCAGCTGGCATCTGGATGAAATTGGGGCATGGAAGAGAGTGAGCTGGCTGACACTTAGCTCAGACAAAACTCACATGGTGATGGTGGGTTGGGGGAAGAAGCTGAAGGAGATGGCAGAGGTAATATCAATCCCTTTGATTGAGGGAGTATGTCCACCTCTAGTTACTAGGGTCCAACTTAGGGATGATCCTAGACCCCACCTTCTGTTTGACTATTCTATTACAATAGTAGCCCAGTCTGCTTTTTACCACCTGTATCTGGCTGGGAGGTTGTGACCTTTGTTTTAGGAGCTGACCTTGCCACTGCTACCCATGCTTGTCTGACTTCAAGATTAGACTTCGCAATGTGTGCTACATGGGACTACACCTTTAAACAACTTGAAGACGGCAGCTGGTGCAGAATGCAGCAGCTCACTTATTGAGGGGGCATCTCGCTGGGACCACATGACACCAGTGCTCTGGAATCTGCAGTAGCTGCCCACTGGTCTTTGGGTGGAGTGTAAGATGTTGGTTACGACCTATACATTTCTATATGGCCTGGGACTGGCTTACCTGAGGGATCTCCTCTGTCATCTGCCATACTGCCACAGCTCTCTCACCCATGTAGAATCTCCCTGTACCAAGCCCAGCTACTCAGTCTTGTGTGGGGTGGGAGAGGGTTTGGTTTTACTCCCTTTTTAGCTCTCTTCTTTTGGCCTCAAAGAATAGCGCCTCAAGAGAGCCTTAAAATTAAAGGTCGGTGAAGTTTGTGCTAGCTTTCTGCAATTATCACATGGAATCACTTCTCAAAGCTTTCCAAACCTCACCCCACCCCAAAATCAACAAACAACCCCCCTGTATCTTTGTTACTGATACTAAATGAAATAGAACGATGTGGTTACAAAAACAAACCCTGTGAGACTGCTGGGCCTAATTCACCCCTGGTTTAACTCTATTTGGCTTCAATGGAGTTGCAGAAGGAATCATTTGGCCCATAGCCTTTGGCTCTATGAAGTAAATAGCTATTAGATACTACGAAGGCAGCCAGAGCTGTCAATCTGCCAAGTAAAATTAATATAATTATTGTTTGATTTGATGTTTTTACCTTAGTTGGTGTAGAATGTTTATTTTTTTTGGGGTTTTTTTTGGTTTTTGTCACTCCAAAGAGTGAAGCACGCTGATGTGATTTCCTATACTAATTAAATCTTTGACAGACTTGTTGAGTGATCCCTCAGGGAGATAATCACCCTCTTATGTGTGTGCCGTGATTTCCAAGTTCATCTATGTAAAAAGAGGAAAAGGCAAATTCCTCTCTTTCAGGGATAGCAATTAGGGCTTCAAAATTCTGTAAACTACCAGCAGCCACTAGATTTCAGATGCCTCAAAATATAACCGAAGTCAGACTATAAGAAGATGTTGCTGCAGTTGCAGAACAGAAAGTGATTTTAAACAGTGGTCAGAGCCATGAGTCAAATAACAAGCAAAGTGGAGACAGAGCTGACATCAGTATCTTGGAAGGGAAGAACTTCAGCTTCTTGTTTTCCCAAGCAAACTTATAGTTTCTCTACTCCAAGTCCTCCCTCACCTGCTGGTCCTCAAGGCACATCTTCAGGAGAGAGACTGGTAGAGGGTCTTCCACAAGTAGCAACAACTCCTTGTCCTGACGGAGACCCTCTGAACCCCAGGCACTTGAGGAGATAGGGAGTGGAGTACCTTTTTTTGAGTCATCACCATTCACAGAGGGTGAGAGAAGGAGCAATTTCTCAGGTATCATAGTGAGTATGTCTGACCTACAGAGGGAAGCAATGGGTACCAGTGAAACTGGCCTGCTGACGGTAAGGGAGTGGGGGAGTTTTGGAGACTCTCTCTTGGAGGAGTGAATACCACAGTCTTTCAGGGCTGTGGGAAAGGGATGGGTAACAGGAAGTCTGGTGGGGCTGGGAGCAGAAGGGAGGGTACTGAGGAATCTCACAGAGTTGTGTTTTGTGGCAAGGGAAGGATCCTGGTCACATGGAGTCTGGCTTGGTGGGACAGGGTGATGGTAATAGTGAGTTTGCTATGGGAAGAAGACAAGGTACTGAGGTGTGTGTCTGGGGTGGAGGAGAGCGGTGCTGAGAAGTTTCCTGGAATAGGGAAGAGAAAATACATTGGCGTCCCGCAGTGCTTAGGGGAAACTAAGTGCAAGAAATCATCTTCACTATTCCTGGCACGAAGAGGGGAAATCAGCAGCAAAGCATGATGCTTCCTTCCCTTCTGAAGCTTTCCTCTAGAGAGCAGGAGCAGAGGAGCCAGAAGGAAGCTCAGCAGCTCGGTGAGCATGCCAGGCCTTTACAAATCAGGTGTGACTCACTGTGGGAGTCCTGGAGAAAGCCTGCTGTGGTGGTCTCTCTCCTGTGAAGGTGATAGCATGTGGTGACTTCCATCTGGAGAATGGGATAAGCCCCTCCCCCTCAGCCTGAGACTAGCACTGCCCTGTTTTGAGAAGAACAAAGCTGACCACTTTTAAGGGTGCTTTCTAATGCTCCAGCCACATTCCTCCAATCTTGGCCTCCTTTCTGTTCATTTCCAATTAGATTCTTTTACAGATATGGGTCACTCTTACTTTCATTGTCATTGCTGTCTGGAACTCCTCCCTCCCACCTGCTTATTTGCTACTTCTCTTTGAGATGCTCTCTTTGCTCTAACCTACAGTTGACACTAGCACTCAGTTCACCTTTCTCATCCCCATACTGCATCCTTCCATTCCCTTCTCACTGGAAGCAGTCAGCAGCAATACACAAATGCATTTTTATAGGGGGTTTAAAATGGTTCACACTTCCCCTCAAAATTCTAGTTGTGTGCAGAAAGTAAACACAAAAATACTTGTACTTTGCAAAGTTATAAGGGAAGCAATTACAGGGCTTGTAACCGAACCCTATATGCCGTCATTTTTTTATTTGTATTGTAGTGTTACCTTTGTATTGTGGTGTCAACTAGCTTCACAACCTTGAAGTCTTATTCAAATCTTACCTCTCCTCGTCAAGGCTCTCACTAAATCCTGTTGCTTATTCATTTATAGTATCTCTAAAAATCAATCCATTCCTCTTCATCCCAAATGCTAAAACCCTGGCTGCTGTGGTCCATAGCTTGATCATCTCTTACCTCAGCAACTGCAACTTTCTCCCCTCTGGCCTCCCTATATCTAACTTCTAGTCCCTCCTAAAGACTGAGCTGAGAAAAGCTTCCTCTTCCATTGTTCTGATCTCATCATAATCTCCCCCATCGGCGAATCCTTTGCATAGCTTCCTTTCTAATTCCACATTAGATTTGAACATCTTGTCCTCAGGTTCAAAGCTGTGCATGAATTAGCTCCCACCTATGTTTCTTCACTCATTTTCTCCTACTCTTCTGCCCACTCTTTATATTCTTCCCTATCCTCTCTCCTGACAGAATTCTTTACCTTCTCCTACATACAGCTTTGTGACTCCTTTCATGGCCCTGCCACTTCACACAGCCTCCCACTTCATGTGCACAAGTTCCCTCCTTTTCTCTTTTAAATCCTTCCTTACAATCCAGCTCTTTCATGGACACCCCAGTGTTGATCCATCCCAACTGTGTTTGATTCTTTCACTTTAACTTTTGACCTGTGTGTCCTAGCCATCTGAGGTAAACTGTAAACTCTTTGGGAAAGAGATGTTACCTTCTCGGCTTTTTACACGTTTGTAAGTTGCTGAGTACACCTAAGGGGCTAATAAATAAAATGTTTCAGACTCCCAACATTATACCTGCATTTCAAACCTTTGCTGTGTAAGCATAGATCACTGGCAAAGCTGAAAGAGAAGACAGCTGATGGATGTTCTTTTCAAAAACAGTCATCACTGGCCTAACTCCGCTTCCAGTGAAGCTAATGGGAATTTTACCACTGACTTTAATGAGAGAATGCTAAGCCAATGCTGAGCACTGCTGAAAATTCCGCCCTATAGTTTCACAGAAGGCAGAAACAGTGAAATCATCTAGAAGAACTGGGATTCCTGCCCTTCTCCTGATTCTATGCATAGACGGATGAGCAGACAGGTTGCAGACACAGGTATAGGCCAGTGGGGGAAAAAAAATCTTCCAAACACCAGCATCATCCATCTTATGGCCAGATGGATGGCTTGGACTCTAACTGAGCCAAAACATTATTGGAACCAGCCAGCTGCAACTCCCGGCTTAGCCCCATTGGGTAGCTGCCACAATCATACAGCTCCTATGAAATAACAGCAAACCATTTTATGTGGCCAGTGATAAATAAGGAACAGTCACAAGATGATGTAATAGCTGGTTGCTTTTGTTAAGATCCCAACATGCTTACAACAATTACATTAAAATAAGATTGCACAGGTTTATGTCCTTATTTTTGAATAAGCAACGTTGTGTGGTCTGTTAATTTCTTTGCAGCCTTCAGCTATTCTTCTGTCACAGTGAAATCAATGTCTCTTTATATAAACTACCAGATAAAAGGTACCCACAGTTGGGCAGATCAGTTTAACAAGCTTTCCTTCATAAATCTTGCAGAAAATATGTTTGCAAGATGGCTAAATGCTCATGATTCTTTTTTATCTTTCAGCCTGCTTTTGTGTGAATTCCAAGATCAGAGAGATATATGGGATTTGAGCTCATTGGACAGAAAAGGAACAGTATTATAGCCAACAGCTGATGATTTGACCTCTGTTCATCTTCAGATAGCAGCTGCTTGGAAAAGGGAGTTGAAATGCAGCAAGGCTGACTTTAAAGTATAAATCCAACTATATTCATTGTACGGTATGTTTGATGGCTGAAAATTGATTGAAAAACTAAAAAATAACCCTATCAAATGTCCTTGCAAAATTGCTATATCAAATTTTTAATCTACACCAAATAAATTGGAATGACTTGTATTGCAGTTGCTACAGTCAATGACTATTTTACTTGAACTTTAAAGTTTGCAGAGAAATGTAATTAACATACCCATCTTTAAGGACAGATAACGGTAATTGTCTTTGGAGGAGAGATATGTCAGAGGCTGGCAATGTTTGCCTGATACACCCTACCATGTTAGCAGGTGTTGATACTGCTGCAAAAGTCCATGGTATAAGGGAGGTAGGGATGTTTCTCTTGGGAACACGGAACCTAGGACTTGGGCTGAGCAGAGAGGAAAGCTGGGAGCAGCCGGTGGGGACAGGGAGAGCAAAAGCATGGGCTGGATTTTACATAGTTTCATTTTTTGTTTGTGAATAAAATCAAACCCTAGCTTGTTTCACCTGTGTTTAGAGCAGGATAGGAGGAGGATACCTACCAAGAACATAACATATTCACTGCAATGATTGCAATTCACTAATAGGAATAACAGGAGTGTAGAAATAAACCTGGGTTACCTGTACCTTTTTTGGGGGTGAGGCTACCTATGAATCAGGAATGTACAAGAAATGTTTATGATAAAGTTAATTAGACATAATGTACTAGTTTCACGTTGATACAGTCTCATAATAGAGAGCATGCTGCAATACTGATCAGCAATTTTATTGTATGTATTTTGAGAGACAAAGGGAATTTGTAAAAAACACTGTACAGCACTGCACTATGAGGAAAGAATCTTGGAAACTACAGTCCACTCACTGCACCCTTATATAAGAAATATTGGCCCTGAGCCTACTCTTAGTTAAATCAATGACAAACCTCCCACTGACTTTAATGGAAACAGGATGATCTGAATGAAATCAAGGAGAAATTCAGAGATTATGTACATGATATGAGTGCATGTAAAGGGATCTGAGGTCTCAGCATCTAAACTGGGACTAAAGCAGTCAACTGTGCCTAAATTAGACCCCAGAGAAATGTGCTGTTTCCGGAGGTGTAAATAAACCTTGATGCAGACCTGATGTAAATCATGATGGCGATGCTAAATTTGCATCCTGCATCTACATAACCTCCTCCATGGACTAGTCTTAGGCTAGGTCTATACTACCCGCCTGAATCGGCGGGTAGAAATCGACCTCTCGGGGATCGATTTATCGCGTCCCGTTGGGACACGACAATCGATCCCCAAATTGGCACTCTTACTCCACCAGCGGAGGTGGTAGTAAGCGCCGCCGACAGAAAGCCGCAGAAGTCGATTTTGCCGCCGTCCTCACAACGGGGTAAGTCGGCTGCGATACGTCGAATTCAGCTACGCTATTCACGTAGCTGAATTTGCGTATCTTAAATCGACTCCCCCCTGTAGTGTAGATGTACCCTTAGTGTATGGACTGTGGAAAAGATAAGTGACCAAAGATAGAACACCTAAGAAGGCAGACTGCAGAGATCAAATGAGTGATCCCATGACATTAGGCCAGAAAGTGATACATAATATTTATTTTAAACTGCAGTAGATTATTAGTTTGGGTCTCAAAAAAGATTGTTTTTGTTTTTTGAGAGGCTATATGTTATGAAGTAATTAACAGGCAGAAAATCTCAAATAATACCTGGTAAATGTCAATATAATTCCAGAATTTACCAAAGATCCATTGACTTCACACTCTAGCGTTTTCTTGTTTACTTCATGAATGCACGCAGACTGGCAAATGACATATGAAGCATTGTGTCAGATTTCCTGTAGTAGCTAAGCTTGGGTCAGTTCTTCCATTATGCACTGTTATTTCCAGCATATATAACTGTGCCAAAAGAAATTCTGGGCAACACAATACGTTTTAAAAGATTTTTGGCTCTATTTACACTACTGTCAGGTTAAAAATTAAAGAAACTCATTCTTGTTCCCTGTCTGGGGGGATCAAATAGTTTGGGGGACTGGTAATAGGAAGTACAGGTAGCTGCCTGTTCCAATCCAGCCCAAGTCCCCTCACCCCTAAAATGATCTCTCCATATTTAAAAAGAGGAGGATTTACAAAACCTAATGGGAAAACTCCTGACCCTGAGCACAAGTGCCAAGGGTACACTGCTGAGGTCAGAGGATTGAATCCTCCACTATGAAACTTCAGTGATCAGCAAGCATCTCCACAGCCATTGTGACAGGGATTAGGGTCTGGTAGCCATTGCCAGCTGAGATACAATAGCAGCTGTAATTAGCACATCCCTGCCTCCCCACCCCCATATGGAGGCTTTAATCAGTGGATCTACTTAGTTATGTGTCCACCATATGCAACGGTTCCCTCCTTGGTTTGCCTTCGCCCCCTCCCCAAATGGTGGTAGGATTGATCCGGCACACAGCAGTGCTCTCAGCTGTATGGAGGGTACAGTGTGTCCATCTGTGAGTTCCCCACAGCCAGTCCCTCGCCCCTGCACTGCTTCCAATGCTTCTCTGGCCATGTGCATATACAGATGCATGTGCAGGATTTGAGCCAATTAGAAATGTTTTCATTATTTTTTAACGTAATAAAACAGGTTTTAAGGCAATTTTAACATTCTCCTTGAAATGCTAACAACCCAAATACAACAAAGAATCCCAGTGCAACAAAGCAACCCAACGTGCTAGCTCCTGAAAAAGCAAAAGGAAACTGACTATAAATAAGAAGTGAAATTGAATTCATTGTCCAAGCTGAGTGAAGTACAAGAAAGGGTATAAATGATGAAAAGTGCCTCTCATTTTTAAAACTCTTCCATTTTTAATGCAGAGAATAAAAAAAAAATGTATGGAACTCAATCCTTCTCTTCATACTGCAGGATCGGACCCCTGATTTTTATCTTGACAGTGTCCCTGCAAAATATTCCTGTTGTGCATCCTGATTACAGTTTTTTTAAAAAACCCTTGAATTTAAATAAATTATCTCCTATAAGGAATCATAGGAATTTCCTTCCAGATGTCAGCTCTAAAATAGTATCCTGCTTCCTCGCAGCATTTCAAGCTCTTTAAATATCACGGTTCCAGGAATTTTGGTAGCTTCCATTGGTTCATCTCAGAATAGAAATCAGAAAGCGTGCTGAGTTAATAATCACTGAAATTCCCTGGAAGGATTCATTCTATAGGACAAATCCTGAGAGATGTTCAAGCATCTGCAGATCTCAGTCATTTCAATGGGAGCTGCAGATGTTCAATAATCCTCAAGAACTGACCCTATATTTTTTGGTGATGCTTCAACTTCTACTTGAAAATAACTGTACTTAGCCCCTAGGGATTAAAACAAGGGCAAATTACCACATAAAAGGCATTTCTGAGACTAGCAATTATCTTCATTAATGGAAAGACCCATTATCTCTCACATCATTCCTCTCCCTCAGACATTTTCAATATTGCTCCTTTTTATGATCAAGTCTTGATATCTAAAGGACTTCTTCTGAGGGAAACTGATCTGGGGCTTGGTATCTCCAGTGTCTGTTCTGACTAAACAGAATGGAGAAATTCTCTTTTGATGGTGACGAACAGCCAGCTATCTGCCTTATGTTATGACGAACATTCATCCTCTTACGTGGGGAAAACATGATGAGATTTCAGATTCTTAAGCAACTCCATTTTCTCCTACCACCCAAAATGGAGTGTAATTCTGCTTTTCAGGCTCTTTTCCCATTCTCCAGAGAAGTGTCTGATCCCCGAAAAGATGCAATGGAAAAGGCTGACATTGACCAAACTGACTCACAGTTGATGAAATGTAGAAGAATCTAAGTTTCTTCTCTAACCTGTGCTGCTTTGCAAGGACTTGGCTGGCCTATGTATTTCAATAAGATTTAATTGCCTGATTAGCTGTTAAAGTAGAAAGGAAACACCTTTCTATGAGAAGGTTTAACAAAAATTGCTAATGGCCTGAAACATATTTAGATAAGGCAAACCAATGTGTCCTTCTAACAACTACTAAATAGGATACCACTCCTCCTAATGGATTAAAGGCATATTTTGGAAGATAAAAAGATACGGTAAAAAGAGTTACCTGACGAGACGGATTTTGAAATGAAAGCAGAAGGATGGAAGTTAAAGTCAGTGATGTGGCTGACAAAATCCAGGAAGTGCAAACTTTGCTGGCTTGGACACATACAGAGGATGAGTGAAGAGGACCTTGTGAGGAAAGCATGGCAAGAGATGGGGGTAGGAAAGAGGCCCAGAGGAAAGCAGAGGAAGCAATGGATGGATTGCATCAATGAAGATGGTAAGCAGGTGGACCTTTGTGCTGCCTTGGACAGACAAAGATGACAGATGTTTGCATGACACAGTGGCCCCAGGTAATGGGATAAGGGGAAGAAAAAGAAGACAAAATATTTAAAAGCAGTAGGAATTATAACAGGCAAAAGTGAAGGTAATGTTGGTTGGCAAAGAGAAGCAACTTGAGGAACTGATGAGGGTTATGATTTCTCCAGCTATTGAGGAACTATGTTAACCCCTTGAAAAAGACATTCACAATGTTATGGTACTTTTGGACCCATTTAGCAGCAGTGGCTCATACCATTTAAAATTATTATTATTTATTTGCATTGTAGCAGCACTTAGAGGCCCCCGGAGCAATCAGGGTCCCAGCAAGACTGGCTAGGAGCTTGCAGTCTTCCATGTACGGAATCCATCTTGCTATGGTCATCTTTGTTTTTGTGCCCTGCAGAGGCTGTGCTTGAAGACCATTAGAAAGCCTCAGCTAGTGCACAATGTGGCAGCCTGTGTGCTTAGTGGAGTGAGTTAATGTGAGCATATTCTGGCCTATGTTCCACAAACTGCATTAACTTCCACTCTGCTTCTTGATGCAATTCTAACTGTTAGCGCAAACATATAAAGCTGTACATGATCTGAGACCTAGATACCTTGTGGATTGCTTCTCTCTCCGTTCCCAGCCAATGCAGCAAAGATCAGATGAGATGCTTTTGCTGACAGTCCCTAGATGTGAACTTTTAAGGAAGGGAAGCTTTTAACTGGAGGGTCCCCAACTGTAGAACTGTGGTTCACCAGAGCCCAAATTTACTGACCTTCAGAACATAGTACAAGACATACCCTGAAATCATTCCTCATTCACTGCATATCAGGCAAGATGCACCTTACAAGGCTGTAGAAATAAACATATATTTTATTGTGTTGTTTTGAAAATAGCATATGATCATGTAATTAAAGGCTTTGTTGTAGCTCAGACTTTCAAGGGGGTAGAATTAATGTTACTACCTTAACTTTGGCATTTCCTGACTTTTGAGCATTTAACCATACAATCTTAATGATCTTTTAATGCATTTTTAATGGAATTTGCTAGTTTGGGAAAGAATAGAGAAAGTGCAGACACCACCAGAAAGCCCAACTCCCAATCACTAGAAAACTCCCATAGTAGAGACTCTATTCCTGTGTAACACAAGATCCGGATGGTTTTTACGCCATATGGTATACAGAGATTGAGAGACAGGCTCTTACAGAACCCTGATTCCATCACTGTACACTTCAAAAGAGTTGCACTGCACAAGATACGTGATTCTCTGAAACTTTGCCTTATTGAACTTGAACTAAACAAGGTTTTCCATGACTGAGGTGAGGTGTGCTCTCAAAAATGTACACCTTTAAAATGTATAATAAATGGAACACGGGCTCATTCAATGCACACTAAACACAGAGTGTGCTGCCCTTATGTATTCTCATGCCACTGGCTCGATGTTGACACTTTCTAAAGTATGTGTGATGCCAGTGCTACCATTTAGGCAAACTAGGCAGTTGCCTAGGGTGCCAAGATTTGGGGGCACCAAAAAGCGGTGCCCCGATTTTTTTTTACATTCTTCCTATGCCCCCTCCCTGAGCGCGTGGTCGCCGCTCCACTTCTCCCGCCTCCCAGGCTTGTAGCGCCAAACAGCTGATTGGCGCTACAAGCCTGGGAGGGGAGGAGAATTAGAGCGGGGGGCGGCGTGCTTGGGGAGGAGGCGGAGAAGAGGTGAGCTGGGGTGGGGAGCTGCAGCCCGGCTCCCCGGGGGGGAAGCTACTGCGGGGGGGGGGCGCCTCAGGACGGGGGGAGAGCTGCCGCGGGGGGGGCACCTCAGGGTGGGGGGGGCGGGGAGCTGCCGCAGGGCTGGGGGGGCGGGCGCAAGGTGGAAGTTTCGCCTAGGGCGCGAAACTTCCTTGCACCGGCCCTGGTGTGATGCCCAATGCACATGTACATATAGGACACACAGAGAATGAGGCAGAGAGCTCCAGACCCCTGCATCATTCACTACAAATACTCCATAAATTATTAACCACATGGCTAATTTTCCATGCATGCATGAGCAATACACCCTGCCTTCCTCAGAAAGTTAGGCAAACATTGTTAATAATACTGCTGTGGTTAAAAATGTCCAGTGCATGCACAAAATGTGATTTATTTTTCAAATGCTCATAACTCAACCAAATCAAAACCATTTATCACTGAAACATTCCAAGGCACTTTGTCTCCCGGAGAACTATTTCTCAGCCAAATTTTAACTTTCAGGCCACAGCTGTTTCGATGTTAGGTCTGTTTAAAAATTCACAGGATAGATATATATTTTTTACATAATGGTGAAGATGTATTTTTTCCTCTCTCCACTTACTTGAAAATATTGACCTGTTTTTCCTCAAACATTCCAGTTAATGTTGTTTTTGGGCAAAGATCAGACCTGTAAAATTTCAGCCCAAGAAATGAAAGGCTTGAAAAGTTATGTGTGACTGAAAATAGGGGTTTAGAATGGAAATATGTAGGCAGCTGTGATGAGGTATACAAATCCCACAATGAAGAGCAAGAGGTTAAGGAACAGCTCTGGGCCCAGGCGCCCCTGCCCAGCCACACCTGCAAAGTCTGCACAAGCTGGAGGTGGGGCTTTAAAAAGGGGAGCAGAGCAACTCAGAGGAGGTAACAGAAGGGAGCAGAGGGCTGCTCCGAGCTCTGAAGGGAAAATACTAACGAGGTGCTACTTGCCTGGGACCTGGCAGTGCAGGCCTGTGTAAACCCATGAAGGAAAGGCAGGTGAGACATTGCAGGCCAGAGACTTGATTAGAGTGAGTCACTCCGAGAAGTAAAAGGGGACTAGGGTAGGAAATGGTCCAAGGAGGTGTGACGTTCCCCTCTGGTGTTGTCTGGACTGGTGATCTGCTAGGCCACTCCAATCCTTGACTCTGGGAGCCAGCCTTACGCTGCTCTGCTGTGAGAACCCCCACTCCTGGGCTGTTCACGCACAGCCTCTGGCATGTAAGCTGCTCCCAGCTACTTGCAAGCGAATTACACTAGCCAGTATCTCCGGTCCCAGACACAACCCTAGGAACCTCCGTCTTGCAGTGTCCAGTTATGCCCACTGGATGCTGCAAGCTTATATAAGTTCGTCAATTTAGCAAAGAAATTGATCTGTACCAGGCTTGTTATCCCAAGGGGAGTTTCTGACACACTGCAAACCAAACGCACTGCTTCAGGTAGGATAAACAAACAGATTTATTAACTATAAAGGTAGATTTAAGTGATTATACATCAAAGCATAACAAGTCAGATTTGGTCACATGAAATAAAAGCAAAACACATTCTAAGCTGATCTTAACACTTTCAAAGCCCTTACAAATTTAGATGCTTCTCACCACAGGCTGGGTCTTCAGCCAGGCTCTCCCCTTTGATCAGTGGTTCAGTTGTTTGGTGGTGGTGGTGGCTGTAGATGTATGTAGAAGAGAGAGAGCATGGCAAAATGTCTCTCCCTTTTATCATGCCCTTTCTTTCCCCTTGGCTTTGCGCCCCTCCCCCCTTCAGAGTCAGGTGAGTATTACCTCATCGCAGTCCCCAACTGCCCAAAGGAAGGGGGTGACTCCCTTGAAAGTCTAAGGCCTTGGCTACATTGGCAATTCACAGCGCTGCACTTGCTACGCTGTACAGCGCCAGTGTAATCAGCGCCTGCAGTACTGCACGCTCGCTCGCAGCGCTGCACGCTATTCCCCTCGGAGAGGTGGAGTACTTGCAGCGCTGCGAGAGCTCTCTCGCAGCGCTGGCGGCGCGACTACACTTGCGCTTCACAGCGCTGCCGCGGCAGTGCTGTGAATCAGCGAGTGTAGCCAAGGCCTAACAGATTCTTTTGTTGCTGCCTAAGCCAGTGTCCTTTGTTCCTGTGAGGCTGGGCTGGGTTTGTCCCATCCATGCCCTGATGAGGTGTGAACTGCCTCCCTGTTCTTGGAGAGTTTTTGCATGGGCTTGCTTTAAGCCATGAGGATACATTTTCAGCCTCATAACTATATACATCAATTTATAACCTATAACCTTACTATAACCTTACTATAACAATTACTATAACATCACTATAACAACCATGCTCAGTGCATTATGAGCCTTCCGAAGACCTCCAACATGACAAACTTTGCCTTGGATACCACACAATCATTTTATAAAGATGAACATGGGGGTGTAGGGTGTTCCCCCGAGGTATAGAGCGTCACAGGAGGGTGGTGGCTTAGCACCCAAGGTGTCAAGTGTGGCTGTCGGCCATTGGGCCCTAGATTGGAATTCAGTGGAGAGGACGGGCCTGGGGTTCCCTACCCACTCCAAAAGGGCATTAATCCACCAGGAGTTTTCATCTAGGTGAGAGACCTGCTGGAAAAAGCCTTGACTGTTCAAGGGCTCTGCCCCGATAAAATCTCTGTGCTAAAGGGAATGACCGGAAACCCTTGGGGTAGGGGCACACAAGGACCAGACTGTGTTTTCAATGGGAACCTACCATGTCAAAACCCCACCTAACCATTAGGCAGTATTGTTGATTATTATGCACCTTCTACAGCAACTTTAGTTATGGTGGCCAAAAGCACTTCAGCTAGACCCGTTTAACAAGTTTCTAAAAGAAAAATATTTTCAACATCACTTTGTGACCCACATTATGCAACTGTACAGGGGAGTAGGGAGGTGTAAGGTGCCGCCAACTCTCCTGCATGGGCTAACTATAGCACACAGTGCAGCACAGGGAGGAAGAACAGCCTCTGCAGGCCTGGTATTCCCCATCCCATGCAGGTGGGCAGGCAGGGGAAAGTACCATAGCTGAGCCAGTGTGGATGGGGATGTCACCACATCAAGTACAGGGCTGAAACAGATAACTCCCCCCTGAAGCAACAAGAGAACCAGGCATCCTGCTTTGGCACTCTGAGTCACAATACGGTCCTTGATCTCAGAGTTTGTGGTCTAACCACAGTGTAGTTCTATTTCTGTCTCAAGTAATCAGAAAAGTGAATGTGTAAAAATAGCACCTTCTGACTCAATGTATATTCCCTGTGTCTCTGAGTCACTGCTACTCATTTTACAGATAAAACATATTTTTGTTAAAAGAAGAACAGGAGTACTTGTGGCACCTTAGAGACTAACAAATTTATTAGAGCATAAGCTTTCGTGGACTACAGCCCACTTTATATGCATCCGAAGAAGTGGGCTGTAGTCCACGAAAGCTTATGCTCTAATAAATTTGTTAGTCTCTAAGGTGCCACAAGTACTCCTGTTCTTCTTTTTGCGGATACAGACTAACACGGCTGTTACTCTGATATTTTTGTTAGTTTTACAAGTGTCCCTGCAGAGACAATACGGCTAAGGAAGTGTGGACTGTAATCTGTTCTGCTCCATAAATCACCACCAACATTGTCTGTTAAGTTCTGATTGCATACTCATTAGTACTAGTGATTAGAACTGGGTGGAAAATGGATTTCCCATCCCATGAAATTTGTTGATATTTCAAAAATTGTCCTGTTCCACATCAGGATGAAACTGAGCTCTTTCCAAGTGTTTTGATGAAAAACTAAAGAGTAAGAGAGGCCCCATAATAGCCTGGTGATTAGGGCATGCACCAGGGATATAGGAGACCCACTCTGAATCAGAGACTTGAATCTGCAGATTCAAGAAGACCCAACTTCAAGTCCCTGATTCAGACCTGGGTTTCCTGGATCCCACATGAGTACCCTAACCACCAGGCTATTGACTATTCTGGGGTGGGGTATCTCTCTGTGGCTGGAAATTCCATCCTAGACCTGAGCAATCTTTCCTGGTGAAAGTTTCATTAAAATGCATGTTTCATTGTGTATGTTCCTGAAAAATGTTTCAGTTTCAGCAAGTCAGTATTTTCCAGCAAAAATTTCCCAACCAGCATTGCTGGTGATGATTGGAGAAGCAGCAGGAATTCAGCTTGAAATTCAGATTCTAGGCTGGATTTGCAGCACTGAGAATTTAGACAAATCATATTTTTTAACCTGAGAAATATTATTAATTACTGTAAAGCACCCCGCATAGTTTGGTGTCATAGAAACATGGAACAAAAAGAGAGCCGCCCCAAAGAAATTGTAATTTAAATATGATACGGAAGTCACTGAGAGATGATAAATACAGAGCTTTATTATACATTTTTTACAGAATCACTTTTCTAATCATAATCAAGTATTAAAACCTTGTCTTATCTTGTGCATATCTTCATAGGTCCACACAATAATCTCTCTATCTTCCCTCCCATTCAGGACTGGATAACATTTCTGTGGCAGCAAAAGTGTTTGGATACATGGGAAAATAATATTAGGAAATCCTGATATATTTTTAGCTGTCTTTAATGTTTTTTAGCAGGCGGATACAAAGAGAATTACAAATATGTGGCCAGCCACTTCTCTGTGGACCACGAGCTAATGTTTTACAGATTGTTGGTAATCTATGGGCGTCAGTTGGAGAACCACTGCAGTAGCTAGAGAATAAACTGAAACAGATAATTGTAAGTGGTGCCTTTTATATAATCATGGCCATGTCTACACTACAAGCTAAGGGTGTGATTCCCCTGCTTGTGTACACATACTTCTGCTAGCTCTCCTCGAGCTCGCATGAGTATAAATTCTAGGGTAGCCACTGTAGCATGGGTAGCGGAGCAGAGGCATGGCTGAGCCATACTGAATACAAACCCACCTGAAATGGGTGGGAATGTACTCAGCAAGACTCAGCCATGCCTCCACTGCTGCTACCCTTGCTTCCGTGGTGACACTACAATTTATACTTGAGCTAGCTTGATGAGAGCTAGCATGAGTACGTGTACACAGGTGGGGGCATCACACAGCTAGCTCGCAGTGTATACATAGCCAAACTGAATAACAAAATAAGGGCCTGATCCCACTCCCATGGGAGTTTTGCCTTCAAAGAGAGTGGGATCAGGCTCCCACTGACTGTAATTGGAGCAGGATTAGATCCTAAAATGTGCAAACTGAATATCTGAATTTAATGGAGTGTCTGATTTAACATGCTGTCATTCTGCTCCGTGTACTCTGCTTTGCATTGTCTGATGAAATAAGTGAGAGTCTCAAAAGATTTTACGATTTAATTTAAGGAGTATGTTGCCAGACTGAGGAGGTCACAGGGAAATTCCTAGACATTTAATGACTTGTTTAAAAAGGTGAGGAAAATTTTGGAAATACAGCCGGAGATCATTATTGCCATTGTAATAAAAACAGAAGAATGTAAAATAAACCCTAACATTTTATGTGTGGGGAGTTAAAAGCTGAACTGTGGGTTGTCATGGATACAATGTTCAGTTTACTGGAGTGGTCTTTTCCTAGCAGCTAAACACCACTATAAGTAACTCAGAGGAAAGCAGGACTTTATTCACAATGTTCCATAAGGCTTTTATATTTAGTTAGTTCAATTAAAGAAACCCCTGATGATTTTTTCTTCATTTAAAAAAAAAAAGCCTGACCTGATCCATTTTATCTATCTAACCTGCCTTTCCTACTACTAACACTTCAGACAACTCAGTTCGGACAGTATTTAAACTCGCATTTCAGGTCACAGTAATCTAGTTAGTGGTCTGCACATGTGATGTGACAGGAATGCATGAAAAGCTGGGTGCCATGCCCCATTAAGGCAAGCTAGAAGGCTAGGCATCCCAACAGGGAAACCCCCCTGGGCAGCCTCAGAGCTGAGGCCCCACCCTCACACCTACTTGGAGTGGTAAGTGCAGGGGACACTCACACAAGAGCTGTCTGCTCTGCTGGTGGGAAGGGCCCCCAAACACTCCTCTTTGGGCAGGCCAGATTATCCCCACTCCCAGGACTACCATTTCTTGGTTTTAGGTGGAGACTGTTTTGGGTGGAGACTGTTGACATCACCCCAGCAGAATCATGATGGCCTGGAAGTAGCAAGGGCCAGACCCTCCCTAGCCTCAATCTTCTGCTGTGGAGGGGTGGGCCTTCTAGAACGGGGTGGGGGGGTTCAGCATTAATAACCCAGTAAGGTGAATAGCACAGTTCAGCCCTCTCAGAACTATTGTTCAGGCTGTTTGCAGACTCATGCAGACCTCACTGCATTGTTTATGCTCTGCTCATATTCTCCTCCACAACCACAAGGCCTAAAAAGATACATTTTTTAAAAGAGAGCTAAAATTCTGACATCAACACAGCACTCTAGGAGTTGAGGCCCTACACACGTGCCTATTGTGCCTATACCTTAATCCAGCGCTTGCTTCAACTCTTTGGTTGAAGGGGTAAGGCCTGGGAGGCAAACTCCATCCTTGAACTTGCAGAGCAGCTCTTCTATGGGCATTACTCCATCCTGTGAGCTGCTCTCCTGCACCTGTTGCAGGGGGAGTCCACTATGTCTAGTAGACCTTCCCTTCCCCTGTCCTGGCATACCTTCCTGCTGACAAGTTCTACTAACAAGGAGGTGTGGTGACCCTCCCCCCACACATGCAGCCCCTTCAACACTCATCTCCCCCAAACTCTGCAGAGACCCTAAGCATACCCTCTTAACTGGGGTGAAATCTGGACTATCTGTGCTGAGAATTTCATATTACTAACAAAACTCAGGGCTGGGTAATCTTCCCAGAGGCAGCAGCATTTGCCACTGAAAACATCCATGGGCTGTGAATATGAGAACAGCATTCATATATGAAGGCTAGGTGTGATATAAGCAGGGAGACCTGTTGAATAAGCAATCGTGGACAATCTGATGTCGGTACTAACAGGGCATGGTGGAGCAGCAGATGAAACTGCTGCCCTTATAAAATACCACAAAAGCCCAAAGATGGCATTGGACATGGTGAACATAGGCCACCATTAAATAAACTAGCAGCCAATCCTAACCACTGCCAGAAAGAATTCTGAAAAGACGTATGAACCCTAAACAGTCAACGGCATTTGCTCACAGAAGATAGTTGGGGGGTCAGTGTGAAACAGTACCCCCTAGTAACTCACCACCAGATGTGGAAATCTGCATAATTAAATCTGCAACGTAGCGTTGTAATCTGACTGGCAATCAGCATTGCCTTGTACCCAAGCAGGACAATGTAAAATAGACTAATGGGTGCAGTGATGTGGGTAACTGATTATCCTGTATAATATCAGCTACTGGAAAATTACACAGTTCCTTGAGATCCTAGGTAAGAGAATAACATCTTTCTGCAGACACATTGCTTTCTAAGCACACAGCAACTTGATTCTGGCACTCATATTATCAGTTAGGATTGCAGGCAAACCAGGAAGAGGAAGAAAGAGAGCCAGCTACATCACAAACTCTGTCACGATTGCAAAAGATGGAAGGTAGTGGTCAACAACTTCCCTATCAGACTTCTCACTTAAAGATGACTAACAAAACTATATTCCTAATTCCTTTAGTACGCAGAACCTGCCAACACCTTTAAAGTGTGTTTTTACTATATAAAGTGATTCTGTAAGAATAGCATCCTGGGGAACCATGTTTATTGTGGTTTGTGGATTCAATATAAAATAGATTCAATTTGTAAGGAGAAATACAAGTATTTTATTTCCTAACTGCCAGCACAGCAAACTGGCGTCTGCGAATCAATCATCATCACCAGTCATCATCACCAGTAATAAAGTTTTTGCAGTTCCAGTTATGTCCTCAGAGATAACTGTGTGACTCCATAGTCTTCAAATGATTATCTCAATTATATTTAATTTATTTTCCTTCACTTTGTTTTATCTTATGCCATCATATTGCTATTTAAATTAGTTGTAGGTGTGTATATGCCTGTTGGAACAACTGCTATTTTATACCATATTATTCATTAAACACAAGAAAAGCATTTTAAAAGCTCAGTCCTGCAAGGTGCTGAACGTTCTGGCCTCAATCCTGCAATTTTGGAAGCAATCGTGCTTAACTTTAAGTGTGTGCATAGTCTCACTGTAGTCAATGGATCTATTCAGATGATTCAAAACAGAGATATGCTTAGGTGCTTTGCTGGATTGGGGCCAGAGTGCTAGGTCTCCCAAACTCAAGCCCACTCAACCCCCTAGGCTTGATCTCAAGTGACTAGCCCAAGTAGTCACAAGAGACTCAATATCCACACTGCTATTTTAAGTGTGCTAGTAGCCCCATTAGCTTGAGTCTGGCTACCCAGACTGGGGGGCTTGCTCCCAGCTGCAGTGTAGACATACTCACAGAGTCAAGCCCTTGCTTATAGGTTTACTTATTCTTCAGTAGTCATTCTGTTGTGCAAAACAGCTAGTTCCTGTGAACTCTGTGAATCTTAATCCCAGCTGTTTTTGGATCAGTGAAAAAATAAATTTATGGTGTTACAAAATTGTTAACTGTGTGTACCCACATGATGGAGATCATGATGAGTTGGTTTTGAGTCACCATGGCCAGGATCCAAATCTCATTGGATTCAATGGGAATCCTTCCATTAACTTTGATGAGAGGTGGATCAGGCCCCATATATTGTTTATACATAGTGTTCCTTTACATTCATTTGTTGTAGTAGGCCTTAGTTACAGCTGGTTTTGTAGTATTTGTTTTACTATTGCCCAGCTCAGAATGCATTATTTGCTATAGTAAATTGTAACACAACCAGTATAGATTTTACTGTCATAATTATCCAGTAAGTCAGTGGGAAATATTTTACTACAGAATGGTAGCTTTTAAACACCCCTAAAACTATCCTTGAAGTACTCACATGGGCAACCTATAGAGCAGTGGTCCCCAACATGGTGCCTGCGGGTGCCAAGGTGCTTGCCAGGGCATCTATGTGCACCCGCGTACTGGCCGGCGGACGAGCATCCTCCGCAATGCCGCTGATAACGCCTCTGGAGGACGCTGCTTGTCGGCAACATTTCGGCGGCGACACCTATTGACATTGCTGCTTCTCAGCGGCATTTCAGCGGATGCTTGTTCGCCGGCCATAGTCCGTGGTGGCGAAAAAGGTTGGGGACCACTGCTATAGAGAGTGTGCCCTTTTCCCTCCTCCCATTTTTTCCAGGCTCAGTAGGGTTTGCACTCATATTTCATTAAGGTGGCTCTCATCAGTATGAAAGTGACTTAGCTATAGATTAATGCAAGCAAAATCGATTGCACACCCTATTTTGGAGGAAGAAGGTGTGATAGAATAGAGATCATTATGACCCTCATACACCTCAACTCGGTTTAAGGGCCTGTGTGCTTTTCTGTGTCTTTCCTGCTTCTCCCACTGATTCCTGTTGCTTGTCACAATCCCCCTCCCGGCGCTCAGCCATTATGTAACGAGCACTGCCACACCCCGGGGACCTAGAGGGATTTCACTCTCTTCCCATTGTCAATGAAAAGTCTCAGCCGCAAGTTGGACACGCACGCTGCACTGGGGCTTCTGGGGCGGGTGGGCTTCAGCACCCCTGTCCGCGGACAGCTCCGTGCGCCGCGGGAGCTGAGGGGTGGGCAAGGAAGCGCAGCTCCCGCAAGGCTGCTCTCTGCTGGGGGAAGAAGCGGAAAAACTCCGTCCACTCCTCCAGGGTCTCATCGGGGCGGGGTGGAGCGGGACCCGACCCCTCCCGGCGGCGGCTCTCCCAAAGAGGCTCTGTGATTTTAAATGCGCCGAGACCCGCCCCTTCGGGGTGGGGCGTGGGCGGGTCAGGCCGGCCGGGGCTGCCATATAACCCCACCTCTTGGGTGAGGACTGCGGCTATAATTGGCTGGATGTGGTATTTGGAGATGCTGAGCTGGCTCCTTCCCCCCATGTCCCTGCACACACACAGGGGTGGGTTGCGCGGGCGGCAGAGGGAGGCAGGGCTGGGTGGCGGCGGCGGCGGCTCTGCCACTCCCTGCCTCCCTACCTCGCTGTCCGAGCCGCTCTCGCTACTGGGCTGCTGCCTGCGGCCGGGCGAGGCGGCGGAGCCGGGCCGCGGGGAGCGGGGGCTGCTGCTGCTGTCGGCGGCGGCGGGGATGATGGCGGAGGGCGGCGGCGGGGGGCCGCGGCGGAAGGCGCTGTCCCTGCTGGAGGCGGCCCGCTCCCGCTACGAGAGCCTGCAGATCTCGGACGACGTGTTCGGGGAGTCGGGCCAGGACAGCAGCGGGAACCCCTTCTACAGCACCTCGGCCGACTCCCGCTCCGCCTCCTCCCAGGACGAGGACGAGGAGCAGCTCGCGGCTGCGGAGGGGCCCGTCCCCCGGGGGCGCCGTGTTCCCAGGGCGGTGGCGGCGGAGCGGCAGCAGGTTCCCGGCGGCGGCGGCAGCCCCGGCCCCACGGAGAAGGAGGCGGAAGAGGAGGGGGGCTGGACCCCGACCCTGCGAGACGCCCCACCCCCAGACTTCAAGGATAGCTTCGGTAACAGGCGGGCTGGGGAGCGGGGTGGCGCCTGCAGGGGGGAGCCCCCTCCCTCGCCTCGCCGGCTGGGGGTGGGGTGTCTGGGCTGCTGCCTGCGGGGAGAGCAGGGAGCAGATACACCCAGAAGCAGGGAAAGTCCCTGCTACGGGGGGAAGGTTAATGTGGGGGCTGCAGCCAGGGCCTGAGGCTGAGGGGCGGGAGGGCGGGTGCAGCCGGAGGGCACTTTTGCAGTTTGGTCAGAGGCAGGGCAGCTGTCATTGCAGGGTGGCAAGAGAGCCCCCCCCCCCGAAATCAGTGCTCCGTGCTTGGCCCCAGATGTCCCGACCACCAACTATAACTAGTGAGCGGGGTAACGAGCTTAGCAGTGCACGGGAGAAACAGGCTGACTTGCTCATCCCTGGCCTGGCGCCCGAAACCCTCGTAAGGGGAGGCTGGATCTGCAGGGCTAGTTTGAGAGAGCACGGTAGGTCTGCCGACCTCTGCCACCTGACTGCGCTTTGGCCTCCTTAAACAAATCGCTCCTAGGGCGGATGCTACTGAGCATGTTAGTCACTAGGGAGAGAACAACCCCTTCTCGGGAAGAGTGAGCTCGGTTCATCTGCACAAGAGCAGCAGCAGGGTAGGGCTGGCTGTTCAGTCGTTGCCTTTCAAGACGGAGTATATAAATATCTCTCCTGTGCAGCGGCTGAAAGCTTTATTTGGTTTCATTATGGTAAAAGATAGCTCCCCTCTTTCAGGGTACTGGCTTTTTTCATACCTTAGTCATTATAAGGCCTGGCTTGTATTTATGCACGAACTGGATAATTGCCTGGACTTAGATGAAATGGTGTCTAACAAATCCCAAGGAGGGCAGGATGTGATTGATCATGAACACTTTGTCCTTTTTCTCCTCCCCTGGTAATTTTGTGATCCTCAGAACAACCGGGCAGGTTATACAATGTACCCTTGGGAATCTCTGCTGCTTTGCTGGAGTTGGAAGCTGGAAATCCTGCTCAGCCTGTGTGTCCTAACGTGTACATGGCCTATGATATTGGGATATGGGAATATTATTACACCCACTTTACAGATGGGAGAAGCTGTGGACCAGAATGGTTAAGTGGCTTGCTCTAGATCACACAAGAAGTCTGTGGCAACTCTGGGAATAGAACTCTGCTCCATAACCCTTGTCCTTACTACAAAGCCATCTTCAGCGCTACTCACCACCACATAGGTCTTTGATAAAGTAAATGTTGAGAGCTCACTGAAGTGGCAATGCATGGTATGGAGATTTTAATAGAATGATCTGTGTGAGATGTCATGTTATAGTGGTTTATAGGGAGCCGTTCCAACATCAGTCCACGGCATTAATGATTATGTTGTGTTTGTAGCAAGAAAAAGTCATGTAAAGAAAACTTGCAGAATGTGAAAAATACAGCAATCAAGTAGAGCTCACATATAAACCTATAATATATAGTATTCTGAGATGTTACATTATTCTACTACTAGTAGCTTGTCCAATTTTATATTTGCTAGCCCAACCCCACTAGTTTCTAATTTTTGATTGTCAGGCTTAATTCATTAATGTTGATGAGAAGTATCAGAGAAGTCTATAAATATAAAATAAATAAATGAAGATTCAAGAAAAAAAAGTGCACTTCAATAAACCTCCGTGTACCACAGTGTGAATTAAAACAGAGATAGAGGAAGTAATTTTTTTTTTTTTTAGCTAGTGTAAAAAGAACCCCAAACAAAGTTAAGCTCCAAATACTATATTACAATAACATTATTTTTGACTGACGTGTTAACTAACAAAAGCAAGAAAGGCTGCTGCTCCCCTGTCTAATCACTGTAAAATATTAATCACATATTAATATACAACTCTTGTGGGTCTTTAAAGAGAACACTAGTGGATATCCTGAATTCCTCTAATTCTCAAGCATATCTGAGGACACAATTTGGACCATACTTCTTATGGAGTTAAATAAGGATGAAATAACTTGCCATTTAATTTCTTTGCCTTTGCTAGTATATAAATTTGTGTAACTTTAAAGCAGCGAGATGCATTTAGTATAGAGATGGGATTGACATTTTTATTGCTTCTTTGAAAAAAGAAAATTAAGTTGACCTATTAGCTCATGAGTTCAGATTTCCTTAGAAATGAAGGGGTTGATTTGTTTGAGACAGAAGTCTTTGGAGCAAGGAGAGTTGGTAATACAGAGACTGTTTCCACCTAGCAGTAGATTTGAGAGAGGTTTCTGCTGCTTCTTACTCTGTTTGTGGCATGAAGTGCATACAGCATCTATAATAGTGATTAGCTTTGGCAAAAACTTGGTCGAATAAGAACATAAGAATGTCCATACTGGGCCAGACCAATGGTCCATCTAGTCCAGTATCCTGTCTTCCAACAGTGGCTAGTCCCAGATACTTCAGAGGCAATGAACAAAACAGGGCACTTAATCAAAACAGGGCACTGTCATACAGACCCAGCTTCTGGCAGTCAGAGATTTAGGGACACCCAGAGCATGCGGTTGCGTCCCTGACCATCTTGGCTAATAGCCATTGGTGGACCTATCCTCCAGGAACTTGTCTAATTCTTTTTTGAACCCAGTTTATACTTTTGACCTTCACAACATCCCTTGGTAATGAGTTCCACAGGTTGACTGTGTAGTGTGAAGAAGTACTTCCTTATGGTTGTTTAAATCTGCTGCCTATTAATTTCATTGGGTGATCCCTGATTCTCATGTTATTGAAAGGGTAAATAACACTTCCCTATCACTGTCTCCATGCCATTCATGATTTTATATAACTTTATCATAACCTCACGGCCAGTCATCTCTTTTCCAAGCTGAAAGGTCCCAATCTTTTTAACTTCCATTAACCTCATACGGAAGCTGTTCCATACTCCTAATAATTTTTGTTGCCATTCTCTGTATTTTTTTTTTCCAATCTGATATATATATTTTTTTGAGATGCGATGATAAGAATTGCATGCAATGGGCATACCATGGATTTATGTAGTGGCATTATGATATTTATTGTCTTCTTATCTATCCCTTTCCTAATGGTTCCTAGCATTGTTAGCTTTTTTGACTGCTGCTGCACATTGAGTGGATGTTTTCAGAGAACTATCCACAGTGACCCCAAGATCTCTCTCTTGAGTGGTAACAGCTAATTTAGACCCCATCATTTTGTATGTATAGTTGGAATTATGTTTTCCAATGTGCATTACTTTGCATTTATCAACAGTGAATTTCATCTGCCACTTTCTTGCCCAGTCACCTAGTTTTGTGAGATCCCTTTGCAACTCTTCAGTCACCTTTGGACTTAACTATATTGAGTAATTTTGTATCATCTGCAGACTTTGTCAACTTCCTATTTACCTCTTTTTCCAGATCATTTATGACTATGTTGAACAGCACTGGTCCCAGTACAGATCCTTGTGGGATCTTGCTATTTACTTCTCTCTGCCGTGAAAACTGATCCCTAACCCTAACCCTTTGTTTCATATCTTTTAAGAAGGGACTGATCCAAGAGGCTGCCCCTGACTGCCTACTTTGTTTAAGAGCCTTGGTGAGAGACCTTGTCAAAGGCTTTTTGAAAGTCCAAGTACACTAGATCTACCGGATCAGTGGTTCTCAACCAGTGGTCTGCAGCCCTCTGGGGGTCTGTGAGCCCTTTCTGGGGGGGCCACAAGACCCCGTGGCTGAAATCAAGTGCCCCCCATGGGCTGAAGCCAGGAGCTGTGGGGCTGAAGCCTTGATCCCCAGTGTCCCACGTGGGACTGAAGCTGTGAGCGGTTGGGCTGAATCCCAGGGCCCTGAGCCCTGGTGCTCCCCATGGTGGGGCAGAAACCTTAGCCCATGGGCAGAGTTGGGAGGCACAGGGGGCATTGTTCCCTCCCAAAACTACAGTGCAAGAGCAGGGCAATCAGGGCAGGGGGCAGCTCCACACACTCCCACGTCCTTCTTTCCCTGCGACTTGGCCAGATCAGAGGTGGGAAGCCGGAGCTGTGCAGTGCGGAGCAGCTGCTGCTCTGGCTGGTGCCATGGAGCAGGCAGCCAGGGTGTTCCCTCGTCTCCTGCTGGTGCCTCGGGTTGAAGCTGCTCCTCAGCTCCCAGCCCCTTAGCTCATGCAGCTGGTATCAGCCACCGGGGAAGGGGGACCCAGGTCCATGGCTGGCAGAGCCCTCCTGGAACAGGGACTGCAGGGGCACCCTCCTGGCACACAGCCCCTAGCTACCCCTCTCCCTGCACCCTGAGCTACCCCCTGCCTTCACACCGCCCCTAGCTACCTTTTGCCCTGCACCCTGAGGTACCCCTGTGCCTGCACACAGCCCCTAGCTACTGCTCTCCCTGCACCCTGAGCTACCACCCCACCTGCATACAGTCCCTAGCTACCCCCTGCCTGCACACAGCCCCTAGCTACCCTTTTCCCTGCACCCTGAGCTACCCCTGTGCCTGCACACAGCCCCTAGCTACCCCCCCCCCTGCACCCTGAGCTACCCCCTGCCTGCACACTGCCCCTAGCTACCTTTTGCCCTGCACCTTGAGGTACCCCTGTGCCTGCACACAGCCCCTAGCTACTGCTCTCCCTGCACCCTGAGCTACCACCCCACCTGCACACAGCCCTTAGCTACCCTTTTCCCTGCACCCTGAGCTACCCCTGTGCCTGCACACAGCCCCTAGCTACCCCGCCTGCCTGCACACAGCCCCTGGTTACCCCCTGTCTGCACCCTATGCTACCCCCTTACCCACACACAGCCCTTAGCTACCTGTCTCCTTGCACCCTGAGCTATTTTCAAACTTTTTGTGCTGAACCCCGCCCTCCCCCTTGGAGTTATAATTTTTGTTTGTACTCCCCACAACCCAGTTTGTCTGGGTTGTGGGGAGTCGGAGTGGAGGTGGTGCGGAAGCCGTTCCATACCCCTAATAATTTTTGTTGCCCCTTTCTGAACCTTTTCCAATTCCAATATATCTTTTTTGAGATGGGGCGACCACATCTGCATGCAGAATTCAAGATGTGGGCATACCAAGGGTTTATATAGAGGCAACATTATATTTTCTGTCTTATTATCTATCCCTTTCTTAATGATGCCAAACATTGTTTGCTTTTTTGACTGCTGCTGCACATTGAGTGGATGTTTTCAGAGAACTATCCACAATGACTCCAAGATCTCTTTCTTGACAGCTAATTTAGACCCCATCAGTTTGTATGTATAGTTGGAATTATGTTTTCCAATGTGCATTACTTTGCATTTATCAGCATTGAATTTCATCTTCCATTTTGTTGCCCAGTCACCTATTTTTGAGAGATCCTTTCGTAGCAGTCTGCCTGGGATTTAACTATCTTGAGTAGTTTTGTATCATCTGCAAATTTTGCCACCTCACGGTTTACCCCTTTTTCCAGACCATTTATGAATATGTTGAATAGGACTGGTCCTGTTCAAAAAAAGAAATAGTTGCCGTCAGTGCTAGCCTTTCTTCTCCTCCTTGCCTCTGCCCACTTGTTCTCCTCATAAGGTATACCCATATGCACATGCCCAAAGATGTTAGTTAAAATGATACGCTAGAGATTTTCCCTATTGAAAATGTAGATTGACACCCCCCCTACTTTCAGTAGACACACACACAAAGTATGGTTTATAGTGCACAATTCTGGTTTTGCTTGGACTTTTGCTTTTGAAGGCACTTTTCTAATGTGTGTTATGCTCTACAATCTTTGGAGAACACATTCAAGTAGAAGAGAGAACTACTAGGGAGCAGTCATGTTGACTCAGGCTTTTCTAATGACCTTGAAGAGATTTAAACAAACTTTAAATAGTCTTCTTAAACCTACATTTATGGTGGGGGAAAACATTTTCTAAAAGCCAGATTATAGGAAACATTCATTTATCACAAAGTGCTTGTCAGATGTGACTTGACCCCTGTATGCAGAAGATCACTTTTGCTGGGTAGATGAGAATCAGGACTTCATGCAGCAGCATAGCACACTCTAAATATGCATGTCAGGAAGCAAAGGATAGCTTTTGATTAATGCAGTGAACTGGCCACATCTTTTGGGAGCTAGCCAGTTAAATATTAGTTGCATCTGCAGCTCACTGCTGAAAAAACACGCTGGTGAGCATTAGAGATTTTACTTTAAAGAATTCTCATTTCACTTTTTCTGCTAGTTCACCGAAGGGCAGCAAAAAACAAACCAACTATGAAAAGGATTATTTATAGGTGTGCATTAAAGCAGCTTTACCCCATTGTAAATATATTACATTGGGCCGTGTCCACTTCTCAAATTAAATTATTCAGAGCAGAATATAAATGCTGACTATGCACATCTGAGACGTCCCATCTGTCTCCTTGATTATGCTATCATTAAACTTAGTTTCCCCATTCTTAACTTTACTGAAGAATGTTTGCTGAAGTTGGCTTAGCTGAGGAGAGGGAGAGATGCATCTGTGTAGATGGTTAATGAACCTACTTCCAGTTGGATGGATGAAGGTTACAAGATGGTAAGTTTTTCAAGGTGGGGGCTGTCTCTTCTTATGTTGCATAGTGCCTTGTACAATAGGGCTTCAGTCTTCATTGGTTCCTCTTGGCACTGCTGTTATACAAATAAAGAAAATGAATTTGGCTCCTTTGAAATAAGAATAAGAAAAATGTGTTTAGCTCCCTCCATCTCGTTTCCAGTGAACCTCATAATACAACATATTTAGTTAGTATGGAGTCATTCATACATCCTGTATTCCAATGTGTTTTACAGGAGTTAAATAGTAACTGAAGGGGGGATGATGGGACATAGCTGAAGGAGAAAAGAAAAGGGTTTTTATTTGAGATTTCAAAGAATAGAATCTTTGCTAAGCAGAGAGATACAGGAAGACTGTGCAGAAAGGAGGAGAGTCAGAGATCGTGAGATCACATGGAAAGGCAGAAGAAGCCAGTGCTAGAGGGAGCAGGGTGAGAGTAGAGAGAAAGCCCTCGAGGTAGGATGCAGCATATCCATAGAGACTTGTAATAAGGAGGGAAATTTTGGTCTGAATCTTGGAAAGAATCTGGAATTCTGGGTGAGGCAAAGTCACTAAAGAAAGGTCCAGTACAAGAATAGCAGGAAAGATACACTGCAGGAGGTGGAAAAATATTTGAGCATCACGTATTCATCTGTGCCAGATTCTGCTGTAGAATGTGGCCCAAATAGCTCTCTGCTTGTGAATGTGGGTGCAACTCCCCTGACTTCAATGGTGTTTTTCCTATTTATGCCATCAGAGAAATTGGCCTATTTGACTTATGAACCCTAAAATTATTTCAGAGTGTAGAATATTGATAGGAAATAATTTTGCATTCACTTTTGGATAAATTCTCTTCAATATTTTCCTGGGTGTGTGTGTTATATAATAAATAATACAGTAATAGGACTCAGAATTGCAGAATGATGGTGAATGCATCTGTTGAGATATCAGAGGAAATGTCTATAGGATGATCTACAAGATTTTATGTTTAGCATAATCCACAGCTTTATTTAGCAAAGGTTCAGTATCTTCTAGATCTTATGAAATCCAAAGATGTGCTTCTGAAGGTTTTATTGGGCCTAAAGCAGATTTCTCTCCATCCATCATTGCTAATAGTGTTGATTTCAGTGCAAGACAACCTTGCTGATCTTAAAATGTAATGCAATTTAACTCTTTTCCCTTCTCCCACTTTGCATTATTCATGTTCCAGTTCAGCAGCAAAATGCTCATTACTTAAACTGGGTAGAAGAACCATATTTTCTGCTCTTAAAATGACAAGCGTATTTAATACACAAAAGTCAGTAAACACTGCAGATTAAGGACTCTTCTTCACAATATATCTGTAGCCTTTTGCATAGGAGAAGCATGTTTATCCCAGACTGATCTCTTGCATGTGACCAAATGATCCCCCCCCTCCCCCACCTCATTCACTTCAAAAGGAGGTGGTCATTTAAAGGTAGTGGGTGAGCAGCTCTGGGAAGTACCTCCTCTCTCTGAACACTACAGGAACAGTGAGAAACAGCAATGCCCTGTCAATGTGCCTCAAACTTGAACTATAGGGACCACCTGGTGGTGTGAGAGGGTGGTCTTTCCATATGCATTCAGCTCTCTGCCAAGACTAATGAGGATACTAATCACTGATTAGCTTAGTTAGTCTGTATAGACTTAGCTCACAGAAAGTACTTGCCTAGGTGGCACAAAATTGAAAAGCTGGAGGCTTCACTCAGTTGAAACTTTTCCTTCCATGCTCAACATCTCACCAAATTCAGTAGGAACACAATGAATCCTGCACAAATATGGATTCCCCAGTAGAGAAGTGTGAAGCACACTTCAAAGGAATGTTAAGAATGGGTATAACCGGATTCCCCGAGAAGACCTATTGTAATGTCTGTCCTTCCTGCATTCAGAAACCAGTGAGTATGTGGTGATTGCTGAAATATTGTTCGGGACCCTTGGCACAGGGCATCAAAGCCAACTAATAGACATTCCATTGTACTCTTATATTCTATTTCTTCTGTGGTTAACTTGTTCCTCTTTTAGTATTGTCAAAGCAGAACACATTAAAATAGAGAACAGCTGTGCTCCAAAGGTAGGTGCAAGGACAAGTCAAATAATAGTTGTCCCATTCATCTGTCATTTTACTTTCTTGTGGCATGGCATTCTTCTCAGGGAGAGCATCCTTGCCAAGACAAATCTATCATTCCCATTTCATATTTCTTAAAGGACAGGGTGTAAGCTCCACTTTCTCTCCCCTCACCCAACATGACCTGCCTGGTTATACAGTTTGATCTTCTGTGTGGGTGGGAGGGGAACAAGCTTAAGGTGGCTGCTTAGCATATCTTGTGACAGTAGTGGTGTCTCTGCCAGCTTCCTAAGGAGAAGACCAGGAAAACTGCAGGCACATGTTAATAGTGTATTAATTAAAGCATTCTTCCAACTCCTGGCTTTCCACATCTCCTTCCTCAGATGTGGCATAGAATTTCACATGATTTGTATTGACTTAATTTAGCAAAACTATGTTCATTCCTGTATCTTATTTGATAGTTGAATAGAAATTGCTTTCATTCACCAGTAATAAAAAGCCGTAGCTGATCAGTTCATAGCTACAGGGTGAGGAGTGGGGAGAGAGCAGCCATGCATACTTTGGGCAACCCTGTGACCTAGGAATTGCTTGTACAGGCTATACCCTGAAGACAAGCATAGAAGTTGCTGTGGTTTGAAAATCAGAGAAGGAGCAGGAGATGACTCTAGCCTAGAACTGGAGGGATGAGTAGTGCACTATGGAGTTGATCTTCACTCATGTAAAGAACCTCTCAGACACACTTCATGTTTTCAGGCCAAGCAGAAGAGGACTTGCACAATTCCTAGTCAATGTGCAATACTCTTAATGTGGAGGCACAGCAGGAGAGTTCCTGACAAGATAGAAAATGCGATCTCAGCAGGGCCGTCCTGAGACATTGCGGTGTCCTATGCAGTCCCCCCCTGAGCGGGGGCTGGTATCCCCAGGCCTCCGCAGGGGGTGTGTGTGCACCCAAGGTCTATGGGGGGCAGGAGCAGGCTTGGTGGGCAGGGTGGAAACTGCATCCCAAGTGTGAAAAATCGGGATGGGGTGGGGGATAATAGGAGCCTATATAAGAGCCCCAAATATCAGGACAGTCCCTATAAAATCGGGACATCTGGTCACCCTAATGAGCCGACAAAATGGAGTGGGTTGGGGCCAGGTTGCTCAACTTCCTGCTGCCCGGTGATTGCAGGGCAGGCCTGACCCTGCACTCACGGGGCGGCGGGAAGTGGAGTGACCTGGCCCCAGCCCGCTCGGCTCTGCTCCCCTGGCTCCCAGCCTTGGGACTTGGGGGGGCAGAGGGGAACAGCCCCCCAGCACTCACCAGTGGTGTGGTTGGGAGCCAGCGGAGCGGGCTGGGGCTGAGTTGCTCCACTTCCCGCTGCCCTGTGAGTGTGGGGTTGGGCCTGACCCCTGCTGCAGTCCCCGGGACGTAGCTCAGGGAAAGTGATGGAGTGAGGGCGGGGCTGGGGCGGAGCAGGGGTAGGAAGAGGAGGGACAGAGCAGGGGTGGGGGCAGCTTTCCTGGCGGGCACAGCTGGCTCAGGGGATCGGGCTGGCCACTGGAGCAGCACACAGCTGCGTAGGGCCTGGTGCCCTATGCAGCTGCGTGGTTTGCGTATGGGAAGGACGGCCCTGGATCTCAGTTAGGGAAAGTGAATTCTTTCAGCCTTTTAGACTGTTTGTACTGCAGAAGGGGACTGTATAAGCTCTGTAAGTTCACTGAGGCACTCTGTGAGGATGGAAAATCATGTCAGACAGGAATACACCAGAGATGTTGAAGCAAAGAATACTGTATATGGCCTTACTTGGAAAAAAAAAAAAGTTACGCATTGAACAGGAAGATTTGGTATAAAAGATTATTATGTTATGATGTTTCTTGTGAAGCAAAAGCAGACAGGACTTAACAGCTGGCTGTTGTAAGAGGGATTGATCTCTATTGCATAGGGCACAGAGGCAGATGGATACCAAGTAGATTAAATTAAAGAAAGACAAATTTAAAATACTGATTTGTCTTTCAGAGAGAGTTAAGGGCCAAAAGGGATCACCTGATCATCTAGTCTGACATCCTGCATATCACAGGCTGCTAACCCCCACCCTTTACTGTGCACAATAACCTGCATTAGGCAGAAGTGTTACAGCCCTAATGGGGCTTTAATTATTATGTGCCACAGACAAACAATAGGAGGGACTGTGATGCACCAATGTCTGGGGCCCCTTCAATTGCACGGAATTGTTTTAGTGAGGTGTACTCAGATGATCCTAGTAAGCAACCCGCACTTTGTGCTGCACAGGAAGACGGGGGAAAAAAACCTGCTAGGTTTCTGCCAATCTGACCCGGGGCAAAAATTCCTTCCTGCCTGAGAAAATGACAGTCAGTATAACTCTGAGCATGTGAGCAAGACATAGCAGCCAAGCATTTGAAAGAGACTTTTGTGTATTGCCTCTGAGGACTGGCTGTCCCTCTCTTGTGTTCCATCTGCAGTCGTAGCCATCTCTGTTTCAAAGAAAGGAATGTGGCTGGAACAAAGTACACTAGGAGCAGGAGTGGGAATCCTTCCTAACCCCTAAACGTGACTGGCTGAAGCATTAGCTTTAGGAACATAAGTTGTAGGGTCAGAAGGTACCTCTTGAGTCACTGAGCACAGCCCCCTGTCACTGGAAGCAAACCTGTAAAATTATCCCACTCATACATTTATGAAGCTCTTTTAGAGTTTACCTGTGGAAAGTCACTGTTGCAGAAAGTCAAATCAAATACTACTATTGTATTTTTTAAAAGTGCTGGCTAACTTTCTGACCACGAACAACTCTTGTAGCTGTGCAAACTAGGGCCCACGTTCAGCAAGACACTTAAAGCATCTGTGGCGCTTTGAGAATGTTATTAGTCCCACTGATGTAAATGACAGGTTTCAGAGTAGCAGCCGTGTTAGTCTGTATCCGCAAAAAGAACAGGAGTACTTGTGGCACCTTAGAGACTAACAAATTTATTAGAGCATAAGCTTTCGTGGACTAAAGTGGGCTGTAGTCCACGAAAGCTTATGCTCTAATAAATTTGTTAGTCTCTAAGGTGCCACAAGTACTCCTGTTCTTTTTACTGATGTAAATGGAACTTTTCAGATGCAGATAGTTACCCACATACTTAAGGCCTTGCTGAGTTAGGCCCTAGATGAGATAATCAAGTCTTATGTCGGTATAAACTGACTTTCTGTAATGGTGATTCCAGATGCACCACTTTTTCCATGTATACCTTTGTGTAAATGGCTAGATGCATTGGGGAATGTGGGGATCAGAAGCCGGATCACTTCCTTCTGCTGTTACATACTGGCCACTGCTAGAACCAGGATGCCAGACTACATAAATTAGTAATCTTATTTGGCTTGTCTAATTTTACTTTCCCAGGCTCAGAACCCTTTCCCAGTGACAATGTGGTATGGTTTTTGTTTGTTTGTTTTTTTGCATATTCAGTTTCCTCAGTATAACACACAGTTCACTAGGGCTGAAAGAGAAGACATCTAAACTGCTCCAGAAGGAAGGATGCTGTTCCTTAAGGCTTGAAATTAAGTTCTGCAGGGCCATTATCAATAGAATTATTTTTATGTTGAATCAAAACAAAAGATTCAGATGAGCTGAGCCTGGAAAACCAGCGGGGTTTCAGACCCAATACTGTTGAATATGTTGTATGGTTTTGGATAAATCCCAAATCAAACTTTCAGTGTTGTTGCCACGTCTCCCAGTTGTTTCTGGGTTGCTGGACTGTTTGTCACTTGATAGGCTCACTAAAGAAAACCAAACAAACCCAAGTTCTCCATTAATTCAGTAGCATGGTTGATTTCTACACATATACCTATTTGTCTTATTTGCAAGATCAAGGTATAACAAATCTTATCCTTTGGGAAGCAACAAATGCAATGCCTTGGGGCTGTATGCATTTGGGATCTGCCTTCTCATTCCCTGTGCCTTACTCCCCTGAGTTGGGGTTATTGAGGAAGAGATAGTGACCAGTAGCAACACTGATGGTGCGAACTTGCACATGATTTAAGTTCTTCCTTTTAGGCTGTAAAGGGAGAAAGAAGGTCTCTCTCAAAGCTCTCTCATGATTCCCCCTGGCTAACTGGAACAGCAGTGATGACAGGCTCTAGAGTGAGCCACATCCTGCTTTCTCCATCTGACAGTAGATGGGTATGCATGAGAGTAATAAGGAATGACCCTCTTCCAAGACAAAATCTGCTCCAGCTTATTTCTACATCACTGGGAACCGACTCGCTGTCTGGTGTCATCTTTAGTAATAATTAAGGCTAAGATTTTGTCACGGGTATTTTTAGTATAAGTCAGGGACAGGTCACAGGCATTAAACAAAAAATCATGGAAGCCCATGACCTGTCCCTGACTTATATTAAAAATATCCCCAACAAAATGGGGAGGGAGGAGGGTCCTGCACCCACAGCTGCTGGGGCTCCGGGGTTCCCCCTGCCACCTGTGGTGGCTGGGAGTTGCAGGGTCCCCGCATGGCAGCGGAGAGGTCGGAGGTTTCCCCCACAGCCCGCTGCAGCTAGGCAGCTGCTGGAGTGGTTTCCCCCCCCCCCCCCGCCACGCCCAGTGCCTGGGAGCTCTGGGTGACTCCTACCCCCAGCAGGGGCTGGGAGTTGTGGGGTCCCCCTGCTGCCCAGCAGCTGGGGGCTGCAGGGCTGCCAGCTGGGAGCTCCAGCCCCACTGCCTTGGGGCCGAAGTGGAAAATGTCATGGAGGTCTCTGGAAATCATGGATTCCATGACCTCTATGACATAATCGTAGCTTTAGTAACAATCTAAGACCGGGATTCTCAAACTTTTAAGCATTGTCAGTTGCTTGAAAAGAACTACTAATCCTTCCCACACTGATGACACACCACCTGTGCAGCAGCAATTGTTCTTGCTTGCATCAGAGAAGACAGCATTGAAAGGAGGGATAGCTCAGTGGTTTGAGCATTGGCCTGCTAAACCTAGGGTTGTGAGTTCAATCCTTGAGAGGGCCATCTAGGGCAAAAATCTGGGGATTGGTCCTGCTTTGAGCAGGGGGTTGGACTAGATGACCTCCTGAGGTCCCTTCCAACCCTGATATTCTATGAAGATGGAAAAATTACATGGTGTTGCTGCTTGGTTAGATTGCCATCTGTGCTGTCTATTTGCTTTCCCTGCCTGTAGGCCGCTCCTGATGCCTGCATTGCTAAAATCCCTTCAGCTTGCTTTGTGGTTTCATCCTGTCTTCTCATGCGTTTGCTGCCTTTTCAGTGTGGGCGACATCCGCAAACTGACCATGGCTGAATTTATATTCGAGAAATACTTGACAAAGAAAGGCATGAAGCTGCTATTGCAAAGTATTGGTGTTTTTGTTTTTTTGCAGGGGAGGAGTTGAGAAAAGTAGATACCCTAAAAGAATTATGTAGTGGCCTATAATTAGCAGGAAATAGTGTTACTGTGTTTCTGGTAGCTTGTGCTTCCCATTTCTGTTTGTATCCGCCTGTTGCCTTTCACCAGATATTTAGACTGTAATCTCTTCATTGTGTGTACAGAGCTTAGCACAATGAGGCCTCAGTGCATTACTGCAGAAGAAATAATAACTATGACAAAAGTGTCTCTGTGGACCAAAATGCTCCACAGACCCCCAATGTAACAGACACCAATGCAAGAACATTTTATATAACAGATACATTCTGTGGTGAGAGTGTCCCAAAGGGATTTTGTGTCATTGTTATTATATTGGTCTTTATTGCTTTTTGAAATCAATGGAGCTACCCAGATTTACACCATCAGAAGGTCTGGCCTGGTATCTCTAAAAGTACTGGTTGCATAGCCAAGCCTTCTATTTATTTCTCTGTTCTGCTCCCCTAACAGACTCTTCCTCTGTGTTGCATTTAGAGGCGGGCTGAAGCCACAGCATTCAGATTGGAAACGCCTCAGGGCTCATGGCTGCTAACTTGAGGTTTTAGTTTGGTTCATTAAACTGGTAAAGGCTCATTTGCAAGATTCAGATCCCGGTTTGGATTTTTTACTCTGCCTTTTTGGTGGGTTCAGATCTGGGATCGTGGCTGTATCTGTACTGCTGCATTTTCTAAATGTAGTACACAGATTCTGCATTTTAAGGTAAAATGCAAGCATTGGAGAAGCAGTGTGATTCCAGACTGTAGTGTTTGCTGTACCATGCTATTCAGTCTATATAACTTTTGCTCCCCTGGATTGGGAACAGCGAAGAAGTCATGTGCGCAGCCTCTGGAAAGTGTCTCTCTTAAATGCTCAGTAGATTTGTAGATTACAAGGCTGGAAGAGATTGCTCTTATCTGGTCTGACCTCAAAGTAGATGTCTTTCTATTCCATTAGGGCAAAATTCCCTTGTATAGAGGGCCAGTATAAGGCTTATGTGCCCCTTACTGTTGTCAACTCTTGCAATTTTTATCACAAGTCTTGTGAAAATTTAGGTGGGGTTTTTTCTTAATGCCCCAGTGCTCAGATTCAAGTGATTACATCAGAATCCCAGTTTTCATTTAAAAACAGTAAGCTTTTAGCCTTCATGTTTTCAGATAAATGTTTGAAAATGACCCATGGGCACCCTACATTCTCAAATCAGAGTACAAATAAAAAGCAGCCCAAATCTAATTTTTATTTCATGATTTTTAAGCCAATATCAAGACTTTGGGGGCCCTGACTCAGCATTTTATGACTGCTTAGGGGACTGGCCACCATACTCTTTAGACCCACGTAAGCCTCCAAAATAGGGCTTAAGTGATGCATAGGCCCCATGCTAGTGAATTTCACCTCTCATGACAATTGCTGAGAGGCTCTTCCAAAAGAATGGTGGCTCCAAAATGAACCAGTGAAGTGGTGTGAAAGTGGTGGTGGGGTATGGGGGAAGATAGGCATTTCCAGAGTTGCATAGGGAAAGCAGACTACTCACAAACCTCTGGAGAGGAAGATGCAAACCATTTCACTGATTTTTGAACTTTGTATCCACTAACCTGATAGAGCAGTTTGCTTTTGAGGACAGACTGTGAGTCCAAAATAGTGTGCAATAAAGCATTTTTGTGTCATGAAACCAGTAGCAGGCAATGAGGGATTTTTAGGCATATAAATAATGAATATGAAATAAATCCTTGAAGCTGCTAGTGCTGCTGCCTAGACTGGACCAGCACTGAATTCTCCATTAGTATTTTTTTAAGGACCAGACTGTGTGCCTTTTTAATCAATGAAAGAAATCTTAGTTTAACAATAAAAAGTTCCTTTTAGACATCTGAATGTAGTCACCTACATTAAGGGGAAGGATCTGATAGCATTTTGTGGGTATATATATTGAAATTGTGGGATACAGACTGAACGTGCCTTTTGACTTATTGATAGCTCTTTTTTCCCACATCTACCTTTTTGAAAGATTGGTACAAAGGGAGACAGTTGGATATTGACCTGAAATGGGCTGACTTCAAGCAGTGGATCACCAATTGCTCTAATACATCATTTTTTCCTAAGATAAAAAAGACAAAGACAGGAATCCATTTCTTTTATGTTGAGACTGGCTGGTGAAGGAAAAACTCCTAAGCACAACATTTTTGATCTGGAATGGGGCATGAAGCAAGAACACCAAAATTGTACTAACCTTTACTTCAAAGTTATCTGTATCCACTGTCTTCTTTTAATCAGTGCTATGACTTTTTCCTATACTGTCTGACTGTGCTACGGTATTTAGTTTGTTGTCTAATAGCACTTAGCTTCTTAGAATGCTCCAGACTTGCTTCCAGATGAATGCTTATATTTTATACTTACTAATATAACTTCTATTGGGGGGGTGATAGCAGTACCTGTTAACGTTGCCTGACACTTCCCATTATAATACCCTACTTTCAGTTGCTTATAACTTTTCTTATACTTTAACTGTTTGGGCTGAAATTTTCCATGTCAGATGTCTGCCTCAGGGTTGGGGTTTTTTGTTTGGGCTTTTTATATTTCAGCTAAAACAATTCAGCCATTTCCGAGAATGAGGGTAGGGAAAAAGACATTGTTTTGTCCATATGAAAATAGTGGTGACCTTTTTCTTTGAAAAGCACTAGCTCCCCTCCCCCATGCTTTGGTGCAAAGGCTTTAAATTTGGCTGGGGAGTGGCCTTTTTGTTAGGGATGTGCCTTTTGCTGTCCTTGTGAAAATCCACCCATTTGTTTTGGCCAAGTTATAAGCCACTGAAAAATTGCAGCTCACACCTGCTCTGTAAAGACTGCTTGGATTTTATCAGCTAAATACCCTGAATATTCTGCACTGGGCATGTTCCAGCCTGGGGCTGAGCAGGGCGTGCTCTGCAATGAAGCTCTGGGCACCTGAACTGAGAGCGGGGAGCCAGTCTCTCCTGTGCTCTCAGTGACTTCTCTGCTGGGCCCAGGCAGTGTAGAGGAGGAAAAAGTAGTATGTAATTACAGACTGTATCATAATGCATATACTCAAGGAGGCCAAATTGTGACCTTAATTCTGGCATTTCCAAACTTTTGAGTGCCTGACTTTATTAAGATTGCAATCCTCTTTTAACACTTTTTTTATGTAAAATTAGATATAAAATTATCCTAATCTTTAATTCCTATGGTCTTCCCTGTACATCCTGTCTCTTCTCTGTCTGTCTTATTTAGACTGTAAGGTCTTTGGGGCAGAGACTGTGAATTTTTGTTTCACACAAATGCTTGTTTCACACACTGATTCTTAAATAAGAGAAATTACCACATATGTGGAGGAGATGCCCATATGATAAATGCACTTTATCATGCACCTTTGATCTGGTGCTGGGTGAGTCGTGAACGGGTTTTTAAAAAAATATGTAGGGATACAAAGAAGTATTTAATCAGCATCTAAATTTGAGTTGTATGGATAATCCTATCCCAAATGTCTCTGCAGAGGTAGAAAGATCATTAAAAATAAAAATAAAAAAAAAATCCTGGGGCTACAGAAGAGAGGGAAGACAAGTGAAAGAGGATACCCAGCCTACAGAGAAACCAATTACGTGTAATTAAGATGACTAAGCCAAGAATTTGGACCATGATTTCTGAGTAGTACTCATCTCTTCGGGCTGGGTCTTCTAGTCACTCTTACTTTTCTTTCTGGCTTTTTCCCCCTGACCTGCTCTACACAACCTCCTTCAGAGTCATAAAATTATAGTCCCTGAGAGAGGAAGAGGGGAGCAAAAATAAGTGAGCACCAGTATTTCTCCAAGCAGTGCTGGTGTTTGTTACTTTCCTTTCTTTCTCCTTCACTTGTGGAGCTGGTTGATTCTGTCACTCTGCATCTTGTGTAGTCACTTACACCGGTGGAAAGCAGGTGTGAAAAGCTACCAGCTACTAGTGTTTTACACCCACTTTCCTTCACTGTGCACTGGTGTAACTTGCTACACAAGGTGCCGAGTAACAGTGAATTGGGCCCTGCCTTACTCTGTACTCCAGCAGGAAACAGTTCAAGCTGTGCTTCTCCTGGTCTAGCTGACCCTGATAGTGGGATTCTGTGGTGTGAATCTTGAACTGGTAAATCTAGTCAGCAGCTGCCATTAAATCCCCTGACAGGCTTTGTGGTTTTACGATCACATTCTAGTATTTAAAATGCTTTTCTCTTCCCTGTTTCTTTATGGAAAAAACCCACCCAAACAAAAAAAGAAACTGACTACTACACAAGAGAAACAGTGAAAATGATTATAAACCAAGTGCTGTCTAATGCGCATAGTGAACAAAATGAGACAGTTTGGGTTCTTATGATCTCATCACTCTAGGTCTGAGTGCCTTGTAAAAAGTAAAGAGTTTATCCTCAACACTGTGAGGTAGGGAAGTACGATTAGCATCCCCACTTTATAGGCACAGAGACATAGGCCCCAATCCAGCAAAGCATTCAAGTAGGTGCTTAATTTTAGGGTACAAGTAGTCCCATTCACGTGCTTAAAGTTAAGCATGTGCTTTACTGGATCAGGGCTTAAGTGACTTGCCCAAGGTCAGAAGGAGGTCTGTGGCATTGCCAACAATTTAACCTGGATCTCCTGAGTAGTACATCAGAATCTTAGCCATGAGTTTGTCCTTCCTCTCTCAAAAAAAAAAACAGGATTTTTTTTTTCTCTAAGAGGTTATTTGCAACAATAGCAGGTTTAAAAAAAAAAAAGTTCAGGCAGATGTGATATTTTTTTCTAAGTTGATGGTGTCCTTTTAAGCAAATGAAATAGAAATACATGAGAGTGTAAGTGATGCTATTATTACTGCTAACGATGCCTGGAAATGTGATATCAAGGGAGATTAATCCATTACTCAAGAGAAAAGGGGAAAAAAAAATACTGAAGAAGAAATTGAACTTAGGCTCCCGTGCATGTATTTTGGAGTTTCCTGCTAATCAGCATGAATCAATCAAAACTGGAAAGACAATTAAAGTAAACATGTCAGGCCAAACTAATAATCACAAAGGAAAACAGATCCATTTTGTCAAGGAGGGGAAGTTCTTGCTCAATCCACGTCTGTTTCTGGGAACAATCACGCTGAAAGCTTCTTACTGAAGCAAAACATAGAATTGCAAAATGACTCACTCGGTATTGCCAACCCCTTGTGTTCAAAAATCCTGTGTAGGACCAAAAAATGTCATGAGATGTAAAAACCAGGATAAACCACATTCTATTTTTGCCCACTGTCTGGTTTGAAATTTTAAGCAAGCCCTGTCTCTCCAATTTGTGTACTATGTTTAGTTGAAAAGTCAACCATAAGTGTGCAAACACAAATGCAGACATCCCCGGGCTCCACTTCCAGGATATGTCTACACTGCAGCCAGGGGATGTGATTTCCAGCTTGTGGAGACCATCTTACACATGACAATGCATTAGCTCAAATCACAGCTAAAAATAATGTAGCTGCAGTGGCTCAGACTGACTGAGTACAGTCTTGTCCAAGGGGAGGTCTACAGTAGAAGCACGACATCAGCGGAGCTGAACCGATGCAGCTGTACTGCTGTAGCACGTCTGGTGAAGACGCTCAATGCTGACAGGAGAGCGCTCTCCCGTCAGCATGATTACTCCACCTCTGCAAGAGGCAGTGTGGACAGTGCTTAGGTTGCTGTAACTTGCGTCGCTCAGGGAGGTGTCTTTTTAACACCCTTGAGTGACGTAAGTTAGATTGATGTAAGTGGTAATGTAGACTTGCCTCAAGATCCTAGGCATGTACTCAGGTGGCTAGCCTGAGCCATTGTGGCTACACTGCTCTTTTTAGCACGCTGGTTCAATCAAAGCTAGCACATGTAAATCTACATAAGCTGGAAATTACACCTCCCAGCTGCAGTGTAGACATACCCACAGTCACCAAACTCCTGAGATGTAGGAGCCATCACTGTCTCTCTCCTTATGCATTTGTGTGAGTAAAATGTTCATGGAAACTGAATATGGAAGGGGCACAGGCTTGACCAGCACAAATTTAAGTGAAATACTCATGGACATCTGTTTGGGTTATTGTCCCAGTTCTAATATTTGCATTTTTATAGGCATCACCTTTGATATTTTTTAAAGGTGTAAAGTAACACCTTTCAGTAGAAGGTGGGGGTACAAATGGAGAAGTTGATATTTCAAGATCTACAGCTGTAAGGAAAATCTGTAGAGAAAATTCATGCTTGCTGAAGAACATGACTGAGAGATAATGGATTACTTAAGCTTGAGATGAGTAAACAAGATGCACTGATGTGATAAAGCATGTCATAAGAACCGCAGGGAAGAGTGCATCTCCCTGACCCCACCCTGGAAATATTCTAGTTTCTTAAATTTGGGACTGGCTGATACCAGACTGCGAAGACCATGGCGTTGGTCCTGCCCAGGAGCGCAATGTTGTCACTTCCCACTAAACATCATGGGAGCAGGGGTATTCAGACCTGAAAGGATACATGTAAACCATTGTTGGTGTGACATGGGAAATGCTACCTATTAACAAGGAGGGAACCACATCCAAGATGTGTGAACAAGCTGTTGGCATTGAGGTGAGGCACTTACTTTTTATTTTTGTTGACTATTATCCAATTTAAAAAAAAAATCATTGGCAGGAAGTTAGAGAACTGTTGTTTAACCAGGAAATTTCTTTGTGAACATTCCACTAAGCAACTGAAAGAAAGGAGGGGAAGGCACAAAGACACAAATCTCAGCTATCCTATAAGAAGAGGGTTAGCGGGCTAGTTCCACCAGGCATAAAAGCAGGACAGTCCCTGTGAAGCTTTGTATTCTTTTATATTGATTTACCATGACTTCCCTGCCAGGCTATTCCTGCACACATTGACTTGAGCTGGGGGAAGTTTAACAAGGGTAGGGAAGCTTGGGTCTCTGGCTACTTTCAATTCTATGATCAAAAGATATTTAAAACCACTTCAAAAAAAGGAAAGGCAGCTCCGAGGGGGGAAAAGCAAGGATTCATCACTGGGAACCAAGGGGGCACCGCATCTCCATTATCCTTGCTGGAACAGCAACAACATATTCTGCTGTTACTTCCAGGGGACAGGCATTTGAGACCTTGGACTTCTCTGATAGATGGGAACTGACTTGATGAAGGAAGTGTCACATTGAGAGGGTGGAAGGGGCGTTCACCATCGTTTGTTCTAAAATTCTGAGAAGATCTACAGTAGTTCATATATGCTGGTAACAAGGAAAGGAACTTTTTTACACCGTGGGAGTAATAATTCACCTGCTTACATAAACCTAAGCTGTTTGTTTTAAATGGGAAAAATTCTAAAATGAGTTTGATGCTCTAAGACAGAGTGAAGATGTAGCAGAGAAAATAATCTTGCAGATGAGAAAATCATTCTTTTAAGTAAAAACAACAAGGAGGCCGAAGAAGTGAGGTTTTTTTACCCACGAAAGCTTGTGCCCAAATAAATTTGTTAGTCTTTAAGGTGCCACTGGACTCCTTGTTGTTTTTCTGGCTACAGACTAACACAGCTACCTCCTGATACTATTCTTTTAAGTGGCACTAAAAACCAAAATTCAAAAGACTGGACAAAACTCAATTGAGATCTGCAGTTTATCAACATCAGTTGTCACTCCTCTGTCATAGGATGTTTTATTGGACTAAACTACTGAAACACATACATTTTTTTTTCCCCTCATCCACTTCCACAAGTAGCTCCTACTATGTTTTTTTTTTTAAAGCCATCAAAATTACATTAAATATTTCATAACTAATGTCTTCTTTAGTATTGTATGTGGAGTGCAGTTGGTTTACTTGTGGTACAGTCGGCTGTATACTCCATTGTGGGAAAAGCAGAGAGGGGTGAAACCTTTTATCTTACCATGCAGTATAATGTAGACTTTGAAACAGAAAATAATGGGGATATTTCCTAATTTGTTTTCTCTTTCAATTATGGAGCTCAGCCACAGGCAGTTCATGACTTCTTCTGCTTTGTGTGTTGTGTGTGTATCTTTCTGCTGGTTGTTTGACACAAACCCCCAATCTTCAGAAAACTGGCATATTTAAGTAGGCGCGCGCACACACACTCTCTCATATTGTGGACATAAGGGGGAGTTGGTACCTTGCATTGTTTTTGAGCTGCTGTAAACAAAGATCAGAGATGAGATCTAGGGCCTAGATCCTCGAAGGTTTTTAGTTGCCTAAACTTCCGTTGAGTCAATGGGAGTTAGGCTCTAGTCTTCAAGGGTATTTAGGCACCTAAGTCCATATTCCCTGTGGTTTGCACAGGAGAGCCTTTCTCCGACTGGTCACTGGATGTTAGTCACTTAGCACAAATTGGGTTTACCATCCATTTATCTGAGAGTAAACATTTGATTCAAAGCAAGAACCATGGAAGCAGCAGTTTCAAGATTAATTGACTCTTACTAGTAGAAGGGTAAGTTGCCTGTACTCCCCATCACTCAAATAACACTTAAGGGGATGATGCTTACTAGAGAATGGAGGCTTCCAAGAAGGTGTGGCAGCCTTTGCAAAATGCAGTGTTGGGGAAGGGAGAAAGGGGATAGAGAATAGAGGGGATGAGAAAGCAAGGAATCGAAAAATCTAGGGAAGACAAGTCTGGGAGTGGATAAGAACCAGGCAGTAGAAGAAGAGAAAAGTGAGGAAGGTGGATGACTAAAAGAGGAAGAAAGAGGCAAATCCTATTATCATTCATTTGGGAAAAGGATAAACTGAAACCCTGATGAAAATGGGACTTGCCTCCACTCATGCAGGAAGTCAGTAGCAGAGTAAAATACCACCAGTGGCTCAAACTCCCAGTCCCCTGCTCTGCATATTTGCATTCATTGCTGTTCAGGCAGTTCCAAAGAAAGCATCAGCTGATTTCATTCACCACCCAAGAGAAAGACATTGCTTGCTTTCTAGGTGGTGATCAGAATTTGCATGGTGTAATATCTCCTAAACCTAAAACTTCCAGGATATTTACTTCACGCTGAGTAAATATGCTTTTCTAAAGTATAGCCTGAGATTGTAAACAAGCCTTAACAAAGAAGAAATCTTAAAAATTTTCCCTTAAGACACCCAAACTGTAAATACAATTAAAAAAACAAACGCCACCACACCATTTTCATGATTAAGGTGAACATTTTACTTTCACAAAAGTTCAGGACATTCAAATCAGTATTTTTGCTGTGAATACCAGATTCAGAACCTTGAATCTGAAATTTCAATATTTTTGTGTAATTAAAAATTTCATCTTAACATTCCATTAATGTTGTCCCTGACCCTTATATAATTTTGAGAGATGGAGTCCAAGTCACGAAATTTTAATCCAAATTTCTCCAAAGTTTAACTCAACTCAATAGAGAGACAGACACCAGTTATAAAGTTCAGGTGTGAATCAAGAGGTGAATTTCTGCAGAATTCAGATCTAGAGGTTCAGTTTGGGTGCATCCCTAGTAAAGATGAAAAGTATATCTGTGTAAGTGTGTCCTCTCCTGAGTAATAACAAAGGGAAAACTGGAAAAAACACAATGGATACTTACCAGTTGTAAGAGAAAGATGCAGCCAGTAAGTGCTGACCTTCTGTCACACATGTTTCCATCTGCAGATGCCCTACACCTGTGGGTATAGAGAAGGAAATTACTATTAATTACTAGCCTCACTAAGGATCAGGGTTCCCTTTTGTGCTAGGCACTGTCCAAACACATGGAATTTCCACTCTGAATATTTTACAATAAAAGACTTACTAATCTAAATGTGTCTAACTGCTGATACAACACATGCCATCTTACCCTCACAGGCCAAAGGAAATGAAGCTTTGGGTTTCAGCGTGTTTATAGGGGCAAAAAAGATGTGTGCCATGCTCTTGGCTCTACTGCCTTAAGCCTCTTAAATGCCCTCTCTCCTTCCTACTGGGAGATGGTCACTGAATTAAGCACTTTAAGGAGTTCCCTCAAATCTCTCATTTTAATGTGCCTATTTCATGAAGCGCTTGGAAATCTCTAGTACAGTAGTTCTCAGCCAGGAGTACACATACCCCTGGGGGTACTCGGAGGTCTTCCAGGGGGTACTCAGCTCACCTAGATATTTCCCTAGTTTTACAACAGGTTACATAAAAAGCACTAGCCAAGTCAGTACAAACTAACATTTCACAGACAAGGATTTGTTTATACTGCTCTGTATACTATACATTGAAATGTAAGTACAATATTTATATTCCAATTGATTTATTTTATAAATATATGGAAGGAAGCAGTTTTTCAGTAACAGCATGCTGTGACATTTGTCTGTGTGGTTTTTTTTTTGTGTGTGTGTAAGCAAGTAGTTTTTAAGTGAGGGGTAATTTGGGGGTACACAAGACAAATCAGACTCCTGAAAGGGGTACAGTAGTCTGGAAAGGTTGAGAGCCACTGCTTTGGTACATACGTTATTTCTGTAACTACTACAACACTCATAATGAGGGATGTGTATTGCTTCCTTCTTTTACAAGCTGCTGGACATTGCTGTTTCTGCTATTGTGAATCCAAAAGGAGCGTAGGGAGCTTCAAACAATGTGGGTTTGGGGCCTTACTTGGTCACCGTGTTGGCAGTCTACGCAGAGAAGGAAAACATTGACTGGACATGGAATTTGAATCTCAGTTGACATGATCTGTCTGAGGCCGAGTTGGGACATGTCGGCAGGGCAGCGTGGCGAAACTTGCCCTGGTGCTGCCTATCCTGTGCTTCTTGGCACTCCAGAATTGTCAGTCCTGAGCCCTTCACCAGCACTGTAGTCAAACATTCAAGGGGATGTTTCTTGCTGTTGCATAAACTGCATGTTTTGTGAGTGACATGATTTCCTTTTCCAATCTCAGCAATGTAGCATAATTGAAATTGGGTGGGAGGGAGCGGATGGTGGGTCTAAAATGACAAGCCATCCCTCATAAGAGAGGTCATTGAGGGTACTGTAAGATTTCCACTCCTCATGAGCTTGTCGCCATGGCCCAGCCCCCTCTCTGATGGCCCTGTGACAGCTTTGCAGTGCAGCCGCAGACTCTTGACAGAAGCGCCATGACAGGTGCTGATCAGTTATGCCTCCTGCACGCAGTCACTGGAAAGAGGTTGCAGAGGTGGTGTTCTGTTGCTGAGAGAATCGGATGCTATTTCTAGACACGGCTCTGTCTTCACCCTATGGTTTGACAATGATTTGTGTTTTCCACTCTCTGTGCAATTGCAACTCCCAAAAAGCCTCCCCCCAGGAATGTGACTGCGGTAAACATGCACACTTCGCCATGGATTTACCATGTGCATGCCAAAAGTGTAGGCTGCAGCTCACTGGGTGCAGCAGTGCCTCTGCACTGATAATTGCACCTCTTGTACATTTAAAAAAATCATTGAAGAAAGGCTGTTTCTTCTTATTGAGGAATGATTAATTTAGCATTTAGCAGACTTAGTGGAAAGACTAAGCAGTCAGCTGTGCAGGACTCACTGTGCATTCCATGTGGTAAAAGGATTAAGAATGTTTACATGCATGGTATATAGGAGGGATTGGCAAACCTGTTTGACCACTCCAGGATTGTGAGTTCAGAAGTTCAAACAACCCACATGGCTGGGTTTGTGTTCTGTGAAAGAGAGAATGGGAAAAGCAACAGAGAGGTAGAAAATCCAATGGGAAGAATAGGGCAAAAATACAGCAGAGAGCGTACCCAATGAAAAATGCATCTAGAGATTGGGGAGGAGAAAAGGAGCAGGGACAGGGAGAATACGCACACGTTCACAGAGTACATAAAAAGAACAGGAGTACTTGTGGCACCTTAGAGCCTAACAAATTTATTGGAGCATAAGCTTTCATGAACTACAGCCCACTTCTTCGGATGCTGTAGTCCACGAAAGCTTATGCTCTAATAAATTTGTTAGCCTCTAAGGTGCCACAAGTACTCCTGTTCTTTTTGCGGATATAGACTAACACGGCTGCTACTCTGAAACAGAGTACATAGAGCAGGCTTTGCAGGTGCAACAGGGTGGGGTTACCTGGGCCAAGAGCTGCTCCTTAACCCTTTCATCTCCATTGTGGGGTTCGTTTATCTGATTGCAGAGATGATTACTTTTCTTTCCCTAACAGAGAGCGCGCACACACGCTTCTCTTTAGCTAGACAAATATCTTTGACTTGATTCCCCTGTAGGAAAAATCATGGATTTAGAACTACAGAAAATCTCATGACCTTAAACTAGTTTGAGAGGCTCACAGCAGAGATGGTTCAGTCGTCAGCTGAGGATGCCAGAGGTTCAAGCATTGGGTGAATGTATTTTATACTTATGAGCTCTCAAGAGAAGAGAGAGCCCTATAATGTCTCCGCCCTCCCCCCCCCCGTAGGCAACCTTCAAGTTCCAAGAGAAGCTTCATCCTCTGATTTCTGTGCCAGGTTTGGAATTTCCTCAGTTTTACTACACAGTAGCAAAATCCAGTGTTTGGGGGATGTTTGGAACTGAGCTTTTGATTCAGGTCCTCATCTAGTTCTAACACATGATGGTGCTTGCACTGCTCCAAATCTGTCTCTCGCTATTGTGAAAGTCTCACATCCCACCCCACATCAGAGCATGTAAAATTGAAAGGGAGCGCTGACAGGTACTTTGGAGATCTGAGGCTTGGTCTACACTACAGAGTTAGGTTGACGTAAGGCAGCTTATGTCAACCTAATTATGTCACTGTCTACACTACAATGCTGCTTCTGCCAAAGTAAGTGGCCCGCTACACTGCTGTAATAACTCCATCTCCATGAGAGGCACAGCACTTATGTCAGTGTAGATAGGGCGACACAGTGTCTGGTGTAAACACTGCGTTACTTACATTGGCTGTTGGCTGTCAGTCCTGAATGGGGCTGACAGCTCACCTTCCCTTCCTCCCTCCTTCCCCGTCAGCTGGGTGCTGGGCTCACAGCTGGGCCCCACTTGCCCTGACGCTGACAGTTTGAATGCCAGGCTCACAGCAGTGTTCCCCCTCGTAGCTGTCAGCCAGGCACTGGGGCTCATTGCTGGAGCCCACCTGCCCTGGGGTGACAACCTGAGCTGTGAGCTGAGCTCAAATTTCACAGCACAGGAACCTACCTGCAGTGAAATTGACATTCTTGTCAGTTTCACAACTCCAGCTGTAAGCCCCCAGCAGAGACAATAGCAGCTTTGAAACACACAATGTCAATTTCACTGCTGGTGGGCTCCCTACTGTGAAACTGAGCTCCATGCTGGGCTCACAGCTAAGGCTGTCACCCCAGGTCTGGAAGCTGTGAGCCCCGCGCAGCTGTCAGTACCCCCACACTCCAGCTGTCAGTGCCGCACTTCAGACCGTGCAAGAGCTCCTGATGAGGACGTGCACGACGGCAGAAGGAAGGTAGTGTGGACACCAATAGCCAACTTAATTACTACAGTGGCTGTAGGTCAACCTAACTGAAGTCAAATTAATTTTGTAGTGTAGACAAGCCCTAAGTCTGGCTAACTAGTATTGTTGCTTAAAAAGATAGAAACCCCAGTTCTAGTTAAAACACTGCTGAGCTGTCTGGATTTTCAATTGATTTTACTCCAGGTGATTTGCATTGAGTTTTTTAAAAATCAATTTGTGAACAAAGCCCCATGCAATTCCCTCATGAGATTAACTCACAGCAATAGGTCCTGTGGCACGTGTGTTTTGCATGTAAATGTAGGCGTTAACCTCAAAGCTTTCAGCATCTCATTACATGGGTCACTCCCTCATTGACTTTTATTTATGAATGACAAATTAAATGTCCTGGTCCATGGCATGGAAAACAGTGTGCCATTTCCCTTCTTCACACATAACTCTCCTTTGTAAGCAGGGTCCTAATAATGAGCTGGGAATGGCTGATTGGGTGGATTCTTTAATAGTTACAGAGTATTAGTAAGTGACAGGTTTGTAATGATTCTGGTGAATGATGAGCTGTAGAATTGAATATATTGCTTCTTGGTTCATATTTTTCCCAGGAATAACAAGCCTGTAGGTACTTCATGTCAGTAAGTGCTCACAGATTAGATCCTTCCCATAAGGGGATATTTCCAATCCAAAGCAGTATATGCTGGGGATTTAGCTGTGAGTCCCCTTAATCGTAATGGGAGTGACGCTGCTATAAATACCTCTGTGCTGCTTTGAAGATTTATGCCACATAAACCTACACACATCAGGCTGTAGGTGCAGCTGTGGAACAGCTTTGTTTATGGTCTGTTGAAAGCAGTAGTAGAGCTACTGTATGAAGTTAACCTTTCGAAAGTTGCCCCTAACCTGTTAGGTACATTCAGATAGATTACGGTATGTCCGCTGGACTGCCAGATGCAGCAGATGTGTCCTGATATTGGAGTGCAGTGGGGTGTTAATAAAAAAAAATGCAGCAGTACAAAAAGGTGAAATGGAACATCAGTTAAAAAATAAAGCTGAAGCTTAGTTGACAAGGAGTATATTTTCCTAGTCCTGTATCCAAATGATTGATAAATGCACAAAGTACAGTATAAGATGTAAGCTGACACACATAGTATTGGTTTTAATGTCAGCCGTGCTTCCTTAAGCTTTGTTTGTATAATGTTACCCATAAATCCTTGTGCATAGGTGGTGGGAGGATAGATCCTGTTTGGGTGCTGATAATATTGATTGGCAGCTCTCCCACTAGAAATAAGCTATACATATAATTAAAGACATCAGCGTTATCAGCTGTGGGCTTTTTGTTCCTTCCAACTCACTGGTCACAGCATGAAGGTTTTGTTTGTTTTTAAAATGGTAAACACAAGGAAATATATTTAATTAAATGTTTAGGTTCTGGCTTAAATCCACAAAAGAAAATAGTTATATGAAAGACTGCCACAGAGCACCTTTATCCCCATCCCTCATGCTAAGACCATTTGGTGGCATATAGCTTAACACACAACCTATGACAACCTTTTGACTGAGAGCCAAAGCTATTACCCTCAGCAGCCCAGTCTTGTTCCCATTGACTTCATTGGGTGCAGCAGCAGACCATAGATGGATATTTGTTGGCCATCTGAAGGGAGCTGGCGTTCTAAGTCTAGGTCTTAGTGAGGCCAGGCAAGGAATGGGCAGCGTGGAGGCTCAATGGTGAGTTGGGGAAGTTGCTTTTACCATTACCTGTGGGATTAAATAGGGCTCACACACACATTCAGTAAAGAGAAAAATTAGCCTTGTGAGCTACATAGTAGGGGTCTGATTCTCCACTTACCTATGCCAGGTTTACAGTTTAGACTTCAGTAGAATCCTAGAATATCAGGGTTGGAAGGGACCTTAGGAGGTCATCTAGTCCAACCCCCTGTGCAAACCAGGACCAATCCCCAGACAGATTCTTCCCTAAATGGCCCCCTCAAGGATTAAAGTCACAACCCTGGGTTTAGCAGGCCAAGGCTCAAACCACTGAGCTATCTCTCCCCTATTTTATACTGCCATAAGTGAGAAGAGAATCAGGTCCTAATATCTGGCAAAGAACCAGAATTCATTGTAGTAAGTCATTTAATCTAACACATCCTAGATTATTTCATTTTGCTGTAGAGGTAAGAGGCTGAAATGTAGCCATCTTTAGAACTGAACCAATGCTGTCCATACCTTCGTGCAATGTTATCTTTCAGGGGGAGCTAGAGAATCTAAACATGCAGTTTTGCATTCAGCTTTAACCCACAATAACCAGCTCTAAATTCTTTTTATGGGTAGTACTCAGGATGCCATGTATGGATCACTTTATTGCTAGCGCTACAAAGGAAACAATCAGGTTTAATGCTGGGGCGAAGGGGGGCAATTCACTGGAATATGCTCTGAACAGTTCTTTATGATGCCATTACAGATGCGGAATGGAAGCATTGTGTCAGAGAGCCATTTACTTTTGGAGTTTTAGCAGATGCAGTCAAGTCATATTTCACTAAGTAGTTTGAAACAAACTTAAAACCAAAAGTATATTGTGGCAGGGCAGGATGGGAACTGCAAGGATATAAAATAAGAATTTCCAGGGGAAGTTTTACCAGTTCAATAGAACTACATGAATTTATGCCAGCTGAGGATCTGGCTCCATGTCTAAAAACCAAACCGATTTGGACACCCTGCTGCTTAGTCTCGAGAGAATGGGAGAAACCTCTGAAATACAGTAGAGTGAAATGCAGCAGAAGAAATAAACCCTCTTTAGTGTTTATAATCTATAGTCACGCAAATTAAATTTCCCATTACCTGATAATGTAAGAGTTACAAATGGATGAATGGACTCATGTGAACTCCTCCCAAAGTACACAGAACAGGGTGGGTTGGAAAACTGAATTTCTGTTCCACAGGAAATTCTGACATTTCAAAGTTTGTTTCTGTGCTATATGAGAACATGAAACCTATTATGTAAGAGCCCAAATAGGGATTTGTTCTTGTCTTTACAAATCACACGGTCTTCTGTCAAACACCAGCATAATGGATGAAAAGTTATTTAAGCTTCAGAGGTGGAGAGGGTTTGGGATCCTATCAGTGCCTAGCAATATACTGTGACAGGGTGCTAGTTGTAACACCCTGGTCACTGAAGTTGCTGGAGCCCAGAGAAGGATGCAGGCTTACTTGGAATCAATCAACCTGTTACTGGTGGGATTGGATTACTGACACTTGGTGGCAGTTTTTGAGGTAATTGGCTTTGTCAAGGTTCCTTCCCCACTCTGAACTTTAGAGTACAGATGTAGGGATCTGCATGAAAACCTCTAAGCTTCTCTAGCAGCTTAGATCTGCTTTTTGCTGCCACCACTCCCAATGTGCTAAATCCCTTCCCTGGGTAGCCTTGAGAGACTCTTCCACCAATTCTCTGGTGAACACTGATCCAAAACCCTTTGGATCTTAAAACAAGGAGGAATTAATCATTTTCCCCCCACCAATTCCTAGTGAGTCCAGATCAATCCCCTTGGATCTTAGAACAAGGAGGAATTAATCATTCCCCCCCTCCCTTCCCTTTCCCCCCACCAATTCCTAGTGAGTCCAGATCAATCCCCTTGGATCTTAGAACAAGGAGGAATTAATCATTCCCCCCCTCCCTTCCCTTTCCCCCCACCAATTCCTAGTGAGTCCAGATCAATCCCCTTGGATCTTAGAACAAGGAGGAATTAATCATTCCCCCCCTCCCTTCCCTTTCCCCCCACCAATTCCTAGTGAGTCCAGATCAATCCCCTTGGATCTTAGAACAAGGAGGAATTAATCATTCCCCCCCTCCCTTCCCTTTCCCCCCACCAATTCCTAGTGAGTCCAGATCAATCCCCTTGGATCTTAGAACAAGGAGGAATTAATCATTCCCCCCCTCCCTTCCCTTTCCCCCCACCAATTCCTAGTGAGTCCAGATCAATCCCCTTGGATCTTAGAACAAGGAAAAAATCAATCAATCAGGTTTTTAAAAAGAAGGCTTTTAATTAAAGAAAGAAAGGTAAAAATCATCTCTGTAAAATCAGGATGGAAAATAACTTTACAGGGTAACCCCCTCTAACCTTAGGTTCAAAGTTACAGTAAACAAAGATAAACACTCTAGCAAAAGGTTTATTTATAAGTTGAGAAAACAAAGATAAAACTAACGTGCCTTGCCTGGCTGTTTACTTACAAGTTTGAAATATGAGAGACTTGTTCAGAAAGATTTGGAGAGCATGGATTGATGTCTGGTCCCTCTCAGTCCCAAGAGCGAACAACCACCAAAACAAAGAGCACAAACAAAAGCCTCCCCCAAGATGTTAAAGTATCTTGTCCCCTTATTGGTCCTTTGGGTCAGGTGTCAGCCAGGTTACCTGAGCTTCTTAACCCTTTACAGGTAAAAGGATTTTGGTGTCTCTGGCCAGGAGGGATTATAGTATGGTACCCAGGAGGGCTCTTACCCTTTCCTTTATAGTTATGACAGGCTTTTTAATGGGAGGAACAGGAAGTAAAGGGGAAGGAAAGAAGGTCTGTGAAAGGCTTCTTCTGCTATACACCCATGTTATGGCCTGTCCTGGTTTGAAACAGGGTTGAAGGTGCATGTGGTGTGTTTGTAAGCACTGCTTACACTTCGGGTAGCTGAAGAAGTGCCCTGTGACACGTACCTTATGAAATCTTTTGCTCTCAGTCTATAAACTCTGTTGGTGAGTTATTAATGGTGGGAAGGTAATTATAACTGGGGGAATGATGTCAAATAGTGATTTTGCATGTATGAAATTCATTAGGCTAGTCTAAGCTCATGCTCTCAGATTGCTTTCCTGGCCTTCTTAACTAAGTAAATAGAGAAATAGTAATTTATTCAACAACAAAAAATGTGAAATTCCAATGAATTATCTGCTGAAAGTCATTTGCCTGTCAGTGCTGGGGGACTGATCATTGAGGCCCCAGTTCTGTACTGAGCCCCAGTGAAGCACCTGCACATGCTGAGTGGGGCTCCATGCAGATGCAGGGAACCATGTCTGCTATTCTCATTTGTAAGATCAGGGCCTAAATTGTTTCTTTTTTGTATTTGTTTTCCTAAGCCTCCTAGGATGCTTTACTATTTTTACTATTTGGTAGGCAGCTGCAGTAAGCATTATTAAAGCCAGAACTCACTCTTTAGTGCACATAGTACACCTCTACCCTGATATAACGCGACCCGATATAACACGAATTCGGATATAACGCAGTAAAAGCCGTGCTCCGGGGGGGGGGCTGCGTGCTCTGGCGGATCAAGGCAAGTTCGATATAACACGGTTTCACCTATAACGCGGTAAGATTTTTTGCCTCCCGAGGACAGCGTTATATCAGGGTAGAGAGGTGTATAAGGGCTAGGGTCTCATATTTACTCCTGAATCAGGTCTCCAGTGTAGCTTTCTCTGCCTTTGCTTTCTCACTGTCTTCATGTCTGATTCTGCCCCTCCTCCCCCCGCCCCATTAAGGAGCCATTGCCCTGTTGATTGGCTTTGAGAAAGACATTACTTCCACATGCAAAGTATAAAATTAAGCCAACTTGTCCTGCAAATTGTTGCTGTTTCAGCCATCTGCAGCTGATTTCATGTGGTACCTTATCTGAAAAAGGTGTGTGTGTGTGTGGTGAGGGTAAGAGAGAAATTGTATTTTGATGCAGAAGGTTTGAATTTTCCATATATTGCAACATGCGCTTTTAAAAAAGTGGAATGCACCAAATTAAGAAATATTGTCTGCAATATCTGTTTAAGCTTTCTGTATATTTGTCTATGACAATTGATGGGATACATACTAGATTTCCAAAGGATGCCTATTAAGGCCGCATCCTTCAGCTGGGCTTTACATAGGTGCAAAAGTTTGTGCTACTGAATCTGATTGTAGGATGGGGGTCTGTCTATATGTGAAGTTGTAGACTCAAGAATGCGCACACACACCCCACCTCAAAAAAACAACAACAAAACACCTTGGTGCAATGGCACTGCTGTTGCATTTGAAAATAATTTTAAGATTGAGTTTGCAAATGGACATGTATATGTCCATAATTATTTCCCTAATATTCACTCTGAATATCTAGCCCAGGACTCTTTTCAGTGTAATAAAGTCCCATTTATTCAAAGATAATAGAGGATTTCTAATTTTTCAGCTAAATAAGATTTTGGATAAATAAGGACTCCTCAGTGCAAAAGATACAAATCTGGAATTGTGACCCAATTTCAGATAACTTTTGGATAAGTGTGGCTCAAGTAAATGAGGTTCTGCTGTAACTTGTAATTACTTCAAGGTGCAAATCCACTAATCAAGGCTTATTGCACAGTTTGCTCCCTCTGGAAAATACATGTGTGCTTAAATAGATGGTAACAATTAACTAAAGAAGCTTGCCCACTTATCTTAGGCTGGTCATTTCAGCATGTAACAGGTTTTGTGGTGGTAAAGTGCAATTGTGCTTAAAAAAAAAAAAAAAAAAGCCCTCTAAAAGCATCCTTGTAGGATTCCATATTTTCATTGGTAAAATATGACTATTTTTTTAAGACAATAGGGTTGGACAGATGGCCTTGCAAATGACATTTAGTCAACAACTATGTTGACGTGCAAGCCAGAAATGAACTCAGTTCATTCTTCCGTAGCTGCGTGGGTTCTGCATGGCTGACAGTAGTAGAATCTTATTTTTTGTCACTAAAGAAAGCAAATAGGACCCTGTGTGAGCACAGAGAGCAGATCTGTTGAGTAAAATGATGTTGCTTTTTACATAATCACTTTTCAAGGCAGAACCCCACTTTAAGTGACAGCTATTGAAAATGTAATTGCACACAAAATTGACTGTTTTGTGCTCCTGACTGCATAACCAGCCTCCTGAAAATGGAGCCCAATATATACATACTGTCAATATTCCCATGTCTCAGGGACAGAATATTTCACCTTCATAAAGCCCTCTACCATACGAACATATCTTTTGCCCCTGCTCCCAGCCTGCTTCTCCTAAGGGCAGGGATTACAAAATTGCCTCTCTCATCACCCCTTGTAGGGTGCTTAGGTCCTAGTGCTGAATGCAATAACTAATACTCCGGGGGGGGGGAATTCCAAGCCTAAAAATTCCGCACAGAATATTTTAAAATTCTGCATATTTTATTTGTCAAAATAACACCATATAATCATGCCAGCTTCAATTATTTTGGTAATTTATTTCAAAATACCTAGTAGCAAGTATGCATGTAACACTACAGACAGCAAAAATAAAATACAAGAAATGGTTTTTGACATTTCTTACTAGGCATATTAATACAGGACTTTGAGTAATAATTCATTTACACTATTATACAGAACTGTATTTTCCACAGTCCTCAGAAGCAGAGCAAAGGCTTGAGGGAATGGAGGAGCTGAGGGAGAGAGAAGGAGCCTGGGAGTGAACCTGGAAGGTTGTTGGGTATGGGAGGGAGAAATATGGAACAGGGTTGTTGGGTTTTTTTGCGGGGGTGGGAGGAAGGGATTGTTTGGGAGTTTGGGAGCCTCCCCCTGCAGACCCAGGCTGACCCCTAGCCTCTCCCATTAAGGCAGGCACATTTGCACATGTCCCCAGGGCCGTCCTTAGGATTTATGGGGCCCTATGCAGTATTATTAAACTGGTGCCCCTATGCCCAACGCGCTCAGCCCGTGGGGGGGAGAGACGAGACAGTAAAGGATAGCGAGCCGCCTGGCCCACCTGACAGCAGTGGAGAGTCTCAGTACCCCGCAGAGACCCCTGTTCCTTCTCTCTCACGCAGAATACACAGTGCCAGCGCATTCGCCTCTGTGAATATGGCCCCTGTCTAAGGATACTTTGTAGTAAGGGCAAGTCAGCTGTCCTGCTGAATACAACATTAAATGTTAAGGAATACATGATGCAGCTCTTCTGTTTTATATTTTCTTAATCGGTATTTCTAAGCTGATTTTGTATTTTAAATGTACTCTTAAGCCTTCATAAAGTAATCATTCCAGATTACTACATATTTAATTCACTGAAACAAAGACATTTTAAATTAATCAGTCACAGAGGTTTAGTGTGTTCATAATAATATTCATTGCTTTTAGAAAAAGGGAACACTAATTTACTTTGTGTGATCTCCATAACAATATATATGTTTATGAAATTTCACCAACTTTAAAAAATGTTTCCAAAGATTTTAGGCATAACAGAGGATTTTATATCTTACTAAGGTACTGATTTCGCTGGAGGGTTCTCTTAAAACTAGTTAATCAAATAGTCAGAAGTAAAGAAAGGGAAACTCGTTTGTCCAGCTATCTGGAAGGAAAGGGGTGTTGTCCCTTTAAGGGCTCTCTTCAACGGGGGAGGGGGGGGGTGAATGGAGAAAGGGGTGAACAGAAAGGACAGGAAGACTTTGGAAGCAATTTTTTTGTACTAAAGTAATTAAAATTAAAATGTGTATTTTAGATAAGGGTGGTCTTTTGAAGGATTTATTTTAAAAACTATATATCTGAAGATCCAAACATTTAAGGCTAAAGACGAATACTCAGATTGTGCATCGAAAAATCTATGCAAGGATTTTTTAGAGATGTGATTTTATAATCTTCAGCAATACGCTAATGAAATATTTTTAAAGCAAATTTTAAACTAAGGACCTGTAGACTAACATGTTCTGAGTAAATATTACAGTAATGCACAACTGTTTTTGTTTTGTTTGAATTTTTCAGTAAATTCAGAAACTGACAGTATATACCTGGGAGTTGGCAAATGCTGTTAAATGGCTTCATTAACACTTTAATGGCTCTTTAACAGTTTCAGTGTTGTGCTAATAGGTCTGGCAAACTGGAAGACTTTTACTTTTAAGTTAGGTTTCAGAGTAGCAGCCGTGTTCCCTGAAAGCTTATGCTCTAATAAATTTGTTAGTCTCTAAGGTGCCACAAGTACTCCTGTTCTTTTTACTTTTAAGTTACTAGATCCCCTCCAGAGGAAAGCTCACCAAGCTGCAGCAGCTAGCCTGCAGGAAGGGTCAGAACAGGGATAGGGATAGGAAAGGCGGGAGGGTGGCTCTCTAGGGGATCTCCAATTTTTTGGGTGCCCTATGCTGCGTATGCCTCAGGATGGCCCTGTATGTCCCCATGTATCCTTGAACCCCCTCACTCTCTCTTGTCCTCATGTGGCCCTTCACTCCCATTCTCACTCCCATTCAGTCCCTGGCTCAATGCTGTCACCCCACTAGCTCCTGTACCTCTACCCCAGTCTCTCCCACTATCCCTTCTGAACCCTAGTCTGTGTGACACCTCAGCAACACCGTGTGCCCCACTCTATCTGTTCCCCCATATCTTGTGCCTCCTCACCTGGCCCTGCTGGCAGGGCGCAGTGAGGAAAGCAGGCTCTGCCCTCCCTCTCTGAGGCTGGCTGCTCGGGCCCATGAGCCTGCTGCCCTCTCTTCTGGTGCCTTCTAGTGGGCAAAAGGTGTAAATGCAACTTCCCTTTACCTCCCCGTCAGAATCACGTATGCTGCAGGGCATATTAATTCTGCGCTTGCACAGTGGCACAGAATTCTCCCAGGAGTATAACTAGGCGAGAGTTCTTATATAAGTCATGTTATCAAAGAGCCATATCTAGTGGGCAACAGTGAAGCTTAATCAAGTGATATCCAAAAGAAAATGTAAATGTTTTCATAACACATCATCGATCCCTTTTCTCTCTCTCAGCTGCTTGGTGCTGCCCTTCCTTTGCAGCTATCCTAAACATCAGCCTGCAGGTAATTCCTGAGTATCGCATTCTGGGGTGCAATCCAAACTAGTTAGGTGTTGTCCTGACCTGCCCTGCAATCTTGGGTGCCTCACAATGCTTTGCTGCTGTAGCTCTCAACTTGGGTTGCTCACAATCAGCCCACCAGCATGCAGGTCAAACCCTGAGTTTCTATGTATAGCCACAGCCCTAATCCAGTAACTCTGACCCCAGCAGCCTGTCAGTAAGCACCAGATACACTCTGGCTTCCTGCAGCCTTAGTTACTACCTGCAGGGTGACCCCGACACACTCCCAGTCCCAATTTCTCCTCAAAAACGTGTTCTGCACTGTCCAGCCCTTTCATGGACAGTTCAGATGTTATAGGTCCCTGGCTCCTGTAGGGAGTCAATATACCACAGTTTGCTACTTTAATTGGGGTTACCAAACAATGCAGTTTATACACCAATGCTGGATTAGTTTTGATTAAATAATAAAACAAGTTTAATTACAAAGAGTACAAGCGTGAGGTATTGAAGTCAGAAATGATTATAAGAGAAATAAAGAGAAAATGCTTTTTAGTAACTAAACTTAAATTAGACCTAGTTTAAGGTAAAATCCCTTCTCATGTCAGGATCTGCCCCCAAAGTCTAAAGGGCTGGTTTCTTTGTCATCTTAGGTGAAAGAGTGAGCGAGAGAGTCCATGGGGTGTTTTTGGCCCTCACTTTTATAGTCCTGTTGTCCTTTGAAATGCATCTTCCTGAGAGTTCTCTCCAAATAAAGTTCCTGCTAGCTGTGAGGATGGAGACAGGGAGCCTTGTGGTGAAAGAGATTCCATGTTGTTGTTTGCTAAAATGCAGATTGATCTGCGCCTGCTCGTTGGCTACCAAAGAATGGCCATTTGACCAGTGATTGCCAATCAGCTTTGATGACACCTGGGTAGCTTGTCCTTTGTCTTTGAGAAACAGGTTTATGCCCCCCTTTTCCCCCCGACTTGTCTGGTAAACACATTTGAGTCATAATTTCAGTTTATGGTCATAACTTTACATATGTTTCACCATGATATGATTGACCAACAAGTTGTTAGATTTCAAATGATACCTCAAGGCATATTTTGTACAAAGATGATTACAATGGTACGTACGGTGCGAGTACAGGGGTGCATTCAGTCACCCTATGGCACTGTGCTCTGGGACTTGTACTTTGTGATCCTTTGTAGTCCAATTTGCCTTATAGAAATCGTTTCACTCTGGTTTGGGCGGGCAGATATACAGAACTTTGATATACAGAACTCCTCTGTAACCGGCTTTATTATGATAAAGAGAACAGCAGTGACGGTTATAGTCTGGGTTACGTAAATGTATCCATTATAACTCCTTGTTCTCAGTTACATCCGAAAAACATGCACTGTTTATGATGAACGTTTCCACTTGGTCTCTGCACAGTGTACTGATTTTTTTCCTGTTTTGGTAAAGTGTATAACAGTTCAGCTGCTGGTAGGTCTGCACTATTTTGCATACAATATAATCACCTACTAGAATATAAAATTCTACCTATATTATTAGCTTTTCTCATAAAATAAGTTCACTTTTTCCCCCTGGCATTTCTTCACTCTTGATAGCTTAATTTTGCAACCTTAACATTCTTTGTCATTTTTGATGGAGTCAGAATATTCTAAATATTCTATTGTTTACTAGGAAATAATTAAATAGCTTGAGCTTAACACAGACTGCAGCCGAAACAAGGTATATAAAGCAAACACAACTTGATGCCAAGTTAGCCCTTGATCTTAGTTATTGCCAAGTTAAGAGGAAGCCTTCAAGGAGAAATCCAGGGAGTACAAACCATGCAGTCCAAAACCAAAAGAGGTTTTAATGAATCTTTATGATCCAAAGCCACAGGACTTCACACTTCTCTTCTTCGAGCCTTTGACATTCAAGCTGAATCAGGACCCAAGTAGTCACATACTGCAAGGAAAACACTTTCCTGTATTAACCAGAATTTCAAATGCTAATGTCTGCTCAAAAGTCATTAGCTGGACAGGAGACTGTACACATGCTAAGGGTGTAGGAGACATGGTACTGAGTTAAGAACCTAAGGCTCATAACAGTAATCAGCATGCTTTCAGGATACCTTGTATTTTTTTTTTCCTGTTAGAATAAAATAAAGGCTTAAACTTTCCATTTTCTCTGCAGTTCAGTCAAAAAACAAAGTAACTAGAGGGAGGAAGTGCAAGGTTTATCCTTTATGTGGGTGATGTGCTGAATAAGGAACATATCTCAACAAGAATCGTATATAATGCAAGATGGAAAAACTTGTCCATATGGTGTTTTAGTTTGTTCTACAAAGGCCTGATCTTGCTCTGATTGAAATCAATGACAAAATTCCATAGATTTCAGATATCAGGGGGTAGCCTTGTTAGTCTGTATCTACAAAAACAATAAGGAGTCTGGTGGCACCTTAAAGACTAACAGATTTATTTGGGCATAAGCTTTCGTGGGTAAAAACCTCACTCCTTCAGATGCATAGAGTGAAAGTTACAGATGCAGGCATTATATACTGACACATGGCAAGAAGGGAGTCCCTTCTTGCCATGTGTCAGTATATAATGCCTGCATCTGTAACTTTCACTCTATGCATCTGAAGGAGTGAGGTTTTTACCCCTGAAAGCTTATGCCCAAATAAATCTTAGTCTTTAAGGTGCCACCAGACTCCTTATTGTTTTCATAGATTTCAGAGGGTACTAAATCAGATTCACAGATACCATGGCCTAGATACTGTGGTGACTTATGTAATGTTGCACCAATGTGTATGTAATAACCAGCAAGGTGGTGGTAATAGCATCCAATGGTAACACTGAAAAAGACAGAGGGCTGATAGTGGACAGCAAATTTGACAGGCGCTTGAAATGCAGTATAAGAGCAAAAAAAGCCATTCAAGTTTTGACTGCAGGGGAATTATGTCACCTTGCATGGAGGCAAGAACCTCTCTCAATATGGCTGTCATGTGCCTGATCCTAGAATATTGCATTTGTGGTACCATCTTCTTTAGAAGATAGACAAACTGGAGAGAATTCGGAGAGGAGCAATGACAACAATTGGGGGCTGGGAGGACCAATATATGGGGAAAGATTAAGAATGCTATATATGTATAGCTTGGCTTAGAGACTGAGGCCATGTGTACACTACAGCAATGTAACTACAGCTATGCCGGCATAACCCTGTAGTGTAGACACCGCTTTCAGTGATAGATAGTAGCTAGGTCAATGGATGCATTCTTCCATCCATCTAGCCGCATTTACACTGGGGGTTAGATCGGCATTGCTCAGGGGTGTGGATTTTTCACATCCCTGAGCACTGTAGGTATGCTGACCTAAATTTTAAGTGTAGACTAGGCCTAGGAAGGAATTGAGTCTATAAATAGCTGAAGGGCATAATACTGAAGAGGGAGAGGAACTATTTAGAGTGATATATGGGGTGTAACCAGAAATAATTTATATGAAACTAAGGTTGAATATTAGGAAAACTTTTTTTGACACAGATCGTTTATTCGGTGGGATAGCCTAACAAGGTAAGTGGCCCAAATTCCATCACTTGGGACTTTATGTAAAGACTAGACAATGTACTGTAGGAAACTCTCCTGCACTGGCTGAAGCAAGGGATTGGATGATCTAATAGTTGTTAGTTATCAATCTAACTAACCACTATGATGAATAGTTAATCAGAAATGAGCTTGTTTTTTCCCCACTTTTGTTCTAGGTCCAACCCATAAAATGCCCCCAACTGCCAGTGCCATGGACTTTTTTCAGCTCTTTGTCCCTGACAATGTACTAAAGAACATGGTGGTACAAACCAACATGTATGCCAAGAAGTACCAGGAGAGATTTGGCAAAGATGATGCCTGGATGGAAGTCACGCTAACAGAAATGAAAGCCTTCCTAGGCTACATGATCTCAACAAGCATTCACCACTGTGAGTCTGTCCTCAGCATTTGGAGCAGTGGCTTCTACAGCAACAAGAGCATTGCGCTGATCATGACACAGCCACGGTTTGAGAAAATCCTGAAGTACTTCCACATTGTGGCCTTCCGTTCCAGCCAGATGACACACGGCCTCTACAAAATTCAGCCTTTTCTGGACTCTCTGCAGCATGGCTTTGACTCTACTTTTAGGCCTTCCCAAACCCAGGTAAGAGTTAACTTATTGGCAGTTGAAATCTTAGCTTGCTACATACTCTAGGTTATTTACCAATGACCATTAATACCAAAACTGCAGAGGAGTTGCCTGTAGAGAGAGTTAGACATTACAGTATGAAGACGCAATGCAGTGTGACTATGACTTAGTATAAGTGGCACTTTCTTAGCTCTGAGCATCTGCTCTCTTGAGCAAGAATCTGAGAGGCTTGCAACTCTTGAAACAATAGAAGTTGCAGGTGCCCAGCCACTTAGGGTTTGGCTCTGTCTCTTGAGCCATGTTTCTTTGCCTTACTGATCAAAACATGTTTTCACTGCTGTTGGCCCTGCAGCGATGGATCTTATTGCCTGCATGCTGACAAAAATGTCAACCAAGTTCTAATTGTGCACTCTTTATTATTGGTGCTGGTGTAGGAGGCAGATAGAACTCAACTGGATTTTTAGATTCCAGGTTCAGGTTGCAGTGAGGGAGGGGGGGACTTCAGGCTTGTAAGCTGAGCAAGTTTCATATAAGACATTGAGAAACCAAACATGGAAACCTGTGCTATTATTGTTACCGTTACATATCTGATTGACACATAATCTGATAAATAACCAAATAAACCAAGATCAAGGAAATGTAACTTAAAATACTCGCAACTTATATCATTTACTCTCCCATCCACGGCACAAAATGTTAAATATGGCAAACAGCTCTGTGGACGATTCTATTTCCCACCTACGGGAGTTTAGGAAAATAATAATAAAACAAATGTAATTCAAAATGTTCTACTTGAAATACCTTTTAATCAAGCTCATGCTTTCAGGGCGCAAAGCTGATCTATTGTGGAGAGCAGCAAAAGGACATTCTTTCTTGTCTGTTTCCTGTGCTATAGTATTGAAAAAAGAGATGTGTTATAAGAGTGTTTGCCCTCCTCTGAAGCATTGGGTATTGGCTATGAGAGGTAAGATACCAGACTAGGTGGATGTATGACCTGACCCGGCATGGCAAATCTTATCTTAAAATACTTTGCCATTGAAGTGTGGCTAAAAATAAATAGAGCTGAGTAGCAAATAATGGACATTTGCCTATTTTGTAGGGGAAGAGGGAGATACCAGCCACCCATTGTGGCTGTAAAATTCAGGACAGTGCAGCAGCTCAGTCCAAACATTAATCAGCTTGAGGTAGGAGCCATGAGCTAGAACCCTCCATGTTAGGCTACGCCGTGTCGCTGATGCCAAGGCAAAACAGCAAATCAAACACAGAAAACATTCTGAGGAAAGGGCATCCCACCCATTGACGTCAGTGGGTGCGAAAATCAAGGGCTTAGAAGCTTGATCAGTGTTTGTAAATGCTCGGAGCGCTGGATTCCTGTGGGACACTTGAAAAGCACAAATCCCATTAGCAAGTAATGTGACTCCCACATATACCTTTCCCCCTACAAAGTCTGAAAACTTAATCAATAGAATCACCTGTACCATGTTTGCGATGACTAAGCATCTGAATCTCCACATGCAGTCTGTATATTTGTGCTCTGTTTTGTACAGAGACTCTTCCCCCCCCCCCTTTTTTTTTTTTTTTTTTTTTTTTTTTTTAAGGTGACCGCCATTCTTAGCTCCCATTTCCCCCACCCCTAGGTTCCTTTGTCAATGTGTGTATTGATTTTTATAAAGCACCCTTCAGCCATATCAAGCTGAACATCAAACACCAAAAATAATTAGACACGAGAGAGAGATTTTAAGTCTGTTCTTAAAAATAGTAAGACAATCACAGGAATAAGTATCTTACTGGAGTACAATCCAGACCTGATCCTGCAAAGGGCTGAGTGTTCTAGCTCTCTGTGGAGTCCAAAGGAATTGTATACCCAATATCCTGAGGGACCGGGGCTCCACCAGCTTGAAGCAAGAGAGCGGGGAAAAAACCTCTAACTGGGAATCACCCAGGGTGCAGATGGTATAATTAAGGTTAAGTATCAGATCCAGAATGTAAGGGCCAAGTGAAAACATAAATACTAATCCTGTTGAACAGATACAAGGGGAAATGGCAAGAAAGAGCTCATTCTGATGGGCGGTTGGATGTGTCCTGTTTATAGCTATGGCAGTTGTATTGTGGAAACACCCCCACCACCACCACCACCACCACCACTTTTCTCTGATCCAGGGATTTTTGGAAAACTTTGGGGGGTGGCCATTTTGTGCCTAGGGGTTTTTATTCTGTCACTTGTTTCTGGATGGTTTGAGTTGACATTTCCTGAGGCAGCCAAGGTAATTGTGCGTCCACCAGTATGTTTTCATTGGCTGGCTTTAATTAAAAAAATTGGTATCCAAGCTGCAGCCTTCTTATCCATATCTGGATTTCTAGTATTCCCAAACCAGTGGTCCCCCAAATCAGGGGTTTTGGCACAGGCCCATCTCCTGTTGGTCCTCTTCCCCCCTACCCCCACCTCCCCAACAGATGTGTGTTCTTACCTTTTAAATTCCTTTCTGTTGCCTTGATTGGATGGTTTGTGTAATCAATGCTAAGGTTGTGGTGCTTGTCACCTTCTTGTTGCTAGTCCACAGAGGCTTGTGAGTCTGGTACAGCCTTGGAGTTATGAAGCCTGGGTTCTTTAGCTCCGGCAGTAAAGGCTCATGCTTGAGGTCCTGCCTTCAATTCCTGCTGACGATAACCTATCCAGGGGCATCATATTACATGTGTTATTGGGGCAGCTTACCATTCTTCAGAGACCCAAATTCCTGTCTCCTCTCCCAAAATCCACATCATATATTTTTAAATGAATGCTAAACTTTTGCATGCTCTCTTTTGAGGTGCATATGCCACAGAAGACATCACACTTGGAGATTTTGTGAACTCCTTTTGTACAAGGGGATGGGGAAGCTAATATCCAAAGTTGAAGAATGAGGTAAACAGAGCATGGTACTGTGGCAGGAGTAGTCAGCACGTGGACCGTGGGCCAAATCTAGACCCCCGGCAGATACTTTTGAACATACAGTGAAATCTTATTTACTTATTATTGTTATTGTTTTTTGTATTCTTCTCTCTGGAGTCTGGACTTTGACAAGAAATTTGGACCTTGACAAAAACTAGTTAATTACCTCTGTACTATGGTATATTTAGCATATGATAATGCAAACAGAAATGTACATAGAGGAAATAATACCCCCTGCCCCAGGTTGGGCAGTTTATTTAAAGTACAGAACCAATTAACAGAGAGCCAGATCCTGTTGTTGTTCCATTAGCTTCAGTTACACAGATTTTAAAGCAGCTGAGAATCTGGCTCACATTGTTTAGGAGGACAGGAGAATTTCCTTGGTATCCCATCCCTCCCCAACAAACGCATGTAAAGAAATCACTGCCTTTACCTAGCCAGCGGGAAGGGGGTTTGAGCCTCAACTACTGGGGTCAATGCTTCATCTGTTGCCACTTGAGTACACGTGTTTTTTTTAGTGGACCTGTGGTACTATTATGCAGTGCAGATTCAACCCACTAGAGGATGTGTGTACATGTACACCCCCCTTACCTCCCCCACACACTTCACAATACTAAACAATAGCCAGTTTAAGAGACTAGAAAAAGGGAAATAAATAACTGATCAACCCCCCTTTTTGTCCGTCCCCCCCCTTTTTAGGAAGGCTTATGATTGAATATAGGTTTGTACCAGATGTTTAAGTGAGATGATGTTGGGCAAGTCACAACCTCTCTGTATCTCAGTTCCCCATTTGCAAAATATGTATAAATATCCACCTCAAGGGAGTGTTGAGAGAATTAATATTTGCAATGTGCTTTGAGATCCTCAAATGAAAAGTTGCTACAAACGTGCAAAGTGTTGTGTATACTTAAACTATACGTTGACTTGATCCTAAAGGAAGAAGAAGGTTCAGTCATTTTGGGATAACTGGCACTAGGTGGGCTGGGCTGGCAACTGCAGCTTCCCCAAAAGCCAGGAGAATTTGCATGCCTCCTCACGTCTGCATCTATATTTATGTAGGTAATCTGTACGTTTTGCAAGAGTGCTTTCAGATGGTGCCGTGAATGTTTTATGAGCCATTAAAACCTGGAGTGTGTCTAAATGAAGTCATGCAGCAGCCACGGGCCTGAGAACATGTGTGCCTCTTCTGGGTTGAAGGAATGATGTCTTAACCACTTCAATTTTTGAGAGACAAGTGGCTACCTCTGAGGTGACTTTACACAGGGGTGTGCCATATCTCCACACCCCCTCCCCCCCATGTTTAATGCAGCAGTGGCATTGCAAGAAAAGTGCCCTGATTTTTTTTTTATATAATTAAATGCATACAGATGAATACACCTGTTAAATTGAAGTTGAATTGTGTGTGCGCACACAAAATAAAAATATATAAGACTGACACAGGTTGATAATTTGTTTTATTTATTTTTTATCGTCCAGAAAGGGAGATATGTAATGGTTATAGAGTTCCTGATCCTCCACAGTTACCAGAGAGGACCAAGATGTGTTCCAGGGGGTGCTTCATAAAAGAGGGACTTCCTAGTCCTGGATTTCTATAGTTACTGTTTACGGCATGGCTCTTGGTGTTTGTCCTCACACTACACAACTGTGCATACCTTCATTGGAAAAACCTGGGCCACAGTGGCGGCCCAAAAGGCAATAGGAGTGATAGGAACACTCTTCTGTAAGTAACTCCTGGAGCACTAAAGGAACTCCACCTTTGTAAAGAATTCCACACAAAAAATTATGTTAAAAGAAATATTAAGATTGCCGAGTCAAACATTCGAGGTAGGAAGTGCCGGAATTAAGGTTGCCTGTGGACTGTCAGGTCTGTTCGATCTTTCTCTGAGGCCTCCAGGACTAGCCACTGTCAGAACCGTGTACTAGATGGATCAATTATCTTGTTCCAGTATGGAAACTTTTTTATGGTCTTGTTTAATAGAAGCCATTTGCAACCAGTGCAAATCTTTGAAAATGTGTATAGTGTCCCACCTTCATGTCTTCGTTTCCACTCAGCATGACTATTGTACCTTCCTTTTTACAGCCTTCCCACATCCCAGCACACACAGAATGCTACTGCTGTTGTTCGTGCACACTTAAAGGAGCACAAACTATATAATCCACATCCTCAAATAGTTCTACTGGCTCCCCATTCATGCTATGTTGCTGGTGCAAAATTGCCCCATTTTTAAACACACCATAGACTTGCTCCAGTCTGCATCATAGAACTTACCTCTTTATATTCCTGTCCCTGCTCATCTAGCCCCAGCTTCCTGTCTGTCCTTTCACAGAATCTCACTGCTACTGGTGCAAGAGCCTTCTCCTCTGCAGTTCCTAGCATCGGGAACAAAATTCCTTCATCTCCATCTTTTCTCAAGTGGCTTCAGATAGCATCTTTATCTCCCTTGAGTACCTCTTTAATTTCTTTCCCCCTCTGCTGTTTATTTTTTGCTCAATAACTGTCATTTAAACCTGCAAAATACTGTAGGATATAATTGGCACAAAAAACGCTCTGCAAAATAATAATATTTTATGAATAAGCATGTATTTGAAGTTCTCATTGGATAGTTTCACATTATAAATCACCTGGAGAGGCATATAACATTGTGATGAGGACATGAATGCAGTCTAATGTCAACATTGGGGACAATAAAAATTAGGGTGGATAGACCAAGGGACAGACTCCTAAGGACCTCACTTCTTTCACATAGTCCTCAATGCTCAAGAGAGCATTTTGGCTTGTGGTGATGGGCCATAGTGCTTCTGCTAGATGAGAGAAACGAGCAAAAGTAGCATTTCTTTCTCTTATGGGGTGGCAAGTGCAATCATGACAGAGATAACATTGCCTTGGGAGACTTTACAGTACTGTTACTTCTAACCAAAGTAATGTACTTATTTTGATCATAGGTGCTACATGAACCGCTGATCGATGAGGACCCAGTTTTCATTGCCACATGCACAGAGCGGGAGCTACGCAAAAGGAAAAAGCGGAAATTCAGCCTGTGGGTTCGGCAGTGCTCATCTACTGGTTTCATCTGTCAGGTAGGTTCTACGTTGGTTGTCTCAGTGCAATTTCTAGCAGTTAGGTGTGTGCACAAGACTCATCAAAATTTCCAGCTTTACTGGCAGTCTCAGCAGAGGCGGAGGATTAAATGGGCTCTGGAGGCTGAACCAGGCCTCTCTGACCCCTGTGGATGGTAGCTCCAGAATGGATTAGAGGCCCGTTTCTAGTACCATCAAAGGAAGCTTGTACTTCCACTACCCATGCTAGACCTGTTCCGTGGCTAAACAGAGGGTTTCCATTTCTGGAACTATCCAGCTGGCTGCCAGCCTTAAATGCATTTTAAAAAAAAAAAAAAAAGCCAAACTGCAGCAATAGGGAATATCTCCATCTCAAAAGATATCTGAGGAATCTCTCCTGTTCTTTAATTAGATCATTTTTTTCCTCCAAGTATAACACTGCATATATCAGACAGTTTAAGTTGTATCCATATATGTAATAGAATTAGTCAAAGTGTAGCATCCTGATGGCCTGCATTCTGTGGCCAGTATATTAGGTTCCCCCTCCTACCCTCCAAGACATAAAATCTGATCTTACCTGAAGAAAACATAAGAGCTTGAGTGTAAGTAAACTTTAAGGCTTCTGGCTGGGTCTGTTATAAAATATTTTGAGCTAGATTTTTTGGAAGAGCCACTTATGTTGGTGCCTAGATGATGGGGGGGGGGGGGGGGGAGGGGGAATGGCCCCTATTGTGAGGGCCGAGCACTTTTGAAAACTCTGGCTGGCGTCACCAATGGTGTAGACTATTTGGATAGCTCTCCAAGAAAGAATTTTATTCTGCAAGACAAGTTAGCTGGAAATAAAGGTCTGCATTTTCAGTGGTGCAATATGTTGGCAAAGGAATTGGGAGAAAACTAGAATCATATACTTCCAGCAGCAGCTTTCTCTGTCACAGCAGGCCCAGGCAAGGGTTCCCTGTCCAGTCCAACCACCCACCCCCGCCATCCTGGTTGGCATGGCTGAAAGGTGGCCAAGCTCCAAAGGCAGGGCTGGGGAGAGACTGGGTGGCAGAGAAGCTGTGGGGGGCACTCAAGCAGGGGAAGTGTGTGTGTTGGGGATGGAAGGGGGGTTGTCTTTTGCCTGTGTTCCCAGGCTCTGAGGGGCCTCATAGAGAGGAGAGAGAGGGAATGGCTCTCCACACATGGAACTACAACTCCCATGGTATTCCTGCGCCATGTGTCAGCAGCTGCATGGGTCCCCAGTGCCCAGGGCTCCTTACGTTGTGTAGCAACCTTGGAAGTTTCCACTCACTGGCTTTTGGAAGGCAACATGCAGTACAGCGGTAGTGTCCTTAGTCTCCAAGGAGAACGCTCCTTCCAGGTTATTATTGAAGAATAATAGGGACAGAGACAGAAGAATAAAGTTCACAGATCTATCCAAAAAACCTGATAAGACAGCAGACATGCCAGGATTTCAGATACGCTGAGCTGTAATTAGATTTTATCCCCTAATCTTCTCCATTAATGCAGTCTTTAAATGGACGAGTCAGTGGAAGCAGAGGACACTCGGCACCTCAGAGGATCAGACCCAGATGCTCTTACAATTATGAAGTTGACATTTATGCCTGACTTGCATCCAAATAACAACCAGAATCTTCTTAACAGCCTTTAGGTCCTTTCCATTGTGACTCATTCATCATTATATTAAAATGACTGGGTGAGAGAGCCCTTAGGAAGGGGTGAGAATGAACATTGAGAAGCATGAACATTCATTACAAAACAGAAAACATACAGGATTTTGCAAATTACAGTAGCAACTACAGACTAAGTACCATGTTCAGCACTGTCACCTAGCTCTCCAACGCATTCACAAAGGCCTTGCAGAAGCCAAACACTTATTTGGTGACTCTCTGCTGTTTTGTGAAGGAGTAAAGCAGTAATTTTCTTAATGTACCAAAAAATGGTTTTTAGCTGTTTCATATAAAGAGATCATAGATCCAGATAAGAGGAAAGTTCCATGTCTCCCTCCCACCACATCACCAAGTCTGCCAACATAAACAAAAGCCTATTGATAGGCAACACTGTTCTACAGCCAAAATGCTTCTGAAATAAATGTAGTCAAACTTTACTAATTCTGGGTCACTGAGAACAAAAATGATGCTTAAAATTGTTGATTGGCTCTAGTTTTCAAGATATGCTATTGGGTCAGTATATGCGACCCTTGACTTGGGAATGGCAGAGGATAAGTGAGTTATAAAGGGAAGGGATCTCAATTTAAACCAGAAATGACTAAAATACATCTTTGACTGGATCTATGAATAAATCTATGACTGGGTTTGGACAGTACTTGCTTTTTAGGCAAAACAATGAATGATTCAATCTGAAGCTGGTACTGCGTCATTCATGATATGAATTGCATCATGTTATTCCTAGAAGTCATGGATGATGCAATCATAACGAAGCTTACATCACTCTGCTGAACAAATTGCCCTATAGCAGCTCTAGAAATCATACAGTGTCATCCTCTCTTATTTGTCAGTGTTTGATTTTGCAAAGGGACACATTTCTGTTTAGCCAAAGTGAGCAGAGATGCCTCGTACTTGTGTGAACAGTGCAGATAACTTCTGCTATGTTTGTGGTGAAGTGACTTTTGCATCACAAAAGCGCAGTATAACCACTATGGTTAAGAGAGCCTATCACCTTTATTTTGGCTGCAAAATTGGAGATCAGGACAAGAGGTGGGCCCCACACATATGCTGCAACAGTTGTGCAACAAATCTTCGCCAGTGGTTGAACAGGAAAAGGAAATCTATGCCTTTTGCAGTGCCAATGATTTGGAGAGAGCCAACAGATCATACCAGCAATTGTTACTTCTGCATGGTGCCTCCAGTTGGGAAAGGTGTGTCAAAGAAGAAAAAGTGGACTGTGCATTATCCAAACATTCCATCAGCTATACGCCCAGTACCCCACGGAGAAGGACTGCCAGTTCCTGATGCACCAGAATCACTCTCCTCCTCTTCCTCATCTGACTCAACTGAAACTTCTGGTCCTGAACCATCAATGTCACAGGACCCACATTTTCTCCCATCCTCCTTCTCTGAACCACACCTCATATCACAAGGTGAACTGAATAACCTTGTCAGGGATTTGGAACTACCCAAGCGTAAGGCAGAGCTGTTGGGCTCCAGACTACTGCAGTGGAATCTCCTGGCGGTGATGTTAGGGTTTCCATGTTCCGTGACCATCAAAAGGATCTTGTCCCATTCTTCTTCATGGAAGGTGATCTTGTAGCCTGCAACATCGATGGTGTGATGGCAGCCTTCAACATCGTTCACAATCCAGATGAGTGGAAACTGTTCATTAATTCATCGAAGAGGAGTCTTAAAGCTGTTTTACTGCATAATGGCAATGTTTTCCATCAATTCCAGTTGGTCATGCAGTCCATATGAAGGAAACCTATGACAACATGAAACAACTTTTGAGGTGCATAAACTATGACCAACATCAGTGGCAGCTTTGTGGCGATTTGAAGGTTGTTGCTCTCTTGCTTGGTCTGCAGACTGGATACACAAAGTACTGCTGTTTTCTCTGCGAATGGGATAGTCGTGCAAGAGATTCCCACTACATCAAGAAAGATTGGCCACTCCAACAGTCATTGGAGCCTGGGAGGAAAAGTGTTCAGCATCCACCACTTGTTGAATCAAGGAAGATTTTGTTACCACCCTTACACATCAAGCTGGGTCTGATGAAGAACTTTGTCAAGGCCATTGACAAAACACAAGCAGCTTTCAAGGACCTCTGTGGAAAATTTCCAAGGTTAAGTGAAGCTAAGATAAAGGAAGGTGTCTTTGTTGGTCCTCCGATTCGTGAACAACTTCGAGATGATGCATTTGACCATGCACTGCGTGGCAAGGAAAAGACTGCATGGAAAGCCTTCCAGTTAGTGGCAATAAATTTTCTCGGAAACAACAAGGCAGACAACTACAGGTTGTTGGTGGAAAACCTCCTCAAGGCATACAAAAGTCTTGGTTGCAACATGTCACTAAAGATGCACTTTTTGCACTCTCCTCTAGATTTTTTTTTCCACCGAACTGCAGAGAAGTGAATGACAAGCACGGTGAGTGATTTCACCAGGACATTGCAACAATGGAGAAACGCTGTCAGGGCAAATGGAGCCCATCAATGCTTGCAGACTATTGCTGGACCGTGACAAGAGATGCTCCATTTAATGAATACAAGAGACAAGCCAAGAAGCGCCGAGTTGACACTGAAGAGGACTAAACTATGTACATAATAGTTTTTTGCCTTTTGTCTCATAATAAATTGTATTTATATAACCCTTTTGCTGATTTTTAAAGTGTTACATAAACAGGACAGGTGAAATATCATATAAAGCAACCATAAACACGTGAAAAGACCTAGGTTTACAATTTGATTAAATCTACACAATATACATAGACATAAAATGTAAAAACTTAAATATCTTAGAAACAGTAGCCAATCAGTTGTTTTAATTGTCATATTTGAATTCAGCACATCAAAATACATAATAAATAGCACATTTTATCTCTGAAGCAGACAACTTGTCAAAAATTGTAGACCAGTGTAATTAATGGGTGACCAAGCTTCCTCCTGTGTATTCTCAAAAAAGAAGCTCCCATATGCAGGCAAATGCAGCACAAATTCCTGTAACAACAAGGGGCCAAATTTCACCCTGACACACACATGTATAGTGATCTCAGTGGGAACAATGGTCACTTGCTTGTGGGCAGAATTTGCCACTATATGTTTTGTATATAAGGAAATTTAATGTAATTCAACTAATTGGGCCACTGTAGGCAGAAGAGGACTGAGCTACAAACAGGTCAACTTGCTCACATTTGTTTTTTGTAGTTATTCACTGAATCATTTCTGTGAACAATTCTTGGTGTGTAGCTCACCGATGAGTTTGTTGCTAGCATTCAGTATTTGACATTTGAGCTGTTCAGAATGATCATGTGGTTTTGGTCTGCTCCCTGATTGGATGAGCAGAACTCTGAATCAGATGTTGGTGTAAACAAATATTCATGTTTACAGGTTCAGCATTCATTCTCTATGAATATTCTGCAATATGCGTTCATAGTTTGCTGTCAGGGTAATATTCCTGCCAGCAAACTAATTCATTAGAAACTTCATGGAACATAAAAAGATGCTAAAGCACACTTGAGGCGCATTCATTTATAGGTTACAGTATTGGCTCAGCTCTCTCTCCTGTGTTATGAATAACTTGATTCCAGAGTTGGAAATTCAGGTCCTTGCTTTGGGATGAATTTCCATTTTGTATCACATCTGCCTCAGAACTTCCTAAACAAAGCACCACCTCTTGGTTACTAATGTCTTCCTTATGTAGCTTAGCCACTCAACTAAAACAAGTAAGGATATGAGCTAAGCATAGGCAAACTCAGTTTGGATAAAATAAATCTACATGTACAGTTGCCCAGAACTCAAATGAAAGCTTGCTGGAGATTCAAAATTTCTCTCTCATTTTCTTTCCACTTCCCTATCCCCATTTTTCATTCTACCTGTGTTATGAATATTCTATATAGAGTGCTAAAAGCAATGTTTAGTGCTCTTGTATTTTCTTCCATTAGAGTTGCTATATGGGGAAAAAAGGGCTACTCTTTTTTTGCTTTAAACATGCAGCGGCCATACAGAATTGCAATGACTGCACAGCCTCCAATCTGATTATCCTTTTAACATTCTCCCATCATTAATATCAAGGCATTTAGCCTATTTAGGTAAGTGAGGCAGAATAGTTCTGTTCTTTACAAAATTAACTCATTTGATAGCTAGCTGCAAAGGAAAGTTGGGTCTTTTGGTTAGTGTGTGAGAGGCAGGAGCTCTGGGTTTATGCTTGGCCAAGCGGTGTCACTTTCGGCATCTCACTTAAACTCTTCGCCTTAGTTTCTCCATCTGTAAAACCAGGATTACAGTCTGGAATATTTGGGGCCATCTAGGATATCCTGGCTGCCCCTGTACTGCATTCCAGGGCAACTCCCTTCATGATAACTGAAGCCCTACAGTGCAGGTTCTTCTGCACCTAAAACTGAAAGAGAATCTATCAGCAGTACACGGCTGATGACGCCGAGATACATAGTTCAGAGTGGTGTGTGCACACTAGTTAGTTTCTTACATTGTTGACTTTTCCCTCACAGTTGCTGCAGATAAATGAATGTTTTGTAAAGTGCATGGAGAGCACAGGTGGAAAGCACTTGAAGTGTGAATTATTAGTAGCACTATTACAGGCATTGCAGATTGGATTTGCCTTCTCTAGGGAATGCCAAATTTACAGAAGTAACACCAAGGTCGGGTTTGAACTTGGGCCTGCTGTCTGTCCTACAAGCTGAGCCAGCAGGCTGTCTTTCCAATATATTTCCCTATGCATTTATTGCTGTTGAGATGCTTTTCAAGTCAAGACTTCAATACTTTAAGTGCAGTTTTCTGGCTACAGTCCTGTGGTGGAAGGGTTTTCTTCTTTTTGAGAGTATTTGCTGACACTGTTTAAATCAAAACCCTAGATATGCCTTTTGATTTCACTCTCTTGATTTCTCCCTCGCCAACACTCTGGGATGCTTTACTTAACAGATCTGTGTAAATGTAAGTGATTAATAGGTCACTTATTAGTGCTAACTACACCCTCATTGGCTCACTGCAGCCTGTTGGAACTACCCAACAGAGCTATATCTAGGCATTTTAGCACCCTGGGCAAGTGGCGCAAGCATCTTTGCACCCCTTGTGGGGTGTTTTAGATAAGGAGTTAGAATATTAGAGAAATGATAATGCATTTATTTTTGCATATCAATACAGTATGTAGACAAAGCTACTGTATGATGCTCTTAATTGCCACATTACTTTTCACACAATCCTTTAACATCCCTATAGTATCCTCCTCACACCTAAGCGTGGAGACAGAGGAACATATATGGCAATGGTAATCGTGAAATCAGATTATGCTGTGCTTCAGCATGAGAGTGCCAATGCCGTGGTTACAGTGACTGGATGGACATATCGCTGAGGTGAAGGCCCCAGTCCATAAAGGGTACCAGGAACAGCTGGTTGGGTCACAGCCCAGAATGCTACAAGCACAGGTCACAGTAGACGTGCTGCTTCACCAGTGTATATCTTACCAGCAGCCCCAATCCAGATCTGCAATCAATGCAGTAAATGGCCTGTATTATTGTCTGTCTGGATACAACTGAAAATTGTCCCTAGCCCAAAATTAGAGACCTTTTAAAAGAGAAGCCAAGTTGTGTTTGGCATCTGGGCCCATTGTGCCGTGAAGGTGCCAGTTCCCTGATGTGTGAGTGCACCTTGCTGGCAAGATACTGGAGCATTATAACAATGGATCAGAGGGAGGCTCCTTATTCTGCTCCGTAATAAGGATTGGCTCAGGTGGGGGAAGCAACAAGTAAGGGTAGGTCACAGTAACAGGAAAACACTCCTAAAGCAGAGAGCAGGATGTGTTTTATCCCTACTGACTAGTGACTAAAAAGGCATGTTTTACTTGTGCAATGTTTACTTCTTTGTTTCTACTGTGGCTTTCACTAGCTGTAAATCACAAGCAACCCAGGACTTCTTAATTTTTCTTCTCCAACCACTTTCTCCTAAGCATGGAAACCGTTCTGTCCCCCTGCCCCCTTTTTTCCCAACGGGGCAGGTGGCTCATCCCATCAGGGTAACTGTTACCCCCTCTGCCACTATCTGGCAGTACCTCAACCCTGGGCTGAACCCTGACTCCTACCCCAAATTTTGCTCCTCAGCCCCTCTCCTGTCCCTGCTTCCTGCCATTTGACACCCCCCCACCCCACGCAGTCAGTTTCCACCCCCTGCTCAGACCCTGCCCATTCCCCCCTTTAACTTTAATTCCCAGCAAGGGCAGCAGTTTGACCAGATGTTCATGAGCAGTGAGCATGCTCCGTAGGAGCCAAGCTGGCAGTCAGCACCCTGCCACTGCGCCAGGCTCTTAGTGCTGGGGAACCTGCTCCACGATCCAGCAGAGAGGGGGGCCCTGAACACCCTGGGCTCTGGCTGGATGCCACTGGCCCTGATCTTACAAGGGTGGGGGCTGACACCCCCTGTGCCTCTGATCCTGTGTACTGCCCCATTTTTGCACCCCCAGAGGTTCTGTACCCTGGGCAGCTGCTCTGCTCACCCCACCCTAGTTACAGCCCAGCTACCAAAGAATTCAAAACAGAGCTGTTGAAACTTTTTGTTGTGCTAGGACACTTCCTTTTGCTAGATGTCTCAAAGGGGATGACCAAGTACAAATGCCAGCTGAACTTGGCTAGTAACTACTTGAGGGGAGAGGGAAAAGTTAATAAGTAACATTTAGCTCTCCTATAGTACTTTTTCTGTAGATCTCTAAGTGCTTTACCAATGAAGACAAATGTTTTTATTATCCCCATTTTACAGATGGGGAAACTGGGGCATTGATGTTTGTATGATCTTGAGTGAGCCATTTAGAGAGGCAGAGACAGGATGAGGGCCAGAAACCAGGTCTCCTTAGTCCCAAGCTTGTGTTTTATTCACTGGATCATGCAGCCTCCCCTGGGTCACCATACTCCTTCCCCTCTGCCCTGAAACCTTTTCATACACCCAGCACATGTTGGGGGGACCGTGACTTATGTGTGAAGGGGGCAGGGATAGACTTGAGAAACAGCCGCTGTTGACATTTGCAGTGTCTCTTGTAGAAGCTATTGCTAAGCCAGGCTTCCGTATGCACCTGTAGAGTCCTGCTCTGCACTGGTGCCCGGGGGGGCGGGGCTTTACTGGGAGCTAGTGGGCAGCCCATGAAAGCCACAATCTTGTCTCCCCTTCATTACTTCTTCCCTTGCTCTTTTCAGCTGTCACATTTCATCTGAGAATTGTACTCTAGGGTGTTTCAGTTCTGTACAAATGTGGAATATTTACAATGTGCTGTTCACAATAGCTTTACATTTCCCACCAGAGCTTTGTAGATCAACAGATTCACTTATATTTAGCTTCTAGGGAACTTTACAGATCTGTCATAATGTAGCTTCGTCCTGGCTGGATATTTTTGCTCCAGCTTCTAGTGAGACCCTGTGTATGCTTTGCATGAATGATTTACCACAAGTGCTAGGGAGCCTTATTGGCCTATAGTGCTAATGTCTACTCCAAGACCCTAAAGCTGTAGGGGTGGCAGCTCATTTCTCAGTCTTCCTTTCCCCAGTAGCCTTTTAACAGTCTGCATTGTTTTCTCAGCCAAACATATTTGCTTGAGAATTTCTGAGGCCTGGTCTACATGGAAAAAGTTGACCCAGCTACATCACTCACCCTCAGAGGTGTGAAAAATCCATGGAGGAATTCTTCCATTGACCTAGCTCCCACCTCTCGGGGAGGTAGATTACCTAGCCCAAGGGAGAACCCCTCCCCTCAGCGTAGGTAGCAAGCCACTGTAGTGCTTCAATGTGGATGGCTGAAGCTGTGCTCTTGTAGCATTTCAAATGTAAACAAGCTCCTGCTGACAATCAGGGGACTGAATTCTCATTCTCTTGCCACTATGTGAAATGCCTCTCAAATTGTAATGTGTTTTCCAATCACCTCTCATCAGGTGAACCCAGCATTTCCAAAATGGGGTTGGGTTTTTTTTGGAGGTGGCAGGGGAAGGGGGTGTTGGTTTTTGAACTAGATCAGCATATTGCTCTGACATCCGAGGGCTCTGCTATTCCACAATACGCTGATTAATAGTCTATTCTGAGTGCATATGCATTCAAGTTCTATGGGATTAAATCTGTTCCCTGAGTTTGCCATGAGCCATCTGGTTTTTTTTTTTTATTTTTTTTATTTATTATAAATACAGACTTCATTGCTTTCCCATTTCATTTCACTCACTGGCAGAATGTTCACTAGCAAAACTGTTTCATTTTCATTAATGGCCATCTGAAATTTCACTGGTTCCAGATTTATTAAGTCATTTAGTCCCTTGCGTTGGTTCTGCATTTAAGCTCCCATTTTTAACTGCTTTTCAAGGGAAAAAGGAGTCTGAGGAAACATCAAAGATTGAGAGTAAGAAAAAGAATTGTTTACCTCTAGTCCAGAGTCCTCCAACCCAGATAGGTTAGTAATGTAGAAAGGAAACTCATTATTACCATTAACTATTTGTATTGGAGTGCTCCAGTGTGTTAGATTGTAAGTTCTTCAGGGCAAGAACTGTCTCTTATCCTCAGTATACAAGACAAAAAACAAGAACAGAGGTGAAGTGACTTACCTAAAGTCATGCATCCGGTCAATAGCAGAATTGCAACTAGAACCCAGGTCTACTGACATACACCCCTTCCCAGTGGCGTAGTGAGGGTCTGAGTGTAGGGGGAGCAAACAGAAAAAAGGTGCTCCTCCCATTCCCCCCCCCCCCCAGATTAACCCCGGGGCCCAGCTCAGGACTCCTGTGGGCTCCCTGGGGGTGCAGATACCCCCGTCCCCCCACGGTCCTGGGAGAGTCTCTCGTGCCCAGCCTGCTCTGCAGGTGTCCCCTGCCAGTCTGTGCCGCCCGCCCCCACCCGTGGGGTCCTGTCCCCCCCACCCAGGGCTCCAGGCTTCTGCGCTGCACCAGGGCCCCCCCCCCCGTCCAGACAGCATGGCCTGCACCCCTGCCCTGCAGGCCCGGGGAGCCCCTCGCCCGGAAGGGACCCCCCAGTGCAAGGCACTGGACCCCCGCCGCTCACGTTTTGTCCTGCACCGCCGCCTGTCCCCGGCCGATCCCAGCCCCACACCGCGGGTGGATCCCGGCCCCGGCTCCGGGCGGGGAGCGCTTGGCCGCCGAGCCCTGAGCCACCGCAGGAGGTGGCTGCGCCTGCGGCGATGTTGGGGTTGCATGGGGCGCGATGGCCGAGAAGCCGGCCCCCTCTCTCCTCCGGCTACGCCTGCCGCCCCCCATGGCTCCTCCGGCAGTGCTGCCCCCGGCACCAGCCCAGCTGGCGCCGCTTTTGGGAAAAGGGGTGAGGGGAAGTGACTGCTTCCCCTGCACCACGCTAGCTACGCTACTGCCCCTTCCCCTGTCCAGTGCCTCACCCCCTAGATCCTGTTGCCTCCCCAGTCTTGGTATTTCTTTAATTCTTATAGCATCTCACATTAGTTGTAGGTGGGATTTTTCTACAGTATAAGAGGTTGTGGTAAATGCTGCTGTCCAGTCCCGATTCCAACTCTGGCCTATACGATTGGCTCAAACTCTTCATAATATGAAAAACCAGACACTATTTCCAGTGCCCTTAAAAAAATCAGTAGTAAGGGAAACTGGGAAGGTGTACTGAAGAATTTGTCACTTCACTATCACACAAAAATATCAAAGAACAAGCTTCTCTCATTAAGCTATAATTGATTTACCAGTTCTATTTTGAAAGAGGGAGGGGGAAAAAAAAAACATGGGGTGAATTTATATTTCAAGGTTCAAGGTACAGGAGAGTTAACTATCTGTCCATTTGTTAATCATGCAGCTAAAAAAAAAAAGTTAGTTTTCCATCATATTTAAATTCTGTTTAGAGGTTTGTTAGATTTTTTAGCAATGCCTTGTTAGTGTCATTTTTTTAAATAACTGGCAGTTAGAATGCACAAAGCAAGTAGTCTCATTAAATATATTCTCAAGCTCAGTGTTCTTTCAGAAAGAGAGTCCATGAAGTTGGGCAGTTTCATTTGTGCGCATTTTCAATCAGAGAATGCTCCAGCAACTTTTTTCCATAGTCTCCCCAAAGGTTCTCTCAGTTTCAGTTAGCCTTGGTCATTAACAACACTGCATACAGTTCTATAGCATCTTCAACTGAGGATCTCAAAGTGTATTCCAAATGTTAATTAAGCCAGGGTTTAAAAAATAATCCACTCACCAGTGTCAAGTGGGAGGGAAGTTTTCCCAAGCAATTTCTGCAGAATTTAAATTTTAATTGTTTCTAGCTCAGGGCTGGGAAAATAGCCTTCAAAACATGAACCAAGGCAGTGCTCTTTTCCTGAGCCTACACCAAGTTTCAGTGTCTCTGCTGCTGCTCATGGTTTTTCTGAGCAGCAGCAAAGTGAAAGTAATGTGGTTCTTGGTTTTACTGACACTGTTCTCAACCACATGGGCAGCAGTTTCACTGAGAAAAGTCATGCCAGGTTTACTCTGCTCCTGCTTATTAAGGCAGACACTATATCCTCTTCCCTCATGAAGAGCTCTAAGTAGCGGAGACTGGGAGAAAGGAAAAGAAGCAGCGCCTACCCACTACCCAAACATATGTCAGGAGACTCTGGTGGGGGAAGGGAGGAGGAAGACTAGAGAAAGCTCCTTTTCCCTTCCAGCACCTGGGGCCACAATAGCCTCAGAAATAGACACTTAGCAGCTGGTGGGTGCTCCGCAAGATGGAAATGGCTGTTGGACTATAGCCTCTGCAGCAGACTGTGCTATGGAAAACAGCAGTGGTGAATTGCAATGGCAACTGATCCATAGCTACTGAAAAATGTCACACAGTAAAATGAATTTTCCGGAGACCTGAGAAATATCACTTCCGCTGTCTCTATAATAGTGCCTATGCTTTAGGCTAGACTTGCTGCTGGAAAGAGATTACATTATCTTTGTGTGTCAGTTTCCCAGGGGAATGCATGGGTGTAACGTTCTGCTGGGGTACTCAGAGCTGTGAGCCACTGTATTACCTCTCTGCCTCAGCAAGAGTGAGCTTTGCTGGCGATTAGACTGTGGCAGCTCCCTGCCACACTAGTCTGTCTTCCTCCCCAGAAAACTCCTCAAGGCTTTCCTGGCCCAGACCTCACCTGGTAACAATCCGTGAACTCCAGCCTCTGAACTGTTCTTTGTATCTTTGCAATACACAACCCCTGCTGCTGTACATTTGCAGAAGATATTAAGTTTACTGCTCTTTTAAAGAGTCAGTACATTACAGCTTATTAACTTAACTAGGGTATACACAGCCCTGACTTGGTTTAAAATAAAACAAGTGTATTAACAAAAGGACATAAGTTAAATGATACCAAATAGAAGGGATAAAGATAGGAATGGTTACAAACAAACAATAGTAAAAATATACTTTCTAATGGGTGAGACCTAACAAACTACAGACTTTTTCGAGCCTCCTCATCAATCTTCCCTTTCCAGCAATAGCTAATTACTGCTTAGCCAGGATCCCCACAGAGTCCAAGGCCCCGCGCTGTGGGGAGTAGGGGGTGGGGGTGGGGACTGGCAGCCCAGATGTGTCTATCTTTAAGATGCAATACAGGCACTGTATAGTATTTGCATTTGGGGGGGGGGGGGGCTCTGCTGCTGCCTGATAGCTTACACCTCATGGTGTCCAGTTGACCCTTCAGTCAGTAACTCTGGTGTTTGTATCTTTGAGGTTCTACTGTATATGCAAAACAAGTAGAGCATTGTCAGAGGCAACACAATATTTCCGACTAATCTGCTTCAACCGTCACCTGGAGACTAGTCTTGTATTAAAAAAACACCACCACCCTAATTGAGCAGGATATTGAATAGTATAATATATTTAGGCTTCCTTTTAAATATGAAGTTTTTTAAAGACTTTAGGAGCACAAGAAAGACAAAGGAAAGTTATGACAAGTGACATCAAGAATGCTGAGGTGTTCAATGCCTATTTTGTTTTAGTCTTTACTAAAAAGGCTAATGGTGACCAGATCCTTGACACAATATTAACAACAAGGGGGCAGGAACAGAAGCCAGAATAGGGAAATAACAGGTTGAAGATTATTTAGATAAGTTAGATGTATTCAAGTTGGCAGGGCTTGATGAAATTCATCCTAGGGTACTTAAAGAACTAGCTGAAGCAGTCTCAGAACTGCCAGCGATTGTCTTTGAGAACTCATGAAGGACAGGTGAGGTCCCAGGAGAGTGGGGACAGGCAAACATCGTACCTGTTTTTAAAAAGGGGAAGAAAGAGGACTGAGGGAATTATAGATCAGTCACCCTAAGTTCAATACCTGGAAAGATACTGGAACCATTTGTTAAACGATCAATATGTTAGCACCTAGAAGATAAGGAATAGTGGACAGCATAGATTTGCCAAAAAACAACTCACGCCAAACCAACCTAATTTCCTTCTTTTGACAAGGTTACTGGCGTAGCAGATAGGGAGGAAACCAATAGATGTGATGATCTTGATTTTAGTAAGGCTTTTGACACAGTCCCACATAACGTTCTCATAGGCAAACTAGGGAAAGGTGGTCTAGATTGAATTACTATAAAGTGGGTGCACAATTGGTTGAAAGACTATCCTCAAAGAGTAGTCATCACTGGTTCACTGTCAAACTAGAAGGACATATCTAGTGGGGTCCTACAGGGGTCTGTCCTGAGTCCAGTACTATTCAATATTTTCACTGATAACTTGGACAATAGAGTGGAGCGTGTGCTTGTAAAATTTGCAGAGGATACCAGGCCTGGAGCGGCTGCAAACACTTTGGAGGACAGGATCAGAATTCAAAGTCATCTTGACAAATTGAAGAATTAGTCTGAAATCAACAAGATGAAATTCAATAAAGATAAGTGCAAAGTACTACACTTTAGAAGAAAAGATCAAATGCACACATACAAAATGGAGAATAACTAGCTAGGCAGTAGTACTGCTTAAAAAGAGGAGGGGTATAGTGGATCACAAATTTAATATGAGCCAACAATGTGATACAATTGCCAAAAAAAAAAAAAACAATATAATTCTGGGGTGTATTAACACGAGTATTGTAAGTAAGACACAGGAGGTGATTTCTGCTCTATTTGGCACTGGGGAGGCCTCTGCTGGAGTACTGTGTCCAGTTTTAGGTGCCGCACACTAAGAAAAAATGTGGAAAAATTGGACACAGTCCAGAGGAAAGTAACAAAAATGATAAAAGGTTTAGAAAACCTAACCTGTGGAAGAAAGGTTAAAAACCCTGGGTATGTTTAATCTTGAGAAAAGACCACCAAGTAGGGACTTGATAAGTCTTCAGATACACCTCTACCCAGATATAACGTGACCCGATAGATCACGAATTCTGATATAATGTGGTAAAGCAGTGCTCCGGGGGGGGCAGAGCAGCGCACTCCGGTGGATCAAAGCAAGTTCGATATAACATGGTTTCACCTATAATGCGGTAAGATTTTTTTTGGCTCCCGAGGACAGTGTTATATCGAGGTAGAGGTGTATGTTAAGGGCTGTTATAAAGAGGACTGTGATCAATTATACTCCATGTCCACTGAAGGTAGGACAGGAAGTAATGGACTTAATGTGCAGCAAAGGAGATTTAGGTTAGATGTTAGGAAAAACTTTCTGGCTAGAACGATAGTTAAACTCTGGAATAAGCCTCCAAGGACGGTGTGGAATGCCCATCACTGGAGATTTTTTAAGAACACAGTAGTCAAACACCTGTCAATGATGGTTTAGATTTACTTGGTCCTGCCTCAGTGCAGAGGGATGGACTAGATTACCTCTTGAGGTCCCTTCCAGCCCTATATTTCTATGATTTACTGTCTAATTAGATCCAGTCATTAGTATATATTTTATACTACATTGAACTTGTCCATTAATGCATAAGGTATTTGAAAAATACAAAACACCTGATTTCTTGGAGACTTCACACAGTACGTATCCCTCTGGGTCTGTTTCATGATTGATGAACAGTCAGAATATTGTGCCAGTATGCCTAGAACCTAGTGCTGGAAGCTGTAGCATCTAAAAATAAACAGATTCAATTGAATTCCCCCCCGTGATCTTTGGGATACCAAAAAATTACTGAGCACCACTGCAAACATTCTAATTCTACTCATTTTGTTCTCGGATTAGGTTTGTAGTGCAGTTTCCTTTATGCTAGTTTGAGCCCCTAAAGATGGGGAGAGATGTGTGCAGGGAATGATCTTCTGAATAATTCATCTTCTGAATGATTGCAGACTCTGGATGAAGTTTTCCAAAGCTGACAAGGGGATTTAGAAGCACAATTCCAGTTTAACGAGTGTTCACGTAAATCCTCTGAGTGACTTTGAACATCTCAGTCTTTGCTCTAATGAAAATGGGTAAAATTTTTGAAAGCACCTAAGTGGTTTAGGAGTCTAAGGCTATGTTTACATTTGAGGCAGCATGTAGAGTACAGACACTACAGGTGTAGCTACACACTGCAGTGAGGCAGGCTGTCTTGTCACTGCGCTATGAAGCTACATACCACAGAAAGGCTTCGGTAGTTTCCCGCTGCTGGTGCCTTTCACTGCTGCCTCCTGGTGCCAGAGCCTTTCACTGTTATGGGGAAAGGCTCCAGCAGGGGGGAGCTATGGGACAGTACATAGCAGTGTAGACTTGAGAGGCACTGGTTGGGCATGTAGAGAGCCATGTAGGGTATATACCCTGCAGGTTCAGGCATGTAGGGCACTCTAATCTACTCTACTCACCTAAGATGTGCCTTACCATTAGTACTGCTGTTTATACTCATGCTAGCTGGCTGTGCAGTGTCTACTCTACACAGTGCCAGAAGTGTAGATGTACCTTTAGTCTCATTGAAAGTCAATGGGACTCAGCATCCCAAGTCACTTAGGCATTTTTGAAAATTTTGACCACTTTATTTTTCATGAGTTGGGGTTTTTTTTGTTTGTTTTTTTTAAGATCTTCATAAACAAATAAAATTAAGAATATTTAGGATTCAGAATATAAGGCTAGATTCACCTCTCCTTTACACAAATGTGTGTCTGCTGACTTTGAGAGCAAGGGGAGGATCAGGCCCATTGTTTAATTGAATTTAATTTTGGTGGATGATGCTGGATTGGCTGTTCCTGGAAATTGAGACCCCAGATCTCTTCCCCAGGTGGTGCTCCCACTGTTGTGATCAGTGAAGGACTGAGAGCTAACAGCTCCTTGGTTTAAAAGTTGGGGGGAGGAGGAGGAGCTGGTGGCAGGATATTTTTGGCAAAGGATCTTCAGCTCTGGAAGTCACTCCTTCCTTTGGTCCATCAGAACCAAAAGTTGTTGAGGTTTACAGCCTGCCTTCCATGTCATTTATTTTGGGGGAAAAAGTGAGTGGATCGAGAAATAGGGTGGGCAGATGAGACAGAGGTGATTTGTGTCTTCTGGGTCAAGATTGCTAAATTATGTGTGTCTGGGATTTTAGCCTAGAGGTATACAATTCAAATGTTTGTATGAGCAACTAAGCCACTGGAAGAGCTGCTTTCTAGTAGTATGAATAAAATAAATGAAAACTGAAGTCCTCTATTTCTACAATAAAAAGAGGTGCGCTTTCCTCTACTGCCCAACTAACATGCCATAACCTGTTCCCAGAGTGACCATCTGCAGAGTGAGGTGCTGGTCTGGCCTCTGTGCCATTTCAGTCCAAGCCGGCCAGTTGTGCTATACATACCTGTGCACTTGCAAATCAGACTAAGGTCATTAGCAACTCATTTTAGCAGAGGCAAAGACATTCCTGCCATTGGATATCCATTTAAATGGCCTTGTGTGGATGGTGACCGAGTATTATGAAGGACAGAAGGAACGTTGCCTGGACAATGGTAGCTGTTAGTTTTTAAGATACTATGGCAGTAATACAGTATCTGTAAGGATTGCAGTCAGCTAGAAAGGAGCCAGATGCTTACGACTGTTAAAGCCAATTTAATGCACCTTTTCCCCTTGTTCAATCTGTTTTCATGGGTTGTCTCTAAGTCATGATCTGGACAAAAATGCTGAGAGTTAGAGCTATCCCTGAAGATTCCAGGTAGAATGTGTGGTTGGTGTGTAAGGACACCACTGGCTTGTACTGGAGAAAGTGTCATGCTGGCATCAGCACGGTCATGTCGCCCTTTAGTGTCTGCTGCAAGAGAATATACAGCTGAACTCTATTACAGTAAAGCTAGCAGACAGATTCCTTCTGGTCATCTGGTAGAGGCCTGTGTTTTCAGAGCAGAAGGTCCCAAGTTCTCCCTTTACTGACAACAATGAAGTCTATATAGGATCCACACCACATACAGTTCTCTTTAGGAGTCGTGGTTTATTACTACCTGACAAATGGTTTTCCAGCTACACAATAGCAACAGCAATCTATAGCAGGCCTCAATCTTAGGCATAGATCTGTATTTCCCAATAGCCGCCCCAGCAGAAAATTCCAAACCTGCCCCAGCTATTCCAAAGTCATTTAAAGGCACCAGTCATAAAAGGTGTATTAGGGGTTAAATCTGAAACAGGTATCTACCGCCTTGAGCTGAAAAATTATCTCCAGTGAAAGCTGAGCAAGGGGTTTGGCAACTGCATGGCTCCTGCCTGATCCATTCTAACCACATTGACTTGTCTTCTTGTTTCTCCTTGCTCATTAAGATATATGTCCATCTAAAAGAAGGAGGCGGTGCTGATGGACTGGATGCTTTGAAGAACAAGCCCCAACTCCACAGTATGGTGGCCAAGAGCCTTTGTCAGAATGCGTCAGGAAAAAACTACATCATCTTCACTGGCCCTAGCATTACCAGCCTGAACCTTTTTGAAGAGTTTGAGAAGCAAGGTTTGTGACAGCTGATCCACTGACCATTCATGCCGAAAGGCTTATAAATATCCTGCTGCCAGAAGTCAGCAAATAACCCGAAGTGTTTTTGATTGAGGCTTTATCTCTTCGCATAGCCATGAGCAGCCAAGCCAGAGAAATCCTAAGGGTAACTTAGTCTGTTCATTACAAGGGGACCTGCAGAGGTTATTTAAACAGAGCTTGAGCTTTCCTTTGAGTCTTCATCATGTAGAAAGAAGGCTATTTTAAAAAGGGGTGGGGGGAAGAAATAGAAGCACTCTGATTTTTTTCTCTTTTACCTTAGGAATTTAGACTCTGGTTATACCTGGGTTTTTCTCTGGAGGACTTCTTGGGGAGTTTTCTATATGTGTGGGAGTTCTTACTTGTGAAAAAAGGGTGTGGGGGAAGGGGGAATGTGCTGAGTCTTTACCTAAGGCAAGGTCTACCCTAGAAACTTTAGCCAGTATAATGTCATTTGGGGAGCAATTTTTTTTTAAATGCAAAAGCCTTATGGTAGAGACAGTTGCTAGCAAAGCACTCTTTTGCCCATATAAGCTGCACCTACACTAGAAGGGTTTGCCTATGTAGCAATACAGGCATAGGTATAAACTAGAGTTAGACCCAAGTGCGCGTTAATCTGTGGTGTTAAATAGGTGTTGTACAAGTGATCTGAATTTCAGATGTGATGAGCATTCACAGCTCCCATTGAGTGCAGTTGTAGTCATAGATGTTCCCACTCTGAAAATCAATCCCAAAGAATTTAAAACAGTTACTGAACATCCACTCTCCCACGAACTGGTCAGCTTAAATTCTTCTCCAGTGATACAACTTTTTCACTAGTTCTCCAGTCACCAGGATCTTCCATTGTAAACAAGATTTGAATTTCTAGCATCAAGAAGCATTTCCTTTGTAGATGAACACTTCACACCTTTCTGAAAACAAATAAAAACAAACCAAACAAACTGAGGCCACAAGCTCATTTTTTCCCCCCTATGCTGTTCATCTTTGGGAGCCAAGTTCTGTTTTCAGCACGGCTTCCACTGACAAAAGTCTACATCCATGTGGGACATTCAAGAATGGAATTTGGCCCACAATGTAGAAATAATTGGTTTATTTTGATTCATACTTAAAAGGAAAATGACAGTGATTGGTTACAATACTTTAGCTACCTAATGCCTTCAATCTTGCCCTCAGCTCAGTGCGTGCACACAGGTCTGCCATCATGGAACACAATGCAGGATTGGGTTGTAAATTATTTTACATACACTGTAAACACCCACAGAGCACTTATATATATACACACACACACACGTAATTATGGGTTCTCTCAATACTTTAAATATAATGGCCACATGGTCAACAAGTCAAGAATATTTATATTACACTGGAGTTTTCCCTCTAATGACTGGAGAATATTCCTTCTGAATTTTTTTCATAAAATGTTATGGCTGGCTGCCTACAGGGCCATTATATTTCTAGCATTATAAAAGCCATTTGATCAAATGTTTAGTTATTATGCGTGAGAACCCAAATATTCCAGTGTGTCTAATTCGTAAGCCATTTCAGTTGAAATAAGGGGTTACTAGATCCTTAGACCTAAAACTGTGACTTTTGGAAAATGATCCTTTATGCTGACAGATTTGTGAAAGAGAAAGAAGGGGATAACATTCTCCACTGTGTCTCTGGAATCACAGTAGAAAAGAATCCTGGCTACTGAACCACCAGAGTATTTCTTTCTCACAGGTAACTCCGATTACCTACAGTAGTTAACTACTCACAGGCATTGCACTGGAGAGAACTCAAATTACCAACTGTTAACAGGTAGCGGACACTAAATGACTTCTAGAGATTCAAAGTTAGGTACATTATCTGATCAAAAATGAAAACCCCGTGCAGCGTTTTCAGTTCCTGGTTCATGTTTTGTTATGTGGCTCCATGCGATTTTGTGATCCATGACAACTGCTTCCTCTGCATTCCATTCACTAGCAGAAATGATAGTGGGTCTCGAATTGGGAATTTAATTTTGGGAGACTCAGAGCAGATTTACTAGCTTTTTGGTAAGTAGCTTGGGTACGCCTTACAAAGCAGGTTGCAGTGGAAACATTGACACACTGTGTTAAACAGGGACATGGGATTGTTTGGCTTTTATGTTTTGGGTGATAAAGGCTAGCTCACTGGCTTGGCAGGGCATATTGAACTGGAAGTAAATCAAGAGCCCTGGAGGAGACTGTGCATCCTGACCCTACCCACAGAGCCAGAGGTAGGGTACTATAGTCAGCACTTGCTGTGATCCCGCAGCCTTAGCTGTGAAATTTGGAGCAGAGCAAAGATTTGCTAGTAGAAGGCCTAGCATCCCCCATAGAAAACAATTCTCCTGGTGTGTCCCAATTTCATGCATTCAGGCCGAACAGTGGCATCAGGTTGATCAGTACTCCTGGCTAACAGAGCAATGCTTAGTTGGGGAATTAAAGCCACACAAGGATAAAAATGCAACTAAGAATGAGAGTGTCCTGAGAGAACCTGAGGAACCTGCTTCGCTATAGAGGATGAGAGCAACCTTGCAAAATTAAGACACATTCCTAGCATATTGGATTAACTTTTTTTGTTCTAGAGAAATTATAGTGCCTGGGCTAGAGCTGAATGAATAATAAATAATAATATATGGAGATATACCTATCTCATAGAACTGGAAGGGACCTGAAAGGTCAGAGTCCAGCCCCCTGCCTTCACTAGCAGGACCAAGTACTGATTTTGCCCCAGATCCCTAAGTGGCCCCCTCAAGGATTGAACTCATAACTCTGGGTTTATCAGGCCAATGCTCAAACCACTGAGCTATCCACTGAGAGGTGGAGAAAAAAAATTAGAGTCAAAGGAATTTCTATTCATCCATCTTTGCAATGCTTTCTGTGAATCTTTAACATGGGCTGTGGGGAAAGATTTGAACCAAGACTTTTTAACCAAAAACCCCCCAAACAAACTAGTTATTAGGTGCCTTAGTAGTTGGGTGCCTGAACTGACATCTTGACAGGGCCTGATTTTTCTGAAAGTGCTGGTCACCTGTCCTCTGAAAGTCAGAGCCTTTAGGATTCCCTTCCATTGGAATCCAAAAGTGTAAGCACCAATAAATAAAATCACTGTTCACTTTTGGAAAACTTTGGTCAAGGCTTTTGTGGAGACTTCACTAGAAAATTACCTCCCCTGTCTCTGTTTCATAACTACAATAGTACTGTTCTGAAATTAGTAATAACCTTAATTGTATCACCACAGAGTGTTTCTGTGGATATAAAAGGATGTCTGCAGCAGTCAATTCCAAAGAACTCATTAGGTTTGGACCATGGGCTTCTTCTGAAAAATAAGAACGTCCTCTCTGACTGTTTCTAAAACCAAACTCGATGTAAGCCTACTTTATGCTCCATGGTCATAAAGATAGTTATATAAGTTTCTGGTTTCCAAGTAGAACAGGAACCAGACATTGAAATGACACAGGAAATGCTATTCTGTGAGGAGTTTCAGATGTGACTAGAAGTAGAGATGCCAGAAATTTTATGAGAGCCTGTCCATGAGTGAGCTTGAATCTCACCAGAAGTTTAGATACTGCTGTTTGTGAACTGAACCACTGAACTGGTTGAGATTCCGTACCTAAGCACAGATTTGTGGGCTGCTTTTTTAGTTTTAAATAGAAATGATAGTTGGAATGGGCCCTGTATGAATGAAGCCCATAGGTGCTGGAACTAGGGGTGCTGAGAGTGTTGCCGCACTCCCTGGCTTGAAGTGGTTTTCATCATATACAGGGTTTACAGTTGAATTCAATGGCTCTCAGCGTCCCCACTATAAAAATTTGTTCCAGCACCCCTGATGAAGCCCTCTTACATTTCCCTCTGAAGCAAGAATGTTACCATTGACTTATGAGTAGGGCCCTACCAAATTCACAGTTAATTTTGATCAATTTGACAGCTAGAGAGTTTTTTAATTGATCAGTTTCAAGTTTTCAGCTGTTTACGTCTGAAATTTCAGTGTTGTAACCGTGGAGGTCCCAACCCAAAAGGTGGTGAGTCTGATCTGCCCCATTTCTCCCCCACAGCAGCCCTGCAGGGGAAGGACAAGTCCTGTCCCTCCCCAGCTTGGCAGGGACTTGCAGCAAGGGGGAGGTCAGATTTCACAGGGAAAGGCTTCTTTCACAATCTGGGACACGTTTTTCATGGCTGTGAAATTGGTAGGGCCCTACTTATGACTGGGGACCAGTCAATCAGACTTCTTTTGAATTCTGTAAAACTTCATTTTCTTCTGGGCTGTAATAAAACATGCTAAGCATTTAATTAAATTTGGACCACACCATTGTGCCAGATGGGCTTAATTTTTATTGCTGCTATTGCCATAGTAACTTTTAAAAACCTCCACAAATTACATATGCCATCCTCTGCAAGTGGTGATACTAAATCTGCAGCTATCATATTTGTCACCACTTTGTGTTATGTAAGGAGGTGCTTCATTATTTTTGCTTGAGAGATGTGCAAGATGGTTCCTATTATCTTGTGAAAAGAGCAAAACAGCTGCTTGAGTCTTTTGCAAGCTTACATGAGCTTAAGAAAAGGCTGCACTTAATTACTTCAGCAATCCTAAGAACAGTAATGTACTGGCTAGAGCGGCTGTGTACTACTGGCTTCTGTTGAAGAGAATTAAAATGGCCTTTCAGTGAGTCATAGACCCTATATTGCTAACAGCTAAAGGAAATTCTTCTCTAGGTTAAGGGATTGTGCTTTTGGAGCAAGAGGATCAGAGTTCTAATCCTGCTGCTTCAGTGACATTCTCAATGGCACAGTGACAACTAAAATGGTAGTGGTCACAGACTTGTTAAAGAAAGTTTCAGAGATGGTGGTAGCAAGAGGGTTTTTAGCACATATTGTATGTATACTTGTCCCACCTCAGTGCAGAGATCTCTTGTCAAATCCCTCCCAGCCATTTCTATGATTTGAAATTCCACTGGTTGAGATCAGAATTGGCAGATCACACAGGATCCATTAGACAGCTCCTCCCCTAAAATCAAATAGCTAAGTTGATGTGGTGGTTTTCCATTCTGACATTTAAAAAGCTCATGTCTTCTAATTGCAGAGCCACTGCTTCAGTCTTATTGCTGGGGCAACAGGAACAATTATATTTTTATGTAAAAATGTAATGCAGCTGTAATTTTTTTTTTTAAGTTATAGTTCTGTGGTCTCCCAGCCTGTGGTTTTTTTCCTGGTTTTATAGAGCACTGTTCGGGAAATCTCAAGAACCAGTTGCCAATTGTTTGCTGCTCTTTGGATCAGTTCATGAGCACTATTGATTATTTTGTATTACCATAGCACCTAGGAGCTCTAGTGAAGGACCAGGACCCTACTGCACTAGGTGCTGTACAAACAGAACCCCCCCCACAAAAGACTGTTCCCATGCCAAAGAGCGTACAGAATACCAGAAGGACAAAAGCAGAAGAGCCGCATAGTATGTAACAGCCTCTATTCCCCCTTGATCAAGTGGTTTGATTTTTAATATTCTTTATTTGCTGAAGGATGATAGTTCAATAAGTAGATTTTAGACTCTAAAAGTTAGGTCAGTGTTCTCAGTTGACAGACCTATTTTGTTTTACCTGAAATAGCAGCTTTGGGCTGCTGTAGTTTAGGTGGAATACACAAACTTAAGTGGATCAGTCTAAGTATAATATACACACAGATGTGCGCGCTCCGATTCCCTTCATATAGTCAAAACAAAGCCTAGACGGTTGGTGAGATTTGGATTTAAGATTTCCTGGATTTTGTAAAGCTCACATCAGGACGAGGACATTGCTTCGCAGTATAGAGTATCTCAGTACTGAAAGATTTGACTCTTGGCCAAAACTGGATTTGATCCTTTAATCCAGTTGATCAGCTGTTTGATTTGGGGATTTCTTTGACTAAATTTCCCATGCAGAGTATCTCTCTTCTGATAGCAAGAAATTCTATTACTATATGCTCTTTAAATTAATCAGATGAATGGAAGTTTTAACAATCTGATATTTTTCTTATCACATACACATACTCAACACAAGCCAGGCACTGTCATTATTAATGTGTGTTAAATGATTTGGTTATTCTGACATGGCTGCATTGATTGCTAGAGTGAGACATGTCTGGGTTTCACAACATATGAATTTACTCATTGGTCCGTTTGTCATGGTTGAACAAGGGTAGAATTGATGAGCGTTGATAAGATTGTACTGCGAGGAAATTGTAGGCTGAGTTGTCCTCTGCTAGCACCAAAAGCTGTCAGCCATAGGCACTAGGATTAAAAGCACCATGGGGGGTCATTTCAGACAACTTAAGGAGGCCAAAGCCTTTTTTCCAATTTATCAGCGTAGTTAAACATGGAAGAAAGTACATCCTCTTCTACTGTGTCGAGTCAAATGCTAAATGCCCAAATCAATTTCACAACCTAATAGATTTCAGTGTTGGGAAGCTCAGCTACTCCGCCTATATTATACCCCTGTTTGTCATATTAAATGACCTGGAGAACTGGCTCTCTGGACTTGTGTATTGAATGCATTTCTTCCTGGAGCCTGGGGAAAAAAAAAAAAAAAAAAAAAGTGGTCCTGGATACCACAGGGAAATCCTCGGCCATTGGCCAACCTATGTATCTACTGGCTTAGTTTTAGGACCAGTTCTTCTTCCAGTCAAATAGGTCAGACAGCCCCACTGTCATTTATGCCTAAACCTATAGGATGGTTTGCTGATGGGAATTTATTCTCTTTCATGTGCAGAGATTTATTGCTGCGGATTGCTGAGTTCCAGAAAAAGTGACTGCACAGGCCTACCTCCATCAATGCTGCATAACCCAGATGCACCTCAGTCCAGAGGGCAGTACAGAATAAAGATGAAGGGAAACATGTCCCTGATCTGCTGGTATAACAAAGGGCATTTTCGTTTTCTCACTAATGCCTATTCTCCAGTTCAACAAGGTGAGCAGTCAGCAGTATCACTACCTGTACTATGACCATGTTTTTCAAAATAGGTGACAAGACAAGTTAGGACACTTAGGAAGTTTGATAACCCCAGACAAGAAGCTTGATAATTATCCTAGATAAACCGTAGCATTAATGATAATTTCCATTGCGTTTGCTCTTGTCCATAAGGTACTAGTTAATCTACATTAGCAGTGACTAAAAGTGTTCTGTCTGCAACGGATGTCTTCTGTGCATAAAGGTTAAAAAAGCTTACTAATGCTGCCAACTAATAGTTACTCTTTTAGCTGGCACCGTAGAGAGCTGTTCCTTTTTGGTGTTATACATATCCCAGCTGACCTATGGTGGTGCAGAGAGTTGTAATGGAGGTTAAAATCCTATATGTAACAAGGTGTCTCATGAGATAATTGCATGATAAGTCTTTGTAAAGAGGAACTCCTAAATGCATAAAATATTTTGGACCAATAAGAACCATACGGAGTATAAAACTCAGTGACCAGATTCTACAATTAGTTTCTCCTATGGATTTAAAACCCATTCATCACATACAAATGGCTTTTGGCAAGAGCCTTCCCATTGCATACTAAACTGATTGTGCAGCTGCTGAAAAGAAAACCAGAACAGCCAAAAATATATTTGAGAGTAGTTTAGATTAAGAAACTATTTCACAAAGACTCAGCTGAAATTGATCTTACTATGAGAGGGTTTTTTTTTTTAAGGGACTCAAAGATTTTTAGGCATAATGTAAGTTTTGAAAAAATATTTACAAAACCCAACATAAAAGGACATTTTTAAAGAATAGTTTGTCCATTTAAAATCTCTTGTAGTTCTATTGTCCAAAGTGAGTAAAATACAAAAATCAAATTATTAGTTGAAAGACTTATGCATTTACAAATTTAAGGTGCTACTGCTTACAAAGGTAACTTGGTGCTTAAACCACATTCTCAAAAACGTATACAGAATTTAAGGTATTCAGGTGCCAGTCATAGAAGTGAAGTGTTGCATAGCCACACATATGACTAAATCTCACGGGAATTGGAGGGTCATTTATCAGAACTCACCACACATCCTAACCTTTATACGATGAGCTAGGGAACTGGACACTACTTGGAATGCTATTATATGTCACAAGAGAACATTGATTTAACTAAAAAGAGAAGTAGATAACTTGAAAGGGTTGGTGTCTTAGGGCCTGATTCTAAAAACACATGAGAAAGAAGTTACATATGAGTAGTTAGATTGAAACCCATGGAATTAAATAAAGTTACTGTATGTGGAGAAGGAAGGAGGGGGAGAGACATCAGTGATGTAGACTGGAATAAGCAAATGGAAGGGAGTTTTGAACTGGAGCCTGAGATGAGTGGGAGCCAGTGGAATAGTTTGAGAATGGAGCCATGTTGTCACAGCTTTTTGCATGTAAAAGTAGGCAGCAGCTTACTGCACCCAGGGGGACTTGAGAAGGAAGTTGCTATAGTGAGGACAAGAGCAAGTTGAGGCATGGATGAGGATTTCAGCAAAGGTGGAGGCAACAAGTAATGACCTAGTTACTTACTTTACATAAAATAAAAACAGAGAATGGGAATCTCACCTGTGTCCTGACTACAAACCTCACTCAAGTCTGGGGAGAGGCATGGCGGAGAAGTGCTCTTCTCAAAACCAATCTATGAATCCCATTTTTAGATGTAGCGTGTGACTTATGAAAGTTTTGGACCAGTTTGTCATAATACATGCTCATGATTGCTCAAGACTGAAAGCCTTTTGTTTACAGTACTGCACAAATAAGTAACTTGCGTATTCTGCTATCAGACGTGTTGTCTCCACATTAACAAAACAAAATTCTGTTTCCTTAAATAAGTAGTTTAATGGGAGAAGTTAAAAAATTTACTGTCTGTATTATGGTCATGCCTTGGGGCTCCAGTGTGCTAGGTACTGCACAGTCAGTATTAAACAGTCCCAGCTCTGGAGAGCATACAACCTAAATAGACCAGACGGAGAAACAATGGGGGAAAGGGATAGAACACAAAACAGAGTGATGGGGTGCAAATGGCAGGTTAGTGCCACAATTTTTGTGTGGGGAGAGGTGGTGATTATGGGTGTAACTTTGGGTGGGGTTTAGGTATTTTGGGAGTTAACTAAACAGATAGGTGAAGAGAGGAATCATTGAAGGGAGGGGGAAGGGCAGGGGAGATGAAATCGAGGAATGTGGAAGGCAAATGGAGTGAGGCTGAGGTGACCACCAGATGATGGGAGGGGGCAGGAGGGGTTGGGGCAAACCGCGTCAAAACTGTGGAAGTAGCCCGCTAGTATCATCAATCCAGCACTCACTGTGAAGCTCCTTTTAACAGCTTCTCCTGCTGGTTTGAGTCTTTGGCTGGCTGCCTCTTTGCATTGTCTTCCCTTCTTTCCTAAATGCTACACAAATGGGAGTGGGTAGAGGAGGAAAAAGTCACTGCATGGGTACTAGTGCCCCCAAAATAGGCTCTTCCCTGCACAGCTCTGGGCCCAGAGGGTACTGTGGGGAGGAGCAGCCCTGGCTGGTTAAGTTAAATTAGTTCTCTGAAACATTTAACTCATAAAAGGGCCAGAACCTGAAAGTCTGGAGGAAAGCCAAATTTATTATAAAACAAACTGACTTCAGCAATTTACACCAGTTGAAGATTTTGGCCCTAAACTTCCAAATGCCCTTTATGAGAATTCACTGATGGGTCTGGTGGGGAAAAGTGTTGTAGTAGAATTATGCTTCAGACCTTTCAAACTATGGAAATTCAGGTCTATGCATTTCCTTACATCACAGGACTTTGAGGATTTGTTAGATGGATATCTGTACAGCGCTTTGAACCTGCAGTGCTCTGTTCACCCCTATGGGTGCACACACCCCAATAACAGCCCCTGCCCACTATGGAAGATGCAAGCTGCTCCTAGTATTACCAACCCACTGTTCAAAAATCATGGGTCAGGGATTGGCTAAAAGCCATGATTTAAAAAAAAACAAAAAAAAAAAACAATGTTTTGGGTGGTTTTATTTGCCTTCTGGTGGCTGAGCTTTAGCATGCGATTGGGTCACATTTTCAAGCTTTTCTGTAACCACAGCTCACTTTTCCCCCCTTTCCAATAAAAGCTGAGATTCTCACAATCACATGATGTCAGGAGCTGGAGCGTTAAGGGAAAACCACCACACACACTATCATAAGAGTTGTGATTAAAAAAAAACAAAAAATTTCACAAGAGTTGGCAGCACGGCCCACCTCTCTCCACAACCCAGGAAAGAACAAGCAGTATTTGCAGCATAGTACTTCTCTGGGAGCTCCACCAGGGGAAGGGCTACATAGGAACCCTGTTAGAAAGACACCTTGGGGGGGGGGGGGGGGGGAGGGGTCTGCTGAATGAGCACATCATCTGTGTATCTTGGCCATGCCACCTCTCAGCCAGTGCTATGTGCTGGGGCACTGTTGACCAGAGGGGCTCCCAGAGCAGTGCCAAAGTTTGAGCAATTTGTGCCACCCCAACCTCCTTCTGGGGAATCTTGCTGGGCCCCCTCCTACCAATGGCTTGAATCAAGCCTGTGAAGTGCTATAAGATAAACCTATCCACATTCCAGAAATCGAAACACTTTAACAGTCTATAATGGAAAATAAGTAGTAGTACATGGTGCCTATGTAGCTGTAATCACACATTTTTAGTGAAAGTGATTGGTGGAAGGCGAATCAAAGGAAATTCTAGAAGCCAAAAAAAAGTCACCAAAAACACCTGCACTAAACAGATCTTATACTTTCCAACCTACTAGGGGAAAGACATGGAAAGACAGCCTTGTCTTCATACAGTCAACCAGATCTTTTAGGACAATTCCAGCAAAGAAAATAAAAACACCCTTACTGGGCATGTTGAGGGCAATAAGAAATATTGATTTTGTTAGCTTTAAGGGTTCCCCTCCCCTTTGCCCCCGCCCCCATGTTCTGGTTACACCTATTATGCATCATGCTCAACTATCTTCATTTGGGACTCATTAAAATCGGTCACTCAAAGGCTTTAAATAAATAGTCATATGGATCAGTCATAAATGACACTTAGTATGTGCTGCGAGTCTTCGATTCAAAACAGGGCCTGCCAAGTAGGGTGTCATAGGGGGCATGTCAGAGATAATGGAGGGAACTGTACTTCTAGCCAAAGGAATTTAATTCTCGAGCCTGTAATCAAAACAGGAGTAACAATTTTGGTCTGGATGGCTTATGAAGTAATTTAATGGTTCAGAAGATTCAGGAAAGACCAGAGAGCCAGGAGGAGTCTGGGATCTCATCCAAACTGAGACAGTGACTAAAAGTGGGACCAAGCACAAGGCACCTTAATCCTTTGGGTCTCAGTAACTTCAGCCAAGCTGAGCTGCCTTCCAGGAGGAATGATGATAGTGCCTGGGAGACAGTGAAGAACAGGATTCCATTGTGCTAGGCACCATACAGAGCGAGAGAGACAGTCCCTGCTTCAAAGAATTTACAGTTTAAATACACCAGACAGTCAACGCCTAAGGGAAAAAAATAGAACATATCTGCAGAGGGAACAGAGTGATGGTTTGCAAACAGCAGGTTAGTGCCATAGTTTCCCCCCCAAGGCGTGATTCATAGATTCCAAGACCAGAAGGGACCATTGTGATCATCCAGTCTGACTTCCTGTATAGCACAGGCCAGAGAACTTCTCCCCCCCCCCCCCCCGAATCATTCCTAGAGCAGAGCTTTTAGAAAAACATCTCATCTTGATTTAAAAGTGGGTCCTTGGGAGGGTATTTGGGGGGGGGGGGGGGGTTAGTTAGGAGGGGATACGTTTAAACAGGAAGATAAAAGCAGAGAAGACTGAGAGGGCAGGAAGAAGGGGAGCGCGGAGGCAAGGTGATGTGAGGGTGATGTGACTGGGAGGGAGGGAGATGGAAGAAATAGCCAGTCACACGGGCTAGACCGGCCAGAATGAAAACTGCAAAAAGCTGCCTGATGACATCAGTCCCCTGGAGTCGGTAGGGTTATGTCTACGCAGCCCACAGCAGTGAGCCTCCCAGCCCAGAGTGACCCTACTAGGGAAGCTCATGTTAGCATTGTAAAAATAGCTGTGTAGATTGCGCTTGGAAGTTGTGGTTCAGGCTTTGAAGCCCCACCTCCCAGGTGGGTACCCTACCCAAAGGGCTAGAGAGTCATTCCTTCCTTCACACCTAGGCTCGCTCTCTCTGGCCCAATGACTATTTAAGTATTTACCTGGAGTGGATAAGTCACTGGGCCAGAGAAAGAACACAAGGGGGGAATGGTTGTGTAGTCTTGTGGTTAAGGCATCCACCTGGGAGGCAGAAGACCCCAGGCCCAGTCCCCTCACTGTAATTGTTTCATTATTTAGTCACAGTGAAACAGCTTTAACAGGATGAGATTGGGGGAGCCCCATGTCCGAATAGGCCAGTGGTTAAGAAATGCTCCTGAGAGGCGGGAAACCCCTGTTCAAAGGCTCTTTCCTCCTCTGGCAGGGAGTGGGGAATTAAACCTGGGTTTTCTCACATCTCTGCTCTAACCATTGGGCTAAAAATTATGAGGTAGGTGGGGACACTACCACCACTGGGTGTGGAGTGAGGCAGGCGCCTACTTCATTCTCACAAGAAATTACTTAGGGACCTAACTCCACCTGACTTGAGGTGGCTGGTTACTATTCATGGATCCCTAAGCAGAGCTAGGCATCTCCCCGCAGTCCAGATATAGGCCCCTATCTCCAAGAAAGGGGCGGGGATTCACAACCAGCCCTCTTATTGGCATCTCCCATTAACTAGCTTAGGCTGCACCCCACCTAGCATGCTGGCTTTTGTGGATCGCATTCTTAGGTGCCTAGGCTCCCTATGTAATGAATGGGGAGAGATAGGTGCCTACCTCAGCTTTGTGGAGCAGCGCTGCCCAGAGAATTCAGGGGGCCTGGGGCAAAGCAATTTTGGGGGCCCCTTCCATAAAAAAGGGGCAATACTATAGAATACTATAGTCTTGTGGGGGCCCCTATGGGGCCCAGGGCCTGGGGCAAATTGCCCCTCTTGCCCCCCCCCTCCCCTCTGGGCGGCCCTGTTGTGGAGTATGGTGGTGTTCCTGTGATTTTTTTCTAGGTGCCCAGAAGTTAGGTGCCATGATGCTGGGGATTGCAACACCCTAGTCTCTCCGTGGATCCCATCCTAAATGTATATGAAGAAAATACCAGACTCCATATCAGATTTCCACTCCAAACAGGAAAATGACTTTCAGGGCCCCCCAAAACCTGCTGCTGCCTGGCAAATTCTGTTGCTGCTCAGCAAAGGGGCAATACATGTGTCAGTTTCCCTGTTTGAAGCAGAGCTCAGTGATGTGGAGTCCAGTATTTTGTTAGTATGGTTTATTTAAAAATGTGCACAAGTCCCATTTCCTTGGGCACAGGGTGGTAACAGAGCACAGACAAGTGCCTCCTGCATAAACTTCATACGAGACATCTGGAAATTAATTACAAACGCTTCTCTGACTCTTCAGCTCATCACACTAGGCAGGCCTGGACTGGACTTCTAACCAAGTGCCCCATGAACCTTTCCCTTCTCCAGACCACTAGTCTCATCCGTTTCCTTGCAGGAGTGAGAGAGATCTGGACACAAATGCAGTAGCAAAGACAGTGTGGAGGCAGTACAGCTGGGAAGAGGGGAAGTCTCACCCCCCAAGGATGAATCATGGTGAGGCAGGTGGTATCTGCAGCATAACACCAGCCTAAGACAGTTTGCAGCCATATCTGGCACCAGCTGTTTTGCTTGCAGTGCTCCCTGTAGACCCCACTGCCTTAAGGCTTGCAACTGCAACAGAGGTGATCACCACATCCCATGGTAACCATTGCTCTTCAGTACCTGCTAGTGTCACAGTCCATGAAGAAGGGCTAGGCAAACAGTACACACCAGAATCCAAACCCACAGCATTCTGTCCCAGTGAATCAAAGCTGAACTTTTGCAAGTTCGGATTTAGCATCTCAACAAAGATAATGGTGCATCAAGAAGCAAACGTCACCACATAAGTCTGACCAACAAGTGCCTCACCATGAAGGGCCCCTAGCTCGAGCTCGGGAAAGTTTGTGTTTTGACCATTTGTTTTTTTAAACCAATCTTTCTTGTATCTCCCACACAGCTCCTTTGGCATGCACATTACTAGCAAGGTCTATGATACAATCTTCCAGGTGCCAGTTGGACTGAGAAGAGGGGTGGGGGAAGGAAAGCAAATTCAAGATCAACGAGGTTTATTTTTGGCATAGAAGTTCTAATGATTAATGGAGTCTCGCTGGCACACTAAGTAACACTAAGTAACTGATCTCAAATCCCCTTTTCAGAAAGTGTATTGTAGTTGGTAACACTGATGCTAACACAACAGTTAAGATTCAATAGCTGTGTTTTGTTTTGTTTTTTTAATTGATGCAGGAGTTATAATTAAGAGAAAAAGTGGCGAGATCCCATGCCCGTTGGCAGTAGAAGCTTTTGCTGCTCATCTTAGCTATATCTGCAAATATGACGACAAATACAGCAAGTAAGTGGGTGGGATGGCGAGTGGGTGAATCCCGTGTTACTGGAACATTTGACCCTTCCTTGGTTTGAGGGGAGACTAGGAGCATGCTCCTGCCCTCATTAAATTCAATGGCAAAACACTCATTGATGTCAAAGCAAGTGGAATCAGGCTCTATAACTTTGCACGATTTTCCTAAGGGAGGCAAGCTGCACTGCTGACCGTTGTCTTGGGAATTTGTGTAGGAGTTAGATATGAACAAACAGTTCTGGTTAAATTCAGAACATCCTTCCTCCCCCCTTCACATCTTGCATAATTCAGCAAAGCTGGACCAGATCCAAAACACTGATACTCCTGTCTGTCCATTCTTCAGCCAAAACACCACGAGAATTGCATCCTTGGAGTATTTAAATGGCATAGCTAGAGAGCCGTTCGAGAGAGAAGAACCAAGGTGGTGGTGGATCCACATTAGGTTTAGGCTAAAGTTTGGGTTTAGGGCCAAACCAGCACGTCTGGTGAAGACACTCAGTGCCCACGGGAGAGAGCTCTCCTGTATGTATAATAAAACCACCTCCGCAAGCAGCAGAAGCTATGTTGGTGGGAGACACACTAGCGCTTAAGTCAGTATAACTTGTATTGCCCAGTAGGTGGAATATTCACACCCCTGAGCAATATAAGTGGTAGTGTAGACATAGCCTAAGACTACCAGGAGTTTCTACTGCCCCCCAATACACGGTCAGTCACCAGCTTCGCCATGTTATTAACCAGCTATTCCCAGGCACCAGGAATTAGTTACAGCAGCTTTGATCCAAGTCATAACTACAAGAGCAAGAGAGATTGTTTCTTTGCTATAGCTGCCTTCTCTACGTTGTGTACCCTTAGTGAGCATCAGCTGCAGGACTCTCCATAATTAGCAGCCTCTGCACTTTCCCTGGAGCTGGGCAGGTCCTTTCACAGATTCTTAATTCCCTCCTTGCCCTGTCTGGGGCTGTTTTGTATCCTTGATTTTTAAGGGATATTCTTTGCTCAAAAGGTCATTAAAAAACCCGTTCCTTACCTGTGCTACTTACAGCACCTTAATCAGCTATACACAAGCTTTCTCGCCAGGGACAAGTAGCTGTCTTCCTGTGGGTTAGACAAATTATGGTTTTGCCCCAATAATCCTCATGGCAAGGGTACATGAGTAGGTTTTGTGCCTCACTTGGCAAATTTACATGACCATTTTGCTAAGGCTGCATGACTAAGTGAGACTTCCTTAAAAATAAACTTTTCACCATTTAGGCAGTTTGCTTAGTGCTTTTTGCTTAGCTTGGATGACGATCTGAACTAGACAGTTCCGTGTATTTCCTTTCTGGTTGTACGGGTGTATTTGGGCAGATGGCATTCAGTGAAGCCGAGTTATGGCAGCCATTTTATGAGCTATATTTTATTACGTCTGTACATGGGATGGGATCCATGAAAGGCGTTAGGTGCTTAAGTCGCAGGTTGAGCTGCTTAAGTCCCAGTCTTGGGTCCACTGCAATCCACAAAACTTCCACTGAACCATGTAGATGCCTAAACTCACTTGGTGCCTAAGTTTCTGCCTCTGGGCATGCAGGACGGTACCTCCCTCTAGGCATCTGCCTAAGCCCTAGAGTAAGTCACAAACCAGGGAAAGACAAGCGTTCAGCCATCTAAGTCACGTGAGGGACCTGATCCAATAGGTGGCCTCTGAGCACATATGCTGGATTGGGTCCCATTCAAAATCTGGCCAAAGAAAGAGGTGGCGAGCTTGTAACTTTTAATCTAGTAGTTAGAGCATTGACCTGGGATATCGGATCCCCAGGTTCAATTCCCTCCTCTGCCTGAGGCTTAGCACACAGCACCGCCATTGGCATCTCCCAATGTCTAGCTTAGGCCACTCCGCACCGCCATTGGCATCTCCCAATGTCTAGCTTAGGCCACTCCGCACCTAACATGCTGGCTTTGTGGGTCACATTATTAGGCACCTGTCTCTCCCCATTCCTTATATAGGGAGCCTAGGCACCTAACTCAGTTTTGCGGATCACTGTGTTGTTCCACAGATTTTCTAGGTGCTCAGAAGTTAGATGCCATAGTGTTCAATGTTGCAATACCCAAGTCCCTTTGTGGAGCTCACCCCTAATCCCTGTATACTACCACCAGCCAAGCATTAGGTCTCAGTAATATAAGGGTCAAGGAAACAGTTCTGCACAAAGACAATGGGCAAGGTGACTGAATGGGCCCTCCCCCATCTCTAAGGTCTGTTGCTTCCAAATACACATGCAGTTTCTCACTAGGCAGGAAGTCAGTAAAATGTGCCATTTTTAAAACAAAGGAACTGGGTTCTGGATAAATTCAAATTGCATCATGGTTTGGTCCAACACATAAAAAGAATGCTTACTGAGCCCATAAGCTTTCCCCAGGCTCCCAGCAGCTTGTGCGTTTGCTGTTTTAGCTGGCGGACCTGGTGCTGGACCTGAAGCTGTTTTGAAAACTGTAACCAGAACATGGCTCTTAGAGCATTAAACACTTTCTCTGGGAGTTCGTACAGTAGGTACTGAGGTGCTTAATTCCCATTGATTTCAGTGGGAGTTTGGCACCTAAATACCTTTGAGGAGCTGGACCAAATGTTGAGTACTGTAAGGGTAAGAGCTGCCTGCGGCGCACTATTTGGGGAACTTGTTTGGGGGAGAGAGAGAGGCAAACTAATCTATTGCCATAGTGTATGTTACTGCAATAGTGGCCTCCATTTTGGGCATCTCATTGCCAGAAAGATATTGAGCAACTAGAGGAAATTGAGAGAAGAGAAATTAATGTCCAGTTAATCCCTCTGTCCCAGTGATAATAGGAAATGAATAATGGGGCAGGAATCTAAGTTTACAAGTATATGAAGGATGCAAACATCAGAGCGTATGATTATTTGGGGTGGTACAAAGGGATGAACTAGGATTGATGGGCTGAAGTTAACTGAGGGGAAATTTAGGCTAAATCTCAGGAAAAGTTTTCCTGACAGCGAGATATATTTGGCTACAGCATAGGTTGCCAAGGGAAGTGGTGGAAGCTCCACCACTTGGCACACTGAAAACTGGATGGAGACCGAAGGTACTGAAGTGACCAATCCTGCACTGCTAGGTAACCAAAACAGGCCTTTTCCATCATGCATTTTTGCCCAGATGATGTGATCTATTGGCAACCCTGGAGCCAGAACTTTCTGATGAGGGCAGAAAAATGCAAGAGACAGACAACCGAACATTGCACCAAAAGGGAGAACTAGAGACTCTCTCATAACTTTACTACAACAAAGAGTTATCAAACATATTGTTGTACATGTCCCTTAAGTCAGTAACAATGAACAGCTGGCGTATCGTCCTAATGAGAGCTCCTGGGCCTGCACAACCTCTGGGATCACTTTTCTTGCCTCCCAGCAGGACACACATAGAAGGGTGTGAATGTTGATTATCTTTTTCCTCTCCCCCTTTATAGGTATTTCATTTCTCATAAACCAAACAAGACCTGGCAACAAGTGTTCTGGTTTACCATCAGCATTGCCATAAACAATGCCTACATCCTCTACAAAATGTCAGATGCCTATCATGTGAAAAGGTACAGCCGGGCACAGTTTGGTGAGAGACTTATAAAGGAGCTGCTGGGCTTGGAGGACACCTCACCTTCTCATTGATGCATTATTCCTTGTGGCTTAGGTATGGGGTGGAGGGGGAGCAGAAGAGGAGACCACAGCTCTGGAATGTCAAAGCAGGGAACTCATGACATCACCAATGCCGCTCCCTATAGGAAAAAGACAGTGATGCCAGTAGAGAGGTGGAGACTTTGTTAAAAGTAGCAGCTGGCTGTTGAATGTCCTACAGAGAGAGCCACAGGAAGTCAACACACAACTGCATCTGTGAATGCTCTGCGGGTACCTGTCCATCCAAAAAGATTTAAGTTAGTAGCCATTAGTCTGCCATATCTGTTGAACAGGGTCATCTTGTAAGGCTTCCATAGGGCTTATCACGAGCTTGCCACAAAGGGATGTAGCTCAGTGGTCCTATGTGGGCATTACCAAAACTCTGCCTTGTCTGGAGTTCTTTAACTGTGGGACAAGCAATGTTGTGTCATGGATAACAATGCCTGACACCTTGTAAGGAATCATGACATGGTTAAAGAGAAACAACATAGATTTATATGTTCTTCACAAGTATATTGACAGATTGACCTGTAACAGGCAAAGACAACAAAGACAGAGTAACAGTTAAGAACTTTTTTTTTTATTAGTGTAAGGCAATCAGATTGCAGTATAGGAATAAAACGTTTAGGGGGAAATTAAACATCTTGGAGAATCTTAAAATAAAAGTCTGAGTGAAATTTTAAAAATCATGGGGAAAGCTGAATTGATGCACATAGTTTAACAAATAAATGAGGTAATACTGCCTGCCACCATAGCTTCAATATTGCTGGTGTGTAGGTGAGAAATCTCAGAGTAACAACTAACAACTATATTTTCTTTGATTTCAGTTGTAGCTTCAGGTTCTTCTAAGTGTTGCTTAAGATCTACCTTCATGGACTATTTTTTCATTTTCCCACTTTTTTTTTTTAAATATCAAGACAGATATTCTTCATCTTAGATCTTCATTTCCTATTAACACACATTTGGCAAGCAAAAATAGTTCACCGATAGCAGTGCGTTTTGCGTTTTCATGGTTGGGTGTTCTGTAGGAATCCTTCTTAGAATTTGAGATGCGTCACAGTAGCTGTACTTTTGCAAATTATATGTTTAGAAAAATAGTGTGTCATTGTAAAAAACTGTTCAGGTGCAACCAGACGTTGACATCACTGAAGCAGAACAAAACCCAAATGCTTTCCTTGTTCTGAGTGACTTTCTGGAAGCTAGAACCATTAAGAATTAGTGCAGCCTAGTGCCACTGGCCAGTATTGACAAGACTCATTAGCTGAATGTTTTCAACACAATACCGAGTTCACTGCCACCAGGACGCTTCAGTGGGGAAAGCAAAAGGGGAGAGAGGTCTGATGGCAGGAGGCAAAAACCCAGCGCTGGAGTAAAATACCTAATACTATGCCTTAGTTGGCAGAAATAGGTGGTATTTATTAGCACTCTGGAGATAGATCAACAAAGACCATATATTCAAATAAGCTGCCTAAAGCGCATCACTGAAATCCATTTTCAGAGATGCTCAGAACCGACCACTCTCAACCTGTGAAAATCAAGCCCCTCATTGTAATGCCTGACTTTAGCCAACCACGTTTGAAAAATATTGGCCTAAACTATCACGTAAAGATTAGATGACATGCTCATTGTGCCCTGTAACTTCAAAATTTTGCCAAAATTTATTCTGAAGAGTTGGTGCTAGTTACATAGCTAGAATTACCAAGAAAAGAACATTGGGATGAGATCTGGTTGGAACTTTCATAAACAGACAGCTTCCCCACAGCAACCGCGTGATCAGAGCAACCTTCCTTCCTTTGTCTGCAGTGAAAGAACATTGCTGAGAAAGGATGAGCCCAATCCTCCAACACGCTGAGTATCTCCTGTAAGGGTCTGAGTTCCCCAACTCTCACTGATATCAATGGTAGCTAAGGGCTTTCCTCACCTCACAGGAGGACATTTTATAGGAGTAAGCCCCAGACCAACTAGATGTGTTACACCTGTTCTCTCAGCACTTGGCCCTAACATAGGGTCTGATTCAAAACCATTTTGCAGTCTTTTCAGTGATGTCAGTGGATCAAGCCCATCTACTACAGCAACTGCTTTTTAAAATAAATAAATACATAAATAAATAGTTGGAAAACAGTTTCCCACTGGTTTGTTCTGCTCACCATACAGATTGCGTGAGCTAAAATTTTACCAGGTCCTAGTTTTACCTCAGGGATTGGCTCCTGAGTAGTTCTCCCTTATTTTGGTGTTGACAGGCCGATTACACAGTGGCTGGCTGATTATTATTATTATTATAGGAAAGATGCTTTTTTCCCCCTCCCGCGCAAAGGAGAAGAACTGAGACAGAAACAAAGTATTGCTTTGCAATGAGTTTCAGTCCCCCACCCCCTCCCCCAAGTGTCTCCCACAACCTTGAACTGGCTTCCTTAAGATGCCTAGAAATTCAATAAAAGAACAAGCAAAAACACCACACAACCCACCCCACCCTATATAAAATGACTCAAAACTGGGTTTCACAGCCTATAAGCAACATTCACCAAAGTAAAACTTAGCCTGTGCCAATAAAATGACTGTGATCCACTATATCTTTCCCATTATATTTATCTGGAAGGAGGAAGGATGGGGATATTGTGGGATTTGGTTTTGTTGTTGTTGTTAAAAAGCATCTCGCAATTTCTCTTTAAAATATTACAAAAACCTTTTCTTGGTTAAAACAATTTAGTGTCGACAGCAGTTCAGACCTCAGTCTTTAGTCATTCCCTTGCTGTACATTAGATTTTGTGATTTCCCCCACCCGACCACAGAAATACGTGGCTGTTCCTTCGTTTCAGAAGTCAATAAAAGCAAAGGGCTAAGTGTCAGAGGATTGCAAGAACACTGTTGATGACAACCTTGTATGAGCATGGATGCCAATGACAATGCGTAAACATGGTTTGTGTGATGGCTTGTACCATCAGATTGGATATGGTTAAGTATCCTCAAGCCATTCTGGTTAAAGACCTTAAAGCTCAGCATTAATTAAAAACTGAGGGAAATGCCAACTACCTGAGATCAGCTTCTCTCTACCTCTGAGAAAGGGGACATTGAAAGTGGAGCAGATGGGGGGAGGGAAAGTTGTCCCTCTTCTATTACATTTGTTTTCATTCAGTATACAATTCCTAGCATTGGCAATTCTTTGTTCACCACAGCATGCAGACTGCTTCAAAGAATTAAAGTGAGACAGTGCAATATGCAGACAATATTCTATGCACAGCACCTCTTCCAAGGAGTTTTCATGTCCTGTCAAGACATGTATTTGAAAAAAGGTTCATTATGGTGTGAAACATTTATATAACATTCACTGAAGCTAAAAGCCAGTGTCAAATAGTGTTGTATTATAGTTTGCTCCACCGTGGAAAACTATTGTAAGGGCTCCCTGGAACTCTGACCCTGTAGCTTTTTATCTTAGCCCATTTGTGCACTTGAAAAGAAAGGGAATGATTTAAAGAGACATCTCTCCTGTTTCCCTTTTTGCTCAGTAGTTCTGGCTATGTTCGATCTAAGCATCTCTCTTAATCCCTGCCTCTATTTCTTTTTCATTAACAGATATTTTAAGAACCCAGATTTCTCAGTGTCACTAAATAATTGATTCAGCGATATCATTTTTGGGTTCTTATACATCTCACAAAAGAGAGAGACATTTCTCTGTTTCCACAGTTACACAAAGGGCACTGAATCAGAACCAGCATTTTCATTCCTGACCTCCAGCAACCCTTACTTTGTTCCTTTTATAACAGAGGTTTGTTCTTCTAACAGCTACCTAATGGGTGCTTTCTTGAGTTGGCAGGTAATGAGGCCTCTGTTAGGGCAATTCTATGCTTCCTTTAGGTATATGTCACGTTAGGAGCTGATTTTAGTGGTGGTTTCGGGAATACACTGCACTGTAATAACATTTTGCACTTCTATAATGTCTTCCATCTAAGGATCTTGAAGTGCTTTAGAATATGAACTTTAATTAGCCCCTCACTATACCCCTGCGAAGGGGGCAGGAAGTATCAACATTCCCCATTTACAAATGGGGAAACAGACACAGAGAGGGTAAGTGATTTACCCAAGGTCACTCCAGAAAGTCTGTGGTAGAGCTGGGAAGTGGACTTGATTCTCCCAACTCCCAGTCCTTAGGACTGCATGTGATTTTTTTAGAAATTTATAGTTTTTATTCATAGGCCCAGAGGTCAAACTAGATGTATTTTTCTATACTAGAAAAATAGATGAAAGGAACTTAACAAGACCAGCCTTCCCCTTTGGAGTAGGGGCAACATGACTCAGTCACCTCACTAATTTCATTTCTCACAATGCATTGTGAGCCTCCGCCAAAGCCCACTGCAGTCACTGGAAAGATTCCCATTGAATTCAGTGAGCTTTAGATGAGACCTATGGACTTGACTGGGGGAGCCCAGAGCAGGGAGACAAAGAGAGGGTCTGTAATTCAGAGAACAACATACAATGTAGTGCAACCCAGCCAAGAAGAGAAACAGTTACTAACAATTATCTCTAGTAAAAAAAATTAAAAAAAAGTCTAGGTTAAATAGATTTCCCATCCTTCTCTGCTATGGAATTCCCATGGAGCCAAACGCTCATCTAAGTCTGAGCTCCAAAGAGAAAGCCAACAACATTTACAGAGCAAAGCAGCTTTGTTGTATCTTAAAATATGTATATATTTGGCCTGCCTTTGAATAGGGATCTTTGCAAATATCCTTCTATCATCTGCTCAAATGTAATCGTATTTACAGTTCTTCTTACTACGTTCCTCCTTGTCTAGGTTACGATGTAAGGTTACCCTCAACCCCCCCTGTTTTTTGTTCAAAGGCTCATTAAAAACTAGAGATGGAAAGGCCCTGTTAGATCATCTAGTCCAGGGGTGGCCAACCCGTGGCTCTGGAGCCACATGTGGTTCCTTGTATAGGCACAGACTCCAGGGCTGGAGCTACAGGCGCCAACTTTCCAATGTGCCGGGGTGGGGGGGGTGCTCACTGCTCAATCCTTGGCTCTGCCACAGGCCCTACCCCCACTCCACCCCATCCTGCCCCCTCCCCTGAGCCTACCATGCCCTCGCTACTCCCTCCCCCCCCCCCGAGCCTCCTGAAAGAACTGATTGAGGGGGAGGCGCTGATCGGCAGGGCTGCTGGTGGGTGGGAGGCGCTGGGCGCTGATGGGGGGCTGCTGACATATTACTACGTCTCTTTGGCAATGTACATTGGCAAATTCTGGCTCCTTCTCAGGCTCAGGTTGGCCACCCCTGATTTAGTCCTTGGGGAACAGTGCAGAATTGGTGCGCTTTAGCTGATCTAATTTTAAAGTGTTCCTGTCTGTCAGGTTTCCTCCACGTTGCTTGGGAAACTGGTCTGTATGCTAACAGAGCTCCCTTTGGAAGCTTTTCCTGATTAAGAAAAGTCTATCTTTATTTTCTTAATTTCAGCTGTTATATGCCCTTGGATCACATTAAATCCTACTAGTTCTTGGTCTACACCTCTCTAAGCTGTAGTTCATTCTGGAAGGCGAGAGGTCAGACAGAGTTGACCATCTAATGTTTTTATTACTTTGCAAATGATACCATTTTACTTTGATATTTTAATTTTTTTTTTTTTTTGGCAAAGACTGTACCTATTGCAGTCACTGGGAAGCCCCAACAGTGCTTCCCAAGACAGATATCAGAGGTATCAAATCCACCAGTGCACTTTTTGAGGCAATATTTTCCATAAATGTGACTGCTGCCAGATGGGACCTTGTCATAGTCTGTTGTACCCCCATTCAGTCCTCAGCAGCTCTACTGAAACTATCATAAGATCAAAAAGGTAATATATCAATAGCACTCTTATGGAGTAATAACTGCTTGTATTAGATGTCAAGGTGGTTCATACAATGTGTAGTGTCAAAATGTCACAATGTAAACGTCACTCTGCAGAAGTACTCGTTTAGTGTTACTGCAAACATGGCCCTTTGTTAAGAAGTATGGGATTGGGATGTACAGCCTGATTGTAGAGGTAAGAAATCTAACTCCTGGAGCTTGCTGGTCTAAAGGGGGACATGGTAACTGGTGAAGGGAACAAGGAATGGGAGAGATCAGTGTTGGGGTTCCAAGCTTCCTTGATTAGCAGGTGGTGGAAGGATGCCTAGTGACATTCAAACCCGCGCCATGTCCTGGCCATGACAGGTGCTCTAGGAGCCACTCTCAGTCCTACAAGGACAGCAGGACAGATGAGCCCAGTGAGAGGCCGGGGGCAGATGAAGAACGGAGTATTCCAAGACCATGTAACTATCTAACTCTTGAGTGAGGAAAGGGGACTCAGAGGTTCAACATTTCTGCTGCATCTATCTCCACATGTGAGAGTGTTCAGACTCCTCCTGGACAAACAGTTTTACACAGAGCATTTTGTCCTGTGTTCACTGGTCTCAAAGGGCAAAGAACAAAAAGCCTCAAGACGGTCAAGTTGGAGGTCAGACACACTAGGGTCATCTATCCCAAATCCCAACCCACTTGCTGTCAAAGTAACTTTGTGGTATTGTCCTCCAATTAATCGGTGTCCAAGTATGTGCAAAAAGTGACTAATGAAGAGCTCACACCTCACCACAACACTGAGGGAAGTTACTTTTTTGATGGTAAACAAGTTGCAGGTGACTGATTATTCAATTGGAATTAATTTTACAACTTGGTTTAGTTATTCTTGGGTCATACTCTCCAATTTACCAGCTAACTTTGAATCTGGTAGGGGGAATACAGAGGTAAAAATATATTAGTAGAGTGAGAAGAGATGTTGGCTATTAAAGGGGAAAAAAAGGCACACTAAAAGTGTTAGGCCTAACTCATCGCCTGTCGTAGGGCTACTGATGTCAATGATGGAGTTACATCTGGCATGAATCTGGCTCCCTGTATGGGGAAATCATCAATAAAATCCAGAAATAGTGATGCGAAAAGTAATATGAGCAGCACATGGCTGCATTTGGAAGAGATCAGATGACAGGATTAGAGGCTAGGAGTGCAGAGAGATCCCAGCTGTTCAGCTCCACTACCTGCCCTTCTGTTTTATGTTGTGGCCTTTTCCCAACCCCCTTTTCACCCCCATATTTAAATAGAAAAGCCAAGATTTCATATCTTTGACACAGCCAGGCATCCAGCTGCTCTAGCTACAGTGAAGCCATCGGGTGGCACTTGATGCCTCTGTTTGGACTAGAAAGGCAGATTGGCCATAGGTTTCAGAGTTACAACACCACTGAGTGTCTTAAGATAGTTTGAAGAGGAGAGTTAAGAGTAACATTGTAGTAATGGGAACAATAGAGATTCTTCAAGGGAGTCCTACAAGCTATAATTCCTTATTGGTATGTTTTTTTAACCTGTGCAACTTACATTCCATCAAATGAAATGACTGTACAGAACACAAGGATAGTCCGTAGTTCTGTAAGTGCAATTGATACACCACTGTTGTCAGTCTGTGCTCACAAACGATTGCATTTTAGTTGCAAACTTCCATTTTCTTCCCAAAACTAGAGTTCTATTGAAACTGTAAAGACCGTTGATTAAACGTACAGCGTGGTTTGTTCTCTCTTTGGTTTGAAACTTCTCAGAGCAATTTTATAATAGACATCTTTCAGAAAATGTGTGTGGCGCCCCTATGCATGGTAAGGCCCACAGCTGCATTTCTCAGTGTGGCGGGAAACTATTTTTGTGACAATGGTTTTTGTTCTACACAAAGGCACGCTTGCAATAAGTTTTTACAAATTTTGTACACCATGAGCTAAATTCTGAGTTCCAAAATGTGAAGTGTGGCAACAACAACAACAAAATGGATTTATAGTATCACTGAAATCTTGTCATGTGATTTTATTTCTTCAACAAAGTTTGTTTACAATCAGCAACTTTGAAATACAGTCAAAATATTACTGGCTGCCTCTTTGTGCCTCATTCTTTAATGGTGTTGGGGGAGGGAGGGAGAGAACAGTTGGTAGCATTTCCTGTCTCTTATTTGAAAGTGAATCAACAGAATCCCACCAGCCGTACTCCATGGTCTCACTTTAAAATGATTATAACCCAAAGCCTGACATCCTTATTCAGTCTTTGCTCAGGCAAAACTCACTGAACTCCAGTGGATCTTTACCTGAGAAACAGCTGAGTAAGAGAGGGCCTAATAATTCCCTAGAGGCCTACACACAGATCACCCCTCTCCTCCATAGGAAGGGGACTTGGCTGTCTCCACATCCTCATTTTCCAGCTCTCCCAAGGACTCTCTCTGACGTCGAAGGACCTGAGAAGGAAACAAGTGAACAGAGGGACTCACATTGTCTCCTCACTGCCCCCACAGATTTTTTTTCCATTGAAAAATACCAGCCCATCGGTATTATCATTGATCACCAGCTACTGGGACTTCCCTTTAAGAGGAGCACCAAGGGCAACCACTGACTGCATGAGCCCTGTGTCAGCATGGCTTTGGGTACCAGAAAGCTGGGAAGGAAGCACCAGGGGCACAGAGCTTCCAAACAGACAGCCCAAGTATCCCATTGCCTGGGAGCCACAAGATGTGCAGGCCAGCTCCACGCTCCGTCCCACAAAGAGTGGAAACCCTGCTTCTCCCCCAGTGCAGGAGACAACTCAGGAAGGAAAATCCATGGAGATTAGACTGTGGCCAAGGGCCAAATCCTGAGCTCCTACATCTATATGGAATTCTAATCCACAAAGGACGATTTTCTGTTGTCCCCATACTCCTGATTGCCTTACGTGTTTGTCCCATACGAAGTACAGCAACAGGCTGCGATTCAGCCCTCAAAGCTTATGTAATGTCACCAGCTCCCCACCTCTTTCTTGTTGGGCTGATGTGAAGGTTCATGCCTCTCTGTGAGGTCACTAGCTGAGCAGTAAAGCTGGTCCGAATTCTGCACACACACACACACACACACACCCACCCCACGGGAAAATTCAACAAAAAATTGGAAAAGTTTAATTTTCATCAAAGTTTTCCACAGAAATTTGACTTCTTGGGACATTGTTTGGGGGAGGGGGGAAGGGAGGGGAAGACTGGTGAACAGCAAGAACTTCTAGCTGAGAACTGAAAATTTAAATTAGGAAATGCCATCATGGTGCCTCATGCCCCCATTCTCCTCTACAGGACAGGGTCTCTGGCTAGACTATTTTTCACATGATGCATTAAAGTTTCTCCTCTTGCTGAGCCACCATGGTGAATTATGGGATCTCCTGGCAAAGACACTTCATGAGGGATGTAGTCCAGCAGGGGAACATGCCCCATGGAGAAGAATGATGCCATGATACACCTAAACTACAGATCCCATGAGGCACCATTTCTGCATCAAAAAAGTGTTTGGTTTTTAGGTATTTTAATAGCAAAAACAAAGTCCACATTTTCTACAGAAGTTAGACACTTTTCATGAAAATGTGTGTTTAATCAGAAGCCCAATTTCCTTCAAAAAAATCAGTTTTTTCAACCAGCCCTACACCACACCTTTAACATGCTGAGGGAAAACCAAAGTCACAGGCCATTGTGAGGTTACCGGCTCAGCACCCCTAAATTGTTGGGCTATGAAGGTGTCAGAGGCCTATGCTTTGATATCAGCCAAACACCTCCTGGTCACAGGATTCAGGTCAACGTACCGGTCATTAGATTAACACTTCTAACTACCTGTTATGATGGCAAGGGACACGTCTCTGAGGTCTAAAGGAGACAGTGTGGGTCTGTTCACTCAACCACCTACCAGAAATGGATCCTTGTTCCTCCTTTAACACCTAGTGCCTTCTGGCTGCACCGCACACAGTGGCTTTTACAATGGATGGCTGAGACAGAACTCACCTTTTGGAGTAGAAAATTGTAGGGCCATTTAATGTGCTAGAGGGGGAATAGCCATTAGCTGCAGTGGTAGCACAGCCATTTTCTTCTGGGCCAGTCAATCTTGGTTGCTATTATCTACTTGAGCAGCTCTAGGAACAGGAATCATTTCTCCAGAATTCCCTTGCTTACATTTTGCCATCATGATCGGAGAACTCTCCAAGTAGCCATAATGCTTCCCTGCCCTCTGTACCTTTTGCCAGTGACATCAGCCAAAGATGCATGTAATATTCTGCATCATCAGAGATGGAAGAAGCAATGCAAATAATTTTTAAAATGCTAATTGAATAAAGTGAGGAATTTAATTTGGGAAATTATGGAGTCCAGAATCTGATTAATACTGAAACCCAGACGCATGCACAACCTCAGCACCGTCATTTAAACAATGCCATCCACTTATATCAGACCAGGGGTCTGCGCTAACTCAATCTCCCATGAAATTTGCCTTGAGAGAATTTTCAATTAATTTCCACAATTTAACATTTTGATTAAACTAAATTTAAGATTCCCATTTGCATTGCTTTCCAACTTGATCCTCTTCTACTTTCCCATCTAGAGAGAGGGTTGGGAGTGGGGGGAGATGTCAAGGCACAGATACTGCGGAGAAAATATCCCTAAATATTAAAAAGACTCGGGCACTTCTAAGTCACCTTTTATCCTAGGTTCTCATAGCACATGACATACATTAATGACTTAAGCCTCATAAAACCCCTGTTAGGCAGGAAATCTTATCTTTATTTGTATAGATTAGAAATGTGAAAGCAAGGCCCAAATCCTCAAAAGGTATTTAGGTTCCTAATTTCCACTGATTTAGTTAGGAGCCAAAATACCTTTGAGGAACTGGGTCTAAATTATTTGCCCAAGATTTCACAGTTGAGTTGTTGGAGAAGCCAGGAGGAGTATCAAGATTTCCTGGCTGCTAGTCCTGGCTTCCATTCCATGTTGTTCATCAGGGCCGTACCTTGGGAATATGGATTGATATATAAGTAATGACAAATTACAAGAGCTATGTGTTTAAAATCATATGGCTGGGATGAAAGGCAGAAGACATGGACGACTGAGTATGATGAACTAGGCTGACCACTTTTGGAGATGGGGATTTAGTTGTGAATTGAAGTTACACATGAAGCAAGATTTGAGGCCATGATTTTCAAAAGGTGAATCATGATGGCAAGTGCCTCAGTTTTGAGGGGATATTTTAAAGGCATTTTACTTTCAGAGTGCAGGTGCTCAACACTTTTTAAGAATCAGGCCTCAAGGCTCCTAGCAGCCATGGTTTGTATCATGAAAATCATGGCATGATAATCTCTGCTTAGGAGAGGCCTGTATTCCAACCCCAAAGGGCACTGCAGATCCACAACAGAAGCACTGGCAGAATTTGGTTGTGGCTGGCAACTTCAGACTGTTGACTCCCATACTGAGAGTGGATTCTGGGTCATCTGGGTGAAGCACAGGAACCCTGGTCAGCAGACCAGAAGGCACTTTGCCAGGAACACTTTCACCTGTCTCCATTCCACCCAGGAGCTTTCTTCTGTTTCCGACCTGTTGCCTGGGCTTCTCGGAGACATTACAGGTGGGAGCGGAGACATTCTCCCCAGAGAATGGAGTGAAGAGCGAGCATTCACTTTCCTGTTCGGCTGCTTTGCATCATCGCTGCAGCTCTTAAGTGTTGGTAGAAACGAAAAGGAGATGGTGAGACGGCATCAGCAGCCCGTTAGCTCTAAGACCAGGCCTCTGGGATGTCTCTGACTGGATATATAACTCACTGGGATGCCCAGGCCTGTGTGGAGTCTTTTCTACAAGGTACCTTCTCGTTATAGGGCTGATGTCTAAGCATGGGCCACCATGAGCCAACTGCCACACCCACCTTTGCCCTGACGAGACAAGAAGCATGAAATCCTTGGTGAGCAGCAGTGTTTCTGCCCCCATTTCAACCAGACAACATCTTGCTTGTTTGCATAGCAAACATGGTAAGTGACCTGCTGCACACAGCCAAGCTACGGGGCTTGCTGAGGAGCTCCAACGGTCCATAGCTTTAGGAGGTCATTAGTGGAAAATGAAACAAGTCACTATTGTAAACCCCTGGTAGAACACATTGCTCAATGCCGGGCATGCACACAGTGAGGGAAACATAAGAAAACAATAACATGTATCCAGACATACTAAATGCACATCCAGCTAGTCACCACACTAGCTGTGAGCATTAGGCTTCGCTTTGCCTTAAAAAACTACAGAAATAAAATAAAGTGATAATCTGAATGATCTGGGCAGAAGTCAATCTAGAGCCTTCCAACTGATACGTAGGGCCATTCTGGATATGCACCTAACGTGTTTCTCCCCGCCCCCAGTCAATCTCTGGTCCAATTTCCCACCACGCCATCTCCTCCATTTGTTCTTTGCAGTCTTTTGCCTTACTGTTCCCTTCACCCTTACTCTTTGCTTTCAACCTTCTCATGCTGCCTGCTCAGTCTAGGGCAGCATCCTGAACTTTTCTCCTCCAAAAACACACACACACACACACCCCTCTCCAAATCCTTCCTTATCATTCCATTCTTCCAGCAATCCTCCCTACCTTACCATTCATAACCCCACCATCCAATTTACCTCACCACTTGTCCAGAAGTGGTTTTACGTGTGTGTCTGGGCCAGCTAGGAAGGTTGGTTTCCCTGTCCCAGAGTGCTATTGCTCCCACTGGTTACAGAAAATTGCTAGAGAGCCCTGTTTTCCCCTACTCCTGGCCCCTCTAGTATTCAGGACTCAACTGTGGCCTCCCACAAGTGCGTATACTGACAAAGGAGGTCAGTGATGGGGCTAGCATGTGAACAAAGGGGCTGTGTGCAGGGAGGTGGGTAGTTCAGGGTGCAGGCAGGGAGTAGGTAGGGGCTGTGTGCAGGGAGGGAGGTAGTTCAGGTTGCAGGGAGAGGGGTAGCTAGGGGCTGTGTGCAGGGAGGGGGGTAGCTAGGGGCTGCGTGCTGGGACCCCTGTGCAGTCACTGCTCCCTGAGGGCTCTGCCAGTCCAGGCAGCTCTTACCGGCTGCGTGAACAGTCAGAGGGGGCTGGGAGTTGAGGAACAGCTGCAATCCTGAGCACCGACAACAGCAGGAGATGGGGAACACTGTGCCTGCCCTCTCCGTGGCACCAGCCAGAGCAGCAGCTGCCCCACAGTGCCCAGCTTCTGCTTCCTGCCTTCAGCCTTGCAGGGGGCGGGGCTGCAGTGGCAGGGAGAGAAGGAGGTGGGCATGTAGAGCTGCCCCCAGGACTGCCTGGCTCTGGGAAAGGCACTGCATTTTAGGGGGAGATAATGCCCCCCAGGACTACCCAATTCCACCCCTTGTCTCAGGGCTTCTGCCCCGCAGAGAGCACCAGGGCTTGGGGCTCTGGGCTTCTGCCCCGAGGAGAGCACCGGTGCTTCACAGCCCCCCCCGAAAGGCTCATAGCCTCCCAAAGGGCTGCAGACCCTCTGTTCAGAACCACTGGCCTAGAAAACACGATCCATGAGAAAAACTGGGGAAAAAATTGAGTTTGTTTAGTCTGGAGAGGAGAAGACTGAGGGGGTGGGGGAAACATAATAACAGTTGTCATGTAGGTAAAAGCTGGTTATAAAAAGAAGGGTGATAATTGCTCTCCTTTATCACTGAGGATGGGACAAATAGTAATGAGCTTAAACTGCAGCGAGAGAGATTTAGGCTAGACATGAGGAAAAGCTTCCTCTCTGCGAGGGTAGTTAAGCACTGGAATAAATTGCCTAGGGAGGTCATGAAATCTCCATCACTGGAGGGTTTTTAAGAAAAAGGTTAGACAAACACCTGTCAAGGACAGCCCAGATAATACTTAAGTCGCCTAGTCCTGTCCCCTGCAGTGCGGCAGGACTATCAAGATCCCTACTTTTCTAGGATTCCATGCTTATACAGATTGGTCCCTTGCCAGCCCACTGAAAGAGATATGCCAAATGGCTAGTTTCCATTTTTTCCTACAAGCAGCTGTTTTTCCCCCATCTTCATTTTACAGAATGAAAAATGTACCGTGTGAAGATTTGCATGTCAAGCAGCTAGTATGCTGCTATCTTTCAGATTATGCATACTATCGTATTTGTTGGTTGTTCAGGGATAGAGAAATTCAAAAATCAAAATGGTTAACAGTGTTTGGAAAAATACGGTAGTCAATGTCTGTTTGTGAGCAGAACAACCAACATGTGCAGTCACATATGGAAGCTCTACAATTTGTAAAGGCTCATAGTGTCAGCAAGCACCACTAAAAATAAAATTGATTGATGCCATCAAAACTTCAGCTAGATTAGGTCTCCCCCTTCCATGGCCACCATGAAGTGCTGGAGAGCAACAATTATGGTATATGCTTGAGTATCATTTAGGGTGACCAGATGTCCCGATTTTATAGGGACAGTCCTGATTTTGGGGTCTTTCTTATATAGCCTATTACCCCCCCACCCTACCCCCGTCCCGATTTTTCACACTTGCTGTCTGGTCACCCTAGTATCATTGAGCTACTTGCCAGACATGAGACAATTTTGGCAAACAAATCAGTGACACCAAGGGAATGAAATACTTGAGCAAGACAATTAATGATGAATTTAAGTCTTTTAGCATCAGAAAGCAGGAGGCATTACTTAATAGCTGCAAAGAAGCTAATTTTTTTACTGTCATTGCAGACATCAGTACAGATTCAGAGTGCTCTGGGGCTCAAACACCCACAAAAAAAGGGTGCTCAGCACCCGTAAGGCCAGATTAGTCTTTTGTGGGCCCTGGCGCCCGGACCATGGCCCCACCCTTCTCTCTGCCCCAAAGCCCCATCCTCACTCAGCCTCTTCCTGACCCCACTGTTCTTTCCTGAGGCCCTGCCCCCACTCAGCCTCTTCCCCCAAGATACTGCCCCTGCTCCGCCCACAACTTGCAGGGGGAGGGGGGGAAGGAGGCAGAGAGGAGCGTCCACTGGCAAAAACAAAAAAATCAGCACCTGTGATTGCAGATGCAGTCTGCAAGCAAAAATGAGAAAATATCTTTCAGGCAAGGGATGCAACATGTGGGTACCATACATCCATTGCCCAGCACATCAAATTAATGTAGTTTTGCTTCATGCTGCTGAAGATAACCTTCAGATCCAGACTGGCCTTTTCTTCTTAACTTTTCAGGAAATATTTATATATTTTGCAGACTAATCATTGATAGGAAAAACTAATGATTAAATCTAACAATTATCCTTATCTTCAAACTGTACAGTCTCGCAAAGGGAAGAGGAACTTGATGATGTACTTCATGCCCATGAAGTTGACAGGATTGATGTAGTTGATGAAAGGAGACCTTTATATCTAAAGGCACTCTGCAAGATTAGCTGGGCAGTTCGAACAAAAGCCAGTGAGGCAAGGATACTAAATATTCACAGTATAATTGGAATGCCTAGAACAGTGTTTCTCAAATGCGGCCACAGGGCCTTTTCTTGCAGTCACAGCCTCCCGGGCTGTAATTAGGGGTGGAGGGGTGTTGGCAAAGCAGTGACTCCTCCCCTGGGGCTGCCTGCAGGGGTTGATTCCTACCCCCTTCCGGAGCCACAAACACCGTAGGAACAGGCAACCAGTGTGAGTTCTCCACCTTCCCAGGGGAGGTGGGGCTCCAGCTTCAGGCTTCCGCCCTGGGGTGGTGGGCAGCAGGTTCTGGCCATGCAGCAGCAGGCTGTGTCCCCCAGCTGCAGGGTTTTGGACGCTATCCCTGGACTCACCCCCTACCATCACTTCGACCCCCGCTGCCTCCTCCAGATCCCCATTGCCCCTGCCCCCTTCCCCACCTCCTCATCCAGGGATTAATTTGTCCCCCAGCTTGCCAGGGCTGAGTAAGTCTGCTGTGAACAGTGATATTAACAAATATACAAATATCACTTTTCACAGTAGCAGACTTACTAGCTAGCAAGTCTTTAAAAAAAAAATCAAAACATGCAAAGCACCTTATTTTTGTTTCTATTCTGTTTAGGTCCAGTAAAGAATAGAGACAACTGTACATTATTGTTATTGAGTCCGCAAAAAAAACCCTACATAAATAAATTACAATGATATGGACACATATATATGTGCATATTTACTTGTTTTTCCTAAAGTTAATTAAGTATTTTAGGAAAAATTCACAGAGCGGCCACCAGCAAGAGTTGGTAGCCGTACTCTGAGGCCACCAAAAATTACGTTGGGAGAACCCCTGGCCTAGAAGATGAAACTGTTGCTGAATGCAGGAGAAGCGAGGACATACATTGAGCAAAAATCAACCTGTCTTTGATGGCTTGGATGTTCTACCTCAGTCTGTTGGACCCCATGCGGCATGTTTGCTAACCACGCTCTGACCCTTACATCTGCCCCTGTAACAATCTACGGTCTGCAGCAAAACTGAGCAATCATTAGTATTAAATGCTGCAAATCAAGTCTAACAATCAAATCAGTAAAATAAAATATAACCAGTTAGTTTAATCAGAAAATCATTCATAGCTTTAACCAGGAGTTGGCTCAATGCAATGCAGCACTGGAGAAGCGATTACAATGCTTCTGAAATATATATTTCAGTTGGCTGTCATACAAGTTGCTGAATATCTATATTCACAACGTTGGCTGAGGTTGATAAAGTAAACAGCAGCCAGACGGCTTTAATAAGTCATCAATATTTATGAGGATTCTCTTTTAATTGGGATGACTACAACCAATTTCAAGCTTTTGTGCACTAGACCAATTTTAAAAGTAGCATTTACGCTGCACAGTGTGCTCCTGCCTTTGCTGATCTGATGGGTGACAGACAAGCAGAGGCACTCTGTCCAAAGACTTGAATGGTCCGATGGGATCTAATTATGAGAGCGGAGAAGCTGCCACTCCTATTGTTAGACCCCGGCCAGTGCTAAATGTTTCTGTTGTTGCTTCCTGAAATGACCCCCCCGAGATCAGCAGCTGGGCTCTCTCAGTACAAAGGCCTTGGCTGCAGAATTGGCTCCTCTGGCAGCTCCTGAGAGTGAGGCTGGGGAACATGAGTGCACAATGCAAAGGATGTTTAGGTCGACAGACTTGAGCCTTTGAATTTAGGGCTCAGTTGTGCAGGGACAGCTCTATGATTTTTGCCACCCCAAGCACGGTAGTCAGGCGGCCTTCGGCCTGCGGGTGGTCCGCTGTTAACGCGGATTCGGCGGGGTTTCTGCAGGTGATCTGCTGGTCCCGTGCCTTCGGCGTACCCGCCACCGAAGCCCCGGGACTGGCGGACCTCCCGTAGGCATGCCACCGAAGGCTGCCTGACTGCCGCGCCCCCTGGCTTGCCGCCCCAGGCACTCGCTTGCTGCGCTGGTGCCTGGAGCTGCCCCTGCAGTTGTGGCACTTAGAGCCAGATTTGCTCTGGGGGAAGGGGAAGGGGAAGGAAGTTCACCTGAGCAATACTGCCTGGAACCAGTATGTCTACTCATAGGCGCTGACTTCTGCTCCCACTGGTGGGTGCTCAACCCCACTCTGCCTCCAGCCCCACCCCAACTCCGCCCCCTCCCTGCCCCTATTCCGACTCTTTCCCCAAATCCCCGCCTCAGCCCCACCTCCTCTCCTGAGCGTGCCATGTTCCCGCTCCTCCCCCTACCTCCCGGAGCGGCCAAACAGCTGTCTGGCAGTGGCTGGCGAGAAGCACTGGGAGGTAGGCAGAGGAGCGGGGACGTGGCACGCTCAGGGGAGGAGGCTGAGAAGGAGATGGGGGGGGGGGAAGGGAACTTGGCTGCTGGTGGGTGCAGAGCACCCACTAATTTTTCCCCCATGGGTGCTCCAGCCCCAGAGCACCCACGGAGTCAGCGCCTATGTGTCTACTGACTCCAAGGTCACAAATCCCCATTGAAGGGAGCTTGTCCACTCAGCAGCCATTACCTTATCTTTTGAAAAGGGGTAGCTTACCCTCCCTCCAGCACAGCTGTCTAGCTCCAATCTGTGAACATGAGGGAGAGGCCCAAGGCTGTACTCCATCCAAGCAAGGGCCTATGAGCAACACCAAACAACAGACTCAGGTCCAGCCATCCTCTCTCCTTTGTTTTTGATGTCTGCACACACCTGTCTGCTGAGCCTTCAGTCCCGCGTAGGAAAGTGAACCTCATGGGGTTAACTGGGTGATGCCAGCTTTAGCTAGTATGCGTTTTCCCTCTCTCAGCTCATTATGTGGTTGAATAAAGCAGCCTGTTCCCAGCCTGCAGTACTGTAGGTGAAGTGTTTCTTGTCCACAGAGTGGTCCCCTGACAAATGTGGTGAGGAAGAAAAAGGTAAGAATGGCAATTTATGGGGAAATTGAGGCATTTAATCAGAAAATGAGGATTAACAGCAATACACTGAAAGATTAGGCCACCATTCCCTTGTAAATTAGATGACAGACAAGGACAAACAGAAAGCCATTTTCACCAGTGCCTATGGCAGTAAAACTTACTCCCTCTTAAGGAGTTTGTTCTAGCCTCAGAAACCAGGCAATAAAAGTTCTGAAAACCTGCAAAAGATCTTAACCAAGCAAGGTAACAGGGTTCACTACTCACCACTTGCACGCCTTCTAGCAGCCCATCTGGGAATTAGCTCGCCACAGTTAGATGCCCCTTCCATAGTCACCTGTTGTCTCAATCATACCGTCCAGGACTCTGGGTGGTCTTCATCTTTGTGACTCAGCCCAGATCACTTTAGTTCTCCCCTTCCGGGGATCTATCAAGGTCTCTCTGGACAAGATGCTGTTCCAGGCAGGCCTGTGTTTTATGACCAAGGCTGTGCCACTTCCCAGGGCTAGTAGGAAAAACCCAGCTCTGCCCTCTACTCCAGGTTCGAGACCAGGGACCTATGGTCTACTTACACCCAGCCCTGGTTGCTACTTCCCAAGGATTTCTGCAGCTTCCTCTTTCAAACCTTTGCCACCTCTGGGTTTACCACCCATCTGAGCTTCCTCCACTCCCTGTGGCTATTTCTCCCTTTGGCTTCTTGGCAGGCCTTGATAATCTCTAACAAACCTCCCTCCTGTAAGGGAGTCACTGCAGCCCCTTTCTGTTCCTAGCCTGACAGAAGCCCTGCCTGTGCCAGCCCAGGTGAGCTTCATCCTTAATTAAGCATTATTGAGCCCTGGCTCCCCTCCAGGTGCAGCCTATGCAGTTAATTGGCCCATTTTAGCCTCCCTTAACCCCTTCAGTTCAGCTGTGGGGGAACACCCCATCACAACCACTGCACACCAAAGCCAGATGTTGCTGTGAAACATTTCACGTTTCATACTAGAATGAGGGGGAAAGGTGAAGGCATAGCTGGGTATGTGGCAGAGTCAACAAGATGAACAGAATATTGCTCATTTGGAAATGTCCTAGGGTCTACGTGGCAGGATAGATTTGTTCGAATTCTCTCATTAGTAATGCCACAAAGACACTTGCTGGCAGTGGGAACTTAACCTGGTCCAAAGCTGAATTAGAATTAGCCAAAACAACGGCAGCAGCAGTGAAAAACTTGTAAGATTTGTACTTGGAATGCAGGGATAATCAAACTGACTCAATAAACAAAATGTATCACGGATTGGAAGGGACTCAAGCTCCTGAGGGGGTTTCCACAGTGGAGGAGCTCGTTTTGCATCAGTTTGTAAATTTAAAATGGCCCAGTGTCATTAATGCCTAGAGATTGGACACTTAGCCAGCAAATGCAAAGGCAACTATCAAACGGCATCAAGTCCTTGAGGGCAGACCCCAAAAGACCAGAGACAAAGGAAGCAAGCAGGCGGCTTTTTATCTTGTGGGGGAGGAAGACAGAGGAGGAGGTGCACACTATGTACTGTCTAAAAGGGAAGAAAGTGGGATCTTATGAAGTAATGGTAGAGTTAAACAGTCAGTACATATAGAAGTCAAGTATCAGGAAGTAGCCGTGTTAGTCTGTATCTACAAAAACAACAAGGAGTCTGGTGACACCTTAAAGACTAACAGATTTATTTGGGCATAAGCTTTTGTGGGTAAAAACCTCACTTCTTCAGATGTGTAGGGGGAACTGCAGAGGTAGCATTGTACCACATCTGTGCCACCCAGATTTTATGCTGCATCTGAAGAAGTGAGGTTTTTACCCAAGAAAGCTTATGCCCAAATAAATCTGTTAGTCTTTAAGGTGCCACTAGTCTCCTTGTTGTTTTAGTACACATGGAAGTAGATTTAGGGGCTTCAGCTACTGCAGTCAATGAATATACATATTAGCAGTGCCAAGCAGGACTGAGCCCACTAGTGAATGCAGGAGACTCTGCAAACCTACACTGGGGAACTCATCCATGTGGTCAGTTCTGTGCTTGTTGCTGTAAAATATAAAAGCCAAAAGAAAAAGTTCCCAGTTCCAGTGATCTGGGAACCAAGGCCAAATCTGTTAGGCAGAGATTAGGGGAAGTCAGTCTCTGGCTGCCAATGAAAGATACAATCCTGTGAGAGAGAGAAGAGACCCTGGTTATTTAAAACAGAGGTTTTCAACCTTTTTCTTTCTGAGCCACCCCCCGCTATAAAACTCCACAGCCCACCTGTGCTACAATAACTGGTTTTCTGCATATAAAAGCCAGAGCCACTGTTGGGGGGTAGCAAATAGGGCAATTGCCCAGAGCCCCACACCACAGGGGCCCTTGCAAAGCTACATTGCTCAGGCTTCAGCTTCAGCCCAGGTGCTGAGGGTTAGGGTCCCAGACTTCAGCCCCATGCAATGGGGCTTTGGCTTTCTGCCCTAGGCCCCAGCGAGTCTAATGATGGTCCTGCTTGGTGGCCCCCCCTGAAACCTGCTCATAGCCCCCAGGCCCCTGATTGAGAACCACTGATTTAAAAGACTACATCCAGGATGCAAATTAAAGGGGTGAGTGTAGTCAAGTGGTCATCAAGGGGTTAACTGGTTACTCAGAGTATTATGGGTTGGATCCATGCTCCACTCCTCCCTTACTTCCTGTTTGATTACTCTGTTTCCCCCCCCCCCCCCATTTTTATGTAGCTAAAGAAAGCAGCAGGTTCTCAGCCTGCAGTACTGTAAGTAAAGTGTTTTTCTTGTGCACCGAGCAATCTCTACAAAAGTCAGCTTTGCTGCCGCTCCTGAGAAACACCCTTTTGCAGACTGTGGCTGTGAGCTCCTTTCAGAGCAGTGCAGGAGCGTGATGCAACTATCCATCCAGAAGTCAGTGAAACTGACAAGCCCCAAAGGCCTGTCAAATTCAGACTGGGAACAAACTGGAAAACAGAGAGGGGAAAATGAATATTTGGCAAATCTGTCTCTCCTGATAAGCTTAGGGGGTTACTTAAAGCCATATCAGGTGCAACATTTTCAGATGAAAATGTGATTTTTTTTTCAATTGTTGAGTCCCTTTAACTACAGCGCCTGCAGCATTTTATTGTGTGAGAAAGCTTAACCCCGTGTTACTTGGCTAATGAAAAGCAGTGGTGAATTGGATTTTTATTTCTTGCTGCTGCTGTCCTAGGAGCTTACATGTCATGATTCAAACAACTGGGCGTGAATTTGCGGCATTATCTTGTTAATAGGAATGCAGCCCCTGCGGCAACAGGGTAGAGTCATCGCATGGATTTACTTCCAATAGGTGGGCACAAAGCCGCCTTTCTGCATTCAAAACAAGGAAATGCCTCATATACAGAACGGGGGGGTGTTTTCCAGGCTAAACAGGATGGATCTGCCTATGCTGCCTGGCCCCCAGTGTCAGGTTTAGATGGGATGGATTCTGTGCTCAGGGAGGGGCAGCACAGAACACAGCCTGGTGGGGAGGGGAGGGTGGGCAGAGGTAGCATTGTGCCACATCTGTGCCACCCAGATTTTATGCTGCTGAGGGGATCAATGTGTCTTTTCCCCCTTCCCGCCCCCAGCTCTAATTTACAGCAGCCTCCTGAGGGCTGCCTAGGGGCTGCTACAGCATGAGAGCATTGCCAACCCCAACTGTTCAGGAATCATGCATCAGCTCCCTGGAAAGATAGTTAGATTGGCTTAAAAAGCACTTTAATGGCCCCTGTACACCGCCACCACAGCGGCATACGTGGGCAGAGAGGAGAATGGGCCCCTCAGCCATATTTTCCACAGCAGCAGACACAAGGGGCTAAGTCAACTGCCCTAATGATGGCTTAACCCACCCCCAAACATCTCTTGTATATGGGGGACTGAGCTGCTGTAGCTCCTCCCCACTTCCTGCAGCCAGTGCACAGGGAGCTGGGAAGGGTACCACAGCAACCCCAGCTGCCAGAACAGCCCCTTGGAGTCACAAGCAGCCCTTAGGCTGCTCTAAGTTGCTCTGTGGAGACTGTTCTGGAGCAGACTGGCCCTGGGTCAGTGGAGCACTACAGTCCATGGTTACCTTTGCATGTGCCTGAGCTGACCGGAGTGATACATGGGGGTAACTTGAGACATGGCCAACTCAGCAGCAACACTGCGCTGCAGAAGAAATGCAGACTTGCCCACAGAAATGTGGCTTGGCTGACCGGAGTTGTTGTTAAACTAGGGGAGGACTCCTCATTTGACAAGGTTTAATCCAATCGTGTGGCAGCTGTGGGTATTCAGTACATCAAGTCCTATTTTCTCAGTATAGTGCCCATAGGAAGCACTGTGTGTGTGTGCGGGCGCGATGGTGGGGAGTTACATTAGACCTGAGGAAGTGTAAGGTAAAAGCTGTTAGTCTCAGCCTGTACTAATGTGCGAAAATCAAATTGTTTTCACCAAAATGATAAAAGTAGTAGTATTTTTCAATTCACCTCATACAAGTACTGAAGTGTAATCTCTTTATTGTGAAAGTGCAACTTATAAATGTAGATTTTGTTACATTTTATTTTTGAGTGCAGTTATGTAAAACTTTAGAGCCTACAAGTCCACTCAGTCCTACTTCTTGTTCAGCCAATCGCTAAGAGAAACAAGTTTGTTTACATTTATGGGAGGTAATGCTGCCTGCTTCTGCTATGTCACCTGAAAGTGAGAACAGGTGTTCGTATAACACTTTTGTAGCTGGCATTGCAAGATATTTACGTGCCAGATGCGCTCAAGATTATTCCTCTTCATGCTTCGGCCATCGTTCCAGAGGACATGCTTCCATGCTGATGGCGCTCGTTAAAAAATAATGCCTTCATTAAATTTGTGACTGAACTCCTTGGGTAGAATTGTATGTCTCCTGCTGTTTTACCCTCAATCTGCATATATTTTGTGTTATAGCAGTCTTGGATGATGACCCAGCACATGTTCATTTTAAGAACACTTTCACTGCAAATTTGACAAACTGCAAAGATGATACCAATATGAAATTTCTAAAGATAGCTACAGTACTTGACCCAAGATTTAAGAATCTGAAGTGCCTTCCAAAATCTGAGAGGGACGAGGTGTGAAGCATGCTTTCAGAAGTCTTAAAAGAGCAACACTCCAATGCGGAAACTACAGAACCCTAACCACCAAAAAAGAAAAACAACCTTCTGCAGGCGGCATCTGATTCAGATGATGAAAATAAACATGCTTTGGATCGTTATCTAGCAGAATCTGTCATCAGCATGGACGCATGTTCTCTGGAATGGTGGTTGAAGCATCAGGGGACAATCTTTAGCGCATATGTCATGTAAATATCTTGCGGTGCCGGCTACAACAGTGCCATGCAAACGCCTGTTCTCACTTTCAGGTAACATTATAAACAAGAAGCAGGCAGCATTATCTTCTGCAAATGTAAACATACCTGTTTGTTTGAACAATTGGCTGAGCAAGAAATAGGACTGATTGGACTTGTAGGCTATAAAGTTTGACGTTGTAGAAAATATCCAAAAATATTTAAATAAATGGTATTCTATTATTGTTTAATCACACAATTTTTTTTAATCGCATGATTAATCATGATTTTTTTAAATTGCTTGACAGCCCTACATTCAATAAAAAGATAGAAAAGCAGTTAATGGAAATCTATTATTCAGACATTTGAATTCAGCACTGAAAATGAATCAAGAGTCTCAAATGAGTATTTTGGAATACAGAATTGTTAGAGAATTAATTAGAGCTAAATGAATATTTAATTTGTAATAGTTATATTTATTGGTTGTCAAGATTTTCAGAAATCAGCACAGAGATGGAACATCAGAGATTTCTCATAGATGGAAGAACTACATAGATTATTCGGGGGAAGACTGAGTTTGATGTAGAGGCGGGATAAATTTGTATCAAATACTATACAGGTTACTTAATTACATTTTCACGCCAAGCAGTATGGGATACAATTCCACTTGGCAGTGTATATTAAATTTGATATACCGGTATATAAAAGTGGACATGGCCACTCTTTGCATACAGTTTGAAAATGTAGAAAAATTGCAACTTTTTGTCTCATGTAATCCTTATGTTTTAATATAACTTCTAAATGAAAAAGAAAAAAGTCTCTTTTGTTTACTGTCATTTGACAGGGTTATTTGTTTTCACCCAAATATGAATATAGCTCAGTAATGTCTTCTATAAAGGTCTGTTTTTACCCACTGATATTACAGGATTCCAGTACACAGAGGGATAATGATTTATGTCTCAGAGGTAGGGGTGGTTAAGATGGTGGCAGTGCTTAAATTCTGGTGTAGCCCCACAATCACCTAGCAGGGCTGGATAGGTTAGGTGTCATCTCCTCAGGGACCACATGGCTGTGTTTATATTTTCCCTCCAGCAAACTAAGGGCCCATGAAGGACAATGGGAGTTTTGCTATTGATGTCAGTGGGGACTGGCCCTGGGAACTCTGATTAGCAGTGCTGACTGGTGAATGAACAGCAAGGGTGTTCTCCAATTCACTCTGGACTTTGTCCAGAAAGTTCTCAGTGTGATGCCTTGGGGGGTGAGGGTTTTCCGAGGGGCCCAGCATTGGCATGATTCCCGAGCTGAGCTAGACCAACACTACGCACTGTTGAAAGTCTCACCCCAAGTGAATGCCCCTGCAAGAGCTCTATCCCCACCACTGTTATTCCCTCCCATTTGCCTCATTAGAGAACCTCATTTTCCCCACCTATCTAAATCTCTGCTGCTAGTGTTGCCAGATGCTGTTCCTCCCTGCTGGAAGAATCAGGGAAACCAGGTATGTTGGAGGAATGAAGCAGGACCCTGATCCTCCTGAAACTCCCAGCAGTAAAAGACTTTCATGCCCACAACAGCACTCTTTAGAGGCCACAGAGAGCCAGGAAACTGGTCCTGAAGAGGAAAATACACCCTTGATAAGAGTTTCCTACAGGTTAACATTTAAACTCACTTACATATAACTTTTCTCCAGTGAAGACACCTGTAAAAATTTTTTTTTTTTTTTTAAAAAAGACACTCATGAAACAGTCAAATGGATCAAAGCATTTGGAAACAGCTGCCAGATTCTGGGTGCATGAAACCAAATAATTATAGCATCAACCACAATCTTATCTATAAAGTAATTTTCTTTATTTAAGTTAAAGTTTTCAAGGATGGTTTCCATCTATAAAATGAACAAAGTACAAGCTCTGTACAGCAGATTTCTTTTTAAACCAACTGAAAAGACAATTTCCAAACTATATTTTGAAAATTTGCAAAACAAGCTCACAGGTACCATCATTTTTGCTTTGAAGACTATAAGAAAAGATCTTTCAGAGAAGACCCCATCACAATTTGATTCAGGGGTTCTTAGGAATTTTACCTTTCTTAAAAAGGGGCTCATAATAATCCTGATACTTTAAAAATAATTAAATCACAGTAAATAACTTTGGCACACAGTCATGTAAACATATCTAACAAAAGGATACAACCTCTTTTCTGTTCTGCGCCCACGACACATACAGTGATACTGTCTATTGTACAGCTCCAGACGCATCTGCATAGCTTCCATGGGGTTTAAAGATATATTTCTATTTCACAATATGTAGGATGACATTTAAAGACTTGGTTTGCAATCAAGATGGGGGGAGGGGTGGAATTTATAAAAATTAACACTTTTTACTAGTGATCTTGCTTAGAGGTAGAAATCAGAACAGTCAACCTTATCCAGACTCGTTCCTGATTTCAGTTAGCAGTAGCATGTCCATTTGCTAAGCTCCAAGTCACAGAGGGAAATGCAGCATAGTATGAATTTAGTGCACCTTTTAAATTCTCTTCTCTCAGAACAATTAGACCATAATGAATTTGCTGCTGAGATCAGTCTTCAAGAATTCAACGTTTATTCTCAAGAGTAGCAGCAATTCCCACCATGACTGAATCACTGCAAACTCAGCTAGTTTAGGCCTAATATACACGTAAAAGTTAGGTTGACCTCGCTACATTGCTCGGGGGTATGAAAAACCGACACCACAGAGACCGAGTTAAGCTGACATAAGCCCCAGTATAGACACTGCTAGGTCAATGGATCAATTTTTCTGTGGACCTAGCTAACTCCCTCTAAAGCAGATTTGCTACAGTGACAGAAAAACCCCTTACATTGCTATAGCAAGTGTCTGGCTTCTGTTGTGCCTGTAGCATAGACATAACCTCAAAGGGTGTGGATGGTCAGAAATTGAAGGCTGAAAAGTTGTTTATCCACTGCATACCACCTTGAAACAGGCAAATGCCCAGGGTTTTTACTAGAGGAGATAAAAGGATTGAAGGGTGAAGGAAGAAGGAAGAAGAGAGAGATCCCTCCTCTTCATGTATTTGTAGGAGAGTTGGACAGAAGGGAGGAGCGCTGATTCAATCTCTTCCCCAAGTGTTCCTGGTACATCCAAAAGGACACCTGTGTAGATCCACAAATGCATGTTAAGCAACTCCAACTCATACATCAGACACCTTTATGGGCCTCTTACTTCAATGTCTGTCACGCAAAGTAAAAACCATTTTGCATGGAGAGATTCCACTTACTGTACTAAATGCAGCCAGAAAGGAAAGTGCAGCTCATGACATACTCTACTCCCAGAGACTCAGAAAAAGGAAAAGAACACTGCCATAGTACTGTTTAGTAACAATATTTCTAAATCTCTATAATCAGCCCCTAGGCTGTTTGAGATCCATTATCTTACCAAACTAGATTTTACATTGCTCATCTCTAAGTTATCAATGCAGTGTTTATTATTGCCAGCACCAATTCTTTCTTTGTTTTGTTTTTTTTTATTTTAAAAACAAATGTTTCAGTGAGCTTTTAACAAATCATATAGTCTAGGCAAACATAAGCAAGTAGGTCAATGTTGGGGTCAAGTTAACTTTGACAGCATTGTTTTAATACAAAAATGATGTTAATTGGGCTGAAGCTGTAAATTGCATTTGTTCTAAGGTTAAAAACACCACTTGGCATCTGCTGGTACCCACAGTAGAGCCTAGATCAGTTTCAAAAATTCTGTTGGAGGAATAAAAAAAAAAGTAGGATCCCCTATAGCAGATTTATAAATTAAACAAGTGGAACTCTGCTGATCCTTGCAGATTAAAATGTATGATGATCTTGTGCTATCTGTATACAGTGATGCTACTATTCTGTCTTATCCTGACTCATTAAGAGAAAGAAATTAAGCTGATCAGGGTCGTGCTTAAAAAAAAACAAACTGTGCTGAACCCCGATGGCTGCACCTGTGAAAGAGCTGCACTGCTTATATAATTTTTTTTAATAAAAGAAAAGTATTTTAAAGACCAAGTACTAGAGAAATGTTCAACAGAAATATCAAGTACAAGTTTACAGATACCCAGGGCACACGTACTGAATTCCCAGTCAGAAGAGACAATCCAAGCAATGATGTGTGCAGATCCATCAATTTGTTCTGTTGTTTCCTCTTCCTCTTCTTGAGTTCCATAATCTCCACAGATAGTGAAGTGCTAAGAAGTAGGTCCAGTTTGCAAAGCAAAAGCATCCAGTGTTAGCATGGACATGACACACCTTCACACAGTTTTGTTCCCTCAACAGTCCAATCCTCTTTCCGGTTTAAGTATGTTAATCACTTGGTTGATAATTACAAGATGAGGAAAATTGATAAACAGTTGGGAACTGATAAAATATATATATTATATATATATGTATAATATATATATTTAGAGTCCATCATAGAAAAGTTCATATTCAAATATACCAATTACACATGGAAAAAAACCTTCAAAATGACACTTCAGCTTCTGGAAACCACAAATGATGATTTCTATGTAAATGGAGATTTCAATTTCTCCTAGCAGTTTATTTTCCCCAGTCTCCCTCCCCCCACCCTATTCCCCTCCCTCCTTCTGCGTGTTAAGATCCATTTTCTACTGTACATCAGTTGTTTCTAGGGATGTTAATCATCTGCTGTGCAAGTACTAAACTGAAGTCAGACAGGAACTGAGAAGTCTTTACACCAGAAGGGAACTTTGCTGCATACGTTCAGTGAGATAATTGCAGTGTTCCACGTCCCCTTGGTTCCCTTGTGTTCAGCTTTGTTCTCTCCTACTTTCAGACGAAGATGGAATACTGAGGTATATAAGTTCCGTGGAAAGTTTAAGAAATATATCAGTAATGCAATCAAAACTTTGCCCAATGTCTAGGAAACAAGATGGCGTTGTGTGTAAGCCCTTCTACTGCTGTAGATTAAGTGTGAATTTCCACTGTTGCGACAGAGAAGGATTGCAGACCTCAACAGTAAGACCGCCATTTTTGGCATTTCGGCTGTCTAGACACAGATTACTGCCAACATGTCTCAGTTTAGAGTTGCTCTCAATTTGCTCCCATTTCTGGAAAAAAAAATGAAGTAATGAGCTATCCAAGCGTGGATAAAAATGTGTTTCATGTTTTGCCTTCCTAATTCTCCGTCCTCAAATCCCTCCCCGGCCTCTGTTTGTGGCAATTCTGAATACCGAGACAATAGTTTAGATACTGTCCTTTAAAGACTTGTCCAAACTATCACAAGCTATGCTAAAGCAACCATTAATCCAGCTAATACTTTGCACTAGAAATGGAGGTTACACTGAGTCATTTTGTCCAGCTCTCTCCTCAAATACATACAATCCCAATGCAGTGCCAGGTTAGAGGCCTGCAAAGCCTGCAGCTGTGGTCCCCCCGACCTGCGGGACATAGAAATGTCAGCACTAACTTCAGTGCTCCCCCCCGCCCAATGTTTTAAAATTGTAAATCACAAGAACTGATCCCCAAGGGGGTCTTTCAGAGGTTGTGGAAACCATGGCCATAGATCCCTCAAATTTTTGGAACCCACCTAATTAATTTGTGGCTGTTAAAAGCAACATTGTCCAGGGCAATGCTGAGGACTGTTGTCTGATTGACCAAGTATGGGACTAAGAACAAGGGACTCCTGTGTTCCATTTCTGGCTGACAGTTTCCCACTGTGACCCTTGTCAAGAACTCTCTTCCTTGGTTTCCCTATTTGTTAAAATAGGGATGACACTTGTCCTGCCTTTAAGGGTGGAGTTTGTGACAATGTTGGTAAATACTATAACTAGAATGCCCACAAACCCTCTGACAGATGGGGACCTAGCAGCTCGCAGCCTATTCAAAGAACTGACCTTTGCCAAATTTTCTTAAATATTGGCAACTGTGCAGAGATTCTGGCATAAGCAGAAGTGGTCTCCTCTCCTGGATGAGAAGACTGAGGGGGTTGGGCTGACAGAGGGAAGGAAGATATCTGAAGTTCTCACCCGAACATATTTTGTAAAACGAATCCATTAAGTTTGGTTGTACCCCCAGTTAACATTCTCACTAAATCAGGGGTGGGCAAACTTTTTGGCCCGAGGGCCACATTGGGGTTGCGCAACTGTACGGAGGGCTGGATAGGGAAGGCTGTGCTTCCCCAAACAGCCTGGCCCCCACCCCCCCCCACTTTCTGCCCCGACTGCCCCCCTCATAACCCCTGACCCATCCAACCCCCCCTGCTCCTTGTCCCCTGACCGCCCCCTCCCAGGACCCCCGCCCACTATCCAACCCCCCTGCTCCCTGTCCCCTGACTGTCCCACCCCCATCCACACCCCCACCCCGACAGCGCCCCCAGACTCCCAGGCCCTATCCAACTGCTCTCTACTCCCTGTCCCCTGACTGCCCTCCTGACCCCATCCACATCCCTGCCCCCTAACAGGCCCCATGGGACTCCCAATCCCAACCCTCCCTGTTCCGCATCCCCTGACCGCCCCCACAGAACTTCCACCCCATCCAACCGCCCCCTCCTGCCTGACTGCCCTTCAGGACCCCCTGCTCCCCACCCCTTTACCAGCAGCAGGAGCTCTCAGCCGCAACACCCGGCCACAGCCAGCTGCACTCCCCATGCTGCCCAACGGGAGCGGCTGGCCAGAGCGTGGCCCGCGTGGCTATGGGGCTGGGAACTAGGCTCCCTGGCTGGGAGCTCAGGGGCTGGGCAGGACGGTCCCGCAGGCCGGATGTGGCCCACGGGCCGTAGTTTGCTCATGTCTGCACTAAATAGTATCTCACAGAAAGCAAACTCCCAGTCATGAAGTATTTGCAGAACAGTTACTCCCTAAGCACAAAAGCACAGAGGCTCGGAGGAAAGAAAAAAACATGGTTTTGCAGAGCAGACTTCTTTTTCTATGACTATATGAAAGGGATTTGCTGCTGAGAGGACTCTGCAAATGTGATTTTACTTGTGCATGGCAACTTGTAGCTTTCCACCCATATTCCGTAATGCACTTTAAGAAATTACATACTCATATACCTTAGTTAAAAGACTTCAATAGAGCCAAACAGCCCTCAGTTATACCTATGCAACCTCAAAGCTTCTTAGGGGTTTCAAGGGTGTAAATGAGGGCTCAACTTGCCCTAAATTTGGCCTCCCAGGTTACAATTTTCCAAAGGGAGGAGTTACACACTATTTTCTCCATCTAGAGGCCATGGTCTCTGGAATGCGGTCTGCCATTACATATCCCTGCATGTATCTTTCTTTCCTCAGTTAAAGACTCAAGACAGTTTCCTTTTTATGACTGTGTTGTTCCAGTGTTTTAGACGTACCTAGTTTGCCAGCATTTAGATTCTTATGGGCACATTGCCTTGATTATTAAAAAAAATATATGTTTGCTTTACCACCACCAAGAGACCTTCGGAGAGGGGTCACTTTTAGCAGGCTACCAAGAGATTTTGACAGCCCTTTTCTAAATATCTAACCTCCATATAATTTAGTGGAAAAAATGTAGCATCCATATACCAGTTCCACTAATACTGTCTTTTCCACTGGAGTCCTTTCTGAGTTTCACATCCATCTCAAATCAAGTTATCATCAATGCCTCTCTTCGGCCACACAACTGGGTGAAGCGCTCAACACACACGCATGGCCTCACTTCATTTCTACTGCACCTCCCATCTGTCCTGCTGGCAGAGAGAGTCATCTGCATCCTGATATATACATACATGGGGCAGGGAGCAAACTATTGGTTTGTATAGGCCAAGAACCTCAGCAGGTTAAGTATGCATGTGTGCGCGCACACATGGAGATTTTTGATTTTCTAGTAGAACTGCTTGCACAGTGAGTTACATACATTATGTACTCACCTGTCTACTGTCATTTTCTCTGCAGCCCTGGAGTTTTATTAGTGAACTAGGTGCTCGATCCACAACAGTAAGGCACAAATCCATATGTTTCACTGACTTGTCCTTAGTTAAGGCCCATTCCTGGAACACAAGGAAATAAAATGATATATATATTTGTGAACACAGAAATGTGCAAAAACATATGCACACATGCTCAGTTGGCCTATGTTAGGCTCCTGTAAAAAGGCTCAGAAGAGACTTTCTGTAACCAAGAAACCCACTTCGGATTTAAAGCATCAAGTGTTTGAACAGTGCTTTTTCCACACACAGTTTTAAAAGAAGTGTAAACTAATATTCCAAACGGACAACTTTTTGTTATGACTGGTCAGATTCAGAGCCCATTTTAGCTGGAACCATATTGAAACATGGTCCTCTAGAACCCCAATGTAGCTGAGGACTAATTTACTGTGAAATTGCATCTTGCACCTCTGTCTCCCTAGGCTTCAAAGCATGACCCTCATCTCAAAGAGTCATCTATGCAGCTATTTTTAGAACGCTAGTGTGGGCCCCGCCAAAGCAAATCTGCCCACCTGGGCTCAAAACACTGAATAGACATCCCCTCAGTGCCTCAGCATAACTCTGAAACATTGTTGCCTTGTGCTCCCTCTGCTGGCTTTGATGCTAGGTTTGGTCTCTATGCTCTTGTGACACATGGCCAAAAAGAGTTAAGCAGCTCGCAGGCTAATTTACCCAGATTCAACCTTTAGAGACAGGTTAGAAAAGTATGGAAATGGTAATTAGGCCCATGTTAGATGGGCTAGAACTTTGAAATGCAAACCTGTATTGTTAGAGAATGACATTAGAGGGGATACTAATTGTATGTGTTTACTTCTATCTCGTTAGATGTTAGCCCTGTAAACAGACAGTTCCTGTCTATTACTATAGCTATTGATTCAGAGACCAAAAGGGAATATTAACATTTAGATGAATCTTGGGTGAAATAATGTCATTGTCTATATCAGTGGTTTTCAAACATTTTTTCTGGTGACCCAGTTGAAGACAACTGTTGATGCCCACGACCCAATGGAGCTGTGGATGAGGGGTTTGGGCTGTGGAACAGGCTCAGGGCTGGGGCAAAGGGTTGGGGTGTGGGGGTGCGGGCTGCAGGGTGGGGCCAGGAATGAGGGGTTCAGGGTGTGGGAGGGAGCTCTGGGCTGGGGGTTGGGGCATGGACTTTGGGTGTGGGCTTACCTCCGGCAGCTCCCGGTCAGTGACGCAGCTGGGGTGCAGAGCCAGGCTTCCCGCCTGTCCGGACCTGCTGCTGGCCGCTTCCAGGGCGCAATGCAGTGCCGGAACAGGTAGGGACTAGCCTGCCTTAGCGGAGCAGCACTGCCGACAGGACTTTTAATGGCCCAGGCGGCGGTGCAGTTCTGAGTCGCAACCCATGATTTGAAAACCACTGGTCTATATGTCTCTTTAAAGTTTGAGATAAACGGCTTAATGGATAAATTACCTTATGTTAATCCAGGTAGTTAATTTCCAGTGATGTTTAGGAAATAGGTTACTTCAAAAGCCTATTGTTCACCCAGGACTATCGTCAAGAGGCTGCCCGAAAACTGTATAAAAACTCTTGGGAACTGATCCTGTCATCTCAGATCTGCTTGATGGCTTTATGCGGGGAAGCTTGAGTCATAAGACAGATCTCTAGTCCCACCTGGATCACCCAGGATATCAACATTGGACTATAGACTATGGAATAATTCTGAATGAACTCTTTGCCACTACAAAGCTCTACTATGAAATTGAGCTCAGAACTGTACTCATGTCGGTATGTATACTGATCTTTTAACCAATACTTATTCTCTCTTTTCTTTAATAAAGTTTAGTTTAGTTAATAAGAATTGGCTATAAGCGCATACTTGGGTAAGATCTGAAATATTCACTAAGTTGGGAGGTAATGTGTCCGACCCTTTGGGATTGGTAGAACTTTCTTCTATGATGAATAAGATTTTCAGTGATCCTCATCATATTTGACTTGGATGTCTGGGAGGAAGCCCAAAGGTGGGTTGCTATAAGGGAACTGTGGTGTTGGCTTCTGGGTAACCAGTGAGGTATTACAGAAGCTATTCTGTGCTGGTTTGGTAAATCTAAGTATTGGAATATCCACCAGCTTTGAGGATTGTCTGCCCCATTCTTTGCAGTTTGCCCTAACTGAGTAACCTCAATGTAGCCCCTCTGGGACCCTTGTCACAGCTCCTGATCACTCCCCAGTCTCTGGTTTCCTTCTTCCTCCCAAGCTAATTCCCTCTACCATTGAAAGCCAACTCTTCACCTTCAATTCGCTTCTTAATCAGGCTTTTTAAGAATAAAGTCTGCTCTTGGTGCCTGAGGAGGATTCTGAGCTGTGTAATATGAGACCTAGTTGCACAGGACTGAATTTATTAGCCATAACATTAACAACTATTTTGCAAGCAACACATATGACCGGAAGAGATTAGCTAATTAGATCATCAAATTTTTCATTTGATTTATCTTCTGATTTAACTGCACTTTTGGCATGCACTCTCTCTTGCAACTCCACTGAATTAAGAATGACTCAGTCAATTTCCTCATGAGAATACGCACAAAGAATAATCAGAATTTATCCAATCTCCTACCATTACAAACTATTACCATCATACAGATTTAGTAAACAGCTGCTAGCAATTCATCAGCTAAGGACATTGAAATTACACATCATAGGTGTACAGGAAATCATATGACTGCACAAGAACATTGTTAACTTCCCCCGATCCCTTTGTGAACCACAAACCTACCTACAATTCAGACTGTAAACTTTCAGTTTAGAACAAACTAAATACTCAAAGTATTTTTAAAATGTGTAGTTTCAGGTAACAGAAACATGACTTTTTGATGGATATTTCACTCCAATCCTTATATGATTAACTACAATTGTTTAAGAGCAAAGTAAAAATAATGGTTATTTGTTAGGACTTTGATTTAATATGTAATGGAACCAGTATTTTAAAACTCTCATGTGAATTTCTGAACATTAAAATGTATACCCTCTGAGATCCACATCTGATGCTTAATGGAAATAAGCAGTACCAGCTAGCTGGTAATGCTTGTTATTTCTGTGAACCAGGTAGGCTCTCTAAAAATAGATTTTTTTTTTTTTTTTTTTTTTTTAATTTTCACTAATTTTCTGACTCTAGTTGTTTCAGGAGGGCTCCAATGAACTCTAACTGAGGCTATGTCTACACAGTGCCTCAGCATGTACTATGTAGATATGAACTGCAGAGCCCACCAAAGTGCTGCAATCTAACTTCCCTGAGTGCATGCTGCTGGCAAATTCAAAAGTACCTAAGCCTATGTTACCATAGTCCACTTTCTAACAGGACTATGTTAACGAAAGCTAGGTACTTTTTAATTCACACATGCAGTGTCCACAGAGGTAGAAGCTCCAGAGGAACTATGGTGACATAACATCACAACTGGAGAGAAATGAATATTCCTCGTCAATAGTTGTGTCTTAAGGCTCAGAATGTATTCCCTTTGGAAAGCTAAAGGGAAACAATTTTGTAGGCTTGCACTGCCTGACAACTTTGGCATTCTAGATTAGTGGTTTCAAACAGCGGGACGTGACCCAGTATTGGGTCACAGAATGTAAGGCACTGGGTCGCGGCGACTCTCGTCAGCACTGCCGACCAAAATCCCAACGGCGGTGCTGCCTGGCCCCTTCCTGCACCCCAAACCCCTCATCCCCAGCCCTACCCCAGAGCCTGCACCCCCCCCCAAACCCAGAGCCCCCTCCTGCACCCCAAACCCCTCATCCCCAGCTCAGTTGGGTTGCAGGTATCAACAATTTTCTTCAACTGGGTTGCCAGAAAAAAAGTTTGAAAACCACTGTTCTAGATGCTTTACAGTTAAGTACTCAAATCAGCCCAATGGGGGACTCAGTAAAATCTTTCCCCTATTGTCTGCATATAAAACTTTCCTTTGCATAGCTGTTACTTAAATAATACAAGCCTGATTAAAACTGAAAAGCCTTCTATCATTCCTTGAAGATTACCAGACACTGACAGAGAGGGGGCAAGTTAGAAAGGAGAAGGCAAAACAAGTGGTAGAGTATTCTTCCAGGCTCCAACCCCACATTGCCAGAATGAGGCAATTCTCACAGTAGATTACGCAGATATTCAAAATACAATCCTGCAGCTCTTCTGAGCTCCACTGGGCTTGGCTTCCCTTGGTTGAGCTCAGATGCCCCAGTGGGCTTCCTTAAGTGGGCCACATTTTTGATAGGCAGAAATATACAGAGAAATTTCTCACAAACTCTACTCACTAGCGGTTCCAAACTGAGCTGTCACTCTGAGTAGATTCTGCTGCAATGTATAAAGCAGTTCACACCTTGGTTCATATTTTTGAGGTTTTCTTCACAACCATAAGAGCTAAAGAAGATTCTCTCTCAGACCAAAACAGAAAAAAAAAAAAACCTTTGTCCAATTGTGAACTTACAGAAGCTGTACAGCTTCATTGGAAGTTTCAAGTTTCACATGCTGACATTAGCTTCTATCATATTTACTACGGCTATCGATTAATCACAGTTAACTCACGCAATTAACTCAAAAAAATTAATCATGATTAAAAAATTAATTGTGATTAATCGCCATTTTAATCGCACTGTTAAACAATAGAATACCAATTGAAATTTATTAAATATTTTGGATGTTTTTCTACATTTTCAAATATATTAATTTCAATTACAACAGAATACAAAGTGTACAGTACTCACTTTATATTATTATTACAAATATTTGCACTGTACAAATGAAACAAAATTAGTATTTTTCAATTCACCTCAGACAAGTATCATAGCGTAATCTCTTTATCGTGAAAATGCAACTTATAAAATGTAGATTTTTTGTGTTACATAACTGCACTCAGAAACAAAACGTAAAACTTTAGAGCCTACAAGTCCACTCAGTCCTACTTCTTGGTCAGCCAATAGCTAAGAGAAACAAGTTTGTTTACATTTACGGGAGATGCTGCTGCCCTCTTCTTATTTACAGTGTCACCTGAAAGTGAGAACAGACTTCGTATGGCACGGTTGTAGCCGGCATTGCAAGGTATTTATGTGCCAGATATGCTAAACATTCGTATGGCCCCTTCATGCTTCGGCCACCATTCCAGAGGACATGCTTCCACGCTGATGACGCTCGTTAAAAAAATAATGTGTTAATTAAATTTGTGACTGAACTCCTTGGGGGAGAATTGTATGTCTCCTGCTCTGTGTTTTACCCACATTCTGCCATATATTTCATGTTATAGCTGTTTTGGATGATCACCCAGCATATTGTTCATTTTAAGAACACTTTCATTGAAGATTTGAAAAAAAACGCAAAAAAGGTACCAATGTGAGATTTCTAAAGATAGCTACAGCACTTGACCCAAGATTTAAGAATCTTAAGTGCCTTCCAAAATCTGATCGGGATGGGGTGTGGAGCATGCTTTCAGAAGTCTTTAACAAGCAGCACTCCGATGCGGAAACTATAGAACCTGAACCGCCAAAAAGAAAATCAACCTTCTGCTGGTGGCATCTAACTCAGCTGATGAAAGTGATCATGCATTGGTCTGCACTGCTTTGGATCGTTATCGAGCAGAACCCATCATCAGCGTGGATGCATGTCCTCTGGAATGGTGGTTGAAGCATGAAGGGACATATGAATCTTAAATACATCTGGTATGTAAATATCTTGCAATGCGGCTACAACAGTGCCATGCGAAAGCCTGTTCTCACTTTCAGGTGACATTGTAAGTAAGAAACAGGCAGCATTATCTCCTGCAAATGTAAACAAACACGTTTGTCTCTGCGATTGGCTGAACAAGAAGTAGGACTGAATGGACTTGTAGGCTCTAAAGTTTTAAATTGTTTTATTTTTGAATGCAGTTATTTTTTGTACATAATTCTATATTTGTTAGTTTAAATGTCATGATAAAGAGTTTGCACTACAGTACTTGTATTAAGTGAATTGAAAAATATTTTTTTTTAATTTTTACAGTGCAAATATTTATAATAAAAATATAAAGTGAACACTGTACACTTTGTATTCTGTGTTGTAACTGAAATCAATATATTTGAAAATGTGGAAAACGTCCAAAATATTTATATAAATAGCATTCTATTATTGTTTAGCAGCATGATTAATTGTGATTATTTTTTTTTAAATGAACTCTGTATTTTTCTCCGACAACTGCTTGACATCCCTAATATTTCCCTTTCCTTTCAAGACCAGTTTGGGGCTCTCCACTTAAAGGATGAGTATTTTCACACAGATGACAGAAAATATCTCAGTGTGGGTGTGGGCAACAGTAACTCTCAGTATTAGCGCTATGCCCTTTCTGCTGTGCCAACGTTATTTATCAAGTACACAACAATGGTTGCTACGTTCTCAAACAAAGATATTCTCATACTTAAATGACTGGCTTTTTGAATGTAGTGTCAAGGCTAATTCTGTATAGGGCAAGTTTGCCACAGCAGTCAGCCTCTGCCCTGTACCCACTTGGGAGATTCCCAAGACAGTTTTCAAAACATTCACTGAACAAAATATCAGATGCAGGGTCTAAACAAGAGTCAAGATTTAGTCTATTAATTTTTACAGAAAACTCTTTCTGGAGTACTGGTACCTGAGCAATCCCATCCCCTTCAACCTGAGCAATCCCATCCCCTTCAAGCTGTGATAACTTCCACTGGGAGACGAAATCAGGAAAAAGCTGGCCTAGGATCAGGGAAGTACAAAGGAGGCTTAAAGTTTTTTTTCAACTCTCCTCATGAGTTGTACTGTGTGCTCTTTGGCTGTAGTTGCAGCTACACAAGGTCATCAAATATAATAGCACTTGGAAAAATTTCTCTCTCGTCTCTGGAGAAGAGACTGAAATTGAAGATGCCTCTAAAGCGGATGGTATGGTAGGAGTGCATTCAGATTCATACGATGCTTTTTCTGGAATTGTTTGTATTTTTTAGTTTTGTGATCCTGGTCAGATTTTCATTTTGATTTCCCCCTCCCCCCCAATTTAATTTAAAGGGATGAGATTAATAGTTTAATGCGGTAGAAAACGGACTGATTAGCAAATTAACTATATATCCTGTTAATTATTTATTAACAATGTTAATATCAATTTAATTGTATTTGAGTTCTATTTGAAAACCATTTGTGTACAAAACCAGCACAGGAAACAAGAGGAAAAGCATATGCAAGTAGTTTGTTAATGGTGCCTGTAAGACACCACTGTATAATTAGATCCTTTGCAGTAATTAATGTTTCCATTCCGTTCTTGTTTACTGCTTTGACACACTTGCAATTAGTTTTTAAAAGAAAAATTGGAAAGGATTTACTGAAACAACATCTTTACTGTAAGTGAGTTGGATGTGACTTTTGGTGCCTATGCTTTCTGAAAGAACACGTCTGGGATTTAAGAAAGATATTTTCACACTCTGCAACCCCCCACTGGGAAAGGGAACAGCACCATATAAAAAAAAAATTTGTTTTTCCCCTTGTCTTCAGGGCATTTACAGAATATGGCGATATAAACTCTCAGTCCAACCTATTATTTTTTTTTGTAGACATGCCCCACAGGAAACACGTTTTCATAAAGATGTAACTTTTGGCGAGGATAGGATAGGGCTATAGAGTAAGAGTGACAATTTACAATATTGAGATGTGGAGTGGATTATCTGATCCCCATTTTCCATCTCTGGCCTCTATGATTCTAAAACTCAAAATAAGACATTATTTGAGGGACAAGTGATTTAGCCAACCTTGTTGATTCAACCTTCCCAACACAATGTGTAGTACACATTGACTGCCTGCCTCAAATTCTGTATTTTTCAAAAAGACTATGGGTTTTAAAAAAATAATTTAATAGCATACAGACCTGGTTTCCCCCAGCATTATGACATTCATAAACTCCAACAACACCATCTGCAAAATGGCCCAAAGTGTCGAGGCAATTGGTACCCTGCTGCAAAGCCCCAAAAGCTATATCTTGATGATCAGGTACCCTAAATATAAAACAAGAAACATCTGTTTTAATTCAATTTCTCTCATTTTAATTTTGACGCCCTTCCTTTACTTAACGGCCTTCTAGATGAGAGGCAATCCGCAACAGGTAATGATTTTATTTTGGTATACAAGCTATATTCCACTCCCCACAACATTTTGAAAAAGTTATAAGTAATTATTTGGTCAAGAGACTCTGCTCTCATAACTAAGTGGTCAAAGGTTTTCAGTGTATTTGTAGGCTAAGAGATTGAATAGGAGTAAAATATACTGGAGAAATAACATGAGCATTAGAGAGTCACATCACAAGTGTGGCTGGCAGCAATGTGTGTAGTTAAGGTTGTATAACACTTCCCATTGTGTAACTCTTTCCATTATAAATCCCTCTTTTGTGTAGCTCATGGCTTTGTCAAACTTTAACCAGTGAGGCAGAAATTTGGCATGCTGCAGTTCTGCCCCAGGCTGCAGTTCTGCCCCAGGCTGATTTTTTTCTTTAAGTTTCAGTAAAAAAACAAAAAAAAAAAAAAAAAAAAAAACAGTTCTACCATTTCTGAAAATGAAGTTTGACAAAGCAGCATATTTTCGACAATGTTCACAAATCCAACTGTTCCTTTGAGAAACTAATGCCTCCTTGCTTTGGAGCAGGGACTTGAGATTTGTCAGAGTCTCTGTGGCGTTAAGGAGCTGCCTTTTGTAGTCCCCATGAAAAATGCACTGAGATCTGGTGACTTTATAGACCACAGAATATCATGGTTTATTATTTGTACTACCATAGTGCCTAGGAGCCCCAATCCTGGGCCAAGACCCTATTGTGCTAGACATGGGCGGCGGGTATAATAGACCAGGTGCTTTATTATGCCCCATGCAGGTTCCGGGGCAGCACCTTTTGTTACTCAGCTTCCTGGGTTCACCAGTCATCTCTTTGGACTCCAGGGAGATGACTGATGGACCCAGGAAGCGGAGTAGCAAATACCGCCTCCTCAGTGGCCCCAGAATCTGCATGGGGCATATCAAATGCATCTTTGGATGAGAGTGAGGCTTTTCTCTGCAGTGGCTTGGGGTCTGGAGATGGGTGGCGTGGTTGCAGCTGGCATGGGGCAGCCCCGCGCAGATTGGAGGGGGAGGGGGGGAGAGAACACGACATTGGGGCACCTCTCGGCAGGGCTCTCGGAACTCTCTGGCTGAGGGGGGACTTGTGGCCCTGGCCGTGGGGGTCTTGGGGCTCTGGCTGTGGGGGTGAGGAGGGAGAGGGTGGGCAGCAGGGGCAGAGCCAGGGGCTAAGGGGGGCTCCACCTGCCACCCATGGTGTGAGTGTAACCCACACACCTCCTGGGTGTGGTGTTCTGTTCCCTCTGGTGGCTCCGAGACCACTTAGAGAGCTAAGGCTATAGAGCAGACTCATTAAACTAACAACCATATGGCTTTGAGCTCAAGCAGTAGAGGCTCATGCACTAAGCTCCAGAGGCCCTGGGTTCGATTCTACCCACCGATGACTGGAGTCTGTTGGTGTTACACTAGGTGCTGTACAAATAGAGACCAAAGACAGTCCCTGCCCCAAGAATATTACACATTCAGTACAGGCTTCTTAGGGACTGGCAGCAAAGATTTCCAAAGATTCCATCTGCATTGAGCATGCTTAAATAAATAAATAAAAGCTGAGCAGGACTTATACTGCAGTTGTTCCCCAGGGTTGCTGAGCATCAGGCACCAGAACCAGGAGCACAGAATATTTCTACCGTGTTCCCTATGTTCACACTGCTGGCACCCAGTCAGCACGGAAGGGGAGAAGAAGACAGCCTGACTCAAATGCAGAGGAATAAACATGGAAATGGACAGGGACATGGGGGAATAGGGACAGATGGCAGGATAACAGAGTGGGGAGGCAGCCTTGGGTTATCCTGCCTTTTCTACTTCTTCCGCCTCCCACATCCTGCTCCTACTGCCTCTGCTTTCTACCAGTTTTTCCAGGCACTCAGGTCAACCCTGTGTCCCCCAGTCCTATTCTTTAGATGAGGGATAGGCTCCTGCCTCCCTTCCCACCCATCCCACTGAGCACTAAATAAGGCAGATATTCTGTGGAAAATATAGTGTGTGATCACTTAAATACTATCATAATGTACACAATATAAGAGGGTTCAATTAAAGTTGCACACGCAAACTTAACTGTGGAATTCTTTAATTTTTGTGCACTTGATTTTGCAATGTTAACATTTTTTAATGTAGATTTGTGAATATATATATATATATATATATATATATATGTATTAATGTTACAGAATGTGCCAAAACTGGAACCCTGAATCCAAATCCTTGTCAGAGCGAGAGGATGAACTGCACCTTGGTCTCCTTAGTCCATCTTTAGTGCACCTTGACAGGCCAGCTTCCTGCACCTCACTCTGGGTGGAACCAAGCAGTCCAACCACCTTGGGACTGGGTCTCTAACTTGCAATCCCCAGTGGTTCCCAACCATGTTAACACCAGAAGCCCAAACTCATTTTTGGCACCTGTAAGAGTTTCCCTTCAGGAGCCCATGACAACATAAGTTTGCAGTGACACAGAAATTGCATCTTCAAAACAAAGCATTATTTATTCATTCTTCAAAAGAACAAAGCACACAGATCAAAAGATAAAACAGACGACCTACACACATGGGTATTGCTTATAAAAGCTGGCAAGGAAAGTTTAAGATGCAAGACCCCTCTGCCCTGTTGATTCTCTCTCTGGCAGGGAGAAGCAGACTACATTCCTTTGTGTGTTTGCTAGCCTGTCCACTTTCCATTGACACACCCTGCGCAGTCTCTCCTAGCTCACCCAAACTCCCTCCCTTTTCTAAAGTCTTGGAGGTTTAGGATCCCCCAAGATCCCAGGCTCTGGCCCTGGGAAGAGTAAACCTTTCTAGTTTGGATGAAGCCAGACAATTTCTTCTCTGTTGATGGTCCAGCAAGTGTTAACTCCTTTGAAGCTGTTTTACCCCCAGAGGTCTTATTTTTGTCACTGTTTCATTCTTATGCATTCAGGCAGGATAATCTTACCCAGATAGACGCATATGATTGATTGATTTAGAGAGAGAGAGAGAGAGAGAGAGAGAGAGAGATTTCCCAGTTCTCACCACTTGTAGTCAGACTATTTAGTTATTTATTTTAAGGCCAGAAGACCACCCACAGAACACAGGACATAAAATCTCATCTAGTAATTCCTGCACAGAACCCACCCCTATGGTTTTGATTCCAGGTTGGATTCAAAATTGCAATGGTTGTACATTTTTATTCTAGTTTGGATGCAACTGAAATCTTGACATTGTGGCCCCAAAGCCTTGAAAAGACAGGTCGAGAGTTTATGGCACAACTGAACAAGTAGCTTAGAGTAAAATCTAACCTGGATCTGAACAATCCCTTGAGCTCTCCAACTTTTAAGGAAGGTTCATTTTTAAAAAAGAGCCATTTATTAGAAAAGAATGAGGGTCTGGACACTGACTTTACAAATGAGGTTTAAGCCGTAATTAACTGCTAATATCCAAAATAAATTAAGCCAATATTTTAAAAGTTTGACATGGTAAAGAATTACAGGTTAATGCTTTATTTACTGAAGCCTGGGGAATAGTATTTGTTGTAAGTTACCTATATCCTTCCACTAAAATTTAGCATTGCCATCTTGTGGTAAATTCAAGATGGTGACAGAACAAAGCTACAAAATGCCAAATGTATTAGCTGCTTGAGGACTTGCAGGAAGGTATGGGTAATCTTAAAATTTCCAGTTAAGTTTCAAATGAAATTCATGCAAATCCTAAAACAAGAGACCCTAAAGCACATCCGTCGGTAGGTACAGGTGTGGGGAGTTGCAGGGAGAGAAACATCTGTTCAAATGAGACATCAGAGATCATTTTTGCCCAACTCTAAGGGAAAGTAAATATCCCATGGCACTTTTTGAAAAGAAAAAAGGATAACTGGTCTCCTTACCATTATTATCCCTCTTTATAAGACAGGTTCTAACGTTTATGGGTCTGTGAAAGTTTTTACTGAGGGTATATTAGCTGCTGCTTTTGCCTAAAGAAAATAAATAAATCACTGTACTACCAGTATTTATCTCATTGTATTCTAACTTAAAGTGTTTTGGAACTCTTACAGCAAGAAATGTGCTACTGTATAAAAGCCACATACCAGTCTACAGTTGTTTAATAAGATTAGCTGTATGACAGATACTAGCTCACAGATCCTTAGATTTGACAGGTAGGGTTAGTAGTAGGATATTGAGCATGGTGGTTTTATTCATTTAAAATCTTTGTCTGGTAAATAAATACAGCTCTGAAGATTTTCTATCTTACAGAAGAGATGAATGGAAATCAACCGGATAGGTTGTATTCTCATGCCTGGGCTCTGACCAATGCCTCTAAAGTACCTTAAAATGTTTTCATCTGAAGACCTTAGTTAACCTATAACATAACTCTACATGGGAGGATCACTTACTAAACTGGCAGTAAAAGTTTTGCACTGCACCTAGTTTAAGGCTGCTGACAGAGCTAAGCATGCCACATAGGTGAAGCTAACAGCTTGAAGGAGAGCGGAGAAGGATGAAGAATGATGCATTTCCAGCAAGCAGCTAGCCCAGGAGTACAGCAGTTTTTGAGGAGAAAGTCAGCCCTCTTGGCAGTGACAATCACATGATGAAATTGCAATATGGATATGGGGCAAGAGGAAAAGGGATGGGTCAGTGAAGAAAATGACAGCAGAATAAAGTAGTAAGCAAAAACTGCAAGAGACATATTTTAACTAGCTAATATCCTAAATGCCTGTGCAGAAGACATGTAGTAAAGTTTCTGGCCAAGCCAGGTAAAGAAAGAACCTACACTGCCAGAAAACAGAAAGGCTGTTTGAGACTCACCTTAACTCAGGATAGACGTTTTCAAGATACCACTTGAAAGGTTTGCAGCTAAGTCTCTTTCTCAGTTCCATTCGGCTTTGAATACTAGAGAGAAACAAAAACAGCAAGTTCTGGCAGTTGTATTTGATGAATTTTAAAGCACGTTTAATAAGTGAGACATTTATCAGTAGAAATATATTTAAAAGAAATGAAACACCCCTTTTCCCTCATGAACTACTAATAGCAAACAGAATAAGTGAATAGGAAGAAGCAGCAGATCGGACTTACTTGCCATAAGGTACGTTTCTGGCTGAAGGCACTGCTGCGTAATAGAAATTTTTGTACTCATCCATCCACACTTCTGCTGCCCTACGCGTATTTCTAGGAACAATCAAATTGAGATGCAGGTTATGTTTTTTCCTGTCACAATCCATGACACATATTTTTGTCTGTTTTGATTATGTTTATTTTTTCGCCACCCTCTACTACACATACCACAGAGGTGGTAGGACTGAAGCACACACATTTGGAATGGACTTTGTGCCTTCCTTATACTTAGGCCTGATCCACACTTAAAATTTAGGTCAACATAGCTATAATGCTCATGAGTGTGAAAAATCCACACCAAGTGCCTCAGCTATGCCATTATAGTCCCCACAGTGTAGAGATGGCCTAAGGGCTTGTCAACACATGAAAATTAACCCATAATAAGATAGGGCGTGAATTTAAAGTGGTTTACCTATTCCTGATTAATTCCATGTGTGGACATACTTATTTTGCAATAAAAGAGTTCATACCTGGAGTTAATCAGGAATAGCAGACAAGTCCTAATCGCTGGTCCAAGCGTCCAAATCAGAAAAGGTAAAAAGTTTAGTTCAAGACTTTCATTTTCTACAATGCTCTTTTTGAAAGCAACTTTGTTAATTTATTAGGCCACGTCTTGCAAAGAAACAAAATTTACTGAGTGGTTTTTGAATCAGAAACTTGGAAGAATCTAAAATCTCAACAGCTGGCAATATTTGACAGTTTGCCTTTTATCTTACAAGCAGTTTTCACTAAAGCCAGAGAAAACTGACACACCATCGTATGGAATGTATATTTCTCAACCTCCTTTTTATCCCCCACTGCACACCAACTTGAATGCTACCTAGATAGATAAATAATTGTAAGTGGTGAAACATTTAGACTTATGAACCTAGAGGTTTTGTTACCGCTGAGATGACCAAGAATAAGCTGAAGGTTAGATGTTTGTAACACTACTTAAAATTCTGTATTAAAGATATGAAAATGTTGTCCAAACTCTTCAGGGACTGCTGTGTATTTTTATATATTTATCTTTATATAAACAGTGTCTTTAAACCTGAGCTGCAATGTGACTAAAGCTTTGTCATTCTCCAGGATATTCCTCTTGCCATTCTGTCAAAAAGTTCTCTCTTCTGCTGGAGTAGTCACAAAAAGCAACTAAACTTATCAATTCAACATTAAACAGATAATCTTGCACAGAAACATATTACCTCTTAGAAGTTGTCTGCAAAAATCCCGGTGTGTTACATATGCATACACAGACGCAGCATCCATGTAGCAAATATTACAGAATCAAATGATAAATATCACACACTTCTGACTGCCTCAGTTGCCTTCTGTCCACTAATCCATCACCTCCAGGATTTACAAACATTTGTAACATTCCAAAATGCTAGGCAGCTTCCAAAAGCTTTTTTCTTTGTAGGTGAGCCTACCAAAGAAATATTCCCCCCCTTCTTTCAAATATGGTATTTCTAGATGCCAAAAATGACCTCCGATGAGGATTGGGATGGGCAATCCAGTCCCAGTAACAGATTTTCTGTGCATAAAAATATCACAATTTTGTCATCAGATTCTGTAAGGCTAGAAATAGGAGCTTCATGCTATTGAGGGGGGAGATTCTCATCTTCCCAGTGGAACCCAGCGTTTGTCTCTAGACTTGGGAGATTGTGAGACACCTGCAATTTTAAATAGTTATGTACCGAAAAACTATTTTAGGTCATTTTTAGACATTTGTATGATCTCCTGAGGTATGTGCAATTGGACAGGAAGGATAGGGACAATATTCCCAGTACAAACTTTTAAAACTTTCTAAAATGTAGTTTTTCAGCTCTTCCTCCTGTGAAAACTTTCTCTTCACACACACACACACACACACACACACACACACACACACACACACACCCCTCTGCTCCCAGAGACAGCCTTATTATCTTTTACAAAATTAGAAGTGATCATTTAGGGAATTAAAGTTTTATTTCATTAGTACCTTCCATGCTCTGAAGCCTATTTTGTACATTTGTCAATAAAAAAAAATCTCTAGTGATTTGTGGGACATTACCCATCTTCATCAGCTAAGGGAGGATAGGTCCATGAATGGCTAGTATCCAAGATGTTCACGGATGCAACACCATATTCTGGCTGTCCCTAGCCTCTGTTTGCCAGAAGTTAGGAGTGGATGACAGGGGATGGATCACTCAACGACTGACTGTTCTGTTCATTCCCTCTGCAGCACCTGGCATTGGCCACTGTTGGAAGACAGGATACTGGGCTAGATGGACCTTTGGTCTGACCCAGTATGGCTGTTCTTATGTTATCTGTGGATAACACATATTGGTTTGGGAGTTAAAGACATCTTTAAATTTGTATCCTTCTGCTTCTGCAGGGGAAATGAAATGACCATGAGCTGAAAAAGGCTGGTCAAAAACTCCTGAGTGCAAAAACCACAAGCGAAGAGGAAGTTCAAACAAACAGTCTCTGCGTTTTGTTTGATGATAATTTCCTTGTGGAAACTGCTAATTTTCTAAAACTCCCTTTCAGCCAAAGCCGAGGAGTTGTTTTTCACTCCCCTTCTGCTTCTGGCTTTTGTCAGGGATACTTCTTATTTGGTCAAAGCAATTCAAGTGTAAACAAAATTGCATTAATTAACCGTATCATCCTCCCACCCCTCCACCCCCCAAATAAAAAGCAATTAGAATGACTTGTAAGGGTTTTCACAGCCTTTCAGTCCATGAGGCAGATGGGCAACCAAAAGGGGAGGAGGAAAATCAGCTATGTGGAAAGGCAGAGCAGGAGAGACATTGGTTACACACTTCCACTGTCTTTACAGTTCAAATTGGTATTGGTTTCTTAAAATCATTTTGAAGAACAAATATAGGGACATGTTTTAAAAAGATTCTCCCTTCCAGTATTTTCCCCTTTCACCCATTACACCTAATGAGCATAAGGATATCTGTTTGAATGAGGAGGTCCTACCTGTGCACCCTTGTGATTTGGTTGCATAACTGTGACATCACAGGCCAGATTCTTTCCAACCCAAATGCAGTTTTGGATAGTGCTTCAGACAAACAGTAATTTGATTTACCATACACAGTTATATTCAGAAGCACCGCCAGCTTTCCTGCCGCCCTAGGCAGCGGAAGGTCCCGCCCTGAAATGCCACCCCCCGCAGAGGCGGCGGAAGGTCCCACTGCCGAAACACCGCCGCGGTCGCCGTCCCCCAAATTGTAGTGCCCTAGGCGACCACGTAGGTCGCCTAATGGGTTGCGCCGGCCCTGGTTATATTATATATAGACACATCCTTTCCTATTGCTCAAATCGGAGCTATATTTATATATATTAAAGTACAAGAGCTTAGTGAACCAAAAAAAAAATCCATTATTCACCAACAAAAAAAAAAAGGATGACTTTCTAATTTTTTCAGCAAATTGAAAAGTAAAAATTGTATGAATTGTCTCTATGAATGACAAGGGATAATCATTGGGCCAGGGAGAGTGAGAATGACTCTGGAGCCTGGACATTAGAGCACTCTCCGACAATGTGGGAGACCCATTTTCAAATTCTATGTCTCCCACATCCCAGGTGAATGCCCTAACCACTGGGCTAAAGCTTTTAAGGGATGAACCACCACCTCTTGTCATTTTCTGAATCTAGTGCCTTTCCTTTGTCAAAATGCCTGAAATTTAAAATAGAATTTTTGGTCAGAACTGAAAAAGTTGAATTTTAACATTATCAAAACATTTTGATTTTTCCAGTTTGATTGAAACAATTCTAAGTATTTGACACGAATTTGCAAATAGTTTTGGTTAACCCAAATGTGCTTTCTTGGCAAGTAAGATATTTGTCTGAAAAATTTCACCCATCTCTATTAAGTCTTATGGGAGGAAAAGCGTCTTGGCATTAGCCCAAAACTAAAAATTGCAGAGCAGTGTGCAAATCACAGTCTTTCATTAACATGACCCTGGAAAGCTACTGTGAAATTGATATGCAGTTATGTCATAAACCCAACCCATATAAAGAACAGGAGTACTTGTGGCACCTTAGAGACTAACAAATTTATTTAGTCTCTAAGGTGCCACAAGTACTCCTGTTCTTTTTGCGGATATAGACTAACACGGCTGCTACTCTGAAACCAACCCATATAGTGGAATCAGTAGATCTTCCTATTCCCTGGTGTAATATTAATATTGGAGCAGGGCTGTAATCAAGACAGGGTATTTCATTATCAATCTTTTGTTTCCTCACATGTGCCATTGCTAATTTTCCACAGCAGCATAAAATTCAGATCTCAACAGAAAGGGGAAGCAGATATTCAAAGAAAAATCCCTGCTAAAACTCTTCAGAGAAACAAGACCAGTAATTTTATTTCACCAAATCAGCCAATTCATTAGTACTGCACAAAAAGTAGAATCAATCTGCACTTCCAAAAGAGAGAGTATTTTATCTAATGTGAAACACTGCCTAAGGGACTGGGTCAGAAGCTTCCAGGTGTGAAGAACGTACGTCTGGTTCTCTAGGTCTGGGCTCTCTAGATCAGTGGTTTTCAGAGTTCAGGTCGCGACCCAGTACTGGGTTGTGGAATGCAAGGCACTGGGTGGACTTGCTCAGCACCCAGGGACCCTGGCGGCCAGCCAGCAAAAACTAATAGTCCCTACCTGTTCTGACACCGTGCTGCACCCTGGAAAGGGCCAGCAGCAGGTCTGGCTCATGGGCAGGGAGGCCCATGGGGCTCTGAGCACTGCCCTCACCCTGAGCACTGGGTCTGTACTCCCATTGGCCGGTTCCCAGCCAATGGGAGCTGGGGGAAGGGGGAGGGAGTGCCTGCAGGCGAGAGCCACTTTGAGCCGCTTGCGCAGACCTGCTGGCTGCCTCTGGGGCGCAATGCGGTCCACGGTGCCAGGATGCCTGCCTCTGCACCCTGGCTGTGCTGCTGACCAGGAGCCTCCGGAGGTAAGCCCGTGCTCCAATCCTCTTCCCCAGCCCTGAGCCCCCCCAAACCCAGACCCCCTTCCTGCATCCCAAAGCTCTCATCCCCTGCCCCAGCCCAGAGCCTGCACCCCAGCCCAAAGCCCTGACCCCCTCCCACACCCCAACCCCCTCATCCCCAGCTCTGTTGGGATGCAGGCATCAACAATTTTCTTCAACTGGATCACCAGAAAAAAAGTTTGAAAACCACTGCTCTCGATGACTTGTTGATTATGATTTGCTTGGACTCCAGAATTCCTACCGTACAAAGTACATTTTATTCTGTTTGCATTTAGCATATTGTAAATCCTATAAATTATGGATGCTTCATCAACTTGGAGGAATTCCCAAACACAAACGCTCAACATACTTTGTGCCTAGAATAAGGGTTTGTCTATGCTATGGATACTACAGTGGCTCAGCTATGCTGCTGTTGCGACATAATACAGATTCTTCTTACAGTGACAGAAAGGGTTTTTCCATCCACCTCACCAAGTGGCAGTAGCATTCTTCCATCAACCTAGTAGCATCCTACTCTGGGTTAGGCTGGCATAGCTATGGTGCTCAATTTCACACCCCTTAGTGACATACCTAGGTTGATCTAAATTTTAAGTGTATACCAGGCCTCATGCTGCATCTCTGGTTCTTTAGGGAAACAACACATCAGTGAAAATTTCATATAACATGTGAATGTAATACTACTACACTGCACTTATACAGTACCTTGAGGCATAGGTCTCAAAGCTCTTTACAAACATTGATAAAAATCACTTTCCTCATTCTACAGAAGGAAAACTGAGAAAAAGTTAGGGATTCAAGTTCACACAGTGAATCAATAGCAGAGATGGGATTTCTTAACTACTGAACCATGATGCCTCCTCAAAAAGGTTTTTTTTTTTTAAAGTTACAGTATAAGGAAGGAAAACTTCATATAACAAACAGAAAGAGAGAGGAGTGGATATTTTTGACAGGCCAGATTCTAATAGCTACTACTCATTGCAAATATCAGAATCTGGGCCTATGTGATTATTAACATGACACCACAGAATTGTTTACTATTGAACCAGGAACCCAAAACCAAAATGCAACACACAAATATACAAAACGAGCACACAGTTAGTGGAGTCTGAGTGTCCAAAGTGGAAAAATGAACAATTTAATTTTCTTCATCTTTTAAAGACTGAATACTGAAGATAAAGCCTTTATTTCCCACAAGATCTTTTAAGAAGATATACACACAAAGTTTTCAAAGCTGATGGTAAATTTCCCGTTGTTAAAAGATTTTCCATTTCTTCCCTTTCCCCATTTGGCCCAGAATTCTTCCGGCTGATACTAGGCAATTCCTCACCTCTTCATTAAAACGTTTCACCACTGTCACTTAGTCTTCCAATTTTTATTTTTGCCCTAATTCGAGCATCTGAGTTATCACTAGAGATGAAAAGTAATCTCCTTTTAATTAAAAAATTTATTCATAAGATTTTCACTTCAGATCATATTGTACATATTTTTAGTAAAAGGCCCTGGAAGTTTAATGAAGTTACTGCCACCTGCTGGCTAACTAGAAAAAAAACAAAAATCCACAGTTCCACGATTTAGCCAAGAACTTGCAAATAGTTACCTTGCAAACACAGTACCACTCCCACCAGGGAAGGTGTAAGGATGTTGCTTGCGGAATACATGACCCACTCTGCTGCATGGGATAATTTCAAGGCTCCCTCCACACTGCCACACTCTGAATGAAATCTCTGCAATTAAGAATGCATGGTAAGTATCCACAAACCTAAAGTAATTTGTCTGACCCTTAACACATTTTTCCAATATATGCACTATGTCACATAGGATTAAAGGAAGATATTTAGCTTGCAGAGAACATGAAAAAAGCTAACAAATTGGGCTCAGCGTGTCTGACCGTTTCACTTCAGTGTTCTCTAAACTCTGGAGAAGCAGCTATGGATTTATATCCCTTTGCCTGCCAGTATTTATAAAGTTCCACTGGTGAGTTTTACGAGAGAGTTTACACAGCTTTTGGCCCAGAGATTAAAATCTATAGTGGACTGATACAAAACAAAACAACTAAATTCAAGTGTGGGCTATGTAGAGTTGAACTCATTGATGAAAGTTTGAAGCTAGTTTGCATAATTTCAGCAGAGGGCTGAGTGAAGGGTAAGCACACAACAGATGTCAATATTAAAATTCATAAGGGCTTTAGGAGGATTTCTTCTGAATGTCAGACCATTGAATCAGAACTGGTACAGTTTGCACAAAAAAGCTAGCTTTTTAAAAAAAGGACAAATAATCATGAATTCAGTCCAACAAGATAGCGTTTGTATTCAATATTGAAGTTGAATTTATTTTTACAATAAATTGTGCAATACCTTTCATAAATGACCCTTTATTTTATATATTATGCATAGACTCCTTTATTATACATCACTGTTTGCTGTGTTTCAATTAACCAAATTCCCCCCCCCCACCTCCCGACCAACCACCCCCACCCAAAATACAGGTTTGGTGGCACCTTACATCCTGAGGCAGCTGGGTAGCAGAAGGGGAGAGGATGAAAAGTAGCAGTGAAGAAAGGCAGAGAGGGAGAAGTAAATAGGGAAGGTGCAAACTCATTGCAGTTTTAACTAACTCCGCAGCTAAAATCTGAATAGATTTAAGTCATTTAAAATCCAAGATATTGGGGGAAGATTTAAAAAAACTTCTTATTTGCCCCCCTCCCTCACCCATTACGTATCGCAGGCATCGGGATATATTTTTTATTAGAATATGGTCCCAACTATTCACCTTTGAATTGATGCACATCTGTGATTTTATCAAAAAGGCACAAACAGTCAGAAAAAAAGACAGTTACCTTTTCTGTAACTTGTGTTCTTCGAGATGAATTGCTCATGTCTATTCCACAATAGGTGTGTGTGCTCGTCATGTGCACCAGTGTTGCAAGTTTTTCCCCTTAGCAGTACCTGTAGGGGAGCGCCCTACTGACGCCTGGAGTGGCACCTCCATGGCATGGTATAAGGGGCGCTGCACGCTCCCCCCACCCTCAGTTCCTTCTTGCCAGACAACTCCGACAGAGAGGAAGGAGGGCGGGATGTGGAATAGACATGAGCAACACATCTCGAGGAACACCAGTTATGGAAAAGGTAACTGTCTTTTCTTCTTCGAGTGATTGCTCATGTATATTCCACAATAGGTGATTCCAAGCTCTATCTGTTGGAGGTGGGAGGAGTTCACAAATTCTTGGGACGGAGCACAGCCCTGGCGTCCTCCCTGATTTGGGAGACGATCGCATAACGTGAGGTGAAAGTGTGAACTGAAGACCACGTGGCAGCCCTACACATCCTGGATGGGGACATGGGCCAAAAAGTCAGCCGACGAGGCCTGCGCCTTAGTTGAGTGTGCCCTCACAATTGACGGCGGGGGGGATTCCCGCCAGGCCATAACAGGTATGGATGCACAACGTGATCCAATTGGAGAGATGCTGAGTGGAGATTGGCCGACCCCTCATGCATTTGGCCGAGGCAATGAACAGCTGCGAGGACTTTCTGAACGGTTTTGTCCACTCCAAGTAGAAAGCCAGAGCCCCTCACACATCCAGCATGTGGAGGTGGCGCTCCGCACTGGACGCACGGGACTTGGGGCAGAGGACCGGCAGGAAAATGTCCTGACCTATGTGGTAGGCAGAGACCACCTTTGGGAGGAATGAAGGATGTGGGCGGAGCTGGTCCTTATCCTTATGGAATACCATGTACGGGGGCTCGGAGGTCAGGTCCCTGAGTTCTGAGACCCGCCTCACCGACATGATCGCCACCAGGAAGGCTACCTTCCACGAGAGGTGCGACCAGGAGAGGCAAGGCCACCCTGCCCAGTACTGAGGGGCAAAGTACGTTAAACAGGGAGTCCGAGGGCTCCTCCACCTCCTCTGCCTGGAGGTTGAGGCTTGACGCTACCCTTTTTAATAGGTCTTGGTGGGCCTTGAGTCCTCCTGCGGGATGGAGAGAGGAGGGGCCGTAATCGCCTCATCAGGGGAGGGCGAGGAGGCCGGTGCCATACTTTGCATGTCTACCGTCACCAGAGGGTCTACCACCTGGTCGGTCTCCGTGCACGGTGCTGAGGATGTATGTCTCACCGACTCCTTCCTCAGAGGCCGGGAGAGAGAGGCCGACAGTCCTTTGAGGCTCCAGCCACCGAGCGAACCCCCACCGGGGGCTGCATCGGGGGCCACGGTGCCCACTGGTACCATTGCACTGGTCATGGGGTCCGGTGCCACTGCACCTGCTGCAACATCGGGGGAGCGGGATGTTCAGCCTGGGTGGCCTGACCCATCGATGGACGGCTATGAAGGGAGGCCGGGATGATGTACGACCTGCCACTGTCCCTGGACCGGGAGGAGTGGTGGCCAAGACCGTGACGTGGAGGACTGGTACCGTCGGTAACAGCTGCTCGGCAATTGGCTCTGACGGGTGGATCCGTGACAGCGACTCGCCAGCGATTGACACCCGGGGCTGCGGGAGTGGTGCCGTGGCGGGGTCCTGGAGCGGGACGATGAACAGCAAAAGCATTGACGTTCGTGACGCGACCAGCTACAATAGTCCCTCCGAGATGAGGACCTTGGTCCCATTGGTGTTCGTTCCTCGAGGCAGAGCGGTGCCTGGAGTCTCTGTCAGACGGAACCCAGCCAGACAACCAGGGGGGAGTCGACGGCGACCCACGTGGGCTACACACGGAACTTTCCCTTGACCGAGTCAGGGGCGACTGCGGAGATCCCAGCAGCGGCTTGCCTCTGGAGCGTGGTGGTGCTCCTGGTACCAGCATGGACATGACATCCCGGGCTGCCTGCAGGGCCTCCAGAGTGGAGGGTATCCGGACATCCAGGGAAGTCTGCTCCAACTGGGCCGGGCTACTCTGCTCGACTTGAGTCGGAGGACTAGAGGCTGATAGGGCTCAAGGACTGCCCAACATGGGTCTAGTCTCTACCCAGATTTACTCCAGTGCCGCGGCAGAGAAGGCCTCTTCTTAGCCTTCTTGGCGTGCCCTGTGGACAGGGAGCGGTGCCGACTAGTAGATGGTGCCGGGGGGTTGCTGCACTCTGACAGCGCGGTGCCCGGTACCGACTTGGAGTGGCGCGCTGGAGTCTGGGTCAATGCTGACTCCATGAGGATAACCCAGAGCCTAATGTCTCTCTCTCCCTTGGTCTGAGGCTTAAAAGATTTGCAAATCTTACAGCAATCACTGAGATGAGTTTCACCCAAACAACAGACAGTCTGTGTGTGGATCACTCACTGGCATCAGGCGCTTACAAGTGTTGCGCAACTTAAAACCTGGGGCGTGGGGCATGCCCCAGCCTGGGCGCGCCAACTAAACTAAACTAAAACGAATCGAGCACTAACTACAGGTCACATACACTGAACAAACAAGAGTTCTGGGGACAAGCTACAGCAAAACTGGAGCAGAGCAGTTCCGAAGCACTGAGGGTGGGGGGAGCGCGCAGCACCCCTTATACCACGCCAAGGAGGCGCCACTCCAGGGGTCACTGGGGCGCTCCCCTACGGGTACTGCTAGGGGAGAAACTTCCGACGCTGGCGCACGTGGCAAGCATGCACGCCTATTGTGGAATACACGTGAGCAAATCACTCGAAGAACTACATATTCCCCAATGGTGTAATGATATTTGTATAGATCCGTTCAACAACAGACTCATTCTTGTTGCTGTAGCATTACACTAATATAAAAACTATGAAGGAAGTCTTGCTTGCTTACGAACTGGTTTTAACAAAATCAAACCACTACAAAGAAGAACCTCTAAACTTGAGTTTAGATCCAAATGTGTTAGCAGTATATCTTATTCCCCACCATATTCAAATTCTTCAGTTTCTCTGCAATGCTCTTTTGTTATTCTTAGGAATAGGGTTCCCAAAGCTAAGGTCACTGATCTACAGCCAGTTTCTGTATGTCACACAACAAAAATACTGTATTTAACAATGACAAAAAAATACACCACTTCTTAATTGTTTAAAATAATGGTTAAATAGACATCAAAACACTACAAGGCCATTTTATAATTGATAGAGTCAAGTGTACATGTTTGTAAATAAAACCTCCTTTAGTTCTCTCAACTGGATATCCAGGAGAAATATTTCAATAGAAATAATGTTAAGTTTTAAACAGTAAGTTTCAGCAGAACATTTAGAACTAATGTTTTAAATATCCAGTAAGTTGTTTTACTTACTTGCAGCACTTCCCAATCAATCTAGACATATTATTACTGCAGCAAGTTAGATGATTGAACATTTAGATGTCCACTGCTGTACAATGTAGATATCAAGTACCTGGTGTGCGTATTGTGCATTTTAAACAGAAAAATGAAGGATATTCAATTTTTCCTGCCAATTGATTTTTGACTAATCATGTGACGCCTGCAGAAAGTTCATTACTTGCTACTATTACTTTATTTGTGCAGTAGTTGACACCCATAATAGGAAGAGAAGTCACTGCCAGGAAGTCTTCAGAATTGCCTCTAGCTTCCCTCACATCCCTCCACATGGGGAGAAGGGAACAGAGGAAGCACCATAAAGCAGGTCTTTGTTAGTCTCAGGAACTCTTCACCTTGAGAGAATTACAGCTTCCAGCCTGCCCTCACCGCCCCCCATCAAAGCCCTGATTCTGCAAAGCATTTAAGCACCTGCTTAATTTTAAGCACATGAAGGCAATAGGACTACTCATGCTTAAAGTTAAACATGTACTTAAGTGCTCTGCTGGATTAGGGCCCAAAGAGTATTCAGGGAGATGAAATGAAAGGAAACCGTATGGAGAATGTGTGCGACAGCAGGAGAAAAAGTGCTTGGACAGGGATCTCATGGCTGTGTTCCCACTGAAGGAAAAAAGGACTGAGTGAGCTGTTGGAACCTTCCCTCAGCAGGTAAAGAAAGAAGGGCATTAAAATACACTGACTGGCTCAAGGGTAATAGTGTATGCACTGGTTTAAAAATGCTTTCCGTTAAAGTAAAGTCAACTGCAACGTGCAGTATTAGTTTTACAATGACTTTCCTGGTAATTTTTTTAAAAGGTGACATAATTGCAACATTAGTAATGCACAATCAACATGAAAGCCAAACTCTTGATTCAAGTGTTTTAATACTAGAATGTGTATTCTAGTTCAGCCAGGAGTTATTTTAGCGAAGTTCCATGGCCTGTGTTGTACAGGAAGTCACACCAGACAATCCTTCCAACCCTTGAATGTTGGAATTATTTGTATTACTGTAGTGTACTTCTGACAACAGATTCAGATAAATGCACTCCAAGGCTTTAAATAAGTGTGTATGTAAAAACCCTGGATGGATGGATGGATGACAACACACTAAAAGTTTGAAAGTAGTGTACTTTGCATGTTCAGTGCACAAATTTGAACTGTAACTGGTTTCTAAATTAAACTATTTCAAAAAATGACTAAGATGCTCAATATAGTCCTTCAGTAAAGACAACAGCAAATTGGAAGCTCTAAAAAGTTGTCACAATGAAAAATGTTTTTGAATACACCACTCTTAGCAGAAGCAAAAAACTTCATGCTACTGTAATCCAAACCACCAAAACAGAATTATTCAGCTCAAATATCACCCTTAGCCCAAGAACATGAATTAGAACACTGCCAAAGGCCAGTTTTTCCCCAAAATAATAGAACTATCTTAAACTTAGGGCCAAGTGGTCTACTAGGACAGATGATAAAAAATTATATTAGATCAGTCTTCAGCCAGCTACATTTTAATTGATTTCTTAAAGTATACATAAGAGGATTAAACTCATGAACTTTTGTGTTCTGCTTTACATGATTAAATTTCACCAACATCTTAAGAAGCCCCTTAAACTGGTGGCACTTAGACACTGCAGCATTTTAATCAATTTAGCTAGAAGAGAATGCCATTTTAGAGCTATACCGGAAATTATTTTTCAAAAATGCAATCTGTATTCCTGTAATTTCTTACTTCCATTTTATTGGCCTGCCTTTTCACAAAAATAATTGAATTGTATAGTTAACAAATGCTTCCCTCTCAGTCATTCATATTCAACATGCTAGTCCTACCCTATTCTAATTCTTTATTTTAAACTGAAGCTTGGTTGTCTATGAATTTTTGCTAATAATCCACTTAGTCTTAACGATCATTTTAATTCTCTCTGTACAAACAGAAGAAAGCCATGTACATACCTAAGTTTTCTCCACCCCACACATCCATCATCATATCGTACTTTCCTAACTCTTCGAAATAGAATTTGTCCATCACAAACAACCCGCCAGCTATCATTGGTGTTCTAAAGAGACAGAAGGGAGAAAAGTCAGAAGTTAAATATTTAATCATCTGCCAGTTTATCGTTCTCTACCATTTGAGCCTTCAAGGCTGAATGCCTACTTGAAGTAGCCTTGCAATATTTTTATCTTAAAAGCATTTAGTCATTATTCCTTGTATAGCACTACATACTAGTGTGGTGGTATGCATTTCTAAGTAATATACTGCTTCATGGCTTATATAGATAAAATTTGTTTCTATTTCCAGATCCTTAGTCAGGTCTCATATTCCTTTTATATAGGACATGTATTCTCAGAGTCAAACTGAATTTTAAAACCCTTACCATAGTCTTAGCACAATAAAGAGATTAGTTTCAATTCAAGAAAGAAGGGGTCATCTTATAAGTGCAGACAGTACACTAAGATCCTTAGAAATAATAGTTACTTTGCACTTATAACTGTTTCTATCTGAGGGTCTCAAGAGTGCTATACAAGCAATGAAAGAATTAAGCCTCATTATCCCAATGAGGTAGGGTCAATATCCCCTTTCTGCAGCTGGGGAAAATGAAGTAGTCCATTCGGTCATAATAGGCCTCGGTCCATTTACATTTTTCAATGTATGTCAAGCCAAGTGGTGTACACAGAGTATATGTTATAATGTGTTCATGTCATATACATCTGATAGTTAACTGTTGATAGTTAATCTATGATGTTTAACAGGCCAACCAACTGGTTAAAAATAGTTCTACACATTCTAGAAAAAGGGATAAATCAAAAGCTCTTGATGTTAACTATTAAATGCCATCAGACTTTTGCTGTTTATGTATATCAATAATGGAAGCTGAACAATGAATAACAGTGATTATTTCCATTCAAATCCACAGACTTGTACTATCAGTTTCTTGCTTCTGTTCCATGTGGTACAACACCAGCTTGAACAATACTAAGAACTGTAAGTTTAGGTAGAACGATGGGGAAGGAGAAAAGTAATGGATGACTCTGCTTCATGCAATGTTCTGGAACAACATTACAGTACTGCAAGTTTTTGTCTTGCATATAAACTTTCATAAAAGAACTCCCTAGCACTTATCAGTTAGCTTAGGGATCATTTGTGGAAGACAACATTTGGGAGATAGTAGCTCAGGAAGTTGCACTTTTTAAAATATCTATAACATTCTTTTGTGAGGGGAAATGTTGACAGGAACATACTTTATGGGAGCAACTGGGTTTCCTTGTCTTGCTCTTCTTTGCTCTGGTGTCATGTAATCCCATTTGAACACCAAGTTCCAATCAAAGCCTACAAGAGGGAAAAAAAATCAGAAAGGAAAAAAAACTGAAAGTTAATTAATTGAAGTTTTTATTCATTGTTCAGCCTTTACTGATGAATTTCTGACTAAAATTATTGGGAACTGACATTCAGATTAGATGGTTAGCGCAAAATGAATAGTTTAACATAAGGATTCAAATGAAAATCTGAGCTCAGGGAAACATCTGAGGAGAGAACAGAAATGAAAAGGAAAGGATGGAACAAATAAGATTTCGGATGAAAGAGAAGAAACTAGATATGACACAGAAATGGGCTCAAATGTAAACTAAATTTATCTTGAAATACTTCTATATTGTATTTTAAAACCCACAGTCAGCAACACTAAATGAGAAACAAAAATCCTTGGTATGGATCTAGTCTCATACACCTCTGGTTAAGTAGAGCATCAAACGAAGAACTGTCAGTTATCATGGACACATGAGAGGTCATTACCATAGTTATAATCTGATTAGTCAGATTATACATACCACTCCCACAGCAGTTTATTTGTTCATCTCTGTTTATTACATGAAGCACTCTCCTGGATGTCACAACAGATTTGCAATTTTTTTTTCCACCTACCTAGTTTGGAAACCTACTTATGCCACTTTCTTTAACTGCATGCTTAGAAAATATGGCATGTTAAAACCTTCAGATGCAGTGCTTTATGTTTAGCAAAATTGTTTTATGTAATGGTGAAAAACCTCTCTTTGGACAGCTTGCTTTGTGAATTAAGATTAGAAAAACAAGCACAGAAACTGCCAAAGCTACATCAGACCAGTCACGTATCCAGTCCAGCATTCTGTCTCCAACTGTGGCTCGTACCAGATGCTTCAGAAGAAGATGCAAAAAAAAACAGCGGCTATAGGATAACTGGTCAATAGTGAAAATTTCTTCCTACCCCCCCTTCTCTGAGGAAGCCTTATGCCCTGAAGCATGGAGGTTTATAAAAAGATACTAGAGAAAGCTACAATGCTCACTGCGTAATGGCTAACATGCCAGCTATTCATACTACACCTGCTACCAAAAGCATTTAGAACACATGAGGTCATTTAATGGAGGATTTCCAGATTTGTCAGAGATCAGAGGTTTTCCTTTCCTGAAAGGAGGTATAGCAGTTTGCCTTTGGAGAAATGGGATAAATAGGAAAAGGACAAAACTGTCTCAGAAAACATTTGCCCCACCAACTCTATTGCACTAAGGATCCTTAACACGTACCAGTAGATTTCTGCCTGGTAGGATTAATGTGGACAGCAAAATGAAGACAGCTGAATCCATCTTCTACCCCACGATTATTTATATTAATTTTATATTCACAGAAAGTGAGTAGTAGTTCTGAAGTCTTTCATCAGACAAGCATGCCAATGGGGCAAACCTCTTTACAAGTTTGGAATTTCCTATAAAATGTTAATACTATAAAAACTAAAAAGCATTTCCACATTATATTTAGAGCTTTCATCCCTTAAAAAGCACTTTTAGATATAAAAGGAAGTAGTATTACATTAGATAACAAAGTCTCCATCACAACAAGAAAAATGTACCCTGATACTTGGTATCCTATTAAGTCAAATTTATTTTGTACTCCATAAAATGATTTGAATTACAGTGGCCTGTACTGTAGCTGCTGTTCCAATGCACAATAACTCTTGTCTCAATAGTGCCATACCCTATACTGAACACAAGGGGTCTCTTCTGGAACGCAGGAGAGTGTTACAAAACAACACACAGAATAAGCATAGAAAGCATTTCTAACGATAGTATTGTTTTTGCTTCACCATCTTCAGTGACTGGGGAAAGCCTGAGCTCAATGAGGTGAGATCACTGACTCGATAACATGCATTATTTTAAACAGCACATTTATATGTACTGTATCACTCAAGTGCAGGCCTCATGTGAAAAAGGTATTTCCTCTTCCTTCATATGCAAGATAATTTATGGACACTCCTATCACTAAGCGTTTAGATCTAATTTAATGACATTCTGTTACAGTAATTGAAAAGATTTTTTTCAACAGGTAACAACACTTTTACAACATTAACAGTATGAAAAGGTTGAAAACTGTCTTGGACCAAAAAGATGAAAATACATGGATTTGAAAACTGTGGTCAGATTTAGAAGTGAATGTAAGGAATTTTTTTCCCCTTTCTCCCACCCTTTAAAAAAAAAAAAAAAAAAAAAAAGACTATGATGATGATGATGAATTTAGCGTTTGGAAAAGACGACAGACTACTAGCCCTGGGTAATTAAGTTCTTTCCCCACAGATCATGTATAAAAGCAGTATAAGTAAGATTTCCCATGCCTAGTCATGACGTGGAGAGACTACATCTAGGGACGAAAGCATAGTTCAGTTTCCATGCTTAGTCTTCGGCCTTTGCTGAGATGGCCAAAGATGCCACATGTCAGTGATTGTGATTGGTGTCTGTCCTCAGGGAACAGGGGGACACCACAAATTCATGTAACACAGACCTCTAATCTATTTTTAAAAGTTTGAACATGCATCATTTCTATTGCTAAAATTCAAAAGTAGGCAAATCCCACCTTTTGAGTCCATGAGGGCAGACGGTCCCACATGCTTAAACTGATGGAGGGGAAGTGGGCAGGACTGTGGAACCACAGCTCCATAGGAGTAACATTAGGAGTAGCAGCAGGCTATTAGATACATTCACCATGCACCATTACCCTCTCTTCCCCAGGATATCCAGAATTTAAAAGCATGGCAAACAAAAACACTAGACTTGCATATTTTAGAAAACTGGCACATGTATACATACCGCCACCGAAATGCTTAGGAAGTGCTAATGTTGTATACATTTAGAATTCAGTTATTTACCTTTTTTATAATAACGAGTATTATAATTGTGGGGAAATTGCATGCCTCCAGGTATTAATAAAGGGATAAGGAGCCTCCCATCTCCAGGTCACAGGTTGGAACTTGACACTCAAGCATAGTGTCTGAAGTGAAGACTGACCATATTCAGTCTAGTTTCATCAGTAGGGATCATTCCTAAGACAGCCGATGTAACTAGCAAATGCAGTGGCAGTCTCAGTAAACACTAAAGACTAAATGGGCATGGAAACTGAACTATCCTCCCTGAACGGATCCCCTCTAAGCCATGGTTGAAACACCTTAGAGATCAGCATGAAGGAGTTTCCACTGACACTGCTTACACAGTACCTGTCATGTGAACAGAGTTCAGTTTCCAGGGTTGCTACTCATCCACTTTGCTTTGTCTTGTATTTTAATGGCAGCACCGAAGAACTCAGCCCTGGTTTGAAGTTTTATAGGTGCTGTATAAAGTGTTTATTGTCAGTCAATTATTCACACAATAGGTTCAGGGAGTGCTTTTAATTTATTATTTTGAAAGAAAGATTCTACTATTTCTAACAGAGTTCTCCATTATAAAATTAAGGAATAATGGAATGGTAGAATCTTTCCAACCGTATACATTATTTTAAGGTAGCCACTGTACCCTACCTATGCATACAATTCATGATTGTATTCTCAAACAGTTTAGTCCAAATGTTTGAGACGAGAGTTCAGTTTTAATTTTTAAATAAACAATCTGCATGCATGCATCGGGGGCAGGGTGTGAGGGGGAAAAAAAAAAATCAATAAGCACAACACTACTGATGACTTGCCAAGCTATATAGTGATAAATGCCTTATCTAAAAGTAGAATCAAATACCATGGCCATATGCTTCTCCTGAAATGTATACAAATTACCAGAAACATCGGTGAGAGTTTTGCCTGAGAACAGGGTAGTATAAACCTTAAGTGTTTGTTTATGGCTCAAAAGAAACAGTTTTCAAATAATGGAATCAGAATCCAATTTGAGTCCAGTCTAAGCCCAGGAAGACTGTGAAAACACCAACCTGATGTGTGAAAAGAAACAAGGGTACATTAATGCTGTCAGTTCTGGGAATGCAGCAATTATGTTTTGCGCTTTGATGCATTAATTTTTTGTTGACTCATATTCCAGTACAGGTACATACCGCCTTTTAAATCAGCTGACGCCCCCACGTACTGGAAGTTGTCCATATTAATTACATCAATTATAGGAGACACAACTCTGGTCTTGTCCTAAAATAAATATTAAAAAGTAATATTGAAATAATGAAATCAATAGAAAAAGATTCAAGCAAGATGAGATGTTGAACCATTTAGTGGGAGACCATTAACATCCCTTTTCCTGTTTTTGACTCACTCTGAACAGTCAGAAAGAATCTCTCACATCAGCTCTCTCAGCAAGAGAGAGTTCTCTCCATCACCTCCAGAAGCAGCTGCCTCGTCTTATCTTCATTCTAGGCTACTTTTATATAATTTAATCTTCTCCCTTCGACTTGATCCTGAAGCAGACATTACTGCACTGCACATCAAACCTCAGAAGGCAAGTCAGAAGCACTTGCACCATTCTTAGCTTAAAACTACCCCAAAGAACAAGAGTGTCAAAGCTGCTCCAGAATTCAGATCTCAAGTCTCCTGCAATCCAGTATACTGCAGTACTCACCAGGTCTTTGCTAGTCTACCACCTTAACCCAATTTAAAAAGAAAAAAAAAAAATGTTTTGACCCTGCTACATCAGGAGATCCTTTCACTAGCACTGATAATGTTACATGCCAGTGTAGAATGTAAGAAACCTGGATTCTTAAGGCGGTCAATAGACTCCACATTCAAATACACCTCTACCCCAATATAACGTGACCAGATAGAACACAAATTTGGATATAACGCGGTAAAGCAGCGCTCCGGGGCGGGGCGGGGCTATGCGCTCCAGCGGATCAAAGCAAGTTCAATATAACGCGGCTTCACCTATAATGTGGTAAGATTTGTTGGCTCCCAAGGACAGCATTACATCAGGGTAGAGGTGCACTCAACTAGGTAGGAAAAAGAATGTCAAAATATTAAATCCATGAAAAGTAACTAATTGCTACCAACAAACCCTTTGGATAGCTATTGCACCCACCAGCTTTGAATGCTTTTGAATTGCTTTGAATGCTACTCCAAACAACATGTTCTTCAAATGCAAAGTGTTTCATCAAATTCACAAAACTTGCTTTCCCATTACCCCTGAATGTAATCATTAGGATCTTGGTAAGGTCTTAGTACTTAAAACTACTGATTTTGTGATATTCCAAATGTGATAGCTTGGCATGTTCCATTTCTTTCTGTTGAGTGAACATAAACACATTCAAACATAACTTCTGATTGTTCAAACAAATGAGGACCTATCTTGAAAAATAATTGCTTGCATGCAAAGTAATAGTACCAGAACTCTGTGCTCAGATGCAAGATTCAGATTGCATCACTTTGATGACATGCATGGATAACATTTCTGAACAGAATGCCATCAATTAGGGGCAGGACCAAAACATGTAACTCAAGAAATCCCTGTAGATTAAGGAGTATGGAAATGTAAACAGGTATCCAATAAAGGAAAGGAGCTCTATTTTGATTAATCTATAATAAAGTAAGCACTCATGTTAAATAAGGCACAAAGCTAAATCTCTTAATCATGCTTTTAACTGTATTTATGTGGTTAGTTTTCATTTAAAGTAATAGGGTATATAACTTCTAATTATGGGTTCAGCACCCCACACTTTGCACCTCTAACTGGTTATTAATCATTTTGTCCCTTGCACTACTGAACTTTTGCAAGAATATTATAATTGCATATACTGAAAGTGATTGCTGTAAAGTATTCACTCCTCTGGCTAATCAATTTAAATATGCCAAGTCATGAAATAGATCACCTTGTTTTATCTTCATTTAAGATTAATTGCTAACTCCCTAATAATCTCAGTGTAGCCACTGCAAGTTATTACAAGTACCTATAATCTTGTGAAATATGGAGTATTTTACAGGAGTCGGACGGGTCATCTTACCTTCAGTGAGTAGGGATGTCTGAAATTTACAGCCTACTAAATTTGTCAAAGGAGAATCTAATTGGGTCTGTAGTTAAAATTCAAGCTAAGGGTCCTAACCAATATCATTTCAGTTGTGGCATAGGCCAAGTATGACCCTTCATCAAAGACTTTAAACCTTGAACACTGTGCTGCATTCACAGTAGATGGACAAATAATGCAATAATTAGTTTAGTCTAATTAAGTTAGAAAAACCCAGAGACACAAATCAAGCTTGAGACACCGGACAGGACAGAAAAGGCAAAATATAAGCCTTTTTGCTCCCCCACCCTTTATATATCCACTTGTGCCAAGCTAATACTAGATATAAACTGCACAAAGACTGGCACTAGATGAATCCCTTTGTGCTCTCAAATGAGCAGTCAATTTTCCAACCAGTTCAAGTATGCTGGATCTTAACTATTCCATTAATTTATAGGAATGGGTCACACACAAAAAAAAACCCAAAATGAACCCCCCCAGAAAGTAAGATGTTTGAATTAAAAAAAATTGTGTTTGTTTGTTTTACTTTGGTAAAAATATTTCCAAATACTGAGATACTGCTAGGGGAAACTTCCTTGTTTAAAAGTAAGTGGCGGGGTGGGGTGGGGGTGGGAAAGCCTCACAGTGGGCACCCAAAAGCATTGGAGCCTATCTGGTTGTTTTTATAGTACACCCAGCACTGGATATCCATGTGTAGCAACCAAATCCACACTAAATACTGCTCATTCCTCAGTTGAAAGTGAGGTATCTAAGCCCATCTCTCAGAGAACCAGCTTGGCACAGCTGAGTGGCAGTAAAAGATGCTCAAACCACCTTTGTGGCTCTCCAATATGGGGCTGTTACACCAGGAGGGGACTGCCAGAACACAGCAGAGCTCCAGCCATGCCCTCTAGGTCAGGGCTGGGCATAATGGGGTAGCTGGCAGCTTGCTGACTATATATATATCCATCCGTGATTCCCACATGCCAGGAATTCTAGTCCGGTCCATTTCACTTGGATACCCATACACTAGTATCACAAAAAAGATTAAATTCAACGGCTCCCCTGAAATAGCCATTAGTTAAATTGCATTTGCTATGCAAAAAGATACTTAATTTCCATTGCTGAAATCCTATAGGCAGTTTGATGGGCATTTTGAATACCAGAACAAAGGCTAAGTGAAAATCTTGTTACATTTTTTAGTCTGCTGCTTCTGTTCCGTAGGTTTTTCCACTATACTTTGCAATGGCATATAGAACTGAAAAGGTGTGTGTGTTTTGTGGTGATGTTGAAGGGAAATAAAGTATGAACACAGTATGAGTCTCTAGATCCTGGAAATTCAAAGTAATATAGTATTTCATTTTAATATTTGGTAGAGAAGTAATGCAGGCTTTACAAATTTGGTGTATCATATACTGTACTTAAACCATCAGGAAGTATCCTCAGGATTCTAAATATTTTGCTTTTTAAAAATTCTAGAGGATTTCAAATGGTTTTACAAAGATTAAGCTTCACAATACTACGAGGATCTACTGATATTCTCATTTTGCTGTTGTGCAAACAGAGTTTAAGAGACTCACTGAAAGTCACATGAGAAATTTGAGAGTCATGGAAATAGAACCAGTCTCACTCAGTCACAATACCATCCTTTCTTCCTCCAAACCTCGTTTGTTTTAAAGTCTACCACTGTCAAATAAGAGTGATACTCAGAGTTTATACAGTCTACAGTTAGGCTGTGATGGCAGAGATCATGAATTAAACTGTCCCCAGATATGCACGCAACTCTTGTTTATAGAACAGATATAGGAAATAGAAAATGCCAAATAGAAAGGATGTAATATCTGGGCTTGTGAAGAACATGAGAGCTACCCGTATTATTTTTACGAATATTGTGTACCTGTTTATTTGATTATGATTACGTTTGCTACCTGGTTTCAAAGGATTAGCTCCTACAGGAGCTCATCTCACAGCAGAGGTCAGAGTATGGCTTTACATCAACCAATCACCAGTTCCTAACAGATAATGCAAACAATCTGCTTTGAAGCCTATCCTTGACTTCCCCCAGTGGGGTACATAAGCCGGTTTGGCCAGCTTCAGGAGACCCAGGTAAGACAAAGGAACTTTGGAGGGGCATAAAAAGGGGACCATAGAACAGGAAGAGAGTCTGCAGGGAAACAGATGGAACCCCTGTCAACAGAAGCAAAAGTACCTGGGATAAGCTGGACTTCCCTAGGCTTTGAGGGAATGCCAAGCTGTAGGTAAGACAATATGCGTGTAGACCTTCTGTTTTAACCCTTTTCTCTGATTGCTATGCTACTATATGTAAAATTTTGTTTTGAAAAAGCTGCTTTGAGTCACTGTTTACACCTACTGGCCACAGCTCCTGAAGGGAAGACTCTTGCAGGTGCCAAATCCAATTGGGCCTGTTCAGGAATCATGGTAAGTAAACTGGGATGCTGTAGCCCAGAAACCCAGTCTGAGTGGGAGAATCATGAAATTCTACTCCCAGACAGAAGGCAGGGGCCCAGTGTCTGAGGGGTTTACTCTGGAGAGATCGGTGAGGGGAAAAGGTGCAGTTTACACTAACTGTGACAATGCTGTTACAGCATGTCAATCATGTAAACTGATTCAATTCAATCACCACACTAAGATATTTGTACTGTACTCTGCTAAAACTGCTCTCCTTCCCCTGCTCCATTCGAAGTTTTCTATCAACTTTCATAGTGTATTTAATCTTTGTAAAAACCAATGACCACTGGGCAGCACTGGAAATAGAAGACCTCTAGTTACCAACAAAGCTAGTATTGCAAGGGTAGCAGCAGTGCAGGCTTTCCACACTGCCCTATTAAATGTGTCCCAACCAAGACCTGAAGAAGTCATCTCTAGGCCTAAAACAGGTGAGTTTTCACATCCTTTCCACTTTTAGGCTCAGACTGTAAAAAAAGTGCCAATTAATGCCAAACTACAAATTGTTTGCACTGTGAGCAAGTCTGAGCCCAACGCATAAGGTAACCAAGAGCCATCACATACTGTATATGAATTGTTTCCAGTCCTTAACAACCTGAGCCAGCATAACACCTGGAATCAGTATGCTCCATTATCAAACCCCCAGTCATCTAGTCAATGAGCCTTGCCTTTCTTTCTGAAAGGGCAGAATATAGTATATTCTAACTTCTACCCAAGAGAGAAATCTGAACTCCATCACTCTTAAATGCTCATCCCATTCATAAATGGGTTAATATGGCGGGTTGACTAGAATAGTAGGGGACTGGATTTAACAATCCAGGAGGGCCCTTCCAGTCCTATGTTCATTGAACAATGTATGAAACCAAGCATGATACAATGCAAAAAGTGAAACTGTAATACATCAAATAGAGAACCATTCAGGATTTCAGATATGATTAGTTCATATATGTTTCTGCTTCTCAGGGAGGTATTTGCTATATGATAATGGTGAGGAAACAAGTTTAAGTGGATTTAACCACTTCTATCCTGCTGGACATAGCTGACATGTGGAGCAAAATGCATCAGATGCTTCTTCTAAGTAAATCACTTAATCGTGCGGGTGCTCCATTATCCTGTCAGAACTTCAGAATAAAAAGGTACCATATTCTGTTTTAACGAAAGGGTTAAATGACATTTCCTACCTCCCAATTTAACTTTCTAAAACCAGTCAAGTATAGCCTAAAGAGTGCATAATGGCATTGTACTAGTACAGAGACTGGAAACAAATAAAAGCCTGGGGGGGGGGAATATTTGCCCTCTACAAAGAGCTGTACTGGCTCAGAATGCCACTTTACTTGCTGTGTCCCAGTAGGTAGAGGCTTCAGTCAAGCTGGGCTAGTGGGCTTCAAAAGAGTTTCCTTCTCCCTAACTTTTTTGTATTGGCATAACAAGTTTGTAATCTGAGGGCTTACCACAAGACATTTGTTATTTTCCTTTCCCTTGCTCCCTCTGAAACTCACTACAGAACTGCTTGCTGGTTTGGGGCTTTTCTGCTCCATTTTGAGATAGGAGAGACCATTCTAGCACTACAGAACCACAGGGATAGATGGAACCTCAGCTAAGGGGGCTTTGATATACGGCACTTTATGCAAGTACTAAGAAATATGAGCACTGATGTGATGTATTTAGCTTCAGGCACTCTAGACGCTAATTAGTTACTCTAGTACTGTCAAAATTTGACTTGGTTGACGTTATTAACATTTGGAAATAGAACACTAATCACATTGTAAATGAGCACGTGCTATATGTCAACTAGCAACAGGGTACCACAGAATTAAACAGCAGAGAGTACCAAAAATAGAAATTGGTACCTGTCACTGCCTGTTGGTAATAAGAAGAACTACAATCCATCTGTTCTGAACTGGAGTACTGATGGCATAGACTAATTCTTTTGTGAGATGGGTAGAAGAATATGGCACTAGTAAGACAAAGTATCTAATGGAAACTGTTTTTAAGATGAAGGCTGCATTATTTATTACTGTATTCATAGTTTGGTACATTATAAACTGATTTGGATGTGATTTTATCTGAAGCTCCAGACAGCAGTGTTCTTCAGCCATCCTGGGCCCGGGTTTGATCAATTCAGCTACCGATGGTGGCCTATGTAATTTTAAAACAAGAGTTTTGCCTTTTTCATCCCCTCCACCCCCCACTCCACTATGTAGAAAGAGGGAATTAGAGCAGGGTCATTGTGAGAGGAAACATTTATGGAACAGGTGTGACGTTATTGACATGAACTGTGACCGTATAGATCATTGTTGCAACCAAGGTCATATAGTGGCAGCATATATTGTACAAAGGTTGTCATGTGAGGTCTATGAAGAGGTTATGATTTGCTGGTTATAATTATGCTAGATGTATGTGTGTATCATTTTTGTATCTGAAGTTATGAATATGGGCTATGTACTTGTATCTTAAATGTTTTTGATTCTAAGTAGCCTCAGTGAAGCATTTGGTCAGCTTTTTGAGAATGGGCACTTACTGAGAATAGTCCTATCAAGAAACACTTAACTGACAATGAACTTTGGGAGATGCCAATCCACATCTGAGCTTTCCTGGGAACCTTCAAACATGTAAACAATGGCGGCCTATAAAGAACTGAGTCATGCATGGACATGTGACTTGCTCATGAGACTAGAAACTCCATCTTGCTGTGATTTTCCACAGTCAGAACAAAGGGGTGTCCTTTCACAGGGAGAGAATATAAAAGGCTATGGAAACTCCTCCATCTTGTCTTCAATCCTGCATCTGACCTCTGGAGGAACTTTGCTACAAACTGAAGCTCTGAACAAAGGACTGAATGACCCATCCCAGTTGTGGATGTACTCCAGAGGCTTGATTTGAACCTGCAGTTTATTCCATCACTGCTACAAGCCTGAACCAAGAACTTTGCCTTTACTGTATGTAATTGATTCCATTTAAACAATTTTAGCTCTCATCTCTTTTTCCTTTATGAATAAACGTTTAGATTTTATATTCTAAAGGATTGGCAACAGCGTGATTTGTGGATAAGATCTAATTTGTATATTGATCTGGGTCTGGGGGTCCTTTGGGATCGGGAGAACCTTTTCTCTTTTACTGGGATATTGGTTTTCATAACCATTCATCCCCATAACGAGTGGCACAGGTGGTGATACTGGGAAACAGGAGTGTCTAAGGGAATTGCTTGTATGACTTATGGTTAGCCAGTGGGGTAAAACCAAAGTCCTTTCTGGCTAGCTGGCTGGGTGTGCTTAGAAGTGGAGAAACCCCAGTCTTGGGCTGTAACTGCCCTGCTCTAAGCAATTTGTCCTGAACTGATACTCTCAGAAGTGTTCCACCAAAGGCAGCATCATTACAACAGGTAAATGAAAAGGGCATTTTAATGAGAAGGGGGGAGGGGGTGAAAGGCAGGGAATTTGCTTTTTGCAGTTTTCTTCAACGCTTCCTGGGGCAATGCTTGGACCAGCTGCTACTTATACAGAATTCTGAGAAATTAAAGATGTTGCTTGCTTACCAAGAAACAAGTAAAAAAATATGGTTCATACATGGAGAGAGTACATGTGGATTCTTAACCAATCTTACCAACAGCTTTCCACAGACACAAATTAGTTAGCCCAACTTTTTCCCATTACCAATCTGAATATCCTCTCAACACCATCAAACAGGAATAAATATTCACATAAATGGAGTTACACGGGGGTGATGAGAATTATATCTAGCTTTACAGTTTCTTAAAAAAAAAGGTTACAAAGAAAAGTCATTGAGGAACCAAGAAGCATGTTTGAATTGCTTAGAAAAATTATAAAAAGAGTATTTACAGATTAAGGTCTACTGTTTAGATTAAATGACCAAGAAGTGGGCTTTCATCAGTGAACACTCATGTCATCTTTCCTCTCACTTCAAAGAGAAAACCATCTTTTTATATATGCATAAAATTAATGCAGTATAAATCATTTTATAACCAGGTAAGCATACACCTTAAACTAACCTCAGCAACTCTCTCCAGAAGAGGTTCCAGCCAGTGCTCATTGCATTCACAGTGACTGTCCAGGAATGTCAGTACTTTAGCCTGCGCTGCATCTGCCCCTCTGACACGGGAGCGCATCAAGCCTGAGGGGAAAAAAAATCTAAAGTCATCACAGGAGGAGGAATATCAACAGTAAAGAGACAATAACTAAGTGCTCTAAAATGTACTTAGTACTCCAATGCAGTCAGCCTGTTAACAAGCCTAGCTATAAAACCAGCTGTTAGTGTAGATTTAGTGAAATGATGAGAGGATAAAATGACCAAAAGTGACAAATTTCCAAGCTGTTGAAGGCTGGTCTACAGTTTTTGTACTTAATTATTTTAATTAGGTGTGATTTTCTACCAAAATAGTCATACTAGTGCAACCCCTAGTGCAGACACAATAATACTGGTATACATGGTGCTTTGACAGTATATCTTAATTCCCCTTTCCTTACAGCAATAACTATACTGGTATAAGTATCTTCACACCTGCATAACTCCATCCACACCAGGAAGTTGTATTGCTTTAAACTATACTGGTATAGTTAAGTGGTATAACTTCCATGCTTAGACAAACCCTAACTTTCCCAAGAACTTGCTGTAGTGGTTCCTGTCACAGGCAGTGTCAGATTTGCAAAAGGGGACACCATTGCCAACACTCTCCCCTTCCCTTTTACCTCAAGCCTCCTTGAGCACACTTTCTGCTCCTCCCTCTTTGATTGCTTCTAGTCTGGCATCTGCCCCTCTCAACTGCATCAAAACTGGACTTTTTATTCCATGTTTAATCGCCTTCTCCATTTCCAATCCTCTATTCCTTGGGCTTCTATGACTGTCTTCTCTGGTGGTTCTCCTACTTGGCTGACCACTCCAAAAGAACTTTTGGTGAACACACTTCCCCCCTTTCCCCAGAGTATATTCCTGGGAGATTTACCCTTGGTTCCCTCCTTTTTATCCTCTCCTCTACCATTGCTAACTGAGTGATCTCCTCTGTTCTTATGGTCTCCTACCACGTCTATGCAGACAACTCAGATCTACCTCTTCGCCCCCAACTTCTCCCCATCTGTCTCATCTCTCAATCAATGTCTCACCTCTTACTTAAATTAAACATAGTAAATACTGAACTCCCTGACTTACCACGTCTTCATCACTGTTCACAATCCATTGTTTTCCCTGTTGTTCACGATCACAATCCTGGGATTATATCTTTCCTTTTCTACTTATACTCCAGTTCCCATCAAATCTTGTTGCTTCTCCATCTAAAAAAATGTTCTAAAATCCACCCTTCCTCTCCATCCCCACTGCCAAAAGCTTCATTCAAAAGCATAACTTTGTCATATGGACTACTGCAACCTTTTCCCTCTCAGGCATTCCCAACTCATCTTTCCCTTCCTTCAGTCTGACATTCAGCAGCTAATGAAGTCCTGAAGTCTCTTTCACGATGTCTTTCTACATGAAGTTTAATCACCTCATCCTCACTTTTAAGTCTCTACCCTGCTTACATTTCATCTCATTTTCCCCACCTCGCCCTCTGTGCTCTGACCACCATCAGACCTTGTTGCTTCCTTTGTCTCCTTCCCACTCTCACCTACATACTTTTTGTTTGTTTGCTTGTTTTTAAATAATTGCGCCCTCCAGGTAGAACATCCCACTGGGGCACCAACCACCTTCATTCTTCTCTTTCAAGTCCTTTTGCCCAAAATACAACTTTTGGATTTTGCTTGCATTAACTTCCACTCCCAGGTTGTCTTCTTTACTCTCTTGCACTATGCCTTTAAAAATATCAGGCTTTCCAATTTGCTTGCTCTGACTCCCTTTTGTTTTAACTCATACCCTCATTTTCCTAGCTTTTTCCTTTGTCCATCTTCACGTTCTGCTTTTCTAATTTCTTATGTTACACTTCATTGCTCTTATTTTTGCTCCTCTTAAGTTTTAATGTTCAGATCAATAAGGTATCAATTTAGTACGATACTTATTTACTTTCTATATTTGTTTTGTACATAATAGTAACACATGCTTTTGATAACAATGTTGAAATGTTTTCAATGCATTGTTTTTTGTTTATATGGCTCTTTGTAAACTTGTATATGGTTGTACATTTAGGGAAAAAAATAAAATCTTAATAAAAACAGACTGCTTGTTCTTCAGGGCAAGAATCATATCTACTCTCTAAAACACCATGCAAAATGAATCCACTCCCATTAATTGTTCATAAATTGTTTTTTCTGGGATATGCATCATCAGTAAAAGATGTGTCAGTCAAATTATGTCTTCGATTACACTTGTGCAATCCTGCTCTCTAGGTGTATGAACCAAAAAGAATTTAGCTCACCCTCTCTAAAGTTCTACAGTACTGTGAAGAATTAAAAACACACTAAGATCTCTACTTTAAATCAGTTTTCCAGTGACAATTATCTTCTTTTTTACTTTAAATGCAGTTATGATCTGAAAAATGACATCCTCTTAGAACACTGACTGGAGTCTATTGAGTAAGTCATCAGTGCTTTTTTTTTCTGACAAAGTATTGCTTACAAGCAAAGTCCAAACAATATAGGCAAGCACTGTACACCCAGCAGAGTGGAAATTCTTGTGCAAAACATACCTTTAATTATAGAATGTCAAGAGATTTCACGTGTGTCAATTCCTGGTTTTGGACAATCTCTTATATTTACTTAAACATCCAATAATTCTAGCTGCCCCAGAGGCAAAACTGGCAGCCTTGTAGGCAAATATTTATAAAAGTGAATAAGGACATGTCTGATAGTTCACTCTCAGCTACAGTAGCTGTCAACCTCACAAAGTTACATCAACAAACAGCTGCAGGACAGTCTCCCATGTCTCTAAGGTTTTAAACCCCATATTTAAAAAGCTGCAGTCTGAAGGGCTCCTATGCTGTGAAGTGACAGACTAGTGTGCAATGTCAAGGGAAGAAAGAGCGAGACAGAGGAAAGAAGTGCCTGAATCAGATTGGAAAAGTACCTTATTTACACACCTAAACATTACTTTTTATTTGTTGCATTACTAATCCACGTATATTTTTTTGCACAGAGATACAGAATACGTAGCACATATTTAAAAAAAATATTTCAAGTTCACTGTTAACAAAAAGTAACTACAGGCCTAAAATCCAAGGCATTTTCCCCTCCCCAAAGTAATTTTACAAAACACACCTTCTCGACGATCATTTCGAAGAACCCGCACTTTCTCAATTTTCCCCAACAGAGCACCATCCTCAGCTAGATGAGACATGAATTAAATAAATGACATGCAACTTGACAATCATTAAAAGAAATCATAAAATTAGCTGTTTCACCAATGAAAAGCAAAATATTCAAGTTTCAAAATATTTACATTTTAATATACTTATAAATTAATAAAAAGGTAAAATGAATCTCTCGTCTTGTCACAAATACGTTTTTATTCAACTGAAAAACTGAGCTTGCCTTAAGTTTTCCAATATTTCTGATGTGATGAACTTCTAATGTGCTACAAAATGTATGTTCCTGTAAATTAAAGGTATCCTGACAACTTTATTTTAGGCAGAAATAGGCTTTTACAGAAATAGGCTTTTACAAGATATATTAATAAAAATAACTGATTTCTCTTTAAACACGTTTTGAAAAGGCATTATGTCTCTGCAGTGTCTATAATCCAAACTTCGCAGTATCCTGCTAATATATGTGAACTCACCAGTGAAATGAAGATGGATGACTTCTTTTGTAATCAGAATTTATACTTACTGGCCTAATTTCATTGTCCAAGGTGTCAGCCCCCTTGTAAAGCAGGGATATCAAATGGTTGGTACAAATATCAGAAGTTTATAATAAAAACGTTAATACTATGGCAAGCTCTTTCTCCTGTTTGGGCTGCACCCAGCAAGAGGTGATTAAAAACTAGATACTGCATGTTTCTTCACGACAATAATTCTGACAGAACTAAGATCAAATATGGAACCTGAAACTCCAAACTCCAAGTCATGTGAGTAAGGATATTGAAGGCTCAGGCCCCACGATAGTACTTACGATCATTGCTGTAGTCATCCACCAGTATGATTTCTTTGATAAGATGTGATGGGCTTTTTTTAAGCACACTGAAAAAAGAGAAGTCAGATAACTAATTAGGGTTCACCTTCCATATTACAGTTATGAGAGTGACTTGCAGGGCAACAGGATCTCTCTCTGTATACCTGACAACAGTTCGAAGTAAAGCAGATCTGGCCTCGTTGTGGAAGGTGATCACTACACTAGTGGCTGGCAGGTCTATCCGCCATTGTTTCCGTTGACACCTAAAGACAAAAAACCCTGTAATTTAAACTCATAGTACTCACATTGCAAAGAACTCCATTATGAAGCTGTTACCAATAAAGTTAACGTATGTCCTACCATGCATCTACCTTAAATATTCTTCAGAAGATTGAAATACTTGGCTCTCGTGAGTAACATTAGAATAAAGTAATTTCCTCTTTCTGATAATTCTGGTAACTGCTCTAAGCAAAAGTATTTTGTTTATAGTTCACAAAATTATAACAGCTATGTACTGGCCATATTCAAGGACTAGGTAAGCCTCTCCAACCAGTGACAAAACGGCTTAAATTTGATTTGCTATGAGCCCTCAGATAACCCTTTATTAAAAGTATTTATACAGTACTTTGTATTTCAGACTAATTTATTGAGGAACCATTTGAAAGCATGTGATTTTTACAGTTACTTAAACAACCGGTTTCAAGTGTTCACCTTTCTCTGTCAAAATGCACACAAATATATCTAGAGTTTTCAGGGATGCATAGCATGTATCTGACAAGTGTAGATGTATGTATATGCTACTACGATCAATGTTTGGTAAAAACTATGAATTGACATTCAAGGGCTGCTATGTACACTGTGCAACAGTGACAAGCAAGGCAGAGCAAGCAGATGGCAGAACAAGTTGGAGCTCTTTTGTCACTGGAGAGGTTTCAGCTGTTGCCTGAATTTGGCCAGCATGCAAACATTCTGACATTTAACTGTTTTGTTGCCTCATCACTTTAGCAGATGATATGGGAAAGGTGCTGAAAGTGAAATCCACTGGGAGAAGGGAAAACAGAAGATAGGGAAAGAAGAGAAAGAAAAGGTAGAAATAATGATGGTCCTGAAGGTGAGCCTACTTTCCCTGCGAGTGATTTAATGCAACAATAAAGTACTGAATAAATAAATAAAAGATGGGGCAAATTGATGTAGTACTCAATTCTCAAATGGCAATAATGCTTAAGCACAGCAAGAAACTGCTTTGAAACCTTCTTGTGAAGCTGCTGTATGCATACACAATTTTATTCAAGTTGTGAGTTCTGTTTTTTAAAATAAGCTGGTAATTAAAATTGGCATTTCAGACTACTGCTTGTGACAACAACTTGATTGAAGAGCAGCATTAAGTAGGGACATTTTATTGAAAAGTAACATTTTAGCCCCTTAATATATACACATACTAATATATATATTTAGCCCCTTAACTAATATTACATATTACATACATACACACACACACACACACACACACGTTAGGGCTAGATAAAAATTCAATACTATTTCCAGGAAATAAATAAAAGAAGACACTTTCCCATAAAATATTTTAACCCAATAAGTAACTGAAAAACAAATTAAAGTTTTATCTGACCAAGTCTTCCATTTGCTTTTAAAGTGTTTGTTCCCTTGCAAAGGTGATGAGGCACTTTTCAGTTGAGCAGTTCATTTTGTACTACTAGCATTGCAATCCCTGATGAACATAAGATTAAGTGGCAATTACATTTAAAAAGGGATAGACCAATACCTTTAAAACATAATTAGAAAATACTACTGATGATCTGGGTAGAACTGGGTCTAATCCTGTCCTTGAACTGTAATACATTACAAATCTTTAAGTTCCTCGGTTCTGGGAAATCTGATTTTCTCTAATGCCTAATTCCAATATCAGAATTTAAGGGTGAACATATTCATTCCTCAAAGGTCCTCTTTTGCTATATTTGACTTCAGTGCAATGGTGCTTTAAAAAGCTCTTTATAATACTTAGAACTTGGATAAGTACATGTTATATAAATCTAAATATAAATAGCTAAATAAACCTCTTAAAAATTAGAGTGTTTAAAGGGCTGCATTCTGATTGTTTGGGACTGGTGCTCAATTTCAACATCCAATTCCATGTACGGGTCTCCTAGGTGGCTGGCACTGTACTGGGCTTGCTCACAAATATGGTCTTCTATGTAAGTCTAAAAATCTATATTTTAGGATTCTAAAATTCAGAATTTGAAAAACAAGAGTAGCTGTGAAATGATATTCATGCAAATAAACACAATATAATCCTTCTAAACAGTGATAATGGTAGGGTAGTCCATCTAACAACTAACTTTTCATCAACTCTAATGGGCTCAGAGTTTAATCTAGAAAAGACCAAATCCCAAAATGCTTAATCCCCCACAGAACCTATAAGAAATTAAGCTGCTTAAAAATCTCATTGGCAATACATTTGAAAAATACTATCAATTATTGTGTGTTTGTTCCCTTCCAAAGTTAACAGAGCAGGAGAAAGCCTCACTTTAGAAGAGATCCTATGGTATGTATCACAAAAGGCCTGGGGAATTAAAAAAATGATCCTTGTCCACCTATAATGATGCACACTAGTCTTAGTGTCTTCATTTCCTTTGATGTCCTTTTAATTAATATTAAAAGCTGAGTGTTTTAAAGTAGTGGTTCTCAACCTTTCCAGACTACTGTACCCCTTTCAGGAGTGTGATTAATCTTGCTTATCCCAAGTTGCACCTCACTTAAACTACTTGCTTACACAATCAGACATACAAATACAAAAGGGTCACAAACACACTATTACTGAAAAATTGCTTACTTTCTCATTTTTACCATATAATTATGAAATAAATCAACTGGGATATAAATATTGTACTTACATTTCAGTGTATAGTATATAGAGCAGTATAAACAACTCATGGTCTGTTATATTTTACTTTGTACTGACTTGGCTAGAGCTTTTTATGTAGCTTCTCGTAAAACTAGGCAAATAACTAGATGAGTTGATGTATCCCCAGAAGACCTCTGCATACCCTGGTTGAGAACCACTGTTCTAAAGCACACAGAAATATGCAGTGTGGGTAGCCATGATTAGCTACACCATCAACTAATAGCAAGCTCAGCACATCAGACAAAACATTGCTTAGAACATACAATCAAATCCACTTTTAAGAAAAAAAATGAGATTCCTACCTCAATTTTTAAAAAAAAAAAGAGAATCTGCCTGCATAAAAGCATTCTCCACATCCGAGGACAGGAGAGTCAATGATATGCATATAAAACTCGGCAAGTTATAAATATTTATGGAATGGAGAAGCAAGCAGCAGTGGCTAGAGCTGTGAAAGCTTCCGCCTTTCCCACCTAGAAAAGGCCCCATCTACACTACATAATTTTAGTGTTAACAACTCCAAATCCCTAGCACACCTATAGCATGACACACACACACACACACGCTTGCAATGGTACACAAATACTCACAGAACAGTTGTGATTACACGTCAAGGCTATGCCCGTCAAGCCTTGAAGGTCTACACTGCCACTGGGAACGAGCCTTCCAGCCAGGCAGACAGATTCGCATTGGAGGGGCTTGAGGTAGGACAATAAAAATAGCAGCCTGAATGATGCTGCACCCGCAATGGCTCGAGCTGGCCACCTGAGCTCAAATCCAGAAATTTGGGTGGGTCCAAGTCAGGTAGCTACCCCAAGCCTTCACTGGTGCAGCAACGTCCATTGCTGTTTTTAGTGTGCACTAGGCTCAAGTCCTGTTAGCACAAGTCTGTCTGCCCAGGCTGGGAGACTTGCTCCCAGCTGTAGACATGCTCTAATTGAACTGTTGTCTATCAAGATTTGCAGAGCCAGGTTTGGCTTCGTGACTCAGAATCTATTGGCGTTCATGGTCTGTAAAGTGACAGTGACGTTGGATACCACATTAATGTCCATTGTGGGGTGAGAATACCATGCCTCTTTGTCCACAGCAGAAAAGTGGAGCATTACTAAAAATCTTATAACGCGCATTTTCACCCCATCTAAACATCTATGCAGGATCCAGCCACAGTGATGCACCAAGGCTCGGATCACCAGGAAGTTGCAGCCTTCTCTATGAAGGTATTGACTTAATGGGGTAAGCCCAGAATGGACACATTGATATTGTCTATAGCACCAGCGCAGTTCAAAAAGTCCAATTGTTCCTCAATGAAACTGGGACTTCCATTGGCAGTTGCAGATGCACGGCATTTCTGAAAGCCAGGCTACCAATTTACCATATATACTCGTTCATAAGCCAAATTTTTTTGGCAAAAAAAGGGAAACACCAGCGAAGGGGGTTGGCTTATGAACGGGCATAGAGATGGACAGGTGGGACATAGTCCCTCCCCCCAACAGAGGGAGCAAGGAACATGCTGCGGCCGCACCACCCGGTCTGGCTCGCCGGAGCAGGCTGCGGCCGCGTCACCCAGCCTGCCGGAGCAGCTCCAGCCAGGTCAGAGACATCCTCCCCTGGCCCTCCCCAGATAAGGTGGGAAGGGATGGGATGGGGAGAGTGTGGGGGTCCCAGGGGTTACTCCCCTGACTCCCAGCTTCTCCCCCCCAAAAATTTCCCCACCAGTTGCTGTCCCAGCCCATCAGGGTAAGCAGCTGGGGTGCCGGGACACTTTGTTTACTTAGGTTTACCCCCGTGCCTGCGGTCACTTGAGGTAAACAAACCATCTCGCTCCCCCAGCGGCTTATCCTGATGGCCTGGGAGCCAGTTTTCTGACCCTTGAATTATAGGGTCGGCTTATGAACGGGTTATAAAAATTTTCCATTTTTACTTATCCACCTGGGGGGGGGGGAGGGAGTCGGCTTATAAACGAACCAGCTTATGATCGAGTATATATGGTAAGTGCCTAATTTTTACATGTGTTTGACAATGGGGGGGGGAGGGTAACGCGGTTCTCTTATTAAAATCCTATGTACATTTATATGCAAATTACACACAACTCTCTGGCTCTCAGCAGGTTGCCAGCAGGACCCAAGCATTACAAAAACTGAGTACCACTGCCCTAAACGCTGTGAATGGTCGTACCAGTACAGGCTCACAACACGGTCCCTTAAAGGTTCCATATGCTGAAAATTGAATCTGCTGTCATGCATTTTATTTTTTGGCCCAGAGCAACTCAAACGGATTAGATATCCTAACACTACAACTAGTATTACCAAAAAACAGCATTAACCTGCTCTTCTTTAACTTGTATAAACATATCTCACTTTAATGACCTTGAGTCTGTTCTATTTGCCAGTGAATCATGAAGTTAACATTCAATAACATGTAGTAGGATTTAACATTTAACTTAATTTAGTTGTTTCACTTTTGCAAATGAGGAAATTTGAAGCAGAATCCATCTTATGAAATGTCAAAGTTATTTGATGCAGAGAAGCTTCTTGCCTTGAAAAAGGTAAGCTTGGGAATAAACTAACTCCTATTTTAAGGGAGAATCCAAGGCTCCAAATTTGAACTACTGCATAATGATCTGAAAGAATTTGCCTATTGTATATTTTAAATGTGACCTATTTATATTTCTCATTCTATATTCAAAAAGTACTTTAATTTTGGGAATGATATTCTATTCTTCATGCATAAAGTGTTTGAATTCCTGCTTTAAGTGCAAAACTCAACTCAGCCTTAGCCATAGAACCACAAACAGTGTTTGCAAAATAGGATGATACTGCAGTTGTGTTCAAGATGCACATCCTGCCACTCCACTGTCAAGAATTTTGTAAAAAGCCTTTTTTTTGGTTGGACTTCCCTAAAAGAAAATCTGATCAACAGCCAATTTTCCAACAGAGCTGTGCTGGATAATCAATTCTTTATAAACCTATTCGGGCACAGTCAAGTGCTATAAATTACAAATGTCAAGTCACTTCAAAGACTACTGAAAAGGATGCCATCAGAAGTGTGGCAAGGCAAAGAAATTTTTTTAAGCTTTTAAAACGTTGTTACAATTGAAGCTAAGGGCTGAAATTTTAGGAGCTGCATCTGTCATGGAAGTTACTGTGATGTTAGTGCTCAGCATTGTTACCACTGTAACTTCGACTGTACAGAGGCATCCACCATGATATTAACACAGTTACTGCCACTGTGAGGGATCATCAAAGCCTACCATTGTATGAGCACACTTGATATCACGGGGATAGTTTAAAAAAACAAAACAAAACAAAACAGATCCTCTCAGTGTTGCCTTCCATTTGTCCCAGGCTGCTCCTATCTGTCTAAACCAGAGGTGGGCAAACTACAGCCTGCGGGCCACATCCAGCCAGCAGGACCGTCCTGCCTGGGGAGGCTAGCCCCTAGTCCCTTCCCCGCTGCCCGCCCTCCACCGCAGAGCCACACCGCCGCGCGGACAGTGCTCTGGGTGGCGGAGCTGCGCGCTCCTGCCAAGCTGAGCGGCAGCGTGTCTGGCTCTGGCCGGCGTGGCAACCAGACATGCTACTCTGCAGCTCTGCTCGGCATGGTAAGTGGGCCAGGGCCGGGGGGTTGTATAAGGGGTGGGAGGCCACAGGGTGGCAGTCAGGGGACAGGGAGCAGTTAAATGGGGCGGAGGTTCGGGGAAAGGTGGGGGGCGGTCAGGGGATGGGGGTGTGGATGGGATCGGGGTAGTCAGAGGACTGGGAGCAGGGGGCGTTGGATAGGGGGTAGGGTCCCAGGGGGCGGTTGGGGCAGGCGGTCCCAGGAAGGGGCAGTTAGGGGGCGGGAAGTGGGAGGGGCCAGATGGGGGCAGGGGCCAGGCTATTTGGGGAGGCACGGACTTCCCTACCCGGCCCTCCATCCAGTTTTGCAACCCCAATGTGGCCCTCGGGCCAAAAAGTTTGTCCACGCCTGGTCTAAACTCTCCCTCCACCTCCAATCTAATTTCACTTTTATGACTAAAGAAAATAAACTTTTGGAAACTTTTTTAAATTCCTCTAAACACCCTCAGAATTTAAAGAAAAGATGAAAATTCTGTGCTGGTAAAATGCCTACCTATTTAAATAAATGTCAAATAGAAGTTGATATATCTACAAGCCTAACTCATAAAAGCAGTTTAAGCAGTCCATTTAAAAAAAAAAAAATTAGGAAGTAAAGCTTGAGATAAATCCTCATGGATTTTTCCTTTTTTTTTTTTTTAAGAAAAGAATTAGAAACTTTTCAGAGAAAATACACTACTTCCACCCAAATCACCTGCAATTTAGCTGGAGCCAACATGACACTCTGTGACACAAACTCAGATCTTAAAAGCATTTCTTTCTTTCTCAAATATTTCAAATCACTTTTCTGTTTCCAGGTTGGTGCTGTGATTATCTTTGCCCAAGTTAAAAGCAAAAGACTCCCTTTCTTTGATATAGTATGGAAACTGGACAGAGCAGTCTGTGGATGCCATTTTGAGAACTACTCTAAAAAACTAATTTATAGAGGTACTGTCAATTTTTGTTCTAATGCAAACTCCACATGATAAGCACAACACAGAAGCAGCCCTTTCCCAGGAGTATCTTCCTTGTTAGCTTCCTGTTCCCTGGATCCTTCTAACTCTCCCCAGAGTAGGGCCGTCCTTATAGGATGATTTAGTGAAAGTGATCAAAAAGACCTATACATTCTGCATACAGTCAACATATGGAGTTCAACAGCATAGGAAACCATTGTGAGAAACTCTTTCAATCCACCTCAACAAAAACTAGGTGCTATAGAGCTTTTCAATCAGTAGATCTCAAAATACTCCACAAAGGAAAGTATCTCCAGTTTGCAAATGTATGATATACTTTGTTATACTTAGTTTCTCCATCTACTCTAGCCAAGTCCAAAGGATACCAGCCATCACAATTCAACACAAAAAGGAGGAACTCGCCAAGATACCCATTACCCAATAAGCTCATTGAAATTATAACAAGATGGGGGCTCAGATTTTATGCTTTAAAATGAAAGTGCAGTGTTGAAACAGACGTAGGATTAGATTTCTCACGCATTAAAGTGTACCTCAAAAAGGCAAATAAAAGGCCATCTCTTTACAACTGCTCAATACACTGTAGGCAAGTTCCTCTGCTTTACTGAGCAGTCTACAGTACAAATTTATGTTGCTATAACCGCATTGCTCTGGCACGTGGAAATCTGCACCCCTCAGCAACGCAGTTATACCATCCTAACTCCTAGTGTAGACAATGCTATGTCAATGGGAGGGCTTCTCCTGTTGACATAGCAACTGCTTCTCAGGGAGGTGGAATACCTGCGCTGATGGGAGAACTCTGTCAGCATAGGTAGCGTCTTCATTAAGCACTACAGTGGTACAGCTGCACTAATGCAGCTACATTGCTGAAAGTGTAGACAAGCCCTCAATACTTTCCTGGCAGCAAGGGAAACAAATACTGAATTCTTCCTGTTTTCCAGAATGATTGACATTAGATATACAAGACTTTCTTCTAATCACGTGCCTATCAAAAGCATGAGGAAATTCCAGGTTGCTATACAATTTGTAGTTACAAATTGTTAAAGAAAACAAAGGTGATGCCTTCCCCATCCCCCTCTCTGCTGCCTCTCCTAGCTTCTCCCATCTTCAAATAACTGCCATGTTTAACTAACCTAACTACTTGATTTCTGTATTTATCTAACCTACTTATGATTGACTCCATTAATTATAATACTTTTGGCACTAAGTATATTTATTCAAGAGCTACAGTTAAGCCAGGTGGATTGTTTCACTTTGTTTTCCTCAAGTTATTGAAGAGACCCACATTGTTAATGACTAATGCTTTAATCTTGATTAAATAGCTTGCAACAACATTGCTTACACTGTAGTTAAAGCAAAAAAAAAAAAAAAAAAAAAAGTCTTCAGAAATCAGGGAAGTGGTCTGCAAGTTTTTATTCTGAAATGAAATAACTTTACCTTCAATTTTTTTTTAAATACATAAAAGCTACAAAATAAAGGGTGTCCAAACAAATGTGTTTGATATAAATAAATACAGTGTTCTGAACACTTGACAAACAGTTTTTAAAGTCTAAAATTAAACACCACCCCTTTAAAAATCCATTTAATACACAACCCGGGCGGGGGGGGGGGGGCTCTCTGATTATTTCTTCCTTTAAAAGGCAGTAAGTTTGAGGGCCCCTTTTTCTCAAGGCTGTTTAGTTATGGTACATAGAAAGTGTATTAGATCAATTGTTAACATGCAAACTTTCTTCTGTATTTCACTTTACTTTCAAGATGTTCCTGCCACAGATTTTTTTAAAAGGCTTTATTGTATTATTGAAGAGATGTGCTTAGTTGTACTGAGAAGAAAGTAACTTACTTGTGCTTTTCATGATCTTTGACACCCCAAATGCAGACAGAGGCATCAGATTTTAGGCTTCACTCAAGAATTAAGAGTCCATTAGCTCCTGTACCAGCATGGCAGTCCTTCTCTTGGCCCTCCCTCTCAGCAGGTGTTTGTATGCTGCAGGGAACTGCCGATGTATTCCAGCTCACTGGTGGGCGCAACAGTATGGGTTGAGAGGCCTCAGGCTCAATAGAACTCAGGGAGTAAACCTAACAGCATTAAAGAAGGGGAGAAGGCTTGGGCTGAAATTTGTTATTGGGGCAGAGAACGACTCTTACTAGGTGTCTGTAAAGCACCTAATACAATGGAACTATGATTTCAGTTGGGGTCTCGAATGCAAACAGTTATTTGTTTCTTTGTAAATGAAGCCAAACATCATGAAGGGGATAAGCTTTGGGCTTTTACAGTGTGTGGACTGTATTTTGGAGAAGTGTGGGAAAGCCACCTGATCACAGGCCACCTATGAATCCTTTAATTCCCTTCCTGTCTCCAGTATTTTTGGCAACGCAAGCGAGTAGGGAAGGAAGAGGGAGCACTTTGGATGACAACCAAAAAGGTTGTGGGTTTATTTTCATCTGGTTGGTTGTGGGTTTATTTTCATCTGGTTTCTATTCCATTCAGATGCGGATTTCAGTTAAGCAGTCCTGTGGGGACTGGATAAGGAGTGCAGTGCCCACAGTTGGGTGCTCTTATGTGCAACTTGGAGAAGTGTGGTTGTTCAGAACACATCTACCTGTTCTGGTTAGTGAGCCCATCTCTACACTCACAGTCTAAAACATCTCACATCCCTACTAGAATGCTTTTCCACTGAACTTACAAGCAAGTCAGGTAATGGAGAGTGCCTTCTCCTTTTTAAACAAAGACACCAAACTCTCAGATTTCCTTTCAGCTACAGCAGAACATAGATAGCCAAGAAATGGAACTGCCTCTAAGTATACAAGTCTTTCCAACCCTAATGAGAACAATGAAAATATAAATACAGATTTAAATAAAAATTTTCAGTGAAGAAATGAAAATGTGATGAGAGACGTTGGAGTTTAATATCAGGCCTATCCTTTCTCAGGAGGACTGCTTCCAAGCAGACTGCCAAATAGCACTGGGGTTGTGTATGAAGGTTACACAGTTTCCCTTTTGTTCAATGAGAATATAAACTGAATGGGTTAAGCTGAAACTTGATGTGTGGACCATCAAATCTCTCATAATGAATTTGATCACCACAAGGTCCTGGGATATTTACTTTTCCATTTGGGGACTGTTAAGTGCTAAAAGTGGATCCATTAGCACAGGGGTACTCAACATTTTTCTTGGAGAGTTCTCTCCCCCAACATGCTATACAAATTCCAGGACCGAGGGGAAAGGGGGGCGGGGGGAAGGGTCAGGGCTTTAGCCCTGCAGGGCGTGGGGAGGCCCACGACTTGGGGCTTCAGATGTCAGACGGGTGGGGGGGAGGGTTCAAGGTTCCTGCCCCATGGGGTGCTGGGGGGGACCTTGGGGCTCCCAGCTTTAGCCCCACCGGGCAGCTTAGGGCTTGCAGACCCCGAAACAGCTTGCGGACCCCCAGTTGAGAACCATCGTATTAGCACTCTGCCAATGTTCTCAATTGTACAGAAACAGCATGAGATTCTGAGATGAAAGTAAAAGGCAACAAAAAGAGTCCTGTGGCACCTTATAGACTAACAGACTTATTGGAGCATAAGCTTTCGTGGGTGAATACCCACTTCGTCAGACACATGCTTTTTACAAATCCAGACTAACACAGCTACCCCCTGAGATGAAAGTGGCATGCCTAAATACCAAAATGGTAGTCTATAGTCAGCACTAGAGACGATGGATTCCAAAAAACAAAGAGTGTGGGTAGGAACAAACTAACTGAGATGATAGTGAGAAGAGCCACTAGTACTAAGCCAAGACACTCTTTAACTACTCAAGAGCTCTTGACTGTGATAACAGAATACAAATGAATAGACCCAAGAGTAAGGCCTTGTCTACACCACAAAATTAAGTTGATCTAAATTAGGCTATGTCTACATAAGAGACTTTGCAGAGGCACAGCTGTGCCACTGCAGCTGCTCTGCTGTACCGTCTCCTGTGTAGCTGCTCTATGCCAACAGGAGAGAGCTCTCCCGTCAGCATAATTAAACCACCCTCAACAAGCGGCCGTAGTTATGTCGGCAGGAAAGCGTCTCCCACTGACACAGTGCTTTCCACACCAGCGCTTCTGTTGGTGTAACTTATGTCGCTCGGGGGAGAGAATGGGATAGTTTTTTCACACCCCTGAGCGACAAATTTTAATCGACAAAAGTGCTAGCATAGACATAGCCGAAGGTCAACATACAGCTACGGCAGCTCATGGCCGCACTATACCCTCTCTGTTGGTGGTGCACGTCCTCACTAGGAGCACCTCCACAAACTTAACTGTGTGGGGCTTTGTGGGGCACTGACAGCACCCCCACCCAGGGCCCACAGCCCGAGCTATATGCCCCCCGCCCCGGGGCTCCCAGCTGTCAGCCCCATCACCAGGCCGCTCCAGCTTTGAGCTCTGGGATGGATGGGTGGGCTCCGGCTGTAAGCCTCACGCAGGGCTGGCAGCCAACAGATGATTTAAGTATAATGCAGTGTTTACACAGACACTGTGTGTCCCTATCTACACCAAACTAAGCACTACCCTCTTGTGGAGGTGGCGTTATTAGGTTGGTGTAGTGGGCAACTTACATTGGCAGGAGCAACATTGTAGTGTAGACACGTACATAGTTAGGTTGACACAGGGGTGTGCGAAGGAATTTAAATTTCACTGCTTTTGGAGGGGCATGTTTTGTGCCCCCGCCACAGCCCTGGGGCCAGAGGAGTTCTGTGGCTCTGCCAATTATTTGGGGGGGGGGGGGGGTCCCGACTTGCCCCTCCTTGTGCATGCTCCTAGGTCGACATAAGGCAGCCTATGTCAATCCAACTCCACTGTGTAGACCAAGCCCAAGGGCTAGTCTACACTGGCAATGCTAAAGCGTTGCTGCGGCAGTGCTTTAACGTGCCTTGTGTGGTCGCCGCGCAGTGCTGGGAGAGAGCTCTCCCAGTGGTCTAAAAAAACCCCACCTCAATGAGGTAGCTCCCAGCACACGTGCACTGTCTATACTGGCACTTTACAATGCTGCAACTCGCTGCGCTCAGGGGGGTGTTTTTTCACACCCCTGAGCAAGAAAGTCACAAGACCATCAACAGGTCAAGAGTTGTAAAGCAACCACATGTCATCTCTATTATAAGCTAATTGATTTACAAGAGTCTGCAGGGCAAAGTTCCAGACACTGCAAGAGAGCTACTGTTCTCGTCAATTAGTCTGCCTTTCTAATAGTCTCCGAAAGGAGTATTTTTTGTTGCCTCCTTTTTTAATAGGTGGAGCTCAATTCCATTACACTACTCAGCTACCCCAAAAAGCTATATTATTAGTGGAAAGCACAGATGTATTATAAACATCATTTTTTCAAAGACAACTCTAATTCAAGTATTGGGATAGAGGGCCCCTATAACAGACTTTATTAGAAAAAGTTGAACCAAACACAGATGATTTATGCCATGTGAACTCAAAAGACATTCTGAAAATGGAACACAATTTAATTAAGGCCACACAATATAACTATAGCTGTAGAAAGTAAAAGGATAAATCTAATTGTTTTGTAGTTATAGGGGTGCAAAGTAAGTTAATTCTCAAATTTATATATTCATTCTAATAATCTATGATCATAAACAGCTGAGAACACCCTCTGATCCAAACATTTCTTTTGGCATATTCTGAAAGAAACCAAAGAACATTAAAATATTTATAAGACTATGTTCAGCCTGAAGTAAGGAAAAGTCAAAGTAATTCACAATTGTAACCATCCTTTCTTATCACCCAGCCCTCAACGAGGGGAGGAAAAAAAAAAAAAAGACTTGTTTTTCAGTTTTGGTTGGGCTCCTCTAAGTTTAGCCTTTTCAATCCATCAGCCTAATAGATTTCATTATTCCATTTACTAAATGTGTTCTAGGGACACCCCAGACATCAGTGTGGGTTCTCCAACATTCTTTCCTGGCCATTTAACAGCACTGAGTGGGGAGAAGGAATTGTTCAAAAAGGCTGAGTATCTGACTCATCTGTCATTCTAGAATTCTGTGTTAAATGTTAACTCCTCCCTTTAAAGAAATCAATCCCCTTTTCTGCTCTTTCATTTTTTAGAATAATCTCTCTTGATGTCCGGGGGGCATAAAGCCATAGGTGGTTGCTAAATTAGGGTCATAATGTGCCACTCATTGAGATGCCAGGCCACCTAATGCCCAGAATGTTGTAAATTACCAAGGACAGCTGGTAATGATAACTCGTTAGTTACTCACTTAACCTCTTCCTATGAACTCAACCCCAGGGGGAAACGAAACAAAAACAAAACAAAAAAAAAAACCACACCACTAGTGAAGACAAAGTAATCTTCATGCTAAAGTTCTCTTTCCATCATCATCATGTGCATGAATACCATTCACTACCAATAGCATGATTTTATGCTGCTCAGCTTAACATTTAATACTAACATGAAACAACAACAAAAAGACAAATCCTGAGCTTGTGATTTGATCACACAAATGCGTCCATGTGATAAATCAATATCCCAGACAGCAACTCTTCATTTCACTATACCAGTGTTTCTCAAACTGGGGTCACCGCTTGTGTAGGGAAAGCCCCTGGCGGGCCGAGCCGGTTTGTTTACCTGCCCCATCCGCAGGTCTGGACGATCGCGGCTCCCACTAGCCACAGTTCACCACTGCAGGCCAATGGGAGCTGCTGGAAGCGACGCGGGCTGAGGGACTTACTGGCCGCCATTTCCAGCAGCTCCCATTGGCCTGCAGTGGCGAACCGCGGCCAGTGGGAGCCGCGATCGTCCAGACCTGCGGATGGGGCAGGTAAACAAACCGGCCTGGCCTACCAGGGGCTTTCCCTACACAAGCGGTGACCCCAGTTTGAGAAACACTGCACTATACTAAGATAATATTCCCATAAAACTAAGTGTAAATACAAACACTGAAGTAAGTTAATGACAAGGGACTCTGGGAGCCACTTTCAATTTTGAGAGTAATTTACAGCCTTATACTTGGAGGTCTACGCACACTACTTTGATAGACATACAGTGGTGCTGGAACCCTTTTAATAGCGGGGGTGCTGAAATCTAGTTCCCTTACTCCTTCCGCGACCCCCCCAGTAGGGGCCAGGAGCAGTGCCGTGTCTCCGGGGGTGGGGGGAAGGAAGAACCCAAACAGGGGTAAGGGGGAAAGGCTGGGGGTGGGCACAGGCCCGCAGCCAGGACCCTGCATGCGGGGTCAGGAGTGGAGCCCCGTGAGTGGGGCCAGCGACCAGGACCCCGGGAGGAGGGGGCTAGGTGCGGGGCCCCGGACACAGGGCCAATGAGCAGGGCCAGAGCCGCAGGCGCGGGGCCCTGGGTAGAGGGTCAGCAGCCGGGAAGTGGGCAGGCAGCCAGGACTGGAGCCCGGGGCACAGGGCCTGCAGCCAGGACCCGAACCCCGGGCTGGGAAGCAGAGTCCTGGGCTTGGGGCCACAGGCTGGAAGCAGGGCCCCGGCGCGGAGCCCTGGGCACGGGGCCAGCAGCCAGGGAACAGGGCCAGCGGCCGGGACCCAAGCCCCGGGCTGGGGAGTGGAGGTCTAGGTGAGGGGCCAGCGGCTCTGCGTAAAACCTAGGGGTGCTACAGCACTCCCTGCACCCAGAGTTCCCACGCCTATGTATACCTATTAAAAATAAGGTTTATTTGTCTACAATACTAGGTAACTAGCTAATCTTTAACAGCTGAAGAATCACATCCTTATCCAGTGACTTTGCAGTAAGACATAACACAGTATTGGGTTTTGTAGTATCATGAATAATGCAACCCTTGATAAGTCATCCAGTGGGTAACAAGTCAGAAGATTTAGCCTACTTGTCACCAGTGCTCAAGGTTCACACAAGGTTGACGTGGGCAAGAGGGAAATGCTCAAAGTCTGGTAGACATTCCAAATGCATAGTTTTAACCCTCAAAAAAGCTAAAGCAGACACATACTTTTTCCCCTGCCCAGGATATGAAAAAAATCCATACCCAACTGACATAGCTACACCAACCTAACCCCCAGGATATATGCAGCTACATAGATAGAAAATTGCTTCCGTCAACCTAGCTACCATCGTTTTAGGACGTGATGTTCCTACAGTGACAGAAAAACCCCTTCCATTGCTGTTGGTGAGTTTACACACCATGGGGCTATGCTGGCATAGCTAGGGTGCTGAAGCTATGCCAGTATTGTCCCCATAGCGTATGCGTACCTACAGATTTCAGAGTTAACACCCCACTGATATAAACTGAGGTAGTTCACACCTCTTGGAGCAAACAAGTGTGTCCTCTTCCTTACACTAACTCATGTGCAGGCAGGCAGCATTCAGGAAGGCTGGCCAGAGGATGTGGACTCTCAGCATGTCATGGAGCCCCGTTGTATTCCTGTGTACGGATACCCAGTTGTCCCACTGCTTTGTGAATCCACTGAACATTCACCCCATGTATTTTGGGGCATAAGCAATGTGGAAGCTACCACAGCCTGAGGATGGAGTACTGCTCAAAGAGCAGGAGTGGGTATATACACATGTGGATTCTATCAACCCCCAGACCTGAAGGAATTCTATGATGCACAGCCCAGCTACTCAGGATGGGATTTGAGCTTCAGGCAGTTCATGACTCTTCCTGAATCTCCACAGGCAACCTGCAACAGAAGTGCTACAGTTTTTGGCATTTTGCTTATTCTGCCTGGGATCCAGTAATAGCAAATACTAGACACGCAGACACTACAAAATGGCCACCAGGTCTTTGTCAACACTAGCAAAAACAAGACATGTAATTCACCACCAGTTCAACTGGTGAATTCAACTGGTGATAAGGGAAGTAGAAACTGTACAGTAGACAAAGTTTAGGCAAGCTTAAGCATTTTTTATCATGTCTAAAATTCAAGCCGTACGATCAGCCCAGCTGCTTGGGCCAGGAAATTCTCATTGGTGGCAGTTTAGACACAACTGTGCAGGGTACAGAAGAGCCTTATGCAGCTCAAGAGCCGTAAATTAAGAATAACTGATTAACTCAACAACTGCTGAGTTAGGCACTTACTGATCATGCCTGGTATCAGGTATGTTTCTGTCCATTTGCAGTTTGTCACTTTCTACTTGATTGAACTTATTACGAGCGTATGGGTCCTGACCAGATCGGACCATAGTAACACCAACATAACTGTCTTGATCAAAATCTTGCCATCGAACTTTTCCTGAAAAGGAAAAAACCCAAAGTTAAATATTTGCATCATAGATCTGAAGCATTAAGCTCTAGTTTTCAAATGTCTGAAATCAAGTTTTCGCTTTTACGAGATCAAAGTGCTTTAAAATAAATGAAACCTTAACACAAAGTTATTTGCTCTGAGTCACACAATTGACTAGTGCAAAGTTTCAGTAGGAACTGAAATAATAGTATCCTGTCTCCTAGTCCTGCTGCTACTGTAATCACTAGACCACGCTGCTTTCCTCAGTTACAGATTTTAACCTCGGGAACCATATGCTCCACCTTCAAAGGACATTTCCACATTAGGTAGCTGATGATTCAAGCACAGATTTACACCCCAAGACAGACACATTTAAGTTTTTCCAGTTTAGATTTCAATTAACTTCACTAAACCAAACCACACCACTATGGTTTAATTTAGCCAGTCTCATCTTTAAAAGTAATAATTTGTATCTCCATGCTCTAAAGGTCTGTTCTTCATAAACTTGGTTACAAGTAAATTTTATAAGTTATATTGTAAGACACACACACACACACACACGCTACCAATAGTTAGGACACTTGACCACTTTGATATGAAATACATGAACTAGTTGGAACACTTTGTAGCTTTTAGGTAATACAGTAGTTGGCATGCTTATGGGGATGTATACTTTATCCAAAGCCTGCTTCTTCTAACACTATAGTACGCAATTAAGGTAAAACAATGTTTTCTTCTAAGAGGATGGACCCTTTCATAAAATTACTGATCTTGTGATATACCCCAGAAGCTTGAAAGTTTGCATCTAAAAAAAATGATAAACTCTGTTCTTAACTCTTCATTTTAAATAAATTATTCCTTCTTATATGACTATTGACAGTCTACCTATTGTAACTGTACAGGATTTACGCTTTATGACTCAAAACCACTTGAGCACAAATAGTGTTACCCCTAACAACTAAATGCAATTTTAATTCAGGAGTGTTCTTCAAGGTATCATACTGAAGTTGCTGTTTAGCAACAAATGATGACACAAAGCAACACTCTTTTGGGGGTTAGTATGTTTGACAACTAACGTGTTCACAAGGAGAAGTTATGCTTCACTGAGAGTTTTTCAAAAGCAACACGGGGAACTGACATTTCAGATGTATTTTTGGGCAAGTCCAGTAAGTGGCAGATTAGCAGAGAGAAAGTCAGTCTCTTGGAGCACCCCATGGATGCTAACAAAAGTTTTTAGGCAAGTAAAGCGTATACTTTAGGATACTTTACATGTAACCTGCTGCTCTGCTTCACGGATGTACTATTATAACAGGCATTCATTAGGGTAGCCAGAGAGTGGTCAAACATTTCAAATACACCTTTACTGTTGCCAATTTGCAGTGTGCGCAAAGTGAGTTAGAGCTGTCTGTTACACAACTGATTGAAGATATAGCCAGCTAGAATTCCATTTGGAATTTCTGCTGGAAAATAAGACTGATACCAAATTATTGTGCGACACAAAAATCCATCAAGAATGGAAACTGTTTACTGAAAAGAAAAATCATTGAGTAGATTTAAGATTCTCTAGGGTTTGAGCCCTCTGAGGAGCTGATGAAGTTAGCTCTGACCAAGCCTGTGGTGGTGTTTGGAATTCAAATACTAACAGCATACCTGAACAGCAAGTACTAGTGAAAAGCAGAGGAGCCACGGAAGTAAATATTTTAAGAGTCTAGTCACAGAGCAAGAACATAGATGCCTATATTTTGGATTACAGCTTTAAGAGCTATTCAATTAGTTCAGATTGAACACCTCCTACAAATGAATTTACCTCCCAAAAGAGGCTGAAGAAAACATGCAGAAAAGCCAGAACCAGAGAGACCAAAATGTAACAGACCGAAAAACATTTATTTAGCAACCTGTGAAGAGAGCCAGAGGAGAGACTACAGCACTATGGGGAGACAGACAGATTTTCAGCTTCCAATTAGTGAAAATGCAGCAGAGGGAACTCTTCGTAGTTGTCAAAGCCCAACCTTAAAAGTGGTGAAAAGAAACTTCTATGAGTCTTCCAAAATTTCTCTCAGGACATTTTCAAGGGTCTACCCTTTGAAGGCAGTTCTACACTTGAGAATTCTGACATTGCAAACACTTACGACATCTTCACACAACAGTTTGCAATAATGCACAATTGCTCCTACTTGAAACAAGGCTTATCACTTCTCCTGCACCCAGTGACTCGGCACTTTTAAAGAGATAGCATATGCCACTAGTTCTAATGCTGCAGCTACACCATGGTAACTGGTCTTCCTAGCAGTGTTCCACAATATCCCTGCAAGCTCTCCGGCAACCTATATGTTCAATATCACTGTGAGAGATATGGCAAACAGGTATACCTCTAGACCTCTGTATTTAACATTAGGAATGTTATCTGTATATTTGAGCGAGCCCTTGAAAGCGTGAAAAACGTCAGAGACTATTATATTGAGAGGCCAGGCGATATGGGCATACATGATACAAAGGTCTGTGAACGTTCTAAGTATTTGTGTGTTCCTGGCTCACCGGGTGAATTCCCTGTGGAATCACTATTGATGATCAATGCAAAATCCCCAAGGCTGGTTATGCAGATACCCAGCGTTTGAAGCCTGACCACCTGGGAAAAGGGGCAGTGACTGGTTTTACATGTTTCAGGAGGCTTGAAAACAAAAACGGGTTTTGGATATAAAGGCAGAGTCTGAACTGACAGAGCGGGCTTCTTGGGCTACAAACGGACATGACCTGATAACCAAGAGAGCCAAAGCCTGACTGAAAGATCTGAAAGATCTTGGAATTTATCAGGGATTCCAATTCCCATAAGAACTGGGTGGGGGGCTTCTGGTGAACTTAGGCAATTAATCCTTTTATTGTTTTACATGTTTTCTCCAAGGCTTTTTATCCTAAAATAAATGTGCTCTGCTCTGAAAGAGTTGTTTAACTACTTGGAACTGTTGGCATACACTGGTCAAAGCCCTGAAGTGAAAGCAACATGCAGGTGCTGGATTCAGACTCAGACTTGTGGAGATAAACAAGGAGGCTGCAAATCTAAACCCCCTGGGTTAAGAGGGAGAGGGATGTGTGTCCCTGGCTCAGAGAATGGTGATGGCTAGAGGCCTGAGAGGGGATCCCTTGAGCAGACCACAGAGGAAGTCAAAGGTTTAGTTAGCCCAAAACTGTGACAATCACCTATACTCCTGATTATTCATACTGAACTACAGTAACTTCTATTATTTGATGCATATTTGTTTTCCATTTTATAAAGTGCAATGCATTCAATCCTAAGGCTTTTCTGGTTTCAAAAATAAAGGCTATTTTAATGTAATACTGACATTTAGTTTTACAAAATACATACTACTGACCCCTCATCGCCCTTGACCCCTTCTGCCTCCCATCTATCCCCCATCATCCCATGGCCCCCTACTCAATTCCCAATCCAAAGCTTAATTTGTCCGCCAGCTTGTTGGGGCTGAGTAGGTCTGCTTTAAAAGGGACATTAACAAGTATACAAATATCACTTTTCACAGCAGAAGACTTACTTGCTAGCAAGTCTTAAAAAAAAAAACACGCAACCAAAAAAGCAAAACATGCAAAGCACCTTATTTGTGTTTCTATTCTGTTTAGGCCAGTTAAGAATAGAAACAACTGTACATGAATTTTTAATTACCGAGTCTGCAAAAAAAGCCCTACATAAATAAATTACAATGATTTGGACATGCATATGTGAATATTTAATTTGTTTTTTCTAAAGTTAAGTATTTTAGGAAAAATTGTCAGCAGCCACCATCAAGAGTTGGTGGCCGCACTTTAAGGCCACCTTAAAATTTGTTGGGAGAACCCCTGAACACAGCACCGTGAATAGTTTTTGATAGTAAAATGTCAATTTACCTTTAAAACGTTAATGGCTTTGTATAAACACTGACTCCCAAGTTCTACTTTTTAAAATATTTGTGCACTGAGCTCTCAGTAAACAATTCCTTGCTTTTCTTAGAGCTCTAGAAATACGTCGCAGAAGGCTGAAACAAGCAGCAGCTCTCCTAAACCTCAACTGAAAAGCAGGAAGGGAATAATGAGCCAAAGAGAGAAAAGGAGGAAAAAGCCAAATAGCTGAAGCCTAACCACTTGCTTTAAAAAAGTTGCACAAAACTTGCAGAAGTCTGGATTAGAGATCCCATAACTGTGTATTCACAACATTATGTGCAACCCATCGTTAAAAACGCTCATACCAGTACAGCATTTTAAGCGTATAATCCTGTGACAATACATTCTTTGAGCGTTGTAATCAGAGCCTTGTATATTCTGCAAGAGTATGTTGATTCTTATTCATCATTCTTACTCAGGTAGGAGAGACTGGTCAACAGACCTCTTTTCTGAACATTCTGGCATCTGATCTCATTCCTGGCTCCATATCCTCCAGCTCCTGTCCTCTCCCAAACCTCTAAATCCCCCCTTTCCATGTTTTCCCCATACACATCCCATCACCCATGTCTGCTCCCTATGACCAATGGAAAGGTCTCCCCTACTCAGGAGGAAAGCCAAAAGCATTTGATATATGCCTGGAACCCCTAAACCGGTGGTGCCCAAACTTTTCCCAGGGGCCCAGAGGGGGGGCCAAGGGCTGGGGCCGGAGCAAAGCTGGGGCGGGACAGGGCAGGGGTGGGTGGCGCTCCCTCCCCGCTGCACCTCCTGGGGGGGGGTACGCCTCATACTTTGGGGACCATTGCCCTAAACCATGGCTAAGTAGCCTAATCCCTACAAATGAAGAGCTGCAGCTAAAAGTCACAAGAAAAGCTAAACTATAGTAAAAGTGAGAGGTATTAAACATATTTGCAAAGAGGCCTGTTACAGAGAAAGCTGTACAGAAAAAGGACTGCTAGAAAGCAAACTAACTGAATTACCACCAAGTCTTTATGAACATAGATAAACTGGAAAATAAATTGTTAAAAAAAATTAATTTCTAATCTATGATGTGTAATACTCAAATATAAATAAATATATATATTTATTTTGCTAGAAAGCAAATGTTCATAATAATTATATTTCCTTAAGTGACTAAAACAAGCTGGGCCAAAGACTGTAGGGTGGAAAACCATTAATTTAAATAGTTTATGCTGCACCAGATTTTACGATTACAAAACAAAAACATGCTTAAATTATAGCAAATCCTGCTCAACAAAGTACAGAGGAAAATTCGCCTAGGTTGTTAATTTTCTTCAAGATCATCTATACTAGTCCAGATGCTTGGTTATAATTTCTCCCAACCAAGCATCTGGATTTGTATAGAAGATCAATGAAAGAACACATACTGTGGAACCATCTGGTGGAAAGTAATTTCCTTTGCAATACACACTTGTCCTTCAAGTAGAGTGCTAGGCATTGGAAACAATTCTAATAAGTTATTAGCTTTTTTTTTTAATACATTCTTTGGTGCTTTAATTCTAGCTATGCATATTTATCACTGCTGCAAAAACAGTGGCTTTATAGCAACAGGAGTATTAGGAAGAGGAACAAACCTACATTGATAATACATAAATGAGCACATCACACAGTCACTTGGGGCTTTCCTAGCTCATACCTCAGGAAATGTCCCTGTTCTTCTTAAACAAAGACACTGGACTCCTTGCTCCAGTCATATGTTCTATGCTAGAGAATGTCAGATATGAGTGGGAAAAGATGTCACTTTGCTTTGGAGCACAAAGCTTATAGCCAACACATTAGCCTAGACAGACTGTTAGAGAAACACCATATATATCACAAAAGCCGTTTCCCCCGCCCCCCAATTTGAAGCTAAAATGGCCCGCTCCTGCTTGAAGCTGGGCTCATGTGTTAAGTATCATATTCCATCGGGGAGTGCATACCACCTGCCAGTCCCACCAGTGGAGAGAACTGGAGCACCTCTTGTACAAGAGCCTTCTTCCAACAACTGAATCTGTACCCAGGGAATAGCTTATAGCAGGGATCTCAAACTCAAATCACCACGAGAGCCACATGAGGACTAGTACATTGGCCCGAGGGTCGCATCACTGACACCTTTTCATATAAAAGGTACAAAAGCCTGCCCTCCTGTCCCCTCATCCACTCCACCCCTTTCATGAGGCCCCGCCCCACCTCTTCCCACCCCCATTCCAACCCCTGCCCCAAATCCCAACCCATGCCCCACCTCTTCTCCGCCTCCTCCCGAGTGCACGGCTCCCCACTCCTCCCCACTTCCTCCTGGAAAGCACTAAGCGCTGCCAAACAGCTGTTTGGTGGTGGGAAGTGCCTGGAGGTAGGCAGAGGAGCGGGGACATGGTGAGCTGGGAGGGGAGGGGGAGCGGCGGGGAAGGGGAGCATGGCAGCCACAGGAAATAACTCCGGGGGGTGCAGGAAACTTGGTGGGCCGCAGCAAATAACTCATGCGGGCCGCATGCAGCCTGCATGTTTGAGACCCCTGGCTTATAGCATGAGCAGGCATAGATCAAATGTAGATAGAAGGTATTTTTACTCGCAAGGTGGGCTAGAGTTCAGAAAGTTGAAGTTTTCAGAATTAAAGCAAATCCACATTTTGCATAATAATTCTCTCCCTTCCTGGGTAAAAGTCTCGATCAGAAAAATTCACAGCCCCAGCTTTTCACAGTTTTGGATTTTTTTACTTTGGCAACAAACATTACTGCAATACCTGGAGGTAGGGTCTCCACACTTTGTACTTTGTCTTCCCCATTGTTACTGCGAGGGTCTTTCTTTTTTAGTGCATCAATGTCATTTGGGTCCTCCTGAAAAAACAAACAAACAAAAACTTAAAACCATTTCTTAAATTGGTATGATTAATTGATATTAATTTTCTGTATTTTCAAAAGGGATGACTAGTCACTTTTACTCTTTGGCACTAACATGGCCTTTAGACCCGTTTAAGGGCATAAAAGCCTCAAGAGATTTGTTTTAGGCACCAAGGGAAAGAATGGCAAATTCCCCAATTTTTCCAAAAATAGGAAAATAAAACAGCGTTCTAGACACTGGATCAAACATTTAACATATGTGGCAACTACTTACTTGAAGAAACATCTTGCTATCAAATAGAAAATTTATTAGGAAATGTGAACCTAAATGTAATCTGTGATACTGAAGTTTGTTTCTACAAAGAATCGTGATGGCAAAGTGTGACGAAAACAAAAGCTAAATAGTGCATGTCCAGCAGTTTGCACATTCAGAGCACTTCTATTTGAATATTTATAATAAAAGCTAAATACTACACAGCCAAGTTATTAATAATTTTCATCATATTCTGGGAAGTGGCTTTCTGATAAAAAAAACTTCTGAAAAGGCCACAGCAAGTTGCCATTTATGGGTACCCATTTTGGCAGAACCCATGCTGATAGTAGATTTTCAAGTAAAATTTCCACTGGATTTCTGACTATACTAAAAATACTAACTTTTAGTGAAAAAGCAACTATCAGTCTTTTTGAATTCCAGGAAAGATATTGATAAATACAGGATGAAAGTTCACTAACAGCCCCATTTTTCTTCCTGCTTAATCCCACAGAGAAGTCATAATCATGTGTTCATGGTACCATACAAACAACTGATGTCAATTCAGCATTAGGATATATCACAGAATCAAGTTGGAAGAGAAAGTGGGATAACAGGAAGCATTTATTTTAGAGACTATATTTGGTAATTAGGTATATTACTACAGTGAGGTTTTACTAGGAAGTGTCTATGGAAAAGCCTTTATTCTACACATCTGCACTCTATTTATTCAGTCAGCCGCGCCTATTAGCCCTGCAGAGTCAACACAATTAAGGAAGATTCTATTCCTTCTCCTGCATTACAGTTATTTGCTAAGTTTCAATTACAGAGTCAGTTTCCCTTGTGAAAACTCACTAAGGGCAGGATTTGCCCTGCAGAATCTTTAATATTGATGGTAGCATGTGAGAAGGAATGAACCAAGCTTGACACTCAGAATCAAAGCTAAGCAAGCAAGGGCAGTTGAAACACTTATTAACAGAGTATTTTTGATCTGAACGATGTTAGAAGGCAAACATTGACATTAGCTATAAAACAGTAAAAATTTGTAAGGGAACTCAAGGGCAGGTGTAGTTGGTGAAACTACTTTTCACTCACTACCATCTAGATTTCAATGTTGCGTCCCTATAAAGGAGAAATATCCTATCCTTTCATGAAAATTCAGAGTACACATCTGTCAAAGCATTTCTAAAGCTCCCATCCACTGTATGTTACCAATGCCAAATTCAAAATTAAGTACTTTGTGTGCAAAGTTTACATGCATTGCTGATTAAGCATAAGTATATTTTTAGAGAGCTTTTTGTTGTTTTTTAAAAAGCCACTACCTGTGCAAATACTGAAACTGTGCAAGTTCGAACTGAGATTTTATAGATTCAGAACAGAACAGTAAACAATGCTTATCAGAAATTTGATTATTCAGAATTCCTTGGCTATTTACAAGATTCGCATAACTTTGTGGTAAGCTATATTCTGCAGCAAGAGGCTTGTTTTTACAGCACTATGGTGCAGCAGACTGGAAAATCTGGTCCAGCGTCATTCAAGTTCAGTGTGCCACAAACATTTGTACTGACAACTACAACTACATCAAAGAAGCTGTAATAGAAAAGCTGGGTAGGAGATATTTGTAGGTTTCAGCATCCAAAAAGGCATGGCAGACAGTTGGAGGCTGTGAGATAAACACATTAGCTCCATATATCTGATAAACATCAGCAGTGACATAATGAAGTTGATATTTAAATGGTCATCTTTAGGTTTTAGAATTTAAATCTCAGAAGAGTGATACAGTTAAACACTTTTCAAGTTGCTTGCTGGCTCAGGAAAACCTCACACCTTTGTTCAGATTGGGTAGGTTTTCTTCACAGCCACGATAGCTAGGAAGTTTTAGATTCTAGAGTACAACGCTGCAGCGAGGAGTGATTCTCCAGAACATTTTATGGCATCACAAAATATATGGGGCCCTACTTTCACATAAATATCTTTATTATATATCTTAAACTCTTAAAGTTTAAAAGAAGTAACTAGTTATAACAGAAAAATCCATTAATCTGCCTTGTACAAGGGACACCCAAAGAGACTTAATCTCAGATACAGACTTGGCACTGTGAGCCTGAATAGAGAACATTTACCCTGACATCTTGAATCTCAAAACGGTTTACAAAATATATACAGGAATTACCTCACCTAACTTCATGGGTAGAATGTGGCAGGTGTGAAAACAGTACATGAGAGATAAGCACAGGAAATGAATACTTAATCCAACTAAAATTATAGGAGAATTATGGATAGGCAGAATATTAGTTATACAAAGCACATGACTGGTCTGTGCAGTTCAGGAATATTTATTCCTGGAAATCAGATATATAGTTCTGAAACAATGATTCATTATTGTTGGTAAGTAAAACATCAGAAAGCCCTTGCCTCAGAGTCACTATCCTGGGCTTCCCTCTGCACTCATGTGGAGGTTTCCCTTAAAGGCTAGCTTCCTCTGCCCCTGGCTTCTCACTCATGTTTGGAAGCTCCTCCCCCATCAACTTCCTTCTTTCAGCGGTCCTGAAATTAAAAGATGGGCAGAGCTAAATTCTGTTTGTGAGGTATGTAATCTGATAACTTCTAATTGTGCACACATTCAGTTAACAGTGTATCCACCTTCCTTGAACTGTTGATATCTTTAAAAGAAAATAATTTCCCCCTTATTTTAAACATTTTCCTTAACAAACATAACTTTACCAAATTTTGCCTAGAAATCAGTTTTAAATTAACTTTTTTTGTGATTCTGATTTAGGTTAAATTGGCAATCAATTTGCTTTCCCTGGCAAAGGAAACTCCTTGGTATCAAGCCCCTCTCCAAAAGAAAAGCCAGATTATCTGGACTTGATTACTAATGCACCATAATATCACTACAGTTGCCAACATCTCTAAAATTTGTAAAACTATCAGAAGAGCAACGACTAGGAGAACCAGGTCCAAAAGTGAAGATGTTTTTGCAAAATAGAAGTGTAGGTACCAAGTCCCACATGTTGAAGTCTAGAGCAAAATGTTAAAGAGAGCTATAGCAATTTAGATTAACTGACAAGGACAATAAAATGCACAAGCCTAACAAAGCAATAACCGTTCTTCCCCTTCCCCATACATATTTAGGTCAGACTCTTTTAGTGGAATAGCATTCAGTGGTAAGCGCAAGATACTGCAAATACAGCTATGCTTACCATAGGAGAGCATCTTAACAGATTACTATTCATATTCATACTCATTGCTAAGGTAAAGCGTTATATTTATTTAATGGTGCAGAATATAGGAGGCTGGGTGTGCAAATCATTCATGCCTTCCTTCTGGCATTTGGTGATATTTAAGTAAACTAAAGTGAAAGGCCAGTTCTTATTTACAAGCTCACATCAGACATGCTGGTCAGTCAAAGCATGCAGGATTTTTAAGTGCAGGTTAGCAACTGGCTCAGTGGATATCAATAATAAAAGAAGTAGGGAGACCTGGTCTCAGTGAGGTAGAAGGTCTCAATTTTCAATGGCCATTTCCTGCCCAGCCGATGGGTGGGGAGAAGGAACACCTATTGGTCTGTACTATTAGCAGGCTACAGAAATAAGCTCTCCCCCAAAACATCTGGAACACAGTTGTTTACACACAATGAAAAATCATGATTCTATTACTTCTCCACCCGAAAAGAAGAAACTGGGAGACGAACTAGGACATATTTCCTGCAATAAGTCATTTGTCTTTTACAAATAATGGTCAAAGCAGTCATTTATTCTCAGATTATTTTAGTGTGTCTATACAAACAAATATGTATAGTCACATTTCTATGGCAAGTGCAGGCTCAGCAACAGAGCTATTTATATTGAGCTATCAGATTCACTGGACTTGGAAAAATCTAATAAGCCAATCAAATCTGTTTGATTTACAAGAACCCTGAGTTATCCGATGCTATTGTGAGTGTGCAAGATAGCTTCAGTAGGAAAAAATAATAAAATTCCACACATCTCCACAGGAAAAAAAAAAAGAGGGTCATGGAAATAGTGACAGTGAGCACCAATACTTGCAAATTGTTAGCAGCATGATAACAATGTAATAAAAGAAAGGTCTGTCTAGCTAATTTTCAGACTTTAGAGGGGCTCCTATATTCGTTAGTAACTGCACAGAATAGCTCTTTCATAAGTAGTTGATAGGAAACTTATAGCTCTTATTCTGCATGTGCTGTATGTTCTAAATCCCCATGTAAAGAATTGTTTAGCAGGAGGAATTCCAAACACATACAAAAAGCAGGTGACAAAAGATACCCAGAAATAGAACCCAAGGACTGTTTAGCCAAAAGCCCTATTCCACAGGTCCAAGTTACATCATTTGTTTCTCACCATATATATTCCTATCAAAAGTTAGACTATAGAAAGTCTTTCTACATGATTTTCTATAAACAAAGGTTTACAACGTGATAACTGAAGACATGATTACAGTGGTGCTTGTGATCAGACACCCATAGGAGTTCAGAAACAGCAATCCCAGAATCAGAAGACTGGATAAAATACCTTGCATTGGGACAGCTCCTTCAAGAGCAACCATACAACTCCTCCATTTACTAATATATCAGAATTATAACTCTGTCATAAACCACAACAGGATGCACGTTTGTATCAAGGTGTTAGAAATAAAATGTAAAATGTCCACTGACTTTGACACCACGGGTATGTCTACACTGCAATCAGACACCCACAGCTGGCCTGTGCCAGCAGGCTTGGGCGATGGGGCTGTTTAATTGCAGCATAGACATTTGGGCTTGGCCAGCAGCCTGAGCTCTGACACCCTCTCACTTTGCAGGGTTTTAAAGCCCAGGTTCCAGCCTGAGCCCGAACGTCTATGTTGCAATTAAAATAGCCCCTTACCTGAGCCCTGAGAGCCCGAGTCAGCGGACATGGGCCAGCTGCAGGTTTTTAATTGTAATGTAGACACTCAGAGTGATCAGTACTATAAAAACTTAAAGTCCCTAAATACAGTCAACATTTTTTTAATACAAAACATTAAAATTATCCAAAGCAAATGCATGTTCTAGATATTGTGTGTCACACAATAAAAATTAAGAAATTGTTGAAGACTTAAGTTTTAGCAGGAAGTCACTTAAGACTTACCTAAACAGACAAAACAATATGGATTTTAGTGTCTGCACATATGCATTTTTTTTTAATTTACATGTATTCCAGACTTTGTGTAGGCAGTGACCTATTACAGGCATTCCTAAATTTTAGAAGACAGGGGCACAAGCCAAGTTACTAATTAAGTACTGTGCAAGTGCCATACAATCTCAGTTAAAGGGGTCAGCAATCTATTTCCAATGGCTGCTTAGACACTCAGGATATGTCTATACTCCACTCAAAGGTGTGATCGCTAGTGTGACTAAAAATAACAGTGAAGCCATAGTGGTGCAGGCTTCAGTGCAGGCAATATGTGCCTGCCTGGAACCCTGAGTATATTAAATGGCAAAAAGCTCCGTTAACAGAGTTAAGGTGGCATTGAGGTATCTTGTGCCCTGCTATTCCAGAACACTGACTTGAGCAAAACTTAAACTTGTGAAAACCAGGAAATACAGAGTTAAGGTACACACCCATAAAACCTTAACTCTGCCCCCTCTTCTACAAATCCCCCCTCCTGCTCAACTGCCAAGAGCCACTGGGAATTATCTGCATGCACTCCAGCTCCATTCACTGTGTTAGGCGTAGCTGCATTGAATGGTGGAGGAATAAGTTGGAGCTGCTTGGAAGAGCTGTGATTGTGATGCAAGATTATCTGGGTGGTTGTGGCCCTCTGGGGAAGATGTGAGCTCCCTCTTCCCTGACTCCTCTGTGGGTGATCAAAGGGAAGAAGTGCATGTGCTTCTTGGGAGAGCCAACATGCCTCATTTCAGTGCTGTACTGTGCAGGTTGCGTCACTACCAGGGCACAGGGGTCTTCCTGTCATGGGGATTGTCAGCAGCTAGGTGCGAGAGGAGTGTGGGCTATGCATTTAATAAAGGGTAAATGAAAGCATAGTGCTTGATGGCATCGTGTGCATAAAGACAAGGGTTGTAAAAGGGGTTGAAGAAGTAGGAAAATTTAGTGGATGTGGTGTTCTTTCAGCGGAGTGGTTAAGTGTCAGGGTGTAGGGCAGGTGTAGGTATTTCTTATTCCCTGCAGGGCAAAGAAGTGCAAGTATGTGTTATGGGCTTATATGAGCATTGCTCAAAAAGAGGGAAGAATTAAGGCTGGGCGGGCATGTACCTGAACTCTGTGTCCTGGTTTTCTCTGGGCACAGTGCTCAAGTGAGACACTTATGCCAGGTCACCAAATTTCAAGGCAAGCTAAGTAACTGTGGATTTTAGAGAACTTAGAAAAATCAAGTTTAAACAAAGCTGGTTTTAACCTAAACTACAGCAGACACGGCAGTCTGTTAGAATAGTCATGTTCCTAGCCCTCACCAGGGTACATGCTGCTGCATCTTCACTGCTATTTTTAGCTGCACTAGCCTGATTAAAGCTGGCATGGGTGTGCCTACACCAGCTGCAATCACATGTCCAATTGCAGGGCAGACATATCCTGTGACAATCAATTCACTGCCCTACGCCAATGCACAGAGTTAAAAACTGAATTAACCTAGTAGCAGTTCAGGTATGGTGTAGTCTCATCCCTACCAGATACTGGCAGAGCAAGAAAATGGTTCTGTCCAACCTTAGTGAACAGGATCGGACTATAAACATACCAATGTCACTGATGCTCACAGCACCTCGTTCTCCCTGTGGCTTCACTCACACATTGAAGGGAGTTGAAAAGACTGAACCCAGTGGAACACCATGAATAAGGGCACTTGGCAAAGAAGTGCAATTGCTCATCATAATTAATCATGCTTCATTTAAACATTCAGCTCGTTTAAATATTTCAGTTGTGTTACCTCACTAGTTCTCTCAAGAAGATTTCTCATAGATAAGGCCCTCCCATTCTATTTATCGGTTACCTATTGGTTACTCTAACCCTATCCTTCAAGCATATTAACCAACTCCATAAACATTCTACTTAGTTATATTTACATTTAACATTTTATATACCACTAAACCTGTACAACAGCTACATGAATCTGTCTTGCCCATTCCCTCAATGTTAGTATCTGCAAATTTAATAATACTTTATAATTACATAAATATTTTTTTAAATATTAAAAATATTGGTCCTGTAGTGAGGCCGAGTGGCCTCCCTCCGAGCAGGACAGCGAGGGACCATTACACGCCCCTTGGAGGGTGGAGCCTAGATCACCCCACCCCCCCGGCCGGAAGTACCGGGGTCTGGCCGGAAGTATAAAAGGCAGACCCTGCATCACAGTTGGGGCAGAGTCTGTGGAGGAGGATGACACGCCACCTGTTCTGCCACGTCCCAGAGAGGAACCTAAGCCTGGCTGTCCCCGATCCCCAGATGCTGATGAGGACTGGCCCAAAGTGCCTGCCGTAGTGTACCCCGAGAAGCTGGAAGAGGCCTGGAGGCCACAGGTACCGAATCCCAGGGAGGCAGGAAATGGCCCAGGGGCAGCTGCGGAGCAGCCAGCTGCAGAGCCAGGCCTGGTCTACACTATGAGTTTAATTCGAATTTAGCAGCATTCCCGTGCACCCTCTCATTCCACCCCAGTGGACAGCCCAAGCAAAAGGCGGTCTCTTTTAAAAAAAAAAAAACAAACAAAACAAAAAAAAAAAACTTTTTTTAGTGGCCTTTTCCTTCTCGCCGATCCTCCTCCCAAACCTCACCCGGGTTCTCTCCCTCTTTTTATAATCAATTAATAAAGAATAAATTATTTTTAAACGATAGTGACTTTATTTCCCTTGAAAGAAAGCTGTGATCGAAGGGGGAGGGTGGGTACCTTACAGAGAATGAGTCAATAAAGGGGGCGTGTTTTCATCAAGGAGAAACAAACAGAAATTTCACACTGTAGCCTGGCCAGTCATGAAACTGGTTTCAAAGCTTCTCTGATGCATAGCGCTTCCTGGTGTGCTCTTCTAATCGCCCTGGTGTCTGGTTGCGCATAATCAGCAGCCAGGCGATTTGCCTCAGCCTCCCACCCCGCCATAAAGGTCTCCCCCTTCTTTAACAGAGATTGTGGAGCACACAGCAAACAGCAATAACAATGGGGATATTGGTTTCGCTGAGGTCAGAGAGTCAGTAACGATCGCCAGCGACCTTTTAAACGTCCAAATGCACATTCTACCACCATTCTGCACTTGCTCAGCCTGTAGTTGAACAACTCCTGACTCCTGTCCAGGCTGCCTGTGTATGGCTTCATGAGCCATGGCATTAAAGGGTAGGCTGGGTCCCCAAGGATAACTATTGGCATTTCAACATCCCCAACCGTTATTTTCTGGTCCGGGAAGTAAATCCCTTGCTGCAGCCGTTTAAACAGATTAGTGTTCCTGAAGACGCAAGCGTCATGAACCCTTCCCGGCCAGCCCACGTTGATGTTGGTGAAATGTCCCTTGTGATCCACCAGTGCTTGCAGCACCATTGAAAAGTACCCCTTGCGGTTATGTACTGGGTACTCTGGTGCTCCAGTGCCAAGATAGGGATATGGGTTCCATCTATCGCCCCACCACAGTTTGGGAAATGTGCAGGTCATAGTGGATGGCTTTATTGCAATGGGATTCCCTGAGTCACTACCTTTCGTAGCAGCAGCTCAGTGATTGCTTTGGCTACTTGCATCACAGCAGCCCCCACAGTAGATCTGCCCACTCCAAATTGATTCCCGACTGACCAGTAGCTGTCTGGCGCTGCAAGCTTCCACAAGGCTATCACCACTTGCTTCTCAACTGTGAGGGCTGCTCTCATCTTGGTATTCTGGCGCTTCAGGGCAGGGGACACAGCAAGTCACAGAGTTCCATGAAAGTGCCCTTACGCATACTAAAGTTTCGCAGCCACTGGGAATCGTCCTACACCTGCAACGCTATGCGGTCCCACCAGTCTGTGTTTGTTTCCCGGGCCCAGAATCGGCGTTCCATGGATAGAACCTGCCCCATTAACAACATGATCTCCAAAGCACCGGGGCCCGCAGTTTGAGAGAATTCTGTGTCCATGTCCTCATCACTCGTCGCTGCGCTGCCGTCGCTGCCTCCTCCTCACCTTGTTTTTCTGGTCCTGGTTCAGCATAAACTGCACGAGAACGCGCGAGGTGTTTACAATGTTCATGACTGCCGTCTTGAGCTGAGCGGGCTCCATGCTTGCCATGGTAATGGCGTCTGCAGTGTTCATCCAGGAAAAAAGGCGCGAAACGGTCGTCTGCCGTTGCTTTCATGGAGGGAGGGGTGAGGCTGTACCCAGAACCACCTGCGACAATGTTTTTTGCCCCATCAGGCACTGGGATCTCAACCCAGAATTCCAATGGGCGGGGAAAACTGCGGGAACTATAGGATAGCTATGGGATAACTATCCACAGTGCAACACTCTGGAAAATCGACACTAGCCCCAGTACATGGACGCACACCGCCGAATTAATGTGCTTAGTGTGGCCGCATACATTTGACTTTATACAATCTGTTTCCAAAATTCGAATTCTGTAAATTCGGATTAATCCCGTAGTGTAGACATACCCCCAGGTGCGGCTCAGTCGTCATGTTGCAGCTGGATCCCCGCCGACGCAGAGGCAGCCAATCCTGCCTCTGCCAGGGCCCTAGGCTGGAATGCAGTGGAGTAGGGTGGGCCCACGTTCCCCTGCCACCACACCCCAGGGTGGCTGACTCCTTACACTGTACATGGAAGCTCTAGCCCTGAAGAAGGAGCCTCCCTTACCATCACCCTTATAGACTGTTTTGCTTGCTGGCTGCCTGAGCCTCCTCAAGCCCAGGCCCCCAGCTCAGTTATAGACTCTGTTTAAGGGCTGACAGCTTGAGCCGCCCAAACCCAGGGTAAAGCCTGACTGACTATTGATCGCCCAGCCCTATTGTGGGCTCTTGGCTGTCCTGCAGACTCTGGTCCTGGCCAGACAGGACCAGACTAAGTGGCCTCCCTCTGAGAGGGAGAGAGAAAGACCATTACAGTCCCAACACAGACAGCTCTGTGCAGCTTCCCTGAACACCCATATCTTTAATGCCCTCTGCTCATTACATAACTATTCTTTAATTTATTACCTGCCCCAGAGTTTATATAATAATCATGTTAACTTTGTTGAAAGTTTTTATTGGCTCCTCTCTCAACAATTCAAGCCAGCAGTTATTTCATTTAAATAATCCAATTTTCCAGGCAAATCAGCATGGATTTGTGAAAGGTAAATCATGTCTATTACACATAGTAGTTTCAAATAGCCTTTACCTAGCCATAAATATCTACCTTATGCAGGATAAAGATGACAGAGTTTCAGAACCACTAACCCTTCCAAAACCTTTATAAATATTGGGATTGTACTGTTCTCTATCAACTGGTAATTCCGCAGTATCAAATGACTTCCTACAAATTAGTTAAAGGATTGAATATATGGTCCTTTAAACACCTTTGCATGTAATAACTCAGCACTTACTTCTAGAGGTAGAGGGGAGTAGGAAGTTGCAAAAGAAAATTCCTTTTATATATAGTGATCAGGGAAAGCTGAAAAGGGTTTTTTTTTTTAAAGTATTATGTATGTCAGGAATATCAAATCTTGTACTTTCTGGAGGGCCAGAAAACCAGACTGTGTTCTCTCAGCCCTTATTTGAAAGGAAGATGGTTAGTGAATGTTTATTAAAGATCCTTCTTCCCACTTATTCAAACTTAAGTAGAGGTTTAAAAAAATTACTAGAAACCCCTTTCCCTCAGTAGCTTGGGTAGTTGCAGCATTACTATTGAACTAATTCTCCAACTGTCCATAAACTGTTACAGGGAAACAGAATAGGCAATAGCTGAACTACATTATAAAAAACTAGGAGCGAAAAAGAAGAGGCGGGGGGGGGGGGGGTGTCTGCAAAAAACCCTCTGACTTTTATACATCTTAGAATAAAGGAGATCTTATGACACAGGGAAGCAGATAGGAAGTACATTCACTCCAGCCCAGCCTTACTTTCACAATATTAAAAGAAAAATCTCTCTTATAACTAGGGCGGTCAATAACTCACACCATTAACTAAAAAAAATTAATCTCTATTAAAAAATTATTGCAATTAATCACAGTTTAGTCACACTGTTAAACAATAGAATACCAATTCAAATTTATTAAATGTTTTGGATGTTTTTCTACATTTTAAAATATATTGATTTCAATTACAACACAACATACAAAGTTGATGGTGCTCACTTTTATTCTTATTACAAATATTTGCACTGTAAAAATGATAAAAGTAGTAGTATTTTTCAATTCACCTCATACAAGTACTGTAGTGCATTCTCTTTATTGTGAAAGTACAACTTACAAATGTAGTTTTTTTTGTTACATAACTGCACTCAAAAACAATGTAAAACTTTAGAGCCTACAAGTCCACTCAGTCCTACTTTGTTGTTCAGCCACGCTAAGAGACAAGTTTGTTTACATTTACAGGAGATAATGCAGCCCACTTATTTACAATGTCACCAGAAAGTGAGAACAGGCATTCACATGGCACTTTTGTAGCTGGTATTGCAAGGTATTTATGTGCCAGATATGCTAAACATTCGTATGCCCCTTCATGCTCCGGCCACCATTCCAGATGACATGTTTCTATGCTGATGATGCTCGTTAAAAATAATAAAGTGTTAATTAAATTAGTGACTGAATTCCTTGAGGGAGAATTGTAGGTCTCCTGCTCTGTTTTACCTGCATTCTGCGAAACATTTCATGTTATAGCAGTCTCGGATGATGATCCAAGCACATGTTGCTCGTTTTAAGAACACTTTCACTGCAGATTTGACAAAATGCAAAGAAGGTACCAATGTAAGATTTCTAAAGATAGCTACAGCACTCAAATCAAGGTTTAAGAATCTGAAGTGCCTTCCAAAATCTGAGAGGGTCAAGGTGTGCAGCATGCTTCCAAATGTCTTAACGGACCAACACTCTGATGCAGAAACTACAGAACTTGAACCACCAAAAAAGAAAATCAACTTTCTGTAGGTGGCATCTGACTGAGATGATGAAAATGAACATGCGTCAGTCTGCACTGATTTGAATCGTTATTAAGCAGAACCCATCATCAGCATGGATGCATGTCCTCTGGAATGGTAGTTGAAGCATGAAGGTACATATGAAACTTTAGCGAATCTGGCACTAAATATCTTGCGATGCCAGCTACAACAGTGCCATGAGAACACCTGTTCTCACTTTCAGGTGACATCGTAAACAGGAAGAGGGCAGCATTATCTCCTGCAAATGTAAACAAACTTGTTTGTCTGAACAATTGGCTGAACAAGAAGTAGGACTCAGTGGACTTGTAGGCTCTAAAGTTTTACATTCATTTGTTTTTGAATGCAGGGGTTTTTTTGTACATAACTATGTTTGTCAGTTTAACTTTCATGATAAAGAGATTGCACTACAGTACTTGTATTAGGTGAACTGAAAAATACTATTTCTTTTGTTTTTTACAGTGCAAATATTTGTAATCAAAAATAAATATAAAGTGAGCACTCTACAATTTGTATTCTGTGTTGTAACTGAAATCAATATATTTGGAAATGTAGAAAAACATCCAAAATATTTAAATAAATGGTATTCTATTATTAACAGTGCGATTAATCATGATTAATTATTTTAATCGCTTGACAGCCCTACTTATAAAACTTATGATCAAATAGAATATGGGGAACTTTTCCCAGGTGTCTGGAATGTGATCAGAGATCAAAACATACGCAATGGTATGGGGAGAGGAGTGCAAAGGAGTCCTTTCCCAGTCCAGTCACTTTTGCAGCTCATTGGAGAAGGAAACAGTGCCTCTTCCCTTTCATCTTTGGGGGAGACCAGAAAAAACAGCTGTGAAGTTAAAACAAGATCCTAAGGAGCTACCCTGCAAAAACAGATTTACTCTGACTGGATGTGGTTTGCAGGAGAGGGATGTAAACAGTGGCACTACTCACCACCTTGCCTCCCAGTCAAGTGCACAACACAGTGAAAATGGAGAGGAGACCCAATAGAGAAGACAGAATGAGAGAAAGAACTGCCAAGAAAACCAAAGAACAGAAATCAAGCTTCAGCACAAAGAAAAGTCTGTGCCTTGGATCTTTTGTAGAGCTAGGGAATGAGCATGTGGCATTATTTACCATCTTTCATACTGGGAGACAAAAACAAGAGAGACTGATTTAGGGAAAGCCTCTATAATTTAAAATGAGCAGAGTTAACTTCTGGTTTCAGATTCTTAAAGATTCCCAGCCACTTAAGGACAATGGTAGGACACTTCCCTTTCCTTCATGAATGATAAACTGTAAACAAAAGCATACTACATAGGTCCCTGCGTTGGTAAAATTATTTTATGACACCTTTCAATAGATAGCCTTATAACAAAAATCTGCTTTGTATTGTATCTAAATGGCTGTTTCTGCCTCCAACTACTGCCCTTGTATTTTCCTCCATACTTCTGCATTTCAACTTCTTTTTACAGACAAATCCCACTAAATATCCAAGTCTGATCCTAATGTTCTAGGAGTTCCAAAGAGAAAGACCAGCCCCACTCCGAAACAGAATGAATGTACTATGCCAGTGGAGACTTCTCTATAGGAAGTCTCTTTAAAATCTTATGGGAAGGCAAACTTTTCCATCTAAGGTTTCATAAGCCTATCTTGAAGCTAAAGATGATCTTTCAAGCCTTTTCAAGTGGGGTGGCCAAATGTAGGTCTGAATGCCAAATACACAAACTGGTTTTCAATGCTAAAAGAACCAAACTCTCTATGCAGTGCTCTGCCAAGCACAAGGTAATGCATAATGATCACCTGCATTAATTTGCCTCCCCTGAAGATTTAGGATTTCTCTACACTACAGGTTGCGTCACTATAATTTATGTCACTCGGGGGTGGGAATAAGCCATCCCCTGACTGACATCAGTTACACTAACCTAAGCGTCGGTGTGTGTCTAGCACTATGTCAGCTACCGCCTCAAGGGGAAGTGGTTTTATTATGTCAATAGGGCAGAGAGCGTGTCTTCACTAGACACGCTATAATGCTTCTAGTGTAGACTAGCCCTTAGAGATTTCTACACTCACTTCAAAATCCAGTAACAAGAGCAAAATTAAATAGTTTCAAACATTCACAAGTTTTTTCCCCCATCCCACTCTCTGGACACTCCCTTTTCGCTCATTAGCCTTTGATTAAGGCCTCCAAAGGTTATGAATTAAGTAATCAAATATTCCTTTTGATAAGGGGCAGTGCCAGCAATATGTTGTCCAAGATTTTTCTAAAGATGTACTGCCAGGTTACGATGGGATTACCTTGACCTGGTTAGGTGATCATTCCCATATTTCTCTGAATAAGAACTAGTGATATAAACCCTTTTCTGGAGCATTTTAAAATGCCATCTTTAATAAAAACCTCACCTTGAAGAGGCTAAACCAGCTTCAAAATTGGTAGGATCTCCATCTGTCTGGGTGAAGAGAGATGCCTATTACATCAAGGTCACTAATTAGATAAGGAGGACAAGGAGTTCCTCACTACTCCATATGCAGTTTTCCCATTAGATGACTAGAGGTAGAAATGTGCTGAATTTGTATTTAACTCATTTTTGTTATTTTATTTTAATTGAGTCAAAAAGCTAGGTTGATGAGGGATTCAGATGTGGACAAGCAATCTGTTTTTAGGTTTGGCCAATCAATTCATCCTATTACCAATAATCCCTATAGAAAACAATTGTTTCATTGTATGACCTGGTTTTTAATCTTTGATAGTAAGTTAAATTCCTTAAAGGTAGAGCAATTCTGACATTATACTTGGGTATGGCAACTGATTTTTACAGTACAAATTTAAATTCAGATTTGTTTGTAAAGGATAAAGTTTCTTTAGTTTATGGCCCAAACATTTCAGCCTTGTGCCTGGGGCAAGATTCAATATGAAATACTCTAGAACATTAAGCTAATATTTGCTTCTGTGATGTAATGGCTGGTATATGGTTAAATGTATTTTCATAAAATTGGAAAGATATTAAAATTCCTGTCAAAAGGAAGAAAAATTCTAGCTATGATAAAGAGGTAAAAGGCACATATAGGTTTACTGAAGGAATGCAATCTTCAGTATTCAGAACTGTGCCAGAAGCGGGTGGCTTAGGTCTTCGCATCTTCTTTAAAACATGTCTCGTTGAAAATATTGTTTTGCACCAAGATACCAGTTAGCACCAAATGTGAACCCTTAACCACTTCTCCTAGGATTTCTACCCAAGCCACCAATTGTTTCATGCAGCAACTGAACAGCACCAAATTGTACCACTCTCTATCAGTACAAACTAAAGTGTATATGAACCTACAGCTTAAAATGAGATGCACAGCCTCTCACCTTTATTGCTGTGCACTCCGTTCATTGCAATATGGTTTTCAACTGAGGGTTACACACAAAAGTAACAGTGATTCATGTTTGGTGTTTTCTGGTCCTCCCTTTCTGAGAAAAGTGCAAATAAATAATATATACCTGGAATACCATTGGGTCATCCACATAGCTGAGCAATTATAAACTGGTAGACAGGTGATGGTATACTAGCCATGCATAGCTGAAGTTTATCCAGATTGCTTTAAAAGGGCCTCTATACATTTTGGGGTTTTTTAAATGTCATTTTGTAACATTAAGCAAATATCCCTATTCTGCATAAATGCTCTTGTTATTCACCTTTGGAAGAGAGACATTCCCTAACGGATTATGAAAGCAGACAAGATGAAGATTTTGGAGGTATCATAGCTTGCTGCCCATGGAGGGCCTGGGAGAGCATTAATTAGATTTCATTTTTCTGACACTGCAAGAAGATAGCTGTCCATAGAAGTATCTCCAGACGAACATTAAATAAAACTAAAGAGAAAACAGATTACAAATGATTGAGCCAACTAGCTGAAATCCCTATACTATAATAGATCTAATAGCCAAAACAGTAAGCTGGAACTGAAACTTTTAGCTCCATACTATAACTTTGATACAACTTTAATCTCGTTCTAAAACAAGGTGGGGAACCTTTCCCATGAATGCTGAGGCCTGGCAAAAAGAGGATAAGAGCCAAAGTCTTCTCAAGCAGTGGCCTATTCATCTGCATTCCCTTCAGAGAGGAGAGGTCACCAACTGTGAACTGTTCAGAGAACTCTGAAATAAACACTGCACAGAAAGCACACAATAGAAACAGACCTAAGAGAGGAAAAAAAAGCAAAATTAAGGACTGATCCAAGCATGACGGATAAACCAGGTGCAGTGTAGAAAGAGCTATTGTACTATAATCAAACCCACCAACAAGGGAAAGTCTTGAAACTTAACTTGGACAATTACAACAGGAGAAACAGCTCAGAGTTTGATTTCATCCAGGTTGCCAAACTGAAAGTTGTTCATAAATCACTAGAAGTGAAAGCTTCTCAATGAAAAATTTAAACTTAAACCAGTCAGGCAGTATTTACCATCCATTTCTAAAAATCACTTTGCCAACATATGCCAAACTTAGCTATTTAGCAGCCCACTGGAAACTAAATATGAACTCTAATCTTGTTGGGAAATGGAAGCCAACTGGCATTTTTGAAGTCATGAACAGTATGTAAAAGACTGCAAGACAATGGAAAGTTAACTCCAGTTATTTAGCATTGATACAAGAGTCCGTATTATAGCAGCATACTCCATTGCTTCAAACTCTGTAAAGAGCTCTTTGCTGTTCCTCACAAGGCAAGTAAACTTTTTTAATTTATATGTGAGAAGTCGTTCCAAAATAGCAAATATGAAAAACAGCAGATCAGGAAAGACCCCCTTTCACATGAACGTATATTTCCTTAGGGATTGCTTCAGTTTTGGGGCAGGAAAAGACAAGAGGAATGGCTCAAGCATGTGGACCACCACATCTTGTGGTAAAATCAGGGTGGATTACTTAAAATCAGCAATTTACATCAGGATTTAAATTGCCAAGTGGAAAGCCTTGATTTAAATCAATTTTCAACAACTTTTTCATTTCTACTTCAGTTATTTTCTAAAGTAAGGGGCATTCTGATTGGTCAATATAACCATTAAAACACGTTGATTTACAACTACAGACTTTGCACTAGATTTGCTTTTTTTGCTGCTTAGGAGGGTACCCTATAATTATATACATTATTTAAGCAATTACATAGCTTAATATTTTCTTAGTCATGGTACATTTTAGTATGTCAGAAAAATGTAAATGACATTGCTTATTTATTAGATAGTTAACATTTTGTTAATGATGTGTGTCAAGCTGCATTAGGACAGTAACTGGAACTATTCAGCAATTTTCCAGAAATGTTTGCTCTGCCAGGTGGAGAACAGCCTGGTTGTAATGACTGAAACGTGTCAATTAAATGTTTGTTCTGAATAAGACAAAAGGGAGAATGTGTCGCATAAATGAACCAACCTATTTTTTTCCAACTATGGAGTCTTGCTGGCATTTGCTGGTCCTGGTTACAAACTCATACATGCTTTTATTGGACAATGAAAAAAGTCTTTTTTGATATACAGGTAATTTACTATCTGACATAAATTAAGTTGCAGCACTGCTGGTGGTACCAGCAGATGACTCTGAAGTTGTTCACATTGCAGATGGACACTCAAACTCTTATGTCTAAGCTGGACCCTGAAACTAAAAGGTAAGAGAGTCACTCTCACTCATTAAGAATATAGAGTGCACTGCTTTAAAAAAAAAAGATTGTAAATGAAATATTCTGCCTACTGCAGCTGTTTGTGTTACTGTTCAAATGATATAATTTATTCTAAACCCTGTTTCATAGAGGAAGTTAATAAGTCATAGGATAATTAAATCTTTTTAAACCCTTATCTCTAGCATTTGGAAAAAAACATTTTTAAATGTTAAAATTCCTAAATGCCTAATAAAATTACTTTTAAACAGAATGTTTGATTATATTGAGCAATAAAGAATTTCATAAATCCAGCAGTAATGGTAAAAATGTAATTGATAAATACTCCCACAACAAGTTGCCAATTATATTTTGAACACTAAGATTTTGAAATTCATAAGTAATCCACCAAAAAAACGCACATTTCTGACAATAATGTAAGTTAGCATTCACTAGTATAGTAAAACATGGCAGGCAGTCCATACGAATAGTGCAAAAATAAGTTTACTAACCAGGATAAAGCCCTTAATACAATGCATGGCCTATTGTGCCATATTTATAATGCTTAATCTCAGTTAGATTCTCCCCCTCCCCCCCCCCGCCCAATTCTGTCTTTATAAAGGAAAAACAGCTTTTAACTCAAAGTTTTTGATAGACACACATGGATTCAGCATAACTATTTTTTATTTAAATGTTTTGAGGGATTATAACAAATTTAGGCTTTAGCAGATTTTGTAATAAATTCAGATTTAATTTTAAAAAAGAAAACCAATTTAAAAAAATACATTTATTTTAAAAAAAAACCAACCCAAAATTGATTTTTATTCACCCCGGGTAAAACACTGCAGATAGGACAATGTTTTTTGAGTTACTAAAAGGAGCATCTTACACAACCCTGGAATATCAGCACATTCCCTCGGATTCAGGGAACCACGAATATTCCATGACAAGAAACAAGAACATCTCCCTCTAAGACTGCAAGAAAACACAACACAGCAGTCAAACTGACTATTTTTGGTAATAGTATTTATTTTTCTTTAATTGATCCATTTGAGGCTGTTGCATTTTTAACCTATCATTTAAAATATGATAGATCTAAGATAGGTCCCTGACTGAACAGCTTACAATCTAAATAGAGAAGCAGCAGAGAAGAGGAGGGGCAGGATAAAACATACAAGCAGTGACTGGAGATGTTATGCATGTATTCTGGTGGTTCCAGAGGGTTTTTTTTAAAATCAGCCCCCGTCATCCCTCTCTTGTTTCCCTCAGCACCACTGCTTTGCTCTATGCACTTCCCCATCACTATGCCAAAATAAAAGTGCCTACCCTTTAGCAACTATATTCCACACAATCTTCCTCATTTAGGGCTGAATTAGACATCTACCCCCACCCCTCAAAATAAAAAAAAAAAACCAACAACCCACAATGCTAGTCTGAAGCTATCCAAAGTCTTATGTTTTGAAACGTAGTCTCTGGAACAGATTGAAAGCTGGCTCTCATGGATACTCTATCTCCATAGTCTTTGAGCAGCTCTTGTCTCACACAAGGAGTTAACCCCCCAGCATCTGGAATAACAAATCACATTTTTCACCATTGACACTGGAGGGTGAAACCATTCTAGTTATAAATTAAGTATTCCCCTCTTCACTTCATGCACATTTCCTGCTATAATCCTTTTTGTTGTGCATACGGAGCATTAGCCAGGCTAAGCCTGGCACAGTGATCCTGAAAGCAAATAAAGTATGCTGTGATGCTCAAATAAGTGGCAGAAGGCAGCACTCTGCAGAGGTTTTTTTGCATGTACTGATACTAAGAATCTTTATGGCATTTCTGCAAGTTTGCTCCCAGTTCCTTTTACCCTTCTCTATTAACTTCCGAGATTGTCAACTTTACAGATGTTACCTGTTGTCAGCAAGTAGTATCAGCAACTGGTGCAGCTGAACTTTTGATGCACAGTTTAGTTGCAAGTGTGAATGAGCATGGACCACGTTCAGTAAAAAACCACGTTCATCACAGTTTTTGCCTTGACAATACATGCAGCTCAAGTGTTCAGCACCATCCAACAAGTAGATTATACGACTTTGGTTGGAATCTAGCTTCTTAATCAGTCAACAATATTGTTAAGATTACTCCTGTACAAATAATCTTGATTAACGTGGGGCTCTTTCATACTCTACTGGAGGTACTGAACAATCAGCATGGGGCCATTTCAAATGGAGACAATGTAGAAGAGTTGTTAAGCACCACGAAACTATCTTAAAAAGTATACTTTCATCCAACCATTTTGTTAACATTAAGAGAACATAAAAGAGGAGTGAGTGATTTTTGCAGTGTTGTTTAGCCAGTTGGTCCCAGGATATGAGAGGAGACAAGGAGGGTGAGATAATATCTTACTGTTCCAACTTCTGTTGGTGAAAGAGACAAGCCTTCAAGCTACACAGAATTCAAGTCTTCTTCTACAGGAGAGATGTCAGTTTCCATTTGTTGGAAATTATTCCTCAGTTTGATCAAGCAGTCTGTAGCAAACCAGGAGTTTAGCCAAGAGTAGCATGTAAATAAATAATTCATCGATGTATACATACAAGGGGCAAAATTCAGATTGTGAATTTACTCAATTTTTGCTGTGGTACGTATGAGGCAACGCACAAAATGTGACTGGTTCATTTGTTAGATATGGAAATTTTTTTTTCCTGGGTAACAAACAGTTTTATCGTCATGGTGAAGACCAGAGTAGTTGTTTGTGCCTGGGATAACAAGTTTTATAACAATTCTAGAAGGTTTCTTTAGCAGATTAAGAATTCAGAAATGGCTGACTAGTAAACCCCACTTCCTAAGCCTTATGAATACAGTAGGGTTACCATATGTCCGGTTTTTCCCAGATATGTCTGACTTTTTGGTAATCAAACCCCTGTCCGGGGGGAATTGCCAAAAAGCCGAACATGTCCGGGAAAATGCCGGCCGGGCACTTCCTCTCCCGCAGCGGCTCTGCTCCTCCCCTGACTCTTCGGCTCTGTTTAAGAGCCGAGCGCTACAGGCTTCGGGCAGCCCCCATGCCTCCGGACCCTGCGCCGCCGGAGCCCGGGAGGGGAAGTGCCCGGCCGGGGGCTCAGGGTCCAGATGCATGGGGGCTGCCCAAAGCCCGAGCGCTACCGGCTTCACAGTTTGCCGGGCAGCCTCCAGACCCTGCGCCCCTAGCTGGGCGCTTCCCCTCCCGGGCTCCAGCTGCGCTGGGGAAGCGCCGGCCAGGGGTGCAGGGTTTGGGGGTGCCCGGCAAACCGTGAAGCCAGTAGCGCTCGGGCAGCCCTTTTCGCATGGCTGGGAGTGGGAGGGAGGAGGGAACGGGGAAGGGGCGGAGTTGGGGCAGGGCTGGGGTGGGAAATGGGCGGGGCCAGGGCCCCGTGGAGGGTCCTCTTTTTTTATTTGTTAAATATGGTAACCCTAGAATACAGCAAGCAGTACCTTGTACTTCTGGAGTGTCCTCTTAGAGTTTTATGTATTTACATCTAAATCTTCTCATGTGTGACTCTTTCAAGTCTCTTAAAAATAAATAAAAATAAAAACCACACACCACGATTTTTTTCTGCTCAATTAATATTCTTCTTATCCCAGTTCTCCTTGATAGAAATCAATTTTTCACACCTTCTTGCACTCTACCAGGCCTATGGATTAATAAGCAATGTTTTACTCTGAGATACAGTCATTCCTTATAGAATAGTTAAAAATAAATGAACAATTGAAATGTGGTCAGACAAAAACTCCTATACATAGGCAATCACTTCGCATCCTCTCCCTCTTCCCCTGATAAAAAGAAGTACATGATCTCCCATGCCCACAAAGCAACACCTGAGGACTAAATTTCAAAACAAGAAAAAGTTAAAATTCATATTTGAGGAAGTTCCCCCCAGCACAATGGAAAAATAAACAGTGAGCAGGGCTGAAAAGAAAATACCTGATAGCAGATCTGGTGGTCTATAAAGGAGATCCTTTTGGAAACTGAAATAATCATTGAGGTGCACAGAACCCTGTTAGCAGCAGCACCAAAAGATATGAAAATGCAGAAGGAAGCTATCCTGAAACATTCTAGAGGCAAGAAAGAAATCAGCTACCCAGGTCATAAGAATCATCTTCTAGGACATTTCAGGAACCATGTTGATACAAAGAAGGAAGAATAAAAGAGGTTGTTGGGGCTCCCTTCTAATTATAATTGCAACAGAACCAGAGCTTCCTCAGATACCCATGAAGGTTGTGTGAAAGAAGAGTGATCTGACTTACAAAGAGAACTTGGATAATACATCTGCAAACTTCTGGTAGCTGGTAAAACCCATAAGGAAGAGATCACCATGGAAAAAAGAAATTTAAATCTCTGCTCCAGTGCAAATAAAAAAAAAGGAAGCAAATAAATGAATATTTATCAATATTTATATAGTTAGACAGGATATAGTACTAAATTATATTTTAAAAAATTCCAGTTAACAGAAAGCAGATTGTCCCTTTGCAGAATCATTACTCTTTCAGAGGTGCAATGGGATAATAAGGATATTTAATTTTTCTTTTAAAATTCATAGATCTTTTCATTTGCCTAAGCATATGTGGGAAGGGAACTAACCTCATGGATAATGACTGATAATCCAGGACATCAAGGTTCTGGAAATGCTAAACTAGAAACAGACTTAAACTAACCTTTGAAAGGCTGCTAATTCCCTCAAAGCAGTGCAGTACAGCAATTCCTAGACCAGTCATAGACAAGGGAAGCACTACAGTTCTGGAAAAGTATGAAGCAGGGGAGGGAAAGATATACACATCACGTGGTAGCTGGTGTGCAAAAACAACATTCTACCACCTTTCCCCTCTACACCCAAACTTTTTGGTAACCTCAGGTTTTTTGCATTTTGTTTTAAAAGATTGGGCCCACGCTTTTCTGTTCCAGTTTTGTCATCTTCACTATACTCAATGGTCATTGCCAGAGCATTGGTTTGTCTGGTCAAGGATGACCCCACCTGAATGGCTTATCCTCCAAGGAAAAGCCTAATATTCTTCTGAAGTGTTCCAGAGAGAGTTTAATGGAAGGTTGGTGGGTGTTGAAGTTGTGGTGGATCTATGAGGGAGTTTAAGCTGTCTGTCCAGAGAATGAAAATACCATTGATAACAAGGAGTCTGGTGGCACCTTAAAAACTAACAGATTTATTTGGGCATAAGCTTTTGTGGGTAAAAACTTCACTTCCGACTTCAGTAGGTGAGAGTTTTTTTTTTTAAATTGGACCAGCTTCTGTTGGTGGAAATTACAAGCTTTCAAGCTTCACAGAGTTCTTCAGATATGGGGAAGGAAATCAGTACCCGAGCTAAATACAAGTTGGGACAGATTATTAAGCAGAAGTGGTAATACATGTTGTGGGACACCGGTCTGCGGCCCCCTGGGGGATGCAAGCCCTTTCAGGGGGCCATGGAGCCCCGCTGCTGAAACCCAGGATTTTATATGATGAAGTTTCCAGTGCCTCTGACTGTGTGCTTTAAGTTTAAAATACATTCAAAACACTGGACAAAATCATTAAGATTAAGAAGAGTGGAAAAACAAGTCATCCATAGTGTGGGTTTCTAAGGCACAGGACTAAATCAGCCTTGCACATTGACTACTGAATTTACTAACACTATATATTTTACTGGCCAGTCCAAATTTACTGGCCAGTTAAATTCTGTAGGTGACTGGAATTTAAATCTATCCTCGCTCCAAAAGGTTTAGCCATCAAACAATTTAGAGTTCAATAGCTTCAAAAGAAACTAAAAGCCATAGAATACTTAAAGAACACCTTTTTTCAACATCCATCTAGGACGTTAGGTTCCTCATTCATGATCACCCTGCCTCTACACAGCAGATATTAGTACCTTACTTTTAGAGAACCTAAACTCCTTGTTGTAGGCCTCAGTTGAGCAGAAGAACAAAACTTCTCCCTGGGTTTGATTTTTATACTCCTACAGAAAAAAAGTGAGCCAAATTCTATTCTAAGTGACGTGATAGTTCTAGCACCATCTTGGACATTTCCTTCTGTACATGGATTTCCATAAGCACCTACTCCAGAAGGTAATGCTAACCCATTTTTCCCAGGAACAGCCAACCTGTGGCTCCAGAGTCACATGCAGCTCTTCAGAAGTTAATATGCGGCTCCTTGTATAGACACCGACTCCAGGGCTGGAGCTACAGGTGCCAACTTTCCAGTTGGCCTGGGGGCGTTCACTGCTGAACCCCTGGCTCTGCCACAGGCCCTGCCCCCACTCCACCCTTTCCCACCCCCTCCATATAGTCTGCCATGTGCTTGCTCTTCTCCCTCCCTCCCAGAGTCTCCTGCACACCACGAAACAGCTGATCAGGAGGTGCGGGGAGGGAGGAGGAAGCACTGATCGGCGGGGCTGCTGACATATTCCTGTGGCTCTTTGGCAATGTACATTAGTAAATTCTGGCTCCTTCTCAGGCTCAGGTTGGCCACACCTGGCCTATACCAACCAACTCTCCAATGGTTCCACTGAAGCAGCAGGATTCTTTCCTGTCTGAAGCAAGCAAGAAAATTATGTCCTAATCTGTCAGACAATGAACAATCAGGTAACAGACTGGAATCCAACCCATCACAGATTCCATAGCTGAAAACACATCTAATATGTTTTTGAAGATTCCCAAAGATCTCTCCATTGTTGTTCCTAAGAATATTTAAATTGTAGTGAATCTAACAAAAATATCTCAAATACTACCCATTCAAGTTAAAAAGATGTGCTAGCAAAAACCAAATAATTTTAAACAAGCTAAAAAGCTCATCTCCCCTCACCCAACTGTCTACTGTATGGTCTTTCCATTAATTTTCCAGTAATCTGAGTCTTTCAAATCAAGAAGAAAAAGGGATTTTTTTTATAATCCTGCTTGAGTTTTGTTTCTGTTTGTTACACTAGAAATTCAGGTCCAATTTACTCTAGAGAAAACTCCTTGAGGACAAAACTTAATATTACAAAACATGTCTTTTTTCTTACGTTTACCTTTCATGATATAAGATTTGCTAGAAAAGGGGGGGGGGGGGAATCCGATTTTTTTCTTCCTGACATTTGGCACACTGTTAAAGGGGACTGTCAAAAATCACACCATTCAGCACAGAGTTGTCGTAAGTTCACTTGTACACTAAATCTCACTGATTTTAAATGGTATTTATTTAGCAGTTCACTGTTTTTAAAAGTTTGAAGGCTGTCAGAGCTGTGAAATATATAACTTGATGACAGACCCATGAGTGGAATTCTTATGATCAGTGATAAATACCTGATAGCTACACATAAAAAAGTAATTAGAAAGATTTGCATATGGTGTGTGAGGACAGAGGAAGAATTTATGACGAAGGGCAGTATAGGAAGGAAATAGCAATAATTAACAGATGGCATCTCAGAAGAGAGTTGCAAAGAACACTTTTATGCTGAAGTTTACCAAACTCTGATAAGTACACCACATTTCAAATAGTCAAATGCCCCCCTCCCCTCCCCCCCCCCGGGGGGGGGGGGAAGAAGAGGAGACCTGTGGAAAGAGAGAATAGAAAAGAAATAAGTGGATTTAGCTAAAAATCAAGAACCAAGGGTAAAAAAGGAGATTTCTATTCTGCTAATTATTTTTATCTAAAAGTTACCTCTACAGCTGAATTGTTTCCTTCTTATATTCTCCTCCACACATTATTCTCAGATACATTTAGAAGTTTAACAATGCACCATATTCATCAAATAAATTTATGTAACACTATGAACCTTAAGAGGAAAAAATTAAATAAGGAGACATCTCAGATCCTCAAAAAATATTTTATTTCCACCCATTTGGCCACAAGCGATGGTACAGAATGCTCTCTCTACAGTTGGGATAAGGTGGAGATTTTTTCCCCCCGTACCACTGTAGTATGTAATTTCTATATAACAAGTGTACTCCAGGCGCATACACTAATGCCTCATATGTACAACTAGGGCAGTTGTACGTTCAGGTAGGTTATAGTGCTTCTTTTCGGCCTGTGAGATATGCTTCTTTTCTTTCTCTCTAGCAGCAGCCTGTTAGGGATAGCATTCACTCACTGGAGAGTAACAACTGAGAGTTGAGAGATTAGATCCTTATATCTAAGGCTAGGTCTACACTACCCGCCTGAATCGGCGGGTAGAAATCGACCTCTCGGGGTATTGTTACAGTGATGCTTTTCTAAATCAGGTCACTTACCTTGGAACAAGCTATTCACTAGAAGCGGGGGGGGGGGGGGGGGGGGCGGGGGGAGAGAAGGGGACGACAAACAGACCCTTGTCCCATCACCTTTGCAACAATCTGGAGGTTCTGGGATAGGAGGAAGAGGAACATGCATGCACCTTCTCCCTTCCAGCAGCCACAGGGAATCGGGGTGATTCAAGTTTATCAGATCCCTATTACTGGAGGCTCAAAAGGGATGGAACACATCTGGACAGGATACAGGGACAGCTCCCAAATTGGAATCCTAGCTCTCTTCCCTTTCCAAGCAGGAGAGGGTAGAGGTAGAGCTTGATGTCTTACTAGAGTATTGCCCCCGGACAATAGGGCCTTTCATCTTAGTCTAGTCTTTAAAGTTACTGTGCATTAAAAAATTTCAAGCTGTATGTATGATGCATTTGGGATAGATACGAAGTGAAGGGCTGTGTACAGTGGAAGAGATCGATAGGGTAAGCTCCAGAAGTATGGTATGCACATCTTTATAAAACACAGAATAGGGATCAGAGAGTTTGAAAATATAAAGGTAGAAGTAGCCCACACAATGTAGGGGGAAAAACCAAAAAGGATATGGGAGGCAGGAGGGGGGAGAAAGGAAACAGAAGTCAGGAAGAGACGTACCATTACCTATTCTAGGAAATAAAAAATGAGACGTGAAACTAGATAGAGAGAAATGTGAGAAGGGTCATAAATTGCACTCTATAAACAAAATAAAGTTGAGTGTAATGTCAGTTAAACACAAATAGGTAGAGTGCCCAAACTATTTCATCCCTTTAAACTGCAGAGGCCATGGAAGCACAGGTGTTTTCCCACTGACTAGCAGGCCTAACCCTTCATGTAATAGTTGGCAGGTACAATTTTCAAGCCTTGCTGGTGAAGATCTAGGTTTACGAAGAGAGGAAAAGTATAGGAATAGTTCCTGCTGTACTTGATTTCTTCAAAAGTAGAAAGAGACCAAAATTTAAGTGTCATAGCAATTCTGAGCAGAAGGCAGTGGAAAAAAAAAAAAAAAAATCTTGTGACATGACTGGCTCTGCTCCTTATCTGTTATAAAGAAAGAACAATCCAGCAGCTAAAAATTGCAGTCCTGAAGTTGCACAAACAGGGCATAAATTACGGTACAATAATAAATCACATCTAGTATATTGTTAGGACATAAGGCTGAAGAAAAATGTTGCATATCATTAAGAAATATTTTAAAAATTCTGTTTATAGCAAGATAAGAACGTACGAACGGCCATGCTGGGTCAGACCAAAGATTCATCTAGCCCAGTATCTGTCTTCCAACAGTGGCCAATGCCAGGTGCCCCAGAGGGAAAGAACAGAGCAGGTAATCATCAAGAGATCCATCCCCTGTCGCCCATTCCCAGCTTCTGGCAAACAGAGGTTAGGGATACCATCCCTGCCCATCCTGGCTAATAGCCAGTGATAGACCTATCCTCCATGAAGTTATCTAGTTCTTTTTTGAACCCTGTGAAGGTCAAGACTATAACATCATCCTCTGGCAAAGAGTTCCACAGGTTGATTGTGTGTTGTGTGAAGAAATACTTTCTTTTGTTAGTTTTAAACCTGCTGCCTATTAATTTCATTTGGTGACCCCTAGTTTTGTGTTATGAGAAGGAGTAAATAACACTTCCTTATTATTTACTTTCAATTTCCAAAATAGAGGTATAAAAAACTACTTTCAAATAGCTACTCATAATAAATGTTACACCAAAATTTTGGACACCATGCCAGCAAAGGCCATTTGCTGGCCAACATAAACAAGAACACTGTCCAATAGCAAGCGAGGAGCACGATCATCAGACAACACTAACGTATTCAACAAAACTGCATACCACAATGCTGCACAGCAGGAGTAAGCAGGGCAGCATTTTCAACTTATACAATTACACTTGATTCCTCATTGAAAGATTATGTAGGCATCAACTCAAAACAGGACACTCAACAAATTTATACTTCCAAAAAGCAGACTCATTATTACAATAGTCTTCACAGAGATTTGTTTCTCAGCGGTTTGTGGTATTCTGTAGGTCTAGGAGAACTAAAAATATATGTTTTGACCAGTTTATATTTATCTCAGATAATTCATGTGAGCATGTGCCTTTATACCACATTAGCAAATGGAGCAGTACATAGAACAGTACAGACTTGAAATGTGTTTGAGAGAATTAACATTAACTTTTATCCCCTACTATCAGAGCATATCTCCCAGAGATTTCATGAGTTTCACTGTCCAATTGCTGGAAATCAGCTGTCATCTATACATCTATTTCCTCCCTTAAACACCAGACAGTATGGGGTGGATTTTTTTAATATAAATTTGGCTTGGACAAATGCATATCATGAAGCTTTTGACTATGACACTGCATCATATTGCTACATACACTTCAATTTAGGATGCCATCAAATCCAAACAAATCTAATGCAGTTTCCTCAGGGGGTGATTTCACATAAAGTGAATGTATAAATTCCTGAAATGTACTAACAAATGAACTGGTGCTTTTTTTTTTTTTTTTTTTTGCGCTGCTATATATTTCAGCTCTATGCAGAAAACACCTACATGCAGTTGTGTGAAGTGTAACTGCACTTCAGATCACTTTCATTTTAATTTGGCATTTATTTCAGGGTACTTAAATGAATAATTGATTTATAGTGATCAACAAAACATATAAAACAAGAAAAGAAGATATCTAGAATGACAACAGCAGATTTGTGTAATGGGAGAGGGAAGGAGGAAGGCACAATGTTTTTGGCAGGATTTTTAGAGTTGGGTAGTGCCACAGTAATTCAATTAACCAACTTTATTTTGGGGGGGGGGAGGGGGGCTGGACGAATTTGAAGGAGAAACAGGAGAAGTCAGCTTAGATCTTCATTCTCTTTTGAAAACATAAAATTTGAAAAAGCTATCTTAACAAGAAGCCCTAGCTGTTTAACAGCTGGCACTGTTGGCAGGGAAACCATATATGCAATAATACCCCACTTGTTTAAGAGGTACCAAAATCCCCAATTAAGGAAAGGAAGAAGAAGAAGAAAGAACTCCACACTCAATATCGCTTTGTAAAAGTTTGTTTGAACTACAACTCTAATACTGTATTAGCAGAACTGTACCATTGTAAATATTTAATATAAGACATTACTAGCTTGATTAGAACTTCCCTCTGTTAATTTTGTTCAGATTGGAGCAAGGATTAATGGATTTAGATCTGGATTCCACCTTTAATTATTTTGATTAAGTGATGGGAACCATACCTCTTGGCCTAATTTATTTAGGGACAGTTGAATTACATTCAGAAGAGTGACTGGAAAAGTGACATTTTCTATCACAATGAACAAACTACCTATATTACTGAGTCAAGAGTAGGTTTCTTACTGCAGCAATGCAAACTCAGACTAACTCAGATCTAAAAATAAAGTGGAGTTCTGTCACACACAATCAGAATAATCTAAAAATCAGAACTTGCTGACTCTGTTCTGTTGATGCATGCATCAGACCAGAATCCTGTTCACACTTTCATACGACTTGCATAATCAATATAGCTAACAGTAGTGAAAACTGTTTTCATCAAGCAAAAAAAAAAAAAGCATGACAGTTAAATTAGAAGTAGACATCAGGAAAGAGAGCTATTTTTACCATGCCTTTTTCTAGCCTCACTACTGATCTTGTGCCCTGGCGTCTAAGCGTCAAAGTTAGGGGACAGATTAGGTCATTTAAATTTTGCCTAATGTTACACAGAGAAACTAATGTGAATTTCTGAAACATTTACAGCATTAACAAGCTGAGAAAATAGGCTACTTAAATTAAAATGACCTGTATGGAATGTACTTCAGGGAGTCTCTGTTTTCCCCCCCATAATGAGGACCATATTTTAAGGAAAGGTTGTCCTATTGGTCATCTCCCCTCTCATTCACTACTGCATGAACCACCTCCCCAGCCCCACTTGCAATCACAACATCCATGAAGTAACTACAATAATGGCTTCGGTAAGATAATAGTTCTAGGAAAGTATTTTTCCTTGGGGGAGGAGAAGAAGGGAAAATGGATGATGTTTGGAATCTGGGAACAAGAACCAGCACCATGTAACCACTCAGTTCTCTGCTGCCCCTGAGCTCCATGGACCATCGGTAGAAAATCTCTGCAGTACTGTATGCATTCCCTCACTCATAATCTTCCCTTTATTATCCTGCCCGTTAACTGGGATGAAATGACCAATTCACATCACAAATGGTGATGCAGAAAGGAGTGCTGAATTATAGTGTTTTACAGTAATCATTCCATGCAGCTCAATGCCACTTTGACTGATAGGAACTGGGAGGATAACAAAGAATCTAACAGAAAATGGTTGAATTCATTCCTACTTACCCATTCACAGAGTTGTTCTTGGTATTCCTCTTCCCTCCCATACAGTATCAGAGGACTAGCTAGATTTTACTGACAGAGCTTATAAGTATTATAAATCAGTGAATGTTTAGCTGCCCATGTCATTCAAGGAACTTCGACATGTAATCAAGAAGCATTAAGAAAAATCACAGCTTCAAGCTCAATAACTTAACACATGTAATATCACTGGTTCATATCTTATCACTAAAGCTTTTAATTTTATTAAACATAGCTGACTAAAACTATGTCTACACTAGCACTTTTGTCAGTCAGCTGTGTGTATGTGGGGGGGGGGGGGGAAATCACACCCCTGACTGATAGAAGTTACACTGACAAGTGCCGGTGTGGACAGCACTTGTTGGTGTGAGACACTCTCCCACTGACATAGTGATTGCCGCTCGTTGGGGATGGTTTAATTGTGCCAACAGGAGAGTTCTCTCCCGACGGCATAAAGTAGCTACACAATAGACCTTACAGCAGTACTGCTGTGCCGCAGTAAGGGTCTGCTGTGTAGACATAGCTTAATTCAGTGTTAGAGCATCTGACTTTGGGCATATCTTCACTAGCAACGTTAAAGTGCTCCTGCTGATAATAGCCCACTTTAATTGATTAGTCTCGTTAGAGTTGGTATGGAAACACCCATTTTTTCATGTTATCTGTATATCTTCCTACTTTATTTTCCACTGCATGCATCCGATGAAGTGGGTTTTAGCCGACGAAAGCTTATGTCCAAATAAATTTCTTAGTCTCTAAGGTGCCACAAGTACTCCTCGTTCTTTTTCCTATTAAATGTTTATGGAGGACAGTTATTAATGAGAGAATGAATGAACAGAATGAAAAGATGCACAGGTTACATGTTCTCTGTGTTATTTTAAGTACCAGTATATAATTTAACCAAGGCATCTAGTTAAATTTTCTAAGATTAAAAACTGTTATGATTCAATAATTAATACACTAATTCACACTTTGTATGAATTATTCAACCCTGACTGGAAAGAGGATATGGGTATTTCCTGGGACTTTGACAAAACTAGAGTAGCATAGCATTTTTTTTTTTTAAACAATCTAAAGAATGTAATTCAAGCAGAAGCAGAACAAAGTCAGATCTGGGAGTTTCTGATGAATCAAAACTGGAGTAGGGAGAAGAAATGAAAGTGAGTGTCAAAGATTTAACAAAATTCCTCCAGGCATAGATGTATAAGGTATTTCCAATAAAAGCTTCTAAACTTTATGATCAGATCAAAGTTCCCCTTAGACAGGGTTTCATGAGAATTCATCTGACGGACATTTTACATCTGTGGGAACAAAGTATCTGAATCCTTTTCAACAGATCTAGTTTAATATCATAATAAACGGACAGAACACTATGCACTTCTCTGGACTTGAATGAGTAGATCCCTGTAGCATGGAAGCCACCTCTGGTTTCAGGCTAGACCAGTGTTTCCCAAAGTGTGGTACGCATACCCCTGGTGGTACATAAAAGGGTTTCAAGGAGTAAGCGTCAGAATTTTTTATTTTACTTTAGCATAGGTTTTTTTTAAGCAGCAGAAAACAATTCACTAAAATTTAATATATAAGAATGGTGTACACTTGTACAGTAGAGAAATACACAGGTTTACATTGTAACTAATATGATAACGCGTTCAGTAACATCTAATAGCACAGCAGAGCCGACGCAAACCACATGTGCGCGTTACCGCAGCTTGGGCAATACACTTGCCTTTGTGGCATGCGCAGAAGTCATACTGACGGATAAAAGATAAAAGTGAATAACTACTTGCAGTAATCTAAAGATCGTAGCAAGTACATACTTGGTGTGTATTAATATACAAAATTTCTCTTTGTTTTTGTTAAACCCATTTACAATGGATCGCTGGCTAAAAATGGGAAGTTTGAAATGTACAAAAGAAAATTATGAAGGAAATACAAATGTTAGTGATAATTATGCCGAAAAATGCAGCGATATGGCTACATCAGACAATTGTGATGACAAAATTAGTGAACCGTGTGAACCATCTGTAAGTTTATTGAATGTATCAGCCGCAAAGAAAACGAAAAAAGCCTGCAATATGTTAAAGAATATCTTAAACTGAGATTTTCGTGGACTGGCGATGAGGTGGAGCCTGTTCCACTATGTGTGATTTGTTAAGAGACTCTCACAAATGAAAGTATGAAACCATCCAACCTAAAACACCATTTCGATAGCAAACAAAGAAAACAAGGGAAAACCTATAGAATTCTTCGAAAATAGGCGCAAAAATCTCCAAAAGTCCCAGAAAACAATTTGTAATGTGACGGGAGGTGAAAATATGAAAGCTTTGGAAGCTTCATATAGTGTGGCATACTTAATTGCAAAGTCCGGAGCTGCTGAAGTGATTGGTGAGACATTAGTAAAACCTGCAGCCAAAGTAATGGTGAAAGTGATGACTGGAGATAAGGCTAGCAAAGCTATAGATTGTGTCCCCCTCTCAAACAACACTGCTCATCGTAGAATCACAGATATGGCCGAAAACGTAAAGCAGCAATTATTGTCAAGAGTACAAAAGAGTCGCCACTCTGCACTGCAAGTGGATGAATCCACTGATATTGTGAATTTAGCTAATAGTTTGTTGTTTGTCAGATACAAGTAAATAATAAATAAAATATATGGAGATATCCTATCTCCTAGAACAGGAAGGGACCCCGAAAGGTCATCGAGTCCAGCCCCCTGCCTTCACTAGCAGGACCAAGTACTGATTTTGCCACAGATCCCTAAGTGGCCCCCTCAAGGATTGAACTCACAACCGTGGGTTTAGCAGGCCAATGCTCAAACCACTGAGCTATCCCTCTCCCAGGAGTATAATGAAGTCCACGATGATATTTTGTTCTGCCAACCTACACCAACATATACAACTGGAGAAGCGATTTTTAAAGTTATTGATGACTTTATCAAAAACAATGACTTGGACTGGAGTTGTTGTGTTGGAATAAGAACGGATGGCGCCAGAGCCATGATTGGTTCAAAGAAAGGAGTTGTTGCACGTATTCAAGCTGTTGTGCCAGAAGCAAAATCGACTTATGGTTGGATTCACAGGGAAGCACTCGCCACTCACAACATGCAGGCAGGTCTAAAGCAAGCACTGGATGAAGCTGTGAAAATAATTTTGTGAAAGGCCGCCCTCTGAACGCCTGGCTGTTTTCTCAGCTTTGTGATGAGATGGGCAGTGATTACACACAACTCCTATTTCACACTAAAGTGCGCTGGCTTTCGTGTGGCAAAGTTCTGTATTGCCTGTTTGAGCTACGAGAAGAACTGCAAGTTTTTTTAGATGAAAACTTTAACCTGCAAGCCCGTATATACGACTGGAAATGGCTATGAAAACTAGCATATATTGCAGATATCTTTGCTCATTTAAACAACCTCAATCTATACTTGCATGGGAAATTCATATCCATATTCCATGTTCAAGACAAAGTGAGCGCCATGGTTGCAAAATTGAAACTGTGGCATAAACGTCTTAGTCGTCGTGAAATGGATTCCTTTCCATCTCTTCATGACTTAGTAATAAACTCGACTAACAAACTTGATAGTGATGTGTTGCAAGCCATGAAGCAGCATTTGGAAAGCTTGCAGAAAGATCTTCATAAGTATTTCCCCGAACCGGATGGCACCTTTGAATGGATAAGGAACCCTTTTATCAACAATGTTCATACATTGTCAAAAAACCTCTCTGCTTCAGAAGAACAGCAGCTCTTGGAGCTGGCTTCAGATAGCTTCCTGAAAACAAAATTTGAGCATAATACACTGTTGTCATTTTGGTTGTGGGTTAGCTCTGAATATCCAGCTCTATCGGACAAAGCTGTCAAGTATCTTCTGCCTTTTCCCACCTCGTATTTGTACAAGATCGGATTCTCTGCACTGGGGTTGGCATCAAAACAAAAAAACGAAATCGTCCTATTGACATGGAGCCCCATCTTCATCTTAAGACCACAAACATCAAGCCAGATATCCCCGTGAGGGTGTCTGGCCAAAAGCAGTTCCATCCCTCGCACTGAATAGTTTTGGTTTGTACTGAAAATTTTTCAATACCAAAATAGTAAGTATTAAAACTAGGGCTTTCTTCACTAACCTAACCAAACCAGCATATTTTAATTTCAGAATGTATGAATTCACCATATTTTATTTTTATATATATATTTTGTGTCCCCCACACACTGATCTGCCAGACTGTTGATTCACTTCTATTATTTTAATTATTTCTAGTACTATTTCTATATGTAACTATTATTTCTATTAAAAGTTTTGTTTCAACTGTATGTAATATAATTTTGCATTTATTTCTAATAAACATTTAATCCAGAATGAAACAAATTAGGAGTGTGTCATGAAAATGTGACTACTCTCCCCCCCACCCCAAAATTTTCACCAGAGAAGGGGTACGCCAGTAAGACAAATGTCTAAAAAAGGGGTACGCAACTGTTGTAAGTTTGGGAAACACTGGGCTAGACTATTCCAGCTCTGAATTTCTGTAGAGTACTTCAAAGAATTCCATTTCAAGCTGCAACTCTTAGGATCCAAATAAAAGCATGAAGTCAACATGCTGTATCTGATCTTCCCATAGTTTAATTATCAGTATCACTTCAGCAATTTAGAAGCTGTTTCCCCAAACTTCTTACAGGAAAGAGAAAATAATTCAGATCACAGCTAGATGAAAAAAGTGAATGTTGAAAGTATGTGGGATTTGGCACACAAAACAAGCTGCTAGCCTTTTTGCTCTGAATAAATCAGCATATTGGTACCAGTGTACCTCCAGCTTGATGCAAGAGGAATTGTTACACAACAGGAGCATTAAGTAAGGCTTGGTCTACATGCAAACTTGCACCACATTAACTAAATCGGTTTTGTTTCAGTGCAAGTCTGTGCAAACAATCTTCTTTTGGAATAAAGTGACTTATTTTGATTTTGTCTAATCAATTTAAACAGAATAGGATACTTGATTATAAAATGAGATTCAGTGCAAATCTGTGTGCACACACAATGGAAGATGTGAATTAAAACTGATTTAGTTAATGCAGTGCAAGTTTGTGTGTGGACAAGCCCTAGATTGTGAAAGTGGGAAAAAGGTGTTCCTACCAAAGAAGATGCTAAAATATTTGTTCCGAGCTCCAACAGCTAAAATGGATGAATTTCAAGTCTAACCAATGTTAAAAATTATATTTCTGGGAGCTTGTAGTATGCCTAGATAAAGTTGCAAACCATTACAGATTGTTCTGACGAAGTGGGTATTCACCCACGAAAGCTTATGCTCCAATACGTTTGTTAGTCTATAAGGTGCCACAGGACTCTTGGTTGCTTTTTACAGATCCAGACTAACAGAGCTACCCCTCTGATTCTGAAAAGTAGTACTTGCTTTGAATCAAAAGCTGAAGAAACAGCCGTCAAAATAAGAGTAACAGTACACTATTCTTGATTCAAGCTTGCCACGGACACTCTCAGAACTCCCTACTTGCCATACTGAATGCAATACTTGCAAGTATTTTAGTAAAATTTACATTCAGTAAAATGCTGATCATTTCTCATTTCATTTTCTAAAAACTGATGCTAGAGAATAGGTATGTGTTTTAGCCAGTATTATTAGCAAGTGTACAATAAAAATAGTTTAATGGATTTAAATGTTTTAAGATGCATTTGCGTGATCCACCCTCTGGTCACTAAGGGTGTGTCTACACAGCAATGTAAGCTCAGGCTTGATCCTGAGCTCAAGTCTAACACCTTTGTGTCCACACACCAATTGTGTTAACCTAGGGCTCGAACCTAGGGTCCCAAGACCCTGCAGGGCAGGAGGGTCCAAGACCATGTTAAGCTGGGACCTAGAGTCTGGGCCCTATTACTTTCCTGTGTGCATGCAGCGCAAGCTTGACTTGGACCCTGGAAGTCTTCCAGATGTATCCCAGAGTTCCTTGGAGCAACTTCCTGAGTCCCTTCTATGCTGGCAATCTATTATGCTCTGTTGCAACAAGAAGCCATACCTAGGGTTACCATACGTCCGGATTTTCCCGGACATGTCCGGCTTTTGGGGGCTCAAATCCCCGTCCGGGGGGGAAATCCCCAAAAGCCGGGCATGTCTGGGAAAATCGGGAGGGCTCGGTGGTGCTCGGCCGGGCCGGCGGTGCGGGGCCGGGGGCATGGTGCCGGGCCGGGAACCAGGGTCACAGTGCCGGGCCGGGCGCGGGGCCGGAGGGAGAGCCGGGGGCGCGGTGCCGGGCCGGGAGCCAGTCAGCCGGGCCGGCGGGGAGCCGGGCCGGCGGGGAGCCGGGTCAGCCGGGCCGGCGGGGAGCCGGGCCGGCGGGGAGCCGGGGAGCTGGGGGGTGCGCCGGGCCGCCGGGGGCCGGCAGTGCTGGGCGGGCCGGGGGTGGTCGGCCGGGGGCCGGGGCCGGCACCCCAGGGCCCGAGCCGACCCAGGCTGGAGCCGCCGGGGGGCCAGCCTGGGCCGCGCCTCCTCCCCCCCACATCCCCCTTACCTGCTTCAGGCTTCCCGCGAATTAAATGTTCGCGGGAAGCAGGGGAGGGGGCGGAGACTTTGGGGAGGGGGCGGGGTTGGGGAGGGGCTGGGGGCGGGGCTGGGCCGTGGGCTGTGGAGTGTCCTCCATTTGGAGGCACAGAATATGGTAACCCTACCATACCTCCCTTTGCAAAAGGCAGCAGCTCAGATCAGCATTGGTATGCTTGCAGCCAATGGGTTATCAGAGAGCCTGGAGGGTTTTCAAGGAGACTGATCAGAAGAAGCCTTTTGCAAAGAGCTGCTTCCTGGTCACAAAGAGCACAGCCAGATTTTGGTGCACTCTGCCTAGGCGTACCTGCACATACAGTTCCAAGAAGGGCGGGGGAAGGGGGAGGGTCATAGAGTAGAGCGGGGACTATGCAGCTGCCCTGCCGGGAGGGGAAATGACAGAGCTCCCAGTTCAGCACAGCCAGGAGAGACCCACAACAAGCCAGTCACTCCTCCCCATCCCTGCAGGGCAGCCACTGGGTCCCCGCTCCACTATCAGCTCCCCCTGCCCTCCCCAGGCTGCATGCATTGTCAGGGCGGTAAGTGGAAGACAGCCCCAAAACTTTTGCACAGCCTCCCGGGGATCCCTTATCCCTGCCTCCTGGGGTGCAGCAGGGATAGGGATAAGGGACCCCGGGAATGCACTACACCACTTCACAGCCAGCAACAGCCAGGCTCGGGTCTGTGGTTTTTCCTGTGAAACCTACACTTTATCTCAAGCTTCAAAACAAACCAACAAAAGAAAATAAAAACCCAAACAAAAGCACCTTCATTCAACATCCCCTTTTAAAAATTAAGAATTGCAAAGTTTCATTCTAATAGTTTGACAGCTCTGGAGACTGATGTCCTAGTTATCCTCTGAACAGGTGCACAGGGCAGAGAACGTACCAACGTGAGATTTCTAAAGATAGCTACAGCACTCGACCCAAGGTTTAAGAATCTGAAGTTCCTTCCAATATCTGATTGGGACGAGGTGCGGAGCATGTTTTCAGAAGTCTTAGAAGAGCAACACTCTGATGCGGAAACTACAGAACCCGAACCATCAAAAAAGAAAATTAACCTTTTGCTGGTGGCATCTGACTCAGATGTTGAAAATGAGTTGGTCCACACTGCTTTGGATTGTTATCAAGCAGAACCCGTCATTAGTATGGATGCATGTCCCCTGGAATGGTGGCCGAAGCATGAAGGGACATATGAATATTTAGTGTATCTAGCACATAAATACCTTGCAACGCCTGTTCTCACTTACAGGTGACATTGTAAACAAGCAGCAGGCAGCATTATCTCCTGCCAATTGTAACCAACCTTGTTTGTCTGAGCGACTGGCTGAAGTAGGACTGAGTGGACTTGTAGGCTCTAAAGTTTTACATTGCATTGAAAATTAAAGCAGGGTTTTTTTTGTACATAATTCTATATTTGTAAGTTCAACTTCCATATTAAAGAGATTGCACTACAGTACTTACATTAAGTGAATTGAAAAATAATATATCTTGTTTTTTACTGTGCAAATATTTGTAATAAAAAATAAATATAAAGTGAGCACTGTACACTTTGTATTCTGTGTTGTAATTGAAATCCATATATTTGAAAATGTAGAAAACATCCAAAAATATTTAAATAAATGGTATTCTATTATTGCTTAATCACGCGTTTAATTTTTTTAATCGCTTGACAGCCCTCGTACAAAGCCTTCTCAAACTGCAGTCATTCTACTGAGACAGCTACCAAAGGAGCTAATTATGCAGTTTATGTACTCATTTGCTTCTTATGGGCACCTGGGTCCCATCAATAGCACAGTCACAGTTAGGAAACAGGATGGGCAGTAGAGTTTTACCACAGTGCAACACATTGGTAGGGCTAGAGCAGTGGTCACCAAGCCATCGATCACGATCAACTGGTCGATCCTGGAGACTCTCCCAGTTGATCGTGATCTCTGGCTGCAATGGCACAGCGGGGCTGCCTGCTGCTAAGACAGGATCCCTGCCTGCCATGGCCCCACGCCACTCCTGGAAGCGGTCAGCACATCCCCACAGCAGTGGGGGACAGGAGAGGCGTCTCCACGCACTGCTCCTGCCTGCGAGCACTGCCCCCGCAGTTCCCATTGGCCAGGAATGGGGAGCTCTGGCCAATGGGAGCTGCGGGTGCAGTGCCTGCAGAGAGGGGCAGCACGCAGAGCCAGGTGCCCTGCCCCAGGGGCTGCAGAGGCACGTTGGCCCCTTCCGGGAGCAGTGTGGCCATATGGTGCACTACTGGCTAGCAGGGTGGAGGGGTGGCCCAGCTCGTGATGGGGAGGAGGTGCTGGTGTGCCTGAGTGGAGCCAGGGCGGACAGAGAGGGAGCCTGCCCTGCCGATCAGGAACCAACCAAGGTAAGTGCCCCCCAGTAGGAGCCTGCACCCCAACCCCCAGCCCCCTCCTGGAGCCATCCCCTCCTGCACCCCAACCCCCTGCCCTAGCCTTGCTCCCCCTCCCAGATCCAGCACCCTGAACCCCCTCCAGCACCCCAACACTCTGCCCCAGCCCAGAGCCCTCTTCTGCAAACTTACTCCCTCCCGGAGCCCACACCCTGGAACCCCCTCCTGCACCAAAACTCCCTCCCAGAGCTTGGACCGCTCACCCCCTCCTGCACCCTAAACATCTGCCCCAGGCTCAGTCCTGTGCTGTAATCCCTATTGCTTGCTCATATTAACTATTCTCCCCCCTCACCACCCATCTAAACTTTAAAAGTGCTTTGTTCCTAAACAGATTATTCACTACATTTTGGAAAAAGTTCAACTAGAGTCCTACCCAAGAACACTTTAACCCAAGTTTCAACCCAAATTTTTGATTGAGGGAGTAAAAACCCTCAAGACAGAAATTTATGATGTGAGCAGAGATTACAAATCAGGTACAAGTATTCATGCCTTTAAATTTACTGAATACAGTTGGAGGAATCAGTTAAGTGTGCTTGTTTCACCTTATTGAGTGGCAATCAACCCAGAATTTCTCACTTAACCAATCTTCCTACTGGGGTGACAACACTTCTCTTTCATAGGAGCCGCCTTTAAATTTAAGCTTCAATTGAGCTTTTACCATAGTTTGCAATTACCAGTACCACCTTTACAGATGCCTTTTCTAATGCTCTTTACTAGATTATTTGGAACTGAAAGAGAAGGAGCTATTGATATTTCAATATATTGGAGAAGGTAAAATAAAAATAAAAACCTTACTCTAAGGGAATGTCTATACTACGAACCTAAGTCGACCTATATTAGGACAACCTACAACCCCCACAGTAATTATGGAGGTGGTGCATGTCTACACTACCCTCCTTGGGTCGGTGGTGTGCATCACCACCACTAACGTCTCCACCAACCTAAGAGGGGCAGTTTGGGAAGCTGAGAGCTCTGCTGGCAGCTCCCTGCCAAGAGCCTGGCTGCCCCACAAGCTGAGGGCAGACTACCCCGCCCCTCACGCCCCACCCCGACTCCCAGCAGGGAGCTGGGCAGCCTGGTCAGTTTCATGACTCAAAGTGCAATGAAACTGACACAGCTGCCTGGCCCACCACCAGGAACGGGGTCCGAAGCCATCCTAGCTTCTTGTCCCAGCTCCCGGCCTGGATCTGAAGCCGCCCAGCTATCCCGGTGAACAGGGGCTTTCTTGTGAATTTCACGACTCCTGCCGTGAAATTGACAAGATACCAGACACAAGGGAAACCGTGTCTACACAGACACTGCGTCACCCTAACTACACAGACATAAGCCAGATGTCCCGATTTTATAGGGACAGTCCCGATTTTTGGGTCTTTCTTATATAGGCTCCTATTACCCCCAGCCCCGGTCCCGATTTTTCACATTTGCAGTCTGGTCACCCTAGCCTTACACCTCTTGTAGAGGTGGAGTTATTACATCAGTATAGTAGGGCATTTACATCGGTGGGAGGAAGGCTGTAGTATAGACACTAACATAATTAGGTAGATATAAGCTGCCTTATGTGGATCTAACTGTGTAGTGTAGACCAGCCCTAAATCCTTCCTAAAAAGTGTTGTGGGTTTGGCTTTGGGGATTTTTTTGTTTGTTTTCTTTTATGCACTATCAGGCTTACTTCATTTTTTTTTTATCATCATTTGTGCCTTTTCAGTGGCAATGCAAAACAGCATTTTAACATGCAAAATATAAAGCTTTATAAGTCCAAAGATTTGCCACATTATTCACTGCTGTTCTTGTGAAGTCACATAGTAAAACTCAAGAAAATTCATAAACAGGACTAACAGAACAAGCTAAATAAATTTGTATGGCTCAGAATTTGCTATTGTCCCTCATCCTATTGAAGAAAAAAAAAAATCTAGACCTCCAGAAAGAAAGTCATTCTAGTTTTAAAGGTGCTGAAATGTCTTCATTGTTAAATGGGGATAAAGATTTAGTTCTGGGATCTGAGACTATGTACACAGATAAAAACCAAAAGCACTGTTCTGATTTGCTGGAAAGGATGTTGTAAATGTATAACCTCTCACTTCTACACCACAGCCCTTCTTTTAACAACACTGCAGTAGCTCTATTCCCTCAGCAAGTGACATTAGGAAAAGAATTTGCAATGCGTCATCAAGAATTCCCTTAGAATGCAATAATGCCTTTCTCCAATTTTTCTTTATTCTCTCAACTTTTTCCTTCCTCCTCCACAATATCCTCCTAAAGACTTATGTCCAAAGCCATTAGGAAAGGAAAGCAATTCACTCAACCTGAAACAGGAGAAAGGAAAAGGGGGGGGAGGGAGGCTGGGGAGCTGACTAGGATAGAAGTCAAACAAGACTTGCCTTCAGAATATTTGATTTCTTCATGAACAGGTGTCTCCCACCCCCGATTCAAAATGCCATAAAAGCAAGCAAGGGATTTTTCAGAAGATAGTAGAGAGCAATCCTTGGATATGGAGTATAAGGATATTGCTTCCTATTTTATAAAAATAAAATTCACACAGAAGGTAGGAAAGAGTCCTGTATATTTGCTTCAAGCACATTCTTTGAAATGGTATCAACCCTGGATTTAGACTACAAAAACCATTAGTCTGACAGTTTAAACACAACGCAAGTATGTGAAGAAAAACAAAGCCATGAGATTAACTGAAACTTTCTTCACTCATGGGTGTGAAAAAACACCCTCCTGAGCGATGCAAGTTTCAGCGCTGTAAAGTGACAGTGTAGACAGTGCATCACGGAGGTGATTTTTTTACAGCACTGGGAGAGCTCTCTCCCAGTGCCTGAGCCACAACTACACAGCCATGTTAAAGTGCTGCCACGGCAGTGCTTTAACGTCAACTGTGTAGACATACCCATAAAAACCACATTTGACTAACAAGCATCTCCAGGGAAATAAAATCCTAGAGAAGAAACAGGAGAGTAAAATTCTTCCCTCCCTCCCCTAAATCCCACAGTAGAAAACTGTTTTAGAAGCATTTTTTCCAGGGCAGCTGTCTTGGGAGCCTGTGGCAATTTGACATTTAATATGACACTGCACAAAAACTCTAAGACTAGAAACATTTCACTGTATCTAAGGTTACCAAGTACACATTCAGGAAGCAGTCAATTACAGGACTAGAGTCAGTAATTATTGTAAGCTAGACATATTACCCTTAATAACTGAAGCATTTATTCTGACAACAGTAGTAATTACCTCTATGTGCAGTAATTCCAGTGCAGTTTGGGACAAGCTTATCTATTTAAAAGGGACAGTGTCTGAATATTCTGTCCCCCCTGTTATGCACCACCAAATATGATTATAACTGAAAGGACAGAGAAGCTTTTCAGTTTACTTTATGCATTTGATATCATTCTAATGCATTAATCAATTTCGCTATTAAGCTGTGCAGCCAGTTAGCACAGGCAAAACTAAAAGAAAAGACCACTATAGTCAAACAGGGAGCAAAGGGGGCAGGGGGGGAAATTGTAAGGGAATAGCATTTAAGGGTGATGAGAAAAAGAAAGATGCTTTCAATTAGCCAATCACAAAAGTTAGCATCTCTTTAAAAATAGAAGTAACAAGACGGCTTACATTCAGGCAGAAGCTCCCCCAGTCAATTAAGCATGATGCAATGTTAAACTCGCTCCACCTCTAAAAGGACAAAGGTAAAGTGTAAAGCTTTTTAATATAAAGATGATATTTTGCTCTTGGTGTGGGCATCAGCAGGAATTTTCCAGGGCTAATTCTTCATGGTCTTTTCTCCACACAAATTATACTCTAGAAATACTTGCCTCCTGTTTGATATTAAGACTTAAAACATTATAAGACCATGGAACATTAAGATAAAGTTTAAGTGTTTTTGTTATTGTTTCCCTTTCAAAGTCAAACTGGAAAAAAAATACACAGGATTAGTTACCTGAACAACAAATTGACATCTTTCTCCTCCCTCTCCCAGTCCTCTCATGATACATTATTGATTACAAACACTAAGAAAGAATAACTAGTTTGACCATTATGTAAAGGCCTAAATCCTCTGTCTTATTTCCACCATCCCCTCCAAAAACTTGGCAAGATAAGTGCTCACTTTCAGCAATGTGTTGGAGACCATTTGAGAAGCTGAATTAGTTTCAGTCTATTGTAGTGGAACAGGGAGAAGTACACACTTATGAGCTGAAAGAGTCAGAGATTTTAAAAAGTGGCCTGGTTGTAGAGATGCTTTTACTACTTTTGCTGATGTTCAGTTATTCAAATTGGCCACATGCTGCAATATATTTGCTATACAGTATTTTCTGATGACCAAAAGGCACAAACAAGACCAACAAAAAGGATGTTTTTTAAAAAGAACATTTTGGTACACCTTTCGGTCCTGATCCTGCAATGCAGTTTGCTAGCTAGAACTCCTGCACCTTGCAGAGCCCTAACAAAGTCAACCGGTCATATGTTGGCTCTCTCCCTCTGCAGCCGGGAGTTGTATGCTCGTGAGACCGGTTTCCAGGAGTCCATGTAGCGGTCCATACACATGGCAATACACTTCTGCTCCGAGTTATCCAGCGAGCTCTCTGGCTTCCCGATGCACTTCCAGAAACACTTGTTGGTCATCCTCTGCAGCAGCTCCTGTGCGTTGGCCACGGCGATCTGCACCTTCACCTGCTTTATGATGAGCCCCGGGTCCAGCTTCCTGCCCCGTGCCGCGGCCCCAAACTCAGAGCCAAACCCGCCCACCATCGGACAGACTGCATTGCAGGATCAAAGCCCAAAGTGGACCCTGCACCTGCTCAGATTTCTGTTGACTTTGTTAGGGCTCTGCAAGGTGCAGGAGTTCTAGCTAGCAAACTGCATTGCAGGATCAGGACCGAAAGGTGTACCAAAATGTTCTTTTTAAAAAACATCCTTTTTGTTGGTCTTGTTTGTGCCTTTTGGTCATCAGAAAATACTGTATAGCAAATATATTGCAGCATGTGGCCAATTTGAATAACTGAACATCAGCAAAAGTAATAAAAGCATCTCTACAACCAGGCCACTTTTTAAAATCTCTGACTCTTTCAGCTGGTTCCAGTAGCCCTGACAACATGCTCTGCCTGGGGAGAGTGACTTGATTCCTGGACTAGCTGGAGTGGCCCTGTGAGAATGAAAGGAAAGGTGGTGGGAGTGAAATCCCTGTGATTTGGTTAATTTGACACTTTCCTCACTGAACAGAATTATTCTGCAATAGAAAAGGAGTGTGCTATTGTGTGCGCTGTAAAACAGTTTAGCTCAGGGGTTCTCAAACTGGGGGTCAGGACCCCTCGGGGTCACAAGGTTATTACGGGGGGGGGGGGGGTCGCGAGTGGTCAACCTCAACCCCAAACCCAGCTTGCTTCCAGCATTTATAAGGATATTAAATATATTTAACTGTGTATTTAATTTATTTGGGGGGTTGCACTCAGAGGCTTGCGATGTGAAAGGGGTCACCAATAAAAAAGTTGAGACCCACTGATTTAGCTCCTACCTATTCAATAGGGTGGTAGAGCAATAAAGCCACATCTGGAGCCTCAAAAATCTCCCTAAGAGGGCTAAAAGATAAACAAGGCAGTAGTACACCCAAAGATAGCAATGGTCCAAATGAAGTATTCATGTAAGGCTTGAGTCTTTAAAGATGGCCTAGCGGTGAAACTAGAGAACTCTTCGAAGAACCAAGAGCATGATCTACAGGTGACTTATGCAGAGATCAACTATTTCTTTATACAGAGTGTCCGTGCTAGCTGTAACATGCTTAAAATTACATTGGAAGATGAAAAAAGCATTTTACAAGTTTTCAAGAATTCTATTAACACTTGAGTATGTAAGACTCAGACTTAAAGGCCAGAAGCATCTGGCATGGGCCACTGTCACAAGACAGGGTAGGGGTCTAAATGAACCACTGACTCTGACCGTACAGTTATTCTTACGTTCTAACTGCTTATTTTTAGAGATTAAACCTTCACTTCTCCACTTGGGTCATCTCGATCCTGACTGTCACACAGAGTTTGATGCAGGAGTTTTGGCCACAGGCCATGAAGTAAGCTTCACCCCTGCCCCCTCTTTTCTGGGCAGCACCTCTCCCCAACTCCTCAATATATTTTAACTCCATATAATACTCCTGCAAAACTATGCTCTCCAACATAGCAATGTGACAAAAAATTCCTTTTCTTCTAGTCAACCATACTAACGGTGAGTGGTCTGTTAACACTCTGACCCACCCTATTGAATAGGTAGGAGCTAAATCAGTGGGTCTCAACTTTTTTATTGGTGACCCCTTTCACATCGCAAGCCTCTGAGTGCAACCCCCCAAATAAATTAAATACACAGTTAAATATATTTAATATCATTATAAATGCTGGAGGCAAGCTGGGTTTGGGGTTGAGGTTGACCACTCGCGACCCCCCCCCCCGTAATAACCTTGTGACCCCGAGGGGTCCTGACCCCTAGTTTGAGAACCCCTGAGCTAAACTGTTTTACAGCGCACACAATAGCACACTCCTTTTCTATTGCAGAATAATTCTGTTCAGTGAGAAAGTGTTTTTTTGCCGAGAAATGCAATGGGGTGTTTCCTGTTAGCGTCCCCCATCCCACCAGGGGTCAATACATTTCAAATGACCGCCCTAAACCCATATAATAAGGGGCACCTTTCCCCCTCCTTGACATTAACACTTCCCCCAGTGGTTACTTTACACCAGGGCTTTTTCTATACCTTACTATGGTAGTATGAATTGTCAGCACTTTCAACACCAAGAGTCTCCCTCATTCCAGCGGAGCTATGACACACAGCACCTTCTGGCAGTGCCTAGTATCCCCACTCCCAGCAGAGCCCTGGCCCACATTTCCTAGCTGTACTAGGGTCTCACTGCTCCTAGCAGATTTTAGGCCCTGCTTTCATAACAGATCTTACTCAATATATTTCAACAGTACAATAATACTGTATACAATTGGCTAATTTAACTACTTTTCTTTTGGAGTTTCAAACCTTCTGTTCTCCCGTGGGGGTGTCTGGACCCTGGTTATCACAGAAACACCTTGGGAGTTATAGCCGAAAAACTGTCTTCAAAGTTATGAATCTATTCCTCTACACTTACTGTAAGGGAGACATTCCTGCCCAGGCGTGGGTTAGGAGCACACATTACTATTTTTAATTATGTTCTACTTCACTTTACCATTATTTTTTCTTAATAAAGTAGCAACCACTGGCACACTGATCCAAGGCACACTGATCAGGAGACAATTTTTTGTGCATTCAAACAGGTATAGAGTGGGTGACTATTAGACGTGAATATAATACTGCATTTAATATCAGAGATACCAATGAATGGCCTTGCAAACTCTTCACGTGTGCCATTCTATACAAATCCTGAAGATAAACAGACTGGATGCATTAGGGTTCCAGTTTTCCAAATGCAATTAAAAATCTTAAGCGACATCCTTTCCACCATTGTGGAGTGCAAAGCAGCTTTTCTTTAAAGGTTTAATGCTGGTTTCTACAGGCCCCACACAGCATGCTATACTGTCTACACTTATTCTAACTGAAAAGAATTTCTAAAACAGAAGACTCAAAAGGAAAAACCTTTGGCGCCTCTAACGTGTGTGTATATAGATTATTTTAACAATACTTTCAAATTAAGTCCAGGATACTTGGGGGAGGGGGAGGAAGAAGGGAGGGGGATTACTTTGATCAGTTTTCTAGGAATGCACATCACAAGCAGCATTAAGGAAGGCTGAAGCAGAAGAATGGCTATTATGTGGTATTTCTGTTTTAAGTCACATGTAGCTCAGACTACTCTCCATATGTATTCCGCATACTGGGTCAGTGCACAGCATATGCTGATAAATGACTTTCCAGCTCATATGTACTAGCCCACACCCTCCTGCTAATGAAAGGAGATTCAGAAAGCAAGTACATTTTGCATTTAGCTACTTTTCAACGTTATTTGAAACAGAGGTCAGAGTGTATCTGGTTGAATTATGAATTCCAGGATTCTGAAGCATATGAAAGATTGATTGTTTTGAGCGTGTAGATGGTGGGACGCAGCTGTTTTTATCTCAACATATAATGCTTTTAACTGAAAAAATGATTTTTACACTTGGTATTTCAGATTGTGAAAAACATTCTTAACTTGTGCACAAGTTGAAGTTTTTGGATCAAAAGTGAAACTAATTCTGAGGTTGGCCTAATGGTTGAGCAGCAATCTCTTACTATGGAAGAAATAGGAGATCCAGCCCGACAAAGTGCCTGGCCATGGGAAGAATGGGGCTGGCTGGGGCTGCAGGAGTGGCAACAGGTTGGATGAGTGAGAGCAAGAGGATTAAGGGGAGCTGAACAGCGGCTTGGGGACAAGATGGGGGTACACATGGGACATGAATCTCTGAAGGGGAGCATGCAAAAAAAAGTTTGAGAACCTTTAACTTAAAATATCAGGTCATGGTCTGCAGTCTTGTGTTTAAAACAGACAGCACTAACATCCAACTGCGGTCCTAAAGCTTATGAGGGAGAACAAATGGTAACGTGAGACAAGAGATCAGCTATATTCTGTTGGACTTAAGGGAACCAAGATGAGGATTTTAAAATTTTAAAGCCTGTAGATTATTTTGAATGGCACAATCTTACAAACCTTGTTAGCCGATTAAAATTAACTGTTATTTACCAGACAAAATACTTTATCTGCAATGTCACACAATGCAATTTGTTAAGCAAAGTCAGGCATGCTTGTATCAAACAGTGAAAACACTCTGGGGAAAAAACAGGTGCTAGCTATTTCTAGTTGAGTTACACCATATTCATTTCAATCTTTTGCTCAGCGATAAGGCAAGAGATAGCGTTTGCTAATTTACTCAGTGTAACACCTCTCTTCCCCTCTGGATGTTTAATTAACACTCACATACAGAACTATTATATCATTTGGAAGGCACCTGTGAAATGTGCCTTATATTTAAATCCTAGAAGGGAGAAAATTGTATTGGGGAGGCAGAGAGTAGAAAGGGGGAAGCAGGCAGAGAAGGAGTAAAGGCAGAAGTTTAGAGAAAGCATTTTAAAACCAGTCATCTCTCAAAGGATTTTTTGATCAGTTGGGCACCAGTATTTCTCAGGCTAATTCAGGGTCCTGAAAATTTGCCTACATATGATCAGAATCCAGTTAATCTTTTGTGCCTCTGACTAGTTTAGTGCTCTAAGAAGCAAAGCTAATTGAAATAGGCCTTGGCAAGAAGCACTTTTCTTTTTTAAACAGTGTAAAAAAAGGGCAAGACGGCTAGGCTGAACAGAACAAGAGAAGCTCTCTTGTCAAGTAGCATAAAAACAAAAATAAAACTTCAATAGGCAACTCAAATATATTATAAAATAAAAGAGTGAAACTATAGGTTGAAGTCCTCACTCTAAAATAGTGACTAGTTCAAAATGTGTAATCCTGTCAAATCTTTTGCTTTGGGAATGTAACACCCACAAACTTAACAAGCTCACCAGCCAACTTTCCCATGGCTGTAAGTCTCCTCCCAAAATAACTTCTGACCAAAGCTGTGATGCTGCAACATCAAGATGATATACATCTGCACTTACATCTTATGCCAAAGCCACTCATTTGCAATATTGATAGCATAAAAGACTGGAAACAAGGTTTACCCCAATTCAATTATAATTATGAAATAACTCTGGGTATTAATAACGGGAACTTGTCATTCTAGATCTCCAACTAGAATCGAATCCAGTGTCTAGCAACCAAAAGTCATTATCAACCGATGGCTGTTTGCAGATTCATGAAGTAGTCTGCAGTTCCTACACAACTTTCATAGATAGTTAAACATAGTTTTGATATTTGATTATGGGCAGCACCTAGAGTTAAAGTTGTCCATCACTTCTCATTATAATATCTTGTTTTCAACAGCTTATGAAACTGACAAATTAAGTGTTCAGGATAAAATTTTGCATGATCGTTCTCCCCTCAGGCTCTTTAAGTTTCAGCCATTTCTAAGAACATTAGTGAAAAAGACATTGTTTTGCCAATGTTAAAATTTCTGTTACAGCCATTTCTTTGTGAGGCTATCACCTCCATGCTTTGGAGCAAAGGCTTGACATTTAGTCCTGGAATTAGAGGTATCTCTTGCTTTTCTGCCCATGAAAATTCACCCAGATTGGGTTGAATTATAAGACTGGAATATCACCAGAGGTTTGTCAGAAGCTGGCACCAAAAAGTGTCAAAAGACTCCACCTGCATTGGGCATGCTCCAGTCCAGGGCTGCAGGAGCTGGGCAGGACTTTTCCATCAATTGCTTTTCCCCAGCAGCCAGGGGACCACTACTGTGTTAGACACCAAAAGCGAACAGTGAGATTATGCACACACTACAGCTTAAATCAGTATAAATTATGTTGCTCAGGGGAGTGAATAAGACCCCTCCCCCCGAGCAACGCAAGTTACAGCAACCTAAGTGCCAGTGTGAACAGTGAGAGAGGTTCTCCTGATGACATAGCTACCACCAATTGAGGGGGCTGGAGTAATTAAGTAGACACTAGAGCTCTCTCCTGTTGACTTAGAGCACCTGCACTAGCAGCACTACAGTGGCACAGCTGCATCAGTGCAGCTGCTGCTGCAAGTCTAATGTAACCATAGTCAAAGACAACTGTACTCAGGCACAGTGGAGGACAACAAGCACCCAGCCTGACTCAAATTCAGAGGAATGAGTGGCAGGGATAGGAGTGATAGAGATGGGCAAGATGTAGGATAATGGGAAGCAGGTGCAAAATGAGAGCTGATGTATCAGGATCTTCTGTCCTTTCCTTTAACCCCCCCCAAAAGCCTCCATTTCCCCTCTTCCCCCCTCGCCCCCCCCCCAATAGTCTGCTCCTGACTTCCTTTGAGTCTCACTAGTTTCTCCAAGTTCTCTAGTCACTCCAGGTCCCACAACCAAGCATCTGTAAAAGTGAACTGGAAAGTCTCCTGTCTCCCTTTATACTACCCCAGGGCACCATGAAGGGTAAATAAATTACTATTTATCACTGGCAAGCAACGTGACACAAAGCTGCATAAAACTTGAAAACTATGCTTTGGCCTAGGGGAAGGCATGCTTGGCTGGCAGTCAAGAGCAGACCATAAATTCTAAACTCAGCTCTTCCACTGACTGGTGTTAATAGCTCTGTGCACTTCATGGCCTTTATTCCCCTACTGTAAGAGGCAGGCAAATACTCTCCTCCCACACACTTCACACATAAGCAAAAGGTGCACATGGTCAGGCTTGACAGAGTCGGGAATAGGACCCAAGTTTCTAACATGGCAGACAACTATATCAAATATTTATGAGGCCAAGTGGCAAAGTGTCTTTTCCTCTTTCAGTGGCTGGTCCAAATAGAAGATAGCAGTTAATACTACCAGTGATTCAGTTAGCTCAAGTGATGGAGAACTGTGCTGTAGATCAAAAGATGGCAGACCTTGATAGTCATTCTGTCACACACATTATCAAACCAGCATCTATCTCAGGAAAGCAATTACGATTAAAATTTTCTTTAAAATGTGGTTAGGGAATACTTAACAAAATCCTTAATGTTAATTAAAAGGTTTGAACCCCCATTTTGTTCATTTTTGACCAAGACTTTTTTCTAAAATGAGTTGAGACCATCTACACCAGATGGACTTTATTCTGCCTCTTGCTGCAACTGTTCAGAGTTTAGATTCATAGAGATATACTTGCATTAAACAAGAACTTCCCTTCCATTTAAAAATCCAGAAGTCAACGACATACACTTCAAAGAGTCCTGCATTCTAGGGCAAGGTAACACCCTTGAGCTACAACTTTTCCCCCTTAGTTCTGCACTCTACCATACTACACATTTTAGTTGTCCAAACATTTTACTTGACCAAGGGAAAAAAAGAAAAAAAAAAAAAATCTAGCTTGTGTCATGAAAGGATTTCGTAAAATACGCTTCACCTCCACTAAGGCAGATCTGAGACTTGATTTCATCCAGTTCCCAGCTATCTGATAAAAATCCAGTCGTTTCCATGTAAACCCATAGTTCAACATGGCATATATTTTCTTATTTTAAAGTGTCTAGAAATGAAGTACAAATCACAAAAGCATTTGTCTGGAAGCAATCAAGGTGTGTAGGAGGAGGAGGCGGCAGTACAAGCAAGACAACAAAACTTGGAGGAAGAGTTTTTACTATTTATGCTGTACTTAACCTAATGGGGAATAATTGTATTTGCCTCCAAGTAAACTCAGCAAAAGTGCATACTGAATAGCTCAGTCTAAAACTTCAGTATTAGTCACAGTGCAAGGGGATGTTTATTGCCTTGTAAACTCAGAAGCTAAGCAAATGTATCCTGGTAAACTCAGTAGTGCTATATTGTTAGTGCAACAAAAGAAGAATTCTACTCTGCATACATTTCATACATATACTTCTCTTGAACCACCTCCCAACCCCAATAAAGCCCCCTCAAATTAAGTAAAAAAGTAATATATACAGTTTTATGCAAACTTGAAGAAAGCCACTCATCACTTGTATAGGCAACTACTAGGATCACCACCTCTCCAGCTTTTACATGGATCGTTTCTTCAGTTTATTTAAGCTGAAAGAAATGAGGCAGAGTTCCTTTTATTGATTTTGCCTTCTCTCCATATATCTTCTCCCTCCACTGCAGCTCTAAGCTGCTTCCCTCTCCTACCTATGATGATTTGGCAGCTAATATGGGGCTGTGTGCAAACAAAAGCAGCCTTTCCCATAAGGAGGGGGAAAATATGTTATGGGGAATAAAGCTGTTTGGTGGGGTAGGGTAGGGTAAGCAGTGATGCTGACTAGGAGCTTTGGTATTGACAGCAGCCTTTGTCCCTCAAACTCAATCTCTGTCCATTTTTGGATATGGGAAAGTGCCAATCATTAATACCTAGATTGCATAGATGCTTTAAGTGAAACTCCTAAAGTTAGTATGATTTTCAATTTCAGTTGATGGAGTCAGTGATGCTAGTAAACATATTTCATGCAATATTCTCATTAATGATACTTAAGTGTAATTACTGTTGCACATCAGCATACCAGCATTTTCTTTTTGAGACTGGAGAATCTGCATGTACAAGTATGACCCACAAGAGAAAGTCTGGAGTCAGTTGGTATTAAAATACAGTATTACATATAACTACAGGATCTGGAAGCTTAAGCAATGATGGATCTATGAACAAGGCAGTTCCTGGAGATTAGTGACTGGATGAAAGAAGCTGATAGTTCGAGGTGCAGTTGATATCCATTTAGACAAAAGCTAGCCATTAACCCACCAGGAAATGCCATCCAACTTATTTGTCATTGTTACTACATATGAATGCAAGAACAGGGCCAATCAATAACTCCAGATTAAAATAGTCGTCACTGAAGGAGGTGGGGGGAGGGAGAATAAAAAGGGAGGGAATGGGTAGATCCTCTATTTCCATTGAAGTAGGTGGTGGTACTTTTTCCAGAGATTCTTGCTCTTACTTCTGGTCTTCAGAGCGGTCATTGAGGAAAGCCTTTAATATGCAAGAGTAGTAGATGAGAAGTAAAGCACAGTCACTTGGTCCTAGACCAGAGGTGGGCAAACTACGGCCCGCGGGACCGTCCTGCCTGGCCCTTGAGCTCCCAGCCAGGGAGGCTAGCCAGCCCGCAGTCCTCCTCCTGCTGTCCCCGCTCTCCGTCAGCCACGCCACCGCGCAGGCAGCGCTCTGGGTGGCGGAGTTGCGTGCTCCTGCAGAGCAGAGCGGCAGCGTGTCTAGCTCCTGCTGGGTGCTGCGGCTGCCAGACATTCTGCTCTGAGCAGCATGGTAAGGGGGGCGGAGGGTTGGATAAGGGACAGGGGGTCCCAGAGGGCAGTCAGGGGGAGGTTGGATGGGTCAGAGGTTGCGGGGGTAGTCAGGGGACAGAGAACAGGGGGGTTGCATAAGCGTGGGAGTCCCGGGGGGCCTGTTAGGAGGCAGGGGTGTGGATGGGGTCAGGGCAGTCAGGGGACTGGGAGCAGGGGGCGGTTAGGAAACAAGGAGCAGAGGGGGTTAGATAGGTTGGGAGTTCTAAGTGGGAGGGGGCAGATGGGGGTGGGGTCCATGCTGTTTGGGGAGGCACAGCCTTCCCTACCTGGCCCTCCATATTGTTTTGCAACCCTAATGTGGCTCTCAGGCCAAAAAGTTTGCCCACCCCTGTCCTAGACTGCTCCTTCCGTCGTCTGACAACAGATGTTCCCCGTATGAGGCTATGGTAGAATGACGGAGGAGCTGTTGTAGGGCTGAAGGGGAGCACAGCATGCATAGCTCTTTCTCCCCTTCCTCTTGTGTTTATCCCGATTTCACACCTTGAACTACGGACTGGCTGAGGCAGTGGAACAAGACAATACCTCAGCCAGGGTCACTAGAAACTGTTACTTCAACAAATAGCAAAAAACAGGAGGCTCCACAGGAGGACAGTAAAAGAATTTTCAGGATTGGCTATCACCTGCCTGACAGACAAGAAGCAATGTCCCACCTTTTGCATGGCTAGCACATTCCGGAATGCTTTGTACATTAGCCAAGCAGCTCAAATCACCTAAATTTTGCACTAAGTTTATAGAGCATCATTTACATACTACAAAGAGTTCACAAATTAGAAGTGCACACCGAAAGCCCAAAAATGTATCAAATATCCTTGAATGAAAAGTTCTTGGAACCCTTGTGTATTTAAAATACTGTGTGGAAGGCTATGAATAGAACATCTGAATATTTTTGTTTGTAAACGCTTGTGAGACTTTTCCCTGGGACTGCATCAGTCAACTGTGAAAATAAACTGAAAGGGCCATCCCCCAGTGACCTAATAAGGTTTTACTCAGGTTAAATTCCAAGCCTCAATTCACCAGGCCAGCAGAGGCCAAGAATGCCACAGAGGCACTGTGCTTAACTTAACCTTTGGGACACAAGAAATTTACATCTCAACCAATATCTCTCTTCTTTCTAAGGTTTGGAATTGAGTCATAGATAAGGCCAGAAGGGATCATTGCAATCATCTAGTCCAGGGGTCAGCAACCTTTCAGAAGCAGGGTGCCAAGTCTTCATTCACTGTAATTTAAGGTTTCGTGTGACAGTAATACATTTTAAGTCTATATTATATAACTATTATTGTATGTAAAGTAAATAGTGCAGCGAAGTGAGTGGGGCCGGTGGCTGGTATCCCAGGCTGGCAGCAGGCTGAGTGGGGCTGGTGGCCAGGACTCCAGCTGACAGGGGGCCGGCGGCCGGAACCCAAGACCGGCTGTGGGCTGAGAGGCTCAGCACACTGCCAGTCTGGGGTCCCGGCCACCAGCCCCACTCAGCCTGCTGCTGGCCTGGGGTTCCGTTTATCAAGGCTGGCAGTGTGCTGAGCGGGGCCGGCGGCCAGGACTCTGGCTGGTAGCAGAGTGCCACTAAAAATCGGCTTGTGTGCCGCCTTTGGCGCACATGCTGCAGGTTGCTGACCCCGATCTAGTCTAACCTCCTGTATATAACACAGGCCACTGGACTCCCTTTAATTAATTCCTGTTTGAATTAGAAACATCTCTTTTAGAAAAACATCCAATCTGGATTTAAATATTCCCAAGCCTCACAGCAAAATGTAAGGTGAAAGATTGTTTAGCATAAGTAATTAGCACATATTGTAAGGGACCATTCAAGATAGAATGGCCCATTAACACTTGGGACCAACATAGCTAAAACTACACAGCATGTTAACACAATGGTCAAAACTGAGGCCATATCTACACCACAAAATTAGGTTGATCTAACTTATGTTGGCATAGCCACCACAGTTTTAGCATCACTTATGAGTGTGCACACTTGGCTCCTTGTGTTGGCGGTACACACTGTCACCAGGAGCGCTTGTATCCACTGTATTGCCAGTGTGGAGCATGGCGGGGGGGGGGGGGGGGGAGAAAATGGCTCCTGGAGGACATTAACAGTCAATATAAGCAACACAGTGTCTACACTGACGCTGCATTGACCTAATTACATTGAGAGTGACTCTACACTGCTCAGCGAGGTGGCGTTACTAAATTGGTGTAGAGAAGGACTTAGATTTGGCTCCTGCTGACGTAAGGGAAGACACTTCCACAGCTAGGTCGATGCAAGGCAGCTTATGTCGACCTAACTGTGTAGTACAGATGAGGCCCAAAAAGTGTGCTAATAAAATTTACAGATGGCACAAAACTAGGAGGTGTAACCAATATGGAGGACCAGATCATCATACAAGAAGATCTGGATGACCTTGTAAACTGGAGTAATAGAAATGGGATGAAATTTAATAATGAAAAGTGCCAGATAATGCATTTAGAGACTAACAACAAGAATTTTTGTTATAAGCTGGGGACTTATCAGTTGGAAGTGACAGAGGAGGAGAAAGACCTGGGTGTATTGGTTGATCACAGGATGACTACAAACCATCGATGTGATGTGGCTATGAAAAAGGCTTATGTAGTCCTAGGATGCATCAGGCAAGGTATTTCCAGTGGAGACAGTGAAGTGTTCACACCATTATACAAGGCACTGGTGATCTCATCTAGAATACTGTGTGCAACTCTGGTCTCCCATGTTTAAGAAAGATTAATTCAAACTGGAACAGGTGCAGAGAAGGGCTACTAGGATGATCCAAGGAATGGAGTATCCTTTCATAAGGTAGGTTTTCCAAAGTTTGGCTTATTTAGCCTAACCAAAAGAAGGCTGAGGGGAGATATGATTGCTCTTTATAAATACATCAGAGGGATAAATACCAAGGAGGGAGAGGAGTTATTTAAGATAAATGCTAATGTGGACACAAGAACAAATGACTATAAACTGAGCATCAACAAATTTAGGCTCAACATTTAACGAAGGTTTCTAATCAGAGAAGTGAAGTTCTGGAACAGCCTTCTAAGGGGAGCAGTGGGGACAAAAAAAACCTAACTGGCTTCAAGACTGAACTTGCTCAGTTTATCAAGGGGATGGTATAATGGGAAGGCCTATGATGGCACGTGGCCCACTGGCAACAGACAGTAGCAGAAATCCCTAGCTGCTGAAGATAGGACACTAGATGATTTCTTTTCCCGGTATCTGCCTGGCAGGTCTAGGGACTAACTGATGGCCATATTTGTGGTCGGGAAGCAATTTTCCCCTAGGTCAAACCTGCAGAGACCCTGCGGGGTTTTTGCCTTCCTCTGCAGCATGGGGCACAGATCACTTGCAGGTTTAAACTAGTGTAAATGGTTAATACTCTATAACTTGAAGTCTTTAAACCATGATCTGAGGACTTCAGTAACTTAGACAGAGGTTAGGGGTCTATTTCAGGAGTAGGTGAGGTTCCGTGGCCTGCAATGTGCAAGAGATCAGACTAGATGATCACGATGGTCCCTTCTGACCTTGAAGTCTATGAGTAGGGAAAAGCTAGCAGAATAGACTTATTTAGTAAGTGGGGTTTTGTGATATTTTGAGCATTACCAAAAGGCATCCGTACATGGGTCAGTAATTTTACTTCAACACCTACAACAGAATCAGACAGCCACACATTAACGAAGACAGTTTTTACAGGAGGAATCCTAATATGGATATGGAGTAATTCAGACCATGTGCTTTAACTAAGAAAGGTAATGCTCACAAAAAGTGCTGAATTTTACAGCCAAGCCTATGTAGTTTACAGACTTGGACAGTATGGTCAGAAGACTTCACCTTTTGTGAGTGAAAGGATGAGATAAGGCATCCTCCTTACCCTGTCAGTCATTCTAGATCAATGCTTTCAAATTAATTGGCAGGAACGGTCTTTGTGACAGACAATACCAGGAACAACTGCTCTAAAGACTGCTAACAAGAAACTAATAAGCACACACAAAAAAAGAGCTGGGAGCAAGACGAGAGAACTACAGGCAATAAAGACTTCGCATCCAGACATGCAGTAAATAATTATTATAGCTCCCAAAACTGAAAGTGACATTTGATGTCACCTCAGAATATTAAGCCTTCTTGACATTTATTTTAGTATCACAGCATGTTTTAATGATTGCAGAAGGTCACTCAGATACAGGAAACAAGAAGTAGTTTTATAACCTGAATCCTCAATTCAGGACAAGCATGTATTATGCAGGAGAGAAGAGGGGAAAATAAACCATCTTGCAACACGAACAAATATGGTGATATCACAGCCAGTGTTCCCTCTAATTTTTCCCACCCATGTGCGGAATGAATTTTGTTATGTGCACCAATATGGAGGTGATATGGGATACATCAGCTCCATATCAGTGCACATAAAATTCATGTGGTAGGGGTGGGGCCGAGGGGTTCGGAGTGTGAGAGGGGGCTTAGGGCTGGGGCAGAGGGTTGGGTCAGGGATGAGGAGTTTGGGGTGCAGGAGGGTGCTCCAGAGCTATGGCAGGGAGAGAGCCCTCTCTCCCCGCAGCAGCTCCTGCGCTGGGTGGGGGAGAGGTGCCTCTCCCCGCCATGGAGGCTCTGGGGCCACAGGATAGGCGCCCCTCCCCTGGCGCCTGCAGGTCTTGGCCAGGGCTAGGTTCAGGGAGGAGTGCTATGACAGGTCTGGGCTGGGCCTGGGTTCGGGGAGGGGTGCCCCGGCCGCAGCTGGGTCCAGGCTGCTCCACGCCGGCCAGGTTCAGGCTGGGGTAAAGGCGTTCCGGTTGACAAGTTAGGGGCTGGACGGGCTATGTTGGGGCTGGGGGAGGGGGCACCCATCCCCCACCATGGCAGTTCCCTGGACGGGTTTCCTGAGCGCCTGCGCAACACTAAATAGGTTACTTGTCTACTTTGCCAGCTAATTTCCTTGTTAATTGGTTAAGATGTGACTAAATTAGGGAATTTAAAAAAAAAAAAAAAAGAAAGAAAACAGCAATGAGACACAGCAGCATTGGAAACTAATGTAGACAGGACCACAAAAACTGTCAACACCATTTTTATTACTGTTTCAGTAACTCCTTTGGGAACAAGCCTTTTTGTAAGCTCTTCAGGATAGAAAGTCTATTATGATTTTACAGTGTATAGCACAAGACTGGGGTTCTAGGCAATACAAATAATGATAGTCAAACCAGTACTAAAGTTAATTTTGGCAGCCTTTTTACTGGAGTTTCCATCATCGCTAAACTAGTGTTCGTAACAGTGAGAAGTTTTCCAACAGAGTCCCTGCAGTAGACAAGATCTTAGAAATTTCTAGGAAAACGTACACTATTTCAGTTACTTGAAAATATTGACATGATGAGTGTAAACCAATACAATGCTGTGTTCTTGCCTTTGCAAATAGCCTGAAACAAAACTAAGATGTATGAACCATCTTCATCATCTCAATGGGTTAAGTGTAACCTCAATGATTTTTTTTAATTATGCCTGCGCTTTTATTTACATGTTTACTGTACAGAAACAATGCCTTTCAGGCCTTAATAGTTTTTAACCTCAGAAATACTAGGAACATCAAATCTAGTCTTACCTGCGTTTGCTCAAGAATTTTTGGAAGGTCTTCGGGATGTTTTTGAGGCATAGCACCTTACCTTAAGGTTCTAAAAGTTTAGCAAAGGCTTTCTGTATCATAGATGTCAGTCACTGCAGGAGAGTCAAGCATTAAAATAAAAACAATTTGAAGAATCTAAACATCCATTCCCTTCAGCTGCTCAGTTTTGACTTTCTTGGCTCTTGTGTTACCACTAATTCTCCAGTCAAGAGTCTTGTAGCCTAGAAAGGACCTGAATTTCTGATGCTAGGCTGCCACAAAAAAAAAAGTTTCAGATGTGCTTTTCCTGCCCCGCCCCCCGACTCTGTGCTGTAATGAGCACAAGCCCAAGTTTCTCTCCCGCAACCCCCAAATAACCCATATGCGCATCACCTTTAAATGTGAAATCTGAAGATGACATTGTAAACATCACTTAGCTATTTCAATGCTGATCACTTTTAGTAGAAATTTATGAGCTAGATGTTTATTTTACAATCCTCAAGTGGCAAAAGCCTTAAATGTCCCCTTTCCAGTTGCCAAAATATCCACCTTCACCCCAATCTCTTTCTATGATGTAAGTAACAAATTCTAAGACTGAAAACTTGTGGGCAACGTAGAAAATTAAATTTAATATCAGAACAGAGGGGCTACTGTATTTGAATTCTCATTTAAAAAAGGAAATTTTAATGAATTAACAATTACGAAAGTCTTGCCTGCCACCACTACTTAGGAACCTTGCCAAAGTCTTTGGCTTTGAACTACAGTCTGGCATAGGACATTAACTCACATGGTACTGTATACAGTGGACCTAAGTAATAACTACAATGTTTTCCAAAGGGGGTTTTGTGGCAGGAGGCGGAGTATTTCTGCATATATCCAATAGGAAGAAAAATGGTTCAGCAAGTAATCGGTTCTTTTTGACACTGATTTATCATTTTTAGAGTATTAAGAATAGTTCTGAGAATCTGGTAAATGATAGAACCATTCCGAAGATTTCACAAAGGGTCTTTTTTGTATGTGTTACAATTATTATTTTGTCATTTAGCGGTCATCTGCAGAAAACTTCAAAAGAAAGCCAGATGCTAAACTGATGGAACTAAAAAGAACATTTCCTAATTAAAACTTCAAAAAAGTATCAACTAGTGTATTATGTATGGGTAATAACTGCTCCACATATTAAATCAGTTGCCAATTTGTTAAAATTAATCACACAGTAAAAACTGCATCTCAGTGGAATTTTCATGGCAAAGTGACAGCCTAAAAAAACCTAACACACAGTCTTCTCAGAACACAAGTATGAAAAATTCAAGAACAATAAAATGAGAGCCACACTTCAGAATTTGCTCAGCTTATACAATGCAACGTTATAGAATAGCATCTGGCAAAATCTAGAAGCTGGTACATAGTAAAAAAAACTGAGCAAATTTACCGATTATGAAAGATGCTGAATTGACAGCCACGAAGACTGAAATGGTCCAGTTCTTGACAGAACAGATATAATGGCAGTACCAATACCATAGGCTCTTTTGCACTGCCTGGCCAGTGTGCCTCAACACTAACCAGATGAAATCTTCGCTAGCCAATGAAAAGATAATTCACCCAGAGATTAACTCTCATTGTCCTTTCTGCTGAGTCTGCCAGCTGTAGTAGAGGTTTTCATGATCCAGATATTTACTAATACACCTCTACCCAAATATAACGTGACCCAACGTAACACGAATTCAGATATAACACAGTAAAGCAGCAGAGAGCCCTGGGCCCTTTAAAGTGCCGCCCGAGCCTCGCACTTTACCGCGTTATATCTGAATTCGTGTGGAACCCCAGACCCTTTAAGGCACTGCCTGAGCCCCACTGCCGAAGCTCCAGCAGTGATTTAAAGGGCCCGGGGCTCCCCGCAGCAGCTGGAGCACTGAGCCCTTTAAATCACCGCTGGGGAAGCCGGTCCAGTCCGGTATGCCATACTTGACCATACTGGTTTACCTTCACCTCTGGATACAACACGTTTCACCTATAACACAGTGAGATTTTTTGGCTCCTGAGGACCACGTTATATTGGGGTAGAGGTGTAGTTGGACAGAGACCTTTGATCACTTAGGCTAATGGTTTTCAACCTTTTTTCATTTACAGACCCCTAAAACATTTCCAATAAGTGTGCAGACCCCTTTGGAAATCTTAATCCTAACATAGTCTGCAGATCCCCAGCTGTCCACGTACCACAGGCTGAAAACCACTGATTTATGCCAACACACCATCAGATGGCAACAGCTTGATGCCAAATCAAACTGGTTAACAAGAAGTAAAGTTTCCATTGCTTTACCAAGGCATTAAAGCAGCCAGTCTCAAAGTGCATTAAGTGTTTAGATTTTTCCATTCATCTTAACAGAAGCAAAGAATCAAAAACTGGCCACCACTCCATTAACAATCCTTGTAGTTCTAGCATCATGCTGAAAGTGTACTTACTGCCTGCCCTTAAACAAACAGGACTAAGAGACCACAACAGTTTTAGTAGCCAAAAATAATTTCAGCTGTACTGATTATTTTCAAGTGGCTAAACATAAGGAACCTCATACAATGAGGAAATATCTATTTTCTGATCAAGTCATCTGTCTGAGGATTTATACAGAACACCATTTGTTACCTGGGATTATCTGAACCCAAAGCTATGCTAGCCAATCTCTGTTTTTCAAGTGGTGTAAGAAAATAAATCAATGAGGGACACAGCACCTCCGTCTGATTTGTACACACAAGAGTGCTTCCACTCAAAAATCCTTGTTTTTATTGAGTACAAATCACACATCAAAACTAGCAATATAGAAGCACCCAAATATAGTTACCCAAAATTTGAGGTGGTGCCAAGTGATTAAACAGCAGGGTTCCGGTGGCCAGCCTCTCTCCTAGCCACTGGGGAGTTTGATGCCAGTCTCCTAGTTCATAGAAAATCCAAACTTCTCCAAAGTACACTCTCTAACTAAACTCTTTATAGGTTTTCTCCAGATCAAGCACATAACTCATAATAGCCCCCCAATTACAATCTCCCTAATAACAGCAAATAATTCATTATTCTACTTATCAGCAAAGCAACTTCAGCAAGCAACTTATAAACACAGGTAGCCAGACCAAGGTCAGCTATTCACACTCCCTCTCCTCCCCGCCCCCCCCCCCGCCCACTTCTCATGAGCCTATCCTTTCACTTTATCCATCTTAGTTAGTAACTGCAATTGTGCAGATGTTTTTGTTCTGTCTGCCTAAGCCAAGGCCAGAATTTTCCTGACACTGTGGTGTCCTAACTTCCAGCTTATGGTGGCTAAGTGCACAAGATGCCTATGGTTATGTCAAGTCCAGTTCTCTCATAACATGTTAGCTTTGTGCAACCTTTCCACAACTGAATCCTTTGTATTTCAAGCACCTCTGTACATGGTGCAACAGGGAATCAAGAATCTATTAAATTTCTTGTCAATGCCTGCCCCCCATGCATACTGTAGGGGGGTTTTTTGCTCCTTTTTTTCAAGTTACATGAAGGTGTTTGTGCAAAAGTGTATCAAAATATTACAAGAAAAATTAGTCACATAGAATTACCATGTTTTGATAAGAAAGTGTACACTGAGTAGCAGAGTTTCTGGATGCAGGTAGTTCTTAAATTCAGTAGAGAGGAACAGAAAGTCTCTCTTATTCATTGACTCATAGGACTGGAAGGGATCCTGCACTCATGGCAGGACTAAGTATTATCTAGACCAGGCCTGACAGATGTTTGTCTAACCTGCTCTTAAAAATAGCATAAACGATCTAGAAAAAGGGGTAAAGAGTGAGGTGGCAAAATTTGCAGATGATAACTATCTTGAGCAGTTTTTTAAGTCCCAGGCAGACTGCGAAGAGCTACAAAAGGATCTCTCAAACTGGGTGACTGGGCAACAAAATGGCAGATGAAATTGAATGTTGATAAATGCAAAGTAATGCACATTGGAAAACATAATCCCAACTATACATATACAACGATGGGGGTCTAAATTAGCTGTTACCACTCAAAGATCTTGGAGTCATTGTGGAGAGTTCTCTGACATCATCCACTCAATGTGCAGCGGCAGTCAAAAAAGCGAACAGAATGTTGGGAATCATCAAGAAAGGGATAGATAATAAGACAGAAAATATCATATTGCCTCTATATAAATCCATGGTACACCTACACATGGAATACTGCGTGCAGATGTGATCGCCCCGTCTCAAAAAAGATAGATTGGAATTGGAAAAGGTTCAGAAAAGGGCAACAAAAATGATTAGGGGTATAGAATGGCTTCCATATGAGGAGAGATTAATAAGACTGGGACTTTTCAGCTTGGAAAAGAGGCGACTAAGGGGGGATATGATAGAGGTCTATAAAATCATGAATGGTATAGAGAAAGTAAATAAGGAAGTGTTATTTACTCCTTCTCATAATACAAGAACAAGGGGTCACCAAATGAAATTAATAGGTAGCAGGTTTAAAACAAACACAAGAAAGTATTTTTTCACACAATGCACTGTCAACCTCTGGAACTCCATGCAAGAGGGTGTTGTGAAGGCAAATACTGTAACAGGGTTCAAAAGGGAGCTAGATAGCTTCATGTAAGATAGCCACTGATGGACCTGTTAGCTAGGATGGGTGTCCCTAGCCCCTGTTTGCCAGAAGGTGGGATTGGGTGACAGAGCATGGATCACTTGATGATAACCTGTCTGTTCATTCCCTTTGGGGCACCGGCCATTGGCCACTGTCAGAGGACAGGATACTATGCTTGATAGACCTTTGGTCTGACCCAGTATGGCCGTTCTCATGTTAAAAATCTCCAGTGATGGAAATTCTACAACTTCCCTAGGCAATTTATTCCATTGCTTAACTACCCTGACAGTTAGGAAGTTTTTCCTAATGTCCAACCTAAATCTTTAAGTGAGAATACCTTAATATGAGGAAAGTAGTTGACAGTGAGGAAGGGAAAGAAGTGCATTTTATATGGATAAAAGCAAAAGATTCTTCAACAGAAAAAAAACTGCCATCATATTTATATCACAGACAGGCATCAGATATCAAACAGTATTTTTGGAAAGAGCTGGCACACCTTATGAGCTTGGATGATGTTTACACTAAATCTTGTAATGCATGACTGTCAAGAAACTGAAATAGGCATAGTGCTTATGCCTCACATCATTCATTCTCTATACTTTTTAAACCACATCACTCCAGTGGGCCATTTCCATTCACAGAAGAACCCTAAATACTAAGAACAATGTCACTACAGTTTTAAAGTTGATGTATACAGAAACCATAACGAAGCAGCAAATCAAAGTGGAATATGGAATAATACTTTGAGAATTACAACCATTAAACCTCACAATAGCCATGCAAAATGGAGACTAAAAGACAGGCAGTCTACGATACTTGCTCAAGATGATACACCATGTTCATGGAAGACCTATGAATAGAATGTGAGTCTTGTTTCCCCAGTTCCCTGTTCTAACCACTAGACAATTCTCCCTACACAGCTCCCTTATCCATATCTACTGTACTTAACTCAAGAGTGGTATCATCACACTGAGACCAAAGACAATCACTAAACTGAAGAACAAAAGCGACAGGTGTCTTGCAGTTAAATATATCAGTTTCCCACTACCTCCCCATGCAACTGTGAGGTTTCGCATCAAAATATCACTTCAAAGAGTACTGAGGAAACAGGGAAAGAGCCTACTACACAATTCTGGCGTGTCACTGCAAGTGAACCTAGTTTCACACAAGACATGTTCCATGAGGGTGACTGACTAAAACTACCACTGACTGACAAAATGACTCAATGTCTAAGCATACTAAAATAATTCTTGTAAAATGAGACTTTAATAAACGGAAATTACATATAACTACATTTTCAAAAGACTTTTCTGTACTGCAGTGAAAGAAGAAAAGCCTTGGTGGCACAGTAATTAAAGAACATATCACATAATTCCATTTCAAATGAAGAATTGCAAATTACAAGAAAAAATAACGCATCACCTATTACTAAGGATTCGATTTAAATCACAAAGGTCATGGAAGTCATGGAATGCATGACTTCCGACCACGGCAGGCTGAAGTCACGGAGGCCGCTAGAAGCTGCAAGGTCCTCTGACACCCACTAAGGCAGGAAGCTGTGTGGTACTCCTGCCGCCTCCGGTGGCCCCCGCAGCCCCCTGCCACCACGAGAGGCAGGGGAACCCCCCCCCCCCGAGCTCCCTGCTGTTGGGGGGCGATGCTGCAGGGGAACCCTCCCCCCTCAAGCTCCCTGATGCCGGAGGGTGACACTGCAGTCACAAAGCTCCCCCAAGCTCCGGGCCACCAGGGCGGCAGAGAACCCCCAAGCTCCATTCCACTGTGGCAGCTCCTGGCCCCCGTGGTTGGCAGGGAACCCCGAGCTCCCAGCTCCCGGGGGCAGCAAGACACGCCCCCAGCTGCAGGGGTACCCTGCAGCCCCCAGCTGCTACAGGCAGCTCTTAGTTCCTGCAGCTGCCCCTCTTGAAATAGTGTGGGGAGCCACAGATCCCCAATTTGTCAGAGATATTTTTAGTAAAAGTTAGGGACAGGTCACGGCTTCCATCAGTTTTTCTGTTTTGCCCGTGACTTGTCCATGACTTTTACTAAAAATATCCACCAATATTACCTCCAAAACAGAAAGGAGCATCATTTGTCTTCTAGTTCCATGCTCTTTCTAGAACGTTAAGAACTCAAGAAGAGAGAAGAGCCATACAGAACTAGTTACGGTACCGGTTCAAGATTAAGAATAGCCAAATTATCCTAACATTGAGATGCTAACAAACCAAATCCAAGAACATATAGTATAAGGAGTTAAAATTATCTCAAATGATAGCAGCCTAAACTCAAACTCCCTGTGTGGCTATATGTTCAGAATCCTCAAGTTATAAGATGGGCAGAATGGGTTACACATGGCCTCTGTTGCTTGTGTGTGAGGATAGGTTGAGAAGGCTCCCTGCAGCTACCACACTTTTTTTAAAATAAGTTTTCCCCAAAACAGCCCAGGGCCTCATATACATTCCTTGACATGTCCTATGCTGTAACTTAAAAGGGAAACTGTCAATTAAAAATGCCACTTATCAGGAAGTTTCATTTTGGTGACAGAAGTAACACCGAAGACTACAATAACTGACAAACTAGACAAAAACATTTCCTTTTGTTTCCACTTAAACCTACAAAAATTAATTTGAAATGTCATATTTCTATATGTAGTTTTCTTGTTCTCTCCTTCATACTCATTTATACATGCTTCATTTAACACTATTTTACTTAATGTCCTGGTTTTAAAAAAAAAAAAAAGGCTGCATTATAGAGATATGCTGCATTTGCTAACAGGCACAACGCTAAAGTCCTGTCATCCTTGAGCTACCATAGAAGCACTCAATCCCCTGATCTTGATTTACTTTTAATGAACAGATATACTCTTGAGTTAGAGCATCACCTTTTCTCTTTGATTCATTCCTTTTGTGCTTGCTCCATAGTAAACCAACCTATCAAGAATCTGTCCATTTCAGAAAACCAGAACAGGGGGAAAAGAAGAACAGGAGTACTTGTGGCACCTTAGAGACTAACAAATTTATTAGAGCATAAGCTTTCGTGGACTACAGCCCACTTCTTCGGATGCATATAGAATGGAACATATAATGAGGAGATATATATACACACATACAGAGAGCATGAACAGGTGGGAGTTGTCTTACCAACTCTGAGAGGCCAATTAAGTAAGAGAAAAAAAACTTTTGAAGTGATAAGCAAGCTAGCCGAGTACAGACAGTGTGATAAGAAGTGTGAGAGTACTTACAAGGGGAGATAGAGTCAACGTTTGTAATGGCTCAGCCATTCCCAGTCCTTATTCTGACATCAGGAATCAAAATACTCAAAAACCAGTGGGAGAACACTTTAACCTGTCTGGTCATTCAGTGACAGACCTGCGGGTGGCTATCTTACAACAGAAAAACTTCAAAAACAGACTCCAACGACAGACTGCTGAGCTAGAATTGATATGCAAACTAGACTCAATCAACTCCGGTTTGAATAAGGACTGGGAATGGCTGAGCCATTACAAACGTTGACTCTATCTCCCCTTGTAAGTACTCTCACACTTCTTATCACACTGTCTGTACTCGGCTAGCTTGATTATCACTTCAAAAGTTTTTTTTCTCTTACTTAATTGGCCTCTCAGAGTTGGTAAGACAACTCCCACCTGTTTATGCTCTCTGTATGTGTGTATATATATCTCCTCATTATATGTTCCATTCTATATGCATCCGAAGAAGTGGGCTGTAGTCCACGAAAGCTTATGCTCTAATAAATTTGTTAGTCTCTAAGGTGCCACAAGTACTCCTGTTCTTCTTTTTGCGGATACAGACTAACACGGCTGTTACTCTGAAGCTTGTCAGAACAGGGGGGGGAAAGATGGTGGGGGGGGGGGGGTGAAAAAAATAAAACAAAAAACTGTAGAGAGGAGTCACACAACCAGCTCAGGAGTAGCCTGCTTCCCTGTGGCTCAGCTAATTATAATTCTGAATCCTTCCAATTTTACTAGACCACAAAACATCCTGGAATAAGATTAACAGACCCTGGAACCATTTTACAAGTTTTTTAGTTTGAACTTTAAGACAACCCTGCAGTTACCCATATGATAAGCTAAGTGGCTCCTAATTCTACTTGCGGTGTAGTGGCCCACCACCCCAATTATCAGAGGTTCCTTAGGTGAAAATAATGAGGGACCCTCCAACTGCTGCTCTTTGGGGAGGAAACGGGGAGCTTCTGGCTTGATAGACCCATCCTCTTCCATAGCTGTAGAAAGACAAGCAATCAGCCAGGGAAATCCTAATATGTTTGGGTAACAGCCTTTTTATGATTGCCTTACACATACGCTTTAACTTGGGCAAAATATGACTGTCCCTGTAAAATATTATCTGAGTAATAACCAGTGTACCATTCTGTAGCTCCAACACAAGATGTATTTTCCTGCTTTGAAAATGGGAACAGTCATGAAAGTTTATTTGTTCTGAATGAGAATGAATACGCAGAACTTGCTGGCAAAAGAGTGCTAAATAAATCACAGAAGTATGCTACTTTTGAAACAGTAAGTAATCAAATATCCACATCATAAAAGGCAACCATTGTTTACCATCCCCCAAAATTGTACCCAAATTACTACAAAGTTTGTGTTTCTGATAAGCCATGTTTATGTTTTTGACGCTCATCATTTAGCACATTACTGATATAGAACCCAAATAGCTTAATTCAATAAAAGTATACACTGCTAGCTACACACATTCTTTATAAGGCAGTGCAAGCACTGAAAGACTGCAAGTGGAGAACCAAAGAAAAACACAAATTAAGGATGTCACACAATTCTAATAAGGGAAAAAACTAAAGTCCTGGTTACTCGATGGGCACAATCATGCACCATAGTGAGCACCGTCAAAGTTGTGCTTTCTCCCAGGCTGCTCCACATCCTTGAGAGACACTTCCTGTAAACATCCACAAAGCTACCTCATTAGCCAAATTCAAATCCCTCCTAAGGACTGTCTTCTACAAACAAACTTGACAAGTTAGGCTGTGCACAGACCACTGTCTATCATACGAACCAAAACGGTCTCACTGTTTACTTGTACTCCCCCATCTGCCTACATCAGGGATCGGCAACCTTTGGCACGCAACCCCCCAGGGTAAGCCCTGATAAGCCAGGCCAGTTTGCTTACCTGCCGCGTCCGCAGGTTTGGCCGATCGCAGCTCCCACTGGCCATTCCAGGCCAATGGGGGCTTACCCTGGTGGGCCACGTGCCAAAGGTTGCGGATGCCTGGCCTATATACTTCAGGGGAGGGATAGCTCATGGTTTCAGCATTGGCCTGCTAAACCCAGGGTTGTGAGTTCAATCCTTGAGGGGGCAACTTCAGGATCTGAGGCAAAATCAGTACTTGGTCCTGCTAGTGAAGGCAGGGGGCTGGACTTGATGACCTTTCAAGGTCCCTTTCAGTTCTAGGAGATAGGATGATATCTCCATTAATAAAAAAATTAAAAAAAAAAGTTGTCTCGTGTCTCATACTTGGATTGTGAACCCTTTGGGCAGGGACTGTCTTTTTGTTCTGTTTTGTACACCACCTAGCACAATAGGGTCCTGGTCTATGACTAGGGCCCCTAGGCTATAATTATACAAATAATCAATAAGGATACTGAAGTCAATAGGAATTGTTTGACTTCGTCACCTCGCAGAACATGGACATGTACCATGAAATTCAATAGATCTGGATTATTATTCCCTAGATTTGTACTTTTTTGTCATCCTAATATAAGCATATGTTTTTTGTATGAATGAGATCTGAGTAATTTGCATCCTAATTTTTAATTATATAATTATGAACCATCCTTTTCCCAGTTCTGTAATTTGTAGACTGAGCAAGCCAAGAATTCAGTCTACTAAAACTGATATTCCACGAGAGACTCTTCTGTGCTTTTGCCGTACTGAAATAGTTTGAGAGCAATTAGGACTACAGAGTCATCTAGACCAAGAAATTCACCACAGCAGCATTTCTATTCATAAAGCTAAGAGTGTGTTTTTGCTTTATTTCAGGATCTGACATTTTAAGTCAATGAGTCTTTTTCTGATATTTCAAAAGCAATTACATTCACACACCTCTTCCTCTACTTACATTCACTAAACCATTCCACGGGTTGGGATTAAATTTTATGCTTCGCTGACAGAAAATAGAATCCTAAATCACCAATCTATGTACAACTGTTAATTTCCCCACTTGTTTCTTTTGACCCCAATACCTATTTTCCTCTGTACCAGGCATTACTTTAGTCTTGAATATTTTAAATCCAGTGCTAAGACCCTGTCCACGTTTATTAATTCTTCTCACTTTTCGGCTTCTCTTTGCTGTAACTCTCTCAACTGTTCAGACTTATTGAATTTTGTATGGAATAATAACTGGTCATGAAATGTGCAAAAAAGGATCAACACCACAGCCCTCTTAATATTAATAAAGTTAAATAACATGACAAGTATCTTTCCCTTGATAGTAATTTCTCTAAATATTAAGATTTTTGTCTTAGTGTATAATGGAGGCAGGGAAAGTTAGCTATCAGCAGCCTATTTTTACTTACTAAATACACTTGTATGGACCTTCAAAGTTTTTAAAGACCACTGCTCTAATTCCATCACATGCCAGATCTATTTTGGTTATGAGCCCCCTGTATCTGTTTAAGGAGAATGAGAGTTTGTATTTACAGTTATACATTAATTATTGAAATAAAACTTTAATGTTGTAACTAAATATTACAGTATAGTAAATTCATTTTGAACTATGAAAAGACAGCATGGCAAAACATTAACTCAGATGCAGATCCTGATGCTACAAGCTCTTAGTCATGGAACTAACTATTTTACTTCAAGATTTACTGTAGGATCTGTCCCTCAGCAGTCTTCTATCTTGAAAATAGCTATTCATCTACAACTCAAACTGCATCAATGTTAATGGGAAATACAGACCCATCTTGTAATTGTGAAACGCTACTTCAAAAATAATTAAGGTTTGGATTTAAAAGGCCAATTCCTAGCTAAACAATGTTACCCTAGTTTTTACATGATATGACACAAGCATATGTACAAAATAACAAACGTTCTGACAATTTTGCTACACCTACCTATAACTTCTTTAAAAGTCAAAACTTCCTGGCTTTGCTAGTCTTAACAACATAAAACTTATTTAAAATATTGTTAATTTGACTCTACAAAAATTAAAGTTTCATATTTTAAATCCTGTCTAAAGATCTTTGGACCCACACGAAAGTGGACTATAAAAGTAGCTAACCAAAGCCTGACATTTCCATGCATTTATTTCCATGACCAATGAAGTGCTGCAATATATTATAAAATATTTATTTAAAAAGTCACAGTACATGATTATATTAAATGGTTTCTGAATTGTATCTAGTCAGGCAGTTTCAAAGCATTATTAATTGAACCATTAAACAAAAGATATGAGCACCAGCTCAAACTAAGCTGGCATTTGAGAAGTCAGGTTCTTTTTGCCGAAGCATTGCAAAACCAAACTGGAAAAAAAATTAACCTTTTAATCACGTTATAATTATGGGAATAAAGAAAAGCGCTAAACTAAGGTTTAGAAAAATGGGGAATAAGGGACAGGGAAATAAAAATATCCACTGCTGTAATTAAAATTATATTTATCCTCTCTAGGTTGAAAAGTGGAACAACTGAATTATTACCCTCTTCCACACACACACACACACAAAAAGGGCAGAGGATTATTACGAGAGGCTCTGCAACTGCCAAGGAGAGACGGAAAAGCAAGGGTGGCAGAAGAGGAGCCAGGGAGATGAGGAGAAAACAGATAGGGGAATTCATCCCAGCTACCGACCAAATAACAATTAAGAGATGATGTAATTAACCAGTTATTTCTTCCAAAAGGTGAATATCTAGTCAGAACATCTCTTCCTGCCCATTCCCTCTTTGCCCCAAGCCCGGCCCACATTCTCTACCCCGACACACAAACTTCCCCACAGCCTGGGACGTGGCTCGTTGCAGTTGGAGAAAGAGCGATCCATACAATGACGAGGTGAAACCAGTCTGAAGTCCACAAAGAAACCATCTGCCTTTTAAAACGTGCTGCGGGGGGCAGGGAGGGTGACAAGCTTGTATCCACCTCCCTCCCCTCCTTCGTAAGACGCAGAGAGGGAAAGAAATGAATCCCCCCCTCCCACAGGGGAAAAGCCCCGGGTCACATCACTTGGGGAGGCGAGACAGCGCAGAGGGAAAGCTGGGGAAAGCCGACCGCACACGGCAGGGGAAACCCGGGAGACTGGACGATTCCCTCCCCCGCCCGACACACACAATACGGGGGTGCGAGGGGCCCCCGGCAGGTCGCTATGGGGAAGGGGAACGTGGCCACGCCGCGGGGTGAGGGGCTGCGGGGAGCCCACACCCGCCAGGGGAGGGAAAGGGCTCGGGGGGGAACAGCCTCGGCGCTGCGTGGCGGGGAAGCGGACCCCGGGCCACATGCGCTGGGGAGACCGGGGAACCCCCGCACGGGAGGGAGGGGATCAGACCGCCGCGGGTCCCGGGAGCGGGGAGACACCCCGAGGGGAGGCGCCGCCGCCCCCCGGCTCGCACTCACCTTCCTGCCGCCCCCGGCCAGCGCGGCGCTGCCCCCCGAGTACATGTAGTAGGCGATGCCCAGCACCCAGAGGAAGGCGAAGCAGAGCAGCAGCCGAGACCTGCGCCGCATCCTCCCGCCCGCCCCGTGCAGCCGCCGCCAGGCCAGCAGGAAACGGCCACCAGCAGCCGCCACCGCGCAGGGTCAGGGGGCAGAGGGCGAGCGCCCGCCCCCCGGCCAATCCCGAGCCGCCCGGCCCCACAAGGGGCGGGGCAGGGAAGGACTAGCGGCGTCGCCATGGTTACATCACGCTAGGCCTCCCGCCGCCCCGCCCACCCTGGGTGGAAGGGCGGGGCTCCTGCCAGCCTCCCGTGACGCGCTCCACCTGCTCCGAACGCCGCGTGAGCCCGTCCTCTCCCCCTTGGGAGAGCCTCCGCCACAACGCCCGGCGGAGAGCGGGTGAGCCCGCCCTGCCCCCACAGGCGTCACGGGCAGCCGGGGGGTGGAAATGGGGCGCCCGGGGGAGTCGGGGTCACAGCGCTGCTGCCCCAAGGGCTGGCACCGCGTACGAGCCGGAGCCGCGCGGGCATCTGAGCCACGGGCACGTTTTCATAAAGGGAATCTTGACAGAAGAAGGGAAGGGGCTTATCGCAGGGGGGCGGCCCCCGTGAAGAAAGTGGTGCTGCTTACAAGAAGAATTTACAACTGAATCCTCATCTTTTTCTCCTTGACGTTTAGCCAACTGACCTGTTAGGCTCAGTTGTAACCCACTCTGACCTAGACCACATTTATATGAGAAAACGGCATTGATTTAACTAAATCAGGTTAGAAACGGATTTAGTTAAATCCATGCAACCCCCTTGCACAGAAACCTATTCAAATAGGTAAGAAATCTTTAAGATGTACTCTAACCTTAAATGTTAAATCCCTCTAGCAGAGCTTGGAGGTTGTACAGGGACCCTTCTTCCTTGCCTGCCTGGAGCCTCCCACAAGAGTAAGCCACTCATGCAGGGCCCCGCACCCCTACTTTGACTTGTTGCTTTTAGGACAGCTCTTTCTGACGTTGTTCCCTTGCCTTCTACTGCGGCCACCAAATGCCTCAACTCTACCCTTAAGCAGCCCAAGATAGCTGCAACACTGCTCCTGGTTCCCACTGGGATCTGCTGACTTCTGTTTGTCACTTGCTGGGCCCCTTTTGGTGCCACCGGTCTCCTGTTGTTCTGTTCTAACCCCCATCTGCTCTCACAGGGAGATAACACAAAAACAGGAATGTGAAACTGAAAAGAACACAAAAAACAAACAAACAGCATATATCTCAGCATCACAGTATCTGATTTAGGCATGACATTCATGATTTTTAAAGGTTTGCTCTATCACCTCACCAAGTTTTTTTTTTAAACTTTAGTCCATTTTATTGCTGCATATACGGACAGAGTCCCATATTTCTAGGATTCTTCCATCTACTGATGCCAATAGCCTCTGCCAATCCTGCTGCCCTTCTGCCAGTCCATCTGCACCAATGGCTGAAGCATCTGTTGCCAGTCTCTAGAAGACTTGACTCCAACCAGTACGGGAATGTGGCAAAGGACCAGTGTTAGGGCTGGCAAAAGTTCTGTTACATGAGCAGGAAAAGAAACAGTAGCCATTAGGAAGCGAGTGTAAAAACTGCCCCTGCTGCTCAGCAGAGCAGACTTTGTTGACAGTCTCATCAGAGAGGCTGAAGACTACACAGACCTGGAAGCTGAGAGGTGATCCTTTCATATCAAGGCTGACTGCCTGTGCTGTAGTTGTTCAGCGTCTGAGGATTTCATTCAAAGCACCTCCCAAGGCCTGAATGTGGGATACAATGTGTGACAAAGGGTATATCTACACTGCAATTGCAGGTGTGATTACAGCACCGGTAGACATACCCAAGCTAGCTTTAATCTAGCTAGCGCAAATATCAATAGCAGTGAAACTGCAACAGCATTGGCTTCAGTGCAGGCTGTACAAGCCTGACCAAGACCCTTGGGTGGCTAGCCCATGTGGCAGTCCATATTTTCATGGCTTCACTGCTATTGGTACTCATACTAGCTAGCTTAAAGCTAGTTCAAGTATGTCTACACATGATCACGCCTTCGATTGCAGTGTAGACATACCCACAAACCGAGGAACACAAAACAATTATTCATGCTGGAAACTTAAAATGGTGCAAAGAGATTTGTCCTGTTAGTGCAAATGACTCTGTAAATTCAGTTTCAGGATTCTTAGTTTTGGAAGTAAATAATTTTCACCAGTAAAATTGAGGGAGACGCTCAATTTGTGTGGAACTTTTGGAACAAAATGATTGACATTCCTTGGAGTGAAAGAATAGGCTTGTCAGAGGTATAGGCTGCAGAGAGCCATATAGACATTATGAGATAGATCCTCAGGTGTCCCCAAAGCATGTTGAATACAAGAAGGGATGAGGAGAGGAGGTGCAAAGGAGCTGGAGTCAATCCTGGGGCCAGTTCTTCACTGGCCTGGTTCTCAGTATAGTTTAGAGCAGCCACAGCAGCCAGTGATTGCCCCAGTGTAGGGATGTCCTGGCCACACCCACTATGCCACAGCTGAAGTAGGAACATGTATGCCAGCCCTATGCCCCAGGAAGATTCCTTCACTAAACAGTTCAGATCTGCCAGGTTTTGAGACAGGGAGCATATACAAAGAAAATCTAACAGATCCAGTAACGGGGTACTATTGACCAAATTATTTCGCATAGAAAAGATCACACACTCATGTCTAAAGTGTTAAAATATGGAGCCTTCCCAATCTCTTTTAACCTTACAAGGCCCTTCAGGGCCTGAGTCCCAAACTGCTACCCCTCTCCCCCTTACAAAGTCCACAAGCCTCCTTCCTTGCCTCCTTCACAACCTCAAGATCTTCATTCAGATCTTCAAAGACCTTCCTGCAGCCCCTGCAGTGTCCTCACTGGTTCACAGCAACATATGGCCCTATTACTAGACTTTTCATTCCACAGCAAAATTAGCCACCCATGCATGCACAGCAAATCCTTCCATAGCCGCAAACTTTACAAGCTTAGCAAAATAATGTACTGCACATGCTCACTATGCAATTTTCAAAGGCTTATAACTCAGTCAAATCCAAAGTAATTTCCCCTGGAACAAGCAAAGGCCCTTCTGCTCAACAAGGGCTAGCTACTTCTATGCCAGATTTCACTTTTCAACCTTCTGCTGATTAAGTCGTAGAAAGGTTTCAATAATTTATTTTAGAATGGGAAATGTATTTTTCATGCTTCTGATATTCGAGAATGACAGAACCAGTTTTGCTGAAACATTCCAATTATATTCATCTTTGGACAGACACCAAGGCCAGAAAATTTCACCCTGAAATGTAAATGTTTCAGAAAGCAGTAAGCAAGTAAAGCACAGGGAGTTAGAATGTAAATCATTATGCAGCCTTAACTATATATTAGTAGCTGCTTCTCCTATTATATCACATTTACACACATACTTCTCTGCCCTCAAAATCCTATCCTACTTACGCAGCAAAGTAAAAACCAAACTAAGTTTGCCTTAAAGCAAGAAATGTAAGAAAAATGTAAGCAATCTTGAATGCATTTCAAAAGAAAATATTAGAATATTTTAAGAGCAGCATTGGTAGAATGATCCAGAGAATGTAAAGGGAAATCATGTCCCCTGATGGCAGATATCATCAATGTCTCCTTCAGAAGATAACATGCTTCTAGCCCCTTTGAAATATGCCATTTTCCTACCAATTCTGCAGAAAGCTGTACAAACTATTGCCCTATTTCCAACTTGCCCTACCTGAGCAAAATCATTGAGAAGGTTGTAACAACTAAACTCCAGCAGCATGTAACTTCTTCCAATGTTCTCGACAATCAGATTTCAGAACGAGTCATGGCACAGAAACAGCTCTCTAGAAAGAAAGATGATGAAGGAAGAGAGAATCCCTAGAGGGATTTGCTGTAACATTGAACTCAGCTTTTGACTGAGGATATCTGATCACTGATCATCAGGTTTGTGTGACTCCTCAGGGTCATGCTGCACTCTTCACAGCTCCCAGTGACACAGCATTCTCAACAGTGGTGAGGAACACTTTCTACCATTTGTGGCAAGACAGGAGATTCCACCCCTTCCTCTCAGATAAGACTATACCCACTGTGACCCACAGCTCAAATTACCACTAATGATTCTCACCAGGGGATGCGGGAAATACCAAGTGAAAACTACAACTAATACGTCACACGGCAGCGGCAGCCTGTCTTTTGAGCAACAAAGATAAATCAGAACAAATTGCACCCCTCTGCAAACTCCACTAGCACTTTATACATTTCTGCTTTGAATTCAGAGTCATACTCCAAATCAACAAGGCCCTTAATAGCCTAGGACCAGGCAACATGAGAGACTATCTATTCATCTGCAATCCCGCAAAGCAGGAAAACTTCAACTAAAATAGCCCAGGGTAAGGTTCTTGGATGACTGGAAAAGAATTCCCAACTACAGAATGCCTTATTATACGGGATGAGACTGAGCCTCAGCCTAACCATGTTCACCACCTATTCAAGAAGGTCTTTCCCCACTAGCAGCATGCCCTTCCACCTCCCACACTAGGTGAAAGGGGGTATAAGGGAAAAGAAAGACTCGCCAGAAGAGAGGAAGGAAGAAGAGGGTGGAGAAGGAATGAGAAAGTGAGGAAACAGAAAGACTGTCTCTGAGCATGCTTTAAGCTACATTTCATATTGCCCCACACTTGGGCCCTGATCTTGCACTCAGTGAAGTCAATGACAAAGTGCCAGTCAGTGCAGCATTAGAACCTTAGGTACCTCAGTGATAGGAACCTTAGAAATACAACAGATTAGATAGATTATTGCTCTGATCTATTTAGAGAGATAGGTGTTGATTACCAGAAAAGCTTAGAAAAATGGAAAACAAATGCCATAAGCACATATCAGCTATGCTTGAATTGATCTTTTCAAAGGCATGGGGCCCAGTCTATTAGTAATAAGCAAATACACCTGTTAAATTTGAAAAAAAAAAAATATTTTCTTCCAGATTCTTCAATTTATTACACAGTAGAACCATGTTCAAACATACTCAATGGAGCACAAATCTGAAAATCCTCATCCCACCCGCAACATCATGCTCATGGTTGACCAGGACGTAAGCATTGTCTGATAGGTGTTATTAGTCCATATCTCCTGGTGCTCCCTCTTTGCTGGGGGGGGGGGGTGTTACACAAATGGACTTATCTGAACCTGCCCCAACTCTGTCTCTGACACAGTAGTTCCACTGTTTTTTTCTAATACATTTGGTGTCTAGACATATAAGCCACAATACAGTATTTGTCATTTACTGTACATTATAGTCCAGAACACTGCTCAAAAATATTTTTCATCGTGCAATTAAGTAGTTGTTTGACATAGTATCCTTGATTTTTAAAGTTAAAATGCATTATAAATAAATATACCATGTATTACTTTATCATGTTTGTTTGCATATTTGTTTGCATAATCTGCAAAATCTGGTATTTTGGATTGAGTCTCCCAAGCATTAGAACAAATTAGTCAGGTTTCTATATCACACTCAAGAGCATATTTCCTGTAAGAAAAAAAATAAATGCCCATAATAATTTCAGTTCACATAGCTTTCAGAAGTCATATATTGATTTTTTTCCAAATTTAATTATTCGGTACTTTGGAAGGGACAGTAAATAGGCCCTTACACAGCAGGAAATGGAAACTAACCTTGATTGTAGCCTCTATGGCCCTTTTGGCTTTCAAACTTTATATATTTCCTAAAGGCAAGGCCAAAAACAAACAATCGAGAAATTCCTCTCACACTCTTCTATTTCCAACACAAGGAACCAAATTCATCATTTGGGTAACTCCACTGAACCAGGGATGAATCTGGCCCAACAAGTCCATCAGAGAAACAAGAGAATTTCAAAGAAAGAGATTGCACCTCAGGGACAGTGTGTTTTCCTGGCCCTGTGCCCTTTCCAGAGCTTCAAATAGAACAGCAAGTGTTTCCATTCAAGAAGAGAGATTGCAAATGAAAGGACTTTCCATCTGTGTCTTTTTAAGCTGAAGGACTTTGATAGTACAACACCAGGTTATGAGTCTTTTTTTCTCTCACTCCACCAGAGTAATGTTCACTGTTTTCTCAACTTCCAAAAGTATTTTTGCGTAGTCAGTGTGTGGTGAGAGACGTGCATCTCTCAGAGAGATGGCTAACTTTGATTTTACTTGTCAATTTGTCTCTTTTACTTATACAACTATAAATGAGGTCATATCTATTAAAATAACATTTTGTCTTAAGAAATTCACAAGCAAGGAAATTTATCCAATAATTTAGATATAGATACCAAGTGTCAACCTCATCTTGCATACGCAGGTGTAAATCAGGAGTGTCACAGTTCCCAGGTATCACAGGGTGGCTGGTCCCTGTAACTGAAGCAGGTACAGCCCCTCTCTGCCAGAGCAGCTGCTCCCGGTTGCCCCAGTTAAGAGGGTGGGGCTGTTTCTGGGGCTATAAAGGGTTAGCAGGTGTTCCAGTGAAGTGCTGGCTGTGGGAAAGAACTGGCTGAGAGAGAACGAGCCAGAAAGAGTCAGGAAGTAGGACTAGTAAAGCCTGTGATATATGGGCAAGCCTAGGCCTGATCAAAACTAAAGGGCTGCCCCTCAAGCGCAGGGAAGGAACCATTGAGCCCAGACCACAAATGAATTCTTGGGACAATGAATGAGAAAACAGGAACAGGAGCAAAGGTTAAAAATCAGGGATTCAGAAGGGGACACTGCAAAGAGCCCTGGACACTGCTCACTAATTCTCAAAGGTGTCCAAGAAGGAGTCAGTGGACACCACCCAACAGAAGTGGAATAGGACTGTTAGAATAGAATCCCCTAGGAGGGGAGACAGTGAAAGCCAGAGATGCAAAGAGTGAGCCAAGGAACGGTTTTTTGGTTGTTTAAGTCTGGACAATAAAAACTTGTGTAAAAGAGATGTGAGTGTGGCATTGAGTCCTTGGTAAGCTCGGAAGAAGCCCAGCCTTGTGACAGTGGGCTAGATGCACATTGTCCCTTCTTGGGATCTTGGAGTGTACCACCCACTGGTGACAGGCCTTGGACTTTTACTTCTTCTGGAATGGAATTCTGCAATCTGCCTACTCTTAGACCAGGCTCTGAGTTACAGCCCCCTGCTTCCAGTTGTGACCAGCCTATTCACTGATGCCTCTCAGTTCCCCATTCTAATCTGGATGGAGCCAGCTATTGTTACCTTAAATCCTTTGAAGCTGGGTACCCAAGAGGCAGTCTTATCTGTGTCATGATTTCACCTTTCCTGGGTTCCTGAACAGCCACCCCTTTTTAACAGCCTCCTTTGATTTAACTCTATGCATTTAGGCAAGCAACAATACCAAACTGAACAGGGAGGCTGAGGAACACTTAATATTCATAGAAGATAATATAGTTTCCCAGTTTGTCACAAGGAATAACTCCACTGAAATGAATAGAGTTACAATGGGCTAAAACCAATGTAAGTGAGAGAAGAACAAGGCCTACGTTTATCTCTCTCTTTCAAGATGGGTGCAAAAACAACATTAATATGCACTTGTAATTATGGTTCTAATACACACAACTTTCCTACCAATTATCCCTGCTAGGAGCAAGAATAATTTATCCATGGAGATACCTATCAGAGTCAGTATCAGGCCCAAAAGTGAACATGCATAAATATGTGGACCATGGCCTCTGACACATAGGCTCCACCCAAGCATCCCTCTGTGATGAGAATAGCCCCTCAGCAAGTCTGGGGACAGGGCTGGCCTTACCATGAGGCGAACTGTGGTGGCCACCTCAGGTGCCAGACTATGGGGGGGGTGCCACTAGGACCCAGAGTGTAGAAAATTGTATCTGCTGCTGGTGTATATGTATTCTCTCTGCTCTAGATGCACAGAGATGGTGGAGTGCTGTGCTGGAAGAAGGAGGGCACAAGAGACATAACAGGCAGGCAGGAGAAAGGGTGAGAGGAAAAGCAGAAAGCAGCAGGAGCTGCAGGGAGAGAGAGGAGGAGGAGCCTCTTATGTACCTCTCTAGCACCCCCAGGAGCCTGGACTGATTAACACCAGCTTCTCAGGGAGCTTCCTGTTTCCTGCTGCTTCCCTGAACCCACTTGAGGAGAACAGGCAGTCAACTGAAGTAGTAGGAGCCAGTTAGACCCTTAAGACACTAATATCTTCCCTCACTCAGGCCCTGCTACCAGCCTGCTTATTTGTCCCCTTCAATTGAGTGTTGAGAGCCACGATAGCTGGCACAGAACAGCAGTCATGAGTGAAAGAAGAAAACGCCCCTCTGGGGCAGCATTCAGAAAAAGAAAGAAAGCAAAGGAAGCTTTTCTATCTAAGCAGGAAGGAGCTCTCCTGAGATACATAGACACAAATGTTCACGATGAGCCTTCTGGCCCCAGTGAGGATGTGAGTGATGAGGAGATGTCTGATCTTCCAGTTAGTCAGAGTGCAGGTGACCTGGCAGTTACTGCAGCATCCATGTCTCCATCTCAAATGGTGTAACCATGCACATTCCTAAGGAAAAGTGTAGATCAGAGAAGAGTGTGGTGGAGGTGCAAGAAACAGTTGCTGCTGAGTTTAGTTCTTTAAGTCTAGATGATCCAGGACTGTGGACCCACTTCAGCAATAGCCTGAGGGACTTCTTTGTACTGCATGGGCCACAGCAAGTGAAAAACTTGTTCCCCAAAGACAATGAAAATAGATGTTTCCCTCCAACACATTACTGGCGTGAAATCCCCAATTATGACAAAGTGGAGTGGCCATGGCTTATGTACTCAAATACCCAGAATGCTGCATACTGTTTTTGTTGCAAACTCTTCCAGTTTAATGTTCCAGACACACTGGGTTCTACAGGAATAAAGGACTGGAAAAATCTGGCCAGAAATCTGGCATGCCATGAGAAGGCAGCAAATCACCAGAGAACATTCCATAGGTGGAAAGAGCTTGAGATGAGACTAAGGGTAAAGGCCACCATAGATGATCAGCATCAAGAGAAGATTGCATCAGAGTCTCTTTACTGGCAAAATGTTCTGAAAAGGCTCATTGCCATTGTGAGAATGCTTGCTACCCAAAACCTAGCACTGTGCGGCCCTTCAGATCAGCTGTATGTGCCAAACAATGGAAACTTCCTTAAAATTGTGGAGCTGATGGCTGAGTTTGATGCTGTACTCCAAGAGCATCTAAGAAGAGTCACCACCCAAGAAATGTACACATACCTCTACCTTGGAAAAACAATTCAAAATGAGATCATACAGTTACTGGCAACAAAGGTCAAACAGAAGATTGTGGTAGATCTGAAGTCAGCAAGATATTAATTTGTTATTCTGGACTGCACACCTGACATCAGCCATATGGAATAAATTACTTTAATGGCGTGTTTTGTAACAACAACAGAACCTAGTGAAAATGTCCCTGCAATGGTGACTGTCAGAGAGCATTTTCTAGAATGTATTGACATTGATGATACTACAGGAGCTGGTATGACAAATGTGCTTCTTAAAAAGCTGGAAGATACGGGAATTGCGATAGCTGACATGAGAGCTCAGGGCTACCACAATGGTGCCAACATGAGAGGAAAGAACAGAGGAGTGCAGACATGGATCCAAGAGTTAAACCCTCGAGCTTTTTTTGTCCCATGCAGTTCTCATTCATTGAACTTGGTGGTCAGTGATGCAGCATCAGCTTCTAGTGAGGCTGCTGAATTTTTTAATGTAATTCAAAGATCTATGTATTTTTCTCTGCATCAACTCATTGATGGCAAATTTTGAAGCAATATCTGGGAACATCCTCTCTGACATTGACACCACTGAGTGCCACACAATGGGAAAGTCAAGTGGAGGCGATAAAGCCTATCAAACACCAAATTGGGAAGATAGATGATGCCATAGTTGCCATTATGGAGGATAATGCTATGACAGGAACTGTTCATGGGAGAACCGTGGCAGAGGGAAATGGAATCACCAGAAACATACATAACTTCAAATTTCTCCATGGCTTAGTGTTATGGCATGACATACTGTTTGAAATAAATGCTGTAAGCAAGAGACTCCAAGGTGTTGACCTTGATATATCTGGAGCAATGGAACAACTGGACGAAGCAAAGTCATTCCTACAGTCTTACCGGTCTGATGAGGGATTTCAAAATGTTCTGAAGAGTGCACAGAAGTTGGCAGAGGAACTTCACACTGAAGCTATTTTCCCACCCATTCAAGAATACAAGAGTCACCGAAGAAGACGACATTTTGATTACGAGGCACTGGATAATCCCATAAGAGACCCCAAACAACAATTCAAAGTCGAATTCTTTAACCAGGTGCTAGATTGTGCAATACAGTCAGTTGAAGAATGTTTCATGCAGCTCAAGGAACACAGCAGTATTTTTGGGATGTTTTATGATATTCCAAAACTCTTCACTGTACCTGAAGAAGACCTACACCAGCAATGCAGGGCACTAGAGACAGTGTTGGCACATAATGACATGCGTGATATTGATGCGAGTGATTTAGGTGATGAACTGGAAGCCCTTTCAAGATACATTTCAGCAGGATCAACTCCAAAGGCTGTTCTGGAATATATGTGCACAAATAAGATGATCACCCTCTTTCCAAATGCTTTTGTTGCTCTGAGCATACTTCTAACACTTCCTATAACAGTTGCCAGTGGAGAACGCAGCTTCTTCAAGCTGAAGTTAATAAAAACACATCTACGTTCCACAATGACACAGGAGAGGCTGGTCGGCCTTGCAACCATCTCAATAGAGCATGAGCTGGCCCAGACTGTGGACCTTCAGGAAGCAGGTCAAATCTTTGCAACCAAGAAGGCACGGAAAGCACCACTTTGATTATTCAAACAGATAAATATGCCAGGGTTTACTATGCAGACAAGAAAAGTTACATTTGCTGTTCAGGCATTTGAAAGTTAAGTGTTACTTAAAATTTTTGAACAAGGCATTTTAAGTTGTTAGTTCTCCTTTATTGGGGCAGGTAGCAGAGCAGTACCACCAGAGGAGTAGAACAGGAAAAAGGCAGAATTGAGCCCTTTCAAAGTTTTGGCCCAAGCGAGGTGGAATGGGAGCATCATTTGAGCTCCCCGCCTCAGGTGCCAAAATGTTGTGGGCTGGCCCTGTCTGGGGACAGCTTGTACCCTGCACCCCCTCTGCTGGCCACAGGTTTTCCGGACAATACCTGTGGGGAGCACCTGTCAGCATTTGGCCTTCTACTGGTAAACTTCAGTGTCAGTGTTGCTAAAACAACACTTGCCAAATGCCCATTCATGTGAACTTTGAGTGACTGTTTAAAAAGGTTTGAGTTTTCATTGCTCTGTGGGTGATAAATTACGTTCTACCCGGATGTTCCAAGACAATCGTACAGGAACTGACTTTTCAGCTGTTCAGTACAAAGTTAGTAACAGAAGTTCTTTAGGTTAATCATTATATAAAAGCTGGATAAATATTTGCCTAGAGGTACATATATATATATATATATATATACACATTTTATCTTAGTGTTCAACAGGGCAGCAATGGCAAAAAAGAGAGTGCTAATTCCTGCCTTTAACTGAAGCGGCCAGGCCCGGAGTTATTGATGTTTTGTCAGCAATGCATTTGTCCCAAGAATCACCTGCAGCTGTCCATAACTTATGTAGTGCAAGAAAGGGTGGGTGGGTTGGTTCTTAATTCTTCATATTTGTTTTAGTGTGACAAAGTGTTACAACGGGTGAGAAGCTAAAATTACCCAAATGTGTGTGATGTAATTTGGACAGTCCCTCTTCCCTGACAGGGCAGGCTGGTTCTGGATGTGGTGGTGTTGCAATGAGCTGCCCGCACTGTTTACTATTCTTATGCATTGGAGCAGTTTACACAAGGGTTCTCTTGCTGGCCCTCTTTAGCAGGCATCCTTGTACACCAGCAGGCCACGGTGCAGGATTTAGCCAGACAAAGAAGACAAAAATCTTCATGTTTGGCTGTCTTGTGGTGTGCGCAGGGCCGGCTCCAGCATTTCTGCTGTCCCAAGCAAAAAAAAAAAAGCCGCCATCGCGATCAGCGGCGGCAATTGGAAGAAAGAAAAAAAAGCCGCAATCGGCAGCGGCAGGTCCTTCGTACCTAGAGGGAGTGAGGGACCTGCCGCCCCCGAATTGCCGCAGGTGCCGCCCCTCTCCCTTGGCCGCCCCAAGCACCTGCTTGTTAAGCTGGTGCCTGGAGCCGGCCCTGGGTGTGCGTGTGTTGGTTTTGTTTTGTTGTTGTTGATTTGGTTTGGGTTTTTTTAAGCTTTAGGGCATTTTCTTGGAGGGGTCAGCTGGAACTAAAAACCTGGCTTTGTGTAGTAAAACTGCTTGTTTTAATCTCTCAAGTCATAAATTTGCTTAGTCTAGTCTTTTTGTGGAGGGTGGTATCCTTCTAGGCCTATTGGAGAGTAATATGGGTTGGTGCAATTAATCCCATTGAAATAGTTTTCTCGTGCATTACCTTAATAAAACAATTTTCCTGGCAGCTTGGAGTTTCCCTGGATCAGATCAGGATGTTCTTTGCTGGGGTTCTGTAGTCTTTTCAGTTTTTCTCCCTTGCTTTTTTGGCCAGGTTGCCTCCAAGCATACCATGTGCTTTAGTAATAATAACAAAAGGCAAAAATGAAGCCACTCATAAGACCATTATTTTCATTAGCTCTTCTGTTCTAAAAGCCAGGAAAACATCAGCAGGGCCCACCAGACCCTAACCAGCTGTCTTCTTCCTCCAGTCATCAAAACAGTGAGCTATTATGTAAGCTCTACTAGAAGAGCCCTGGGCCCTTTAAATCACCACTGTGGAAGCCAGTCCAGTCCAGCACGACATACTGGCTCTTGCCGGTACGCCGTACCGGACCAGACCGACTTACTTTCACCTCTGCCTATAGCATACAGCCCAACCGTTTCAGTCTGACTACCAGGGCTGGCTCCAGGCACCAGCCGACCAAGCACGTGCTTGGGGCGGCACCTTGGGGCGGGGCTGCGCTCCGGTTTTTATGTAATTTTTTTGTGGTTCGGCAGCGTGACGCTTGCGGGGGGCAGGGCTTCAGGCGGCGCAGCGCTCAGGGGGAGCGGGGGCTTGGTGCGGCGCGGCACTCAGAGGGGGGGCGGGGGCTTCGGGCAGCGCGGCGCTGGGGGGGCGGGGATTTCGGCAGGGCGGCGCTCTTCTTTTTTGCCTGGGGAGGCAAAAAAGTTAGAGCCGGCCCTGCTGACTACATGCCAAACTTGTCTACAGCTACAGTGCATCATTTATTAATGGGGAGAGTAGAGGGTGTGGATCGTGGGAAATTAAGGGTGTATGTGGGTGTAAATGACAGCAAAATGTATCTCTATGTATCTATGCCTATGCCAAGGAATGAGACAAGGTGGGTGAGTTAGTATCTTTTATTGGGCCAACTTCTCTTGGTGAAAAAGACAAGCTTTCAAGCTTACACAGAGCTCTTCTTTAGGTCTGGGAAAGGCACTCAGAGTGTCACAGCTAAATACAAGGTGGAACAGATTGTTTAGCATAAGTAGTTAGCACGTATTGTAAGGAACCATTCAAGGTGAAATGGCCAGTTAACTCCTCTGCAGTCATAGGACAAAAAAGGGGGCTTAGTGGGTTACAGATTGTTATAATAAGCCATAAATCCAGTGTCCATGGCCATGTCTACACGTACAGCACTGCAGCGGCGCATCTGTACCAAGAGCTCTTCCGTTGGCATAAAAAAACCACCCTCTGAGCAGCATAAGCTATGTTGGCAGGAGAAGCTCTATCGCCAACATAGTGCTATGCACACAAGTGCTTATGTAGGTATCATTTATGTCACTCAGAGGGTGGAATATTCACATCCCCGAGTGGCGTAAGTTTTGCTCACATAGGCAATAGTGTAGACATAGCCTATGAATGTCCTTCCTCATCACAAAAACAACAAGGAGTCTGGTGGCACTGCGATGAAGGCTAGCAAGGGATTTCCAGTCACTTGAAATTGATGTGGGAGATTATGCTGTGGATTTGTATTACTTTTTTGGGCAAGAGTATGGAACTCAAGAACAAGCTGCAGTAATATAAAGCTGTACAACTTGTTTTGGATAAATAATTGAGGGCTATGGATAAACAGGTGAACACCAGCTGGCTAAGTCTGGAATTGACTGTAACGCATACTGCACAGCAGAATCTTGGATTTGGAAGCTACTAGCTCTCAGCAGACATTTCAGCTATTCACTTCCAAAGACTGCCAACACACATGTAAGCCCTGGTGTCTGACCTAATATAAACATAAGACATGCTGTACTGGAACAAGTCACTGTTGAGCCATCTAGCTTGGTTTCCTAGCTCTGGCTGTGGCCAGTATGTGATGAGTCACCGGAAGTTGAAAAATCTCCCAAAATACATGAAGTCAATTGGGCATTGCTATATGCTAGGGGAAGGGGGGAATTCCTTCCTGATGCCACCAGCTGATCAATACAATACAATCACTGTGTATAACCATCCATTGAAAAGAGAGTGGAACGTCTGACTTGTGCTAGTCGTTTACAGTCTGATGTAGCTTTGGAAATGTTTTTCTCCTCTGGATTCTTCAGGGATTTAAAGATTTACAGTTCTGGTTAGAAAAGGAATGCAATTTCAACCTATCAGATTAATTTTATGCCCACGGCAGCCAAAAGTAGAAATAAGCATTCTGGCAAATGTATAGAGGACATTGGATGATTGCCAACAAAAGATGACACGGGAATGAGAAAAGAAATACTATATTCCAGTGTAGGTCTGAGATAATGATGATGAGTAATCTATTACAGATTATTTCTGCTTGTTTTAAACAATACAGACCTTCCAGGAATAATGTATGTTTAATATCAAACTACTTCAAATCACTCCGCTGGAGTACTCCATTTGCTTTATGCTAATAAACAAGACAAATATGGGGTAGCCTGTTCCACCAGACTCTGCTGTAATAAACATAGGGAGGCTGAGGGAGGTTGGCTTTTTCTGCCCACTGTGGGGAGCAGGGTCATGTGTGGCTGGCTGAGTGGGAATGAAGGAGACTCTCTTAAGGCCTAGACTGTCCCCAGGAAAAGCATGTCCTCCAGTTTGACATACCAAAGCACCCCTCTAAAAGAGCAGCTCCTTTCTCCGTTTGAGACACTGAAGCCTCCCATAAAAAGCAGCTTATCCTATTTTAAGACAATAAGTTATCCCACAGAGAGTAATTCCCCACAGTCTGGGACACTGAGGTCTCTCACAAGCAGTAGCTCCCCCTAATGTGAGACACCAAACTTCTCCCAAAAGCAGCTCCTCCACTGTCAGACTCTGGCCCCTCTCCCCACACACAGAGCAGTTCTCCCCCCTGTCTTTTCAAACACCCACGGCAGGTAGCTACAGTCAAGTGCTGGCAGCGTCACAAACATTTAATTTCTTCAGACCAACTGACTTTAACTACAGGTTCTGGTTGTAAAATCCCCTCTTCAGCAAAACTGGATGTCTTGAGGGACTGGTATGGAATACAGAGGTTCACTGGCTCTCCCTCTGCTTAGTAATTACCAGAAATTGTTACTCTTTGACAGCAACTCGTCCTTGGTTGCTTATTCATAGGAAAAACGGTACTGAGACTATTCTATTTCTTTTGCTAACATGCCATCATTAAATTGGTAAGATTCCAGAGCCTCCTCACTCTGCCTCCCACAAGCAAAAAGGCAATAAGTGCAGATTAAATTTAAAGTATTTTTATAGTTTGGAAACTTACTATTTCTAAGTAATTTTTTTATTTGTGCAAGTCCCACTTATGGTCACATGAAAATATTGACAGAATCCAACATTTCTTGGATTATTTTTACTAAGGTGCCTTTTGTGGTTTACTGATAGTAAATTTACTTACAGAAATATGTGGAATAAGCTGGTGGGCTCAGTCCAATTACTATAGTGTACAAATGCCCACATTATAATAACCAGCATAGCAGTTGGCAGTTATGTGAGATAGTCTGCATAACTCATTTGTGGTTTCACCCACTGATTGTGACTATATATATGGAGTACACAGACTAGCAAAAAAAGAAAACTAAAGTATATATGTGTGTGCTGCGATTTTCAAAGCCAACTAGGAAATTTAGCCACACAACTCATGTTAATTGAAAATTTAAATATATAGATATTATAGATAGATAGACAAAACACCCACATACAAATGTATGTATGTATATAAACATACAGACATATATGCACACATATGAATAAGAAAAGCCTCTGCAGTTACACTGCTATAGCAATTTTTCCCCCCGTAAATGAATGATGCACTTCCAGTCAATTACAGTCCTGAATCTTGAGTAAATATATTCATCCTGTACAATTTTGCCTCTACCCAGAATCTTTCTTTTCACTATGAGGTAAATAGTGACTCACTTCCCATGACGCAATATCAGATTTTGGGTGGCTGACATGTAGGGTTGTCAATTGTCTAATCACACAAACCCAAACACCCTAGCCTTGGCCTTTCCCCGAGGCCACACCCCTTCCCCACCCCTTCTCTGAGGCCCCGCCCACTCCATCCCCTCTCCCTCCATTGTTCACTCTCCCCCACCCTCACTCACTTTTACCGGGCTGGGGCAAGGGGTTGGGGTGTGTGCAGGCTCTGGGCTCGGGCCGAGGGGTTCGGAGTGTGGAGGGATCTCCAGGCTGAGCCTGGGGCAGGGGTTTGGGGTGCAGGAGAGGGTGCGGGGTGCAAGCTCTGGGAGGGAGTTTGGGTGCTAGAGGAGGCTCAGAGCTGGGACAGGGGGTTGGGGAGTGCAGGCTCTGGGAGGGAATTTGGGTGCAGGAGGAGACTCCAGGCTGGGGCAGGGGGTTGGGGTGCGGGATGCAGGCTCCACCCAGGAGGCGCTTACCTTGGGTGGTTCCCGGTCAGCGGCGCAGCAGGGCTAAGTCAGGCTCCCTGCCTGCCCTGGCCCCGCACCGCTCCCAGAAGCGGCCGCCATGTCTGGCCTGTGGGGGCGGGGCAAGGGGTTCCGCACACTGCCCGTGCCCACAAGCACTGTCCCCACAGCTCCCATTGGCTGCAGTTCCCAGCAAATGGGAGCTACAGAGTTGGTACACGGGGCGCGGGCAGCACGTGGAGACCCTCTCCCGCACCCAGGGGCTACAGGGACGTGCCGGCCGCTTTCAGGAGCGGCGTGGGACCAGGGCAGGCAGGGAGCCTGCCTTAGCCCCTTGTGCCGCCAGACTTTTACCACCCTAAAATCTCCTGGTTTCGCTTCAGTAGCCTCCGGGAGATAGGGCCTGAATCCGGGAGACTCCTGGCAAAACGAGGAGGGTTGGCAACCCTACTGACACAGAATTATGTCAACAGGGACTTGGCCAGGACATAACTGATAGAAAAATATGGTGTATGTGCATTGCTGATTTCTTTGTTTGGCAGAGAGGTGAAACTACTGAAATGAAGGGAATTGCCAGGGTTACTTTTCCTCTGCCAAATACTGAGCTGTATTGTCCGCTCTACTGAGACATATGGTAGGATGAAAATAATGTACATGTGAGTTAAATCTGGCTGGTTAGCATGGAAGGGGAGATCAGAGCCTACTCAGGATGGTGGAAGTTCCTAAGTGCAACTACTGTGCAGCTGGGGCTCTGTGTGTTTTGGAGGCCTCTCCAGCTGACAATGGGAGGAGATGGGGAGGTGGTTGCTATATATGGCCCTGTCCATTCTGCAATTCATGGATTTTTCAGTGGAAATCCCTTCACAAGGTAGTGCAGCTCACAGCCGCAGCAACTTCTGTATGTCTTCTTTTCCATACTGCATGCCCCATAGAGAGAGGGGTAATAGACTGCCATGACTAAGGTTAAGATTTTGTCAGGATTATTTTTGTAAAAGTCAGGGACAGGTCATGGGCAAATAACAAAAATTCACAGAAGCCCATGACCTGTCCCTGACTTTTACTAAAAATAACGGTGACAAAATGGGGCTGAGGTGAGGATTAGAGCCTGAGTCCTGCTGCGGGGGGAAAGTGGGATGGGGGGAGGCCAGCACCTCCTGCCACTGCGGCTGGTAGCTCTGGAGTCCCTGCTCTGTGGCTTGGAGCTCTGGGTTCCTGCCACCCACGGCAGCTGAGAGCTACTCAGGCCCCCGCCATCCACAGCAGCTGGGAGCTCCAGATCCAGTGGTGGGGAGTTGCAGGAGCCCCTCATTACCCACGATGGATCGGAGCTCTGGGTGTCCCCACTGTTCGTGGCAGCTGAGAGCTGTGGGGGCCCCGATGCCCATGGCAGCTTGGGGCTCTAGGGCCCCTGCCGCCTGACAGTTCCAGCCTCACTGCCATGGGGCTGAAGCGGAAAATGTCACAGAGATCTTTGGAAGTCATAGAATCCGTGACTTCCATGACCTCCATGACATAATCTTATCCTTAGCCATGACCTGCCATGAGTGGCAGCTGGGCTCCGGAGTGATACTGCGCTGCCAGAGAGGGGAGGCACCAAGGAACTGCATGTAGGGACTAGCTCTGTTTAGGTATCCCTGAGATCTGCTGATTATCAGTGCAGTTGGAGGGCTCCCCAGGCAGCTGCACTGCAGCCCCCCAAACCCCTCTCTCTGGAGAAAATGATGCATCAGAAACACCACACAAACATTCCCGCATCACAGGTTTTTTTCCATGATATAGAATGACAAAGCTCACTGTGATTCAATTCCCCTGGATCCAATTAATCATTTTCATAATTAAAAACATATGTTCAACTTGAAACCACAGCCAGAGAGTTAGGCAACTCAACATGGAAGTGCATTGTTGCCTAATTCTAATAATACTGATTAAAACTGATCTTGCAGCCGCTGCACAGAAAACACGCCCACCAAAATCAAGGCCAGCATTTGCATTTAGCACATTCCATCCCGGATCACAAAGCACCTCAACAAACATTAACTGAGCCTGGTAAAATCCCTGTCGGTAAAGTCTCATCCCTATTTCAAACCAAAGGCAAACAGAGATACAGAGATGTTAATTTTTTGGCTTTAATATCTTGTTACTGACCCTCCTTGCTTGTCTTTCTGAATCTGAGTTGGAATTCCCCACTTTTCCACTGTCTCTTCCTGTAGAGTTGATGGACCAACTTCAGCCCCTAAGTTTACATTATCCCCATTATTTTCAAGGGGGTTGCGCAAGTACAATCTAAAGGCAGAATTTGACTCAGTAGCCATAACACAGTGAAGCATTTAAAAAATTTCTTCCACACTAGTTCATGAATTATCTACCTTAAAAACATTTTTGGTCAGGTAGTGTCTCCTTGTTATTCTGTAGCAAAAGGGCAGCTACCTTTACAGAGCTTGTTTAGTAATAGATTGCTCCTTTCCTTTGAACAGTCACATTACAGAAGTACACATTACCCACATCTTGTTATCTCAGACACCACATTTGGAGCTAAGGTTCTTTCCTGAGTTGTCTGAATAGAGAACCATCTTTTCTACAGAAGACTTTGAGGCTTCTGAAAACAAAATAGCCGGGACAAGATTTATAGCCAATGATGTTGCTATTTCATCATTGTAACTAAGGTTCATGCCAGTTTCCATTGTAAAGCCCATTTTACAAGAGTTTATGTGACCCTGCCATTAAAATGGATTCCAGATAGAAACTGGCTAAACAAATTCTCAACACAGAAGTGAATGTAGGTCCAAATCTTCAAGTCTTTACTTAGGCACAACTCCTCCTGGCTCAGAGTCCAACCTTCACCCATTGAAACAATAAGATTTTTGCCACTGACTTCAATAGGTGCAAGACTGAGCCCTTGTTAGAAGATTTCCTCTGAGGAAGGTGGAATAAAAATAGAGTTGGGACTTCAGGATTTTTTTTCTTTTTCCTTTTCACAAAATTTGAGGAAAATCACATTAGTTGTTTCTAATGCCAAGAAAACAGATAAATCTGTTTGGAGACATGTTTTGCAATCTTCTTAAAGGAAAGAAAAAGCCTGTCTACTAATACCCCTTCTGAATGGCTATGTTGACTAATATATGCTGGCTAGCATATATGCATATATTAATAATATGTATTACCCAGACCACATATATATTAGTATGCATTAAGCACAAATATTATAGCAATTATATAGCCTAAATTGTCCTATGATTTTTATATAGCCCTGCTCACTTATGCTAAGTATCCCGTAATCCCTTGCATTCACTCAAGTAAGTTTTGGCTTGAGCAAATAGGGAAGCTGTCAAGATCAGAACAGATGAGTGCTTTACCATAGCAACAGAAAGGGAGTTACTCTCCCAGGCCTCTAGCGTAATGTCCCAAAGGAAGAGGACAAGATGTATGATTGTACTACTCTACTATGAACCTAGGAGATGGCTTCATGCCCTTTAGTACTTGAAGTGCATGTGTTCAAAACAAAGAGATAAGGGGTACACCACAGTACTAGAAAAACAAGATAGAACGTTGATTGCTTAAAGCTAGTTTCAGAGGACATACACAGTACCTTTTACTTGTAAACCGGTAGGGTGTAAAAAGATGGCTTTAGGGATATAACTTTGGGAGCACACTTTCTGCATAAGGTAAATGTAACGTCGCTGCACGAAATGGCTTCCCAGAGACAGGTATTGTATAGAATGTTTGTTGGGTTATTGCAATAAACCTGACTGATGCTGGTTATTTGGTCTCTTGAGTATGTTTCATAACAAACCAAAGTGTGGTCAAGCAATTGACTATATACTTTATCAACAGGTAAGATCATGGCCTGACCTACAGGGACCTTGCTGGGATCAGTCAGCGCTGTAAGCAGTGCTAGCAGGAGTCACCCTGCACACCACAGCAGTAAGAGACAGTGGTTATGCCGGTCCCCTGTGTGGGTGCACCAGGGGAGAAAGCACACTCTGCATTCTCTCTCCCCTCTAACACAGAGGAAATCCTAATTTAACTCACTGCTGACTAGAACCATACTGGTATTTTTCATTAGTAAATTTCCCTTGGAAAAATATAGGGCCAAGTCCTCAAATGGTGTAAATCCATGTAGCTCTATTGAAATCAATGGAGCTGTTCCACTTTACACCAACTGGGGATCTGGCACATGCAGTACTGGCTAAGTGCTTGGTATTATTATTGTATAAACAAATTGTTAAGTCCTGCGAAGGGCTCAAGGAAATGAAATTCCAGACAATTTACTCAACTTTTTCCAGCATTCCTTTCTAATGGTTTTGTCAAATATTACCGTACGTGTTTATGTTCACACTGGCTGGGTCTGTCTGCCCAGTGCTCAGCAAGCAGTTGATGGCAAACAAGGACTGTGATGAGTTGCCATAATGCTAAGATTTTATTATACTTAGAAAATGTAAAACAGAATGGCTCCTACTACATTATGGAGTCTATATTACCAACAAAAGAAAAAGTAATTAAAATGGTCAAAATGAACGAGTAAATTATGTTCGATGTGTTGGCTTTACCTCCTTATTGTCTTTATACATTTACATGCAAATTTGCCAAATTCAGTTGTTTGCAATGGATCTCTCCATTATGAATGAGAACAAGCCAGGTTGTTTGGTTTTTTTTAGTTATAGGAAAGAGACATGATTCAATTTGGGGAAAAGGCCTGGAGATCCAATAGAAGTCAATGAATATTTTTCTATTGACTTCAATGAGAGCAGGATTGGACCCAAATTAAAACTACATCTATGGGCTAGGGGTGTGATTCCCAGCTCACGTGTACGCACTTGTGCTAGCTCTCGTCAAGCTAGTGCACTAAAATTAGTAGTGTAGCCATGGTAGCACAGGCAGCGGTAGTGATGGCATGGGCTAGCCGTGCCAAGTACAAACCCATCTGAACCCTGTGGGTATGTACTTGGCATTGCTGCCGTTGCCTGTGCTGGCCCAGATACACTACTATTTTTAGTGTGCTAGGTTAGATGAGAACCAGCACAAGTATGTCTGTGTGAGATGGGAATCACAGCCCTAGTTTGTAGTCTAGATGTAGCCTTAGAATTCTCAGACACCTCTCTCCTTCCCTAAAACTTTTTTGACGTTCTGAATTCTTTGGCTGATTGTTTTATTTTTTCATTTCTAGCTGAGACCAGAACTGGAAGTGCCAACATACTGAGCGAAAGCCTGCTTCTGAGAGATTCCCAGGATAATTTTGCTCATCCCAGAGGTATAAATAGTTGACCACAGTTGAGAGAGAAGTGCTGGCGGAGTATAAAGCTGGGATCTGGGAAGTCCTGCTTTCTAGTCTTGACTATGCCACGGCAGCCTGCGGTAGCTCACTTAGGGGGCTGATCCAGCGCAGCACATTAGTTTAATTGAAGTCAGTAGAACTACTCGTGCTGAAAGTTAAGATTCTGCTTACGTGCTTTGATGGACTGGGGGACCTTAGGCCCCGATTCAGCAACGTACTTAAACATGAGCCTAATGTTGACAACATGAGATCAATGGGACCACTCAGGTACTCAAAGTTAGGCATATGCTTAAGTATCTTCTTGTATTGAGGCCTTTATCTCTTTGCCTCAGAGATCAGCAGAGTCTCAAAAATGAGGACGGGTAGTTGAACTTGTTTACTATGTGGGGTTGTTTGGGGCATCAGGGCAGCATTTAGCTTAGTGTGTATAAAGCCCACCTTTACACATTTGCCCCCTTGTTGTTATTCCCTGCAAAATTGGGTGGCAGACATGGAGCAATTGGATGATGGTGTGGTTCTGCTCCTGTTCCTTATTGCAGGACACATGATTATGCGGTGGAGTGGGCATTCACCGAGATGCTAGATGGAAGTTGTGCAGCATTTTATGACACATCAAAGACAGTTGACCTTGAAGGTCAATGACAATTCATTCAGCTCAGACTGTACAGCTATGGTGAATATCAGTATTGTCACAGGATGCTCTTTTGTTGACCGTTGCTTTGGGTGCAGAAGAATTGGCACAGTATGATGGGATCACATTGTTTTGGACACCTCCAGGAAAATGTTCAACGAAAATTGGCAACCCTACCGGCCACCTCAACAGCACCAAGGAAAGATTCAGCTGCAGACTCAGCAGGTGCTCAGCTGAATGTGCTTTTAGTAGATTGAAAGGGCACTGGCATTGTTTACTCACTAGATTGGATGTCAGTGTGGAAAATATCCCATTTGTTATAGCTGCCGGTTGCATCCTGCATAATATCTGTGAAGCAAAGTGTGGGGGGGGGGGGGAGTTTGCCATAGTGCTGAAGGGTGGTGGAGGAGCTGCTGTCTGCTGAGTTTGAACAGCCAGACACAAGGGTTATCAGATGAGCTCAATGAGGAGCTGTACAGCTCAGGGAGGTTTTGAAAGAGCACTTTAACAGCAAGCTACAGCAATGCGCTGTGGTGTACTATGCTCAACCTGGTGCTGCAGTTTGAGGACTTAGGAACTGTGTGCTGCTTGGTGCACATCTGTGCATATATCACTGCCAGTGCAGCTAACAATGTTGGATTGCTTGCTGTACATTTATGATGACCGCACTGTTTGCCACTGATCTGATGAGTAGCGAGTGTACAAGAGCATTACTTTCATTGCCAGCAGGCATTACATACCATGTGTTGTAAACTAATAGAGATGAATCACTTTCAAAATAAAAATTGTATTCAGTTATGGAAACAGCACCTAACAAACATTCTGAAGAACATAATAGTACATACATTTTAGATTAAAAAAATTTAGGAACCTTAATAAATAAATCAGAGGAAGGAACATTGATGTCCTTTGTAGCTACACATACATCAACTATGGCTCTCACAGGTCCATGTATATGAAGCTGTGGTTGTCCATAATTTTCCCCCAGTGTGGAGTGGTAGATATAGGCATGCTGGCCCAGTGGCTATGAGAGATGCTGAGGAGGGAGGGGGTGTAGGGATGCACGATGATGCAGTTCTCCACAGACCACAGTGGGAGTTGAGCCCACGTTTGTTGAACCTGGATGTCCACAGGTGTCTGCAGCATCTTCATTTGCTGAGGGAGAAAGTCCGTTATGTCTTGATGCATCTCTCTCTCCCGAGCCTTTCTCCTGTCTGCTCTTTCCTTCTCTATCCAGTCTGTAATATTCACCCTCCAGGCCCTCTGTTCATGGCATGATGCAGCATGAGCTTGCAGGATCTCACAGAACATGTCCTTCCACATCCTCCTTTTCTCCTCCTTATCTGGGTCAGTTGTTTCAGTAGTGTGTGTGCATGGCTAGGGTGGGGGGTACACCTGAAGGCTGCAACAGCCACAGCCATAGATAAAACACACAGAAGTACCATTGTCAGTATAGTATGTACAGAAAGCGAAACTTAGATTCATCAACCCCCAACCCCATTGCTCCCCTAAATTGGTAAACAAGGCATGCTCATTGGCACTTCTGCTTCGGAGTGCTTGTTCATGGCACCACTGACATCACCAGTCATGGTGAGAATGACCCTCCAGGGGTGAGGGAAATGAGGACGGAATTGCTCGGTTGTATGAAACTATGAATATAGGGCAGTTGCCGGGAATAGTAGTACCATTTTCCACAGGAGGCGGTGGTTTTAGCTGATATCTCACTCCTGAGGGTAACAAAGGCAAGAGCGCACAGGCCTGAAGTCACCCGGGCCTTTATGCTGCTAGCCCATTTAAGGCAATGGTGCCTGCTGAAGTTATCACTCAATGACTTGAGAAAGTGTCCTACCAAGGAAGAAGAAATAAGACTGCTATCCCTAGAAACCTTCAGCCAGGGATTGCAGAGTAAATCCATGGAAGTTTCATCGAGATCTCTCAGGAGGATTCCAGGGACATCCCTTGTGCATAAACAAACTGTTCCTCATGGCCCCCCTGCCTAGCTCTAGAGGGCAATGAAAAGCAGATACTAACTCTTTGTTGTAGTACTACCTCTTCTAAGATGAGTAAATTAATGAAAATTCGATTGCTGTGTATTGATAAGTTGCAGGTGCTATTACTGTAATGGGAAATTTATTTACACGCTTACCCAAGGTTCCTTCCCTAGCTTTAGGCTCACTTGTGCTCAACTGCAAGGATTGGCCCAGACTATGGTAGAGTCGAAAACAGGCCCTGGCTTGCAGCTCAACTGGAAACTCCATTGCCTGTCCCCCATACTCCTTCTCCTCTTCCACGTACTGTTCATGACAGGGGCCTCTGACTGAGACTCCTCAAAGTTGATGGTGGGGTTTCTGCCAAATATGGCATGCAACTCTTTGTAAAAGTGGCAAGTCTACAGCTCTACACCCAAACAGTTGTTGGCTTTCCTGGTGTTCTAGTGTGCCTGCCACAGTTCCTTGGCTTTCACATGGCACTGCTGCTGGTCCCTCTCATACCCCTTCTCCTGCATCCCCCAAGCAATCTGCTCATACATGTCCACATAGAATCATAGAAGATTAGGATTGGAAGAGACCTCAGGAGATCATCTAGTCCAACCAACCCCCTGCTCAAAGCAGGACTAACCCGAATTAAATCATCCCAGCCAGGGCTTTGTCAAGATGGGCCTTAAAAACCTCTAAGGATGGAGATTCCACCACCTCCCTACATAACTCATTCCAGTGCTGCACCACCCTCCTAGTGAAATAGTTTTTCCTAATATCCAACCTAGACCTCCCCCACTGCAACTTGAGACCATTGCTCCTTGTTCTGTCATCTGCCACCACTGAGAACAGCCTAGCTCCATCCTCTTTGGAACCCCCCTTCAGGTAGTTGAAGGCTGCTATCAAAATCCCCCCCACACACACACACACACCCTTCTCTTCTGCAGACAAAATAAGCCCAGTTCCCTCAGCCTCTCCTCATAAGTCATGTGCCCCAGACCCCTAATCATTTTGTTGGCCTCTGCTGGACGCTCTCCAATTTGTCCACATTCTTTCTGTAGTGGGGGGCCCAAAACTGGATGGCAATATTCCAGCTGTGGCCTCAGCAGTGCCGAATAGAGGGGAATAATCACTTCCCTCAGTCTGCTGGCAATGCTCCTACTAATGCAGCCCAATATGCTGTTAGCCTTCTTGGCAACAAGGGCACACTGTTGACTCATATCCAGCTTCTCATCCACTGTAATCCCCAGGTCCTTTTCTGCAGAATTGCTGCTTAGCCAGTTGGTCCCCAGCCTGTAGCGGTGCATGGGATTCTTCCGTCCTAAGTGTAGGACTCTGCACTTGTCCTTGTTGAACCTCATCAGATTTCTTTTGGCGCAATCCTCCAATTTTTCTAGGTCACTCTGGACCCTATCCTTACCCTCCAGCGTATCTACCTCTCCCCCTAGCTTATTGTCATCCGCAAACTTGCTGAGGGTGCAATCTTCTGACTGACCCCTGGGCACTCCACTTGATACTGGCTGCCAACTAGACATCAAGCCATTAATCACTACCCATTGAGTCCGACAATCTAGCCAGCTTTCTGTCCACCTTATAGTCCATTCATCCAATCCATACTTTAACTTGCTGGCAAGAATACTGTGGAAGACCGTATCAAAGCTTTGCTAAAGTCAAGGTGTATCACGTCCATCGCTTTCCCCATATCCACAGAGCCAGTTATCTCATCACAGAAGGCCATCAGGTTGTTCAGGCATGACTTAAATAAATAAATAAATTAATGGAGATATCCCATCTCCTAGAACTGGAAGGGACCTTGAAAGGTCATCGAGTCCAGCCCCCTGCCTTCACTAGCAGGACCAAGTACTGATTTTGCCCCAGATCCCTAAGTGGCCCCCTCAAGGATTGAACTCACAACCCTGGGTTTAGCAGGCCAATGCTCAAACCACTGAGCTATCCCTCCCCCCCTTGCCCTTGGTGAATCCATGTTGACTGTTTCTGATTGGCTTCCTCTCCTCCAAGTGCTTCAAAATAGATTTCTTGAGGACCTGCTCCATGATTTTTCCATTTCTACAGCTGGTCTGCACCTGTACCTGCACAGCCTCTTCTCCCCAGAGATCCAGGCATCCAATATCTTCTATCTACTCCAAGTCTGGAGCGTGTAGCCAGCAAGATCTGCTGGGCAGCTGCGCACAACAATGGAGAGCTGCTAGGGGTGCTTGCTCAGCTGGACAATCATGAAAAGACATTTCAAACATTCATGGGGGTTTAAAGGCGGGTGCAGGGGGCCTTCTGGTCTATGTTTCCCCATGGCAGTGGAATTCACAATTGTGACCAGCGTGGCCAGTGTCTGGCATTGTGGGACAGCGGCTGGAGGACTGTTAGGGTCAACATAGGTAACACAGTGTCTATACTCATGCTGGATTGACCTATGTACATGGACCATGGCTCAATGCCACTTGGAGAGGGGATGTTACTATGTCAGCGTAACAGGGCATTTACATCAGTGGGACACAACTTTATGTGTAGATCTGCACAACTAGGTCAATTCAAGGCAGCTAATGTTGATCTAACTTTGTACTGTAGACCAGGCCTTAAGGTTTCCCAGGAGTGGGGTATTGGCTGACATTATTACCTCTATGTTCCCTCTTCCTTTCCTATTGTTTTTGGGTTTTGATTTTCAACACTTGTAATAAAATCCTTAAGCCATTGATCGACCTCTGTGTTTTAGACATCTGCTACGGAGAAAAATAGTAGTGCTTTTTAAAGCATATACCACCATACACTGCTCTTTCTCCATTCCTCCCGTGTATCCACATGACTTAAGATATTTCGGAGGAGACTCAAAAATATTTGCACTGCACTAAGATGGCACCAGTTTTTACCCAACACTCCATTACATGAGGTAGGAAGCTTGAGTCCCACTTAAGAATGAAAAATTCAGTTCATCGTTAGGAAGGAGGACTAGCACACAGTAAGCAATGGATAATTATGAAGAGTATGCATTAGAAGATGGAAAGATTTTGAAATCAGAACTACAACATATTGTTACCAAAGTAACCAGTCACAAGTGAGAACATTGCCCACAGCTTAATGTTTTTATGCTGACCTCCTTATCAGAACGAGTGAGCGATGGGGGACAGTGACAGTGAGTGAGAACTGGGGAGGTCTCCTGTGACAGGTTTCGGGGGTTGGTATGTGGTGGTGTTCCAGGACTCCTGGAGGACCAGCATTCTCCTCCTGGTAAGCTGGGGGAGCCACTGTGATAGGATCCTCTGGCTTGGCAGCACCCTTGGTGACAACCAGAGGAAGAGGAGGAGGCGGCATCTAACGGGCTGGTTCTGGGGTGTCAGCAGCAGGCAGAAACCATACTCTTTTTGGCCACCATTTCAATGAGCCTCTCCATTAGGGAGTGCTCCCATTCTCTATGGTATGTCTCCATGTCTCTGAACTGGTGCATAAGTGTCTCCTCCAGCTGAAGAGCCTGATCCTCTCGTGCCCTGAGGAATTCAAATTGCTCCTGATTTCTCCCGTCTATCCCTATGAGCAGCTCCTCCATGGTCTTTCTCCATCTACCTCTGCTGTCTCTGGGGTGTTGCTCCTACATGGTGGAATGGTTTGCTCTTGGGAGCCAAAGGTCTTGCCAATTCAAAGAGAAGAGTAGCACTATATTTTTGGCCATTGGAACAAGCTGAGAAATCCCCCCACATAACAAACATTTGCTGTAGAAGGCCACAATTTTGATACTTTTCAGCATTCTAGGAATGTACCTGTCTCATTGCCTTTGCTGCTCTCAGACAAATTTTGCAGCCCACGAGGAAGAAGCAGAGGCTAATAACGGTAAGAAAACAGTACTAGTGTTTTTAACCATTTATAATGTTCACATTCTCCAATCCTGTTGAGACAAAGGTGGAATAATTCCTTCCCAGGGCTACACTACCAGGGTACAGTTTTTTCACTTAAGGCTGGCCAACATTAGACAAACATAGGGGTTTTCAAGTACCAGAACGGAAATCCCTCTACATATTGCTGAATGGAGGGGCCTGGTCTGCTATGAAGGTGGACCAAGCAGATCTGCATTGCTGGTGAACCTGCAGAACCAGCTGGAGTTTCTGTGAAATCCTGGCTTTGTGCCTGCCTAACAGTGAAATAGACAGGGAAAGAGACACACTGCTATTTCACTGGGTTTACTGGAGAGTCAGTTTAGAACCACAACTCCTCCTCTCAGACAACTGGAAAAGGACACTGCACTGTTTCCATCCAACTGCCAGAGTGCATCCTTCTCCCACCCCCATTCCTTCAAGCTTGTGCAGCATGGCTCTCTGCCAGGAAAGGGCAGATACCAGGGACAGAGTCTGTAAAGACTGCTGTGACTAACTTTTCCTTAGACAACCAACTGTAAAATTTTCTATATCCTTCCCCAACCAGGACCTTTCCAAATCTCGACGACCAATCCACACAGCTCCAGAACCATTGCTGCCTGACTGCTGGCTGGTTGAGAATTGCACAGAAACTGGGACAGCAGGGCTGGCTCCAGCATTTTTGCCACCCCAAGTGGTGGGGGGAAAAAAAAAAAAAAAAAAAAACAAGCCGCGATCAGCGGCAGCTCTACCACCACCACTTCATTCTTCGGCGGCAATTCGGCCCCGCCACCGAATTGCCGCCGAAGAGCCGGATGTGCTACCCCTTTCCATTGGCCGCCCCAAGCACCTGCTTGCCGGCCCTGGGCATGCTGATTTTTTCCTTTATAAAGTGTTTGAAAAAATAGCTTGAGGAGCCAACTGCATACTTGTGGATCATCAGAAATCAGTAAAAATGATTGATTTAGAACTCTGTCTGGCTTGAGGCCCGTTTTGAGGTGGACCAGAGTTGGGGCTGGAGGAGGGTGGAGGGAATGTTGGAGGAGTTCAGTAGGGGGATGAGGCATCACTGCAGTTCAAAGACCCAGAGACATAGCAATGCATGGCATAGTGTCCAAGGAGGAAAAGTCAGCATGGTACTTCAGGTGCTCTTGATACTAAAATCAGGAATGTAGCACTAGAGTAAGAGGGCACATCAGTGGGGAGGGTAGGGGGGTCCATTGTAATGTAGCCATTCTGGCTCCTGACACAGCTCAGGATCCTCCTCAATTGCATCATGGGAGGTTTCTTCAAGCTGGCCCTCTGGGTACAGATGCAGAACCACATGCTCCAAGTCTTCTGGGGCATCCCACGGACCCTACTTCCTCCTCACCCTGGTTCTCATCAGCGCTCTCATGGACAATGAGGTAGGTGGGGCCAAGGAGGGGACTGTGAGCCCCTTCAGGCTCAGGACTAGGGGCTCTTGACAGCACCCGGTCCAGCTCTTCATAGAAGGGGTATATACAATGAGCCCTCCAGGACTGACTGTTAGAGTCTTTGGCTTTCCTGTACGGGAGCCTCAAGTGCTTCATGCATTCCCAGCACTGAGACAGAGCCCGCTCAACACTCGCCTGCTCCAGCCTCTGTGAAACTTCTGGGTACAGGTGAGTGTTCCTGCTGCTCCAGCTGAATGTCTGAGGACGGTGTACTTCCCCCCACACATTGATCAGCATCCAGGTATCCCCACTGGACAAAAAAGCTGCTCTGAGCGGTGGATCCATTTTCACCTGTAAGAGGTACAGCAGAATGCTGCTCTGCTGTGGTCAGTCAGTGCAGCATTGCTTCTACCAGTGTGCAGGGGGACAGGGACCGCGACTGTGTCAGGGTCAGAGTCAGGAAAAAAAAGAATTCAGTGTGTTGTGGGAATGGGGGGTGGAGGACTAATGAAACTCAAGGCCTGGTACATACCCCGTATCCCTGTTCACTCTGCAAACTGGCATCGGAACGGGCTTGTGCCACAACCTGGTCTACCCCAAATTCACACCCCCTGAAAGACAAACTATACTGACCTAACCCCCAGTGAAGACAGCGCTAGCTCGATGGAAGAACTCTTTCATTGGCCTACCTACCATCTCTTGGGGAGGTGGATTCATTACAACGGGAGAACCCCTCCCATTGCTATAGTGAGTGTCTACACTGAAGTGCTAAGGCAGCACAGCTGCACTGCTGTAGCATTTTAAGTGTAGCCATAGCCTCAGGCATGTACTTACCCCACACACACACGCCGCAGGTGTGCTAGCTTACTCGCCCTCTACTTACCTTCGGCACATGCTTCTGGGGTTTAACTATGGCCAATATGGGGATTATGGCAAAATCAGTGTATGGACATGTGAACAGTCAGTAGTGTAGATGTACCCACAGGCAGCTCTGAAAGGACAATATTCAAATCATAATGCAATCACCAGTACAAGCATTTTTTTTTATATCCTCTTGATCTGTTGTTCCAACAAGTCAGCCCGCTCCTGCTCCCACTGAAGCAAATGGTAAAATTCCCTACTAACTTCAATGCATTTATGCTCTTGGGTGGCTTTCTTGGCTGACTGTGTCTACACCTGTCCTCTCTTATGTATGCGCCCAAGCTGTTTGTTCTTTGATCCAAAGCTGATGGTACTTTACTACATCTGCAGGGAGCCTATTCTAAATTACAAGTTTCAGAGCCTGATGGTTTCAAAGTTAAAGACAGATTACAGGTTGCAATCTGCAAAGCTCCCTATTTGGATTCATTCCAGATGGGCACATCTTCAAGCAATCCCAGATTAACGTGGCATTCAATTTGGTGAGTGCAGCAGCCGAAAGACATATGGGGGTGGGGGGCGGGAGTCGGAGAGGGGAGTTTGTTCTCCCCCCTCAGGAATCCTCTACATCATTCTCAGAGCCTGGAGGATGCCCCCGTTTACACTCCCATCCTCCAGGCCTGCACCTGCATTTCAGCTACTGTTCTAGTGTTTAGTGGAGGACTGGAGTCAGTTGATGCCTCTCCTTAAATGGGCTGGTTTGAATCATTGCTGAATGATGTAAGACCATGTGGGATGGATAATGTCTAAACTTGACCTGGACTGATCAACAATGTAGGTTCTCAAACTACTTGTGAAGGTGTGAGATACTTGAGAACAGTCCTTTGAGGATGTCTTTCTGACACTGGGCCTGGATTGTTCAATTCATTCAATCCTGGCCTCATGCAATTATGAAGAACTTCCCTCTCCAATACTAGGAGCCCAATTTTCAAATTACAGAACCTAAATTATGGTGCACATCCTGTGTTTGGGCATTAATATCAGCACGTGGGTGCCCAACGCGGATATTTGAACATGCAGAATTAGTGTCAGTTAAGATGTTTAAATGTGGAATGGGGTGCCCTCATTTATTATTATTCTTCAACATTCATCCAGTGATACTGTAAATTAAGCGCCTTTTGTGCCTAATCCAGAGAGGTGCTCACCGCCCACAATTCCCACTGGAATCAATTGCTTAGCAGCACAGCTCAGGAGTAGGCCCATTGTGGATTTTGTTAAAAAATGGGGATACATCTCGTGCAAGTTTCTGATGCTGGTGCCAAGGAGCCTTTTGAATGAAATTATTTCTCTTCTCCGATACCCTTGTGGTTTGCGACTTTTTCTTTTTATCTTGCCCCATTTTTATTGGTTTGATTTCTTTATGCCTCTTGTGCGACTCTTTGTTCTGGGCTGCAATGAATGAGCAACAAGTGTGGATGATGAATTATGGATTGAAAGAAAAGGCTGAGCTAGTTTGGAATTACTCCTCAGTGCCATTTCAAAGGGCACTGGAATCCCCAAAAGGTTTGGGTTTAAACTAATGTATATGGGTTGGAATATTTTTATTTAAAAAATAAAAAGTAATTCTAGTGCAACTCAGTTCACTGGTGTTTTTTTCTCACCTGCTTTCTCAGAGCTAGTTCTGGAACCCTCATGCACATTGACTAGTACTTACCCAAGTAGTCCTATTGAATTCAACGGGGCAACACCCATGTGTGTTTTAAAACCACAGCCAAGCACATGCCGTGTTACTCTAACCAAATGCCTTTCTTAATACTCCTTCTGGCTGGCAACCACCAGGTTTGTGAAAAATAAATAGCAAATTTTTGGTGCCTAAATTCCAGCATTCAAACACTATTAATAAGGACAAGTGTGGGAGGCTAGAAGGAAGAATAAAGATGCATTCTAATTCCACTGAAATCCATTGAGCTACAAACATTTTCTGAGGGACGGAGTGGGAGAATGCTAATGCTTTTCTAAAACTTAAGAACCCTCTGAAACAGAGAGAAGGAACAAGTACAATGACATCTGTCTTCAGTGACCACTCAAGAGACCAACAAAAATTGGTTGATTAATTAATAGGGTGGGTGGGACGGCTTAGTGGATAAAGCATAGGACTGGGTTCTATTCCCAGCTATCCTACTAGATTGTTGGGTGAGCTTGAGCAAGCCACCCTGTCTCCCAGTGCCTCAGTTTCCCCATTTGTAAAATGAAAATAATTATTCTTACCTCTTTTGTAAAATGCTTTGAGCTCTATAGTTGAAAAATGCTATATAAGAGCTAGGTATTAATTAATTATTATTATTATTATTATAATAGATGGAGCAGAATTGTACTGCATATGTTTGGAGTAACTTTTGGACAGTGCCTTAAAACAGGAGATGATCTAATATTTATTTGTTTTGATTTATAAAGTAACAATAATAGCCTCCAATTCCATTCTCTGAGCATTTGTGCAGGGATCACTGTATATGTTGGGGACACTGGCAGCACAAGCATCCAATGGCAGGGAACCAAATTCTGTTCTAATCATAGAAGTGTTCTAATCTACACTCCACTGTCTAGTCTAGCAACTAGACTGCAGTTCCTCGTTGCAAGAAATGATTAACACACCAACAGAGCTAAAAGGGTCACATGCTTTTCTAGGTGCACACAATGTAAAACCATTAGACCCATTTAAAAAGCTTCCGAAGTCTTTGCTGTTAGCAGCTAGATCACAATCGCAGCTGAACTGGAAAAGACCCCAGATTCTCCCCACTGACCAAGAGTTTGCCAAACTAAGGGCTATCCTGTCTATGGAAAAAATATCACCCGTCAGAAAAAGCAATAAAAACACAAACAGCATCTGGAAACCATTTACCAATTACATTCGGATACTTTCAACAAACAGGCAGATGCACTGCAAATGTTAGGGGCATTTGAGCCAAACAAATAAGGGGTCGAACAAAACCTTAATGCCATTTGTGTTACAATTATTGCTAGGTAGCTCCAAAGGGTTGTTTTATAGACTATGAACTTTATGTTACCAGCTCCGTGTTCTCTCCCTTAAGAGTCTTCAAATCACATAGCAGGACAACCAGAAAGAGTGCACTGGCAGCCAGCCATGTTTCTCCCACCCTTTCTCCTCTAGTTCTATTACTGCGTAAAATGGTTCTGCTCATGCTAGCAAGGTACTGGTACCACTCAGTGTGAGTAAAGGGTGGCAACATCTGGACCAGAGTCAACATTAAATTACCTCAGCTAAGGTGCCACAGGGCTTTGGGGAGAGGATGGAGCTGCTGCAGAGAGCAGCCATTTTCAGTCCCACACTGGCTTGATTCCTTCCATGCACTGGCTGGGGAGCTTCCAGAGAGCTGGGGTGAAAAGGAAACTATGCTGCAGAGACAGTGCTTCCCTCTTCCTCCAGAATTGCCAGGTTTTCATCCCCTGCACCTGCCCAAGAGGCAGGGTGAGACACATCTAAATTGCTCCCATACTCTTTTGTGCTTGGGTGGTTCCAAAGTGGCTTGGTTTTAAAAGACTTCACACATGATGGGGGCTTAGTTTTCAGGGAGGAGACATGCTTCCCAGAGGTTGAACATGGGGTGGGGGTGGGGGAGAGGAGGCGCAAGGGCTGTTGTGGAAAGTTCACCTCTGCATTTCCCAACCATCACACAATTAAAATTCCAACCTTAGCATTAACATTGTTTTGTGCATTCAGATTGGGTGAAAATTCTCTCAACTGCTGCTGCTCTTTTCAGCTATAGCAGCTCCTCGTTCTGCTGCAGCCATCTCCACTTCTTTTCTTCCTGCTGCTGCATCATGAATTGCTACTGTTTCTGTATCTGCATCTGTCCCTGCTCCTACTACTGCCATTTCTATTGTTCCTCCCTCCATGAAGGGCTGCTAATGGAATTTCTGTGACCACAAGCACACTAATCCATCCATAAATTCCCCAGAGTGATTAAAAGACAAGGCCGTAGGTAGCAGTTTAAAACACTAGCCAGTCCTCAAAACTCATCCCCATAGCATATGCTTTTACAAACAATGTGATCGCTGACAGAACAGATGCATTGAGATACAGGGAGCTTCCTTTCCAGGCACTCTAACCATTCCTTCCCTTCCTGCACCCCGGACCTTCCATACTGACTTCCTCTCTTGTTTTACACAGAGTTCAAACCGCCACTTAATTTCACAGGTCTCCTTAACTCTGCTCCTGCCTACACCTGCTCCATCTCCACCAAACTTCTTTCCATACTCCTGTACTGGCAGCATCCCTTGAGTCCTCTATCCACTCCAGACATTGGAATAGCCACCCGCCCTACTATTATTCAGCTAATGCCTTATTCTACTCCAGAATCTTCTCAAACCCCATTTCTTCTATGAAGCACTGCAGCTACAGGGCCAAACTCCTGTAAGATGCCGAGCAGCTGAAATCAATGGGAGTGGAGGGCACTCAACTCCTCACAGGGTTGGGCTCATACTGATCATCCACTATTCTGAGTCTGTTCTGTTTGTATTATGCTGTATTGTACCCACTTGTGCCTTTTGACCCTGATCCTGACAGGTGCTGAGGATCACTTAGGATCAAATCCTTAGGTTCAGCTTTTTAGGTAAGAGTTTGTTATCCATTTTGCCTGTTGTAAGGAACTGGAGCATATTGTTATGCTGGAGGGTGTGCTAGCTGCCTTCTGTTAAACTTAAATGAGGGAGTAATTAAATGCCCTTTTTTTAGTGAGAGCAGAAACAGGGGGATTGATTGGATTGCAGCTGTGCGTGTGTGGCTCAGATGTACAAAGCCAGCAGAAAAGGAAGCAGAATGAGACAGTAAGAGAAACACAGCCCTCAGAGAAAACCAAGCAAGAGGGGCCATTTTGGGGCACAGTGCTGGCTGGAAAAGAAGACTTGGAATTATGAGCAAGGAAACTGCTACCTCTTGTTTGATTCCTACTGTGTTCAGGGAGACAGGACTTGGTGTACATTCTTTGTAAATAAACAGGATTGCATCAGAGAAATACCTGTGTGATGGGGCATGACTCACCACTGCGGCACCTTCTGCTGGCTGTCCGGGGAATTAGTGCTGCGCCCTCTGCTGGTGGTGTCTCACCCACTGTAACCTCTGTTCCAGGAAGCATGTAGTTCCAAAGGATATGGCGTCCCCTTCAGGACACAGCCCTCTGGCTGTGTCACACTCTGTTTCCCCCCCTTCCGGGGGAACGGCAGTTCACTGTTCAGCCACTTCCTTGATGGCAAGTGTGTGTGTGTGTGGGGGGGGGGGGGGGGGGGGGAAGGACAGGGCAGGACCCAGGCCCGCACACTACTCCAGGTCCCAGTCCAGGGACCCTGAAGATGGCAGCCATGTGCTACGTCCCCTCTAACCCCACAGTCTACTTCCCTGTAGCCCCAGCGCCTTCTCCGCCCATGTCTCAGGGCCCCAGCATGTCAGCAGTCAGCCAGGAGCTTAACCTCGCTCCCCTGATCCTGCCCAGCACAGCTCTATCCAAGGTGCTAGCTGCCCTCTGCCTGTAAGGCAGCCAGTGCTCCTACCTCCCCAAGCTCCAGGGGCTGACTGACTTGCTCTGACCCTGCAGCTCTTCTTAGATGGGCCTGCACAGCCCTGATTGGCTGCTCCTCATAGCTCTCTCCAGTTGGCTGTTTCCTGCACAGCCTCCCTAGGGTCCTCTCCCATTGGCTGTCTTATTGCATAGCCTCCTAGGGTTCTATTAATCCTTTATGGGCTAGTGTGGGACAGATGCCCCATCACAACCTGACTTGTAATCCATTTCTCCTACCCATTAAACACCCTGTAAGGCCCCAAATATTGGCTAACTGCTTGGACCAAAAGAGACAACAGGGTTAAGGGGCTAAATAAATAATTGGAGCTGGTTGAAAAATTTCAATTTCATTTTGCCTCAGTTGAGGACAAACACATATAACTTTTTCCTCCCTTTTTTTCAGTGGAAAAAGAGCAAATAAATGAAAGTGAGGTTTTACCCTGCCAAAATAAAATGAAATTGCTTATCAAAAAACACAATTTCCCAAATATTTTTTGACTGGAAATGCTCATTTCCTTAGAATTGTTATGACAAAACCTTTTTATTAGAAAATAAATAAATCCCAGCTCTATAAATAACAGTAGAGGCTGGGAACTGCTTTTGAATAGCCACGTTCTGCTTAGTCAGTTGGGGCCTTTTGGGTAAAGTCACAGCCATTTGCTAGTTCCCAATAGTGGACAGGTGATACCTACTCACCAAATTGCACTATATGACAATATGCGAGTGATGAAAGCATTGGTAGGGTGATGAAGTTATGGTAGGTATGGGGATGAACAGAGTCGGTGGATGATGAGGAGAGGACAGAAAGTGAAGGGCTGAAGGAGACAGTGATAGTTTTAAACTGTGAAGCTGCCATTTCAGCCACTTCTAATTCATTTGCTATTGCAAAAGCTAAGCTGGGAACTATTAAGAACTCCAGATTTCATTTTGATAAAGGAAAGCAGAGACTAGAGTCTAGGCTCCAGCCTGAGCCTGGAAGTCTACACAGCAATGAAACAGCCCCACGAGCCCGAGTTGGCTGGCATGGGTCAGCCGTGGGTTTTTCTTTGCTGAGTATACATACCCCCAAGTCACAAGTTTCTTCCCAGTCTGTTCCAGGGATAGGGTACCAATGTACTGCACCTTGCTCAGGGCTAGTGGTGAAACCACGATTCAACCATTTTCTTGGAACTACTTTTCACAGTGGCAGGATACTTTGCTTAAAGTCCCACAAAATAATTTAGTTTTTAAATTGAATTATAGAAGTGATGAGCCAAAGCAACAGGGCAGTATCCCTTTTTTTTAATAGTTTGTGATTCCTCTAGTGGTGCTCACCAGGTTCTGTGTTTTAGAAGCCACAAGAAACCATTCCCAGCCACAACCCATAGGTAGTTGGGAGTTGCATGTTTGTGTACACAGTATACTCCTGATTATCTGAATAGCATGGGGTCTGGGGGCACGGATTTAATTTGGCTAATTGAGAGAGCAGAAGTGACAGTGCAGGGAGGGAGCCCTCTGCAGGCAGCTCCCGTATCATGGCCCTGAACACTCAGTCCCATGACAGCAGGGCTGCAGAGGGCTCCCTGTGCTATCGCTCCTGCCCTCTCGATTATGGCAGATGCAAGGGGCCGGGGAGTTGAGGGGGAGGCTGCATTCCTGGTGGCACAGTGCAGAGACCCACAGTCAGGCTTCTGCTTTGCCCCACCAGTACCACAGGCTTCCCTGCACCTTGTGCCTGCAGGGATTGGGTGTCACCGACCCTGAAGAATGCAGGGAGCCCTCTGCAGCCCACAGACGCCATTGAGCAGCAGGGTGGCCTCCTCTGTGCTCTACTATCTGACCCTCTGCGTTATCCAAATCCCTTCCTTGTCTCCTACCACAATGAAGGATTCAGATAATTTGGAGGTGCGGTATGCTGCATTTAGTAAACACCATTTTTTTGGGACCCAACTGTGCCCATGTGGGTTCTCCACAGTTTTTTGTTGTGTAAAGAGCAAACAACAACTGGAATAATAATAAGTCACTCCACGGTGAGCATCTGTAGGCTCTTAGTCATTCAGCCACACGAGAATCGCACCTTTAACCTAATGCACATTCTGTTGTAGCTGATTGCTATAACGATATGTATGCTAATCTGCATACACTTACACCCATGTATCTTTACACACGCCAGTGGTCCTATTGCATAACTTTACACACATGAAAATTCTGTGCATGACTAAGTGTGCACAGGATTGGGACCTTAGACTGTCAGCTCAAGTCAAGGGACCTTGTTTTTGTTTCTCTGTAAAATGCGTACCACCTTTTTGAGGCCACATCAATTATAATTTTAAAAGATGAACAAGAAACCCCACTCTCTAATCGCTACAAGAAATGTTGCCCTCAGGATATTAAAAAATAGATGGCAGGGCATGCAGCGCACATGCCTCCCTACCCTCATAATGAAATATAGATTCCAGACAGAAACTATGAAACTGGAGGGATTCTCCGAGTATTTTCATCCTGAGTTTTTGAGTTCCTGAGGGGAAAAAATGGGAGCCTGGCAATGACAAGAGATTTAAAGGCATTTGTGTGAGCCATTTCTTCTGTAAGGTGAGAGTGATGATTTCATCAATCTCGCTGTCGAGGCACTGCACTAATTTATGCAAAGCCCTGAATTCTACTCTCCATGTGATATTGCAGTACACTAGCACTGGTGCTATTCGTCTGTAAAATATATTCTGGCTTACTGAGCTCCTGTACCAAACCATTTTCTTTTTATAAATACCATTCACTGCATATTATATAGTCTCTCTCCCTTGCACCCACTGAACAGCAATAATGTCAATCTAAATGTAGGCATACAGGAAAGGATAAAAAGTGGGACAAATAGCACTGGGACTATGTCGATAGCAAGTGGCAGAAAAAGAAATGGAGAGAAAGAGTGCAATGGATACCAAAAGGAATTTGATTGTGGATTGTAGGTCTAAAATGTCACTTAGGAGGAAATTGTAGGCAGGGTTGCACACAGGAACCCCTCTGAAATAAACCAGGCCATTGGCTGGAGGCTAGTCACCCGGGTCTAGGGTGACCAGATGTCCTGATTTTATAGGGACAGTCCTGATTTTTGGGTCTTTTTCTTATATAGGCTCCTATTACCCCCCACCCGCAGTCCCGATTTTTTACATTTGCTGTCTGGTCACACGACCCGGGTCCTATACCTTATTCAAATCTTTATGAGGAAGCCATGCTGCAGGCCCTCCTTGAAAGGAACCATGGAGAGGGTGAGCCTAAGAGCACCCCAATGCCAGAGGTGAAAGAGCTCCCCCGTATGTAGCAGTGAGCCTCTACTGGCCTGACCAACTCACTGTTGTCATAATATGTATTTAAAAGGTGTCATGTAAGGTATCAAATGTACACTGGCAACACACTGGTCATTAATATTATTGCAAGTATATAATTGGCTTTGTGGTGCATTTTTCCAGAAATTCTTCCTCAAGATGGCCCATGAAGTAGTTGGCATATTGGGGAGCCACCCTAGTACCCAGGGCTCACTTCATTTTGAATGGGCTCTTGCAACATGTGTTAACTCTGATGTTTAAGAATCTGTTCCATCTTGTATTTAGCTGTGACACTCTACCTTTCCCAGAAAAAATGAAACACAAGTAGCAAGGGATATTGATGTAAAATTAAAAGGGAGAAGTCAAAGAAAGATTGGATGGGTCAATAAATGGGATACCAAAGTAAGAAACTCTTGGTTCTTGAAAAGAAAGTGGCAAAAGAACTAGTGCTGTATTTGTTAAGGAAAAGGATTAGCAGCACATCTTTCGAGAGTGTGTTCATGGGTACTAATGAGGACAGGTTGAGAGTACTGAGATTACTGAATCAGTGATAAACAATCACTCAAACAAGATAAAGGTGAACAAATGCCAGCTAATTACAACCACAGCTGAGATATGAGATTAGGGATCAAAGAATTGAACTAAAAATTGTACTTTTTGAAAGAATCATCTAATAGGCATGAATCAGTATAGTTCTTTGAAAGGTAAATCATGTCAGACAAAAGTGGTTATCTTTTTTATGAAATAACTGTTGATTTAGTAGAGACAAGACAATTATTGGACTTCATTCTCCTCTCATAAAAATTTAAAGAAATTCAAATACCACAGTGATGGGTGACCTTATAAAAATCTAGACTGACAGATTTTCCACCAACATAAATCCCCTGATTTCAGTGGAGTTACTCCTGAGTCTCTCCAGGGTAAATGAATGGAGAATGAGACACAAATGTTTTAATATATCTTCATTTTAGAAAACTTTGACAAAATTTCATTTGGTGAGTTATTGAATTAAATCTCTAACTAAGACTTAGCTAAATTATGAAGATGGGTAAAGAATCAGTTAATAGGTAGAAAGATGTTGGAGTTAAAGGTGTATATCAGGGGTTCCCAAACTTTCTGCCGGCATGACCCCATTTTAATGAAGTCTTTCCTGCCGGGACCCCAGACAGCATGGTGAATGCCATTTTGAAGAGCAAAATGTCATCCTCCCCTCAAGGTGACCTTGCACACTCCCTACGTGTGAGGTCACACCACATGGAGGATGCCATTTTGCTCTACAAAATGCTGTCCTCTGCACAGTGTGACCTTGTACATATGGTGCATGCGAGGTCATGCTGTGCAGAGAATGCCAGTTTGTAGCACAAAATGGCATCCTCTATGCATTGTGACCTCATATGCATTGTACATATGAGGCCATGCACTGCAGAGCAAAATGGTGTCCTCTGCATAGAAGGGATTGCCCTGACCCCATCTGCTGATAGTGTGAGCCCATTTGGGGTCACGACCCAAAGTTTGGGAACCACTGATGTATATTCTTTGTGGAAGTTGGTGGGGAATAAAGTCCCATAGTGACCTATAGTGGAACAGTTATTCTTAACAGATATGATCTTGACATAATAATGTCATAATAATGTGTAAGATCAGTAAATTTACAGATAAAACTAAAATAGAGTGATTAAGAATGAGGCACCTGGCTCTTTAAAGGATAATCTCAACAAAGACAATGAATGGGCTCAGATTAGAAACACAGAACAGAATGGACCTGATTCTGATCTCACTTGTGCTGCTGTAAATCAGGACTAGTTCCAGTAGGGTGACCAGATGTCCCGATTTTATAGGGACAGTCCCGATTTTGGGGTCTTTTTCTTATATAAGCTCCTATTACCTCCCACCCCCGTCCCGATTTTTCACACTAGCTGTCTGGTCATCCTAAATTCAAATGAAGTCAATGGAGTTACACTGGTGTAAAGGGCCTGATTCTATATGATCATGTAATTAAAGACTGTAGCATAAAGCATATGCCCAAAGGAAACTTTTAATTCCGGTATATCCTAACTTCTGAGCCCCTGACCTTGCAAACTTTATAACAATCTTTTAAAGCAGTTATCATATGGAATGGAATTAACAAGTGTACCTATGAGGAAAGGTTTACTAGACTGGGCTTGAGAGAAGACAAGAGGTGCCATGACGAATTTAAATGAGCTTAATGATACATTTACACATGAGTTCCTAATGGAGGTCATTTGACATACCTGAACGAAGGAGCCCTGGTTTAGGTTAAAGTGGAATATATAAGAACTTGAGGATTATTTTACAGAGAGTGCTGAGTAAGTGGTATGAACTTTCAACTAAACTGGTACAGTTAAGCAATGCTAACATAAGCAAACTTTGGATGACGATACAGAGTTTTAATCTATTTGTGTTTGAGATTAGCCAACAACCCATTGTGAGGGTGAATGGAAAAATTTTCAGTAATCGTGTTCTTACAGTTTGGCTATGTGGGGTTTTTGTTCCTGTTGTGCTGTGTGTGGGTTTTTTTGCGTGTGCACATGGGAGTGTTTATGCCTTTTTTTGGCAGAGAAGTTGGTTAGGTTTAGAAAAGTGGAGGGATTTTTTTTAAGTTTATGTTTTAAAGAAAGTTTTGAAACATGTGCAAGTGATGTGGCAAAGGTGACACCAAAGTCTCTCAGGCACAAAAGATCTGCTTCTGCTCCAAAACAACTGTGTAACAATGTGGGTTCTGTCTTCCATAATTAGTCCAAGTCCTCTGCTGACCCAGGCTTCTGAAGTGTCATTTCTTCTTACATAACTGAAATCACTTCGGTGCAGTTACTATGGGATCCTACAATGCTTCTATTAGGGTTGCAAAGATAAAATTCAAATCAGATTAAGTTCTGAAAGTAAATTGTATTATGGATGGAAAGGAACAAGTAGGTCTCTGCTCTTGATTCACCACAGTCTTGGACACAACTGTTATGGGGAAACTGATATATCAAACAACACTTAAAAGGGGAGTATAGGAGTTTTAATAATTATAATTATATCGGTCGCCTTTCATCTAAGACACTCAAATGCACCAGTTATCCCAGTTTTACAGACAGGGAAACAGGTAGGGAGAAAAGTTATGTAAATTGCCTAAAGTCACAGTGAAACCAATATGAAAGCTAGGAATAGAATCCAGTACTTCTTCCTTTTGATTCCCCTGCTCTGACCTATAGAGAATGCTGCCTCCTGTTAACTGAGTTTGCAGACAAATATGACATATGCAAATGCAAAAACTGAAGAGTGGATTTCTCATTTTCATAATAGCCTGTTGGGGCCAACTGCTTTTGAATTTAAAACTTTAACTTTATGGGCATTTACTCAGTTCTTGACTCCAAATAGTTTGCAACCCAAATCATTATGGTCCATAATTTTCCAACTTGGCAAATACATATACAATGATCACTTTGTGCCTTTCAAAAGGAAGCAATCCTGCAACAATCCCAAAGATGATTTTTGGTCTTTCTTCTTTTTACTTTATTGAATCCTGACTTTGTCCATTATTTCTGTGTACCCCAAAATGAGAGAGGTAGCATCTAGCAGTCCAAGTACAAGGCAGTAAATTAATTCCTGAGCTGTAATAATCCTGGTTCTAACACCACACACACACACAAATGGATGAAACACACCCCAAACCAGTCTAATCATAAGACTTTTTGGATGCAACACTTTTTAAGTTAGGAAATTGTCATCTATAATATTTAGAAAGTGTGAGGAATTCCACTCTTCAAAAAAATATGTTGAAAAATTGGAAAGAGTTCAGAAGAGAAAGAATGATTTGAGGCCTGGAAAACTATGTGTTATAATATTGAGAGACTTAAGAAGCTCAATGTATTTAATTTATCCAAGAGAAGGTTAAAGATTATTGAATCACAGTCTACAAGTACCTACATGGGGACGAGATTTCAGAAAAAGATATGAAATCCAATGGCTGAAAACTGGAACTAGACAAATTCAGATTAGAAACAAGGGGAAAAAATCAGCAGTGAAGGTAACTAACCACTGGGATAATTTTCCTAGGAATGTGATGGATTCTCTGTCACTTACAGTCTTCAAATCAAGAATGCAACTCTTCCTGAAAGATATGATGTAGCTTAAACAGAAATTATGGGCTTGCTGCAGAAATTACTGGATGAGTTTCTTTGACCTGTGTTATGCAGGAGGTCAGACTAAATTATTATAATGGTCCCTGCTGGCCTTAAAAAAAATCTATAATAATGGGGATAATAGCATTTACTTAATGACCTCACAAAAGAGTTATGGGTAAAACAGAATAATTCACAATGAATAATTAATTACATTAATTCATCCCAATTTTCTGCTTATAAAATATTTAGGAGCAGATAATTAATTCCTCAAATTTATTGACTTGAATTTAACTGACAAATATCTTAGCAAAATCTTTACTCTTTGGATTGCTCATAAATATTCCAGATGCAAGCTGGGATACTTAGTTGTGATTGTACAGAGAAAGTGCATCATATTGTTTCTGTTCCGGGACTGGATGAGCATGTAAAGACTTCAAACATGAATACTTGAAAGTTTGAAGTTCAGTTTAAATGAATGTGTATGAATGCAACTTTGAAACTCATGTTCCCTTAATATTTGCACCAGTAAAGGTCCACAATTTAAATGTTGATGGAAAACTAACACAAAAGTGGTGTGACTCAATCAATGGTACCATTGCTCTTTAGAGAGCAGGGTGTATGCACCGATGAGTTCTTCGACGGCTGCTGAGTCTGATGTGTGTGTGACAGTCCCATCCACAGGTACGGCACACCCATGCACTAGCAAAGCTCTGAATCCGAGCAGCAGATTCTTTCCTCCTCTGACACCAGTCATCAGAAAGCTTGATCAGTCCACCTCACAATGCCTCGCTCCATCTATAAGCTGACTCCGCCAACCAGACCGGCCATTCTGCACTCCTTTCCCAATCATCCACAGAGATTCCAAAGGATGCTAAATCACCTTTGCAAGCATCCTGAAATCTGCGCAGTGGCCTGCCTCTCTTTCTAGACCCTTCGCAAGCTTCAGAATACAGCACACTCTTCAGGATCCTGTAATCCAGCATTCGCTTGACATGTCCAAGTCACCCGAGTCTTTTTTTACTAATCAACATTCCCATGACTGACATACCAGCATGATTTAACACTTCCACATTTGTCACCCTGTCTTGCCGTCTTATTCGAAGAATTTTACGCAACCATCTGATACGAAAACTGTTTAGTCTTTTGGTATGTTTGGTGTAAGTCATCCATGTTTCTAAGCCATATAGAAGAGTGGATAAAATACATGTCTCATAAATACAGATTTTCACTTTAGTTGACAATTTGTTATTGTTCCAGTCTCTGTCTTGCAAAAGACCAAAGTTTCTGGCTGCTTTGCTGATTCTACTAGTATGCTCAGCATCAAGATCTACATTACGGTAACGGTAGAGCCCAGGTGGCAAAATTGGTCAACATCATCTAGATGAATACCATCTAAGATGATATCTGGAACTGGTTCTGAAGAGCCTTGGTGCATGGTAACAGTCTTCTTTAAGCTTATTGCTAGCCCAAAGATTTTGCATGAACCAGAAAACTTGGTAAGATGTTGTAGGGCATCAACACTATGAGCCACAAGGGCTGCATCATCTGCAAACGACAGGTCCCTTATAATGATCTCCTTCACCTTCGTCTTGTCTCTGAACCCTACAATGTTAAACAAACCTCGATATGTCTAGAGCTAAGATAGACACCTTCTCAAACATCACAAAACGCATGATGAAGCAGGAATAAGAAGCAAGTATTAAACAATGTGGGAGACAGTATGCCACCCTGCATGATGGCCATACTGTGGTAGTGCTTACAGGCCCACAGGGATCGAGGCCCCATTACGCCAGGCACCGTACACACCTGCTTCACTCCACTGTTGATGTTAAACGAGTCAGACTCCTGGTTTTCATACATTACAGTTGCTTTCATGCCATCATGTATGGTTTTTACAAGATCTAGCAATATAGGTGAACAACCAAGCTTTTTCAGAACAATGTAAAGCCCTGACCAACTAACCATGTCAAAAGCTTTTGTTATATCTATAAAAGCCATGTGCAATAGAATACACTTCTCTCTGCACTTTTCCTGCAGTTGTCTTACAGAGAGGACCATGTCTATGGTGGTCCCAAGCGGAAGCCACACTGGTTCTCAGGATAGATTCTCTCAGCTAAAGTTTGCCGTCTAGGTAAAAGAATATGGCTTAAGATTTTTCCCACAATGTTAAGAAGAGACATACCTCTGTGGTTATTACAATCACTTCTGTCTCCTTTGTTTTTATAGAGTTGGATGAAATGAGCATCCTTAATCTGGTGGAATAGTTTCTTCCTTCCAACAGCGTAGCAATACCTCATGCAATCTTTGTTTGCATATTTGTAGATTCCAGCAGGTAAACAGTCAGATCCTGAAGTTTTGTTGTTGGGAATCTTTTTGACGCTTTGTTCAAATTCCTCTAGTATAGGTTTGGTATCCACCAAAGGCATAATTTCAAACCCAGGCAATTTGTCTAACACACATTGGTCTACTACAGAATCCCTTGAGTAAATCATTCCGTAGTGCTCAATCCACCTCTCCAGTTGCTTCCCTTTATCAGTTGCCATCCAGATCTTTCAGTGGAGTTGTCTTGTTCTTTATCGGCCCAATGGCCTTTCTAATGCCCTCATACAACTGTCTACTGTCACCTCTGTCAGCCTCCTGTTGGATGCTGTCGCAGAGACCAAGCTAAAATTCTTGAGCACACCTTCTGGAAGCCATTTGAACAACCTTATGAGCTTCTCTTAGGTTGTTGAGCGAATCAGTAGTAGGAATAGACTTGTAGGTGATCAGGGCGGATGGTATGATTATAGCAAAAGTATTTTCATTTACAAATTCAAGCAATTATTCACAAACCAGGTTGTTTGCTCCCTCCCAACCCTGCCATTATTTACTCAGTTCTAGGTATATGAATTAATTTAAATTTGAAGAGTAAGAGTGTTATATAAGTGTGCTTGTCGGGACAAAGATCATCTTTCTGTTCTGTGTCTGTATGATGCCCAACATAATGGGGTCCTGGTCTGTGACTGGGGCTTCTAGGTATGACTGCAATACAAAATGATAAGACATTTTAAAAAATCAAAACCTACCCACATTTAATATAACTGATGTGAGGGAAACAAGTCCTGCGTATTGAGAGACAAGTGAAACCAAAGTCAATTCACCCCATTTGTGATTGAATATTATTACGACAAGACTACAATGATAAAATAAGATACCTACAAAAGAATAAACATGTTAAAATAATCCCTTCAACCACAATCATACCAGACCTTTCATGGTTAGTGAAATCCATTTAAACAGATACTTGACAAAGGAATGGAAACTGTTGTCTGGTGACGATCAGACCTGCTGAAAGAATTAAACTGTTAAAGCGAAGGAGTCTGCCAGCGGCAGCTTTATGTCAACGGTTATGTCTACAGCTATCAGGCCAAGGAGTAAGCCTGTTAAAAAGGAAAAGATTTGTTATGCCTCAAAAATATGCACTTATGAGACCTTTACGGTACCGACAGGCCCTGGTAATCCATGTCTAACCTGGATTATTCATGTGCCCAAGAATCCAAAATATTGCAGTTGTACTCTATTTCAATCGCAGTGTTCAACCCATTGATCAAATTCCATGGTGATATAAATACTAGTTAATTTGGTCAAGCAAGTGTAGGAAATGGAATATTATCTACTGTGGTAGTGCTTACAGGCCCACAGGGATCGAGGCCCCATTACGCCAGGCACTGTACACACGTATAACTGAGAGATGGTCCCTACAATCGAAGTAGGGCATGAAAGACACCAGGTGGTTACAACAGCACAGGGTTACAGTTAAACCTTTAGGTAGGAACTTGCATCAATTTGGTCTTCATGTGTGAGCAAAATGAGCATAACTGGTATCAAAAGGAGGTGGGGGTGGGATTAGCAGAAAAAGCAATTAAGAGTAGGGGTAAAGAAGTGAACATGTTGAGGGATAGGAGTTTGCACCCACCTGTTAGATCCTTTTCCTACTGCACTCTTACATCCACACCCTGGCATGGAAATCACATTGATTTTGTACATTAACTCAATGCCAAATGGGGGGCACTACTGTATTATTTAGACCTGTCTTACAATCCACTTACATTCAACAGGTGACTTGCACCATGTACCTCACTGCTCAGTTTGACTTGGAGACTCCCAGGGGAGTTGCACCGGCTTATATCAGGTATGAATTCAGGGAAGGTACAGCCCAGTTTGGCCCACTGGATGGAATAACTGTACAGCGTATTGTGGCATCTGTGCTAATGGGCACGTGTGATGAACGGTATTTGGATCAAAAAAGAGCTAGAAGAATTCCACCCTCAGAAAATGTGGTACACAGGTTTAGAACCACCACAATAACTGAGGTAAAACAGTGACAGTGTCCAGTGAAGAAAATCTTAGCTGAGCCTCTACTGGTTTGGTGAGGGAGAGGTTTCCTTTTTGGTTCACCAAATAGAGTAGCAGCCTGTGAACCACATGGAACATGGCTCAAGTCTTGGCTTTACAACAATATGGAGGAGACACACACCGAAAAACCAGTCATCCAACACGAGGGACCATTATGACTAAGGGCCTAATTCTGATCTCACACCAATGTAATTCCATTGACTTCAACAGAGTTACTACTCTGCTTTGCAGTGCGGTAACTAAGATCAAAATCAGGCCCTAATTAAAGGCCCAGTCCTCAATCACTTAATATCGAGCGCATTTCTCACTGCCCTATTAACAGTGAGCACAGTGCTCAATAGTAAGTGTTTGCAGGATTGGGCCCTACATCTGCTCTGTTGTGGGCCCAGAAGTGGTAGATAGAACAGTGAGTTTGCTGAGGGGCACTTGGCATTTCCCCTTATTGCCCCATCCCCCCAGCTGTTTTGTCAGCCAGCATAGCTGCTGTTTGGTTTGCTTTGGAGTTCAGTGTTAATATATTAAATGCAAGCCGGCTGCTGGGTTAAACCCAAATGTGGATGCCTAGCCACCGACATTTTATGTTATTGCCAAGAATAACAGTCATGGTTTTTAAAGCTGTCTTTAAAACTGTCTGTTCTGCCTCTGCTGCTAACTGAATAGAGCTAGATTTTAAAAGGTGTTTAAAGTTTTATGGCCACTAGTAGCATATGTAATTATGCCTGTAAAGACAAGATCTGCCTTTTTCTCAAAGAGTGAGCTAAGCTCCTGCAGGGATTGGGGAGGAGAATTTTCTCCCCCACATAATGCAGAACTGGCAAGGTGCATAACCAAGGAGGATGAGCTTGTTGTGGGAGGGAGGCAGAGTTCACCTTCATCCAAGAGCCAGGCATGGGTCACAGCTGGAGAAAAGAATTTGGATTTCACAGGTTAGTGGTCTGCTCCGCTATGGCAAATCCCATATTTCTATCTGTCCACCCCACCCTCTTGCATGGAATTGACACAGAGTGATTGACAGGACTGTTTGAAGAAGGAATGGTTTAGGGCCTGATTTCGATCTCACTGATACCAACGTAACCCTATTGACTATAATGGAGTTACTCCTCATTTACAGTGATCTGAGACCAGGATCAGGCCCTTAATATGGCAGGAAGGAGGCAGATCAATGGAGATCAGCAGCAGGTGTCATTTGGCATAACAGTGGCTTTAAAAAACTACGGGCACTAGGTTATGAAGTAAAAGGATGGGGGGCAACACGATAGAGGGCAATTAGTGCCATTTACAATAACTTTTCTAGCCAGATGCTCCCTCATTATCCATATGGGGGTCAAATCCTGAGTGTGGGTTGCATGACAGTGAGAGAGAGATTCTGGTTGACAGAAAATACAGGCAATAAGAAGCAAACTCTGCTCTCAGTTACACCAGTGTCAATTTAGAGTAACTCCATTTACATCAGTGGAGATGCTCCACATTTATGCTAATGCGACAGAGCAGAATCTGGTGCATATACTGTAGAGTTCATCCTGAGTTTTACAAGGCAGAAAGAGACAGGGTTTACTTGCCCTTTACAGAAAGCACATTGCAGATGAAAGCATGCGCTGCATTTCCTGTCTGTGCTGACTCAAATCTACAAAAAGCAACATTTTGTGCTCTTTTCTTCCTGGATAAAAACCACCATCCAGTCCTTGCTGTGGAAATCTGACATTTTTAAGACTATGTAAGTACTGTACCAGTGGAAATTTGTTGCTTCAGCTTCATCAAGGGATTCTGGAGGCTTGCTTGACTCCATGTGGGTCTTCTGATGTTTAACTTATTCTCTTCTACTGCTGCTAGCAGGTCTAAGAGCCAAGATCATCTGTGTGGGACCATCTGAAGAAGTGAGGTTTTTACCCACGAAAGCTTATGCCCAAATAAATCTGTTAGTCTTTAAGGTGCCACCAGACTCCTTGTTGTTTGTGTGGGACCAGTTCATTGACTATTCTATTTTGTCCATCAAGACTTTATTAGATTTGACTGCCCCACTGAGTGCTGCTTCCAATTGCTTCTTCTTACTAGCTTGTTCTATAATAACTCATCTGCACTTCCTGTTTTCCTTTCTTGGGACTCCATGGGTCTATCTTTATTGTTAACTCTGATGAGAGGATTAAATTTGCCCATTGGTGGGCATTTCAGATTTTTTATATCATTCAAAGAATCCTTAACTCTCAAATATCCGCATGGCCAAATACTCAAAATTAGGCACATATGGCTGCGCGCATTTTTGTGCCCACCAAGTTTATGCATGCAGATACCTGCTGCATGCCCACACATTGTGTATTTAAGTGTGCCCGTGGCCTACTAGATGCTCTACTGGTTGAATGCAAATGCACAATCCGGAGTTGCATGTACACCTCAGCTATTTTGGAAGCATAACTTATGGGCCTATCCCTCCCTTTGAATAACTTCCCCATACTCTTATTTTCCATTGTCCCGAGGGCTTTTCTAGGGCTAGCTTTCAAAGGTACTACCAGGTTGCCTCTCATGCTTCTTTTCTTTCTCTTTCCCAGCCCCAAGTGGGTCTCTGGCTGTTGTCCATGGACTCTGTGGATTCCATTAGACTGATCTTCTCTTAGCTTTAGCTCTCTCCCCATTTATCACTAAGGCTGACTATATGCCCTCCTTTGGGTTGATGATGGTCTATCACTCTCGTCCTTCCCTGTGGCACAGCTCATGTAAGATTTAGATCAAGTAATGGCAGCCCCATGCTAGCGAAAGGGCGTGAAGATGATTGTAAGACCACCAGGAACTGGAGCAATTGGGCTGTCTCCATCACTGCCGGGTATCTGTAGACTTAAGGAAATATTCTAGTGCTCAGCCTGTAATTCGTTAAATCAAACCTAGATAATTTCAAGTCAAGCAAAAGTGTTGGGCCTGTGTTAACGATATGGCCATGGCATGTTTCAGACTTAAGCCAAGTTTGCTGTAGTTCCATACAAAAGCATGCTTAGGTTTTGTTTTTATAGGGGAGAAGAGCATTCTCCCCACTCCTTACTCCGCAAAAATGCAAAAATAACACACAATATTTTGTTCCAGCTTTTCTAGAACAATTCACTCCCAAGCAGTGATGACGCATGGAACATTTCAAGCCAAGAGGCATGAGTGATTTAGAAAATGATGAGCATGTGGCAATAAGAGGTTATCATGAAAACTGCTTTAAACCTTTACACATAGAATTTAGTACTGGCAACTGGTATAATAATCCTTGGAAAGAAGCTGTTATGCTTAATGATAGCAGCAATAATTAAAAACAGAGCTGGTCAAAAGAGTTAACTGCTGATTAATTAATCTGTTTATATTAAAAAAAAAACAGTGTTGGCTTAACTAACTAATAAATTGTCCATGCACAAGACAGCTGTCACCAAAAATCACTTGTTGGATAAGTGCTTAAGTCATTTTAAAGTTATTTTAATTAAGTTTACAGTAATTGGACTCACCCCAATTTATTCTTCACTCTCATGGCGTGGGAGAGAGAGAGAGAGAGAGAGAGACAGACACAGACTATGTGTGTGTGTGTGTGTGTGTGAGAGAGAGAGAGAGGGAGACAGACAGACAGACACAGAATATGTGTGTGTATGTGTGTGTGTGAGAGAGAGAGAGAGAACTGAGGCAACTAAATTACAATTGGAAATCTATGGGAAAGAAAATACCTGTGACATTCCATATTCCTTATGAAAATATGTTTATGATATGAATATGACATAACTGAGATGTACTTTATGCAAGATGGCTCATGTGAGATATCATTGGAAAGGTTATGATTTACTGAATGTGATTATTCAATTTGTATGCTTCATTTCTGTTTCTGAAGTTAGGAATATTAACTATGTATCTGTATTTCAAATGTGTTACTTTGGGTGTCATCCCCAACCAGCGCTTCACATACAACAAGAGAAAAGCCAGGCATGGCTAATGGGCCATTAGCAGAGACAATGGACTGTGAAAGACCTTAGTCTTCCTGTGGACGCTGGACACAGCCTACGAGCAATGGCTGCCACAGCCATGCAGAGGCAGAGGTCTGAGTCACCTGGTACTGGATCCCCCTCCTCCCCTTTTGGAATGCCAGTGGTTTTCCACTAGAAGACCAAGGGTTCCCGCCTTACACACGAGCTATAAAAGGCAGGGAAGTGACATCATCATGGTTCTCCTCTGCCTCCCTACCCTAAGAGACACTGAAAAATACCTGGAAGCAAGAACTGAACTGAGGGGAGAAGGATTGAATCCAAGCTGGAAGGGCATCTAGCTCATGAGTAATAATAGCTGAGGTCTCAAGAGGGAGACCAGTGCAGCTGCCTTTCAAGACTTTCTGTAATCTGCCTGCAACAATATCTAGGGTGAGAAATATTATTTGAACCAATTTCTTTAGTGAAACTAGCTTAGTTTACATGTTCGGTTTCATTTGCTTAGTAATCTGCTTTGTTCTGTTTGCTACCCCTTTTACCACTTAAAATCTGCCTTTTGTAGTTAATAAAATGGTTTTTGTTTATACTATAACCCAGTTTCTATAATTTCTAACTGGGGCGGGGGAAGCTTGATCATACCTTCCTCCACATTGAGGGAGGAGGCGGATTTCATAATATACCTTTGGGTCTGCACTCCAAGGGAAGTGGACACCTGAGTGCTGAAGCAAGTCCCTTAAGCTGAGTCTTCCTAGAGCCGATCTGCAGCTGGGTGTAGCCCTGCCTGTGTGTGTGTGTGTTAGAGGAGGCTTTAATAGCTTGGCTCAGCAAGACAGGTTAAAAGGGACCCATGCTAGCAGAACAGGTAGACTCAGTGGTATCTCAGCACATCAGGTGGCTTCCCAAGGGGTCCAACCCATCACAATATCCATTATGATCTTCTTGCCATGTCAAGGGCTCTTAGAAGTCTGGAGACAATTAGGTTTGGGGTTTTTTGGGGGGAGGGGATTGCCTTGCAAACACTGGGCCCCTACAATACTCAACATGGTGAATTCATAATAGCAGCAGAGTCTCTATGTCAATAAATCTTTGTGTGCTCACACAATTCATTATGTACAATATCAGCCAGTCACATAATATTGGGGAGAGGGGGTGGTAATTTATGACTTTCCAATAAAGTCTCACTTGCAGTATGATTGTGCTGTTCCCTCTCTGGAGCCTTGCAGTTGTCATTGTACAAGAAGTGTTCTCCAGCACATCTTCAGTGTATGATGGGAGAAGAAGTGGGGAGAGGCAGTCTCTCTGGGGTCTGGAAGAGGCTTTACATCGAAATGATCAAGTAAGAGGGGGCAAGTGTATCAGGTCTGATGGTGCCACTAATAGCATTGGCTCCAAGGGAGTGATTAGTTGACATTGTCCGTGGATCAGATAAAATGAGTGTTGGCGTGAGAAAGTGAGAGAGAGAGAGAGAGGAGTTATTTTGTTCCTGGAAATTCAATTATAGGGGTTGCTGTAAAGACCTTTTTAATACGTCACTGTTCTGTGCATTACAGATTTTGTGCCATATAGCTTGTTCTTAAAGAAAAAACAAACCAAAAACACTCTTGGGCATCATCACATAGGCCTCTATGTTGTCTCTGCTCTCCAGAAGGTTACTTTGTTAATGGCTTCATTGATCCAGGCCTTTGTTCAGTTCAATATGCCATTTTGTACCAGTCCACACTATTTCAGTGATTTGGTGCTTCAGCTCTGGGGCACAGTGACCCAGCCACGATGCTGAGTCATGCTGTAATTTAGTCATTTGGAACCAAGTAGCTTATTTTCTAAGTTTCAAACTTTCCAACTTAAGAACTGCCAGCGACACAGAGGAAGGCCAAAGCTCTGATATAGCAACAAAGTGAAGCAAGGACAGGCCCCAGGAAATTCAGCGTTCCCACTGACAACAGGGAAAATCCTGCCCACAATCGCTCAGTTTTCAGACGCCGGGTTAAGGCTAGTGCAGTCACCCCGGAGAGCCATCAGAGAGCCCAGGCTGAGGCCCGCAGGTGAGCCAGGAAGCAGACTGTTCTTCAACTTCCATCTGGTGAGTGGATCTGTAGCCACTGTGGGCAGGTTTGCCGCTCACGCTTCAGGCTCTTTTCCCACATCATTGGTAAGCACCACTGAGGGACCAACTTTGTCACGGCTCCTTTCATCTGTCAAGATGTTGGATGGCCATATATTTAATATATACATTGGTGTCATGAAGCCCTGGGATCATGCCTCCAGAACAGCAGAACAGCAAAGAGAAGAGATTTGAATGTCAATAAGCCAGAAAATAACCACATCCCGTTATCACTCAGATAGTCACTAACTGCATCACATACAAAAGTATAACACAGAAACAAAAATATCCAGTCTCTAACAGAGCAAAAGTTTCCCATGGTACAGAAGGATCAAGGAATATTTATATTCCAGACAGATAGCCCTCTTAGTATTTATTAAAGATTGGTGTTAGGAAAAGTTTCAAAAAGGAAACTTATTCCAGAGGGAAGGGAAGCGGGAACTGTTGCCTTTTTCAATGTTTTTCACATTCCCTCCCTCAACTTCAGAATTGTTATTGAAAACAATGTCCGAACTGCTATTGAAACAGTTCCATTTAGTTTTGATAAACGTTTTTGATTTTAAAAAAATGTAGTGAATAATTAAGAAAAAAAAGTAGGTTAGTTCTGACCCTTGAAAAAATGGAAACCACTTTGAAATTTTCAATGTTGCAATTAAAAACAACAAAAATCAACCACCTCTCTTTTATTTGTATTACAGTAGTCCTATAAAGGTGTATGCCTTCCCTGTAGTGCTCCCTTCTAGCCAAGCATGGCTCGGCAACCTCCTGCCTCAGTTTCTTTTCTTGGACTCCTTAAAAATGCCACAAAGGTTTTTCCTCTTCCAGTAACACCCTCCTTTCTAAACTCCTCAGACTCCAAATTTCATCATTCCCAGCCCTACCTGGTTGGAGTCGTCTTCTCCCCTGGAATTTGCTCTCTGTTCCAGCATCCAGCTCTCCTCTCCTCCTTGGAGATGGAGTTATTTAGGCCAGCTGTAGAGTTTCAAACAGCTTTTCCTCCAGCTGGCCCTCTACAGACTTCTTCCCAAAACGTATCCCAATTGAATGAGAGATGGGAGCCTTGCCCCAGCCACTCTGCAAGACTCCTGGTCCCAGGCCCTTAAAGAAACAGCAGCCTGGGTTTTCCCCAAGTCTTAACTATTCCCCTGGGACATCTTCCTGGCTCCCAACACCTAGCTCTGCCTTCCCTAGGAGTTCACCTGCTCTAAAAGTCCCAAGACTTAAAGGGACACAGCACAGAACAGATGTTCACTGACCTCTCTTCCTTACTACCCTTAAGGGGACAGTCACCCTGCTACATACCTTCCCCCTCAGAGCCTTCCTGTGCCAAAAAGTAGAATCTTCTGGGCAGCTTTTGGTCAAATTCTCCAACCAAGTGGATGCTTCTTCCACTGACACCAAGAGGTCTAGCACATCTTTGTCAATAGCCTTGATTTTGCTTCTTATAAATGGTGTGATCAAAGTTTGGCCAGCACTATGTCAGATTCACTTTATACGACTCACGTTGTCCCAAAGAGCTCGGCATTTGTAACATATTAGACATTGTGGATATCTAGCTCATGGGCTATTGTGGAGTAATGACAGGCTGTTACCCTGGTTAAGTTTCTGGAATGCTGTTTCACAATCATTTGCAGAAGAGCACCCATGAATATACACACATGCACCCCCTTCAGTGTTAAGAAGGTCTATGAACCGCCGCCAGCTGGGGGAGGCTAGTCCCCAGCCTGCTCTTTCCGCCCGAGGCCCCTCCCCTTCCATGCCCCCTATCGGAGCCCAGAGTTCCCCCCCATTGCAGCCATCAGCCTCCGCCCCAGGCTAGTGCCCCCAGCCCCGGAATGACGGGAGGGTGGGTGGTGTGGCCCGAGCCGGGTCCACCCCACAGAGAGACTGGAGCCACGCCGAGCGGGAAGCAGAAGGAGGGGGCTGGGGAAGAGCATGGACGGGGCCATGCCTGGCTGTTTGGGGAGACACAGCCTCTCCCAGCCTATGATACCCACCGCCCATGCCAGCCTCCTCTTGGGGCTTCCAGTAACTAATGCCAGCACAGCCTTACCTGAGATTATTAGGATTCTGCTAAACTGAACCCACTTCTGTTCTTCCTCCATTCACACAGTTTTGTGAGTAATAGCTCCTTTGGTAAAGTCACTGTTTCCTTTCACCATCTACTCTTCTCAAGGGTTTGCTCTTTCACTCCCAGACAGAGATGACATGTATGTGTGTGGGGGGGGGCACGTGGGGTCATGTGCCCCACCCCAATTTATGCCAGGGTTTATATGCTGCCCTGAACCCACCCGAACCTTTAAATTTGTGTCCCCCACTGTCAACAGTTACACATTGTCATCTCTGCTCCCAGAGCTGGGCCACTTGGATCTTCAGTCATTGGATGGACTTCATGGCTTAGCTCTTTCTCCTTTCAGTGCACTTTGACACTTTTCTTATCATCATGTCTCTGCCTCAGTCGCCAGAGGATAAGCCCTGCTCTCTAGATTCAACCCAACAACTAACCCCAGTTAGGGATTTCCCTGAGCTTGTCCCCCTGTTTGCACCCTGACAAATTGCACACACATACCCTTGTTCTTCACACAAAGAACTTACCTGTTCCCAGGGACTTCTTTGACTGATTCTTCTTTTCCTTCCATGTTGCATATTAAATCTCTTCTTCATAGTTTTTTTTATTTCCCTTTTCTCTCTCTCTCTCTCCCCGGCTTTCTCTGTGTGTCTCTGGCCATAGACTGTGCACCGAGCCACTCTGCTGAACTGCCGAGTCCCATCTGGAAAGGCAAACCAGGCTTCACCCCCCCATCCTGATGCTGTGCTTACTTCACAATGCTGACTTCACAGTGCTGGGCCTTGGGCTGAATCTGATAGGATGACATCATAGTGTGGAGCTGAGATGCTCTCCCTGCTGCCTCTTTCCTTTCTCCCAGAGTTAGACCGTACTTTACTCCCTCACTTTTTGATGAAAAGTCTTTTACTAATATAGTGCAAGGCAGTCACTGCCACTATCCCTGCGATCTTGAACAAGGGAGTCAGCCAAATATGTCTGTGTTTTTCAATCTCCGCTCTGTCACCTAAATTACACAATCATTCAGTTCTGGGTTTCCAGCCTTCCATTTTCTTCTTCCAGACGGTGATCACTGATTCTATATGTTTGAGGGCTCTACTTGTTTTCCATATGGAGAGACTCTAGTAATGGGGAGGTTCTGCTTAGGGACTTGTAGCATATTTCTTTTGATTTCTGATCTTTCCCTAGTGGTTAATTTGTCCTTTTTAGACCTAGGATTAGCATTCTGACTATCGTTCAGTTCTGAAGTCAGGGATGTTCAGATCTGGAAGTGCTGCAGAATCTGTGCTATTCCAGCAGAGATCCCTGGGTCTGCCATGCCCAGTCCCAGCATCAGTCCCACCATTCCACAGTGGGACAGATCTCCACAGCCTCGGTGATTTAGGGATTTCCTCCTCCAGTTCTTTAGTTTATGTTCATATGCATGACTTTCTCTGGCACTGAGAATCCCATGTCAATTGCACCTCAGAGGAAAGGGCACTTCCTGTATCTGTTCTCAGGGATTCATTTGAATCCTCTCCTTTTCTTCACATGTTGCCTCTTGAATCTCTAGGTTTTTTTATTTCTGTTTCCTATCTCTCTTTCACTTCCCTCTGTGTGCCCCGTGGCCATGAGATCTCACAAGGGTGTTGTGCAGATAAATTCATGAAGGTTTGTGAAGCATTCGGATGCTACGATAATGAGTGCCATAGAAAAGCCCAGGAGGAAATTAATAATTCTGTCTTTGGAGCAGGGTTGGAATAGTGTGCAGTAAATAAGACCTGGGGCCAAACATTGACCACTGCAGATAACAAAATATTGAATAGCTGCTTATTAAATGAGCACCATCCGTCCTGTGCACTGAAGGAGGCAGGGGTCCTGTGAGAAAAAAATAGCACGTGATGATGTAATTAGAAACTGTATTATAATTCATGTGCACAAGGTTGCATGTGCAACCTTAATTATGGCATTTTTTTTACTTTTGAGGGCTTGACTTTGCCACCTTAAAGTTCTTTTAATTCAAGGATCACGACCTCACTGAGCTGGACACTGTGCAGCGACACATTAGAGAAGCATTTGTTTGCAATGTGCAACAAACATCTTTTTTTGACCAATAAAAAAGCTATTTATTTAATTGTTTTGTTCTCCTAAGAAAATCTGACTATTTTGTCTACCTAAGTTGTGGGGATGTAGCCATTTTTTTACTTAAAGATAAAAAAGCTTTGCTGAGTAGCAAAAAAAACCCAAATCAAACAAAATCCCCACATATACAAAAACTGTTCTGTGCTTTTGGTACGTTCAGCATTTTTTCTGAGTAAAGTTCACAGAACACTCACATGAATAAAGTATTTTTTGTTTTAATTAGATAAAGCTCAGAGAAAGAGATTAAATAAATCTTGAAGTAAGAGGAGGAAAAAAAATAGATTTTAAATGAAAGGGAGAAATAAGTAAGATTCTCACTGAGACATTTCCTAAGGCAAGATACTCTAACACAGCGGTTCTCAAACTCCAGCTTTGGCTTCAGCCCTCCCCCATCCAGGGCAGAGTGGCTTGGTCTTTGGCTTCAGCCTCACGTGGGTTCATGTAGTAATTTTTGTTTTCAGAAGGGGGTCGCGCTGCTCTAACATATGATCACTTTCATAGATGCATGAATTTTAAGGCCAGAAGAGACTATTATGATCATCTAGTCTGACTTCCTGTACAAACACTGGCCATAGAATTTTACCCAGAAATTCCTGCATCAAGCCCATGCTTGAGCAAGGTGAACAGGTTGGAGACATGCTCTGTTCCAGCTCTAGAGATTTTTGACCGCAAACCAAACATGGAAGCTCAGGTTTCAAGCTGGCATTGGATGAGTGACCAGCTGGTGTTTGACACCCCATGTGAAATGAGAGGGTAGTTTTAATAGACTTGAGTCTTTATCACCACCACCACAGCCATCTACATTCCTGTAGGCAGTCTCAGCAGAATAGTCAAGAAATGAATAGGCCTGGACAGCCAACTTCCCTCTCACACTCAGGCTATGTCTACACTAGCACTTTTGTTGGATTAATTTATGTCGCTCAGGGGTGCGAAAAAACCCACCCCCCCTGAGCGACATAAGTTACACCAACAGAAACGCTGGTGTGGACAGCGCTATGTTGGCGGCAGAGCCTCTCCTGCCGACATAGGTACCACCGCTTGTTGGGGGTGGTTTAATTATGTGGACGCTGGACAGGCAAGCTCTCGCCCATCAGCACTGAGCGGCTACCCGGCAGACCTTACAGCAGCGCAGCTGCATTGGTACAGCCATGCCGCTGTAAGCTCTCTAGTGTGGACATGGCCTAAGAAGTGGTCAGTCCTTCCAGCTCAGGTTGGCAGCATCCTAGTGGTGTGATTTGGGAAAGTTTACATTGCTACTGTCCATGCTGTACCTGTTCTGTGACTAAAGAGGACATCTGGATCCAGGACTATTAGTCTGACATTTCTCATGAGCACTATCACAAAAATAGACTAGGAGCTGTTTGTTTACAGATGAGATGATTTAAACAACTTAGAGGAGAGAGGAAGTGCAGAAGGCTGGGGCGCTAACACCCTCACACTGGATAAGTCACAGAAGCAGTCCCATGAAAGAGAGCAAAGCAGAAAGGTAGCGAGCACTTTGAGTGACAGAGAGTCCAGGGCAGTATTAGCAGTTGTGGCCATTTCTTCCTCTTTGTAAATGAGACCATTTCCATGAGACATACGATGTGATTTTTTTCTGCAGAGGGTAAAATATCTTACAATCATGCCATGCATTCACTAATGAGATGAACAGGGCCAGATGGAAAGATGAATTTTCTCCCTAGCATCCAAGAGAGTGGGTTGACGTGGTTACAAGTGGAGATGGGGCTGAGTTGCAGAGTTAGGAACTGGATTCAAATTATTTGCTGATGGGGGCAGGCGGAGGGGGTGGACCCTCCTGTTTACATAGAAACTTTAGGATGAAGAAAATCAAAAGTGTACCTGCCCTGAGCAAGGACACGTGTCTTCAGGATGAATATATATTTTTAGTGAAGATGTTTGACACTTTGATAACGAGGGATGAAACCCCACATCCTCAAAGTACATTAAAATACAGAAGACTATACTTGTCATTGCAACAGCCCCCTCCTACAAGTATCCAACCCCGTCGTGTCGGACCAAACCTCCCACTGTGGAGCTCTGCTCACTACCACCACCTGTGAAAAGAGCCCTGTTCCAATTCTGAGCCTTCCTTCCATTCACCTATGACGTGCCCAAACTGATCCTGCTTCCCACCAGCAAAAAAACCCTGTCCTCTCCACCTTGCTTCCCCAATTCCAGAAAATTTATAGCCAGCCCCTATTACACATGCCAAACCTTCCTGTTATGTTCACAGCACAGCCAGAGAGAAAATAGACAAACGGAGATACATTGCAACCTTCCAGCAAGAGTATCACTATGCGTCACTGAGGGCACCTCCTACTGTCTGAAAATTCCTTCGGGTGCCCCCATCTGCCTAAGCAGGTGTCTTCGTGATACAAAATCGGGTCAACGATTCTGACAGTGTTTTGAAGGGGGTGGGGCTCCTGGCTCCCACTTCTCTAGTCCTTTTAGTATAGTCCCAGTTTACCTAATCCTGAAAGGGGTCGAAGATAGCAATGCCAGCCACCTAACGGCTCACCTTGGGGCTTGTCGAACCTCTCCTCCCAGCTAGCATACCAAAATTCTACTGTTCCATTGTGGGCACGGGTGGGTTGGGGGGAAGGGGAAATCAGTGAATGGCCCTCCTGGGGCCAGTTCCCCTGGGAGTCTCTTCTGGGATCTGGAAAGCTGCTATCTGCTCTCCTCCAGAGCTGCTTGGCAACTGTCTGAAACTGCGTGCTTTTAAGCCCTTATTCCACCTCTGACAGGAGGACTGACAGGGCCAGAGGGGCAGGGCTAGCCTTGACTCCAGCATCTCTTTAACCACTTCATCACCAGCTTATACACTCTGTCACACACCCTCCCCCTCAGGATTGGGGTAAGGGTGTTAGAGTTGGCGAGGGGAGGGGCTCCCTCATCACAGGGGGAAAAGGCAGCATTTTGGTGAGCTTTTTCAGCTTGGTGACAGCTTGGAGACTATCTGAGTGTAGTAACAAATACCAACACATTATTTGAGGATTGGTCTCCTACACTTTGCTCAACCATTGGAGTGGTGCATGGTCTGTAATTAGCAAAAAGGGGTTGCTATGTGAGTTGCAGTGGTGGTGAACCCCGGGACAAAACATCGATAGTATGTGACTAATTCTAGGAATCGTCGCACTTGTTTTTTCATCAGAGGGACAGGGCAGCTCATCAAAACGGGAACTTTGTCCATCCAGCATCGCAGCTGGCCACCTACTATTGCATACCTCAGGCTTCATGGTTGCCGATCTTGCATTTCACCAAATGGCTGTCAACCCTGTCTCTGTGAGGGACTGAAGTACTACTGCTACCTGTTTCAGGCTGTCTCCCCAATTATGGCTATAGAGGAGAATGTTGTCCAGATAGGCAGTGGCATATTGTCAATGGGCTTGCAAGATTTTATCCATCAACCTCTGGAAGGTCACAGACGTACCATAGAGGCCGAATGGTATGGTACGGAACTAGTACAAACCAAATGGTATGGAGAAAGCCATCTTTTCCCTGCAGTCAGGTGTAAGAGGGATCTGCCAGTACCCTTTGATAAGGTCACTGGGTAGATATATTCTCTGCTGCCCCACCCGCACCAGTAATATGGGATAGGCATACAATTTAGATATTGCATTGACTTTGTGGAAATCTATGCACCATTCCATCCAGCTTAGGGACCAGGGCAATGGGGCTCCTCTATTTACTTTAGCACACCTCTACCTCTTCCAGGTCTAACACTGCTTGAAGCTCTGAACTAGGTCCTACATTTTCCAGGGCAGAGGGCAAGGGTTTTCCCTCACTTTTTATCCTGATGCTGTTTTAATATAGGAGAGACTAAGTGTAGCTTTCCTGGAGTAGATGAGAAGACCATGGGGAACAGATTGCTGGACTTGTCCTTTGTTCAGGTTGTAAGGTTTTCTCCATCTTTACAGACTCGCAGGTTTATCAATCAGGGCATGAGTTTGGATATGGGGGCAGGGTTCAATGAAAAGCCCCTCCCTGGACTTCCAGGCCTTTAGAAGGTTTATATGATAAATCTGGATTTTTCCTTTTCCCTGAGTGCAAGACCCACCTGGGGCCCACCGTTCTAACCACCTCGAAGGGCCCTTGCCAGTCGGCCAACAGTGTAGACTCTGTAGCAGTAACAGTACCCAATCACATGGCTTAAACTCTCTCAATCAAGCTCTGCAGTTATAAGGTGTCTCTTGTTTGCGTTGAGCCTGCAGATGTTTCTTTCTGGCAAACACTTCCAGTTCTCCATATCCACAACTGGAGGGCGTGTTGGAGCATGTTGGACACCTGAGGACCCTGTTCTTCCCAGGACTCTCAAAACAGTTCTAGAACACTGTGGGGTTGTCTTCCATATAAGAGCTCAAAAGGTGAAAAGCCCATGGAGAATTGAGGAACTTCCCAGATGGTGAATAGCAGGGAAGAGAGTAATTGGTCCCAATGTTTGGGGCCTGTGATCACAAATTTCCTAAACATTTCTTTTAGAGCTTTATTAAAAGTTATACTAGACTCTCTGTTTGCCGATGATAGACTGATGTTCACAGTGTCTTAACTTTCATAGGTTGCATAGTTCCTTGATCAACCAAGACACCAATGTCTCTGACTAACATTTTAACACCCCGGTCCTTCCACCAGCAGATAGGAGGTGCATGAACTGTTCCACCAACACAATTTCAGCTACTTGTACCCCTGTCCTGGCTTCTGGATTTAGCCAGTGCCAGCAGTGGTCCCTTAACCACTGAACTACCACTTGGGGTCATGCTCCTAGGGAGTATTTCCCTTCTCCAAAGTGCAGATGGTGGGTTTCCTCTGTAATAGCTACATACTCAAAGGACAGCCATTTTGACTTTCAGGTAGTCCTGTGGGGCCATCACATCCAGTTCTCCATACGCTGCCTGGACTGGTCCAATGAGGAAAGGGGCCACCAGGGTGGCCTAGCATTCCTGTAGCCACTAGGCTGCCTCAGCCATCCGTTCAAATGTGAATAAGGAAGGATTCAAAGTCATCATTTGGGCCCATTTTTGCCAGCTTCACCGACAACAAAAGATTTCATCCTCGGACTTGTCGGTGTCCCCACTGCCACCCTGCTTGGCTTGAAAAAACAACAACATTTGTTGGACCTGCTGTTGTTGGTCTTGCTGTCGTGCCATTATTTCCCTTAGCAGCTCTTGCTGCTACGGCACCTGCTGCTGCTGCATAGCTAATTGTTGTAGCAGCTGCTGTGTGGCTTGTTGCTGTTGGCTTTCTGTCAGCCATTTCAGCAGCCTGTCCAAGTCCATCTTGCTTAGACAGCCCACATGTGTAAGTAACTTTCTCTCACACACACCCAGCTCTTCTTACCTCAGAGGCGATCTCATGCCTGCATTCTCCACCATTTGTCACAGTTCTCGGGCTGCTGAGGGGAACCTCCTGCTGTCACTGAAAAATCCTTAGGGTGCCCCCATCTGCCTTAGCAGGAGCCTCTATGATACAAAATAGCATCAAATAGTCCAACAGTGTTTGAAGAGAGTGGGGCTCCCACTCCCCCAGTCCCTTCCGTAGAGTCCCTAACCCTCAAAGGGGTAGAGGGTCACAGTATCAGCCACCTAACAGCTCCTCTTAGTGCTGTTTGGGTTCCCCCAAGCCCTATTCCACTCGGTTCTGCGAAAATTCAGATCAACTGCAACCTTGTCACTCAGGTGCCTTTATTGGCATACAGCAAAGCTATGCTGAGTTGATCAGACTCAAACACAAGGGATGGATGCAGGGTACATCACAGATCCAAAGTCATACAACAAATCTTTTTCTTACTACATTTCTACCAACACTAGTTCCTAACTATACATTGCATCACACACTTCATGACTGGCTTGGTTACTCTCCAGGAACCAATCCCTGTGCAGCCTACTTGGTCCATGCATAATCTCACTTCTGCCTTATCTACCTTTAGGCTTGCTTACTAATATCAGAATGTTCCTGCTTATCTTAACTAGCCACCATGACTCCAGCACACTGCTTGTTATGACAACTTAACCTTCCACTCACCTTCCCAATCATGCCCACTAAGCAACTAGGCAAGTTACTTATGTCAAGTTATTTAAATTAAGCCAGGGCTACAAGGGCTTGCGGAACCTATCCTACCCAGCTGGTATACCAGAGAGTCTGTTGTCTCCTTGAGGGCACTGGAGTAGGTATTCAGAAGGAGGAGGAGAGAAATCGGTGAATGGTCTTCCTGAAGGCTTCCAGGAGTTTCTCTTGGGCCACCATCTGCTCTCTTTCAGAGCTGTTCATCAACTATATGGAACGTCCTGCTTTTAAGCCCTTATTCCACCCCTGACATAACTGACTGGGTGAGTGGGAAACGACCATCCTTATCCACAGCAGCTCTTTAACCCCTTCATCACCATTGCGGGGTTTATACAGCCAATTACCCACTACTTCATTTCTTAGAAACCAGAATGATAACATAGAAGAATGCAAAAACAGAGAGAGAAAAACCAGGCTGCTCCCTAAGGCAGCAAGGCACAACTTACCCCACCTTACTTTAAACTGGCTCTTTCCAGAATGACTCTGCTCTCATGCTTTGCTACAGCTCCAGCCTGCAAGGAGGACCAGGAAACCCCCGCCGGTCTTAAAGTTATAGCTTGCAGTTTCAACACAGTCCTTAGTACATTACACTTACCATGACACTACTTCTCCATCCCTGCCCACGGTCTGGTTGTGGCACCCACACATGATTACAGCCTTGACTTCTTTCCATCCCAGCTGCAGAGCCCTCCTGCAGAGAAATACTCCCATATAGGCGGGCATTCACTCTATACTGGCACGCACTTTACCCCACCCTAATAAAATAAATAACAATAATCCTGATCTACCTCTGTTGCATATTGCGGTGTTCAGTTTGGTTCTCACCCCAGCAGTGACTGCATTGTGCTGTAACTATACGGTTGCATGGCTTTTTATAAATATAACAATGTCATTTGATGGACCTTGGCACTATTTTTGTGCTGAGTGAGCCCAAGACTAGCATTCCTATCATGACTCTGCTTTGCTATGGCCTTGTCAAGAGGGAACCCGATCAGTGTTTATGCATGGAAAGCAGCCCCACTGCTTACATCTCACTTGAAGTTATTTTGCAACAATGGACTCCCCACATTCCTACTTGCCTGATGGAGAAGGCTCTTTGTCTATCATGTTGCCACAGAATCTGCAATTTCTCCTGTTCAAAACAGCTGTTGATCAAACACCCTTGGCTGAGCTCCTTTAGTGCCAAAGAGAGAGAAACATAAACAGCTTACACCAGGTATACGAGCAAGCTTTTCTCAATCATACGTCACAACGGACATAGCACCTAGTAAGTGCATGTGCAATTGATTGCTGGGAGTGGCCTTTTAAAGTTCAACCCATGGGCAGAGCTGAGGCAGGGCAGAGGAACAAGAGAGATGGGTATGGCAAATTATCTCCATGTCAGCCTGTTGGGAGCCAAGCAGGGGCTCTCCCCCCATTTCTCCTTTAAGGAACCTTCTCTTTGCCATTTTCATTTCCTCTTTGCTCCCTCCCTTAACAGCCTTTTTTGATTTAACTCCTGGCAGTCAGGCAGCTTAACATCAACAGCTGACCTGAGAGGCGTATGATACTTATTAAAAAAATACTCCATATAATACCCTCATTCTCCACAGCATCCCTTCCAGATCCAGCAGCAGGCTGATACATAGCAAAGCACTGTCTCTCTCAGGAGGAGAGAGAGTTCTGAATTGTACTTTACTACACTAACTACAAAACTTTGGTTCTGATTTGATAGTTGGTTTTTTTTGGGCGGGGGGGTTTAGGGATTGTAATTTTGTTTACTAGAAGATGTCAAGTACAACAAGAAAATATAAGAATTGCCATACTCGATCAGACCAGTGATTCATTAGTCTAGTACCTTGTCCCTGACAGTGTCTGTCCAATACAAGCTGCTTTAGAGATTGGTGCAAGATACGTTGTGGAACAACATGTCCATGGAGGAGGTTTCTGCCTAAACTCCTCAGTTGTTGGGGACTTCAAGTTTTCATGCAGAAACATCAGCTACAAGCAATTAGCAACAAGAGGTAACATCCCAAGTACCAAATTATAAATATCTCATGCAAAGGAATATCTAATCAATAATCATAATAGATTTATATCACTGCACCTTTCATCCTGAATGATCCCAGAGTGCTGTACAACTCTGGAAAAATCTATAGCACCACTGAAACGCAGCCAAGTGCAGGCTAGAAGGCAGGACAGTATGTCATGCAACACTTTGGGGGTAGGGGGATTTGGGTCAAAAACAGGGGCGGCTAGCCTCTACTGTTATTGTCTTACACTACTCCGCACTGGTGAGACCTCAGCTGGACTATTGCATCTAGTTCTGGGCACCACACTTTAGGAAAGATATGGACAAATGTGTCCAGAGGAGAGCAACAAAAAGGATCAAAGATTTAGAAAACCTAACCTATGAGGAAAAGTTGAAAAACCTGGGCATATTTCATCTTGAAAAAAAAGAAGACTGAAGGAGGACCTGATAAGAGTCTTCAAATATGTTCAGGGCTGTTATAAAGGGGGCAGCGATCACTTGTTCTCCATGTCCACTCACGGTAGGCCAAGCAGTAATGGGCTTAATCTGCCGCAAGGGAGATTTTGGTTTGATATTAGGAAAAACTTTCTAACTATAAGGGTAGTTAAGCCCTGGAACAGGCTTCCAAGGGAGATTTTGGAATCCCCATCACTGGAGGTGTTTAAGAACAGGTTGGACAAACACCCATCAGGGATGGTTAGGTTTATTTGGCCCTGCCTCAGTGTAGGGGGCTGGACTTGATGACCTCTTGCAGGCATACACTATATGATTCTATAAAAACTGTCATGAGATCTTTAGTATGCATGTCATTTGTAAAGCCTCATCAGAAAAAAACGCTGAAGTTCACAAAACTGAATCATGCTACGCCAATGAGACAAAGAGCTGAGTCAATTCTCCAGGATACGAGTGCAATGAATGCTCACACACAGACACTATGGTCATCTGAGGGGACTGAACCTGGGATCTTCAGCACCAAGAGCACAGACCTCTATCACTTAAGCTAAAGAAGAGCTCCTTTAGGTGTCAGAAAGTTGTAGTTTATCAGCTTCCTGGGTCAGACGCAAGAGGAAGACATGACCATAAACATAAAGGCCCAGCTCCTTCAACCAGCTCCACATAGGTAGGACCTTGATCCATGCCAAGCACCATAATTTCAGTGCAATTCCATTTGGGAATAAGTGTCTGTCCAGGCAGATCCAATTACAGGATCCGGGCCTAAGTCAGTGTTATTTATGATCTAAGAAGTGTAGATATTTCAAAACGTACTTATTATATAAGCTATCATTCCAAATCCCATTATTAAAATAAAAACCACAATGAGGACAGATATCATGTTAAGCTATTTCAATGAGCTCTTACATTTTCAAAGCACTTTACAACCCCATAAATGAGGAAAGAAGTCTTCACTGTGATGCCCTTATCATTCCATTGGTACCAGCATAGTAAAATTTCAGGCTAGTACTAATCCAGGGGATAGTAAATTTGATCCTATTTGCTGGAAAGGCAGAAACATACACATGATGAGAAATCCAAGTGTGGGCTCTCAGAACACTGAATCTACAGAATTCAGATTCCTTGATGTACAAGGAACAAAATAGAACCATCTTATTTAAAAGAGAGCCACCCCATTTATCATTTAAAACCTGACTGAAAAACTATCAATTTATTGGATTAAAGAAATCTATTTTGTCTTTTTTAAAAAAAAATTATTATGCAGTGCTTAATAGTCAGCATTTTACTCATCAAGGGTGCCATTCATCTCTGTGCAGGGAGCCACCTCAGGGCTAGGCACTGGGATGAATTTCACCCCAAGAGAATAGCAAGTTGAGGGAAACCCATGAGGCTACAACCACATTCAACTGAAATATCTTTGGAACAATACAATGTTGTGATGTTGTTTTACATTTACCAGCCCAGGTAGGTTGTGACTGTTCAGTGGTTTCCATAAAATGTGTCTGATGGACTCAGTCAAGGTCCTAGTGAAATGTCCAAATCCAAATCCCCATCAGCACCGCCAGTCCCCAGTCATTAATTTGTTCCATCAACTATCATTTCAGCAAAGGATTAAATGGACCTGGAGATTGACCTTCTCTCCCCTCCTAAGCTTTGGCCCACCAGGTTTGAGCTACAATGGCAGAGCACTTTGAGAAAGCTGTGCTTGTTCTGAAGAGACAGGACTTCAGTCTCCAAGGGTGTGAATCCAGCAGTCTTCATAAGCACTAAAAAGAAAAAAACCTATCAACCAAAAAAAGGAGGGGGAGGGAAGTTATGAGGTCTCTAGGGACATTATAGACAGTTACGATTTAATATATTCTTTTAAAGAGGGGCATGAGTAGGAGCAAGGTAGGATGGATTAATGACTAATTTGGCCAGATGCCAGAATAGGCACAAAATAACCAGATACTTCCAAAGTCAATCATCAAAGGACAGGCAGCTGGAATGAACCTACTGAGATCAGAAATCAACCATAAATTTCAATGTTAAATTGAAAAAGTCTAAGCTAACAAACGTTAAAGTCATAATTGAAATCCACAAAAGCAAATTAGGAAATTCAGTGGCAAAGCTCCTTCAGAAAATCATATCTTAACTCCTCATGTGAGCACACAGCATGCATTACAATAGGGCCTTTCATTACATGATCACATAACACTGGGCAATATGACAGTGAAGGAAAATATTTATTTTACAAATACGGGTTAACTACTGTAACTGGAGGCTCAGAAATATTTCAAACACTAATTGCAGTAAATTATCAGATTATACAGGAAAGCGGACATATGTGACTTTCTCAGAGCACTGGGAAGTGAGCCATATCACTAAAATACTTTTTTCAAACACATACATCAAAGAGAAAGACTGAATGCATTTATCATACAAGCATTAACTCCTCATAGATCTCATAAATACTAGCACTAGGCTGATTTGGAGAGATACTGCATACCCACCCCTCTTTAGCATCACCAGGAGTTGCAGGTGCCCAGCAATCAGGCACTGGGCTTATTTTCAAATGGTCTTTTTAGTTATATCGTAAAATAACTTAAAATTTGCATGAAAATAAATGCAGTTCCAACTGTGATACCAATAGCAATGATGGAGTCAAATGCTAGTGAGTCACATACTCAATTGTGATCAGTAAACATAAAGGCCAAAATAATTAGAAAAATAAATTCCCTTTCTGAATAAAAGAAAAAAAAACCTTAATTGCATGTGTTAAAATTATGTTTTTAGTGAAAAACAATTGACTAAAATGGAGTTTTTTCTTTCTTTATATAACAATTAGATACAGTGCTCCTGTCAGCTAATTCCTAAGTTATTATCTGCAAAAACCTTAGAGTTTTCAGGTGCCTAAGTAGTCCCTGGAATCAGGGGTGAAGTTTCCTCCCACCCCCCAAAATCTGAAATGGTGCCCTGGGTGAGCCAGGAGGGCCATGGGCTCTGGCGAGATGCAGCCCCCATGTGACAGCACGAAGCCCGCCTTGGGCCACATGCGGAGCATCAAGCACCACAAGCCACTGCAGCAGCACTGAAAGGTGACAATACACCATATGCCAGGCCACTCTTCCTTCTGCACTGCTGATGGTGGTGGCGTTGCCTTCAGAGCTGGGTGCCCGGCCTGCACCCGCCAGTAACAGGCCGCCCTGCCAGTGCTTAATTTGTGCCAGGGCTGAGCTCTAGCCTCTGGCATCTCTTTCAAAACAAATTAAACACTGGGGGAGGCAGCAGGGCCCAGAGGTGATGGGGGGGGCGGGAAACCCAGGGAGCTGGGGGGGGTCAGGAGTGATGGGGGGGCACCAAATTACAAGTTCGCCCAGGGCGCCATTTTCCCTAAGACTAGCCCTGGACCCCAGGTCCAGCAGGTTGGGGCTAGGAGAATGCAGGGAGACCCTTTAGTAATGTTGAGATGGGAAGCTGATCCTCTTCTCTCCCTAGGAGATGCAAGGATTGTGTTGGTCCAGCCAGCTGATGCCAAGAACCAGGGAGAAGCATAGAGAATAAATCACATTGAATTGCAGTATGTCCTGATGTCACTGGAGTGCAGCCTCTAAGGATACAGTTTCCTGGGTCATTCCTGTCTGCAGGGCCAGTAATGCATCTATCATCTCTACAAGGACTGACATAGGCTTCAAGCGCAGGGGGATTTATAGGACTTGAACAGCTTTGGTGTCTATGAAATTATTGGTGGTCCCAGAATTGATCAGGGCTCACTGAGGGGGAATCAACTATGTCAGGGGTTCTCAAACTGGGGGTCAGGACCCCTCAGGGGGTCGCGAGGTTATTATATGGGGGGTCGCGAGCTGTCAGCTTCCACCCCAAATCCCGCTTTGCCTCCAGCATTTATAATGGTGTTAAATATATTAAAAAGTGTTTTTAATGTATAAGTGGGGTCACACTCAGAGGCTTGCTATGTGAAAGGGGTCACCAGTACAAAAGTTTGAGAACCAGTGAACTATGTCCTGTCCACATAAGTAACTGTATCTGTACTTGGAAGTGGAGGGAGGACCCAGGTTTTCATCAAGGACTGGGAGATAGTTCCAGAGTATAGTGCCTGACAGTGCCTAGGCCTTCCCTATAAGGCCTGGGCTTTCTTGTTTCCTGATTCTTTACTGGTCAAGGTCCATGATGGGCAAGAGGCAAGAACAAGTCCTGGCACTCTGCAATAAAAGTATTAGTTATTGTGCCATCACCATTCCTTCTCTTCCAGTGTCAAGCATCAGCAGACAAGATCACCCTGGATTGGTTCGTGATTGGGCCTGGACTTTTTTGGCATGGCGTGTGAGTGAGGTGGTGGCATGGTTCCCCTCTTCTTTCGTTCACACAGCCAACTGCTGACATGGAGACAGACATCAATAAAGGCACCCAAACTGTTCGGGGTCTCCAGACAAGCTAGTTCGGTCTTTATCTTCTAACTAGGTATGCATCGAAATTAGTGAAGTTGGGCTGCCTCGTTCCATCTGACGTCAGCCACAAGTCGCTGGAACTGGGCAGCGTATGAGGCAGCTTCCACTGAGCAAACACAATACGGGTTATCAATAACTGCAGAAAACACTTTCAGGGAGGTGTTCCAATTGGTTAACACTGCACTGTCCTGCTCCCCTATGGGGGAAGCCCAATCCAGTGCTTCTCCAGCTAGCAAGCTGGCATCAGTCCCACCTTGGGACTGGCTGGTGGGTTATATTTGATTGCGGAGCAGGAAAAGGTGATGGGCATCAGTTCAGAAAACCCCTGAACTTCAGGCAGTTCCCATCAAAACGTTCAGGTGATGGTACCATGGGATCCTGTTTGGAGGGCAGTGGCCCAACCTGAACCTGGAGCACAGCCCTTTCTTCCTGGGAGCATGCCAGCTGCTTGTGGAGTGTCTGATTTTCTGCTAGGAGCTGTGTCACTTGGGCCCACAGCACATGGTTCTTGGTTCAGAGTTGGGCAATCTGCTCCTGCTCATCCGGTACCCCCTGGTGTCCCTTGGGTGGCGATAGACCTGCCCCTTACCTAACCCTGCTAAGGGGCTTCTGCGGAGGGGGTCGAAAGGGGTCTTGACAAACCTGAAGAGATCAAGGTGTAGGCTGTCTGACCCAGAGGTCACTGCTGGACTGGTGTTACAGTATCAAGGACAGCCATAAGGTAGTAGTCACAGAGCAAGGATCAGAGTAACTGCTAGGGTTGGGATCAATAGGCAAGAGTCAAGGTCGCAGTCAAGCCAAGGTTGGAGACCAAAGAGCAGGAGTAGTTACTGGGCTGAAGTCGGAAGGCAAGAGGCAAGAGTCAGGGTCAGAATCAGGCCAGGGCTGGAGACTTAAAAGTGAGGCAAGGTCGGGAGCTGCAGCAAGCCAGAAGACTGTGTGGTTGACCAGACAGCTTTCTGGGGCACCCTCAAGGGTTAAATAGTAAGTGTGAGCCAATCAGAGGGCTGCAGATGCTGTCATGCTGGCCCTTTTGGGTGGTACTTCCTGTGACACCTAATCTCCCTAGGACTGTTTGGCAGGGCTCTGCATGGCCTCCCAGTGACAATGGGCCAATGTCAGCTGCCCCCAGACATGGGTTTTAGTCCCAACAATCCTTACAATTTCTCTCTCTCTTTTTTTCTTTTTTTTGGCCAGGTTGCTCCTTCCACTAAACCTTTGTTCCATCCCAGACTGGAAGCATAAGGGCCGAGGCAAGGAGAAGGATTCTCAGAATAGATAAGTGTGACAATGTTACATATCATAAGGCTAGGAGCATGCTTACTAGTTTAAAAGGGAATTAAAGCCCTAGGTATTTACCTGTGCCACAGGAAGACTCCAGTTCAGTCAAGTATCCTGCTTCAAGGAAGTCTGTACACAAACGAAAGTATAACCCGAGGCAGGACTTTGCAGAACAGCACCAACTCCAGTACAGTTGGTATGGTCCAGGGGTTCTGGAACAATTTTTGTAGTGAGGGTGCTGATGACAGAAATCATGGAAAACCCTGGAAATCATGTATTAGGTGTTTGTTGTGACTACTTCATGCCAGGGGGTGCAGCCACATCCCCAGCAGCCCTCATTCCAGCACCACTGTGTATAGTTTATTTTTTCTCTAACTGAAGCAATGTCTGATGGGAAAAGGGTTAAGGGCTATAAAAGGTTGAACCAGAACTAAGACACTCCGTCCAGCTATGGCTAAGTAATGGAAAGACCTTCCTAGAGCCAAGCTCTGTTTGGTTTTCTCTCAAGTCTGTTGCGTCTGCAAGTGTAGACAAGGCCTAACTGCCTTCAGCACTCTTTGCCCTTGTCTATGTTTGCAGTTTAGCTGTTCCAGTTCAGTTAAACTGATTGACAGCCATGCTCAGTAACTGTTTAATTCTGTAAGGTAGACAAAGCCACAGAGCTGAACTGAGAACGAGGAATTTCAGTATCATATTTTGAAGACCTTAAGAGCTGAGTATTCTCTGAGTCCTTGGGTTATTATATATTGGGTTATATGTGGGGGGGGGGTCATGAATCTTTGATGCTGGATGCAAAGCAGGGTTTGGGGTGCAGGCTGACAGCTCGTGACCCCCTATATATATATATATATATATATAAAGCCCCTGCCAAAGAGCCCTAGGGAGATTAGGTGTCACAGGAAGTACCACCCAAAAGGGCCAGAATGATAGCATCTGCAGCCTTCTGATTGGCTCACACTTACTATTTAACCCTTGAGGGTGCCCCAGATTCTCCATCATTGCCACTTTGTGTAGCAGCATGTACCGATGCAAAATGGGTGTGTTATGTTACAAGATCAGAATGCTAGCCTTTGACACCCACTGTGCACAAACGCAAGTGAGTCTACAAGGTGTAAGGCCGTGAAGAATTAGATCCCTTGTCTCCTGAAAGGACATCAGCAAACCAGAAGGAAAGCTGGGCTTGCATCAAAGAATAGTTCCTCTTTTGATTCTAAACTATCCAGATCCTTACATTAAAACATAATTGCTATGGCATCTGTAGAAGTGAAAAGCTCTAGCTAAGGTTGTATCATTAAATATTCAAAACCATCTTCTATAGGAAATCATACCACATCATTAAATCGCCCCGGCATAAGTTAATGTATTCATTATAATGATAAAAAAAGTTCCATTTCAATTTATTGTTGAGGCTGAGCAGCTGTAAATAGGACTCCTGGGAGGAAAAAGGCAGCAGTTAGCATTTAGAAGGCAGCACTTTTTGAAAGTTCTTTACACACATTGTACAGCACTGTGGTATAGGTAGCTAAATATTGTGATTCCCGTCTTACAGATGGGAAAACCGAGGCACTTGTGTTAAATAACTTGCCCAAAGTCACAAAAGATGTCAATGTTGCATTCCTCCCCCATGCCCAATCCACAGAGGACCCTGAGACTGTTACAGCCTTCAGTTATAGATCCTGGTTCTTTAACTCAAGCTGTAGACACTTATGTTGATAGCTCTAGAGGTTCCCAGATCAATCCCCAGTGTGTTGCAAAGGTAGCAGGTAGCACATAAGTAAGGGCTCATCCAGGTTTCAAATTCATATGAACAGGGGCAGGTCCAGGCACCAGCGCAGCAAGCGTGTGCCTGGGGTGGCAAGCCGCAGGGGGCGGCCTGCTGGTCGGGGTGAGGGCGGCAGTCAGGCAGCCTTCGGTGGCATGCCTGCGGGAGGTCCGCTGGTCCCGCAGTTTCGGTGGCAATTCGGCGGTGGGTACGCTGAAGCCGCGGGACCAGCAGATCACTCACAGAAACGCCGCCGAATCCCCGTGACCGTGGATCACCTGCAGGCATGCCGCCAAAGGCGGCCTAACTGCCGTGCTTGGGGCAGCAAAAAACATAGAGCCACCCCTGCGTCTGAACCTCAGTTGCTCAGGAAGTTCCTGTCCAGAAGATGTATGTAGGGAGTGTTAAGATGGCAGCCATCACACCTAACAGGCCATCAGGTTTGGGCTATTTCTGACCAAGGTGGGGAGAAGCACTGTCCAGAGAACCTCCAGCCAGCAGCTGCTCTCTTCGAGGAGGGGGATCCAGCTCAGGGGCTGTTGTGGACTGTAACTGTGACTGTATGTCACAAGGAGAGGGACTGTCTTTCAGGTAGGCAGGATTTTAATAACATTTTGAGAACGGTTTTAACCAGGGGATTAAGTAGAGCTGGGCACAATCTCATTCTTGATGGCTCTGAAGCACTCCAAGGTGAAGCAATGAGAGGCGGGTGATGGCTACTGCTCCAGTAAGTAGGGAGCAGGAGGAAGTCTTTTATCTCAAGGCCATATGGGCCGAGCCACTGGGCTTGTCCATATACATTTATATATACAAAAGGAGTGAAATTAACGGAACTGGCTGGCCAGACAGAGGTGGCAGCTACCTTTCTCTCTGCCATCCTGAGGGAGGGAGGGAGGAAATTAGACTGGAGGAATTAGTTAAGGCCAAGATCAAAGGATATTCCTGTTCTCTCTCGAACTGAGTGAGCAGGCCTGTCAGCTTCTGAGACAGAAGTCAAGTAAGAGAATGGATATGCACATCCTGCAGTGGAGCACATTGAATTGTATCTGTCTGTATGACATTATTTAGTCACATACAATCTGAATATAAAAAGTCACTGCCACTTGTTTTTCATGTTGCAAAAGCTATTGGGCCAAGCTCAGCGGTTATATAAGCAGGTGCAACTCCACTGAATTCAGGAGACTGATGTCTACTTACCCCTGGGCTGCATTTGGCCAAATATGCATAACATGGATGAGTGCCCTCAGAAGTCGCTTGGGTGCATTAAATCTTTCTGGCAGATTTATGAAGAAAGCGTGATTTAAAAAAGGCGCTCGTGTTTTAAAAAAACTCATCAAAATAATGTTCCGTAACAGGTAGACAATAAATTAATGAAAGTAAATTATTGTCTTCAAATTGTGCCAGAGGGAAAAATTAATTGCTGGGAGAATGGGGGAAAACACAAAAAAGGATCTCCACCTTCTGTAATCTCATGGCATTGTGCTATTTTTGCCTCTTGAAATCTAATTTCCATGAGACATTTCTGCAGAGTGCACATTTCCTGAATATGAATTTCTTAGTAGACTTGCTAATATGAACGCCATAATTCCCGAGTAAAGAGACAGTGCCCTGGCGGCCTTTGACTGAGATAGATTATATTTCAGAGGGACCTGCAGCTTATTCCGAGGCATTGTGAATAACCACTGCACGAGATGGAGGCAGATTGACAGAGGCAGTCTTATGTCTACAGCTGTGTTTATAATTTTCAATGATATAGGTTTCATTCATGCCCAGAAATATAAACACATCTTCACTTTGATTTCGGTGTCCCCTGCAGACTAATGCAGGGACAGAATTCCAGTGTAAGGTCATTCACAGCCGTTGTTGATAGCCTGTTCTAGCTTGGTTACGTTTACAGTATTAATGGGGTTACTTGCACAGTGTTACTGAAGAATGCATTTGCTTTGGGTTATGCATCCTAAATAATTTCTCAGTCCTTGTCACATCTGCATTCCCATCTCCATCTCACTCTGCCTCCCGCCCCTCCTGATTGCTATTAAAACAACAGTTGCACTGTTTCCCACCAGCCTCAGTTTTACAGAAGTATAAATAACTGTCCTGGGTTGTATATTTCAGATCGACAGGCCGGGCCAAATGTATCCCTGGCTGAATCGACCACCTGGCTAGAATGGAAACATTTCAGTTTATGTTACACCCTGCCATGGACTCAGTGGGAAATTCTGCCACATGTAAAGGAGGCTCAGAATCCTCACAGCACCAGTTTGCAGTACCCAGTGCAGCCATGGCTGTTTGGTGGCTACAGCAGGGTATGGACAGGAGAAGTGATTGTGGCTCCCACTCCCTCACATGCAGCTGTGGGCCAGTGAATCAGCACAGCTCATACACACCAGCCATGGCCCCAAATCATCTCTACCAGGCTCCTGCTTCCACAAACAAAATAAGCCTAAACTGTTACTAAAGTTACATTTTCCAATAGAATAAAGAAAACTGCAGTGCCATCTAGTGATGTTGAAAGACGCACATTAGAACCATGCTCCTGGCGCTTGCAAAGTTAACTCATGTTTATGTAGGGCCCTATTATGCCTTCTGCTTCCAGGGACAGAAGGGACAAGAACCTAGCAAATCCAGATGGGGGACACACGCAGAGGGGAGAACTAGCCTTTGTGGGGGTTGGTGACTATACTTGGGAGGGGAAGAAATCTCTGCTCACTCTGGCATCATCCCTCACCCTTCAAAACTCCCCAGGCTTTTGTGTGTAAATGAGTACTGTCCTTGTCAGCCATAGCTTCATCACTTGCTCCCCTCCCTGCAGAGGGAACAGCCCTTCCTGGAAAGCATGTTCCAGGGGACGTGGCTGGTGGAGATTCCCTAGCAGCACAGCTCCCTCCTGGCAGGAGTTACACTTTCTGAGAGCTGGAGGAGGCAGGAGGCTAGCACATAAACACAGGGTTTCCATGAGGATGTTCCTGACCTCTGAGGATCCATTAGTCCTAAGGAGATGGGCCCTTTTGCTGTTTTCACAGCTGTGAACACTGTGGGAGCTTCCTGTGCCCTGTTATTATTATCTATTATTTGTATTGTGGTAGTCACTAGCAGCCCTCCTAGTCACAGACCAGGACCACACTGTGCTAGACATTGCATGCACGCAGAACAAACAGGCAGCCCCTGTCCTAAAGAGTTTACAGTCTACTCCTGTGGGTAACCATATAAGGGACAATAGGACCTCTAATGCCTCTGATCATGGTTCCTAAGCATTCGACTTTGCAGACCAAGGGATCACTCTGCCTTTTCTGGGGTAGAACACTTCAGCCTTCCTACACGTAGCAGATTTTAGGAGGGGAAGTGGAGAATTGACCTATAACAGTTTTGGCACAGAACTGCCACATAACAGGGCAGTTGCTTGTCATGAAGGGAGTTACATGTTTAGATTTCTTTCAACCAATGTGTCACATTAGAACAAACATCCTGCCAAACTGTGCCAGTTGTGTCCCATCCCATTTAATATCAAACACTTCCAGAACGAGTAATCAGAACGCATGAATTGTCAGCTCTTTTTGCCATTAGAGAGAAAAGGTGGGTGAGGCAATATCAGTTTCTGTGGGGGAGAGACAGGAGCTTTTGAGCCAGGTAGAGCTCTTCTTCAGGTCAGGGAAAGAAACTCCCAGCTGCACAGCAAAATGCAAAGTGGAACAGATTGTTTAGCATAAGTAGTTAGTGCATATTGTAAGGGACCATTCAAGGCAGAGTGGCCTGTAAACACCTCTGCAGTCACAAGGAAAAAAGAGGGGGTTAGTGGGTTACAGATTATTTTAATAAGCCTGTCTCTGTTCAGTCCATGATTTGTGATGTCTAGCAGAGTGACAAATTTAAGCTCTCGACTGTTGAAGGTGTTGTGCAGGTTTTCTTTGAGGATGAGGACTGAGAGGTCCGACATAGAGTGATCGCTTTGTGACAAGTATTCGCCTACAGGTGATAGGGTGTTTTTGTCTTTTATCGTTTTCCTGTGAGAGTTCATTCGAGAGCGTAGTGATTGTCTGGTTTCACCCACATAGTTGGTTTGGGGAGATGTAATGCATTGGATGAGGAACACATGTTATGATAGGCACATGTAGCACCCATGAATCTTGAAAGGTGTGTTGTGGGGGGTGTTGATCACTGTCGCAGTGGAGACATGTCTGCAAGTTTTGCATCTGTTGTTCTGGCAGGGTCTGGTGCCACTGTGAGTGGTGTGTTGCTACATGAACATTCCATTTCCTCTGTGTGTGTAAATAACTTGTGTGCAGGGGTTCAAAGACTCACCCTGGAAAGTGTTGGTAAACCTTCAACTCCTATTGCCTTCAGTGAGAGCTGATGGGGTTCAGCACCTTGCAGGACTGGGCCCCTTAGGGAGGGCAAAAGGAGCCAAACTGACAGCTAGAGCTGTGTGAAGTATTCAAGACAACATTTTTTATATGTCAAAATCTGATGTTTTCACATTTAATTTCAGTTTCCTTCCAATTTTGAGATAAAGGTTGCAAAATGTCAGGTTTTTGTTGGAAAATAGGATCATCTGAATTTCAGTGGACTTGTTTTAACTTTAAGCAGGCTTATTTTTGAAGCAAAAACTTGACATTTTTAAAATTGGAAATTTTGTTGGGATAAAGATGAGTGTGCAGCCTTATTGACAGTACTGGACCTCACACGCCTTTTCAGGGGTGAGAGGGCAGGTCAATATCCATATCCCTCCAATCCTGCTCCTGCTAAAACAGCCAGTTAGAGCCAGCTGTGCAGGTGGGATTTGAGATAGAGAGATCTGTCCATTGGAGAGGGCGTAGAGCCCACCAACCTCATTTCACATAGGCCACTCACAAGCTCTCCACTGAGTAAGACATTCACTACCAGCCCAGACTGAAGTTGAACTGGCAGCATAAAGCCTTTGTAGTCAGTCTCCTGAGCCACTCAGATTGCCCATTAAAGCATTTTGTATTTTCATTTTTCCCTTCACTCTCCTTTACTGTGGCTCTTTAATATTCTGATTGCACCTTCATTAGTGAACTGGCCATGTCCCTTCTTTTAAATCTTACTGCAGAAACAAAAGAAATACACTCACTGCAGGTAAATATAGAAGTGCAGGTGCTCCTTGCAAATAAGGTAACAAGGAAACTTCAGACATTAATATCAAGTTCTGAATGTCACAGCTGAATTTTTACTAGCTAAGCTTCTCACAAGCCGCCAGTACCACTACAGCAGGTAGTTCAAATCTGTCTTATTTGCAGTACAAAGGTCCAGATACCAAGAGTTCTCTCAGCATTGCAGCTATGCTGCTAAGGCCTGTCAGAGATGTCATGGCAGGAGGTGAAATTAAATTAAAGTTGGTACCCAATTTTGTTTTAGCAGCTGAATTCCAACATAGGCAAATGGCCACTAGAATAAACAGAATAATTTCTGGAGGCGGGGTGGGGGTCTAAAAATTATTGCTCTGAATCACTCAACACCTAAAATGAGTTAGTGATCCATGGTAACTAAACAGTCATCACAGTCATCAGCTAAATCATATGTATCCAACATGGGGAATAGCACTTTTTCTTTGTACATTTTTTTTCCAAAGATGTGACAGAAGATCTATAAAACCACAATTTAGGGATCTATAAAACCACATTACTTAGCAATGTATACCATGCTTTAATAAAATAAGACATATGTATACCATGCATCATAATATAAGACAGTAAGTACGTGTGATTTTTATATATATATATATATATATATATATATATATATATATATATATATATATATATATATATATAAATGACATACCAGTCAGTATGTGTGATTATATATATTATCTAGCAATTTTATCTATATATAAAAACAAAACCAGCCTTAATCATGTAACAAACTTGAAATGTTATATCTGAGTTTGTTATAGCAAAAATAAGCTAATGAATTTTTCCATATATTTTCTGTTATAGAACTTGACTCCCCTTTCAATTTAGTATATTTAGCAATCCACCTCACAGTTATAAATAACTTTTAGTAACTTAATCTGACCCTGTCCAGAAAAGGGAAAGCTACGAAGTAACCTTGATCCTGTCTATACAAGGAGGTCCCTATGTATAAAGGACAGTGCCACTTGCTAGATAAAGAACTCAAGACAGGCTGTTTTACAGTGATTCTGTGTTAAGAATCAACCAGCCACATGAATATGTCATTTGATAGCTGGCCATGAGAGACCAGACAGCACATCAGAAAGCCAGTAGAAAGCTTTCTCTTTGTAACACTGAGTGGCAAGTTGCTTAATCAATGTGGCAGGCAGGAGTCAGTGTGTTCCAGCAATGGGAAAGTCAGTGTCTCCTAGAAGAAATAATAATAAAAGCAAAAGCAAGGACATCCTAAGGACTCACGAGGATCTTTAGATCAACCAGGAAGTTTTTCAAGAGACCTCTTCAGTGCAGCTCCATGTGAAAAAATAATATTTAAATATTAATAAAATAACATTGATTTTATATTTATATTGCACCTTTCATCTGTTAGAATCTCAAAGCATTTTAGAACTATACACAGACACAAGGAAACCACCCCATCCACCACTGAATTGCAGCCACCTCTCTCTTGGAGTATGGTAGCTATTTAATGGTTCACAACTCTACACAGCAAATTAGAACAGGGTATGAAAAATGCTGCATCCAAGGGAATTTAAGCAAGCTCAATGGGCCTGCAAAGGTTATATCACTATGGAAATTATACTCGCAGAAGGGTTTTTTTCTGTCAATGCATGAACACGACCTCCCTGGAACAGAGTTAGCTACATTGACAGAAGCCCTCTTCTGTTGACATAGTATGTCTACATTAGATGTTTTTTCACCTAATGGGTGGGTAGATGTACCCACGCTAATTCTGATTGAGGTAGTGTGCTAAAAATAGAAGGGTAGCTGTGGTGGTGTGAAGGGTGGGAGATGATAGCTGCCCCAAGTATGTACCTTGCACTAGGGTTGCCAATTTGGGTTGGACGTATTCCTGGAGGTTTCATCACATACATAGTCTTTAATTAAAGATTCATCTTTAATTCCTGGAGATTCCAGGACAGTCCTGGAGGGTTGGCAACACTACTTCATATGTCTATTTTTAGCACACTAGCTTAATCAGAGCTAGCACAGGTATGTCTCCTCGAGCTGGAAATTACACCTCTAGCTCCAAGAGTAGACATATCCTGAGGTGAAGAAACTTTGTGTTGATTGGGGTTGGGGGGCGGGGCGCAGGGAAGCTGGAGGACTGTTGAAGCAAACACCCAATCAGCACAGGGCAGAGAAAGTCCAGTCAAAACAGTGGGATGTTCTCTAAATCAGTGTCTCTCAACCTTTCTAGACTACTGTCCCCCTTTCAGGAGTGTGATTTGTCTTGCATACCCCCAAGTTTCACCTCACGTAAAAACTACTTGCTTACAAAATCAGACATTAAAATACGAAAGTGTCACAGCACACTATTACTGAAAAATTGCTTTCTTTTTCATTTTTACCATATAATTATAAAATAAATTAATTGGAATATAAATATTGTACTTACATTTCAGGGTATACACCTCTACCCCGATATAACGTTGTCCTTGGGAGCCAAAAAATCTTACCGTGTTATAGGTGAAACCGCGTTATATTGAACTTGCTTTGATCCACCGGAGTGCGCAGCCCTCCCCCCCCCCCGGAGCACTGCTTTACTGCGTTATATCTGAATTCGTGTTATATCGGGTCGCATTGTATCGGGGTAGAGATGTAGTATACAGAGCAGTATAAACAAGTCATTGTCTGTATGAAATTTTAGTTTATACTGACTGCGCTGTAGCCTGTTGTAAAACTAGGCAAACATCTAGATGAGTTCATGTACCCACCCTGGAAGACCTCTGTGTACTCCCAGGGGTACATGTACCCCTGTTTGAGAACCACTGCTCTAAATGTCTAAAGGCCCAGAAGCTTTGGCTGCTTCTGCCCATACCAGCTGGAGTCTCTCGCTGGCTCTTTCTGCAGTTTTAACCTTGTTTTATTCAGGCAGTCTCTTTGAAATGCAGTTTGCCTTACTCACACAAGTAAACCAACAGGTCTACTTCACATCAAGTGAGCTTTGCTCTCGGTTGTCTATAAATCAGATCTTTGAGAGAGCCGTGCAGATGGAGGATGGTGGTGACTCACCAGAAACAAGACACATCAGAAACTAGTCAGGTCTGTCGTGAGCAGCAAGTCTTTATAACCATGAAAGAACCCAAATGAGTTACCATAAGCCACAACAAACAGCTACAAAATCCTCCCCTGCATGGGGCTCATCCATTCCTCAAAACTTTGGTGTGGAGGCCTGCATTCCAATGGCATTTTCCCCTTCCCTTAGTCCCCAGCTGCCCCATTCCTGAGAAAGGGAGGAGGGAGAGGAAATCAGAGTTAACCTTTTGTTTACCATGCTCTTGCGCCTTGGCACAGGACCATACATATTTTCAGTGTTTAATATTAAACTTATGACATGACTCAAATAGTCAATTAAAGAACCAAAAAAATGCATAAAGCAAAATCCTTGGCACCAAATTAAGTAATCACAGATGAAAGAATACTGTTGAAATATAGAATCTACATCAGATGTAGCACAGCTGTATCAGCACGCTGTAAGCTTGCTAATGTAGACATGGCCTTAATGACTCATACTTGGAGCCAGACACAGCCCCAAATTCTATTTCTCTCTCACAATCCAAATTCAAGAATTAAAAAGAATCTGCCCAAACCGCCTATATAAATCCCCTGCAAGCCCTTATGGTTTTGTTATATAAACTAAAATCAAATATAAACTCTTTTTACCCAGATAGTAGGTTATAAAGGCAAAGGGTGTGTTTTTCAACTATTTTGGAGAAGCAAGTATTTCCAAATTATAGGTATGACAAAATTAGAAATAAAGGGGAATTGGAAGGGAAGAAGCAGTCCCATTTTAAATTACATAACTATTTGCTCTCTCTGTCAGTATGATTAAAAAAAAAAAAGCTTTTGCCTACTAATAATGCCCAACTTTGGTACAAAGGATGTCTGAAAGTTTACATAGTGCAAACGCAGACATAAACTGGAGGAAACGTGTATGTTAAATGAGCATGAGGGATGTTGACCAGGGTGTAGTTATGAGTACAGAAATTTCTTGGGTTTTTTGAAACATTAATGAGAAGCTATATATGCAACTGGAGGGCCCTCATTTAAGTGTGCAGAATTTAACACAAATAAATAAGAATTCTTTCCAGATGAACTAGGTACTCCAGGTAATACGGTACCCTTCTACAGCACTTTTCATCAGGGGATCTCAAAGTCCTATAAAAAGGAGGGGAAGGTCTTATCACTATTTTTACAGGTAAGGAAATGGAGACAGTGAGGCTAAGTGGCTTGACCAAGAACACACAGAAAGTCTGTGGCAGAGTTGGGTAGACTACCTTGGTTCTCCCGACTTCCAGCCCCCTGTTCGAACAACTAGAATACGCTGCCTCTCACACTCCTGAAAATATTTCCATTCTTATGCATTCTATTTAGCTGCATATTTAACAACGGAAATCTATCCCTCATTATCTTTATGTACAGTGTAGTGTAAATACTGTGTGAATGCTTGGAGATGACGGGGTTGTGTCTAAGGTAAACAATTTTTAGAAGTCCAAAGGTTAGTTAGAAATATATCCAATGAGCTTTCAAAGGTAAGAGGCTAACGCAGTGCTTAAGTGGAACTATCCCATCAGTAGAGAGAGGATTCCAGCTCCAAAGAAATCAAAGCTCCCAGCAAGATTAGGCAGTACATCATGAGAGCACACTCTCACTGGTTGATCGTACCCTGAAGACCTCAGACTGTTGCTAGCTGCTTCTAACGACAGGAGCCTTTATACAGATTACCATAAATGTGCACTCTAAGTCTTTTTCAAATAAGCTGGAAATTTTCAAGCTGTCTATTGTGTATTTTGGTCCTGGTCCTGTAAGCCCTTGTGAATAATGTTACTCACATGCAGGATCAGCACTTTCATATTGTATTATCTAGGTATTTACCACTGTCCCCATCTTCCTGGAATCTGAATTAGAGCTTTCAATTCAGACACTTAAAATATTTTAAAAGCAGTCTAGTGTGATAATTTTCTCTGAACTTGTTGGCAGGATATATGGTGCCACCTATCATGTTCACAATTATGATGGGAGACTCTAGCGTTATGAACAGAGGAACTCCTGGGATTTAAATTCTGCTCTGACACCAAACAGCTCTGTGACCTTGGGCAAACCATTTAACCTCTGCCTCTTTGTATCTAAACATTGACACTCTCCATGGCCTCAATTTCCTCATCTGTAAAATGAGGCTAGTAATATTTAGCCTAACTCGGGTATAGGGTAGTTCGGAGGTTTAATTAATATTCGTATAGAACTTTGCAGATGTTAAGGGTTAATGAGGGAGACATTTCTATATGCTGCAGTTCCATGGTCTGTATGAAAGTATAAAATGTAAAGCCCAAGATGAATAGTTATATAGTAGGACTCCTGAAATTTGATAGGCTGATCTATCCGTTCTCCTAAAGTCTCCACTGAGTACAGGTCTTCTCCTAAAACAGCTTCAGGCCAACATAGCATAAGACTGAGATTTTGTGTTGTAACATGATGAAGCACCAAGATGTCTTGATGCAAACATCACAACATGGTGATATGTTACTATGGCACTTCTTTGGAGATCTCTGAGCCACAGCACCATCACCTCCTCCCATTAAACTTGGCAGGTTTCTTGGTCTGTCTGCTTAGTGCTCAAAGAGGGTGCAGAAGGCCCAGGTCATAAGAACATAAGAACCGCCATACTAGGTCAGATCAGTGGTCCATGTAGCTCAGTATCCTGCCTTCCGACTGTGGCCAGCACCAGATGCTTCAGAGGGAATGAACAGAACAGGGCAATTTATTGAGTGATCCAGCCCCAGCTTCTGGCAGTCAGAGGTCAGAATGGAGAAAGGGAAAGTTGACTAGAGGTTTGGGTAGAGTTCTGTTCCACTCCACTAACCCTCTACTGGCATATGAACCATTAAGGACTCTATATCAGTGGAACCACTAGAGCTGCCTGACAGCAACATCTGACCATGAGGATCATGGAGCCATAACTGGCTCTAATCAACTTCTCGCTGCATTTCTTTCCTTGTTGTTTAAACAGAATTAAACTCAAGAATAAAAAACATTAAGGGCAGCTCCAATGCTTCCCCAGGGCTACCTGCTCTGGCTTCTGGTCAGCACAACACCACTTGATCCTCTTATGTCTGAGAGCACCACCCCTTCTTTAGGGCGTTGAGCCTAAATACGCTCAACATCCACCTAATATCTCCCAGCTGGTAATAGCTCCTGGAGCTGCCTCTGAACCCTGCTAGAAAGTAGCCCATGGGACTCCAAATCATTATCTGGCTCATTGGGGTTTCCTCCTAGAGACACCACTGGAGCAGGGAGTGGCTGGGCTTCTGGGTATCCTTCTGGGAACACAAAAATACCTGTACACCCCACCACAAGGAGAAATTCACATCGTGTGAAGCAGCATAATTCAAACGTATGGAGCAGTCCAGGAGAACATACTGTAAAACAGTAGCCAGCAATGAGAATTAGTCCAGTAGAGCCTTGAAGGGTATGTCTACACTGCAATTAAAAACCCATGGAAGGCTCATGCCAGCTGGCTTAGGCTCACAGGTATTGAGCTAAGGGACTGTTTAATTGTGGTGTAGACATTGGGGCTTCGGATGGGTCCCGGACCCTGGACTCCAGCCTGAGCCCAAATGTCTACACTGCAATTAGACAGCCCCTTAGCCCCAGCCCCACGAGCCTGAGTCAGCTGGTACAGGCCAGCTGCAGGTGTCTAATTGCAGTGTAGACATACTTTAAGGGTATGTCCACATTGCACACTAAGCCTGGGCTCTGACTCAGGTTTGAGCCCAAACCCCCCTTCCATTCACACACAAATCATTCTGACTCAGGTCAGCTGGCACTCAGGACCCAAGTCCTAAGACACTGCCAGGGGCAGGTCAGAGCCTGAGTCCCACTACGATTCAGGTCCAAGTCCTGTCATTTTGCAATGTGGCGGTAGCTCAAGCCACAGACCCAAGTCAGAAGGTCTGCTCAGTGCAGTATGGATGTATTAGCACAGCTGTGAGACCCGGGTCCAGCAGTTGTAAGCCCAGGTTTACAATGCAGTGTGGACATACCCAAAGTTAACTCTCTTTCTTCTGCATCCTTTCTGTGTAGTGTTCCTCTTGTTTTGTTTCCCTTTTTAAAATCATTGCATAATTTTTCTGGTGCCAAATATTTGTTTTCAATTCCGCATTGGTGCAGGTACTGCCAGGGGAAGAAAGTGCTAGAGCTCAGATCCTGCACACTTCAAGAGAGTTGTCCATGAAGACATCTGTTTCAGATGACCCGGGAGCTCACATAAAGCAGCAGGACGCTTGAGCTCAATGCTTTTGTTAATATGTGTGACCATCAAGACTCAAATTTCATTATGAATAATCAGAATTTTATTTATAGTGACAAGAAGAGAGGGTACTTTATGCAATATTCACTAAGGTTACCCGGGTCAATGGCAGCTTCATTGTACCATCTTACTTTGTGGGATTAAATATTTTATACACAGCACTGTTGTATTCTGTGTCAGCCTCACCTGCCAGTAACTACAGCCATCTCATTTTTTCTCTCACCTCCCCAAACAGACTAGAAAAGAATTCAACATATGCCATTCGATGCAGTGTGCAGTTCCGTTTATCCTATGGAAGACAAGAGTCAGCATGAGTCATGTTAAAGACATGACAGTGGAAGCATTTGCTAAAGCTTTCCTTTGAAATGGTTATTCCTACTTCATTTATACAAATACTTATATATGTGATAGGGCAGCACCAAGAATCTCCAAGTTGTCTACCAATATTCAGTTCCTGCAATTTAGGTGTTATTATTTCCCATTTTACAGAAAGGTAAATTGAGGAACCGAGAGGTCAGGTGACATGTCAAAGGTCATAAAGCAAGTGAACGGAAGAGCTGGGAACAGAATTTAGGAATCTTGACACTAAGCCCCTGCCATAACAACTAGACCACATTCTCTCCTGGTTTGTAACATATTAATACAGTTCAAATAGTTGCCAAGCAAGCGGACTCTTGTTAAACTCTTCCCTCTTCTTCTGCAATCAGAGAAGGCCAGAACCAGTGGGGTGGCTCTGCTCTTCAGAGGGAGGGACAGCTCGAGGAGGACTTGCTGGTGACTGGTGCAAAGCAAGGATTTGGGAGTGGGATCAGTGGATCCACCACTGTGTGGATTCACCAGTTATTTGCCCCACCCCAGATGAGGAAAAAAGATGTAAATGGTAGAGGCTACTCCAAACCTCAGACTGGAATAGCAGACACAGTATAGCTCCAGTTGTGTTGGAAGACTTTCCCTGCCTTAGACCTGGAAGAGCTCCCCAGAACACAGCACAGCTGCTATGTGCATTTGAGGAAGGATTTCGTCCTGTATGATCAAAAAAACCCACATATGATAAAAGTATCTACAATGAAAGCAATGCAATGCATGTGTACATAACACAACCACAGTGGAAGCTACATCTTCCCAGACACACACTCGGAAAGGATAGAAGCACTGATGTGATCCCATGAGATGAAAAAGGAGAAGGAAACAGAATAGAGACATATGAATCTTTGTCAAGGTAAATTGCCTTGTACCAGAGAGCTCTGGGAGCATCCAAGCGGCGATTAACTTTCTAATTATGTATTTCATCAAGTACATTTTGGTTCTTATATAATACAGATACGCAAATATACTGCAGATATTGTGGCCCAATTATACTCTCATTATTCTGTAAACTGGGAGTAATCCTGAGGAAGGCAATGGGAGTACACGGGCATAGGTGAGTGGAGAGTGAGTATCAGACTTTGTTCAAATATTGATCAAACCATATGTTGCGTGCATACAGATGACATATTAGCACTGCAGGGACTGAGTCAAACACTTTGGTGGTTTATGTGTGAGTTGGGGAGAGATGTGTACTCTACATTAGTTTTCTTAAAATTTCATTCTGAGGGCTTTCTGATCCCAAATGACATGCAAAGCTGTAACCATTTTCTGACAGATGCGCCAATGCAATTTTTAGCATATTTTTATCACCCTTTTTAAACTGACTGCAAAGAAAATGCATCGAGTAGGATGTTAAATTCTAATTATTAAGGTTTTTCCAGAGTTACCTTTAAAACAATGGACATAATAAAATGATACTGTGTACCACTCTTTTTAAGTAACAGCTGAGCATTTGTGGGAGTTGCTGACTTTTGGGGACATTCACTTTTTGCTTTCTAATGAAACATCAGCGTTTATCAGGTTGGTTTTCTGTAGCATCTTTCTTACTCAAGGTATCACAGAGCACTTTACATAGGCCTTGGCTACACTTGCGAGTTGCAGCGCTGTAAAGCCGCCCCCAGTGCTGTAACTCACTCCCCGTCCACACTGGCAAGGCATTTGCAGCGCTGCATCTCCGTGGTTGCAGCGCTGCATGTACTCCACGTCCCCGAGAGGAATAGCATGTATTGCGCCACCGCTACAGCGCTGCGGCGCCAGTGTGGCCGCCCAATGCACTGTGACTGGCCTCCAAAAGTATTCAGCAGTATCCCACAATGCCTGTTCTAGCCACTCTGGTCATCAGTTCAAACTCTACTGCCCTGGCCTCACCAACCATGTGACCAACCCTTTACATTCCCCAGGAATTTTAAAAATCCCCTTCCTGTTTGCTCAGCCCAGCGTGGCGTGGAGTGCTATCAGCGAATCTTTCCAGGTGACCATGCCTCCACGTGCCAAGCGAGCCCCAGCATGGAGCAATGGCGAGTTGCTGGACCTCAGTGTTTGGGGGGAGGAAGCTGTCCAGTCCCAGCTGCGCTCCAGCTGTAGGAATACGATACCTTCGGGAAGGTATCGAAGGACATGATGGAAAGGGGCCATGACCGGGACGCCCTGCAGTGCAGGATTAAAGTGAAGGAGCTGTGGAATGCCTACCGCAAAGCCCGCAGCGCAAAGAGCCGCTCGGTGCTCCCCCCGTGACCTGCCAATTCTACAAAGAGCTGGATGCAATACTTGGGGTTAACCCCACCTCCACTCCAAGCACCACCATGGACACTTCAGAGCCGGGGGGGGGGGGGGAGGAAGGAGGAGGAGGAGGAAAATGGGAGTGAGGGTGGTGGGGCGGATGGAGACACCCTGGAATCCCTGGAACCATGCAGCCAGGAGCTCTTCTCGAGCCAGGAGGAAGGTAGCCAGTCGCAGCGGCCGGTACTTGGTGGAGGCCAAACAGAAGAGCAGGTTCCCGGTAAGCGGGGTTTTTTTTCGGAAGGAATTTTTTCGGTGCGGGCTCTTTGGGAGAGGAGGGTGAGGCATACATGCCTAGATGTGGAATAGTGCAATGATGTGGTTTATCACATCGCGGTAATCGGCCTCGGTAATCTCCTCAAATGTCTCATCCAGAATGTGTGCAATGCCCTTGCGCAGGTTTATCGGGAGAGCCACCGTGGTCCTTGTCCCAGCCAGGCTAACGTGTCTGCGCCACTGTGCCACGAGGGGACCATTGCTGCACACAGGCAAGCTGCATATGTAGGGTTACCATTCGTCCGGATTCCCCTGGACATGTCCGGCTTTTTTCAATTAAAAATAGCGTCCGGGGGGAATTTGTCAATGTCCGGACTTCCCCCCCATGCAGAGCGTGCGCGGCTTACAGGGCAGCCGGCCGGATTGTGCCACTCGCACGGGGCTCCGGCAGCCAGAGCCCTTCCTCCACTTCCCCCCTCCTCTCTCCTGCAACTTGAGACCAGTCCCCTCCTCTCTCTCCCTATCCCCCCTCCCCCCTGCATTCGCAGATCGCCGGCTGGCCGTTCGCCTCGGCCTCCGGCAGTCTGGAGCTCCGACCCTGCTCCCCTCCCCCGCTGTCGAGCGCGCCGCTCTGCAGCACAGTAAGGGGACCAGGGGGTCAGAGAAGCGGCAGGGAGGTTCTGGGGGCGGGTAGTCAAGAGACAGGGAGCAGGGGGAGGGTTGGATGGGTCAGGAGTTCGGGGGGGGCTGTCTGGGGGTTGGGGGTGTAAGGTTTTGGGCAGTCAGAGTACAGGTGGGGGGGTCTTAGGAAGGGGCAGTTAGGGGATAAGGAACAGGGAGGCTTAGGTAGGGGGTGGGGCTCTGGAGGGCAGTTAGGAGCAGGGGTCCCAGGAGGGGGCAGTCAGGGGACAGGGAGCAGAGGGGTTTAGATGAGTCGGGAGTTTTGGGGGGGGCTGTCAGGGGGTGGGGAGTGGTTGGATGGGGCGTGGGAGTCCCAGGGGTCTGTCTGGGGGTGGGGGTGTGGATAAGGGTTGGGGCAGTCAGGGGACAGGTAGGGGGTAGAGTCCTAGGGGGCCAGTTAGGATGTGGGGAAGGTCTCAGGAGGGGGCAGTCAGGGGACAAGGAGCAGGGAGGCTTAGGTAGGGGGTGGAGTCCTGGGGGGCAGTTAGGGGCAGGGGTCCCAAGAGGGGGCAGTCAGGGGACAAGGCGTGGGGGGAGGGTTGGGAGTTCTGAGGGGGCAGGAAGTGGGAGAGAGTGGAAGGGGCAGGGGCGGGGCTAGGGCAGGACCGGGGCGGGGCTAGGGCAGGACCGGGGCGGGGCTAGGGCGGGGCTCCTCCCGTCCTCTTTTTTGATTATTGAAATATGGTAACCCTATGCATATGGACCAGGGTGGAAGCCGCATTGCAGTAGAAGACCCTCCCTTGCTTCCCAGGTCACCCTCAGCAGCGACATATTGTCCAGGACGAACTCCTGTGGAAAATGTTGGGACAGTGTCCAGTGTAGGTGCCCCCTGAAGCTGTTGGCTCTCCCCAAGGCACAGAAACCCAGAGGACAGTGCAGCCCTGAAACAATCAGTCCCCCTTACTCACCATTTTGAGGCTCCCTTGGGATATGTGTGCTCTGTTTCGGATGGGAAAATTATGCTATTGTGTAAACCCTGTGTGTTTTCTACTCCTTAAGTGCGGGGGGAATCATTACTCTGTCTGGTATAAACAATGCTGCCTCTGTTAAATGTTGCATTTTGCCTATACAGCTGCATCAATCTTGAGTCCTCAGCCGTCCCTCTTATCGCCTGCTCAGAGACTGCAAAGACTCAGGAAGAGACCGCAAAAAAGCAAAGAAGACATGCTGCAAGAAGTGATGCGGCAATCTATTAAAGAGAATAAGAAAGCACAGAACTGGAGGGAGAGAGAAAGCAGGATCCGTCAGGAAAACGCAGCGCACCGGCGGCAAAGCACGGAGCATTGGCAGCAAAGCACGGATCGGCTCATAAGCATCCAGGAGTGCCAAGCAGACGCTATCCAGGAGCTCGTAGCCATGCAGAAGGAGCAGTACCACAAGCGCAAACGCCACCCCCCCACACAGCCCTTGTCCCAAAACTCTTTCCGTTGTGCCCCACTGTCACCTCCAACCCACTTTCCCCAACTTCACACCACCAGCTGCCTCCAACACCAGTATCTTCACCACCCAGCCCTGAAAACCACGACCCTTACCCTCTGCACTCAACCCCCATCACCATGCAGTATAGTTGTCCTGAAGTGCAGCACTCACTGCACAGCACACCAGACAGGACATACGCAAATCTGTGATTGTACTGTTCCCCACTCCACCCCCTTGTTTCTTTTCAATAAATATTTTTTTTCTTTTCAATAAATGGATTCTTTGGCTTTGAAAGCATTCTTTATTATTGCATAAAGTAAAAGACTCCTTAGCCCTGGAAATAAACAGGCACTGCAAGTCTGCTTGTCTGCTTAGCAAACACTGATTCCTAAAGATTGGAACTACTGCACTTCACTCCCGTGCAGGGCACCAGATATCACTGCTGGTTTTCAGCCTCAAATTGCTCCCTCAAGGCATCCCTAATCCTTGCAGCCCTGCGCTGGGCCCCTGTAATAGCCCTGCTCTCTGGCTGTGCAAATTCGGCCTCCAGGTGTTCAACCTCGGAGGTCCATGCCTGAGTGAAGCTTTCACCCTTCCCTTCACAAATATTATGGAGGACACAGCACGCGGATATAACCGTGGGGATGCTGTTTTCGGCCAAGTCCAGCTTCCCATACAGAGATCGCCAGCAGGCCTTTAAACGGACAAAAGCACACCCCACAGTCATTCAGCACCGGCTCAGCCTATAGTTGAACTGTTCCTTGCTGCTGTCAAGGCTCCCTGTGTAGGGTTTCATGAACCACGGCATTAACGAGTAAGCGGGATCTCCAAGGATCACAATGGGCATTTCGACTTCCCCTACTGTGATCTTCCGCTCTGGGAAAAAAGTCCCGGCCTGCATCTTCCTGAACAGCCAAGTGTTCTGAAAGATGCGTGCGTCATGCACCTTTCCGGGCCAGCCTGTGTTAATGTCAATGAAATACCCACGGTGATCCACAAGCGCCTGGAGAACCATAGAGAAATACCCCTTCCGATTAACGTACTCAGATCCTAGGTGGGGTGGTGCCAGAATAGGAATGTGCGTCCCATCTATCGCCCCTCCACAGTTAGGGAACCCCATTTGTGCAAAGCCATCCACTATTTCCTGCACGTTACCCAGAGTCACGGTTCTTCTGAGTAGGATGCGATTAATGGTCCTGCAAACTTGCATCAACACGATTTCAGCAGTCGACTTTCCCACTCCAAACTGGTTTGCAACCAACCGGTAGCTGTCTGGAGTTGCCAGCTTCCAGATTGCAATAGCCACCTGCTTCTCCACTGGCAGGGCAGCTCTCAATCTCGTGTCCTTGCGCCGCAGGGTGGGGGCGAGCTCCTCACACAGTCCCATGAAAGTGGCTTTTCTCATCCGAAAGTTCTGCAGCCACTGCTCATCATCCCAGACTTCCATGACGATGTGATCCCATCACTCGGTGCTTGTTTCCTGAGCCCAAAAGCGGCGTTCCACGGTGCTGAGCATGTCCGTGAATGCCACAAGCAATTTCGCGTCGTACGCATTACACGGCTCGATAGCATCGTTGGACTCCTCACTCTCACTCTCACTTTGGATCTTAAGGAATAGTTCGACAGCCAAACGTGACGTGCTGGCAAGATAAGTCAGCATACGCCTCAGCAGTTCGGGCTCCATTTCCCCATAGACAACAGATTGCGCTGCACAGAAACCGTTGAAAGATGGCACCAAAGGTGGACGGAAACAAAGGGATTTCTGGGATGTGAAGCAATGCATCATGGGTTGTTGGGACAGGACCCAGAATGCCCCGCACCCACGCCCCCTTCCCACAACCCACGGCACCAGAATAGGAAGAGGTGCTCTGTGGGATAGCTGGCCATAATGCACCGCTCCCAATGGCACAGCAAATGCTGCAAATATGGCCACGACAGTGCACTGGGCAGCTGTCAGTGTGGACAGACTGCAGCGCTTTCCCCACTCAGCTGTACGAAGTCAGGTTTAACTCACAGCGCTGTACATCTGCAAGTGTAGCCAAGGCCATAGTCCCAAGCAAGGGCCTGATCCTACAATCGCTTACTACCTATCACAATGCTTACCAGCACAAGAGGTCTCCATGGAAGAAATTCTGCTTATCTTCCCCAGGTATAAATCCAGAGGAGAACTGCGATCTTCAAGGGATCTACTCCAGGTATACATTGGTATAAATGAGAGCAGAATTTGTCCCATTGAGACTACACATGGAAGCGAGCACTTCATCCAGTAGTAAGAGCTTACAGGATCAGGCCCTTGGCAGTGTACTGACTGTGTAGGTGAAGGAGTGGCCATTATGCATTGAGCAATAGCTCCCACAACAGCTTGGTCAATGGGGCTATTCATTTGGAAATTTGGGTAATCCCCTGCACTTTTCAAGAAGGGCCATAGGCCACCTTGGCAGCCAACAGGGATGGGCAAGAGGGACTTCCATTTAATCAGGTATCCAAAGGCTGGCACCTCTGAAAGAGCAGCCACTTGTCCAGCTGCTCTGGAGTGTCAGGCTTGGGTAGAGACCCAAATACTGCTGTTGGATTCTAATCTCAACCTTCTGGCTTAAAAGCAAGAGGGCTACTAAGTGGGCCATCAGGACAGCATGTAGTCTTATGCAGAGCCTCATCCTGATTGCTGCTGAGATGTAGAAAGCTGCTAGCAATCTTATAGGTGATAGCATAAAACTTCTATCCGCTATTTAGAGCTTGTTACTCATCGTATTGGGCCTGATTTTCATTTACCCTAAGGCTCTTTTACACTGCCCTGGCAGTGAAAAGAAGCCCTAAAGTGGGAGTAAATTACAGTCACGCCCATTTTAAGACCCCCTTCACTCTGCCAGAGCAGTCAAAAGGAGTCATATTGCAAGTGGGAATTCAGGCCAGAAACTAGGATGCTCTCGATAATGAATTAAACATCCATAGGTGCTGATGGTTCTCAGTGCTAGTGAGGGCACGTCTTCACTACCCGCCGGATCAATTGGTAGCAATCGATCTATTGGGGATCTACTTATCGCGTCTTCACTAGAAACGATAAAATCGATCCCCGATGGCTCTGCCGTCGACTCAGGAAATCCACTGCGGCAAGAGGCGGAAGCAGAGTCGACGGTGATGCGGCAGTGGTCGACTCGCCACTGTCCTCACAGCCAGGTAAGTCGACCTAAAATACGCAACTTCAGCTACGCTATTCACGTAGCTGAAGTTGCATATCTTAGGTCGACCACACACCCCTCCCCCCGGTAGTGTAGACCTAGCCTGAGATGCAAAGTTCATTAAATGTCTGTGATAGATCCTTCATGCAACCGGTTTTTGTATAATTAAGTCTCCAGAGGGAAAAAAGCTTAATCACAGAAAAATATCAACAGCAATTAAAGGGGTGCTGCAATATTATATGGATTCAGCACATCTGAACTGGCCCCCTGAGCTTTGATACTAGAGAGTCTAGATTTTAAATACAGAGTGGGGTGAGATTCGTATCTTGTCTAACTCATTGACTTCAAATGGAGTTATAAAAGGGAAGAATCTGTCTCCTGGAGTTTATCCCTTGTCTATATCTTAAGCCCTACTGGGGAAATATTGACCTGACATAGCACAGCTCAAGGTTTGTCCTGCTCTTCACAGGCTAGAGAATGTGTTCGAGTTTAGTGCTAATACATGTTTCTGTTCCCACTATTCAAAACATCTCTGGCCTCTTCCAGTTCTCCCATTACTGCAGACAGTCTCTAATAAGAGCCAGTCTACACCGTGCCACTGTCTCATTTTAAACAACACTGGAACCCTGGCTCCTTCAGTTCCAGAAACACAGACTGCTACCACTTAGGCAGTCCTGTAGCTGCTAGGAGCTGCAGATCTCTTACTGCAGTGGTCCCCAATCTTTTTACTTCATGCACCTCCTTACCCCTGTCCATGCACCTCTCCCCCCCCCGAACAGGGAGCAGGGCCGCAGCTCCAGGAGTGGGGAGACACGGACAGGGGTAAGGGGGCTGAGGCTGGGACCACAGCTGTGGACTGGGTGGAGCTGGGTGCAGGGCCTTGGGCATGGGGCTGGGAGTGGAGCTGGGTGGTGCTCCCTCCCCCCTGTCCATGGGGGCTGGCCCAGGCCCCAGCTGTGCCCCTCCCCCCAAAATGTTCCTCCATGCCTCCTTAGGTGGATGCACCCCCACAGTTTGGGGACCTCTTCCTTACTGTCTGTGTGAGCCACTGTGACAGGGCACCACACTATTAGTAGCACCCTGGTCACTGCAGTTGCTGCAGCCCTGGGAAGAGTGCAGGCTTAATTGAAGCCAATTAACCAGTTGTGTTGGGAATTACTGACACTTGGTGGCAATTGCTGGGCTAACAAGGCAAACAGTAGAGGAATAAATCTTCCTAATCCCCATGAGATGTGCCAGCAGTATGTTTATGGGGAGGTTGATTTGTATTGATGGATGGCTAAACCTTGTGACTGTTCACTTAATCTGACAGGACTGAGATTCATCTATGGTAGAAATTCCTGCAGAAAATGAAGACTGTCATATGCTATTATAGTGTCACTGTTGATCTTAATAACAAGAGACTACAAACAGATTTTAGTGCATGGCTGCTTCAAGGGAAAAATGAAGGGAAGCCCAGAATCACTGTGCAAAGGAAGAAGTCTGAAACTCTCCAGAACTCATTCCACAGGATGGAAGGTGTTTCAACATCAGAAGAAAGAAGCGAAGGGCTACCCACCTATTACAGTCCCACTTAGTTTTTCTTTCAGCATCAATGGATGATGAATTTTCTTTCAACATAAATGGGTGATGTGCAAAGGGGGCACAGATTCAGATTTTTTCCCGTTTATCATATCTTTCTGATGCATAAAGAAACACAGAAAGATTAATTGCTTCTTTTTTTACATTAGCAATTAGATATTTATCCATCCTGGTGGCACCCATGCTAAGCAGGTCTGTGACATCTTGAGATTTTCTACCCCACCCCAGCACCATCTCTAGTTGTTTTGTTACCTGGCGCTACAGAATGGTTGAATTGGTCATTAAACAATCAGCCACTGAAGAGAAAGACTACATCAGCAGGGGGCGCTACTGAAGTGTTAACCCAGAAGGGCATCCTAATAATATAAATCCCCTGCCCTAGACCAAGCACAGGGTTCCAAGCCAGAAACAGAGAAGAGGCAGGCACACTACAGGGCTGGTCACCCTCCATTCTCCTGCACGCTGCACTACAGAAATAAAGACCTGAGGAAATGATCACTAGTGCTCTGGGGGTCCTCTGAATCCAGTGATACAAAAGAAGCCTGCAATGCCAGTTTGCAACTGGGAGATTCCCTCTTGGAATCATCTAGAGAGGCAGAGTTGACTAGCAGATAGAGCATGGAACTAGAATTCAGGAAATCTGAATTCTATTCCTGGCTCTGTGACTGGCCTGCTGGATAACTTGGGACAAGTCACTTCCTGGCTTGGTGCCTCATTTTCCCAAAGGTAGTTCAGGCCAGGACTCTTAAATTGAGAGCTCTCTGAGAGCTGGAGTGTCTAAGCAAAGGCTGGGTTCTTAGCAAGGCATAATTATAACCATTAAGCATCCATGTTTGAAAACTCAATCCTGGTAGTTTGGAAAACCGCCCTTAATAAGATTTGAAAGTCATCTTTGCAACCACAAGGGCTACAGATGTCTCCGTTTTTTTTTTTTTTTTTTAATTTAAAGTTTAGATTCAAGAGCAGAAGGTGGCAACAACCCCACAATAAATAAAATAAAAAGCACCAGCTGAGTGATCCTGAAGCGACTCCATTTGACCACAGTGCCTAGAATCTTGTTTGTTGTCTTCTTCTAGTTATTTGGAGAGCAGAGGAAGTGACCCAGATAGGAAATTCCTCACAATTCCACACTACCTTTTCGGTTAAAACAGTCCCATTCCTTATTTCTCAAGTAGAAGTTAAAATTGGTTCGATCAACATCAGGACGCTCTGATTCCAGTCTATCCCTATGACACCACCTCCTGTACCACATGTGTACACGCACACACATACACATGCTTAGTTGGCCTGATTTCCCTAGCTAAAATACATCATTACAGGATTTTGACAGCCACACAGGCAGAGACTGCGAGTTGAGAACGATTACAAGGTAAATATTTAGCTATAGTGGAGTAAGATAGAAGGCAAGGGAATTGGAACAACATAATGAAGAGAGAGGTAGCAAATGAAAAGATGAAGTGGATAAGTAAAGAAGAAAGATCCTTTAAGGAAAATGTACTACGAACAGAGGGAGGTGAGAGATTGTTTCTATGGCAATACAAGTCTGAGACTAAGACTGCAAAGCTGCTGGCAGCAAGCAAATGTATTTCAAATGAAACATGAGGTAACTGAGCAGACCCCTCTGCCAATAATGGAGAAGTCACTAGGCAGTTTTGAGCCTTCAGTAACCCCCACCCCTTATTCATCAACTGCAGCACTACGATATCACACACACACACCAGAAGCTATTATTGTCTTTGTTTTGGTCCTTAGGTAGTAAATGTGTTCCCCCCATACTGACATATAGGATCACAGCTGTTATAAATTGAAGAGACCTTGCAGAGCATTATGTCCTTTCCATACCAGCAAGAGATATAACACACCATTGGTGCTTCACACTCACACAGCATAACAATTTCCTAACTTAGGAACATATTACATGCTATTTTGCTTCTAAGGACCATAGGTGCTGGATAGAAGAGTGCTGGGGGTGCTGCCGCATCCCCGGGCTTAAAGTGGTTTCCATCATATCCAGGGTTTACAGTTTGGTTAAATGGCTCTCCGCACCCTACTACACAAATTGTTCCAGCACCCCTGTATAGGGCCCAAGCTTGCAAGATTCACCTTTGGCAAGTGTAGCAGGGTGGTCTTGTCCTTTAAGGGAACTGGGCTTAACATCTCTGGGTGTAGAAAGTGAACTGGAGAAAAGTGAGACCCTACAGTGGCTCCTAGAGGCTATTAAATGGGGTACATGTTAGGGCAGCCTTTCTGGTTGCTCTGGTCTGTGGCAAGAGCTGACCCAATCTTTGAATAGGGGAGACACAAGCCACCTTTCTCTGCCCTTCCACCAGCACCAGTGCAAAGGTAAGTCTGTCCTTTAGTCTGTCTTGTCAGCTTTGCGCTAAAGACTTGCTAAGGCCTTACAGCGATGTGGAAAGATTTGGAGGTCGTCACTTTGTATGGGATAAACAGAGATTTATTTTTTAGATTGAATGGGCAGAAATAAGGCAAAGTAGAGGGAAATAAAATTAATTTAAACACAGGTACATAGAGATGAACATGTTCTCAGTCTGCTGTAGGCCTATGATCTTAACAGAAATAGAGGTTATTAAAAAAAAAAAGGAAAAGAAATCAAATCAAACTTGGCTTTTCCTCTACATGACTCCTATAGCCCCAGTTTGATGGAGCCTGACACTTTCTCTGACTCAGAAGATCTCTCTCTTTCATTCAAACAATGCCGTGGATGTGCGTGCCCAGCTCCCAACAATTTCAAACCATTTTGGTTCTTGTAGTAGAAGGTCTCTAGATGCCATGACGTGAAATCTTAGAAGCAATGGGGTGAAGTCACAGGTGGCAGGTAAGGTGGGGTGAGTTACATGTTGGCAAGTTGTTTTACATGAATGTAAGTGAGTGTATAGTGGTGTAACTTACAGAGCAGAGGGGTTGTAGGAAAGCGCAAGATGATGTAAGTTACAGTAGGGTGGGGAGTTCTTCAATTTATCTGCTCTTCCTGTTACACCCCTCTCCTCCAGCCCTTTGGCATGTGAATTACACCCCCACTTAGGCTCCCTTATTCCTATGTATACCTTACAGAGGGGTAAGAAGGATGGTCTTCTGGATCAGGCACTGGAATGGGACTCCGGAGATTTGGGTTTGGTTTTCAGCTCACAGTTTCCCTCTGTGACCTTGGACAAGTCACTTCATGTACCCTGTGCCTCAGCTCCCCATCTGTAAAATGGGGTCATTCTTCCACACCATAGAGAAAAATCTATTAATGGTGCTCAGATACTAAGGTGAAGGGGACCATGTCAGTGAGTAGGTGAATAGCTTACACATCATCTCCAAATTTAACCCAATGTCCTTTCATCAAAAAATAGTCATCAAATTGGTTTGTTAGACAATGCATATGACCATTCAATTCCTAATCTTTTTCGACCAGGAATGAGTTAAGTTGGTTTCACTAGATAAAAATGTTCAACCAAAGAGCCTAATTCCCCACTATGTTACTTCAGTTTTACACCAGTGTAACTGAATTAGCATGCCTGAAATTCCACTGATGTAAAACTGAAGTAAAGTAGTGGTGAATCAGGCTCCATGTCTTTAATCAAGCCACCTTTGTTCCCAGGATATACTCTACTTGGATAGGGATTTTACTAGATTAACCGAGTCATGTATCAGCCTCCTCCAATGGCCGTCCTCTCTCTTTGAAATGTTGTCTAGACATCAGTCATCATTTCACTCCTGATGCCCACATCCATTACAGAGGCATACCTGTTTCCAGAAAGCACCTAATTATAGTAAAGGAAGGAATCCAAGTGTGTTGATATTTGTGCATGAGCACTCTGAAGTTGGATTACCCTGCTGCTTTATACTATATTTCCTTTTTCACCATTTTATTCCTTTGTAGCCAGCACTGCACTCCGTGCTCGGCCTGTGGTGGGGAAGGCAGACAGATTCGGAGCTTGTGGAGAAATAATCTGCCAGAAGGTGTTGAATGCTACACCTTCCTCCCCTCCCCCCAAAACAAAAACTCAATAATACAACATGCCATGTGTACAACCAACCTTAAGGTCTCTCCTTTTCTAAGCCTTAACATTTTCTTTGTGTTAGTCTAGTCCTCATGTATGCAGCCACCCTGACAGCCTTGCTGGGTAAAAATCCTTTGTTCAGCCACAAAACAGATATAGCATATGCAGCATAAGCCTCCTCACGCCTCATCACCTGTGTGCTGCTAGTCTGTTTTGAAGGTGCATCTCTGGGGTGAAAGCATAGTTCTGCCTCTAAACTCTATTCATTCCTTGATCTCTTTGCTGAAACTAACAGCGAGTGAGCCATTTGTCATGCTGGGAGCTGAGTGAATAATTCATGGCAGATAATTTATTTTCATGATTTTTAGCCTCTTTTTCTGTTTGCAAGTAGCTTATGAGTCTCAAATTTATCTGAGATTTACAATTAATCCCTGAGTACTTACTGCAAATAATTCCTAGCCTGCAGATTGTTCATGAGCAGTTCAGTGCAAGTTTTTGAAACTGCAGATTCTGACCATGTCAGTTAGTTTTGATTGATCACTTGTGCCAGACTCTGATCTCAGTTACACTGGTGTAAATCCAAAGTAACTTCAGTGGTATGACTCCATATTACACTGGTGTTACTAAGATCAGAGACTGCCCGTAATACATTTCTGTTCTCAAACTAGAGGAGGAACATTTGGGATCAGGCTTCCAGGGCAGGTATCCACAACATTTTCAAGTTCAAAATTTGCTTCCTTGAAGATAAAGTGTGTTGTTTCTGTGACCATTCCTATGTCAACTCCTTTTGTTTGTTTTAAACCTGCTGCCTATTAATTTCATTTGGTGATCCCTAGTTCTTGTGTTATAAGAAGGAGTAAATAACACTTCCTTATCTACTTTCTCCACACAAGTCATGATTTTATAGAACCTCAGTCATATCCCCACTTAGTTGTCTCTTTTCCAAGCTGAAAAGACAGTCTTATTAATCCCTCCTCAGACAGAAGCCGTTCCATACCCCTAATCATTTTTGTTGCCCTTTTCTGAATCTTTTCCAATTCCAAAATATCTTTTTTGAGATGGGGCAACCACCTCTCCATGCAGTATTCAAGATGTGGGCATATCATGGGTTTATATAGAAGTAATATATTTTCTGTCTTATCTATCACTTTCTTAATGATGCCCAACATTCTGTTCGCTTTTTTGACTGCCGCTGCACATTGAGTGGATGTTTTCAGAGAACTATCCACAATGACTCCAAGATCTTTCTTGAGGGGTAACAGCCAATTTAGACCCCATCATTTTATATGTATAGTTGGGATTATGTTTGGGCTGATGGTTGGATCAGGTGATCAGGCATCACATGATGGTAGCCTATTGGGCTATAAGTAAGGCTAAGATTTTGTCATGGATATTTTTAGTAAAAGTTATGGACAGGTCACGGGCAATAAAGAAAAATTCAGGGAAGCCATGACCTGTCTGAGACTTTTACTAAAAATATTCGTGTCAAAATGGGGTTCCCATACCGCCTACAGCGGAGCAGCTGTGCAGCAACTATGAGCTCTGGGTGGCCCCACCGTGGGTTGGATGTCAGATCTCCAGGGTCCCCTGCTGCCTGCAGCAGCTGGGGGCTGCGGGGTACCTCTCCTGCCTGCAGCTCCGGGAGTACCTCCACCACCTATGGGGGCCAGGAGCTGTGGGATGCCCCTGCTGCAGGGTACCCTCGCCATCTGCAGCTCTGGGGGCCACAGTGGCCAGGAGTTGTGGGGTGCCCCCACCACCTGCAGGGGTCCACAGTATCCGGGAGCTAGAGCTGCAGGTTTCCCCTGCTGCCCACAGCCCTGGATAGCCCTGCCGCCTGTGGCAGCCAGGAGCTCCGGGGGGACCAGAGGCAGCGGGGGTACCCCGCAGCTCCCAACCATCACAAGCTGAAGTCACAGAGGTCACTGGAAGTCACAGATTCTGTGACTTCCACGACCTCTGTGACTAAATCGTAGCCTTAACTATAAACCAGTGCCTGCTCCACCAGAGAGAGAAAGACCAGGGGAGGTATCTTCAGAGAAGTCAAGAGTGAGCTTGGCTAAGAGTGACCTGGAAGAATAAACGTTGGCTGGAGCCTGGGGTCCCTGATACAAGGATAACTGGGGAGAGAAACCTGCAGGGATTCCATAGGGGATCCAAGGCCAGTGAGGACCAGGAAAGGAGCTCTCCACACCAGCCAGATGAAAAGGCCTGGCAGGAGCGAGCTCTCTCCATGCCAGCCACAGGGCAAGGTCTGGCTGGAGCTACCTGCAGTGGAGTGAGGAGCAACAGCCTTAAGAGTAAGAGACCTGCAGAAACTCCAGGCAGCAGGATGTGGCTTTTGGAAAGAAATGTTAAGCCCAGCTAGGGACTGAAGAGACTGATGTGGAGGACAGACTTGTTGTGATTTAAATTGGCATTTGAACTATGATGATGTTTTAATAAACCAGACCCCAAGAAAGGGTATTCATTGAGTTGCAATGGCTGTGGGCAGTTTTGGAGAAGCCCCAGAAGGAGAAACTGAGGCAGTAGCAGGGTACCACACTGGACTGGATTAGACCTGGTTACACACCCCATTAGTGAATGCTTACCCATATCTGGGATCTAGCCCTGGTGGCTCTTCTGACCTGGACAAACACTGGCCCCCTAGCAAGTAAACTGAGATGATCACATTCATTTCATATAGGCCACTGAACAGCAAGCGGCTGGTAATGAAGAAGTCACTCTACGTATGCAGGTCAGATTGAATTGATGACCCAGCAGTGAAAGGATCTATGTCCCAAGCCCCAGATCCAGGCTTGCCTTGGATAAGCAGGCAGATAAGAGTTTTATTTAACCTTCTTAAAGCTGGAAATCTAACTGCACGCCCCTCAGATCAGGTTCTCAGGCTTCAGCAAGGCAGGAACTACTGTACAGGTAAACAAACAGGTACAAACAGTCAGACAAACTTAAGTTTGGGTGTTGAGTGAAGACTTGTTTTGGTTCTTGTTTTATCCAAATCGCCCAGAATGCAAACAGCCTGACCAGTGCTGCAGCACAAATCAGGAAACACCAGGACCTTTGCTGACAATGAAGAGACCCCGATTCAAGCTTCACCCTTGGGCACCTTTCTCCCAGCAATGGCCTCATTTTTATTTGTTGTTGATGCATTTTGTCAAGTTTGTAGAATCACTTTTGTCCAGATCTTTTACTTTCCAGCCCTGAGAAGGAGGTGGTATTTATATTGCAAATGGTGAACGTGTATGCTGCGCACTGGAACGATACTATGGAGGCATAGGGGGGCGGGGAGATGTATTTGCTTGTGTCTGTATATAAATTGTACAGATCTGCTTGCCAATCCCAGGTTTATTTGAATCTTACTTGGAAATAGTTTTTAAGCCTGTCAGTGCTGAAGTCTTTTTGGCAGCCAAGTCTTAAATACAGACTCTAATCACAACTGCACATGTTGTACAATCAGCCTAAAAACTGATTAACTTTTATATAAGCTTATGTTCAAGGGGCAAGTCAAGATGTTGAGTTGGCACCAGTTCAGTGTCTGAGTTTGTGTCTCTTTCCCATGCATGCAATAAAAATGTATACCATATGCTTAAAAGAGAGAAGCAAATTATATATAATGGGAGATTAGGAGGAATGACCATGGAATTGCCATCATAAATTAGATGGGCCATTTGGATATAATACGATGGAATTTGCTGCTGGGAAAATACTTATTTTACTGAACATACTTAGGCTTCATATATTTGTATTGGTTGGTGGGTTTCTAATCAGAGAATGTACCTCAATCTTTCATTGAGGCTGGGGTTTTCATTTCATTTTAAGAAAAATGCAGGAGGGGAACAAACCCTCTGGCTCATACTATTTTTGTAGGAAAGGTTATGGGGCGGGGGAAGAGAGTGAGCGAATTTAAAGATATTTAGTAGCATACTTTTCCAAATTCATCTCTAGTATAAATGCCATTAGCATCACTATAGTTACCCCTCAGATTAATTTGGCCCTATACGTTCAGTAGAAAGGCATTCTAATATAGATCTGTAGCACAGCTAAAGTCACAAGGGAGAGAAATCATGCTTCAGACCATAAATTAATCACCAGCTGGAGTCAGGCAAAAAAATTTCCCTCTGGAATAATACTGCAGTTAGGTAGATTGGAGAGGGATTTGTACCTTCATTTCAAACATCCAACACTTGCCGCTATTGGAGACAGGATATTCGACTAAATGGCCCATCATTCTGGTCTGGTAGAGTAATTCTTGCAAGCTATGAGTTCCATTCTTCCTTTACAATTCATACATTTTGCATTCAGCCACCCGCACAAAACTGATCCTTGTAACAGTATGTAGCCCCCTGTGGTCATATTTCCTACACAGAGTCACCAATGCTCCCCATCTTTGATGGGTTTGCAGAAAGAATGAGCTAGTACATGAACAGCTGCCAGGAAGTGCTCCTAATCAGTGGACTACTGGCTTTCTTTCCCAGGCAGTGGGTGCTTCATCTTTAAATTTAATCTGACTTGCTGGCACGAACCCAGGAAGTGTTAGTCCATCTGCCAACTGAATATCCCAGTTAGTCTGCAGAGGTTTGCCGTCAGCTGTACAAGACTCCTCCCTTTCTCCCCTTCAGGAATTTCTTTTTTTGGACAGACTCAGACGGGATCCTGATAATCTGCATCATACTTTCCCTCTCCTAATAAGCCTCCACCAAGCCCTGTAAAGAAGTTTAGGAGCACACAATGCAATTACTACCACCCCTAATCCAGCTGGTGTGGTGACTGGGTAATGCAGGGTAAGTGAGCCTGGAGAAGTTCAGGTTTTATCAACAATGTTTGGCAAAGCTGACCCCAGAATCGAACATTATTTCTCACTGGTCGGGCGAATGGGATCTTTCTACTACATAGCTATCCCGGGGTACAATGGGGTGTACAAACCCCACACTGGGGAACAGAGGGTTAAGGAATGCTCTGGTAACAGGATGCCCCACCCAGCTGAACCTGCTGGGTGTGCTGTCCATGGAGGTGGAGCTGAAAAGGGTGCAACTCAGCTCACTCAGGGCAGTCAGTGAAAGGGAGCAAACCTGCACTGATATCTCCTGCAGAACTCCAGTCCGAGCGGCACACCACCCTGACGCTCACCTCAACTGAAGTGGCTAGCAGCTCTGAGAAGAGATACAAACCATTTGTTCGTGAGTGGGGAAGGGGACCCTCTGATCCACTTCTGAGGGGATGCATTGCAGACTATTGGCCAGGCCTTCACATGCCTCTGGAGAGACAGGGAAGTGGTAGGAAGTGACGCAGAGGGTAGGCTGGATGGTATCCTGGCCCAGAGTGCACACCTGAGGTGCCTGCCCCTGGGTTGGAACCTGGAGGAGCGGGAGGGCCCAGGTTCCCCTATTGCCAATCCCTGGATTTGAGCCACTAGGTGGTATGGCTAACCACCAGTACTCTGACCATCTGGGGTTGTGATCTGGGGAGACGTCCATATCACAGATTCTGACCTTGGAATCGAGATCATCCTACTGTAGTTAGAGGTAAAGAACCCTACCACTCACCACAAGAAATGTTGCCCCTCAGTGAAGTTCCTTGCGGATTGGTGTCCATGTCACAAATCCAACCACCACAATTGGCAGAGAAGTCTAGGAATGACTGAGAAAGGAGACAGGACACCCCCATCATCTTTAGAAACGCTCAGTGATGACTTGCCCGCACTCAGTCACTTAGGGAAGCTTACACTGTTGCTGCTGGGACTGTAACTGTTCTGTGGCTAAGCAGCGGACTTCAGTCTCCAAAGCCATCAGTGTGGTACTTTTCACAATCACTCCTGGTGAATATCTGGCATTACCAGCCTCCAGCTGACACTGACTCCTTTACCTTCCAACTGTGGGAGGCTACACTGAGTCATGCCTGGATGGACAGCATCTTTGTGTCCTTCTTTAGCATGCTGGTACATTTCACAGCGCCAGAGTCACACACAATACATAACAATTATGCACTCAACTTCCAGAGCCCCTTCTACCCAAGGATCTCATTAATGTTTGGAAAACTTTTTAAGTCAGTGCTCACCCTCTTCCAGTGCAGTAGGTAAATATTATCTCTATTTTTACAATGGGACTAAAACCAAGGCACAGAGACCTTTTCTGCCTATCCCCAGGGCCCAAAGTCTGAGCCAGAGTCTAGACCAGACCTCTCACTCCTGACTCATAAGTGTGTGTTTGAATAGGTTTTTCTCTAAAACAAGTTACCCCCTGACATTTTCCAGGTCATCTGCCTGCCTTTACCCCCCTAAAGAGCAGCCTAGTAAAGGCTGTGCATTAGTCAACATGTGTTAAACTTCTCCTCCCTCATACTGTTCGCAGGGACTGACTTCATTTTGTGTCTTAGCACAACATTAGCACTTAAGTTATAAGGAATCCTCAATTCTCCCACCGAAATATAATTTGTCCTATTTCCATATTAGTGCCCATCACTGCTGGACGCTATCAGCAATGTTGTTTATTATTTGTTGGAACTTGAAGGAGGGAGCCAGGTGAGAGAAGAGTTTCTTCAAATGCTTCCATAGTGGGTGTGGGGCTGGATCCCTGAAGAAGCAAGGGTTTGGCCCTGCAGAACTCTGGTATCCACTGGAGGAATGGGGCGATATACTTCTCTCCCAGCTCCATAGCAGTGACTAGAACCCCCATGAAATGGGAGCCTCCTGCAATATTAAGGGGGACCCTACAAAAGATAATACAGCCTGGGTCTGTATTAGCTCTTGTGCAGATTCAATGCTGGCTGCCAAGACTGTGAAGCACAGAGCACTGGCCAGCAGGCCCTGCTCCTAGCCTGCCCAATATGCAGGCCTTGTACACTGGTGGGAAAGCACCATTGAGATGGCTGCCTCCCACTTCCATGCAGGTCAGGGGAGAGGCATGCCTAGAGGAGACCCTTAACACAGAGATCTCTCCATATGAGTATTTTTGCATGGAGTCTATGCCAGGGTATGCTGGCAAGCTCTCCCTTGCTCCCTGGGAATAAGAGGCTTTTCCAGTGTCCTTGATCTCCTACCTCAGGGGGGCCTGTAGTCCAAATGTAGCATTTGTCTAATATCTCATCTAATCTCGTTCCCTCTCATTCTATTACTGATGCTTTCTGGCACAACTCTTCTGTCCTGATTTGCAGTAACCCTGCTGCTCCATCAAAGTTCCTCCCCTAAACAAAGGCAGCTATTCAGTGCCACGGGTGTATTTTATGCTATAGACAAATGGCCACCATTGTCACCAATACTGTAGCCCAGAGACATTACATGCAAAATGTCTTTATTTCAGAACACCAATCCCTGTTCCTTCATCCGCAGGATAAGAGCCCATGTAGATGGCTAAAACAGAGTTGGGCCTGTCCACTAGGGTTACCATACGTCCTCTTTTTCCCGGACATGTCTGGCTTTTCGGCAGTCAAACCCCCGTCCGGGGGGAATTGCCAAAAAGCCGAACATGTCCGGGAAAATGGCGGCTCTGCTCCTCCCCTGACTCTTCGGCTCTGTTTAAGAGCCGAGCTGCCCGAGCGCTATGGGCTTCAGGCAGCCCCCTTGCCTCCAGACCCCAGCCGCCAGCTGGGCACTTCCCCTCCCGGGCTCCGGCGGCGTAGGGTCCGGAGGCATGGGGGCTGCCCGAGGCCGGTAGCGCTGGGGCAGCTCAGCTCTTAAACAGAGCCGAAGAGGAGCAGAGCCTCCAGCCGCGGCGGCTCTGCTCCTCCCCGACTCTTCGGCTCTGTTTAAAAGCCGGGCTGCCCGAGCGCTACCGGCTTCGGGCAGCCCCAGTGCCTCCGGACCCTGTGCCGCCGGAGCCCGGGAGGGAAAGTGCCCGGCTGGGGGCGCAGGGTCTGGAGGCACGGGGGCTGCCCGAAGCCGGTAGCGCTCGGGCAGCCCGGCTTTTAAACAGAGCCGAAGAGTCGGGGAGGAGCAGAGCCGCCGCGGTTGGAGGCTCTGCTCCTCTTCAGCTCTGTTTAAGATCCAGGCTGCCCGAGCGCTACCGGCTTTGGGCAGCCCCTGTGCCTCTGGACCCTGCGCCGCCGGAGCCCGGGAGGGGAAGTGCCTGGCTGGGGGCGCAGGGTCTGGAGGCATAGGGGCTGCCCAAAGCCCGAGCGCTACCGGCTTCACGGTTTGCCGGGCAGCCTCCAGACCCTGCGCCCCCGGCTGGGCGCTTCCCCTCCCGGGCTCCAGCTGCGCTGGGGAAGCGCCAGCCGGGGGCGCAGGGTCTGGGGGCTGCCCGGCAAACCGTGAAGCCGGTAGCGCTGGGGCAGCCCTTTCCCCGTGGCTGGGAGTGGGAGGGAGGAGGGGGCGGAGTTAGGACGGGGAAGGGTGGAGTTGGGGCGGGGCTAGAGGTGGGGAAATGGGCGGGGCCAGGGCCCGTGGAGGGTCCTCTTTTTTTATTTATTAGATATGGTAACCCTACTGTACACCAGCTTGGGGACAAAACAGTCAGCCATGCCCCACTTCTACACAGGCTCTCTTGTTCTTTCACCACACAAGACAGATGGGAAAGTAACAACAGGGTTAGACTTGACTTGACCTGGACTGATACTGCAGGGTCCTCCACTCCCCAGTAGCTAGAGGGTCACAGCCTTCCCTTAGCCCTCAGATGGACCACAGGGCCTGCCTACCTAGTTGCAGCCTTCTGCTCCTGCTCCTCAGGGAATTGTTTATTTGTCTGCCCTGTCTGGCCACCACTCCCCCCCTTACAGACCCCCTTCCCCCACTTCTCTCTCCTAGCTGGGAGTCAGCACAGTCACTGGCAGCTGCTTACCTGGATCAGCTGGTTCTCAACACCTGCCTGCTGGGCTTCTCCTTAGGCCAGGGCTTGCTGCTCAGACTCTTAAGGGGGCAGACCACTACTACAGTGCCCCACTGAAATCACTGGGCTCCATGCAAGTGTCACCTACACTTATGTACTCCACACTTGCTCTGTACGGCACTCTGGCTTTAGGGGCTGGGCCACACGGAGAAGTTGATGAGCCTGCTATAGCAGTGTATTAACAAAGAGGTATTTTAGCTCAGGCAGTAGTACCTAGTGCTTTTAGATTCACAGGTGACAAGCCCTGCTGCCGAATACCCACATGGGGGTGTGGTGTTACACAAGCCCAGGAGTCCACCTGCATGAAGCTCACTGCAGGACCAAGGCCTACGCTTTTACCCCAAACCCATTCCCATGATAGCTGACCACCTCAATTCAGTACCAGTCGTCAATTGGGGCATCACAAAACGATAACATTCATGTTTCTAACTACCGGATGGGTGGAACACTGAGGCAGGTATCTGATCTCTGGCCGTTGCATTGCCAATTGGCTGAGGACACTTTCCTAAAAATAGCCAAATAAATCTGTTTCCATCTACAACTCTCTCTGATCTGCATATTATTATATTAGTCTCAGCAAAGATCCACAGACATCAAGAGACAACTGACACTGGACACTGTGGCTTCTCAAGGGTGGGTCACGTTCCATTAGTGAGTCACTGGGACAGTGGGAGCAGAGTGTTCTACAATAAAATTGCCACAGCGGCCGGGGATGGATTAACACTGAATGGGACCTAGAGCAGCCACAAGCGCATGGCATCAACATGACTCACTTGTTTCTGGGAGGTTCACGTCGGTCTCTGCAGAAATCCTGGGGTCTCTTTTGGCTCCTAAGACTCAGCTCAGCCCATCAGCTTGATCCTGCCAAATCTGCTACTAACCACATTGCAGTAGAAATGTCACGCAAAGTTCAGCCCAGCAGCACGGCTGCAGGCAGATGGCGCGTAAAAGCAAAGCAGTGATCAGACTGACATGTTGCAGGATTTCTGATTTTCGTGCTGTCGTGGGAGACCCCAGGAAACTGCTGTCAGTGGAATCAGACAGTGAAGTGAATTCAGAAGAAGACTGTTGAAAGAGAGGGTAAAAAGCCTGGGAACACTTAGAGCAGGCTAAATTGCTCAATACTCTGCGTCTCCAAGAGAAAGATGTGATGGCTGAGTTCCCCTCCCATGGTGTTAGACACTGCACTAATTCACAAAACTGACAAACATCTAAACGGGCACAATTACAGCCCATTATACGGGGAATATTTAAATAGTCATATTGACCTGAGACTTTGCTTGTTATTTGCAATGATGATGATAACTTACATTTCTCTTAGCATTTTTCATCCCCCCCCCAAAGGTCCTAAAGAACATTACAGAAATCCTACTAAACAGAAATCACTTCTCTCACCATTAAACAAACAAACAAACAAACACAGCTGCCATGTTTTGGGGTAGAACGTGGCAAATGTTGAACAGCAAGGTTTAGGATAGCAAGTGAAAGATACTATATCCAATAAAAATTCAAGGTGCACGGGGAAGGTCGGATGTAACTATTCATAGTGCCAAACATGCCATGCGACCTTCAGGACCTGAATGCTGAGTATCCTCACTTCCAGGTGATGTTACTGTGAGCTGTGGGAGCTCGGTGCATCTTAAAAATCAAACAGCACTACGTTAAAGCACACTAAGGGATCTTTAGTGAGTGCCAGCAGAGTCTGCATGGACGAATTAATGCACAATGTGTTAGTGAGCTCTACACATCACTCCCTTGGAGTGCACATTACCACACCATGTGGACAAGCCCTCAGAGTGCTTCCTTTTCTGAATATTTTAGAGGAGCAAATTGATTTCCAGTTCAGCCCCTGAAATGACTTGGTGGATATGCATTGTCACATCTTAAAAGCACCATTCTGGGTGACTGGATGGAACAGGGTATGGAGAAAGGGCTATGGAGTCTTGCATCCCTAGATCCTCATTTGACTCCAAGCCAGAGACCCTTTTCTCCTGCTGCAGGATCTCAATTCCTGGTATCCTGTGCAGGGGTGAAATCCACACTTGTGCAGAGACCAGCACACCCCCTTAAGGCCTAAGTGTGACTTAAGGGATGCAAAGGCCTCTGGCTGCCCCTCCGCACAGGGTGGATTTTGCCCTGGAAAAATAGGGCTCTGCATAATTAGTAACTGAAAGTAGCTATCATCAATGGTTTCTTATTGGCCCATTCATATTGCAGTTGATGAACCCTGTCCAGTCCTCAGTGCACAAGCATTTACATCTCTTCCCTCCACAATAACACACACACACTCCCCAATCTGCAGCTACTCAGTGGCTGCCTCTACACAGACAAAGGAGACAATGTGTATGGAGACACAATTACTCCCTGAGTCCTAGAGATGGACCCTCCAGGTCAGGGTTGTTTGACAAGGGGATTTTATTTTTCTACTGGAAATTTTGAATTTTTTTATGGTTTTCCCCCAAGATGTCCCATAATTTCCCCCCTCCCAAAAAATCATAGGTGAAAACTGAAGCATTGGATTTTGTTTTGGGGTTTTTGTTTTTGTTTTTTGTTTTGGTTTTTGTGTGTGTAGGGGGTTTAGTTGAAAAAACAAGACATTTCAAATGAAATAAAAGTGTTCTCACAGAAACATTCGCTTCCCTCAAAAAAAAAACATTTTCCATTAAAAAAAAATAGAAAATTTTCTATCAGCCTTAACTGTGGCAGAGCTAGCTGAATCACATACTCTTGTAGATGAAACCTGAACTTTGGATCTGGACTTCACAGATAAATGCAGGAGGACTGATGTTTAACCATGGTGTTTAAGAATGTTTTCATTTCATAGATTCTTAGAGATTAGGGCCAGAAGGGATCATTAGATCGCCGAGTCTGACCTCCTGTATATCACAGGCCATTGAATTTCACCCAGCTACCCCTATATTGAGTCCTATAACTAATATTTGCATAAAGAATAAGGCTTGACTCTGTTCTCTCCCCCTTGTCAAGGTCATATGGGACCAAGGGTTTTTATCTGCATGTGTTTGTGCGTGTAGGCAAGAAGGGAAGGGGGAAGAAGTAAAGGATGCAAAGCCGCCAGATGGAAGCAACAGAGGATAATTACAGGATTAAGTGGAGGGAAATTGGCCCAGTGACTTTTGTGCCCCTCTTTTCTCAGCAAAGCTTTATTTGCTTTCCCCTCTTCCTGTCAGTCCCTGTGCCTTTTCACGTCTTCACTATTAAATTTAGCAGGAAAATTATTAATTTGATTGCTCATAGGAGTTGTCCAAAGATAAATACATGCAGCTTAATAAACCTTGTTAGCAGGAAGGAAGGAGAGAACATTTAATTCATGTACTGTAGAAATGGTTGCAAAGCATTTTTGAAGATGAAGAGTGCCATGAGTAGGATGCTGCCCTCAGAAGTCATGCACATGTACCTGATGGCAGAAGACAGCTCTAAATATTACTACAATCTTTCAGGGAATAAGTAGCACATGTAATGACTACTCTTGGCTGCATGTAGGAGTGAGGGAGCTCACAGATACTCTACCCCTTTGCATCCTGGGAGTGATGTTGTCGCAAAAGGTGCAGGGAAATGGGACTTGTGAACTTTGCCCCGTATGGGTTGGCTCACAAGGCCGCTGGTGGTAAAATTGTTAAACCATCGGTCTAGGCTTGTGTGACTGCCTTGCCTGTGGAATTTTCTCTTCAGGGCAGGTGTATATATTCCCAATGAATGGAGGGTGGCCTTGGAGTCCTTTAGAGTTTGTAAGGATTCATCTGACTTTTGGTTACAAAGATGAGTTTCAACAAAGGGCAGGACCTCCCTGGAAAACCCCACAGTGGGAAGCCATGGTTCATGGCACATCGTAATGGCAGTAACCATTGCCCTTGAAGATGTATCTGCTGCATCTACTGCTGATTGAAGAGTGGTCCTGGCAACCAGATTGCCTCCTGCAACGACAGCCTAAAATTGAGCTCTCGCAACGACAACCTAAAATTGAGCTCTGTCCTGTTGCGGAAGCTTGTTGATGAAGTCTATGAATTTATAATAGTTCATACTTAGCCATCAGTGTTTGGTAATTGGCTATTCTGAACCGAAGGCGAATAGAAATTAAGACTTTCCTTCCCAATACATTGAGTCATTTACCCCTTTATTGACCAGATTGGATCTAGGCTGTTGCTGTCCAGATGTCTCCATGGCAGCCTGGACAACCAAGGAGTTAGGAGCAGAATGAGAAAAGAGAACTTATGCCCCTTTGGCTGGGACAAAATAACATTTTTCTGCCCTCTTGGGGTAGGAGCACAGGTCTCTGGGATATACTAGATTGTTCTAGCTGGTTCCAGAATGGCTTCATTAACAGGATGTGCTATTTGGCTGGATCCAGAGGATTGGAGGATGTCCAGGAGTTTATGTTGAGAATCCTGAACTTTCCCCCAAGGAAGATCTATAACTCCTCTGAAACCATATGTAACAGTTCCTGGAATTGTTTATGGTCATTGGGGAGGATGGGGACACTGGAGCAATTGCTTCATTCAGGGATGAGGACAGTCTCATTGGTACCAGCGGAACTGCCAGATCTGGTTCATAATTCTTTTTCATGGGGTCAGGAGGAAGCTCTGCCTGTCCTCTCAGAGAGGAAAGGGTGGACTGACTCCCTAGTGGATCATGTTGTCTCTGCAGGCTGGTATGGGTCCTACAGTCCCCACTATGGTCAAAGGGTGATTGTGGAGGTCCCCATGGCTTGGGATGACAACCGTTCCAAGGCAGGTGCTCAGACAGAGATTGGTTCCAGACTGTCCCAGATCCCCTGTCCGGGAAGGAATGCCCCAGAGGAGGAGACATTGGTTCCTCAGTAGTTCAGAGGCTCCAAGAAAGAAAATGCTGATTCTGGATCCATTGGCAGTACCAACAGTTCTGCTGGAGGGAAACCATGTCTGGATGCTGGAATAGGAAACAGACTCCACCCATAAATTTCATCCTGGTGGAGTCAGGATCTCCCTGAAGAGGGAAGGACCTGATGGAGATGGAGATTGAGGATCCAGGAGAGCAAAAATGTCCTGGGGTGGAGCATAAGACTCTATTCTTCATGGAGTATGAGGGGTCCTGTCAGAGCTGGAGCAGTTACAGTTTGTGCCACTGTCAGGCAAGGCAGAGCCAGTATCGTCGGTGGTTGAGGCTCCCGATGGTTTCGTTTTGTTGGTGCAGTCAGTTCCCAAAGCTGAGGCTTAGCTGGTACCGGAGGCACTGCTGCCACCAGAGCGCAGTCTGGTACTGATGCTGCCCTGGATTTGTGGGCTTTCTTGTCATGACCCTGTGATTTAGGACATTCTAAGTCGACATGGGCTGAGCAGGAAGACTTCTCGACTTAGGCAGGGCTGTATCGGACTTCTCTGAAGCAGATTTAGAGCATTTATGAGAACACTCCCTGCCCTCCCAACAAGACCCCAATGAGGGATAAATTCCCTTGCTCCTAAGTTGGATCTCACAGCAGCAGGTGCAGTCCTTGCTGAGTCAGGCCAATGTAGGGAGTGGGGTCTCCTGGCCTGGGTCTGACTGTAGCCTCATGGTTGTCTCCATTAGGTGCTTCTTAAGAAGAAGATCCTGCCCTTCACGGGTACGACTGGGGAACGAGCAGCAGATACTGCACCTGGCCACAACATGAGCTTCCCCGAGGCAGCACGGGCAGCATTCATATTTGTCGCTGACTGAAAAGGAGTATGGACAAGAAGCACAGATTTTGAAACCCGGGGTTCTGGGCATAGTCCAGTACCCATAACAAGGCAAAGAGTGGAGGGGGCAGGGAGTATGAAATTCCCCAGGATGGGGAGTCTAACTAACTACCAAACTTAGGTAAGAACTATTGGATAAAATTCTTGAACTATTTACAAAAAAATATATACCTATGTATTTACAGATTGAAGAAGAAAGGAAGACGAAGCTTCAGACAGTGGAGGTTCTGACCCAGGCCATGTAGTTGTAGGAAGGAACTGGAGAGGCCGTCGGTCCACTCTGCCTGTAGTGGGATGGCTGCTCCACTCCAGGAGAAAATGGGATAAAGTAAGCCAGAGAGGTTGCGCAGATGGGCAGCCAATCAGAAAGTGCCTGTGGGCAGCCAATCAGGGCCAGGCTGAGCTCTATATAAAGGCTGCAGCACAGAGGTGAGCTCAGTCTCCCCTGACCAGCAAGGGAGGAGGATTGGCTCCTGGTAGAAGGAGTGGCACCCTGGACACAGCAGTGCTGGGCAGGGTAGTGGGAGCTCTGGTTGACCCTGCCAGACTGCAGGCCTTGAAACAAGGGATGAGTAGGTGCTAGGACTACGGGGAAGTGGCCTAGGGAAGGCAGGCAGTGATGGGGAGTGCAGGAAGGCAGCAAGTGGCTGCCGCTCAAGGGTCCCTGGGCTGGGGCCCAGAGTAGTGGGCGGGCCTGGGTCCTCCTCCTCCCCTCTTGCACCGCACCTTGCCAGAAGGGAGGGTGGCCCATGGACTGCACCTTGTCCTGGAGGTAAGGGACTAGACTTTGGGGTGGCAGGTGGCAATGAAGGCAGGTGTGGACTAGGACTGCTGATATACCCCTGGAAGGGGGGGAGAATGGAGTAGTGGGCACTGCTGAAGGGCAGTGTCCTGAAGAGGACAAGAGAGTGACACGTGTCCTGATGGTGGAGACAACACAGCTGAGCAGATAATGGGCAAGACACCACCTGCAGAGGGCACGCCATAGCTGAATGAGCTAATTCCCAGAGCAAGCCAGCAGGAGGTGCAGCGGTGGTGAGTCAGCGCTGCATTATACTGCCCTTTATCTCTTTGGTTGGAGGCATGAGGAGAGCGAAGGCAAACATGTGGCCCGACAGATGTGGCTTTCAAGAATTTTCCAGTTCTGGGTGCATGGCACACACGTGTACCCCCAGTGGAATACACACAGGCACCAGCACTCAAAGAAGGAAAATCACCAGAGAGATTTTCAGAATTGCTCAGCAGTCAGCGCTCGGCCGCTTCCCTTGTTCTTCCACTGAGCTGCTGAGCACTTTTCAAAAATCTGGTCCTTCTTGTTGTTGGGATAAACTCAGAGTTAGGATGCCGGTCTCCGGTCTCACGCACAATGCTGCACTGGCATGTTGCAATGCAACCAGGGCTAAATCTTGTTACAAAGTTATGTGTACGTGAATGTCATGGCGGGATCTACTAACATCTCTGTGAGCTAGAGGCCTGATCCTGAGAACTCTTACTCAGGCAATTAGCCTTCATTCACATCAGCAGACCCGTTGAAGTCAATGGCGCTACACATGAGTGAAGGTTGTAGCTCTGAGGTGGCGTGTTTGTTTTTTTGTGTTTGTTTTTTTTAAAGGCAGCTGGAACAAATAAGAAAGGGGACTGGATCCTGAGGAAAAAATAGTACTGCTGAATGTAGTAGTTCTGGTTATGTCCTGGTTTGTGCCCCACTTCTTCTTGCTCTTCCTTTTTCTCCCCTAGCTCTCACCTCTCCATCAGTGGACCAAGGGAAAGACTCCTGTCTCCCCTGATGCACTTTCAGCCCCTCCCCACAACCAAAGACTGCTATGTTGGGACAAGATGGCACAGGACTTGTGCCCTCCTTCTTGAAAGATATTCCATCCGAGGGTGAGAGAGTACTGGAGTCTTTCCCCAATGAAAAAAGGTTAGTATGTATGGGAAGGGGAGAAATCACAGAGAGAAATCAAACAAATTCCAATTGTCAGTTGCAAAATTGGCTATTTTAGGGTTGTAGCAGTTTATCTCTGCCAAATTTAAAAGGCCAGCTCCAGAAAGGCATGCTAGGGGAAAACTTCCTATACAAGGGCAACCCTGAAGCAGGGAATTAGTAGGGACCAGGAAACCACTAGTGAAGAGGTTGTAGCAGTTCTGTACTATTGTTACACTATCACTTCTGTTTTGTTTCCTTATTTGTTAAGAACATAGCACTGGAAGGGACCTCCTGAATCCTGGAGTCCAGTCTCCTGCTATTGCAGACAACCCTATCATATAATCCTGTTTATAAATGTATCACACTCCTTCTTAAAACCAGTCAGGTTGTTTGCCCCCAGGGCTGTTCCAAAACCTCCCTACTCTAATGGGTAGAAACCTTTTTCTAATTTCTAGCCTAAATTTATTCATAGCCAGTTTATACCCATTTGTTCTTGTGCCAGTGCTGTCCTATAAATTAAATAGTTTTTCCTCTCCCTGGTGTTTACCTCTCTGATGTATTAATTATCCTTAAAAGTATACAGAAAGAATGGAGTCCTTTTTGAGGAAGGAGGGGATAAGGTGTTGAGGGTGTTTTGTTTTATTAATCTTACATGTATAAGGAATATCTCATACGGGGTATGCGGCTCCTTGTATAGGCACCGACTCCGGGGCTGGAGCTATAGGCACCAACTTTCCAATGTGCTGGGGGGTACTCACTGCTCAATCCCTGGCTCTGCCACAGGCCCTGCCCCCACTCCACCCTTTCCCATGCCCTTCCCTGAGCCTGCTGTGCCCTTATTCCTCCCCTTTCTCCCCCAGAGCCTCCTGTATGCCATGAAACAGCTGATCAGGAGGGAGGGAGAGGCGCTGATTGGCAGGGCTGCTGGTGGGTGGGAGGCGCTGGGGGGGGAAGGAAAGAGCTGATGAGGGGCTGCTGACGTATTACTGTGGCTCTTTGGCAATGTACATTGGTGAATTCTGGCTCCTTCTCAGGCTCAGGTTGGCCGCCCTGATCTAGTATGTTCTTCCTGGGTTTTCCTGAAGAACTCTTTGAAGGACTCTCATGGACTGCGAGCTTTCTCCGTCTTTGATTAAGAGGCAGGATTCTCTTTAATTTTAACAAAGATGTACTGTCCTGCAGAGTTTCTCAGGTGTTTAAAACTTCAGGGTTTTTAAAAACCTTTAAACAATCTGAATACAAATCACTGCCCCTTTACAGTTAACTAGGTTTCAATTGCTTGGTGTGTCTAACCCAGATCTACTACACTGGGCACAGTTACAAGAATTTCTTCCATGTTGAAAGGTTGTGCTGGTTTGAGAGAGATTCCCTCTATGCACAATGGGGAACACCAGCACTGGCAGAAATTTTGTAATAATTCTTTAGTCCTTTAGTAATCCACAGAATTTTTTTGAAAAATAGGGAGAGCTGAATTTCTAATATAAAATAAGGGGAAGAAGTAAACTTTTCAAGGTTTCTGAAAACACACATGTGCAGTTCTCACTCTGAACGAAATATATATCAAGTACTAGGGCACTTATTGCATTGCTTGAGTCAAACTTTCTCCTACAAGTGAAATGAATAATATTCAAAGATTAAACAGGCCCAGTACAGCCATCACATTAGCCATTTAATGGTTCAGTAAGAATGATGCAAGAGTCTATATTAAAATGTCCCTTTCTTTATAGAATAGTACTTTAACTCATAAGGAAAGCTCTGAAGGAGCCCTTTATTTTCTCGGGCATCCGTAGTCCCCATGCATGAGTGTGAAGCTATTGTACCAATTTGATATTCAGGGATCTAAATGATTAGTGCATTGTCTTCTCTTTGCCACTAAGAAAAAACATCTTTATGAACAGGCAAAATAATACTAAACAATTGTATAGTGTCATCTTTGTAAGGATCTCTAACCACTTTGTAAACATTGATTAATGATTCCGGGAGGTAGCTGGGAAAGTACTGTTATCTCCATTTTACAGATGACAGTTGCTTTAAAAAAAAACCCTAACATGTTTGCCCACCATGACTGCTTATATGTTGCATCCTTTTTCCCCCCAGCCTTTGCCCATTTAGCTTGTAAGTTCTTTGGGGGCAAGGAATCTCTCTTACTACAGTACATGTTTGCACAATTCCTAGCACAACAGAGCCACTATTTTGGTTGGTGCCTTTATGTGCTTCTGTAATAGGAACAACAAACAACGAAGGTCACCAAACAAGTCTGTGGCAGAGTCAGGACCACAACCTGGAACTCTTGACACTTGGGCCTTATTTATACAGGGGTTTTAAGCCACTGATGTAGCAGCAATACAAACCCCACATGTAGATGCACTACACCAGTAACCAGAAACCAGGCTAAGGTACAGCATTGCAAAAGTCAGTACTAGAAGTTTGCATTGCATTGGTATAGCTATACACCAAGTGACTAAAAGCCCCAATATAAACACAGCCTCAATTCTGTTCCTTAATTACAAGATTCTGCTTCCTACAAACTCTTTCCCTTCCAGTGATAAGCTCTCCAATTGGAATACTCTAGCATATAAAGAAAAAACCAAGACTGCATAGATTGCCTTTGTGACTTTGCAGGATGGCTCCATCCTGTGATGGAAGACTGCACTGCATCCCCAAATGTGAATTTCTTTAACAGGAGAAATTCAACTTTTTTCACCAAGATTGGTTACACCAGCACCTTAATAATTTATTCTAGCTAAAGAACCTAAGAAAATTCTTGGGCAAAAATCTAAGATTATCAAGTTAGAATATTGTCCTCACAGTGAAGGCTTAAAGCAGAGACTTTCGTCTTTATTTTTAACCTTACCTTCTCAAAACAAACTGATAAATCCTCCTCTTTGTCTTACAGTCCTCATGCTTTGTCTGAAGACTGAGGAGGCCTTTTGGGGTATGTGCCAGCCGGGTAGAAAGTCTGAAATCTTTTCACCATTCAAAAACTGCTATTATAAAAAGGCCAAACTGGTTGTTCCCATTAGTCCTCAGTGAGAACTCTTGCATAGGATCAATTTGACGCTTCCCAAGCTGAATAGTAATTCAAGGTTAATTGTTACTGCTGGATCATTTCTCGCTTCCCCCCGTTTAGTTTCTCTCTGCCAGTCATCTTGCAAAAGATGTTATCCACTCCACTATTTATGTTCAGGGGGACTGTAACGTGCTTGTGGCAGCACAGCTTTGCCAGTGGCAGTTTTGACTAGAGCGGAGTGAAAAAAACAATTTCTTATTTCTAGGTCAAACATTTCAGCAAACCAGAGGAAGAAAAAAATAGTTTCAGGTCCAACAAAACATTTTGTTTTGGTATTTTTAATAAAAAGCGAAGGAAACGAAGGGCTAGATTCACAACAGCAGACGAGAAGGTGGTAGGTAGTAGTTACCCAGTGGTAAGTGCATTCACCTGGGCTATAGAAGGCCCAACTTCAAATCCCTGCTCTGGTCCAGTGACTATTTAAATATTTTACAGAAAGTGGAACAATTGTAAAGTCTGAAGGCAGGTCTACACTTGAAATGCTGCATCGGCACAGGTCTGCCACTGTAGCACTTTAATGAAGATGCTCTAAGCTGACAAGAAAGAGCTGCTCCTGTCGGCTTCATTAATCCACTTCTGTGAGAGGTGGTAGCTAAGTTAGGAGGAGTAGATCTCCCACTCGCATAGTGCTGTCTACACCACCACTTAAGTCAGTAGAACTACACTGCTCAGTGGTGTGGATTATTCACATCTGTGAGTGACAATGATACAGAAGTAATTCTGTAGTGTAGACCAGGGCTTAGAGACCCTCCCCAGCATACCCTATAGCCAGGTGACTAGAAGGAAAACCAGGGTTCAAGTCCCTTCTTGCTGCCTAAATCTCCTTGGGAATCAAACCTGAAAAATCAAGATGTTTTGTTGCACGAATGATAAAATGAACCATTTTGACATTTCCAAAGTTTTCTTTTTGACAGAAATTTGCCAAAATCAACACAAATTCACCCAATGTTTCAGTCAATCCAAGTCTGCATTTTTCAGTGGGAAAAAAGTTTAGTGTGAAAAATTTCACTTAGGTTTAGTGGTAACTCATACTTTACCCTCCACATGCAAGTCAGAACTGCTACCCTGTTGGGGGCCAAGGAGCTCACTGTACTGGTTCACCCCCACATCCCCAGAGTCAGAAACCTCACCCTTCTTTCCAGGGACTCTGCCAATGCTCACAGTCCTCCAGTTCATACTGGACTACTGACTCCCAGGGAGTCCCTCTGTTTGCTACCCTACTTTACTGGGTCACAGGCTGTTCTTATTTTCCCTCCAGCAGGCCTGCTCATCCTTTCAGTCATCTGCTCCAGCTGGGGAGGTAAGCTAAGTCTGGCACAGGTGTGCCTGAGCCCTAACACTCCCCACCTCTTAAAGGCAGAGCTCATACTGGGAAAGGCCCAAGCACTTGGTGCACAGCACTAACAATCCTGGAATCTCAGGGAGCAGTAGTGGACAGTACTATCTTTTCAACTATGGCTGTCCAAGAGGTCATGTGACTTTTCTACTTGATTTAAAATATCATGGTAAGCCAAATTCTAGCCATTCCCACCACCCCCTTAAGGATTTAAGATGTAATATTTTTCTTCTTCCATTAGCAAATAAAAATAAATTGGAACACTTATTTTGGGCAAAGGTGTCCCAGAACTGTTCAGATCAGATGGTTTTTAACAATGGTCAGATTTTTTTTTATTCACAAGTTTTAGTCACTATCATTTTCAGCTTTGCTTAAAGGGATAACATCTATAGCAGTGGTTCTCAAACTTCTGTAGTAGTGACCCTTGAGCGTGACCCTCCTCCCCCTTTATAAATTAAACACTTTTTAAAAATATTTAACATTATTATAAATGCTGGAGGTGAAGCGGGGTGTGTGTGTGTGACAGCCTGCAACCTCCCACGAAATAACCTTGCAACCCCCTGATGGGTCTCAACCCCCAGTTTGAGAACCTCTGCTCTACATAATGAGGCTGAAGATATGAGTTAAAGGTTGTTTCAGAAACACAAGTCTGAATTCCCCTGCCAATTTTGGGGGTTTTGTAAATCCAAGTTTCCTGTACTCTTAGATATTCTTTTCTCTTCTCTGTTACTGCATGAAAGCTCCACACAAACGAAAGGGGGAATTTACTAACTATGCCTCCAGTTCTGCAAACTGCTTCATGCAGGTACTGGAGTCAATGGGGTCCCACTGTCTGCCTGCCTGGAGCAGTTTGCAGGAGCGGGGGCCTAAGCTGGAGTGCAGAATTGCCCACTGGAGAGGACACTGAACTCAAAGACAGGTGACTTGGGTTCTGGCTCATCTCAGCACTGACTTGCTGTGTGACCTTTGGCAAGTCACTTCATCTGTCTAGGCCTGTTTCCCTTCCCCACCCTTTGCCTATTAGATGATAAGCATTTTGTGGCAAGGACTGTCTCACTATGTTTGTCCAGTGCTTAGCACAAGGGACCTCTGGGCATTACTGTAATACAAATAAATGGTTAATGATGTGGGGAAGACTGAAACTGACTATACATAAAGTCAACAAAATAAAAGCGAAAGCTTTTTCCCCCTCTAATCTCTCTTACTTATGGAAAGCGTAGGTATTACTTGTAAAGATACCAAAGAGTATTCAGGCAGAATGATTTACTTTGGTTATATTTGTGCAAATGAGGTATGTGTGATTTCATGAAACAGTCACAGGAGGGCAGCAACAAATCAAAAAATTGTTTTGGTTTTGATGGAAAGGAGATATTTGATAACGCCTTCTAGCAGGCCAGTGTTTATGACAATACTTTATAAGACAGTAGGAAAAAAAAAAAAACTTACTGGCCAGACAGATACAAACACCACTTCAGGTTTTCTAAAAATCTGTATTTACACAATTTTGTAACAGCAGCTGACTGAATATTTTACAGTTGCACACAAATATTTGGCATGAATGTAAAAAAAAAAAAAAGTATGGTGGGGGGGCACTACCATTATTTAGTGCTGCTCCCCATTGTAAGTGACAGCAGGGCAGTTGCATAATCACTGAAGGTTTTCACTCAGTACATTCTTTGCTTGCACAGGAAAACTACATAAGGCCCCAGATCCTGCAACAAATAGCACATATACAGACTGCAGAGAGAGATTTAAAGGGGGCTCTGCACAATTGTAGCAGGGCCGAAAGCCTAAGCATGTGTCTTTTTCCTACCACAGATGTAGAGGCCAGTTATACAGGGACATATTGAATATTTCACTTTTAACAAAACAACTGAGGGCATGATCCTGTAATGTGTTGATCATCCTGAACTCAATCAGAGCTCCACACAAGATCAAGTCCTTACTGATTATGCAAATGTTAGGAAGGATACATCACGCAGTGTACTTTTTCTCCCCATGTTTTTTAGTTTTGTGGTAGTGGGTATAATCATTGTACAATTCCTTAAAGACTTCTCTTACGCCCATCTGTAGCGATGCATTTAGGAACTTGATGTCTCGTTCAATGCAAAGGTCTAGGATGTGATACATTCCCTCAGTTAGATGTTTCTTTACAGCTGGATGTAAGGTCACCTAGGAGATGAACAAAATCCCATGAAACTTTTTACTTTCCATAGTTAGTATACGTCAAGTGACTGGAAATAAAAGTAGTGGCAAGATACAATCCAAGGTATCAGCCCATCTAGAATGGTCTGTTAAACACTGTGTAAAATATTAGATAATAAATTAGCGCCCCGATTTTGTAAACCTGATTGAAAACACAGCAGTAATGTATAATCCTGTATATTGAGATTTGCACTGGTGCTGAGTATTCAGATAAAGACTGTTATACTTGGGAGAACTTGAAATCATCCCAACCAAAAAAAAAAAAAAAAAATCTACAGTAAAATATTCTAAGATACCTATCCTGGAATAGATTTTTCAGCAGCTTTTTACTATACCTCTTTCATATTCAGGAGATGGAACAATAGCCAACATATTAGCTGCAGACTGAAATCTCAGTTCGGGACAAGTCCTTCTGTGAGCCTACATCTAAAATGTAGAGTTTGTTTTGCCTCTTCCACTTTAATAAATGCATTTATCTAGCAACTTTTATCCAAGAATTTCAATTTGCTTTACAAGCATTAATTACCGAAGTCTTAAAGAACACCCTCTGAGGTGTGGGTTTACTTGACCCATTTTAACCCCAGGCACAGAGAAATTAAAAGACTTGCCTAAAGTCATACAGCAAGCTAATGGCGGAGCTGGGAATACAACCTAAAACTGCTAACTCAGTCCCTTGCTGATCACTAGACACGCTGTCTTCCCAAAACTGCCATAATCCCCATAACAAAGCTCATCAAGGCTGACTTTGGAGTGTTTTGGGGCTCTAGGCAAACTGGAACACATCCTGTGATTATAACCCACTCACTGAACATTTTACTGCCTTAGGTTCAGGTGGCCTCTGAAGCGGATCATGCTGTTCTTGCCACAGAAACAGGTCTTATCTCTGCTGAATACCAAAAATAACTTGGTGCCTCTAGACCTGCGCTTCTGCACTGCAAGTATAATGAAAACTGCATGAGAGGCTCTCATTAAAACTCAGAATTTTCCTCTCTTCCTGAGGCAAGTAATAAAAGTAATAGAAGGAACAGTATGAAATGCCACTATAATGGAGAAGTTGGGTCAAGTTCATACCTGGTGTAAGCAGATGCATCTGCAGTGGAGTTACACCACATCTGAATTTGGCCCCAAACCCTCTTGACTGTCTTTACTTTACAATGCAGTTCCCACTAATCACTGTCTAAAAACCTTATGAGATTTAAACAGCTGCCACTGTGGGCTGGCAGTTAATTCGACCTATAAACCTTTAATGGTCTATATAGTTAGCAAGACCAATTTGCATTACAGAGCTCTTGATGGGGGATGGCTAAGTGTGTGAAGAGTTATTTCACCTTTGCTGAATTATGCTACAGCTCAGAGAACACGTGAAAGGTGAGATCAAACATATGGAAGAGGCTGCAGATGTACCCAGGGCTAACGACAGCGTTTTCTAGGTTTATTTCAGAATAATTAAGGGTCTACATTTGTTGTGATAAATATTGATAAACTAATTTTTTCATCAGGGGAAACTGTCCTTTATGATTGAAAGAGTAAAACTGTGTGCAGCCTTTGTAAAAATCTACCTTGAAAAGGGGTTTCTCCTCTCTTAGGCTGCTCTGAAAGAACAGAGGTCACAAGTGCTTTCTATAGCATGTATAGGCCCAGCCCCTTCTTCCTTTGAAATTGATCCTCTTTAAAAAACCAACCAACAAACTGTCACCAATTCAGTAAGTGTCCCACCAATTCATTAACTCTCCTCCTTATGCTCAATTCAATTAACATATGACTCCCCAAACCAAAATTTGTGCAGTTATTTATCATAATAAATAAACTAGTTAGACATATGGTTACACCGCACCCTTTAGCAATAGTCTCAAGAGTTCCCTATGGCACTACTTCCAGTAACGCCTGTCCTTCACCCATATCCAACTTATTGCTGGGAAGGGCTCTGGCTGCAGGAGCTTGAGGAAACTGATCATACTGAACATTACTTGAAAGGGTGGCCGAATTATGTGGGTAGCTAAGAACAAAATAGTCTGTTCAGCCAACTGAAGATTCGGGCAGCACAGGTGGCATTCTCAGTAGCGGATACTCAAAGATTATCATAGTGTTAAAATGCAGCAGTACTTTGCAAGTATGATGTCAGTCTAGAGACAGCCTGAAGTTCTGCTCACGTGAGATGCAGCCCAGCGAGGCACCCAGCAATCTGTACAGATTAAGCCAGACAACAACTGTGGAGATTTTTGATCCTACAGCAGTTGCTCCAGATGGCTGATAGGATTTGGATATTTGAACAGCAGCCAAGGACAGCAAGACAAACCCGCTGGGCTGGGCGAGTGCAGAAAGGTACCTGAATATCAATGGATCAAGCCCAGAGAAGCTAGTACACAATGCAGCCCTTGGAAAGATTTTGCTGTGAGGCAGCCCTTAGCACTAGTACTCTCTAGAGCCTTAGCTGGGGTAAATTCAATAACCAGGACATCAGTAATTAGGGTAAGTAGGCAAGATATGGAGCAGCTGTGTGTCCTGCACAGAAAGGAAAAAGGCCCAGTTGAGGTTTTAACCTAGGACAGGGAGACATGTAAAACCCGATCACTAGCACAAATTAATTACAAGAGGATTTTGCAGGTTTTGATGGACACAGGCAGTGTTCAATGAAATCCAAATTGGCTAACCTGGAACAAATTAGTAATTCAGAAATTAAGTCTGGCTGTAAGGCGCTACTCCATTGTAGATGTCTTTTTGACTATGCAAGAGCAAGAATATTTGCTTTCAGTAGAAGTGGGGAATGACCTTCCATATGATTTGGTGTTGGATGAGGGGGCCAATAGATGAAAAGTCAACCCCTCTCTATCTTTGAGGGCAATCACCCTTGAAGGAAGCACTGCTAGTTGAAGATTCGTTACCCAGGGACACAGAGCCCAAAACAAGGGTGAAGGAAATGTTTGACGGCAGTGTTACTGAGGCTGGTGGTCATACCTGACGGGGAGCTTCCCTGTGGTCTGGCAGAGTTGCAGATTGTAAACAATATTCTTAAAGGTCTGTATGATAAACTGGCTTTTATTTATGGGGAAATAAGTGAACAACCACCTTGTGGAGCATTGTTTTTCAATCTGATCAGATTGGCGACCATTTATTCTAAGTCAAACTTCTTTGGTGACACGCTTGATTTTAAATTTACTACAAGGGTAAAAAAAGTATCAATAGTAATAATGATAGAAGTCTGTCTGTCTGACAAGGAATACCTCACCTTCAAGATTAAGGGCGTACAGGGAACAACAGAGTGAGATTGTAATAAAATTTTAACACCCTTCTCCCCCCACCAACTTGCCTTTCATGACCCCCCCTCACCCCCACCCCACCCCCATCGCTGTAGGCTACGTTGAACATTACGGGGTACACCGGCACAGCTACAGCACTGTAGTGATGCTGCTATAGTCCCCATAGTGCAGACATGGTGTGTGCATACAACAGACTAAGCATGTGTGTTCTCAGCATCTCACCCCGTGCCAGGCACTGAACATGTTCATTCCCAGCTCCCCATCCCGGTCTCAGCACTGTGGGGGCAAGTTCTGAAGGGAGGTATGGATGCAGGGAAGTTAGGGGGAGGCAAATTTGAAGTCTCCCCTACTGCACAGCTTGGACCCCTCTCTTCCTCCCCGCCCTCTCCTGCCCTGACTTCCCCTTTTCCCCTACCAGCATTGCATTTGTGGTGTGGTGTATGTTGGGGGAGGGGGAGCTTCAGGACCCTTCCCCACTGCTGGAGGCAACATGGGGAAGGAGGGGAGCTCTGGATTCCTTCCTCTGACTGTGGAGGAGTGGAAGGAAGGGGAACCCCAGAGTCTGTGAGGGACTCACAGGAGGAACTGAGAGGGATGGAGGAATTTGAAGGGGGTGGGAGAAGGGCACAGATGGCTCCATTTCCCTTCTCCCCAAGCATGTCCCTGGAGGGGAAAGTACCCAGTTTCCCCCCTTTCTGGTTCTGCTCTGTCTGCACTTCTGAGCCCCCAGAGAACAAAGGTCTCTTTTGAGGATGATCCCTTGTTCACTGCAGTATTATAGAAAAGCTACTGTTTTAGAAACCCAGTTACTAGTCAAAGCTCGAGTCAAACTGGACTTTCAAACAGTGTTTGGCTGATCCCTTCCACTAATAATGGATGTCATCTAGGAGTGCGCTGGGCCCTCAGGAGCTGTAGTGCACAGTCCTAAAGGGTGAAGGCTGGCAAAGCAGAGAGCGGGGAAGCTGCAGATCAGGAACCCCTTGATCAAATGACTTTTAACACTTGCTTTCCTTTGTACACACTCAGTTCCATTGTTCAGGAAACGTTTGAGGAGGATGTAACCATCCAAACTGCTTACAAGACTCTTTCCTCTGTTTAATTAATGCCAAATTCTTGGCAGTACTTCTAAAGATTAGAGCCTGGTTATAGATTTTAGAGCACTAAATTATCGTTCTCAAACCAATGTTTTAGTCTGAGGGTAAAACGCCCAAGAGAAACACCTACAGAATGCAGGCAGAGAGCAAGACATAAGATATGCAAACACAATCTCGGATAACTGCCAAAGGAGGGCTCAAACTCAGTGCATGGGTGTCCTCAGGTTTAATGACCACAGCATGTCACCTTTCACCACTCACCATCTGTGAGAACAGGCTGCCTACAAACTCTGACTACAACAGAGCCCTAGTCTTGCTGCACATGCCCATGTGGCTATCACTCTCTCTTTGGTTCATCAGAAAGCTCAACCTGGCCCAGAGTAGTAAACTTTATCCTCTAACTTTTTCCAATATCACTTCCCCAAAGGGGCAGTTGTGTCATGTACAAGCCGAGATAATTCCAAGCAGCTGAGATCAAGTTGGGGAGAATTGGAATCATGGTTTGAGCCCCAGGAGCAAAAAACAAACAAAACACAAAAAAAAAAAAAAAACACAAAAAACCACCACACCAGAAGAACCAGGTGATTTTGTAAAAATAAATTTTTTTAAAGGGGTATATCATCTCAGGAACCTTTGCTCAAATGACAACAAATCTGGACTACTAGCCCTATTCTGCATCCCTAGGAGGTACAGCAAATTTCAAGACATCCAAGTCAGCATGTGGATTTTAGAAAATTTAAAATAGTTGTCTTTTAAACAGTAAGTGAATCTCAACCTGAACCTTATAATGACTTTAAGGTGGATGAGTGTATATTACCTTCTGCAGTTCAATCACGTATTGGGCCACTATGAAGACAGAAAACACTGTGAACTCCTCTGTTTTTGCAGCAATGTGACTATACATCCTTTCTACCAAGTGTGCACATTTCAATACAACTCCAAACTCATCCGTGCTCCCTAAAACAGAAATCAAGTTGTGGTTCAAAATTAGAGATTAAAAAAATTGCTATACAACACACACACCCCAAAAAACAAACGTCAAATAAAACCAACAACTAGCCAGCCATGGTTTCATACTTTGGATTTACCAACATGCATTTTTTGGCAAATCCAAAATATGAAACCATGGCTGGCTAGTTGTTAGTTTAAAAGAAACCATGCCCTTATGGAAATGAACAATCCTGTACAACACCATTTTATAGACTCTCTTTTAAGGGCAATGTTGTAAAAATAAAGGCATAAGGCTGTTTCAACTCCACCATACACTAGAATGCAGCCAACTTTTGCTACATGAATTCAAGCAGAGAGAAGGGCGGGTAAAGTACCTCCCATGTTCCAGCCCTCTGCCCAGTTAACGGGAAAAAGAGCAACAACATCAGAATTTTTTTTAAGTACCACTTACAGAATACTATATGAAGAAGCAGCTTCTTGATAATGAGACCTATTACATGGAACAGTCCCCGAAGAGAAGCACCATCACTGGAAACATTAAAAACTAGATGGGACAGAGGACTTGAATTTTAGGGAACAATCCTTCACTGCAAGGCAATGAGATAACTTAATAGAAATTAGGGAGGAAAGTAGGGGGAAATCTAGGCATGTGTCTTGTTTTTTATTATTAAAATACAGTAATTCTGCAGGGATAGACCAAGTGAATCTAAATCACAGGATTTCCTGAACCTATAGCTTTCCACTGATTCTTCTCCTTGGAAAATGTGGATATTACTGAAATGTATAAGTTCGGCTTTTACGCCATAGGTGCACCAATGTAACATTCCTCTCTCCCCTTTGGAAAATCTTAGTGTACACTTGCCTATTGCATATACATGGTTATAAAACACACACACAAAGTGGGGTAAATTTCAAAGCAGTGAACTTGGTTTTAGCCACGTGAATTAATGGAGTCAGATAAGTAAATCCCAAGTAACACTTTAAACATTTACAAGATTCTGGTTTTGTGTCTAACACACAGTGATGAACATGTAGTCTGGAGCATGTCTAACATCTGCAACCCAGGGCTCCGTTTAGTAGCACATCTATAAAGCCCTCTCCCAAGTGCGCTAGTGTAAGTCATCAGCATTTGGAGCCATCACACCAGAAAAAACACTGACCTTATACAATGGGGCTACTGTGGCTGTTTGAGTGAGAATGCAAAGGTGGGGGAGAAAAACCGAAATACAATACAAGGAGCCTTGCCCTTGTCTGTGTTGCGTTAGCCAGGGTCACAGTTTGGAATGGAAGCACTATGCTAGTCTCCTAGGATGAAGCCTGGAAAGAACCTTTCAAAGAGCGTCAGAGTGCAGATTGCTATGTGGCTCATCCTCACTTCTGCCTATGTGGCCAGTGGCTCAAAAGCCACGATCTGGCCCCGGGACTTTGTTTCAACCTCTAACATTACACACAGCCTGCCCTGTCCTGTGCATTGCACCCAATCAGAGTCAGGTATGTTAATGAAAATGATGACACAGCACCTCTGTCTCCTTTCTGTCGCCCCTCGTGCATAACAGAAACAACCAGCCTATTGAAGCTGTTCAGGAAAGATGGCGCTGCTTTTAGCATCACCTGCAAGAACATCAAATGAAAGAGGATCAGATAATACCTAATGCAGTACAGAAAAAAGGCTTTGAGGATGGTTCCTTTATTAGAGCAGCATGACATTTAACACCCCAAAATAAGAGTGGATTTATGTGCTTTAAAGGAAGATACATCGACTGTAAACTCTACAGGGAAGGAACTGTCTTTTTGTTCAGTTTCTACCGCTGCTGGCACAATGGGGTCCTGGTACCCGACTAGGGCTCGAAGGTGCTATGGTTAATACAAATAATTATAATCATCTCAAAGTAACCCCACATCCACAAAGCAGAGGTTGAAAGTGATGCTAGTCTAATGCCTGGGGCATTTACTGCCATCTGTACAGAACCAGTGCTTGCCCAAGGGACCAGAAATTTAAGGACCAACACACTTATTCAGCTGAAAACAGTTTGGAAAAATCAGCTTTCAGCTGACATAGGCACTAGAAGGAAAATTTTCAAAAGTGACTTACGCAGCCAGGTGCTTAAGTCCTATTGATCTACAAAGAGACTTAGGCTAAGTGCCTATATCATTTTTTTTAATATGGAACTTAGGCACTTTTGAAAAAACTTTGCCCTAATCTAACTTTAGAGGTTTTGTGATAATCTGCTTCCAAATATCGGTTATAATTTCAGAACCTCTACATGTTTTCAACCTACTGGACACAGGTCAGGGATTGGCTTCTTAAAATTTCTGATCACCGGCCCTTCCCCACCCTTCAGCCCTTCTCCCTTCACCTTAGGGTGACACTGCAGTATGGAGAACAGCACTTCATGAATTCCCAGGAAGATGCTCCCATACTCCTCCATCTTCAAATGATCCAGAGGGACAGTCAGAAGAATGCTGAATGCCAGTGTCACATGATGGGGATTGGAGAGAATCTCTTCTCCTTGCCTCAGCAGGGCTGCTACCGTCTCCAGGATAGGAACAACAATGGTGGGAATCAACAACTGGTCCTGACAAGCCTCTTTGGTTTGTATCTACATGTGAAAGTGAAAACAAACAACAACAACAAATTTGGCTGTCTCCAAACACCCCCTTCTTCCACACTAGAGAACTGTACTTTTGCAACTTGGACCAACAGGAGTACACTGGCGCAAACTGCAACTGCATAAAGCCTCATCCGTACGAATCAATCTGTTTTAGGCGCATGCCATGCAACATATCCACACACAGCATTCCCTGAAAGCACTGCAGGGCCTGTGCATTGTTGCATCTATCCCACAATCCCATAGAGAAGATGCATACAAAATATGGTATACAGGGTCCATTTGCACCTGTTCCAGTGGATATTTCTGTCCTTCACAAGCATTGATTCACCTACCACAAAGGGCAGGAGAAATGCTCTCACAGGCATTGTAGATGCCATGACAGTAGACTCCCAGCCACCCCAAGCCACTGCCAGACAATCTCTGGTCCCAGAGGGTCAGACATCATGATGGCAAGCACCAACACCACTACATTTGGGTGCAGCACAACACAGGTAAGGAATCTGATTTAATTATTTTCCTTCACTTATTCAATCATTTTTATAGGCTCTTCTTTATTTGTTGGCTTTTTGCTTTGCTGTAAGGCCAAACTAACATTTTCCTCCTCCTCTGGATCAGAACAAGCATTGCCCAGGCCTGGGGAGAGGCAACTCTCTAAACCTCTCCATGTAGCCTAGTGAGACACTCTCAACCCCTACACAATGCAGTGCAGCTCCAAAGTAATGGTGATGTTAATGAATGAGCATTTGTGCCATGCCAATATACAGGGATATACTTGGGGAAATTTGGGCCAAACAGCGTAAATGGAGCCTAGTCAAATTGATGTCAAATGTAGAATTTTTTAGAATATATTTCTGTGTATATTTCAGACAATAGCTACAGGTTCTGTCAAACAAAAGTGATAGGTAACTTATACTGTGGGAGTTACTTACAACTAAAGCTGTGATTATCTGTGGGCTGGTAAACCAGAAAGCTTTCTCTTTCTCTCCAGTTAATGGGCAGCTGAGCAGCAATTTGATTAGCGTAACAGCTGACAATACTTCCTGCAAAAAATGGATAAACAATCACTGCAAAAAGATAAATACGCTCACTTGAAATATGGCACCTCTCAGTGGAAACATTATCAGCAGCTCAACAGAATTTGTGCTGAGCAATGATCACCCTAGCATTCTGTACTATGTCTATTTTAAAAGCAAATCATGACATTAAAACATGATAAAATAAAAGCAGATCAACTCGTGTAGCAGCCATTATAGATAATGGAGGGAGGTAGTGTGAACGTAGTTTGAGCCTGCCATATAACCAGCATAATGTTTTACCAGCTAACATGTCATCACATATTGGCTTATAAGAACTAAGAGGAAAACATAGAACGTGAATGTATTTTGCCTTGCAGTCCAAAAACACGTGGATTTCAATGCCTATATCCTACAGCGATTAGCGTTACACGAACAATGTAGAAAGACTAGGTTAGATTTATTTTTTTAAATGGACATTAATCTACAGAGATGACACAGATGCCTTTTCCAAATGGGCAGGTCTGGGAGGTAGATACTCCTGAGCTTTAGCAAAGCTCTGAGTTCCAAGTCACTTAACCTTCCAAGAAGGGTCTATGCCAGGCTTGTTTGCCAAATTTCTTCCCAATGTTACAACTACCAATTCAGTTCCATTGGTGATAGAGGTTACTCGTGTCACTTAATGAACTACTGGAAGATGCTCAGAAGCTACAGTAATGAGCACTGTATAGGAACCTATATAGAACAGAATAGTGGAAGCACCAATATAATCAGTGCTTCACATAACTGCTGGTGTTTAAAAGCACCATGCCATCTGACCCTGTTCAGAGTAGGTTTGGACAATAAAATGGTTAAAATGCCAGTGGCTGCAAGTGTCTTGTCTATGCTACAGCTTTGGTAGTAACAACAGTGAGAAATTTTTATAGTGATAAAACCTTTTGTCTGGTCTTGGTTCAGTTTCTCCATCTGAAAAATGGGAATAATTGTACTAACTTACCCTCCTCCTCAAAGCAGTCTTGTGATGATCAGTACGTTTGTGTTTGTAAAGCACTTTGCCTATGAAAAGTGCTCAGTTAGTGCTAAGTAGAACTGTGATTAACAAAGAACCACCCACAGTACAAGAAACATATACTAGTATGTGTCAATTTACACCTACAACTACAAAGAACAGACCACACTAGATGTAACTTTTAAATGAACTAGGCAAATCTTTGTTTTGAATGAATGAAGTTCATGGACTGAACCAGCTTCCTGGTAATCACCTACATAATTAAAGACAATTTTTTCTGGGTGCGGAGTCTGAAGACTCTACTGGATAACACAATAGGCAACAAAATTAAAGCTTTTATTTGGCCAGTTTGTAAGGTTAGAATTAACACATAGGAGTTGACTTTCAGCATTGTCTACAGGAACTCACTGATGTGAGACTCCTGTTACTGGGAATTAGAGGGCTAAATGTCTGGGGATCCTATTGAAAGCTTTCTTCATAGGTAGCAAGTTTCTCTCTTCTTCACAGCAGATTCTATCGATCTCAGGTATTTCTAGGGCACTCTTCATCACAGTATCTATGCACCAGTTTTATTGCCATGTAAGTTACTATGAATGTGCAGCTTAACCTAGAAACACATTTAAAGCCAAACTCCTATTTCTTCCTCGTGTCGTTTTAGTCTTTCTTCCTGCCAATTTTATCAGATACCATCCATGTTCTATTGCAGTTCTTCAAGCTATGGAGAGAAAACTAAAGAAAATAAATTATAAGAAATAAGCCAAAAGTTCCCTACTTTAGGATTTTGTTTCCAAATATTGCTAACTTCAAGTCCTTGGAGCACCAGCCTCATTATGACACAGAACTCCTCAGTAGTGCAGCTCTCCACGAGCTGGGTCATCAGTTCTGTCAGCTGCATTTCTAGATCTTGAATCACCTGGACTGTGGTGCCAGGGCCTGCATAGTCAAGAGACACAAATACGTCTGAATTGCTTATCCACATTGGGAATTGCCATAAAAAAACCCTTTCAAAATCAAGCCTTGAAAAGGAGCTCTCTCTGTGTGAGTCTTTTTAATGTTCACCCGCACAGAACTGCTTTCCCCCACCTACCACAGCAGCAGTGTGTCATTCAGAACATTCCCATCCTACTGTTTATCCCGCAGTCATTATCTTGATTAAATGCCTTCACTCTGTGAAAACACTATAATGAGGTTTGTTCACAAGCTAGGGGAACAAGCTGATCACAAGCTGCAGAATATCAGGGTGTTGGGAGGAGAGCCACACAACACATGAACATTAATTGACAAAGCTTAGATCTCTGTTAAGCAGCGTCCAGGTCTCCTACATATTAAGTCAAAGATTATATTATTTATGACTAGTTTAGATTTTAGTTTACTTTGCAAGCATATTTATCTGCTCCACAAACACCCCAATTGTAGCAGTAACTCCTGGGATTTGTAGCAAGATTTTCTGAGGAGAAAATTTTAATCTATTTAAAGCCTGGCACTTCTACAGCACATTTCATCAGAGAATCTCAAAGCATTTTATCACTATTAATTATGCCTCTGCACCAAATAAATATGATACCAGCTTTGTACATGAGTAGAGTGCAGTACAAAGATGTTAAGAGGGAGTCAACAGAAGAGCCAGGGTCAAAATTTGGTAATCCTGACTCCCAGTCCTGTTTTAACAGTTACATCATACTGCCTCCTATGGTGAATTCTGTAATTGGAAAGAATTGAGATACACAGCCTACAAGAGACAGACTATAAGGAAGATTATACATAGACACTATATAAAAATCTATTTGCAACTCAACTAGCAAGAGCTTCAGCCAGGCTCACAAACAGATTTACAAAAAGGCTTCTCCACACAGAATTGTACTACAATTACTCTGTTAGGGATTAAGCGCATTTGTGATTCCCTAACAACTAGGGAGTAATATAAATTTGTAAGATCACTGTAGTAGTAAGATAGACTAAATCAAATCTTTCAGGCATCAAAGACAAAAATAACATTGCCAGGTTTTTTTGATAGTACTACACTGCACATGTGCAATGTCAGTTTAGGTTATATTTTAAATGAGGCAACATAGCATAGTCGTTAGATCACACTGGCAGTCAGAAGACCAGACTCCCCTAATCCCAATTCTGTCACTGGCTCACTGTGTGCAGGTGATAAAGGGTCTGGCTTTCAGAGAGGTGCTGAGTACCCACAGCTACCATGGACTTTGCCTGGAGTATATTGTGCTCAGCACCTCTGAAAACCAGGCCAGTAGTCTTTCTGTTCCTCAATTTCCTCACCTTTAAATGGAGATACTTATCACCTCTGTAAGGCCCTCTAAGCTCTTCAGATGAAAAGTGCTGAGTTATTTAACTAAGCCGATCCATTAACTCCTTCAGTGCTAGCTGCTATACCAGATACATAAGACCAAAAAATGCATCTTCAGAGCAGCCCCCAAAAGTTTGACCACATTTCGTGAAATGGTCCTAATCAGAATATTTTTACAGGGGTGTCTCTCAGTGCCTTGGGCCATCATTTATAGAACACTGTAGTATCATTTTTAAAAGGGCTTAGGGCTAAATTTTCAAACCTTGATGGATTTGTGTCACAAAACATACATGTGCACACACAAAACATGTATTAGCATACGCAAAATACATATTTTTTTAATAAAAACAGAGCACTTAGGTATATGAGTAATTATTTCTGTGAAAACAAGGAGACAAAAAATAACTATATGGCTGACATCCACAAAGACCTTCCAGATGAGACCACTATCAAGATAGGTCAACATTGTGTCCCAGTCATGACAACAGTTTCCCTCTAAAAGCTTCCCTGTCTTAAAAAAAAAAAAAAAAAAAAAAAAAAGATAGGACTCATTTGCTGATGGGCTAGCATAAGTGGATATCTTAAGTGACTTTCTTAATAACTTCTTGGATGCTTTTACCCACCCCGTATTCCAAAATCAACAGAGGAGCTGAAGAAAAGAAAAAAAGCTCTTTACCAGCAAGTAGGTTTTTTACAGCATGAAACACAGTGAGAGCAGTCTCTTCTCCAGGATACAGATCTGTTACTGAGCAGAAAACAGTTAAAAACTGCAAGGCAGAGTGAAGGAACTGGAGGTGGCCTCCTGCAGAGGTCAGCTCTCTCAGTATCTGAGTGTAAAACTTTTGGTACAGTTCAGTGTGGGAATACTCCCGATATTTTCCTGGATCTTTAGGATTTTCTTGCTCGCCTTCCATTTTCATAAAGCCACCTGTGGACATGTAGCTCAGATCTGCTTTCAGTAGGGTTGTGACAGATGGGATGAATGCCAAAGGCAAAGGCTGGTCTTTGGTGAGGTTTCTAAGGCAGAGCTGGATGGCTGTTCCCGTCTGGAGGACAGTTGGCTTCAACAAAGCAGACAGCATTTCTGTCAGTTGCTGTTTCTTCTCTGGCTGCTGCTGGAGGTACAGAGTCAGAACATGGCAGAGTGTGGTTAGTGGCACTAGGAGCAGCTGATTGACTGCAGTGTTCCAGGGCTTGCCTTTGTCTGCATCAGCATATGGTTTGCAGCTCGCTAGGAAAAAAGTGAACTTTTCCAAATTGAGTTTCAGGCTCTGCCTCTTTTCAACTATCATCTGAAGAAAGCATTCCAAAAAGGTTTGGATCACCTGGAGAAATTCTGCCCAGTCGGGAGTGGTCAAAACATCAGCAAAGCACTTGCTGGCTGCAAACAGGGCGGTCACGACAGCCTCAAGAGCATCACTGGCATGAAAAACTTTAAAGATGGAATTGACACTTCTGCCAGTCTGTAGGCATGTTAGGAGGTGGAAGCAGGTAATTAGAAACTTCAGTGATAGCAACTTACTGCAAGAGACGTTAGCTCTGGTATTGGCTACCAAGGATAGCAGCAAGAGAAAACAACGAGTATGGTCTAAAGGAAAAAGACTGTCAAGTTTCAATGCAGAAATAATCTCTAGTAAATGCAGAAAGCTTTTTATCTGGTCTTCTTCCAAAGTAATGGTGGAACCGGCCCTTGTTAACAACAATATATGTTGAGCAATTTTTTCCATTGTTGTCCAGCAAATGAAGGCTTCATCCTTTGATTGACTGTTTTCTGCCTGTGCTTCCACCATGCCAACCATTTTGCAAGATGAGAGGACTTCCTCATGCCATGGTATATTATCTACAGACAGCTGTTGAATAGGCTGATCTGCGACGCCCTGAGTAGCAGAACACAGCACACTAGAGCACTGCTGAATAACGCGGCTTATAAAAGCACAGTGCAGCACCTTAATTTCTGGAAGAAAAGTACTATGCAGCAAAGCTTTAGAAACCTTTTCAGCTGTGATGAAGGAATCCTGATCTGCGGAAACTCCCGGAGCTTTAGTTGATGATAAAATCTTCAGAAGCACATCAGCCACATACTCTACATCTTTCAGAGAAAGATGAGGAACCAGGATTGTTAGATTTGAGACTACAAGGTACCAGTGTGCAGCTGGGTAGGTGAGAGCATTTATTGCACTAATGTTGCCATTCCAAGGTTCTGACTCTTCCATGCTCATGCTTGATCTTCCAGAATGAAGGATGAAAGCTGCGGCATGCTGCAAAGTGTGAAGATCAGCCTCAGTCTGAAAACTGGTTTGCATTAAGATCTTTTTTATTTTCTGAAGCATGAGCAGTTCTAAGCAATATTTACTAGCTGAGCAGAAATTACTTGAGAGTCTCACTACCCTCTTCCAACACTGCCTATCCACGCCAGGGAGAAGGGCTGAGAAGTCCCAGCTCTCTGCAGCACAGTCAGTAACACCACCAGCTGCTCCAGCCAGCCGAGACACATATTTGCTGCAGTTTATACTAAGCAGAGTGTCAAGCTCCACCCACGTGTAGACGAGGAGGAGTGCAGAGTCACTGACCTTCTCTAGCCAAAGCCCTGGTTTATTTTCCTCTGCCCAGTGATCCTTCAATAGGTCCAGCAATGGCTGGATTACCTCTCTCTGCATTTTGTCCAACAGACTCTGAGTGCGAAGGACAACAGGTAATGGGGTGACATTATCCAAACTCTTCATGTTGAACAGAAAAGTGTGCAGTACTGAGCTCACAGACAGCAGCTTCAGTGCCATGTCAGAGTCATCTTTAACATCAGGAATTATTAGAGTCTGACACTTCTCCAGTATGAGGAACAAAATATCCAGAATCTGGTTGGGTGGCAGCTCGAGGAGGCATTCACGAAGTTTTTCCATCAGCCCAGCAGACAAGACCGGCAGCCTTAACTCATCAGCAGCTGGACGGCAGATCACAGACAGAACCTCTTCAAAGAGTTTAGGGAACTGTCGCAGCTTTGTGTAAGTCTGAAACATGGCATTTATGAGAGTCTCCTGGGGCTTCTTTGTACGTGGCTCAGAGACCTCTGCATCAATCCAAGCTGAGGCCACTAGGTCATCCAGATCAGGCTCGACAATTAAATGATTTAATGAAATCAAGGCCTTGAGACACCTAAACCAAGCTGGGATGGAAGCCTGTGAGTGATTCACCAACATTTCTGCCAGTTTGCGGTAAAACTGGAATTGGGTCTCTTTGTGCCGGATCCGGTCAGCGGCAACGTTATAGATATCGTTGCTGTGCACCAAGTTCAGGAGCTGTTCCACAGCAAGCAGTTCTGTGCTCCAGTCTACTGGCGAGAGCATCTCCTGCAGGTGAGAAATCCTTAGACAGCCAAAAAGCCTGGTGAACATGTGGAAACAGACCATGTGGTTTTCTGCCTTACAGTAAGAGTCCAAAAAGAGCTTATAAAGCAGAGGTACTGAATTTGCTACTATGATCACCTGGAGCGTTGGTTCACAAAAGCTAGCATCACGGAGCTTGGACAGCACTGTATTGACAGGCATCAGAATAGTTTTAAGAGCCCTTTTCTTTTTCTCTTGTGGTTCCCTTTCTGTCAGGAGCTCCTCTCTGTAAGAGGACAAGAGCTCAGGCTGGAAAATCCCAGCCTGCAACACAGCCTCTACTTGGTTTCGGATTTCCCGGCTCAGATGCTGACGTACACGGCCATCATCAGCTGGTGTCCACACTCTGGCCATAAGCAAATGCCTCAGGAGCAGACATGGTTGAAACAAGTGGCTGGTCACTTGCCCAAACACACGATTTGGGTTGATCTGTTGCCTCTGAATCAGGAGGTACTGAGCAAAGGTCAGCTGTAGGACATCAAACAACTGGGAGGTCACAGCATCTTCGGCGGTCAGCCATTGACAGGCCAGCCAGGAGAGCTTGCTTAGGAGATTCACCATCAGCTCACATTTTGCTGTATAAATGATGGAGAGAGGCGGAGTGGAAAGGATGCCCCTGCAACAACTCAGCACTGTGCCAACATTTCCGTGGGATTTTTGAACACAGGACTCTGATATCCTTTCATTTATGACCTGAAGATTTAAAAAAACAAAACAAAAAACAAAAACAAAAAAACACCCCATCACTATCAAATTGCACACAGAAACAAAAGTCATTGGGGAACAAACAACATAATCTTCTATATGCTGGACACATCAACAGCACTTAAACAATTATTAGTAACAGAAGATGGGAAGAACATAGACCCACCAGCGGTCATTCCTGACCCCAGGCATAGACAATTGATCGTATTCAGACAGCAAATTCTTCAAGGTAGGGACCGTGTCTTTGCATGTGTCAGTTGCTATGCAAACACGAGGCCCCATTCCTGATTGATTACTGTAATAGGAATAACAGCAGCAGCAATAATGATACATGATAGTCCACCTCATTCTAACAGTGAAGAAACTTACTTAGTGCTGCAGAGAAAAGAAAGGCAAGATGCCCTCCCCATCCCAACAAGGACCCTGCCAACGGGGGGGGGGGGGGGGGGGGGAAAGAGAGAAAAAATTCCTTCCTTATTCCAAATTGGACAACCTATTTAGCAACGATCTCCATTAGTAAGCAAATAATTCCACTTGAACTCTAAAACAGCCACATGATCTCCCAGAGTTTACTGTATTAATATACATTTGCAAGCCTTTAACTCTCTCTCTCTCACATGAGTAGACTGAATGAAGTCATCTAGGCTACTTGGGTCTTTACTTACTAACCAAAACATTTAATTCTGTTCCATCCCTGATGGTTTGGGGAGGGGGAAACCTGTGAGAGATCATTTGAGTATGAGGTTATTGGGAAGTGTTGTTGCTTTCAATCTTTGTTCTCCACAAATATCAGCTGTCTTGTAACAGAGGGGATAGAAGAGAAAATAAATACAACTGCCTAAAAATGTAAGCTAATTATCCATAACTATTTCATATTACACCTCACTCTAAAAGGAAGAATCATATATTGTATCACATACTGCACTGGTATTCATCACCTAACAAAGAGTATGGTTTGAGTTACCTGTGCAATCAAAAAACTGAGGTTGATTGTCTTTCCATCCTTTAAGAGATTCTGTAGTTTTCTGCTATATAGAATGTTATCCAGGTACGTCCAAAGTTTCTCAACAATTTCATCCTCCAGTTCAAGTTTCTTGTTGTAATATGAAACCAATGCATGGCTCACCCAATCAAGTAATACCTGTGTTATTTAAAACAAACAAACAAAAATATACAGCTGTGGGTGATCATCTTTACCTCCATGGGAAAAGGTTACAGAACTGTAGTAGCCACTTCACACCTGAGAATTGTGGGGACAGATGCCCATGAAGAACGAGCTCTATGTGGACGCAGAAGTTGGTCTATGCAGTTCTCCAAGCAGGATCAGGGCTTAAATTTGTAATACAGTTTTTCTAAACTCAATTTTGGCCCCCTTAGCACTCTAACCTTCATAGTAAAGCTAATTTCAAGGGTGAAAATGCTGGGTTCCTTTCAGCTTCTCTTAAACCAGCAGAGAAAATTTCTCACATAAAATTTTTATATCAATGAGGATATTTTTGAGTGAGGGAACTTAAAAAAAGAATTGGTGGATTTTCACTTTATAAAAATTGTTCTAATTTCCAAAATGCAAAAACAACTTGTCCTAAAGATTGCAAGTTTATTTAAAATCTTGATCCCCAAATAGAATGATTGCACAGGCCTGATTTAACTTTTTTGGAGTTCCTATTTTTTTCAGTCTCTCTCTCTCTGTATATATGTATATTGTAAACCTCTGAAGCTTTGCTATCAGTAGAACTTACAAAATCCTTCGGCAGTGCCTACTTTGCTTACAAGGTGTACAGACGTAGTCCATGTACTACAGGGTCTACAGACCAAACCTGAATATCTTGTAAATTCCACCATCACCACTACACAGTTACAAGCTCCAAAGGCCCCGTCTGATCTGTAAAGGATTATAAATGTCATAATAAGTCAGCACTGAACTTTCAAGGTCCATAGATTGCAAGCTCTATGCTGACCATTATGGAGCTTCACAGTTCTTACAAAGCCTTCAGACCTACAACTACGGTTAAGGAAGAAGCGCATACTGTAAACCAAATAGCTATCATTGAAGGAAACAATAATCTCTGTTAGCAAAGACGATGGAGTTTTTAAATTCTGTGAGAGGAATAAGAAGAGAATTTTTAAAATTATCAAAGCCACTGAAGCCAAGTCTCCTGGAGGAGTAAAGAGGAAGCCTTCAATTTCTGCTCCATTTTTGTACGTAGATGTGAAATAAATAAGATTTTTCTTAATTTTTTTCCAAGTTCTTAAAGAAGATACTTTGAAATAACATTTTAAAAGTTTTAGTTTTCTTTAAAAAGGAAATTTAGACAAACCATTAAAATACAATTAAATTGTATAATGTTGCTCATTTAATCATTCCATTAAAAGTTAATTTCATGTTTTAAAGCAATTTATATAACAATTTAAAAAAAAACACTTGTACAGATCCTTCTTATGCTCAGTTCTCAACTAAAATGCTAGCTGGTTTGATAGCTGGATCAGCAAGCAAAGCCCACCAAATGATGTAAGGTCTGCCCCTCTCAGGTGAAAGGAAGAACCACAGGACCCAGAAATCAACTATTTACAAGGAACACACACAAAAAACAGGTCACAGGGGATCAAAACATGGTATTGAGAAAGGAACACCGCACAGAGAACGTGCTGGACAATACCCACTACTCCAAGGAAGAATCCAAGGAGTGAGTGGTCATGCTGCCCGTATTCACACAGATAATGTGCCAGGAAACAGGTCTCACAGCCACAGAGAACTCTCCCCCACCAGTCCAATTTCCCCCTCCTGGACTGGTGGATGGCGATTTTAGCCAGTATCAGGAGAAGGCTGGCAAGACTTTGTGGGGCCATGTAGATGTGATGAAAGATGCTAGCCTTACAACTCTGGAGACAGAGGTCTTCAATTTATCCACAAAACAAATATAGCATGGGCACTGCATCTCTCCCCTCTCTGCTCCATGAGCATGTCCCAATCATGAATTGAAAAGACCATCTTTAGATGTGAGAAGGTAGTTCATTCTTTAGCCCATTCTATACTTGGCCTTTCTGCTGAAGCCACTAAACAAAACTTCCATATAAGTGCTCTTAGTGGTCACTGTTGTGATGGAGATGAAAGCCTATTAGGAAACAGACTGGGCTACTTCACAACCAGCAGCAACAACTTTCAGTTAGTCCCTATTACAGCTGTATTTGCACCAGTGCCTAGAGGCAAATGCAATGCATCATTCCTCCTCTGAATCAGCTTGGTCTCCACAGCAACAGATTGATACATTTTTCTGTATTTGACAATTAAAACAAAATCTTTTTTGAAAACATACTTGTTCTTTATTTGGAAGAAAGCACTGATGGGAAATCCATGCAAAGTGAGCTAATTTGATTTTGTCTTCCCAAGAGGTTTTTGCACTTTTCAGCTTCAGGTGAATTCCAGAGTAAATTGCAGCCATAGAGACTACTACTGTATCTGAAACATCAAATATTCACAAAAATATTAGATGCACTTGACAAACATTAACCAGAAGAATTTAAGAATATCAGAATTAACGGTTATTTCTCTCTATTAAAGCAGACTCTTGTTTGGGCTAGCCCTATGTTCATTCAGCTTTAGGATACAAGAGACCTGGGTTTGATACCCAGGTCTGGTCACTGAGGATCCAATCCACTGAAATCAGTGGAAATAGCATTGGATACCAGGCAAACAAGAGCTGGGAAAACTTGGAAGACAACACCACAAACTGAGTTTTTTTATGAGAGGGGCTTAACTACCCACCATTCCTCTGTAAAGCACAGGAAGCTGCGCATGCCCAGCACGTCTCAGGCTCAGACCCTACATCCAATGCTTAATTTGTCCCAAGGTTTGCAAGGTCTGAGCCCCGGCACCTCTAGGCTTGGCAGTATATAGCCCATTCACCTCCGGCCTTGTTGCTCAGTTATGAATGTTCAAAAGTTGCTTGAGCCCCGGGACCTTCCTCCATTACAAAGTAAGTACTGCCAGTGCCTCCATCTGAACCGAACCCACCCCTCCAAAGGTGAGCCAGGAGGCTGGTATTTAACTACATACCGGATAATAATGGACCAGATTCAGTTATGTCCAACCTCCCACACGGAGCAAGTGCCAGCTGCTGCCGACATGCGCCAGACCCACCCAGGAGTCACCTGAGACCACGCCCGCAACAAGCCGCTGAGACACTATGTCCAGACCCCGCGATGCAGCCACCCGCCGGGGGACCCTTCCTGGGCTGGGGCTCGCACCGCACCGACCGCGCCCCGAACAACCGAGCCAGCTCCGGCGCCGCAGCCCGTTCCCCGCTCCCCCAGCCCGGCGCGGCCGCCCCCGGCTCAGCTCACTCACACCTGTCGCCCCCCACCCCGCGCGGGTTCCGTCCTCACCCGGCCGCGGCTCCCCGCGTCCCCGCACACACGTGCTTCCGCCCCGGTCGCCCCGTGGCCTTTGCCCTTCGCCCGCTCAAGGCGCCAGGCAGCGCTAGCCGAGCGCCGCGGCGAGGGCCTCCCATTGGTGTGTGTGGGGGTGCACCACGCATGCGCCGTGGCGCCGCCCCAGCCCTCCTCGCTCTAGCTCTCTCTCTCTGTGTCAGTCAGTCATGGAGCGGCTGCCTCGAGCCGCGGCGGAGACGGAGGCAGCAGCAGCGGCAGCCAAGGGAGGCGGCGCGGGCTGCGCGCGCGCTGCGGAGAGCGGCGTCTCGCGCCGGCGGGCGCTGTGACAGCGCGAGCCCAGGATTCCGCCTTGTGCCCGCAGCAGGAGCCGCCGCCGCCGCCTGCGATGCTCAGTGAGTGGCCCCAGGGCGGAGCGCGCGAGCAGGCTGCCCCGTGCAGCGCGCCCGGCAGCCGTCCCGGGCCCTGGGAGGGAGAGGGAGGCAGGCCTGGGCTGGGGGGGCGGCGCACACCGCGCCGGGGATGCAGCTGTGCCCGCCTGCAAGGGGACGGGAACCAGCTGCCTCGCCTCCCCTCTCTGCAGCGGTGCAGCCCCAGCAACAGGGAGCGGGATGAGGATCCTCCCTGACCCTGCCTCCCCATCCGCTTCTCCTTTGCTCCCTCTTGCTTTTTATCTCCTTCCTCCCCAGCTTCCTGATTCCCCCTGGCGGCTGCTGCCTTCTCTGCCCGTGGTTTCCCCCCTTCTGTGCTCTGCACTGATTTTATTAGGCTGGGAGGGGGACTATCGAACTGATTCTGCCCTGAAAAGTGACCCTGTAAAAATGGCCCCGTGGGACTCCTTGATTATTGTGTCTCAGGTTACAAGAGCTCAGCTTACATGTAGCAAAAGCATAACTTTTGTAACCACCACCCCTACAACCAGAGTCTGGGATCTGAAGATCAAGCTGGGGCTTTCCCGTTAATTTCATCAGAGCCAGCACTAAAGGCCCTGCAGGCCTAGTTCTGCCCTCAGTGACACCTGTGCAGCCCTACTAAAGGCTAATCAGGTTGCCCAGGGGGCACTGCAGGCAAAAGTTGGTCTACAGAATCTCATGCTGTTGATGACGCACAAGCAGGAAAACACCCAGCTTCGTTCCCAGGTTGTAGCGCTGGGAGTTATGAATGACTTTATACTGAGCACATTGGATTTGGGCTCAGTGAAACATAGGGAACCACAAATTCCCACTCTTACAGAGTTGCCTTCCAAAATATAACTGCAGTGTAAAAACCAAGCTTTTCTTGTGTGTTACAAATAAATCCTGAAAGTGTTAAAAATTCAGGATTTATTAACATTCTTTTAATGCTTATGCAATGAAAAATTGATTTTCACTTTCTGGTCTTCATGTGCTTGCTCAGTGGTGTTTTGTTTGGGTTACAAACATTGTAAAGGAAAATTATTATTTAAAAATACTGGTTCAGTTGGGAAGGGGGAAATTCATGGAAATGGATCTGTTGCTCTAACTTTGTTTTTACAAACCCTAATTTTGAAGTAAGATTTGACCTCACTTTAAGGAAGGCAGGGATGTATTAGAATTTGAAAGGAGAGGGTGATCTGTTATGGGTGGAAATAAAATAGATCATGCTCGTGTGGAACACAGGAAATAAGGCACACAAAGCTTGCCATTGAATCTCATTCTTGAAACATCCTTCATGGGGTTGTTCAGGCTTATTCTATGGATTCTGCCCAAAATGCAGGTCTAGTGTGAATGGACACAGCTCCACTAAAACCACTGTTAAACAGCTGTCTCCTCTATTTCTGAACCCAAACTCCACTGTTGGGTACGGGTATAATCTACTGCAGGTAGTTAAATTATTTTTTGTCAAGGTCCAAATTTCTTGGTCAAGGTCCAGACTCCACAGAAACATTTGACACCTCAATAATAACAATAAGTAAATAAAAAGATTTCATGGTCTGTTCAAAAGCATCTGATGATCCGGATTTGGCCCACAGTCTGCCTGCTGACTACCCCTGCTTACTGTTTCTACCATCTGGAATGCTTCTCCTATTTTGCTGCATCTCGTTAAATCTCCATTTCAGCTTACAATGTATCTTGTCTCACTAACCTGGACCTCTATTTCTCTTACTATAAATGGGGACACTTAAGTAAAATTTGAGCAAAAATTTAGAATTTGTAAAAACAAGTTTTTACAGAACCCTAAGACTAGTAGAAGTAGTGCCATGAAATAATATTTTTTTAATTCAAGTGGAAGCAGTAACTTTTAAGCAATTAAACATTTCCCTGCATTATTTGTGACCCAAACATTGAAGTACTGAGAAGCTGAGAGAGAACAAGAGTAAACAAAAGTGGAATTGCTAAGCAGCATAAAGTAGTTAATTAGATTCTTTAAGTTCAGTTCTCAGTTGTCAGTGACACAGGCAGAAATATTGGAAATAATTATTTTTTTTAGCTGAGTCCATTTACTTCTATAAACTGTTCTGGGATTACAGTTTATATGAAAGGCCCCATACAGAAATGAAGTTTTGCTATACTGCAAGTGGACTCCAATTTTGGTGCCTCTCAGTAACAGACCATTGACCTGAAAGCAAGGGCTCAATTTGGGGATAAAAGGCAGTGATGCTCTGCCAACCGTTCAATGCCTGACACACCACTCACCATAGAATCTGCAGATGTTCAAAATATGATCACAGGTGCTCAGCTGAGCTGGTCAGGTTTGACTCTTCATATGGAGGCTTGGATACACAGTTCTCAACAAAGGCAAAGGCCCTAGCTTCTGCAGTCATGTGATGACTTCAAAATCTAAGCTGGCTTCTGAAAAGTTGTTACTAGCCCTTTAGTATGCGAAGAAAAGCTTGAAACATGGACAGAGCATAACTGCATTAGGGTCTACAGGCAGCTTCCAGAAGGAGAAGCAACAACCACTATAGTCAGGGAAGATGCCCTTGGCCCCACACTAACCACCAAATCGTAGTAGGTTCCTGTTGCTCTGGGGAAGGGGAGCTTGGCTTGGGTTCTATGGGATTGGCACCCCCTTTGGGGCTGAGGTATCCTCTGGGCTTCTGGCTTCTCAAAAAAAAAAAAAAAAAAAGTAGTGTTTTTTTTCCACCTGCCACCCCCTCATGACACCAAAGCAAGATGATTTAATTCTGTGTAGACTGTGCAGCACTTCATAACATGATCTGTCCTCTCCTTTCTTTTTTATTTTGATAAGCAGTAGATGAGTTAACAATATTGACCTATTATCCCTGGGCACTTACATTGATGCCCCATTAAGAAGAATCAGGTAGCTCAGACCTCTGAGTGATTTTCAGACTCACTTTGTGCAGACTCAGGCATTTCACATTTTAAAAGCTTTCTCCACAATCAGGAGAGCAAAAGACTAAGTGAAAGTTGAGATTTTGGAGAACAGGATGGCAGATGCCGGGGGGGGGGGGCGGCGGAATCTAGGCCTCTGACCTGGTGTGATCTGGCCTAATTTGAACCCTGCTGACAGCATTCTGAAGGGCTGATTTCTTATGCTTATTTTAATATACTCGGCAATGGCCATCAAAATCACAGTATCTTTAGGAATATTGGTTTTGGTGCTTTGGGGCTTTTCTTCCTGTGTCTTTTACTGCAGATAATTTCCCTGCTTCCATTATAACACTCCCTTTCGTACTGAGGAGTCAGGTCCGATAGCGAATGGAAGAGCTGAGCCGCAGATAGCTGGAGCAAAAATAGCTTTCTAGGAGAGAGGCCTTATTGGACCGCCATAGCACCTGTAGCAGTAATGTCATGTATTTGCAATGTTTTAGGGGATTTGCTCAGTGGTAAACCATCTAAGCAGTTCCTGTTGGGTGACAAGAATTAAACAAAAGTGGAATTGCTAAGCAGCATAAGTAGTTAATTAGATTCTTTAAGTTCAGTTCTCAGTTGCCCGTGTTACCTATTTGGTAACTTTAAACCATCCTTTATCTACAGAAAAAAAAAAATCTTCTTAGGAGATGTCATTCCTAGTGTCAATCCCAGTCCTGTTGCGGGCAAAGGAGAGAGTGAAGTGGAGTAAGTGTTTTCCTGCAAACGTATAGAGCCCTGCAAATTCAGAGATATTCTCGGCTATTCATGGACCATTTTTGCAGATCAGATGTGGATACAAATTTTGTATCCACGCAGGGTTTTACAAATGTAAAAAGCTAGGGTTTCCTGTTACCCCCAAAGCTCTGAAAAGTCCAAGCCTGAACGAGTTTCCAGTAACTGATCTGAATCGCAAGTCCTAATCTATTTGGTCTAACATCCCTAAAATACCCAATCCCTGTATATGAGGATTTGAGAGCCCTATTTAAACTCTTGTCTTTCTCCCTTGCCTCAAACTTACCCTCTTCTACATTAGTCACCTGCTTGATTCAGCAATTGCTGGTGAAGACTGACCTCTGTTCCCCTGCAGCCCTTATGGCATTACCATTTGATAGGATCTGCTGGAGTTCGACACCTCTATGCCTCAATGTAATGGGTGATTCTCCTCACTCATTACAGGCTTATTGTGAGTCACCTGTATAAGGGAGCTGTGTCCTAATGTGTGAGCACCTCTCCTTGATGCAGCTTCATGTTAGTTTTGGTAATGAAAAATAAGGCTGCGATTAAAGCAAAAAAACAAGACTCTGATGGTTATGGGTTCTATTTTATATTGAATCACTGGTGTGGGACTGGTATACACACAGTTTGTGCAATGATTTAACTAAATCAGTTTAGAAACATATGTAGTTAAATCAGTGCAATGCCCTTTTGTAGATGCACATATTTTGGATTAAGAGTGGTATTGTGATTTAGTTTAAGCTGGTTTAAAAAAATGTAAAATAACTCAGTTTAAGGTACTCAATCTGAAATAAGAGCCTTTACAAGAGGGGGTTTCACAGATTTAATTAAATCTGTTTCTAAACTGATTTAGTTAAATTTGTGCACAGAGTATGCATCAATAAGGCCCTAGTGTGAGCTTGGATGAGGCACTTATACATCAGTTATACTAGCTGCAGTATTGGATAAAATATGGGACTGCAACAAAACAGATTCTGAATCTGATTTAAGCTTCTCTGGGTGGGAGTTAGGATTTGGAGTTCTCTGCATTCACTTTTTTGTTGACTTGAATAAAATCCTATTATACCTCTCCCTTCTGCAGAGAAATATTAAAGATATCGGTAGAACTTACATTGATTTATATGATTTTATTAGCTCTTGTGAGTGGAGGAAGCTGTGGTTGAAACATACAATTTCTTCATTTTTTTAAATTGAAAAACGCACTTGTTTGTGGCCCCCCACAATTGACTCACTTAGGTGAACAGATGGAAAACTTTTTAAACTTGTCCCCAGAGCAAATATGGCTTTGTAATAGCACGTCTCTTAAAATTCCACTATTGCTAAAATTTCATATTCACACCCACTTGGTACTTCAAGAAGAGTAATTGTTTTAACTGCTCCTGTAAACTGTAAAATGTGTGTGAGTATTAACAAAAGCTAAGCGACTGTCATGCTTTTTAAAAAGCTGTTAAAATCCTCTTGTTCTGTTTTGGGAAGGGATATCCTTAAAATTAATATTGCCTGTCTGAGAACTGATGTACCTCATAAAACATAGTTGCTCAAACCAGAAAACATTAGTATTTATGGTAAATAAATGCAGGTCTTTTTGTATTGGGAATGGGGACATAGGGTAGAGAGGTAGGAAGCAGACTTAATGTTGAAGTTCTTTAGCTCGTTCTTCCAGTAGAAGAAAATTAGCACTAATCCATATTTAATAAACCATATGTCCATGTTTGGTGTTTATTTCACTTAAAACTCTTAAACACCCCTAAATGTCTGAATAGAATCTATGGCTTTTTGACTGTGTCATTAGTGGGCAAGGGGGATTCAAGTAACATCTGACCAGTGTTCCATTTTTCACAAACTATAGGCTGATGCAAGTAGCATCAGACTCATTATTTTATGGAGCTATGACACTTTTAAAAAATGTTTGCAAAATTCATTATTATTGCAAATAATTTCTAATTAACTTGTATTGCTCCTTTTTGTATAAGGATTTCCCAAAAAGATGTGTGGGAAAGAGGTGGCTGGATGGGGGGAAGGCAAGGGAGAGAAGGGTGCAGGAAGTTCTGCTTCTTACCTTTGAAGTACACCTCTACCTCGATATAACGCTGTCCTCGGGAGTCAAAAAATCTTACCGTGTTATAGGTGAAACCGAGTTATATTGAACTTGCTTTGATCCACCGGAGTGCGCAGCCCTGCTCCCCCGGAGCACTGCTTTACCGTGTTATATCCAAATTCATGTTATATCGGGTCGCATTATATAGGGGTAGAGGTGTAATAGGAATGTTAACTGTGGTCTCCCCGGTTTTGCTGGAGGACCTCCTGGTAGTCCCAGAAGTTGTTTAATGTTAGCTCTTGCCTCTTAAACTTCCTTTAAAAAAAGTTGAGTTGTATGATTAAAAATCTGTTCCCTTCTTTGCTGATCAACTTTCATTCGTGTGATGATGTAATTTCACTGGTTTTACAGTCATCAGAGTCTTTTAAGGCTAAACAGGACCTGAATTTGTAATGTGAAAAAGCAAGTAGGAGAAACATGCCTTTCAGGCCCTCCTTATACATCACAATGAAAAAGGGGGTGAGGGAAAGGCACAACCCAATTTAAAAAACAAACTTTACAAGTTACTTTTGCTACCTTATAATGGATGTTCTTTTAGCTAAATAAAATCTTTTGGCTAATCACTACTGTTTTCTCTTACTCTTTCAGTGTCTTGTTATGCTGAGGTATTGGGAGATGAGCACTTAAGGGTATCTCTCATACTTCAGTGTCTAAAGAATCTGCAAAAAGAAGAACAGGAGTACTTGTGGCACCTTAGAGACTAACAAATTTATTAGAGCATAAGCTTTCGTGGACTACAGCCCACTTCGAAAGCTTATGCTCTAATAAATTTGTTAGTCTCTAAGGTGCCACAAGTACTCCTGTTCTTCTTTTTGCGGATACAGACTAACACGGCTGTTACTCTAAAGAATCTGCCTTTGTGGTTGCTAGTATAATGGAAGTTTTGAGCCATTTGTTTTCAGTCAGGTTTAATGCAGATACTATGTTTATGGAAAAGGATACATAACCCACCTGTAAACCATATTTTTATGCACCATCTTTTTTGAGGTCATGAAACGCGTACGCACAGAACAGATTCAGATGGCAGTGTCCTGCTACCTCAAGCGCCGTCAGTATGTGGACTCGGAAGGTCCCCTAAAACAAGGGCTGAGGCTGTGTCAGACTGCTGAAGAGATGGCAGCTAATATCACAGGTAAATTTTTCATGCATACTTATGGGAGGAGGAGTGGAAAATACCTAGTTTTTATATAGTAACTTTAATTTTCAGAGGGAATTTTTCAAATACTAAATTGGGAGGAGTTACAAACAGTAGTGGGGAAAATAAAATATAAAGGGGCCTAGACCAGAAACGTGGTCAGAAGAATAATAAGATTAATGATAGAGAAAAAGTAAGCTAATTAATCTGGGCAAATATTCTGAAACACCCATTTATGCTCTGTGGGAAGGAGAAACCTGGCAAGTACTGATGGTGAAAAAACCTAAGGGTGAAATTGGGTATGAATAGGAAAAGCCAGTACAACTTTGTTTTGCAGAAGCACAGAATCATATGAAATAAAAATACCAGGAACTGTTTCTTTCTCTGGCTAGTAGTTGTCATGTAGTTTTGAAAGACCCTTCCACATCCCTCAAAAGAACCCTGTAATGGCTAGAATGGAACGTGTTTACATGCATTCTCTCTCCCTTTCCCTTCTAAGAGCTCCTGGATCTCTGCTACACTGTCTGCTCCACATCTCCTCCTCCGCCCAAGGAACATGTTTGTTTGTTTTTTCAAACCATGTCTATGGCACTCTTCGCTGTAGAACCTGAAGGGGAGGGACACAACGGTCCACAAATATTGCAAGAATATAAACACCAAAGGGTGGGGTGGGGGTTATAATGAGGGATGAAACTCATGTTTAAAGGTAAAAGAAAATACAGGCCGAATGTTCGGTGGGAGGAGGAGAAGTTTTCTGTCGGTGAGCTCTCAGCCTGTGGCAGCCTCCCAAGGGGAGTGGTACACTCTCTGTTTCTTGTAACACATACAGCTTGCCTGGACAAAATACCAGTTACTGTACAATCCTGCATTGGCAGGGAGATGGACTAGAAGATGATAAAATAGATCTTTTCCATTTCTAGAATAGACCCACCACAATACTGAAGCAGAGTGTAACATGCTATGGGTAAATGGCAGGTTCAACTCTTTATAGACCTAAGAGAAATGATAATTGGTGCGTCTGTATGGCTTTTCATCTTCAAACCATTTTCAGACAATAGCTATAGCAGGGTTATAGTGGATCACAAATTGAATATGAGTCAACAATGTGATGCAGTTGCAAAAAGGGCTAATATGATTCTGGGTATATTAACAGGAGTGTTGTATGTAAGATACAGGGTGGTAATTGTCCCGCTCTGCTCAGCACTGGTAAGGCTTCAGCTAGTGTACTGTGTCCAGTTCTGGGCGCCACATTTTAGGAAAGATGTGAAGAAACTAGAGAAAGTCCAGAAGAGAGCAACAAAAATGATAAAAGATTTTGAAAACCTGACCTATGAGGAAAGGTTAAAAAACCTGGTCATATTTAGTCTTGAGAAAAGAAGACCGAGGGTTGATAAGTCTTCAATTATGTTAAGGATTGTTAAAAGAGGTTGGTGATTAATTGTTCTCCATGGCTGCTGAAGATAGGACAAGAAGTAATGAGCTTAATCTGCAGCAATGGAGATTTGGGTTAGATGTTAGGAAAAACTTTATAACTATAAGGATAGTTAAGATCTGGAATAGGCTTCCAAGGGAGGCTGTGGAATCCCCATATTTGGAGATTTTTAAGAACAGGTTGGACAAACATCTGTCAGAGATGTTCTAGGTTTACTTGATCCTGCCTCAGTACAGGGGGTGGGATTTGATGACATCTCAAGGTCTCTTTCAGTCCTCCATTTCTATGATTCTATTTAATCTTCACAACAAACCAGTGAAGTATTATTCTCATTTTAAATGGGATGCAACTAAAGTAAAAAGATGAAGTGATTTTGCTGAAGGCTGCAGTGGGGAAGAAGGAGGCAGTGTAATAATGGGATTAGGACTCGGGAGCCATAATCTCAGTGGCATAAAGTATGACAGTAGATGCTGGTGGGATTATGTTGGTGTATGCAGATCTTACTATTTTGCATACAAATAGAAACCTAATTTAGATAAGAGAGTATGAATATCTGTATATTTTTAACTGGCCACCAAACACTGTAAATAAATTTATATTCATTAGTGTGTATCCTGCCAGTTCAAGGATTTTGTTGCTGGTGATCCAGAACGCAGTCATCAGTTTTCATTAGATCCCAAACTCAGGGCAGTCAGTGGTCATTTGTTGAGGTGGTCACTATTAGTTCATTTCAGACATGTTCAGTGGGAGCACAATGTGCATAAGTTATAGTTCTCCAGATGAGAGTGAACCTCTGGAAAGTTCTTTTTTCGTGACTTAAAACAAATATAAAAATGGAAACAGGGCTGATCAAGACTATGGAGGTTGGATGGTCTTCCTGCAACATATCCTGACTATGGAGGTTGCCTTGGTCTTGAAGACTGATAACTAGACTAACACCTGACCACAATAAAAAAGCCTGTGTTGAAATACTCTTGGAATAACTATTTTCATCACTTTTCCTAAAAATCCCCTGCTGACTCCCTAACAAAACCCACCCATGCTTTTCCTGATCAGCTGTTTCCCTGATTGTTTTCTAAACAACAATCCTTTCATTTAATTCTCTGGGTCATTTACTTCCTATTCTTGCCTGTCTCCTGTACTATGGTTTCTGTTCTTTCTAGATATATTTCATGTTCTTTATTTGATTTATATGCTTTTCTTTTTCTTTCCTATATTGGCACTTAACTTTTTCCTTCTTCCTTCAGAATTGCTTTACCTCAGCCCATCCCAAATGTTTGATATGGTCACTATATCTCTCTAGCTATTTGTCTGTTGTATGCTTCACTGCAGCATACAAACTGGGGAGCAGAACTTCCTCCCAGCTCATCTTCTGCCCTTTATGGGACCAGAAGCATAATGCACCAGTAGCGCAAGTGAACCTGCAGCAGGTTTTTCTAATACACACATATACCCGTGGGTGAGGTAAATTGATCATTTTCTAATAGACCAATAAAAGTGTGAGAGTAGCCATCCTGTGTGTATCAGCTGAAGAGAACACTTTTGTTAGCCAAAATAGAACACTACAAGGGAGATCATCATTTCAGCTAGGATAGTTCCTTTCAATCTATTAGCAGGTCACATAACTGGCTCCATTTACAGGAATTGAAATCAGGAAACAGATGTTATCAATCGATGCTGTCATGGCCAATGGAGAGGGTGGGAGGGAAACTGTCCATGGTAGAACTGAAAGAAATGTATATACGCCCAAAATCTCTCTCTTTCTTTCAGAAGGAAAATACACCTGAAAACAGCTCTCCCTGCTCCAGAGGAGTTTTTAGGGAGTGATTAAGTTCTTGATTCCTGTGTAAAATGTCAGAAGGGGAAGAACTAGAATTCTAACTGCTTATAATTGGCTCATATGTAGTATCTGGTTACTGTTTGCATGATGGCAATGAGCATAAGTGCCCGATTAGCCTTTTCCCGAGTTAATTACTCAAAGGTAACACCCTTCTGTCTTACACGTAAGGTGATCTTGGTTTTGAAAAGTAAGTCAGTTACACAGGGCTAAGGGGAGATTTAGTGGTACTCAGTAGAGTGCACCTGTGTGGTATGGGCAGAGAGGCAGACCACTCCCATTACCTATGGGAATGTCAAAATCAGGACCTATTGCCAAAGGTAGTGCTGGGGAAACGGGAACATCCTAAAGAGCTGACGCTAAATCTTTTCTTTAACCCTGTATAGAGATTTTATTACGGAATAGCCATATTTGCGTACATGGGTGAGTCGCATAAAAGGCAAGCTCTTGTGATTGGGTCTGCTACTGTTTGGGCTGTTCAGATGACTGATGCAGCTGACTTTGTAAACTGCCGTGCAATGCTTTTTTAGGTTAACGTGAGCAAAGTTTGTATATTATAGTTCTAATAGAGAATGTTGACTTCGTTGAGCCATAAGTCCAAGCACTAACAGAGAAGCTGAACTGTAGGCATTAAGTGAGCCTAAAAACTTTGTCTTTTAGAAGTAGAAAAAAGTATTTGAAGTCATTCAATAAATATATAGGTTTTTTTCCTTTTTACATCACCTCTAAGATTTTATGCAACACAGCATGCCTTCAGAACCTTACTGTTTGCTTCTGCATGGAATTCCTACCAGTTCTGAATTTCCAAAGTAGCTGGGTTATGGAAAAACAATCTTCCAACAGGGTTTAGATTTGTGTATTTAGGAAATAGGGGATTTGGGAGGGGTGGGATATTGTTATCCATGTAACTTCACTAGCACTGAGTTTGTTCACAGTGGGGGCTGCAGTTTTGCAGCTATCTTTATGCTCCTGCAGTTGAATTGAGCTCAGCCCTGGGAACCTGTAAACATGACCACTGCATTTCCCTAAGCTGATGTAAGATATGCCTACTCATTATAAAGCAGGGGTAAGGGTAATGCTAGGGTATATGTGAATCTTGGCTCAACGCTATCTTCATTTCTTTCCAGTGCGACACAACAGGGGTAAGTTGGAGACTGGCCTTTCTCTCTTCAGCATGTGGAAACTGGCAACTTTGTTTATAGGCTTCCAGGCCTGTAATAACTGAGTCTTATGAACGCTAGAGAGCAAGAGGGGGACCAGGATTAGGATTAGGAATAAAGAGACTTGAGGAAGAAATTGTGGGGTTGGATTGAAAACAGATGGGAAGGAGGAGAGGATGTAGGCAAGTATAAACATGGATAAAAGAAGGGGAGTGAAGGAAAGAGGGAATGATAAAATTCATAAGAAGAGAGAAAAAGTATAGTAAAAAGAAAAAACAGGTGAGAAGGAAGAGCAAAAGAATCAAGACATTACAAATTTTAAAATTTACATTTTGACATTCAAAATGTAATAGAGTACAGATGTAGTCTGCTTAGAGTGTCACAGAGAGTTGTGTATAGGTTTAGGAGGTGGAAGATTTTGGTTTTCCTTCCTCTGATGGGGATCCCTTTTTTGAATACTTCAAAGCTATCTTTACCAGAGTTAATATTGATCTTTCTGAAAAACAATGTAATACCTATTTTTATGGCCATGGCATGTATTTGTCAGAACAAAACTCCATTGGAAAGGTAGTCACAAGCACCACTACAAGGTTTTTTTCTTCCCTCCTGCAAATTACTCAGTATTTTGTATCATGTAGGCTGGTCAAAAGATACTGCCTAGATCAGTTGGTGAATACAGCTTTGCTATAACATGCGGTCCACAGCAACATGAGAGCATAAGGATACATTTTGATAAAAACTAGGTGTTTGAAGAAGTAAAGGTATGAATTTGTGGGCACTGATTCTTTAGTGGGATTTCTAGACACTGCTGTAATGCAGATAAACCCTATACTCAAGAAATCTGATAATCTGATTTAATATCCCCAATTGTAGAATTCAGATTCTCTGGGAATTCCTCACTTCATGTGATAGATTCATTTGAGAGAGAAACACAAGTTTGCTTCAATAAGAATGATTTATTTTAGCACACACAGGGTTGTGGGACTGTGCTGAATTATCTAGTGGCAATCTAAAGGGATCTGTAACAATGTTTAGACAGAGAACTTTGTGCTTTATTTGAAAGTTAAACAGTGGGTAACTATTGTTTCTTGTCAAGCTTTCAGTACAGTACTTAATGTGTACAACCTTTGTCCTTTTCCATTTTCCCTAATTTATGTAACTTTGGATTAATAATTTGTCAGATGCCCTATGAGACAGTATCTAATGCTTTGCAGAACATGGCCTACATTCATCCTGAAATGTTGTCTCTTTGGTTGCATTTTGTTCAATTTTATGTTCTGAATTTTGACACTTTCAGATACAAATACCCTTGGATTCTAATTCTTTTTTTATTCTCCCAGTCCAATCTGAATCTGGTTGTGCCAACGTAGTGTCTGCAGCTCCCTGCCTGGCAGAGCCACAGCAATATGAAGTGCAGTTTGGACGATTACGCAGTTTTCTCACAGGTAAGCAGCTGTGGGAGGAGGATAGCAGATTCTGGACAGGCAGTATACCTTTTTAATTTAGTGTACAGTGCTAGCTCAAAGTCTTTAAAATTCTTTTTTGAATGGGTGACTCTATGTCCAAGAGACCTAAATCTGAAGTCCTGTAGCTTCAGTGAGTAAAGGGACTCCACCACTTACCTTTAAAAACAGGTAAAACAAATTAACATTTAAGATTACTGCAACTGAAAGGTTAGAGAGAGAAATATTTATCTCTTTCAGTATGTTTACTCTGTGCATTTGACTGCACTTTGTGCATAGTCAGTTTTGCTGTTTCCCTTCTCAGCCGGTCAGTTTACCCTTCATGTTTGCGTGGATCTTCCATGCAGCAACAGGAGAGTGGGAAAGACGTATTATTTTTTTAAGAAATGAAAAAAGGAAGGTGTGATTGTAAAACACTAAAATTGGCAGATCATTTTAGAGGTAGATGTAATGGTATTTTATTTCTGTTCTTGTTAGCTTTTCAGACACTGTGGTATCTGAATGCCTGAAGCTATTTTTAACTCATTTTTTTGATTGTCTAGATCTTAAGGGGAACTGTGTTCCTTTAAATTTACCTGAGCATTGCTCCAAAGTTTTTGGGACTAGAGGATGTGGGGAAGAAACCAACAGTGTTGTCTCTGTGTGCCCCCAAAATAGAAAGAAAACTTGATCTTTCTAGAAACAAAAAGACCCTTGGAGGGTAGGTGGCAGTAAAAAGTGGGAGGGGCTTCCAGGGAAAGGAGTACAGAAGTGGCCGATCAAAGTGTTGTGTGTGACTGCCACCCTTCACGGCTATGGGGAGAGCTCTATTGATTACAGTTATATTTAAGTTAGGATTAATATTCCTGCTGGAGTTGAGGCAGGTTAGTTGGGAAGATTCCCATCACAGTATATAATATAGCTGGTCTGTAGACTTATCGTGACCATCAGTAATGCAATGGTATCAAACTATTGCATGCTTTTATAATTTGAGGGTGGAGATAGTATTGAAAAGTGTGGACATTCTTTTCAAGATTGCAGGTAAACTTCATGCATTAGATGTGGGGTGCAGTTTTCGTAGCATCCTCTTGCTTGAGGCTCACAGGTGCCCTTTAAGATAGCCTTCATGGCTCCAACTGGCAGCTGCTTTCCCCTTTTCTATCCCCTTCTGTTTTGGTTTTGATCTTACCTGCTTGATCCCCTTCTGACTTGAACTTTAACCTACTTTCATATCTGCATCTATGATGTGTAACCTGCAGCCAGACAGCCAAACGAAGCTCACCAAGGGCTTGCTGCCTGCCATCTCTGTCTCCACTGGCACTGAAAAGCTGTTGTTGCACATTTCTCCGCAGTGCATTCCTGTAGGGCTCCTGCAGGTCCCATTCTCTCCCACCCCCATTCCTGCCAACTTGTAGCCTCTTCTCCAGTGAGGTCCTGCTCCTCTCAGCACTTCTGAGGCATGGGAATGGAACAGAGCACCATCTGGCAGCTTGGGCGTTCAGAGTGTGCAAAGCACTAATTGGTTGTCCATGACCTGGGAGAGAAGGGAGAAAGAATGCAGAGGGGGGAGAGGCTTACAAAAGGAGACAGAGAGAGGCAAAATGGCAGGATGGAAAGGAAAAAGTGTTGGAAGAATACTTAGGTTCTTTTCCATTGTCCGTTCTCATTGATTTGAAAGGAAAAAGAGAAAATGATGTCTGGGAAGGCAAGAGGCAGAGAGAAATGGGAATAAAGAAATAAAAAGGGATGAAAAAGACCCACCTTTAAGGCTTTTAAAATATATTTTGTTTCATTCATCTGAATGCATCATACACAAATGTTGAGGCTTGAGCTGCTGGTAAATCGCTGTTGTGGCCCTGTATGCTGCCACTGCTTGTGTGGCACTGCTTGGCATGCTACAGCTCCCTGCAGTCACTTGAACCTGGGAGGAAAACAGCCCCAAGAAGCTGGCTTAAAAAGGGGTGGACTTGTTACACAGCTACAGTCTCTTCAAGGTACAGTGTATCCCAATCAGGTGTACATTACACTGTGTTCTGGAAATTACTGTTGGGATTTGTTTTGGCTAAAGAGAGAAGAGCAGGGACAGAAATAAAACTGTGAAGCACAGTGTGTTGCAATATGTTTTCAAAATAAACTGAGAGTACGTTCCTCTTCCTTCATTTGCGAATCAATTCCATGCATTTAAAAGCACCAAACGCAAGTTGTACTGGAGCTGGGAAAACCACTCAGTACAGGCCCAAATAAAGTAGGTAAATAATTCTGTGTTAAACATTACGGAGGTATGGTGTACAAATATATTTTTTAACATATCCTAATTTTAAAATGCAATTATTTCAGTACATAGAGCATTTAAAATAGGAAAATTTTCTTCTAAATTCATAAGAGATTCCAGCTGTCATGTTGTTTATGGTGTGTATTTTAATAAATGGATCTTAATGAAAAGTGCTGTTAGTAACAGAAGTAAGCTATTTCAAACTGAATTTTATGTTGACAGTCTCCCTCTTGCTGAGCTGAAAATGTATTTTAGATCAGAGATGCAATAGATTCTCTATCCCCCCTTTAGGGACACCAAATATTTATTTAGAAACACCAACAGAAGGCTAGACGTTTGTCCTCTAACACCATTGAAGGCAGCTTGAATAAATTGTCTTGATTTATGTTTCTAGCAGAAAATAGATTGAGAGAAACCATAATGCTTGTTGTTGTGTTCTGATTTAGATTCAGATTCCCAGCACAGCCACGAAGTGATGCCTCTTCTGTATCCCCTTTTCGTCTACCTCCATCTTAACATGGTCCAAAATGGCCTAAAGAGCACAGTGGACAGTTTCTACAGTCGCTTCCATGGGATGTTCATGCAGAATGCCAGCCAGAAGGATATCATTGAGCAGTTGCAGACTACCCTGACTATTCAAGACATCCTGTCCAACTTCAAGCTCCGGGCATTTCTGGACAACAAGTATGTTATCCGCCTTCAAGAAGACAGCTACAACTACCTTCTCCGCTACCTCCAAAGTGACAACAACAATGCTCTTTGCAAGGTTCTCACCTTGCACATTCACCTGGATGTGCAGCCTGCCAAGAGGACGGACTACCAGCTATATGCCAGTGGCAGCTCCTCACGCAACGAGAGCAATGGCCTGGAAACGACAGACATGCCTGCTTCCATACTGCAGAATGAGGCAGCGCTGGATTTATTGCAGGACAGCATTAAACGAGTCAAGGACGGGCCTCCTTCACTAACCACCATATGTTTCTATGCCTTCTATAACACAGAGCAGTTGCTGAACACAGCAGAGATCTCGCCGGATAGCAAGCTGCTTGCTGCTGGGTTTGATAATTCTTGTGTAAAGCTGTGGAGTTTGCGATCCAGGAAGTTAAAATCTGAGCCCCATCTTGTAGACGTGTCCAGAATCCGCCTGGCTTGTGACATCGTGGATGAGGAGGTCTGAATATCCTTATTTTTCACCCTATACGTTTTGGAATGTGTGTAGACTATTTATATAAGAAAGGCTAAAAGAAATGTTTTCTAACTTGGATGTGGGGATAGGGCTTCATGGAACGGGAGAGGAACTGTAAGGGCATTGAAAAGCTGAATGACCTTGAATCTGCTCCACCCCAATATGAAAGTCTTATGAGCTACTGCCATCCCTCTCTTCTCCTGCAGCAGCCCTAATGCAGACAGCTGTGGGAGGATTTTATGTGGACAAGCTCAGGCAGCAGCCTGCCAGTCCTAGCTGCTTTTTTCCTGCTCCCTCTGTACTTGGCTCAGCCACTAAAACAGGGGTGAGCAAACTTTTTGGCACAAAGGCCACATCTGGGAGGGGAAATTGCATGCAGGGTCACGAATGTAGGGCTAGGACAATGGGTGCAGTGTGCAGGAAGGGGCTCAGGGCAAGGGGTTGGGGCGGAGAAAGGTGCGGGGTGTACGAGGGGACTCGGGGGTGCGGAGTGTGGGAGGGGGCTCAGAGCAGGGGTGAAAGGAGTGGTGCGGAGTGTGGGAGGAGGCTCAGGGCAGGGGGTTGGGGTGCAGGAGGGATTTGGGTGCGGGCTCCGGCCCAGCGCCGCTTACCTGGAGCAGCTCCGGGGTGGTAGCAGTACGCACCAGGGCAAGCTCCCTGCCTGCCCTGACCCCGTGCCGCTCCGGCACCACATCCCTGCGGGGGGTGGGCAGAAGGCTCCGCATGCTGCCCTTGCCTGTGGGTACTTCCCCCGAAGCTCCCATTGGCCATGGTTCCTTGTTCCCGGCCAATGGGAGCTGCAGGGGGCGGTGCCTGCAGGCGAGGGCAGTGCACAGAGCCCTCTTCCCCTCTTCCCCCAGGGGCCGCAGGGACGTGGTGCCGGCCGCTTCTGGGAGCAGTGCGGGGCCCGTGGCGCCCTGGGGGTGGCAATCCCGTGGGCCGGATCTGGTCTGTGGGCCATAGTTTGCCCACCCCTGCATTAGAACATATGCAACCTGGCACTATTGAACCGCTAGTGGAGGCCCAACCCCAGAAGCACGTAGCCGTCCTGTGAGTGAGAGAGTGAGGCTGCAGGGATACCAGGAGTGAAACAAGAACAGTGAATAAGACAATACAAAGCAAAAATAACAGGGAAAACAAGACAAGAAGGGGAAAAAGGAGCAGACAGAAGAGGGTAGGAGATAGAAAATGGACAGAAAAAGACGAGAGCAGAAGGGGGCTGGGCCTGGTGTGAGGAGTCATGGAAGTGGGATCCATGCCCATTTCTCAAATTGTCTCAAGGGAGGCTCCATTAAGGTTGAGAACCTGTGATTTAACTGATCAGTGGGTAAATGTTTAGTACAGAGAAATTATGTTGAACTGTCTATACTAAGGAAACTGCACTGTAGAAATGTAAGAGACTTGCCAGTGTATCTTTGTAATGTTTGAGGGGAGAATGATGCGTATGCCTTTGCATGCCTGGCCTTCACCCCAACGCTTTGCTAGATGGCATCATCTAGTTTATTCCACATCTCTTTTAGTTAGTGCCAATTGCCCCATTTCTGCCCTCCCATTGCAGCCACCCACGTGGCACCTTGCATTTGATTAGGAGATCAGGACTTGTGACTCTGACTTTCTTTAATCATCCTTCCAAGCAAGGCCTCCCTTATTCTTGTGCTCAGCAGCTTGCTGTGAGAACATCCCCTCGCTGCTGCTTTGCTATTTTGTGTTGCTTTTTAAAGAAAACCCAGTAGCATCTAGATAGTGAGGGACTGTTTACTTTGACATAGTAAAGAGAACTCCGAGCCCTAATTATGAGTAGGGATTGTTTTGTTAGTCATCTTGGGGCAGACTTCCAGGCAATGTGGCTCAATACGCAGTACTACTTGAGTTAACCCTTTCAGGTGGGTGTACAAATTGGTAGCTTAGGCTATCCCAAGATCAGGCTATGAACTACTTTCATCATAAGGTTCTGGGAGTCCATAGGACTTTTCACTTTGAATCAGTGCTGTGACAAATATGCAGGTCACCTCAGATTGCCTCTGGGCTTCAGGCTGCCCTATGCTATATAAATTCCCTTGTTTACATATCTAACTTCTGAATAGCAAAACACTGCCAAGTTATTTGGAGTATATATTGCTTCTTGCTAGCAAGTGTTTACATACCTTTATGTGTGTTCTGAAATGGCTTTGGAAGTCTGGGTGCAAATGGCTCTTGCTGATTATTTAACATTTGTGTCCATTGTAATATCTGCATACAAGTTTAAAACAATATCTTGTCAAAAATTAGCACATGTCCAAGCAATTTCTGCCCCACCACTGACCAAAAAAACCCCAGCCATCGTGGCAGCAGGACCAAATGTAGGGAAAAACCTGGATGAATACACTTCTTGCAACATGTCATAATATTGCCAAATTCTGGGCTAGAAAGAGAAAAAAATATAGAATGGAGAGCCCATCAATGAGAATATGCTGCCACAGGCCTCCAGAAGTTCAAACTTGAGAACAGGCATTCAGATACAATTGGGATGGAGGCCCAGGGCCGGCTCTAGGATTTTTGCCGCCCCAAGCAGAAACAATTTTGGCCTCTTCCCCCTCCCCCCGTTTTTTTCTTACCCCACCCCCAGCCCCGCCTCAGCTCCACCCCTTCCCCAAATCCCCAGCCCTCCTCCTCCCCCCAGGCTCTCAAGTCTGGGAGGGAGGGTGAGCAGCGGCGCGCGAATCAGATGTTTCGCGCGCCGCGGCCGCTCGGGATCTCCCCCTCCCTCCCAGGTTTGAGAGCCTGGGAGGGAGGGGGAGCAGCGGCGCGCGAGTGGCAGCAGCGGAGGTGAGCTAGGGCGGCTGGGGCACATTTTTAGGGGCGGCATTCTGGCGCCGGCCATGCCGCCCCTAAAAATGTGCCGCCCCAAGCACCAGCTTGTTTTGCTGGTGCCTAGAGCCAGCCCTGTGGAGGCCATAAATACCTATATAGGCAGAGTAAGAGTATTCTGGCTGGTCACAGCTGCCATGATGTGTGATAGTGAAAGGAAAGGCTATATCTGGGAGAGCTATTCATGTATAAATGATCAGTACTGTGGAAAATATACAATACACAGGATAATTTAGATAAAAAGCACCTGGATGCTACAGCGATGGGTGCTGTAGAACAGCCTTTGATGATGCCTCACTTTGGAGATACAGGGTTTCTATATTATCTTGTTTGTCTCCCTCCCCTCCCCCACTCACTTACTCCAGATACTTTGGTTTTGGGGAGATTATTGCATATCCTTAGTGCCCGAAGTAATTTGCTTTCAACTTTGTTTCTAATTTGCAGTAAACTAAATGACTAAATTCAGTTTTTCATGATGTAAAATTGTAAGATTGCACCAATGTTCAATAGATCATTTGCTGTAACTGCACTGGTGGTACGCTATCAGGTTTTTTTTATACATCTCTGTGTATGAACAAAAAGAGAGGTTCAGATATTAAAATAATTCCCATAGCATGAGTGTTACAGAAGTGCAGTTAATTCTAGTTGGCCCGATGCCCTAAAATTATTAGGGTCAAAAGGTCTAATTTACAAAGCTGAAAACAAGTTCCTTATTCAGTGTAATGCCCCAACATGCTGGTGATGTCTCATCTCTGAAGAGTACTGGAGGCTTGAGCCTGCCCTTTGGGGTAAGGCAAGTCCATTGTCTTTATAATCACATGTGCTATAGGCTTTATATTAATATTCTCTCATTTAACTGTATACTCACAGTCCAATGTAATATGTGATTTTGCAGCTGTGCAAATAGCCTCATAATTGTCCTCTTTGCAAGGTTGCCATGTAAGTGTCTAGGACTACATAAATCAACAGCAAAAAATGCTGCATTTTGTTCCAAGCTGTAGGAGTGGCTGCTCCTAAACTCTGATGTGAAGTCAGACTCCGCTCTACTTAAATTCTGCTCTGAAGATACTGAGTGGCAGGGGGCCTATGAGTGGAAGAGAGGGGTTAGGGTACTAGGCAGGAGGAATACTGGAGGAAGCAGCCTGAAGACTGTCCTTTAGAGCCTCTTCTCTAGCAGAGGGTAGGGGCTCTTCGAAGCAAGCACCTTCCCCTGCTGTGCAGTTGTATGCAGGAATCGGGCTCCCCGCTTGAAAACCTTAGGAGCTCTGCAGGACAAGAGAGATATTGTAGGTGTCTAGGATAATCTGCTAGTGCAGGGATGGGGGTGGAAGAATGAAATGCTGCCTGGCCCCAGCATTGTTCCCACTAAAGAGCTTGAGGCCTGGCTCATTTCCTAACTGCTGCTGGGCAGAAGAGTATAGGGCTGGGTTTGGCTCTTTTTCCCAACATGTGACTGGGATGGAAGGGTTTGAGGATGACATTTTTGTCATTTTAAATAAGAACTTCAGTGATTTTTATATAAATGTCTCCAAAATTAATAAAAACAGACTGGCTCTAGGGACAATACTAAAAATAAAAAATTACCCTGTGGGAGAAAATAGTTCTTTACTGTCTGTGTGTATTTGTGTGCGTGCATTTGTGTGCGCACACGCATGCTCATATTTACACACACACACATAATCACCTCCTGTTAGTTTCAGGCAATATACCACAGCCTTAATTGTTTTCTTCCCCAAGTGTTGGTTGCTGTTGCCCTCTGTGTCCATGTATGTCTGCTGGGAACCGAGAGTCTCTGCTATTCTACCTGTCCTTCAGCCTGCTTTTTGGGTCCTTCTCAAATACCTACATCTGCTGCTCATAGCTTTTCCAAGTAGTGGCAGAGTAAAATTAAAACACAGTGATTCTTGTTAGTTTAACTACTTCCCACAGAGGTATAAACAGCAGCAGTGAAACTTACCAGGGTTAAATTAATGTCACACAGCAGCTGTTGTAAGAGAAAGATTTGAGCATCAGCAGGGGCACATTGAGCTCTCTGTCTGTAGACTCAGGAAGATGACACTGCACTGGTTCACATTTAAAAGGTAACCTTTGCAACCAAAAGGGCTTTAAAAATAAAAACACTTCAGTTCTGTAGAAAGTAAGTACTTTACTTATCTGGGAAAATTTCCTACTCACCAGTGGGGAGTAGATTTTTTTTTCTTTTTTTCTTTTTTTAAGATCTCATTCCAGAGATTATGACATTTGGAAAGTTCTTTTAATACTTTCTTTAAAAAATTCTTATTTTCTTTTTCCTTTTTTTCCAGACCGTATTTACAAATAATAAAATACAATTGTTAATGCATGTAGTTGGCTTGGAAAAGGGTAGTGTTTTGCATATTGAAATGTAGAGGAAACAAATTGTTCACACTGCTCTAACCTGCAGTAGTAACTACTTTGGAAGGGATGATTGATATTCTCAGTAATGCTCAGTGCTATCATATATCCAAGAAAAGTATGTATTATCACATTTCATGTCTGGGGCAGTATTTCTGAAAAATTACTAAAGGAGAATGGATTCCCCCACCCCTACAATTGATGACAGCGCAGACCTAATTCTGTTACTGTTCTAACTGCTACAAAGAATCAAGAGAAGAGCAACAAAAATGATAAAAGGTTTAGAAAACAAGGAAAGGTTGAAAAAACTTGGCATGTTTAGTCTTGAGAAATGAAGACCGAGGGGCGACCTGATAACAGTCTTCCAATATGTTAAGGACTGTTATACAGAGAACGGTGATCAATTGATCTCCATGTCCAGTGAAGGTAGGATGAGAAGTAATAGGCTTAATCTGCAGCAAGGACATTTAGGTTAGATATTAGGAAAAACTTTCTAACTATAAGGGAAGTTAAGCTTTGGAATAGGCTTCTAGGGGAAAGTTGGAAGCATTTAAAAACAAGTTGGACAAACACCTTTCAGAGATGGTTTAGGTTTACTTGGTCCTGCCACAGTGCTGGGGGCTGGACTTGAGGACTTCTTGAGGTCCCTTTCAACTACAAATTTCTATGATTCTGTGAAATACTCAACTAAAATACAAAATGGAGTGTAGAATGTTCTTTGTGGTTAGCATTTCCTGTGTGACACTGGAAACAAAGGAATGGAACTCAGTCCTCAGCCAGTGAAAGATTTGTGGTCTGTGAATATCTGGGTGCATTTTTTTGAGTACAGAAGAAGGTTACTGGAATACGAGACTGCTTCTGAGCAGAAGAGAAGTGACACATGCTTGCTGACTGTCTAGAAATCATAATTGATTGGGAGGGCATAAAACTAAAATTCTGGATTTACGCAAATTACTAAAAGTGCACTGTAAAATAGGGAACCTCAGTGGACTTTTATTGGCAACTTTGTCAGGAAGCGTAGGGCTGCAAATGATTAACATAACATGCTGCAGATTGCAAGCCCTCACCTTTAATGGGGGGGAGGGATAGCTCAGTGGTTTGAGCATTGGCCTGCTAAAGCCAGCGTTGTGAGTTCAATCCTTGAGGGGGCCACTTAGGGATCTGGGGCAAAATCAGTTCTTGGTCCTGCTAGTGAAGGCTGGGGGCTGGCCTTAATGACCTTCAAGGTCCCTTCCAGTTCTAGGAGATAGGATATCTCAATTTATTTAATTTTAATTTAATTTAATATGAAGATGTGGCTTACAGACAGTACAGGCTCCAGCAAGCAATGCTACATCCAGGGCAGAGAAGGACACTTGGCTAAAAATGGAGCTTTGCATGTTAGAACCTGTAGTCTCTGTGCCACACCCCCATAGTAGAGATTCAGTTGCTATAAACCATATCATGAAATTCCCGTGGGTGCTGCTTTGATGAAGGAAAGATTTGTGACTTTATTATATTTCTATTCACATCTGGGGGAGGAGGAAATGCATAGTAGCATTGCTTTCAATTGCCTTCATTTCTTTTAGTCTGCTGCATCATTTTTCTGCTAGGAGTCTGGGTTTTTTTTTTATCCAGAGTGACATTCATTTCCAATAATGACTACACCAAAGCATCAGGTGCCAAAATCTGTTTCCACACTACTGCCAAGAGCTTAGTAGAGAGTGAGTAGGAAGTTACCAAATGAGTTTAGCAAGTGTGCCAAAGGAGGAGAAATTTGGAAAAGAATACATCTTAAAATAGCCTGTCTTGTCTATTTTAATATAATCTCAGGTCTTGTCTACACAGGGCACTCAGGAAAATTAAACCAAATTAAATAAAGATGTGACTTTAGAGTGGATAACTAAACCACATTAAATTCTTGTGTGGAATTCTTATTCAGAATTGAAGTGGCCTTAACTTGGTTTATGCAGTGTTGTTGTAGCTATGTTGGTCCCCAATAAAGACATTTCCTCACACACCTTGTCTCTTTAATTCGTTTTAGTTTAATTCACTTTGGAAGTGGACTAAGATAAACCAAATTAAGGCCACTTTGATTCTGAATAAGAGCATCCCCACAGGGTTTTTAGTGTGGTTTAACTAATCCACTTTATAAATTAATTTCTATTAACTTTCCTGTGTGTCCCCATGTAGACAAATCCTGAATTTAAGGTTCCTTCAGAGATGGGAATGGGGGTATGGAAAGTGAAGATAAAACCGTGATAAAACCAAAACTCAGCAGGTCTGCATAAGATCTAGCATGGAGCAAACATGCTCGAGAAGTGGACATTGCCTTGTTACACAGAATGGACATCTATAACTCTACCACTAGTTCTCCCTTTTTTGGTGATGGCAAGGGAGAGGATCCTCTGAGATCACTCCAGCCCACTTTTCACTTGCTGCTTCTTGTTGAACAAATAAATATGCTCTTTTGTTTTCTCCACTGTCCAGGAGGAAGATGACAACAATGTAGGCACAGAAATTAAGATACTGAGAGGACATTGTGGACCGGTGTATAGCACGAGGTTCCTATCGGATAGTTCGGGACTCCTATCTTGTTCTGAGGACATGTCCATCAGATACTGGGACCTTGGAAGTTTTACAAACACTGTGTTGTACCAAGGGCATGCCTACCCTGTCTGGGATTTGGACATAAGTCCTTGGAGCCTGTACTTTGCCAGTGGTTCCCACGACCGCACAGCAAGACTCTGGTCATTCGATCGGACATACCCACTGCGAATATACGCGGGCCACTTAGCAGATGTGGACTGTGTAAAGTTTCACCCCAATTCCAACTACTTGGCTACAGGATCCACAGACAAAACTGTGCGCTTATGGAGTACTCAACAGGGGAACTCTGTGCGCCTCTTCACAGGTCACCGTGGCCCTGTGCTAGCACTTGCATTTTCTCCCAATGGTAAGTATCTGGCTTCAGCAGGAGAAGACCAGCGGTTAAAGCTGTGGGACTTGGCATCTGGCACTCTTTACAAAGAACTGAGGGGGCACACGGACAATATAACCAGCCTTACTTTTAGCCCCGACAGTAGTTTGATTGCCTCTGCATCAATGGACAATTCTATTCGGGTTTGGGACATTCGGAACACATACTGCAATGCCCCTGCAGATGGTTCTTCCAATGAACTGGTTGGTGTATATACCGGACAGATGAATAGTGTACTGAGCGTACAATTTATGGCCTGTAACCTTCTTCTGGTGACTGGAATTGCACAAGAAAATCAGGAACATTAATTTTTCTAGGGGGGTGGGTGGGTGTATTGAATGCCAGAGTCCATTACCAGCTGAGATTAAATTACTGACTGTGAAACACTTTCTTCCTCTCTCCCATTAGCAGACATGTTCAGAATGATGCAAATATTTTCGAATGGCTTTCCCATAAAAGGACCTATACTGTTGAACAGAGGAAGAGGAAGAGGGAATGGCAGAAAACTTTAACCTAGTCTGATACTGGTAAGGCAGAGGAAGAGGGGAAAAGAAAGCCTGTTGTTCAGTAGCTTGGGACAGCCAAAAGCCTAATCCAGACAAATGAAATTATCAACTGGACAAGCTGCTGACCTGCACTTAAATATTATGCATTGACTGATGGGCATATCCTACCTACTATTAGTGGAGGCATGAGTGCGCTCGCATATGTGTAACTACTGGCCCAGTTGGCTTTTCTTTTTTTCTGGTATTGCAGAGGACCAGAATTTAAGACCCTTATATTAAAAGAAAATGGCTATTTACAGTAATGGTCCCAATCACTACAGCTCACAATAGCACTACTGAAGTGTTTTGGACTAATAATGTAAAAAAATTCGCCTTTTTTAGTAAGGGGAGGGAAATCTGATGTAACAGCCCATCTCTGCATTATCATTTGGGTTCAATTCTTGGCACTGCCTATGATATTTGTAACTCTTCCTGGTCCAGGAATTTGGGATTTTCCAAATCTGGTTGCACAGTGTTTTGGAGGTGAAGGGAGTAGGCGAGAGTGGTAATTTGTGGGTGATTAATAACTCACCCTGGCTGAAGAGGAGTGTGAGAGCCTGATGGAATTTAACAGCAGAAACTTGGACTCCTCATAGGAAAGGGTCATTTCTGCACCTCACCAAAAATATTTCAGCAAATGGAAGTTGGCAATCTTTGGAGGATGGGAAGGGGACACAACGTGAAATGGAAAATAGTATTACTAAATTATTGTGCATACACAGAGGCAGCTTTGCCAGTGTTAGATTTTTCTCAAAATGTTGCAATATCAATTATATGATCACTTTGTGAAACAAATAGTCAACATTTAAAATCAGGATCCGAGGAGAAAGCAAGTCCTAATTTGTCATTTGGAGAGAAGATTAAATACTTCTGCTTTCTGGAAAGAGTTATTTTGTATTTTGTTTTCTATTAAAAGCATTTAGTTTAAAAAAAAAAAAAAGCATAAGTCTCTTTGTGGGGAATTTAGGGTTGCGCTGATTTGTGTGGAAGGTGAAGGCAGATTCATTGGTTGGGTTACATCTCAATACACTTTGCAGCAAGGAGAGTTGATGCTTGTTGTTGGTTATGCTATACTAGTGCCCCATAACAGAACTAACCTTGATGGCAAGTAATAGAGTAGAACTGCCGCTAAAGGAACTCAAGTGTGGGATACCATAATTTTTCTCCTGAGATGTCTTGTCTTACACATCTCACATCCCCCTCAGTTTAAATGACCTGAAACTTAAATGTTTATAATTATTTTACATGTTTTTGAGCAGCAAAATAAGGGCATGACCAAAATGTTTTTGGAGAAAATACTGTCACTATTAAAATGCTGATTGTCTCTGATATACCCCTAAATGTTATGGACCTGTATGAGTGGGATTCCCCCTTTCAGACCAAAAACAATCTGAGGAGTGAATGAATGGCTCGTGGGACAGGTAACGGAATATACAGCCCTTCGCTTTTGTCACCATTTCAAATCCAGCTCAGGTTGGTAGCAGGGTGGATTTGATTAAAATTAAATTGATTTAAATCATGATTAAAATCACTAGTCAGGAAGACTCAATTTAATCATGTTTTTCTACATAAAGTGCATGCTTGTTGATTGTTATAACCTTAATACATATTCTTCACAACTCAGAGATAGATGTAGGTTTCATTTTTAGAAGGTACACACTATACGTTTTTAAACAGCGATTTATTTTGAAAACTTTTCAGATTCATTTTACAGCTATATCAGAAAATGAATGATTGTTTAGATATTTCATTTACCAAAGGTAAATTGGGAGGTGAACTATCTCCAATTCAAAAGGTTAATCATTAATATTTGGAGGATTTTCTTGCCATGCTATATTAGGAGGAGAACATCACCAGACAGACATTTACGTTGTTTAACTAAAACAACAACATTAAGTATTCTGGATTTTTTTCTTCAACAGCAAACATATAATATTTTAACAAAACAAGCCTATGTCCCTCACTTCTCACATTTATCTCCAGACTTCTCCTTGTCCAGATCTATTCCGCCCCCAGCAATCTTCTATTCATTGAACGTTTTGAAACTTTGCATTTTTAGAGAGAGGTAAGGGATTGACTCTGTACACACAAATTTGCAGAGGGACAATAGAGTTGAGGTCAGTTATTTCTCACCTCTCTATATTATTTATTTATTTTAATACATGTTTGTTGTTAACAAGCATGTTACCTCCAGAGACACAAATCCACAGTTTGAGAACTGCAAAACTAAGTGTCTCTGATGGTATCTTCTAGACTGAGCACTGAGTCCCATTGGGTAGATAGAAAGATTAACCTAAAATAATGTATACAGAAGCCCCTGGAACCCCATGAGATTGAGTCTCTAATCCATGAATTATTGGAACTCATTTACAAAACTTTTCTTAAACATTACACGAATATATTGTCTCATACTATAGAATTAGAATTTATAATCCCTATTCCATGATGAGAGATATCTGAGCTATAATGTATCTTAATTAAAACTATCTTTAGATAGGTTTTTTCCTCAAAAAGCATTTTATCAAAAAAATCAAATTTTTTTAATTTTTATTTTTTTTAAATCATTGATTTTTATCCACCCTGGTTGGTAGTGACCAAAAGTTGTTACAATCTGAAAGTTGTGTGGTGCTCTATGTGTAATTGGTAGATTGTTTCAGTCCTTGAGTCACAGAAACTACCACTGCACCACAGTTAGGGTGACCAGACAGCAAATGTGAAAAATCGGGATGGGGTGGGGGGTAATAGGAGCCTATATAAGAAAAAGACCCCAAAATCGGGACTGTCCCCATAAAATCAGGACATCTGGTCAAAATCGCAGTTGATTGGAATTGGTAACCTGGTGGCAGAGAGACCAAAGACTGAGTTAACATGGAGACTGACTGATCTGTTACCCCAGTTATTTCCAGTTTATGGTGGAGGCACACTACAAGAGTGGGGAGGGGGAGGTGAGGGGAGGAATTGCACTGTTACTATCTGTGCTGTACTTGATCTCTAGAGAGAGTACTTCACCTCCAGGGCTGTCTATCTGACACTGCCCACCAGCACCCAGTGCACTTCTATTCTTGACCTAAGAACAACTTAGTTTCCTGCTAGATGTTGTAGAAAGAACATTTAAAGAAAATAATCAGTGGTCCAAAGATCTTGGCATAACAATTCTTGCAGAATAACTCCAGACAAGGTACACATGAGATTGCTCAGGAACTGTTTACTTACCTAGGTAGGATGTGCTCATCTGGCTTTCTGGGGAACCTGGTACTTGCTACTCATAGGAAAACTTACATGTTACTCACCTGTTAAAACACCAATGAAGTAATTCCGTCAGGGATGATTCTGGGTTGTGAGGTCGCTCAAGCAGAACAGAAATGGGAGTTGAGAATCAAACCCTGCAATATGATGCATGAGTGAATCCTCTTCGCAACTTCCAGGTTTCTATAATGGGTAGAATTTGGCTTTAATAAGGTATTCCAAAGGATTTTGCAATAAGGAGCTAGATAGTAATAGTGAAGGGAATATGAAGGCAGTGTGTTTATGTATGGCGTACATACATAATTAGAGCTCTAAGGAAAATACTGATGCCACCAATGAGCTACTTACAACTTATGTATGTGCAGTGTAGAAATTTTTATTGCAGTACTTATGGTATGTAAATGTTTATCTCCTGGTGTCCTGCCTTCAATTTGAACTGTTAGAAATGCTAAGACTTAGAGAACAGCTGGAGCAGTAGTAGTCAATGAGAGGGGGAGGAATAAATATTAGAAGAAGCCTGACAAAACTCAGACAAGTCTCTCTAAATTATTCTGTATTTTAGTAAACAATCTGCACTTGTACATCTCTCCCCTTTAGCACTCTAAATATTGCATACCACAAAAAGTTAAGGACATTAAGGTTGCATAGTAGAGCACTCAGATGTCAGGAAATGCCAAAGCTAAGGTTGGTTGAGCAACTCTTCCTGCCCCTGGTGAGTATGTATTCTAACCGTTCTTAATTATATATACTCTCAAACTATTTTTTTTACACAGGATCTAGTCTGATTTCACATGCAAACTGGATGGTGCACAGTGGATGAGGCAGCTGTTCCGTACTTACTTTTATCTTCAGAATTCAAAGAGGGTACCCTGGCCTTACGTTCACCATCCCTTCCATCCTCTCCAAATCAGTTTCACTGGTGTAAATTCAGATTTCCACCCTGGTAATTGCACTAGATTGTGACCAAAATTAAGGCACAAATCCCGGGGATTAGTGAATAGGCCACAGAGAAGTGACGTGCACTAAATGAGAGCTCCTGCAAAAAAATAGCATGTGATCTAGTAATTAGTGTAATGCATACTCACAAGAACAGAGTTAAGGTTGCCCTGCACAACTTTAGCATTTCTGACTCATGTGCTGCCCTATACAGCCTCCGTGTTTTAATGTTCCTAATGGCTTTGCTAAAAAAGCAAAACGATAAAACAAATTCCATCCCAGGTTACAATTTGCTTGACCAGAGTAAAATGCAGCATCTTGCACAAGCCATAAGAGACAAGTTGCCCTCCCTTCAGGTAAAGGCTGAGAGCTCCCAATGCATAGCTGTGGCATCTACATCCTCAGGCAAAACCAAGGAACAATACGCTTGTCATTCCTGATCTTTTTAAGGGGAAAACCAAACTAAATTTTTGTAAGTCAAGTTTTTAATTTTTCTCTCCATTCAAAACCATCTTTAAATAGCTTTTCCTACCAGTGTTTTCAAGTTTGAGATAAAATTCTCCAGAACTGAGTTTTCCATTATATTCTTTACGATTCTCCAGGAAAAATAAAAGGACTTCAAGACAATTTTTCTAACCCCTTTCCAACTGTTTCTGCCTGATAGCTTTGTGGACTCAGTAGGTTCTTCAACAGAAAGTCCTGAAATGGCTTTCATTGTGAAGGTGTCTTATTGCTTGTGGTGAGCTAGGATCTAAAACTGTACCATTACAAGACATCTATGTGACAGTTTAATTAACGACATGAATATGCCCTGCCAAAGTCTAACCCATCATGCTACACGTTAGCTCTGATTTTTTTTTTAATGTATTGGACAGGAGCCAAGATTGAAATAACTCATCTTGCTCATCAAGTTCAGTTTGTTTCAGTTAAAGAACCTAAGCAAAATTTGTCGGAGGGCTAGTGTTTCTATGACTACAAGAAGTTATAAATATGCACAACTTTGTTCCATTTCTTGATCACAAATATGCAACAATCTTTCATAGGGAGGTATAAAGATAAGATTCCTTCTGTCTAAGCATCTACTTTAAAAAACAACACATTATGTACTGTAGCCTCATCCAGTAGAAACAGTCTCTCTCAAGCCTGTAACATTCTTGGACAATTCAGCTGTGGAAGATATTTCTATAACTCTGTTTCATAAGTGTTGTTTTGTGACTGGAAGATATGACTTCTATTTTCAAACAGGGAAAGTAATAATGCATATTATATTCAGGCCTACAGCAAGTATAATTCAGGCACATTTCCTTGGCCAATAGCTTTGCATTACCTTTGTTAGTTTCAAATATTTGATTTTGGCATTTTTTTAAATGTTGCCTCGTCTCTGCTTGGCTTCTTGTTCTGCTGTCTGCAGTGAATTTATGATCCTCTGCTTATGCCATCAAGCTCGTTGTCATAGCAATGTCACACATTCAACAACAAGACTTTAATACAAGGAAAAGACGGGCTTGAGAGAGTTTCAGCTAAAGCCTCATCTGCAATCAAATAGCTGTGATAATTAGCAGAGTTGGTTGACTTATTTGGTGAAACGGTGTTGGATTTCCTGTTCACAAATTGCCTGTAAACATCATGGGTTTATGTTTTTACAGATGTCTGGTTTTCAAAATGGTTCAACAAATATTTTGTGTACAGATTGAGGAAGGAATGGCTGGAAGAAATCATTACTGACCTCCTCCCACCCCAGTTTTCTGAAGGCACCAACCTGTCTGATGAATGTCTGACTAGATTCCACTTAAATTGTAAAGGGGTAATAAGCAGGTAATCCAAAAAAAGATAAAGGGTGTGATACTACTCCCATGGAATGTGATGTCTAAACTGCCATAGACTTCAGTGAAGGAAGCAGGAGCATGCCTTGTATAATAGATACTTCCAAAGTACAGCTTATAACAATGCTATAGAAGCTCAAAAAATGTCTTTTGTGTGAGAATAAGGAGTAGAAGGAAGGAAGGTGGGCATTTAGGACAATTCATCACCTAGATAACAGAAATTAAACTTATCAGAGAGAGCCTTTGCACCCACCCCCACTTGGAGGACCAAAAAATGTAAAGGAGGAGAATCTCACTTAAAAAGTCTATCCCTTATTGTGAAGGACCTTGAAAACATAAATTGATATAAACCTATGTAAGGCAATTGCTGGGGTTGAAAAGAACAAGCAGCTGGGCTCAACTTCTGAGGAATTGGGGTGGGGGGGATAGAGATTTTCCATTCCTTCCCCTGCTCACACACCTTATTTAAAATGTGTTAGCTCTGTTTCAGAATCATCTCCCTGACATTCCTCAAATTCCTTATACCATCCCTGGACACAATGAAGGCATAATTGACTTGAATGAGCTCTTTGTGGGAAGGGGGAAAGTGGCAAATTTTTTCACATGCCTGTCCAAATTACTAAGGTCACCTTTGTCTCCATCTTTGGGTATGTCTACACTGTCAGAGTTACATCGCCAGCAGTTACATCACTGGTCAGAGAGCGCTGAAGGGAAACCGCTGTTGTGTGATCACACTGTCAGCTAGGGTGACCAGATGTCCCGATTTTATAGGGACATTCCCGATATTTGAGGCTTTTTCTTATATAGAAGCCTATTAACCCCCCACCCCGTCCCGATTTTTCACACTTTCTGTCTGGTCACCCTACTGTCAGTTGCCTGCGCAATAGCGTGTTCACACTTGCAGTGCTATTCGGAGCGGGTAGGTAACCCACAGAGCATCTCTTCCTCTTCTGCCGCTAAGAGTTGTGGGAAGGCGGAGGGGGCCATGGGGCATCCTGGATCCTGTCCCAATGACCCGTGATGCATTATTTCACATCTCAGCAATCCCTGTGCTTCCATCCGCATTTGGTGCCATCTTTCAACAGTTTGTGTACTGCGTGCTCTGCCTCTTCGGTCTGCAGGAATGGATCCCACACTGTTGACCAATATGCTGCTCACTCTCACTAACATGTCACGAGTGGCAGTGGAGTTATTCCTTAAACTACAAAGGCAAGAGGAGTGTGACATTGATCTTGCCACACGTAGTAGCTATGACACAAGATTGCTTGTGGCATTCATGGAGGTGCTGACCACAGTGGAACGCCGCTTTTGGGCTCGGGAAACAAGTACTGAGTGGTGGGAATAAATCATTATGCAGGTCTCGGATGACGAGCAGTGGCAGCAGAATTTTCAGATGAGGAAAGCCACATTCATGAGACTGTGATGAGCTCGGCCCAGCCCTGCGGTGCAAGGACACAAGAATGAGAGCTGCCCTGTTGGAGAACCGAATGGTGATTGCACTTTGGAAGCTGGCTACTCCAGACTGCTACCAATCGGTGACTAACCAGTTTGGAGTGGGAAAGTCGACCACTGGACTCATGTTGATGGAAGTGTGCAGGACCATTAATTGCATTCTGCTCTGAAAGACCGTGATTCTGGGCAACGTGTGTGACATTGTGGATGGCTTTGCACAAATGGGCTTCCCTAACTGCGGTGGGGCGATAGATGGCACACACATTCCAATTCTGGCACCAGACCACCTAGCCACCGAGTATATTAATCGGAAGGGGTATTTCTCAGTGGTTCTCCACGTGCTGGTGGATCACCATGGGCGTTCCACAGACATTAACTCAGGCTGGTCCGGAAAGGTGCATGATGCACACATCTTTCGGAACACTGGCCTGTTCAGGAAGCTGCAAGCAGGGACTTTCTTCCCAGAGCAGAAGATTACCGTAGGGGAAGTCAAAAAGCTCATTCTGATCCTGGGAGACCCTGCTTACCTCTTAATGCTGTGGCTTATGAAGCCATACACGGGCAACCTTGACAGCACCAAGGAGCGGTTCAACAACAGGCTGAGCAAGTGCAGAATGTCTGTTGAATGTGCTTTTGGACGTTTAAAGGCCCACTGGTGCTGCCTATATGGGAGGCTGGACCTGGCCAATGACAATATTCCTATGCTTATAGCCACGTGCTATACGCTCCATAATATTTGCGAAGGTAAGGGTGAAAGCTTCACTCAGGCCTGGAGGCTAATTTGAACAGCCAAAGGCCAGGGCTATTAGAGGGGCGCAGCATGGGGCCGTAAGGATCAGGGATGCCTTGAGGCAGCAATTTGAAGCTGAAAGCCACTAATATTTTTTGCTATGCTCGGGAGTGCAGTGCTTGTAATGCTAGGAGGTGATTGTGATTGGTGCAGATGATGCACTCTGAATGTATAAGAAAATTGCCTGTTCCTTTGCAGGGCTCTGTTTGCTTTGAGTTAATGGAATAAAGATTGCTTTCAAACCAAAACAATTCTTTTATTAAAAAACAACAACCGGAGGGGAGAGAGAGACAAACAAAAAAACACATCAGCACTGTGGGGGATGGGGGAAGAGAGGGTCCCAGGGTGGTAAGATTTGTGTATATCCAGGTATCATATGCAACCTTGTCCTTTGGAGTACAGTGCAGCGGGTACTGTACTTCAGCAGGGCTAAACTGCAGAGGGATGGATGTTAGTGCAGTGGGTACTGGGAGTCAGCAGGGCTGGACTGTGAGCAGGGAGGAGTGGAATGCAGCGGGTACAGACTGGAGCCAGGAGGTTGATAAGAGTGTGTTGGCAGTATCTGGGGGGCGCATGGGAAAGAGTTTTGCGATGGCGGCTGCAGGGGGGGCGGGCACTGAGCTGCTCAGTTTGCAGTGCTGTTAGCACCTGGAATATGTCCGATTGGTGCTCCATAACGTTTAAGAGCCCCTCCGTGGCTTTGTTCTGGCACGCCGCGTTCTCCTTTCGGTCCCTCTTCTCACTATCCCGCCACTCCTTCAATTCTTGTTTTTCGGCCGTGGAGTGCATCATGACATCACGCAGAAAGTCCGCTTTAGTTTTTCATGGCTGCTTTCTAATTCTGCGCAGCCGTTTAGCCGTCGATAATAAAGAGGGAGGCTGGGCTCCCAAGGTCATATCTGTGAAGCCAAAATGCAACATTTTACAGAAGCAGTATTGTTTCCAATACACAGACCACTGATTCAGTGATTTAAAACAGTCACTATTCACATACCTGTCACTAATTGGATGACCCCAGGCAAGCACACATGAGCCACAAGACTCCCAAAATGGTGAGTAACCACAGGGACTGGGAAAATAAGTGTTCTAGGACCCTACTATACACTGGGCACATGGCTCTTGGAGAGAGTCAGCACTTTAGGGGGGCCTTATAATCATTACTGTCCCCACATTTTCCACAGGCTGTGTTCGTTATGGAAGATATCTCGCTGCTGAGGGTGAGCAGGAAATCAAGGGAGGGTCTTCTCCAGGACTGCGGCTTCTGCCCTGGCCCTTGTATGGCTCGCCTGTGTGCAGCAATGGTTTCCCCCCTCCCCCCCCCGAGGGAAGTGTGGCACGGGAAAGTTACCCTTAATGGGGCAAGAAACAAAGCAGCTCTGCCAAAGAACCTGCGGCAGTGGATTGCCCAGTATCTCCATGAGAGTTTCGTGGAGATCTCTGAGGCAGATTCCCATGAAGTGAGGGAGTTAATTAAGACCCTATTCCACCGCTCAAACTAGGCATGTGGTGGTACACATACAGACACAAGCCTGCTTTCTGCAACTCTCCTGCCCCCAACAACTCGCTTCAGCAATTCCCAAAATCAAAGCCACTTACCAGGGGCCTGCTCTCGTGTTCGCGCTTCGCCAAGCTCCGACAGCTGTGACTGGCTAGCCTCCTCTGGGGTAGAGAAGTGCTCCTGGCTGCATGCATCTCTGACCTCTGAGTCGTCCTCTGCCTCTGGGTCCCCCTCCACATCCTCGTCCAAGATCTCCTCCTCCTGGCTCGTTCCACTCTTGAGTTGCACACGAGCCACCGAAGTATCCACAGTGGCTGTGGGGTCGCCACCGAGTATCGCGTCCAGCTCTTTGTAGAACCGGCAACTCATGGGTGCTGCACCAGAGCGGCAGTTTGCCTCCCATGCCTTCTGGCGGGCATTCTGCAGCTCCTTCACTTTGACCGTGCACTGCAGTGTGTCCCAGTCATGGCCCCTTTGTGTCATGTATTGTGAAATCTTCTCCGTAAGTATCATAATTCCTACAGCTGGAGCCCAGCCGGGACTGGACAGTCTCCTCTCCTCAAATGCTGATAAGGTCCAGCAGCTCGGCATTGCTCCAAGCGGGGGATCGTCTGGTGCGTGGAGCAGGCATGGTCACCTGGAAAGATGCACTGAGACCGCTGCACACATCATTGAGCAAACGGGAAGGGGACTTCAAAAATTCCCAAGAAATTTAAGGGTGGGGCTCACAGTTGGTCACCTGAGGGCAGGGCAGTAGAGTTCAAACTGATGACCAGAGAGGTGAGAACAGGCATTGTGGGATACCTCCTGGAGGCCAATCGCAGCGCTGTAATTGACCAGGGAAGCTACACTGGCACCGCAGCGCTGTAGCCCTGGCACAGAAAGCAAAAAAAAAATTGTTTGCTCAAACTCTCTGGTCATCAGTTTGAACTCTACTGCCCTGCCCTCAGGTGACCAACTGTGAGCCCCACCCTTAAATTTCTTGGGAATTTTTGAAGTCCCCTCATCGGGGTGGTATTTTTACAGTGCTGCAACTGCACAGTTTCTGCGCACTGAGTGGCTTGGCAGTGTGTACACCTCAGGAGTTACACTGCAGAAAGCTGCTTTACTGCACAGAAACTTGCCAATGTAGACAAGGCCTTTGTAAGACAACTCCAGACAAATTGTGACCATGTGAAGATTATATTATACTTTTTAATTAGTCCTTTAGGATTATTATATATCTTTCTTGTGTCATATGTAGCTTGAACAACTGGTAACTTTATTGCATCTTTTAAAAAATGGAACAGCCAGAGTTTGTGGGAGACTGATCCTAGTAATGCACTGGATTCAGCCAGTAGCCAGCATTCTGATTTTTATGTTACTTGAACCAGAAATTGTTTGTTCATCCAATTCTAGTAGTTTTAGCTTAAGTGATGTTTTGCTAACTGGTGGAGTGAAGACAACTAATTTTTTTCACAGCAGTTAAGGTACAGTTTTTAGGGAGAGCAGTTTAGCTGGAGATTTTTGCACTAGGGTTACCTGTGTTTAACCTGTGCTGGTGTTGCTTTTGCTGCCTTATCCATCCTTGCTCAAGGCAATAGTATGATCTATATGCATACTGTAAATAAATGCAGACTAGGAAAAAACAGACAGGATTTTTAGCCATTCATTACTCTCCCATGAACAATCTAATACACTCTTGTTGTCCAAATGTTTCCTAACCATTTCCTAACCATTTGGGATCTTGGGTGGTTGTGCATAGATGCAGAATCTCCAAAAGGCTAACTTGGCCCACTTTGAAAACCAAGTCCTTAAGTAGAATAAAGCATGGAGTGCTATTTCAAATAAAATCTGTGCCAGCTTCCGAGCTGCTTATGCATTTTTACTACTTCAGATAAAAAAGTTAATTACCCCGCTTCAACATTCCCTCAAGGAAGAGACATGCAGATTTCTAATTCTCCAGCACAGACTTTGCTGCAGCAAATTCAGGAAATGTGAGAGTAAAGAGGACCCTACTTATCTGAAACTCTGTTTGTGTTCATAGTGATTGAGTTCTATTGCTAATAGGGATCAAATTACATACTTAACAGAGCAAATGACATTATTTACTGACAAAGTAGTATCAAGAGATCAAATCACACATTTTCAGAGGAAGTTGCATGCATCAATGCCTGAACTGCGTGAAAAGCATTTCTCCTCTATGCTTCACTGATCAAGCTGCATGCACTTTTTCAGCTATTGTACACTATACACCTTGCGGTGAAAGTTTCATTCTTTAGTAAAGGTTTATTTTTTAGCTAAGTGGGTTCAAATTACAGTGTATCAGATCACATACTGTGCCATTTGTGTGCTTTGTTTTACTTTTGTACTGCTTATTTTACTCTCTATATACTAACTTTCCCATGCAGCTCCACATCCTGGCCTATACCTCCTGCCCGGGATAATACATGCCACTAAACATTTTAAAATTTACCTGCTTGGTTCCAGTTTGTTCGGATTTTTACAAGCCCCCAAAGAGCTCCCATCCAGTGTTTGGGGCACTCTTAACAATTTTTAAAAAAATATATTAAATACAGAAGTCCATCAATATCCCTAGATCAGATCATAATAAACCAGCAACAACATAAATAGAATAATAGTTCATGGTAGTTAAAATCCTTCTTGAATAGCCATATGGATGGAATACATCTATTTAAAGGTATCAGTAAGTATGCAATTGTCACCATATTCCTTAAGCAGTCTCACGTGCATGCCCCCTTACTTTTTAATCTCTTCTGCATTAAACAGCTTGTTCATTTTCATATCCTCTCCAGAGAGCTCCACACTGATATGTGAGTGGCTCAGTCAGATTTTGTTACAAGCTAAACTCAGTTCTTGCAGCACTCTTTATCCCTTCCAGTTGCTGCTAAACGTGCTTTCAGCAGCTCATGTGAGATTGGATTCTGGGCCTTAATATTCAAAAGCTGTGAAGGCCCTCAGAATGTTAACAAACAAATTCTGCCTGTTGGACTCTTTCCTAAAGATAGCATGGGCAAGCACCATTCTGTTTCTCTGAGCTTCTAGTACTCTACATCCCAATCATGTCTTTGCGGTCTCCTTATTTCCTATTAGCCCTGATATCTAGATTCTGAACAGGTGCTTCTAGGGCTTTCTGACACACTGCACCTCATCAGAAGCTCTATCCTCTGGTTACTCAGAGAAACACTGTTGGGTTGTATTCTTGCTTCAGCAATGTTTGAACACAGCCTGGTCTAGAGAGTCTTACTGCTCTTTTACTGCTAAATCTTATAGATACTGAAATGGAGTTCTAAGTACACTAGAACTCCATGCAGAGTGCAAGGCTGCCATCAATCATATAGTGAACCAGACGTTGTATGCCAGCTATCTTTCTCTCTCTCTCTCTACTATTACTCTGACTGTGATAATGTGCTCCTCAGGCACGTGACCAGGTTCCTGAAAGAGCAGTCCCATGAGCCAGAGGGAGCATGCAGAGCGGTTTTTGACATAGCAGAACAAATGAGAGGGGTGCATTGTCCTGCAAGACATCAAGAAGTCAGAGCAGTATGAGTCGGGGAGCAGGCTGGAGGCCCTGCCATTGGAGAAGACTATAAACCAAGCCCTACTGGACCTGCATGATCTGACTACAGAGAAATATTACCTCCAGCTGTGTGATTTCCTGGAGGCTAAATGCCTGGATGAGCAAGTGAAGGCCAGCAAGTAGTAGGGAGACAACTTCAGGAAGCTGAAGCACCTGGGAGTGTCCCAGGATGGCATGGGGGAGTACCTGTTTGACAAGCACATCTGAACTACACCCTGAAGGCTCTCTCTCAATGACCATCTAAAAGCTGGGAATATATATAGATAAACAAAAATTTAACTCAGGGAAGCTTTCTTCTTGGTTTTTAAAAGTCAAGTTGGGGGATTGGATGGGTCATGGGATTAGTCTTTCACATCTAGGTCACTGATTCAAGAGTCCCAATGTGGTAAACACTGAAAGCTGTTTGTTTGCTAGCCTATTTAAATGAGTTGATTACTTCAGTCCAGCCCTTAGAGGAAAAGTCTCCACGTAACCAAAATCACTTTCAGAACTGACACCCTTCTCCGCAGAATGAGGAGAAAAGTCAAGGACTGGGTGAGGAAAGTGATGGTCCCTAAGGGTTAGGCTTGGGGCATAATGGCAGAGCAGGGCAGAGTAGAGAAACTTTTACTGCTGCTGCCTATTCTGTCCCTGTTCTCTAAATTAAGGCGGGCTTAGTCAGAGTTATCAACTGGGCTTCTTTCACAAACTCTAAATTCTCTTTAAAAAACAGACAATTCAAATTACATTTTAAAGTAGGGTGTTTTATCTATTCTGAGAAATTTGAAAGGTAGGAATAATGTTCTCTTAACCACGTGGGAAACATGCAGTGTTCCCTGTGTTTCTAATGGTGCAGAAGCTAACCTAATTCTGTGTATATTTACCTCCTTGTAAGTGTCCCTGTATATTGATGACATCAGGAACATGCTCAGCTCTAGGAGTAAGGGTTACTTGTCTTCTTCATTGTTTTCAGTATCTCATCCATACCTTTAACCCTTGTCACCATAATTCCATTTCCTTAAAGCTCCTTATTTCCCGTAAATTATCCCCATTCGTCTTCCTAAAAAATAAACATATACACTTGATTTTTTTCTACACTCGCCAGCTACCATTCTTTCTCTAACTTATTACTGAGCAGAGTACAAAGTTTTGATAACATCCTTAGAGATGATAAATTAAAAAAATATTTCATAGAAATTTTTGAAGCTGCTTACATTTTGCAGGATTTGACAGTGTCTCCTTTTCTATTTTTTTCAAATTTCTCCATATTTTTTACAAAAATGTGTTGCATTTTTTTCCAAATTTTTTAAATAATTTAACATTTTTCCAACAACTGTATTTTCTTACTGAAAATTGGGTTTTTGATAAATGAAAAACTTCAAAAATTATTTTGGTAAAAATGTCAGTACAATAAAAGTCGGTATTCCTGGAAAATGTTGATAATACTGGCAATTTTTAAATTAAAAATATATATTTTTAAAAAGCCACGTGGGAGGAAAGGAACTTTTTAAGCACAAAATTTCAATCCCACTCTAGTGAGAATACAAATGCCTCATGGAAACATGCATACACAAATATCATCCTTCCTCCACAGGAGAGAGTAACACTCAGCACAATTTATCTGTCTCCATCCCCATGAAAGGAGAGACTGTAAAATATTGTTGCCAAATTAATTCCCAGTGAGGGAGTCTGCTTTGACCCCTAAGGAAGCAATAAGAATTAGGGCAGGTCTGGATAATGCCTTGCAGTTTACATTATTTCAGTTAAAGATTTTTCATTACCTTTTCCCTGCTGCTAGCTAATGTTTTTGGAAACACACTTGGAAAACAGCTGCCAGAAATAGGGGAAGAGAGCTGGTTACAAGGCATTATTCAAGGAGAGATACAAACCCGACTCTCGGTTCTCTTCATTTAAACGCAACTGGGTCAGAAGCACCAACTTCTGTTCATCTGTTGCCCAAGGATAGTTTGCTCCTCATCTGATCATTTGGTTGCATCTCTGTGGCATCCCTGGCAAGGAGAAGCATGAGAAATATCCCAGTGACACTCTTAACCAGAGAGTGATGTGAAATTAGTCTCATATGTCTCTACCGCACATGTGCACAACTGAGTCTTCCTCTTTCAGGTAGGTTCTGCCCCGTTCTGTCCTGGCATGAAAACTGTCAGGTAGTTTAGACCCCCGACCTAGCTTGTTTAAACAAACAAACAAACAAGAACGTAATACTAACAAGTATTTGAGTATTTGGTTTTAGATCTCATCAATAAAAAACAAGGAGTTGCCTACAAGAAGTGGGCTGAATCTCTCTTCCTCTCACACACACTCACTCTACATAAGAACAATCTGTGGTAGTAGTAAAAATGTATACTACGGCAGCATCCAATGGTGCCATTTGTGATTGAGGACCCCTTGTGCTTGAAGCTGTACAAACGCAGCTGGGAGACAACCCCTGGATAGTTTACTAAGAGAACCATGAAGATGTGCATATCTAAATTTAGGAACTGCCCCATGTCATTATCGCCCTCATCTTTGTTACCCTCACTATGTGCCATTCTAAAATTAGATTTTAAGCTCCTTGAGTCAGGGAATTTGTTTTTGACTTGTTCTATAAAGTGTCTAGAACACTTTTGGGTGCTGTGAAAATAATTACAATCCCAGGATTTTGTTTGGATGTAATACTTTCCAGATTGTTTTTGCAACCTAAAGATTTCAGCTGGGGGAACCTGAACCTGGCCTGAAAAGCACTCAGAACTATGTACCTAAACTCTCAGAAGTCATTTAGAGTTTTGAGTATGTAAGGAATACAAGATCAGAAATGTAGATAGTACAGTAGTAATCACTTGTGGGTCTCTATTTCACTCTTTGGACCAGTGTAGAATAGTGATCTCCACACAGACCCCCCAATTTGCCAGTACAGCTTAGTTCTCAAAACATTTTGTGGGCCACCAAAGAGGATGCAGTGGATCCCAGGTGGTTCCTAGGCCACTGTTCAAAAACTGCTGTTACACGCTGCCATATGTTTTAAAGCAAATCTCATCACTGATTTTAGCAGGGAATTTATTTGACTTAAACACTCATGCCAGTTTATGGCCCCTGAGTCTGATACTGGAGCCTTTACTGGTACTAGTAGTCGGGGCTACTGGAGGGGGGGAACTAAAACGTTTGATTGCCCGCTCTGCTGCTCATTTACTATGCAATCCTGAGAAAGATGATTTTTCTCACTGTGCCTCAGTTTTCCATCTTGAAAATGGGGATAATAATCCATAGCTACTTTTGGAATGTGATTTGAGGTCTGAGGATGGCAAGTGTTAAGTGCTGTTTATTATTATTATTGAGTTTGTATGTAGTCTGAGTGAGGGGCCAGGAAGATAGTGGCCCTTAAGTTGTCAGCTCCTCAGGCCACAGATCTCTCCTCCACCAGGATGAGATTACAAATTCTGTCCATGTGAACTGCCACAATGAGACACGGCTCACAGTAGGCTGGGCAGATAATCAAAACATGAGGGGGAGTTCCAGCGCTGATGGGCTTCCTCCTGGGGGGCCCGAACGTGCCTGGGGAGTCGGCGGGCTCCTCCGCGACTGGAGCAAAGAAATAAGTGTCGGTAACCTGTATCTCCACCTGCGACGCCAAAATGAGTCGTGCCCCGCGCTGCATGCTGCTGATCTGTGACCCTCCCTCCCCTTTCTCAGCCAGGAGGGAAGCTGACTGGAAGGCTAGCTAATGAGGAGCCCGTGGAAGGGATGCGGCGCTGAGAAGAGCGTGGAGAATAAGGCCCAGGACGGGGCAGGGGGAGCAGCAACCCAACCCGGTACGGGGGAGGGGTTTACTCCTGGGGTGGATTTGTACCATGTTACACGTTCCCGCCGTGGTGAGCCGGACAGAGGCAGCAGGGGGCGCTGGCCGGGGGCTGGGTTGGCTCCTGGGCTGGCGTTGCGGCGATAAGCAGGAAGCCGCAGCCCAGCCCTTATCAGCGGGCGGCAGGCGGGGCCGGGCCCCAGGCCCTGCGCTCCGGCTCCATGGGCGGCGGGGGACAGCGGCTGTAGGCGCCTCCTTCTCCTGCGCCGCGGCAGGGCCGGGAAACAGCAGCAGTAGCGCCAGCGCGGCCTCCCCTGCCCCATGGCGGGCTACGCTCCCCGCCTGCCCCTGCTGCTGCGGAGGCTGCCGCCGCCCTGGGCTCGGGCCGCCCGGCTCCCCCTGAGCGGCGCCCGGCTCCTGCTGCTCTCGGCCGGCAGGTGCGGGGCCCCAGCCGAGCCCGGCCCCTTGCGCCTCCTCCGCGGCGGCGCCCCCCGCTCCGCGTCCTCCCGGGCGGCTGGGGCGGCGGCCGGGGAGCCGGAGAGGAGGAACAGCCCCCCGGGAAGTGGGGGAGACTCGGAGGTGAAGAGGCTGCTGGCCCTGGCACGGCCCGAGCGCTGGAGACTGACAGGTACTTGCCCCTGCCCCCTCCCAGCACCGCCTGCCCCCCATCCTAGTGAGTGTTACCTGCCCCACCCAGCCTCCGCGCCCAGCCACATACTGTCAGCCACACCAAGCTCACTGTGACACCAGCACCCCTTGGCAAAGGGCCCCCTGATCTTCACAAAGAGCTGTCACCGCAGAGCCGACAAACTCACTGCACCCCATAGGTATCTTACAGGATACTTATGCACAAAGGGGAACGTGGAAGGGAGGTAACTTGTCAAGAGTCAGACTCTTTGTGAGATGTGTGCCCGGGTAATATTGAAGGAATAATGTATTTACCTTAAAAGTATGCTTTATAGACTTGGAGTAGAAATTAGTCACCAGGGGATAATATGTCTTGGTAATGGCCCTTTTGGGCAAGGGGGATTTGTCACCCTCACTAACCTGATGCAATGCAAGGCTCAATTGTTTAGCTTTGCACAATGGTAAGACTTTGAATGGGACACCATCAGAGGCAATGGCAAACAACTGAAATGCCTTAAAGGTAAAAAAGGAACAGTACAACAGGACTGGGTTTGCCCTGTCTGCAAATAGAAACAAAAGACTGCTTTCAGTATAACAGAGGAGAGAGTAGTACTCTGTATCCTTTCACTGAGGAAACCCCTTGTGAAACAGGGCTGCTTTCATAAATGTTTGAAACCTGGTGTTTGGGACACCAGCCAACTTTGCAAACAGACTGAACTTTGGGGGGAAAGGAGGAACCTACTTTAGAGCTAAGAAAGATAACTCTTGATAAGTGTAGGCCCAGGTTCGTGTTTTATGATTTTGTTTTATATTGTAATCTTTTGTTTCCATCATTCTTGTTTCTAGTTAAATCCTCATTCTTAAATAAACTATCTTTTGTTTTATTATAAGTGCTTGCAAGTGTTGTGTGGTTTAAAGGGGCAGTGGTTTAAGGTAAAACTGGTATGTTGGGGTACACTGCACTTTTGGGAGCAGAGGATCTGCGATTTCTGTGAGTAGGCAATGTCGGGCACGATATCACAGGGGAACAATTCAAAGGGACTCAGGGATTGGAGTGCACCTATTAACCTGCAAGGCGAAGTTAGGGCTGACAAAGTCCAAAAGAGAGTGCTTGAGTGATTGAAAGGCTTGTGGTGTAATGAGCTGGCACCCAGACAAGGAAGACTATCTCTCACTGGAGGTAGGGAATAACAAGATGACTCAGGGTATGTCTACACTACGAAATTAGGTCGATTTTATAGAAGTCGATCTTTAGAAAGCAATTTTATACAGTCGATGGTGTATGTCCCCCCTAAGCGCATTAAGTTGGCGGAGTGCGTCCTCAATACCATGGCTAACATCGACTCACAGAGTGGTGCACTGTGGGTAGCTATCTTACAGTTTCCACAGTCTTTGCTGCCCATTGGAAATCTGGGTTAAGCGCCCAGTGCCTGATGGGGCAAAAATGTTGTCGCGGGTGGTTTTGGGTATATGTCGTCAGTCTCTTCTCTCCCCCTCCCTCCATGAAAGCAACAGCAGACAATCGTTTTGCACCTTTTTTCCTGGGTTACCCGTGCAGATGCCATAGCATGGCAAGCATGGAGATCACTCAGCTCACCACTGCTGTTGTGAGCATTGTAAACACCTTGCACGTTATCCTGCAGTATGTGTAGAACCTGGCTAGGAGACGCCAGCACGAGGATGATTGTGAGGAGGACATGGACACAGACATTCCTGAAAGTACGGGATGTGGCAATTGGGACATCATGGCGGCAGTGGGGCTGGTCGATACAGTGGAACGCTGATTCTGGGCCCGGCAAACAAGCACAGTCTGGTGGGATCGCATAGTGTTGCAGGTATGGGATGATTCCCAGTGGCTGCGAAACTTTTGCATGCATAAAGCCACTTTCCTTGAACTTTGTGAGTTGCTTCCCCCCCGCCCTGAAGCTCAGGAATACCAAGATGAGAGCTGCCCTGACAATTGAGAAGCGAGTGACGATAGCCCTGTGGAAGCGTTCAACGCCCGACTGCTACTGGTCAGTCGGGAATCAATTTGGAGTGGGCAAATCTACTGTGGAGGCTGCTGTGATCCAAGTAGCTAATGCAATCACTGACGTTCTGCTATCAAGGGTAGTGACTCTGGGAAATGTGCAGGTCATAGTGGATGGCTTTGTTGCAATGGGGTTCCCTAACTGTGGTGGGGTGATAGACGGAACGCATATACCTATTCTGGCACCGCACCACCTTGCCAATCAGTACATAAACGGCAAGGGGTACTTCTCAATGGTGCTGTAAGCACTGGTGGAATCACAAGGGACGTTTCACCAACATCAATGTGGGATGGCTGGGAAAGGTGCATGACGCTTGCATCTTTAGGAACTCCGGGGTGTTCGAGCAGCTGCAAGAAGGGACTTACTTCCCAGATCAGAAAATTACTGTTGGGGATTTTGAAATGCCAATAGTTATCCTTGGGGACCCAGCCTACCCCATGCTTCCATGGCTCATGAAGCCGTACACAGGCAGCCTGGACAGTAGTAAGGAACAGTTCAACTGTAGGCTGAGCAAGTACAGAATGGTGATAGAATGTGCCTTTGGACGTTTAAAAACTCGCTGGCGCTGTTCGCTGACTAGGTTAGACTTCAGCGCAACCAGTATTCCCATTGTTATTGCTGTGTGCTCCATAGTATCTCTGAGAGTAAGGGGGAGACAAATCGCCTGACGACTGATTTTGAGCAGCCAGACATCAGGGTGATTAGAAGAGCACAGGTAGGCACACTGCGCATCAGAGAGGCTTTGAAAACCAGTTTCATGACTGGTACAGTGTGACAGTTTTGTGTTTCTCCTTGATGCAGACCCGCCCCCTTTGATTTTAATTCCCTGTAAACCAAACACCCTCCCCCCTTCAATCACAGCTGGCAAAGGAAATATTGATTTGAAACCATGCATTCTTTCTTTCTTAATTAAAAAAAAAAAAAAAAAAAAAGTGAGAACTGACAAGGTAGCCCGGGTGGGGGAGGACAAGGCCACATTGCTTATGGTAGCCACACTACAAATCAAAACTGTTTGAATTACAGCCTTCTGTTGCTTGGGCCATCCTCTGAAGTGGAGTGGCTGGGTACCCAGAGCCTCACCCTTCTCCCCCTCCCCCCCCCCCCCGCCAGCGTTCTTGGGTGTCTGGGTGAGGAGGATATGGAACTTGGGGAGGAGGGCAGGTGGTTGTACAGTGGATGCAGTAGTGGTCTGTGCTCTTGTTGGCTTTCCTGCAGTTCCACCAGACATCTCATCATGTCCGTTTGCTCCCCCATTAGCCTGAGCATTGCATCCTGTCTCTTCTCATTGCGCTCACTTAATGCTTTCCTAGCCTCTGCCATTGAATCCCTCCATGCATTCAGCTGTGCCCTATCAGTGCGGGAGGACTGCATGAGCTCGAAAAACATGTCATCGCGAGTACGTTGTTTTTTTTGTTTTGTTTTTTGTTTTGCCTTCTAATCTGCAATAACCTCAGGGACTGAGATGATAGGGGGAGCATAGAAACATTTGCACCCACGGGGGGATAAAAAGGGAGAGTAAAATTTAAGATGATACATTTCTGAGAACAAAAGGGAGACTCTTTCTAGGCAATCAAGCAATTCACGGCAGACAGCACATGTGCTTTAGGTACAAGGTCGCATTTTGCCTTTTTATATTGAGCGTCTGCCGGTATGGTGACACATCACACACGGCTAGGCAACAGAATTTGGTTTCCAGGCAGCCATGGTAAGCCAAAGGGTACGCGGGGTTGGCTTCTTCCGCCTTCATAACGTGGGAATGGTTTCAAACTGCAGTGCCCTCCTTTCCCATAGCAAGCAATGCCGGTTTGCCATTTAAAAGGAGGGGCTGTGGTTTTTGGGTGGATGTGCAGCATTCTCTGGGATGATCCCTTCACCCCTCCGCCCACTGTGTGGCTATTCTCGGGGATGATCCCTTTTAGCTAAGTGCAAACAGCCCAGCATAAACGGGGTCCTTTTACTGTTCCCTTATAAAAATTCCCCTATTTCAACCAGGTGACCATGAATGATATCACTCTCCTGAGGCTAACACAGAAAGATATAGACTGAATGTTGCTTGAATGCGACCAAAACCCAGGACCATTCGCTGCCATGCTTTGTGCTGCAGTGATTCCAGACTACTTGCTACTGGCTTGGCGTGCTAAAGTGTCCCACCGTGGAGGAGGAAATAAGGCAGCCCTCCCCAGAAACCTTCTGCAAAGGCTTTCCGAGTACCTCCAGGAGAGCTTCATGGAGATGTCCCTGGAGGATTCACGCTCCATCACCAGACACATTAACAGACTTTTCCAGTAGCTGTACTGGCCGCGAATGCATCCCAAGTCTTCAGGGCAAATCAAACATTAAACACAATTGCTTTTAAACCCTGTAGTTTAGTTACAAATGTGCACAACGCCACTGTGACGGGTTAGATCACAGAAACCCCCTTGGGAGCTGCCACCCGATGTGCAAAGACTACCCCTGCTTCTGTTTTCCCTGCCAGCTCAGGACTCCAGCACCCTGTCTTGCTGAGCCAGACACTCCCGTCTGGCTCCAAACACAGACCCAGGGTCTGAATCACTTGTCCCAAAGCTGCAAGTTTACCTGAAAACAGCTCGCAGTAGCGTGCTTGTCTTTAGCACTCAGATGCCCAACTCCCAATGGGGTCTAAACCCAGATAAATCCGTTTTGCCCTGCATAAAGTTTATGCAGGGCAAACTCATAAATTGTTCGCCCTCTATAACACTGATAGAGAGATATGCACAGTTGTTTGCTCCCCCAGGTATTAATACATACTCTGAGTGAATTACTAAATAGAAAGTGATTTTATTAAATACAGACAGTAGGATTTAAGTGGTTCAAAGTAGTAACAGACAGAACAAAGTAAGTCACAAGCAAAATAAAATAAAATGCGCAAATCTATGCCTAATCAAACTGAATACAGATAATCTCACCCTCAGAGATGCTTCAGTAAGTTTTTCTCAGACTGGACACCTTCCAGGCCTGGGCACAATTCTTTCCCCTGGTGCAGCTCTTGTTGCAGCTCAGGTGATAGCTAGGGGATTCTTCATGATGGCTCCTCTCCCTCTCTGTTCTCTTCCCCCCTTTATATATCTTTTGCATAAGGCGGGAACTCTTTGTCTCTCTGGGTTTCCACCCCCCCTCACTGGAAAAGCACCAGGTTAAAGATGGATTCCAGTTCAGGTGACATGATCACATGTCACTGCAAGACTTCATTACTCACTTGCCAGCACACACATATACAGGAAGACTCACAGGTAAATACAGTCATCTGCAGACAATGGGAGTCATCAAGATTCCAAACCATCATTAATGGTCCACACTTTACACAATTACAATAGGCCCTCAGAGTTACATTTTATATTTCTAGTTTTAGATACATGGGTGGTACATTTATACAAATCAGATGATCACACTCAGTAGATTATAAGCTTTGTAATGATACCTTACAAGAGACCTTTTGCATGAGGCATATCCCAGTTACTTACATTCACTTATTACCCTATTTTCTCTAAAACTATCTCAGTTACATTATATTGACTTATTATCAAGTTTCTATAAAACCATATAGACTGCACAACGTCACAGAGATGTCCCTGGAGGATTCACGCTCCATCACCAGACACATTAACAGACTTTTCCAGTAGCTGTACTGGCCGCGAATGCATCCCAAGTCTTCAGGGCAAATCAAACATTAAACACAATTGCTTTTAAACCCTGTAGTTTAGTTACAAATGTGCACTCACCAGAGGTGCCTTCTCCGGCTTCAGGGTCCAGGATCCCGCCTTGGGAGGGTATTGGCTCCACGGTGATGAAAAGGTCCTGGCTGCCGGGGAGAACAGATTCACCGCCTGCCTGCTGCACATTCTCCTCCTTCTCCCTGTTGCGTGAGACTCCCCCCTTGCAGGTGTCTATGGACAGTGGTGGGGTAGTGGTAGGGTCCCCCCCAGAATGCCGTGCAGCTGATCATAGAAGTGGCATATATGGGGCTCTGACCCGGAGCGACTGTTTGCCTCCTTTTGTCTTTTGGTAGGCTTCTCTGAGCTCCTTAACTTTCACACGGGACTGCTGTATGTCCCTGTTGTAGCCTCTGTCCACCATGCCTTGTGCGATTTTGGCATATCTATTAGCATTTCTTCTTTTTGATTGGAGTTCTGCTTGCACAGATTCTTCTCCCCATACAGCGGTCAGATCCAGTGTCTCCCATTCGGTCCATGCTGGAGCTCGTTTGCGATTCTGGGGGAACTGCATGGTCACCTGTGCTGCTGAGTTCGCCACGCAGACCAAACAGGAAATGAAATTCAATATTTCCCAGGGCTTTTCCTGTGTACCTGGCTAGTGCATCGGAGTTGAAAGTGCTGTCCAGAGCAGTCATGTTGGAGCACTCTGGGATAGCTCCCAGAGGCCAATACCATCTAATTGGGTCTGCGCTACCCCAAATTTGACCCAGCAAGGTCGATTTTAGCGCTACTCCCCTCGCCGGGGAGGAGTACAGAAGTCGATTTTAAGAGCCCTTTAGGTCGATGGAACGGAGTTGGTTGTGTAGACGCATTGCTTATAAAATCGTCCTAACCTTGTAGTGTAGACCAGGGCTCAGAGTCTTGGGTACCCCAAAACCCATCACACTCCACCTCATGCCCCGGACTATGTAATGCCCCAATTGCTAAATGGGGTCTATCATAGTGAGTCCTCAAGTAAAAACAGCTATTAATCTACAAACCACAAGCATGATATAAAAAATTTTATTAAGATGTTTCGAAAAAGTGAACAGTACAGAGTTTAAGCATAGAAGTTTCTGGTTATCAGGGAATAACGTACAGATTATTAAGAGGTGCTAAATTCGGTTTAAGATCGGATGGCGTAAGGAATACATAATCTGCAATATCCCTGATTGGGGGTTAAAGGTTGATGGGTCAAAGTACAGACATTGAGATATGAGGGTATGTTGTTCATATAATAGCTATGTTCAGGTGTAGAGTATAACGAGTGGATACGATGATGAGGATGGATTGATCCTCATTTGGTGAGATTTAATGTTCAGTGAGTTTACGGTTCCAGTTCATATTGTCCAACGGACAAAGTCTCTCAGTCCCTTTCTCGTAGTTGAATCACGCTGTCGCTCTGGCTCTCACCTCCTGGTACGGTCGGTGGCCAGTGATGTGTTCGATGTAGATGTCCCTGGAACAATTTATAATAATTTAATGTGTAATTATAGTATTTTATTTATTAATGTACATAAGAAAACTAATTCACCAATGCTTGCATTTGAACTAATTTTGCACTGTAAAAAATGTTGAAAAGTAGTTTATGTATATGCTCCTTTTTTATTATGAGAGCACACTAAAAGAGCATGTCTTGTTTAGCAAAACAGAGGCTGAGAGGATATAACTTTTATCTGTAAGTAGGTTGGGGTTGAATGCCAGGAAAGGAGAGGAACTGTTTAAGGTAAAGGACAATGTTGGCAAAGGAACAAAAATAAATTGGGTATAAACAGGCAATGAATAAACTTATCCTGGGAATTAGAAGGTTTCTGACTAGTAGAAGAAGAGTGAGGTTCTGGAACTGCCTTCTAATAGAAGTACGGGGCGAACAACCTAATTACTGTTGAGATGAGGCATGACAAATTTATGAGCAGGATTATATGACCGGGTAGCCTGTGATAGCAGGGGGATTGGATTTGATAATCCATTTCTATAGCCTATGTTCTTTTTTGAGATACCAAAATGATTAATCTAAATTAAAATTAAAAACTGACATTTCAGTTAATTAAAATACTCATTTAAAAGCACTAGAACGGCAAATGCAAAACTAGAACATTGCTTTTTAAAATTTTGCTGTTTGGAGGCCTTGAGGGAAGTTGATTTGCTTAACATTTAGGTTTGATTTTCTTTCTTTCTTTCTTTTCTTTTCAACCTCTTCCCAACTGACACCTTTAATGCCAGATTTTGGCCTGAAGCAATTTTTTTACTGCCCAGTTATAAGCAGTTGGCATCCTTTCATCTGTGAGAGACAGTGGGAATTGCAGCCTGTGATGTAGATGGTTTGCAATGTCTCCTATGACTAAATAGTCCAGTCCAAGATTTGCATGATCTTTGGCAGTTATTGCAAATGTATGTGTCTTGGTTGGGAGCTGCTTGCTTCCTACAGGCTCTTTTCTTTTCAAGCTGTAGGAGCCAGCGTCTGTCATGGGCTCTGATGCCCTGATGGAGACGATGGTGCCACTTACGATCACTTGCCAAGGTTTCCCATCGATTAAGATCAATTCCAAATTACTTCATATCTCGCTTGCACGTGTCTTTATAGCAAAGCTTGGGACATCCTGTTGATCTTGTTCCCTCTGATAGCTCCCCATATAGTAAGTCTTTAGGTATGCATGGGCATCCATCTTCCAACCTACTCAGATGGCCCAGCCAGCGCAGTCGTCTTTGCTTGAGCAGAGCTGAAACACTTGGTAAATTTGCCCTTTGAAGAACCTCTGTTTTGGTGACTTTATCTTGCCATTTGGTGTTGAATATGTGGCGTAAACAGCGTAGGTGGAAACTGTTTAACCTTTTCTCCCAATGAGTGTAAGTTGTCCATGTCCATACATGAGAGTGCTGAGAACGCAAGCTTGATACACTAGCATTTTGGTCTTAATGGTAAGTTTTGAGTTGTTCCATGGTCTTTTAGTTAGTCTGCTAAAGGTGATGGTAGCCTTTCCAATACGAACATTTAGTTCAGGGATCGTCAACCTTTGGCATGCGGCCCATCAGGGAAAGCCCCTGGTGGGCTGGGCTGATTTGTTTACCTGTCGCGTCCGCAGGTTCGGCCGATCGCAGCTCCCATTGGCCGCGGTTCGTCGTCCCAGGCCAATGGGGGCTGCGGGAAGGGCAGCCAGCACATCTCTCAGCCCACGCCGCTTCCTTGCAAACAGAAGTTCCCTGATTGGCACCTGCCAAGTTATAAACACCTGAAAAACATTAATAATGAAAACTCCTGTAGGCATTTAATTACAGTAGAAGTAGCAAATACTGTTGTAGATGCCTCTGTAAGGGGAAAATTTCCTGTGCTGTTTTTCTTTTTTGTTCATAACTTACATTTTTTTAAATAAAGACCAACCAGGGTTTGCAACTATCTTGTTACTACTGTGGGTTGGGAAATTGACCCTCAAAGACTTTTTTCCTTGGTAGTACTTTTACTTTTATCTGAGAGAGTTTTTTGTGAGAGAACAGAGGTTTACTGTTCGGTAACAGTTTCACTGTACGAGACACACTTTGGATATAAAATGCTGGTTAATCTTTTTTCTTCAGTGTTCTTAGCTGATACAAATGGCAAACAAATGTTTTAGTGTCTATATTAAAAAGCTTGTATGTACAGTTTTTTTTTTATAAAAGCTAGACTCCTCAAAATTCCTTTCATAGACATAACAATAGTGACATCTCTCAGGTGCAGCACCATTACTTCAACCACTAAACTTTGTAGTTTAGTCATTTGGGAATATTTAAGCCCAAAACATGAGTTTTAATCTTATCATTCTCATTAATGTTAATGAAAAATATCATTACATGCCATGTTGAGAATTTACTCCACAGTTACTCTGTTTTCAGGGTGGATAAAAATCAATGATTTTTAAAAAACAAAAAAAAAAGGATTTTTATGATTTAAATAGGATTTTTTTGATAAAATGCTTTATAAGGAAAAAAAACTAAAGATAGTTTTAATTAAGATACATTATAGCTCAAAGATATCTCATCATGGAATTGGGATTATAAATTCTAATTCTATAGTATGAGACAATCTATTCATGTAATGTTTAAGAAAAGTTTTGTAAATGAGTTCCAATAGTTCATGGATTAGGGACCCAATCTTATGGGGCTCCAGGGGCTTCTGTATAGATGGGACTCAGTGCTCAGTCTAGAAGATACCATCAAAGATGCTTAGTTTTGCAGTTCTCAAACTCTGGATTTGTGTCTCCAGAGATAACATGCTGCTTGTTAACAAAAATGTTTTAAAATAGATAAATAATATATAGAGGTGAGAAATAACAGACCTCAACCCTATTGTGCCTTTGCAAATTTGTGTACACACAGTCAATCCCTTACCTCTCTCTCAAAAAATCAAAGTTTCAAAAAGTTCAATGAATAGAAGATTGTTGGGGGCAGAATAGGTCTGGACAAGGAGAAGAAGTCTGGAGATAAATGTGAGAAGGGAGGGACAAGCAGTAGAAACCAAAGTGAAACTGTTTGAGCAGCATATTCCAGAAGTCTTGAGGTCTTTCTGAGTGTCGCTTTCATTGATTTGAGATCTACCATACCATTCTCTCACTAGAAGGGAAAACCTATAATGGCAGCAGGCCGTAAAAGAGACCCAGTACGGGAATAAGAACCATTCAAGAGATACATGTTTGCTGCTGATGTTTTAAAGAAAGTCACACCAGTGAACTGGTGGAATTCACTTAAGCAGTTGGATTCAGAGACTCTTGAAGTGATGATCTCATTTTTAACAGCAGTAGCTTCTTCTGCTGGTGTAGAAAGAATATTTTCTTCCTTTTGACTAATTCATTCCAAATTGAGAAATCGTTTGGGACCTGAAAAAGCAGGAAAGCTTGTTTTTCTTTTCCAGATTATGAACAAACAGGAAAATGAAGGTGAAGATGACTGAGTTAGCTGCAGAAGCCAATATTTTAAGTTTCTCATGTTGACTTGGCTGACATCGTCGATTTAATTTTTTTAAAATATTTCATTTAACTATTTTAGTTAAAAACAATTTTAACAAAAACAAACCTGATTTTAAACAACTTGAATGTTTAACTAAATCCAAAAATTCATATTTTGTTAAAATATTATGTTTGCTGTTGAAGAAAAAAATCCAGAATACATAACATTGTTGTTTTAGTTAAATAAAACAATTTAAATGTCTGCCTGGTGATCTTCTCTTTCTAATACAGCATGGCAAGAAAATCTTCCAAATATTAATGATTAGCTTGTTGAATCGGAGATAGTTCACCTCCCAATGACTTCATAAATATCTGCTTCATTTACCAAAGGTAACTGAAATAACCAATCATTCATTCATTCGTTTTCTGGTAAAACTAATCTGACAAGTTTTCAAAATAAATCACTTAAAAATGTATCATGTGTACCTTCTAAAAATGAAACCTACATCTATCTCGGAGTTGTGAAGAATATGTATTAAGGTTATAACAACCAACAATTATGCACTTTTATGTAGAAATCCATGATTAAATCGAGTCTTCCTGACTAGTGATTTAAATCATGATTTAAATCAATTTGATTTAAATCAAATCCACCCTGGTTGTTTTTTACAATGAAGTTACAGGGTTCTTAATTCTGTAATGTCTCCAAATATTAAGGAGGGTGACTACTATAAAGAAGATAGCTTCAGGACTCCTGTGTTTACCTGATTGCATGAGACCAGCCAATGGTGCCTTCGGCTGTCTAGGATGGCACCTTGATCACAGAAGTTAAAAATAGAAAAGATATGAGATCAAGTCCAGCTCTTGGAGAGAGAGGATGTATTCATTATTAAACTGATATTATGCTTGATCTTACATTGCGTTCTAGGTCACTAGCATTTGTCTTTTACTTTAGTTTCTTCTGCTTTTCCTCCTGGCCTTTTCCCATCTCATTTGTCTGCTGTGCTTTGTCCAACCCTACACTCTAATTACTTGTAGTTCCATTCCTGACCTGCATGCAAAACTAGAGGTATCTTGTTCTTGCTTTCCATTGGTAGAGTGTATCTCTTTCCTATAAATACTCAGTGCTTATTTGCTCAGAGTAAAAGACAAGTGTTTCCCCACCAGGCTCTTCTGCAAGTGAGTAATGTTTTGGAATTGTGTGCTCATTCACCATAATCACTTCTTCATAAGTAGAGCCCTACCAAATTCGCGGCCATGAAAAATGCGTCACAGATCATGAAATCTGGTCTTTTGTGTGCTTTTACCCTATACTATACAGATTTCATGGGGGAAACCAGCATTTCTCAAATTGGGGGTCCTGACCCAAAAGGGAGTTGCGGGGGGTGGGGGGGGTCACAAGGTTATTTTAGGGCAGTCGTAGTATTGCCACCCTTACTTCTGCCCTGCCTTCAGAACTGGGTGGCTGGAGAGCGACGGCTGTTAGCCCAGCGTCCAGCTCTGAATACTGCACCCGGCTATCAGCAGCGCAGAAGTAAGGGTGGCAATACCATACCATGTCACCCTTACCTTTGCACTGCTGCTGTTGACGTCTCTGCCTTCAGAGCTGGGCTCCTGGCCAGCAGCCGCTGCACTCCAGCTGCCAGCTCTGAAGGCAGTGCCGCCACCAGCAGCAGTGCAGAAGTAAGGGTAGCAGTATCACAACTCCCCTTCCCCTACAATAACCTTGCGACTCCTCCCCCACCCCCTGACTCTTTTATGGGTCAGGACCCCTATAATTACAACGCTGTGAAATTTCAGATTTAAATAGCTGAAATAATGAAATTTATGATTTTTAAAATCCTATGACTGTGAAATTGACCAAAATGGACTGTGAATTTGGTAGGACCCTATTCGTAAGTGACCATAAAAAATATTGCTATCACCATCTCCTGGTTCATGCTAATAATTATCTTATTTACATTTCAGTTGTGGCAAATGACACTTTTTCATTCTTCTACAAAGCTGCATAAAATTGCAGTAGGTGGTTGTTTTTATACCTTTGCATAGGAAATTTCAAACCCTATAAAAACATAATTTTTTGGAAAAAAAAACCCTTAAAGTTAAGGAATAGTATTATTACAAATTTATCCGTGTTAATTTTTCAGACTTACACTCTGTATCATTGATCTTGTTCAAAAATTAATCTAGTATACATTTGTTCAGTAGTTTGTGATTTCTGGATGGGGTCACTTCCCTTCCCCTTCTGCATCATACCCCCTGTGTTCAGGACCCGCCTCACTCCAAATCTCCCTGAAATTAATTTGAAAATGTTGGTCAATATGACTGCACCTTAACCTAAATTCACTGGTGGCATGATTTGTCATTTTAAAATCATGTTCTCTTTTAAAATATCTTTCTCCCCTATTGCTGTGAGTACAATCCAACCAATCAGTTTCCCCTGTTTATATAATTACAGAGGTGAAACAGTGCACCTATATAGAAAGTGCTATCAAATAAGCCAAATTAGTTTAAAAACAACTTTTTTTTTTTTTTTTTTTTAGCGTGGTGTTTTTTGTTTTTTTGCTACGGTGTTTTGTTGGTATTACTAACAAGGGTATAAAGTTTTAAAAAGTAATTCAATCAGCAGTGTGATTTAAGGTTGTAGTGATCCTTTAAAAAGAAAATTGTGGTAATGGAAAAGTGCATTACCTAAGTCATTGATCTTACTTGCAATTCGCTGATTGTTTAAAAATTAATATACTCAGCTTTCTCTGGGGAAATGCTTTTGTCACACCAATAGGTTTGAATAAGTTGGGGAGATAGTGGATAACAATTAGATTCATATGAATTGTGTGTTTTATTCAAGTTCACGTTTGCATTATACCCATTTGAAACATTTAATGGTTAAAATAAAATAGGGGTAAAGTAGTACTTCATATGATACTGTACACTTGAAGTTTTCTTATTTCAGTCCCAACGTTGGTGTTTGGAAACTCACTGCATTTTTATGGTTGAGATAGACTAGCTTATATCTTAATTAAGGGAACATAATTGAAATTAAAAAAAAATGTTTGAAATAAATTCTATACCTATTATTAACACCTCTTACTACTAAAATGACATACCATAAATACCTGATTTACTTGTAACCCTTCATATATTTTGTTTGTATCTTGTCATGTTCTGATCTCTCTGCCAGACTTTGGAGCAGGTGAATGTCTGGTGTTATAGACTGAACAACAGAATGGAGTCATCTGCCTATTGTTGGCATCTGAGCCCATAAAGTTTCACTACTTCAACTAGCAGATACTATTGTGTAGATCCCTATAGTATGCCACGGGTAAAGGAACCAATGGCAGAATTGCTATCCTCTGGCTATGTCCTGTGAGGAAGAACTCAATCAGTTTCATAGTGTGTTTTTTGGACCCCTACCACTTCTCTGAGACAGGATAACCGTATCTGTGATTGACTGGACTGACTGCTGTGGGGAAGTCCAAGAGTATGAGTATAGATCTTTTCCCTTTTTCCATGGAAAGAAAGAGAGCAGCCATCAATACTAATACTGTTCCAGATTCTGGCCTGAAACCTGACTCTGTAGGATCGAGGCTACTGATGTTGGACAAATGTCTGAAGATGGCTCTTTGCTAGCTTCTCAACATATTTATGAAGGCAAAAGGGATTAGTAATACAGTAACTCCTCACTTAACGTTGTAGTTATGTTCCTGAAAAATGCAACTTTAAGCGAAACGATGTTAAACTAATCCAATTTCCCCATAAGAATTAATGTAAATGAGGGAATTAGGTTCCAGGGAAATTTTTTTTCACTAGACAAGACTACACGTACACGCGCACGCGCGCACACACACACACACACGCACGCAGTATAAGTTTTAAACAAACAATTTAATACTAATACACAGTGATGATGATTGTGAAGCTTGATTGAGGTGGAGGAGTCAGAGGGTGGGATATTTCCCTTACTGCTAAATGATGAACTAGCAATTGGCTGAGCCGTCAAGGGTTAACTCTTTCACTCTACAAGGCAGTAGGAATGGAGGGAGATGTGCGCATTTCCCCTTTAAGTACCCTGCCTTGTTAATTAGATCAGTTTGCTGAGACTGCAGCTGCTGCAAGCTTCCTCCGTCCTGAACCCTGGTGTGTCCCCCTCTGCTCTATGGAAGATGGGGTAAGTGGGGTGCAGGAGCAGGGGGGAGAGGGACACCCTGACAGCCCCCCCCTTCCTTTCCTGCCCCCTGCACAACAAGCAGGAGTATTGGGGAGACGCTCCAAGGGAGATGGCAGGAGCAGCACATGGCAGTGGGGAGAGGGACAGCTGCAATTGCTAGCCTGCTGGGCAGCTGCTGCACAGGGAACTTAGAGGAGTGGGGAGCTGATAGGGGGGCTGCTGGTGCACACTGGTTCCAAGCCCCCACCAGTTAGCTGCAACAGGCTGCTCTTCCTGCAAGCAGTAGACAAAGCAGGGGGCTGCCAAACAACGTTAGAAGGGAGCATTGCACAACTTTAAATGAGCATGTTCCCTAATTGATCAGCAACGTAACAACGAAACAACATTAACCAGGACGACTTTAAGTGAGGAGGTACTGTAACATGGATTACTTGGTCTTTCACCTTCAAGATCATGTTTAGATGTATTGTTTAACACATTGTATCTAGTATTTAAATAAATGGAATAGTTCAGTAATCAGTCGTTTACTACGCTGGTAATATTTACTTTGTTAGTTTAATTTGATACTAGTAAAGAATTATAGCAAAACCTGCACCAACGATGAATGAGGAATAGGTGGTGGAAGCTGAACCCAAGCAAGACAAATTATACTGCTGGATAGAGGAGAGTGCTTTGAAGAGTTTGTAGACCTGCATTTCAGTTCCTTGTCTACTCCTACAAAAACTTTTGAAAAAATAACACTGGAAGCCCTAGCATAGTTAGGCCACTGGCTGCTGACTGTTTCCACCACTGTTATTTATAACCTAGCTGGTAGCAAGTCTAATCTGCATTATGCTGAAACAGGTGTCAGCAGCCATTGGGCTTACTAAAATAGGGTTGGCGTTAGTGAAAAACTTGTCTAGAACTTCCCTAGCGTAGAGAGGGCCTGAGGCAGTGAAGACCTCACCTCAAAGTGAGAAACACTCTCCGTCTCATAAACATTCCAGTTCTTCTTCCTGTTGGGCAGTACAGACCTTTCAAGATCCAAAAAAGGAGTCATTGTGGTTTTTGTTCCTCCCTGTACCCACCATAGTTTCCCTTGCAAAATAAGGTGCCATCCAACTGGAAGAGAAAGTTTGAGCCCAGATGAATTCTCTTAGATACTCGTGAGAAAGAAAGCAGCACACAACCACCAGAGTGTTATAAAAGGCAGCTGATGTAGTAATAGGGTGGCTGCAGATGCTGCTCTGACAAGATCATTTCTCTGCTCACTGAATGTTCTTTCAAGAATGCGTATAATTTTTTTTTTATAATGGAGATATCCTATCTCCTAGGACTGGAAGGGACCTTGAAAGGTCATCGAGTCCAGCCCCCTGCCTTCACTAGCAGGACCAAGTACTGATTTTGCCCCAGATCCCTAAGTGGCCCCCTCAAGGATTGAACTGACAACCCTGGGTTTAGCAGGACAATGCTCAAACCACTGAGCTATCCTCCCCCCACCCCCCGTAGGACTCTTTTATTCTTCTAAGTTCTGGGTTATGGATTCTATTTGACTAAACCACCGAGACACACAAGCTTTGTCTGCAAGAGGGAGCCTTATGTTATGCTGCCTGTTGAAAATACATCAGGAGTCTTCTGTATTAGACAAGATGCTTTTTCCCCCCTTCCAAAGCATCTGTTTGTGAGAGAGACTTTTTTGAAATGGGCTCTGCCACACCTTCCTGTATACAATTTTGTTGAGGCTGGTGCATTTAATAAACAGTGTAAAACTGATTTTACAGCATTCTATTCAAGATTAAGACCCAAAATAGAGCCCTGATAATACAGTTCTGGAGAACTCAAGTATTAATAGAAAGTAAAGGACTCTTTATATGTATTATTAAAGTTTACACAAACTGACTTTTTTGTTTTGTTTCCAGCTGCTGTTGGCTTTCTGACAGTTTCCAGTGTCATCACCATGTCAGCCCCTTTCTTCCTGGGGAAAGTTATCGATGTAATTTATACAAATCCCACTGGAGATGTCACCGACAGCCTGACCAGCCTCTGTGCCTTGCTAAGTGGAATTTTTGTGTGTGGTGCTGCTGCTAATGCTATTCGTGTCTACCTCATGCAGACTGCAGGTAAAAACAAAATGGGGTCAGGAGACTGTCTCCCTTTTTGCCATAGAAACAAAGTATTGTATAATGGTCTGAAAGAAGTCCCTGAAGCTAGCTGAAATCTTCTCTGACATAACTGTCAGTGTACTTTATCACATAGGATGCGTGTGTTTTATCCCTTCCAAGAGAGTTGTTAATTCATTTTTATTTGATGTTGAGAGAGGTCTTAAAACTCATTTTGCATAGATTCCAACATTTTATAACATTTTAGCATGACTTCTGTGTTGCAGAACCTTGCATGAAGTCAGTAACGTGTGTTTGTGGGTATTTCTATATGTAAAGTTTTGGTATGTCATGCTTTGCTGGAAATAGTCATCCTTTTTGCCCCTTATAGGACAAAGAATTGTGAAACGACTGAGAGCAACTATGTTCTCTTCTATTCTGAAGCAAGAAGTTGGGTTTTTTGACAAAACCAGCACAGGAGAACTGATTAATCGCTTGTCTTCAGACACAGCACTGTTGGGCCGTTCCGTGACTGAAAACCTTTCTGATGGACTAAGAGCAGGAGCTCAAGCATCAGTTGGGGTTGGAATGATGGTATGTCTGTCATCTTCTGCCTCTCCCTCACTGCTCACAGCAGGTTCAAGGATGTATAACTTGCTATCCAGTAATGGCTATGTGTGTGAAGGTTCTGTAGTCTGCTATAAAAGCTGTTGTGCTTTGTAGAGGCAGACTTATTCCCCTGTTTTCTTAATATCTACAATCCCCTTTACACTTATAAAGTTTGCGGACGATACCAAGCTGGGAGAGGTTGCAAGTGCTTTGGAGGATAGGATTATAATTCAAAATGATCTGGACAAACTGGTTAAATGGTCTGAAGTAAATAGGATGAAATCAATAAGGACAAATGCAAAGTACTCCACTGAGGAAGGAACGATCAGTTGCACACATTCAAAATGGGAAATGACTGCCTAGGAAGGAGTACTGTGGAAAGGGATCTGGGGGGTCATAGTGGACCACAAGCTAAGTATGAGTCAACAGTGTAACGCTGTTGCAAAAAAAAGCAAACATCATTCTGGGATATATTAGCAGGTATGTTGTAAGCAAGACATGAGACATAATTCTTTCGCTCTTCTCCGCTCTGATTAGGCCTCAACTGGAGTATTGTGTCCAGTTCTGGGTGCCACATTTCAGGAACGATGTGGACAAATTGGAGAGAGCAGAGAAGAGCAACAAAAATGATTAAAGGTCTAGAAAACATGACTTCTGAGGGAAGATTGAAAAAATTGGGTTTGTTTAGTCTGGAAAAGAGAAGACTGAGAGGGGACATAATAGTTTTCAAATATGTAAAAGGTTGTTACAAGGAGGAGGAAGAAAATTGTTTTTCTTAACCTCTGAGGATCGGACAAGAAGCAATGGGCTTAAATTGCAGCAAGGGTGGTTTAAGTTGAATATTAGGAGAAACTTCCTAACTGTCTGGGTAGTTAAGCACTGGAATAAATTGCCTAGGGAGGTTGTGCAATCTCCATCGGAGATTTTTAAGAGCAGGTTAGACAAACACCTGTCAGGAATGGTCTAGATAGTTAGTCCTGCCATGAGGGCAGGGGACTGGACTAGATGACCTCTCAAGGTCCCTTCCAGTTCTATGATTCTATGTACTCCATTGTAATAAACTGTGCCTGCAGCCAGTTACGAGTGTGCTACAAAGTGGATACTCACTTCTGTATGACAAGCCATGATAAGAGATATGGGGGAGGAACTCTCATTGTGTTCTGTCCTTTTCTTTTTTGAAGGATCGAAAGTGAACTGTGCGCCACATTTCTTAGGTTTCCCCATTCATATATCACCCAGAATATAGCTGTCAAGTGGCGTGCGCCTGCATCCATTGAAATTGTAAATGGAAGTTTTGTCATTGACTTTAATAGGAGCAGGAGAGGGCACAAGGGGCCTGATCTAAAACTGGGTGAAGTCATGTGCATTGGGCCAAAGACTTGTTGAGCAGGGTCAGCCTTAAATATCAAATTACTGATAAGAATTTTGCAATGGATAATAGACTGAGGCAATGGCTTGCGTAGGTAGAATATCAGTAAAGGGTTTCAGTGTTACTGATGCACAGCAAGCAAAACACTTTCTGGTGGTGGGTCAGTTTCCTAATTTTTAGTACATAAAAAACTGACACTTCCCTCTCCTCCCCCTGTTGTTTATCTAGACTGAACTTTGTTATGCTACCTTATCTCAGAGAATTGGCAACTTGGTGGCAATCCTTTTAAATGATAACCATGGTGGTTTTCTGGTGTCTGTTCAGGAAAGACAGACAGGAAAAGTCTCTTAAAAAAAGAGAGGCTTTCTAGTTTGGCAGTGCCAGCAAAAGTTGGCAAGAGTTTCTACTCTGTAAAGATTTAAAGCATTATTTAAGTCTTAAAATTTTATCTCTGATCAGTCCTCTCTTAAAGTAAATGTCATGGGCCTGCCCTTATCCAACAATATAGATTGTTTAAGAATAATTTCTCATTAATTTCCATGAGGAGTTCTGCTTAAAAATTGCTGGCATGGTATGGTCCTACTAGGTTAACAGGAAAAAAAAAATTACTTGGGGTGGAAAGGCTATTGTAAAAGTGCCTTACAGTCTATCATATTAGTAATACATCTGTAGGATCATTTTTTAAATGTATCTGCAAAATTTTTGTCTAGGACACCAGAAGGAAAACAACCAAATGAAATAACATGCAATAATAAAATTAACACTTTTAAAAAAGCCTTCTTACAGTATTCGGCTACTTTTGCATAGATGCTTTGATGCAGCTTGTTAATTGTAGGTGATGACCTTATAGGACAATTAACTAAATCCATTCTTCTGACACACAAGAAAAGTAAATAGGAATTACCTTTGCTGGTACTGCTAGTTGGCCAGAGGGTAAAGAATATTGGTGATCTCTTCCATTACTCAACCCCACTAAAATACTATGCAATATATCTGTTCTCTACATGCCCTTAAGCCAAACTTTCTCTTCAATATTTCATTGTTGATGGTGATACTTTGCATTTCTATAACACCTTCTGTTAAAAGATATGAAACCTTTTACAAATATTAAAAAATTAAGCTTTTTAGCTCCCTTTCGAGTGTGTTAAATAGCATTGTCATTTTACAGACCGGTTAAGTGACTTGGCCAAGCCCATACAGCAAAGAAGTGGCAGAGTCAGAAATTGAATCCAGACCTCTTGACTTGCAGTCCCTTGTTCTAACCGGTAGCTAACATTTCCCAAATGCAATAGAGGAATGGGCATTTTGTCTGTAAGAAATAGAAGACAAAGGAAAGAAATTGTGACCACACTAATTTTACAAACATCTGTTGAAAGCAACCACACTGCATTAAGTCTATGTACTAGTGTATTTTAGCAAGACTTCTTTATTTGTATGCCAAAATATTAACCCCTGGACACTTACTTCTTCTAGTTTTTTGTTTCTCCAAAACTTGCTGCATTTGTTCTGAGTGTTGTGCCCCCTCTGGCTATCATAGCTGTGATTTATGGAAGATATCTGCGAAAACTTACTAGAATGACCCAGGATTCCCTTGCAGAAGCAACACAGGTAATCTTGTTAAGAAACTTAAGAGATCATGTTAGATACAATTAAGTTAAATAAATATTGTAGAGTTGCCGAGGTGCTGAGGATAAGAATACCTTTAATTGCCCTGAGTCAGACCTGTATTTCAGTACTAACATTCATTTTTTTTAAAAAAGCTTTATCTACAATGTAGCATGGAGTATCTAAGATCATTCAAGATTTAGGAATTCTGCTGAGAAAAGGTTAAGGGAATTGGGTTCTTTTTCAGTATGAGGGGGAGAAATGTTGACGTATGAAATCTTGTATGGTTTGGGACTTGGTTGTGTGTGGGATTACCTCTCTTCTTGGGCCATAGTATTGCATTTGAGATTACTCGAGTTGCTCCAACTGAGCTTCTTAGTATAAGAGGTAGCAGCCAGCAAGTCATTCTTTGTGAGTGGTCCTTGATGTTGGAACTGACCCCATGCTCTCCCCCTTGGATCCACCTGATCCCAGATTTGTTAACCTTAAGGGCATGCTGCAAAGTTAATCTTTTCTCATAGACAGTTGGGGAGGGGGTTAAGATGCAAGTTGGAGGGACCTCATTATTAAAGGGACATCTTGTGGAAGGGGTTTTATTGTGTGTGCTGGGGCATATTTATATACTGTAAAATAAAACTACTTAGAAGAGGGTAGTGATCTCCTTTAATAGCAATGCTGGGGACAAGATCTAGCTGAAATATCCACAGGCTTCATCTGTGTAAGACCTGGAATGTCATAGTTATAGACTCCTTGGCAAATTGACCTGTGCAGAAGAAAGATTAGACTTTTGTTCATCTCTCCCATCCAAAAGAAGTTGATCTTTTTGAAAACAGGTTGGAGATTTCCTACTAATGAGGACTTTGCCTCCTATGCTTTGCAGAGGTTGAAGAGGAGGTAAAATTGTACTGTTTTCCAGTGCTTTTTTCTTTTAGATATGCTGCTCCCAAATCCTGTCTTACCTCTAATGCCGGAGCATAAGATCATGTTGGTGTCCATTAGTAAGCAGTCTGATTGCATTTGGATACTTCTAGAACTAACATTTTTGTTCATTTGAAGTTAAATTTACCCACTTAATTGGAATTAAGACTACTTGGGCTAAATTCATACCTAAAGCAACTCCATTGAAATGAATGGCGTTATGCAAGCAACGAATTCAGCCTTTTCTATTTAACATAGTATATATTAGAGTATTTGTTTTGTTTTTTTTCTTCGTCATAAGAACATAAGAACTGCAATACTGGGTCAGACCATGGTCCATCTTGCCCAGTTTTCTATCTCCAGCAGTGGCCCATATCATAGTTGCAAGGGGAGCGTACAGAACAGGGTGATTATGGAGTGATCCATGCTTGTCTTTTGCTTCCGGTAGTCAGAGGTTTAGGGTTACCCCAAGCATGGGGTTGCATTCCTTACTATCTTGGCTAATGGCCATTGATGGACCTATCTTCCATGAACGTATCCATTTCTTTTTTTAATCCAGTTATACTTTTGGTCATCACGACATTCCATGACAATGAGTTCCACAGGTTGGTTGTGCATCGTATGGAAAAAGTGTTTCCTCTTGTTTGTATTCAATCTGTTGCCTGATAATTTAATTAGGTGAGCCCTGTTTTTTGTATTATGTGAAAGGGTAAATGTCACTTCTCTATTAATTTATTTCCACACCATTCATGATTTATAGACCTCTTTCATAACCACCTTTGTCCTCTTTTCTAAGCTGAACAGTCCTAATCTTTTTAGTCTTTCCTTGTATGGAAGCCATTCCATACCCATGATCATCTTCCTTGCCCTTCTCTGAACCTCTTCCAGTTCCACTATATCCTTTTTCAGATGGGGCAACCAGAACTGGACATTGCGTGGAAGTTTTCAGAGAAATATCCATGGTGACTCAAGATCTTTCTTGGGTGGTAATAGCTAATTTAGACTCCATCATTCTGTGTGTATGTGGAATTATTTTTTCCAGTCCGCATTGGATTGCACTTATCAATGTTGAATTTCATCTTCCATTTTGATGATCAGTCCCCCAGTTTTGTGAGATCCTTTATAATTCCTTGCAGTCTACTTTGAACTTAATTATCTTGAGTAATTTTGTGTTGTCTGCAAACTTTTCACATCTCCTCCGTATCATTAATGAATATATTGAACAGCACAGGTCCCAGTACGGATCATTGGGGGACCCTATTGTTCACTTCTTCCCATTGTGAAAACTGACCATTTATTCCTATACTTTGTTTCTTATCCTTTAATCAGTTACTGATCTATGAGAGGACCTTCTCTCTTATCCTATGGCTACTTAGTTTCCTTATGAGCCTGTGGAGAGGGACCTTGTCAATCTACTGGATCACACCCTTATCCACATGCTTGTTGACAACTCAAAGAATTCTTAATAGATTGGTGAGGCATGACTTCCCTCTAGAAGAGCCCTGTTGACTCTTCCCCAACAAACTGTGCTTATTTGTGTGTCTGGTTCTGTTCGTTAGTACAGTTTCTACCAATTTGCCTGGTACTGAAGGCTCTTTGGTCTATAATTGCCAGGATCACGTCTGGAGCCTTTTTGAAAAATTGACATTACAGTTGACACATCAATTTTGGACAGTACTTCAGATTTGTCATCCAAAAAGAATAGTACTGATGTGAGTCGTCCCCCCCCCCCCCACACACACACACATACACACATATCTCTGCAGTAAAGACTGATGCAAAGAATTCATTTAGCTTTTCTGCCATGGTTGTCTTCCTGGAGTGCTCTTTTAACATCTTTGTCATATAGTGGCTCTGCTGCCTTGTTAGCAGGCTTTCTGCTTCTGATACAATTCTAAAAACTAATAGTAATTTTTTTTTTTTTACCTTTAGCAAGTTGCTTCTCAAATTCTTTTTTGGTCTGCCTTATACTTTTACTTGCCAGAGTTTGTGCTCCTTATTTTCCTCATTAGGATTTGACTTCCAAATTTTAAAGGATGTCTTTTTACCCCTAATGGCCTCCCTTATGCTGTGGTTTAGCCATGGTGGCATTCTTTTGATCCTCCTGCTGTCTTATTTTTATTTGGGGTATACATTTAGTCTGAACCTCTATTAAATGGTGTGTTTTTAAATAGTCTCCATGCTGCTTGTAAACATTTTACTCTTTTGACAGGTCCTTTTAATTTCTAGCATCCTCATTCTTGTCACAATTACAAATAATAAATTAAGATGTTTAAACTCCTTTTTCTAATCACTTGGCACAATCCTCTCATACTAATACTCAAGCTAAACCAGTTTTGAAACTCTTTTTTCAAACTACCTTGACATAGTTACTGTTTCCAGCTTAATAGAATTAAAAAACAGAAGTGAGGGGAGGGTGAAATTTTCAGTGGTATTGAGAGACTAGGATAGTTGTACTGATTTTACTTTCAGGCATTCCAGAATGTAAGCCTACCATGAGTATCTGTATATGTTTTTTTTGTGTGTTTTTTTTGTTTTTGCTTTAATATAGTTAGCTGAAGAACGTATCGGAAACATAAGAACTGTTCGAGCTTTTGGGCAGGAGATGACCGAAATGGAGAAGTATACAAGCAAAGTTGATTACGTGCTGCAGTTAGCTAAAAGAGAGGCATTAGCTCGGGCAGGCTTCTTTGGTGCAGTAAGTATATTATGGTAGCGAAGAATCCACAGAATCTGATCAAGTCCTGGAAATCTGTGATTCTTTAATCTCTCTCTCTCTCTCTCTTACACTTTACCTTAAATTGGATTCCTATACAGGTACTAGAAGAATTAGTTTTCCCAGTTCTTTTCCTCTTCATATCATTTGGTGAAGTAGGGAGCTGAATACCAAATTCTACTGCATTTGCAAAGTCATGAGGCTTAATTCACATTCATAGTTTACACCTCCCTGCACCAGCAGAGACCACCATCTCACAGGAGATTCACCTTTGGGTAGGACAGGTGATGCATATGCTCCCACCCTCCTTCTGTGGTACCCGAAGCAAAACCCTGTTCTAAATTGTGGATTGGGGTTCCATAGGTGTCCTGCCAGAATTGTGTGGGTGATGCCCTGAATTAGCTCGTCCCAGGGTTGTCCTAGCCATGGACCAATTCCTAAGCTAGCACCGGTCATTGTGCCTCCCAGTAGAGATCTAGGTGCTTGTGTCCTAACAAAGTCCCTCTGGATAGACTTTCTGCTGCCATGGGCCCTGTGCCATGAGTTTTATCTGCAAAAGGTGGTGGTCCACAGGATTGAATTGGCCCATTGTATGATTTTTATTTTTAATTTTTTTTACTAGAGGGGAGAGAGGAGGGAGCCTTATTTTGGGGTTCGCCAGGGTTAGGCCATTTTGTATCTAATTGTTGAAGGTGGAGCACAATTTCTTCTAAGCCCATCACAGCTGTTCCTGGGTGGGGAAGAGATCAGTTGGGAATGATGCAAAGCTGTCCTTTCCAGCCTGGAGAGTGAAAGACTGATCTTCAAGTGCCTGCATTCCAAACCCCTGCACAGTAGCATTTTACATGGCGTCTGGATCACCAGACTGATTATTTGCATTCTAAGAAACAACGAAAGTTAGGAAACTAAACATGAGCCAAAATTTAGTCCTATAGAATCTTAAAATTACACTAAGGGCCACTTACTATGGAGAATATTCTTTAAAAAAAAAAAAAAAAATCTTTAAAAGAGCATTTTAGAAGATGAAATTGAATTTATAAGGGAAGATCCAGTTTTTCTTCACTGTCGTGTTTTTTTTTTTTTTTTTTTTTTCTTTCCCAGACTGGGCTTTCTGGGAACATGATTGTCCTTTCTGTTCTGTACAAAGGAGGATTACTGATGGGTAGTGCCCACATGACTGTTGGTGAACTCTCTTCCTTCTTGATGTATGCATTCTGGGTTGGAGTTAGCATTGGAGGTATGGAATGTGAAATACACAATGTAAAACATAAGATAAAGGAATTATTTTTAAGTAAGGGAAAACTTTGGTTTTAAAAACAAACCAAAAACCTCAAGTGTTTTGTAATTCTTTGAATGTCTTCAGTTAACCAATAGCTTATCAGTACAGAATAGTCTTTCTGAGAAGATTCACAAGTATTTTTCCAGTGAGTATGAATCAATCAGTATTAATGGCTTTTGACTCGTTAAGACCAAATAGTTAGTTTTAAAGCTTTCCCAAGAGAATGCAATGGTTAAATTTTTCAAGGTGCATTTCTTCAGTGTCTGGTTTATAATGCTAACTTTTCTTGATGATGTTCTTTGTGTAGCCAATGATGGTGTTTATAATTTAAACAAATATTAAGGTTTGATTTGGAATAAAATGTCTTGGTCTCTGTTCAGAGAAATTATTTTACAAAGGAAGACCTGTAGGAATTAGCTGTAATTCCACACGGATAATTGTCTAAAGCTGCATTGGATCTTTAAGTGCCAGCAGAAGACTATTGTAGGGGATTGCCTTCTAGTGCAAAGACAGAAAAGGACATCTCTTCTCTTTCCTGCTTTCTGATCTTCACTGACAGGGGAAGAGGAGCAAACTGTAATCTGCTGACCCAGAGACTAACTGCTCCTCTTTAGGGAACAATCATCACTACTGCACGCAGGCAAAAATGAAGATAAGGTATTTCAAATAGCTAGCTTGTCAACTACTTGGAAGAGTTGTTTTTAAAGTGAGTCTGTTGCTTCTGATACATTATTGTACCTTGTTAGTTTGAAAACCAACATTGGCTCAGTGTTTCTGGAAGGGCAGTGAGGTCTACTTATACACTTTATTTTTCACTGGGCCCCTTTACTAAGTCCATTTTTTCCATGATACTCAGAATTTTGCTCATGGATGCTAAAACCAGGTTATTTTTTTCTAATATGTCTTCCATGTTCTTGTGTGATGCATAACGTTGTTGTTTGTTTTAGGTTTGAGCTCTTTCTATTCTGAGCTTATGAAAGGATTAGGAGCTGGAGGACGTCTGTGGGAACTTATCGAAAGAAAGCCAGAGCTTCCATTTAATGGTGGGTTCCTGTTTCTTTACCATTTTGCATTAGTGTTGTCTCTGACTGGTTACAGGCATTTGATAACAGGTTGGTATTACTTAAAATTAACACAAGCTGTAAAATTCTCATAAAGAAGCTTGATTCAATGGAAATCTTCCTTGGCTACTGTCAAGTTACCTGGAGTGGCTCAGCAAAAGTATCAACCCAACGGCAGACTGTTAAGAAGCAGGGCACACACCTCGATTTGGTTGTGAGTTCTGTATTTACATTTCACCAACCAAGTATCTAGTGTGAGCTGTGCACAACAACAGCCTTACCATGGAGTGTCTCAGCCTCCTTGGGTACTCCGAACTATATTGCCTCCCAGGTAATCTTGCCGTTGTGATAGATGGTCCCTTATACCAAAAATCACAATAACATTCAGGTAACTCCAAGTCCAAAAGGACCAGTCACTTACCTCAGATCAATTGCACTTTAGATCCTACACCAAAGACTATATTTGTAGCCAATCCTATAATAAATTAACTAAAGATTTATTAACTATGAAAAAGAAGTGAGAGTTATTTAGAAGGTTAAAGCAAGTAAACCTACACACACAAATTACTTACAGTCTTAGGCTCCAAAAGATAATAGAAGCTGCTGTAATATGCAAACTCTATAAATCCTCTAGGGTTAACCTAGGCTAAGCACTGGGGATCCCTTGCTCATGCTTCGAAATCTTGCCCTCTCCAAGTCCAAGAAGCACAGAGATGCAGTTTCTTCCTGTCAGGAATTTCTATTCCCTTACCCCAGAGTTCCCATGCATGTCTCCTCTTCATGGGTATAGGGGGAGCAATCAACAAAGTTTTATTTTGTCCTCTGATGTTCCACAACTTTTGTCTGGTATCTATGGGCCTTCTTTGGTTGGGCAGGAGATAACACCTCCTGTGGTAAACTAGTATTTCACACTTGGAAATGTTTTTCTCCTGACTGGGGGGGTTTACAGTTTCAGAGCATACACTTAAATATTACTTTGTAACATGGGATATGTATATAAGTGAGATGACTGCATGCAGCGACTTACAAGCATTTCATAAAGTCTAAATACAGTTTCATAAGCCTGATACCTATTTTAAGAATACTAACATGCCAGGTGAGCCAGACTGGTTCCAGCTTATGGATTTGCCAGTGTTTAGTTGAGGCCTAAGGTCCTTAGCATGAGCTGGCACTTGGTCTGCCAGCATCACATCTACGTTCTTTGCAACAATATTTTATTGATTAAAGAGATTTTTCATAGAAATTATAAACACAGAATCTGAATTCAACAGTTCTTCATTCAGGGTGAACTAATGAGTTTATTACCTGGCCTGGTTCTAATTCTTTAGACACAAAACATATTACTCAGCATATTACTCTAATGTTGATATCTTTCATATTAGGCCATCTTTACAATATGAGGATGGAGGAAGAGAAGGGGGTTTTGGTCAGGATTGCACATCTTAATGTTCAGTATTTGTGCTAAAGAAGATAACACATTTCTGTCTTTAATTGCTGAATAGATAAGGGACTAGAAGGGTGAAGAAAGGACTCAAAATGGTACAAATGCTTCTCTTAATGAGGCAAATCTCTAACTTATTACAGACAAATGTTCACATTGATCAGGTTAAGAATAGCTCATTGATTTATGCTGTTATAAACATTACACAAATTTAATAACCTAGTGATGTGGATATAACAAGTATATAGATTAACATAATTTTCACATGTTTAGTTTACTATCTACGTTTTCTCCTATAGGTGTTATATTTTTCTCTTTATAAATCTGAGGGATACAGATATTTTAAAAAAAAGCTCTCAAAAAAGGTAGATGTGCAAAATCCATCTACAAATCTGAGTGAGGAAAAAATTTGTTCCTTGATGTTGTAATAAAGGTTTGTTGCCAGCAGCACCTGAAATGTATTGCTGCTTTCTTTAGTCATTATCACCAGTTTGAAGCCAGCAAGGGTCATTCAGTGGTTAAACCCATTGAAGAATTTTTGGATAAACACCACTGATCAATGTGTACTTAATTCTAATCTGCGTTTAATTAGTTCAGTGAGGTTATCATAAAGACAGAAACTGTTATTTGGTCTTGATCAGTTAGATCCCACTGAACAAAAATCATGTGTCACTTTTGGCACCAGGTATGTAGATAACAAATATCATAAAGCAGTATTTTTATCTTGGAGTTCAAGTGACACGTAAGAAAAACACTCTAGTTTTGGTCTCGAGATTTACATTGTCATCAGAAATTCTTTACAAATGCAGCTATCAGAGTGGGAGGGGAGAATATGGCAGCAGACCAAGTAGAAGTGTTTTGAGTGAGCTCTGGCTATAAAGAATAGGTTTTGCATCTTATTGTATGTTTTTAATTTTGTATCAATTGTTCCATTTCTGCTTCTTTGGCTAGAAGAGCTAAGAGTTCTAATCCTGGCTCTGATGCTAATTCACTATGTCGTCTTTAACCTCTTTGCATCTGTTTCCAGATCTGTAAAATGGGGATGACTCTTATGTATTTGAAAGGAGTGTTATGAAAATTGGTCTGAATGATGCTTTTGAAGATGTAAATGCTCTTTTATATAAGTGGAAATGAGTATTATATCTGATGAGCTGGGGAGCAGAAAATGTTTATCTCACAGGAAACCAACAATTAGCTAATGTAACCTCCTCCAGCAGTCTCAGACTTCAGCACATTACAAACTGGGGGTAACTTTTCCAAATTAAGATAGGGGTTTTTAATTTCCTTTCAGCATGAAGCAAATTCGTAGAGAAGAATATAGGTCTCTGCCTCAAGGATTAAATATGGAGGTGATTTCAGAACTAAGCATACAGTAAAGGCAAAACAGTTTTGTTGCCCACACTCAAACAAAACATCTGCTCGCTCTTCTGCATGGTTCTGACCTCACTTACTCCAGTTTTTTCCCTGACAATATCTCAGTATCCTAGTTAGACTGTTTTTCTACGTGTCTCCAGAATCCAAAGAGGAAAAATAAAATTCTGTGTATAGCTTTGATTTTTTTTTTTTACATTAATTTATGGAGAAATATAAAGGAAGGACTTGCTGCATCAGACTTCCTGTACTGTTGAAGCATTACAGTGCACTTCATGGCAGGCATTCAAGAATAACTGGAATCAGAGTTTACTGATACAGTAACAATTGTACCAAATAACTTAGTGTTGTTAAATTGCTATTGAGCAAATGCATCTTTAAATGAACACTTAATGAATTTACATATTTATCACGCAACTTAACATTTAGTACCTCCATGGTTTAATGTCGGAGAAGCAGTTTGAATCCACATGCAGCAGCTATTGACAGAGCAACTACAGTTGATGTAAATGAAGATAAGAGACTGGGAAAGAGGAGGAAAGCTGAGGGGAATGGAAAGTGAAACAAAGAAGCATTACAAATATAGTTAAACTTGCTACAGATGATCACTTATTACTATACACACCCATGCCTATTGTCTATCTACCTGCTTACCAGTTTAATAAAGTGAATAAATTAATACCCTGATTGCACTAAATTATCCTTTGCATAATATGATTATCTGTTATACCTAGGGCTTACTAAATTCATGGTCCATTTTGGTCAATTTCACGGTCATAGGTAGGGCCCTACCAAATTCATGTCCATGAAAAATGTGTCACGGATCATGAAATCTGGTCTCCCTTCATGAAATCTGGTCTTTTATGTGCTTTTAGCATACACTATACAGATTTCATGGGGAAGACCAGCATTTCTCAAATTGGGGGTCCTGACCCAAAAGTGAGTTGCAGGGGACCTGCAAGGTTATTTAAGGGGGGTCGTGGTATTGCCCATCTTACTTCAGTGCAGCCTTCAGGGCTTGGCAGCCAGAGAGGGGCAGCTGCTGACAGAGGGCCCAGCTCTGAAGGCGGCAGCGCAGAAGTAGGAATGGCTGTAGCATCCCAGGCCATCCTTACTTCTGCGCTGCTACTGGCGGTGGCTCTGCTGTCAGAGCTGGGTTCCCAGCCAGTGGCCGCCGCTCTCCGGCCATCCAGCTTGGAAGACAGTGTTGCAACCAGCAGCAACGCAGAAGTAAAGGTAGCAGTACCAGAACCCCATCTACAATAGCCTTGTGGCCCCCCCCCCCGACAATTCCTTTTTGGGTCAGGACCCCTACAATTGCAACACCATGAAATTTCAGATTTGAATATCTGAAATCATGAAATTTAAAATTTTTAAAATCCTATGACTGTGCAATCCTATAACTAGGGCCCTACCAAATTCACAGTCCATTTTGATCAATTTCACAGTCATAGGATTTTTAAAATTGTAAATTTCATTATTTTAGATATTTAAATCTGAAATTTCATGGTGTTGTAATTGTAGGGGTCCTGACCTAAAAAGGATTTTGGGGGGGAGATCACAAGTTTATTGTAGGGTGGGTTGTGGTACTGCTATCCTCCTGCGTTGCTGCTGGTTGCGACGCTGCCTTCAAAGCTGGATGGCCGGAGAGCAGTGGCTACTGGCCGGGAGTCCAGCTCTGAAAGCAGAGTCACCGCCAGTAGCAGTGCAGAAGTAAGGATGGCCTGGTATACTCCTGCCACCCTTACTTCTGCACTGCTGCCTTCAGAGCTGGGCCCTCGGTCAGCAGCTGCCGCTCTCCGGCTGCCCAGCTTTGAAGACAGCTGCGCAGAAGTAAGGGTGGAAATACCACAACCCCCCTTAAATAACCTTGCAAGCCTCCTGCAACTCACTTTTGGGTCAGGACTCCCAACTTGAGAAACGCTGTTCTCCCCCAAGAAATCTGTATAGTATAGGCTAAGAGCACATAAAAAACCAAATTTAACAGAGGGAGACCAGATTTCACAGTCCGTGATTCGTTTTTCATGGATGTGAATTTGGTAGGGCCCAAATGTACTAAATTACTTTCACTGCACTATTGCAGCCTCCCTCTTGATTTCCTATCCTCAAACAGTGAACTCGCATAACATACGGGTTTTTTGTTGTGTTTTTTTTTTTTTTTTTTTTTTTTTAAGTTGGTGTATTCTATACATACTTTGTAGGATTTTCTGGGGCCTGAACTGCTTGTGATCCTTTAAGTCCTAGATATTTACAAGCTTTATGCTGTTTCAAAAAAAGAAAAAAGTGGTCAAAGAAAAAATTCATTCACTCACAATAGCTTGTTCTGGTATTTCACAAACTGAAGACTTTCAGTTTTTACTGAGCTGTTGCTAAAGGACACTGTATTGATTGGTCTGTGTTGAATATTGTTCTGCCTTGGACTTCAGTTAATTCCATCAACCATTCTTTTTTATGTTAAAAATCTGAAAATGGCCATTAGTGACTTGTTTGAATTCAATCTGGAAGCAGATTTGTTCCAGTGACAGCGTGGCTGAGAAGCTAAGCATTGAATAGCCAATGGAGATTAAACTACTCTTATTGGTAAAGGTGCAGTATTGTACACTGGGAGGTTTAGTCTCCATGTGTTACATGTTAAAAATGGTGGGGGACCCACTACAGTTTTGTATAACAGATGCAGCACTCAAGCACCTGGTAAATTGGTAATGTGATCTGTGGTTTAGCAAATGTTGGTGCCTCTGTAGTAGCCAGCAGGTTTTATGGAAGGCTGAACTGTCATTGTGGAGGTTTTGATATATTTTTATTGTCATTCAGCTTCTTCTGTATTTTAATTCTTCATCATTCAGATGGAATTGTATTAAACAAAGACATGTTCAAAGGTGCTTTGGAATTCAAAGAGATCCACTTTGCATATCCAACACGTCCAGAAATGTCACTTTTCCAAGACTTCAGCCTTTCCATTCCAGCTGGCTCTGTTATGGCACTGGTTGGCCCAAGTGGCTCAGGCAAATCAACCATTGTATCTCTTCTGTTGAGGCTGTATGATCCCATCTCAGGTACGTTTATATGTTACTGTGACTGCCATTGGAAATAATTGATATTCTGCATCTAAGAAAACACTTTTCTGAACAACCAGTGGAAGGAGTTGAGGTCCCAGCCTGAAAGCTATGCAGAAGCAACACTTTCCTCTTTACGGGAGAGCATGCCTCACGTTGCTGGGTGCTTGATGCAGCAGTTCTGTAGAGTCCTCTCCTGTTCTGTGTAGGCACGGTCACTGCGACATGGGGCAAAACTGATGTGATAATATTAAAAAGCAATCTGTGGAGTAACCTGCCAGTCATTGCCTCAGAGAGGGGGAAGAATGGGCCCCAACAGTTTAAATAAGGAAAACTCTGTGTGTGGCATGGCCCTGCTTCCTCCCCACCCACTGGGGAGAGACTAGCACTGCCAATGGTACTAGCCTGCGTCAGCCTGTGCACTCAGAAGCCAAGGACAACCCCACTTTACTTGGCCCCTGCACCCAAGGAGATTCTATGGACACTTTTCTCCTTCACCCCCTCCACATCTCTACTTTCTTGCACCTGACAGACTGAGGCGTGATCTTGCCTCACATGTTTAAATGAGCACTGTAGAGGGCCTGAAAAAGGACAGGATAAATAAATGCTCCATGAAATACACCACCTTTGTAGGACTGAGAGAGAGCACATCTCTTATGAACACTTGAAAACCGAGTATTTTCCTCCACTGCTTTCTGCCTTTTGTCAGTATCTTATATCCTGTATAACTTAATGTTTCTTAAATTAAGGTACTATCACCGTTGATGGCGTTGATATCCGTCAATTGAATCCACTCTGGTTCAGGACTAAAATTGGAACAGTGAGTCAGGTAAGGAGGAGGGAGAAAACTTGTTCACCTTAGCCTCTAAGGATAGAACAAGAAGCAATAGGCTTAAACTGCAGCAAGGGAGGTTTAAGTTGGACATTAGGAAAAAGTTCCTAACTGTCAGGGTGGTTAAACACTGGAATAAATTGCCTAGGGAGGCTGTGGAATCTCCATCTCTGGAGATATTTAAGAGTAGGTTAGATAAGTCTATCAGGGATGGTTTAGACAGTATTTGGTCCTGCCATGAGGGCGGGAGACTGGACTCGATGACCTCTCGAGGTCCCTTCCAGTCCTAGAATCTATGAATCTAAGGAAGAGGGGAATTTCTACGTGAAGGAAGAAATCTGTAATCAGTTACTACTGTCTCACTTTCTAATTTTGTACGGTTAAGGACTTGTTTACATGGACACTTAGTGTGCAGCAAACTGGGGTGAGACTCTACAGCACACTAACTTGCCATGCACTAACTAGTCATGTGGACCCTGCTACCTCATACTAAAATTTTGTACTGCACTGTAGATTCACACCCTGGCTTGCTGTACACTACGGGCAACTACGCTTAAAATGCTGCAAAGGCGCAGCTCTAGTACTTTAATGAAGACACTCTATGCCAGTGGTAGGCAAATTGCAGCCCGCATGCGGCCCATCAGGGTAATCTGATTGTGGGCTGTGAGACATTTTGCTGACGTTGACCGCACGCAAGCATGGCCCCCCCACAGCTCCCAGTGGCCATGGATTGCTGTTCCTGGACACTGGGAAGTGGCAGCGGCCCACCACTTCCCGTAGCTCCCATTGGCCGGGAACGGCGAACCGCAGCCACTGGGAGCTGCGGGGGGCCGTGCCTGCAGATGGTCAAAGTCAGCAAAATGTCTCACGGCCCACAATTGGATTACCCTGATGGGCCGTATGCGGGCCGCAGGTTGCCCACACTGCTCTATGCTGATGGGCGGGAACTCTTCTGTCAGCGTAGTTAATCCACCTCCCTGGGAGGCAGTAGCTATGTTGATGGGAGAAGCTCTCCCACCGACATAGCGGTGTCTACACAGGAGGTTAGGTTGGCATAACTATTTCGTTCACGGGGGTGGATTTTTTCACACCTTTGAGTGACATAGTTATACTGATAAAGGTCTGTAATGTAGACAAGCCATTTGTCTTGTTTTTTCACAAAAAGGGAGAAACTCCCTCTTGCCCTCATACGCATTAATTAGTCACTGTCATGTTATACTATATTCTAAAATGGAAAATTCTCAATTAGTCCCAAACTGCTTGTTCCGTGGTCTGCAAGTTTCTGATTGTGTAGGTTAGTTAAGTAGCTCCTGAAAGATAGCGATCGCTGGTAAAATACCTCTTGTGTAGGGCAGTGTTTCTCAACCTTTTTGATACCAAGGACCGGCTTGCTGCCTTCCTAAACTGTGTCAGGGAGATTTCGGGGACCAACGCTGATCCACGGACTGGTCATTGAGAAACAATGGTGTAGAGGACTGGAAAGTACATGGTTCACAACTTAGAACATAAGTTGCTTGATTTTTGTGGGACTTTCTTATGAATAAATAGAGTCAAGAAAGGACCTCCAGAGGCTAACGCTGCAGATATGCATGACTGCTTAGTTCCATGACTAACATTGATATTAATCAAAGTTACACAATCCTGTGCTTACATGCTGCTTTGAAAACTTACCTTCTGTTGTCTAATCCTTTTGCTTCCTTGCTTACATAATTATTTCCATTATGAAGGCATGCTAATATGACACTGTTGGCACTTACTTTTCTAAAGGTGCAGAAAGTACACATTCAATTGTCCCTTAAAGAGGAGCCACCCAAACAGTTTGAAAGTAGGTAGTCTTTTTACAGAAAGTCTTCATAACATGACTGGCTGGCTAGCTAATTGGGGTATCACAGTCCAGTTATTTTTCTAATCCAAATGTACTTCACATTCCAAAACATCATCTGTATTGCAAGACAGTACCACCGAATATCCTTCATGTAAGAAGAATCTCTTTTTCCTTGTAGGTGTGTCAACATTTAGTTTTTCTTGATTTCAAAAATCTCACTTTGTCCAGTTTTGAGTTTCCAATAATAAAAGTTACAATACGAAACTTTTCTGTTTCATACAAAGAGCAGTCTTATCTTGTCCTGAACACCTTCTCATTGTACATCATTTGACTTGCCTTCTATTTCCTGTGTTTACACTTTTTTGCTGTTTCAGTACACAAAGCACACAATGTGTACGTAGCCTTAATAAGGAGAGATGACCTGTAGATGCAGCGAAGAATGATATATACCTGGTATCCTAGAAACTTGTGTTTTCTGAATGAACAGATAGCCTTGAACTCCTTCTGAAATATTAGAAGTCAATAGTCATGTAAAGTGTCATTTGAAAAGTTTTCCTCAAATATTTTAATATGGACTTACCTTTGACCTCTGACCTCCATGTTAAAATAATTGGGGCATTATTCGTTAACCCAAAAACATTAGAGTGTACAATAAATCTTAAAACTCTGTCATCTATTTGATCCTTTAAAAGGGACTTATTTTACTCAAGATTTACTAAGAAAACATATGTACTATAGAGATACCATATGAGCCATGTTTTTGCATTTATCAGGAACCAGTTCTGTTCTCCTGTTCTATTGCTGAAAATATTGCCTATGGTGCTGAAGACCCTTCTATGGTAACTGTTGAAGAAATCCAGAAAGTTGCTGAAATAGCTAATGCTGCCAGTTTCATCAGAGACTTTCCAGAAGGATTCCACACTTTAGTTGGAGAAAAAGGCATTCTCCTTTCAGGTATACCTCTGACATATTTAAAAAAAAAAAAGATATTGACACAGTAGAACAAAAAAAAGGCTTTATCCAGCTTGCTTTATCAATCAGTAGCTTTTGTTGGAGTACTGTTGTCCTAAGCACTTAATCCCTTCTTCCCCCAACATAAAATCCATTTCAGTAACTAGCAGAGATCAGTTCATGTCTAGTTACAGTCAGTTTAGATCTTTAATTACAATCAGAACCTCTTCTATTTTACCTTTCAATTTAATTTAATAAAACTTTTTTCTTAGGTGGGCAGAAACAACGAATTGCAATTGCTCGAGCGCTGCTCAAGGTAAGCTTAAAAAACAGGTAGCTATTCTTTATTTAATTATTTCAAGGAGGAAAAAGAGGGGATGAGTCTTTCCTTGTGGGGAGTGAATATCTTTTGAAATATTCAAAGTTCTGTATATTGATGAGGGAGTTGGAAGAGGAAGAGAGAGATGGTTAAGGCAATATATTTATTTCAAGTTTTTAATTTTAATTTCTTCAATTTCTATTATGCCTGATGCATTCTTTTTCTTGTGGTTAGGCTCTGACTAGAACCACTCTGTAAGGAAGACAGTAGGCCAAGATAGAATGGTTCACTTAATAAGCCTTACTCAAGATCAGGGATGATTTCCACTTTGAATATGGTGTCAACGTCCTTGCACAACTTGGTTTCCAACCAGATTCGTGGTGTTGCTAATTATAGCTTGCAGGGCACTTAGGATAAAAACCTTGGTTTGTTGAAGTTTCTGTAGAATACAAACCAATGGCTCCCCCATGTCTTTTGGGGGAACCCCTGGATGTTGTTAAGAATAGAAATTCCATGCCTTTTATGAAGGAGAGTGAGGTTTGGGGTGAGTTGACAGTCTTCTGAAGATAATCTTTTTTCAGCCTGTAAGTTCTAGTGATTGTTGACCAGAGGAAGGGGGCCTTTATTTTAATGCCTAGAATCTATAAATTACTTTTCATAGATTTCAACACCAGTGGACCCTCATCACCCTTAGTAATGCACACTAATAGATTCCATCTTAACATGGTCTGTTTGGTGTTCGCTTTGTTTTTAGCATTTTAGATTATTGCAAAATGTGTTCCTTAGCAACAGAGTCTCCTGTGGCACCTTTAAGACTAACAGATGTATTGGAGCATAAGCTTTCGTGGGTGAATGCCCACTTCGTCGGATGCATAGGACTCTCTGTTGCTTTTTACAGATCCAGACTAACGCGGCTACCCCTCTGATACTGTGTTCCTTAGGATATGTCTGCACTGCAATTAGACATCCGTGGCTGGACTGTGCCAGCTGACTCGGGCTCCCGAGGCTCGGGGCTGCGCAGCAGTCTAGTTGTGATGTAGATGTTCCTATTTGGGGTGAAGCCTGAGTTCTGGGATCCTCGCAAGGTTCTAGAGCCCGGGCTCCAGCCCAAGCCAGAACGTCTACACTGCAGTTACACAGTCCCACAGATTGAGCGCTGCACATAGGCACGGGCCAGCCATGGGTTTTTAATTGCAGCATAGACCTACTCTTAAAGACTTGTGTTGCTTTAGGAAGTTGAGCTGCATCCAACCCTCTCCAAGAGAGAGATGAAGGAAGAATGTGGTGTTGAAATGCAAATTGCATTGTTTCTTTTGTGTTTAACTAAATCTTTTCTGCTTGTTCAGTCTGGTTTTGGAATAATTCTTGGAACTACATGCTGTGGCAATTCCACAGTACACTATGGTTCTTTACATTTCCAGTGTGTGTTCTTGGCCTCTAGTGGTATGTCTACACAGCAAAGAAAAACCAACATCTGGCTCAGGCTGTGGGAATGTTTCATTGCTGTTGAGACTTCTGGCCCTCAGGCTGGAGCCTGGGCTCTAGGACCTTGTGAGGTGGCAGGGTGGCAGCCCGAGCCTGGTAGCCTATGCGGCAGTGAAACAGCCCTGCAACCAAAGTGGGCCGGCCACTTTTTTTCCCCTGTGTAGACATATCCTCAGTGGCCTGGTGCATTCCAGCCACCTAGGAAGTTGCTGTCTCCCAAATGCAAGATAAATGTTGTGTTCATGTGTAACAGGAGGGAGACTGCTTATAAGCAAACAATAGGTGGACTCTAAAATCAGGGGAAACAGTGAAATCGACCCTTAAGTGCTGCCAAATGCACAAAGTAAACAAACTGAAAAGATGAGATTTATAATCTTTGTAATATGAGCTTAGGTGTTAAAGTAACAGTAGTAGATGGAAAAAAAGATAATGTGATATTTTTATTCTATCCTTTCTGTCTAGACTTATTACCTACTGAGTCTCACGTTGTATTCAAGTCTTCTGACGAAGCAAATAATCTTGCTTGTAATTTTAGTCCTGTTTGTGAATTTTTTTATACATAAATAGAATTTGTATCCTTCAGGTTTTGTATAACTTTGATTTTAATTATAATTTTACTTTTGTTCTTCAGAATCCTAAAATTCTTCTTCTAGATGAAGCAACAAGGTAAGGAATAAAATAAAGTAAAGCTAGCAAATGTCCTATAATTAGAGCAGGAGACTTGGAATCAGGAGATCTAGGTTCTGTTCCTGTCTGTGTGTGACCTTGGGCAAGTCGTTTAACTTTTTTCCCCATCAATGGAATGGAAAAATACTTAAAGATGCTCTGATGAAAGCCACTAGATTAAGTGCAACAGACAGTACCTTATTACTTATTAAATAAAATGTAACTCTTATGAAATATTTGTGATTTACAGGAATACTAAAACATTACAAAAACCTTTGAGATTGTGTATCTCTACTTTATGAAAATATTAATGTTTGTAAGTCCTGAGTGGATAGGTATAAGTACACCACATCCACTGTAAGTTATTCAGTATTAAATTTCAGGGGTATATGTGTGTGATATGCATACTCAGGATGGACTGTCTGCACTAGACTTTTTCACTAAACGTTTCTCACCATTGCTACCACTGGCTCAGCTTCATTAATGGTAGCAGATGTAGGAGCTGTAGTATGAAATCCTTGCCCCACTGAAGTCAGTGGGAGCTTTACTGACTTCGGTGGAGTCAGGATTTCACCCCTAGTGTAGAGAGGTCTCCAGGCAGCTGCCAGTATTGTAAGCACCAAGTCAACTAATTCTGCTCACAATGAGTCTACATGACTCTGTGCTTAAAATGCTGGCAGCTGCCAACGCTTTGTCTTCATTAGCAACTCCACCATTATTACCCTGTTGGAAAGGCAGTGATGGGAGAGCTTAGAGAAAGAAGCCTAGTGTAGACCAGGCTATATTGATTTTAGAGAACAGTGACACTTATTTTTTTCTTTTCTTCTGAATTAGTGCTTTGGATGCTGAAAATGAGTATCTAGTGCAAGAAGCTCTAGATCGGCTTATGGAAGGGAGGACAGTCCTAATTATTGCTCATCGTCTGTCTACCATTCAGAATGCTGATTCTGTTGCAGTTCTTGACCAAGGCAGAATTATTGAATGTGGAAAACATGAGGAACTTCTTGCAAATCCAAATGGACTTTTCAGGAAACTAATGAAGAAACAAGCTTTTCTTCAGAATAGTAAAACTTTTGCATTAAATGTGTAAAATCCAGAGAAAAGGAATTTTTAAAAGAAAATGTATGAAAGGAAGTATAAGGAATAGAAATTTACAAACTACAAAGAATATAATTTGTTTCTAGTTATGTAAAGTAAATGTTCTATTTTTTCCAAAGTGTACAAAATATCATTTTGAAACTTAGATGTTAAACTTTTTATTCAGAGATTTTTAATAATTATTGTAACTTTTTAAATGTCCACAGCACTGAAATTGTTTTCAAAGTGTATAGATTCTTCTGCTTTGTGGTAACTTAATTGATTCAATATGGCATTTTCTCTATTTTAATGCATTGTATAGCAATGAACTCTATTCTCAAGCAAGTTCCTAATTTTAGGGAAATTAGAAATCCAGATCCTGGTAATTTCACCACCATCATCTCTTGCGTACCAGGGACCTTTTGTTTTCTGGGCTTATCACTGTACTTTGGCTTTAAAAGACTGAAGTTCAGAATTATGTGACGGTAGTGGCATGACAAAAACTCTTCAGTCTCCTTTTTCACATGCTGCTTTTTTCTCTTCCCTTTCAAAATAAAACTGGAAGTTGAGGGGTGTAATCACCATCTGCAGTAACTGTAGATAATTATTTATAAACCGAAGTTGTTATTTTAAATTATTTGGAAGCTTGGATGGGGAGTAGTACTCTTGAAAGCTTCAGGTTTTACAGCTAGGGCAAAGGGAGCAGAATTGCTGCTAAACATTAGTTTGTAGTGGAAAATTCTAAAGTTTGCATGCATCTCCTCATTGCTGTATTCTTCTGGTCTTTACTTTCATTACACTCTAAAGGTGACCTTTAAAAGAACAAACAGTGGGCTTGTGCACTTTTTTGCCTCCTTGCAAAGGGTATATAAATCATGCTCAAAGCTTTATTTGCAACTTTTTTCCATTCTCTGTTAGAAATTCAAGTCTTGTTTAGCTATGAAGACTCTGGGGCAACCAGAAAATTAGTGAAATTACAATATCACCATAAAATACTGGAAGTTGAGCAACTGAGATAGGAGGGAATATTTAGTCAATTGTTTAACACTTCCCTAACTCCCATGACTACCTGAATGCTTTGGTGAAAAGATGCCTTGTTAAATATGCAAAACCCTTGTCCCTTCAACTAAGGAGAAGTACACAAAAATGTGAGAGCACCAGCAAATCCAAGCAGGACCAAATTTGATGTTCCTGATACTTAAGTTAAAAAAAAAACAACCCCCTTCCCCCTCTTCTAATACAGACCTTTTTTTATTCATTGTGAAGAAATAAACAAAAATCCAAAGCCAATTTAAAAAAACATTCTTTTGCAACTCACCTTAAGAGCAGTCTATGCTGGCATAAGCCTATGCATGGTTAAAACAATTGTAAGCAGCAGGTGAATTTCCTAGTACAGGGTAAGGCCTCAGTAAAACGTATGCTTGAGAATGTTTTAGGATGTTTACCTTAGTTATGCCAATAATTCGGGTTGCCAGGCATCCAGTTTTTGATAGGAATGCCCAGTCGAAAAGGGACCCTGGTGGCTCTGGTCAGCACTGCTGACTGGGCCTTGAAAAGTCCAGTCAGCGATGCTGCAGGGCTAAGGCAAGCTAGTCCGTACCTGTCCTGGCACCGTGCTGCGCCCCGGAAGTGGCCAGCAGGTCTGGCTCCTAGGCTGGGGGGAGACCTGGGGCTCCGTGCACTGCCCCCACCCTGAGCACCAGCTCTGCACTCCCATTTGCTGGGAACTGCGGCTAGTGGGAGCTGGGGGAAGATGGTGCCTGCAAGCAACAGCAGCGTGCGGAGCTTCCTGGCCCCCCTGCCTAGGAGCGCGGTGCCAGGACAGGCAGGGAGCCTGCCTTAGCCCCACTGCACCCCTGACTGGGAACCGCCTGAGGTAAGCCCCAGCCCTGAGCTCCCCCAAACCCGGAGCCCCCCCTGCACCCCAAACCCCTCATCCCCGGCCCCATCCCAGAGCCTGCACCCCGAGCTAGAGCCCTCACCTCCCCCTGCACCCCAGCCCAGAGCCCCCTCCCACACCCTGAACTCCTCATCCCAGAGTCCATACCCCATCCTGCACCCCAGCCACCTCCTGCACTCCGAATCCCTCTGCCCCAGCCTGGAGCCCCCTCCTGCACCCCAAACCCCTCATCCCCAGTCCCACCTCAGAGCCTGCACCCCCAGCCAGAGCCCTCATCCCCTCCCACACCCCTGCCCCAGGCCAGAGCCCCCTCCCGCACCCCTCATTTTTTGCCCCATCCTGGAACCCACAACCCACAACCCCAGTTAGCCCTCACCCCCTCCCACACCCCAACCCCCTGCCCCAGCCCAGTGAGTGAGGGTGGGGGAATGTTGAGAACAGGGGGTGGGGCTTCAGGGAAGGGGCGGGCTTAGGTTGTTTAGTTTTGTGTGATTAGAAAGCTGGCAACGCTATATGCCATTGTGTGAAACATTGAAAACAATTCTAAAAACCACTGCAGGCTAAAAATGCTGATAGAGAATGCTTTAACTTCATTATTTCTCTCTATGTACCCTTTGAAATGATGGGCTTGTTCCTAAAAACCATTACTCATGTGAATAATCATTCCTCAGGTAAGGTGCAGAATGAGCTCATAAATTGTGCACTAGGTGTCTGTGTGGACCCTGCTGCCACACAAAAAGTTCCATTGCGTGCTTTAATCTACTCCCATTTCAAAACAGCCTAGATTAAAGCACACCATGAAACTCTTATCAGCTACACTGTTTTGAAATGGGAATAGATTCAAGTGCACTGCAAAACTTTTAGTGTGGCACGGTCCAGATGGACACCTAGTACGGTGCAGGCTAATATGGGTAGATTTACACCCCAGCTTGCCACGAATTAAGTGTTCCTATAAACAAGCCCTGAGAGTCATTGGGATTTGGGCTCCTAAGTCACTTAAAGAACAGGAGTACTTGTGGCACCTTAGAGACTAAAGTACTGTGCCACAAGTACTCCTGTTCTTTTTGCGGATACAGACTAACACGGCTGCTACTCTGAAACTAAGTCACTTAAGCGTTTTTGAAAAATTTAGCCAGTTTGAAACCACCATGCACCTGCTGCAGGGAGCTGTGATTTTCATTGTGGGTAGGTGCCCAATCCACAGATCCTGCAGCGCATGCTGGGAGTACTGGATGTGGATGTGGCACACTGTATGTGGCCAACACAGCATAGCTAGTGACGTTCTGCACAGTTTTGTTTTATACCACTGCAATCCTACTAGTTCAAGCTTCAACAATACAATTCTTCAGCTTTGAGGCTTTGTAGGGAGATTGAATCTTTCTGCTAAGAAAACCAGTGCGTTTTTAAAAACGCTCACAGTATTGCATTCTGGTTCATTAAAGGAACCTTCAGTGGTTGCCGGTATAGGCTAAACCCAGCAAACTGTTAGTGTGCATCTGAGACACTATTGACAGACTTGCTTTGCCAAGGACAATTTTATTTCATCCAGTCTGCTAATTCAATGTGGTCTTGTGAAGGAAAATGGGCCACGCTTAGGTGGAGTATCTGAATAGTGCACTATAGCACCCTATGTAAAATGAACCTGTTTGTTATACTCACTGATGGCATTTTCCAGCATTGCCCTCTTCAGTTGTTTTTAGTAATTTTTTTGTATCCTGAATTTAAATTTATCAATAAAAAATTTATTGCTTCTGTCATCTCATGGTAAGACATACTGCTTCATAATGATGTAACGAGAACTTGGATCATTTCAAATAATGATTAAACAGTTCTCCTTCCAAAGACTTGAAATTTAGAACACTAATAGTGATCTACTGAATGAGAGTACATAGAACTCCCATATAATTTAATGGAAATCTTGTTCAAAACTCTGAAAGTGGAATATGGCTCTGTTTTCTGTGGCATCACACTTAACAAAAATCCCCATTTAGTTACTTCCTCAATTTAATTATTCCGTACTTGACACATTTCTTGGATTGTTGTACACATTAAATAAGATGACCAGCCTGTCCAACTTCAAAAGCCAAATTCTCAGAGAATGAGTAACTACTTTCTTCATTTGGAGTTGTAGGCACTCAACAGGTGTTCAGCATCTCAGGATTTGACCCAAAGAAAATAAAAACCTTTTCTGTAATGTATAATTATATTTGGTGTTGAGTTCTGGCTGCCCTAGTGACAGGCTAGCATTGACTGCTCCGTTCACTGTGTTTCTAATTTCGGATAGTATGAATGCTTTCCTGAGGGAGCTAGGACACTGAAAATAAAATCACTGTCTTGCAAAAATTCTTTTGATTAGCTATATTTAAATACTGAATAAAGTATTATCACTGTTAATTATTGGCATGTTTGAAATAGAGAAGATTCTTTAATTCAAGTAGCTGACTGCTGCTGTCAAACTATATTTTTATCGTCTGATGCATAGAACCTCCCTCATTCTCTTCAAAGACTGCATATTGGCAGTCTACTTCTTGTGCAATACAAAAGATTATCATTCCTGACAGAGTGCTTAAACAATACTGCCTTCATACCACTTCCACACTGCTGGGCTTAGGGTAACAGTTGTTCAACTGTCTTGAGAAAGTTTAGTGGCTGTGTTAAACCAGTCAACAAAAAGTTGTTGGCACCTTAAAATGAAGGCTACAAATTGTTGGAGAAAGGAGACAGGTCAACAGTTGATTTACTCTACACGTGAAGGATAATCTTTTGTATTTTGTGTGATGCAAGAAGCTGCATTTCTTATTTTTTGAAGAAAAACATTGCTGTTCTGTCAGTTAGGCACATTAGTTTGAGCCTCTGTATTGTCCCCCAAGATGCCTTTGTATTCAAATAAATTAGGTTCATATGAACCAGCTGCCATAATATCAGTTCTTGAAGTTGTATACTAACTGCAGATCACAAGTCTGCCTGCTTGAATCTCCTAAAACAAACAGTCTTCCCAGACAGGTAGGCAACTCCCTAATTTTCTGCAGTAGCCTTTAAACAAAAATCTATTTCATGTCTATTACTTTTCCAGAATTTCAAGACAAGCTTGATCTTTTTGAAGAGGTGGACCTGAGCATTAACATCTCTGTACATTTCAAATAATTGGTGATGGGTGAGGGCAGTTCTGGGGCAAGTACTGTCTTCCTGGTCTGTAGAGCACCTAGCACAATAGGGTCCTGGTCCATGACAGACTCCTAGGGCCTATGATAATACAAATAATAAAGAATAATTTAATTTCAAAGTTGCTAGTTCAAATCCAGATCAGGTCAGCATAGTCTTTTATTCAATGCCATATGTGAAATAAGATGATTGTCTAAGTTCATTTCCTAGATGAAAAATGGCTAATAGGTACAATTAGCACTAGTTGGCATTATTTCTTCTGTGCCAAAGTTTGAATTACTATATCTCCTCTCCCCTGGAGGCAGTGCACAAGAACAGTTAAGATGGGTTGACAAGGCAATGGGGGGAAGCTTCATTGCTACAGTAGCTGCTTTGTTAATTAAGAAACACAATTTAATTAAGCGAACCTGTTGTAAGTACTATATTCTTTTGAAGTATGACATAAGTTATGTGATAGGGAACTAAATAACGTTATAAAGTGTTTTAAAATCTGTTTTGATGGATGTTGGGAGGAGTGGATTGCACTCCAGTTCCTTTTTTGGTTCCCCAGCCCCAACTTCCTGGTATTGTTTGCATTCATTTTTGTGGTTATTTTGTTTTGATGAAACAGCCATAACATGTGAGTTCCATGCCATTACATAGGGGTGAACTATCATAACAAGGAAGGACTGCAGGATAATAATTAGAATAGAATGGTACAGTGAAGTCCTATTGGACATTCTGATTTATTCCCCTCCTGTAAAGCAAGAACCAGAGGACACCAGCTGAAATGAAAAGGCACCACCTTTAAAACATCTGGAAGGAATTTTATGCAGCAATTATAACATCTAATACTGCAGGTATGATTGAGGCTAATAGCTTAGTAATACTTTAAAAAATGGACATATGAATATGAATAGTAACTGTTGTTTCTCTAAGGAGGAAAAGTGAAGGGATGGATCCTCAACTGATATAAATCAGCAGAGCTCTATTTGCATAATTTGAAGCCAAGGAGGATTTGTCTGTCTTGAAGCAAGAGTAAGCCTATTAATAGCCTGTGGGCCACACCCACAACTGGTGTAAATTGACATATGTCCCTAACTGGAGAACTGGATCAAGAACTGTTAACCTTAGCCGTTAAAACAAGAAGCTAATCCCCATGTGAGGGTCAGGAAGAAATTCCTTATACCCTGTATTTTTATACTGTACAATTGGCCAGGTGCCATACCTCTCAATGTACCAAGGCCCAAATATGAGATGCAATGTGTGACCCACCCAAAGCAAGGGGCATAAGAATTATTTATGCAACTTGGTTTTGGAAGCTTCATGATGTAGGAGTCATTACTGTAATTCAGGGAGTGTATGAAGGTCTTGGAAGAATATGGAATGGGGTGAAAGGGATGGGGATACTCCCTGACTTCCTTTGTGGTGTGTGGAGTATGAAGAAGTGCTTATGTTTGCAATGAGAGAGGGGTGCTACTTGTGCCTGGGGTGTGGGGTTAGTGAAGTCCATCTCTACTCTCCCTACTTCAGCATAATGATGCGTGTGTTCTTGATGCTAGGGAGCCTGTCAACTACATCTCCTAAAACCAAGGGGCCTATGGCTTCCCCTTCATGCTGCTCCCTGGTGGCTGCTAACGGGGCCGGCTCTAGGCACCAGCAAACCAAGCACGTGCTTGGGGCAGCACATTTTCAGGGGCGGCATTCCGGCCTTTTTTTTTTTGTGCTTCCGGCGGCAAAAGACTAGAGCTGGGCCTGGCAGCAGCAGCACCTCATGCGCGGGGGCGCCCTGGGGCTGCTGCAGTTTGCGCCATGGGGGAGCAGTGCTGCACCTTGTGGCTGGGCCGGGCAGGCTCCGAGCGGGGGAACTCAGGCTGGTTCCGCCCCGCGGGGCACACGGAGCTGCCTGCAGGTGCCGCAGGGCAGCCGCCCCCCGCGCCACAGCTGGGACTGGGCAAAGCAGCCCGAGCCGCCCAGGGACTGCGGCAGGGTGGCCAGAAGCAGCAGCAGCAGTGGAGCCATAGAGGGCGGGGCGCTGCCGTGCGGGGCCCACGTCCCACTCTCCAGGACTCAGTTTCCTCTGGGGCTACCCTGCCCCGGCTCCGTAGCCCCCTGCTGGGGCGGTCCCCCGGCTCTGCCCTCCTGGTCCCGGCCGGTCCTGGAGGCGGGTGCCCTGGCTGGAGGGACCCTGGGCTGAGGTGTGGCCCGGGAGCCCCGCTGCTTACCCCAATCCTGCCAGCGCCGGACCGGCTGGAGACGAGGGGGGAGCAGCGGAGTCAGCACTGGTGGGGGGGAGCCCAGGGCTGGGACAGCAGGGGGTGCAGGTGGGGGGGTGAGGGTGGGAGAGAGCCCAGCGCTGGGGTGGCAGGGGGTGGGGGAGGGGCAGCCAAAAATTTTTTTGCTTGGGGCGGCAAAAAACCTAGATCCAGCCCTGGCTGCTAACCAGCATCACCCAAGCAACACAGTTCCAAGTTTGTGGCCATGGTTGGTAGGGGGAGACTATGCTTTGACTATATCCATGTGGTTCTTCCCAGCTGCTTGAGGTCTGTTGTTACAAGTATCTAACCATGGAAATGCAGCCTGAAGTCTCTCCTGCTCTCCAAATCTGTTTCAGTCCCATTGGGTAGAATTATGAATATAATGGAAAAGATAGGAAAAAACAGTAATAGCTTTGCTGATTTGCAACCTAGTTTCTTTGAAGGCATGTTTGAAAAATGCTAGCAATGATTTTGTGAAAAGTGTGACTGATGCAAACCGACTGTTAGCAAAAAGTAAAGAAAAATGTATTTTAAATCCTTTTTAATTAATTTTATCTCATGAACCGAGTAACAGATTTAGTTAAAAATCCCCAGACAATTCAATTTTAGAGTAGATGCTGTACGTGTGCTTTCCCCAAATCTGGATTCTTCATACAAAGCAGTGCAGTTAAATGTCTGCTTAGAATGGAAAAACTGAACCTTTACCTAATATGCAGGTGCAACTGCACATCTATAATGTTTTTTTCTATAACTTCACTTTCATGATTCCTTATTTCTAATGTCATCTTCAACATTAAGGGTGAGTAAAAACAAATCTGTGTGGAACACAGTTAATTTGGGGACAAAAATAAGTTACACTGCTCCCAACAAAGGAAATTTTAGAGATATGGCACATGCATCACTGGGTTGAGTATTGGTTTGCCTTCCTCTGAACCAATGGTTTCTAACTTCAAAGGCTTTCCTAGCAAGTTGTCTTGGGTGCCTAATTTTCACTACAATGAGTTTATTTAGTTACTTGCAACCTGTTATCTACTGCTGCTATGTATGCCCCATAAACCATTGCACTGATTTCCAAATCAACTATTTTGAAGTACCCTGGGACTTACACCCAAGTCGTTTAGGGTATCTGAGGAGAATTAGTTTGGGAAAAATCACACATGGAGCCCAGGTAAGAAAAAGGTGGATAATTCCTGTGGCAGATCTGATAAAGGCCTCTGTTGGAGATGCAATACTAGACTAGATGAGGGACTATTTATGACAGTTACCCCATTTGCCTATCCACTCAGGTCAAATTTGGGGTGTTGCAGGTTGCCCCAGCAAAGTGAGATGGAGGGATAGGTACTTTTTTATTTATTCTTCCCCCCCCCCATTTATTTACAAGGAACATACAAAGACCTATTTTCCCAAGGAAAAAATAAAACATAGGAGGCAGTTTCTTTGCTTACAGCCCCAAGCCTCTTTAGCCAGCCTCCTCCCTAGGCTTTTCTCAGAGTCACAGGCGGGCCAGGCTATCTCCTACTTTTCTTCTGAACACCTGCCCCCTCAGTCATAGGATACTCAGTGATACCTCAGTCTTGCTTCTTCCAATTGCTGGCAGACTTGGTTGCATTAGTCTATGTGTTGGGTAGAGCCATGTGCTTGTGCTTTGGGTTTGGACACTTATGTCCATCCCTTCTTTCAATGTTTTCCCCAGGAGTTGAAATTAGGGGAGGTGTTCAAATTTACAGGGGAATGAGAGGTGAGACCGTGAGGGTGAAGGCAGGCTGCATGGCACCACAGTAAAAACTGAAAAATGTTTCACAATCATTTTATTAGATTTAACTCCTTTTTTAAAATCATCACACAAAGTTGGCTACTCAAGCCTACTATGAAGCACTACAGCTCCATCCTTCTTGGTTTCTTACTGTAATTTTGCACAACTCCATTCATGAACTTCTCGAATGCAGTGCATTAATCTTTGGTAGCTTCTCGTGTGTCCGGTATTTCCAGTCCTTTATGATGTTTATGATCAGGCAGAAGGTGACTTTTTTCAGAACACAAAATTCTATTCAGTGAAGAAAAAGAATGCTCAACTTAAACTGTAGCTGTTGTGACTGAGGAGCAAGAGATGAATTCCTACTTCTTTCATCCCAGGAAACCTAGCATAAAGATTGGATCGAACCACTAGTGATGATAAAGTAGAAGTTGAAGTCAAACCTTCATTCATTCATTGTATGATATTTCATTCTGTGTTCAAATTCTCTATTCTGCCCTGATCACATAGCAGACCCATTGCTGGTAGTGCCTCACTCCACTCAACTGTCATTGTTTTATAAGACAGGCATCTGTAAAAGCTACGTAGAGGTTGAGTAGAATCCAGAAGTTGCTATTGTAGATTTGTAAGAATCAAGTCCGTGTACTTTTTCAGATAGCTTAACAAACACTTCTTCGCCTCTTCACTTAAGGAGTCAATATAAGTGCCTTAATTAATCAACTTCTGAAGTCTTTGCTTCTTCCAGTACATTTTCAATTGCTAACTCTCTGATCCAAGTACAGCTTTTATCACTGGACAAAGATCTACTATTGTTGAGCAGGCACTTGGATGGCATTGTTTAATGACCCAAGTGGTTTCAACAGTAGACTTACAAGAGAGAGAATGGCAATAGTCTTCTCTGAACTTAGTAGCAAAAGTTGTCCACTAGCCTCACTACTTATCTGTTCCATCTCAGTAGATACTTTCCAAAGCCAATAATAATGCTTGCAGTAATTTTAAGACAATTGCCAAGGATCACTCATGCTAAAGTCAGCGGGTTTTCCCAGGTTGGACTAATTTGAACTTCAGTCCCAGTGTATCTTCTATTTTTTCCAAGACGTTCAGTCCCTTTTGGATTCTTTCTTGAAAAAAATATAACTAAGACATTAAATGTATGACCCAAACGAGGGTTGTGGGGGGTTTCACAAGGTTATTGTAGTGGGGTCGCAGTATTGCCACCCTTCTGTACTGCCTTCAGAGGTGGGAGGCTGGAGAGCAGCAGCTATTGGCCAGGCACCCAGCTCTGAAAGCAACACCCTGCTAGCAGCAGCACGGAAATATGGGTGGCAATATCATACCATCCCATCCTTACTTCTGCCTTCAGAGTTGGGTCAGGATCCCCCCAGTTACAACACTGTGAAATTTCAAATTTAAATATCTGATATCATGAAATTTCAAATTTTAAAATCCTCTGACCATGAAATTGACCAAAATAGACTATGAATTTGGTAGGGCCCTAGCAATGACTTAATTCTTGATGCCCATTTGCATCAGTGCATTCATCAGTCATGTATGCACATTTTCTGAATGTGGTCAGAGAGTTCTTCACTTTTTTAACTGCTGAGTCTTGCACTGCATGCTTCTAACCAGTCAGTTGAGTTTCTTGCAGAAAGAGAGTGAGCATTTGCTGGTCTTGTTTAGAACCAATGTCCAACTTCAGGATTAGCAAGTGACAAAGCCCCTACCATTGGCCTCGTTTGTAGTATTGCTTGCTTAAATATAGAAAGTCAGAAGACAGGATACTGGGCTAGCTGGACCATTGGTCTGACCCAGTATCGCCATTCTTATGTACAAATTAATATTGTAATAAATATTTAGTACAGAAACTCTCCAAGATGATGTGAGATAATGATCTTGGCAAATAATGCATTAAAAAAATCTTGGCCTATTAGGATATGTATATTTATATGTTTCCCAGTCACAAATCAAGCATTCTGGAGCAAAATCACTAAAACATAATCCAACAAACAAGCCTTCCTTTAACGTGCCCTCCCTTCTCCCTCCACAGCACCCCACTCAGAGTCGTTGTCCTTGGGCAGTGGAGACCCAGAGTTCAGAGGTGCTTTCATGTGAGTCCACCTCCCACCCTGGGGGCGGGGAGGAGAAGGCACCTGGCTTGTTCCTCCAGCTGCTTGCTCTGGCCACTGTTCACTCCACTGCTCTATTGCCAATGGTCCTGCGCTGTCATCTTCTGATGCCACCTGCCACTGTGACATCTACAAGCCAGTCTCTTGAGATTCCACCCAGGTCTCAGTGCTAGTGCAGGCTGGGCTGTTTCTTCCACAGAAATACTATCCCACAGCAGGTCTAAGCACTTAGACCTGATTATCAGTGATTTCAGTTCTAGGATTATTTAAAAAACACAAAAGACTCTTTATGGAGCCTAATCAGTTCTATAAACAGCAGAGGGGACAGGCCAAACAGTGCCTGTGACTCTTAGGCAGAGCCCACCCTCTCTTGTCACTGGGATCTGGCATCCAAGCCCCCTGCTTAGCGAGTGCAGTTTAGTTGAGGATGACCAGTGCTTAATTTGTAATGAAAGAGGTGCCAGGGCTCATGCAAGTTTTTTACTTTCATAACTGATGTGGCAAGCCCAGATGTCCCAGGGCTATGAACTACCAAGCCTAGATATGTTGGGGCCCAGCCCTGGCATACACTGGCACAAATTAAGCACTAAGTGTGACCCCCCTCACTCAGGACAAGCTAAGTACAGTTCTGCTGCCCTTTACTCATACAATAAAGATAACATTTCATAACTCCTGCATTCAATACTACAGTGATTTGTAACTCAACACCAGCCAAAATTGATCACTTAGGCAACACAGCTCTGCTGGATACCTAGGCAGAGTAGGTGTGTTCATGTAAATAGTCTGGTCCTGAAGCCTTTCCCCACCACTTTCTGGCTCATTACTGGCTGTCAGGGGAAGGTTCATTCAGACCTTGCTTACAAATCATAACTTGAAATTATTAGGTTGGCCAACATCACCAAAATGAATGTGTCAACATTGTCATAAAAAAAAAACAGCTGTGTGAGAAGCTAATCTTTGTTCATACTTTTCAAACCTACTATTCTTTTTCAGTATTTTATCATATACTATATATGCTTTTAAAGTCTGTATTAATGTTTCAATTTTAAGTCAAATTTCCAACAGACTAAATAGGCAACACTGCATGTAACCAGTTGACCTGTGGGTGGATGATGGGGAAATTCAGAAGGGATATAGGGAAATCTCTGCCTTCTTTCCATTCACTCAGAATGAAAGGGGGTTGGGCAAGCCTCACGCCTGACACCAGGGCTGGCCCTAGACCAAATGGTGTCCCAGGCAAGGAACAGCTTCAGTTCTCCCCACTCCTGCCATTTGTTAAACTTTTGACTACCTTATTTTTTATTGCATTTTGTAGCCCATTCCATGAGTTTGATGTTAAATGTAGTTCTCAGAAAGTCTGGAAGGTTCCATGAGATTCTACAAAGATCCAAAACATTCTAGGAGGTTAGTGAAAAATGAATCCATGTATGGAATACCTGAAACACGCTACTTCCAACATGCTATTTTCCCTTTTGCCGCTAACAAAAACAACACCCCAAACCCAGCCCCCCCCCCAGGCGGTTGCCTGCCCCTAAATCTGGCCCAAGGTTTATCCAAGCCCAGACCAGCGAGTCTGAGCAGAAAACCTCCAAGGCAGGGAGTTTAGTTCCATGCCCCAGCCCAGTCAGCACTCCTTTGGGCCATGAACAGAGAACGCTCCTTCCCGCTGAGCTCATCCAACAGTTGGAGCTGGCTGTGCCGCAGGTAGGGTTACCAACTTCGGTTGGACCTATTCCTGGAGGTTTCATCACATGACATAATCTTTAATTCCTGGAGACTCCAGGACAATCCTGGAGACTTGGTAGCACAGGGTGTGTTGGGGCTTCCCCCACAAGAGTTCAGTCCCTCTATCTTGTTATGGGGATCACCTGGCTCTGGAGGCACCGCCACTGCCCCCGTGTGGTGTGGGAAGCTGTGCAATCCGCCCCCCTGCAGCGCTCTGCCCGGACGCTGTCAGGCTGCTGAGTGGAGGCACTCGGGACCCCTGTCCAGCCCCCTGCTTGTGCTAATGCGCTTAGCTGGCTGGCGACAGCCCGGCCAAGTGTGAGTCCCGGCTCTGAGACAGCGAGGTCGCCGGTGCCCCGCGTCCCAGCCCGGCCTCCCTGCAGCGCGAGGTATTCCCTCGGCGCAGCCGCCTTTCCACTCCCCGCGCCTGACCCGGAGGCGCGCGCCTGGGCCCCAGCTGACTCCTCCCTCTCTCGGGAGCGGGGCCGGGCCGGGAGTGTGACGTAGGCAGTTGCGACGCCCGGAGCTGAGCGCGTGGCTCGCGTACGTTGGCGGCGCGCGAGGCCCGGCACCGGCAGTTGGTAGCCAGGCGCTGCTGAGCTCGCGCTAGCTCCCTCCCTGCCCGTCCTACCATGTTCCCTGCCGCCCCCGGCTCCCCGCGCACCCCGGGCGGACCCCGCAGGCCCCTCGGGGCCGCCGCAGTCTCCGTTCCCCGGCCGGGCGGCAGGAAGAGCCTGGCGGCGGCCGGCTCCCCGGGGCTGTTCTCCCCGGTGGGGAGGAGGAGCGGCTCCCTGTCGGCGCGGTGAGTTCCGGCAGAGGCGGTGGGTTCTGGGCTGGGTCTTAGTGCTCCAGAGCGGGGCTTAGCGGTTCTCGGGGGCCGCGGCTTGTTTGCCCCCCAGAGCTGCCGCCCCTGTCCCCCGGCGCTGCCCAGCTCAACCGGGCGTGAGAGTGACCCGGCTGCTCGTGGCATGTCCGCGCTGTCCGGTATAACTGCGCGGGGCTGCTGCCTAGGAGAGCCCGGCCAGAGGCACTGAGCTGCCTGCCGGCTCGGGAAGCCGCCCTTGCGTCAGATCATCCCTTCCTTGCAAAGGGCTAGGAACTTAATTGGTGTTGTTTAAATTAACAGCCTGCAGCGCCCCCCCCTCCCCCATTCACAACTGCCCCAGTGGGGTAGGTGGGCGAGATGGGATTTGTAAATCCAGTGTAATTTTGATGTGGTCATCTGCATTTTGGTTCTCTTGCTCATTCTGTAAGGGTACTTTAATATTGCAGTGCTCTTCAGAAACTTGTATGGTTTATTTCATGAGTATAGGGGCCTAGACTGTGGTTCAAGTAATCTGATTGATCACCCAGGGGTTTGTACATTACCCAATTCCTTTGTGGCATTGTGCAGAAGATGCCCCGTTCCTAATTTCGGTGATGTAAGCATGATGTCTGCCCACTTAGATTGTAAGCACTTTGGGGCAAGGATTGTTTTTTTGTTCTGTGTTCATACAGCAGCTACACAGTGAGCTCCTATGCACGACTAAGGCTCCTAATACTGCGATAATTCAGATAAACAGTGTTTCCTTTAGCTCATTATAGTGTTCATTTTCTGTTTGACATTTCTAAGATTATGGGGCACAGGTCTTTGTTAGGTCTTGCGTAATCTTGTGGCTGCTGGTAGTAACCCTGAAAGTCACATGAACTGAAGCCTAGCATATGATGATTTCCATTCATTTTATGTCTAGAATGATTGTCAATTGTACCTTTTTCGTTTTTGGGCCTCTGGTTGTCAAAGTTTCCATGCATTTAAAAAAATCACTGTCCAAAAAAACTTGCATTGTTCCCTATCCCACGTAGGTCAGAAGTGTTATAAATCCAGAACAGTTATATGACATGTTAGAATTCAATCTCAAAAGTAGTCATTTGTTCTTGAGACTGACAAGTGTTGCTCAGATGACATTTTCAGCCCTGGAGGATTGCTAGACTGAACTTTCAGCCTGTTTATCATGGCAGCCCATTCTCACTTTCTGACCTTGGTTTCAGGTTTGGGTTACAGAGATAGTCTTTCATTCTTTCTGATTGAAAGATGCCATTGCAGTGTTTTCCGGCTTGTTGGCAAGGAAAGGGCACACTGCTGAGAAGCAGGGAAAATTTGTAAAGAAGTCAATTAGAGTAGAAAGGAATCTAATAGCAACCCAACAACTTTCTAGAAGGAGCTGTGATAATTGAGCCTACAAATTTACCATAATTTAGAGTTTTACGGTAAAAAGTGCAAGCTCATAAAATGTCACAATAACCTATAACAGGGATCGGCAACCTTTGGTACGTGGCCCGTCAGGAAAAGCCCCGGTGGGCTGGGCTAGTTTGTTTACCTGTTGCATCTGCAGGTTCGGCCGATCGCAGCTCCCACTGGCTGCGGTTTGCCATCCCAGGTCAATGGGGGCTGCAGGAAGGGCGGCCGGCACATCCCTCGGCCCACACCACTTCCCGCAGTCCCCATTGGCCTGGAGCAGCAAACCATGGCCAGTGGGAGCTGCGATTGGCCGAACCTGTGGACTCGGCAGGTAAACAAACCGTCCCGGCCCACCAGGGGCTTACCCTGATGGGCCACGTGCCAAAGGTTGCCAATACCTGACCTATAATAACAAATATTGATGGGAGTAGATGCAAGAAAACCAGACAGAGAAACTAGATTAGTCTAAACCAAAAAGTCTGCATTGACATAATCTGTTGAAATTATGCTTGTTAAAAACAGATGTGGAGCTGGAAATTTATGTACCAAAATTGGTGTGTCAGATATTAGGCCTAATTGGTGGACAAAATAATGAGGGGGTATGAGCTATTCCACCTTCACACCCTTTTTGAGTCCTTAAGAGAGAGTCTTTGGGGGAAAAATACAGAGCAAAGATCAGACTGAGGCTACTGGAGTGAGCTTCACCCTCATGGCTGTCAACCCCACTGTCTCCTGGGACCCAGGCCTTCTTTGTCCTAATCCTGTGGGATGTCCTGACCAGATGGGGTCAGAGGGAGCGATCCAGGTGATACTGCTATCCCCTACCAGCTCGAGCTATATCTCCGACACCACCTGAGATAAAACGGGGTCTGACTTTTACAGCAGCAGGAATAACATCAGTTCCAGCCCATCTCAAGTAACTTATTTTCATTTCCCCAAAGGGAGTTTTGCATTTTTAACAGCAGCAACAGCTACAGCTCGTACCAACCAACTTCTTCTCTTTTATCCAACAGGACAGATATTACCATTTTTAATACCATCTAAGAGACTCACAAAGTATTTTTTTTTCCTTCTAAAACTCTTTCCAGCTAACAGTTTTGCCGTGACAAGCGCATGAGTGAACAGCACGTTTTCGGCAGGAAAGCTGACAGACAGTGGCTACACTACATGACTTAGCAGCATGGCTAAGCCATGTCGCTAAAAGCTGTGTAGTGTAGACATAGCCTTTGTTTAACACTGTTTATTGTTGGATTGTGACTGGATTATGTTAACACCTTTGGTCCATTTATTCCATCTAAATTAATACAACAAGGGAAACCTAATATACTGACTTGTCTTGAGTGTTCCCAAAGATATGCACTTGTGCCCCTTTTTCACAAACCTGGCCATTTAATCAAATCTATCTTTTAAACAATTAAAAATGAAATAAATATTATATATTAAAATTGCAGGAGACTTAGTAGAAAATTAATCACAGCTGGTGCGTGTATTTTTTTTTTTTTTTTTTTTTAGAGCAACACCCACAAGAGTCATACAACATCCTTCAGCCAGTGAGACTATCAACTATGATGTTAAGAGTTTTGGATCCTCTCTCCCTGTTAAGGTTATGGAGGCCCTAAGAAAGGCTGATGGTAAGGTTTGCATTTCTCTTTTCTCCACATGGGAATTGGATTAGATAAAGGAAAAATGGTGATCTCTTTATACTTTTAAATAGTTGATTTTTGAGTGAGGAGGAGGAGAAGATAGCACCTCTTTTTAATTGCATACAGTAAGTCACTTGTTTGAGCATTTGTAAGCTTCAAAACATGTAAAATTGTAATTGTTTATGACCAGAACAACTCAACTACTTTCTTTCAAATGTCAGTCATCTGGATATCAATTAATTCAGTAACATACTTCTTGTGAAAAGCAGAACTATTTCATTATATTTTTGTTTTATTTGTAATATCTGAGAGTATCATACAGACCAAGCAAAACAAGTACCTTCAAAATCCTAAGTTAAAAAAGGACAACCATCCTTAATTGTTTCTTGTTTTGCACTTGTTGGTTGATGCCATCAGTCGTGCTGAATAGGTGCATAGAATGTGTTCACAATTCTATATTTTTATACATAATTGGACTGTATCCATTGATCCAGATTTTTTACCTTCAAAACAATAACAAATCCAAATGGCTTCTAAAATTCAAGACTTGGGAACCACACTACTGGAAATGATTAGAATGAGCTAAAACTGGTCTGTTTTGAGAGTGCAATGCAAAACTTTATGAAAAAGTCTTACCTCAATAACAAAGGCTGAACTAATATAAAAGAATCCCTTCCAAATATAAATAGCTGAATCTAGGAATGATGAAGGAGTTGGATCCTTTATGGACAAAGTTAATGAGTCCCAATTTTGAATTTGGCACCTAGATAGTACAGTTAGAGGCATATTAAAAATGCCTAAAATAGTGTCTAAAGGGGGATTGTGTGTGTCAGATCCAAAGGATTGAGTAAAGAAATCAAGTTGTGTATATGTCTGTCTATCTTTTTTTCTTTTTCATTTATTTTGTACCTATCTCAAACTTTAGATGCTTTAATAGTTCTTTAAGAACACATAATCCAAACTGTTAAAACACAAATACATCAGCTTGATTTAACCCAACCCCACATAATGATATAAAACCAGCAGATAAATAGAAAAAGCTACTCGTTATTATTTTCTTATCATTCTCCAAAAATCTAGGAAAATGGGCTTTGGCTTGAAACCAAGAATCTCTCTTCAGAGATTTTTCTCTACATTGCTGTTTCTTTTTTATAATGGTTCACTGTTTTAGATTTACATTATATTTGCAATAACTTTAAGTAATTTCCTCAGTGATTATGCTGCTCTCAATTCTTATCTAATAAGATATAAATAAAATATAAATGGGTCATTTTCTTGGCGTGACTTACATTTCTCTCACAAAAGTTGAAAGTATGTTGCATTGAAATGTATTTTAAACAATATTTGGTAAATGAGTGTCTTGCATTTAATTATCTAAAGGACATAGAATTTTTCATGTGGCATTGGATCTATTAGAAAAAAGTTTCCTCTTTTCCTACCGAAACGAAGATTTGGTAGTTTAAAGATTATTCTACAGAGTTTTAGAAGTCTTATTATTTCATGAAATTTTATATGGTCTTTTTGGATGTAGCTGATGACCCGTTAAGCGTGCAGGTAGATGAAAGTGGATGGGCCTGGCTAGTCTACAAAGAGAGGCTGATTATTTGGAAGATTGGTCAATCACCAGTTGCTAAGGTAAATGGGCTGTCAAAATGATGATGAAAAAGTGGGTGTGTATGTGTTATGCTAATCGAGCAAGTCTTTCAATTCTGTAGTTTGACCCAAGGGATAGTTGACAAACTGAGACCCATAACTCTCACATGAAAAAGATGAATGGGTTTGTACGAATTGGTGGTAGCAACTCCATAAGAAAGGTGAAAGCTTGCTGTTAGAACTTAACTCTCGTATTTTCTCTCTGTGCAACCTTAATATTGTATTGGGTTTTTTTTATTTAATAGGTGTCTCTCAAGGCAGATGCACTCTAGTGATTTAAATAACGTTTTTTGAAATTAGCTAATATATTAAGATTGGTTTTGATAATCCTGTGCCTACTCTTCAGCGTGTGCCGTGAGAAATGAATCTGTATAAGCCTCTTGTATTGTGAGTGGATGTTTTGATTAATTTTCTTTTGTCAAGAAAATATTTTTACCTATGCACCAAAATACACTTAAGCGAAAAAACACTTCAGTGCATAGCAATTAACATCTGTAGGAGCCTGTAGTTGTTATAACAACAAGGAATAGAGATGCATTCTCCAGTCTCTCTTGATGATAGGGAATATGTCTCTCCTCCTCAGTCAAATGCAGCGTGTATTCTTTGTATAACTCTCACAGTACAATGTCCACAATACCAGAGTGACAGGTGCAGCTGTGCTGATTTTATCGATACATTTTCCTTCCCTATTCAACAGTCATAATTTTCTCAAGCACATTTCTTTGGATGATTTTACCATCTTGTATTTGAAAATGTATAACCAGTGTTCCGGCTAAAAGGCTTCAAAGAAACCTGCTTTGTCCAGTGTAGTGTTGAGAAGCACTCTTACCCTGTGTAATTTGTGAATTGTATTTGAAAATAATGTGTAAATACATTTCTGATCTGTCAGCTGGTTATGACAATTTTGCTAAAAATGGCATTTGTGACACTCCATATGGGGACCCAATGTTAGAACTTAAGATAGTTTAAAAGCAGAAAATTGGTTCAAAATTCAGAGCTTACATTTTTTAAAAGAGAGTGCTTGATACATTAACAGTATTGTTCTGATTGTTAAACCCATATTAGTGCAAAATAAAAAGTAGTTCTATTATTTATAGTTTTTATTCCAGTAGCACCCAAACCCTCCCCTCCCCCTCCAACCAGGATTAGGGCTCCATTGTGCTGGGTGCTGTAGAAGCAGATAGTGATAGTCTGTACTCTAGAGCTTTCAATCTAAAAGACTCAAGAGCAAATGAAAGGTTGGGGACATGGTAATGACATACGTGCAGATGAACCTAATGATTGGCCCAGGTTGGTTGTTGTATGTTTTTTTTAATTGGGGGTAAAGGTGGGGTGAATTTATGTTCTTTAGCAATGGGTTATCTGAGAAGCCTCATACTACTGCCAAGCTGGGGCTGTTGTATCTTCTCCAGCCTTCACCTCCTGAAGAATTTCTCCAAGTGCTGAGGGAGCATCATCTGAAAAATGGTTGGCATTATAAATCACATTTAAGACATTTTAATAAATAAATAAGTTCAGTGAAACAATTGCCTGCTTGTTGGCAGACACAAGTTGTGTCTGGTTGACAGAAGACTGGAATCTAGAGTTCCTGTATTTGTCATTAGGATGGGAGTGAAGCATGCCTGGGTATTTATTTAACACAAATATGACTGTACTCTGATAATCCTCTCTAAAACCCGTTGCTGTAGTTTCATATAATTTGAGTAATTTAATTATTTGCTTTTACCTTAGTACCTACTGTCAGAACAAAGATTAGTAGAATTTGTAAAATGGATATACAAATGACTTTGTCTGAGGTATGTTTATAATAGTGGCTCTTTATTCCTCGTTGTAGTTATCTGTATGCAAGGAACTACAGTTGCCATCCAGTGATTTCCAATGGAGTTCTAGCTTGGCAGCTATATCCTGCCTCAGTACCTCAAGTGAAGTACCTTCTCTACAAGTAAGCAACTTAACAATTTAAAAAAAAAATCTATGAATATCCTTCTTTGTCATTCATTCATTTGTAACTGCATTCCCTGTGTTATAATTAGGCTTGGCAGGATTCAGTTTTAATCGATAACTGTCAATAAACATTGATTTCTGTTGACACACTGAAATTGACGAAAAAACCAGTGGTCGGTAACTGTCAGTGTGTCACCAGCCCTGTGGCCCTGGAGGGAGTCCTCTGCAGCCCTGCTGTCATGGGAGTGAGTGGGTCGGTCTGTGGCAGTGGAGCTGCAGAGGTCTCCCTGTGCTGCCTCTGGGTTGGTGACCTCTGATCCCTGCACACAAGGTGCAGGAGGAGGCTGCAGTCTTGAAAGGGCAGAGCAGAGATCTCTGTCCAGGATTGTGAGGAAGAGGAAGAGTCCCTGGTTGCAGGCATGGCCACCCCACTGCTGAATGGTTTATGTGGCAGTGCAGGGAGCCCTCTATAGCCCTGCTGTCATGGACTCTCACTCACCAGCTGGGAGTGCTGGGTGGTCTCTGCTTTGCTCCACCAGGATGACAGCTTTCCCTGCTCCTTGTGCCTGTAGCGATCTGGTGTCAATGACCATGTAGGGATCTCTCTGCAGCTCTGCTGTCACAGTCCCACTCACTCACAAGCCAGGAGTGTGGGAGCCATCCTCAGGCAGGAACTGTTCGGCAGTGGGGTGGTGTCCCCTGTGGCTTGGGGCTCCTTGTCATCTTTGCTGTCCTGGCTGGGGGTCTCTGCTCTTCCATTGGCCCTCCCATTGGCTGCACAGGCAGCGCCCTGCTGTCAGCACTGCCCTAACCCTAGCCCTACTCCCCACAACTGTAAAAATAATCAACATTTTTATTGATTTTTATTTTTAAAGTTAGGGAAAAGAAATGAAATCTGCCAAGCCTAGTTATAAACTACATCACTGTCAAGATAGCAGGCTCACATTTAATATACTTAAGACAGTTTTAAAAGAATTATTCTTTTTTTGGTAATTAAATGTAGTAATTAGAAACTTCTTATATTGCAGTTCTTAAAAGATTAATTAATTTTTTTTTTAAAAATCAGACTAGGGAAAATACCATCATTCAGCAGTGGGGCGCCCGAAAGTTTAGTCCAGACAAGTGAAATTTGAACATAGTGCTTCCTGAAAAAGTTATGCATTATTTGTGTTTTCATTCTGGGTGTGTGGACTGCCTGCAAATGAAAACTGTTTTTTTGCCTAAGTTTCATTATGAATGCCATCCAACACTGAAAGAAATAGGTGATTTGCCTTCCTGGGCCTGCTGCTTTGCTAAATACCTCTTGCATTGTGCGAGGATGAGAACCCAGGATCAACTCGGTATACACTATATTGCACTGTTGTGCACTGTATTGTGTGTAACTGCCGTTCACAAAGAACATGAGATAGTGGCCAGTTTTCAGTTTCAGGTTGTACACAGCATTCATTCAGTGCACCCAGAGCTTTTCAGTGAGGGTCAGATCAGCCGCTAGTCCTTGAAGGGAAGAAGCCATCCATCCTGGCATCATCTTGAATTTCTAGGTGGTGAAAAGAGGTAGTAGCATTTTGCTGTCACACCCCTCCCCCCAAACTTGACCCCTTTAACTCTTGCCACAGTTTAATCATGGTAGAAGTAGTATGAGAGGTGAGAACATGCGAAAGCCTAAATTATTAAATTAATCTTTCCTTAGCTGGGTATGTTTTTTGCAAAGACATCACTGCTTTGTGGACCACAGTAGTAAGGCTGTAAGGGGAATATTAGTGGTGGGAAAACTGCAAGAGGTTGTGTCAAAGGAATAGCTCAATGACCTCTTAAATTACAACATTACAAAATAAATTACTGTAAAATTTTTAAATATAATTGAACTGCTCAGTAATAGTGACCATAATGTAATTAAATTTAACATCCTTGTAGTGGGGGAAAATACTAAAGAAACCCACCACAGTAGCATTTAACTTCAAAAAGGGGAACTACATAAAAATGAGGAGGCTATTTAATTGGAAATTAAAAGGAATAGTCACAAGAGTAAAACGTCTTGTATACTCCAAATTACAACAAAACAAAACAGTAAGAGGACCAGAAAAATGCCGCCATTGTTAAACAACAGAGTAAAAGAGGCATTTAGAGGCAAAAAGGTATCCTTTAAAAACTTTGGAAGTCAAATCCTAGTGAGGAAAATAGAAAAGAGCAAAAACTCTGGCAGGTCAGGTGCAAAAGTATAATTAGGCATGCCAAAAAGGAATTTGAAGAGCAACTAGCAAAAGACACAAAAACTAACAGCAAAAATGTCTGTAAGTACATTAGAAGCAGGAAGCCTGCCAAACAATCAGTGGGGCCACTGGATGATCAAGGTGGTAAAGGAGGACTCAAAGAAGACAAGGCCATTGCAGAAATGAATCCTTTGCATTGGTCTTCACTGCAGAGGATGTGTGGGAGATTCCCACACCTAAGCCATTCTTTTAGATGGTAGATCTGAGGAAATGTCCCAGATTGAGGTGTCAGTAAAGGAGGTTTTGGAACAAATATTCACCCAAGAGTTCTGAAGGAGCTCAAATATGAAATTGCAGAACTACTAACTGTGGTATGTAGCCTGTTGCTTAAATCAGCCTCTGTACCAGATGACTGGAAGATAGCTAATGTAACAGCCATTTTTTAAAAAAAAGGCTCCAGAGACCATCCTGGCAATTACAGGCCAGTAAGCCTAACTTCAGTACCAGGCAAATAGGTTGAGATTATAGTAAAGAATAGAATTATCAGGTGCAGAGATAAACAGTGTTGGGGAAGAGTCAACATGGCTTTTGTATAGGCAAATCATGCTTCATCAATCTATTAGAATTTTTTGAGGTTGTCAACAAGCATCTGGACAAGGATGATTGAGTTAGGTATAGTGTACTTGGATTTTCAGAAAGCCTTTGACAAGGTTCCTCACCAAAGGCTCTTAAGCAAAGTAAGCAGTCATGGGAGAAGAGGGCATGACCTCTCATGGATCAGTAACTGGTTAAAAGATAGGAAGGAAAGGGTAGGAATAAATGGTTAGGTTTCACAGTGGAGAGAGGTAAATACCAGAGTCCCCCAAAGATCTGTACTGGGACAAGTGCTGTACAACATATTTATAAATGATTTGGAAAAGTGGGGAAACAGTGAGATGGCAGGGTTTGCAGCTGATACAAAATTACTCGATTGTTAACTCCAAAGATGATTGCAAAGAGTTTCAGAGGGATTTCACAAAACTGGATGACTAGGCAACAAAATGGCAATTTAATGTTGATATGTGCAAAGTAATGCACATTGGAAAACAACTCCAACTATACACCCAAAATGATGGGGTCTAAATCAGCTGTTGCCACTTAAGAAAGAGATCTTGGAGTCATCTTAGATCTCTGAAAACATCCGCTCAATATGCAGTGACTGTCAAAAAAGCTTAACAGTGTTAGGAGCCATTCGGAAGGGAATAGATAATAAGAAAATATCTTCATGCCACTATGTAAATCCATTGTATGCCCACTCCTTGAGTACTGCAGGCAGTTCTGGTTGCCCCATCTCAAAAAAAGATATATTACAATTGGAATAAGTGAAGAGAAGGGCTACAAAAATGATTGGAATATGGAACAACTTCCATATGATGGGGAGATTAAAAAGACCAACTATTCAGCTCAGAAAAGAGACAACCAACAGGTGGGAGGTGATAGAGGTCTTTAAAATCATTAATGGTGTGGAGGAAGTGTTATTTATCCTTTCATGTGATACAAGAACCAGGGGTGATGCAAATAAATTAATATACAGCAGGTTTAAAACAAAAGTAAGGAAGAAGCACTTCACACAACATGCAGTCAGCCTGTGGAACTCCTTCCCGGGGATGTTGTGAAGTCCAAAAGTGTAAATGGGTTACAAAAGAATTAGATAAATTCATGGAGAATAGGTTCATCAATGGCTATTAGCCAAGATGGTCAGAGATGTAACCCCATGGCCCTTAATCTCCAACTGCTATAAACTGGGATTGGACAACAGGGGATGAATCACTTGATAATTGCCCTGTTCAGTTAATTCTCTCTGAAGTATCTGGCACTGGCTATTGATAGAAGATAGGATAGTGGGCTAGATGGACAATTGGTCTGACCCTTTACAGCCATTATTATGTTCTTATTATTTTGTGATTTTTAGGGCAATCAGTTGATGAGACGTAGTGCTTCCTGTCCAGATCTTTACTTGGATAAAGGCACTTGCACCATTCTCTGTACTTGGCTTTGGGTGGATCTCCAGGGAGAGCGAGTCCTAGAGTGAAGAACTCTTCACCCAAAACATCCTGATAGCACACAAACTCTCAAATGTTTCTTATTTTCTAAAGAATACATTTGTAAAAAAGGCATTGTAGAGTTTTATGTTTCTCTTAATGGCTCCAAAACATTTTTTTTTTTTTGTTTACAGGTAAAAAGATTTTTTTTCTCTGTCAGCCTCGCCAGCTGACATTGGATATTAGTCAAACTGAGTTTTTGGGGTCACATGTCATGACCAGTAACAAAGATTTTGCATCTGGAACTTAAGTCCTTTGCTGGTTCTTACAGCAACAAATCTCACTTGCACTCCATAGCTATATTGGCCCTGCTACACGATCAGCAGTAAAAAGTAATACAAATTATTTTTGTCAGTAAGACAAGCAGCCATGACTCAGTATATACATCTTTTGAGTTAGAAGTTTCCATTTTTACATAATCCTCCTCCTCTCCCCTGAATGCGCTTTAGTTCTGTGTGTATGTATCTATATGTTTACCAATTTTGTGTTTTTACCCGCTTAACCTCTGGGACACTCAAAAGAGATTAATATTATTCAATAAAAAGTTTCATCCTTATTATAGTCCATCTATATCATGTGTTGACTATTTTTCTGTAATTTCAAGTCTCTGTCAGCAATGGTTGCCACCAGCGAAGGGTTTGTACGTTATTGGCCCAGCCTTGTGCATGAAGGTTCCTATACGGAGACTTTTACAGACTTTGGAGGCTCTCTGTGCAGTTTTCTAACAGCTGTAAAGGTATAGTACAAATTTTGTTTACATCAAAAGTATTAATTTGATTGCTAACTTAGAAACAGGAAAGAGTATTTGGAGCATCAAGTCCTAAACCACTAGGAATTTTAATAAACTAAACAGTTGCAGAGTGAACTATGTGACTTCATTATGGCTAACTTCACAGAACTGACAGAAAGGCGATACCACCACGAGTGAGAGCAAGATCCCTTTCCTCCCAAAAGTTCCAGAATATGACAAACACGAACAGAGAATTATTTTGTGTATGAGCTTGTTAAACTGTATATATATATTTTTATAAATCCCATTTCAGAAATTAGATGTAAGAGGAGTAAACTGCAAAGATAAAATGGTGGTAGAACCATATAAGAGAACTTATATTCTCTTTTTTAACTTGTTATGTTTACTAAGGAATTGTCAATTTTTTTCACTTAAGTAAATGAACAATTACACATAAGTGTTTCAGATGTCAGCAGATTGACCCTGTTGGAAAATTTTTACCTGCATTTTGCAACTTCTAAAACCTAGCACATCCAAAGTCTAATTTAAATAAAACGATTTTCCCTTTAGGGCAGAATTAGTATATTTATATGTAACATTTTTGATTAGCAGTGAGTATTAAAACATCCCAAAACAACACATCTGTTGCTAGTTTCACTTAAAAAGTCTAATAAAAAATTAAGCATCTGTCAGAAAATGAAAGCAATTGAAAGTGCGTGTGCAGCCATCTCAGAGATTTGAAGCACTAGATTTGCTAAATTGGTAAACTGAGACTCAAGAAAAGTTCAAATGGAACTATACCACAGCATTTTGAGAAGTGTAAACATTCATTTGAAAACATTACACGGAATTTTAGCTTTGCAATTTTTGTTGACTGAAATGTAATTCCATAGGATAAATCTTGTGCAGTGTTTAGAAGATTAATCATTGTTGAACTCCAGTTTAATATTTGCTAGATACAGACTTCTTTCAATACTTCTAAGTAATGTGTTTTTCACAGTATGGGCTATATTCATCTCCCATGTAACACCATTGAAGTCAATGACTTTGCACAAGAGGTGAGCCTGTCCCTGTCCTCTCCACTACTGTTGCCATATAGTGCTGCATTTCCTTTTACAAACAATCTGGCATCTTTTACAAAAACTACATTCACTATTGCCAAAATCATTTTTAAAAGATAATGAAATAAGTCTCACAACATAGTCTGATGGATATTTTCTTATGCAGTTAGTTGTGATGTGTCCTACGTAGGTCAGGGCACTTCAGTGAAAACAGCAAGATACCCTTGGAAAGAATTTTTTGTTATGGAGCAGAGCAGTTCCTAATAAGAAGATTATGAAAATGAGCATTAATTTCACAAATAATAGTTGGTAAAAATGTTCATTAAAGGTGGACTATTTTTCTGATCAATAAAACAGTTTTTCAAAAAAAGTGGTAAAATATTAATTTAAACATGAGTAACCTAACACACACATTGTGTGCTATATGCCATAATTTAAGCCTTGGAAGAACTATAAATAGTTGTTAAAACATCTGATACATTTCAGTTTTTATGTAATGTCTTATAATTTCCAGGTAAAGAGCATGGCCTGTTGAAAAGCTGACATTTTTAACCAAGTAAAGTTTTCCCCAGGCTTTTAGAGCCAGCTGAGCTTTAAATTAATTTGCTGGAAAAATGTTTTATGGTATATCTCTGCTAGCCCTCAGGTTCTTTGTACAGTAGCAACGATGGCTATGTTCCCAATCCTGTTTTCTACTAGCTTGGTACAAATAATCCTTATTTGACAGTAATTGTTGCTGAAAGTTGGTGGTGTGTCTTTTATGTGTTTAATGTAGACATTTTTACTTTTCATTAGGGAGGAAGTTTTGTTTTATCATCTTCAAGGGGCCAGCTAGTTCGATTGATACCAGACAGTTCTGGTAAGATCCATCAGCATGTCCTGCCACAGGGACAGGGCATGTTTTCTGGAATTGGCCGAAGAGTCTCCTCTCTCTTGGGGATTTTATCTCCCAGTAATGATGCTGCGGTAAGTTCAAGAAATAAATTATTATAAATAGATTTTTTTTTTAAATTATAATGCCGTGTTCCAACTTATTGTCTCACTCCTTCCTTCCCCTTTCACTCACTGCTACTTAAGGATATACTGTATCAGGATACAGAACTTCTGAAACCCATTCCATACCAATTATATTCAGTAAGGCTTTAAAAAGAAATACTTTCCAGCAGTGGTTTTCAATCTCTCTTCATTTGTGGATCCCTGAAAAATTTCAAATGGAGGTGCGGACTCCTTTGGAAATCTTAGACATAGTCTGTGGACCCCAGGTTGAAAACCACTGTTCTTTAGTAACGACAACCTTTCGCAGACCTCTTCGACATAATCTGCGGACCCCTAAAGAAAACCACTGCTTTACAGCACTGTTGTAAACAGGAAGGAATAATTATCTTGCAACTGTTTTTAAATTTCCTCAGAAATCATAGCATCTGTGTGCTCATTGAATGGATGATCTGCGTCCAGTATGATCACTTGGACTTGAGTCCTCAACCTGATTTGTGTTCCAGAATTGGTATTTCATATGCTTCCCAGAAGATTCCCTGCGTTGCGGTTGTCAAACACCAAGTGGCTTAAAGCCTAGAAAACTGGAGTGTACTACTGTCCCTCCTATTCATTTGTCATAGATTATCCCTGTGGTAACTGAATGTCAAAAGCAAACTATAGTTGGTATCCTATCTAGATGTGGTATTTCTCAACAGCCTGTGGCCCCTTTGTTTATTTCGTGGAGTGGCATTAGTCTTACACAGCATATTGTCTTTCTTTCTGGTCCATACCATACCTGATCTAGCAATTTAATTGCTGAGTGCTTGTGTATTTTTTAAGCTTTTCACCACAGGAAGACTCATTTAAGTTAATCGAAAGAAACTTTAGTGTGTGCTTTACTGTGCAGTATTATCATTCAAGTCAGAAAATGCCAAAGTTAAGGTTGTATCCAGTGTAGTGGTACTTGTGTATTCTAAGAGTCTTTAATTATTTGTCCACTTACCATTTATCAAATATAATGTACAGTTTTCTGTAAAACCAGATGTGTGGCATTTTGTAGTTTTGTGTATATACTCTGCTTATGCTGACAGTTTCTGAAAGTCACTTACATACAAGATGAGCAGTGAATGAAGCAGGCCCTGTGTCATTTGCTGCATGTTATATAATATCCACTTTTCAAGGTTATATGGACGTCTATTTGTATTATTTGTGATTTATTTTGTGACCATATTGTCATGCATATCCATACGGAAGGACATAGTTTAACTTGCATGTGAATATTACCTTTGGCATTTTATGATTTGAGTTCTTAACCGTACAACTCATAAAAAAAAAAAAAAAAATCTGTTAAGTTAAACATCAGCAAAACATCCTATCCCATGCACCTTACTAGAGTCATAGGAAAAAATACCCTTTTGTCTATCTGGAGAGCTCAGTCTTAACATTCAAATGCACAAAGACTCATGCAGTCACTTCTGTGGAGACCTTGCCCCATTTCCAGTGCATCTATAACATGTTTACTTCATTAGGCAAATGTTCTTTCAGGTCCTTGCATCACCCAAAGCATGATTTTTAAAGTGTACATTGAACTATAGCCTGGTGTACACTTGAGATGTGCAGAGAATGATGCAGGGCAAATTGAATGACAATGGAGAAACTATTAGTAACTCATAGGTTCTCCCTAGATAAAGGGATGCCAGTGGTTGTGGATCAACTCAAGTTTTGGATCTGAATTTCACAAAAGCTGGAGAGGAGCATGAAAGAGATTTTTGCAATTTTTTTCTATCCCATAAACTAAGACGTCTGGAATTATTTAGATACTTAAATCTTGTATCATAGTTAAAGCAGAGATTGTAAGCTCTTTCGGGCAGGGACCATCTTTTTATCCTGTGGTTATATAGCCCCTTGCATAATAGGGTTCTGGTCCATGAACAGAGCTCGTAGGCACTACAGTAATAATAATTGTCAAATTGAGCATGCATAAGTCTTATCAAATTAAGAGTGGAGTGGCACAATATATCAGAATAGTAAGAACATACTTTAACTCAGAGCTTTCTTTTTTGTTTTGTTTTGTTAATGCAGCTTTCTAGTGTTCTTTGGGACAAAGAGAGATCAAGCTTTTATGCACTGACCAGTTCAAATCTAAACAAATGGGAGATAGATGATTCTACTGAACGTCAAGTTCTCAGCTGGGATATCAACAGAATCCTTAAAGAACACATCACAGATGCAATTTGGGTAAGAGGCTGTAAACTTGAAAAATAAAATGAAATTGGTAGTTAGCTGCTTTGTTTCTGTTAGTATAAATTAGTGTCTTTTACAGGGCTCTGAAAGTAGCTATGAAGATATTAAAGGAGGAGTCAACGTTCAGTATTTGGATTTGCAGCGAAACCGGTAGGCATGAGCATTCTGTCTAGCAAGAGATGAACCATGTGCTGATTTGATAAGTGCTTTCGATTTTCCTACATTGTTTTATATGTAAATGATTGGGATTTTAACTACTCTGAATGCTGTTGGTGACAAAACAGACACCTCAGTGCAAATAACGAATTGTATTAGATGTGAAAGCATTAGAACTTAATGGTTTTAAAAATTCTTCACCCAGAATAACCCTATTAAGGTTCTGTCATTTCATGATAATTTTCTTCGCAATGTTTTTTTCCAGGAGGCTGGGTAAGCCAAATATAACTTCTGTGTCAGCTAACGAAAATAACTGGTCTGTGGCTTCTATTGATATTACTTAAACAGCTTGATGGGAATTTAGTTTTCCACAGATTTTCAGTTTCTAAAAACCATTGTTGTTGCATTAAGAGCATTAAAACAACAAAATACTCCATATACCCCTTCACTGTTTTAAGTTGGAGACTAAAGTTCCTGTTTAATAAAAAGACACTTTTCTAATACATTGGATACCTGAAAGTATTTTTTATGTAGTGTCCTACTTATATTCCTGTATTCTGAACCATGGTGCATGTACTTATTGTGTGGTGCTTTTTCAATGAATAGTGATGGACTGGTAATTTTGGCTGCAGCATGGCATCTTGGAGACAGTCCATGTCTCACCTATTACACTCTCATAACAGTGGAGGATAAAGGTTACCAGATGTCTGATGATGTTGTTGTGGAGGTTACCCAATATAATCCACCGTTTCAGGTATGGAGTCATTGGACCTTTGCTCTAAAGTGAATTTGGAATTGGTCTTGGGAATAATGTCTACAGGCAACATGTTTTGTGTGTGTTTTTTTCTTTTCCTGAGAATTAATATAAACAGCTTTTGATGAGAGCAGTAACTAAAGTTCAATGTAAAATATTTAAATTTCATGTAAAATATATAAAGTAAAAACCCACAGAAACGCTCTCCTTTTTCACTAGTGTTATTGCTGAGATATTTCATATTGTTTAGGTTTACTATCTTGCCCTCTACATACCGCCATCTATCTCTCTGTTGTAAGCAGCTTTATTATAAAATCAATTTTGCATGAATTATGAAGTAATTCATCCTCAGTGTCTTGAATCTGAAGGAGAAGGCTGAAGGAATTTTGCTGAAAATGGACAGCAAATACAGAAAAGTTAAGAGTAAAACTTAAAGCAGCGGTTCTCAACTGGGGGTCTTTGGTGCCCTGGGGGTCCATGAGCCATTTCAGGAGGGCTGCAGGACCCGTGGCCAAAGTCCTGAGCCCTGGTGCCCCCCATGGGACCAAAGCCCTGGTGCTCTGGCACTCCCCCTGAGGCTAATGCCCTGAGTCCATGGGCGGATTTGGCCCCCCAAACTGCAGTGCCTTACCCAGAGCAGGGAAGTCACGGGGGCAGCTCCATGCCCACCCCCCCCCACTTCTCTCCCCCAGACCCCTGAGGCCCCGCCCTTGGCCAGGTTGGAAGCTGGAGCCGGGCAGTGTGGGGCAGCGGTTACTCCATGGTGTTCCCCTGTTTCCTCCTCCTGTTGCTGGTGCCTGGGGTTGCGGCTGCTCCTCAGCTCCCAGCCCCCTTTGACTGCTCACTCAGCTGGTAAAGGATAGCAGCGACCGCAGGGTGGGGAGGCACTATGGGCACATAGCCCCTAGCTACCTCTCTCCCTGCACTCTGAGCTACCACCCCGCCTGCACACAACACCTAGCTACCTCCTGACCTCTGAACGGTTTTCAAACTTTTTGAGCTGAGCCACCCCCCTTTGAGTTATAATGTTTGGTTGCACCCCCTCTTCCCCACAACCCAGACAGGCTGGGTGGCCTGCTGAGGTGAGTGGCACTCCCTTCCTGCCCCCCCCCCCCCCCCCCCCGAAGTCAAACTACACCTATGCGTGAGGGCTCTCCTGCCTGGCGGCTGGAGCCCCAAGTCCCCCCACACTGGGCCCTGGAGTTTTTATAACATGTTGGGAGGCCTCAGAAAGAAAAAAGTTGAGAATCCCTGACTTAGAGGTTAAAAGCTATTGTTGAGATAGCTTTTAATTTTAAAGTTTGATCATTGTCTTTTTAGAGCTTTTAAAGCAGTTAAATAATACTGAGTAAGAAGAAAAAAGGATACTTGAAAAGTATTTCAGCCAGATGGGAATCTTCTTGTCTTTATTTTAAAATGAATCTTTTGTGCGATTTGGGCATTACCTGATTACATGGATTTATATGCCGTTAATCAGTGATATTCAGACCTTAGTAGTTCAGGAGCCAGATTAGCGATCAACATTACCCTAAAAGAGCCTCAGTAGTGTGAATTCATTGTTTCATTTACTATAGTACTATATATTTAAACAGTATGACAGGGGAAATAAATATTATTCTCACAGCAAAATGACTGACCAAGTATTATTTTATCAGCTACAATTGGTTAATAACATAGTAAAAGCATCCTGATTGGTTAATAATTAAATCAGTGTTTTAATATCATGTACTGCAAAGAGCTGCAGTAGACTCTTTTAAAGAGCCACTTGTGGCTTGTGAGCCTCAGTTTCAGTATCACTGCTGTAGATTGTTTTATACGGTATCTTGTGCTGTATATACTGAACTAATTTTCTAATCTCCAGTTGCTTCTTTATTTTTTTTTTTTATACCTTGTACTGATGCTCAGCAAAGCCAGCTGAAGGTTCTGAATTCCATCTAGTATCCCCAATATACATATCCTTCTTTCCCCCTCAGATGCAATCATCCGCTCAAAAAAGAGGCTTTGCCTCTGCTGCTGTCTGGCTTGTTGATATTTTAGAACCTCATGCTTTTGATAAGAACAGAAAAACCAGACCAGCTTTGAATTTAAATTTACTGGCTTCTGCCTGGGGTTTTTTTTTGCTCAGAATCTTAGCTTTTAAAAAATGTATACACTCTGTTATTTGATACATCAGTCTGTTTTACTAGCCTCTCTAATACTAATAATCTTGAATATCTTTGATAATTAAACCCATCTATACCTAGTTTTCAGCAATCAAATCTTTAGTTACAGATGTACTGCAGATTTCTAACAGAAATCCACAAAGTGTGCTTAAAGTATATTTGCTTACTCATCTGACACTTCACAAAAAATGTTTCATGAAGTGTCAATGTCTCTTTAATTAAGCTTTTATGAATATTAGCTTTGACCTAACTTTATATGGCTGATATTTTTTCCATGGTGTCAATTTTAAAATTGGTTCTTACATTAGGAGGAGTGTCTAATGGCTGCTGAATTACTGATTTGTTCACCTCTTTTCTATTCTGGTGAAAATATACCTCCATCTCTTTTGGAGTTAGCAGGTGACAAAACAGATCTTAAATATTCAGAGAAAATTAGAAATAGAAATAGGGATCCTTTTAAAATACATTTGTGATAGATGTGTCTGTCATGTTAAAATTAAGAAAAGGCAGATATTCATGTTTGTAGAACTTTTTGAACATTTTTAAAGTGCTGTATTAAGTGTTAAATATTGTTTATTTGTATATTCTGCCATTCTTCTGGACACTTGTAGTCTGAAGAACTGATGTGCTGTTTCGTGGTCCCAGACTTCTTTAGCCATGCTGCCTACCTGTATACTGAAGATGAGGTCTTTGCTTGTTCAACTGGAACTGGAAGAATTTCTTTACCACAGGAGAAAATTTTTTTTGGTGCACAAGGTAATAGCAATAGGAAACTTAATTTGTATTAATTCACTTAGTTAACCATATTGACAAAATTTTTCTTCATTGATTTTAATTATTTCCAAACTGTATTTAGATTGAGCCATATATTTTGGCATTCTGTTCCTTCATTCAAGGATCCCCAGTTACCTCAAAACTAAAGATTGAGGCAGCATGGGTTGATGGAATGAACAAAGGTTTGGCAGTCAAAGGTCTGAACTCTAATGTTAGTTGTTGCTGCTAGTTCTTTCTCTGGCCTGCAGCTAGTCACTTCACTACTTTGCTTCAGCTTCCCTGTGTGTGAAATGTGTAATGATAAGTTGGTTGTGCAAACAATTTTGAATATATACACCTCTACCCCAATATAACGCTGTCCTCGGGAGCCAAAAAATCTTACCGCGTTATAGATGAAACCGTGTTATATCGAACTTGTTTTCATCCGCCAGAGCATGCAGCGCCCCCCCAACCCCACCCCTCAGCGCGGCTTTACAGCGTTATATCTGAATTTGTGTTATATCGGGTTGTGTTATATCAGGGTAGAGGTGTATATACACACACACATATAAGTGCTGAGTATATTTTTATTGATATAGTGCTTGCAAAAAGTCTGGGATTTTACTCTAAAAATGGGATTGAAACTCACTTGACAGGAGACAGAAAACGAAAATAAGATGATACTGTGTAACTGTACATAGGAGCCCTATTTTTAAATACCACCAAATCTTGCTTATTCTGATAGACTCATAGACTTTAAGGTCAGAACGAACCATCATGATCATGACCTCTTGCACATTGCAGGCCACAGAAGCTCGCTCACCCACCCACTCCTGTAATAGATCCCTAAACTCTGGCTGAGTTATTGAAGTCCTCAAATCATGATTTAAAGACTTCAAGTTACAGAGAATCCACCATTTACACATGTCACTTGCTGGTTTAAACCCATGTTGCAGAGGAAGGCTTCTCTGCAAACCAAACAAGTCTCTCTCCACCTGAAAATTTAATTCCACTTCTCATCAAAGATTTGAGTAGACCACTGTAGTGAGGTCTGCTATTAATATTTTATAGGACAGTTCTTTTACTAGGATAGTATGGTGTATAACATGAAGTAAAGCTGGACTTACTTTAATATGTGAGAATATTTTATGAATCTGTGCTTTGGATTTTTTCTAAAATTAGGTTTGTTTGCTTAGTTATTACCTCATATCATTTGGTAATCTGCAGTGGGTCTTATCGTTTGTTTGAACAAATCTGTTGTGAAGTACTGCTGTTAGCTGGTTCATGGGAAAATGTAGTAAATGTCTACTTGAAGATCAAGCTATGAATGCAGCATTATATGATCATTTTATTTATTAAATGTCTTGTTTTTCCTTCCCGTTAGGTGATAGCATTTTAGGAGCAGGTTCTTACACTGGAGTTCCCATTTTTTTCACCAGAAAAAGTGGGCTTGTGGCCATCTTTTCTAGGGAAAATGTGTCTGTGCTTCCTGAAGACCTTGAGGATTCCCTGTCATCTTCTGTAACTGGACCAAACAATGAGGTAATATTTAGTATGAAAATTCAAAACCTCGTAACGCAAAAAGAAAGTGTGCCTAGAGTTCACTCACCTTCACAATTTCATTCACAGAAAATTTTAACTTTTGTGTAGATCTAACTGAAAACAAATTTTCAAAACCCAAAACAGTTTTTACAATATTTTGAAATTCCCAGTCAAATTGATATTTGTCAGCCAGCTCTACTCATTTGAATAATGTGCTACTTTAATTCTACTTTTTTATCAAGTTACCAACTCTTTTTAGACTGGAAAAAAGTTTTTTCACATGTCCATATTTAACTTTTATACAATATACATTTACTTAAAATCTCAGATGAGTTACCTTGTCAAGAACATTTTTCTAAAGTAGAATCTTTTGCCCAAAATTTTTTAGAGAGGGATGGAAAGCTGGGCTTTTAGTATGGGGCTGACCAGTTCTTTAGTTAGCTAATAATTAAGAATGAATTGGTCATTATCCCATTTGTCTTACCCTCTAGGATCAGTTGCTGTAGTAGTACCTCATAATGGAGGGAATCTCATGACCATTACTTTGGCTAGATCAATCTGTACAGCTTCTGAACTGTGATCCTGTTACCTTTGCCCCCAGTCTCTTTTGTTGTTGTTGTGATCAGCAAGAACATCCCACAGGAATAAAAACTTTAGATTTGGCCTGTCTATTATAATCCTAAACCACTGTTATTTTAGAAAGATTACTTTCCTTCCATAATGAGGTTTGTATTTGCCTATGTGTCCTTCGGTCTGAATTTTTACTTTACATTTCAGGGTTCTGCATTTGATGCTACCAGTAGAATGGAGATTATAGCACAAGAGGATAAAACTAAATTACTGAAAGCTGCTTTTCTGCAGTACTGCAGGTATGAGGAGTCACTATGTTGATTTACTAGAGAGGGCAAGTTTGTTTTTAATTAAGGGATTCTCTTGATAAAAATAAAATTCATGCTGATTAATTAAAAATCACCATGGACTCATATTTAATATATTCCTTTTCTAGAAAAGTGTGTGCACACCTTGGACACTGTTGAGTAAATTGTTATTGACAATTTTTTTTTTGACTAGCTATTTTATTTTCCCTGAAATGCTTTTCGTTTTGGTTGAATTTGTCTGGATTTTCAACACACACATCCCACAGCCCCAAAAAAACCCAACACAAACAAACAAAAAAAACCCACAAAAAATTGGTAAAAATGTTGTTTGGTTTTCAAAAACATTTTTCAGTTTTTAGTTTTTTGTGGTTAAAAAAATCACGCGAGATTTTGTAAAAAGAACCAATTTTTTAAAAAAATTATCGCATGAAATAATTGGCATTTTTGGACCACCTAGGCAGTGATCCATGTTAGAAATGAGCAGACTTGTATAGTCATTTTTACAGCTATAACCTGCCAGAGCTGGTATTAATGATCTGATTGACACAAAGTAAAGCTATTTTAAGCTTAAAATTTTGTTTGTCCTCTCAGTAACTGGCATTGATGAAGAAAGTTAGGGAAGAATGGAAAAATCCTGACTATTTTATTTACATTTAAATGGGCAATTTTCAGTATTACTTTAGAAGATATTTTTTACATAGTGCCATGAATGTGCATGATGCTTCTCAAAACATAGTCATTGCCCTGATAAATGTGTGATCTAAATTGACAAAAACAAGCGGAGGAGATAAACACTGGAAAGGGTGGAGTGACCCAAGGGTGAAAACAGTAAGTTTGTTTGCTTAGTGATTTGTGCAGATGTCTTCAGGGCTGCAGACTTACATTTTTTATATTCGAATAGAAAGAATATAGTAATCTATAATCTATAAAACTAAGCCTCCTAGAATAATTGAGGTTGGAGAAAGGACTTTGAAGAGAGGATGGAGGCATGGAATAGAGAGTCAGAAAGAGGGTTCCAGGCATAAGGGGCTGCATGAGAAAGACAGAGATTTGTGTGGGAGAAGTGCATGAAGGGGACTGTCAGGCGAAGTAGAGAGATAAGAAATTGAGTTGTGGAGATCCTTAAATACAAGGAGGAGGACATGAATTAGTCCGGGAAGAGAGAAATCATTGAGCTCAATTCTTGGTGTAGAAAGTTGCAACCATGGAGGTTAATGGGGGAATTGATTTGTGACAGCAGGTTGAGCAAGGGTATTAGTAAGAGAACATGAAACAGTGAGGCTCACCAACATGGAAGCTGAAACTGAAGGTTAATGGTGTGGAACTAGGAAGAGAGTCAAGAGTTAGGTGGAGAGAAAGGAGAAGAGTGAGAGAGCAAGCTGGAATGATGAATGACAGCAGTGGCAAGAAGGGATGGGTGGATAGTTAGGTGTGTACTTCAGAAAGGAAGGGGAAAGTGAGGAATTGTTGGAACTGGCAGGAGAGCAACAAACACAGCTGCCACCTGGGCAGCTGGGAGGAGAAATCACCATCAGAGGATGGTGCCAGGGTCGGAGAGAGAGCCAGTGCTAGAGTGGGAAATAAATTGTAGAATGAGACATGGTTTTGCAGGATAATGCAGGAAAAGGGAAGATGATTAAAGGATATGGGGGTATACAATAGATTACTGGGTTAGTAGTGTTTTTGGAGGAAGGAGAGTAGGAAGCAGCTGTAGAGAAACTGAAGGAAGGGGATAAGAGGAAGATGGCAGTTAAGAGACTGAAGATAAGAGGAGGTATGATTTGATGAGAGTTGGAAGGACAGGGTGAAGAGGTGAGGGTGCAAACTAGGAATGGTAAATGGAAGCTGTGATGAGCTAAACCGCATGAAAGTGAGCCATTATTTGGAGAAAGATGTTATTGGATCAAATGGTACCAGATATGAGAAGGAATGGATAATCTGAGCCATGGTAGGTGACAACTAAACAAATACTTTGCCTCAGTTTTTAATAAGGGTAATGAGGAATTTGGGAGTAGTGCAGGGTGGCTTATGGAAACAAGGATATGAAAGTAGAAATGACTACTTCTGACATGTAAGTCAAACTCAAACAGCTTAATGGGACCAAATCAGGGGCCCCAAATAATCTCCATCGAAGAATATTAAAGGAACTGGCACATGAAATTGCAAGCCCAGTGGCAAGGATTTTTAATGAATCCTTAAACTTGGCGGTTGTACCCTATGACTGGAGAATTGCTAATATAGTACCTATGTTAGGGTTTCCTCCCCACTTTAAACTTTAGGGTACAGATGTGGGGACCCTCATGAAAGACCCCCTAAGTTTATTTCTACCAGCTTAGGTTAAAAACTTCCCCAAGGCACAAATTTCTTCCTTACCCTTAGTATCGCTGCCACCACCAAGTGATTTAAACAAACATTAAGGGAGGGCCACTTGGATCCCTACCTCCCACAAAATATCCTCCCAAGCCTCTACACCCCCTTTCCTGGGGAGGCTTGAGAATAATATTCTAACCAATTGGTTACAAAGTGAGCACAGATCAAACCCCCTGGGTCTTTAGGACACCGAAAAACAATCAGGTTCTTAAAAGAAATTTATTTTAAAAAAATGAAAGAATCACCTCTGTAAAATCAGGATGGAAGGTAACTTTACAGGGTAACAAAAAGATTTTAAACACAGAGGATTTCCCCTCTAGGCAAAACAGGGGGAAAAGGTGATCTGGGAAACTGCAGGTCTGTTAGTCATACCTCAGTTGTATGCAAGATCTTGGAACAAATGTTGAAAGAGAAAGTAGTTAATGATATGGAGGTAAACGGTATTTGGGATAAAATACAACATGGTTTTACAAAAGTTGAATTTTGCCAGACCAACCTGATCTCTTTCTTTGAGAAGATAACTGATTTTTTAGACAAAAGAAATGCAGTAGATCTAATCTATCTGGATATCAGTAAGACGTCTGATACAGTTCCATATGGGAAATTATTAAATTGGAGAAGATGGGATAAATGTGAGAATTGAAAGGTGGACAAGAAACTGATTAAGGGGGAGACTACAACGGGTCATATTGAAAGGTGAACTGTTAGTCTGGAGGGAGTTTACTAGTGGAATTTCTCAGGGATCGATCTTGGGACCAATCTTATTTAACATTTTTATTAATGACCTTGGCACAAAAAGTGGGATTGTGCTAATAAAATTTGCAGATGACACAAAGTTGGGAGGTATTGCCAACATGGAGGAGGACTGGAATATACAAGAAGATGAGGAGGACCTTGAAAACAAGAGTAATAGAAATGGGATGAGATGTAATAGTGCAAAGTCATGCACGTAAGAGCTAACAAGAATTTTTGCTACAAGCTGGGGACGTATTAGTTGGAGGCAACAGAGGAGGAGAAAGACTTGGGTGTATTGTTTGATCACAGGATGACTATGAGCTGCCAATGGGATGCAGCCATGAAAATACTGTGTGAAATTCTGGTCTCCTATGTTTAAGAAAGATGAATTCGAACTGGAACAGGTGCAGAGAGAGGCTTCTAGGATAAGAGGAATGGAAACCCTACCTTATGAGAAGAGACTCAACGAGCTTGACTTGTTTAGCCTAACCAAATGAAGGCTGAGGGGAGATATGATTGTTCTCTATAAGTATATCAGAGGGGTAAATGCCAGGGAGAGAGAGGAGTTATTAAAGTTAAGTGGTGGTGTTGTCACAAGAACAAATGGATATAAACTGGGCATCAACAAGTTTAGGCTTGAAATTAGACAAAGGTATCTAACCATAAGAAGAGTGAAATTCTGGAATAGCCTTCTAACGGGAGCAGTGAGGGCAAAAACCTAACTGGCTTCAAGCTTGCGCTTGATAAATGTATGGAGGAGATGGTATGATGAGATTGCCTACGTCATGTGGACCATCTGCAACTGCTACTAGGCCCCAATAGCAAGCCAAGAGGAACATTCGGCACATACATTTTTTTTAGTTAAAATATTGTGTCGACCGCTCCTGTTAGCTTGGCTACTGGAAAGGCATTCAGCATGCATAGCTAAACATCAGGGTTTTTTTGGTCAAAAGTGACTGCAAATTACTTACCCATCAATAAAATAGATAATACCCCTTTGAAATAGGTAATTATACTAAGATGCTTTTTAAAAACTCAGGTTAAAGGTGGTCAGTACAAACAGTGTTAGTGATTATAACCTACATATTTAATAAAAAGTATAGTAGAAAAAACTGCTGGTTGTGAGAATTTTTAACATTCTGGCCATTTTTGATTACACTTTGTTTTATGCAGCCTTTCTCTTTTATTTCAGAAAAGATGTAATCAGTGCACAGAGCATGGTTGTTGAGCTCTTTCCACCAAATGCAGACCTGGATTCTGATACTGAACTGGATAGAGCTGTAATTCAGATCAGTGTAGACTTAGTGGATGATTACCCTGCATCTGACCCACGATGGGCTGAATCTGTACCAGAGGGTAAGGCTTAATATTATTTGGGGTTTTATATGTGGGAAGTTGTGCACAGTATTCTGCTTAAAAAGTAAATCATAAGGTAAGCCCTATGCTCCATGAAGTGAAGGCAATTTTTGGGACTTGTGGATTGCTTAGTATTCAACAACTTGCATTGATTGCACCGCTTTGACCTTTCTTTCCTACCCTCACTCCCTCTTCCCAAACTAATCACCAACAGCCTCCCCACAATTTTTCCTATGCGCTCTCGAGTATACTTTCATGGGGGTAAAGAGCCTTTTGCCTTTGACCACTGTTTCTGCGTGGCAACCTCTACTCTAAATAGCTCCTTTTCACTCCTTTTAGTGCTGCTGTTTCTCTAGTAATGCTAAGAAGAGAGGAGAGTAGCAGTTGCTGCAGGGGGAAGTTACATGCAAAGGCTAAGTGACACTTTCTTACCTCCCCAACCCCTGCCGGAGGAATCTGGTGTAGGTGAAGCACTGAAGCAAGCCACCTTCTGATCACGTGTCCTGAGTAACTACCCATGAGAAGAGACCTTCCTTTATATCTCCAGGCAGCAGTTGCCCAGAGCTGAGCATGGACTTGGCTGGAAGTTTTATATGTAGCATGTATGGCCAACTGATGCTTTTTTTTGCTATCATTTCTACCTGGCAATCTATAAGAAATTATGAAATATCAAATACTAAATCTTTAAAGATTCACAACATATTGAAAAATAGCCATTATGTTATGAATGCATTATCTGAACTGATTTCCTGTTAGTGCAAAAACTGGAGTTGATTAATCAATAAATACTTGAAAATAAAAATAAAATTCTGATAAGCCTACACATGATGGAAACTGCAGACGCAACTGTTCTTGTGAGTTTCACATCTTAGCAGTCTTCTGATAATAGAGTATGTAGAAGTTGTGAGAATTCTAAAGCAATAAAAAGGTACAGTGGAGCCCTACTGGGATGTCAAACACACAGATATACCCAAAGAAGCTTCCACTCCACTCACTGGTTCCTTAAAGTCTTTGCTCCTTTGTATAAAAATTTTATCAGGATCCTCGGATTCAAATCCTGAGGGAAAGGAGTGAGCTTGGGCCAACCATATTTAAAACAGCAATATATGGCTACATCCGGGGGTGAAGAAGAGGGAGCAATTTCTTTTTGCTTTGCTAAGCCCATATGTGCATGGAGTGTAAAATCTGTGCAGTGATGGAGGTGTATTAGGTCTTTAATAAACCCTTTAATCAGGATTCAGATAGTTATCTTCATTTTGATGTTGTCTGTCTTCCATATTTATATATTTGTTTTATTTATATTACAAAAACTTAGTTTTAAGTTGTATTTTCAGTCTCTTAAGATCAAAACAAGGTGATCTGATTTAAAAAAAAAAAAAAAAAAAGTCCAGTCTTTGTGTATCAGTTTTTGTTAGTATCAAATAAGTTTTTTTTCCCAAGGGTTTGCTTTTGTTCATTTTTTTGTAATAATTGAAGACAGAAAAGCTGCAAAATGTAAGAGATCTTAAATTCCAGCTTGCAATACCATGGACTTTTAAAAAAAGTGCTCTTAGTTAAAAATCTTGTCTTCACACACACACTCTTTTCAGAAGCAGCTGGTTTCAGCAATACATCCCTTATTCTCCTTCATCAGTTGGAGGATAAGACGAAAGCCCATTCTTTCTTCATTGACTTTCTTCATCAGGTAAGGTCCTAAAATTCTGCTGGCATGAACACTTATATTTTTTTTATATTATATTAATCATTTTTTGCACATTGCTTAACATTTTTTTTTAATAAAAGGTTGGCTTATTTGAATGTCTGGGCAGTTTTCCAGTAAGAGGGATGCCAATGACAACTCGATTGTTGCTCTGTGAACATGCAGAAAAGTTAGCAGCAGCCATTGTTCTCAAGAACCACCACTCCAGACTGCCAGACTTGGTGAACACCGCTATATTGATTGCTTTAAACAAAAGGGAATGTGATATTCCACAAAGTCTTACCCCTGCAGATGTTTTCTTTAGAGAGGTAAGACAAGGAAGTTTCCCTGATTAATTGGAACCCTTTTCATGATGAATTGCTATGTTGTAAAAACTGAAATACATTAATGTGTAAAATAAGACTTTATTCTTCTAAAACAAATTTAACTTCCCAGAATTCTCCTGTTAAGACTTTATTGGTAGCATTTTCTCTCATTTTAAAACATAACTTTTTGCATGCATCTGCAACTAAAGTATGAATCCTGATTGACATCACATAGCTAGAGTAAAATTAATCTGATCTCCAACCAGTTCAGCTATAGGAAGGATGAAAAGACTGCCATGTTTTCCCTTCTCATCAGAGAATTGTATGCTAGGATTGCCATGTTACAGGAGAGCACTGAAGGACACTAATGCCATCTAGGTAGGTCTCTTTCTCATAAAGCTAGCAAAACATGTCCTCATCTCTTCATTCCCTTCCTGGAATGAGTCGTAACCACTCAGTGCCTTTCACTATAATATATTGTCCTCTCTGATGCAGTATGTCTAATCCAATCAATCAATTACATTTTTAAGGCAAACATTCCAGTTGTACTACATTCCAGTTGTCTAGTTTACATTAATTTCCTCTATTTCATCTTAACAATGTGCAATAAAATGTTTAGATTTAGTTTTAGATTAATTATGTACAGAGTATTAATAACTAGTGACTGATTTCTCCCTAGGAGAGGTGAGAACTGGTGTTAGCTGTGGAGAAAATAAATAAGTAATAGGAATTGTGATACCTGATTGAAACAGTTGTCCGTGTAGTCCATTACCCTTTTCCTGACAGTAGTCAGTACCACATGTTTCAGAAGAAGGCACAAGGAGCCCCATAATGGACAATCATGGAAAAACCTGCACATATGGGGAGTTTCTTCCTAACCCAATTGGCTTGTGTCCAGAAGCGAGAGGGCTTATAACCCTTAAAAAAACAACAACAAAATCAACTAAAATAACTGGATGTTTTCAATATCCATATAAATGTTTAATACTTTTTTGTATTCCAGTAGGCTGTTTAATCAAGATCCTGTTAATACTTCAATATTTTCATAGATAGTAATCATTTGGCTGTCACACATCACCTGATAATGGGTAGGCTTGTGTTCAGTGCAAATACTTTTGTATGTTTTACAGGTATCCCAGATAGATACAATCTTTGAATGCTTATTAGATCATGAGGAGCAAATCTTGAAGGATACACCAATTGAATCCATTGAGTGGGCCCAGATAGTTGTCGACGTGAATAACATCATAAAGGTATCAAATTACATTGATTAAGCGAAACACTCCAGAAAAAAACCAAGACCAGAATTTAGCAAGTTGAGTCCAACCCTACTTTTCTGAGTATTAGTAAGCAAGGGAAAGTTGTCGAGAATGCAGTGTTGTTTCATAAAGAACAGGAAAGAGAAATAAAGAAAACATAAGAATTATTTCTGAATATAGAATTATAGAAATGTAGGACTGGAAGGGACCTTGAGAAATCATCAAGTCCAACCCACTGCTCTGAGGCAGGATCAAGTAAACCTAGACCATTGCTGATAGGTGTTTGTGCAACCTGTTTTTAAAACCCCCAATGATGGGGATTCCACAAACTCCCTTGGACGTCTATTCCAGAACTTAACTACCCTTACAGTTGGAAAGTTTTTGCTAATATCTAACCTAAATCTCCCTTGTTGCAGATTAAGCCCATTACTTCTTGGCCTACCTTCAGTGAACATGGAGAACAATTGATCTGTCATTTATAACGGCCCTTAACATACACCTCTACCCTGATATAACGCTGTCCTCGGGAGCCAAAAAATCTTACCGCATTATAGGTGAAACCGCTTTATATCGAACTTGCTTTGATCCGCCGGAGTGCACAGTCCCGCCCCCTCCCCTCCCCCGGAGCGCTGCTTTACCGCGTTGTATCCGAATTTATGTTATATCGGGCCGTGTTATATCGGGGTAGAGGTGTATTTGAAGACTGTTAACATTTCTTCATAGGTCAGGTTTTCTAAACCTTTTATCATTTTTGTTGCTCTCCTCTGGGCTCTCCTAAATTTGTCCACATCTTCCCTGAAGAGTGGTGCCCAGAACTGGCCACAGTACTCCAGCTGAGGCCAGTGCTGAGCACCACAAGGGCTGGATAGAGCAGGACAATTACCTTCTGTGTCCTATATACAACACTCTGTCAATATACCTCAAATTAGATTAGCCTTTTTTGCAACTACATTACATTGTTGACTCATACTGAATTTGTGATCTGCTATTAACCCCCAGATCCTTTTCAGCAGTGCTATCCTCCTTACCAGTTAGTATCCATTTTGTAATTTTGCATTTGATTTTTCTTTCCTAAGTGAAGTAATTGTATGTCAGTTTTCCCACCTGATTAATAAGAAAAAGGACCTTGCAATGTTGAAAACAAATTCAATAAAGAAGGCACATCTGGATAGGAAACTGCAAGAAATACTTTGACTTCGCAAATCTAATTTTATTTTTGTCCTTTATGGCTATTTTAGGGTATTTAAATATCAAATGCCATGTGCAAGAATATCAAGATACTAATAAAGAATGTGTAATGTAGGATTTTATTATATGGATATTACTAATAGAATCATGTAAACTTCTGGACCTGCTCAGTCTGTAGTAGAAATTAATAAGCTGCAAGAGTTAAGAAAACAAAACAAAACCCAGTGCCATATATGGAACCCTTTTCAACAAGGCTTTTACTTCAGCCAGCCCAAATATTGGAAGGGCAGAGTGGAGAGAGAGGGTGAAAAATACAGAAAACAGTAATTTGCATTTCTTGGCTGAACAAAAACCATGGAATATATGTATTAGTTGTTTAATAATAAATGAGTACTACTAATATTAAAAGAAGTGAAATTGGTAGAGTTAGATGGTTTCAGGTATAGTACAGGAATTATTTGTGGTGCTGGATTCAGTCATGGGAAATCCTTGACTACTGCTCAGTACAGTAACATGGGTAGTTCTCATAGACAAGTTGGCCAAATAGAAGAACTACCCATTAATTAATATGAAAGTGCACAAAACAAGTTTTACGAAGGATCCGTTAGGTGCCTCGTCTTCCTTGCAGTATCCAAGCACAGTGTAAAAAAGGAAATACGTAGGGAAATTCACGAACGGGAAAAATAAAACTCATCAGTTGCTTGTCACACTCCATATACATTCAGTACTAGTCTATACAAATATAGTAGTATCTCTCTCTTGACAAGAGGGACAAAACACTGAATATGACCTTGTTAATGGCACAAAAAGGAAAATATCCAAAACAACTTAATCCACATTTAATCCATCCAGCAGTGCCAACACAAGGCATGCCTCATTCTGACTACGTTACATGAAGTTAATGTCCATCATCTGATTAATTATGATTTTTCGTCTCCACTCCTAGAAGTGTCATACTAGATAAAAGCTTACTGAACTTTCTAGGCTGGCATGGATATAGTCCAGAAATATAGAATCACATTCCAAGATATTGTCAGAACAGAGTAACACAACTGTAGTGAACTATATGTGATTTTGGGTATGAGAATATTACCTTGAGAGCCAATTTCTCTCAGAATTTTGGCAGAAACCAAGTGTTTAGGCAGCTCAAGTCCCAGAAAATCAGAGGCACTGACCCCAGAAATGTGTCAAATCGCCCACTTTTGCCTTCTTTCTCCCTGTTAAGTCCCAGGAGTCTAATCTTGGATTTGTTCTCTTTGTTATGATGGTCCTGATGATCTGATTCAGTCTCAGTTCCCTTTTGTTCCACTACATCTGTCCTGCCCAATTACTAGAGCTCAAACATTTTTCCTGATTTGTTCCCCTCCCCCCCAGTTTGCCCATTTGACAGAGCTTTGTGTAAAGGTGTACCTCTGTATTGGTCAGTTTCACTTCTTCCTGGTCTCATGAACAAGAACATATCATCACACACTCAAGCACTGTTCTGGAAGAGCTTATAATGCACATATTTCTTCAGGCATTTTAAGAGTCTGCTTAACAGTAACAGCAAATCATAAAGTGTTGCTGTTTCAGTATATGGGGCTTGGAAAGTCTCCTTTCCCAAACTACTGCAGGGTGGCAGAAAGGAAAGTAATGAAAAGCAAGGTCATGTTGGTTTTAACTACCCCTCTTTACCTTACAATGGATCCAGAAGAAAGGTGGAAGGAGATGCACTTAGTCTCACAATCACCACCAGATCTTTTAATGGGTCTGAAGGAGTTTGGAAGCCTCCATAGACCTCAAGGTGGCAAGACGAACCCCTTCACAGAGCTGGGAAGCACTGAAATTAGTGTAAAATAGTAATGGGGGGGGCTCCATTTCCTGGTGGAACCCTTAATAGTCTCTGGAAACCAGCATGGAAGTGGGAGCCTTGGGGGGGATTGCCACCTTTGCTTCTCATCCCTTTAGCAGGAAGGAGATGATGAAGTGATTGCCATGAACTGCAGCAGTGCACAGGAGCAGGGAGAAAGACCAGTATTAGACAGGGGGTGGATAGTTGGCCACATCCTCTGAGCTCAGAAGGCAGCTGAAGTACTGGGGTGGGATTGAGGGTACATGGTGACTTTCCTTCTTGAACTACTCTTCATGGGAACCTTAAAAGTAGCAGGATGGCTAGCAGCCTGGGGGAGACTATTGATAACATATGTGCATAGTAGAGAACTTACAGCTCCTGGGCATGTACACTAATGCTCTTGCTAGGCCTCTGCATACTCTCCTGCTGTTTGTGAGTTGCATGCATCAGTAGAGGGTGAAAAAATATTGACACAGGAAAAACATGATTGAAAGAGAAAATGTGGCAAGTTTGGGAAATTGACCAGATTTTAAGGTGTCCATTTAATGTTGTGCAGGATATGCTACAAGCTGCCAGCCAGTATCGCCAGTCTAGAGCCTCTTTATATAAAACAGGAGAGCTCCTGGAAAGAGAACCTGAATATGTTCCATGGACAGGTGAGAATAGTGAAAATGTTAGGCAAATTAATATCGGTTTTAAAACATTAACAAATACTCTTCATGTGTTTCAGAACATTTGACCGTATCCTCTGAAGTCTTTGTGTTAGCTCAAACTGTGAATATTAAACTGGACAGTGCTGTTATGCGCTATTCTAAGCTTGTATGTAGATATCCATATAGATAGTAGAACCTAATGGTTTAGTTTGTTGATGAATGGTTGGTTTCTCCATTACTGATGATATTCCTTTAAGCTTGTTGCACTGGACACTGAGAATCTGGCTACAAAACAAAGGTGCCAAAAGTTGGGAGGCAGGATTAATTTTTGTTTTTAGGGTGTCCTGATTCCAGCTGACAAGATCATGATTTTTTTGTGTAACTTTCAAATGAAGCATAAAATATTAATCTTGCTCTGTTTAACACAGGCAGATAGTGTTCAGGGCTCCCTGTCAAGAGTAAAAAAACTGACAGTTGCCCACTTTGCTGCTTTGTTGAGTATTTGTGCTTTGCTACTTGAGGATGCAATGCTGTGAAAACTTGTCAGAACAAGTTTTGTTTTGTAATGTAAACATTTTAAAGTTTTTCTTCCAGCTTTTGTCCATGTGGACCCCTCTTATGGTATGCGTGTGCTTCATGTAACCAAAATCAAAATCTTCCGAACAGCAGGATGCGTTGGCGTTGGGGGGAGGGATAGCTCAGTGGTTTGAGCATTGGCCTGCTAAACCCAGAGTTGTGAGTTCAATCCTTGAGGGGGCCACTTGGGAATCTGGGGCAAAATCAGTACTTGGTCCTGCTAGTGAAGGCAGGGGGCTGGACTCGATGACCTTTCAAGGTCCCTTCCAGTTCTAGGAGATGGGATATCTCCATTTTAAAAAAAAAAAAAAAAAAAAATGTCATGGTGACCCCATGTCCAAAGGCATATATAGATCAGATTGGCTTTGATCATCTCTGTTCCCAGTTCCCATCCCTGGCAGGAAGACTTATCTCTGTGGTGTCTGCTGCACTCTGCCTCATAGTGCCTTTTCTTCTAAACTGATAATTAAGGTAGCTAGTCTAGTTAGTTTTTGAGGTGATATTTTTATCCTGTTGGCAGTCCATTAAGTGTTCTGTTATTTTAGTATATTAATTTTTTTTCTTCTGACTACTATGAACTGAGATCTCTCCCTGCTTAATGGCTAAGACCAACCATCTGGCTTCGAGCCATGCCCATCACATAATGGACTCAGTCTGCTAACTGGTTGGGCATGGTAGGTAACTCTTGGTTGGCCCACAGCCATGTCCTGGATCATTGCTCTGTATGCAGGTCCTTCTCCATCAGAACCACTTCTCCGTAAATAGTTAGTTAAAATTCTACCTGTTGAAGCAGTCCACAAGATTCTGAAAATGCTTCACAAACTCCAAAAAGGGATGCTCTTCCCAGGGATACCCATTCTTCAGCACCCCTTGGAGTGTGGATATTCCCATTACCTGTATCAAGGAAAGGGCATCAATCCTTTCAGCTCCTCTCGACACTCCAAACCGATTTCAGCACTGGCTGCACGCTTGGTGCCAAAGCCCTGTATCACTTACACCACATCAAGGCAGGGCAGATCTGAGCTACTTTCTAAGGATGGCTCAATGTGGCAGTCCTCCTTCCCAGAGAGAACAAAAAAAACAAAACAAAGTCATGGGTTTTCTGACTCTTGTTAACTGACCCGAAAAGTCTAATCAGTTCAGACTGCCTAGCATGAGCAGATTCTTTGCTCCACCCAGCTCCAAGCAAAATCAGGTCCACTCCCAACACCAAAACTCATTACTGGCAATGACTCCTTGTCACCAAGAACCTTGGTACCAGACCCAATACTGATACAAAAATCTTCAACAGTACCAGCAGATAGTTCAACTACAGACGTTGAGCCACCAGCACCAGCTTGGTTACCAGTGCTACCAGCACTGATTTTCCCAGTATCAAAAAAAATCAAGCCTTCAACACCAATATTCTCCATCTCATTAGAGAGGGGTCATAACCACCTGTAGGACAAATATACTCTTCTTTCTTGATAACATCAAGGAAGGACCCTTCTCCAGATGTTCAGATCTCCTCCCTCAACCTGTTCCTTGGCAAACATCACCTTTGAGCCTCAGCGCCTACCCAGCTCTATCCATTTGGCTTACCACCCTGGCTTTGTTGGGCATTCTGGCACTGCTCTAGGATCTACTCACACTCTTCCTGCAAATGACCTAGATCACCTTCCCCAGTTTCCCTTACTAGGTCAGTCAGCAAAGCAGGTCTCCAGAGGGAACAAGGGGGGGAAGCAATGTGAGGAGGAGGAGGAGGAAGACGAGATGAAAATACTCGTTTTAATGTGATGAATGTTGTTACTATTAAAGTTCTATGCTATGGGAGAGGACATAACATTTATTCTCCTCCTCGCTCTTGCAACCTCTGCTGCTCTAATCTCAAAGTCACTTGTTAGTTTGATTCTGTTCTCATGTATATTTGCTGCGTCTCCAGTAGAAGTGTTTACTTGGCACAGGTTAAAATCTCTGGAAACCACTGAAGACTTGTTTGTCAGGGAACCCATCAGTGCAGCTGAATTAGCAGTGGCATGAATAGTAACTTTGGGAAATAATTTGCAGGTTAAGGCCTCTGCGTGTTGGGAGTGCGCTATGTTGATGCATGCAGAACCTTGTGACAAACAGTTTGGTAGACTAAAACTTGATAACCACTGTCCTGTAGTAGTTAGAGCTGTTTGCAGTGCCTCATAACAAGGATCTCAGAATATTTTCTGATCTTTATACTTTTTTTAATTAAATTGTTAAAATAAAACAGATCCAAAAAAATCCCAATATAAACTTTTCATTTTTTTATTGATTGGATTGAAAGAAATCTTTTTTCCTACTGCTCATCAAATCTCTTGTAATCAGTTACAATTTTAGTATGTGTCCGTGTCAGCATGTCAGTCTATATTTATGGTATGTAAATTGGTTGATTACTTAAAAGCAAAATTGCTTTAGTTGTACTTGTTTTTTATTGTACGTATGGCATAAGAAGTTAGGGGCTCAGAGTTAACCTGTGGATAAAATGGGAAGGATAGAATTAATGCTTAGTATTAATAATATAAAAGAAAAATGGGAATATTTAAAGAAATAGCTAATTTCATTGCAACTTTTTTCTGGGTCACTGACAAATTCAGATTTGAAATTTGCAATGTGATACGTGCATTCTATACTGAGTGTTTCAGGTGTTCTTTATATTTTTTTTCTCCATATTTTCTGTTTCCCCAGTGGTATTTGAGTCACACCAACAGCGGTGTACGTAGCCATCATAGCTCTAAATAAGACATTTCCAGCTCCCAGGCCCTCTTCCGCTCAAACAGGTTCCTAGCTACTTGTCACAGAAGCTTATGCACCTCCTGTTCCATCTGCTCTGGCCTTCCAGTACATTCCTGCTTTATTGACGAGAACTGAGGGGCAAAAGGTTCCTCATTCACTTTCCTTCTGGATCTGGGGATGGACTCCCCCTGCTATTTGTTGACCTTTGGATAGTTCTCAAGAGGCGTTAGTTGGATCCTGTTGTATTCCCCTAGCTCTATGGAAATGTCCCAAGAAAAAGCTCCCTCCCTAGCTCATGTGTGTACACTACTTCCCTACTGCTTAGTTCTGTCTAGGGATCACAGAGAGGGGAGGAACATCTTTTCTGCCACTGCTTTCTTATTTACTTTTGCTCCTGTGGGATCTTTACATTGTGTATAATTTAAAAAAAATTTAATATAGAACTTCAGAAATTATACCATTTATACCAGTGAAAAATAGCAAAAAAGCAGCAGCCAGCTGAACTAAGACAGCAGCAGTTCCACTTTTGTTTTGTTCCCTTTAAACACCCTCTGGGGAATTGTGTACATGTGGGTTCCCGGAGCACTGTACCAGTGTGATAACTTCTCATGCTTTTCCAGTGTACATGCAGGCACTGACAGAAGCACAAAGTAAACACTGAAAATGTGAGAAACACTACAATCTTTTAGATATCTTTTGCATATGGTGGTGTATCTGTCTCTTTAATGCCTATAATTGTGCTCCCTTCATACTATCATAATATATAAAGTCACAAGCTAATTATAGAATCTAATTTTTTAATGTTGACTATTTTTTTGTCTTTCCAAGCATCTAGTGGTCCAGCTGGCATACGAACAGCAATAATACGTCAGCATGCAATTATTCTGAAAGTTGTTTATCCTCAAGTGGACAGTAACCTCCGTAGCATTGTGGCTGAACAGTTGGTGGCACTGCTAGATTGCTTTCTAGATGGCTTTGTTTCTCAGCTTAAATCTGTGGACCGGCCTGCTGATCAAGAGAGATACAATAATCTAGAAATGGAATATATTCAGAAAAGATCGGAACTTTTGTCTCCTCTTCGTAAGTGATGATCTCTTTTCTTTAGTGTAAGGATTAACCATTCATCTAGGAAACAATGCATGGAATGTTTGGATCCAAGCAAATACAGAAAGTAAAAAAAAAAAAATTAATGTTCCATATCTAGAGTAAAATGACATTTCTATGCAGCGTATTAGTTGTTGGTTTGTTCGTACTATTTAATGGGGAATTTAGCTATAGAAATAGATGGACGAAAATGGAATTCTTATTGTAGTGATCCTAAATCAAACCTATGTAGCAGACAGAAGTCTCCTTCCTGAATTGTAAAATCAGTGCATTCTTTGCAATTACTTATTGCATAGCCTGATGCCAGGAACTTAATATGACTTGACAGTGTTGGATGAAAATAGCTTTAAAATATATTTCTAAGTAAGTCTACTTTGTTGCTACTTAGCCATAGATCTGTTTGAATATTTATCAAGTCGTACATTCATCTAACAGCATAAATGTTAATTGTATAATGTTGATTATATATGATTTTAATAATCCTAGCTTAACTTGTCATTGATGTAGCCAAAATATTTTGGGTTTAATAATGTAATCTTGGAAACAGTGCTCACTTATAATAGGTAGCACAATATTTGGTAAGTTTATGAACCTGATGTTTTTTAGGCTTAAAATGAATTAAATTAATAGAACAGTTGAATATTAAATCCATGAGCTTTTAATATTATAATTAGGGAAGTCTTTGTTAAGTAAAGAAATTGCATGTGTTAGTCTTTTTATACTAACATACATATATTCTGTTAGCGTGTAAATATATACAAGCTCTGTAGCATTGTATTCAGTTTAAAGCTTTAATTTCCTTAGCAGCACACTGATATCAGGCCCTTGAATCTCATTTCTCTTGACTTTACTTGGATCAAAATAGAAGTGACCAATAACATATTGTGTATATAAATCTAGTAATCCTTATAATTGATTTCTACATTGACAAAATGTCTTTGTCTTGTTACTTTCTCACTTTTGGTGATGCCTGATTATGAACTGTAAATATTTATGAAACCAAAGAATTTCAAAGGTGCAAATGGGAGTGGTGTGCTTACTTTCAGAGGTAGCTGGGTGCCTAACAGGCCTGTGTGGCTCTGAAAATCTCCCTGGATTTATTGTGCTACTTACTGTATATATTATACGTGTATGCATGTTTACATAAGCACGCACATCAGTTGTGGTTTGAAAGCACAAATGAATGCATACTTGATATACAACTATTTTTCTATTGCAGGGATTTTGAATTTTTTTTATTATTGTGATCCAAGACAGCATGCATCCTCTTACAGACAAAGAGTGTGTTTGATTGACTTGTTTCTCTTTTGGGTTCCCTAGTTTCCCTAGGACAGTATCAGTTGGCAGCTGCTTTAGCAGAGAAGTATTGTGACTTTGATATCTTGGTACAAATGTGTGAGCAGACTGATAATCAGGCCAGACTACAACGTTATATGACGCAGTTTGCAGATCAGGTAACTTTTTTCTCACTCGTTTAGACATTGTTCTGCAGTAAGATCGGATATAAATCATTGCCAACAAAATACTGATGGTAATTTTAGGCTTTCAAAATCCAGTTAATAGACTTTGCTATCTTAGGTCATTTTTATATTTAAAAAATTCTTTTCCTACTCTTTTGATTCTCCATTCTAAGTGGTACAAAAGTAAAATGAATCTTGCTGAACAAAAAGATTTGTATCTAGAAATGGGATTTTAACTTGTTTAGTGGGTGATATCCCTCTTCTGATATTCTGTTAGCTTCAGGATATGAATTTAAACTGGCGATTCAGTAGTCAGTTTAGTTACTACTAACAATTTTTAACTTTTTTTTTCTATCTTCTTTAGTCATTTTCTTCTGAGTCATTTTGGCAATAAAGTAAAATGTTTTAAATTGTTTGACTCACCTGTACTACATAACATATGTTCAATCCTAATCTATTTCTAAGTCTTGCAAGTACATGAACAAGGTAAAGTGACTTGTAGTGTTCTGGAGTCTTCTGTCTTTGCAAGTGTGTGTGAGACTTCCACAATCATGCATCTGATTTAAAGCCTTATAAAAAGATGATTCTTTATGGTGGTTTTATATATCACACCGAAAAGATATAAACAAAAGAATCCTTTTGTTTTTATTATAACTGTTGAGTTAGAAATAATTTGGTCAAAATATAGTAAAACTCTGTGTGTGGTAATCATAAGCAGTGTGTACACAGTTTGTTGAAATTTCAGAATTAAAAGATCACAGTCTTGAATGCATTTTATGGACAATGATTCTGCATGTGAGAATAATTCATAACAAGGGGCAAAATTCTCCACTCAGATCCCTATGGCAGACTTCCAAACTAATATTCTACTTTCCCTGCCTACTCAGATTGCTTATTGATGGCAATGAACTTTCCAAGAGTAAAGAGCAAAGATGTAATCTGTAACAACTGAAGTTCATACTAACGATGTTCCTTTTGAGACCAAAATATTGAGTTGCTTATAGATTAAAATATGTAGAGAATGGTGTAGATCCTCTTCCATAGACACTCATATTTTTGATCAAAACACTAGCTTTTTCACTAGCATTTTGTTAAACACTTTTCCCTCTGGTTTTGTTGAGCAGGTAAATCCATGTTCTAACCACGTGTGGTCTGTATAGCATTTGTGTTGAAACTAAATTGGACACAAAAACTGACATCAGTTTTTAACATGTATTCATCTCCTGTAATCTTTAGAATTTTTCAGATTTCCTGTTTCGTTGGTACTTAGAAAAAGGAAAACGAGGAAAGCTGTTATCTCAGCCTATTGCTCAGCATGGACAGCTGGCCAGTTTCTTGCAAGCTCATGAGCATCTCAGTTGGTTACATGAAATCAATAGTCAAGATCTGGAAAAGGTAGGATTTCTTCATATAAAATTAACTGAAACGTTTGTTTTAAAACTAACAATTCGTTGAATACACATACAAGTGTAAGGGTGTACTAGTCACGACTCTTTGATGTCACTGACTAATATTTTGGATCAAGAAAGCTTTTATTATAACAACACCCTTCCCACCTTCAATTAAAGTAAAAGCGTTCACAATGAATATTTCCTAACACCTTCAATAAGTCTTCCAGCAAAATCAGGGAAACCCAAAGTTGACATTCTTGATGCTTTAAAACAGGGGTCCCCAACGCGGTGCCCGCGGGTGCACCCGCGTATTGGCCGGCGGACAAGCATCTGCTGAAATGCTGCCGAGACCTTGCTGCTTGTCGGCAGCATTTCGGTGGATGCTCGTCCGCCGCCACGGTCCTCCGTGGCTCGTCATCTTGCACCCGCCAGACGAGAAAGGTTGGGGACCACTGCTTTAAAACGTGTAAATCTGTTGTGTGTGTTTGTTTTTGTTTTTAAATCATCCTTTCCAACTTTTTTTATATATCGTAAAGTAGCAGTGGGAGTTAAATTACTTTGTTTTTCTCTGGGTAAAATGTTAACATAAGACGTTAAGATTTTTTGGAAAATACAACTGATGTCCTATTCACATGGACTGAAACTTTTCTTTTCAAAGTAAAGCATAGTGAATAGAGGAGCAAGGAACCCAGAAAAGAACTGAAAGTGTCAGACTAATTTCTGAATTAATATATTTTCATACCAGAATTTTTCCACTCCCATGTCTGACATACCAGATGTATAGGCAAGGATTCACTTGTTACCTCAGAACTGTACATAAATTTCAGTTTCTAGCTAAGTAAACATTCTTGAAGTAACAAGTGAATCAGTCTGCATGTCAAACTTCCCCTTTAAGCTCATTCTGATCTGGTATTTGTGCTTATTTGAATAAAGTCAGTGCTTTAGTGTGTAAAGTAGCAATTCATCTGCTTACTTGATCCTTTAATCATGTGACAATTTTTCTTGACTAACAATGAAACACACATTTAAATTGTTGGACATTGGTTTAGGAATAAAGATCTGTCTTATCTCTGTGGGCTGAAACGGGGTAGGTATAATTGTTGGATGCCAGGTAATTCTATTTTAGAAATTACTAAAAAATATTTAGAGAAACAAGAAAAATGGTAGGCCAGCTCTTACTAATTATTTATCTTTCTGCCAACTCAGCCCACTGTTTAGTCAGAGGTTTTATTTACATACCTTAGGGGAACACTGTGATCAAGACCAAGCAAAATAATCATAACTATTCACCCTGGCTATTTTATTATTAAAGAAAGCATTAAACTAAACAACACAAATGACTGACCACAAATAATAAACTTCCGTTTGTAATCGCTTCTGTATGTCTCTCTGTGGAGAGCTTTTAACAGTGATTACGCCCTTGAGAGTGAACCACCGCTGGGGGGCGCTTTTCTCTTGATAAGTTGAGAAGAAATTTGTGAACTCAGTTTTAGTATCTTAGATACTTAAAACTGTTTATGCATGTGACGGGGTTCCCGGAGTGCAACCTGGACTGTGGGACCACTGAGCCCTCTGTCCCACCAACGTGGGCTGCCCCTTATACTATGATCTGTTGGCAAGCTCCAAACCTCTGGCAGGTACAGTACTTATACAGACATTCACAGGCAGGGACACACCCAACTGAGTTACATGAATGCTTCTCCCAGCCACTTATGAACCAACAGTAGAGAGGCTCCAGCCAATTCCCCCCCAGCTCCCCAGACTTGCATTCCCAAACTGTATTGTCTTGCCCTGGTCAGAAGCCTGACCATTGTAAGTTCATTACTCAGTCTGCCCCTCCCTCTATGTGGAGAGGACACACACTAGTAAACTGAGCTGAGTATTCCCAGCTCTTCAACCAAAACACACTGTTTTAGGTAAAATATAAAACAGATTTATTAACTACAGAAAGATAGATTTTAAGTAATTATAAGTAGTAAGTATAGAGATCAAAGTTGTTTATCTAAGAAATAAAAGTAAATTCACAATCTGAGTTCTATAGACTAGACAGGATTTGAATCAAACAGTGTCTCACCCTGATAGATGGTACAAACAGGTCAAGGATCTTCAATACACAGGCTGAAACTCTCTTCCAGCCTGGGACCACTCTCCCCAGTTCAAAATCTTGATCCTCCAGACATGTTTCCAGGTGTTGAGTTGTAAGGGAAGTGAGGCCAAGTCATGATGTCACTTCTCCTCTTTATAGTTTCTTCCAGCTTGCTGGAAAGATCTTTTGCTATGACGTGGGTGAAGCAATCTCCACTGTATATGTGCACTCTCTGAGATGGTCGTTAGGAGAATGGATTTCCTTCAGTGGACCATCAGCACATCTGGCTACTCCATTGTTGTACCTGAAAGGCTTGTGGTGGGTGTTCCCAACCTAACAACATTTTTCAGTAACGCTCACATAGCAAAACTTCATAACCTCACTTACAAGTATAGCAAATACAATCCAACAGGATATTAATGTTCAACAGATCACGACGTTTAAAATGATCCCTCACAAGGCATAGTTTGTACAAAATGTATCATAACTATATGACAGTAGTGAATATGGGGGTTCCAGGGTGCTGCTTTGAGGTACAGAGTGCCAAAATTTATGGGCAAAATAATTTAAGGGCAAATGAAGCCTGTCTAATTATTATAGATAACCAAACAGTTTATTGTTGGGCAAAATAAGCAATCTTAACTAAATTCTATGAAATTGAAGAAGATACTTAAATTAGTTACTTAGAAGAAGCTATTTAAGGAGCTGCCTTTAAAACAGGCTAATTACAAATATTAAGAATCTTAAATCTGGTTACATTCCACTATTTATCGGTTTACCAATATTTAGTCCCTGTTTCCTTTCCAGGAATACGTGGTCTAAGCACTTGGTGATTAACAGGAGAAACTGTTAGCCGTTCAGCATTTCAGCATTTTGATATTCCAACAAAATCATTACAAGAGTTTTAAATCTAATCCCTTGGCAGTTTATTAGTTAAATTCCTCTCATCAATCCACGTTGAAGTCTTTGGGAGGTTTTCCATAGTTTGGTTTCTTCTTGAGTCTTCTCTGTTTTTTTTCTTATCTGTCTGTGGCAGCTTGTTTATAGAGTGCTGTGTAACCGAGGGTCTGTTGAGCAGGATAACACAGGTTGTGGGGGGGATGTGCTCACTTCTGAGTTTTTATACCCTTTTCCTTCCTGTTTTCATGAAATTATAGGAAAACGCATCACTTTCAGGCCTGTTTAGATTCGAGTCAGTTGCTGTCTTTTCATTGGGTTCCTGCCTTTGGGGTTGGCCTAGATGACCCTTTCAGCTCCTGAAATATGCAGTCTGTTTAATGAATATGCAACATTTCTTTAATTGCCTTTGTTCTTTTAACAGGAAACCATCAGATAACTAGCTTTGAAAAAGAGAGAATTTCTCTTTTTAATCAGTCCATTCTAGATCTGTAATGTCTGTTCTGAGATATTCTTTCAATTTTATTAGTTTGATAGGAAATGAAATTGTTTTCAAAAAGTCCAAACACTTCTAAAAGAGATCTTTTTAGTTCTCAAAACAGTATTTTAAAATTAAATAACTTTCAGAAGTCTTCAGCTTAATTTATTGATTCCATATGACAGTTTTTGGAACTGTGATTTTCTTGTCTTCCTGCATTGGATGAGGGTTTGCTTCTGCACTGCTGCTAATTAATTAATTCCTCATTAATATAAATATTCTATACTTAAATGTCTTCTTACACTAGTTTAGCAAAGTCATTACATTTCATGTTGGTACGTAAAGCATTTAACTGTTTACACAGCAATGACATCAGGAGCTATATTAGGACTATTGCATTTAGCTAACATTTGCAAGTCTGCATTTCACAAAGGTGTTTGTCATTTCAGCATTAAGAAATAAACAAAAGTTTAAAATATTTCCAACATCATATATTTTTTGCTAAAGTTTTTAAGAACACAAGCAGGTTTTCTTGCAAGAGGATGGGGTTAGTAACGCCCACTTTACCAAGATTAATTGATTGGATAACACACACCCTGCATTTCTTTCACAAGCATGTTATTTTCCTAAAACGTGAATGCTTACGTTGTTTGTCTGCATGTAATTTGCTTGTTAGAAGATAGAAGCAGAAATCTTTGGAATTTCTCTGATTAGCTTTAACACTTTGTAACTTAACTAGCTAAACATATGTATTATTACATTTGCAATCATCTTTGCAATAACATTCGTTTAGCTATATGTATTAAAAGACGCAGACAAGTTTGTAACAACTTAAAAAAATTAAGTTACAGTAATTTTATTAATATCACTTTTGCATCAATATTGAAGTCTTTTTGCCACATGTCCTAAACAGCAAAATGCAGAACTTCAGTTTCCAGTGTGCGACTCTTTTTTTGGAGAGTTATAGCCTATAAAATCTTGGAGGGAGGGGGTTTAAAGAAAAAATTGCCATAAGGGTTTAGTTCTAAAGGAGTCCGTCTATTCTCTTTCTCCCTGTGCCTTCGATGTTATTTCTAATACCCTTCTTAACTTTAGGCTCACAGAACGCTGCAGGCTTTGGCAAATGTGGAGACCAGATATTTTGCAAAAAAGAAAACTCTTCTTGGCTTGAGTAAACTAGCTGCATTGGCATCTGACTTTTCAGAGGACTTATTGCACGAAAAAATAGAAGGTAAGAAATAAGAGCAGAGCAAAGAGAACAGCAAGATAATGGATTTCTTTAATCAGAATCTTGTTAGTGTTACATATGGTAAAGTTAAATCCTTAGTGCTGGGCCTTTGGAAGTTTTCACCATCAGTGTTGTCTAGTGTCACTGGAAAATTTGGACCCTAGTTCAAGGGTGTATAGTTATTTTTTAAAAGGCACTATCGGCTACTCTGGTAAATAGGTTAATAAAACTACTGCAATTTAAAAAAACAAAAACTCAAAACCACTTCTGATCATTTTTTGGATGGTGTATGGTGCTGACTGCCTTTGGAGTTGAGGTTACATGGTGCTACATGCCCTCATCTACTTGGAGGAGAAAGCCTTGGCAGCTTTAAAAGCCTTCCAGTTTTCCTTTATTAGTATATTTGCAATGTGAAAGTCTAAGCATGTGTACTGTTAACTTGGGTTGTCAATTTTTTTTTTAAATATGTCACTTCATTTTTTGTGGTAAGGAAATGGTTTCATAACGCTTTAATTCAAAACACAAGGAGGCTGAGAGCACCTGTCCCCTCTCCAAGTGGCTATACAGGTCCTGCAACCTTGCCCCAGTTTTCAAAGTGTAATATACCTTTCCAGTGATAGTAACTATTGTTGCATCTTTACTACCAGATTGTGGAAAAGCTCATGAAAGATTTGTTTGGAGTAGCTGCTGTAATATTGCCGACCAGGGGGAACATTACAACATACTTCACACAATCCCTAATACAATAGTATTTTGATTATTTATTTTAGTACCTATTTATGGCTGTTCTTGAATCATCCCTTTCCTGTTATTATCTGTGTTTTTAAACTTAATGACAGTTCACTGAATATCAACACTATTGTCATTTTAACTTTCATTCTTAATTAAAATACTCAGACTGGGGACGTATAAAGCTCCTCATTCAGATTTTGTAGGGAGGTGAACAGTAATCTGTACAACCCCAAGTGAAATAATACTGAAAATTACAAAGGATATTAATGGTAACTAAGCAGACTTTTTGAAACTGTGTCCTTCAGCTTTTAATATGTTTAATCTCCTACATAAACTTTTTAAATAAAATAAACTGGCAGCATCAAATTTTGAAGTTAAAAAGTCATATTTTTCACATTGGGGAAGCAGCCACTCTGGAAACATATAGCTGGTGTGAAGAAACGCCTTTGAAACGTAATGACGAGAGCCTCAAATGAATGAGAGAGAATGGTCTTGTGGTGAAGAGTTAGGAACTCAGGAGATCTGGCTTGAGTTCCCGGTTTTGCCAGAGACTGCCTATGTGACCGTAGGCTAGTCACATAATCTCTCTATGTAAAATAAGGATAAGCTGTCCTTTCTCCAATCTTTGTCTTGGCTATTTAGACTGTACTCCCTTCAGAACAAGAACTGCATCTGTACAGTGTCTAGGACATCAGGGCCCCAGTCTCAGTTGGGGAGTCTGTGTGCTTCTGTAATACAAATAATTTTAAAAAACCTAAATAAACACACTCTTTAAGACAAATAACTTTGTAAACCTGAATAGTTTTATGACCAGTCAGAATTTATTTGTATGTTTAATGATCACAATATAAATAATAATGTGAAATATTCTTCCCCCTAACTAAATGCAAGAAATATCAGAACAGGAGCGTTTTCTGTTACATCAGGAGACCTTACCTGAACAACTGCTGGCTGATAAACAGATGAACCTCAGTGTCATGCCTGTATTGACTGCACCTCAGCTTATCGATGTATGTACCTCAACTTTTCTTAGCTAAAGTTTACCTATGTGCTGCTATTTTCCACAGAATTGGTGAGAAGATCAGAATTGAATTGTCTTCTTGTTATTTAAAGGATGGCTTTCCATCCCACACTCAGTTGTAAAATATGAATTGGTTATTTATACTTAAGCCTCCATTATGGCTTATGATTAAACTTCAAGGTATTGCCTCCAGTTCCTGCTTTAGCTTCCTGGTTGAACATGTGCACTACCATGATGCATGGAGCAAATCAGAACAGCATCAAGAGCTGAGCTGTTGTATTGGGGCACTGTGTGGATACATGATAACTTGGAGTCTGGCTTAAGAGGCAGAAGGGACCCAGAACTTGCCACCCTTTGGAAGACAGGGATGTTGCAAAGTGGAAGAGGGGGGAGGGCTGCAACCAGGAAGGAGGGATTTTGATGACCAGCTGCACTGAGAGCCAAGAGAGAGTCTTTGATCCCCTACAGAAAATCCAGCCAAAAATCTGACAGAGCTGACTTTCTCTCCTTTTCCCTCACTTCTTTTTGCAGTAGTAGCTACAATCACAAATTGCCTTACCAGTTCCTATGTCCTTTAGATAGCATGCTCTTTTCATCTGCTTCTCTTTTACCACCCACTGATGTGTGCAGAAAGTAATAGAGGAATGCATGGTGGCAACATGTTGCTACAGTCACCATCAAAAGAAACCAGAACCTATCAGTGATGTCTCTTCTGGTATTCATTGCTCTCTGTACAGCCTCTACAAAAGAAGCAGCAAGTTGCACATTCTGTCATTACTGTCCCTCTATCTTCTTGGACTTGCCCTAGTAGTCAGCAGGTTCTGAGTCCTCTACCCACACCTTAAAGTAGACTAGTTAGGGGGAAGAGGGAGAGGAGGAGATATCACATAATCCTTTTTCAAGCAGTTGGGACACTGTCAGCTGTCCAGTTTTCCTCTAATAAGTTCCTGCTACCATCAGATCAGTGTTCTTAGTCACTGTTTACAACCAGGAAGTGAAAATCAGGGGCTGGGAACAAAATATATTGTCTTAATCTTAAATTTCAATTTAAAATCCGGATTGAGGGTTTCCTGTATGGAAACTCTATATTAAAGGGTGAATTGGCAAAATATGTGTCTGCAGTTTTAGATGGAAAAGGTTGATTTTGAATTTTGATCGCAAGCATGTCTGTTTTCAGGAAACGAATGATAGTGCATGCATTTTTATATTGCTGTGAGCTCGTTTTATTTGTGGAGCTGAGCTCTGGCTACAATAGGCTAGGAATGTTGCAGCCTTAAACGGCATTTAAATTTGAAACCTGTACTATAGCAGCCTTATATCCAATATAGTCTTTCCACAGACCATTGTCATGTGGGTGGAATGCTAGTCTAAAACCTTGACTGTATTCCTTACCATAAAAATACTTGCAGCCAAATCAATACATATTTCAATGAAAAGGTCACATAAGTGGAAAATACGTGGTGGTCTTCCCACAGAGTTCTTCACAATATCAGTTTACATCAGTTTGCAAGCTAAAAATAATTCTGTACTTAATCTTTTCATACCATAGCTGTACATATGTGATGAGAACAGAAGAGCTAATGAGTATGACTTCAAGAAAGCATTGGACCTGCTGGAATATATTGATGAGGTAGGAAAACGGTTGGATGATCTCAGAATCAGAGGAAGTATATTTTAACTTCTCTGAGCTGGTGTTATTACTGTAACTTGAGGGTTACATACTGGCCCCTGGTGCCCACCAATGGAAGTGACCTTTTCTAGTTTGTCAATCTTTGGAGATATAATGTCAAATGTGGTGTAGGTCAAAGTAACTAAGTAACACTTACCCTTGTAAACTGCAACAGGGTAGGCCATCTGTGTTATATTGAGAACCTTGCCAGTCTAGAGTTTGTCACCAAACAAGAAGGGGGCGGAGGTGTCCATCAGTTTTAGGAAAACAATACTCACTTGTCCACTATTATCAGTTTATCTGTGTGCCAATAAATAATCCAAAATGAATCTGCCATGCCTCCTCAAATTGACAAGACTACTTTGGCCTACGTCTGTGGTTTTTATCATCATGATAGTACTATTTAGGGCATAAAGCTTGCTGTCTTAAGCTTGTATCTTTGAGAGGTCATCATTTCTCCTTGCACACTCTTATTCCCTGTTTGCTGACAATTACTTCTGGCAATGCCAAAAATCAGCTCTCCAGGACCATCACTCCTGAGCAGCATTCTTCAACCAAAAATAAAAGCCATGTCACTTCAGAGCAGTGTTATTTCTGAAGTATCTAGGAAAGGTTGCTACAGAAGTGCTGGAAAGCATTTCTGTGCTTCTTCTTGGAATGGGGAGAATCATCTCTGATGTTCCCAGCTCTTCCTAGTCTGGAGGGAAAAGGCTCCAGCTTGAATCTACTGTATGATAGTGCTACAATAAGGCCATTGTGTTGCCCAACAATAACTTTGCTGATCACATAGTTATTAAATTTAGATGATTTAGACCTTAAATTATGGTCTTTTCCTTGTTAAAGTTCCTTTTTGTAATACCTCTTAAGTAATTCTTATTTGTGCATAAGTTTTATGTAGAAAATATTTGCTTGTATTTTGTGCTTTTATTACACATTATTGTATGTACTGGAGGAGGAGAAAAATGTTAATGTTTGCGACAGTGTATTGTATTGATAGACCCAGAATTAGTTTTCTTCCACTTTAAACAGAAAAATGTTGCTTAACACACAGACCCTGATTTGACTGCTATATAAGAACTAAGTGTAAATAATAACATTACTTTGGGAGAGAATAGCAGCAAATGGGGTTACTGGACTTAGTTGCTACTCTTCTTTCATTTGTCATTGCCTTTTTCCAAGTTCCCACTATCCTTTATGAAAATAGTAATATAGTGTCATTTTAAGAAAATAAGATTTAAAAGAATCTTTCAGTTAAATTAGAGAAACTTAGATGTCTGAGTAAGAATATACACTACAAATGGGAAAGCATAAATTAAACTAAAATTTCTGAGTGGACAAGGTCAGCCGAACTTAGGATTTCATCTGTATCACCCATGGAGATGCATGATTGACAAGAGAAACTGCAGAATTTTGAGGCTAGACATGGGTTGCCTAATTGCTCTTGTTAGCTGTCCCAGTGACACTCTTATCTAACTGGCAAAAAGCTAAGAGCACAAGGATTTTGCTCACACTCTTGCTTCCAGAATTCCCTCAGCCTAGATTTCTCAGTTTCTCCTGGGAGGGATTAAATAGCTGAGATGCCCAAGAAGGCTAATGGGAAAACAAATGGCCTTTTGTGGTGAAGCATCCTTATCTGAGCAGGAAGGTCTCATGCCAGGCCTCTTAATATCTGTGCTAGAGGTCTGTCTGCACTACGATAAAGGTGTATTTTAAAGACATGTTAGCTAACACATTTAAAAACCCTAATGTAGATAGAGTAAACTGTATTTTAACACGTGATAGTTATCTGGTCATTGTGAACACCTAGCTAGCATGTAAGACAACTGGCCCTGGGCACAGTACGTTTTTCAAACAGATTAGCTAACATGGATTTTAAAATATAGATAGAAATAGATATGGGGTTAGAGAAGTTCATAGCCTCAGCTGCAGATGGAGAGAAACAGCCTTTAATGGTTGAAGTCTGAGACAGGTCAGCCCATGTTGTCCTAAAATAGGAGTTGCACTCAGACAAGTGATTCTCCCCTCCTTCACAGACTTACTTTTCCCTAATAGCCAAGGCCTTCATGGCTGCCAGAGTGCCAATGGGTAACCCCTTTATGAGAGACATTATCTTAAACTTTTTGGCTTTGCAAGTCAAAACTAAAGTCATTTCCCACTCTGTCTTCTCAGATGTCTTTAAACATCAAAGGGCATTTTTCCAAGGCATTACTTTAGAGCAGTGCTTTTCAAACTTTTTAGGCTGCATACCCCTTTCCAAATAATGTAGTCTAACCTACCCCCATCTGAGACAGGCAGAGGCCATGCATGGGGGGCGTGCCCCCCAATTTCTGCCTTCCATTTAGCAACAGCTTCTAGAGGTGTTCAAACTGTGGGATGCAGAGTAACATTGGGGGGGTGGCGGTGATGCCAGGCGGCTTGGGCCAGCCCCGCATAGCAGGGTTCAGGGAGGGAGTGCTACCTCCATCCCCTGACTCACCTCAGCAGACCACCCAGCCTGGGTTGGGGGGAGGCGTAACCAAAAATTATAACTTGTGGCGGGAGGGGGTTCAGCTCAAAAAGTTTGAAAACCGTAGGTAATGCTCCCTTTTCAGTAGCTCAAACATGGGACTGATATTTTCAGAAGGTTTTTATTTTTATTTTTTTATTTCTAATTTCTATCAGATGCTTTTAGGTCTTATTAGCTATTACTACTTTCTCAAATAGGTTTAAGTAGGTGAAACCATCCTTAACTCTCTGACATATGAGCACTGAGATCTTTCATCTTTTTCATCTAGTAACTGTATCTCAACCAAAATGCAGTAATTTGTGGTTTCCTGAAACAGGTCTTTCCCACAAATGGGTGGCAGTTGAAAAACATGGCAGCCTTACCATAATGCTGTAATTGATTTTTTTCTATATTTATTAAGACCTACCTCTGCTAGTCACTGTTGGTTTACCTCTTAGGCCCTACTTATGTTCACATCACACTCTTCTATTGCTTGGGCTGTGCTGGTTGGCTTCTTAACTAGAGGACCTGTTTGTATTTGCTTTTATTTTGCACCATTTTTGCTGACTTTCCCACAAGTTTTGTTCTTTGTAATGTGTGCAAGCATACAAAAAAAGTAGAACAAGAAATTGTGCCCTAAATGTTGCATTGAATGTAGAGTAAGTTTCAATCTTTTCTCTCCTGTTGATTCTTTTCTGTTTTAGAAGACAAGATTATTTACCCTTTGCAAGCCTCTCAGATTTGGTGCTAACAATTGTCCTGATACTAGGGCAGTAGTGCAAAATTACTCAGGGTCAAATGATAATATATTGGCCAGTTAGATGGCTTGACAATGCAAGGGTATAACACAGCTGCATAGAAACATACATACATATTACAATGCTTACTTTCTCTCATACTGCATTGTGCTTATGCAGTACTGTTTTATCTGAAGATTTCAAAGAACTAAGTCTCAAAACTCCTGTGAAATAGATCAGTAAAGTGAGGCACAGGGAGGTTATTGCTTATCTACAGTAAGCAGAGCTGAACAGAATTCAGAGGCTATGTGAAGCTTGCAGCCCCTGCATTTGTGAATCAAATGAACCAAATGACTGACTGAAATTTGGACAAATACCAAGTTTTAGTAGGTTTTTGTGTCAAAACCATGTGAAATTACTGCATTTTTCACTGTTTCCACCCCAAGTCATAACTGGGCTTCATTTCAGGTATCTGTCCCAAGTGTTGAACTGGTAACAAAACTAGGCAGTTTTGCTTTGAGGGTTTTGAGAGATGTTCTGCTGCTTTGACCACTAGACGGTACAGCCTCTCTGCAATGAAGTAGACAAACAGGTTCCTATGTACTTGTTACCAATATCAATTATTCTTTTGTAAATAAGAGTAAAGAAAGCATCTAAGTCAACTCTGGGTTCTGGATGTGATGTGGTGGTCAGAAAAAAACCTTTATTTGTCTTTTTAAAAAAAAAAAAAAAACAGCAGCTAATATTAATTTTCCTTTTCTTTTTAAATTGAAGGAGGAAGAAGTGGATGTAAATGATCTTAAACTTAAAATTCTTTGTAAAGCTCTCCAAAGAGACAGGTAGGTCATAACTGAACATACATGACGTGTACAATTTTCTCTATTCATAGCATTGATTTTTCTTAATTGTAAATGTTTGTACTAATCTCCAGCGTCTAATATCAGATTGAATGTTCAAATGGTATGTATGTATGTTTAATATAGATTCTGAAAAGTCTGTCCAGAACAATGTGTGTTTTTAGAGGGAGGGGAGAGGTATCAATTACAAAGCTATTTCTGTAATAGTTTATCCATTAAATCTTCTAGCTATTCTACAAATACTTTAAACATTTAGGGAATTAAAATGCAACTATGTGGTTTCTTGAATTTTCTTTTGCCCTTTAATGGGAGAGAGAGATGACTGGCTATGAAACTGGATTTTCTTCTTTGAGGCTAACAGCATATTTCCACTTGTGGAATAAGCAGATCCCAAGCTTGGAATCTTCTAGAGCAGTGTTTCTCAATGACTGGTCACAGTTTAGGAAGACAGCAAGCTGGTCCTTGGTATAAGGTAGAGAAACACTGTTCTAGAGTATTGTCCATTGACGCTACTGCTGGAGACTTTCATGTCACTTATGCTGGGCACAGAACTACTTTGACAACTTATTCTCTAGAGCCAGCAGTGCTGGATGTTCAGTTCTGGACTTAGTTGAGTTAGACAGTTCCAAGGACCTTGGTTCTGCGATGTTGGACCCAAACACTTTGGTAAGCTGTTCCTCACTTTGTAGTCAACAAAACAGGATCGTTGGTACTGGAAGAGACCAGGGACCTAAATATTGTTTTAGCTAGCTATAGAGCCCCTTTGACTGATCACCAAAGTCAGTGCTGGACTCACCTTACTAGACTTAATCAACTGGATCTGAAGAGTTTCCCTCATCACCAGTGTTTGAGGCAACCCTCCTGCTCTTCACAGATCTGTAGATGAGTGGATCTCAACCAGGGGTACTCCTATCCATGGGGGTACACAGAGGTCTTCTAGGGGGCTCATCAACTCATCTACATATTTGCCTAGTTTTATACAAGCTACATAAAAAGCACTACTGAAAACAGTACAAATTGAATTTTCATACAATGACTTGTTTAGATTGCTCTATATACTATACATTTCAGTGTAAGTACAAGATTTATATTCCGATCGATTTATTTTTTAATTATATGGTAAAAATGAGAAAGGCAGCAATTTTTCAGTAATAGTTGCTGTGACACTTTTGTATTTTACTGTCTGATTTTTGTAAGCGAGTAGTTTAAGTGAGGTGAAACTTGGGGTAGACATGACAAATCAGCCTCCTGAAAGGGGTACAGTAGTCTGGAAAAGTTGAGTCTCTACTCTAGATGTATTGGAGCATAAGCTTTCGTGGGTGAACACCCACTTTGTCAGACGCATGTGACATGCGTCTGACGAAGTGGGTATTCACCCACGAAAGCTTATGCTCCAATACATCTGTTAGTCTTAAAGGTGCCACAGGACTCTCTGTTGCTTTTTACAGATCCAGACTAACACGGCTACCCCTCTGATACTTGACTGCTCTAGATAATGCCCATGACACGTAGGCACCCTTTCCTTCTAGTTTTCGAATGCTAGTCAGTCAGATTTTTGAACTATGGTCATACCCCACCCCCGCTCCAAAAGGACAGAAGGAAAAAAAGGGGGGAGGGATAGCTCAGTAGTTTGAGCATTGGCCTGCTAAACCCAGGGTTGTGAGTTCAATCCTTGAGGGGGCCACTTAGGGATCTGGGGCAAAATCAGTACTTGGTCCTGCTAGTGAAGGCAGGGGGCTGGACTCGATGACCTTTCAAGGTCCCTTCCAGTTCTATGAGATAGGTATATCTCTATATATTTAAAAATAACCAGTGAGGAAAGAGCATATTCCATGCCCACTGCACCTTTGGCAGTCAAAAGGAGCTGAAGAGCAGTTGGAGCCACTCCCACTTAAAGGGGAGGTTCCAAAGAACAGGGATTTCCAGAAAACTCCAAGCTTGCATGGCCAGGGAGCATTTATCCTACAAGTGGGAATATGCAGGCAACATAGTTATTTCTGATTAGTAACCTTCCCCACTCCTTATTAAATTACCCCTGATTAAAGCCTTCACAATTACAGCCTAACAAGTTTTTAGGCCTTGTCCATGCTGGGCCAAGAACAGAGTTTAGAAATGGTATTTAAACTCTGCTAGAACAAATTTTAAACATGGCTCTCATCCACATTGGCTAGCTAATCTGTATTCAAACCAGTTTGGGAGGAATAGTGTTTAGATAGTTTACGTATAATTTCCAGATTTGGTTCCCAGTTCCCTGAGGTTCTGCAGCCAAGGAGGCTAATCCCTGTTCCAAGGGAGGTAGTGACCATTCTTTAGCATCTGCAAAGTGCTACATTAGGCATTCCACAACACCTGCTTTTAGGGGTGAAGCTTGTTACATTCCCTAACTTGATTACTATATATGGTGACTGGATTCTTTGGTACAACACCGAGACTCGCTAAGCATGCTTAGCAACATCCTAACAGAGTGCTAGACTGTTTCTCTCATTCTCTTCACCACTCATATGCCTGTAGAAGGAGTGAAGATAGGGAGAAAGAAGGGTAACAGGGAACTTTGAATTTTTTCTCCCCAATAAAACCACGGGTGAAATCCTGACCCTGTTGAAGTCAATGAGAGTTTTGCCACTGATCTCACTGGAACAGCGGTTTCTCCCCAGATGCTACTTTTTGTTGTTGTTAGTGTACCTATTTGGAGACATGGCCAAGAACTGACCAAACCATCCATTTCCCACACAAGGTAATTATGTCCATTTTAGGACTGAAATAATGGGTATATCTACACTGCTATTAAAAACCTGCAGCTGGCTCATGCCAGCTGGCTCAGGCTCACAGGCTAAGGTACTGTTTAATTGCAGTGTAGATGTTCAGGCTCGGGCTGGAGCTTGAGCTCTAGGACTCTGTGAGGTGGGAGGGTCTTTATGTCTTTTTACATAAAACTCTTGTCAGAATAGTGATTGTGGAATAATTAAAATAATTGTTTAAACTAGCTTATTTAGACCCATGTGTGTAATTGATTCTGAGTTCTCCAATTGAAGCAAATAACTTTTTTCCGCTGTTACAGTTTCATCAGTAGGGAGGCATTCCTATTATCTGCTTTATTAGATTGTCTTGTAATGCCACAATTTTAATAAAATTTTCCTCTGAAATATTAAAAAGATAATCCGTTCAGGATACAACGAACACTAGCTTTCAACTGTAGAAATGCACACAGAATACAGTTATACGCCAAGAAAATGTATTGTTTTAGTATCAGGTTTTTAATTATCCTGTTCTCATATTTAATCAAGTTTTTAATCAACTTTACAACTTATAATTTATACTTTCTGAATTGCAGTTGGTCCAGTTCAGAAGGTAAAGATGATCCAATTGAAGCATCTAAAGACAGTATATTTGTGAAAATACTACAAAAGTTATTGAAAGAAAGTAAGTTGTTATATGTAAAAAATACTTTCTCAAATTACTGTATGTCATCCTTGTTTTAAAACATACTTAACAAAATAAACAGCTTTTATCTATAAAAAGTAGAACAAGAAAGATGTAAAAGAAGCAAAAAAATTGCATCAGTAATTCATTAGATAAAAATGTGACCATGTAGTACCCTACTCTAGCTTTATGTATTGTTAGGGAGGTGACAAAATATGCAAGTTCTCTCTCTCGGAGCCTCCAAATTAATCTGTTTTGCAGGAAAATAGTGGAGTGTTGGTTTTTTTTTGTTTTTTTTGTTTTTTTTTTAGTAACTCATTATTATACAACGTAACTCAGCCTCCAGTGTGAAAATCCCCTATGGGACAGGAGGAATTTAAAGACACCAGGACTATAATTCAGAATGGCTTAATTGTTTTAACTCACACTTTTAAAAAACTGACAAAAAGCCTTGTGTTCAGACCAATCAAGCAACATCACAACTCAAAAGGAATTTTTTGGATGAAATTTTATAAGCAACTAAAAGAGATTAGAATAGTAACTCAACCTTAACTATAATCACAATTTTAAAAAGCTATATTGTCAAATGAGAGAAGCTTGAAGGTTATAAATATGGAAGTGCATTTCTTCAGAACAGTTTTATGTTGCATTTTTAAACCTATCTGATTCTTGACCTTTTTTAAGGGCTGCAGTATCCTGTCATTTGGACTAAGTCCATTTTAATTGATCAAAAGTATGATTCATCATACTTTTTTATTTGTTAAACAGTCACTTTGTGGAGTTTACATAGCTATTAAAATATAGAATATGAAAATGGTCAAATTGAGGAGGGGAATATAATAATCTTTAAACAATGAACTCAGTTTTACAGAACACTTTATAGAGTTGTTGCACTGCATGACACAGTAGATGGAATAGAATTAGAACAGTCTTTACAACTGCAAACAAATGATTCAGGAACTGAAATGCAGGTACAGATGTTTCCATTGGCATCAAGCATCCTATCTAAGTATCTTACAGTTTCTATAATGCACGTTTATTTGTGTTGTAGGAGTTCAGCTCAGTGAATATTTACCGGAGGTGAAGGACTTGTTGCAAGCAGATGAACTTGGCAACTTGAAATCCAATCCTTATTTTGAATTTGTGCTAAAGGCAAACTATGAACACTATGTTCAAGGACAAGCATGATGACTTTTAACATTTTTGAAAGTAGAAATTTCTAAAGAACTGAATTAAAGCAGTGTATACTTTTTTACATTCTGTATGTACTTCGTTAAACCTTTGTAATAAAGTTTATACAGTAATGTGTTTGGCTTTTGAAATTAACAGTCTTTACAATATTGCTAAGTCTCTTAATTTCTCTCTGGGAAACTCACTTTCTCTCCCGATTGGCTGTAAATGTATGGCTGATTTTCATTTTCTATGCCTCTTTTGATTTCACATTTGTTCTGTACTTTTGTCTCGTGTGCAGGAAGTCTCAACACTGGAGGCACATACACCTGGGTGAAATCCTGGCCCCATTGAAAACCATGAGAGTTTTGCCATTGACTTCATGGGGCCAGGATTTCACCCCGGGAGTATATATTGGAAAAAATACAATAAATGTTAAATGATAGCCGAATATATAGCTTTTTGGATTAAGAAATGAAAGCCATGCTTGTGTAAGGCACTCTGCTTAGAAATTAGGCTTTTGGTATAAAACTTTGCATTGATACAACACCTTTCATCTGAAGAGATCCATGCAATACATGGATAGGTAAGTAGTCCCCATTTACAGAAAAGGAAACTGTCACAGAAATGATAAGTGACTTGCACAAGGTCACTCCCTGTGCCAGTGGCAGATAGGAATAGAACCCAGATCTCCTGACTCAAAAGTCCCCTGGCCTAGCAAATACATCAATCTTTCAACTTGTCCGTAAATCCAGTTTTTCACATACATTTCAACAAATCCAGAGCAATTTTTTAGATTAAGGTTACAAATACAAAGGTTATCTATAGATTTTTACATTTTTAAAACAATGAGATTGAAGTTTGCACCATACAGTAATTGACAATAAATGCCTAGAACCTAAGCTCACAGGAAACCTAGAAAGCAGTTACCAAAGTGAGAGTCCAGGAAGACCTTCCTTACTCGAAGACTCATTCTTTACTAGTAGATGCCAACTTACCCCAGTTCACTTATCTCTGACACGATGATAAAAAAAAAGTCCATGTAACTCTTAACATTGTAATGGTTCTCAGACTGAAATAACAGGTTTAATTTAAAATCATATAAAAATTGCTTTAATCTGACAAATCGCAGGAGGAGCTTTTCTTTTACAAATAGTTTAATGTCCAGAGAGTGAATGCAGAGCAACTTGCATACCCTTATGCTCTACTTGCCCTGGCCAGGTGCCTGCTAAAACAACTTGATCCAACAGCTGAGAAGGTCATAAGTTAAATCAGTTGAAGAGAATCCAATTTCTAGTTTAAAAAGCACAGCTATCGCACCATTGCTTCCCCTCCTCCCTGTGCTAATACAGTGCTCAGGGCTGAAAGGCTGAACATGTTTGGAAGAATAGACTTATCTAGAGATGTTCTAACTAATATGGAAAAGATACTCATTAGCAACCTTGTAAAAAGTCAACAATTAAACTTCACCTGTTTCTACAGTGTGACATGGCTGTGAGAGCTGTCGGTATAACTTACAGCTTTGACTTTACAAAAGGGAATAATTTAAAGTATTGGAATTTTACTTACTCATGTAAAACACAATTTTAAATGGAAATGGGATCTCAAATTATTTAAAAAACTAAACGAGAGATGGGAAATGGTATATCAAATGACTGGCACTCTTTGTAAGGATATCTTCTTCCTGTGCTTTGGCTTTGTTAAAATTAGCTTGAAGTGTCTAGTAATGTAGACATTTCTGGCCAAGCCTTGAATGTACTGATGGGATTTCTCACCCCCAGCCCCTCCGACTCATCTCCATACAATCTAACCACCTGTACCCAGTCATAATCCACAGATTATGCCATGGGAGATGTCTCAATAGCTGTTACACTTAGTCAAGTAGATAAATTTGCTAAAGTTTATGTATACTATAGATTGCTGTTAGCTCTTGATCTACTCCAAAGACAGGATATTAGGAATTGGAATTAGGAATGTTCAATGTGTTCGCTATGTCAGTATAAAATTTGAAAGGTCAAGATTATTGGGTTATTGTCCATTTTCATGTGCTTGTTCATTCTATGCCAGGGGTAGGCAACCTATAGCACGCGAGCTGATTTTCAGTGGCACTCAGACCTGGGTCCTGGCCACCAGTCCGAGGGGCTCTGAATTTTAATTTTATTTTAAATGAAGCTTCTTAAACATTTTAAAAACCTTATTTGCTTTACATACAACAATAGTTTAGTTATTATAGACTTATAGAAAGAGACCTTCTAAAAACGTTAAAATGCATTACTGGCACACGAAACCTTAAATTACAGTGAATAAATGAAGACTCGGCACACCACTTCTGAAAGGTTGCTGACCCCTGTTTTGTGCAATCAGAACTCCCACTGATTCCTGTTAGAGATCTACTTCCATTAGGGCACATGGGGTCCAAAGTGTATATTACAAGAGTTGCACAGTTAAGATTTGGTATTTGCTCCTATTTCCAAGCTTTTCTGATAATCTATCCATTAAAATAAAGTAACAAAACTTTATGGTGAACACTTCTCTTATAGAACAGACTTCTCTCAAATAGTGGCACAGAGAAGAGGTCTTCATTTAGCACTGCATAATAGATGTAAAAAGATTACAATGAAGGGGAACAGTTACAATAAGTATAGACTACTACCTGTTCCTGCAAGAAAGTTTTCAGTTAGCCATGTGGCTAAATTAAATAGGGGAGAAAATGTTCTCAAATGTTTGGGGGGGAGATAACACAAATTTTATAATTAAAGAATGTATTAAGCATTTCTTTCCTTGTATAGGATACAAATCATTTTAATGTCCAACCCTCACTTGTAAACATCACGAGTTTAAGAATAATGGAAAAGGGTGTGAAGTTGTGATTTGTAGCAAGACAAGTGGAAGAAATTGGACATTCCACTATGGAGATCAGTTTTATTCTTGCCCTGCTCTTATTGCTGGAATTTGAACTGACTAGTCGCTGTGGTGGCTGAACACTGAAAAAATAAATATTGGTTTAGCCCCTCGTGCCTATCCTATGTTACAATCCCAGAGAATGTATACAGGGGAAGTGGCCTTTTATGTGGAAAATTAATATTGCCACCAGGCATTTGTCTATATTGAATTGCTATTTATCATACTTAGCTATAGTATCACTTTGAGATACCATGAGATTTGCTGTAGGAAAACCAAAATGGTATATGTCCAATAATTTTTTTTAACACTTACATTAAAAGGTCATATCAATGCTTCCCCTGTTAATATTTTAAGCAGGGTTTGTGCCACCACATATGGATAACTGGAGTACAAATACATCTCTCATGAAATAACTAATCTGGGCATCTTTTTTAATATCTGATTACAGTGATTCCTTAAAATCCTCAGAAAAGGTAGCTTCTCTTTATGGAAAATTTATGTAGGTTCAGTTTTAGGCAATAGAGTTTGGAAGAATGAAGAGAAAAAATTGCAGAGAAAAATCATTTTCCCCCCTCCAGCGTGCTTTACGACAGTAGCATGGCAGGAAGTGGAAATGGAAAGCAGCAGCAAAAAGACATAGGGTGCAGCCAGAGGTGAAGGGGAGAGCTGCCAGACTAGGAGTTGCAGAGATTAAATGTTAGAGGAGAAGAAGAAGAAGTCAACCATCCCCTGATAAACCTTACTGCTGTCTTGCAGCTGGGGAAATCCAACTGCAGAAAATGCCTTCTCCTTCATAGTGGTTCGTGGTAGCACAGAGACTTCTCTACTCCACATTTTAGTTGTCTTTTTTTTTTTAGAAAAATTTTCCTTTGGCTACTCCTACCCTAATTTCGCCAAAGTCAGTTGTTACAAACCAGGCCTGCTTTCTTCATCTCCTTTAGCTGATTCTTCCTTCTAAGTGTAACAGGAATTTCTAAAGAAAGTCTTTCACCTATGCCAAATAGAATCTCTGCTTATTCAGAGCCTGGCTAGATGAACAGTTAATTTCCCCTTATTTAACGATGGAGTAGTTTCATCCAGTCACAGGCAGCTTATTGGTAAGACTAATATACCTTTTTAAAACCCTTATGGATGAGCTATTCTGAGTCACACATCAAGTCTGTATTCTAAGCCAATCAGAACTCAGCAGGTCAATAATGGATACAGTTCATAACTGCAATTGGAATGCACCAGGATCCAACAGCTAGTGGTTAAATCTACATCAGACTTCTGGTATTAGAAATAGTCACTGGAATACATTTTCCCAGTACCAATATCTCTTCAGGGGCTTCTTTAACATACCATTACGCTATGCATTTCTTTTTCATATGCATCTTTAAATCAGACCCAATAAAATCAGTGTGTTTTAAAGAGCTTGCTAATATGAAACTGATTTTTAAATGTAAGGTCAGATCCCATATAGGGCAAATGAAAGCATGACCGGGGCATTCAACATAAATAAATCATAATCTACTGTTTCCTTTTCAGCTTTAGATTTTCTTCTGTGCTAACTCCCCTTCTTACCTACACAACCTATTTTTCTAAATATTTTCCCCCTTTTATGACTATTCTTTGTTGGGATGAATACAATTCCTATTTATGGAGGAAGAATGGCCCCTTCCCTGATTTGGCAAAGAATTGTACAAGAACTGAATGGGTACTTAATACGATTCTGTGGTCCCTACCTTAAAATTTAATTACAAGCATTTTTTAAGGGTGCCTGAAAGTTACAAATGTCATCTCCTCAATAACTTTTGTGGTGGATGCAGAGAGGCCTTTGCTAATTACATATCTAGCTATCTTGCTGGTTGCTGAAACGATCAGTAGGAAATGTCGGAGCAGTTTCCTCTTCCTAATTTTGCAGAGAAATAACCTATAAAAGGATAGTTTATGGTGAGCTACAAACCTGAACACTTCTATCTTTGTCTTCCACAGAGAAAACACCTGTTGAGCATACAGATTCCTTCCAGCATGTGTGTACACTGTGAACTTTAGAAAAGTAGATGTTACCATTGCTCCAAGTGAGGCCGCTGCTCTCTTCCACTAACTTTTGGCATCACATCTGTCCTTCCTGGTCCGCTAAGCTGTCCATTTATTTCAATTCTCTCCATAAGCAGCTGCTGTGCTTCCTATCCTAACCGTAGTTGGACAACTACCAACTGTACTTCCAGCCTTCCCCAACCCAAAATGACCATTAAACCTCTACATGACCATAAGTAGATTCAGATCTCTGAAGAATTTTTTTTTAAATATATCTGAATATATCAGTGGTATAAATAGCATAAACAACAGCAGCCCCACTGTGCATGGGAGCTGTCCAACCTATACTGGCAACTAGCCAGAACGTGGATCTTTATCATCCTCTATATATAAAACTGATTTTGCACAGCATTTTTTATTATAGAAAGCTGCTGCTGTGCAAGAATTAATTTTTCTACCCAAAAATCTACAGTGATTTAAACAACAACAACAACATGTGTCCCCTTGCAACAGTCCTTTCCCCTGGGGTGGAGAATGCTAATTAGGAGGCAGCATCCACCGAGCTGTGTGTGTCTGACACAAACTGCCCACTTAAAGAGACCGTACACAAATGTGCGTGGCTCGCCACGGTGCCGTGCGCTAGGCGGCCGGGACTGAAGCGTGGCTGTGCGCGCTGGGGAACTCGCAGGGGAAGTGACTGGAGAGGTACCTGCCGCTTAGCTCCTGGGGGGCCGGTGTCCGAGCCCCTTGTCCCACGGCCCTGCTCTCAGCCCCTCTTCCTCGGGCCGAGCCGGGCTCGCCTCCCCCTGGCTGCCCCGAACCTGCGGCCGCTGCCGGGCCGGGGGCTCCCACCCGGCAGCCCTGCGCCGCTTTCTCCTTTCTGGGTATCGCGGGGTCGGGATTATTTCGGACACGAGCCCTCCCGGCCCCTTCCCCTGGCCCGAGGCGGGGGCCGGGGAGGGCCCGGCAGACGCTCCTTATACGGCCCGGCCTCTGGTCCCTGGGCCCGGGCCAGGAGCTCCTTCTTTGGGCAGCCCCGCGGCAGCGCAGGGGACCTGGGGGGCTCCGGCCGGGCCGGGCGGGCTCGCTCGCTGCCCAACACCCAAATATGGAGACAGACGGGGAGACATTCCTGCGGCCGGCGGGGGAGGCGGCGGCGGCGGCTCTATAAAGCCGGGCCGGGGCCGGGCAGCCCACCGAGCTGGAGAGCTGCGAGGAGCCTGAACCGGAGCAGAGAGCCAGGAGCCACCCGAGGTGAGCCGGGGGAGCCCGCAAAGCCCATTGAGCGCGGCGCGCCGCCCAACGCCCAGCCGGGGCCCGAGACTAAACAGTGTCTGGGGAGCAGCCAAAGCGCCAACCCCCAGAGGCGGGAGCCTCCCCCGCTGCAGAGAGCGAGCGGGCCGGGCTGGCCCTCGTGCGGGGGCGGGGGGGAATCGGGTCTATACGCGGGGGCACAGCTCGGATCGCTGGCGAGGCAGCGAGAGATTAGCACGTCTTGCCTGGACAGCGGCCGATCTGCAGGGCAGCTCCCCGCAGCTTCCCTGGAGCCGAGCTGGCGTTGAGTGGAGGGAGAGAATGCTAACAGGCACGCGTTACCTCTCTAGTAACTCGTTACTGATCGTTATGAACAGGGAAATAGTTTAAGTGGCTCTTGTTGAGCCAGTCTTCTCTTTTATTGTAGCCGGGGAGAGTCAGATTTTAAGGAAAAGCACAGTACAATAGATGTGTACTATTTGGATTTTACTATTTGTACCATCCAAGATGGTACTTGAACTTGGATGACTTTATATTTTTACATCGCATCTTCTTAATTCCATCCAATTGAAACCAGCACGTTTATTGCTTCAAATTTTTAAAACCCTTAAATAACTATGTGAAAAGTAATTTTTTAAAGTTTACTCTCCTGTCTCTTCGTCTCCAGTTTTTGCCACGTTATTGAATCAAAGTCCCTGGCTTTTATTTTAAAACTGTGGCTTACTATTGTTATCCTGATAAAGGTTTACAATTATTTCTCCTAAATACTCTTGGCAGCTATGACCTACTTTAACTTGTGTTCCAGATTGATGAGATTTTTAAATCAAGTGGAAATGATTATAAGATTACAATTTTTACACCCCCCACAAATATAATTACTGTATGTATTAAAACTACCAGATTACTTGGTAACAATCTCTAAACTTGATAAAATGAGGATCAAGTAATAAATAATGCAGTTTATTGAGTATGTGGTGGATTAATTCTATTAGTTCTTTGAGCTAATTTACAATTTCCTATAACCCATACTGTATGGAATAAAGATTTAAAATAGAGTTCTAAAATAGAAAGGAAGGCTGGATCTACTTTGAGTTTAAAATGTGACTTTTAATTAACCACTTTAAAGTAGAATAGAAGTTTTTGTTTTAAATCAAACCCTTTGAGATGTCCATTGGACCTTGCAGCCCCATTCTGAAGCCATGCCCCACTTCACCCCTCACCTTCTGTGGGTGGGGGAGAGCCCGGCTCCTCTGGGACAGTATAATCATAGAATATCAGGGTTGAAAGGGACCTCAGGAGGTCATCTAGTCCAACCCCCTGCTCAAAGCAGGACCAATCCCCAACTAAATCATCCCAGCCAGGGCTTTGTCAAGCCTGACCTTAAAAACCTCTAAGGAAGGAGATTCCACCAGCTCCCTAGGGAACCCATTCCAGTGCTTCACCACCCTCCGAGTGAAAAAGTGGATCATGAGTGGTGAGACTACTGCTGTGTTGCATTGTCTCCTGTCCGCTCTTATGGTGGTTTGATTTTCTTGCCATTCCCCAGAAAGCCGACACCATGTGTGATGAGGATGAGACCACCGCGCTCGTATGCGACAATGGCTCTGGCCTGGTGAAGGCTGGCTTCGCCGGGGATGATGCTCCCAGGGCTGTGTTCCCCTCCATCGTGGGCCGCCCTCGCCATCAGGTATGATGCCCTGTCTTCTAGCCCTGCCAGGACTGCAGCTTCACAGAGGTAGTGCTTAAAAACCATCCCCTGCTTTCTGGGGAAAGTCCTTAATCACTTGGGAGGGGCTGACCCCCATCTCCATAATGGGATTGAGTAATTTATATGCCGGCTGTGCTACAACTGCCTGCTGTCACACCAGCTGTGACCCAATCACCCTTCCTCCCATCATGAGACTAGCTTATATATATATCAATGCCCCACAAATGTGCTGTTGTAGTACAAGTGTGCTCCATGCAGGCACACCTGTACTGCAATAGCTGCTCTTACAATGGGCTGGATTTGCCCTAGGATTTGTGCCCTGTGACTTGCGAGCTTTCTCCTCTTCTGTCCTGAGCTGGCTGTCACTCCTCAGAGTGGATAGCGTGTGACTCTCTCCCTCCTTCCCCGGAGAGATGTTAAGCCCCCAAACCCCCTTTTGTTCCTCTCTAGGGTGTCATGGTGGGTATGGGTCAGAAAGACTCCTATGTGGGGGATGAAGCTCAGAGCAAGAGAGGTATCCTGACCCTGAAGTACCCCATTGAACACGGCATCATCACCAACTGGGATGACATGGAGAAGATCTGGCACCACACCTTCTACAACGAGCTGCGTGTGGCCCCCGAGGAGCACCCCACCCTGCTCACTGAGGCCCCCCTCAACCCCAAGGCCAACCGTGAAAAGATGACCCAGATCATGTTTGAGACCTTCAATGTGCCCGCCATGTATGTGGCCATCCAGGCTGTTTTGTCACTGTACGCCTCTGGCCGTACCACTGGTGAGTGAGAGTAATGGGCCTCCTCAGGGCCTCTAACAGCACCCACCCTCACCCTGGGGCATCCACCCACCAGCATAGGTGTCGCCCACCTTGAGACAGGCCAACACCCACCCTCACCTAGTGAGGGCACCCACCCACTGGCATAGACTCTCTGAGACATGAACCCCCCCTGCCCTCAGAAGGCCCCCAATTCTGCGTTAGACTGATGTTGCCACTAGTAAAAACAAACTTTGCCTGCCCCTTCTCCATGAGGTCCTGCAGGGATTGCTCCTTCCCTTGTGACCATTTCCCAAGCCTTGCCTTGTGTCGGCCTAGCGAGGTGCTCAGTCTCACTTGCTCTCCCCCCCCCCCCACCCCCCGCAGGTATTGTGCTGGACTCTGGTGATGGTGTCACACACAACGTGCCCATCTATGAGGGGTACGCTCTGCCACATGCCATCATGCGCTTGGACTTGGCCGGTCGGGACCTCACTGACTACCTGATGAAGATCCTGACAGAGCGTGGCTACTCTTTTGTCACCACTGGTAAGTGGAGCCTGCCCACCGACCATCTCCTCTGATCGGCAGCACACAGCGGTCACACTCGAGGCTGACTTGTTTAACTTCCATGGGGATGGCCAAATCCTGCAAACCTGCACTCCTTTGTGTAACTAGGGATGACTGGTCACCACTCAGTGCAATGGGCACTTGTACTTAGCTACTTGCCTGTTAATTGGTACAGGTTTGTACTTAATAGACACAACCTGAGCCTGGGGGACCTGGTGTGTATTTGCTCAGTGTGGTCCTGTTTGATAGATCCCTGTGTTTAATATTAAATCTGTATCTGATGTTCCATGTTGAAAATCAAGGACCATGCTTTGATTCCCCCCCCCCCCCCTTCCATTCATATTGTTGTTTGACTCTGCACAATCTCCCCCAGAGCCAGAAAACATGCAGGCATGCTCTTTTGGAGTCCCTGCCCGTTCCCCTTGACCTCTGGTTGTGCTGCTTTGCTCCTCTCTCTCCCATTCCAGCCTTCTAACATCTCGTTTTTCCCTGTGACAGCTGAGCGTGAGATTGTGCGCGACATCAAGGAGAAGCTGTGCTATGTGGCTCTGGACTTCGAGAATGAGATGGCAACTGCAGCTTCCTCCTCCTCCCTGGAAAAGAGCTATGAATTGCCTGATGGGCAGGTCATCACTATTGGCAATGAACGTTTCCGTTGCCCAGAGACCCTCTTCCAGCCATCCTTCATTGGTATATAATCCCCTCTCTCCAAAAAAACCCTTTCCTTCAGTGTTTCTGATCTTTCTGCTTCACTGGTGAATTAAGTGCACTTACTTCTGTATTCCTTTGTCTCCTCATGTTACCAGGTATGGAATCTGCTGGTATTCATGAGACAACTTACAACAGCATCATGAAGTGCGATATTGACATCAGGAAGGACCTGTATGCTAACAATGTCATGTCTGGTGGTACCACCATGTACCCTGGTATTGCTGACCGCATGCAGAAGGAGATCACAGCTCTGGCTCCAAGCACAATGAAGATCAAGGTATATTTGACTATATGGATTATTGACTCATATAATCAGATAAGACTCTTATTTTCAGACAAGTACAGTGGAATAAGATATAATACTTAACATTGCTGATCTTCAAAGCACTTTGCAAACTATCAGTTTGAATGGGTGCATCTAACTCTCCCTCTTTGGGAAATGCTATTCCACCTCACTTAACATGTTGTTGTAAAGTTATGTGTAGTAATTCATAAAATGTTTTCTGTGCCCATATATGGCTTGTTTACTGATCAGAGCTCTGCTTAATCTTGTAGATCATTGCACCACCTGAGCGTAAGTACTCTGTCTGGATTGGTGGCTCTATCCTGGCTTCCCTGTCTACCTTCCAGCAGATGTGGATCACAAAACAGGAATATGATGAAGCTGGCCCATCCATTGTCCACCGTAAATGCTTCTAAGCATGTTTACATGATCACTATGCTAACCACTCTCAGGATGACACTGTTGTAAGTTGTAGGTTGTTGAATACCTGCAACAGCCATGTAACTTTCTATTTTGTAACAATTTCTGTTACTGTTGCTGCAAACGCTACGTGACACAGAGTGTATGTAAAGTGTACATAAATTAATTTATTTTATCTCGTTTTGTTTATTTTTAAAACCATGCCCTGTGGAAGGAAACCAAAAACTTCAAGAAGCATTAAATCATCAGTCATTCTGTCACGCCCCATTGGAGTTGGTTATGTCATGATTTATTTCCGTTTCTGGAGTTGAAGTCTCTATACACATTCATCCTGTTCTTTAACTGGTTACAATTTAGGGAGAAAAAAGTTACGACACTTTGACATAATGATGCAGGGTTATTTCACACAGTAGCAATGCTACATTAAACAAACACACTGGGTTATAAGAGGCCAGAGTGCTTCACAGTTTTCAAAATATATTAAAAAGGTCTGTTTTTTTCAAATTTTAAATATGAATCTGAAACTGCTTTCTTGGTTCTGAGAAACACTTCAGTATTTATTATTTTTAGAATTTACATTTCAATTGCTTTACACATGATCTTCCTACTCTGTGCTGTTGTACCAGTACTGCCATATTCAAGTTCAGGTTAACATTTTCTGTGTAAAGCTCTTTTTCAAGGGATTACAGCCTGGCTCTAAAAAACATGGTCATAGCTGTAGAATGTGCCACATCTCATCCTAGAAGCCTTTTCTATTTTTATAACTTTTTAAAAGGCTGTTGGGTTGTATGAGTTTCTTAAACTCTACAAAAACAAAACTTCTTTTGAATGAGATGCAGTCTTACACTGGCCCAACGCCAAAGATATATTTCACTAGACAAATGATCCTGTGCAACACACGTATTTCAAATACCTCATTGGAGTAGAATGTAAATAGTAACTTTTTTTTATAACCCATTTCTAAGTGGAACTGACAGGAGAGGGGTTTTCCTTTAGAACCACTAGTAAATCACTGGGCTAAACTATATAAAACTTAGCAGAGCCCTTCCCTCTTATTTAGCCATTCTGTGACTGCCCTGAACCACTGCATAAAGTAAATGCCCAGTGGCAGACAGGGAGTGGGGCTTAAACATAGATCATTCCACTCCATTATACACAGGCAAATATCAACGACACTTCCCCTTGGGAGTCTGCAGCCAGGGGCAGGGTCCAGATAAGGCTTGGGAGCTTCCTCACAAGTTAGGCAAGGGCCTTTGGCACCTGAGGGAGACCCTTCTTTAGGAGGGGGTTAGAAACTTACTGTTGTGGTTCATATTCAACTGGTTCGGACTCTGAGTTAGGGTGATCAGACAGCAAATGTGAAAAATCAGGACGGGGGTAGGGAGGTAATAGGAGACTATATAAGAAAAAGACCCAAAAATCGGGACTGTCCCTATAAAATTGGGACATCTGGTCACCCTACTCTGAGTCAATCTGGCTACCTTTGTTTGGCTGTCAGTAAATAGTAAAGACTGAACCATAAGATCCAAACCCAACTACGGATACAATGAGGAGGCCCAGGGATAAGCCAGAGCTAACTGTTCAAGCTCCCTTTTATTAGCCACGTAGCATTTCTTCCCTGAGAGGAAGCCAGTCCTTTTAGCTCTTGAGTAGGGGATGGGACTCAGCTGCCCTTATTAATTCAGCTGCAGCAAAAATCCCAGCTCTTTCCCCTCTGCTGAGGAACTGACCACTTGCTCTTCAGGCGCTCCACTCTCATGGATACAGCAGTATCTTCAGACAAGCCAGTAACCCTGTCCCCTGTGTGCTTCTCCCTCATGCCCTGCAATGACTGAAATGGGTTCCTTTGAGCATTGTGGCATGATTCCATTAGACAGAAATGAATCTCTAAGAGCCTTATTTCATATAGATTTCTTGGTCATGATCCCATTTAAATAATTGTTTGCAGAGTAAAGTCAAAGATATCACAAAGATCCCCAAATATTGCATTTATTTTAGATTAGGGTTTTGAGAGACATATGATATGTGCATTTGTGTAACTGATTGTTAGAATAAGAGATTATCACAAAGGGATTCACACTGGTATAGGACTCAATCCTACAAGCTTTACTCGTGTGGTTGAGTGTTTTCAGGACTAGACCATTTAGTGTCTTCAAAGTATGTACGTTATTTGTAAGGAAAGACTGGGTGGATTTAATGTCTGCTTGAAAAAAGATTTTAAAGTGGTTACCATTGTTATCAATGGCTACAAATATTTTGAAATCTACAGACTTTAGCATAAGGTATGTAATATGAAATGCACATTATCTTTAAGCCTGTAGAATATTTTGCTTTTTAATGATGTCTGTAAAGTGTACAATAACGTTAAGGCATAAGAAAAGTTTGATCTGTTAGCTAAAAGTTTGGGAAGGGTTCACATTTCCTTTTAGCTCTTTGGGCAGCTTTTCTACAACTGCCCTAACCTCATATACTGTAAACTGCTAGTTAAGGTAAAATGTCACCAACTCACCATAAGACTTGGTTGATAACCCACTTCTCAGGGGGTTACATTTCAGTCGCTCTTGTTTGCCTCCATCTTAAAAATAACAACCTCAACCCTCCCAAAACAAAAACCAAAAAAAGCTTTTATACATCTATTTTGCTAAGAGTTGGTAACCATTCTGATAACTCCAGACACAATGAAATACAGAGGACACCGTCCTGTCAGACCCCTGCATAGCTATCCCACTGAACTGTAAGACCTTAGAGGATATGACCCATTTTCTCTTTTAAAATGTTTTCTGGTACCCCTTAAATTCTGTATTAAAAGCTGGCATAAGTGTTCATAGATTGCAGTTATGAGCCTTGGATAAATGCCTAGACACATAGGAATTTTGCTGGCATTTGCAGTGATATTCACCCTAATGCAGGGTTTAGGCGGGGCGTAGGAGCTTACATGGGAACTATGTGCGGACATGAATTTCACTCTTAGTTCAAGCTTTTGTTAGTAGGTTTAAAATAATTTTTAAAACTGCTGGAAAAAAGGGTTAATCTAGAAGAGCAGCTGCTCCTCATGATAAGACAAGTGGTGCTGTCAGATCTAGGTATGCAGACTAAACTTTCCAAAGTGAGGACCTAAAGTTAGCTCCTAAATCCATATTCAGGCATCTGATTAAGTGGCCTGATTTTCAGAGGGGCCGAGCACCCTCCATTCTGACTGAAGTCAATGGGAGCTAGGTGCTCAGCACTGCTAAAATTCTGTCCACTTATTCAGGTGCCCAAATATGGAGTCAAGAGCCTAACTTTAGGCACCCATGTGTGAATGTTACTAATTTCATTGGGATTTGTGTGTGCTTATCTGCAGGCAGAATTTGACTCAATGGCTTTATTATCGCTGTCAGTGAATTACATATGCTCCATATCATGGAGAAAGCCTAATCATTCTATTGACATCTCAGTCCTTACTGTCCCTAGCAGCAAAATTCGGTGTATTACTCATATACATAGTAATTGCCCTGAAGAAGCCATGTTCTTACAACCAGATTCTCCCATTCTGTAGCTAAGTGCCATTGTCCTAGTCCTGTTCCTACTGAACTCAGTGGGAAGAATTGGGATCTCTGATTTAAACGTTAAATGAGTGCTTACGGGCTCCATCCTGACTGATCCCACTGATTTAGATGGAAGCAGGATTGGTCTCTAAGCTATCACATTCTCTTCACCTCCATCCTTGTTCATGTCTATGGGGGAACTTAGCTCATTATGGTACTATTCCCAAATCCAAATGTCTGTTTTCCTTCTTATATGGTCAGAGAGTAAATCAGGGGCCAAATTCCAACTGGGTCTAAGTGGATGCAACAGCACAGCTTTCTGTGGAGTTTCACTTGCTTTCACCAGATGGGACTTTAGCACCTGGTGTGCATTTCACTTGGGTGCTTATTCTGCTCCTGTGTATAACAACACAAGCAAAACTGGACTGGAAACATTTACAAACAGCTTCCGAGGCAATCTAAATACAACAAGGATTCAATTGAAATGGTCAGATTTCGCTGGGTAAAACCCTCAGTCCGTGCATATTTTGATTCCTTCCTCAAAACTGTGACACTCCACTATGTTTTCAAAATAATGTTTGAAGCCCTTGCAGGAGGTCAGACTAGAATGATCATAATGGTTTCTCCTGACCTTCAATCTATAAATTTACTTCATTGGACAACCCCTGAAATCTCTCCTCTAATCCTTTAAGCTAGTCTTTGGCAGTTTCCATCGTTAATCATCCTTTTTGGTGATTATAAATTTGTATTCTTGATTGGATGCTGAATACATCCTTGTCACCGAATCCCCATTGATGTGGTCTGTGAGGGCAGCCATTGTACAATGCACAATCTGCTCTATTTTGTTAGAGCAGATCAGTATGTGTGAATGTGGCTGTGGGCTCAGTTTCCAGCTCCATGCTTTTGCCAAATAAGGTTGATGTTAAGCCCCTGGCTATGCCCTGTCTATGTGTCATTAATACAGAGCTGTCAACTCACCCGCCTTTGGAGGATGACACCCACTCATTCCCTCTGCCACCCACCCTTTTTGAAACACTCCCATCAGCTGTGCTGGAAGGGTCGGCCGGACCAGTATTCCGGCTCCTATTCTGAGAGGTGCAAGGGGTGGTGGTGGTGAAATAAAATGGAATAGAGAGAACATGGGAGATAGAAATGGAGAGGAAAGGAGACCGCGGGGAAGTTAGAAACGCAGCAGAGGAGGATAATGGTGGGGCAATATTGAGGCAAGGAGGAGAAAGAAAACGCTGAGGAACAGATTCACTCTTGTGATCCAGCTTTTATGTGCCAGTCTGGTGGTAGAAAGGGCCAGAAAGCAGCCAGAGCACACCAGAATGGGATTTCCTGTCTGTGTCTGGTCACCAGCTGAGGAAGGATCTGATTACACCAACTTCTACACCACCCATCTCTGCAGCCCCTAGTATAGAGAGCAGTGTGTGGGGGGGGTAAGGCCAGAGCACCACTGTGCTGGGGCTATTCTTTGTTGGAGTAGTGTCCTCTTGGGGCCATAGCCAGCTGATACTGTTTTGAGAAAGTCCCCAGGCTGCTCTACCATTATGCTGGGCCAGGCCCATGCATCAGCCCTCCTCCTCAACTGGGCCCAATGATCCATGGGCATAGCTGAGAATCTACTCTGGAAGGTAAAAATAGATAGGAAAGAGAGGCTAAATCAGGAAAAAAAATTGAAGAAAGGATTTTAGAGAAGAAGATTCATAGAAATGTTTAAATTAGACATGGGCTCAGATTGCACCATCCTGAGTTGCTGTAGATGTGAGTTTCCCCCAACCTGGTAGTGTAGACACAGCCTACAGCGACAGATGGGGTATGTCCATCGCTGGAGGAGCACCCCCTTCCTGAACGACAGCAGCTAGATCAATGGAAACATTCTTCCATTGACCTAGTGGCATCTCTGACAGGGGTGAGGTCAGCATAGCTACATAGTTCAGGGGTGTGGATTTTTCACACCCTGAGTGCTGTAACTGTGTTGACCTAATTTTAAATGTAAACCAGGCTGTGTTGTCACTCCCAGAGCTCTTCCACAGGCCCTTCCCTGCTCTGAGCATTATCCTGGCGTTATTTAATTGTTTACACAGCACGTCTCACAAATAGCGAGGAAGCAGAAGACACAAGGCTCAGGGACCAAACTCAACTCTCAGTGATGCTGTAACTCCAGCGTGACTCCACTGAAGTAAAAATCTACATTGCACTGAGAGCAGAATCTGGTCCAACATGTCTCTCCCTTTCCTGAGAGACGGAGCACATGCCATGAATGCCACAGCCCTTTTCATGTTCTGAATTGGGAATTTGCACCCTGTTCTTCTCTCTCTCCCATGGTGTTCTAAACACGTTAAATTGAAAAGCATTTTAACCCATATTAGTATTGACCTATGCTCCCAGGGCCGGAATCTCCTCTCTCACAGGTTTTACATCAATGTAGCTCCATCAGTCACGCCTGAGTTACACCATGGAGAGATCAGCATCAGGCCTAGATTAGTTATCTAATGAGGGCTTATTATTACACATTAAAAATCAAAATAGGTAGAGCCAGTTGGAAATTGTCAGTTATTTTTCACAAAAAATATGAAAAATAAATTTTTTAAACAGATTTCCTGTGAAAACTTTTTTTTTAAATTGAGGGTGGGGGAAACCCCTTCCAAAATTTTGGTTCTTGAAAACTGGAAAATGTTGGTTTTACTTTACTGGAAATAATGATTTTCAGTTTGTTTGTTTATTCCAAAGTCACCCCCAATGAACATTTTCTGCAAAATGTTTTGTTTTGTTCAAAAAACCATTTTTGGGCAAAGTTTTGATTATAACAATTCAGCCAGCTCTGCAAAATAGCTTCCAGAAAGTATTTGTCACAGATGGAGAAACAGCACAGCTGGGTGAGTGTAACCTATATTGGTGTCATTAGGCATAACCCTAGGTAACTCGGGAGGGTGGAAGACCACGAGTGTCGATGAAGCCTTCCTGCACTAGGCCTAAATGAACCAAACTCCTTCCATGTTTAAACTCTAATCGACCTCAAAAGCCAGATGCAGAAAATTGGAATGTGTAACAGCCTGTTATCAGGTGCAGAACCGCTCATACCGGTGCCAAGCGGTAATAATGAGGCTTGCATACTTCTGGCTGAAAGGCAAAATAACAAATCAAAGGAAAGGGACAAGATAATTCAAAAAGAAGTTACTAACAAGCTGGACTTATAGCCACCAAGATGACTTAACTGCTTAAATGTAATTGCTTGCTACCTGCTTAATGTAAACTATTATAGGAGGAGGGAGGGGGAAGGGAGGGGAAGAAGGGAAAAGCTTAGTTGCAAAATGTATAAAAAGAGAAAAGCTGCTTATGATGGTGTGCTTGATCTGAGACGTGCCAGTCTTCTTGCACCACTTTGAGATCTCAAATAAACTTTGATTGCTTCTCCACCCTGGTGTGTTCATTGGCGCGAAGCACACCAGGCAACAAACCCCGCTGTTGCTTTCCTCGGGCACTCTGTGCCGGCAACACCTATTGATTGGCTTATGGGTTCCTACAGGGTGGTGTTGCAAATCCACATGATGCTCTTAATTGACACTTGCTGTTGCAAGGGTGGGCTAGGTGTGGAGGAGTCTCCCTAGGGAAGGATGGCTTTGAATAGGAGCCCTGCCAGGGAGGATTGATTGGCAGATGAATTAATTCAGAGTGTCTCCTGGCCATACCCTGCCCCAGAACAGCACCCCATACTTCTGGGGCTGCACTGATTAGATCTGGGCCCCTGTGGAAGGGGAGGTTGATGCACTGTGTCCTGGGTGAAGAGTGAAGAATTTGGTGTAACCAAGGCTCTTAAAGGCTGGAGTTTACATTTGGACAGGGGTTAACTAGACAATGTATCGACTCCCCTGTAGTCAGACAGCTCCTTATTGCTATGCAACTGGCAAGGCTGTGTCCATTGCATGGCACAGACTAGCACACACTTGGGACTTCGTTGCATGAATAGGGTGACCAGATAGCAAGTGTGAAAAATCAGGACGGGGGTGGGGGTAATTGGCACCTATATACGACAAAGCCTGAATATTGGGACTGTCCCTATAAAATTGGGACAGCTGGTCACCCTAGCAGTGTGAAGCTCTTTGTTTTGCAAGAAAAAAAAGTGTCATGTTAACTTTAACAATGCACAATAAATGCTACTAAGCGTAGGCTTTGGGGCAGGCTATGGAACAGCCGTTCTTGCAGACAGCTGAGCTCCACTCTCCCTTCCGGGATCACAGCCAGACATAGGAAGTTCACACCCAGTTTCACATAACTTTGCCCCAAAAAGCATAAGGCCAGATTCTGCTCTTAGTTACACCTGTGTAAATCCAGAGTCACCCCACTGACATTACTTGGGAATCACACAATGTAGCTGGGATCAGAATCCGGCCCTGAGCCTCTAGGGAGCATCCTAGGCAGCCATGGAATGGGCCAGCCTGTTAGCCACACCCCAGAGAGCTCCTCATATATGGAATGCTGAAAGCAGCTTCCCTCCCAAGCGCAGGCCCAGCCCCTCTCCCTGAGCACCGCTCTCTGAGCTTGGAGAGAGGTACAAAAAACCTCCAGCAGCTTGTTTATTTGCTCCAGAGCAAATGACTCTTTGAAGCTGAGAAATCCCCCTGGTGAAGGAAAAAAGAAGGAAGGATTGTTGTGCAATAGAGAAGGACTGACAGACCCATACCCATAGAAACACGCGTTTATGTTGTGTCTAATGGGCTGCGCCTGGCTCATGGAAGTCAATAGGAGTTTTGTCATTAAGTGCAATGGGAAGTAGATTAGACTCTTCCACAGAGGGTACGTCTACACTGCAATACAACACTCGCAGCTGGCCTGTGTCAGCTAGGGTGACCAGATAGCAAGTGTGAAACACTGGGACGGGGTGGGGAGGTAATAGATGCCTATAGAAGACAAAGCCTTGAAAATCGGGACTGTCCCTATAAAATCGGGGCATCTGGTCACCCTAGTCATCTGACTCAGGCTTGTGTGGCTCAGGCTGCAGAGCTTTAAAATGGCAGTGTAGACATTCAGGTGAGGGGGGAGGGTCCCAGAGCCTGGGCTCCAGCCCGAGCCTGAATGTCTACATTACAATTTCATAGCTCCACAGCTCAAGCCCTGCAAGCCTGAGTCAGCTGATATGGGTCAGCTGTGGGTGTTTTATTGCTGTGTAGGCATACCCAGAGACTCTGGTTGGGATTTTCAAAGGTACCTGCGGCCTGGTCTCCACACAGTTTTTTTAACCAATTTAACAGTTTCAGTTCGGGGTGTGGTGTTTGGGGGTTTTCTAAAAAAACAAACAAACCACAGTTATACCAATAAAACCCCTGGTATGGCCACTTAAACTATAGCAGTGTAAGGCACCTTTATCTTGGTGTATTTCCTTCCCCTCACAGAAATATCTGTACTCGTGTAAAGTGCTTTAAATTGGGTATAACTGCATGTCCGCTCTACAGTGTTCTACCACTTCAACTATATCACTGTTAGAGCTGGACGGTGAAAGGTAACTCCATTTTCCAGAGGATTTTTATATCTCGACATCTGGTTTTGTTCCGATTGAGAAGGAAACCCAAAAATGTCACAGGTCTCTTTGAAAGGAAATGGATCCCCGGTGGTTGTCCCAGAGTTGCAGATCCTGGGAGCCTTGCAGTCCCCATCTCCAAGGCAGCCTGCCTCAGGGATCCTGGGAGGTTGGGCTGCCAAGGAGCCACAAACCGGGGTTTCCAGGCTCCCAGGTCAACACCAGACCTTCAGGCAGGCTGCTGAGCAGCTGAGCTGGCAGAAAAGCAGTCAGGTTCCATTGGAACGTCATCAATGGTGGCAGATGACAGAACAAGAAGCAATGGTCTCAAGTTGCAGTGGGGGAGGTCTAGGTTGGGTATTAGGAAACACTATTTCACTAGGAGGGTGGTGAAGCACTAGAATGGCTTACCTAGGGAGGTGGTGGAATCTCTATCCTTAGAGGTTTTTAAGGCCCGGCTTGACAAAGCCCTGGCTGGGATGATTTAGTTGGGGTTGGTCCTGCTTTGAGCAGGGGGTTGGACTAGATGACCTCTTGAGGTCCCTTCCAACCCTGATATTCTATGATTCTATGATCAAACTCAAACTATCTCCACTATAACTAATCAGTATAGTTAAGTGCTACAATGTGCGTACCCCAGGGCTGAGGGATGAGGCAGGCACCCAAATCCCACTGAAAGTCAATAGGAATTGGTCACAGGCTCTTTTGAAAAATCTAGTCTCTGTCAATAGTACTTAGGTGCTCTACATTAATTATTAAAAATATTCCATGCTAACTGGTCCTGCCCTGCCGAAAAGATCCCCTGGCCAAAGAAATCCAGCTAGACGGAGCGGTGACATGCAAACAGAGACCCAAAATCAGATTTAGGTCCTTCAGACCCAATAAGATTTCACCTTTGGTTTCTTAATTACCAAAGCCAGTGGAAATAATAAAAAAATGATTAGTATGACATGGAAGTCATGGGACAAACTATGCCAAGTCAGGCAGTTCAGAGTCCCTGTTATCACTTCATCCTCAGTTCATCCTGCTTGGTGCATCTGAGCCTTAGGGCATGACAGAGGTATAGAACTAGTGCTTTTGTGTGTGTCACTAATTATTTGTGGGAGGGTTTTCATGGGGTCAGCTTTAAGAATGCTGAGGAATGTAAAATTGTTGCAGAATAAAATTGTTTGTTTTTTTTACCTTCAACATTTTTTGTAATTATTAGCAATAAAAAATAATACTTTGTGCCCCTGTAGCTTCTTGTCTAGGCATTTCAAAGCATTCTGAAATAATTAAACTATTATTACCATCAACTCCAAGAGGGATTCTACAGCTAAGAAGCTGAATTAATGTGAATGCAGGATTGGGCTCCTTAGCTAGGAACAGTGGCTTTGTGGTGAAGGCACACAAGTGGGAATCCTGAAAACTGTTTATAATCCCAGTTTTGCCACAGACTTCCTGTGAGAACATGTGGGCTTGTAGAGGTGGTTTTCTGTGCCTCAGTTTTCCCATCTGTAAAATGGGGCTAATAATACCTACCACACAGGAGGATTATGAGGATTAATTAACATTTGTGAAGGATTTTGAGATCTTGGCAAGGAAGTAATGCAGAGTATTAAGATATGTCTAAACTACAGAAATTATACTGGCACACCTATGCTGAGGTTCAAGGGTGAGGGGGTGTTTTCTGTTGGCGTGTTGCTGGAAGCTCTCTTCCGTTGACATAGCTGCATCCCTACTGGAGTTTTGTCAGCATAGCTATGTCGGTCAGGATGTTGTTTTTTTTTTTTATCTGTAGCTATGCCTATATCACGTTCAAGTGTAGACTAAGTGTAGTCATTCCAAATGCCCATATTGCATTCAAGTGTAGACCAAGTGTAGTCATTCCAAATTCAGCTCCGCAAGTCAGGTCCCATTTTCACAGTACAAATAAAAGTTCTAAAACTCACCACTGGCTGAAAATGGGGCGCTGCTTTGGTTATGAGGTGTTGCAATATTGATCATCTTATGGGATCCTAGTCTGTGTGTCTCTTCTTTTGGGCCCCAACAAATGGATACAACACAATACACTCCTTTTCTGTCTGACTGCTGAGTATCCCAGCAGCCCTTTTCACAGATTTAGTTGCTCCATGAGCACAAACAACTGGAGCTGGTGATGTCTTACAACACACAAGGATCACGGTACAAATCCTAAATTCCAGCTCTCCAATGCCACGTTGCAGAGGGAGCCAGTGAGGGTGTGAGGAGCCAGAGCTCTGGAGCTGGGTTTTTAAAAAAATCCAAAATTTAGCAACTTTTTAATAAAACGTGGCAGAATTTTTTCACAAAAATGTGTCCCCTTTTTTCAGCCAGCTCTAGTTCAGTACACTCTAGGCAATGTGGGAGGGGCAGGACTGCTGTGCCATGAAGCTCCAGTCCTAGCTGTGTCATTTTTTGTCTGTGTACAAGTCACTATGTTAAGAAGAGGTTCATCATTTTAAGAGTTGGCTGACCCAGCTGGGTTCAGAGTCAGGTTATCCAGTATGTTTATAAATGGCCAGTGACAATACGTACTACTGCAAAATTACTTGTTAGTAAATAGTCTGGTGGCTACTCCAAACATAGCTGTTAAAACTGGGTGATTAGGCAACAGTGATACCAGATGAAATTTAGCAGAGATAAGTGAAAGGTAATATGCATTATAAGGTATACCTTAACCTACTTGTAAACAATGTTGGTTTCTGAATTATCTGCAACTCCCCAGGACAGAGTGTTAAGCATCCTCGTGGATAGCTCAGTGAGAACATCTACTCATTGCAGGGCCGCCGGGGGGGGGGTGGGGGGGTGGGAGGGGGCAAGTGGGGCAATTTGCCCCAGGCCCCCGGCCCCAGAGGGGCCCCCACAAGAATACAGTATTCTATAGTATTGCAACTTTTTTTTATGGAAGGGGCCCCCGAAATTGCTTTGCCCCAGGCCCCCTGAATCCTCTGGGCGGCCCTGACTCATTGTGGATCATTGCTTAAAAAACAAAGGAAATAGATTGCTGTGAGGAAAGAACAAAGAATAAGAAGGAAAATATTGTAAGGTCAGCATATGCACTGATGGAACACCCTCCCCTTGGATACTGGACTGAATTTTGATACAATCATCTCAACAAAGACAGAAAAACTCCTGAGAGACACAATGAAAGTGAGTGGAGTCATGGGGAAGATTCCTCACAAGGAGAGAGGTAAAATCCTGGGTCACTGAGAGCCAGATCCTACTCACTTTACTTACATGTAATTATCTGTGTGAATAAGGTCACCTGAGTCTGTCTCTTTGTTTGGAAAGGCCAAGGGACAGAACACAGAAGGTATGAAAGAGAGATAAAATGATCGAGAAGGCCAACTGAGTGCTCCTATTAACTGTTCTGGTAAGTATTATTATATAGTCAGAGGCAAATTCTCAGCTGGTGTGAATTGACAGAGCTGGATTTGGCCCGAAGTGCTTTAAAGGCACTTGTAATTTTGCAGCATCAGGGCCAAACGCTCTATTTGACGTATACACTTATAAATGTAGTAGCTTGACTCAGGAACAGTTTTAACTGAAGCAAATAGGGAAAAACGCACATGACTATAATTATTCTCATGCAAAAGTATGGGCAGGATCAGGCCATAGATGCAATAAGTGAGAGCTGATGCGGGTAAAGGTTGGGAAACCAAGTCACAAGTCCACCCAATTTAGGCGTAATCAATTTTCACCTTTATTTTGTACAATTTCAGACAGAATTATCACTTATAGTGCCTGGACATACATGTGTGTCAGACAAATAATAACAGACAACTTGGGCTCACTTACCAGTTCCGTCTCATCGCATTGTGGGGCACTGGGAGTCCTTCCACCATCCATGATAGTTGTCATCTTCTCTGATCCCCTTGTGTGGTCCTTCAGTCACATTCTTCAGTTTCTGGTCCAGTTTGGGCCCAAGTTCACTTAGGTCCTTTATACATTTCTACATAAATTCATCTTTATCCAATTGGCTTTTAGCACATCAGCCCTTTCAGTTTTAGGTAACCTGTACATTATGCACGCGCAAGCTTCAATTATCCAACTTGTGCATTTTTCCGGCTGGTTTTGCAGTTTCTGGGTCACATTAATGTGTGCTACCCTGTCACTCCCAGAAAAAGCAGGGGTTTATTTATCATTCCCTGTTTATGTATCATTTACTTACATCTTCTAACACAACATCTTACCTTTGGTCTGTCAGCAATGACATTTTAAGCAGAAACAACAAGGAGTCTGGTGGCACCTTAAAGACTAACAGATTTATTTGGGCATAAGCTTTCGTGGGTAAAAACCTCACTTCTTCAGATGCATAGAGTGAAAGTTACAGATGCAGGCATTATATACTGACACATGGAGAGAAGGGAGTTACTTCGCAAGTGGAGAACCAGTGTTGACAGGGCCAATTCAGTCAGGGTGGATGTAGTCCACTCCCAATAATAGATGAGGAGGTGTCAAATCCAGGAGAGGAAAAGCTGCTTCTGTAATGAGCCAGCCACTCCCAGTCCCTATTCAAGTCCAGATTAATGGTGTTAAATTTGCAAATGAATTTTAGTTCTGCTGTTTCTTTTTGAAGTCTGTTTCTGAAGTTTTTTTGTTCAATGATAGTGACTTTTAAATCTGTAATAGAATGATCAGGGAGATTGAAGTGTTCACTTACTGGCTTATGTATGTTACCATTCCTGATGTCCGATTTGTGTCCGTTTATTCTTTTGCGGAGGGACTGTCCGGTTTGGCCAATGTACATGGCAGAGGGGCATTGCTGGCACCTGATGGCATATATAACATTAGTAGATGTGCAGGTGAATGAGCCCTTGATGGTGTGGCTGATGTGGTTGGGTCTTCTGATGGTGTCGCCAGAGTAGATATGGGGACAGAGTAGGCAACGAGGTTTGCTACAGGGATTGGCTCCTGGGTTGGTGTTTCTGTGGTGTGGTGTGTAGTTGCTGGTGCGTATTTGCTTCAGGTTGGGGGGTTGTCTGTAAGCGAGGACTGGCCTGCCTCCCAAGGTCTGTGAGAGTGAGGGATCATTTTCCAGGATAGGTTGTAGATCGTGGATAATGCGCTGGAGAGGTTTTAGCTGGGGGCTGTATGTGATGGCCAGTGGTGTTCTATTATTGTCCTTGTTGGGCCTGTCCTGTAGTAGGTGATTCCTGGGTACCCGTCTTGCTCTGTCAATCTGTTTCCTCACTTCCCCAGGTGGGTATCGTAGTTTTAAGAATGCTTGATAAAGATCTTGTAGGTGTTTGTCTCTGACTGAGGGGTTGGAGCAAATTCGGTTGTATCTTAGGGCTTGGCTGTAGACAATGGATCGTGTGATGTGTCTTGGATGGAAGCTGGAGGCATGTAGGTACGTATAGCGGTCAGTAGGTTTCCGGTATAGGGTGGTGTTTATGTGACCATCACTTATTTGCAGTGTAGTGTCCAGGAAATGGATCTCTTGTGTGGATTGGTCCAGGCTGAAGTTGATGGTGGGGTGGAAATTGTTGAAGTCCAGGTGGAATTCTTCAAGGGCCTCCTTTCCGTGGGTCCATATGATGAAGATGTCATCAGTGTAGCGCAAGTAGAGGAGGGGCACTAGGGGACGAGAGCTGAGGAAGCGTTGTTCTAAGTCAGCCATAAAAATGTTGGCATACGGTGGGGCCATGCGGGTACCCATAGCAGTGCCACTGACTTGAAGGTATAAGTTGTCCCCAAATCTGAAGTGGTTGTGGGTGAGGACAAAATCACAAAGCTCAGCCACCAGGCTTGCTGTGGCCTCATCAGGGATACTGTTCCTGACAGCTTGTAGTCCATCCTCATGTGGAATATTGGTGTAAAGTGCTTCTACATCCATGGTGGCCAGGATGGTGTTTTCAGGAAGAACACCAATGCATTGTAGTTTCCTCAGGAAGTCGGTGGTGTCTCGAAGATAGCTGGGAGTGCTGGTAGCATAGGGTCTGAGTCTCTCTGAGGACTCCCAGCTATCTTCGAGACACCACCGACTTCCTGAGGAAACTGCAAACCTCGTTGCCTACTCTGTCCCCATATCTACTCTAGTGACACCATCAGAGGACACAACCACATCAGCCACACCATCAAGGGCTCATTCACCTGCACATCTACTAATGTTATATATGCTATCATGTGCCAGCAACGCCCCTCTGCCATATACATTGGCCAAACCGGACGGTCCCTCCGCAAAAGAATAAATGGACACAAATCGGACATCAGGAATGGTAACATACAAAAGCCAGTAAGTGAACACTTCAATCTCCCTGGTCATTCTATTACAGATTTAAAAGTCACTATCATTGAACAAAAAAACTTCAGGAACAGACTTCAAAGAGAAACAGCAGAACTAAAATTCATTTGCAAATTTAACACCATTAATCTGGGCTTGAATAGGGACTGGGAGTGGCTGGCTCATTACAGAAGCAGCTTTTCCTCTCCTGGAATTGACACCTCCTCATCTATTATTGGGAGTGGACTACATCCATCCTGATTGAATTGGCCCTGTCAACACCGGTTCTCCACTTGCGAAGTAACTCCCTTCTCTCCATGTGTCAGTATATAATGCCTGCATCTGTAACTTTCACTCTATGCATCTGAAGAAGTGAGATTTTTACCCACGAAAGCTTATGCCCAAATAAATCTGTTAGTCTTTAAGGTGCCACCAGACTCCTTGTTGTTTTTGTAGATACAGACTAACACGGCTACACTCTGATTTTAAGCAGATTAGCTATTCCATATAAAAGAAGAATTGGCAAAACCACACTTAGGCCAAGGCCTTGCTGGCATAAGTGTTCTCATCTGTACTCATTCACTATCTGTAACTACAATAGTTAACATAGAACTAAAAACTTTTAATTTTACCATTAATAATTCTTCCTTATATTTCAATGTTATGTGTAATTCTGTGCTATCTTTGATCTGTTAGAAAGGAGAGGAGGAGTTAAGGAAAACATGATGATTCTTTAATGTCAACATTTCTTATCTTTTTTTAAAGATGGGTTTTTCATTCAAATTCCAACTTTATTTATGCATCATTACAAAGAAACTTCATTAGAAATGTTCCTGTGAATACATTTTGAGGGGGAGTGTCTCAATTTAGTTGCTGTTAATGGTACCCCAACAAAACCAAAAACAATAGCAGCAAGAAGGGAAGAGTAATATAATTAGTTATACGGTCCAGTAATGGGCACAACTTGAGCCTATAAAATGATTAGTTAAAAAAATTAAAAAACCCTCTGCCTGTTTATTTTTTTTGTAATTTTTAAACCTCTGCCGGTTTCCCACTTTCTTAAAAGTAAGTTTCAAACCTGTCTCTTTTTCTCTATTTTATATCACAGAAACAGAGTGGAAAAGGGCATGCAATAAAAGTAAAAGGTAATAAGTACGTATGTAAAAAAAATCAGGCTACAAATATTTCATAGAGCTTGGCAGGTAAGATGCTTTGAAGAAGAAACCTTTAAAGAAGAAATTGGAGTACAAGCATAAGGCCTCATTCTGCTCTCAGCTATACCCATTTGATGACTGTGTAACGCCACTGACTTCAACTGATTTACGGTATGTCTACACTAAGCCACTACAGTGGCACAACTACAGTGCGGCAGCTGTGCTGCTGTAGCATAGAGGCTTCCTGCATTGATGGAAAGGGTTTTTCCATTCATGTAGTTAATCTACCCCTCTGAGCAGTGGTAGCTAGGTTGGCAGATTTCTTCCATTGACCTAACCATGTCTACACCAGGGGTTAGGCTGACTTAACAACAGCCCTCAGCAATGTAGCCAGGTTGATATAATTTTTGAGTGTAGATCAGGCCTTATACTGGTGGAAGTGAGAGCAGGATCAGATGCTGAGGTTGGATTTACATCATGGTTTATATCTCTACAGCAGGATGATAAATGGTTTCACACTAGTTTTGGAGAAATCACCCTAAATCAAATTGATTAAACATGTTTATGTTGCTTATATGTCGTTATATGGTAACGACAAGCCACGTTTGGAATTGCTAACTGAATGTTTAAAGCCAATGTCTGATAAGTTGCTCCCTGGCAGTTTGATTTGTGAGTCACACTGCACAGTCCCCAAACCATGCCCCTCTCTATTTATAAATTCATGCCTTGCTATATCTGACTTGTTAAATAAGCATTCCAAAGCATGGATGGGATTCTGGTGGTATATTATAGGACCTCGGGAATAATTTAGAAGTGTAATTATAAAAGGCACAGCAAATCTGTGCAAAGATTCCTTCGTCCTAGCTGTGTTTTGTCATTGGCACAGTACAAATTGCAAATGTTTTAGGAGGGAGAGGGTGAAAGTGAGGCTAATCCGGGAAAGCATCCCTATAAAGTGAATGAGACTTGAGGCAAAGGAGACACCAGACCATGCCCCTAGTGGCTATATGTGGCTTTGCAAGAGGTGTGCTTCAGTTTCCTCAGTGTCTTCTCTGGCCTATTTCAGTTGTTGAATGACCTGGCTCTCCAGCCAAGACAGGTAACAGAGTCCACCAGCCCTTTGCATGGCCTCAAAGCCCTTCACTTAAAGTCTGATAGAAAACAGCAAAACAACTAAATCTTCAGCCCAGCTGGTAGCCACCTTGTTTGCAAGCTAGACCCAGCTTCAAGCCATCCCAATACCTGTCCCAGTTCCTGGGTTTCACTCCCACTCCCAGGGCCTGTCACACTCTCTTTCTACCCCAGGTTTCAGGCAGGCTGTAGTCCCTGTGTGCAGTCAGGCTTCAGCTCAGGGCTCAGCCTCCCAGGTTTCTCTCAGTCCCCAGCCCAGGTGGAGGCAGGGGTAAGTCCAGGGCCAGGGCCAGATTTACCTTTTGTTGGCCCAGCCATAGGTGCCAACTTCTCATGGCGCAGGTGGGTGCTCGCGCCCCCCGCCCCCGGCCCCGCCTTGACTCCACCCCTGCCCCACTCCCATCCCAACCCCTTCCCCAAAGTCCCCGCCCCAACTCTGCCCCCATTGGACCCCTCTTCAAATCCTGAACCCGCCTCCTCCCCTGAGCACACCGCATTCCCCCTTCTCCCCCCTCCTTCTCAGTGCTTGCCACGCGAAACAGCTGTTTCGCGGCAGCAAGTGCTGGGAGTGAGAGGGGAAAAGCAGACACGCTGTGTGCTCAGTAGAGGAGGCGGAGGTTAGCTGGGGAGAGGGGTGGGGCAGGGAGCTGCCTGTGGGTGCAGAGCACCCACCAATTTTTCCCCAGCCCCAGAGCACCCACGGAGTCAGCGCCTATGGGCCCTGCACCAAACATATTTGTGGGCCCCCATGGGGGCAATGGAGCATGGTGCAGGGGGGTCGGCCCCCGGAGCGAGGGGCCGGCCAGGGGTATGGCATGACAGGGGCGGCCCCGCTCTGCCCAGCCCAGTGCGAGGGCACTATTTACAACTGGCAGTTGCCGGACGCAGAGTGGCCTGCCCGGTCCTGTGCTGCCAGCATGCCCCTTCCCCGCACTGGGTGGGCCATGCCGCGCCACACATCCCCAACATCAGAACACCCCATCCCACCAAATATCTAAGTCCAGAGCCCCCTCGGACCCGCTATGCCCAGCGCCCCCCACCCCAGACCCTGCCACAAATACACAGCGCCCTGCACACCACCACCCCTGTCCAATGCCCCCCCGCCCACAGCTGCCCAGCACCCCACACAGAATCCCCACTCCCAAGCGGTACTGGTGATAGGACATGGAGCTGCACAGGGCGTGACAGGTGGGTGGCTGGGTGCCAAGGGGTGCTGTGGGAGAGCTATCCATGGAGGGGAAAAGGTGGGATAGCTTGGTTTTGGGGGGGGAGTGGTGTCTGGGAAGAAGATGGGGGAGGCTGACAGGAATTGTTTGGGTGGAGACTGCTGGGACAAGCACGGCAATAACTAAGGGAAGTTGGGGTCTGTGGGGGCACAGAGAAGCTGGGGGTGACTAGATTAATGGGGCAGTCCAGAGCACAGCTTGGGTAAGCTAGGGATAGTTGAGTTTGGGGGAGGGGGAAGACAGAGAGCTCTGGAATACAGGGGCAATGGGGACAGTGTGGGGAGAGGAGGAGAGGAAGGGTAGAACTGTGTGGATGGGGGGCAGCCAGCAGTGCCAGTCCTGAGCCCCTGCTACAGTCTGTCTCTGCCACCTCTGCTTGCTGCTGCTGCGCTTGCCCTTCCCTCCCAGCCACTCTTTCCCTTGTGCAGGTCTAGCAGCAGGGGGAATGGGGAGGAGATTAGAGACACAAGGTGGGTTAGGTAAGCTCTTTTATTGGACCAGCTTCTGTTGGTGAATAAGACAGACTTTTGAGCTTCCACAGAGCTGAAGAAGAAAGCCCGTCTCTCTCTCACCAACAAAAGCTGGTCCAATAAAAGAGCTTACCTCAGGCACCCACCTTGTCTCTATGGAAATACCAATCAGATAAAGGTGGAAGGAAGGGTAGTCTATGTTCAGCACTGCACTGGGACACAAGAGGTCTAGGTTCAATCCATGGCTCTGTCACAGACTTTCTGTGCATGTACCCCCTCTGTTTGGAAATGGGCATAATACCTACCACACCTCATGGGAGCATTGTGAGATTTAACAAATCAGTGCTGAGGTGCTCGGCTACTGTGGAGCTGGGGGTCTATATAAATGGATAGGCCCATACTGGTGCAAATGGGAATCATGCAATTGCATCTGAAAGAGAACCGCTCCATTGTTACGTGGAAGAAGAAGAGAGTTTTAAGAAGACAAATCTGCTGTAGGAAACACAAATGTTACCAAAAGGTTAAGCTAGTAATAATAATTCTTTGTACCATTGGGGTGCTTTTCATCTGAGCATCTTTTACAAATGTGAAGGCCCTATGCAATATTTACTTGATGCATATGCTAGTGCCACTTCACCCAGCAGTACAATTCACCCACCTCTAAGGTAGAATAAGTCAGCAGTTTACCAACACCCAGCAACATCACATAGTTTAAGACAGAAAATAAGAAAGAACAAAGTAGAGCAGGATATACATTCGAACAGGATGAATGCACAAAGGCTGAACATCATTATTGGAATTGCTAGGGCACCTAGACTAGCATTCCTACTCTTGTGAAAAGTGATTTGCGATCCTTAATTACAAGTGGTCAGAATGCTGAGTTTTCATCTCATTCACAAAATGGCACCGCTAGCACCAGAGTGCCCCCTTCCCCATACCACAATGCCGGGGTATTGGTTCGGTATTGGATTTGGAATGAAAAGTACCAATATAATTTCTACTCACTACAACTAGATAGGGTAGACTCTCCACTACCCCCGTCCATTTTACTTTACATTACTTTACCTCTAGGGGTACCTCTGCCACTTGGCAGAGACTCTTCTCCCCATAAATGCATTCTGTCTCTGCTTTCTCCCACAGAAGCCCCTAGTGGGGCTTCACTCAATCCCCCCAGATCCCGAAGAAGCCTCCACAATCCCATTTGGCCTCTCGTTCCCACCTCTGTAGGGATGGTAGACATTTTCCTTTTTATCCTGCCCCAAGAGTCCCAGTCCTTCTGCAGAATTCTGCAAATCCACATTCCATTTCAGGGCAGTCCTGTTTTATATGACCTGCCTTTCCCTATTGATAGCACACTATTCCCTGCTTCCCTCAGATAGTTCCTATCATCTCCTCCCTTTGCTTCTAGGGGCTTTTCAATCCACCCCTTTTTCCAGGCCCTTAGGGGGCTAGACCTTTCTTCTGGGAAAATCAGCTTCTAGGAATGCTTCAGAGAGTTTAATACCAGCCTCCAAGGTATTGGGCTGGTGCCTCCTCACCCAGACTCTGGCACTCTCCGAGAGGCTCCGGAGAAATTGTTCCAGTATCACCAGGTCCATAATTTCCCCTCATAAGTCAAACATTTGGTCTCAGCCAGCGGTAGCCCAGTCTGTCAGCTTTTGTGCATATACCCTAGGTCATACTCCTCCAGCCCAGCCAATGGCCTGAAATTTCTGCCAGTTTTTCTTGGCAGCAAGCCCCTCTCAGTCTAAAGAGGCCACCTTCATAACATCATAGTCCTGTTCTTTGCTCAGGGCCTCGTCAGCCACCTGAGCAGCACCTGGAGGGCCCAGATTTTCTTACCCCATTCAGCTCCCATAGCTACCCTCTTAAAAGTTACTAGGAATTCATCTGGGACATCCACTGGCCCCATATTGCATAGACTCACTCCCTACTTATGACTCCTGATCACCGCTCTGGGACTCACCAACTTCTGCACCAACTGTTGTTGCACCAGTGCCTACTCCCTAATGAATGCCTAACGGCTCTTTTGCTGCTCTGCCTGCCATGCCAATAGGGACTGCCTTTCAGTGTGGTAGGCTTGCTGGAAGGTCTGCATTGTCTTTTGCAGCTCCAACCTCTGCAGAGGTCCGGATGCCGAATCTTCACCAGCTTCCCCCCATGAATTTTCACTCACCGTGTGTTTGGGGAAAATCAAGATCTTGGACAAGCTCCCACTTGTGACAGGACACATGGCCCCGCCCCATCCATCCTTGGCTACCCCAGGAATTGCTCTGACGCTCTTCTTTTAGTGTCCACTCTGTATAATTAATTCAAGTCTCCTCCAGCCACACCTCTACAGAGCAACACAACAGTCCTAATCCCTATGACCTTCAGACCCTATTCATCAGGGCCCTGGGATGCAATGAAACGCTCTTCCTTGGAATCTCCTTCAATCCAATCTAATCTAATCCAGACCAGCCCTCCCCTTAATGCTGCCTTCTTGCCTTTTATCCAGCTCGTCAGCTGATGGGCCACTTAATTCCTTTATTCACCCAGCTTCCTCCTCTGAGTAGTGAATTCCTCCCTGTTTTCTCAATCAGCCCTCGCTGGGGAAACTAATTGAGGCTACAGCTATCAGTGTGCTGATCCATCCACTAGACCTCAGCAGTCTGTCACACCTTTACATCCTCCCCTCTCCTCCTTCCTTTATCTTTCTATTTAGCTAATGCCGCCCCTTAACAAAACCTCAACCAATAAATCATGGCACTAATGTACAGTATGCTGTTTTCAACCTATTATTCTGTTCCCCCTGCTGATGTGTTCTGTCCCTTTCCCCTACCCTCTGTCCGTCTTGTCTATTTAGACTGTAGGCTCCTTGGGGCAGGGACTGTCTGAAATTCTGTGTTTGCACACCAAGACATGTGGTTCCCTGGTGATTCACTTTTATGCCAAGACCATAAGGGCATAATTTTCAGTATAGTTATATTATTCCTTAAATATTACTCATACATACATCTCACACTGATTATGAGTATTGATAAGTTACACGCTTTCAGTAGAGACCTCACATATTAGCCCTCATGGATAAATACCATGAAAGTGGTGTATTAGGTGTAGTGAGTTTTTCAGGTCTGAGACAAGAGTTGCTTCAGTTTGATTGTGAAGTTCAGTGAACCCTTTGCCAATTGGCACCAATGGGCCTTTGTGTTACACGTAGGTACTCCACAGTTGCCAACTTTTCACGCGGTAAATAAGCACCCCGACTTTCACAATAAGCCAAAAATCAAGTTAATCCCATTTCAAAACAAGGCCAAAACAAGCCAATCCCTAAGAACCCCAACACTGTATGTGACTAGATCTCCCCAGCGTGCAGTCTTTGTGGTGGGCCCGCTGTGCACCCCTAACTCTCTCCCCCGCTTGCCCCTTGCCCCTGCTTGCCCATCACTTGCCCCTGCTTGCCGGGAGCTGATAAAATAAAAGAAGCAACAAGCTGCAACAAGCTACAAGCCAAAAACTAGCCAACAAGCAACTCACCAGCCAATTAAGCCAAAAACAAGCCCAATTTCTGTGTTCTTTTCCCACGGGTTTGGCATGTTTGCCCCGTAATAAGCATGAACTATTTTCTGGCTAGGTGCTCTCTGTTTTAGCATCTGTATAAATAGAACTAGCTGAAAAATGCCAATGTTTCTTTGCAAGAAATAATTTATTTTTAAATATACATAATATTCCCAAAAATTTCCTGCAAAATTTTTGGGGAATTTCCATGAAAAACCCCAAACCAAAACATTTTCAATCCCTCCCTTCTACTTCTCTGCCTGTCTGGTGTCCCTGGGAAAAAAAGGAGGAAAAAGGATGAGAAATGAGGAGTGGAGGATGAAAATATGAAATTTTTCAGAATTTGAAAAAATACAAAAAAAAATTGGTGGTTGAGGGGAAGATTGGTGTGTTTTTTCATTTAAAAACTCAAAAGAAATGAAAAATGTTGGAGGGAATTTGTATTTAGAATAAAAGGTTATTTTCTGTTAAAAATATTTGATGGACCTTTTGACCCCCTCTATTAAATCTAATTATACAACTAATAAGTCTTTGTACCGGTATCCTTCCATAGGAAAGTTGTTTCAAACTTCATGTCATTTGATGTGATCTGGCTCAGTCCAAGGGCAAAAAATATCCCTCTTGAGAGGTCTTTTATCTGAGCTAGGAATAATAGCCTTCCTTGGCAAGAATAGTTTTGCAATGCCTAGGGAAAGGGATAAACTATTTATCTCTGACATTTATAAAGCACCCATCATTATAGTATCTGCACCAGAGGCAGGGAAAATCTCCCCCATCAGCTGGAATGCTGTATATAATTACTACAGTAAAATATTCCATGCATTTTTACCATCATTCTACGTATGAGCTTTCTTGGAGACATGAAAGAGGAGATTATCTCCTCAGGAGTAAAGAATACATGAGCTAAAGTGGTTGCTTTATTTAAAAGCCAGCCACGCTTTATCTTTATTGCATTCACATTAGACTGAATGTAAATAAGTAAACAGTAAATAAGCTGCCCTTGATTCTTATGAAAGGAAGGATGTATAAGCCATATAATGAAAATAACATGCAGGCAGCGTAGTGACAATGTCATTAATGCAATAGGAACAATTCTTGACCTGTTTTACACTGGCTGCTCTCTAGACTGAAAGGGCCAAGAGGGACAGTGACATTCAATAACTTTATAAAGATGGTTGAACATTAGCCCCTTCTTTCTCAGATGTAGTCTTTTAGCTTTTTCTGGGCTTTAGGGTGACTGGAGTCAAAATGCTGACAGCACCTTATGAGATGGAACCCTTGGTCAGCTCTTGGTTTCACCAGAGCAGGTAAAACCATTGGAGTTACAGTGGGAAAAAATCAGAGACCTCTTTAGGGACACTGATTAGAGCCTCCGGGCTGTTAAATCCCATCTGTTTCTCTCTCACTCACGCACTGTGTTCCAGCCTCTCGGATCAGCAAGCCCAGCTCCGCATGTCTCCTTTGTACTGCTGGCCTGTCTGTTTATAACCTCTGGAGACCTTGAAGCAGTCAGGTATGATGTCCCTGTGCCATTATTAGCCATGGAGCCTTATGCTGTACTCACACAGCTAAAATGTTTGCACAGATGTCAGAGCTTGGAGCTGAAATTACCCATTGTTTACTAAAAGCCCCTTCTCTTTACTTTTATCTCTTGGCCAAATTAGTCCCTGGTGGAATATCAATGGAATTACACCCAGGATTCATCTGGCCCTCTCTCACTCTACTGGAAAATTGTGTTTTGTTTTTTGTTTTCCAGTATCATTATCTCTCATCTTTGTCCTTCCTTGGTGTTCTAACTAGATAACATTAAAAGAGAGCCCCATTCTAGCCAGGGGTGTGGTTTGGTGGCTTCACAGATGGAGCTAGGGGAAGACAATCATCTGGTACTCGGAGACAATTAACTACTCCCACATCTTGTTGAGCCCCAGCCCTTCCAAGGGAAGCCAAGACAATGGAGGTATGCATAGATCATTTAGTGACAGGTGCTTGAAAAGCCTGTGATAACCATGCTTTGAGCAACCACTGGTATGAGCTGTGGGAAGGGACTTGCATGTGAAGTTGTGCAGAACTGATCTGGTTGTTGGCTTATTTTGGCTGGTGTAATGTCTGAACAGAGACATTCTCCTCCAATGAACCATCGCTTGTAGTGCAAAAGCAAATCTGCTTGTTCAGTAAGGAGCCACCTCTACGCTAGGATCTCTGCAATGCGGGGGATATGGATAAACATGGTAGCCCTTGGTGTACTTCTGTCCTTCCGTGCTCGTGAGACTGAGCCATGTCCCCAAAGCATGATGGAGCCTTAAGCATTGCAGGGCTGCAGTCTGGCCTGTTAAATGGGAGAATCCAAAGGCAGTTCTTCTGAGCCCCATGTCTTAACAGGGGCCCCAAGGCAAAGCATTAGTGTGGGTGGAAGCTTAACCCCGCCTCCACAGCCAATGTCTGGATTATTAGACTATGCCTTAAATGGCTTTCAGTGGGTCCATCTCTCTCCTTGCATACCAGTCCTGCCCAAGCATATCAGTCAGTGCCAGTGCAGAATTTTTCCATTCCAATAGGTGTTTCATGGACCCACAGGGTGGCTTGTGTGAGTGCACCAGTCCCTTGCTGGAGGAACTGAACACTCAGATTCCTGAATGGGAAATGGCTCAACGTTGGAATTTCCTCCATCTCTCTCCTTGTGTGCCCTGGAATGGGCAGGGGGAGTGCAGTTCAGGGGCTGAGTGAGCAGAGCCACCCCGGGGATGTAGTCCTACTTGCTCCAAATGGTCCGTGCTTGTGAAATGTGCACACTGTGCTCTGAACAGGGGCTTGTCTGTATCCTGTCCTCCCTGACAGGAACTGGAATGCACTTCACTCCACTCTGACTGCAATGATTTAAGGGCAGGACACCTGGGCTTATTCCCATCATGTCTCACCTACCATCCTGTGGAACAGGGATTTCCCTTTCTAGCCGTGGGCACAGAAGCCCTTCTCAGGGAGGGGAAGGAGTGACTCCTCCTGTGTGGAATCCTTAACATGACCAAGGCTCTCAAGGCACTTGCTTCTGGCTACAGACGTTTAACAATTAACACCACCAAACAGAAATGTGCCTGCAATATTCATTTCACTGCTACGCACGTGCTTGGGTGTAACAGCGGCATAGCCAATGCTCTCTTGATTGCTGGTTGAGAGATTCTGAGCACTAGCACTGGAGGCCAAGGATGTGCCAGAACAGAGGCTGGCAGCCCTATGGAATCTTGGTTGCTAGAAGCAGTATCCATGGCCAAGGGAGCAATTGCACCATTCACCCTTTTAGCATACACAACGGCGTGGGAGGAGTATCGGGGGGCTGAGGGACTACCCATGGCCTGGCCTATACCAGAACCCCAAATTTGGCAGTTCATGGTTTTGCTATAGCTAACCAGTTATCCAGGGTGGCCTTTTACTGCAGGTCATCCAGAGCACTATTAGGAATTCATGATCCAAAGAATGCGAGAGGGTTGGGCCCAGGCTATCAGGATGTGAAGCAAAGTCAGAAAGCCAGTGACCTTGTAGCTCCTTAGGTAGGGTGGCTGGGGAGTGCCAGGCCCATTCTCAGAAGGGGCCCCAGCCCACTCTGCTTGCACTGTGCCCTGAGACCCCGCCAGCCCACTGTCTCCCCTCCCCACCCATCACTTGCTCTTCTCAGCCTGCCCACTGGCCGGCTGAGGGCTCCTCTCCACCCCCTAGCCCCACCCACCGGCTTCTCTCTGCCTCCTGGTCCGACCCCAGTGGACCTCCAGCTCCGGGCAATCTCTATTTCCCACCACCTGTGGGGCCCCACCTGTCTCCCTGGAGCTGAGCCGCCTGGGACTGGTGCAGCAGATGGAGCATACACTGGGACCAGCTCATGCCTCTTTTGCATGGGCTGGTGCCCCATGAGTACACACCAGACATCATTGTTAGCCACCTAGGGGAGAATGACCTGAGACTATGCTCCGGGCTCCAGCTGATTTGGAAGTTCTAAGTGGGCTATTGGACTGCAGGTGGACATGGTTTCCTGGCATGGGGATAGGACAGTTGGAGATATCAGTTCACAGGGGTTGGCAGACAACCCATGGCAATCCACCCATGGAAAAGGTGGATAGGGCCTAATGGAAGCCAACTGGAAAGTATTGACATAGCTGGAGTCCTGAAGTGGCTCAGTTTAAAGCCCAGAGTGCGGCTGAGCGTTATCGAGAGGACGGAGTGCACCTGTAGATGCCGATTTGTTCCTGGATGATCTCGGTATTGGGTTGGACGAACTTCTGGGTAGTCCCTGTGAGATGGGGTGGAGGCAGCCACACTGATGCTGGCTCCTTCTCATGGCCAATGCCCAGCGCAGGAACTCACTGATTTAGCCTCCAGATCCAATAAGGTAACAAAATGGGCATCCAGGGGACATCTCCTTATGAGCTGGGGGCATTGTGTCTAACCCCCTGGTGGCAAAGGTGAACCGGGGGCTGGGGGAGCCATCCTGCCAATACACTCGAGAGTGGTGCTGGCTGGGGGTTGAGGGGGAGGGATGCTAGTGGAGACCCTCCTCGTGTGATGATTGGGTCCCCCTGTGGTGGGAGCCCCCAAGAATAGGGAAAGGATCACTTATGATCCACTGTTTTTGTTGTTGAGAGACTAATTTGCTAGAATATTTGTACACAGAGAATGCAAAAGGGACACAAACATAGCTGAAGTGAATTCATTAAAAATGTGAATAGTCACAGAAAACTGATTGCAGTGTTTGATCAGCGCTATTTATAGCCATGTCTATCTTTCTATGAGCAATTATGCTGCCTGTGTTGACTTTTTTCATTACCAAGGCGGCAAGAAAGGCTCATGACAAGATATAGAAACCTTCACATGAATATATTAGGGCAGAGAGCAACTTGTAATACTGTATGTGAGCCCTCTCTCCTTCACCTAAACGTAAGTCTCCTGTTTAATTATAGAGCTAGAGCTGGAAAAGAACTATTAGGTCATCTAGTCCATCCCTATGCCAGGGCAGGAACTGTAACAGTACAACCTCTTAGTATTCTGAGTAATGCTATGCAATAGGCCAAAAAAGCCAGTGTCAAGTAATGCTAACTTCATAGCAATGCTGATAGCCATCAGAAGCCTCCACAATAGCCCTATCCTGACTGAAACAGCAACCAGCAAGCGACAGATATACGTTTCACCCTTCTTGGGGCTCCCTGGCATCCTGCAGCTGTTGTTTCAGTCACACAGGCACTGTCAGGCTGAACACGTAGGTTAGGAACTCTGACTAAACAGAACCCTTTGGAAGGCAAAACTGCAAAGCTGATGTACAGTAGGAGTAAGAGTGCTTAGCACATGCAACCAGCCAGCCAGCCGGGATCTTGATAAACCCAAAAGAAGATACACCCTAAGACTTTAATCCTCTGTTCTAGTTGCATTTTCCAAACCGTTAGTCAAGCCACAGGACTGATTTAGTGCCTCTCTCTAGCTACAGATATGCACATACATCTGTGGACTCCAAAGAGTTAAAAATAAAGCCCACCCCTTTGTGGCTCATTTCATGTCCATTTAAAGGTGTGACATGCTTTTCGTGCATCCTAATGCATTTCCATTCTAATACTCCTCTGCCAGATCTGAGGAAGCATCTTAGCAGTGGCATTTTAATCAAGACCTTTTTATGATTTTTTTTTAAACAATAGGTATGTGGGATAGCTTCCCTTCCAAAGGTTGTTTCTGCAGGAGTGTGTTTGCCATCCATTTGTCTTGTTTTAAACTGGGAAATAAACTGTGTTTGCTAGCACATTTCTGGTTCTCGCTGCTGCTATGTCTGTGGTGCCTGTTATCCAGTAAATTAGAGACACTGGCATACATTCAGGAGGTAATTATTTTATGTATCTCAGCTGATGGTATAGCAAGACAGGGTCTTTTTGCTGTTTTATACAACAATGTGAACTTTTCCCATTATGACAGGTTTCAGAGTGGTAGCCGTGTTAGTCTATATCAGCAAAAACAATGAGGAGTCCTTGTGGCACTTTAGAGACTAACAAATTTATTTGGGCATAAGCTTTCGTGGGCTAGAACCCACTTCATCGATGCATGGAGTGGAAAATACATAGGCAGGTGTATATATATACATAGTATATGAAAAGATGGGAGTTGCCTTGCCAAGTATGTGGGGGGGTCAGTCTAACAAGACACTTCAATTAACAGTAGAATACCAAGGGAGGAAAAATCACTTTTGTAGTGGTAATGAGAGTGGCCCATTTCAGACAGTTGACAAGAAGGTATGAGTAACAGTAAGGGAAAATTAGTATGGTAAAATTAGTTTTTGTATGACCCATCCACTCCCAGTCTTTATTCAGGCCTAATTTGATGGTGTCCAGTTTGCAAATTAATTCCAGTTCTGCAGTTTTACGTTGGAGTCTGTTTTTGAAGTTTTTGTTGTTGAAGAATTGCCACGTTTAAGTCTGTTATTGAGTGACCAGGGAGGTTGAAGTATTCTCCAACTGGTTTTTGAATGTTATAATTCCTGATGTCAGATTTGTGTCCATTTATTCTTCTGCGTAGAGACAGTCCGGTTTGGCCAATGTACATGGCAGAGGGGCATTGCTGGCACCTAATGGCATATATCACATTGGTAGATGCATAGGTGAACGAGCCCCTGATGGTGTGACTGATGTGGTTAGGTCCTATGGTGGTGTCCCTTGAATAGATATGCGGACAGAGTTGGCACCAGGGTTTGTTGCAGGGTTTGGTTCCTGGGTTAGTGTTTTTGTTGTGTGGTGTGTAGTTGCTGGTGAGTATTTGCTGGTGAAGTTAAGAAACAGATTGACAGAGCCAGAAGGGTACCCAGAAGTTACCTACTACAAGACAGGCCCAACAAAGAAAGTAACAGAACGCCACTAGCTGTCACCTACAGCCCCCAACTAAAACCTCTCCAGCGCATCATCAAGTATCTACAACCTATCCTGAAGGATGATCCCTCACTCTCACAGACCTTGGGAGACAGGCTAGTCCTCGCTTACAGACAGCCCCCCAACCTGAAGCAAATACTCACCAGCAACTAAACACCACACAACAAAAACACTCCTTAAACTGACCCTCCACTTGGTAAGGCAATTCCCATCTTTTCATGTGCTATGTATATGTATACCTAGGGTTACCATATTTGACAAATAAAAAAGGAGGACCCTCCATGGGGCCCTGGCCCCGCCCATTTCCCACCCCAGCCCCGCCCCAACCCCGCCCTAACTCCGTCCCCTCCTCCCTCCCACTCCCAGCCACGCGAAAAGGGCTGCCAGAGCGCTACCAGCTGGAGCCCTGGGAGGGGAAGCGCCCAGCCGGGGGCGCAGGGTCTGGAGGCTGCCTGGCAAACCGTGAAGCCGGTAGCGCTCGGGCTTCGGGCAGCCCTCCCGGGCTCTGGCAGTGTAGGGTTCGGAGGCATGGGGGCTGCCCGAAGCCCATAGCGCTCGGCTCTTAAACAGAGCCGAAGAGTCGGGGAGGAGCAGAGCCGCCGCGGCCGGAGGCTCTGCTCCTCCCCTGACTCTTTGGCTCTGTTTAAGAGCTGAGCTGCCCGAGCACTACCGGCTTCGGGCAGCCCCCATGCCTCCAGACCCTGCGCCGCCGGAGCCCGGGAGGGGAAGTGCCCGGCTGGCGGCTGGGGTCCGGAGGCAAGGGGGCTGCCTGAAGCCCATAGCGCTCGGGCAGCTCAGCTCTTAAACAGAGCCAAAGAGTCAGGGGAGGAGCAGAGCAGCCGCGGGAGGGGAAGTGTCCGGCCGGCATTTTCCTGGACATGTTCGGCTTTTTGGCAATTCCCCCCGGACGGGGGTTTGACTGCCGAAAAGCTGGACATGTCCGGGAAAAAACGGACGTATGGTAACCCTATGTATACCTGCTTCCGTATTTTCCACTCCATGCATGTGATGAAGTGGGTTCTAGCCCACAAAAGCTTATGCCCAAATAAATTTGTTAGTTTTTAAGGTGCCACAAGGACTCCTCGTTGTTTTTCCATGATAGATTTTGCCCTTTTTCACCTTTCTCCAGTCACAGACCTCCTCCTTGTTCCTTTTTGGTGCTTTAGCACAGTGAATATTTGTTCAGATAATTGCTGTCAGTTCCTGCAATCAATTATGTCTTCCTCAGGCTGTGTGGTGGTAAATTATACTGGGTAAAACCAAAATGAATATGCAATACCCATGTATTGTGTAAAGAGTCTTTCAAACAACGTGTCTTCTGAGATGTGAGTTAGCAGAAGGAAGGGTTTGTCTTCACTGCAGTGTTAACTCTGGTATCGGCAAAACAGACATGTCAGGGGGAGTTGGTAAACCAAAATGAATGTGTTTTCTTTTCTGTCCAGCCCTCGGGCAAAGACAATGAAAGTACATTTACATATCAGGTAAACAAAGCTAACAAGTGGGGGAGGAGACAGCTGGGTGTCTACATACTGCAGGAGAGAGAAGCTTGGTCTGGGTTTACTTGTCATAGAATATATTGCAAAGATGTACTGGTTTATAAAGTGGGGGGGAGGGGAGGAGGGGCTGAACCTCAATTGACAAGCAATTGAATCAACTGATTGGATACCATATTACTGTGTTATAAAAGTGTACTGAGTAAGGTATTTTATGTAAACCTATGACACACTGGTGATAACATCATACAATATATTAACACTATATAAAGAATTATGGATCTTCGTTGATATTAGGCTTTACGGTCTGCGTCCGAACAAAAGGGAGAAACAGGTCTCCGCAGACAGGAGGAAAGGCAGCTATCTATCTAGCTGTCTCCAATGACATTAAGCAAGGTGTAACCAGAAATAATGGAAATCCTATTTACAGGGAGATGGAAAGCCCACAAGAAGGGGAACACAGCATAAGGTCATCTTGCCTCTTGAAACCAGGTCATTGAACTTTGGACGATATAAGCAAAGACAGAAACTCTCTTTGGCATCGATACCTAGACAGACACAAGGGAAAGGAGCTCTTACAAGCTAAGAAAGATGGATCCTTCAACTAAGGGGGGGTTGAAGTCTCTGGAAACTGAAAATAGGTGAGAAGCCTGCTGAGGCAAAGATCTTTCGCCTAGGAAGACAAGGGAAGCCAGACCCTTGTGCTGCTGTGGAAGCTGCGGACTGAGAGAAAGTTAACAATGGCTGGGAAGCAGAATGACTGGTGAGAGAGACCATCTTGAACTAGGGTTACCATACTTTGTGCCTCCCAAAGGAGGACACTCCACGGGGCCCCGGCCCCGCCCCCGGCCCCTCCCCAACTCCGCCCCCTCCCCAAAGTCTCCGCCCCCTCCCCTGCTTCCCGCAAACATTTGAGTCGCGGGAAGCCTGAAGCAGGTAAGGGGGAGTGTGGGGGGAGGAGGCGCGGCCCAGGCTGGCCCCAGCCCTGGGGTGCCGGCCCCGGGCCCGTCCCCCGGCCGACCACCCCCGGCCCGCCCAGCACTGCGGTCCCCGGCCCGTCCCCCGGGCCCCCGGGCCCCCGGCCGAGCACCCCCGGCCCGCCCAGCACTGCGGTCCCCGGCCCGTCCCCCGGGCCCCCGGGCCCCCGGGCCCCCGTCCGAGCACCCCCGGCACCGCACCGCTGGTCCCCAGCCCGTCCCCCGACACCGCCGGCCCATCCCCCGAGCCCCCGGCCCGACCTGGCACCGCCGGCCTGGCCCCCGAGCCGCCGGTGCCGGCCCGGCCCCCGAGTCCCCGGCCCAGCCCCGGCGGAGCCCCCAAGCCCCCGGCCGAGCCCCCAAGCCTCCGGCCCGGCCCTGGCAGAGCCCCCGGCCAGGCACCGCACCGCCGGCCCGGCCCCCAAGCCCCCGGCCCGTCCCGGCCCCCAAGCCCCCGGCCCGAGACCCCGGCCCCTGGCCCGGCCCCCGAGCACCCGCACGGCCGGCCCGGCATGTCCCGATTTTCCCGGACATGTCCGGCTTTTTGGGCTTTCCCCCCGGACGGGGATTTGGAGCCCAAAAAGCCTGACATGTCCGGGAAAATCCGGACGTATGGTAACCCTACTTGAACAAAGCCTGCACCTTGCTGGATTACCTTTCACACTTTGAGATGCATGCTTTCACTTTTATTTTCCTCTTACCCTTTTTAAGTTTATTCCTTTTATTTGGCATCACTTAACCTAAGTCCTACTGTTAATACATCTGTTTTATTTTTACTATAAACCAACTCAACACTGTATTTGAAGGGAAGGATGTATTTACCCCTATTATGTTAATAAGCTGTAATATGTTTTTTTCTCTTTTCTCTGAGTAGTCCAGGAGTGGGCTGGACATTTCAGGGCACCTGGTTTGGGGAAATTCAGGATGGGGAGTGTGTTGGGGTCACCTTGCTGGTTGTAACCAAGACTGGTGGAAGCCAGGGTGTGAATGTGAGGCTGTAGACAGGCTGTTGGGGTCAGAGCTGCTGAACCAGAAATGGCTGCATAGCACACACTCAGTGTAACCTGCATGATTGTTGCTGACTGTGAGCGTCCTAGGCAGAGAGCTACAGCAGCAAGGCATTGTGAGGCACCCAGGGTTGCAGGGCAAGTGGTGACACAACCCTTCACTGGTCTGGATTACACCCCTCAAGCCCTGTTATGGTATTACTAGGACTTCTGGGGGCACATCTCATGGTTGTTTGTGCTGCACTAAGCTGAGCCACTCTGATTCTTTCCCAATGAATTGTGGGAGAACTTGTCCGTCCTGGGCATCTAGAGGGAATTGTGGGAAGGCATTGAAGGACATTCAGCACTTGAGTGATTTAGCATCTATCCTCACTGCCAAGTGGGTGGGTTATCAACCAAAAAGTAAGTGGCAGGGGAACTGTAGCCTGTAACTCCAGCCGTGCCAGCTAGCCTGGATTGAAAGCACCACCAAACTTGGGTGATAGGGAAAAACCCCAGGCAAGGGCCCCTGCTACTTCTGCAGTGAAGATACATCCTTTTGAGGTTTAGTGAAAGGAGACCAGATGTTGAAATGAAATGAAGTGTCAGCAAATTGGAGTGACACAGGAAGACTGTTCCAAATGGCATAGCCTGCAAAGGGGAAGGTTCGCACACCAACAGGGGGGAGAGTGTGTGACAGGACCGAGGAGGTGACCAAAATACATGAGGAAGCCTGGGAGTAAACAGAGACAAAGTCCATCAGATGAGGAGCAAGTCCATGGAGCATTTAACAAAAGAAACAAAGGCCAGTTGGATCTGGATCCTGCAATGCATGGGGTTCCAGTGGAGTTGCTGGAGCCAGGGGAGACATGGTATACTCTGTACATTTGAGGAGACAGCTAGCAGAATTCTGCATTTACTGAAGTGGGGAGAGCTCAACATGGGAAGGCCACAGAGAAGTGGGTGTCAGTAGTGAACGTGGGGATAGGCAGACTTATAAATATGGGAATTGTGGAAAGAGAAGGGGTCAGAGAACCACTTGTCAAGCTACAGTCAGGGGAGGCAAATGGAAAGCCAGAGGAAGGGAAACCGCAAAACCAGGTTTGAGAATTCACTTCTCCCAAGCCCAAGCACTTCTAAGACCACTAACTGAAGGAGAGAGAGACAAAGCCAAAACAAAGCAGAGAGGGTGCACAAGGCAGAATAACAATTAGCAGCAAAACAATGGTAGCTAAGCTTTTAACACAGAGGGCCAGATTCGAAGGCCTTCTCTAAGGCTATGGCTACGCTACAGAGCTTACAGCGGCACAGCTGAACCTGTGCTGCTGTAAAGCCGCTGGGAGAGGGTTCTCCATAGACTTAATTACTCCAGGCCCCGTGAGTGGCAATAGCTATGTCGGTGGGAGAAACTCTCCTGCCAACATAGCGCTGTCCACACCGGCGCTTGGGTCGGTGTAACTTACGTCAATCAGGGGGGTGGTTTATTCACACCCCTGAGTGACATAACTTATACTGACTTAAACTGTAGTGTGTATATAGCCTAAGGTTCTTGGGGCAGGGACTGTCTTTTTGTTCTGTGCTTGTACAGAGCTTTGCACGATGGGGTTCTAGGGCTCCTAGGCCTTACGGTAATACAAATAATACAAGCAAAGTTGTGTCATTTTAACTAACTGGTGCAAGCCACTAATGTAGACTCAGGCCATGTTTACACTACCACTTACGTCGGTATAACTGATGTCGGTCAGCGGTGTGAATAAGCCACCCCCCAAGGGACATAAGTCACATCGACCTCAGCATTGGTGTGGACAGCGCTGTGTGGGCGGGAGAACTTCTCCTGCTGACACAGCTACTGTTGCTCATTGGGGGTGGATTACGTCAATGGGAGAGCTCTCTAGTGTAGCCATAACATCACTTAACTAATTTAGTTTAACCTGCATTTAAATCAGTTCAGTTTGGGTCAATATGTTACCAAATTAAGCTAAACTGATTTCAGGAAGGGTTAAACTAGTTTGAGAGATTTTACACTATTGGCTAGCACCAGTTTAACTAGTTTAATTTTAAAATGATTAGTAAACTGGTGCAACTTTTCTCATATAGACAAGGCATAAGATCACTTATAAGGGTGTAAATCCAGAGAAACTCTACCAAAATGAATGGATTTATTTGGATATACACAGATATGATTGAGCTCAAAATGCAGCTCAATGACTTCATGGCCACCGTTATTACTTTATAAGTAGATGTTTTATCAGGGTGACTTACTATAGTAGAAGAGAGTTGCTGTCAGAAGTTAAGCATTACTTGAAAAAGGATACAAGGGTTTTCTTTGCTGAAGTCCATCAAATTCTGGTCAATATCATAAGCTATACATAGTCCAGACAACCACTTACTGCTGTGCTGAAACCCAAGTAAGCCTGGATAATATCCAAGAGGCACACTTGGTTCACATATCAAGCCAGCCTCACCCTATCTCTGCTAAAACCCAGAAAGGTTTGCATTCATGTGAGGACCTGGATGCTTTTATAAGGGACTACATTCTACCCTCAAGCACCTACCACCAATCACAGAAGCTACTACCATATATGGAATTCCATTCACCAAATCTCAGTAGCAAGCCTACTCTCTCACAGTTCCCACAGTAGGACTCCCAGTCAATGCAGCAATCAGTGAGGTTCCCTCTAGTCTGACTAAAGAGGTAGTGAAAGGAGCAGTTAAGAGGTGTGTAGGAGTGAGAGGAGGTATATGTCCATAGGCTGTAGGGTGACCAGACAGCAAGTGTGAAAAATCGGGACGGGGGTGTGGGTGGGGGGTAATCGGAGCCTACATAAGAAAAAGACCCAAAAATTGGGACTGTCCCCATAAAATTGGGACATCTGGTCACCCTAAATGGCTGTCTGCTAATCTCCCAAACCAGCATTGCCCCCAACCAAGTGAAAGGTAAGACAAGCCACTGCACCAGCCGCTAGAGACAGGGAAATCCTCACTTTCCTCTGGTGGCAATGTAGTCTTTCTTTGTACAAGTGTAATGTGCATTTTCTTTCCTCCTTTAGAAACTGCAACAGAGTCCTCTTTCATCTAGCCAGAACAGCACTGGATGTCTCATTCGTTATGCACAGTTAGAATTATTTGAGTTGCTTTGAACTAGACCCCCTCCAGAAAGCATGGTAATACATTCATGTTGCATGCTACGCTGGAAATTAAGCCTAATCATTGCCCTCTATAAGAATATACCACTTCCAAATATTTATACTTCCTTCCTCTGATAATACAGCCCAGTATAAATTGCTTTCTTCTTTGCAATTGTCATTGGTCTAAAGGCAGCACTTGTCAGATTATTCAAGCTTACAGCTCATGCTCCATACTTTACTTAAAGCACTAGGAATTTTTTTAAAACTACCTTTCACCAAGGTGAAAGAGCCTGCCATACCACTGATGTTGAGGCATTTCTGGGGTGGTACCTGAGTGCCTCATAATAATGTGAATTTCAATACACCTTCCAATCAAGGATCTCAAAGCACAAGATATATCACTCAGGTCTGTAAGTGGAGTTGTGTGCAGGGTCTCAATCCTGGGGTGAAGAGACTGTTTAGAAAGAAACAAACATAAATTTCAGATAAGCGTAAGTTATATGGATTTTATCCTTATTTAAAAAGACAACCAACAACAAAAACAGCAAAGAATTACTATTCAGAAATGCCTGCTCAATTTCTGCCATTTCAAATTGATATTTAGGAATATGTTTCCTGCTGCTTAATTGCATAACTGTTCTTAATTAGTACTTGGCATCTTTAAAGTCCTCTGCAAACATTAGCTACTTTAATTTTCACAACGCTCATGATGTGTGTAGATAGTATTATTGCCTCCACATTACAGATGGGTAGAGTGAAACACAGAGGTTAAGTGACTTGCCCAAGACCAAACAAGGTGTCAATATTAAATTCAGGATCAGTACTTGGGGGCTCATATGGCAGCTGGGTACCAGAAGTGCACCTGGGGGCAACTGATATGGTGATGAGGTCCCAAGGAGTTCTTGGCTTCTGCCCACCTGTGATTAGACCAAAGAAGAAGCCCTGCCCCCTCTCTCTAAATGACCATCAAGCTTGGACTGAGATTTTATGAAGCATTATGTTGTAACAGTCCTTCTCTAGTGGCCCCTTTAGTTTCTGCAGAATGTAGGATGTCACATAAAACAAGATAAATATCTAGCCTTCATGGGTCTGAATGTACGCAGCCAGCCAGCCTGAAAGAACAGTTCTGAGTGGTGGGAACTGCACCCATTCAGCTCAACTCAGTGCTAACCCTGAAGTCCAGTGCTGACCAATTTAAATAGTAGTCTTGTTAAGTATTTTTACTGCACATAATTTTAGTAGAAACATCCAGAGCTTGAGTAACACTTTCCTTCCCCTTCCCCCAGATGTAATCCTGGTTACTGACAGTTTTGCTGGATTGCATTGGTCAGAGGTCAGTGACTTTTGGTGAAGGATTCCAGATAAATTAATTCTATTGTTTCCCACCCGGATGAGATGAGAGCTCTTCACTTTGCTTAACAGATGGGACCGTTCCTTGGAACAGCGCTTGTCTCTATGCTCTGGCCCTGCTTGTTAGGCAGCGTGGGGAGAGCACATATTACTGGCGTGAGGAGGGGAGAAAGGAGTGAGCGGTCGCATTGTCCTCATGTCCAGAGTGAGGGAGGAGGAAGATGGGTAGGATCAGATACAAGTCCAACTTCTGCCCCTCTCCCTTAGTGGTGCCCTGTGTGTCTGAATTATAACGTCCGCCTAGGTAGGTGAGGTTCTACTGCTGTTGCTCACAGTGAGTGACACCTTACTCCCTGAGTGGCCTATTGATATCACTGGGACTACCTGGGGAGCAAGGTGTTGCTCAGTGGAAGGAACGTGGCAGAAACTGGCCCAGTATTACAAGCTCTTTGGGGCCAGCGCTGCCTTTGCTGTTGTGAGTTTGTTTACAGCACTGGTGAGAAGACACTAAATGTGTGGGACTCGGAGAGCTAGTAAAGGGGAAGAGATAAAAGCAAAGAGGAAGCCAAAATGGGGCCAGGGAGAGGAACAAAGGGGAGACACAAATAGAATCACCTTCCCGCACCAAGCAAATCTCTCACCTTGAGCTGGAACTTGGCAGCTCTGCCTGTGGCAACATGATCCAGCAGGCTGGAGCTGGCCTGCCATTCCCTCCGGGAAAGGGCAGTGAGCAGGACACAGCCACTCCGGGCCAGAGCCTCAGCCGGTGTAAATCAGCCAAGCCGCACTGACTGCAGTGGGGATAGGCTGATTTCTACCAGCTGAGGGTCTGGCCCGCACACTTTCAGGTGGAGGCATGCATGAGAAAGCTGAAAGGATCATAGGCCAGAAGGACTAGGGGGACAGGCTGGGGAGGTAACAGTTCACTGACCACCCAGGTTACTTTTCTAGAGCATGATAATTGTGACCAAACACCAGAGATCCAGCAGTGGCAACAGCTGCTGAGTCTGCCCATGATCTGATAGCTGTGGTGACCAATTTATCAAGTGTGTTTCACCAGACAGGAAACAGCAGGGAGTCACATCACATCCCAACCCGGGGAAAACAGGCAAACTTGGCAGCAAGGATTAGTCTGCTAGGAGGGGAGGAGGGTGTGTATTCAGGGGGAAGCAGAGGAGCTGGATGGGTCTGAATACACTACTCTCATAGTTAAGCAACATCACAGAAAAGTGGTGCAAGGGTTTAATGAGACGTCTGGTTAGGAGACAGAAAAAGAGTGTGTTCTGGTTTGCTGTGAATAGTTGGATCAGGATTTTAGGGGTAAGTCACTGGCCACAGGCAAAGGACCAAGACAGCAGATCAGTATGTGTGCCAGATGATTATGGGCAATAGTGCTGTTTTGGGATATAGCAGAGTTGAATCTCCCTAGCAGATTCCTGTCTGTAGATAAGGAACCATACTGTGCTCTGGGTTATACTGATGGAAATCCAGAGATGCCCCTCAGGAGTTGCGTGCACATTTATCCCAGTGTAACTCAGATCAGGGTCTGGTCCAATGACTGTTACATCCACTAAACAAGCTGGTTTGAGTGCACTTTTTTTAAATGTGCAGTTTACTAAAAAAATTGGGGCAAATCCAGCTTCTCCTCCCTAAAGCCAGCATGTTTGTGCTGTGTAGGAGAAGGGGGCAGGGAGGAGGGGAGAGGTTGGAAAGGGGATATATCCAACCACCCCTTAGAACCAAGACCAGTGTGTGAGCCTGCTGTGTAGGCTCTCACCCCATGCCTGCTATTCTTCTATGGCTGGCATAGCAGCCTCAGCTCCTCTGTGCTACTTGTGTGAGTTGCTACGGCTACAGATCTGCATAAGGGCCCGTGGCCTGACTCCAGCATGCCCCATCATGATTTTCCAGGTCAGCCCATGTGGTGCTGGCACAGAGAACTTTCTGCAGCACATTGGAAGTTCAGAGGTCCCCTTGTACAACTGCTCCAATCATGGTCCCTGTCAGGCAGCCCTTACATGGGATATATGTGGTGTGGAGACCCTACTGCTGGGGCCCTCCATACCATGAGCTGATTTCACCCTTAGTTCTTATGAAGGATATCAGATTGCTAGGCCTGGGTTATTTCCACTCCTTGTGCTGCCTGAGCGGCACAGATGGAGCAGAACAGGGAAGAGACTCCACCCCATGTTTACTATGACTTTAATTTGAGTCAGCGTTTCCCAGATGGGGTGATGACAGATCAGCCCAGGAGAGGTACACAAGAAGGGAGCAATGTGGGTGTGGAGAAATGTATGGGCTTGGATCCACTTCAGTTCCCCCCATAGGCATAGTTTCACATCTTCATTTGGTGGGGCAGCTCCAGTCAGGCCAACGAAGCCACATGTGTGTGTGTGTGTGTGTGTTGTGGGGGGGGAATACTGCACCTGCCTGAGGCTTGCAGTTGGCAGGGCAATGCCCCCCTCCAACACTCCCCAAACTATACCCATGGTTCCCCCCTGCAAATGTGCTGCTGTAGGTTGGGGAAAGCATCAGGCAAGCCTTTGAAATGCACCTTCCCTCCTGAGGCTGCCCCGGGAACTGCTCCTGCCTATGGAGTACATGCTCAGGAAGCAGCTCAGCTTGCCAGACGGTCTCTGCTTTGGCAAACACACAGCCCAGCTGTGAGAGCCCCTGCACCAGCCCCACAGAGTCATGGATAGCAGCTGTAGCCTTCTAGTAACGGAGGGAACCAGCAGCTGAGAGGAGCAAATAACCAGAATGAATAGGGGGAATAAAAGAGAAAATAAGAAAGACTGGACAATAAGAGACAATTCATGTTGCAAAGAGATATGGGGTAGGTAAAGGGGACGCCTATCCACCAAGTTATTGCAAAGAGGGCTGTTAATAAGAAATTGAACTACTGTCTTAAGTGCTAATCCAGGGGTCGGCAGCCTTTCAGAAGTGCTGTGCCGAGTCTTCATTTATTCACTCTAATTTAAGGTTTCGCATGCCAGTCATACATTTTAACCTTTTTAGCAGGTCTCTTTCTATAAGTCTATAATATATAACTAAACTATTGTTGTATGTAAAATAACTAAAGTTTTAAAAATGTTTAAGAAGCTTCATTTCAAATTAAATTAAAATGCAGAGGCCCCCGGACTGGTGGCCAGGATCATGGCAGTGTGAGTGCCACTGAAAATCAGCTCGCGTGCCGAATGCCTACCCCTGTGCTAATCATTCTGTTATAGTTAATAGTACAATGTACCGGTATAAGACATGGCTGTGACAGTTGCTATAGAAACACAAGCTGTTTCAGAGGTTACAGTTTTGAAACCATGTCCCAGACCCTTGGAGGAGGGTGTCAGTCTTATGATTGACCCTTGCAGTTATACCTGGTGTGCCTGTGCTAATACACTTCCCAGAGGGTAGCACAATGGTGGGAGATTTCCCCAAGAAGTCTTCTGTAGACACAGGCCTAGAGTCTCTCATAGTTTCCATCTTTTTAAAAATGTAATGCAGAAAAACTAGCTCTTACAAACAAGGCTTGGAGGATCAAAGGCTGGCTAGTTCAATTTAGATGGTCCAAGATGCAGCCATCGCAATTTCCTTCATCACTTAATACCATTGTAAATCATTTTTGAGACAGGCAAAAAGAACTCTCTTGCTAGTGAAACGCTTTCAAAGCTAATGTAGATTAGAGCAGCCACATTACCTCCTGAGAAGAATGGGCCCAATCTTGCAAGATGTTCCCATTGGGCCCAGCACGTTGGGCTGTCATGTAGCCCAGTGTAAAACAGCACCATTCTGATTTGGTAGCATTTTATATTTACTTGGCACTGATGTGAAAACTACTAAGGTGCAAGGCATTGGTGAATTGCATCCACAGACTTTAATGGGAATGGTGGGTGCTCAGCATCGTGTGTGTGTGTGTGACTGTTTTTATTTCAATGAAAGATGAATTTTCCTTTGCATTTCTAATTTCTCCAAATCAAAGCCCAAAGGCCAGCTCTGGGGGGGTTATTGTAGGGGGAAGGAACAAGAAGGGAAGTAGGAAGCAATATCAGACATGTAAGAAGGGAAAGACTCCTTCAGAGCTGTAAAGGTGAGGGTGAAAAGCTTGAATGTGATATGGAAGGAGTGTGAGATTCACAATAACTGGGACATAGGAGTTTAGCTAGGTAAAAACTGCAGGCATAGTGGAGTCACAAGTGACTTGTCCAGGTTACAATAAGCTTGGACTTACTATTTCTAAGCTCTCTGGTTTGTTGTACGAAAGGCGTGGCTCTTTGCTGGCCAGGGTGGAAAATATTTTCAGACCCCCATGAGCAGTTGAGCACCCCTCTCCCCCCAAGCTGGCCAATTAGGAGCAGAGCACAAAAAAGAAGCCAAGCAGCACAGCAGTTCAGCACGCCCTGGAAATTGGCCGCACAGGGACTGCCCTGCTCGCCCACCCCTAGAACCAGCCCTGCGTCTGAGGTACTTTTTACAGCAAAATACATTGCTTTCTGCTAAACTGCTTTGTACGGCACTTGCACCAGCTCCCTTGAGCCTTCCCCCAGGACAGCATTACTCTTTGCACAGTTGGTACAAGCCTAAAGGGATAAACAACCCATGAAATGAAAAACCCAGCAATTACTGGATTAACAGGCCTTCTATTACCAGTGTGATTGCCAGGAACAGTTTTTGGCAGAGTTTCATCAGTGGATGCAGGTCCAGGCAGTTTATTTCTATCTACTAGCCTTATTTTGCCCATTTGTTGGGTTTTCCTGCTGCTTAATTTGCTTAGTGAACCAGACAGGAACTAAAAAATCTGTCTCTCTAAGAAACAGTATGCTTTTTCCCTCTGTGGCTCACTCTCTCACCCAGCCATTATCCAAAGGGCTTGTTCAGCAGTCCCATTTCAGATCACCATCATTCCTGGTTTTGGCCTAGAATCAGGCTGTAGCTTGAAAAGCTACGTTGACACGTAATTTTCCACCTCTACTACATATTGTGCAGCTGCTAGCCTCTCTTATCATTTAGGATTGCAAATAGGCACTTTGGCATATAGTATACATGATTATATTTACTCTTCCTAGAAATTACTTGTAAGAAAAGAGATCTGTTCTTGCTTTTCTATCGTCTCCTTTCTAATAATCATTTTATATCTTCCTTGCATCCACTGACCTTCCAGATGCAAATAACACTGTTTCCAGTCCATGTAGCTTTCTTGTCTCTCTTCCTTTTGTAATGGGAAGCGATATTCTGTTTAGAATTGGGTAGGACAGGAAAGGGTGTCGTGGCTCCTTGGTTTTGTTCCCAACTCTGCTGCTGGCTTGATGTGCAAACCTAGCAAGGCACTTAACTTACTTGGACTGTTGTTTTCCCACGGGTAAAATAGAATAGAAGGGTGTTGTAAAGCTTAATTAGGGTCTGTAAAGCGGATTAAAATCTTCAAATAAAAAGTGCTGTAAAAGTGCTAAGTATCATTAGAATTCTAATATTATAATTCTAATATCTCTTCATTTATGAAAGTGTCCCAGTATCATCATTTTTTATCCTGAAAACTATGTAGCTGGAGTTACTTAAGAGTTTGATACAATTAGCATGTGGAACTCACTGCCACAAGATATAATTGAGCTCAGCAGGGTTAAAAAAAATTGAACATTTATATGGATAAATAAAAACATCCAGAATTACAGCAGTAAGACTGAGAAAACGAATATGGAAAGGGATTTGGACACCCATTGAAGCATCAACTCTAACGGAAGGGGTTCCAAAAGAAACTTCCTTTTGAGCATGGTGTTCCTAACTGCCAACTGTGGGGTTTCTTGACTCTTCCTTGAAGCAACTGGTGCTAGTCACTGTAAGACAGGATACTGGACTAGACGGACCTTGGTCTGATCCAGTCTGGCAATTCCTATGTTCCTAAGGCTGATGACTATTGAAATATGGGAGACAAAGTTTTTCTGTTGGTGAAAGACACACGTTTTTGAGCCACACAGAACTCTTCTTCAGTCAGTGCAACTCAAAAGCTTCTCTCTCTCACCAACAGACGTTGGTCCAATAAAAGATATTACCTCACTCACCTTTTTGTGTGTCTAATATACTGGGTGCAACAACAGTGCAAACAGTATTGAAATCTAAGGCATATTCCCATGCGGTGGGCAGGAAAGCAAAAACACTTTAATTAGTTAAAGGAATACTGTCTATCTCAAGAAGTTCACCACACATCCCAAAGATCAGTACATGAAAGTTGCTCTACCTTGCAAGTATGAAGGTCAGAATTTATCCACCCCCCTGTAGATACAAGCACACTGGGCTGTGTATCTGGGTTATTGCTGTCAAGTCACACGTGAACACATGTTTCTGTAGGGTGCACAAGAAGCCATTAAAAATAAAATCTTAAAATAAGGTCTCTTGTTTCTGCACTGATCAATTACTATACGGGAGAATATGATGTGTAGTGGCTTGTGCATGATTACTGCTGCCATCTACTGGGTGGAATATGTTAGATTTGCTTGCTCATGTGTCTGCGGTCCCTGTCCATGCTGAGCTAACAAAACTGCTCTTTTAGTTCAGCCAACAGCAGCTTATGTTTCTAGGACAAAAGATTTTGTGTTCTCTTCTGAACTGCATGTTAGCTGATGATGATCTATCCTAGGTTTTATTAAGAAATCTATCAGTGTGATATCTACATGCAAGCAGTACATTTGGAAAATCATAGGTGTATGGACAAAAGTGAGAGACCATTGGTCCTAGAGTGAAACCACAGCTTTTTACAGTGGACAGTGGTGTATGAATCCTGATATTCATACCACCAAGGAAAAACAACTTAAAGATAAATAGTATACGATGGGATAGGATTCACGAAAGTAGCTAGCAAAAGTTTTGCATTATTTATATAGTGCTGACACTTTGCAGACAAATATGGAGATAAGGTACCTGTCCTGAAGAGTGTCCAGTCTAAACAGACAACATATAGATGAAGGATAGGAAATGGGAAGCAACACAATGGAAGTGACAGAACTGTGAGGTTTAGTGCACTCTTGTTGTTCCTACCTTTTTGGGCCTGGTGACTTGTTTTAAATCATTCATTTTTGTTAATGACTTAGAGGGAAGGACTAGGATATATAGGCTTCCTGGAAGAAGTATGTTTTCAGTAGAGTCCACTCAAGTCAACAGAGTTATACAAGAGGTACATTTGGCTTGCAAAATATCAGCTGTAAGTCACCTGACAGCATCCCTGTACCTTACAGCCACCATCTCCTCCGAAATTGGTGGGAGCTTTCTCTTAGGAAAAAGAGTGATTAACGTTTTTAAAATAATGTATTCCATGAATGGCTTTCTCTGAGTCATGACTGCCAGGGAGATATTTGGTATTCTTTTGTTCATAAATTTGTCATCTTTTCTAGCCGGAAATGAAACAGAAATTGCCAGCTTGGGAGCCTGCCCTCTTACATTAAATCTGTTAGTAATCCTTATCCCCTAGCCTTCTAGATCCAAGGGAACGTCACAGAAGGTCACCAGCCTGCAACAAGCCATAATTCATTCTCTCTCTCTCTCTCTCTCTCAATTAAAATAGCCTGTTCTCCCCTAAACCTAGGGGAGGTTACTGCAAATGAAGTAACTTATTTCATTCTTTAATCACTAATTATTCTTTCATTATTTTCCAACAAACACACTCTGTTGCAAAAGATGTGACTGAGGACATAGCTGGAAGACAATGGGATTGCACAGGTGCAGTGAGGGACATGAGTTGAAGACAATGGGAATTGCCCAGAAGTCACTGGGGGCATCACTGCTTCATCTTTACTACTGGAGATGATGCATAAAAAAGAAACACCCAGCTTGATGCTCCATCTCAAACTGAATGTATTGGCCTAGAAGTGAGGGAGGAAACCTCCATTTTGCTTGTAAACAGTGTACATGTGATAGGGAAGCAGTAAAATGCCAATAAAACCTTCAAAGCCATTTTATAGTCACTTTATAGAGCAGCTGAGTGCCACTCTGCAGACTTGGACTCTATCCTGGCCTCTGCCACCGTGTTCCTATGTGAAAGTGTCACTCCATCCAAGGGGAGGGATAGCTCAGTGGTTTGAGCATTGACTTGCTTAAACCCGGGGTTATGAGTTCAATCCTTGAGGGGACCACTTAGGGATCTAGGGCAAAATCAGTACTTGGTCCTGCTAGTGAAGGCAGGGGGCTGGACTTGATGACCTTTCAAGGTCCCTTCCAGTTCTATGAGATGGGATATCTCCATTAATTAATTTTCTTCCTGGCTGACATTCATTTGCTATGTGGCCTCAGGCAAGTTATTTCCCTTCTGAATATCAACAGGTGGCCCACCTATAAAATGGATAGAACAACCTGACAGAGGCATTGTGAGACTGAATTAATGTTTGTAAAGCTCTTTGAAATCTTCAGAGGAAATGTTCTTAGACCTTTCAGCTCTTCAGGGCAGGAGGCACATCGTGTTGTATGCTCTGTACAGGACTGAGCATACGTTCAGCACTCTGATACGGCTACAACTTCTGCTACAACTTCTACTACATGTGCTATGTGAGGCCCTGATCCTGTGTCTGTTGAAATCAATAGCAAAATACCCCCTGAATGCCAAGTGATTCAGAGACCATGCTCCTGACTGGTATTAAAACCTAGATTACTAATGTCACAGCTTCAGGGTAACTGCACCTGTATTCCCCCTCTGTCATCCTGACTCTGAGCCATCGCCACTCTGGGCAGAGACCCTTGTGTCTCTCCTTTCTGACCAGGGGGTTTTAAGGCTGCACAGTTCCCTGCCTTACACGGTGATATCCCCAGCAGGTCAGTCTTCCTAATGGCCAGTGCCTGTGTGTTCCTCTCTCTTGACTCTGAGGGCTATGCACAGTGTATTGCCAGCAGTAACTACTTACCGCACCGCCCTTTCTAAGCAAGCACAGTTATTGTTAATGTAAAAGCATTTAAGAGAAAACATAATAATATCAATAAACAGATTTAAACACATGCTGAACATACCTGGGGTCACCCAACTATCTTATGGGGCCCTATTGGGCCTAAGTCTTTCCAACTGTTTCACAAGGGTTGGGGCCCCTTTGGACAGAAAGTCCTGTACATTTGGTGGATCAGAAAGCAGGCCCTGACTCAGTTTAAACCAGCCTTTTTATACCAAAAACCCTTTGTCTTTTCATCTCTGGAAAACCTAACTTGACCAACCATGTGCAAGTTTCCCTGGGGTGTGGTACCTGTCTGGAGGTGCTCACAACTTGGGTGATTCACCTTAATCACTCCCCGCTGTTTTTTAGTTCCTGGAGGAGCTGTGGTAACTCTATGATCCTGGAGTTGCATAGAATTCCTGGTTTGCAATGATTCATAAGCCTAACACAATAAGGTTCCCAAGGATATTGCAGGAAGTTGCCATATCTGTCACAATTAACATGTAATGTATGTCTCCACAGCTGGCAGATGGTGTCAGGTAGAGGGAAGGAAACGTTGAGTGCTCCCTCCTCCAACTCCTCCTGAGGGTAAAGGATACAAGGGTCACAGATGGCAGCTAGTTTTCCTGCCTCCCCACAGCTGACACAATTGTCAGATCACTTTTCCCCCCTCCCAGCTAACACTAACCTCAGCAAACCATCCTCCAGTGCTGTTTTGCCAGTTAAAACGAAATCCCCTCTCTATGTGGCCACACAGGACTTCCAGTAAAAATAACAGAGGAAGTCACAGCTTACAGAGATTTCCAGTGGATGCATAGGTACCATGGTGGTGGGTACACCAGGAGTGTTAAAAATAGGTCTTTGCCACAGCATCCAAACACTCACTAGACTCTCTATTAGCTATGATTCCTCATTAATTTTGCTATTAGTGCTGTGATTAGAAAGATGTAGCAGGTGGATGCCTTATTTTTGAGACAAAGACTGCAGCTTCTGTTCTCATCCTGGCTGGGATGGTGGAGAACAGGATGTATGGTGTTATGGGAAGGCTGTAAACCAGTGGTTCTCAACCTTTCTCAGCTCAGGACCCTTTTGTAAACCCTGTGCACCACATCGCAACACCCAGAGCAAGGAGCTGAGCCCAGCCAGCCTTATGGGACTGAAGCTGCCACCATAAGGCGAATGGGGGTGGGTGGGCTGTATAACACCCCTCCAGGGTCTCCCACCCCCTTGCCTAGTTACTGAAACCCTTCTGTAAACTGCACCTACAAAACAATCCTGCCTCCCCTCAAAGGCAGGATGCTGGTGTTGCTGTCTTGATCAAGGAGTAGGAATCCAAAGGGATCAGTAAGTGGCACATATTTGCTCTGGGTGCGTGTGCATGTAGACATCCATACATTGGTGTAGCCAGTGAGTTGTGCCTGCTTATGCCAGCAGTGGATTGGGCCCTAGATGTGGATTGTTGCGTTTGCCTCTGCTTCTTTGTATGTCTTTTGTCCCTGTGTAGGCTGTAGGACCCATATACAAGTAGTAAAGGTCTCTTCCAAATCCCACAGTTGCCAGAATGCAGATTACTGGTGCATGAGTGGAGCATAGCAAGACCCTTAACTTGGGGAGGCCATGTACGCTACAAAGTTTTTGCCACGGCAAATTACGTCAGCATATAGCTGCCACAGTTAGTATATCGCTTGTGCCTGTGATACTTGGCTCCTTGCATTAGTGCTGTACATACTCACCAGGAGTGCTTGAGTCGATGCACAGTGCAGTGCACCATGAGTGGGTATCCCAGTGTTCAACTTGCCACTGTTTAGCGCACTGTTTTTTGGGTAGTTCTGGAAATGCATGGTGAGGCAGAAACAACTTGTATGGGGGTTACTGTGAGCACTGGGTCAACTTCCCATAATGCAATGTTCTCTGTCCCATAATATATTCTCTATCCTATAATTTTCATGCGTATTTTCAATTTCCATGAACCCGTGCAGGACTTGTTGCTGTCTGCCATCTCTCTAACAGTAGCTTGAGGTCTGCACAGCTCTGCACTATTGTCATGAGTTTTGCAAGTACAGGACACACAATCCTTTGGTATTTGCAGAGCCCCAAGGAGAACCGTGGGGAACGTGATGATTTCCTGGCAGTAATTTTGCTGTGGGACATAACAAGAACCAATTCAACGTTGGTGGTGGTGTTCACAGAGCAGTTTCAAACAGTGGAGCACCACTTCTGGGCCCAAGAAATGAGCACTGACTGGTGGGATCGCTCTGTAATGCAGGTTTGGGATGACGAGCAGTGACTGCAGAACTTTCAGATGTGCAAGGCCCCATTCCTGGATCTGTGTGGTGAGCTCACCTCCAACCCTCCAGTGCAGGGACACCAAAATGAGAACTGCACTGACAGGGAGAAGTGAATGGCGATTGCACTGTGGAAACTAGCCATGCCGGATTGCTACCAGTCAGTGGGAAGTCGTTTTGGAGTGGGAAAACCCACTGTGGAGGCTGTTGTCATCAGGGCAGGCTCTACTGTTTTTGCCGCCTCAAGCAGCATGCTGAATTGCCGCCCCGGATGGCGGGGCAGTCCATGTGCCGTTAGGGCGGCACGCGCGTGTCCGCGGCGGCGGCAATTCGGCGGCAGCTTCTGTCTTCAGCTGGAAGACAGAAGCCGCCGAATTTCTCCAACAGGCAGCTGAACATAGAAGCTGCTGCTGAATTGCCGCCACCACCACGGAAACGCGTGTGCCGCCCTAACGGCACACGGACTGCCCCTGCCGTCCTTGGCGGCAATTCGGCGCGCTTCTTGGAGTGGCAAAAACACACGGACTGCCGTCCCTTGCAGATTGCCGCCCCAAGAGCACCTGCTTGGAATGCTGGTGCCTGGAGCCAGCCCTGGTTGTCATGCAAGTGCGCAGGGCCATTAATCGCCTTCTGCTGCGCAGGACCGTGACTCTCGGCAATGTGCTGGACATAGTGGATGGATTTGCAGCTCTGGGATACTGTGGTGGAGCGACAGATGGCACACATATCCCTATTTTGGCCCCAGAGCACCATGCTACAGAGTACATCAACAGAAAGCGCTGCTTTTCCATGGTTATGCATGGGAATGCTTCACTGACATCAATGTTGGCTGGCATGGGAAGGTCTGTTCAGGAACACAGGTCTGTTCAGGAAGCTACAAGCAGGGACCTTATTTGCCAACTGGCAGATTACCTTTGGCGATGTTGAAATGCCAATAGTGACCTGGTGGACCCAGCCTCTCCCTTCTCCTGGCTCATGATGTTGTACACTGGCCACCTCGACAGCACTAAAGAAAGATGCAGAATGACAGCTGAATGTGCTTTTGGTAGATTGAAAAGGCGCTGGCATTGTTTACGCAGCAGATTGGACCTCAGTGTGAAAAATATCCCAATGGTTGACGCTTCCGGCTATGTCCTGCATAATATTTGTGAAGCAAAGAGGGAAAACTTGCTGCAGAGGTGGAGTAGCTGTCTGCTGAATTTGAACAGCCAGACACAAGGGCTATCAGAAGAGCTCAACATGGCACTATATGGCTTAGGGAGGCTTTGAAAGAGCACTTTAACAGTGAGCCACAGTAATATGTTGTAGTGTGCTGTGCTCTACCTGGGGAGGCATTTAGGGGGCCTGTTAGGAAGTGTGTGGCACTTGGTGCATACCTGTGCATATATCAGTGACAGCACACCTAGTAATGTTGGGGGATTTACTGCATATTTATGACAACTGCATTATTTGGCACTGATCCGATGGGCAGTGAGTAGGGTGACTAGACAGCAAATGTGAAAAATCGGGATGGGGTGGGGGGTAATAGGAGCCTATATAAGAAAAAGACCCAAAAATCGGGACTGTCCCTATAAAATCGGGACATCTGGTCACCCTAACAGTGAGTAAACAAGAGCATTACTTTCACTGCCAGCAGGTATTATACACCATGTGTTGTAAACTAATAGAGATGAATCACTTTCAAAACAAAAGCATTTTATTCACTAACGAAAACAGCTCCAACCCCCTCCCCACCGAAGAACATAATAGTAAATATATTTTAACTTAAAAAATTTTAGGAACCTTAATAAATAAACCAGAGGAAGGAACATTGGCCATTGTAGCTATACATACATCAACTGTGGCTCTCACAGGTCATGAAGCTGTGGTTGTCCGTGCTTTCCCCCCAGTGTAGAGTGGTAGGTGTAGGCATGCTGGCCGTGAGAGATTCTGGGGTAGAGGATATAGAGATGCACTATGCTGCAGTTGTCCACAGACTGCAATGGGAGTCGAGCCTGGGTTTGTTGAACCGGAGGTCCATAAGAGTCTGCAGCCTCTGAGTTTGTTGTTGGAGAAGCCCTATTATGTCCTAGGACACCTCCCTCTCCTTTTCCTGAGCCTTTCTCTTGTGTGCTCTTTCCTTCTCCATAAAGTCTGCAATATTCACACTCGAGGCCTTCTGTCCAAGGTTGGATGCACACTGGCTTGCAGGATCTTGCAGAACATGTCCTCCTGCATCCTCTTTTTTCTCCTCCTTACCTGGGTCAGTTGTTCTGCTGGCAAGGAGGGGGTACACCTCAAGGCCGTAGCTACACATAAAACACACCAAGGTACCATTATCAGGCTAGTACAGAGGTGGGCAAACTATGGCCCGCGGGCGACATCCAGCCCGCAGGACCATCCTGCCCAGTCCTTGAGCTCCTGGCTGGGGAGGCTAGCACCCGGCCCCTCTCCCGCTGTCCCCTCTCCCCCGCAGCCTCAGCTTGCTGTGCCACCAGCGCTCTGGCTCACTGCTCCTGCTGGGCAGCACAGCATGGTAAGGGGACTGGAAGCGGGGGAGATTAGATAAGGGGCAGGGAGTCTTGGGGAGCAGTCAGGGGAAAGGGAGCAGGGGGCAGTTGGATGGGGTGGAGGTTCTGGGGTGGGCAGTCAGGGGACAGGGAACAGGGGGGGTTGGATAGGCGTGGGAGTCCTGGGGGGGCCTGTCAGGGGGCAGGGGTGTGGAAAGGGGTCAGGGCAGTCAAGGGACAGGGAGCAGGGGGGGTTGGATAGGGGGTGTGGTCCTAGGGGGCGGTTAGGGGCGGGGAGTCCCGAGAGGGGGTGGACAGGGGACAAGGAGCAGGGGGGGTTGGATGGGTCGGGTGTTCTGAGGGGGGCAATCAGGGGGCAGGAAGTGGGAGGGGGCAGATAGGGGGCAGGGGCCAGGCTGTTTGGGGAGGCAAAGCCTTCCCTACCCCAGTCTTCCATACAGTTTTGCAACCCCGATGTGGCCCTCAGGCCAAAAAGTTTGCCCACCACTAGGCTAGTAGAAAGAGAAAGTGAAATTTAAGATTCAGAAATCCCCCCTTCCCTTGCTTCCTAAAGTGTTAAACAAAACAAGCTCATTGACACTTCTGTTTTGGAGTTCCTGATCCCTGGTGCCGCTCTCAGCTCAAGCTGTGGTGAGTATGATCCACCACGGGTGAAGGAAACGAGGAGGGTATTGCTCAGATGTATTAGGGTTACCATATTTTGTGCCTCCAAATGGAGGACACTCCACGGGGCCCCGGCCCCGCCCCCAGCCCCGCCCATGCCCCCGCCCCAACTCCGCCCCCTCCCCAAAGTCTCCGCCCCCTCCCCTGCTTCCCGCGAACATTTGATTCGCGGGAAGCCTGAAGCAGGTAACGGGGAGTGTGGGGGGAGGAGGCGCGGCCCAGGCTGGCCCCCGGTGGCTCCAGCCTGGGTCGGCTTGGGCCCTGGGGTGCCGGCCCTGGCCCCCGGCCGAGCACCCCCGGCCCACCCAGCACTGCCGGCCGGCCCCCGGCGGCCCAGCGCACCCCCCCGCTACCCCGGACCAGCTCCCGGCCCCGCGGCCCGGCGTACCCCCCCCCCCGCTACCCTGGCCCGGCCCGCGGCCCCGCGGCCCGGCGTACCCCCCCCCCCCGCTACCCCGGCCCGGCCCGCGGCCCCGCGCACCCCCCCCCCCACTACCCCGGACCGGCCCGCGGCCCGGCGCACCCCCCCGCTACCCCGGACCGGCCCGCGGCCCGGCGCACCCCCCCCCCCCCGGACCGGCCCGCGGCCCCGCGCACCTCCCCTCCGCTACCCCGGACTGGCCCGCGGCCCAACGGCCCGGCGCACCCCCCCCCCCACTACCCCGGACCGGCCCGCGGCCCGGCGCACCCCCCCTCTATCCCGGACCGGCCCGCGGCCCCGCGGCCCGCCGCACCCTCCCCCGCTACCCCGGCCCGGCTCCCGGCCCGGCACCGCGCCCCCGGCTCCCCGCACGGCACCATGCCCCCGGCCCCGCGACCCCGGCCCCACACCGGCCCCGGCCAAAGAGGCCCCGCCAAGCCCTCCCTCCCTCCTGATTTTCCCGGACATGCCCGGCTTTTGGGGATTTCCCCCCGGACGGGGATTTGAACCCCCAAAAGCCGGACATGTCCGGGAAAATCCGGACGTATGGTAACCCTAGATGTATGAAACTATGAGTGTAGGGTAATGTTGCTGAATACTGGCACCGTTTTCCGCAGGCGGTGGTGGCGTTAGCTGGTATCTCACTCCTGAGAGTAACAAAGGCACAGAGAGCACAGCTGTTGCTGGTGTCCCAAAGCCACCTGGGCCTGTATGCTGATAGCCTGTGTACTGCTGTGGTGCCTGCTGAAGTTATTACTCCCTGGTGTGGGAAAGAGCCCTACTGTGGAGGAAGAAATAAGGCTGTCACCCTTAGAGGAGATGGATTGCAGGGTACCTTCATGGAAGTTGTCATCAAGATCTCTCAGGAGGATTCAAGGGACATCCCTGTGTCCATAAACAAACTGTTCCGCATGCCTTGCCCCCCCCCCCCCGCCTAGTTCTAGAGGGGACTGAGAAGCAGATAGCACCGCTCCCACTCTTGGTTGTACTGCTTCCTCTTCTAGCACACGTAAATTAACGAAAAATCAAAACCTGTGTCGGGCTAATTTGGGGGCGCCATCCCTGGAATGGGAAATTTATTTACACATTTACCTGAGGTTCCTTCCCCTGCACTGGGCTCAGCTGTGTTCAGTGGCGGGATGGGCTGGACTGCAGTGTAAAACAGCTGGCTCACTACACAGCAGGTTTCCCCAGTCGCCTGTCCCTCCTCCTTCTCTTACTCATCTACCTCCCCCTCTTTGCTGTTCACATCAGGGGCCTGTGACTCAGGCTCCTTGGAGGTATTCATGGTGGTGTGTGGGGCCAAGGTGGGGTCTCTGCCAAGTATGGCATGCAGCTCATTGTAAAAGCAGCAGGTCTGTGACTCGGCACCAGATCGGCTGTTGGCCTCCCGCCCTTCTGGTACGCCTGCCACAGTTCCTTGGCTTTCACATGGCACAGTTCCTTGGCTTTCACATGGCACTGCTGCTGGTGTCGTAGCCCTTCTCTTGCATCCCCTGAGTAATCTGCTCCTAGATGTCCACATTTCTATGGCTGGTTCGGAACTATGCTTGCACAGCCTCTTCTCCCCATAGGCCCAGTAGATCCAATATCTCCTGTCTACTCCAGGCAGTAGTGCCACTGTAGTGCTCCTGTGCCTCTATAGTGCTTAAGTGAAGACATTCCTACGCCGACGGCAGAGCTTCTCCTGTTGGCACAGTTAATCCACCTCCATGACAGGCAGTAGCTATGAAGGAGAAGCCTTCCCGTTGATATAATGCTGTCTATACGGGGGATTAGGTTGGCATAACTATGTCACTCAGGGATGTGGATCTTTCACACCCCTGAGCAACAGTTATACTGATATTGGTCTGTAGTGTAGACCCAGCTTCAGTGTCTCTATTCAGTCCCAGAGATGAAGAAGAGCTCTGTGTACGCTCAAAAGTCTGTCTCTCTCATCAACAGAAATTGGTCCAGGAAAAGATATTACCTCACCCACCTTGTGTCTCTAATATCCTGGGACCAACATGGCTACAACAACACTATTCTATCTAGAATTATTTTTATGAGAAATCTGCCATTCCCACGGTTCAAAATATTTTGTGCCAGCAGAAACAATCCATTGCTCAGCAAATACCTTTATACTTATATAGTACCTTTCACGCAGACGTATCCAAAAGAGCTTTGGGATATTTAAAGTCATTTATAGAGGAGAAACAATGAATTATTGACAATGGTTAAGTGGATATTACTTCAGAAACTCAGTAGAGAAGAAACAGACACCTAGTTATGATACTTTCTGTAACATAATTTACATTATAAATATTGAGTGCCAAGTACTACTGCATAGTCTGTGCAACATACATACATAAATGTAGAAACAATTATGGGAGGAAAATGAAAAGCAAAAGTCTCCTCAGGACGTCAAGTGGGTAAATTTGAAAGTGTTCTGGTTTCAACAGCAGGTTTATGATGACGAGTTAAGCTGTCGCAAAAACATTTTATTTTCCAGTTGTATATTTTGCAAAGGATCCTTATGGGAAGATATGAAGCCTTTCTAGTTTTATTTGCTCTCAAGAGCAAATCAAATAAAGTTAAACAAGCAAGATGGCACAGCATAATTCTGCTTCTCTACCTATTCTTTTATTCAGTGGATAAAAGGGACTTCATGGTTAAAAAAATGCTTTTTATATGATCTAATTCTCTGAGAAGGATGCTTGTCAGGCTAAGGCCAAAAATATGTGCTTTGTTAACCCAAATCACAAACACATATTTTAGAAGAAACATTTTCATGACGTAACAACAGAAAGAATGGTCTATGGTGAATGAAGGGCAAAGTGTACACAGCATGGGACATATGACTTGAAGGGAATTCTTGGGTCATTAAGTCCAGTCCTCATTAGCACCTAAGTGTTAAATAGTAAATTATATCTTACAATTCTTCCGTTTTTATTAATCTAAGATGGGGTTAATAGCAGAGGGAAGGAAATACTTTTAAATGTGATTTTTAACCTAATTGTGTCCCTTTACAAATGGCATTTGAAACATACAGCCAGCATTCACTAACAATAAAATGTTCTAAATAATCGTGAAACATAATTTAAAAGGTTAGTGGTGAAAGGCCTGCAGTGCAAAGGAAATGTCTCAATTTCCCATCTAACCTCATGCTTGTAAAACTAATTCGTTCCATTTATGTTACATTCAGTTTTGGTACAGTATTTTCCATAATGTGACAATACTGTGCACTTCTGAAGCTCTCAAAGCACTTTACAAACTTGTTTTTCCCCATGAAAATGTTCAATACCTAGGTAATAACATTCTGTTTCCGTAAATTCCCACTTTAGTTTGAACTGAATTCATGATAAAGATGGAAGAGATGTATTATATTATCCAATCCACCCTTCTGCCACTATAGGATTATCCCCTATGGTTTATTTTCTATTGTTTTGACCAATCCATTTTAAAATGCTTCAAGCAATGCGGCTAGGTTATTCCACAACTCAATAGATCTTGAGGGCTTGAACTGGGAAGGAAAAAAATATAGTGGTACTTTCCTCAAACTCCACCCCTAAACCAAGCTCTGCCTACCTCAGATACTAAAATGGGACACCACTCAGTAGATTGTGCAGATATTAAAAATAAGATCAGTTGTGTCCCTCAGGCTTTTTGCTTCTCAATGGAATTTTGATACTAGGCAGAGCCCAATTAAAGCTATACCGGTATACTATACCAGCAATCATGCGCTTCTACTGTGGATGCAGCTTGTATCAGCAAAACTGTGCTTTTGCTGGTATAGCGTACACTACACCCCTCCCAAGTGAAATAGGATATTCCACAAAAAGTGTAGTTTTTCTGGTATAACTGAATGTAAAACTAGGGGCTTTTGATAGCACCAGCTAAATTAGTCACTGATTACACCCTTTACCAACATAGCTAAGCTGGCAAAAGTTTGCAGTGTAGACCCGACCTACATTTTAGGCAAATGCTTTAGGGTCTCCGCTCCCAGCATCATGCAATAACATCAAAATCTAAGAGTTTATTTCAAATGAAATTGTTTCCTGTCCCCAGGGTTGCAGAAAATGGCTTGAAAACAATTACATTGAGTTAATGATGTTTCTTTCCCTGAGTCTGCAGGCACCCAACAGCACCAACTGAGCCAGAAAGGAAACTGCATAGCTCCACACTCACCCCCAGAGCAGGCTAGGCCCCCACTGCTCTAAGGAGGGCTAGTTGAGGAGGACTTAGCTATCCCATTAGACTCTACAGGATTGGCTCCTGCTTCGTGGGACTCACTAGATGCCCTCCTGTGCTCCAGTCCTCCCCTTTGACACTTACAGGGCAATTTTGGGAAAATGGTACTTTCCCAAGTGCCACTCATTCACGGCACCAAACTGAGCTGTAGATTGTGCAGCCCTTCATAATTTGATTGTCCCCTTCCTTTCTGACATGCTTTGAACAACAGTGAAATAGTCAACAATGTTGAAAATTAAAGGCAAGGCATCTCAGTTACTATCTCACAGAGGTCAATGGAGCAGCTTAAAGCTCCCAGAGTGATTGTTTCAGGTTGCCTGCAGACTCGGCCAGACATCACTGCATCCTTTACATGCTGTTCAAGTTGTAAAGGTTTTAATTGCAATCATGAGGGCTAGAGGGTTTCATTATTATTATTATTCCAGTGAAAACTGAAATTCTGGAGAAGAGGTTGGCAACATTTTTTTAAAAAAGCACTGGCTTGCTGATCTGGCCCAGTTCCATCCCTGGGACTAGCGTTAATTAAAGATAGGTTTCAGAGTAGCAGCTGTGTTAGTCTGTATCCGCAAAAAGAACAGGAGTACTTGTGGCACCTTAGAGACTAACAAATTTATTAGAGCATAAGCTTTCGTGGACTACAGCCCACTTCTTCGGATGCATACAGAGTGGAATAAATATTGAGGAGATATATATACACACACATACAGAGCCTAAACAGGTGGGAGTTGTCTTACCAACTCGGAGAGGCCAATTAAGTAAGAGAAAAAAACTTCTGAAGTGATAATCAAGCTAGCCCAGTACAGACAGTTTGATAAGAAGTATGAGAATACTTACAAGGGGAGATAGATTCAATGTTTGTAATGGCTCAGCCATTCCCAGTCCTTATTCAATCCTGAGTTGATTGTGTCTAGTTTGCATATCAATTCCAGCTCAGAAGTCTCTCGTTGGAGTCTGTTTCTGAAGTTTTTCTGTTGTAATATAGCCACCCTCAGGTCTGTCATTGAATGGCCAGACAGGTTAAAGTGTTCTCCCACTGGTTTTTGAGTATTATGATTCCTGATGTCAGATTTGTGTCCATTAATTCTTTTGCGGAGAGACTGTCCGGTTTGGCCAATGTACATGGCAGAGGGGCATTGCTGGCACATGATGGCATATAACACATTGGTAGATGTGCAGGTGAACGAGCCCCTGATGGTATGGCTGATGTGATTAGGTCCTATGATGATGTCACTTTAATAGATATGTGGACAGAGTTGGCATCGGGGTTTGTTACAAGGATAGGTTCCTGGGTCAGTGGTTTTGTTCAGTGATGTGTGGTTGCTGTTGAGTATTTGCTTTAGGTTGGGGGGTTGTCTGTAAGCGAGGACAGGTCTGTCTCCCAAGATCTGTGAGAGTAAAGGATCATCTTTCAGGATAGGTTGTAGATCTCTGATGATGCGCTGGAGAGGTTTTAGTTGGGGGCTGAAGGTGACAGCTAGTGGTGTTCTGTTATTTTCTTTGTTGGGCCTGTCTTGTAGGAGGTGACTTCTGGGTACTCGTCTGGCTCTGTCAATCTGTTTTTTCACTTCAGCAGGTGGGTATTGTAGTTTTAAGAATGCTTGATAGAGATCTTGTAGGTGCTTGTCTCTATCTGAGGGATTGGAGCAAATGCGGTTATATCTTAGAGCTTGGCTGTAGACAATGGATCGTGTGGTGTGTCCTGGATGGAAGCTGGAGGCATGTAGGTAAGTGTAGTGGTCATTAGGTTTCCGGTATCGGGTGGTATTTATGTGACCATCGCTTATTAGCACAGTAGTGTCCAGGAAATGGACCGCTTGTGTGGATTGATCTAGGCTGAGGTTGATGGTGGGATGGAAATTATTGAAATCATGGTGAAATTCCTCAAGGGCTTCTTTTCCATGGGTCCAGATGATGAAGATGTCATCAATGTAGCGCAAGTAGAGTAGGGGCGTTAGGGGACGAGAGCTAAGGAAGCGTTGTTCTAAGTCAGCCATAAAAATGTTGGCATATTGTGGGGCCATGCGGGTACCCATAGCAGTGCCGCTGACTTGAAGGTATATATTGTCCCCAAATGTGAAATAGTTGTGGGTGAGGACAAAATCACAAAGTTCAGCCACCAGGTTAGCTGTGACATTATCGGGGATACTGTTCCTGATAGCTTGTAGTCCATCTTTGTGTGGAATATTGGTGTAGAGGGCTTCTATGTCCATAGTGGCCAGGATGGTGTTTTCTGGAAGATCACCGATGGATTGTAGTAATGCCCCTCTGCCATGTACATTGGCCAAACCGGACAGTCTCTCCGCAAAAGAATTAATGGACACAAATCTGACATCAGGAATCATAATACTCAAAAACCAGTGGGAGAACACTTTAACCTGTCTGGCCATTCAATGACAGACCTACGGGTGGCTATATTACAACAGAAAAACTTCAAAAACAGACTCCAAGGAGAGACTGCTGAGCTGGAATTGATATGCAAACTAGACACAATCAACTCAGGATTGAATAAGGACTGGGAATGGCTGAGCCATTACAAACATTGAATCTATCTCCCCTTGTAAGTATTCTCACACTTCTTATCAAACTGTCTGTACTGGGCTATCTTGATTATCACTTCAAACGTTTTTTTCTCTTACTTAATTGGCCTCTTCGAGTTGGTAAGACAACTCCCACCTGTTTAGGCTCTGTATGTGTGTATATATATCTCCTCAATATTTATTCCACTCTGTATGCATCCGAAGAAGTGGGCTGTAGTCCACGAAAGCTTATGCTCTAATAAATTTGTTAGTCTCTAAGGTGCCACAAGTACTCCTGTTCTTTTTGTTAATTAAAGAGTATGTTAAAAGAAGGCTGATGGGGTGACACAGAGGAGGGAGGCTGTAGATTGTACCCTATGGCTCTGGAGGGAGAAGGGGCAGGTCAGGGAGGAGCCAGGCTGCCAGCTGCACTTCGCTTTGGTCTCCTGGGTGCATTGATCCGGCTTTGAGCTCCAACCCCCTCCGCTACCAAGCAGTAGCAACTACTAGTGCCCCTGGTTGCCCCTTCAGGCTCAGGGGTTGCAGCCCTTGATCGGCAGCGGGGGGCATCTGCCCGGGACCGTCTGTCCAAGGACAGTCCCGCCTGTGACAGGGGAGCGGTATGCGCTGCTCCAGCCCATACGGGGTCCAGTCCCCCAGAAGCCGCCGGGACAACAGTGGCTGCAGCTCCCCACCCCCATCACAGCCCCAGCGGGAGGGAAGGCAGGACGGAGCCCCGGCAGGCAGAGCGAGCTCGGCCAGAGGCAGGTTGCCGCGTCCCCCCGGAGCGCCGCTCCACAGGGCTCCTTTGTGACGTAGAAGAGAGAGAGAGAGAGAGAGAGAGAGAGACACGCTGCCTCCGCGATGATTGGCCAGAGCGGGGCAGGGGCGGGCACAGAACGTCGCTGTTTGGGTTTAAACGTTCCAGCGGGAGGGGCGGGCCCAGGCGCTGTTTGCGGGGGGAGGTGGCGGCGACGACGCCGAGCGGGGTCTCTCGAGCGGGCTCCTGGGAGCGGCCCCGGCATGGTGCCCGCGCGGCCCCGCGTGAAGAGCGAGTACATGAAGCGCTTCAAGGAGCCCAAGTGGGAGTCGTGCGGCCCCTGCTACCAGGAGCTGCTGCGCTACCGCCTCAGCCGCCGCCTGCTGGAGCAGGCGCACCGGCCCTGGCTCTGGGACGGCTGGGAGCCCGACAGCAGCGGCAGCAGCGCCGGCTCCCCCTCGCCCCCCAGCGCCAGCCCCCCGGCCGCGCAGCAGCAGGAGGCGGCAGCGCCAAGCGCGCCCGGTCCCGGCGGCAGCAGCCGCGTTGGGGAGTTGGGAGCAGCGGGGAAGGCGAGCCCGGCGGAGCCCCTGCGCGCAGCGGGTAGGTAACAGGCGGGGCCGGGGGCGGTGGGAGCCCTGCTCCGGAGGGGCTGGGCCGTGACTGCCCGTGGGCAGGTGCTCCGTGGTATGGGGCCGGGAGAGCCAGGGTGGGAGGTAGGCGTCAAACCTTCCTGCTCCCCCTCTCGGGCTGCTCCTGGGCGCGTCGGGCCGCCCCTGGGTCGCTGCTAGACTGTGCCGCTCCATCGGCCATAGCAGCCTCCCGCTAGCGGGTTTCGGATTAAATCCCCCCTCGCTATCCCCGCTCCGGGCGGTGCAAGGGGAAGGCCCTTCCTGCCTCCACCTGCTCCTGGCCTGACTGGATGTACGACCCGGGCCTTCCTGCTCGCCCGTGGGTGGGGGAGAGGAGAATCAGCTACACTGCCCCCTTTGCTTCTCTCTTGGGGGGGCTCCAGCCCTGATGGTCCCCGCTGTCGCTCACAGCTTTGCGCAGCGGGAGAATCATGTGATTCTTGGCAGCTTGGCGGATGCCCACAAGGCATCACTGAAAGTGATGAGGATCCGGGTCCCTTGTCACCCAGAGTAGCAAGCGTTTTCAGTGCCCCACGCAAAAGGTGTAGGAGTAAACAAACAAAAACCAAACCATCCCAATCCTCCTGTGAATTTGTGCCCATGAATGTGGTGATTTGGTTCACAAGGCAGGCTTTCAGGGCAGCTGCTCTGGGAAGATCTTGTGAATTTCACTCTTTCTAAAGCTGTTACTGGCTGGGGCCTGTTGGGAGGACTGCCTGTAGGCTCAGAAAGATAACGCTGCTTTGGTTATGCTCCGTTCCCATTTGGAAGGCTTTTTTTCTGACCCATATTTTTCCTTGTAAGGTTTAAATTCTGCAGGAACTCACTATGTAGGTCTCCTCACTTGACATGACCACTTTCCTGCTTGTGGAGGGTGATACACAAATAGGGTTTTTTTTAGCCCCCTCGCTCAAGTGATTTCTGTTTATTTGCAGCCTAGTAACTTATTGTTTGGAAGCTGAAGGTCTAGCAGTTGACTGCTTTCATAATTCAATACCTTTTCATAAGGTTTCACCCTAGATTTCATAATACCCTTTACCTGAAGGAGGCTAACCACAGAGCACACTGTACCAATTTTCCACACCTTCTTGCTGGCTTTTCCAGTTGCTTCTGAGTTCAACTAAAGGTCCTGGCCCCATTATAATTCTTAAGGCACTTGGACCAAGCTACCTCTGTGCCTGCCACTTGGTTCCCAACCCTCCTCCAAGACCCCTGTGTTCATCAACTGGATGAACCCAGAGTAAGGCCACTGGTAGCTGGAGACCTAGTATTTTAGGTTCTAGTCCATTACTGTGGAATAGTTTGCCAAAGATCAGCTTGTATTCTAATCTTCCCACCTTCAGAGCCTAGTGCAGAATGCAGTGTTGAAGTTTATTTGTGATAACAGAAGTGGTGATTTGGGATGGAATGGGGAAGTGCAAGTATATGTGACTGTAGCCTAGGCTCTAGTCTGCTTGAGTCCTTACTTTTCATTTTACCTTATTTTCAGTGCCTAGATACTACTGTGATGTATTTAGAAAACTCCAAAATTAGAAATGTGGAGAGATTTTATTAAATTAGATATTTTTCTTTGAAATATGGAGAATAAATATTTTGGTTTGTGAAAACAATGAGGCTTGGTGTTATGTGGCACTGTAAATAATTGTCTTAACCCCCCTCTCCCCAGTGTCTTTTTCCTTTGAGTCCTATCTCTAATGAAGTATAGACAATCCTTGAGTCTAGTTTATCCTAGCAATAAGACTACTAAAAACAACAGCGTGGGATGTTAAATTGCATTGTATTATACATTTGTAGCTCAGGGAGTTCTACAATTTCAGGTTAAGTGAATATCTGGCATGTTTCATAAACACAATAACCTTGGAAATTGAAGCTTTGTGCGTATCTTCCTGCTGATGTCTTGCATGCCCTAGAAGTAGCCTCTTTGGGGTAAGTGCAGCTGATTCTCAGGTTCATTCATTCCTTATCTGTCAAGACTGTCATGCTAGTTGTGATAACTTGCTATGTGGACCCTTGCCCGTTATCAATTCTTGTCACCCAGAGTTGTTTAGTAACTACTTTTGGTTATCACGGAACTGTTCTGTATTATAGTCAGTCACACAAGTGCTAAGTGTGATTCGGGCAGACACCATAGGCCCTAATCCTTGGGAGTTCCTGAGCAATTGACTCTACCATTGCAGTGAATGGGTACCTGGCACCTGCAACACCTCAAAGTCAGACTCTGACACATCTACAGTATACTAACATCAGTAAATTAAGTAAAAATGTGACACTCAAAATGGAGGATGTGATGTACAAAAACTTAATGATAAGCAGTCATACTGTGTATATAGATTTATTAGGGCATCTATACAGTTAAGTGCTTTGTGAGGTGAAACACTTTAACCACTGAAGTTCCGTGTATTCCTTTTAAAACCTCTTTTCTTGCAGCACTTTTTGTAAAATGAAGGTGGTATTGGAGTACCAGGTACATTGATGACCATAAATCATGAATTGTCATGACCCAGGCTAGTGGGAAACTGTAACTGCGGCATCTTTGTGGAGCATCTTTAAAGAAACAAATTGTGGCAGTATCTCTCATCCTGACTCACAGCTACTTATGTAAATTGTTGCTATGGTATCAGTGTATCTTTATAATTACATACGCAGTTTCTGTGGCAAAAAGCAGCAGCAGCAAGGAAGGCTACATGCCAGTTACTGGAGTTCTGAGAACATTGTAACTTTAGAGTATGTTTACATGGCACACCACTGATGGTGGTATGTAAGGTGTGTATAGTTATGTGCTGTTGTGAAATCAGGCTGTGTTGACACTGCCGTGTGTACCTACACTTGGCAGTGAAAGGCTCTGGTATGGGGAGACAGTGAGGAAAAGCTCTGGTAGAGGGGAGCTGCTGGAGACTTTCCTTGTGGCAGGGTTGCTACTAGAGCCTTTCCCCACAGCAGGGGAGTGACAGAATATTACACTGCTAAAAATGGCAGTGTAGACAGTGAAGGCACTGGTTGGGCATGTAGAGAGCCGTGTAGGGTATGTACTGACAAATGTCAATACTGACAGGTGTCTTTACTTCAGCATCTACACTGCTATTTATACCTGTGTTGGGGGCAAGAGGGGCATGTAGTGTTGCTGTAAGGCGTCTACAGTGTAGACCCTTAGATTCAAGCCAGGAAGCCACAACTTCTGACATTGGTCTCTATAGAAGATATTCCATGAAGTTATCTATATAGCTACACTGGGTAGTAAATTGATAGACTGGAGGCTGGCTCTCTGGTCATTCCTCATAGATGGATTTCAGGTGATCTTGATAGACAGCTGCTCATCTTCATTGGGAGCCCTCTTGTACAGGACCCTATAGAAATCAATCCTCTTTTTTTCTCTTCCCCCTCCTCCCCCCATCACTAGTGGATATCATGAGCTGCTATGGGTTCAAGTGCCAACAGTATGTTTACATGGTTATACATATCCTTCTCCAGCTGGATCAAGCTTTACTGTTGCTCACTGTCCTAATGTGTAGCAAAAATAAGTATTTGGATGGAGGCAGCTGGTTCACATTTCAACCTGTGTAATATAGCACAGATTCTGGTGAGCAGGGGAAACAGCAGAAACCATGCCTGGCTCCCTCTGTAGCCCCTCAGTCATGGAAGATAGCACAGTACAGCATCTCCATAACAGACTCCTACACAACATGTATACTGATGACCTGCCAATAAGTACATCTACATAGATGATCTCTCTCACTGATGTGGGTGACTATCTAAACGATATCCAAGGGTCGCTTACCCAGGACATGAATGCTTTAGCTACTTACACTAAGGGAATCTAAGATGGTGGTAACAAACTTTCCATCACCAGACCAATCAACCCCTTCCAATCTGTGTTGAGGATTGTTCATTCCCTTTTCAGCCAGCTGTCACTCATTTAGGAGTCAATTGGACCATAGTCTAACATACCATTCCCATCTAGAACACTTAAAGAAAAGATCTCCTCCTGCACTGCCTTGATCCAGAAGCTAGCAGGAACCTCCTGGGGAGCAGAGGCAAATGTTCTACAAACATGGGTCCTAGCGCTGATATTTATTCCAATGGAATATTTTGTAGCAATGTAGCGCCGAAGGTGGCATACACCTTGTTAATTTAGAGCTGTACACAGCCTCCCATTAACATCTAATTTATGTTTTGGGGAGCTATGAGCCAGCATTTTGATGAGCTGCCATCACCTTAAAACTGCATAGAGGGCTTTTGACTGATGAAAACAACCTGTCACACACGAGGCTGACATGGTTCCAATAGGTGCAAATAAGCAACACACACTTCCCCCAAGATCTGCCTGCTTCCAAGAGAAGGAAAAAAAAAAACACCAATGATTCCTGCTGACTTGTCATGATTGACTGCACAACATCCATTTGTGGCAACTGTTCATGCACTCATGAGCCTTAGCAAGAGAGTCTGAAACATAACTTTTCAAATGAGATTTTAGTGTCTCTGCATAATTGCAGAATAAGGTTTTTTGTTCTTTCCTTTTTTAAGGAAAAGTCCCTCTCCTCTGGTCATACTGTGAACCGTTATGCTGGGTATAATATACAGTAGCTCAGAACGCCTATTGGTCACTCTGAAACCCTCCCCCCCATTTCATTCTTTGCTTAATGCCTATAATTTTCAAAGCACAAGGAGAGGAAAAATTATGAAGAGGTAGTATCTACACTTTCCAGCCATTTCTCTTGGAAAATTTCATTACAATTAGAAGTGCTGTGTGGGTAGCTAAATATCAGCATTTTCTTTACTTAGCTCTTCCAAGCTTTGTGACTGACATCCACCCACACACTGCAGTTATCGGATAGGGCCTTACCAGGAGATGTGCTTGTTTGTTATCATGCAGTATATGTTTCTTTTCTGTTTGTTTTTGTTTAAGAGCTAAGACTGCAACTTCATTCATTAGGTTAGTTGTGTACTAAAAATCTTGTGCTTTTTTTTTAATATGGCTATTGAGATTTGTGCATTCCTCGTGGCTAGCACTTCTTGTTCAAATTAGGAATATTTCACTGCTGCAGTGACATTTATGGGGACTACTGCTTCTTCCTTCCTTGGTCCTTTTGTGTAGCAGTCTTTCCCAAAGAAATAAGTCCTATTTAGATTTCAGTGCCGGATGCTTAGTGCACATTTTAAAACTTATCGCAATAGAAAGTTATCACACAGGTTTATGTTCATTTGGAAGGGAACCACTTAACACGAGTTGTGGAGTGCCAAATAAAGATCCCATCCACATGGCCTCTGTCAACTAACTTGAAAACTGTTTCTTTCCTTAACATCCTTAATGCATCCACATTTCTAGGATTCTATAGAACTTGTAATGTGGGGCTGGAAGGGATCTCAGTCATTTAGTCCAGCTCCTTGTGCTGAGGCAGGATCAAGTATACCTAGACTATTTCTGACAGACGTTTGTCTAACCTGTTCTTTAAACACTCCAATGACTGGGATTCCACAACCTCCTTTAGAAGACTATTCCAGTGTTTAACTTCCCTTCTAGTTATAACGATTTTCCTAATATTTAACCTAAATCTCCCTGGCTGCAGATTAAGCCCATTACTTCTTGGCCTATCTTCAATGGACACGGAGAACAATTAATCAACAGTTGTTAGCATATTTGAAGACTTATCAGGTCCACACTCAGTTGTCTTATCTCCAGACTAAATATGCCCAGGTTTTAAACATTTCCTCATAGGTCAGATTTTTCTAAAGCCTTTATCACTTTTGCTAATCACCTCTAAGCTCTCTCTCCAATTTTTCCGTATCTATTTTAGTGTGGCTCCCCAGAATTGGACACAGCACTCCAGCACCAAGCAGGACATCTATCTCCCATGTCTTACATACAACACTCCTGTTAGTACATCCCAGAATATTAACCTTCTTAGCAACTGCATCATACTGACTCATTCAGATACAGGTTAGGTGGTAGTATTGCTGAAAAGTTATTTCCCATATTAAAAAAACCTGTCATAAACAGGGTTCTGGTGTGGCGGTGATGACGGCACTGCAAAGGTCACTGATGGATATAGATTGACATCTCAATTTTCATCCTCCTTAAAGAATCCCCTGTTGCCTCTTACACATATGGCTGTGTCAACACGAGGACTTGTCCTGGTTTTATTAAGTGTAATTTTTACTGGTGCAGGTTCTTGTGCAGACAAGGCCTGTGCTGGAGAATTATTCAAATGCTATATAGCTGTAGCGTGACCAATCCAGAGTCAAGTTGCTTAAAGAGGTGTTGATCTGATGATAGTGCTGTGCTGGAGAAGAGGCAGGGAAGAATGACTGCTGTTTACTGTGGAATTGTACTCAGAAGACTCATCCTGTACTTGATGTGTATGGAGGATATTCTTTCTCACCCCTACCTTCTTGTAGCCTTCCATGCTGCCCTTTTGTTTGTGAAGCTTTGCAGTCAAGAGTATTACTGAATTTGTTTCTTCTTTTTGTAACATTCTTAAACTTCCCCCTCTCCTGTTGACTTCCATAGTCTACTAGCTACTCCAGCCTTGAGCTAGATGAATTTCCCCCATTCCATATGGAGTTTAAAGGTGCTAAGAATTAGGAATAATGCGACACCATATCAGTTTGCATATACTATCCCACTTCCCAGGCAGTTCATCTCTATTGGCTATATAGTTCTTAGTTTCTGCAGTGGGCAGATGTCTTTGAACAAGCTGGCAAGCTGTGGCAACAACCCTATGGCCAAAACCACCAAGCCTAAAAATAATTTTGACTATTTCTTCTTACATGACTGCCTTTTCCTATGCTAGCTAAGTACCCAAACTGTGCTAGACTTTACATGCTCAGTGAAATCATAAGCTTGCTTGTGCAAGTTGGGTCCAATAGGAGCTCTATCTAAAGTATGGGTATCTCTTTACCTTCATCCATACACGTTTTAAAACTACAAACAAACCAAAACACTCCATTAAATTTTCCACTCTTGATTAATTTTTTTATTGGCTTGCTCTCACTTCTTCATTGCGGGTAGGGGTCTGTGCATAGTGTTGGCATCTGGAGAAAGGGAGCAGAAGGTGAGCTCCCAGTCTGCTCTACAACGCAAACTTGGCATGAGTTCGAGTCTTGGGGTGGGGGATACGTGTGGTGCTGCCCACCAGGTGCCATTGTGGGGTTTAAAACTGGATGCTTGGGAGTAAGGGCTTAGCCTTGCATTTGGGCATAGAGACCACTAACAGGATGTACTTTGATTTACACTGTGATCGTTGTCTTCAGAACAGTAGAAAGATGGCTTTTATTTAAAGTAGAACTCGCAGAATAGACTATTCTGCGGTCCTTCCATAATCTCTGAACAGGCTGCAGAAAAATCCTAGTGTCCACACAGGACAAGTAGAAATGCAGTTTGGTAAAGTGTCACTTTTGCTTCCCACTGTGCATAGTCAACAGGTGTTGCTGCAGGCAGGCTGACTAACATCAGGGACAACAGCAATGAGTTGCTAGTCTGAGTGGGGATGTCTGGAAAGGCTGAGAGGAAGTGGAGCACAATGAACAGTTGTGGAGGTGGAAGAGCAATGCAAACACTAGAGCAGAGCTGCCAGTTAGAGTGGAGTATGATGGAGAGTAGCTGATGTCAAAAGCAATGTCTTGGGAGAAGTGCACACAGTTGGGCATGCTGGAGGCTAGGGCTCAGTTTAAATGTTGGTGATCTGATGGAGGCAGGGGAGAATGAGCATAGGCTTTCTAACTAAGCTTAGGTAATTTGAAGGCAAGCAATAGTCTAACTTTTTCTTGCAACAGCAGATTGTGAAATAAAACTTGATTTTTTTTTTTTTTTAAGGAGCAAGATGGCTTCTCCAACACTGAAGTCCTGCAGTGCTGGACAGTTGAATTTGCTGGCCATTCTTTCACTTGCATATTAAGTACACTAGTGTACAACAACTTACTTAAAAACATCATCAGAAAAAGAGAACAAACCCTCAAATACCTGGTTAAAAATATATATATAACTCTGCAGATTCCTTTCAAAACACCAAAAGCCAACAGCAGTATTACAGGCTCTGGGCCAAGCATGGCAGTGTGTGTTAAGTGGGACACTTAGACATAAGACTATTTTGGGGAGTGTGTTTTCCCATGAAAATATCAGCAGGATACAGTTGGCAAGTGTGTGTAATCAGGAAGCACAAGCTTTCACGAGGAAGCCTAAATTCAAAGCCACCTTTTTTAAGGGTAGATGCTCCTATAGTGTGAGGTCATATTTCACATACTCTGATGAAATCTGTTGCTATCTTCAGTGTGCCTGGTAGAGTTTAAATGCCATATGTCAACGTATTTGTTGGCTACGTGGAAAAAGTTGCAAGAAGATGATGGAATAGGTAGGCTAGGGAGTCTGTGGAAATGCTGTTGATAGACTGAGTACCATGAGAGCCATCATGTGCTGCTAGGTGGCTTTGGTCAGACCCTTATATTGAGTGCACTTGTTTTAAGTATTTGATACTTCATGTCCAAAACTACAGAACGACTAGCATACTCCTTATGCCAGTCTGACACTAACGAGGGGAAGATGTTTTGTATAAACAAGACTTAATGGGGTGTATCTGCAGTCATGCAACTGGGGGCTGTTCCTCTTCTCTATCTTTCAATACAACTTTAGGAAGAGCTTTTTTAACTGTCGTTCAGGCACGTAGATGTATGCAGTCTTTTCAGCTAAATGTTTTAAAGCTGAACTGATTTCTTCTTTTCCCTTTAGAGAAAGAAACAGAGGGAGACAACCAAGAAAAAGTTGCAGAACAGACATTGGTAAAAGAAACTGACAAATCAACCAGCCGTACAGGACAACATCCAAATCGAAGTGCCTTGTCCAGTCGGAACGATCGAAGATCAGCTAAAAGTCCTCAAAGGACAGATGCAGCAAAGGAGCATAAACATCCATTTGCTTTATATGGCTGGGGAGAAAAACATACAGATACAGGGAGCCAGAAAACTCACAACGTCTGTGCTTCTGCTTCAGTGCAGGAAGTAAGCAAACATTTTTTTATATATATATAAATAAAACTTTTTTTACTGTTTAGTTTCCCCCCACATCTATAGGGAAAGAGGAATAATACTGATTATTTATAAATAAAATTCACTACCCTCTTATTAACCTTCCTTAACCTGCATCCAGGACTACTTTGGGGCATTAATGTCTTGAAAAGTTTTTTCCTAGCTTAGTCCTGCTATGCTATTTTGTCACTTTGTATTAGTCAGAAGGAATGATACTTTGGGAATGGTGGACTGGGAGGCATTAGGTTTGAAATTCCTAAATTCTCTAGAGCTCCAGGCCTGAATCCTGCAGGACTCACTTGGCCTTAACTTTTCCAAGTTTAGGAAAATTGAGTTCCATGTAGTGTGTTCTTTCACTTAGGGCAGAGGACAACTACTGTTTATGCATGCAAAGCTAAGGCTTAAACAGCAAAAATCAGCCACTTCCTAAAAATGTTTGGGTGCTCACTTTGACACCCTGCAGGCCTGACTTTCAGGTAGCACTAAGTACCTGCCCTCTGAAACTCAGGCTGTTGAGGTGACAAACTGGGCATTTAAAAACATGGGCACCCAAAATCACCGATCACTTTCGGGAAAATCTTGCCATAAGTACATCAGAATGGCTCTTCTAATAGATACCTTTCCTTTCATTGGCTTTCACCCTTTGCCCCAGTGTATTAAGGCATACATTCTTTATATAAATTTCAATTCAAACTCGAAGGTTGAAGTCCTACCAGTGGTTTGAGTGCATGGTACCTTTCAAGAACGTTAGAATTTAAAATACTCCAGGAAATTCAGTTAATGTTGCACTCTTCAAACAAGGAATGCAACCTACCTTAATTCTACCCTGAAGAAAATCAAATTCGCAATCAGCCTTTATTTCAGTGATCATAAGAACTAAAAGGCCTTGGTCTTAACTGTAGTGGTTGTGCTACACTACATAATTTATAAACTTCTTCCTAGTCAAATAGTATAGTGAACGCACATCCCAACCTTCCCCTCCCCTCTTCATTAAGGGCCTGCTCCTGTGAGATGCTGAAGATTGGGTTGTGTTATCTATGTAGATGCCAATTATCTGATTGTCATTGGACATGATTGTCTCATTATAGAGCTTGTGTGGGGAGAGCAACTGCTTATGAAGAATCAAAATCTCCTGTCTGAAGACTCCAAATTAACTTGGACTGATACTTTGGTCCCATCACTAATTTTTCAAGCAGAGATTACTTCTGTAGCTTCTACTGTAAGAAAACCAGTGACTAAGTTTCTAGCTGGTGTTGGTTGGATCTAAGAATACTGCTGTAGTTCTCACACAGAGGCTATGTCTACATAGCCTCCTAGTGTAGACTCAGCCTATGCTGACAAGTTTTTCTCCTGGTGTAGGAACACCCTCACCCAAATGATAGCTATGCCAACAGAAACACTCCTCTGTCAGTACAGCTGTGTCTATACCAGGGCTTTTGTCTGCATAGCTAGTCAATCAGGGGTGTTTTGTTTTTCACACCCCTGATATAGCTGTGCAGATAGAAGTTTTAAATGTAGACTAAGGCCATGTCCCCTAATTTCTAAACTGCCAATCACTTTCAAAAGGTTCCAGACTAAATGACCCCTTGGTGCAGCCTCTGATTAATGCATAGTTCTTTTTTTTCCAGTAGTGCTGAAATAAGACAAAGTGGATGAAATAAATGTACCCTCACGGTCTGAACTCCATGAAAGAAAGTGGATCAGAAGTGGGCAGTTAGCAGCAAGTGTCCCAAAGCAGGCAGACAGGTAGACTAGCTCAAGCCTAGAAATGACATAAGTGGTTCACTATTGATGAGTGAATTCCTCTGTCTATCCCTTGGAAGCTGAGTAACGTTATGAAGTTGTAAATGTTGAGTCTGATAGTGTTGCTGGCAAGTAAAATGTTATGTCTGAATAACAACTCATTACTCCAAAATGGTGACAGTTCTGACTGTAACGCACTATCTTACAGAATGGCTGACCTTGTTTGGACCTGAGCCCTTTATTCCTTGTTCACCCAAAACTCCTGCTCAAGTCAACGGGTGTTTTTGATGCACAAAGACTAGGTCTCATCATTGGAATATGTCAAGGCCTGATGTCCCATGACAGTTGGCCAAGGGATGGCTATAATACATAGCAAACCTGGGTTTGTGGGACCCATTTTTTCCAAGCTCACATGTAAATTTCCACACTGCATTGCTATGTGAGTCTCGCAGGCATGCCGATGCATCCCCACTCCACTACGCAGACCAGAGTTACACCAGAGTCAGACATGAGGTTTCTGGGGCATATTAGAGATTTCTCAGCACCCTGGGTAGCTACGGACACTCTAGGGCTTGGTTCATCATGTATTGTGGGAGAACATCTCTGCCCATCCTGTGGAACTTGACTGGAGCCTGCCAATGCATCCAGGCAAGACATTTTTGAGTCTGCATGCTCCTAGCATCCAGAGTCATCAACTTGGATCCAGCACTGGAGGAAGACTTTCTTCAGCTCACATTCTCCCGTTTTGGGAACTGGGCAGAGCATTTGAGAGATACTGATGGATGTTTTGGCAGCAGTAATTATCCTATTGACAGCATCTCTTGGCCGGGGGTCACAGACATGGCAGCTGCAACTGACTGAAGCTGCTTGTGCCTATTGTCAGTCACAGGTTCCCCATATGTAGGCTGATCCTTCTGGAGCAGGACCAGAAGCACAGATTGGTGGGATCACATCATGCAGACCTGGGATGACTAGCATTGGTTCCAGAACTCTTTTCATGAAGAAGCAGATATTTCTGAAGGCTTATGATTAAACATCTGCAAGTGGGTAGTGGTTTGTGCAGCTGCATAATCGCTCTATATATAGGGCCTTTACGTACAGAATGACTGTTTCCTCACCCCCTCAGTCATGTTGCCTTTTAATTAGGTGTAACTATTGGCCACTTAGGTCTGCTGGGATATGGTATCACTTTGTTCTCAAATACATGTGTTCCAGAAGCATTATTCCAACAGGTTTTTGGGATGTGGGGGAGGTTATGACCAATGCCACTGAAAATAGGTGCAAACGTATATTTTATTGCATAGCAGCCTGTATGAGCCCCCCAAATCAACTTTTTGGAAGTCCACATATTAATCATTCTTAATATAGAAAAAGACTTGCTTGTTTTTTTCCCCCCTCTATAGCATGTTCCTTAGTCTATCCTGTAGAATGTAGAACCTTATTAGGCTAATCTTGGGATACTCATGGATGCTGGCCAAATGATGGAGATAAGGCTGAGTTCTGTCTTCCTCTTACACTGAGGTTCTATCGTTGCTTTATGAAAAATGCAGTATATCCTCTCTGAACCGAGAGCACTTAGAGTACACCATGACATTCTTTTAAAATGTACAAGCAAATCAGTTAATTTTAAAACTCAAGCTAACAGTGGGCTCTAAAAGTTTTGTTGTAGTCTTTCCTCTTTTCTGAATGATAAGAATGGAATAACATTCTTAACTTTTCCATATAGTTAAAGCTTGTGGAGATCTTGTGCATAATTACATTTGAAGAAATTAGGCTGTAATTAAGCTATATTAATTATTGTATTTAACTGTTCTGATTCTACAGGGTCAGTTCAACAACTCGGGGGCTCTGAAGTGGGGCTGTTCACACAAGCCAACCATCAGCCTTGCTCTACAGCTTATTTGCATGTAACCATTCTATTGACTGATTAGTATGAGGGAGACTTGACACATCCTCCTTCAAGGTTCTCCAGCTGCCTACTAGCTTGGGCATCAGTGCTTGAAAGGTTCCCTATGGCTCTGAGTACTGTTGGGATAATTGAGGAAAGGAGTGCAGGCCCAAATGTTGGGACTTGGGGGCTGGCTCCCATTTCTCTTACTTACTTTTTTTGGTCTCCAAACACTGCCCTTTAAACCAATGTCAGTTGCAAACTAAGGATCAGTTTTGTGGAAGTACAGTATGCTTTGGATGTTAAGGACTGCTGTGGTGTACTGATGAATCTGTCCTTAAGTTAAAATAAAAATAAGCTGGTTGATTCATTTTCAAATCAATAGAAATATCTTATGATTGCATTCTTTTGGGTTTTGGTGTTAGTGTATGATTTTTTTTTATTTTTAAAAACCAAAAATTCCAAGAGGAAGGAAAAATTAAGTGTTAGAGATGTACTCAACTGTAACTCCATTTTAAGGGTGAACTAAAATTAGAGGGATGTTATAATTTTTAAAATTCACAGTTAGGGTTACACTTGACAGATTCAAACATGTTAAGGTATAGAAATGCAAACTCAAGACTCCCAAGCAACTTCAACTCTACCTTGGAGTGAAATCATGAAGGGAGGAAAAACAGTGGGGGCACAAATACCAAATGTTTGTAAAGTTCAGTTTCATCTAATCTGAGACCACAAACACTAAAATGCCTCCCTTTTGTGATTGGTGGCAGCAACATGTATACCCCAGGGTGTTCTAGAATCTCTTTGGAATACTATAGTCATGTGGAATCAAATTGTTCCCTTTGACTTGGGGAGTGAAGGTTGAGGGTCAATTTTTAAATAACCTTTGTTTCCTTGAATAAAAATTAGACTTCTTACTCTTTCCACAAAATTGACTGTAATTCTAAATCCTTGATAGATTCATGAGTCTGCACTACGAGCAAAGAACAGAAGGCAAGTGGAGAAAAGGAAGTTGTCTCAAAAGCGAGTGCACTCTGCAGATGTGGATCGAACCTGGAGAGTAAAGCCTTCCCTGCCAGATAATCCCTGGATGACTGAGTACATGAGATGCTACTCAGCAAGAGCTCGGTGAATCAAAACTTGCTTGGACATCTTTCTAGGTTAAAAAATATTTATATTAGATCAGGACATTGGTGCAAACTACTTATGCAAAGTTTTTATAGGGGGTTTCCAGCAGTCAGTTATAATCGTTTGTATTTTGGCTACCTACCTCATCAGTAGAGTGTAGAGCTGGAGCCATAACATTTGATGTTTTTAAATATAGTTCCTTAAATTTTTAAATATTTCTCCTTTTCTGAAGTCTTTTTAAGAGGCATTTCAATGGACCTTTTGAGATGATGATTTCAAAATACTGAAAGTCTAAATTTTTCAAAATCTATTAGAATTGGTTCATTTCACAAACTTTTAACTGCCCCTTCAAAAAAAAAAGGGGGGGGGCTTAATTCAAATCATGTGATCATGGTGATGTTGGAAACCTTTCCTAGGGTGTGGTGTATGTGCCATTGTATTTAAAATACTTGATTCAACACCTTCAAAATACCATTTAGATTACAATATCCAGCCTGGAAGCCAGTGGCTCTGAGACACAATGAATACCGGCCTAATGAAGACAGCTGTTAGGGGTTGTCTGCTACATATTGGAGACTTTTTTAAAAACTTGGTAATATTTCTCTAAACTTTCAGTAATTATTGAATCATGCAGATATTCTTCAATTGTTTCATTGCTGTTTTAAAATGTCAGTGGAATAGATTAATGATCCAGTTGTTGTGGCAATTTATTTTCCAAGTGAAAAGTCACTGGATTAATTTGCAATTACTGTGACTATTACACCAAATGACTGATGTAGACAATCATTATCTGATGGCTGTTAGTCAATAGTTGCTTGCTGTACCACTCTTGACCTGACAACCTCATACTGAGCTAGTAAAAACACCCATTTTATGCTTAATCACTTTGATACCAGCCTCTCAATGGAGACTGTATATATTTCAAAATATACTTTGACCAGACACCAGCTGATTCATTAGTGAAGTCTTGTTTATTTTTAATGTTTTGTATCTGGAGAGTGGAGAGTGTATTTCACTGGTATGCATTCCATTTGGTTTAGTATGGTTAATACTTAGAGGTTTTAAATTTGTAGAACAATTTTGATAAACATTTACAAATGAAGTTTTCATGGGGTCATATCTGTCCTGGAGGCATGTTCATAACTTCCTGCCAAGGGGAAAGAAAATAAACCCCTTAGTAACTGGAGACTAATGAAATCTGTGGCTATTTTTACTTGGTTGGCTGTTTTTTGTACAACATAAGACTGGCAGTAATTGATGTTGGATCCTCAATTTGTTTCTTTACTCAGTTGTTCTAAATGGAATTCTTTTAGTTTTGTAGTAAATGTGAGCTTAAACAGATCCTTGCAGTAGCTGTGTGCTTTTTGAGATCTCTTTGAAGTGCAGTGGTGGTAATGTAATAGTTCTGAGGTTCATTCTTTACAGGCTGCTTTGGGATCATGGACATCGCTTGATCACATTTAACACTTCAGATTTTTTTTAAACAAGACTTTTAAAATCTATTATGAGAAATGTTATGCCCCTATTATTGGAAGTGTAGTAACAGTGTGTTTAATGCATTTGACCAGTCTGCTTAACTTCACTGTAGTGAAATGCAGAAAATAAAGTAAACAGCAATAAGTAAACTGGAATCCAAAAATCTAAAGTTAGTAGTAATATAGGAGTTGGTGTGATTCAGTCTAGAATAGTCAGGCTTTCCTCAATGAAAGCCTGGCTTAAACTAGCCAAATTGAAAGCCATGCTTGCTCAGTCATATTTAAGTTTCAAGGGATACTATTGGGTTAAATAATATTTTGAAAGTTGTATGTCCCTATGCCAGAGATGATTAAAACTGACTTACTAAATCCTTCTGTGTTTTAATAAAACTAAGACATGGCCTCATTTTCTGGCTTTAAAAACTTTTAACTTACAATACAATTACAAAAATCAAAACATCTAATAGATTTTATACAACTTTCTACAAGCCTAGCCTTCTAAAACTAGTCACTAGAGGTTTTTTAATAGACTGACCATTTGCTTTTCAGAACTAATTTCTGTTTACAGTTGAAAATATTCTGTAAATTTTATTTGTGGCTCATAACTGACTAAAATATGCTGCTTAGTAGATCTCCCTTCCTCCAGATCAATGCCCAGTATTGAGGACATCCTAGTCCATTGCATGTCAATTTTTTTTTAACTTAACTGAGATCTTTCCACTATTGGGTTTACTTTCCCTCAAGATACATCTGCTGTAAACATGGTCTAGTTTCAAATGTCCTCTTCTGTTCTCAGGGTTAGTTTGTCTCCTCTAGACAACAGCACGGAAGCTCCAGTAGCTGTATGTTCGCAACTATATTGGATAAACAAGTGGTGGTGCCTGTTTCTCTACTGACTTCACTAAAAACTACTTTTACTCAGAACATTGGGTGCTTCTCTGGCTTTGCTGGAATATTTTGAAGTACCTATATTTAGTCTCTGTTCCATACTTTCAGTGCAGATATCAAATCAGCCAAACTACTGCCTTGGTCTTCTAGGTATTTAAAGGTTCAGTAGGTTTGCTTAAATATCCTATATAAGGTTTATGTCCTACTTAAGCTACAGCATCAGTTTCTATGTTGACAACTTTTTTTTTAAAAGTGGTTGTTCTGTTTTCACCCTCTGGCCAAGTTAGTTTTGACAGGAACAGCTGTTGACTAACTTGCTAAAAGGCAGTAGTGTCACAAAATCAGGTCATATGTCTGTCAGTTGGATGGTTCTGCAGTATCAGGCTGTGGCTAAAAACAGCATTGAATTATGTGCATGGACTGACTTTTGGTAATTCAGGTAAAGCCTGAGTTGAGAGGCAGGTTTTTCTGAAGACTTTTTAAATTGGGAAAGCTGCTGATCCTTCTGACTCTTCAAGATAACCATTTGAAAATAAACACCTCAGTCACAACACTTGAGGCCATATTTTTAAGGGTCCTAATCTTGACCACTTGGAGTTTGCCATCAATTGTGGGCACAAATTGTAGTGTTGACATCTAAGAGCTTGTCTACACTTCTGGCAGTGTGTAGAGTATGTGTAGTTTCATGTTGCAACGACAGGCAGGCTGCACCCACACTCACTGGGATGTGTACCAAGACATGGTAACAAAAGGCTTTGATGGGGGAGGCAGCAGTGAAAGGCTCTGGCAGCAAGAAGTTGCTGGAACCTTTCACTGAGCTGGAGAAAGGCTCTGGAACGGGGAGCTGCCTTGAGCCTTTCCCACTGCTGGAGTCCTTCACAGCAGCAGGGAGATAGCGGGACATACTGTTTAAAAACCACAGCATAGAGGTGGGAGGTTGGCTTGGGCCTGTAGAGAGATGCATAGGGCATTTTACTTGCCTAAGTTGTGCTTCACTGTCTGCACTGCTATTCACACCTGTGCTAGCAGTATCTGCTCTACATGCCACTGTAAATGTAGACTTACTCTAACTTGTGGTCATGGCTGATCAGTCCCAAAGACAGTTTCTTAAAGCACAGGTTTTGCAGCTAAACAGCTTTTAAACTAAACTTGGTAATAGGATATTGGAGCAGAGTCTTGATGGAAAGCAAACTCCTATTAAATACCTATAATGGTTTAGCTAGCTACAGCTACTTTGCTTTAGAGATGGATTCACCAGAAGCAGACTGCCTCTTTGACAATGAGAAACTTAAACATCCAGCTAGACTAAATGTCACAACCCTCTCAGTTTAGAGGAGACAGCAGCTTATCTTGCATTGAGTTGATTTTTAAAGAAAAAGTAAATTTACCAGTTTAATGAACCCTCATTTTAAAGACAAGACTTGTTTTATACTTTACTAAATATTTCATAGCATTTTTTGCTAAGTCTTCACTAAAGCTCTGAAGGGTGTCCCTTCATTCACTAGATACTTAACAGCACTCTACATTAAGTGAAACTTGATAGATTTCACTAATATAATGCTGCAGTTTGTCAACTTCACAAGTTCTATGAAGACTAGTTTGGTGTACTTTGTGTACAGTGTTACAATGAAAACTGTAAAAGAATGCCTTTGTACAATAGAGGAGCATGCTTGTTCAATCATGCAATTATCTAAATTTCAGTGTAACATATCAGTTTAAGATGCTGAAAGGGATATGGTCTAGATATAGAGCCAAATTTGACTTGTGATGTCTTATTCCTAGTAACTTGTTTTGATCCACTTTAATTGAGGCAGCAGATGTACACCACCCAATTTTCCATTCTGGGGAAAGTACATCAGTCTTTAAATATATAATTTTTTAATGTAATGTACTGGCACTAGAAGTCTTTGAGTTGGACATATGGTTATAGTGACCAAAAGTTGTTAATCTGAGGATCTATGTGCAATGAGTTGTTGGTTTCAGTCCATTCCTAGATCACTCAGCAGCAAAGCCATAATGGAGCCTGACTCAACTCTACAGTTGGCTCCTCTAAAAATAGGGGTAGAAGTGGGGGGGAAGTGGCCTGATGCTGTTTAGTTAGCTTTTGTGAGCACTGAATTCACTTTAAGAACTATGGGGAAAATACCATCTAAGCTTGAAGCAATATGTGACTTTTTTAGAATGTTTTTAAACAGTATTTTGTTTTTAAAGCTTCTGTATTTGTATTTAACACAATGTAGAGTCAACTTGTACCTGTGAATAAAATTTAGTGACTTAACTGGCTTAGACTCTGACTTAAACAGTGGTACAGATAGAAGGTGGGGGTATAGCTTTGTGAATCTAACTACCTCTTCACTAACCAAGTACCTATTGACTTTGCAGGTCTTAAAGTGGGGGAAAAAAATCAAGTGGCTATTTAAAAATTCAGTAACCTTGGCTTCAACCCTATCTAGCCATCACCCTGTACTCTGAGCCACCACATTAGGAATAGGTACTAGTATAAAGAAATTGGTGCTTTTCCATCTTCAAAGGAATACTGGAAAGTGGCCTGTAGGAGTCTTTTTTTCCCCCCTCCTCTTTGCTATTGTTCCTACAGTAGTTAGTGTAGTGTAACATGATCCCTAATACCATTTCCTCATCTGCTTAACAGAGTGAACATTGGCTTCATTGCTCTGTTAAGTGCAGATGGGGGTCCCTCTGACAAGGGCAAGAAGAAATTCTATCAGTTCTTTTGCCTAGGTAAATAGTTCAACTGGCCCCCATAGCTGTTGGTGCAAAGTGGCATTGAGAGCTCCAGAAAGGAAAGGATGCACTAACCTGCCCAGCCTTAATGCAGTGGTGTGCTTACTCAGGCCTGATGCTGCTACCCTCATGCTGAGAAGGGCCACTCCACAAGTAGTCAGAGGTGCTTATCTGTAATAGTTTGTAGCAGAATCAGGGCCATAGATCGTAACTTTCCAAAAAGTTACAGAAGTTTATGCAGGTGTCACTAAAGTTCTGGGAACCCAGGGAATTGCAAAATCAAAGGATAGGCTAGAGGAAGTGTTCCAAGAGCTTAGCAAGCAACTTTTCTAGACCTAGCTGGAAACTACATTAGATAAGATGACCAAATGCCAACAGTGAGTATCTAATGTTCCCCAGGGTTGTGAGCTACCTGCCTTAATGTGAAGGAGTCTTAATCAATACCTCTGTATCAGCTCCTGGCAGTACAAGCACTACCTGTGAGGCCTCTGTCAGCCTTGCTATAACATCAACCCACAGGCCTTCTTGGTGTTCCCTATAATGTCCAGCCCCTTATACACTGAACATTCATGGGAAGACTTCTTGCCCTGAGGATGTTCTTACTTCACAGTATCACTCCTAAAAGCTGCTTTCTTACACAAGTGTTTCTACTTATGGAAATGTTACTAATGACTTGGCCACAATGCTATCTTAGGATGCAAGGGGAGAATGGAGGATCCTACTGTCTGCCATTTGCACTAAGGTAGGGGTCCATCTCAGGTGCACCAATGGGATGTTTTTTGGGGTGCCTAGGACAGTGAGTCACTGATTTCCCACCACCACCACCTCCAGCAAGAGAGTTGCTTGTGCTTAACTGGGTAGATCAGTCCCTGCCACCAACACTCTTTGGGCTATGCAGCCCCTACTTTGTCTTGCAGGTTAACAGGTGTACTCTAGTCCCCTTTGACACATCCTTCTAGCATTCACTGGAATACTGCTAGTAACTACCCAATATCCTGTCCAAGAAAGCATATATACCCAGCCTGTTAGTCAATTCAGGATCAGCACTTACCTAACATAGTTGTAGCAAAAAACAATGTTTATTCTCAATGATCAAGATTTAAGACTGGCTAATGGAACAAGTTACCCTGAAGACCACACTTGGACTAACTATCTACCTAAAGCAGCTTTTCTCATCCTAAATGTCCATTACATTTCCAAGCAAGGTTCTTTGGGGTGCCATTTTCATGAAGGTAAACAGTCATCTTCCTCCATAGGAAGAAGGGGCATCTTTTTGCCCTTCCCTTAAATTCCCCAAAGTTCATGGTCTGCCCTCAGATTGAGTTGGAGATTGTCCTTCTCTGGTATCTTCACTTTGTATGTAAATAGGGTTTCTATTGTGCTGGCTTACAATTTGTAATTTACAAATGAACTGAGACAAACAGGTGCCAAAACCCATACAGCAACCCTGCCTTGAATCAGGGGACTTAGAGGCCATCTCTGCACTAGCAAGCTTACACTTGTACAGCTGTAGCTGTACTGCTGTAAGACTGTTCATGTAGCTACACTCTGCTGATGGGAGAGAGCTCTCCAGTCAACATAAACTGAGTTAAACCCGCTCTGCACTGTAATAGAGGTACAAGACATAAGATGAGTCACTACAGAACACCTCTACTCTTCAGAAAACATTCTTTATTCAAGATTAGATACAAGCATCAAACATAATGGCATAGTGCAGCAATACACTCAAAAGGTAGGATAGAGGGTTTTATAAAATACTTAAACCTTTACAAACTAACAATCTAAAACCTCCATAAACAATGAATTATAGACTTCAGATACCTGATGTTGTGGGAGGAAAGCTTTGCTAAGTCATTTTGCTTTGGTAAGTCAATTAGGGTAAGAACTTCTCCACACCTGGAATGCATGCACTATGTATATGGAAGGTAAGGGGACTATTTTGACAAATGTAGTGTTTATCTATCTGGTTTGTTACATGTATGATTAAAATTTTAGAGCCAAACTTGAACTATTAGTTTGGGGATGTTCCTGCCATGACATTTAACATCTTCAAATCTCTCACTGTGGAATAGTAGTGAATCTAAACTACACACTGTGGAGAGCTACCCTCTGTCATGATTATATTTTCCCCAAACCTTGCTATGTTAAGTTTTAAAACACCTTGTTACTTTACCAACTGGTCATTAAAATGAAATATGCATCACAGCACACATTGTAACATATGTCATGCACTTTAACCTTGATAATGTGCACTGTCTGAATGCACTTTATTTTTAGAAACACTTTAAGATGTTAAGATCAAGTATATACGCTAAGGCTTACTGTAATAAAGCTACTTATTCTACATGAAGGGAATCTGGAAGCTTAAGATAACTGATTACAGAAAAAAATTGTGCTTAGCTTTTAGTTCCAGAGAATTGACCAAACTCTTCAAAAAGTACTTGTATATAAACAAAAGGCTTCTCTATCAGTTTTGTACATAAAAAGCAGGAGGGAAGAGATACTGCTTTTATCACTCCAGTTATTTCTCAGACTGTTTGGAAAGAACAAAAAAAAATCAAATCACATTTGTAACACTGAAGATAATGACATTGTAATGGAGAAAAGTAAAGAGATGTAGAGAAGGAAAATGAATGAGGTTTAGCAGCCAAGGAGGAGAAAGCCACCTGAGACCACAGTGCAAGTAGCACTGGGGTTAGAGAACCTTGGAATTAAGCAAACCTTCCTCTTATCAGCACCCTTAACTTGATGGGTAATAGGAAAACTAGATGATTAAAGGCCCTACCCACTTTGGTAACAACAACAGTGGCAGGAGAGAGACACCACAGCTTGTGCTACATCTCAGAACTGGGAAGGTCAGGCAGCCTTTACCTTTCCTTGCTATCTACCAAAAAACTAAGCAGGAGGTGTAAAGGTGAAAACCACACAGTCATTTCCCAGCATTCATTCTTGTTTGGGGCTCTGGAAAGCAGGACACAATTCTCCCAACTTTGAGAAGCTGGTATGAAGGCAACATATCCCACTGGATTACCCCAGCAGAGTTTGGGATCAAAGGACAGGCAATGGCAGGATCTTTCAAGTCTGATGTGCAAACTCCCTCTATTTTGAATCACCAGTTATATTCTCTTTTTTCTGGGAGGAGAAACAGGAGGGCTGAAAGCACTTCCAGATGATATGAAGTTGGAAAACAACCAAGAAATTGGGATCAAGGTAGATATTTACATATTATAATTCTTTGGAGTTATTTTAGGCTTTGAAATGCAGTATTAGGCAGTTTCCAAAAAAAAATATGCAAATATACTAGGAGAGGAACATTCCTTGGGAGCATTTCTGGTCAGCTAGGTAACAGACATCCATGCTATATATAATACTCCTGGGGGAATTTTGCATCACTGCATGTGTGCATATTTTCATGTACCATGCATATTTTTAAAATGTTTTGGTAGAAAATAACTTCTGCTGAAAAGTTGCTGCAGTTTTGCCCACCAGAGGGAAATGTGGTGCTAGAGCACAGCAGCAGCTCTTGGCAAGCCCCAGCCAGGATAGGGAAGAGAAAGAGCCTGCCTTCTTCACAGTGCCTGTTGGACCAGATCAGGAGATACAGGGAGACAGACAACATGGGGCTGCTGGGGGGGGGGGGGGGGGGTCAGTCAGATAGGGGCTCAGGAGGGAGGATAGACTGGGGCAGGGGCTGAATGGGAGTGGAGGTACAGGGACATGGGGAGAGGGGTGTAGAGCTACAGCCGGGAAGGGGAATAGAGCATGGGGGTACAGAGACACATGGGGATGGGGCAGATGTGCCTGACTGAATGGTAGAGGCTAGGGGTCACTCAGGGTCTGTGTGGAGACACTCCCCCTCTAAACTCCCTTCCCCCCCAACCAGTTCCATACTTTTCCTACCCCTACCCAAGCAACCCTTTAAGTTCACATCCAGGCTCCTTCCCAGCAGTTTACTTCCCTCTCAGTCAGCTCCTCCATTACCACTAACTCCCCCAAGCCTTTGCACTGCTTTTGGGGAGGGGGGGGGGGGGAGAGAATATAGTTTGGTATTGTCATTTAAATGAATTACTCAGATTCCTTACTAGGCATATTAATACAGAACTCTATTTGTCAAAAAACATTTCCTGAATCTTTTTTGTAGTCTGTATTGTTACAGACATACTTGTTCACAGGTATTTTGAAATAAATTACCCAAACAATGGAAGCTGGTGTGATTATAGTGTATTATTTTGTGTCAAAATATGTAGAAGTTTGCAGAATTTAAAGATATTGCATGCAGAAATTTTTTTTTGTGCAGAATTCCCCCAGGAGTAATAAGAGTGTCTTTTCTACATGTCATTTAAGTCTAATGCTGACCATTTTGATTGAGAAAGGGATATCACACAAAGCTACTTGGATTAATGGCCTACAAGACTTCAAAGACAGATTTTCCTGTATAAAGCATGGTAAAGGGATTCTATTTAATCCTCTTGCTTTTACATTCAGTTTAGATACAGACCCACACCCTTTTAGAAAAAAAAGGAACTGAACCAAGCCTTACCCTGGACTATTTTTAAATGTAGGATTAAAATTCCATTGAGGGGCTCTAGTATTTACCTCAAGCACTCTAGGTGTGCTCTTGTGCTGCTAATACCCTCTGGAAGTATAGCACTATACTTCAGTTTTGTTTTAATATTGAAACATTTATATTCTACTTGTGTTCTTTATCAAGTGAGGATTCAGGTATCCCTCAATAATGCAGTTTTTGCCCATGAAATTGTAATAGATGTCTAAGAAATAATTTTCTATGTTGCTAGGTTTCCTGGGCCAAATCCTGTTCGGTTACACCAGTATAACCTTAGGCTCAATGGAGTTATTCTGGACTTACATTCATGAGAAACCTTTCTACCCCCTCCTTATTACATTCTTCAGCAATGCCACTTAAGGACCTGTGGAGTGGGGGCAATACGAAAGCTATATCGATTTCCCACCACTCTTGGAGAGTGATGTAGATACCTAGGCTTTGTGTTGTCATGGCTCCATTAGAGCTATACTAAGGTGGTGGGAGACAGTCCAATGACACCAGGATTTCCTGTGCTGGCTGTTTTGCCCCACAATAAAGAGGTCAGGAGGGAGCTTCCAACATCCTAAACAACTCTGAACTAAAGTTAATATCACAGGCTGAATACCTGATAGTTTCCAGGGGCAGAAAGAAAATGCATGTAGCCCACCTATATTCCATTTCCTCGTGTATATAAATCCCCAACACTATGAAATACCCTCAGTGGGATCTGACACCAGGGAGGATGGTACCTTATTCCAGGCCAGAGGGGAGACTTATGAAGAGACCCTCCAATTAGGACCATCAAGCCCTCTGTTTAAATTCCTATAATACAATTATAGTTTTTTAGAATATTTAAAATAAATTTTAATGAAAATTCCACATTCCGTATAGTTGGTTGCACTTCCTAGGTACTGTACGTTTGAAACACTTGGCCTCACTGAACAGGTATTTTCACTGAACAGACTTTTTATAGCAGATTGCTTTATTAGTAGCTAAAGCATTTTTGAGAAGTGCAGTCTAACGAGATTAAGCAATACCTTAAAGAAACTGCTTTCTCATACAGACACACGAGAAATCATTGTGGTGATCTTTCATGGACTCATCACACAGTAGTAGAATTGTTAAACAGAAGATACACAATTTTGCCAAAAAACAAATAAATCTCATTGGCCCCCACTTCTATACAACAGAAGTAGAAAAGGAAAAGAAAAGAACAGATCAAGAGAACACAGATAAGAAACTTCCAAGGTCAGACAGCAGTCACTTCAGAGACTTAGCAGCAGCATTTTTAACCTACAAAGTAGGAAAAAAATACAGTCGAGAGAAATTTATTTAAGAATTGTCAGAAAACAGGACAGATGCACTTCAATAAAAACGTCCATTCCAAATTTGACAGATTAGTAAACGTAGGTAATGTCCTCACCGTACTTCAAGAATGGATCATGTAAACACCTCGTAGAATGTGGCAAACGTAGTGAAGTAGGAAAATCACTGACAGTGCCAGTGGCTTTGTATTTCAGGTCATAAATATAACCTAGTGTGCAATTAACACAAACATGATGATAAAGCCTAACTCAGTTAACAAGTTTTAGTTAATATGATTAAAAAAATAAAATAATTGCTTTTAGTGCAACATTTATTATATCAAACATAAGTATATCATGCTTTGGAAATTTACTGTTACATTATATACAGTATACAGCAATACTTTAAAGGTGAGTGACAAAAATATGTAACGGAAAATGTTTACATACAGGTGAGTCTTCGTATTGTCCACTGAATAGTCAGGTTTGTTTTGCAGTCTGTTATGTCATATGCACATTCTTGCCTACCACCATACAGTATTGTTTTACCAGCAGTGGTTTTTCTGTTCACATACAGTAGTAACGATGTTTTAAAAAAACTGCATAGCCTTCAAGCTGCATCAGTTGTTGCTACACACACACCAATTCCATGGACATCTGAAAAATACAAAAGCAAATTATTGCTGTGAACATTTTATGGAATTTAATCTAAGTTTAGGAATAAAAAGGCTCAAATCCTGCAATTGGATCCATGGACATGCACCCTTGCGGAGCCCCACTGAAGTTCCTGGGAATTCAGATGGATGCATTCTTCAAGCCATTTGTAAACTCAGGATCCCTCAAGCTGCATCCTTCCAGTTTTCCTTCATTTAAAGGGCACAAAGCTCTTTGATTGAGGGATTGCCAACTCACAGATTACACTAGGAATAGAAAGTTTCATTTTAGGATTTATGGATGACAGTTGATTTAAGAAATCAATATTTGCAAATTTTTAAAACTTTGCTCTTAAGTTTCAACCTCCTCTGCTCAGATTTCTGCTAGCAGCTTGAATGAGGAGGATGTGTACTACTCATAATGTATCACACTCAGGCCAAAATGAATGCAGAGAAAATAATCCAGTTATTGTGTTTCAAAGACCACTTATTTTTAATACATCTGCAGCTCAGAGCAAGTGGGTGGCTATCTGTTTATTGCACCAAATGCAGCATGTATTGATTACCTGCCCTATGAGCAAGTGGCGTATGTGTGCATTCGGTTCAAGGAACTCTGGCCCTCAGAGACCGTGTACGGGCTTTGGAGACCAGGGTGGCTAAGCTGGAGGAGCTAAGGGAGACAGAGGTACATAGATGAGAGTTTCCAGGACACAGTAGAATGGTCCCACCCCCAGTGTGACAGCCTCTGTGCTACTGAGGACGATGAAAGTCTCAGGGAAGGAGGACATCCAACTGGAACAGAGGGAAACAATCCTGTAGTTGGGACCCTCCTTCCAGATGACCTTGTGGTATCCTCTCGCACTGAAGATACCTCTCCAGGGGAGGGAGCTCCAGTTATTAGGAAGAGACAGGTATTAGTAATGGGCAATTCCATCATTAGAAACAGCTGGGTTTGCGATGACCAGGAGAACTGCATGGTGACTTGTCTGCCTGGTGTGAAGGTTGCGGATATCTCGAGACATCTAGATAGATGTGTGTGTAGTGCTGGGGAGGAGCCAGTGGTCATGGTACACGTAGGTACCAATGACATGGGAAGGACAGGTGGTGTGTCCTGGAGGCCAAATTTAGGTTGCTAGATAAAAGATTGAAATCCAGAACCTCCATGGTAGCATTCTCTGAAATGCTTCCAGTTCCACGTGCAGAGCCAGTTAGACAGGCAGAACTGCAGGGTCTCAATACGTGGATGAGACAATGGTGTAGGGAGGAGGGGTTTAGATTTATTAGGAACTGGGGAAGCTTTTAGGAAAGGGGGAGCCTGTACAGGAAGGATGGGCTCTACCTAAACCAAAATGGAACCAGATTGCTGGCACTAAACTGCTCAATGACCTTTTTAATTTTAAAGGCTGGGGGAAAGCTGACAGGTGTGAAGGAGCATGTGGTTTGGACAGAGACATCCCTTAGGGGGAGAATGGAGATTCTCTATGTCCTAGTAATGGAGGAGAGGATGGAAGATGATAAAATACAGGTAAGATCTGATGAGAAACAGTCAAATGAAAAAGTCCCATTCAATTACATCATGGGAGGGAGGGATAGCTCAGTGGTTTGAGCATTGGCCTGCTAAACCCAGGGTTGTGAGTTCAATCCTTGAGGGGGCTACTTAGGGATCTGGGGCAAAATCAGTACTTGGTCCTGCTAGTGAAGGCAGGGGGCTGGACTTGATGACCTTTCAAGGTCCCTTCCAGTTCTAGGAGCTAAATTAATTAATGGAGATATCCTATTTATTTATTTATGTATGTAATGGCAGACATCTAAAAAATGACAAGTTTTTAAAGTTCCTATATACCAATGCTAGAAGTCAAAATAATAAGATGGGTGAACTAGAGTGCCTTGTATTAATTAAAATATTGATATAATAGGCATCACAGACACTTGGTGGAATGAGGATAATCAATGGGACACAGTAATACCAGAGTACAAAATATATTGGAAGGACAGAACAGGTCGTGCTGGTGGGGGAGTGGCACTATATGTGAAAAAAGCGTAGCATCAAATGAAGTAAAAATCTTAAATGAATCCAACTGTACCATAGAATCTCTATGGATAGTAATTCCATGCTCTAATTATAAGAATATAGCAGTAGGGATATATTACTGACCACCTGACTAGGATGGTGATAGTGACAAATGCTCCGGGAGATTAGAGATGCTATTAAAATAAAAAAAACTCAATAATAATGGGGGATTTCAACTATCCCCATATTGACTGGGTACATATCCCCTCGGGATGGGATGCAGAGATAAAGTTTGAGACCTTAAATGCATCTTGGAGCAGTAAGTCCTGGAACCCACAAGAGGAGAGGCCATTCTTGATTTAGGACTAAGTAGAGCACAGGATCTGGTCCAAGAGGTGAATATAGCTGGACCGCCTGATAATAGTGACCATAATATAATTAAATTTAACATCCCGGTGGCAGGGAAAACACTACAGCAGCCAAACACTGTAGCATTTAATTTCAGAAAGGGGAACTACACAAAAATGAGGAGGTTAGTTAAACAGAAATGAAAAGGTACAGCACCAAAAGTGAAAACCCTGCAGGCTGCATGGAAACCTTTCAAAAGGCACCATAACAGAGGCTCAACTTAAATGTATACCCAAATTAAAAAACACAGTAAGAAAACCAAACAAGTAAAAGAAGCAGTGAGAGGCAAAAAGGCATCCTTTAAAAAGTAAAAGGTAAATTCTAATGAGGAAACTAGAAAGGAGTATAAACTCCGGCAAAGGAAGTGTAAAAATATAATTAGGAAGGCCAAAAAAGAATTTGAAGAACAGCTAGCCACAGACTCAAAAAGTAATAGCAACATTTTTTTAAGTATATCAGAAGCAGGAAACCTGCTAAACAACCAGTGGGGTCACTGGACAATCGAGTTGCTATAGAACTCAAGGACGATAAGGCCATTGCGGAGAAACTAAATGAATTCTTTGCATCAGTGAGGAAGATTCCCAAACCCGAGCCATTCTTTTTAGGTGACAAATCTGAGAAATTGTCCTAGATTGAGGCGTCATTAGAGGAGGTTTTTGCAACAAATTGATAAACAGTAAGAAGTCACCAGGACCAGATAGTATTCACCAAAAAGTTCTGAGGAACTCAAATGTGAAATTGCGGGACTACTAACTATAGTCTGTAACCTATCATTTAAATCCGCTTCTGTACCAAATGACTGGAGGATAGCTAATGTGACGCCAATTTTTAAAAAGGGCTCCAGAGGTTCTTCCAGCAATTTGCAGGCCAGTAAGCCTGACTTCAGTACCGGGCAAACTGGTTGAAACTATAGTAAAAACAAAATTGTCAGACACAGAAGAACAGAATTTGTTGGGGAAGAGTCAAAACGGTTTTTGTAAAGGGAAATCATGGCTCAATCTACTAGAATTCTTTCAAGGGGTCAACAAGCATGTGGACAAGAGTGATCCAGTGGATAGAGTGTGCTTAGATTTTCAGAAAGCTGTTGACAAGGTCCCTCACCAAAGGCTCTTCAAAGTAAGCAGTCATGGGATAAAAGGGAAAGTCCTCTCACGGCCTGGTAAACTGATTAAAAGATAGGAAACAAAGGGTAGGAATAAATTGCAGTGTGCCTGAAAACTGCCAAGAGCTACAAAAGGATCTCTCAAAATTGGGTGACTGGGCAACAAAATGGCAAATGAAATTCAAATGTTGATAAATGCAAAGAAATGCACCTTGGAAAACATAATCCCAACTAAACATATAAAATGATGGGGGGGGGTCTAAATTAGCAGTTACTACTCAAGAAAGATTTGGGAGTCATTGTGGATAGTTCTCTGAAAAACATCCAACCAATGTGCAGCAGCAGTCAAAAAAGCAAACAATGTTGGGAATCATTAAGGGATAGATAATGAGAGAAAATATATTGTCTCTATAAATCCATGGTACGCCCACATCTTGAATACTGCGTGCAGATGTGGTCATCCCATCTCAAAAAAAGATATACTGAAATTGGAAAAAGTTCAGAAAAGGGAACCAAAAATGATTAGGGGTATGGAACGGCTTCCATAGGAGGAGAAATTAATAAGACTGACTTTTCAGCTTGGAAAAGAGACAACTAAGGGGAGATATGATTTAGGTCTATAAAATCATGACTGGTGTGGACAAAGGAAATAAGGAAGTGTTATTTACTCCTTCACATGACAAGAACTAGGGGAAGGGTCACCAAATGAAATTAAAAGGCAGCAGGTTTAAAAACAAACAAAAAGGAAGTATTTCTTCACACAGTGCACAACCTGTGGAACTCTTTGCCAGAGGATGTTGTGAAGGCCAAGTAAATGGGCAGTGCATTTACATTCAGGAAAACAGGATCACAACCAGCCTTGGTTAAAGAAACTGCAAACAGCTTTGGTTTAGATAAAACTTCATTAGACAGAAGTTTAACCTAATAGTTAAGTTTAGTACCCAGAAAGCATGTCATTTTGTTTTTTATGTAGCCCTTTATCCATTATCATTATTCACCATCTCTTGAATCTGATAATAAGCCTATTGTTTTCACTATAACTATATCTCAGTACTGAGGTATTAAGCAAGGTGTTGATCCTGAGCTGCATCATATAAGTTGGTGTGTACACTGTTCCCTTGGGGACCAGAGACCTGGTATTTCTGTGAGTGTTCACTAGATAAGGAGCTGGACACTACAGGAACGCTTCAAAAGAACTCGGGGACTGGAGTACACCTTGCAGAGTAAAGGAACATAAGAATGGCCATATGGCTCAGATCACTGGTGCACCTAGTCCAGAATCCTGTCTTTAGATAGTGGCTGGTGCCAGATGCTTCAGAGGGAATGAAACAGAACATCAAGTGATACATCCTGTCATCCAGTCCCAGCTTCTGGCAGTCAGAGATTTAGGGACACCCAGAGCATGGGGTTCCATCCCCAACCTTCTCGGCTAATAGTCATGGATGGACCTATCCTCCATGAACTTTATTTTTTGAACCCAGTTATATTTCTAGCCTTCACAACATCCCCTAGCAATGAGTTTAACAGACTGACTATGCGCTGTGTAAAGAAGCACTTTTGTATGTTTGTTTTAAACCTGCTGCCTATCAATTTCATTGGGTGACATTTGGTTCTTGTGTTACATGAAGGGATAAAAAAAATACTTCCTTATTCATTTTCACCACACCATTCATGATTTTACAGACCTCTATCATATTCTTCCCTTGTCTAAGATGAACAGTCCCAGTCTTTTTAATCTCTTCTCATATGGAAGCTGTTGCTTACCTCTAATAAGTTTTGTTGCACTTGGCTGTACTTTTTCCAATCCCAATATATCTTTTTGAGATGGGGTAACCAGAATGGCAGACAGTATTCAAAGTGTGGGCATACCATACATTTATACAGTGGCATGATATTTATTGTCTTATCTATCCCATTCCTAACATACATCTTTTGTGACTGCCACTGCACTTTGAGCAGATTTTTCAGAGAACTATGTGGAAAGGGATGGCATTGCCCAGAGGAGTGTGCATGGGTGACTAACAGGCTGGTGGTGTCAGGGAGCTGACATCCAGCTAAGTGCAAGCAAGTATCCGTCATACTGAAGGCAAGGGGGGAGGGGAGAGACCCCACGTTGCTACCCCAAAAAACCATCAAACAGGTTAGCTGTGAAAAAGTCCAACACCACAAAATATGAAGGCTCTGTATGGAGGCATCAATATACTAAACTAACAAGGTATAGCAACCTACCAAAGATGCTTATTCTCAATTTCTATGGCTTACCTTTTGTTTCTAGAACAAGTGTTCAGTTTGTTTTGTTGTGTTTTTTTTAACAGCCACATTCTTGAGCACTTTGAGCCTGTGCTCTACGTGGGGATCTCAGCTGTCTCAAGGCAGCATCTCCATATTGAATTCCTGAGCCCATCCTTTCTGGATCCAGTTCACCTGATATTAAACAAAATGGCCTTATAAGTTGTCCTCATTTGTAGATAACAGATTACAAGTAAAAACAGCTAACACTAGATAAAGTTATTAGCATTTATGTTTTCCTATCCCAGTTATAAAGAACTGGATCACTGTTTTATCATTCAGATAATTCCATCTCTCATTTCCCACAGTAGTTTCAAATTGTCCAGCACCTGAACAGAATTGAAGCACTGCATCTTACAAGTGAGTTAGGGCTTGTCTACCTGGGGAAAAAGCCCGAAGTGCCTAGTGTGTACTAGTTTCCTATGTGAACACTTACACTGCGCACTAAAAGTACCTTTGTGCATAGTAGCTTTCTCTGCCTGTCCAAAGTGCAGTGTCTCTACACCGCAGATTTTTTTGGCAGTGGGCATACACACACAGCCCTCTTAGTATGGTATAAACAGCAGTGCAGATGGTGAAGCATGGATTAAGCCAGTAGAGTAGACACACCTGAAGGGTGTGGCTATGTACCTGGAGTACATTCCCTACATGTTCTCTACTGGCCCAAGCTGTGCCTCCCATCTACGCTGCTACTTTTAGCAGTGTAGTGTCCTGCTGCTTGAGCCTTTCCCTCTGCAGTAAAAAGCTCTGGCAGCAGGGAAAGGCTGCCAGCTCCTGCTGTTGGAGCCCTTCTTCTCTGCAGGGAAAGATTCCGGCAGCAGGGAAAGGCTCTGGTGGGTGTGTGTGTGTGTGTGTGGGGGGGGGGGGGGGGGGAAGCAGCAGGGAAAGGGTTAAGCTTTCACAGTGGCAAGGAAAGGCTTTGGTGGGGTGGAGGCAGCAAGGAAAGGCTCAGGCAGCAGCTAAAGCCTTTTCTCGTGGCCTCCCCTCTCCCAGAGGTTTTCACTAACTTGGGTAGCTATGCACTACAGTGTGGACGCAGTGTGCCTTCCCCGGTGGCATTTAGCTACATGTATACTACGTGCCACTGAAAGTGGTGTGTAATGTAGATGTAGCCTTAGTGTACAGTAGAGTGTGTGTCCACATGGGGAGATCTTTGCAAAATAGCTAATGCACTTTAAATTCACACTCTAGCTTACTGTGCACTAGCTTCCCTGTGCAGACAAGCCCTTAGACTGACTGCAGCAAGAGGTCTTTTCCCTTACAGAGGTAGTTAAAGGCCAAAATAACTAATGTTGGCTTTATAGTTCCAATTTCATTCTTGGGGGGGGGAGAGAGAGAAAGGGTACCCAAACAAAGAAGTACCATAGCAAACCAGGAATAGATAGATCAGTTTGATACACTAGCCATGAGCTCTCTGTTTTGCTCCATTTTCATTTAAAATATGAATTAAAAATGAAGTTTTGGCCTTGATTGAGTTAAAGGTACAGAGGAATTTACACCAAAGAGTTCCTGATCATTCAAAATAGGTCCTTGGAATTCAAATCATGGAAACTAGCTCCCTGCTAGACTGAGCTTCCTGATTTTGCAAAATTTTAAAAAGTTATTTTATGAGGCACCAAGTAGACTAGAAAGTGGATTTGCTGCAATGACTATTACCACAATCTAGTCTCACTTGTACTGTGAGGCACCTTGTGTATTCTGGAGCCTGCAAAAATATAAATGAGTAAGTTGACCTCAGTCAGAAGCCATGCAGGTCAATTAGAGCACTTCTAACAAGGGAAGGTCTCATATGCTTAGTATATGATCTATTTAATCACCTTGATATTATTATTCCCTATCTATATAAAAGCAGGTGCAAAAGTGATCTGAAGAGTCATGTCTGCTATGATAGTGATGCAGCATAGAAAGCTGCTAAAACTTAAGTCTTCCTAATTCAGAGGCTCTGTAGTTGTGAAGACAAAGAAGGCCACAGAGCATGCAGCCTGCAACCAGAAAGCTGAATATTAAGTCTAACATTAAGAAACTATGGGGGTACATCCTCCTTTTGATGAATGCAATTACATTTAATGTTCATTCCTGTTAACATATATGGGGAGGTAAGATGTGGATAAACAGAAAGGGACATCTTTTTACAACAAAAGAATGTACACATTGAATCTATTTATACATGTAATTTATTACAAGTAACTGTAGCCATAGATTTACTGATGCACTGTGACTAAACTATAAGGAAATTCCAAAGCTGAGAGATACTGGAGTTTTTATTGTGGGACAAGAAGTGAAAATAAATTCTAACTTAATCATAATCTTTATTTCAATTTACCTGATTCAATTTTATTAAGTATTTTTCTTGCACACTGTACAAAGGCCTCTTCAACATTCTCCCCGGTTAGTGCACTTGTTTCCAAAAACATCAGCTCTGCATTTGATGCCAGAAAAATAAAATCTCAGGTCATTAAAACTTTGAAATGCTCTGTTGCAGTACTTGAAACAAGAAAAAAAGTTTGCCAGAACAGTAAGAATTTCTTTTAAACAGAAGCTATTTTTAAGTAAGACTCTGAAGCAGTTTAGCCTCCCCCACCCTCTCCAAAAAATAATTAGGTTCTGAAGGTAGGAGTCCTAGAACATACTGAATATTGACACTGTCATGATAACATGTAACTGAAAAACTGCTTTTGGTTTGAGATTTAAACATTCTCCCTCAAGTGCTGGAAACTCAAAGGCAACAGCATTGTGCTTATGCATGGGAATCAGAATATGAAGCCAACTGCACAAGCCCATCTAGTTCTACTGTTCAAAGCAAGTGGAGTATAAAAATCAGCCAGTATTTATGGTAAGACATTAGATTTATCAAGAGGTTTTAGTAATATAGATATGGATTCTTTAACTGATTGTGTTTTATGTCCCTTTAACTCACCATGCTGTTATTCAGCACAAGTGTTTTTCAGTTAATAATTTAAAAGAATGCCCTAAAAAGCTGCAAGCATGCTGACAGAGGAAACGGTGATGTGAGCACCAAACTATGAAGCAGTTCCAAGACAAACCTAAAATACACTTATTTTGAGCAATTTTTTAAACCTCTAAAGGAAGAAGAGATAATTAAATCAGTGGCTAATATTTCCCAAATAGGCCACAAACATTACATTCACCAACTATCTATTTGATCATAGACAAATTAAAAATGTTGTTCTAGACTACAAAAGGCTGCATATTGGCTCTATCGCATGAGCAGCTAGTTCTTGGATGAAAATTCAGCTTAACACTTTATCCGGAAGTCAAATACGATAGCAAGGCAATTATTTGGAAGTTTACTGCATCTCTATCCAGGCCTCTGAAGTGAACTTTACCTGGTAACATCCTCCCCTCACCTTTCAGTTATAAAATTCAAGGTTTTTTGGTGAGAGCGAGCGCGAGACAGCAAACACCCCATTCAGAAAATCCAGTCCTCAATAAAATGTCTACTTAGGAAAAATTAGTTTTAAAGGTGGAAGGAGAGTGGCTAGCAGATTTTGCGGGAATGAGAAGGAGGCAAGAGCAGTGAAACACTGCCATTCTTCTCAGCAGTAGACCAAAATGCCTTCTCCCACTATCCAAACCAAGGGCATATTTACAGTTTGGATAGACAATACCAACTTGACTTGTTCCAGTGGCTAAAGGACTGTCACTTTATAGGCTTTGCTGGGCTGCCTTCGTCCCTCCTGATCTTCACAAGAAGCTTATGTTGCCTACGTACCTACCATTCATGTTACATTTCAAAGAGCAGCAAGCCCTTGACAAGGTTAATCAATGCTGCTCCACAGTGGCTTAAAACAAGTACTGTACTATATGTTATCACCAGTTAACAGAGCAAGTTTCCTGTTTTTCTCTTTGTGAGAAAAAAAAGACATAACATTTGAAGTCAATCCCCACACTCAGATCCTCACATAATGTTGCATTGCCTGCAATTTTTGGATCATAGCAAAATCATGTAGGAGACTGAAGATCAGGTCTTGGGGTTTTTTAGAACTCTGTTCTGTCTTCCTTCCCTTTCTCCCCTTAAATCGCAGAAAAGAATCAGCTGGCCTTTAACTTTCATATTTTCCCCAGAGAATGCTCTTCCAGATCCATGCAGGAAGGGGAACCTCTATGCCTGGATCTCACCCCTCCCACATGGAAGCTGCCTTTGTGGTACCATCCCACGCCAAGAATCTCCATGGGAGAGGGATCCTCATCGGAGGAAAAGAGTGAGAGCTAGAAGATCCTATTCCTCATCTTCTCCCCAGCCCTATGGTGATATATCCTGGAGCTGTGTTGCCTGTATTTCTGCCATATTTCCATTGTGGATCTTTTCTATGGTTAGGAACCCTTCTTTAAGAGGGCCCTGAGAATAGTTCTGTGTAGGGGGAATCCTTGGTAGTGTGACTTCAATGAAGCTGTGCTATTAGGGAACAGGAAGTAGAGGATGAAGCACCTGAGGCACATAGCCCTTACATGGATGGTTCTAACCTCCCCTGGATTCCTGGAAAATGGGGGCTTTGTGGGCCATCTTTTTGGCCTTTTCTGTTGTCGGGGAAGAAACCAGTGAAGTGAACTCTCTCGAGAAACTACATGATGGGAGCCTCCGTGAATAAAATTTCCTCCCCCTTTACTTCAGCGAAGCCCTCTGTATTTAATACTAAATTAAGGGGAAGGGGTATTACATGTATAACAGTATTAGAATTTTAACAAGGTTTGTAAGTGGGCAAACATTAGTTCCTTAGACACAAGAGCTGAATAATTTGAAGTAAAAAAATCTTAAACTAGATTAAACAGATTACCTACCATTTTCTTGTGCAAACCTGGATGCTTCTAAAAAAGTAACTTCACGATCTGCATCGAGATCTTTTTTGTTCCCACACAGTATGATAACAATATTTTGACTTGCTAACATCCTTGCATCCGTCAACCAATTAGTAAGTGCGTTGTAGGTTTCTCGGCTGCGTAACACAAAAACATTTCTATAATATACAATTAATATTTCTATAAACTTCTGGACCAGGATGACCTAGAGGACAGAACTCAAGAGACCTGGGTTCTATTCCTGTCTCTGCCACTGGGTGACCTTGTACAAGTTACTTCCTCAGTTTCCCCATTTTGAAAATGGGGATAAAACTGAACTCCTTTGTAAAGCATGTTGAGATCTACAGATGAAGAGCATTACAAGAGGTTATTTCCTGTCACCAGAGTTCTTTGAGATAGACTCTGCATATTCACACTCGTGAGATATGTCAATGGTGCAGCTCTAGTGGATTATTTTGATAGAACCTGTTGGAGCACTCACTCACACCCTCCTACTCTTCTTTTCACTGTTCCTCAACTTTGAGTCAGACTATAAAAGAGGGCATGATGTTCTGCCCACCTCACTTCCTTCTATCCTCCTCTCCCGCCCCCGAAGTCCAGAATTACAGTTAGAACTCCAAAGAAGTGGGGAACTTTAACTTGAAAGAAAGTTTAAAAGTTTGTCCTTTGGCAGAAAGTGATTCTGGACTCTTGGGTAGGAACAGCCTAAGAGGATCCTTTGAGTGGAAAGCAAAAGTGACAGTCTCTTACGAGTCCCAGTCTTCCAAGAAGGCAGCAGGTTGTGGGGATATAGCACTGGAAAGCTTACTTGAGAGGATGCTTTGATTAGCCAATTGTCTAAAGACAGGTATGCATGAATCTCTTACCTCTTTAAATGCACTGTCAACTGCAGACAGGCACTTGGGGACAATAAATACACCACATGAGAGGATGTTGTACTGGAAATCATTCTTCCTCCCCACTACAAAATGAAGATTTTTCTGTGCATTTGAAACATGGATCCTTGAGACTGAGTGCTCCAAACCAATCTTGAAGGGCAAAGGAAGGTATTACAGATGCTAGGGTTAACATCCACAATAGAAACTTTCTGACAAAGTTTCCTGAGGTCCAGTATAGATCTGTCTCTGGGATCAGTAAATATCTCGAGTAAAAACCTCTCTTTCTGAACTCCTTTGGCACTTCTTCTATGGCTCTCATCTCCAAAAGAGAGCCTCTGTTCATAGCAGGCTTTCATAAATAAGAGGGACTCCTGAATAATCCATTGTATATCGATTCTTATACTACGCTCATCACCATAGTATCTGAGTGCTTTCTGGTAGTGCATTCAGCAATGTGACTACACACCTGTCACATGTTTGTTCTCACATCCTGTCCCCAGAGGGAAAGAGTGTGAAGTGGAATGTCTTGTTTCGGTATGGGTGGCTTTTAAAAAATAATCTACCTCTTGCTAAGTGAATAGGGAAGGAGGGGGTGAAGTATTTGAATTGGCTTGCACATCCGCTTTGTACATTTCCAAATGCCCACCTTGGACTGGGATAACCAGACATTTTAAAAATTACATAGGTGGTATCCAAATGAGGTGCTGGGCGGAGAGGAGGGAGATATGGTTCCATATTGGTTCATAGTTCTTGATCCTCAGATCAAGTCTGTGATCTCAGGTCTGACCCAGAAAAAGTCACTGGGTCTTCCCGATCTTTATTTGTGGCTTATAGTATCCTCCTTATCAACATCAAAGGAGGACCTGTTGATGTTGGTATTGTAGCTTTTGATTAAAACATGAGGAACTAGATGAAAATGGATATTTTGTGTCTGTTACCTAAAGACTTACCTCAGGTTTCCTTTGGGAGGTTGGTATATTCCCAACAACATAGCAGTAGACCTAGTACCCTTCGTCTTAGCGGAGAATAAGTTATCCCCCTTCAAATGGGAGGTTCTTTACTCTTACTTTTGTCTCTGAAGGCAGACTGAGACAAGTGTGACATTTAAGAAATTGCTGAGGCTACTGCTCTTCCAAATGCATCAGAGGAATCGAATGCGGCAATCAGTGTTTTGCCACTAACTGTCCCTCTGATATCAGTGCATTAGCCAGCTTGCTCTGATCTTCTGGAAGAGATCTTTAAATACCACCATCTTTTCCTAAAGATGGAAACTAGTACCTTGCCATTGTATACTCTGATGCCAAGCGTTGCCAACAAGAATTTTCTGCCAGTTACATCTATCATCTTTCCCTCTGTCTGCTGGTGTAAAGTCAACTTCATTGGCCTTTGAGCTCTGAACTGCAGCCTCAACTATGAGAGTGTTGGGAGAGGGGTGAATGTGAAAATAAAGTTTTGTTAAGGAACCTGATAATAATTTATCTCCCTTCTTGGGCACAGCCTGTATTGATGCAGGCTTGGACCATATGTTTTTGGCTGGCTCTAAAAGCTCATTCAATAGCAGCAATGTAGTCGTCTTCTTGGAACCGAGGATATCAAATTTAGGCTGTAGAGTTTCTTCCACTGCCACAGGAGGAATTTTAAGAGTTGTTCCAATTTTTCCTATTAATTTGTAAAACAAGACTGTATCCTCTGAAAGAGGCATGCTAATGCCATGTTCTCAGCTGGAGAGATCTGGTCCTCCAGCTCTGGATTCATCTCTTTATAAACATTCCAGCACTACCAGAGTATATCTGGAATAATAACTGGAGACTGGTCCTTCTCTCTAGAAGAAGACAGATCCCGGATATTTGGAGCCAATAAGAGATCTCCCTTAGTTTTTTCATATAGCGAGACTGCTAAGTGTCAGGGTAATGCCCAGGAGGATGACACGAGGGCCATCTAGCCCAGGGAGGTATACAATAATCTGGCCAATAGTTCGTTCTAGGCTCTATTTCATATCACCTATCAGGATATGGTGCTTGCTTAAATGATGGGTGCTTAGCAGAATACCCTTGCTTGTGGGTATTGCTGTTGAAATAAAAAGTGGTGTAGCTTGTTCCAATTCTAATTTGTTCATATCTTGCACACAAAGTTACTGTTTTGAGTAACCTAGTTGTTTTGTACACTACAATCATATCGGCATTTATTTCTGTGGAAGTTTTTAACCGGGGTTTATAATTCAGCAATAAGAGCTAACTTTGGAATGAAGTTTAGCACAAGAGTGTTAGACTAGAAGTTTTTGGTGAACTGATGTGTACACCAGTAAACTGCTAGTGAAGTATAAGGACATAACTATGAAACATTCTGTATATGTTCATGTTTATGGCAATACAAAATTCCTCTAACTAAACATTTTGAATAGCTATCTAGCTTAGTGTTTAAAAAAAAAAAAAAAGGCACCATATTAAGCAAGACCACCACCTCTAAAGAATTTTCAAGGATATATAAAAATCAGTTACAGTCTAAATCAGACTGGTGTTCTACAAGAAGTTGGTTATAGAACATCAGATGGGAGAAGACAGTTGATCCTAAAGTCAGTGCATATAAATCTGATTAACCATGGTTGAGAACTGGGTTTCACTACCAGCTAAGAAATCTCAGAGAACCTTAAAATAAAAAATTAAGACAGAACCATCAACAGAAGTAATTCTAGTACTACATCTAGAGCTGTAGCTTCCAAATGTGGGGTGGGGATGGGTGGAAGGAAATCCAATCAACCACCTCACTTTCTCCAGAGAGCAAGAGGGGAACTGCCATACCAGCACACAGGTAAGTCAGGTTTCCAGAAAAGAATTTGCTTCCTCAGTCAAGAGGCTAAATTCTGCTCTTCACGTGTGACACCCTGGGCTTGGTAAGCTAGTGTCAGATTGTTACACTGTTTCTACCTTATATTAATGCTGCTTTAGAGCAGAGTGGAACTTCACTGTTTAGACCCTACTCATCCCACTAGATCTTCTCCACACTAATTCCAGCTGAATTCATTTTACTGGAACACAGGTGACCAGAACTGTACACAGTATTCCTATTAGCAATGTCTTGTACAATGGCATTAATACTTCTCTCTCTACTGGAAATGCCTTGCCTGATATACCTTAAGAGCACATTTGCCTTTTTTCACAGCCACACCACATTAAAGCATCCTGTGACTGACCAACAAACCAGGTCTCTCCTCCTCTGTCGCTTCCAACTGATAAGCTCCCAGGTATTGATTTTAAAGAAAAACACATTTTGAACCATTAATAGTATCTAGTATCAAATGAATTATAGACTTAAGAGAAAAAGCCAGAAATAGTTAATTTTTTATTACCTGGTAATGTCATAGACAAGCAAAGCACCCGCTGCACCTCTGTAGTAACTTCTTGTTACAGACCTGAAAGAGAATTTTAAGTTATACAATTATGCTCCCATATGCCTTTGTCATCTCAAATCTGGGTTACCATGATGTGTTCCACATGGGGCTATGCTTTCAAAGACTTTAAGGTCAGAAGGGACCATTATGATCATCTAGTCTGACCTCCTGCACAACACAGACCACAGAATCTCACCCACCCACTCCTGTAACAAACCCCTAACCTATGTCTGAGTTATTGAAGTCCTCAAAGCGTGGTTTAAAGACCTCACACTGCAGAGAATCCTCCAGCAAATGACCCGTGCCCCATGCTGCAGAGGAAGGCGAAAAACCTCCAAGACCTCTGCGAATCTGCCCTAGAGGAAAATTCCAAATATGGCGATCAGCTAAACCCTGAGCATGTGAGCAAGACTCACCAGCCAGCACCCAGGAAAGACCATTCAGAAACTGAAGCTAATAATTAAGCAGTATTTCTTGGAGGAAGCACCTTCCACCAATGTTTTACAATCTGCACTGGTTAGCAAGTGACTTCCAGATGGAGCTTGAACTGTTGGTTTGACCTATGAGTTCCAAACTCTTTGGGTCCTGGCTATACGAGAGATTGTCTCCACTCATTCCAGGGCAATTGTGATCATCCGAAATGCATGAACAGTCCTCTGGTTTAAACAGGCAATGCCCAACAGCAGGACATTCTCAGGAGCCTTCAGCTTTGAAATTAATTTCTCCTATTATTTGTAAAAGCAGCAAAGAGTCCTGTGACACCTTATAGACTAACAGATGTATAGGAGCATGAGCTTTCGTGGGTGAATACCCACTTTTTTTGGATGCATGCCTATTATTTGGTCTGTCTTTTGTGACCTTCGGTGGAGGTTTTCCTAAGAGGCTCTTATTGGGTATGTCTACACTGTCTGCAATGTAAGCCCAGGTTCTGAACTTTGGCTCAAGCCTAGCCGCCTCTGCCATCTACACACAAATAGCACTAACCCAGGGCTTGGATCCAGGACTCTAGAGTTGACCCAGGGTTCAAGCCCTATTGCTTTCCAGTGCAGGCACAGCCCCACTAGACTCACGCTCTGGGAGTCTGCCAAAAATATTCCACGATCCCATGGGCTAGCCTTCTTTGTCTTCTGGACAGTGAAGTTTCCCCATGCTGCACCACAACCAGGCTAGAGTGGCCACATTTTGGGAAGTACTAAAAAATCTGGGATATGGGTGTTTGTATTTGGGCCCTCATAATTCAATGTAGACACTGGTGCCCCAAGTTGGGACCCCGGGTTCAACAATTACTAACTTGGAGTTACAAATGAGTAAAGATGCTCAAACCCTAGGTTAACTATCCCAGGGTCTGCTAACTTGAGTTCCACTAACCCTGGGTATGTCTACACTGCAATGCAAGTCCATTGTGTTTCAGACTTTTAAAAATTCGCAGCTTCACCAGATAAACCCAGATAAAGAGAGTCACCCAGTGTAGGTCAGTTGTAGTTTAGCTTTAAGCAACTAAAAATTTCTAATTGGAGTTTTGATCAACCATTTCAGTTAAAGAATATTGAAGTATACTGAACGATAAGTTATGTCCTTTTAGATAGAGGTCCATTCAAATATTTGTATCAAAGCCTTCAGTATCTACATTTGAACTGGGATCCTGGAATATACTAGATAATAAATAGCTAATAATAAATAATAAAATTTAAGGAGTGGAGAGAGGCAATGCCCTTCAATTGTCAAAACCAAAACACCAATGTACCTTTAACAATATATTGTACCCATATCAGCATGTCTGGGGCATAGATCAGTTTCTCTAGAAGTGTATTTGGCAGACTATGAATGTGTTTGACAAATGTACTAGGACTATTTTCATAACAGACTACTCTGATATTGGGATTTATTTTCTTGTATATTTTGATTGGCATAGAATTTCTTGGCATTTCCTTGTTCCAGCCAGAAGTTTTCTACACAAATCTGAGTACTCAAAATTTGATAATATTTCAATTTTGTTAGCAAACTTAAGGCATGTATCCTTCTATTTACATACTTTAACCATTATATAAATTTACACTACACAACCAACCGCATGAGTGGTGTTTCACTATATGAAAAACAGAAGGCCAGAACCTCAGCTGACGCAAGTCAGCATCATTCTGCTGAAGTCAATGGAGCTACGCCAGTTTACACAAGCTGAGACTCAGGCTCAGTGGAACAGAGTTAGCCATAACAAGCAGCTACAACTCCAATGACTCAGACATTAACTGCACCCATTTACACCAGGGCTGAATTTGGTCCATAGTATCTACATCTCCAATTTGGTATTAATATTCTTTAATAAAGTAAATGAAAAAGATACCTGAATCTCTCTTGTCCTGCCGTGTCCCATATCTGTAATTTTACATATTTACCCCCTACATTTATTATCTTTGAACCAAATTCCACTCCTATAGTATGATTTGAGTCATCTTTGACTAAAACAGAAAAAAAACAGATTTAGTGTTTATTTTGAGAACATTTCAGGTTTATGATTAGATGTTTTTACATAACTTAGAAACATTTCAATATATATTCATTGTGAAGGTAAGAGTATAAACAATGAAAGGGCCATTAAAAACAGATCTCTACCACTTACTGTAAATGCTAGATAAGTCACTTTCTGTGATGCATATGCTCCCAATTTAGGCAGGAGCAAAACTCTTCAAGTGTAACCATAAAGTTACAGCCTGCTTGTCAAAAGACCGGATGAATTGTTCATAATCCAACATATTTCCTGTGCCATCAATACATTCCCCCCCCTCCAATATTTGAATATCCTGACCAATTCAAAATATCACCACAGGAAAGGTTCGCTTTTAAATAAAGCCACTTCATAATACTAAACCCACTAGCAATTTTGGGAGTAATTTTAATATAGTCCCTGTAAGACCATGTTTAAGGCTCTACATTTTTAAAAACAGACCAATTCAATACAATAGCAGAACACAAAGGACTCAGTCTTGTCCACAAATATGCAGGCTCTATTTCTCCTGTAAAGCTTGTTCTTGCACACACACGGAGCTCAAATTTCAAAATGGGCAGCAACGCACACCTGCTAAAGCACAGGAGCATGCTCCAGTGCATAACTATGGGACCATGTGAGTGTTGCATGTGTCTCCCAGTACATAATGCACACTTTGTGTATCAGAATCCCAGTTCATTTTTGTTTAAATATCATGATAATGAATGCATGACTCGAAGTGATAAACGTAAGATAAACCAGTAAAACATTAAGCACCACTACCAAAGTCAACAAAGTATCTGCCAACTATTTAACATGAAAGGCAGGGTTGTCTATCAGTAGGGCCCTACCAAATTCACAGTCCATTTTGGTCAATTTCACGGTCATCAGATTTTAAAAATAATAAATTTCATGGTTTCAGCTATTTAATCTGAAATTTCAGTATTGTAATTGTAGGGGTCCTCACCCAAAAGGATTTGTGTGGGGTGGTCACAAGATTATTGGGGGGGGGGGGGGAGAGAATGGCATTTGCGTTACTGCTACCCTTACTTCTGTGCTGCTGCTAGCGGTGGTGCTGCCTTCAGAGTTGCTGTTCTCCAGCCGGCCAGCTCTGAAGGCTGCACAGAAGTAACAGTGGCCATAGTGCAATCCCCCTAAAATAACTTTGCAAACCCCCTGCAACTCCCCTTTGGGTCAGGACCCCCAATTTGAGAAACTCGCCTGTGAAATCTGCATAGTATAGGGTAAAAGCAAACAAAAACACAGATTTCACAGGGGGAGACCAGATCTCACAATTCATGACGCGTTTTTCATGGCAGTGAATTTTGTAGGGCCCTATCAGTCATAGCAAGAGACTAGGCATTGAGAGACTACCCGAGCATCCTTGGGAAACTCAACTTCTTTCTGCCTCAGCTGCCCATCTCGATAAATAGCAATAAAACCTTCCCATCCTTGTGAAATGCTCTGAGAGTATTATGCACTACCATGCCTTATAGTTTAACAGGAGTGCCTCTGTAGTTGAAGTTTGAATCAAGACATCTGTTTAAAGATGGACCTTTCTAAGTTTTCTAAAAATCGACAGTCTTAGTCAGATTTCTCTTTCATCAGCAGGTAGGATTAATAACACAAATTTAATGTAATTTTAGCCCAGAGTTCCAGAAATATAAGCCTCCACTCCCAAAAGAGCCATTTCTTAAAATTTTTTTAGGTGGGTAGTTTGTGTGTGCCCAGAGCTACAGATCAAACTGTTGATGCAATGCGAGTCAAAGGTAGTGCATGACATCCACTAAATCTTTGGGTATTTAGTGACAATAGCTTTTAAGAAAATAAATAAATGTATAAATAAAATAATGTAATTTTTTTTTACAGTGCACATGTGCCAATATAGAAAACCAGCAAGAGTTTCCATTGCTGTCATCCATATGCTTTAAACTCATCTCTTATAATTACTCTAAAAAAATGAAACAGATTACTCTGAAATTTGGTGTGCCTCATGGGGGCACATGATAGTGTTAGTGATCCAAATTTGCAGTCATTTGACCAAGGGGTTCCCAAGTTACAGCACCCCCACAAAATGGTTTATTCTGCTGCCTTGTACTGTTACACTGAGAGGACTACAAATGGATGAATCACAGACCTCCCTCTTGATGGCTGTGAACTCACCATTCAATTAACATAATTAATCATAACCCCCAACTTAAGACAAAAGGAGTTTTCAACTGAGTGGCGGGAGGTTGCTGCAATTTAAGGCTTGGGCCTGGACCTAACTCTGTAGTGTAGACAACGCAAGGTGGCTTATGTCAACCTAACTATGTAAGTGCCTACACTAAAAATTTGCTCCCACCAACGTATCTGCCTCACTGTATCGACTTAATTAGACCTCCATGAGAGGCACAGAGTCAGTGTTGATGTAGTTAGGTCGACACAGTGCCAAGGTAGACACTGCATTGCTTACATCGACTGTTACTGGCTTTGAAAAGGCATTGCACAATGCCCCACACTGACAGTAAAAGTGCTCTTAGTCAGGATATGCCTGCCGACACAAGAAGCAAAGTGAGGACACACACAAAGGATGCAATTACTGCAGTGGCTGTATGCCGACATAAATTAAGTCGACTTAATTTTGTAGTGTAGATATGCCCTTGGTCTACAGTAGCAACTTATGTTGGTATAACTACTTTGCTCAGGGGTGTGTAAAAGGAAAAACAGCTATATAAAATCCACACCCCTGAACAATGCAAGATTATACTGATCTAACTCCAAATGTAGAGAGTATTACGTCAACAGAAGCGCTTCTCCTGTTGACTTAACTACTGCCTCTCAGGGAGGTGGATTACCTACGCCAAGGGGAGAAGTCTCCCCATCGGCGTAGTAGTGTCTTCACTGAAGTGCTGCAGCATTCTAAGCATAGACAAGACCTGACAGTCGTGGGTGGCACTTTCATTTTGGAGGGGAACAAAGTATTGGGGGGGGGGGGCGGGAAAGTTAGACATGTGAAGGCTTTCCAGGAACAGAGGAGGGTTTGTGGCTGCAGTGAAGGGAGGGGGGGAAAATGGAGATGGATGGCAGGGGATGTGAGAGGTTAGAGGCTTAAGTGAAGAAGGCATAACACCCCCAGCTCTGCCAGTGCACCCCAACCCCCTGCAACACATAGCCAACTCCTCAGAAAAAATAGCATAAGTATGAGAATATATGCCAGGATCTGGAACTTCCTGAATCTTATAATGCCAAGAGCCAATGTGAATAATGAGATATTGCCTGAAGAGGGTATGGAAAACCTGTTCTTTTTTGTCTTTTAATAGTATTAGATGGAATCTTGTGGGTGAGAGAGAGAGAGAGAGAGAACGAGAACACGGGCTGTAAAAGGAAGTGAAGAGCTTAGCAACTGTGGAGTTGGCAGAGTAAAGGTAGGTGTGTTAAGGGGGTGTATGTGAGCATTGCTGAAAGAGAGAAGAGTTAAGGTGGTATGGGCAACCTTAACTCTGCATTTGCTGAAGTCTTAGTTTTGATCAACTCAATGTTCTGCAAAGGAATGTCATGCCACCAAGCAACATTAACTCTGTATTAAAGCAGGTTTTTGCCATCAAATATAAACAAGTACAAAACAGATAGAGGGGTACTCTAACAAGTGTTGGCCCAGTCCACTCTGGCATCAGAAACATGCTAGCTTACTTTGCTTAAAACACTCTCTACTAGCATGCCCTAGTATGGTTTACTTGGACAGTGGGGACAAGAATTATTAATGAGCATCATAGTATAGATCACCTTCCTCTGCAGTCTACAACAGTTTTAGAACATGGTTCTGAACACAGTTCCCAGACAAAATCCTTGTCTACACTGGTTAAAGAAGTGTTGCTAGTACAAAATACTTTTAAACGATGTTGTGGCTAGCAAAAAACGGATGCCAGTGTGGACAGAGCTTTAAAATTACTGTACGGTGAAACATCAGACATGTCACTATGCCCAGATATAAATACTTACATTTCTTCTCAATAAACTGATGAAGTAAACAGGACTTGCCAGTTCCAGCATTTCCAATAACCAAGAATTTAAAGAGGAAATCTGAAGAATGAAAACAAAAAGAGACCTAAGAGCCAACTATGAGACATTTACTTCTGTTTTAGTATCTGTTTTTTGCCTTGTCAGCAGACCAAGTAATGTAAGGAGAAAACACTTCTTCAGTCAGCCACCTGCCACTAGCTGTTATTCTAAAAAGGAGGAATAGATAGGACACTTAGGAAAATGGCCATAAAGATAAGCAAGCAATAAAGGGGTTAAAAAAAAAAAAAAAAAAGGAGCACTATGTTTACGGAGCTATAGGGATAGATAATTAAAAAGCAGAGAAGTTGGATTAAAAGGGCAATTTAAAGAAAAATACAAAGGCATAGTAAGATAGGTGGTCTTTTAGTATTCCAAAAGAGTATATTCTTGTTTTTCACAGTATCCCCACTTCTCACAATGAGAGCCCTAAAAACACATTTCAAGTTGCTCAGACATTACAACACAGTACAGAAACATCTTCGCGTATAAGAAAAGTCAAAATGAAAGTCATATACTGAAAGTCCTAGGAATTGATTCCTACCATAAAAATGTAGAAGTGATATTACTTAGAAGTAATAACAGCCAAGAGGCACGGAAATGTTAAGAGCCCAAGTGTTGATTTATTTTAAACACATGAAAACTGATCTGCTTCACAACAGTTCTTACATCAAGAGAACACAGAAAAAGTCAATCTTAAGACAGTCAAGAGAAAATGAAGCATTGCTATTTGTAGTATCAAGAACTAACAAGAAATTCACCATGATGCTGAACAAAAATCAAAACACCATTCAAGATATGCTGATACACGAAGTAGTTAGAGTTCAGGAAACACTGTGGCATAAGCATATTACAAATCAATAAACTGTTGGAGTCAAGTAAGATACGTAAGCCAATTTGTAAGGAATAAATAAGATTTTTAGTATTATAACACCTACTACAAAGATAAATTAGAAAAAAAACTTAGTTTTTAAACACATACTTCACTTTAAAAAAACAAAAACAAACAAACAAACACACACGCATATTACTGGGCACTACCACCTCCAGAAACTCTTGTCACCTTTTAGCCACAGCTTGATGTTCTGCAGATAGTTAGTGTGGTTATGCATTTGTATCATCGTGCCATGTGCAAAACTCTTGAGTTGCACTGTTATGCTTAGATTAATGAGAACAAAATTAAAAGTATGTTTATTAATTACCTAACTCCATATTCTGCTGTAATATTTTCTGTATCTGAAACAAGTTTGTGTGTGTGTATAGGCTTAAAAAAATATATATATACACTCCAGGATTACTGCCTTCACATCTCCCTTATGAATTAAGCCACTTCTGGCACTTCAGTGCCATGAAAAGTGATTCAGAAACAGGAGTTCGCTGAATAATTCTTTGTGTGTGTCCACTGGCTCATTTATATGTTCAGTATTTGTGCTCTGTCCATATCTGCTTCACCCTTCGCTTATGGGACTACTTCCACTGTTTGCTTATGACAAGGAAAGGAAAGATTTTTTTCAACTGTTTAATAAATTCTCATATCAATATCAGACTTAAATTTCCCAATACATGGCAATGAAGATGAAATTTGGTATGTTAGTTCGGGGTGGATAAATTCAATTTAAAAAATATATTAATTCAAAATAGGCTTACTTTTTAAAAAGCCTAAATTGTGACAACCTGTGTTAAGACCAGTAGCCTCTTCTGCAAGTACCGAGACAGTATTTTTGTCATTTCAGTTTATTCAACTGTTCAGTTCTATGACCAGTTATTTCAAAGATAAGAAACAGATTAGAAATTGAAAAAAGCACAAAGCTTGATTTTCTCTTCCAATCTATGAATAAGAACTAGGTGTGAAAAGATCTACTAGTTCAAAAATCTTGAAGGACAAAGTAACAAGAAAAAATTAGTCCAACTCACTAACTACAGGTATTCACTTTGGTTAATCAGTTAGAGTTAAATTCACGTTTTGATACATAAAAAAGTACACAGCACATTTAAGGTAGTTTAACTAACATACACTTTTAAAATTGTTTTTGTGCATTTTAATTTCCATCCAAATAGAGCTCAACACAAATCACAAGAAAAAAAATTAATCACCTAGTAAATAAGAAATGCATTTGCCATTTTCTTCATAAGTAAAAAATTAAGAATCTGAATAAATTAAATAAGTAAATTAAGCTATACAATTGCTTAAATGTGCATAGATATAGTACATTCTTCTGATTAGCAAAATACACTAAACTTTCTGCTTACGGCTATGTTTTAATTGTTACCAATCAATGAGAATTAATCTTTTTTTAGGAAAATAACTAAATACAAAAAAAGATTAAAATCAATTATAAATCAAGGTTTCCTGTTTGCCAATTTAAATCCCTGAGTTTTAATCAATCCACCCTGAAAGTTACAAAATTTTACAAGACCTATTTTGTTCCAAGCAGTCTCAGTTCTCTTTTAATCATCTTTATTAGCTTTCTCCTTTAACTACAGCTAGCTTCCAGAGAACACAAAATAAGCATGAAATTGAAGTATGAAGACTGGGATTCCACCAGAAAGTGAAGATTAATTCCATCAAGCAGTCAGTGTTCACTGGTCAAATGGGTTACATAAGTATTAACTTTGAAAAATCAGATCACGGCTAATATGTCAAAGCATGAAAACCATACTTCATCAGAAGTTCAGGGTGAGACCTTCATTTATAGGTTATTTTTCTCCAGGAGCATGCATGCATTCAAATCATTAGTCCATTCTGTTTCAGATGGGTATGACACTACACTCCATATGCTTTATGAAAATATGCTTGGAATGTGAATATAATGTAACTGGAATATGCTTTATGCAAAAGGTCTCGTCTAAGGTATCATTACAAAGCTTATACAGTGTGTTCATCCTATTTGTATGTATATATCATTCTTGTATCTAAAATTAAAAATATGAAGTTAACTGAGGTCCTATTGTAATTATGCAAAGTGTGGGCAATTAACGATGGTTTAGAATCTTGATGGCTCCCACTGACTAGGAGAATTGGCTGTAAATGGCTCTGTTCACCTGCAAGCCTTCCTGTGTAGGTGAGGTGGGTAATGAAGAATGAGATCTCGCAGGACATGTGACCAGGTCATATGATACTGGAATCCATCTTAAACCTGGTGCTTTTCCATTTAGAAGGAGGGGTGTGGACCCACAGAGAAACAATTCCCACCTTGTGCCAAAGATATAAAAGGGGGTGGAACAGAACAAAACGGGTCCCAATCATGTGAAATCCCCTGCTTTTCCCCTAAGATGCCTGCTGGAACTAACAAAGGTCTGTAGTAGGGGAAAGGATTGGGCCCAGACTAGGAAGGAGTCTAGTCTGTGAAAGAATCTTATTGAAACATCTGAGGGTGAGATTTACCTGTATTCAGTTTCTTAATGTATTGGGCTTAGACTTGCATGTTTTGTTTTATTTTGCTTGGTAAATCAATGTTATCAATTAATTAACCCAGAGTAAGTGATTAATACCTGGGGGAGCAAACAGTTGTGCATCTCTCTCTCACACAGAGTTAGAGAGGGCAGACAATTTATGAGTTTACCCTATATAAGCTTTATACAGAGTAAAACAGATTTATTTGAGGTTTGGATCCCATTGGGAGCTGGGTGTTGGATACAGGAATACTTGCTGAGCTGTTTTCAGTTAAGTCTGCAGCTTTGGGGGTGTGGTTCAGACCCTGGGTCTGTGTTGCAGCAGGCTAGTGTGTCTGGCTCAACAAGACAGGTTCTGGAGTCCCAAGCTGGCAAAGAAAACCAGCTCAGAGGTAGTTTCAGTTCATCAGGTGACAGTCCCAAGGGGGTCTCTGTGACCTAACCCATCACGATGGGAATTATTCTTTGTTACAGTGCATCATTAAGCATCTTATAGGAATACCAAAACCACCACAAATAAATTTCTCAGTGTTTATAAAATCCTGCTGCTGAACAGTAAATGGGAAGACAGAACAGAAGACTGCTGCTCGGATGCACCCAACCCTCCTACGTCCATAAAACTTTCCTCCAGAATGTATTCATCTCTACAATGACAGCGTACACTGTCACTGTTTTACTCTTATGGTTGTGTTTTGCCTTTTTGGTGGCCACACATAGAATTCTAACACCATCAAAGCATTGTTTCCCAAACTTGGGACACCGCTTGTGTAGGGAAAGCCCCTGGCAGTGGCCAGTACGTCCCTCGGCCCGCGCTGCTTCCAGCAGCCCCCTTTGGCCTGGAGCAATGAACCGCAACCAGTAGGAGCCGCGATCGGCCGGACCTGTGGACGCAGCAGGTAAACAAACCTGCCCAGCCCGCCAGGAGCTTTCCCTACACAAGCGGCGTCCCAAGTTTGGGAAACACTGTATCAAAACATTATATTTTCTGCTAATTTGAGATGTTTGAGTTGCTCACAGGTATAGGACCACTCTTCCTCACTATATTCTGTTCCCAAATTCTTCTCCCAGTTAACCTTCACTCCTCCACCCAGCTATTCATGCTTCCTTGACAAGAAACAGTTACCTGGGAAGAATTTTTTGTTCTAGTTGATGGGTGTGACGGGTTGGATCACAGAAACCCCCTTGGGAGCTGCCACCTGATGTGCCAAGACTACCTCTGCTCCTGTTTTCCCTGCCAGCTCAGGACTCCAGCACCCTGTCTTGCTGAGCCAGACTCTCCCATCTGCTCTAACACAGACCCAGGGTCTGAATCACTTGTCCCAAAGCTACAAGTTTACCTGAAAACAGCTCACAGAAGTGTGCTTGTCTTTAGCACTCAGATGCCCAACTCCCAATGGGGTCTAAACCCAGATAAATCCGTTTTACCCTGTATAAAGCTTATGCAGGGCAAACTCAAATTGTTCGCCCTCTATAACACTGATAGAGAGATATGCACACTTGTTTGCTCCCCCAGGTATTAATACATACTGAGTAAATTACTAAATAAAAAGTGATATTATTAAATACAGAAAATAGGATAAGTGGTTCTAAGTAGTAACAGACAGAACAAAGTAAGTCACCAAGCAAAATAAAATAAAATGCGCAAATCTATGCCTAATCAAACTGAATACAGATAATCCGACCCTCAGAGATGCTTCAGTAAGTTTTTTCTCAGACTGGACACCTTCCAGGCCTGGGTACAATTCTTTCCCCGGTACAGCTCGTTGCAGCTCAGGTGATAGCTAGGGGATTCTTCATGATGGCTCCCCTCTCCCCTTTGTTCTCTTCCACCCCTTTATATATCTTTTGCATAAGGCGGGAACCCTTTGTCCCTCTGGGTTTCCACCGCCCCTCACTGGAAAAGCACCAGGTTAAAGATGGATTCCAGTTCAGCTGACATGATCATATATCACTGCAAGACTTCATTACTCACTTGCCAGCACACACACACACATATACAGGAAGACTCACAGATAAACAGCCATCTGCAGACAATGGGAGTCATCAAGATTCCAAACCATCATTAATGGCCCACACTTTACATAATTACAATAGGCCTTCAGAGTTATATTTTATATTTCTAGTTTTAGATACAAGAGTGGTACATTTATACAAATCAGATGATCACACTCAGTATATTATAAGCTTTGTAATGATACCTTGCAAGAGACCTTTTGCATGAAGCATATCCCAGTTAAGTTATATTCACTTTTTTACCATATTTTTCTAAAACTATCCCAGTTACATTATATTAACTTCTTATGTTTTTATAAAACCATATAGACTGCACAATGTCACAATGGGCATTCTGGATAGCATCTTCCCCAGTGGACTGAAAGGTAGGGCTTCAAACAATGTATATCACTGGTTCTCCAGCGCCTTTATTCTGCCTACAGTTCATTTCCCAATTTCTGGATTCTCAAAATGCATGCTTTACAGAAGATTTCATTCTCTGGGCCACCTGGAAAGCCTTCAAGACTACTGCCTGTGTCAAACTGTGGTATGTATCATAAAAACCCAGTGTCCCAAAATGGCATCAGCTGACAGCTTTGTGGATATCTGACAAAGTTTTTAAATTCAGGTTTTTCTACACTTGAGAATGAACTCAAGCTTTTCAAAGGAACATTGTATCTTCATTGTGACCAGTTTGCTTCAAATGTACAGTATCCCAGATTTATAGTATATCAGCAACTTTAAACCCAATTTGAAATCAGGTAGTCTCAGGTATAACATCTAGCTAAGGCTCCTTGTTAGGATTTAAAAAAAAAAAAAAAAAACAACTACAAAATCTCTTTTTAAATCCCCACCACTTTGTGCGAAAGCCACATCAGACATAGTGAAACTGACTATATACGTTAAGTGCAATCCAATGCAGAGTAAACCGAAAAAAAATTATGGAAGAAATTTTCCTTTTTAGCCTCTTTCAGTTACAAATAACCTCTACAATTACTCTAACAGTTGTACTTAAAAAAAATGTGTCTGAAAGTTTGAAGATGATGGTATCCTTTCAAATTCTACTCTGAAAAGTGAAAATGGCATTTTGGGATTCCAGGTTTATCTCTATTTGTATCATACTAGCACTGAGAGGCCCAAATTAGGACTAGGGTCCCATTGTGCAGTATAATCACAATAAGAGACAGTCCATGCCTCAAACTTTGTCATCTAAACAGTCGACTCCAGAGCAAGTTTACTCAGTTTACAATTTTATTTATTTAAAAATAAAAACTGCTAGGCTAGCAAACTCTGATTCAAATGAGCTGCAACAATGCAGTTAAGATGTAAATTGAGGTATATACTCATCTCTTTATTGAAGATTTTGCTATTAGAACTTAACTTTATTATGTTGAGAACACCAGAATAGAATCCATCTTATTTCCACTTACTGTAAGATGAAAAGAGCTAACAAAAAACACAGAAACGACGTCAGTGACGAACAGAGATATGTTTCAGAGTATACACTAGGAGCATATCTAGGAGTAAAAGTGTGCCTATAACAGTCTTTTGGATGAGTTCCACAAGTTGACAATACATTGTGTAAAAAAATATTTCCATTTAACAAAGTGCACAGGCTTTTAATTTCACCACATGCCCTTTGTTCATACATTATGCAACAGGTAAAAAAGAGTGCGTACTTTTCACTCGGCTGTTTTGGCAAACTCCTCTCACAAAGATCCATGCTACATTCCAGTTACAATCGTGTCAGAAGACAGTTACGACTCCATTACATTCTGTAATCTAGACAGGATTTGACTGTTTTGAACTGTCCTTGAACTGCACTGACACAGCCAAAGCTTTAACATGGTACATAAACATGATTCTAGTCCTGTCTACCCTACCAACATGAAAATGTGTTGTAACTGGTCCCCTTGGCCCAGCTGTACTTTTAGCATACACTAGTCTTTATTCAAACTCAGTGAGGAACAAAACTCATTTCTCTATGCTCACTCCCTGTAGTGTTAGGCACTGAAAGCAATTCACATCTAGTGCTTCTACTGCTGCTGAATTGCCTGAATGTCTTTTCAGTCATCATCTCTTCCCAGAGCAGAATTGGAAGCAAAAGCACTTTGTAAGTCACTTTATGTTGTGGTTTTTCTCTTTCTTCACAACTGACACAGAAGCCTTAGTTCCAACATTCCCTTCAGATATCATCCTAGAGGAGCTTCTGTCTTAAAATTCTATCATTCTTTCTGGACAGTGCAGCTGAAAGAAGAATGTTACTCTCACATTACACAAAAACTTGCTGCTACCGCTAAAAAAGTTTAGAAATGTTAATCTTTGGCTGTAGTTAAGATCCTCATAATATGGAAAAGATGATTTAAAAACAATTCAGGAGAAAAGTAATTATATGCAATGCACCACAGAGAGTTTCAGATGACAAGAAATACCATCGCTAGTCTCAAAACTAGCCAGCATGGGCTCCATTGTTATCTCAGCTCTGTGCACATGGTAAGGTAGCCTCCAGCTTTCATGCAGACCACATCACACGATCCATTGTCTACAGCCAAGCTCTAAGATACAACTTCAATTGCTCTGATCCCTCAGAGAAATACCTACAGAATCTCTATCAAGCGTTCTTAAAACTGCAATAACCACCTGGTGAAGTGAAGAGAACAAACAGATTGACAGAGCCAGAAGGGTACCCAGAAGTCACCTACTACAAGACAGGCCCAAAAAAGAAAGTAACAGAACGTCACTAGCCATCACCTACAGCCCCCAACTAAAACCTCTCAGCACACCATCAAGGAACTATAACCTATCTTGAAGGATGATCCCTCACTCTCACAGACCTTGGGAGACAGGCCAGTCCTCGCCTACAGACAGCCCCCCCATCCTGAAGCAAATACTTACCAGCAACTAAACACCACACAACAAAAACACTAACCAAGGAACCAAACTCTTCTACAAACCCTGGTGCCAACTCTGTCCACATATCTATTCAAGGGACACCATCATAGGATCTAACCACATCAGCCACACCATCCAGGGTTCGTTCACCTATACATCTACCAACGTGATATATGCCATCATGGGCTAGCAATGCCCCTCTGACATGTACATTGGCCAAACCGGACAGTCTCTACACAAAAGAATAAATGGACACAAATCTGACATCAGGAATCATAACATTCAAAAACCAGTAGAACACTTCAATTTCTCTGAGGTCTGTTATTGAATGACCAAAGTGGCAATTCTTCAACAACAACAAAAAAAGACTAACGTGAAGCTGCAGAACTTCATTTAATTTGCAAAATGGATACCACCAGATTAGGCCTGAATAAAGACTGCATCCAATTAAGTGGGTTCTAGCCCATGAAAGCTTATGCCCAAATAAATTTGTTAGTCCTTGTGGCATCTCGGAGACTCCTCTTTGTTTTTATAAGGAATCCTGTTCCTCCCCTGCACAGACTACCTGCATCACCAGCACGTTGGTTCCACCTCCACAACAGGTTGGCCAACACAGCTGAGTTAACACTATGGGGGAGAAAGCTGAGCCAGCTGTTTTCCTAATGCTGCTTACTTCACCCCAAAACAAGAGGAAAAAAGGGACCAAGTTGTCACCTGATCACTGTTGGGTCCCCTACCTACTCTGAGTAGCGCAGTTATGTGCTGCCCCTTACTCCACTATCCTGCCCATTCACTTCTGTGTTTCTGCAATGGAAAAGTTTCCGGTACTCAGGCCTGTTGCTACAGTTGGAACAAGACATCATTATCCTGTCATCTCCTCCTTATCTTTATGAAGCGTCTGTGTGTTCTTGTACCATCTCTTAGGAGTGTGTACATAGTTGATATGTGTTTTTGTACCATCCTCTTATGTCATGTACATGCTTTCTTGGCATTAACAAATACCTATTTTGTTGTGTTTCTGCCCAGGTCAGGCCTACTCTGATTCACATTATTAGTTGTGCCTAGGGCTCCAGCAAGGCCTACAGTGAGTAGAAAAAGACATCAAAAGACTGAAGTGTGACATTTGTTTTACTTATGTAATAAAAAGTTGAAAAGCAAAATATGATGTAGAATCAAACATTTTTATTGAATGTATATATGTGTAGGATGAAAGGACTGGGGTCAGGCAACGGACATAAAAGGCTAATGTCTATGGAGACAGTGATAATCTTCTGTTTTAAAAACAAAAAGAACCCACTGAACAGTGACAATGCTAGTGTTATCGCATGCAAAAATCCCCATCTTTTAGAACACAGGATTTCTGATGCACTTTTGCTGGCATTTTATTTGTCACCGGCAAGTTACACCAGAACCCCAAATTAGGAACAGATAGGCTCCCCTCCCCCACTGCTCATTTGGCTTTTATTTATATAGTGCCTAAAACTTTTGTCTAAAAATCTTCTGAAATGCAGAAAATTGCACCAAGTATTTTACAATTTGCTGGGGGATGACCTCCAATCCCCCTCCTTCAGATCTTTGACTCACCACAGAATCCAGCCTTTTGTTTGCCTATCTAAAACTCTGTTGGTAAACAGGGTGGTATTTGCTAAGCACTTGAGGGAGTGAGGTATCCAACTCCAATTTATTTTCAGTGGAAGTTGGGCAACTAACTCTCTTAGGTGCTCTTGAAAACCTCCACTCACACTGAAAATGTATTCATGGTTAAGCTCAGGGCAAGTTTTCAATCTACTGCCAAAACAGAAACTTGATTAAGAAATAAATTATCTTGCTTTAGCTGTTTCAAAAAAAATCTGGATGCAAACAAAAATCACTTTCTGTAAAAATGGTATTAGGAACAATTTCATATGATATGAGAGTCACAGAATACTATATTCTTGATACCATTAAGACATTTTTCCATTTTTAACAGCAGATCACCTGCAAATTACAATGTTCCAGTCTATTACTGCAAATTCAAGCATCTCTTGGTAGAGTCCATACATTTTCACCTAGTGGAAGAAGCAACACTGCATAATCAATCTCAGCAATACACTGGATATTACTATAAATATAGACTGTTTCCTAAGATGGTCTTTAGATTATTTCAAGTTGTACTGAATCTGTTACCTACATGTGAATCATCAAGGTTACTGGAACTGCTCTGGTTTAGTGAGAAGAGCTAACACCACCTCCATAGCAAAACAGCTACCTTCCATTTTCCAAAATTCTATCAGCAGCAAAGTTAATTGGAGAAAGAGGAGAACATCTCAATATAAATTCTTATTTGCAGTAGGTAGAGTCCAAGAACCAAACTGAAAAATGTGGGATCACTTCTAAATGGCAAAGTTGTGTTGGCAAGCTATGTCAGTCAGACCGGGGGTGGGGGAGAGAAAGAGAAATCACATCTCTGTCAGTCAAATGGACCATGCAGATGCAACTATATGACAAAATAACTCCTTTGCTAGTGTACCTTACGTCATTCAGGGAGTTGGATTAGCTATACCAACAAGATTTCTTTTGCTGGTATTACTCTCCACTAAGGGAGTCTGTCAATAAAGCTTTACCAGCACAACTGTTTTGGCAAAGCCTTTGTAACAGAGACTAGTCCTGAATGTTTCCAGATACCCTGGGACATCCTGGTTAAATCAATGTGGGTACATTGTAGAGCAGGGATCAGCAGGTAAGCACCTTTATGTGGATAAATGTAAAGTAATGCACATTGGAAAAAATAACCCCAACTATACATACAATATGATGGGGGCTAATTTAGCTACAACAAGTCAGGAAAAAGATCTTTGAGTCATCGTGGATAGTTCTCTGACAATGTCCACGCAGTGTGCAGAGGCGGTCAAAAAAGCAAACAGGATGTTAGGAATCATTAAAAAGGGGATAGAGAATAAGACTGAGAATATATTATTGCCCTTATATAAAATCGATGGTACGCCCTCATCTCGAATACTGCGTACAGATGTGGTCTCATCTCAAAAAAAGATATACTGGCACTAGAAAAGGTTCAGAAAAGGGCAACTAAAATGATTAAGGGTTTGGAACGGGTCCCATATAAGGAGAGATTAAAGAGGCTAGGACTCTTCAGCTTGGAAAAGAGGAGACTAAGGGGGGATATGATAGAGGTATATAAAATCATGAGTGATGTGGAGAAAGTGGATAAGGAAAAGTTATTTACTTATTCCCCTAATACAAGAACTAGGGGTCATCAAATGAAATTAATAGGCAGCAGGTTTAAAACAAATAAAAGGAAGTTCTTCTTCACGCAGCACACAGTCAACCTGTGGAACTCCTTACCTGAGAAGGTTGCGAAGGCTAGGACTATAACAGAGTTTAAAAGAGAACTGGATACATTCATGGTGGTGAAGTCCATTAATGGCTATTAGCCAGGACGGGTAAGGAATGGTGTCCCTAGCCTGTGTCTGTCAGAGGATGGAGATGGATGGCAGGAAAGAGATCACTTGATCATTGCCTGTTAGGTTCACTCCCTCTGGGGCACCTAGCATTGGCCACTGTCAGTAGACAGGATACTGGGCTAGATGGACCTTTGGTCTGACCCGATACGGCCTTTCTTATGTTCTTAAGCACCCTGGCAGGGCGGACTGGTTTGTTTACCTGCCCTGTCCGCAGGTTCGTCTGATTGTGGCTCCCAGTGGCTGCGGTTTGCCTCTCCAGGCCAATGGGGGTGGCGGGAAGCAGCGGCCAGCACATCCCTCAGCCCACGCTGCTTCCCGCAGCCCATGGGCACTTTCGATGGACCTGGCTCTTTGCAAGAGTAAATCCAGCAGCATCATACATGGGACTGCCTGCAACATACTTATGTCCAATCAAAATGCATCATAACAAAGATCTCAACCTAAGCAATATCAGTTTATAACCAAGGCCTTGCGTATGTCATGTTAAGCTAGATCTAAAAGTCTGCAGAAAGGCACTCTTTTTTGTAGTACCGGTAAAACTAAATTCTACAGGAGCTTCATTTAAAATAAAAAAAAACTGATTGTTTGATAATACACAAAAATATAGTCCGTACAGTAATCTTTGTGCTATTATATACTATCCCCCATATTTTCATTTTTCTGTGTCAGACCTTTGTACCAACAATGCACAACTTTCATTTCAAGAGGTCAAGGAGAATCTGAAGGTTTTGACAGCTTGACAGGGAACAGAACTTTTGAAGCCTCAAAGCATAGACACCTCACCATCCACAGCTGGTGTTGAGCCATAGTCAATGTACTGAAGTCAACGCAGAGCAAGAGTAGACATGTTATTTATATCAATCATCACTGTCCTCCAGCAGCTGTCACATAACACCCAACACTGACTATTCTGGTCACTATTGTGAACTCCACTGCCCACAGGTCACAAAGACCAGAAGGCCCTCCTACCTTTTAAAGTCCCACGAATTTTTGAAATGCCTTTTCCTGATTGTTCAGCTTGGTGAGCACACTTAGCAGGGTGTGTGTGTGTGTACGCGCAACTGCCCAGTTGATCATGCTGGCTACACACTACAGATGCACTCCAGCTTGGAAAAGACATGAAATACTGGACCTACTGGGCCTGTGAGGAGAAGAGGCTGTGCAAGCACACCTATGGATCAGTGCTAGAAACAGAGACATCTACAATCAGATTGCAGGGGGGGGGGGAGGGGGGAGAGAGAGAGAAAAGAGGAGGTTTGCAGGAGAAGGGGTATGACAGGAACCAGCAGCAGGAACTGCTTCAGGCATATCAGAAGGCCAAATCAATCAATCTAGTGCCAAACCCCGCACCTGCTGTTTTCAGAAAGAGCGGCATGCCATATTTGGCAGAGACCCCACCACTACCCTGAATGCCCCCATAGAAATGTCTGAAGAGACCAAGCCAGAGGCCCCTGGTGTGAACAATGAGGTCGAGGAGAAGGATTGGAGGACATACAACTAGTGCATCCAGCTACGCCATGAGCCAGGACCTGTTTGAGACTCCACTGCAATCAAGCAGTCAAGCACAGGCAAGTCCAATGCAGTGGAAGGAATCTCAGGTAAACGTGAATTGTATTTACCCTTACAATGATGTATTGAAGGCATCCTCAACTTAACAGGACAAGAGAAGAGCCCTAACACCCTCAGCTACAGTGGCGAGCCAGACCAAGCGGCAACAAGATGCCCATGCTGTGCACAGGCCCCATGATTGCCTTAACTTTGCCCTGTAACATGTGCTTACATAAACAAGATATCACTGTTCTCTTGTCCTCTTTCCCCATTCCCTCCTATGGTTTGCTATACTTACATATTTTATCTTAGATTTTAAGCTTTTTGGACACAGGTTCCATACAAACTTATAGAAAGACATGATCCTAGCACAAGACGACTAATCCTAATAACCTCTGAGCATTGCCATAAAAGTAACAATCACCTCCCGCTAAAATAATGGATCTCTGATGTTCCTTCTGAACCCATTTAAAATACAACAGTATTAAGTGTCTACTTAAAATTCAAGGCCTGAATTTCACCACCAAGTCAAATAACTCACCAGTTCTTAACAGTGAAAACCCATATTAAACCAGGCATTCTAATTTTAGGTTGCTTGTACTGAGCACCAAAGGGAAGGACCATGGTGAAATCCAGGAAGCTGAAGACACAAGTAATGTATGTTGTTTGTTTGACAAATGTAAGAGAAAAAGATCTGGCTGCAGGATAGGCACCAAAAGCCTGCGACAGTCCAGGACCTCAAAGGATCTGCCAAACTGAGTGAGGCGATGGGTTCAACAAATTTCCTGTTCTGTCTCCAGCTGTGGCCAACTCTTGGTAATTCAGAAGGATGCAAATCTCACCCCCCACTCCCGGGACGATAATGCACCGAGGCCACCGCGCAGCACTGCGCGCAGAGAGGAAGCTACTCCTGCTGCATCCCACACGCTGGGGCCGGGGAGTCGATGGCCCCTGAGCCACACGCGCTACCGCATAACCATCAGCGCTCCCAGACCCGTCCCGCAGCCGCTGACACGCCCAGCCCCTGCCCCCACCCCCGCCCCCCGGGGCGCTGAGCGTCCCCAACCCCCTGTCGGGCCGAACCGCCACCCAGGGCACGGGCAGCGCCCGCGGGCCGGCCGCACGGGGGCCTGGGCCCCGCCCGGGAGAGCAGAGAGCGGGGGAACGAACCCTCCGGGACCCGGCACGCCCGGGGGACCGGAAAGGGAGACCCGCACGCCCCGCAAGCGCAGAGCCCCCCGGCCAGCGCCGCGCCCCGCCGGCCCCGGCTCTTACCGTAGGTCTCGGACATGGCTGTCTGCGACATTTTGGAAGCGTCGCGCCTCCACCTCCTCCCGCGCCTTCGGCTGGTGCTGAGCGAGGGGCTGGGGGCGCCTCAGGCCGCCAGGTACAAAGGGCGGGGGTGGGGGGCGAGTCCCAACAGCGGCCGCCGCTATAAACCCCCCAACCCGAGAAGCTTCCTCAGCAGCAGCAGCAGCAACTGGCTTGGAACGGGCACGCACCGCCACTTCTGCGCATGCGTGCGCACGCAGCTCTTCACCCCCAACCTCTTGGGGCGTGGTCTCTCCTCCACACATGCGTATTGTCTGCTCTTCTCCGCCCTCCGCCCCACCCCCAACGGCGCTCACCAAAACAAAGCGCACGTGCGCGGCTTTAGAACTAGCCGCGGAGCCGTTGGGAGGAGTCACGGGGCGAGCCGAGCAGGTGATGTGGGCGTGGCTGCGCTTACGCGGGCAGGTGACTGAGGGCGCGAGGGAGGGGCGGGGCGCGGCGCGGCTGGGGCAGGGCCGGTAACTGGATGGGAAGCACGTGAGGAGGGTCAGGTGGGTGGTGTCACTTCGCCAGCCCCAGGTGCGCGATAGGTGGGACCCTTCCGGCCGCAGCGCAGCTTCTCGTGCGCTGGCCTGGGCCGCCAGCGGGGTAGGCAGGAGTGGGGTGGGTGGCTCGTGTGCCCTGAGGTACCGCGGGGGCATCGGGGCTAGCTGTGCCTCTTTCCCCGGACTAAGGCCAGGCTGGCTACGAGTAGCCCGAGGGCTGCCGGTGATTGGATTCTAGTGGAAGCAACCCACCCTTGGGTGCTTGTGTCTTCCTGGGACACACACTTAAAATAAGTTAAAAGCAACAGAGGGTCCTGTGGCACCTTTGAGACTAACAGAAGTACTGGGAGCATAAGCTTTCGTGGGTAAGAACCTCACTTCTTGCATCTGAAGAAGTGAGGTTCTTACCCATGAAAGCTTATGCTCCCAATACTTCTGTTAGTCTCAAAGGTGCCACAGGACCCTCTGTTGCTTTTTACAGATTCAGACTAACAGGGCTACCCCTCTGATACTTAAAATAAGTTGCTTGGTGGTTGTTTGATTAACAGAGCTGCTGACCCGAAAGGCCTTATATTCAACCTGGCCCCCAGGTGGAGGGGATTGTGATGATTTTTGTAAATAGTTAGATTTGTTAGTCTCTAAGGTGCCACAAGTACTCCTGTTCTTTTTAGATTTGTGAGTTCTTGATCCTTAATAATTAGTCTCTTGGAAATGAGGGAAGAGGTATCAATATAAAGCCAAGTAAGAGTAGTAATAGATATGGTCTCATAGGCACCTACTCCAGCCCTGGAGCACCCATGGAAAAAAATTAGCGGGTGCTTAGCACCCATCTGCAGCCAAGCTCCCCCCAGTGCCTTGTGCCTGTCGGCGGCCCCACTGATCAACTGCTCTCCCTCCCTCCCAGCGCCTCCCACCTACCACAGATCAGCTGTTCCATGGCATGCAGGAGGAGAAGGGATGGGACATGCTCTGGGGGAGGGGGCAGAACTGGGTGAGAATGGGCAGAGCAGAGGTGTAAGGGGGTGGGGGATTGGGGGAAGGGGTGGAGTGAGGGCAAGACCTGGGGCAGAGTGGGGGCAGGAAGAGGCAGGGCTAGGGTGACCATACATCCCATTTTGGCCAGGACAGTCCCCTTTTTTAAGTGCTGTTCCGTCTGTCCTGACTTTTTTGGCACAAGTTGGCATTTGTCCCATTTGCTCTTGCTGACTTGGTCAGTTGGCAAGAGCAAATGGAACAAATGCCCACTTTTGTCAAAAAAGTGTGGTGTGGTGCAGAGGAATGTGTGGGGGTGGGGAGAGGAGGCAAACGGAGATTGCAGTCCCACTCGGGGGGGAGGCGGGCTGGGGGATATGCAGCATTCCAGCATGCGAGGGGCTGTCCGGGTTCCAGCGACCGGCAACAGCCTTGCGGGGGGGGGGGGGGGGTGCTCGGGTGAGTGACTAGGGATGTCCCATTTTCCCTTTGGAAAATACGGGGGAAGGGGTGGAATTGGGGCAGGATCTGGGGCTGAGTGGGGGTTGAACACCCCCAGGGAAAGTTGGAAGCCGACACTGCCTGTGTATGGTCTAGGGCCCTAGTCCTGCAACAAGCCCCAGACTGGTGAACATCTGCATCTACCAGCCCCATTGACTTCAGTGGTGTTCCGAAATGATGTTTTGTCGAAGTTGCAGACTGAAACTTCATTAATAAATTTAAATACTGAGGTCTGGAAGTTGTCTGGTTTATTTACATGGCTTTTTGCCGTACTCTGATATATGGTGTCATTTTTATGAATCAACTAATAAGGTCTAGATTCTGCAAGTCAGTAGCTTTTGTTTTTAAAACATTGTTTCAGTGGGTTGTGATGGTTTTAATATAATATTCTTATGCTGAGTTATATGGTGCATTCATAAATATTGATAGCAAAGGTTTTTAAAGAGGCACCATCTGCTTGAAATTTGGTAAATTTCAGTACATTGAGTAGTTTCGGGTAGGACACCTATTTTTGTCATTTTAAAACACCTCTTTAAAACATATAACAGAAGAAACTGACTGAATAGCTAACTGATTATGTAGGGTAAAACAGTGAAACTGATTACACACATTTAAAATACACAAAGTAAACAAACTGGGGGGAAAAGTCAAATAAAATTTTCTCCATTTCCATTCAGGTATTGTAATCTTAAGTATTACTTGTAACAATAGTAAGTTTTATTTATATATAGATAAATATATATACACACACAGGAGTTTGAGTTTTAAATTGCATTTCCCTTTAATGAGTCAACATTAGTATCCTCTTTCCATTGTCAATAGTGTCCCCTGGTGGTTGATAAATTCTGTGATCCCTTTGTCTAACCACCTGGAGAATGTGCTTCAGGGCTAGATGGAAAAGCAGGTTGCTATGAATAGGCAACAGTGGAGAGCGACATGAATAATAACACATGTTCAAATTAGAAAAGTGTACTTTAGAAAGGAGTTTTTAATAATGGCTGAAAGATAGCAGTAATGTATGAGGTAATCCTTATGAAAAAGTCCTATAAAACTTAATCTTATAATAATTCTATATAACTTAATAGGAAACGATAACTTTTCTAAAGATTTTTTTAAATAATTTTATATACAGTTCAATAGACAATTGCATTCTTGGTTTGTATAAGATAATTTTAAAACCACCTGTGGAAAGGATCCATATTTTTAGAGCAACTTCTATAGAAATTGATTACATTTCCATAGAATCCTACTGTTTTCATATTTTTAAAATTATGTAGGGCTTTTCCAAAAGAGAGAAGAGATAGAATTTTAAGATTGTGCTTGGAAATAGATAATTATTCAATACTGATTCAAATAATTTTTGTGGGTGTACATGATACCAGTCAGTACATTTTGCTTTGTTGGACAGCTAGTAATAAAGGCCTGATCCTGGAACCTGTGGGAGTTTTGAATATGTGAAGAGTGGGGTAATTACTCCTAAGGTAATTTGGTCAAGAAAATTCCCCCAGATTCGCCATTTTGTAGAGGCCAGTAGTATTTTAATCAAGGCATTTAATGAGCTTTAGAAAAATGTAATGTTTTTGTGCTAAGATTTAAACAATTTACATATATAAAGAAATGGAGCCGATTCTTAATAGGGTGCAACTCTGATAAGCCAAACATTAATTATCTGATAATCTCTGTTATCCAAACCAGGGTCATATCCCATGACATCATTTAATTAAATTGAAAATTTCCTTGATTACCTAAAAACCTTAATTATTCAAACTTATTCAATAGCCCCCATGTTACTAGAAGTTGTACTGTATTTATAAGGTACATAAGAAACTTTGCACACCTCTCCTCCACCCACCCATGCAGCGGTACTTTTCCGTGAGCTCCCTGGAAGCGGTGACATCCCCCTTGCTCAGCTCCTAGGCGGAGGCATGGCCAGGCAGCTCTCCGCACTGCCTCTGCCTGCAAGCAGCGCCCCCACAGCTCCCATTGGCTACTGTTCCCGGCCAATGGGAGCTGCGAAGCCAGCATTCTAGGTGGAGGCAGTGCACAGAGCTGCCAGGCCACGCCTTTGCCTAGGAGCTGAGTGAGTGGTGGTTTTCCCACTTCCAGGGAGCCCCCCGGGTAAGCTAAGAGCCTGTCTCACCCCATCCTATGTCCCAACCCCCTGCCTCCACCCACACCCAAACTCTGCTGCTGCTTGGGGGGGAAGGCGCAGAGCCAGGTAGAGAGCCTGCCAGCCCTATCAAACCCTGCTCCAGCACCAGCAGGCGTCCCGGGCCATGCGCCACCGCCTGCCCGCCCCAGCACCCAAGCCGTCCTCTCTCAGCACCCACGGTGCCCTCAGGCAGCCCTCACCCCCAAATTTTAGTTGAGAGTATTTTTAGTAAAAGTCATGGACAGGTCTTGGGTCATAAATTTTTGTTTACTGCCCGCAACCTGTCCGTGACATTTACTAAAAATACCCGTGACTAAAACATAGCCATAGCCATGATACACACCATTTAAGAGGGTCTAAAATGCAACGTTTAAGAAGTCCCCTGGTATGGTTCTGCTGTGCAGGGGCTGGTGCAGGAGTCAGGAAGCTCTCACAGAGGTCTGCTTGTCTGTGTGCCATGGACCAGAGCTTCACATGAGCCAACTGTACTGCAGCATGAGGGTAAGGGTGGGCAAAGGGGCCAGGGTCAGTGAATCCCTCAGTATAGATGCTATTGATTTCTTTATTTCCCCCCGCAAAAGGAACAGGTTACAATGTCCATCAAACAACAAAAAGAAACGTGGTTTTACAGTAGTATCAGAGCACAGAGATACAGCATTGGCATTTTCACTAAAATAGAAATTAGTCCCATTTGACCTTTCTTGTCTTTGATTCTTTAATTATGTATAGCTTGCTAGGAGAGTGACACAATGCAGAGATTAATGATTGGTAGAGAAATAGTAGCAGCTAATGGCCCCAAAAGATTATTTAACATGTTTATGGTAATAAAGTGATTAAAAATGTAAAACTCTAAAGTGCTGAATATTATTATTGAACAGAAAGAGGGTAGGTGGAGGTGGTTTCGATGAAGGCAAAGAGATGGGAGGGCTCTGAGTTACTACAGAGAATTCTTTCCCAAGTATCTGCCTGATGGGTTCTGCCCACATATGCAGGGTCTGATCACCATATTTGAGATTGGAAGGAATTTTCTCCCCAGGTCAGATTGGCAGAGACCCTGGGTGTTTTTCGACTTCCTCTGAAGCATGGGGCACGGGTCATTTGCAGGTTTAAACTAGTGTAAATGGTGAATTCTGTGTATCTTCAAGTCTTTAAACCATGATTTGAGGACTTCAGTAACTCAGCCAGAGATTGTGTGTCTATTACAGGAGTGGGTGGATGAGGTTCTGGGGCCTGCAATGTGCAGGAGGTCAGACTAGATCACGATGGTCCCTTCTGAATTTAAAGTCTATGAGTCTAAGAATGAAGAAAAGGGTTAGTTGGGTTAGGATTGGGGTATTTGAGTAGTTTTGCTTTTAAGATGAAATAAGAACAGGAAGTAAAACTTAGAAATCAAGAAAAAAATTCACATAAACTGGGGAGTACACAGCTGACAGTTCTGCTGTTTGAAAATGTAGACTACTGTATCTTAATACAAGCCATTATTGTTTAGTAATCATCAAATAAAGTTGCATAGAACTAACCTCACCAGCATCTAACTTGAATGGGATAATGAGAAATTATAGGCCCACTAAAAATGAGCCCATTAAAAAGATGCCCTCTGATTTTGTGCCTGCAGCCAGTTGCACCTGCTAGTAAATGCAGGCTCAAATGAGATAGCAGGTAAACATGCAAATATCAGGTTGTGCCAGTACATCAGATCAACAGACATTTAAATCCTATCATTTATACCCACAATTAACCTCACCATAATTTTATGCCTGCAGTTGATTATGGGTGCAAAATTGCAGACACAAAATGAGAGATTAGACATGAGGTCCGTTTAGAAATTTTACCCACAGTCATTTACAATTACAACAAATTTCAACTAACCAGTATACCAGAAATGTGAGTGTATGGTGCCTTATGAATGGAGATGGGCTTGAATCAAAACCTCAGAGTCAAACCCTGAATCTGGATTCAGATGTGAGATTGCAGCTGGAACCTCTCTATAATATTCCAAAGCTAAATATCTTGAATATTGGGAAAGCACCAGTTTGGATATGGATTTAAAAAAACCCAAGTTTGGGGTTGGTCAGATCTTGATGTTTTACTTCTGCCCATTACAGGGATACCAAGTTGAAATTGAATCTGAAGTTCAGATCTGATTTTGTTTAGACCTGCATCAACTTCAGACTCCATGGCTTCCTGCTAGTCTTGGAATGCAGTGGGACTCAGGGTATGTCTACACTACCAGATTAATCCGAATTTATACAATTCGAATTTTGGAAACAGATTGTACAAAGTCGAATGTATGCGGCCACACTAAGCATATTAATTCGGCGGTGTGAGTCCATGTACCGGGGCTAGCGTCGATTTCCGGAGCGTTGCACTGTGGGTAGCTATCCCATAGCTATCCCATAGTTCCCGCAGTCTCCTCCACCTATTGGAATTCTGGGTTGAGATCCCAATGCCTGATGGGGCCAAAAACATTGTCGCGGGTGGTTCTGGGTACATCCTCCCCCCTCTCCAGGGAAGCAATGGCAGACAACCGTTTCGCACCTTTTTCCTGGGTGAACAGTGCAGACGCCATACCACGGCAAGCATGGAGCCCGCTCAGCTCAAGACAGCAGTCATGAACATTGTAAACACCTTGCACGTTATTGTGCAGTTTATGCTGAACCAGAACCTGCAAAACCAGGCGGCGAGGAGTAGGCTACGGCAGCGCGGTGGCGAGAGTGATGAGGACATGGACATGGAATTCTATCAAACCGCGGGCCCCGGTGCTTTGGAGATCATGCTGTTAATGGGGCAGGTTATAGCCGTGGAACTCCGATTCTAGGCCCGGGAAACAAGCACAGACTGGTGGGACTGCATAGTGTTGCAGGTGTGGGACTATTACCAGTGGCTGTGAAACTTTCGCATGCATAAGGGCACTTTCTTGGAACTTTGTGACTTGCTTTCCCCTGCCCTGAAGCACCAGAATACCAAGATGAGAGCAGCCCTCACAGCTGAGAAGCGAGTGGCGATAGCCCTGTGGAAACTTGCAACGCCAGACAGCGACCGGTCAGTCGGGAATCAATTTGGAGTGGGCAAATCTACTGTGGGGGCTGCTGTGATGCAGGTAGCCAAAGCAATCACTGAGCTGCTGCTACGAAAGGTAGTGACTCTGGGAAATGTGCAGGTCATAGTGGATGGCTTTACTGCAATGGGATTCCCTAACTGTGGTAGGGCGATAGATGGAACCCATATCCCTATCTTGGCACCGGAGCACCAGGGTACCCAGTACATAAACCGCAAGGGGTACTTTTCAATAATGCTGCAAGCACTTGTGGATCACAAGGGACGTTTCACCAACATCAACGTGGGCTGGCCGGGAAGGGTTCATGACGCTCGCGTCTTCAGGAACACTAATCTGTTTAAATGGCTGCAGCAAGGGACTTACTTCCCGGACCAGAAAATAACCGTTGGGGATGTTGAAATGCCTATAGTTATCCTTGGGGACCCAGCCTACCCCTTAATGCCATGGCTCATGAAGCCATACACAGGCAGCCTGGACAGGAGTCAGGAGCTGTTCAACTACAGGCTGAGCAAGTGCAGAATGGTGGTAGAATGTGTATTTGGCCGTTTAAAAGGTCGCTGGCGCTCGTTACTGACTCGGTCAGACCTCAGCCAAACCAATATCCCCATTGCTATTGCTGCTTGCTGTGTGCTCCACAATCTCTGTGAGAGTAAGGGGGAGACCTTTATGGCGGGGTGGGAGACTGAGGCAAATCGCCTGGCTGCTGATTATGCGCAGCCAGGGCGATTAGAAGATCACACCAGGAAGCGCTGCGCGTCAGAGAAGCTTTGAAAACCAGTTTCATGACTGGCCAGGCTACGGTGTGAAAGTTCTGTTTGTTGAAAACCCGCCCCCTTGATTGACTCATTCCCTGTAAGCAAACCACCCTCACCCCTTAAATCACAGCTTGCTTTTAAACGAAATAAAGTCACTATCGTTTAAAAATCATGTATTCTTTATTAATTGATTATAAACATAGGGAGAGAACCGACAAGGTAACCTGGGTGAGGTTTGGGAGCAGGATAGGAGGGAAGCAAAAGGCCACTGAAAAAATTCAATACAATGACAGCCTTTTGGTTGGGCTGTCCACTGGGGTGGAGTGGGAGGGTGCACGGAGCCTCCCCTCCCACGTTCTCACATGTCTGGGTGAGGAGGATATGGAACATGGTGAGGGGGGGAAGGAGGTTATACAGCAGCTGCAGCAGCAGTCTGTTATCCTGCTGCCATTCCTGAAGCGCCACCAGACGCTGGAGCATGTCCGTTTGATCACGCAGCAGCCCCAGCATTGCAGCCTGCCACCTCTCATCTCGAGCGTCCTCGTGACCTCACGTTCACTGGCATCTTTCATGTATTTAGATACCGTGTCCTTCCACTCATTCAAATGAGCTCTTTCATTGCGGGTGCATTCCATTATTTCCGAGAACATCTCGTCTCGCGTACTCTTTCTCCGCCGCCTTATCTGAGATAGCCTTTGGGACGGAGGAGGGAGGCTTGAAAAATTTGCAGCTGCTGGAGGGATGAAAAAAAGGAGAGAAGTTTTTAAAATGATACATTTTACAGAACAATGCTTATACTCTTTCATGGTGAACAACACTATTCACATTACATAGCATATGTGATTTCAGTACAAGGTCGCATTTCCATCTTAATATTGAGTGTCTGTGGCTTTGGTGTTAGAGATCACAGATGCAGGTCCGGGCAACAGAATTCAGCTTGCATGCGACCATGGTAAGCCATTGTCTTTCGGCTTCTGCGCCCTCCTTTCCCACATACCAAGGAAAGCCTGTTGACTGCTGCGGTTTTCCTGTTAACCTTCAGCAGCAGAAAACAAACTAAACTCCCCCCCCCCCCATCCAATTCTCTGGGATGATCGCTTTATACCTCCCCCTACCGCGTGGCTAGTATCAGGGAAGATCCCTGCTAGCCAAACGCGAAAAGCTCAGGGCCAATTCCTCCCTCCCCACCCCCACCCCCCCGCGCTTGCCTAACTGCAGGGAAGGATTTCTTTTCAGCCACAGGCAGACATCCCAGTAGGAATGGCCACCTCTGTCCCCTTAATTAAATTCCCGTATTTCAACCAGGTTACCATGAGCGATATCACTCTCCTGAGGATTACACAGCGAGATAAAGAACGGATGTTGCTTGAATGCCAGCAAACACTGGGACCATACGCTGCCAGGTTTTGTCATGCAATGATACCAGATTACTTGCTATTAGCATGGCGTGGTCAAGTGTCCTACCATGGAGGACGGAATAAGGCTGCACTGCCCAGAAACCTTGTGGCAAGGCTTTTGGAGTACCTCCAGGAGAGCTTCATGGAGATGTCCCTGGAGGATTACCGCTCCATCCCCAGACACGTTAACAGACTTTTCCAGTAGCTGTACTGGCCGCGAATGCATCCTAAGTCCTCAGGGCAAAGTAATCATTAAAAAACGCTTGCTTTTAAAACAAGTTTTATATTTTAAAAGGTAAACTCACCTGAGGTCCCTTCCATGGGGTCATGGTCTTGGATACTGGGTTGGGAGGGTACTTCAGTCAGGCTGAGAAAAAGATCCTGGCTGTTGGGGTGAACGGAGAGCTGTGTGCTCTCCGCAAGCTCGTCCTCCTCCTCCTCCTCTTCCCCGTCTGCAGAATCCTCAGGTGTAGCTGATGAGATTACCCCCGCCTCGGAATCCACAGTCAGAGGTGGGGTAGTGGTGGCGGCCACCCCTAGAACTGCATGCAGCTCGGCGTAGAAGCGGCATGTCTGCGGCTCTGACCCGGAGTGACCGTTTGCCTCCTTTGTTTTTTGATAGGCTTGTCTGAGCTCCTTGACTTTCACGCGGCACTGATCTGAGTCCCTGTTGAGGCCTCTCTCCATCATGCCCTTGGAGATTTTTTTCAAAAGTTTTGGCATTTCGTCTTTTTGAACGAAGTTCTGCTAGCACTGAATCCTCTCCCCATATAGCGATCAGATCCTGTACCTCCCGTACGGTCCATGCTTGTGCTCTTTTTCGATTATCGGCCTGCATGGTTACCTGTGCTGATGCGCTCTCTGTGGTCACCTGTGCTCTCCACGCTGGGCAAACAAGAAAAAAAATTCAAATGTTCGCGGGGCTTTTCCTGTCTACCTGGCCAGTGCATCCGAGTTCAGATTGCTGTCCAGAGCAGTCACAATGGTGCACTGTGGGATAGCTCCCGGAGGCCAATACCATCGAATTGCGGCCACACTAACCCTAATTCGAAATGACAATATTGATTTTGGCGCTACTCCGCTCGTCGGGGTGGAGTACAGAAATCGATTTTAAGAGCCCTTTATTTCGAAAGAAATGGCTTCGTTGTGTGGACGGGTGCAGGGTTAATTTGATTTAACGGTGCTAAATCCTAATTAAAGTCATAATGTAGACCAGGCCTTAGGAAAGGACTGGTGCTCAGAAGAAAGCACATAGAGCAAATCTCGGGTTAACCTGAAGGTGGCACTAAAAGGCCACATGTGAAAGGCACTGAAATCAATCTGTGTGTGTGAGTGTTTGTTTGATAATTCTGAGCTATATTGCTTATAGCTCTTAGGTGCTCAAGGAATGGGGAGAAAGATAAAAGGAGTCTCCCTCCTTCATGATACTTTCCTGGTCCATGGGCACTTGACATGGAAGGACAGAGAGAACCTATGGCAGATGGAAGCCATTGCCTTCAACTGGCATTGAACCAGTGATGAAAAGAGTCCAAATTAAATATACATGTAAAGTTATGGCTGAAATGTTCAAAGGAACCTAAAGGAGTTAGGCACCCGACCCTACTAGCACTGAATGTCATTGGGAGTTGGGCCCCAACTCCTTTAGATTCCTTTGAAAATTCCTGCCTATACTGTTGCAGTGTTTCCCTCAGCCAGCCCTCACTGAAGACCGCATGCTGCCATTGATCCACATACAGTTCCCATTGATGGCTAGCTGCAGTTGTGTCTGAAGATTGAAGGTAGTATATGGCACTTAAATACCATGAACCAAATCCGTGGCTGCTGCCAAGGAGTATTTGATACAGTTGAGGAAGAGGAATGGCTTTAATCTACCTTTGAGCGCTCTCGGTCATGCAGTAGAGCTGCACTGGGATCTTCTCCCAGAATAAGTGAACAGCTCATGAGCCATTTTGTTCTACAGAGGTTCTTATATGGTGCTTATTACCAGCCATGGAACCATTATGGTAGATAGTGCTTGTCAATGTAAAGGGACACCCTGGTTACACTCCCTTTCCTCTAGTCATGCCTTCTGCACCAACTGCAGGGAGGAGAGAGAGCACAGGAGCCACTACAGTGGCTCTATGTCATCTGAGGAAACTGCCTATGCAGGGAGAATCCCCCCAGTGGTGGGATAAGTTCGCTTCAGGGTAGTTTTGTACCAGTAGAGTGGTGCAAAGTTGCCCTAATGCAGCCCAGGATCTGGCCCCATCTTTTTATGTGCGTTAGAACATAATATAACATTTTACATTATTTGTTGTGATGAAACTGTTTGTCATGGGGTTTTATAGGGCATGAATGTGCAGACAATCCCTGTATCACAAACAGAAATGTACAGTATGAGAGAAAGGTTGACAAGGAAAATGGAGTATAGGTCCAGCTTTCAAAAGTGACTGGTGATTTTGGGTGGCTTAAATTTTTGGGCACCCACTCTGAGTTACATTAAAGGGCCTGAATATCAGAAAAGTTCCAAGCACCCTCTTCCTGAAAATCCTTTAAGGTATCTCAGGCCAGGCACCCAAAAACGGAGGCACCATGACCACTAGTCACTTTTGAAAATTTGTGTCATATTATGAAGAACACTTAAATATATGCAGTGACTATGGTGAGTACAGCTTTGTGGGAGCATCAGCATGTATTTATCAACTTAGCCTGATGGTGTCACTTAACTAACTTCTATGCTGGTGACATGTAGGAATATTGGGACATGACATAAGCTGCATTTATTCATTTTAAACAATAGAAAATGGTTGAAGTGCTTGCTATTTTTTTATCATGACATCCTTGAAACACAAGGCTTCCTAATAGATTACTAGGGAACACTCAGAGCCTATAGTTCAACCTCTGGAACATGAAGCTCTTTCCTCTGTTCTAAGGAACTCAGAGCCAAGTCATGTGACAGAAGTCTAATCAACTGGATCACGTTTTTGGAACAAATATCCTCAAACATGTGATGTAATAGTCTTGATTCCTTTCCACAACTATCTGAGCATTTATTGATTTGAATGTATGAAGTGTGGTTGTAGCTGTTTCGGTCCCAGGATATTCGAAAGACAAGATGGGTGAGGATGTATCTTTTATTGGACCAACTTCTATTAGCGAGAGACAAGCTTTCAAGCCACACTGACTTCAGATGATGCTAGTTAAACTCACTGCAATTTTCTTTCTGCTTAGGAAGCAATGATTATGTTTTTCATATTCAGTTGAAGGCAAATTGTTTTGGGGTTTCAAGGCCTGCTGCTGGCGGTTCATCATCCCAGATAAAATCAAAATCTTAACGTGCAATTTTTTTGCACAAGTTCAGGGTTTAGGGCTATGTTTTTAAAGGTATTTAGGTGCCTAAAGAGGCAGATAGGCAGTGCCTATCTGAACCTCTAGATGCCAAATTCCTTTAAAAATCTGGCCCTTAATGTCACTCTAGATTTTAGAATTTGCTTTCTCAAGTGAATCTATACCGACCCAGGAGCTTCTGATTTGTCTATTTTTCTGTACAAATAAATCTGATTAAAGAGAAACCTAGTACAGTTTAGATCTATAGTTCTCAAATTGTGGCCCCTGGGCTACTGGTGGCCTGCAGAACACTAGCTGGTCACATGTTGCTGGCTCTCTTCTTTGTTTTCAGCTGCTTTATCTCACTAAAAGAAGCTAAAAGACATTAAAACTTTTCGAATATTATTTTTCCATTTGAGTAATTGCTATTGGTGCCACAGGGATGTTATGTGATGATGAATAGGAGGGTGGAGGCTCCGTGAAATAATCTCTTTACTAGGATGTGGTCCACCCTTTGACAAAGTTTGAGAAGTCTTGCCTTAAATGGATTATCATTTCACTTCTCTATGTGAAATGGTGTCAGTCCCGTTCCCGTCAGACAGGAGTCAGTATAACAAAAAATGCGATCTCAAACAGCCTGGGCACCTTTGCTGGCAATCTCAGCAGGCAGCCAAAGGACTGAATGGAGATAAAGGCTGAACTGCTCTCACCAGCAGAGTTGATCCTTCATCATGACTGAGATGCAGTGGCTGGGCTTTTGCTGCCACTTACTGTGCTGAGTTTGTTCTGGAGATACACTGAAGTTCCTGGTCTCTACATTTTTCATCATTGGTTCAATCACATAAATATACATTAAAACTGACACTTTTTTCTAGGGTGAGGTGATCGTTTATGTGACTTAAAAATGACCATACATTAAAATTAACTTAAGTAATGAAGACTTAGGGCCAAATTATATGTATATCTTCATATATTCACACCCAACTGCCTTTAACTTCAGTGGGAATTGGGCAAGTGTATCTAAAGGAAGAATTTGGTCCTAACTACCAAATATCTATAAATATCTATATTAAAAGTATATTGCTTATGGTTACCAAAAGAGGTTTCTGTTCCTGGGCATAACCACCACTTTCCTACCACTGCTGGATTTCTGGATGGTTAATCCTGCTGTTGTTTTCCTTTTTTGGAGTATATTTGTAGTTTCAGTACCTTGAAAATACTTGTTATGTGAAGATACTTCTTTTTTATTTCTAAGGAAGCTAGTTATATGTCATCAAGTTGAAATGGATGAGCATTTGTTCAAATCCAGCCCAGGTTGGTAGTGACTGAACATTGTTACTGATGGCCAGGGCCCTACCAAATTCACGTCCATTCCATTTAATTTCATGGCCATAAGATTTGAAAATTAGTCAATTTCATGTTTTCAAATGCTTATATCTGAAATTTCACAGTATTGTAACCGTGGGGGTCCTGACCCAAAAGAGAGTCATGGGGGAGTTGTGGGATTGCCACCATCACTTCTGCGCTGCCTTCAGAGTTGGGCTCTGCAGGTAGGGTGACCAGACGTCCCGATTTTATCGGGACCGTCCCAATTTTAGGGGACTTGTCCCGCATCCCGACCTTACATCGGTCGGGACACACTTTGTCCCGATATCGGGGGACCGTCTGGTGGAGGACACAAGCCGGTGCTGCCGGCGCCGCTCACCTCTTCTACCTGGGCCTGGGGCAGTGTAGCTGAACTCCTGGCGCCCACCCGCCGGCCGGCCGGCAGGAGCCTGCAGAGTGCTGCAGCCCCACTCCCCAAGCACGCACAGAGACTGCGAGTAGGTCTCCACTGTGTGCTGCAGGGGTGGGGCTTGTAGGCGCCGGCAGCGAGCCGTGCCGGCAGCGAGCCCCCGCCCCTGCCCCCGCCCCCCTCGACCTGACCTGACTGACCTTAGGAGTCAGAGGGACGGGACCTGCCTGCTGGATGCTTCCGGGGAGCCGCTCCAGGTAAGGCTAGCACTGCCTGGGACTCACCTGGCCCCCTGGCAGGTCCCTCTGGCGGGGAGGGAGGGGGGGACTCTGCGTGCTGCCTCCTCCCTCCCCAAGCGGGGAGGTGGAGACGGAGCAGAGGCAAGCTGGGGGGGGGGGGGGGGCGGGACATGGAGCTGCCCGTGATTTCTCAGTTTTTCCTGTGCTCCGGCAGTTTTTTTTTTTGTTTTGCTCCGCCACCGACTTTTTTTTTTTTTTTTGCTCCACCCTCCCCCCCCCCCCCCCGCCCGCGTCCCGATATTTGACCTCTGTCATCTGGTCACCCTATCTGCAGGCAGCAGCTCCAGAGCTTCCTGCAGCTGCAGGAGGTTCCTGGAGCTAGAGGTGGGTCTGATCTCCCCTGTGCTGCTGAGAGCACTCCAGCTAGGGGCTCCTAGCTGCTAGTTCGGGCTGGGTTGAGGAGGGACAGGACTTGCTCTTCCCCTGAATGGCTGCTCTTGGGGGGTTCAGGGGCTGGAGGGGGAGGGCGGATCAGACTCGCCTCCCTCCATCTCTGGCAAACTCCTGCAGCTGCAGGAAGCTCTGGGGTTGCTGCCTAGCCCCGGAGCTTCCTGCAGCCGGGGGAGGTACCTGGAGGTGGATCTGCTCTCCCCACAAGAGCAGCTGTGCAGCAGAAGAGCAAGTCCTGTCCCTCCTCAGCTTGAATGGGACTAGCAGCTGGAGCCCCGGGCACGGTAGGAGCCCTTGGCTCAGACACTGCCACTCCTCCCCTTCCCCTCCCCTCTCCTCTCCTCCAATAGCTAGATTTCATGGGGGAGGTCTGATTTCATGGTCCATGACACAATTTTTCACAGCTGTGAATTTGGTAGGGCCCTACTAATGGCCTATGTAAAATGTGTTTAATCTTAATCCAGCTTCTCAGCTGTTCACATCACAAAACCCACACAGCACAGTTAACACTCATTGGCTCTTTTGTTGGTGTGCTTAGCAGAAAGACCAAGATTTAATGCGACAAGGTGGGTGAGGTAATATCTTTTATTGGACCAAGTTCTGTTGGTGAGAGGGACAAGCTTTCAAGCTACACAGAGCTCTTCTTCAGGTCTGCTGAAGAGACCTGAGTAAGCTTGAAAGTTCCTCTCTCTCACCAACAGAACTTGGTCCAATAAAAGATATTACCTCACCCACCTTGTCTCTCTAATATCCTGGGACCGACACCACTGTAGCAACACTATGTACAAGAGTTAATGTGGCAGATAACCCTCTTCCTCCCTTTCAGACATCGGCAGAGCAGTGTAGAGAAGCTTGCACTGCTGGTACCTGTGCAGCATTGTATCTGTTCTGTGGATAACTAGAGAATGTGGTTTCTAGAGCTCCCAGTGCTGGACCTTTCACAGCAAGTAACTTTATACAATTGTTTTTTAAGTTTAAAAAAACAACAAAACGAATGGTCATGAACTGGACATGCTTTTCAGTGAAATTCTGTCAGAGACCATATAACTCAAAGCTGCCATTTATAGCTCCTATCTCTAAAACTTCTCCAGGTGGCGTGGGAGTCTTCTCCTGTGGATCCATTTGGGGGACAGGGGTTCAGCAATACAGTACAATACAATGAATCCTATATTGCTGCTATATTGGCAATGTATCATATCAAATTATTCTTTTGTTTCTTTCAAGAGTATTTTTCAAGAATGATTTTTAGTGCGTAAATTACACCAAAAAGTGTGTAAGCTAAGTTTTATACCACTTTCAATTCTTAGCAATCCTCAGTAGTTATGTAGATAGTATAGATTTCTTCACTCTGCTACCCTTATAAAGTCAGCTGAGCCAAGGAAGTCTTTTAGATCCATTTTGCCTAAACTGATGCCTATCAAATGGATTAAATAAGGGTGTAGACGTTTAACTATGCTTTTTTCCACCATGTATTGCACAGTCCCTCAAGAAGGGGCAAATTGCCCCTACCAACCATAAGGGGAATCACTACTTTATACTCCACAGCAACACATTTTGCTAACACAACTACTCAATCCTCCGCCTGATTCAAAGTAGTCACGGTCTCACTTTCCACAGTCAGTGGGTCTGATTCTCTTTTACGCTAAGGTCCCTTTGCACCACTCTGGTAGTGTAAAGGGGGCTTAGTGCAAATGTCAAATCTGTTGCATGTTTAAGATTGTGTTCTGAGTAGACTTAATAGCACTTTCCTTTAACCATTAGTGTAGAACAGGGATCGGCAACCTTTCAGAAGCAGTGTGCCGAGTCTTCATTTATTCACTCTAATTTAAGGTTTCGCGTGCTGGTAGTACATTTTAATGTTTTTTAGAAGGTCTCTCTCTATAAGTCTATATATTATATAACTAATCTAGTGTTGTATTGTAAAATAAACAAGGTTTTCAAAATGTTTAAGAAGCTTCATTTAAAATGAAATTAAAATGTTGATCTTACGCCACTCAGCCCGCTGCTGGTCTGGGGTTCTGTTCACCTAGGCCAGCAGCGGGCTGAGCGAGGCCTGCGGCCGGGACCCAGGCTGGCAAGGGTCAGGCAGCCAGAACCTCAGACCAGCAGCGGGCTGTGTGGGGCCGGCGGCCGGGACCCCAGACCCGCAGTGGACTGAGCAGCTCAGCTCACTGCCGCTCAGGGGTTCCATCCGCTGGCTCCTGCCAGCCGGGATCCCAGCTGCCGGATTCGCTCAGCCCGCTGCCAGTCTGGGGTCCCAGTGCTCCCCACATACAGTGGGTACCTACCTTCTCACGGGTTCTGGCCATTCTCTTCCTCTCTCTGCACTGAGCTGAGGGTGGGAGTGCACTAAGCACAGGGCTGGGGGTGAAGGGTCGGGCCAGGAGCTAAAATGAGGGAGGGGGCTCAGGGATGGGGCAGAAGGTTCGGGTGTGGGGCACTTACCTGGGCAGCTCCCATTTGATGCGAGGGGTGCAGATGGGAATGTGGGGTGGGGGTGCAGGAGCTCCCGTTTGATGCTCCGGGTGGGGGTGGGGGTGGAGATGTGGCGGGTGCATGGGGTGTGGGGGGGCCTGGGGATGTGGGGGTGCCAGAGTCAGGGCTAGGGTTGTGAGGGTGGGATGAAGGAGTCAAGCAGAGGGCTGGTTGTGTAATGAGGGAGGTACAGGGCTCAGGGCAGGGGCCTGGGGTGTGTGCGGGGCTCAGGGCAGAGGGCGGGGTGTGTGTGCGCAGGGTCAGGGCTCAGGGGAGAGGGCTGGGTGACTGCCCCCCTAAGAACTCCCAACCCCCCTGCTCCTTGACCCCTGACTACCCCCTCCTGGGACCCCTGTCCCCAACTGCCCCCCAGGACCCCACCCCCTATCTAAGCCTCCCTGTTCCTTGTCCCCTGACTGGACTCTACCCCCTACCTGTCCCCTGACTGCTCCAACCCTTATCCACACCCCCGCCGCCAGCCAGACCCCCGGGACTCCCATGCCTATCCAACCGCTCTCCGCCCCCTGACAGGACCCCCAGAACTCCCGACCCATCCAAACCCCGCCCCATTCCCTGCCTGCCCCAACCCCTCTCCACACCCCTGCCTCCTGACAGGACCCCCAGAACTCCCGACTCATACAACCCCCCAGCTCCTTGCCCCCTGACAACCCCTTCCAGAGACTCCCCACCCTAACTGCCCCCCAGGACCCTCCTTGCTCCCTGTCCCCTGACTGCCGTGACCCCTATCCACCCCCCGCCCCCTGACAGACCCCGGGACTCCCATGCCCCATCTAATCCCCCCTGCTCCCTGTCCCCTGACTGCTCCCACCCCTTATCCAACCCACCCTGCCCTGGACCCCTTACCATGAGGCTCCACGCAGAGCCAGATACTCTGTCCCACGGGAGCGCGCAGCCTCGGCCCCCAGAGCTCTGCGCGCGCGGCGGCAGAGCTCCGGGTGAGCGGGGAGTGTCTTTCCCTCCCCGCGGAGCCAAACCCTGCCCCGTGGGAGCCCGTAGCCCCAACCCCCAGAGCGCTGCACGTGGGGCAGCAGGGCTCCACGGGAGGGGAGAAGGTGGGGGGAAGGGCCGGCAGCTTGTTGCGCTCCGGCCCAGGAGCGCAGACCCCACAGCTTGCCGTGCCGGGAGAGTGGGGCCATTTGCCCACCCCGTGCACACGGCTATGCTTCTGCTCCCTGCCCCCACGGGGGGAGCGGAGGGCAGAGGAGAGTGGGCTGGGCTGGGCAGGATTTTTAATGGCATGCTGGAGTCCCGGCAGGCTCCAGCATGCCATTAAAAATCGGCTCGCGTGCGGTCTTTGGTATGCGTGCCATAGGTTACCGACCCCTGCTGTAGAAGCTCAAGTTGGGCAGTTGTTTAGGTGTTCCCAGAAGGGCATCTTATCCGCATCAGCTACACTTGGTGCACATAATTGGGCACTTGCATATGTGCCCATCTTGTCCTTGTGCCTGCACACAAGCGGATCAGATCCTTGCTATGGACATAGGTGCCAAGCAATCATCTGTTTAGATATCTGGCCTGCATAACCCAGGAAATGCCATCTTAAGTGTAGGAAGGTCTGCACACAGCCAGCATGTAAGTATTGGCACCATATGCCTCTTTACTCTTGATTGCACCCATGGACACTCATGTTATAAACTGAATATGTAAACATTAGAGAAAAGAGGGCTCATGGACAACTGCAGTTGCCAAATAGTCAGGTTGATCCCACACAGGAGATTCCCACACCTGAGCCATTCTTTTTAGGTGACAAATCTGAGGAACAAATTGAGTTGTCAGTAGATGAGATTTTGGAACAAATTGATAAACTAACCTATAATAAGTCACCAGGAGCAGATGGTATTCATCCAAGAGTTCTGAAGGAACTCAGATATGAAATTGCAGAACCACTAACTCCGGTATGTAACCTATCTTTTAAATCAGCCTCTGTAACAGATGACTGGTGGGTAGATAATGTAATGCCAATTTTTTAAAAGGCTCCAGAGGCAATCCTGGCAGTTGCAGACCAGTAAACCTAACTTCAGGCAAATTGGTTGAAACTATAGTAAAGAACAGAATGATCAGAAACATAGATAAACACGATATGTTGGGGAAGAGTCAACACAGCTTTTGTAAAGGTAAATCATGTCTCCTTAATCTATTAGAATTCTTTGAGGGAGTCCACAAGCATGTAAACAATGGTGATCCAGTGGATATTGTGTACTTGGACTTTCAGAAAGTCTTTGACAAGGTCCCTTTTAAGCAAGTCATGGGGCACTAGGAAAGGTCCTCTCATGGATCAGTAAATGGTTACGAGATCAGAAACAAAGGGTAGGAATAAAGGTCAGCTTTCACAATGGAGAGAGGTAAATAGCAATGTCCCCCAAGGATCTGTATTGGGAAAAGTGCTGTTCAACATTTTCAGAAATGGTCTGGGAAAGGGGGTGAACAGTGAGGTGGCAAAATTTGCAGATGATTCAAAATTACTCAACATGATACAAAATTACTGATTGTGAAGAGTTACAAAGGAATTTCACTAAACTTGGTGACTGGATGACAAAATGGCAAATGAAATTCAATGTTGATATATGCAAAGTAATGCACATTGGAAAACATAATCCCAACTATCCGTGCAAAATGATGGGGTCTAAATGAGCTGTTGCAACTCAAGAAAGAGATCTCGGAGTCATTGTGGATAATTCTCTGAAAATATCTGCTTAATGTGCAGTGGCAGTCAAAAAAGTTACACACAGTGGTTCTCAAACTTTTGTATTGGTGACCCCTTTCACACAGCAAGCCTCTGAGTGTGACCCCCCCTATACATTAAAAACACTTATTTATATTTAACACTATTATAAATTATGGGGGTGAAACAGGGTTTGGGAGTGGAGGCTGACAGCTCGCAATCCCCCCTGTAATAACCTCAGTTTGAGAACCCTTGAGCTAACAGAGTATTAGGAAGCAGATAGATAATAAAACAAACAATATCCTAATGCTTCTATATAAATCCATGGTACGTAAGCTGGGATATAAAATCATGAATGGGGTGGAAAACGTGACTAAGGAATTTATCCTGACTTATTTACCCCTTCATATAACACAATAACTAAGGGTGACCCAATGACATTAATAGGCAGCAAGTTTAAAACAAACCAAAGAAAGTATTTTGTCACACAACACACAGTCAACCCAGGGAACTTGTTGCCAGGGGATATTGTTAAGACCAAAACTATAACTGGGTTCAGAAAAGAATTTGATAAATTCATAGAGGATAGGTCTATCAATGGTCACAGATGCCGACTTTGTGGGTGCACAGGGGCTCAAGCACCCATGGAGAAAAAATAGTGGGTGCTCAGCACCCACAGGCCTGACCAGGGTTGCTGCTATGGTGGCGCTGGGGTTAGCTGCCAGTTAGCTGCTCAGTGGCTGGCCCTATGTCCAAGCAGCACTTCAGTGGTTCGTCCACTAATCAGCTGTTGAGCGGGGCTGCCCTGCCCTCTCCCCCTCACTGCCCTTAAGGCAGGAGGGAGCAGAAAGGAGCCAGCAGCTGGCGGGAGGCACTCAGGAGAGGGGGTCTCAGGGGAGGGGGCAGAGTGGGGTGGGAAGAGCTGGAGTGGGGACAAGGCCCTGGGGCGGAGTGTGGGCGGGGCCTCAGGGAGGGGGCAGAGCCGGTGCGGGGCACCCACTGGCAAAATGAAAAGTCAGCGCCTATGTCAATGGCTATTAGCCAAGATGGTCAGGATGAAACCCAATCTCTGGGTGTCCCTAAACCTACAACTGCCAGAAGCATCTGGCACTGGCCATTTTCAGAGAGAAGATACAAGGCTAGATGATCTATTGGTCTGCCCAGTATGGCCGTTCTTGTTTTCTTATGTCTTGCAGTAGGCAGCTTGGAAACCTTTAATCTTTCTCCTCCTTTTAATAAGACGTGTGTGCTAGCAAAGAAGCCCAGACTATTCTATGTAAGATCATGTCAATGTCATCAATGGCACTAGGAAGAAGCTGAATAATAAAGGAGAAAATCCTGCTGGTCCCAATGCATAAACTGTGTATGTTCATCCGAAGAAGTGGGCAGTAGCCCACGAAAGCTTATGCTCTAATAAATTTGTTAGTCTCTAAGGTGCCACAAGTACTCCTGTTCTTTTTGTGTATTCTCTGAGGAGTAGGTTACCAGAATGAGGAACAGGAAAAAAAGTATATGATGCCCTTTTATATATGTCACCTCCCATATTTGGGAAAAGTTGGCTTCTTGATATAGATTAATTGATGGGTCATTGCCTAAGATTTGCATTGCACTGACTGCACAGTAAATTTTAGCCCTTGGATCAGGATTAAGTTCTACAGCAGCTGAGCCATGCAATCCCTTTTAAACTCCAGAAATCAGATTTAGATCTGTATAAAGTCCTTACATATAAAGCTAATGTCAACTGCATAAGTCTTAATGGAAAATCCTATAATGTCATAAATCCAATGGGTTTCCTTCCCAAAGTAGTTGCAGGAGTTATTTCTGTGAAACCTGAGATTAATATAATACGCCTATCTATGCATTTATAATGCAGCTGTTATGGCAGAATCTGAATACCATGCACATAAATGAGATTCACGTTGATTCAGCTAAGAAGGGACTATAATTTTCACCCCTGCTTCTGTGTACTCCATGCAGGCTAATTCCAATGGTTTTCTCTCAGGAGGATGTTGCTGGGGCTATTCTGTGGCTCTGTTACTGGAGACAGGGTTGTGCAAAGAGTGTTACAAAATGCAGGCCCAGTCTTATTTCTGATGGTAGACAGCTCCACAGGCTAAGGCCTTTAACAGAACATTCATGGCACTTCCAAATACAAACATACGAGTAAGGGCTTCATTTAGATCTTACATACTCCACTCTGTCTTGATAGGCTGTTTATGAAACCAGCTGCTGAGGCACTTGTCAAGATTAGAATTCAGCTCCAAATGTAAAGACATCCTACAGCACAAAGCTACGCAGGGGATGTGGGGAATCTCAAAAAGTTTCTAATAACCTAGTCAGTGGATGTAGACAGCTTCTCCCTACTGGACTGGAAACAAGTAAAGGAAACCGGTAAAGCACTTTGTGTGGGGGCACTATGTAGGGGCTGCTGGGGTTCAGGATGCACTCCAAGCCAGCAGGCAAGCTGAGGGGAAGAAGCACATCTGTCCTTGGTTTTGCAGCAGGACCATACACTTCTAGCCTGGGGTAGTATCGATTTTTTTTTTGGCACAGCTCCACTCAATGTTTCAGTGACTATTTTCATCATTCCAAGCACCAGCTTTTGCAAAATACAGAAAATTTCAATTCATCAGTCAAATGTGCTCATATGACCCCCATTACCATAGTCTCTGAGCACTTCACCATCTTTAATGCATTTAGAACTCTCCAGTGAGGTAGGGAAGTGCTATTATTCCCATTTTACAGATGGGGAACTGAGGCACAGAGAGATTAAGATATGTAAGCACTGCAGAGTTAATCTGGGCTTTTACCCAGTCCTCCTCCCACCATCTACACACAAAACCCCTTTCCCTGGATGTATATGTGCTTTGAACCTGGGCTTGTTTTTCCAGTTGGGGGTATAGCTTAGAGCCCAGATTTCACTTTTACTCAGGCTCTAACACACCTACTTTGCAGTGAGAGTGCAGGCTGAAATATGAGTTACAAGACAGGTTCTGATAGTCCTCCACCACCTTCCCACAATTCCCCGGGGCTGTATTCTCCTGGCCATCTACCTACTCCGTTCCTCTGCACTAAAAATCACCTACCAGTTTATATGCACTTGGTCAGAATTTATATCCCTCATTCCACATGGCCTGCTCCATTTCTACATAGCACTTGAAGGGCGCCTGACTGAATAGAGATGCCATCCAAGCGTGCTGCTAGCTGACTGGAGGCTGACACCAAGGTTCTTGGGGACATCTGGTTTGTTGAATATTTTAAAATGAAATAAATATGAAATATTTACCATTGTCTTGCTGGGCTGGGGCTGTTTCTGAGCAGGAAAATGTAGGGAGATGGAATAATGGCATACCAACCCGGGCCGGCTCTAGGCACCAGCAAACCAATCACATGCTTGGGGTGGCACAATTTCAGGGGCAGCACTCTGGAGACTTCGGCAGTTGCGCTCCCACAGGTTTTTTTTTTTTTTTGCTTGGGGCAGCAAAAAACCTAGAGCCGGCCCCGATACCAAGGAGATCAAAGGTTCAAGTTTTGGCCTTGCTGTTATGCAGAATTTTAAAGGGGAGAAACTTTTTTCCTCCCTTGGAAAAAATAATCTTTCGTTGCCTTTGCAGGACCTTCTACCTCAGCTGGAGCAAGGCACCCACCCAAGCCTGTTTGGGTGAGGATGACCCTGAACACTGGCCAAAAAGAAAAGGCTCAGGGACAACCTGCTGCAGGACATACATAGGGACTTTGCACAAAGGTTGGAGCAGCTCCTGGACATGCAAAGGGAGGGCAAGGAGTGGGTGGTGGTGGAGTACATCAAGCATGACAGAGCGATGAGGGAGTAGAAGCTCCAGCAGCAGAGGGAACTGTTTGAACAGCTGCTTATGATGGCCAGGGATGACCACGATGGCCAAACACAGGAAGCCTGTGGTAGAACAGGGAATTGAACCCATTTCTCCCTAGTCCCAGGCAGATTTAAACATCAGAAGCACTAAAGAGACACAAAATAGCCTCTTCCATTTAACATGCTCCGTATTCCAGTTATTTTTTGTGTATAAAATAAATCATACTGTTTATTTTAGTGCAAAATAGTTTAAAACGGTTTACCCATTATTATTAACATCCAGCAGCATTCAAGTCAAACTGAGGCAGCACTTACATTTTTACATGATTAGATTATTGTTTTACCAAATGCTGCAAAAAATTCCTTCCTTGGCTGAACATATCACATTTCAACCTGGAAGGGTTTTGCTTTACAAAGCTATAATACCCCGGAAATCGGGCGTTTTTCAAGGAAATCCCAGCACACTAAACTATGTCATTGCTAATGCACGATTAAAATAATATTAAGGTCTGGAAAATTGAGAGGGTTGAAATGTCCTTAATAGCGTTGGATGAATAATTCATACAATGAATTTCCTTTTTCTTGCATCAAGATTTGAACCAGAGAATCTCACCCAGACAGAAGGCAGGGGAAATGGATACAACATACAAAAAAAGTGATCAGGAGAATGACAGGCACATCATTATAACTTCCCCCCACAATTCAGCCTACTCATTTTCCCTCAGAGTAGTTCCCTGCCTCAGTTCCAGTGATATTGTATCCTTCCCTTCACATATATGTGCAATTCTTTCATGCATAAATACATGAAATTAACTAATAGGTGTCTTAGCTAGTTTCTTGAAGGCATCATGGAAGAAGTAGGCCTTCAGGAGGGATTTATGGGCTGGAGCCTGCTCCATTGAAGCCAATGACAAAATTTCCAATGACTATAGTGGGAGTAGGACGGAGTCCTTAATGAGTGGTGTAGTGGTTTTGCAGACCAGATCAGAAAAGATGCTCTGTATGTCGGGAAGAATATGTGAATGGGATTCTAAACCTTAATCTACCTCACTGTGCCTAGGTACTGTAGCTAGAGTATATATAGGTAGATTAATCTATCACTCATCCTATCTGTATGTGAGCCAATCACTGAGATAGTGATAGGTCAGAGGTGGATCTTACTTTCTGAGTTTTGGTCCAAAACCTCAGAGGAGATTTCAGTCGCAGCACCAGTGAACCCAGAAAATAGAGCCCGTCTGTTTTGAATACAGCTCTGAACCAAGGCCATATGTATGGGATGTCAAGACAGGATTTGAATCTCAGCTGTCACAAATCCATAGGACTTTGGATTCAAGTTTCTGATTTTGTCCCATCAATAATAAGAACCACAATTCTTTTATGTATAGTTTTTGTTTAATTGTACTAGACTTCTCTACAATTGCATATGCAACAGCAGGGTTTCCTAATGCTCCCGGTCCCTGGCTCTCAAGGATGAGTGGAGGTTAGACTCTGTCTGAAAAGCATTATTGTCTAAAATGTCATGATAACACATTGCAACAGATTCAGCCCCGGATTATCCCATTTTCTAGTGATGTAATCCTGGGCACAGAGCCATCTGAGGCAAAAAGTCTACTGGGGGACGTTGCAGAGACATAATTTTTCCACTGAGGGCTTTGGAAATAGGAGGTGGTGGTTAAAGAGGAAGTGTGGCCAGAAGATGCACTCGTAAGCGCATCCTCTGGTATCATCCTCTGCCAGTAGAATTCCACAGATGTCCAGACCACAGTTTAAAATCTTATCTCAGGTGGAATCCCTGAGGGAGAGTTGCAGTGAACATACCATTTACCCTCTCCCCTGTGAGTAAATGCTCCCAGGACAAGGTGAGCTCTGCTTGTGCAAAGAGGTTCAATGTACTTTATCTAGCACAGTGAGGCTCCTCTCTCAGTTGGGACCTCAAGGCACTGTCACAATATAAGTAATGGATAATAATAATAATTTGTACCCTCCATTCAGGGTTGTGATTCATCAACAAGACATTATTTTAAAATCAGGAAGAAAAATGCCCAAGTCCAAGGAGAGTGATCGGTGTATCTCAGAAGGATGGACTGTTATGGTGTCCTGACTTTCACGCTCAGCAATGTTCATACAAATCCAATGGACTACAATTTGCTCTCAGTCACACCGGTCTATATCAGTAAGCATAATTCCATTGACTCCAGTGGAGTTACTCTGAACTGAGATCCATTAGCTGAGAGCAGGATTTGACCCATTTTCCTAACTGAGGAAGTTTTCCAAGGGAATCCTAGCTCTCCTTCTGGTGTTTGCTCATCCATTCTGATGTTTACTACTGCCTCACACCAAAAAGACCAACTAGCTTTTCCAGTTGGGTAAACTCTGTGGAGCATAGAGCTGGGCCCACATAGTTGGATGAAACCCAGCAAAAGCATGTGACCAGGCTGCGGGGTTCAATGTTTGCTTTTCAACATCCCCTGGCTCCAACTTTTTCCTTTTTTAAATTTTGTTGTCTGAATATTTAAATTTGTTCCCAATAAGATATTACTTTTGGTTGGCAGCCATTTTCCCACAACATGGTAACATTTTGCTGAAGGGCCTCCTGAAACTTGTTCTTTACCTCTTTAAAAATCAAAAGAAGGCGTATTCACATCAGTGCTGATAGGGGCAAGTATCCCTAAAACACAAAACAAGGCTAGTTATTATGAAGTAATGTCTGCACCCTGACACACTATTATGCAATTTAGGGTTAGGACAAATATACCATTGACTTTTACTCTGACATCAGTTTATTTATCCATATTGGGTAAACAGAGTGCAAGTCATTGGCTAAATCTCAACCTTGGCAGACAGCAGCCTTTGTTAGTGTTGTAAAAGTCGTTCGTTGCTTTATTTTATGGGGAGGAAGGGAGATTATGTTATCTTATTATTATGGCTTCAGGATGCCCAGTTGGAAGGTCTATTTTCTCCTCCCAGGGCACATGCAGCTCCTGTATTCTGGGCCAAATTTTGCCCTTGGATCTGCACAAATTCTGGAGCATGTTGCACATCTGACAGGAGTGACAGCAGCTGGCTCTGTGCTTAAAGCACAAACCACCAGATCCTTATCTGAACTCATATGAACTGGAAAAAAAAAGAGCTAAAGTTGGTCTAGGTGATAGATGAAGGTTCAAACAAGTTCCAACACAGGTACCTACAGGGGATTCAGAACATCATTGACGATGCTCCTAGTAGAAGCAGAGATAGGCTCTTAGGGCTGGTCTACACTGGTGGGGGAATCGATCTAAGATACGCAACTTCAGCTATGTGAATAACGTAGCTGAAGTCGAAGTATCTTAGATCGACTTACCTGGGGTCCACATGGCGCGGGATCGACGGTCGCAGCTCCCCCGTCGACTCCGCTACCGCTGCTCGCTCCTGGGGAGTTCCAGAATCGACAGGGAGCGTGTTCAGGGATCGATATATCGCATCTTAACGAGACGCAATATATCGATTCCCGATAAATCGATCGCTACCCGCCAATACAGCGGGTAGTGAAGACGTACCCTTAGAACAGGGTCTCCCCCATAATACCCTTGTTAACATCTGACATATAGGGTAACGAGGCCTCTATTTTTTAGTATACTGAACATAAAGTAAACTGGTACTTATAATAAAATGAAAGCAACAATGACTTTTAATAATACAGCTTCTTGATTTCATTAGCTGGTGTTAGGAGGGTGTTTCTTTTTTATTTTCTTGGCTCAGATCATCTAAATTATTTTTAACTCTGAAGGGCTAGATTCCAATCCCAATGGGGGAGATTTGCAGTTACAAGCCATGCCACTGAGGTTGGGATCTGGTCCAGATTTGTGATCTACTTTTTCTTATGTGCAGGATAAGGGAACAGTGTCTAGATTATGGGAAGGAACCTGTCTCTTGCCAGCCCTCTTATTTGCCGGAAAGATGGGCCTGAGTAAAAATCCCAAACTCAAACACCACTGAACTTGGAGGAAGTCTGGATCTGAATTTAAACTTTGTAGATATCTTTTCCTGGGTAGTGGAGCAAATAGAATTTCTGGATCCAAACACCCCTGATTTGGGGGGAAGTTTAGGTCCAGATCAGACCCATCTCTAATTTTGACCCGTAAGCCTGTCCTCCAGACATTCTTTTTGCATTGTTGGCCTTCTATTTAGCTATCGAGGCATTTCCCCAATCAACCTTTGTTGTGCATTTTGAATTGGGCATCTTTTCATTGACTTTAATTGGAGTTGGACTGGGCCCTTTGAAAACATGTTTCCCATTTGCTTCCTTGTGCCTTCAATCTTGTTTATGGGCGAAGTTAAAAAGAAAATCGGTTCTGTTTTACTGAAAATCCCAAATCCTGGATTTATTTGGAAAACTGGAATCTTCTCTGTTTTCTTCCTCCAGTGCTGAAATGTTCAGTAACGTATGCAAAGCTTCCCCTAGCAATGCTAACATTTAATCTTGAAACCTTGCCAGACCTGTGGTTGATATGCAGCCACAGGCTAGAAAATCCTTTTCTGGAGCAAGTCCAAGCGCTTTGATCTTTAAGCATAAGAATTAGCAAATATTGAGTAATAAGTAAAGGAAAAAATATTTTCCAGCCTGGTTTGGAGATATTGTCAGGAATTAACTGTGACACACGGAGTTGCAGATGCCACATGAAATAGTCAATAGACAGGGAGGCTGAATTATTCATGGAGAAGGAAATTGGCTGCTCACCTTTGGGAATGGAATCTAAATGAAACCTAAGGTATTAAAAAGAAATAAGTGGGATGGTTTCAGCCCTCTCCTAAGGGGGCAATAATGTCAACATCATGTCTTGATCTCAATTGGAAATGCCCTTTCACTCTCTCCGATAGTATATTGCTGCTGTGACATTACTGCCAGTTTGCCACTGTGCAGCAGTTATTTGCAGCTTCTGGGAGCCTAAAGGTGTGCAGAATTGCCAGGGGGAAGGTCCATGGGATGTTCCTCTTTGGTATTCTACGGTGAGGACAAATGGCTAGTAGGCGGCTGGCAGCCATAGATTTTCAGTGTCAGTGTGCTCTGCAGAGCTTTATTTCATTGTCTTGAGATTTTAAATGGAATTCTGAACAGACACTCTTGGCTCTGTGTGTGTGTTTTGAACTCGTGAGGATTCCAGGACTCATCTAGAGTTGGAGACTGAATTGCAGGACTCCCTTCACCTTCAGAAGATGAGTTGTTCTAAAATAATCTGAGGGTTTCTCTCTTCTCCCTTTTCTATGGCTCCTATCTTTCCTTCTTCATCCCAACCCAAGCAGATACTTCTTTATCCCCTCCACAGATCCCTTGAACTTATCTCTAACACTGCTTCCTTGCCTCCTCTTCTTTTCCCTCTTCCTCCAGGTCAGTTTCTGACTAGGGTGACCAGATGTCCCGATTTTATAGGGACAGTCCCGATTTTTGGGTCTTTTTCTTATATAGGATCCTATTACCCCCCACCCCTATCCCGATTTTTCACACTTGCTGTCTGGTCACCCTAGTTTCTGACTGATTCTCTCCATCCACTGACTTCAATGCTCCCTCATTGCAAATGGATATTTGGGCATCTAGCTATCGGCTTACGTGTGCTTTATCCTATTTGCTCATGCAACAGCAGTAACTACATGTGGCTATGCATTTTCATAAACATTTTTGTTCACAGGCCTCCACACTCCAAACCAGATCCCGGTCTCTGTTCTGCTCCCTTTGTGGAACTCCAGTGGCAAAAAGAAGCTGAGACTGGCCTCCCCACCCCAGCTGTTTATTTCTCTGGCGTGGGAGAATCCCCAGTGGCTGTAGAGTTGACATAACCAGCTCTGGCACATTGGGATGGGAAGGGGTGTGTCAGGCACATATAATGCCAGCTCTGTGCCACCTGGGGATTCCCCATGTAAACTTTAGGGATACTTTATGCCTCCAAAGTGGCAGAAAACAGCCTAAGGGGGCTCAGGATCTGTGGTGTTTTTGTGCAGCAAAGCTAAGCACTGGGGGTTCCATAAAAGGTTTTCCACTTAATTTGCAGGGATGAAGCGCACACAGAGACAAAAATGTGGAGACTTAGTTTACTGCACCATGCAGAGTGTAATTAGAGAAAACCTCATGTTGCAAGATTTGCCAGCCCTTTAAACTTTAACATGAATATTCGTGTTCTTAAAAAAAAAAAAGCAAACTTAAGAAAACTTTAATAGATGTAGTCATGCACAGTGTGCAGGGCTTATCTTGCTTAGGAGAACTGATTGCAGCGCAATCTCATTTATCCAAAGAGACAGAGACGTGTCAGCAACATCAACAGCATTCAGATAAAAAGGACTTAGGACAATCAGGGGAGTTAATGGGTAAGTGCTTCACTCAAGGGGACCAAACATGATTCAGATATAAAAGTGATTGGGTTAAAGAAGGGTTGGATTATGGATAAAGAAGGTGTTATCATACAAGTTTCTTAGAGCAAAACTCCAAAATATTATTACAAAAAATACTAATTTTTAAAAGTGTCTGATTATAATAAAAATAGTTAATATATATGCAGGAATTTCCTTCTCTGACAGGAATTGATTTTGGCTGTGTCTTAAATGAGGCAGCATGTCCTAGTGGATAGGTCACAGGACAGGGAATTAGGAGACCTGTGTTCTCTTCCTGATTATGTCACTGACCTGCTGTGTGAACTTGGAAATATATATGTGCTTCAGTTTCCCTGTCTGTAAAATGGGATCAGTGATACTTCCTTTGTTAAAGCACTTTGAAATCTATGATTGAAAACAGTATACAACAGTAAATATTAACATTGGCAAAATTATTAGCTGGAAGAAGGCTTCAGACTAGGTGGGACACTTATACTGCACCCTCTGAAAAGATGTTGCATGGGCTGCACAACCTGGGAGCTGCAAGAAGCACATTATTTCCAGGAGCTCCCAGGGACTGCAGCAAATGCACTATCCTTTCAGTATGTGCTTCCCACCTAGCCCAATAGGTAGGGCCCTAACAAATTCATGGTCATGAAAAACATGTGATGGAGTGTGAAATCTGGTCTCCCACTGTGAAATCTGGTCTTTTGTGTGCTTTTACCCTATACTAATTTCATGGGGGAGACCAGAGTTTCTCAAATTAGGGGTCCTGACCCAAAAGGGAATTGCAGGGGGTCTCAAGGTTATTTTAGGGGGGCCGTAATATTGCTACCCTTACTTCTGTGTTGCCATGGAGCAGTGGCTGTTGGCCAGTTGCCCAGCTCTGAAGGCAGCACCCCGCCAGCAGCAGTGCAGAACGAAGGCAATACCATACCATGCCATCCTTCTGCGCTGCTGGTGGCGATGGCTCTGCCTTCAAAGCTGGGCTCTCGCCCAGCAGCCACCGCTCTCCAGCTGTCCAGCTCTGAAGGCAACACCGCCAGCAGCAGTGCAGAACTATGGTTAGCAGTACCGCAACCCCCTCCTACAGTAACCATGCGACTCCCCACAACTCCATTTTGGGTCAGGACCCCTACAGTTACAACAGCATGAAATTTCAGATTTAAATAGCTGAAATCAGGAAATTTACAATTTTTAAAATCCTATGACCATGAAATTGACCCAAATGGACCGCGAATTTGGTAGGGCCCTACCAATAGGGCAGTAAACCCAACTCTGCCTCCAATTCCAGATGGCACCTTAATGGCTCTCTCAAGCCTGTGGAGTGTTCATGCACTGTGTTTGTGCAAGACAAAGGGTGGTACCTGTGCTCTCGCAATATCATTTTTTGCACCTGCTGTGGTGCATTCTTGAGTCTCTGCTCCGTCTTCCATGTTCCACAAGTGTATGCAGGGTTGGTCCCACACTCCCAGATTTTTGCACAACATGCTGAGAAAATGACATATTTCTCCTTAGTATTACAAGTCACCTGCCCATTGCCTCTCAAGTAGACTCTCTTTCTGGCCAGAACTGATGTGAGCATTCCTGTAAAATACACCATAATCTATACTGAGCAAACATGTTTTGTTCCAGCTTCAAGCATGAAAATCTACTTCAACATAGGAGTGAATCCCTCCTTTTCTGACCTACTTCTCATTACTGATGTTATAATTGCTAACCTCAGTAATGTGGATGTCTTAGAACTCCAGGGTGTGGGAATGTGTTTTATGAGCCAACTCATGCCTTCTGCAGGAGAAAACTGCAAGGGCCAGAAAACGCCATGTGTTTCAGCTTGTGGAGTTTCTACAAAGCATCCTGCCATGGAGCGGGGGCAGAGCCCATAGTGATGGGTGTGTGTTGCAGGGCCGAGGGAGGCATGGAAGTCTACGGATCCACAGCAAAATCCTGCAGCTCTAGATATGTATGCAGAAGGCCAAGAAATTAATAGGGTATCCTAGAGCATCTGCACTTCTCCCCAGGGTTCCTGTCTCCCATGGCTGCTCTCCTGGGAAACTCGCTCCCACTCCATACCTGGGTCAACACTTGCCTTTCAAAGCAGGCTTGATTTTGTGGCATGGGATTCTGCATAAGAGATTTCTGATAGGGAAATCCAGGTGAGTCTGGAGGGGGCTGATGCTGTGGAGAACAGCCCTCCTGTTGGCCAACTGTCTCAGGGCCTCTGAAAAGCCTCAGTTGTCCAGAGTTTGACCTAAAGGTTTCTGCAGAGTTGGAGGGAAGGGGTGGGGGGGCAGGGTTTCTCCATTGGCTTGTTCCTTCTCCCACTGATACAATGTAAGACTTTTTAGCCTGTTTTCCTCACCACCATACTTGTAAAGGGAGTGCATGAGGTGGCCCTCAGTTTGTAAAGTGCTGTGGGCATTCACATTGCGCTGCAAGAGATTTCTAACAATAAACAACAACAAGATGAGATAAGGATGATGTCAGGGCAGACTGAGGCTGCCATGGCATGTGGTATAAGGTAAATATAAAAATCCCCAAACCGAACCAAAATAAAATAGAAACATACAAAACACACAAAAACAAAACAAATAAAACCCCCACACTGAAATCTGTGGAGTTCATCTCTAAATTGTCACTAGGTGGCAGTATTTCAGAAATTAACTGCACTGCTATGAGATAGCAATGGTATTGCACAGTCATATTCCTAAGGGGTAAAGGTCATGAGTGCTACTATTCCATAAAGGGGCAGCAGCTTCAGAGATTTAAGGTAGAAAGTACAAAGGACCATGAACAACTTTTGCAAGATCAGTTCTTCAAGTAAAGGCATGTGAAATCTGCAGGCTCCTGTCTGTCCTTGTGGGTTGCTTAAGAACCCTCTTTACAGGAACTGTCTTTAAGCTTTGCAGGAACTGATTTTGTATTGCTTTTAGAAATGGAATTGTCCTGTTTGGAAGTAATTTAGGTCTTGTTTACACAGGAAAGGTTTTTTTAGTATAATCCAATGTGTGAATTTAAACAACTATAGTTATTCCAGTATAACTGCCTGTGTGTAGGGTTACCATATTTCCACAATAAAAAAAGAGGACACTGGGGGGGAGGGGAGCCCCGCCCCTGCCCCCACCCCCATCCACTCCCTCCCATTTCCCACCCCCTAACTGCCCCCCTCAGAACCCCAACCTCCCCTGCTTCTTGTCCCCTGACTGCCCCTGCTGAGAACCCCCCACCCTAACTGTTCCCCCAGGACCCTACCTGTCCCCTGACTGCCCCTTATCCACTCGCATGGGTGGCAGGGTTGTAGGAATTTTGGTGGTGCCCAGAACCCCCACCCCCACTTGCCTAAGGCTCTGGGAGGGGGGTTAGGCAGGTGGAAGAGGTCTGGGGTGCAGGTCCTGGGCTGGGGATTAGGGTGCAGGAGGGGTGCAGGGTGCAGGTTCTGGGATAGAGTTTGGGTGCTGGGTGCAGGCTCTGGGCTGGGGCAGGGAGTGGGTGTGCAGGAGGGGGTGAGGGATGCAGGCTCTGGGATGGAGTTTGGGGGTGGGAGGCGGTGCAAAGGGAGGGGGTGCAGGCTTTGGGAGGGAGTTTGAGGGCAGGAGGGTGTGTGTGGGAAGGGGGTTTGAGAGGGAGTTTGGGGATAGGAGGGGATGCAGGGGTGAGGGCTGTGGGTCTGAGGATGAGGGATTCATGATGCAGGAGGGGGCTCAGAGATGGAGCAGAGGATTAGGGTGTGGGGGGATGAGGGCTGGGGCTGAGGGGGTTGGGGCGTTGGAGAGGCTCATGGCTAGGGTGGAAGGGCAGGGTAAGGGCAGCCTGTCTTCCCATTAGTGGATGGGGGCACAAGGACCCGGGGGCAGCAGACAGCAGTTGCTGCTGACTCTGGCAGTACAAGCAGACAAGGGAGAGGCAGGCAGGGAGGAGGGCCCACGGGGGGATGCATGGAGGGGGGGGTGGCAGGTGGAGGCCGGGGACCCATCCAACAGTCCCCCGCTCCCTGACTACCCCCCCCACCCTGGAGTCCCCTTACCATTCTGTCTCCACGTGTTTGCAAAACACGCTGCCCGGTGGGTCGGTTTGTGTGTTACACAGGACTGCAGACAGAGGGAGGGGGGGAGCAGGGGAGGGCTCTGGCTGCTGGAGGCCAATGGGAGCAGCTCAATCTGCCAAGCCGCCCAATCAGCAGCCGCACTCTGCATGGAAGGGAGGGAGGGAGGCGAGGGAGAAAAAACCCGTGGACATTTTAACCTTGTTACCAATTCCTCCCGGACGGCTATTTAGAGACGCAAAAGCCGGACATGTCCGGGGAAATACGAACGGATGGTAACCCTAACTGTGTGGACACTTTTATTACTTTGAGTACCTTTTCCAGTTTAGCTTATGTCACTTGGGAAGAAGTTTAAATCTAAGCCATTCTTATATGTGAATAAGGGTGTCCACATGGGGGGTTATACCGGTATAACAGGTACATCTTCCCCATGTAGACAAGGCTTTAGGGACAAATGATAGCATAGATTTTTAATTCAGATCATGGAGAATGGAATATGAGGGGCATACAGCAGAGAAAGACTCAATAGGAGAAATCACCCCATTGAGTATTTGCTGATTGTCAGATGGAATATGGTAATATTTAATGACACAATGTATGACGCTATATTACACTAAAAATGCAAACAAGCATATAAATAACTTCATGCTGTTTTTCATGTATGTAGTTTGCTACCTCTCCTTGTGCTAGGATCCTGTCAGCTCTCCTAAGTGAAGTAGGGTTAGACTGGATCAGTACTTAAATGGAAGACCTACAGTAAACGCTGCATGACGTTGTATTGATTATCTTGTAGGTGGTACTTTACTCTCTGAATCAGTCCCCCAGATTGTGGAGGGCCACTTTGCTGTTGGAATCACATAAAACTGAGATCTTCCCCATCCGATCGTTAAAGAGCCAATGACATATCCCAAAAGTAGGGATATTACCCCTGGAGTGGTATCTAAATGCCAGCCTGAGTAACTACATTCTGCCTACCAAAAGTTGCCCCTGCTGAATCAATGGGAAGTGATATTCTACATATCCTGGCCCTAAGCTCTTGTGTGGTATTTCTGTTGCTGTCAAATAACTACCACATTTCATGGCCGTAGTGGCTGCCTATCGATGCTGAGTGTTGTGCTTCCTGTGGCTAGTATGTACTTGTTTTATACTGGTAATTGTAAAGTGCTTTGGGATAAAAGACACTATGGGCCAAACCCTGTAGTTCTTTGTCAGGCAAAACGCATGGGGGCCTTGGGTATGTCTACACTGCAATAAAACACTGGCGGCCTGCCTGGGTTAGCTGATTTGGGCTTGGGGTGAGGGACTATAAAACTGCAGTGAAGATGTTCAAGATCTGGCTGGAACCTGGGTTCTGAGCCCCCATGAGGGGGAGGATCCCAGAGCCTGGCCTCCAACCCGAGCCCAAACGTCTACACTGCAATTTTATAGCCCCACAGCCAGAGCCCCACGAGCCCAAGTCAGCTGATCTGGGCCAGCCACGAGCGTTTTATTGTAGTGTAGACATACCCTTACAATGCTCTGGCAGTATAAACAGGCCTTAAATGTTTACACTCACTTTAAAGGCCCCTTTAGACTACCAAAATGGTGTAAAAGGATGTAAGTGTAAATAAGAATCTGGCCTCTGGGAGTTTTGCCTGGGTAAGAACGTCAGGATTTGGCCCTCTGTACATAAATGCTCATACTCATTATGTTCTTCTTCCCAAGACAGAAAAGAAATGCCCTACTTATGAATACTCCCTAACATGAACTATAAGAAGACTCACAGCTAGTGCTGTACACAGACAGCAAGAGAAATATATAGTACTTTATATCATTCAGTAAAAATGGACTGCCCAAGCAAAGGAGATGTGGTTTTTTGCAGTACGCACAGCAGCAAATGACCAAACAGGAGAGTAGCAAATGCAAATGACATTTCAAGGTGAAATCCTTTAGGGAAACAAGATAGTAAAAAATGAATGCTCCAGTATCTTGTGAATGTAGCTGGCTGATAAAAATATTCGCTCTTGAGTAATGCAATCATTCTAAAAAAAAAAGGATTAGTCCTTGGAAAGGCGGGGGAGGGTTAGAAAGCTCAGGTGAAGGTAAGATGAAGAACAGCATCATTTAGGCATCTGTAGTTGTCACTATGTCTCCAGGGACAGCATTTCCTGCATTCTTAGTACGATTTACTGAAACTACATAGGCATTAATCATATGTCACTGGGCAATGTGCCATACTGCCCAGCAAATGATACAATAGAATATAGTGGGAAGGAACCAGACTTTTTTTATAATCATAAATGCCCAGGTCAGGCCTGATTCTGATCTCACACTGGTTTTACATTGATATAACTCCATTAACTGCCATGGAGTTACTCCTGATTTACACCATTAGGCCTTGGAGTGGACTGGAAGAGTGAATATGCAGTCTTAACACTAAGGCTGTGTGAAAGATTTGCATAGAATCCTGAATACACCTGAAATCCGAGTGCGGTTCAGCTTCTTTTGCTATCTACATACCTCAGCTCAGATTTGGGAAAGGAATCTGCCACTCCCCATCTCAGGGCTCAGAGACGGTCTGTATTTCCTTAGATGTCTTCAGGGAGCCATCTGCGCTGCCACCTCATGTATCTGGGTTTCTATGCCCCAAGGCATTTAGGAAGTGATGGGTGGTTGCTTTGGGGTAAGATCATTGCCAGGTAAGAATCATTGACCCCCCCAAAATCCTAAAGGGTTTATGGCTGAGGGCAGGATGTGCTTTCCCCATCCCCCAGTAGGGCAGTGGGAGAAGGGAAGCTCCCTCTCTCACTGCTAGCCTCAGGCTTTACTATGCTTGCAACACCAGACACCCCATATTACCTAGGATGGTAGCTAAGGAGCCCTGAGCGATCCTTAGTGACTGCATACTAAGGAAGATGAGCAACATAAACTGCAGCTACATAGTTTCTTCTACAGCTTCACCATTTAGATCCTTGCAAAGCAATTGTGCAGCTCAGGGCTGATGGAAAACAAGGATTTATTTCAGTTTCATAAATGGAAAGGGGCAGGGGAACGTTCACATCCCCAGCGATCTGAGGCTGCCTAATCATCCTGAAGCTGTAGATTGCTTGATGCTTTCAGCCAGTAACTACTGAGCAGTTCATTGACATTGTTTTTTCTGGACAGACAATTGTCAGCACTATAAAATAGGCTGGCCAGTGATGGGGGCCACTTCAAACGGCAGTGGTTGAAGGGTACTGACACTGGTGCAATGCATCTGCTCCTGGAATATAAACTCCATGGCTTGCTCCCCCTCCTGTATATGCTGGTTTTACACTGGTGTCACTCCATTGACTTCAGTGGAGTTACTCTTTATTTATACCAGTGTTGAAAGCAGGCAAATCAGGCCCTTTGCTTTTGTCGTGTGCCCCCTGTCCTGAATTTTCCAGAGAAATCCTGTGAAGTCATTGTTTGCTAACACATTACTAATTCCTGGTTGGCAAGACAAAGTACTGCTTGTGTTCCAAGTGCAATGTGCAGAGTCCTCTGCAATTACCCGTGACGTCTAACTCCCTTAATCAGGTAAAACATATTTTCTTTCTAATAGTGTGATGTGATGGTTAGTGCCACTGAGGCAAGACTTAAGGAAGTAGTGGGCTGTTGACCTTTAGCCCAGAAAGCTATCATTGAGCGCTATGCATAATGCCAAGTGAAAGAGTTTGGGCCATTCTAATCACTGTGAGAATAAGATAAATACATTTTGCACTAGAGGCATGCATTTAAGGTGATATGAGAGAGAAGAGAAAAGCTGGAGTAGGCAGCCACTCATGAGCAGCAATCCCAAGCACTGAGGAAACCTTTCTATTGCACCCAGACATTACCTCACCCACCTTATCTCTCTAATATCTGACGTATCCACATTTCGGCCCTGAGCCTGACAAGACATATGCATGTGCCAACTTTACACACTTTGGGCTTGATTTGCAGAAGTGCTGAGTACTCAACTTCAGTTAACTTCAAGGGGAGCAGCAGGTTCTCAGCACCTCAGAAAATCAAGCCATTTGAGTAGTTTCAATGAATGGGAGGTTTCAGAGTAGCAGCCGTGTTAGTCTGTATCTGCAAAAAGAAGAACAGGAGTACTTGTGGCACCTTAGAGACTAACAAATTTGTTAGTCTCTAAGGTGCCACAAGTACTCCTGTTCTTCTTTTAATGAATGGGAATACTCAGTGCGTAAAGTTAAGCATGCTGCATAAATCATTGCAGGATTGCATGCTGATATAGCACCTATCACCATATTTATGTGCTGTAGTTTTAGCTACTTGTAACTGTTGACCCTGCAGCCACAATTTTCACTGATGCCCAAGTTGTATCAGTAAAGTCTCTGAACCAAAGTGCAGCAAAAAGCATGATATGACATCACAAGTGATCTTTGTGCTGTTGATATCAGATTTTAGCAACAACCCATAGTATGAACAATGCACTATACCCACAGCATGCTCAGAGGAGGAAGAGTCTCACTGTCCCACAAAAATAATAGGTATTATCTTGATTTTTAAACAATATTTGTGTGAATCTCATATAAAGTTTAACACGTATGCAGTGCTGGGGAGGAGCTGGTGGTCCTGGTACATGTAGGTACCAGTGACATAGGGAAAGATAGGAGAGAGGTCCTGGAGGCTACATTTAGGTTGTTAGGTAAGAGATTAAGTCCAGGACCTCCATGGTAGCATTCTCTAAAATGCTTTCAGTTCCACGCGCAGGGCCAGTTAGACAAGTAGAACTGCAGGGTCTCAATGAGTGAATGAGACAATGGGGTAGGGAGGAGGGTTTTAGATTTATTAGGAACTGGGGAAATTTTTGGGAAAGGGGGAGGCTATAGAGGAAGGATGGGCTCTACCTAAACCAAAATGGAACCAGATTGCTGGCATGTAAAATTAAAAAGGTTGTAGAGGAGTTTTTAAACTAAGGGCTGGGGGAAGCCAGCAGGTGCAGGGGATCACACTGTTTGGACAGATACATCCCTGAGGGGAGGCTCTATTAATGGGGATTCTCTATATCCTAGTAAGGTGGCAAGAATGGAAAACGATAAAGTACAGGTAGGAATTGAAGAGAAACAGTCAAATGAAAAAGAGTCCCACCAATTACATCACATAATGGCACACAGCTAAAAAGTAACAAATTTTATAAGTGCTTGTAGACAAATGCTAGAAGTCTAAATACTAAGATGAGTGGACTTGAGTACCTGGTATTAAATGATGATATTGATATAATAGGCATCACAGAAACGTGGTGGAATGATGGTAACCAATGGGACATGTACAAAATATATAGGAATGACAGAGTAGGTCAGGCTGCTGTGGGAGTGGCACTATATGTGAAAAAAAGCATAGACTCAAATAGAGTAAAAATTGTAAATGACTCAAACTGTACCATAGAATCTCTATGGATAGCAATTCTATGCATGAACAATAAGGATATAACAGTAGGGGTATATTACTGACCACCTGACCAGGATGGTGATGGTGACTGTGAAATGCTCCATGAGACTAGAGAGGCTTTAAAAATAGAAATCTCAGTAATAATGGTGGATTTCAATTATCCCCATATTGACTGGGTACATATCACCTCAGGATGGGATGCAGAGACAAAGTTTCTTGACACTATAAATGACTGCTTCTTGGAGCAATCAGTCCTGGAACCCACCAGAGGAGAGGCAATTCTTGATTTAGTCCTAAGTGGAGCACAGGATCTGGTCCAAGAGGTGAGGATAGATGAACTGCTTGGTAATAGCAACCATAATATAATTAAATTTAATATCCTGGGGAGGGGGACACCAAAGAAGCCTATCACAGCAGCATTTAACTCCAGAAAGGGGAACTAAACAATGAGGTAGTTAGTTAAACAGAAATTAAAAGGTACAGTCACAAAAGTGAAATGCCTGCAAGCTGCATGGAAACTTTTTAAAAACACCATAATAGAGGCTCAAATTAAATGTATACCACAAATTTAAAAACATAGTAAAAGGACCAAAAAAGGGCCACCGCGGCTAAACAACTAAGTAAAAAACAGGGTTAGAGGCAAAAAGGCATCCTGTAAAAATTGGAAGTTAAATCCTACTGAGGAAAATAGAGTGGAGCATAAACTCTGGCAAGTCAAGTGTAAAAGTATAATTAGAAAGGTCAAAAAAGAATTTGAAGAACAACTAGCCAAAGACTCAAAAATTAACAGCAATTTTTTAAAAAAGTAAATCAGAAGCAAGAAGCCTGCCAGGCAATCAGTGGGGCCACTGGGCAATCAAGGTGGTAAAGGAGCACTCAAGGGAGATAAGGCCATTGTGGAGAAGCTAAATGAATTCTTTGTATCAGCTTTCACTGTAGAGGATGTGAGAGAGATTACCACACCTGAGCCATTCTTTTTAGATGACAAATTTGAGGAACAAATCGGAGGTGTCAATAGAGGAGGTTTGGGAACAAATTGAATTAAATAATAAATTTGAAACAAATTAAATAATAATAAATCACCAGGACCAGATGGTCTTTGTTGCCCCTTAGTTGAGAGGTCTGTGTACCCCAGATTTTGATCAAGCTAAGTGCAACCATATTATGTGCATTCAGCCACCATGCATTAATAAAATAGAACACCACATAGTTAAGGGTTAATTTGAACAAACAGGGCTTCTAAAGGCAATGTCAAATGCTAGCTGCATTTGGAGAATGGGAGGAGCGGAGGAGGGGAGAAAAAGAGTCAACAAATTGAGCCTGAAAGAAAATAAGTGGATGAAAACTTTGAATTCGGGTGCCTTTGATATGGAAGCTTATTATGACTAAAATTGTTAGGAATGTTTGTTGATAAGTAGTTTATTGAAGTTAGGTGAAGTGATGATCCAGTAGGGGTCAGTATAATCTATGTGTTTTGTAAAAGTTAGTTATAAAAAGACTAGATAATAGAGTGTACTTTGGAGCAGTTCTCTGAAGCTATCCTGAGAAAATTTTCCCTGACACCAGACTCCCCAGCGGGAAGCAACCGGCTATTGCTGACCTGCTGCAAATTGTTCAATACCATCTCAGATTCTAGGTAATTATTTGGGATGGTCTAAACCTATTGCTTATGTCTGTGTGTGCTTAAATCTAATAAATTGTGGTTTTAGATAAGAGCATGTTTACTTGTATTAATCTTTCATCGGACAGAATAGCTGTGTTCCCATTTGATTTATTCCTGACACTACCTGGAGTGAAACATTCAAGTTACCACTACTTTGGGTTCTGAAAATCCTGGGTAACAGTCTTCATCCAAGAGTTGTGAAGACTGAGGTGTTGTGAATGGTGACTGAGGAAGTGCGGGGAGGAGAGAGTTTGGGGGAAAAGATCCACAACTCAGTTTTGGCCATGCTGAGTTTCAGTTGGTGACTTGACATCCACTAGAAGATGGCAGATGGCAGAGAGAGAGGCTGAGGTGTTGGATGGGCTGATTGGCTGTAACTTGCTGCAAGCTAGTAGATCAACAGCTTCACAGATCCAGGAGCATTATCAGAAAAGTTAGAAGAAAGACAGACTAGGGGCCTCTTCCTATTCCCATTGAGGTCAAAGGCAAAACTCCCATTGATATCTCTGGAAACAGGGACAAGTTCTAATGTCTGCATGAATATTTCAATTCATGAGGAAAAAAAAAACAGTTCCTGGCTTAAAAATAATAAAGGGCCATGGCTGGAACACTTGCCTCTTTTCTCCATTTCCTCCCACAGGTCCCATCTGCTGAAATGAATGCACTGGGAGTTCATATTAGAGCCACTCCTCACAGATTAAGTGCAACATGCTAGCTGGTATCAGGCAGTGGTAAGCACTGCTCGGCTGATGACTTCAGCATACAGGAGGAGAAGCGGGGCTGAGAGTGAGAGGAAACAACAGCAAATGCTGCCTGAGTACTAAGTCAGAGCAATGAACATGCAGTTGCTCTGATGCAGATGCTTTCATTGCCCTGGGCAAAATGGAAAAGGGATACCTCTTCCCATCCAGTGATGGAATCAAGAGTCACTAAACATTCTGCTGCCCTAGGCCTGTTCTGCCTGCATGGTGGAAATGGCTCTGAATGCACATTACTTTTGACTGCAGAGATAGTATTTTCTTTTCTGTTTTTAATCTGAGGAACAAAGGAAACGATTGCAGGGTCTAACGTCTGAAATAATAGCCCCTAACACAACAGGCATACGCAGTTACTGCAGCAATGATTTGCATGCATTTAGTTTCTTGCTAATACCTTCCCATGTATAAAAATATTTCATGTAATGATAAACCAGGAGCCCCCCTTGTCCACTAGGTCTTTTCATGCAATCAAACTAAAAAAGAACCCCTTCCCTACACAGTTTTCCAAGAGTTTTCCATGTTATCTTTCTTTAAAAAAAAAATTCAATTGGTTTCTCAAAGAAATAATAACACAACATTAGAGACAATGGGAAAAAGTCTAACCCCAGACACACAGGTGCCTTGATTTTGCTGAAGGTGCAAATGCCCAGTATAACCCAGTCCAGTGTTACCCATAGGAAGAATACAACTTCATCTCAAACACAATAACAAAGCATAGGAGGGAGCAAATCAACTTGGGGCTTGTCTACACATGCAGGGGGTTGGACTAGATGACCTCTTGAGGTCCCTTCCAACCCTGATATTCTATGATTCTATACAGTACTGCAGCAGCTCTTCTGTACCAATGCCGCTGCACCACTGTACTGCTTAGTGGAGATGCTATCTACGCTGCGCTGGGATAGGTAGGGGTCCATACGTTCAGGTTTTCCTGGATATTGCCTCTTTTTTGAGGCTGTTCTCTGTCCGGGCAGATTTTTCAAATAACAGGCAATGTCCGGGATCTTTGCAGAGCAGACATTGCAGCTGAGAAAGAGCCCTGATTGGTCCGCTTCCCGATTGGTCCCTCTGCTGCATCCACAGCTGATTGGTCCAGTCCCTTGCAGCCACAGCTGCAGAATCCTGCCCACCCAGGCCTCAACTTCCAGCGCTGGAGAGGGAGTCCCGCAGGGAGGCACTGACTGACAGCTGTGGCTGCATCCTGGGCTTGTGCCAGCCGCCCTGTTACCGTGACAGACCTGTCCCCCCACCTCCAGTGAGTACCCCCACTGCAGGTACCCTCTCCAACTTTCCCAGCTGTACCCCCTCCAGCTCTCCCTCCCCTTGCTTCCTCCCTGCAGCTCTCCCCCTTCCATCAGTGTCCTCTTTTTAGGAATCTGACATATGGTAACCCTAGGCATAGGTACTCAACCTCCCTGAGAGGTGATAGCTATGTTGACAGAAGAAGCCCTCCCATCAACATAGCGCTGTGTACACGGGAGATTAGGTCGGTATAACTATGTTGTTCAGGGGTATGGATTTTCCACACCCCTGAGTGATGTAGTTATACCAACATAAGTTGCTAGTGTAGACCAAGTTTGGTCATGTTGTAAGCGGCAGTCAGTTCTCAGCTAGTTTGTGGTAGGTTCTTGTATTCTGTACTGTTTTTTTGGTGAGTGTCAAAGGTTTCAGGGTCCTGAGAACAGAGTGTGTATATTTCCCTCTGCCTTCTCTCTCTCTCTCTTTTTTTTTTTTTTTTGGTCATATCGATCTGGGAATCCGGTTAAGATCAGGAACCTTGTGCAGTAATGGTGAAATTCATCAGTGTGAAGAGGACCAGCACAAGGTTTAAGCAGGACTTAAGAGGTGCACAAGCCCTGTAATGGCCCTCTGCATAGGATGGATCTCATCCCACGTGATTCAGTAGAGGTGACTGTAATCACTCTGAAATCCACGCCTCTGTCATTGTATCCTGCTTTCTCAAAAGGAATCAGTATTTTTACATTCATTCATCCTTGACTGGGTGATAGTGGATGTTATAGATTTTCACATTGTGGCTACTCTGTGTGTTGCTATTAACAGCATGATATTTACAGATATCTTGATGCTATTACCACTTAGCGTTTGCACTTTTCACATTGGCTCTTCTGTGTATTGCTACCAAACAGCATGATATTTACCAATCTGCTCTGATATAGTGGCCACTATTATCAACTCTGCATTTGCCATCCTGCAGAGATTGTAGAGCAGGTTTCCTTCTATTCTCAGTACAGGAATATCCAGCACCATAGTTATTGCTAGTACCTTGGTCAGTGAACGTTGAGTTTTTAAGGTGTCCACTGTATATATCTTCAAGCCTTCAGTTTATTAGTCATGTATGTATATGTAAGGCGATTGTGGTTCTCTCCCCACCTGTCAAGGAGGGAGACCACGCCCCCACACTGCGATGCTCCTAGAGTGACTCCGTTCAGGGGGAATTAGCCAACAGTTAATAGACCATAACCTTCAGTCCAGGCTGGGTATCAATTGGGTCTGGTAGCCCCGACAGTCAGCCAGAGTGGGGCAGCACACAGTTAATGGGTCTGGCCCACAGTCGGGCCAGGTGGCGGCAAATCTATAGCCCAGAGCCTTCAATCAGGATGGGGCCATACTCAGTTAATAGCTCTAGCTTGCAGTCAGGCTGCACAGGAGTAAATCTGTCTGCTTGGGGCCCTCACTCAGAGCATGAGCGCAATCAAGTAAGGGGGCTCTGGCCTGCTGTCAGGCAGAGCAGCCCAGCAGTCTAGAGGGTATTAGCTCTCTAATGGGACAGCCAGCTAAATCATCTGGCGTCCTAGCTCAGGCAGGCGTCAGACCAGTGCAGGCTAGGGAGGGAGGCTACCACCCCTGACAGTGGAGTGGTAGCGGGCAGGGGGACAAAGGCCCACCTGCTCCACTGCATCCCAGCCCAGGGCCCTAACAGTGGTGGAGTGGTCTGCCACCGGGTCAGCGGGGAAATCCAGGTGCAACACGCTGGCCGGCTTGCAGTCAGTAACACAGTCGAACCCTATGCGGCTTTCCTGGGCTCCTTCCTACACTCCCAGTCCGGGGATACCTGGTCCCGGGGTTGTTGTTGGTCTTGCTGGGGTAAACGGCAAGTGGCAGCCCCATCAGTTCCTCAGAGTCCCTGGTGTCTGGCAGCTCCGGGAGTCCCTCCGGGTCTCTGGCACTGTAGCAGCCTCCGTCAGGTCCAGGCTCCAGCAGAGCTGTGGGAGGCATCCTGGTCCTCTGGCAGCTCTGTCCCAACTGAGCTAGAGGGACGGCCTTTTCAAGTTCCTGTTCCTGTCCCCCCTCTGCTTCCAGTGGGGTGGCCATGGGTATCCGGTTCTGCCCACCAGGGGTGGATGCAGTTTTCTCCCCGTCTTTCAGGGAGGGAGACCATGCCCCCTTGCTACAGTATATCATGATTGATACAGAGATAAATATAGATATAGGCAGAGTGTGTATGTATGTGTGTTTATATTTTTATATCTATATCTATCTATAGATATAGATTGATATATAGATAGATAGATATAGATAGATATAGTGTTTAATGGAACAACCAAGACATGCATATAACAACCTTAAGTAACCACATGATCTTATTATTGTAACCCTTATCCTCCATTCCCCCTAGTCCCATGTTTCTATCACACATTGCATCTTGTCTAAAATTTGAGGCTGTAAACTTTTCAAGGCAGGGGATCATGTTCTTTTTATCAGTATAACAAGCACTTAGCATATTTTGAGACACTGTATAAATAAGACAAATAACTCAGACAATGTAAGACTTTGGGATTCTCAAAGACCTTTTTTCCTACGTGAATTAGGTGCTGGGGAAAACAGCTACACTTGCAGCCGGGGACTGGAGAGTGTAGTCAGAAAAAGCATGGGTGATGGCAACGCAAACTTCCCTACACTGCCCCAGCCAGACTGTGTGGGACCACTTCTAGTGACAGTTCAGATTTCAGACTCATTTAATCCTTGAGGTCTCTGCTGAGATTACTAAAAATTATGGTAATGATGGCTTTTTCTGATGTGGACTCTTATCTTCTAGTAACTGGCCAGGTAAGCAATTAATTTCACAAAGGTCAACAAACAGATTTTTTTTCTTTTGAGTGATTCACGATGGTTAATTGTACAAAAATGTGGACAGTTAGCATAGGGCACCCTCTATGCAGCAGAGACCGGAGTCCAGTGAACCTTACTTGGGTCAGAATTCCATGATTCAAATAGTATCAAACTGTGAACAAGCCTGTGTGTGTGTGTGTGTGCGTTAGCAGCAAAAGCAAGCCTCAGCATGTGAGCGCCTGTGCGAATCAGCCTGTGGGAGCGTGCCCAACTGAGTATCTTGGAAATGACATAATCAGCATATGGTCACTTAAAAGCAAAATCACTTAAAAAGCCATATGTTCCTTTGCTAATGGCAATGCTAAGTCCACTGTATGAAAAGACAACTGAGACAGCTCTTGAGGCATTAGGGGTTACAGCTTGCACTGCTGAGTCATGCTGGATGAGCCACTGTCCTCAGATATATGACTCTTTAACCAGGGCCGGCTCCAGGCACCAGCCCACCAAGCTTGTGCTTGGGGCGGCACCTGGAGGGGGGCGGTGCGGCGCTCCGGCCCCTGGGGAGAGCGGGGCCACGGCCGGGCTCGCCGCCCTCCCCCCGGTGCTCTGGCCGCCCTCCCGCCCGGCGAGCCCTGGCTGGGGCTTACCGCCCTCTTGCCGCCCTGCCCCCTGCGCTCTGGCCGCCGGGGGGAGAGCGGAGCCCCCGGCGGGGCTCACCGCCCTCCTCCCAGGGCTCCGGTCCCCCTCCCCCCGGCCGCCGGGGGGAGAGCAGAGCCCCCATCGGGGCTCGCCGCCCTCCCCCCGGGGCTCGCCGCCCTCCCCCCGGGGCTCCGGCTGCCCTCCCCCCCGCAGGGGGGGGCGGCCGGCGGCTTTTTTGCCTGGGGCGGCAAAAAAGCCAGAGCCGGCCCTGTCTTTAACCAAATGTTCCTTTTTATGCATCACCTACAGGGCTGGCTCCAGGTACTAGCCCTCCAAGCATGTGCTTGGGGCGGCTCCTAGAGGGGGGCAGCACTCACCCGGGGAGAGCGGGGCATGGCTGGGCTCGCTGCCCTCCTCATGGCGCTCCGGCCAGTCAGGGAGAGTGGGGCCCCAGCTGGGCTCGCCGCCCTCCTCCCGGCGCTCCGGCCAGTCGGGGAGAGCGGGGCCCTGGCTGGGCTCGCCGCCCTCTTCCTGGCGCTCCGGCCGGTCAGGGAGAGCAGGGCCCCGGCCGGGCTCACCGCCCTCCCCGCGGCGCTCCGGCCAAAGAGAGCGGGGCTGCAGCCGGGCTCAGCGCCCTCCCCTGCTGCGCTCCCCGCCGGGGGACAGGGGGTGGCGGGATGCTTTTTTGCCTGGGGCAGCAAAAAAGCCAGAGCCGGCCCTGATCACCTAGCTGCTAAGTGAGTGATTTGTGAGCTCTCTCTACTTTGCACAATCTGTAATTAGATTTCTGGAGCTGGCCCTGAAGTAGCGATATCCGCAGTTTCCTACAGATCCCTCCTCCTGGCATTGTTTGTTGTGTGCTCACCGCAAGACACATGAGGACCCCCCCATTCACGGCTTGATTGAAAACATTTGGTGTCAGTACATTAAAGCAAAGGAAGTGGTTCTCTCCTCCCTGACCATATTCTCAGGCAGCCAGGAGGGAAGAAATCCAACAGATATGGTCCAGTGAGATAATGCTTTGCTTGCATTACAGCCCCAGGCAAAGCACAAGATGAGTTATTAGGCCTGGTCTACACATGCATTTTATACTAACTATTTCAGTTATGGGTGTGATTTTTTACCAAAATAGTTATACCACTACAACCCCCTTGTGTGGATGCAGTATTACTAGGACAAAGATGTTTTCTACCGATTTAGTTTATTCTCCTAAATTTATAGGAATAAGATAGTGGATAGAGAACTGGACTGGGACTAAAGAGAACTTGGTTCTGTCCATGGCTTTGCCACTGGCCTGCTGGGTTACCTGGGACAAGTCACTTTGGGCTGGATGAACCAAAGAAGCTAGGTGTTGTGATGCTCAGCAAACCAATATAGTTAAAGTGGTATAAGATCTGTGTGTAAACCAACCTTTACTCTCTACTAATCCCCAGTGCAAAGAGGTAGATGTTCCTTTCACTTGGAATGACTTTATGCCAGTGTAATCCTGTTGAGTTCAATGAAGCTATTCCTGAGTTAGGCTCACATTCAGCAAAGCACTAGTCACATCAAACTCAATGGGACTTAAGCCTCAGTGGGATATCATGTGTAAAGTTAAGCATATGTTTAAGCGCGTTGCTGCATAGGAATAGACTGCTAAATCAGGTGCTAGAGCACTTAAGCACCTGCTTAAATTGAATCACACGCTTAAGTACTTTGCTGAACTTGGGCCTTGTACCAGCATAAGTGAAAGAGGAGAATCAAGGCCTACAATCACAGACGGTGGGGATAAAAACATGGATTTAAAAAAGGTTTTGCAGAGAACAACTGAAAATTTCCAAGACATTTGAGAAATTGTCAGGGAAAGTTGAAGAAACAGCAGCAGCGGAAACATTTAATTCCAGAAGGAAACGTTTACACTCCGGGTCCATTCTTATTCCTACTGAAATCAAAGGCAAACTCCTCATGAACTTCAATGGGAATAGGATCAGGCCCAATCTGTAAAGCTTTGTAAAAGACATTTCCTGTTGCCAAAAATAGTTATTTGTTTACAAATTGGTGTTACTGGAGCAAAGATGGTCACTCTGGGTGCAGGTTGGAGATAGCTTGGGGACAGGTCTGAGATGGGCCACAGATCCATCTTTGCATAGATCCAGAGGCCCAAAACCCTTACAAAACTGGCACACAGTGGCAACCCATAGATCCAGGGTTGGGGTATATGTGTGATTTTCATCTTTCCATCTGTCCTGAACTCCACTCACAAATAGCCTGAATAATCAGACTATAGTAGATTTAGTACATTTTCTATATTTGATGCTTACTCCAAACTCTTATTAAAGTCTATAGGATTTTTTGAGTTTTGGGATGAATTTTGCTCTATGAAAATAAACTTTCTATTACAGATTCCTTCTTCTCTTTCATTTTTTTTAAAAGCTAGGAAATGAACTACATGAAGCTATGTTAACGTTACACAGTTATTTCTATTTCATTTGCAACCCTTTGGGGAAACAAAGTTGCAACACAGTTGTGTCCCTACTGAGTAATAACACAATTTGATTTTGTCTGTTTATAACCATATTAAGGGAACTGTGCTAGACTCTTATCTTTTCAGAGTTGTAGCTCAGTTCGTAACATGCCTACACAGGCAAAACCAAGTCACGAGCTCCCTTCCATGATAAAACACCCACAGAAAGGGGTTTGGGAATTTCTGCAAGGCTTTTCTTTTAGTGGCTGTGAGGATTAATGTTCACTTTTGGCAAAGCAGGAAGGAAAGGTTAATTGCGCACAAGTTTGACTCCCTGTACAGAATTGGATCTTGCAGCTTTCTTTACCTTTTGGAAATGAATTCTTGCCCACATTACCTAACTTTTTTTTTAGTTCATAAGTGGAACATTTTTCATGAAACTTACGTGCAATTTTTCCAGATATTAGAGCCTGGAATCCCTCTGCTTACTCACAAATGTATAGACTACTTTGTGCTACCTCTTGTCTTCCTTCTCTTTCAACTTGTGGATTTGTGATCACACAGAGGTCAGGGTTACCTTTTCCCACTCTCCATGTTTTTTAATCTTCGTTCCTCCCCTTTCATTATAGGCTTTTTAAAATTTGGGAGGCTTTCTTGAGATAAGAAGGATAAAGAGATAAAATGGACTTTAAGATTATTATTTAACTCTCACAGTTATAGGGCTAGGTGCATTTGTGTCCCTTTCGAGTCCCTCTGAGAGCACCCCTCCCGAGTCAGGCAAACAGAATGTTGGGAATCATTAGGATAAGGATAAATAATAAGACAGAAAATATCACCTCTATATAAATCCATGGTACACCCACATCTTGAATACTGCATGCAGATATGGTCGCCCCATCTCAAAAAAGATATATTGGAACTAGAAAAGGCTCGGAAAAGGGCAACAAAAATGATTAGGGGTATGGAACAGCTTCTGTATGAGGAGAGATTAATAAGACTGGGACTTTTCAGCTTGGAAAAGAGACAACTAAGGGGGGATATGATACAAGTTTATAAAATCATGACTGGTGTGCAGAAAGTAAATAAGGAAGCATTATTTACTCCTTTTCAGAACACTAGAACTAGGGGTCACCAAACAAAATTAATAGGCAGAAGATTTAAAACAAATAAAAGGAAGTATTTCTTCCCACAATGCACAGTCAACCCGTGGAACTCTGTGCCAGAAGATGTTTTGAAGGCCAAGACTATAACAGGGTTGAAAAAAGAACTAGAGAAATTCATGGAGGATAGGTCCATCAATGGCTATTAGCCAGAATGGACAGGGATGGTGACCCTAGCCTCTGTTTGCCAGAAGCTGGGAATGAGCAACAGGGGATGGATCAGTTGATGATTATCTGCTCTGTTCATTCCCTCTGGAGCACCTGGCATTGGCCACTGTTGGAAGACAGGATACTGGGCTAGATGGACCTTTGGTCTGACCCAGTATGGCCGTTCTTATGTTCTCATGCCTTTACCTCTTCTGAGGTGGAATTTTGCAATTCTTCCCTTAGAGTAGGCCCTGGGCTACAGAACCCTGTTTCCCAAATGTGTTTACCCAACAGGTATTACTGGGGTTATGTCTACACTGTGAAGCCTATGCCAACATAGCTATGATGGCATAGCCCCCTACTGGCTTGGATTACACTATACACTTACTTCAGTATTATTATGTCGCTCAGGGTGAAATCCACACTTCTCTCACTGACATAGGTAATGCCTCTCAAGGAGGTGGAGTTATTAAACTGAAGGGAGAGCTCTCTCCCATTGGCTTAGAGCGTCTTCACCAGATGTGCTACAGCGGTGTAGCTTCACTGGGACAGCTGTGCCGATGTAAATCTGTAGTGTAGACCTGCCCACGGTAGACACAGCTTACACAGACAGAAGTTTTTCTTTCATTGTAGGAATACCAGAACCCTAACTGAGGTTAGCTTAGCTATAGTGACAGAAGCACTCTTCCATGGACATCAGTTGTGTTTTTTAGCATAGCTACTTCAGTCAAGGGTGTGACTTTTTCACACCCCTGGCCAACATAGCTATGCTGATATAGCTTTAAAGTATAAGCATATTACCAGAGTTCGTCACCTGTGGTTCTTCGTGTTGGGAGTCTGTGACCAGTGGCGTGTAGCGATCAGACAGCTGTCTTAAACCAAAGTATTGCTTGTCTAACAATTGGAACAAAGATTTGAGAGAAAGGCATGCATGTAGATTGTTGCTCTAAAATCCTATCTTATCTAAAGCTTTACCATGCTGTGATGGTGACCTAAGGTAGACTTCATTTCACCTGACACCCCAAATGGGTCCTGTTTCTCAGCCTCATTCCTCTGAACAACTACTGCCTCTCTTGGGAGAGGGTCCCTTTTTATGCTACCAGAGTTCCCTTATTCTTCTGTGTTCTCAGGCCTTCCCTGTCCTTGTCCAAACCAGTTTTGTAGGTTGGCTGGAGAGGAGGCACAATAATCGAAGCTAATAGTTCTGGCATTGTCCCTTAATAACTCCTAAGAGTTTGCTGAGAGGTGGCTCATCTTGAGCCATTCTTGTCCTTTGTGCCTGTTTTTCCACACAGGCTCCTGTTGAGCTAACCCAATATAGTCAGACAGAAAACACCCCAATAACCAGGCCAACATGCAGTATTCATACATTACCACAGGCCAGCTCCAAATCCACCACATTACCATGCCATCGGGGCTTGCCATTTGCTCCTCCCGGATGTTCCTCATGCTCTTTTTTTTTTTTCTTCACCGAGGAGCCAGGTGCCATGTAACTTTATCTGACAGTGAGTCCAATTGCCACTGAAACTGAAGTCAATACAAGTTTAGCCCTGTGTGCTTAGCACCAGGCACTGGCCACCGTGCATGACCAGTTCTGGTTTGAAAACCTGCCAGATGAATGAGAATTTTTGCAGGATCAAAAATGAGTGTGAAAAAGAAAAATTAAAGCAAGAGTTGATATGTGGGCAATTCAGCCTGACGATTTGATCCCCATTCCTTTGACTGTACTAACTTAGTTTTAATTATATTAATGCTTAGTTGTCATTTTTTCCTCATTCCCTTGGAATTACTGAGGAATTGTAATTCAGGCGAACCTTAGTGGATATAAATGGTCTGCTGTCTAATCTTCACTAACTGGGCTCCTGTTAGCCAAGAGTTTTGTCTGGGGTTGATTAAAGCTTTGGTACTGCAGAGCTCCTCAGCTCTGCTAGAACTGAGCTTCAGTCCAATGAGCTCCACGGGCCCATTCAGACATGCAGAACTCCTAAGATCCTTAGGAAGGAAGTTTTGTGCAGCTCTGTCCTACAGAAATGCTAGGCTCTGCAACAGCAGGTGCATGGAGCTCCAAAGCTCCATAAAAGTGAAGCTGCAGACCCAGCAGCTCTTGGGCAATCTGGCCAATTCTCTATAATCAGCCCCTCGCCCTGAGCACAGATTTCATCTCCTGCTGGGCCCGTTCCCCTTATTATCCAAAGGTTTCAGATGTTCTCCGAGAACTTCAAATAATTTGAACTGTACTTTAAATAATCTCCCTTTAGCTCTGAAAAGAGAACTGATAGCACAAGAGGACTCACCCATACGCAGATCTGCTAACTTTTCATTTTAAAAAGAGTTTATTTCCAAACTGTGATTAAATCCTAATGATCCAAAATTCTACAGCTTACAGTTCTGCAGCCCTGCAAAATTCTATTTACCCTCACCAAGGTCAAAGAATTGGTGTGTTTTTTGACTGGTAAGTAAAATATATATATTTAATGATCATTATCAATCATCAGAGTTAAGGGCAGATGCATAGGTTTTGTGCCTGTGCTAGTCAATTTTGAATGACAGCTTTGCAAAGATGCAGGAGTGTAACTACAGTGTTTTGGGCCATCACTGACAAACAATGCAGCGTTTTTCATAATTGCAACAACCATCACTTAGTGTTTTTACCTCTGTTTTTTTACAGTCAGGATAATCAATATACACTGAAAAGCTGCACAAGAGAACTGCTGAACAGCAGATTTCCTGGGTTGACACAATGTTCACAGGAAGAGAGGAGCAGGGGGAGTTGATCTAAATTAACAAACAGTGCCTGCCAAGTTTGTTTTCAAGTTAAATGAAGAGTAAATATATCAAACCATTAATCCTCAGGGCCTCTCCCAGTAGAAGAAGAATCAGTGGTGAATCAGTCCTTTCCCATGCTTCTGGGACTAGGAGAAAACATGAGTGATTTCAGGAGTGCAAAAATCAATGCACGTGGGTCTAATATGCTTTTCCTTTCTCATTTTCTCTACATGAAATAGAAAGAGACATTTCAGGCCCTCTACTTTCTTTGGGCCCAATTAGTCAGTGGTAATTTACTTGCGACCATTGCTGTCATTTCCATTTTGGGCACTCTCACAAATAAACTCGGTTGGTTTTTTTTAAAGTGATTATTTGCATTACCCAGGTCTGAAGTGTTCATAATTCTTGCTTAATGACAAAATGATCAGCTGTGAATCAAACACAAAGCCCTAATTGAGCCTGAGCTTGGCAATACCCTCAGCGAACAGCTGAGTCATAAAGTGTAATCATGTCGCATAAAACCCACAGAAGATGGGAAAGACTGCGGTCCACCATATCCAATCCTGGCAATCAAAGGAAACTGATTAAATCAGGTTACATCCTAATGATGCTAACAGATGATCCCTGCTCAGTGCTGCAGAGGGAAGCCAAAATCTCCAAAGGTGGCTGTCAATATGAGGAGAGGGGAAATTGCTTCCATTCCCAAATTTGATGATCATTTTAATCCTGCGTTATGGCCAGCTCCTGCAGATACAAAGGACAATTGTAACAAGTGCTCAGTGCTGGACTTGCAGATGGGAAATTAAAGATGAATTACATTGCCGCCAAAGAAGCTCTGTTTTATCTGGCTGTGTTCTCAGGGTAACTTCCTGATCCTCAGAAAGTGGTATAGTAGCACATCAGTATGTTTTGAGGGTGATCATGTTAGGTTCCCTTCCCTCTTCAAATTGTTCTTCCTCATCTTAGGTACTTATATGGCCCCCATACCTATAGTATCTGAACACCTCACAGTCTTTACTGTACTTATCCTCATAACACCTCAAGAGGTAGGGAAGGATGATCATCCCCATTGTACAGATGGGGAACAAAGGCACACAGAGAGATTTAGTAACTTGCCTAAGATCATACTAGAGCAAGGACTTGAACCCAAGTCTTTGACATACTAAACTAGTGCCTAAACCATTGGATCATCCTTCATGTCTAGAAACTGTTATTAGAATGCTAACAAGCAGAGACAAGGTAAGGGGAAAAGAAAAAACATGTATTCTTAAATTCTATATAAAACCAATGTACCATGTGTGCACAAGGCACAAAGGGGATTATTAAACAGGGGATAAGGGGCACACATATTAACATATCATCTATACAGGGAAGCAAGAGAAACATATACGTAAAAGGAAATACTTCTGGAATGGCTTTTATTAACCAAAAGCATCAATAGTCTTTGTCTAGACTGAGTTACTTCTATGTGAAGTCCTTAGTAGCAGCCTCAGATGGAGATTTAGATGATCCTGGAGACATTCTCTGGGTTCCCTGCCCATATTCTAGGAAATTGGGATTAGGTTATTTGGGATATTCGACATTAACTGTATTACTCCTTCCTCTACCCTAAGGGCCATCAGGAGCTAAAGAGAACCCTATAAAATGGAAGCTGAAGGGGAAATAACTGAGGTTATCAGGGAGCAAACTAACCCAGAATGCTCAAAAGAGGGAGCTCCCCATGCACCTCTGAGATGATCCGTTACTAGTTTTTGCTGTACCATGAGCAGGGCCTTTTGTTTTGCTTGTTTAAGGTTATTTATTTTCTCCAATTTTTAAATATAAATGCCTGACAACAAACTCTTGGGAGAAAGCTCTTTCTGTGAAACACATTTGCTGTTGGACTGTGTTGGCCAATTCTGTTATTTTATAAGCAGCTCCTCCCACCTGAGCTACCCCTTACTCCCTATATTTTTAGGGGATTGAAACCTAGATCTGAATTTTGAAGCCCAGTCCATCTCTAATATGAATGTTACTGGAAGTGCCACTGTACAAGTGGGTTTGTTGTTACACTGTAAAGGTCTGACCCTGCATATGGTTTGTATCAACACGTGCAAGGTCATCGCAAAGGTTATCTTGTTCAAATTGTAGTCCTTTGTTTGTCCATGTGGCCAGGTATGGTGCAAACAGCTGCAGTGTCAGTACAGTCTTTCCATTGCCCTGCCAGTGACCTCAACACTGACCTGGACTACCAGACTACGTGAAGATGTGAGGTTATTTAGGCTCCATATGAGTAAAGCTTTGAAGAGGGCTATGAATTAAAGCTGACACTTTACTTTAAACACCTAGCCACAAATTACTTGTGAAAAATCAGGTGGCCAACCAGAGATCCAGCATGTCTTTATCAGGCAATTCACAGTGTTCAGTAAAGCTTTCCTGCTCACTGAGAGCTTGTACCTACCCTTTCCAAGACTGAGAGAAACTGCATTTTTTAGGGACGAAAACTGAAAATTCTCCAGCGGGGTGTGGAGGTTGGGGAGAAGAGATCTCTTACCACACAGAAATGTGCACTATGTACAATGTCGAGTGGCAATATGGGACTAAAGTCTGCTGCAACAACCCCTAAATTCCACAGCAATGTCCATTTAGTCTATTGCCACGAAATAGCCCCTTATATCCCCCCCACCACAAACTCACAAGATTCAGAAGCAAAGTTTTAAAAGGAAAAGCATGCCAGAAATTCAGCAAAATTATATTTAATATTATCTTCAGTACCCTCTGTTAAAGATGGGAATAATGCGTGAGAGGCAGAACTGGTCTATATTTTTTCCTGCTCTCTGCCTTCTTCAGCATGTGTTCTTAACATTTAGTTACGGCTGGCTAAAGTATCAGTGTCCCTCTTCATGTGATTCACTAGTCAAATACTGTACATCAGAGAGGGACAAAGATAAAGCCACCCTTTTGATCTACTTCTGATACTAGTTCGTAACTTTGTGACTCAGGCTTATCTCTACTCTATATACACTGTAGGTCAGGGGTAACTCCACTGAAGTCAGTGGTTTTACACTGGTGCAAATCTGGTATGAGGCCAGAATCAGGCTCTGTGTGTGTGTGTGTGTTCTATCTAATATTGGAAACAATTATTCACTGCATAAATTATTTAATTAACTTTGCCTTTATTCACCTAATAAATTATTCAACAAATAGTATTTGAATAGCTTTAGAGCTGGTACAATACTGCAAAACATTATTTGTTCAAATAACATATTCAACGAATAACATCACTGAATCAAATAAATAATGTATTTGACAATTAGTAGTCATCCAGAGCTAGTTCTAATTGATCCAGTTAGAAAATGCAAAGGGGGTGTATATACTGACTCATAAGCTATTGATCCATTCTGCTCGTTTGTTCTCCTGGGGTACATCTAGACTACAGCATTATATCAACCGAGCTCAACTCGAGTTACTTAGTTTGATGCAAGCTAATGCAAAGCAGCACCTCGATATGCTGAACTCACACGCACATGTTGCTGGATTGCTCTTGCCCCCTACTAGTACTGGACTAGTTAACTGCAATGACTTCTGGGCATGCAGCCCATGGTTCCTGGCACTGCTCCAAACTGCAGCACATGGTGGAGGGCTGTAAGAGTGATCAGTAGAATAGAAATGAAGCCTGATTCTTCACTTCCTTTCCCCGGTGCAGTTATTTATGCCTATTCAAAGTGGGTGTAAAATAATACCCACCCAGAATGGGAGCATTTTCCATTCACTTTGAACTCACTCTGCGCAGGTGTGAATGACAATCCAAGGTGCAAGGCAGTGGAGAATCGGGCCCATTGTTCTTTATTAAAATACAAGGAAGGGAAAATGAGAAATCACACTGCCTCAGCGGCAGGTACGCGAACAATTTATTGTAGAAGTGTGGGGAATCTTATTTCCCCCAGGAATTGGTTTAAGGAACAGGAATAAATGAAACTCACATTTTGTGGTAGTAGATATTTTACGACAGAAATTAGGGAGACAAGGTTATATCTCTGTTACTATTACAAGCCTGATGTTTTTTTCCTTTCACCACCTCCAATTCTTTCTTCATATGAAAAGCCCTTCTTCCCATCTAACATTTTTCAGGTGCAGTCTCTCACCAGAGAAGAATTTATCCTTGGAAATTTTGAGATAAATCAGAGATCGGGTACTTTAACAAAACAACGTGTAGTTTGCTGTTTGAAAAGATTCTCCCTTTTGAAAAGCTGTATCTCAAAAGTGTCTTGGTAAAAAAACTTCACTGTTGTTTTCTTTAATGATAAGCTGGGCTATATATTTTTAAACTAGATTTTTATTGTAGTTTAACCATACTGTCACCTATATAATGCAAAATTGTCTAAAAATCAATACACACCATGTTACGCATTCACTTTGAATAGCCTCTTACGCCTCAAATAGTTTCATTGATTTGGGACCTCTTGCAAACTACATACTCATTAGCAAGGGTATTGGAATATGGCCCATGTTGGATAAACAATTGTACGTTTATCTATTGTGGCACAAAATAAAAGACCAAATACTGCAAGTACTTATGCACATGAGCAACTTTAAATGAACATATGCATGAGTAACTTTACTCATGTGAGTATTTACGTTGATTTCAAAGAGATTACTCATGTGAGGAAGAATTACTCATACGGATTTACAGGACTGGGTCCTGTATATCTTTACTTTTCTATAAAAAGTGGACTTTAGCAACGGGCAAATGCACAATAAAAGGCCCAAACAAAGAAAGTCACACAGACATGGTTTCATGACTTCTTCCCCAGTGAATAAGGTTTGCTAGTTTTCTTCATCAGTGGCCGGGGGCAGGGAAAGAGAGAGAAGCACATTTTAACAACTCTATTGAAAGTGAATATATTCTGCTAGACCTGGTCTGCCACCCTAACACTTGCCACAATCCAAAATCCATTGAAGTCATGGGAGTCTTTCCATCAGTGTCAATGGGCTTTGGATCAGGCTCACTGAGTATTACTGGAGGGCGTGTAAATACAATAATTACTGGCGGGAATAATATTGAAGGGGTATCATTGGAATAATAATGTGGGAGAAGAAATGTCAATGTGTATGAGCTGATGAGGAAAGCAGCATGTAGAGCTGGTCAGAAACTTTCTGGCAGGGCCGGCCTTAGGGTGGGCGACCGCCCAGGGTGCTGTGGTTAGGGGGGTGCCCTCTGAGCAGGGTCGGCTCCAGGCACCAGCCTGGCAAGCAGGTGCTTGGGGTGGCCGCTCCGGATAGGGGCGGCATGTCCAGCTATTCTGCGGCAATTCGCAGACGGGCCCTCACTCCCGGAGCGAAGGACCTTTCCCCGAATTGCCGCCACAGATCGTGATCGCGGCTTTTTTTTTTTTTTTTTTTTGGATGCTTGGGGCGGTCAAAACCCTGGAGCCGGCCCTGCCTCTGAGTGCTGCAAACTGTCAGGACTGGGCTGCTGGACCGGGGGTGAGTGAGAGCAAGCCCAGGGCTGGAGCCCCTGGCCAGCAGGGTGGGCACGGGGCAGGCGATGCCTCCCAGAGCTGCCAGCCTGGTGGGGAGGCTCAGGCAGCAGGGCTCACCCTTGCGGAACCAGCAGGCCAGCCCCCAGTTCCCCCCTTTCTGCGGGCATGGCCAGTGTCTGCGCACCTGCTCTCCTACTGTTAGGTGGTCAGGGGTTGTATGGCCAGAGGAGCCCCCAGACTCAGAAACTCCTTCCTGTTCAGCCAAGCCAGGCTCTGGGGCCAGGAGCTGGTCCTTCCGCCCTGCGCCCCACACTGGTGTTCTCAAACACAAAGAAAGGGCACCAAAATACAAGTTCACCCAGGGTGCCATTTTCCCTAAGGCCAGCCCTGCTTTCTGGCAGAACATTGTTCCGTCAGGAAATGCCAATTGGTTGAAAGCAAAATATTTTGTAGAAATGTGTCGCCATGGATGCAAATTCATGTCTAAACAAAAATGGGGGGGGGGGGGGGGGGGAGAGTCTCTGTAAACGAAGCCAAAATTGGAAAGGGCATCCCAAAACAATTTTTTTTGGGGGGTAGGGGTAGGGTGACCAGATGTCCCGATTTTATAGGGACAGTCCTGATTTTGGGGTCTTTTTCTTATATAGGCTCCTATTACCCCCCCCCCCCCCACCCCTGTCCTGATTTTTCACATTTGCTGTCTGGTCACCCTAGGGAGGGGCTGAGGGGGGAAGGAGATTTGGGTTCACAGGAAATTTTGGAAGATTTTGTTTTCGTTCTGCAAAACTACCCCTGAAGCAAAAAATCAGGTTCCTGCGCAGCACTAGTAGCATCTTAAACTTTGCCTCATCTGCTTGATTTAAAAAAAAATAGATTCATTACTGTTTACATTTTATTTTGTTTACATTTTGAGCTGGAGATGTTGCAACGTACTCAGAGCTGTTGAGAGCATACCAGAAGCACTACAGATTATACTGAAAGACCTTTTGACAGATATAAACAAATGGAAAACCTGAGTTTACTTCCCAGTATGCAGTTCCTAAAACCAATGCACAGTAGAAAATAAGGTTGGATTTGTGACCTTGCTAAGGGCCAATTTGAGGGACTCAAGAGATTATAAACTGGGAGAAGTTAAGGGGGAGTTTGAACAAACCAGGAGCTAAGAGTGAGCAGGGCCAAAAACAAAAACTTGGAATGAGTGGAGCAGATTGTGATTGAGGCAGGAGACAGACTCACACTACAAAAGAACCAAATGCTAAAGTGGCTGATTGCACAACTCATAGAAAAATTGGAAGATGCTGGGAAAAGAAGCCAGCATCATCATCTCAGATCACTGGAGTCCCTGCAGGAGGAGAGAAAAACAAGATGATATTTATACATGTGTGTAGCATTTGTTATAAGCTGTGCTGCAGAGAGTACTGGAACAGGCTTTGACTAGGAAATGCTGGATGTGAGATAAAAAATTTCAGTCCAGCCTTAAGCAGGCCTCCACTCTTGTGAGTGCAAATAATCATGGGCACAAATAGCCCTGGGGAGGGTTAAATTTCACCAATAAATGACTAATCTGTTTTAGAATCTGACTAAGCTATTTCCTTAATATAGCTAGAGCTGGACACAATTTAAAAAATGTTTTTGGTGTTTTTTTTTTGAAATGTCAAGTTGTTCCTGTTTAGCAGGCTTTGAAACTGATCATTTTTCATATTTTCAAAAAATATCAATTGAATTTTGATAATGGTGTTGATAACATTTTGGGTAATGTGGACAAAATTGTGAAAAAACAATTAAAAAAAAAATCAACAGTTGTTGGCCAGTTTTCCACAAAGGGCTGTTTTCCAATGAGCTCTCTGTTTGAAAAATTTCAGTCAGCTCAAATTATAACATTCATTTTATTCACTAAGCAGTTCTGCTCTGCGGAATTACTGAGTAAAAATGGCTCTGTCTTAATTAACATATTTGCTCACCGGGGCAAATTTTGATTTCAGTTACACCAGTGCAAATCCAGAGTAACTCAGCAGTATTCCAGATTTACATTGGCCGTGCACAGACTCTAGAGGTGATGTCATGTGTGTGGAGAGCATAAAGTTGCATGTTGGTGAGTGGGAGTCTAAAGCTGAAGGAGTCCAAGCATTCCATCAATTGTACGTGAGCAACGTCCATCGATTTCATATTTACAACAGCATATAACTGACAGGATAATCAGGCCCAAAGAGCCTAAGCTGGTGTTTATTTACATAGGGAAGGAACCAGAAGAAGGGGTAAGACACACCCGTGAATTTGGTCCTATGGACATTATTTTGATCTTACTTTCATTAGTTTTAAAGTGATGTAATTTCAACAGGCCAGATTTTAATGGAGCAACAGCCATTCACACCAGGTGAGGATCTAGCCCATTTTCATTATATAAATAAAGACATATCAGCATGATTAAACTCTGATTCTGATCTGAAGTCCTCGTAGTTATTTTAGATATACACTACTATAAGTGAGATGAAACCTGGTCTCATGGCTAATAATTAGAATCTTTATCAATTTATACTGCACTTACCACTTCTGTAACTAAGCTCCTCAGACTACATTTAAAGCAAGCTATAATGCTTGAATCAGTGCAACAAAAGACTCCATAAAATCAATCCACATTAAAGTTCCCTCTCCTGATGGTGACTAATTAAATGAATTAATCAAAAGTCTGATTAAACAAAATTACACTGAAATGAAATTATCTCAGTCAGTGGGAATGCAGAAATGCCATTTTTCAGTAGTCTCTTTCAGTAGTATGACGGTGAGGATTTTGTTTGTGTGTGTGTGTGCGTGTGCGCGCAGAATATTTTGTCGTTCTCTTTCCTCAAAAAATTGATTACTTAATTACTAATTTCATGTTATTAGTAATAATAATACATTTGGCCTTAGGGTTTATTTATTCCAAGATAAGATTTCTACCAAGTTTATTAGCTGAATAGACAAGCATCCAATTGTCTTGGCCTCTGCACCACACTGGCCATAAAAGCCTAGCATGAATATTTTGAAACCGTAACCACCAACGGTGAGCCTGAACCAAAACTCTGGATCTGAACATCTCTGAGGTTTGGGAAGTTTGAATATGGATCTGAACTTTGTGGCTTCAGCCCAACTCTAGTAAACATGCCCTCCTACGTGAGATCTGTAAGGCCATTATTCACTCCACTGCCATAGCAACCAATAGCAGTGCTGATGTTGTAGCAGCTTGGGCTAGCTGCCTGAGTCCAAGCCTGCCTGAACCCCTGGGTCAGAGCTCAGGTGGCTAGCCCGAGCTGCTACCAGGGCCACAGAGTCCACACTGTTGTTTTTAGCTTGAGCTGAGCTAGCTCAAGGCTGTCTACTCGTGCCAGGAATCATACCTCCCATCTGCAGGGTAGACATGTCCTAGCAAGGGCCAGATTGCTCTGATGTTTTGAACACCAGGCAAGATGAAAGCATCCAGAGGGCTGGATTTGGCCCAAGAGCTATATGATTGCCTTGAGCGACTGTGTGTAGCCAGTGGAGCATCTCCTGATGAAGGGGAACTCACCTGTAGTGGAGGTTCCTGTGCAGCCCCCACCCTCACAGTGGGAGGGAAGGAGAGGATGTTTGGGGTGAACTACAGGCTGGGCCTGGGCAAGGGAGGGAGTGTGGCAGAAAGAAGGTCTGTTACATCTGACCCTTCCATGGTGTAAGTTCCCTGAGGAGTTCTGAGGGTCAAAATTGGGCTTAAGTGGGATGTATGTGATTCATAGGCCTAGTGCTGACTGGCTGCGCAATGATCCATTTCACCCCTGGAGCAGAGCTGTAAGTAAGAAGGTGCTATTTTTCCATAGTCTCTTTGCAGAGTAGACCCACACTTTGCAGGAGAGGCTCTGCCCTGTGCAGTGACAGGAACCTACCGGTCCTTATTTCCCTTCCTCTTTTCTCCCCTCCTCCTGCTCAGCAGCCCCAAGGCACAATTCCAATCTAGCGTTCAGGGCTGGCTAGCATGCTGCCAACTAAACCAAAGATCTGGCATGTTCTGCATGCCCCGGAGTATGGTCAGACCCCAACTTGTTAGCATCCATGTTGCCTGCCATCAGGGGGCTTGGCTGGACTCCTCTCTTAGAGTAGGTCGAATGCTGCTCCCTGAGGAGGAGAGAGTAGATACCATGGAGTAATAAGTTAACCTGGAAAAATCCCTTGTTTGTTCAGCTAGAACTGTGCTTTATTTACAATAGCTCCTGTAACGATTTCACCACCTATTCATCAGCAGCTAAACCTGTTGGCCATTTCAGTGAAGGTCCAGTCTCCCAGTTGCCCAGTGCCAGTCTGTGTGGAAGGAATACTTCTCCCAGGAGATGCGCCACGTTGTTCATTATTGTGAACCACCCTTGCTGATAAATATATTAGGGATCCACACATGTCTTCTCTACAGGCTACGTAGCAAGTAGTTGGCTCCAGCCCTGTAGAAGGCAGATGCCATTAACCCTCCTGGACAATGGCCCTGTGAGAGAAAATGGAGAGTCTGATGTGTTTGTACAGTGTGTTGGGTAAAGGATAAAGACTGTGTTGAAATAAAGCTGTCAAGTTACTGAAAACAAATTGTACTGCTGCTGCTCCTTTCCCTCCCTGCTGTTACTATGGTTTCTTTGCTTTCAGCGAGGGAGGGCGGGACATTTCCCACTGTTCAGAGTTTTACAAGTTTTTCAACAATGTCTCCATTATGGCTGATACACAAACACAGAGCCCACTGCTGCTCCCCTTGGAGTCAGCTGCAAACCTCTCCATTGACTTCAATGGGAGCAGGAGCAGGCTTCTATTTTCCCACACATTATTGCACATTGGTTGGACAAAGCACCAAGGTGCTAGCATTTGTATCAATCTAATTCATCTGTCATCTCAGGTTTGTACACAGCATCTATCCCTGGGGTGTCCGCTGCTTTCCCATTTTCTCACCTGGCTGTTATATGGGAAAACAATATCTCACGCCTTGGAGATACAAAAGATACATGGAGATACATTCCTTGAAAGCCATGGCTCATGTATCGCTCACATGTGTCTTTAACAGGATCGTTGGCTTGCTTGAGTACATCCCATCTGCATCAGTAATGGAAGCAGAAACTATTCTGGGGGCAGAGTAGTTAGAAATTAGAGAGGAGGACAGTCATTTTGCTAAATTTAGAATCCACAAGTTCTAGATCTAAAACAAGAGTTGACATTTTGGAAGGCTGAGTTCTGTTAGGTTCTGTCAAAATAGGATTTTTTGAGTGTCAGCATGAAATTAATAATAAAGAATAATCATTAATAATTTGTTGTTAGTACCCCTTGTAGCCCCAGAAGCAGAGTAAGAATTATTTTTAATCCAGACCGTCTAGTCCAGATTCTGCTCCCTATTTCAGATCCAGAAGACGCCATTAACTTCTAAAAACCCATCCTGGTTTAGTGGTCAAGTGAAGACATCAATTAGAAATAAAAAAGCAATATTTAATAAATAAAAAAAGGGGAAATAGACAACAATCAAAATAAACTAGAAGTTATGAAATGCAGAAAATTGATAAGGAAAGCTAAAGACATCAGGGAAAAATCCATAGCAGAAGGGCTAAGGAATTAAGAAAGAACTTTTTAAGTATATTAGGGACAAAAGAAATCATAGCAATAGCATAGCCCCATCATTAGAGGAAGATGGTAAAATTGTTAATGATGATGCAGAAAAGGCAGAAGTGTTGAATAAATATTTATTTTCTGTATTTGAAAGAAGCAGGATGATATACTCATATCATAACAGGATGATGAAGTATTTGCCAGATCTTTATCCCTATAGAAAATATCTACTAGAGATAAACACTTAAATCATCAGGCCCAGATAACTTGCTCCCCAGAGTTCAAAAGAGCTGCCCGAGGAGATCTCTGGCCTGCTGATGTTAATTTTTAATAAATCTTGGAATACCAGGGAAAGTTCAGAAGACTGAAAGAGTGCTAATGTTATGCCAATATTCTAAAGGACAAGTAACTATAGACTGGTTAGTCTGACACCAGCCAAGGCAAAATAATGGAAAAGCTGATAGGGAATTCAATTGATAAATAATTAAAGGATAGGAATATAATTAATGCCAGTCAACATAGTTTTATAGAAAACAGGTCATGTCAAACAAACCTGATTTAATTCTTTGATGTGATTATGTTTGTTCGCTAAAGCAGTGGCTCTCAACCTTTCCAGACTACTATACCCCTTACAAGAGTCTGATTTGTCTTGTGTACCCCCAAGTTTCACCTCACTTAAAAACTTACAAAATCAGGCATACAAATACAAAAGTGTCACAGCACACTACTGCTGAAAAATTGCTTACTTTTTGATTTTCTGATTTTAAAATAAATCAATTGGAATATAAATATTGTACTTACATTTCAGTGTATAGTATACAGAGCAGTATAAACAAATCATTGTCTGTGAAATGTTAGTTTGTACTGACTTGGCTAGTGCTTTTTATGTAACCTGTTGTAAAACCAGGCAAATGTCTAGGTGAGCTGAGTAACCCCTCAAAGACCTCTGCGTACCCCCAAGGGTACACGTACCCCTGATTGAGAATCAATCTGCTAAGGTAACTGCATAGATGTAATAGCCCTTTGTAAGGTGTTTACTTAATACTTCATGAGATTCTAGTTAAAAAATTAACACACTACACAGGGCCGGCTTTAACTTTTTTGCCGCCCCAAGCAAAAAAAAGAGCGCCGCCCCGCCGTAACACCCCCCCCCCTGCATAAGCGCCATGCCGCCCGAAGCCCCGCCCCCCAAGCGCCGTGCCGCACGAGCCTCCGCCCCCCAAGCGCCGCCCAAAGCCCCGCCTCCCCGAGTGCCGCGCCGCCCAAAGCCCCCACCTCCCCAAACACCGCGCCGCCCAAGTCCCCCCTCCGAGCACCACCTGGCGGAAACAAAATCAAACAAAAAAAACCCTCCAGCGCTGCCCCACCAAATCAAAAAACAAAACAAAACCCGAGCGCTGCCCCACCCCAAGGTGTTGCCCCAAGCACGTGCTTGGTCGGCTGGTGCCTGGAGCCGGCCCTGACTCTACAATATATATAAAGCACATGTTAAATGGCTTAAGAGCTGGCTAACTCTCTGATCTCAAAATTAAGTTGTCAATGGGAAATCATCATCAAATTGCATGGTGGGGGGGGCAGTTTGTGGTGGGGTTCCACAGTGAGAGGCTCTATGCCTGATGCTATTCAATATGGTCATCAATTATCTGGTAGTAAATATAAAATCTCTGTTGATAATTTTTTTGCAGATGACATGAAGATTGATGGAGTGGTAAATAATGGTTCAGACAGGGCAATTATACAGAGAGATCTGGATACCTGGTAACCTGGGCCCATTCAAACACAATGTGTTTTAACACAGGCAAATGCAGTGTATCTAGGAACAAGGAAATCAGGCCATACCAAGAGAATGGGGGACTGACTGTATCCTGAAAACCAGTGACTCTGAAAGGATCTGAAAGTGGATAAGCAACTAGAGCTCTCAATGTGATGCTGTAGCAAAAAAGGCTAATGTGATCCATGGATGTATAAATAAGGGAGCAGTGAGTAGCAGTAGGGGGGTGACTTCATCTCTATATATGGCATTGGTGAAACCAATACTGGAATGCTGAATCTTGTTCAGGTGTCCACATTTTAAAATTTAGAGAGGGGGCAGAAAAGAGCCACCAAAAATGATTTGAGAGCTAGAGAAAAATGTCATACCGGGAGAGACAAAGCCAAGAACTCAATGTGTTAGCTTAGCCAAAAGAAAACTGAGAGGTGACTTGATTGCAGTGAGTAAGTACCTTAACGGGGGAAAAATACTGGGTAGTAAAAGGCTCTTTAATCTAGCAGAGAAAGGCCTAACACGAACCTATAGCTGGAAGCTGAAGCCAGACAAATTTAAATGAGAAATTAGGCACAAAGTGTTAACAGTCAGGGTGATTAACCATGGAATCACAACTAGTGTAACTGAAGGTTGAATCTGGTCCTAAATCATTTGCATTCCCCTGCTTCTACTTAGTTGGAAATACATATTTTTTTAAATTAACCTTTCCTTGAAAATAATGCTTTAAATGAAGGGGAAAATGGCATAAAAAACCCCATAACCCGTTAAAGTCAGTTGGTCCTTTCCTCGGTCTCTCTCTGTCTCTCATCTGTCTAGGTGTTTAGAATATGTCATTAGTGTCATATCGAATTCTCCCACCCCTAAAAGAAATATGGAAAGAAAGCAGTAATTATTCTGGGATGTAACGTGTACTGCAAAAACTCCCCTTATCTCAGGGTACAATGAAAGATCCACCTTTGCAGACAGCCTCCCCATCACAAAGGAGGGGAAGCAGAAGAAAGAGGAATATCACACACACGCACACACCAATTAAATCAAACAACACAGAGCTAATAACGCAGCATTCCAGGAGAGAATGAGCTTCTAGAATCCTTCCTTCTTTAATGATTGCCTTATTCCATCTGCTAAAAGGAGCAGAAGGTTTAGCTTGTTGTCTGAGCCATTTCTTATGTTGGAATGAGAGGACAGAGGCTGAGAGTCCATTGCAAAATATAGCAGAATCCTAATGGACCATATTCTGATCCCCTTACTCCTGTATGTGGCTGCAGTGAACAGTCCCATTGATTTCAGTGGGGCTATACAAAGAATAAGGTTAGACTAAATGTGATTGAGGGTGTCAGAACCTAGTCCTAAATTTATATTCACTGATCAGTTCTCCCTGTGATTTGGCACATTTTAAATGCCTACCTAGATCATAGGATGCTGCCAGGGCTGCGCAGAGGTTTGTGGGGCCAAGGGCAAACTCTGAAATGGAGGCCCCCCTTTCTAAAAATTACCATGGGGTATGTGATGTGGCGGCAGGGTAGGGAATGGAGAGCACAAGCCCACCCAGCACTCATCCCGCAGCAGCAGCGCATGGCCCACAGGGCTGGGTGCGATTCCCTGCTCCAGCCCATTGGCTCTCAGCACAGTGTCATGTAACCAAAATCAGATGATGAAAGGGCAGCTGGGCCAATTCTGAGCAGCCCTGTGACCCTGTGCATCAGGTCGCAATACCACTGACTTAAATTTGGTCCAGCTGTCCCCCCCATCGTGAGCCCACCCACTTTAAATGGTGCTCTGCAAGAATTGTTCCATGGATCAAGTGGGGGGTCCAGGGCAAACTGCCCCCTTTTGTCCCCCTCCCGGGCAACCCTGGAGGGAGGCTGTCAAAGTACAGTAGCCTTCAGCAAGAGCTTTGTGAAGCAACAGTGGCAGCACATATGTTCATAGGTCAAGCAGCCCTGACAGAGCCTTAGCATGTTAAACATAGCCTGAGAGAGAGATTGACAAGTGAAAAATATTTGAGTAGGGTCAGAGACAAGTAAGCCCTTCAAGTGACAGTGAGTGCAGGAGCTGGAATGTCAAAGGAACTAGGAAGCAATTCAAACTCTAATTTGATGGGCAAAGGGCAAACAATCCATTCCTTTGTAGTCTTGACCTGATTCTTGCTTCCACTTTGGTTAAGGTCACAGAAGCTTTTCTTTTCTTTCTTTTTTTTTTAAATTTGCTTATGCATTTATGAAACTTCCATCTTGCTGAAATTTTCCACAATTGCTGTCTGGCTGAAAGTGAACTCTCTCTCTCCACCCCCCCCCCCCCAAGTTTAAGCAAAAAGGGTTCTGTTTTTTTGAGTAAATGGAGAGTGTAAAAAAATATTATTGTTGAGCACCATGTGCTAGGTGCTGTATAAACGTGCATCCCGATTATAGAAACAGGCTTGTAACATTTTCTGGACGATTTTACAGTCTGGAGATAGAAAGTTGAAATTTAGCAGTGAAATACCTTTTTTAAAGGCTATTTTTTCCCCACTCCCACATCCTCCTGATTTGCACTTCTTGTGCACTGAAGGTGTGCAGGGGTTAGGGAGGGCTCCATCCATGATCATGTAATTGAAGAGTGGGCCCATTTCAGCCAATCTCACTCCAGTTTCCATAGTTTCTAAAGCCAGAAAGGATCAGTGTGATCATCTAGTTTCACTTCCTGCATGTCTTACTTTCACCAAGTAATTCCTGCATTGAGCTCAAAAATTGTGGTTGTGTACTGCATATCTTCTGGAAGGACATTCGTTTTTGATGTAAGAGACTCAAAGGATGGAGAATTTACCCCACCCCTTGATAATCCGTACCACTGCTCAATTACCCTCAGTGTTAAAATTAGTCTTCTTCAGTTTGAACTTTGCTGACTTCAACTTCCAGCCAGTACATTTTGTTATGCACTTGTTAGCTAGATTAAAGCTCTCCGTTGAAATCCATGGAGTGTCACTGGTGTAAAACTGGAGTAATGCAGCAGTTAATCAGGCCCTGTAGTGCAAGCAAAGGATGTGTGTGTCATATTAACTGTGTCATTTCCTCACATCTAAGTGCTCAACTGTGTAACCTCAATGCTCCTGTAATGTAGTATTTTGAAGGGAACCTGTATTACAGCAATGCTATAGTTAAAGGTAGAATGGCACTTCCATTTTATAACTTTTAGTCTCTGTTGACGAGCTTGACATAATTGGGAATGACTGCAAATCTGTTGTTATAATTACAATTCGGTCTTTAGCCCTAGGCCTTTCCCCTTCAGGGGGGTTGATTGGAAGCCAGGGAGGCCTTACATCTCAGCGTGTTATTTCCTGGAGACTCTTTCATCCCTGCTGCTAGGTGTGCACAGAATGACTCTGCGGGTTAAGAGTGAAGCTGTACAGGCTCTGCAGAGTCAGAGCAAATAAGTGATTTGCACTGAGTTGAAGTCATGGCAAAGAGAGACCAAAACAACATTTCCATTGGAAACTGAGAGGCCGTGATTTTCCCTCCCAATGTGGCATCAGTGTCTGCTATGGAAGAATACCATGGTGCGGCCATTCTGCTTTGAAAAGGGATGGAGACAGAAGAAAGAACTCTGGGTAGTTAAAGGATTTCCTAAAGGATCATGTAACAGGGACAAAAGATGAGAAGCAGAGGGAAGGGAGCAGAGCAGAAAGTATTATAGTATCTTTGGAAACAACCTTTTTCCATGCACAAAGCACACCCCTTTATTGAGACCCCTTGTCTTAGCCTTCCAAGCTTCCTAGAAACATTGGGCCACATTTTCAGGTGGTGTAAATTAACACAGCTCCATTGACTACATTGGAGTGATGCCAATTAATTCCAGCTGTGGGTCTAGCAGCCCTTCTTAGATTTTATTTACAAAGATGGGTGTAAATTGACAGCATTAGCATATCAACGGACATAAACAGAAGAGTAATAATGAAGTTAGCGGATTAACGGTACAGGCTGCATTTCCTACATGTGCACGCTCCGATTGTACAATTATACCCGCCTCTGGACTTAGCAAGTGGAAACATCCAAGTGTACACTTTGACCAAGCTAATACCTGCACGCACCTGCAAAAGTCATTTGTCCCCATGAGTTTTGTATGTACAAATTTTATCATGTGTGTCCAAGTGTCAGACTCGTGAAGTGTTTGCTTGGGTGTTTGCAACACAGGCTCATGTACATGTGCACAAAAATTTGTACACACACATGTCAGTCAGAGACTGAAAAACTACCTGATCTACAGTTCTTAAAACCCTTACACATGAGCCCAGTCCCACTGGAGGTAGAGAGCAGAAGAGAAGGCCAAATTAATACCACATAATGTCTCATTATATCCCCACCTTTTTCTTCCCTCCTCTTGTTTCTATTTCATGTTAAGGAACAGTGACTGAGCTCTCTCCAGATACATTTTCAATGTCCACCCCACACAACTGTCCTCTCCTCCCCACCCGGCCCACACATAGATATTCTGAGCTATTGACAGATAAAGTTAGAAAGCTTTCCTGCTAGGCTTCTGGCTATGAAGAATACTGGAAATGCTAAAGAGTAAGTGTATGTCCTAATGGCAAGGTTGTAACTTGAAGAGAGGAAAGCAAAAGGAATTCAGTGGTTAGGAGGCTGCAACTAACTTGAGCAGGTGCCGCTTGAAAACTGAGATAGTTAGAGCTGCCTTTGTAGCTCTTGTGTTATCTGCATCGTAGCCCGGTTCTCTCACTTAGAGGTAAGACACAATTCTGATCTCACTTACACTGATGTAACTTTGGATTATCTCAGCAGATGTAAATCATTGACTGTAATGGAGCTATGCTGAGTTACACCAGCTGAGGGTCTAGCCTAATAGGCCAGATCCAGGCCCAACTCTGGCAGTGGTGCAAAGGGGCTGTAAAGTTGTCTTAAACAAGCAGCTGAGGCTTTATGCCACACTCTTGCAGCCGCTCAGAATAAGGGGTATGTGCCAGGAACAGGCCAGAGGCAGGAGGAACACAGAAGCACACTACATTGAGCCCTGGCTGCCGTAACTGTCCTTAGGGGGCTGTTCCCAGTCGGTGTGACTCAGAGCAACTTTGAGGGACTGAACTAGTCCCCAACTGCCCAGGTTAGTGAGCTAAACCCCGCCCACCTTCTATGCACAAGTCATGGACGTACAGTATTGGACTCATCAGGCTTGGCTCCTTTCTCCCTCACACTGGTGCACAACAACAATAACTCCACTGGGGTCAGCGATGTTACATCAGTTTAAGAGAGTGGAATCAGTCCCATTGACTTCAGTAGGAGTCACTGGCATTGTCTGGCAAGAGAATAGGGCCCACTGACTTGAGCCGCTTATTATTATTTATATCACAGTCGCAGCTAGCGGTCCCTTCGGAGATTGGGGCCCCATTGCGCTAGGTGCTGTACAAAAAGCTCTCAGGAGCAGTCCCTGGCCCAAAGAGCTCACAATCTAAAGAGATAAGATAGACAAAATGGGGGGAGGGAATAGTATTATCCTGGTTTACCGAGGGGGAACTGAGGCACAGAACGTTAAGTGGCGTCCCCAAGGTCACGCCGGCAGTCTGTGGCAGAGCTGGGAACTGACTCCCAGGCCACAAGACCATCAGCCCTCTGAAGTGGAATCACAGTGCTGTTGCTGAAAGCAGAATTTGTGCAGCAGCCTGTGGTTCCTGGGGAGCAGTGGAAGAGAAACATTTGCCCAAGCGGTTTTACAGGGGTTCAGATTTCTGGGGGATAAATAAGAGCCTGTTGCTCTAGTTTAATTGGCTGCAATAGGTTTGTTGGACTGGAACACCTCAACAGGAAAGAGGGATTTTTAGGATTTAAAAAGATGTCTAAAAAGACTGTTGAATAAGAGAAACCTGAGGGAGAAATTGCTGCTGGAAGGAAGGAGCTAATGTGAACTTGGTGTTGACAGCAGAACTGAATGCTGTTTCTTCATCGCTAGACTAGAACAGTTTAGCTTTGTAATCAGCAAAGGCATCACTTTTAGTTAGCGCTGTAAGAGGTACATGAAGGGCTAGGTGTGCCTTTAAGGTACATCCCTGTGATCAGGAATGGAGGAATTCTGGCTGACTCAGTAAGAATTCCTTTTGGGATTCCTGGGGTGCAGGAGCTCTGTTGGAGCTCTGCTGACCTTTAACGGGGTGCAGTGTGTGCTTCCCCCATGCCATGCGAGCTCTGCTAGTTGAAGCACAGAGAGGTAAAAGCAGGCCACAACCTCGTCCCTTTGGGACAGCCAGTGCTACTGGTAGAAATAGAGAGAAATGGCTACACTCCCAGCTACATTATGGCCGGTCCCTGAATGGGGGGCACAAGGAGGGGAAAGGTTACTGGGCAGAGTCAGCCATAATTTGGCTCAAAGTCAAATAATCTGCTTTGCTCCAGTGAAGAAATAGTGTTTGATTTGCAACTGGAAGCGCTTTCAATCACAGGACAAATTATATTACACCCTGAAAAGGACTGAAATTCAAAACTACAGGAGAAACAAGGGGGGGGGGGTAGAAACCGATGAGCGTGACAGAACCAGAGTAGGAATGGTTTCCTTACCACGTGCACACACACATTGTTCCACTCCGGCGACTGCTCACTTTATTTAGAAATAATCTGTAACTGTGAAATCCCTAGCCAAAAGAGAACAAGGCATTAAAGCTGATGATCTGATCACCAGCTTGAGACCCAGAAACTCCTGGGTCCTAGTTTTGGCTCTACCATTATCATCGCTACCTCAGTTTCCCATCCATAAATTGAGGATGATGAGCCCGTAAGCACTGTGGGGCAGGGACTGTCATTTACTATATGTTTGTACAACACCTAGCACAATGGGGCTCTAGATCCTATTGCAATACCCATATTTACATGATAAATGACAGCAAATGATTGCCTACCTCCCAGGGATGTAGTGAGGATTAATGAGTTGATTTATGTAAACAGCGCTACTGAGTGATGTTTTGCACCTAGTGTTTGCATATTTTGTAACTACTAGGGACCTGCCACTTCTTTAGAAAAGCAAACAGTGAACCAACAGCGTTAATGACTGATCATAGTAATTTAGGGACCCTAATAGCTTTAAAAAGAACAGGAGTACTTGTGGCACCTTAGAGACTAACAAATTTATTAGAGCATAAGCTTTCGTGGACTACAGCCCACTTCTTCGGATGCATATAGAGTGAAAACTAATAGCTTTAGGGAATCATTATGTGATGACAATGCTCTCATTAAAGGGATTAACTGTAATTAGGGCACTAACTTTATTAATGAAACTGCTAGGTGCATTTGATCAGTTCACTGCTTTTGAGTCGGAATTTCAAAAACCATCAGCATGGGCCTGGGGGGTATGTCTACACTGCCGTCAGTGGTGCGGTTATCACATGTGTGGACATACCTGAGCTAGCTTTAATCTAGGTATGGTGAGTACCAATAGTAGTGAAAGCAGCATGGACAGTGGCTGCTTGATTACCTACCCAGGCTTTTGGTCAGATGGGCAGGGCTAGCTTGTGCCACTGCTTCACTGCTATTGTTACTTGAGCTCACTTTGATCAGGTATCTTGGAGTATGTCTACACTACAAGAGTAGTTCGATTGTACTTAAATCGAATATGTGGAATCGATATTACAAAGTCGAACGTGTGTGTCCACACTAAGGACAGTAATTCGACTTTGTGAGTCCACACTAACGGGGCAAGCGTCGACATTGGAAGCGGTGCACTGTGGGCAGCTATCCCACAGTTCCCGCAGTCCCCGCTGCCCATTGGAATTCTGGGTCGAGCCCCCAATGCCTGCTGGGGGAAAAATGTGTCAAGGGTGGTTTTGGGTAACTGTCGTCATCAAACCGTCACTCCCGCCGTCCCTCCCTGAAAGCACCGGCGGGCAATCAGTTCACGCACTTTTCTGGTGAGTGACAGCACGGACGCCACAGCACTGCGACAATGGAGCACGCTGTGACCATCGCTGCAGTTATGGCCATTGTCAACACCTCGCACCTTATCATCCACCTTTTCCAGAGGCAGATGCTGAGAAATCAGGAGAGGAGGCTACGGCAGCGCGGTGAGGACATGAAGTCTGAGAGGGGCACAGACCTCTCACAAAGCACGGGACCCTGCGCCGTTAACATCATGGTGGCAGTGGGTCATGTTGATGCTGTGGAACGGTGATTCTGGGCCTGGGAAACAAGCACGGACTGGTGGGACCACATAGTGCTGCAGGTCTGGGATGAATCACAGTGGCTGCGAAACTTTCGTATGCGGAAGGGAACTTTCCTGGAACTTTGTGAGTTGCTGTCCCCTGCCCTGAAGCGCAAGGACACCCGGATGCGAGCAGCCCTGACTGTCCATAAGCGCGTGGCCATAGCCCTCTGGAAGCTTGCAACGCCAGACAGCTTCGGTCAGTTGCGAATCACTTTGGCGTCGGCAAATCTACCGTGGGGGTTGCTGTGATGCAAGTAGCCAACGCAATCGTTGAGCTACTGCTGTCAAAGGTAGTGACCCTTGGAAACGTCCAGGTCGTCATAGATGGCTTTGCCGCGATGGGATTCCCTATGATGTCCTATGACGACCTGCAGTGGGGCTATAGATGGAACTCACATCCCTATCCTGGGACCGGACCACCAGGCCAGCCAGTACATTAACCGAAAGGGCTACTTTTCAATGGTGCTGCAAGCACTGGTGGACCATAGGGGACGTTTTACAAACATCAACATAGGATGGCTGGGCAAGGTTCATGATGCTCGTGTTTTCAGGAACTCTGGTCTGTTTAGACGGCTGCAGGAAGGTATTTACTTCCCGGACCAGAAAATAACTGTTGGGGATGTGGAGATGCCTATAGTGATCCTCGGGGACCCAGCCTACCCGCTAATGCCCTGGCTCATGAAGCCCTATACAGGTGCGCTGGACACTGAAAAAGAACTCTTCAACTACTGTCTGAGCAAGTGCAGAATGGTGGTGGAGTGTGCTTTTGGACGTCTCAAGGGGAGATGGAGAAGCTTACTGACTCGCTCTGATCTCAGCGAAACCAATATCCCCATTGTTATTGCAGCTTGCTGTGTGCTCCACAATCTCTGTGAGAGCAAGAAGGAGACCTTTATGGCGGGGTGGGAGGTTGAGGCGAATAGCCTGGCTGCTGATTACGCCCAGCCAGACAGCCGTGCGATTAGAAGAGCCCAGCGGGACGCGCTGTGCATCCGGGAGGCTTTGAAAGCTAGGTTCCTCAGTAAGCAGGGTAACCTGTGACTATTAAGTTTGTTTAAAGAGAAGCTGAACCTGCCCCCGTTTCTTTACCCACTTACTGTTGACTATCCTCTCCAGCTACATACCCCGTTCACCCCCTTCCAACACACGTTTAAAAATAAAATAAATGGAACTTTGTTAATGAACACCGTTTTCTTTATTACGGATTTTGCAGTAAAGTCTTGAAACTGGGACGCAGACTGTGGTGGGGAGCGGGCGTAGTGATGGAAAGAACGCTTCTAACCTCGAGGAATGACAGGCTCCTGCTCCTAGAGTGGTCCGCAGTGGTGGACTGGTTGTTTCAACGGAGCCTGCCACCCCTCCTTTTCGGGACTCTGTGTGTGGGGGCTATGTGACTTTGTGGCGGGGGAGGATAGTTACAGATCCCCTGCTGTGTGGCTCTGTGATCCAGGATAAGGACCGCTGCATAAGATCTCTATCCGCCCTCCCCCGCCACAAAGTCACATACCCCGCCCCCCCCGAAAATGAAAACCACATCCCAGACTGACCAGGGTGCCTAGTGACTGCAATGTGTGTGTGACCTTCTGCTGAACCTGCCCCCGTGTCTGTACCCTGGTAAAGGTGACTGTCCTCTCCAATTACCAACCCCCTTCCCCCCCCTTCAAACACACTCTCCCCTAAAAGAACATGATGGGTACAGTAATTAACAGAAACGTATCTTTTATTAGCAACTACACAGTTAGGGGATGAAACTGGGATGGGGGCTTGGGTGAAGCGGGAAGGAAAGGACTTATCAAATTTTTGGGAATGAGAGCCTTCTGGTACTTGAGCAGTCTGCAGGGGTGGAGTGACAGTTTTCACGGCCCCTGCCGCCCCTCCTTCTTGGGACTTTGGGTGAGGGGGGTATGGGACTTTGTGGCGGGGGAGGGCGGTTAGAGATAGACTGCAGCGGGGCTCTGTCCTCCTGCCTCCGGTCCTGCAGAACATCCACAAGGCACCGGAGCGTGTCCGTTTGCTCCCTCATTAGTCCAAGCAGCGTTTGAGTCGCTTGCTGGTCTTCCTGCCGCCACCTCTCCTGTTTGCTGTGTGCTCGCTGGTATTGCGACATGTTCTCCCTCCACTGGGTCTGCTGGGCCGCATCGGCTCGGGAGCAGCCCATAAGTTCTGAGAACATGTCGTCCCGTGTCCTTTTCTTTCTCCGCCTAATCTGCGCCAGCCTCTGCGAGGGGGATGCCAGGGTAGGTCGGGAGACATTCGCAGCTGTGGGATGGGAAAAAGGGAGTGAATTCCTCACAAAGATAATTTTTTGTGAACAATGAACATAGTCTTTCTCTGTGAACAAGACCATGCACAGCACCTATCACATGCGCACTCAGGACAAGGTCGAATTTTCGGCCTTCACATTCAGTACCTGGGGTCTTGCAGTGGAGATCAGACAAGCGGGGCAGGACAGCAGAATTTGGGTAGCAGGCTGACATGGTAAGCCGTAGACTTTTGGCTGCTTAAAACTTAAATTATAGCAGTGCCCTCCTTTCATGTTCAAAGCAATGCTCCTATCGTTGGCCAGTTCCTGCTGCCGGCAATCCGGCAAGCATGAATTCTGCCCCTGTCCCACCCCCTCGCGGCTGTCCCCGGGAAAGATCCCTGTAAGCTGCCTCTCTCCCACCTCCACCGCGTGGCTGTAAACCGCCGGTGACAGTTCTGTAGAGGAACAGGCAAGCAGTCCCAATAGTAACATTCCCCTAATTCTAAGCAGGTCACCATGAGCGACATCATTCTGCTGAGAATTTCTGAGACCGAGAAAGAACGCATGCTGCGTGAAAGCCAGAAAAAAACAGGGCCGTATGCCACCATGCTCTGCAAGGCAATGATCCCAGAGTACTTGATGATAGCCTGGCGAGGAAAAGTTTCCTACCACGGAGGACACAATAAGGCCGCTCTCCCCAGGAACCTCATGCAAAGGCTTTCCAATTACCTCCAGGAGAGCTTCGTGGAGATATCCCATGAGGATTTCAGCTCTACCCCGGACATATAGACCTTCTTTTCCAGTAGTTGCACTGCCAAGGACTAAAATGTTAAGCGCCTAGGGCAAACAAATCATGAAAAACCCATTGTTAATATTCCTGTTCTGTTCAAAATAAATGTTTACATGTTTAAAACACTTACCGACTGATCCTTCCCCTGATTCAGGGTCCGGGTTAACGGCTGGGGACGGTTGGTAGGGGATCTCTGTGAGGGTGATGAAGAGATCCTGGCTGTCTGGGAAATCAGCGTTGTAAGCGCTGTCGACTACCTCGTCCTCCTCCTCACCTTCCTCATCTTCCCCGTCCGCTAACATCTCCAAGGAAGCGGCCGTCAACAATATCCGACATGTGACAGCATGTCTGGGGCTGGGAACCGGAGCGTCCGTTTGACTCTTTGGTCTTCTGGTACGCTTGTCTCAGCTCCTTGATTTTCACGCGGCACTGCGTTGCATCCCGGCTGTATCCTCTCTCTGTCATGGCTTTTGAGATCTTCTCATAGATCTTTGCATTCCGTCTTTTCGATCGCAGCTCCGAAAGCATGGACTCATCGCCCCACACAGCGATCAGATCCAAGACTTCCTGATCAGTCTATGCTGGGGCCCTCTTTCTATTCTGAGATTGCATGGTCACCTCTGCTGGAGAACTCTGCATCGTTGCCAGTGCTGCTGAGCTCGCCACGATGTCCAAACAGGAAATGAGATTCAAACTGCCCAGACTGGAAAAAGAATTCAAATTTTTCCGGGGCTTTTCCTGTGTGGCTGGTCAGAGCATCCGAGCTTGGACTGCTGTCCAGAGCGTCAACAGAGTGGTGCACTGTGGGATAGCTCCCGGAGCTATTAGCGTCGATTTCCATCCACACCTACCCTAATTCGACATGGCCATGTCAAATTTAGTGCTACTCCCCTCGTTGGGGAAGAGTACAGAAATCGAATTTAAGAGACCTCTATGTCAAACTAAATAGCTTCGTTGTGTGGACGGGTGCAGGGTTAATTCGATTTAATGCTGCTAAATTTGACATAACCTCCTAGTGTAGCCCAGGCCTCAGGTATGTCTACATGTGCTGCAGTCACACTTCCCAATTGCAGTGTAGGCGTACCCAAACTCTGCTCCCACTGAAACCAATGAGAGTTTTACCACCAACTTTAATGGCAGCAAAATACTTTTGAAAATCCCATTCTTAATCTGCATGTCCTTTTGGTCTTATAATGGGAGTTACAAGGACAAATACTCACTCATCATGCTCCTTCAGGTTCTGCTCTTATCTGCTCCCACAAACTAAGAACAGTCAGCTCTTTGGATAGGAGAACTCCAACGAATACAAAGGTGGTGTAGAAAGTGAAGTCAGTGTTGCTGTAGGTGGAAGTCTGTCCACTGAGCCAGTATGGAATCAAAGCATCAGCATGGCCTTGAGACACTATGCTTATGGAGATGACTAATTGTGCCTTTAAAAATCTCAGGGTATGTGTGTCCTGCCCTGATTCCAGTATGAGTAATTACAGGCTGCCTGCCTAAGTTTCTTCTGCAATTTCAATTGGATACACTATTCTTCTTTACTTCCTGTCCTAATCTATTATGTAGTGCTGCTGTACACTGTTAAAGAGTAGGTGTATTTCATCTCAGAGATGGCTGCATTTCATTAGTGAGTGACATTATGCCATGTGCACATATATAATAACCCTTTCTTCCAATCATTTCTTCCACATTTAAAAGGTCAAACATATCACTTTTGTTATCGGTTAGAAGGGATAGCTTGGGGTTGAGTCACTGTTCGGAAGCTTGCAATGCAGGGTGTACTATAGATTAACTATTGTCTGTAGTGTGCCAGGAATTCCAGCCTATAGACTTTATATAATGCAGCTATTCCAGCACAATGGATACTTAAGACAAATAATTATTATTACAGACAGGAGGGAATGATTTCTGCTCCCTGTGTGGAGAGAGAAGACTGGCATTAAAAATTCAGGATGAAGTGGCAATGGTTTCTGAACTTCGAGTGTACACTCAGAATTACATCTGTCCTGATTTACAGCCCCTGCAATGCCACTGAATTCATTAAGTTTAAATCAGGGTCAAATTTAGCCTGACTGTCCTCCCATGAAGGCTGGCTTGAAAAAAGAGCCGGTCCTTCTTTTCACTCTCTCTCTCATAATATAGGAACTTGATGAAATTAACAGCTGGTAACTGGAGAACCTCAAAAAGGAAATACTGTTTCACACACCATGTCGTCATTGTCAGCCTTCGGAATGCCCTGTTGCAGGAGATCATCGAGTCAAACGCTGTAGCTAGATAGCATTTCAAGGGCAATAAAATTATGCATGCTATGATGGGGAAAGGAAAGCTCGTGTTCCAGAACGGAAATTGAGCATCACCAGGGGTCAGGAAGGAATTCCTTCCCCCAGGCATAGCATTCCACAATCGGCAAGGTGCTTTGGGAGGGCTGCCTATTTCTGAAATATTCAGGTATCCTTCAGCCAAAGGAGAATAGCGGGCTTGATGGTCCAATAACCTGACATGTTATGGCAAATCTTGCATTACATGTTGCACAAGATTGGTGAGGTGGGGCAGGGGAGATTCAGAAGTGCCTAAATAACATAGCATCACAAGTCTCATTGACTTCCAATGGAACACATGCACTAAATCACAGAGGCACTTTTGAAAATCCCATCCCTTGTCTTGTGCTGGGCTCCGAATTCACAGACACAGGCTGAGCGGAATGAACAGTTTTCACAGCTGTTCACATACCTAACATTTAAGATTTTGATGAAAATATGGAGATTTGCTACTCTCAGCAGACTATCCCACCTTCAGATAATGATACTTAGCAAGCAATACTATCCCCATTGTACCAAGGGAGCCAAGACAGGTCAAATAGCTTTTCTAACTGCATGTAAACGGTAGAAGTGGGACTAGAATTTATGCCTTCTCACTCCTAGCCACTGCCATGCCCGCCCCCAACCACATCCTCTGTCTAAAATAAAAAGCAGCTTTTAGACCATTTAACTTAAACAAACGTGGTTTGAGGTGCACAATATGCTGTGCCATCACTGCAGTGCATGCCAGGGTGCATGTAACTTTGTATGCAATGTAGCTTGTTTTAAGACTCAAGTTGAAACGGGTAATTACTTGAGGAAGGTAGCAATAATTGGCTTTGCTAGCAGGCACAAGCAGAAATGATTGCCTGGAGCTCCACTTGAAAGGAAAAAAGCAAAGAGTAGTCAGCAGCAGGAAGAGGTGGTCCCTGACAGCAGACTGTCCCATAAAGAAGAGGTGTCGGCGTTTGGCAGGTTAATTGAATGTTTACAGGAACAAGCTGACACAAAAATACATTTTCCTTTGTATGGCTCGGAGAAGCTGACCTTTGAACACAACATATGAAGCAATGGCAGTATGGGAGAGTGGGCAGGAAAACACCAAATGTATGGGGTAAGCTACAGTCAAGAGGCTTAATCTAATTTCCACTGAGTTTGCCTATAATCAGTTCTCAAGAGGCTGAGGTGCCAGCTGAGAAATGCTCTTATGTTCCCGCTGTTAATTGCAAGATTGGTGGCCTTGTACCTAATGAAATCCTGGTGGACAGCTGAAACTTAATTAGTCACCAGTCTCACCTATATACCAAAACCTGTTTAGATGATATTGCTGGACCACTTTTGGCGCAGTTAGTTCTGGACTTGTATTTGGTAGAGCAGGACCCTCAGGAGATCGGCAGGACGGTGGTGGGGCTGTGCTGTTTGCATCAAACCTGAAGTGCAGATAGTCTTCTGCTCTCAGCTGGATTAAATGCAGCACTATGCATTCATCTTGTGTGAGAGCTCCAGGACAAGGATATGTTAAAACTAGTTCTGGTGCACTGACTGCCCCCTCTATTGCAGTCTCTGCATGAACTGATGAAGTTCGCCTCATCAGTTCCTATATTCACTGGAGGCACCAAGGCTAATGGTGCTTAATGACTTTAACATCTGCATGGATGATGAATCCTTAGATTCAGTTCAAGGCTTCATGCCCACCATGGTGATCTATGATTATACTATGTGATTACTGGTTCATTCAAACAGCCACACACACTATTGATTGGAGTTAGATAGGAGGTTAAGCAGTTGGAAGTTAGACCAATTTCCTGGACTGACCACTGTCTCCTGTATTTTGAGACTGGAGTGCAAGCTACCCTGTTGGGAGGAGGGAGCTGTTTTAATGGCCTGCCCTCAAGGTCAATGGAAACTACAGAAGGCCCTGAGGGAAGACACCATTCCTCAACAGATCATTCTATGAAGGATTCAGTAAGATGTCCTAGCAAATCTTTTACAACTGCTACAGTTCCTATGAAAGCCTTTTAAAACTTGTCTGTGACTAGGAGTTTGCAACTCTTTTTTTTTCAGATGTGGACATTGTAGGCTCAAGACTTGCTTACTTGAAAGACTGCCTCCCTCGCCGCATGATATTGTCAACCCTTCGGAGAGGCAATTGAGATGAAACCCTCTCAGTATAAAAGAGAGGAGATGCCCGCAGGGCATTCTCCATGAAGGACCCTTTGCTTTGAAACATACTCCCCACCCCACTCTGAAATAGCCTGCATCTCTTCACCTCCAGTGCATGCTGTAAGACCCATCCTATTACCCAGGCTTTGGGGGATGGAGGTACATGATAACGCTGGCATTTGTGGCGTAGCAGTAGTGTTCGGGGTTTGCTTTCATTCTTGGTTAATTATTTTCCGGCTTTGGGGTATGGAGCAGCTGCTGAATCCATTTTTCCTTGCACGTGTTTGTATTAATGTATGGGAAATATGCCCTGAGATCAGGACAGGTGCCTTTTTATATATTTGTTTTAAATAAAACTGAACATTGATGACTCCTCACACAACATTCTCTTTCAGTCTGTCTCCATTACATCCTTCCTGCGATATCTATTTTTGACAGATTCATGGGGCTGGGCTTTGTTATCATATCAAACAGTAAGGTCCTCTGACTTCCAGTTTATTTTGATTCCAAAGTGCCTTTTAATTCCATCCACAGCTGCCTTTCATTATTAGGTTAGCACAGAGCAAAACAACTAGACATGTTAAGAAAAAGGCTTGAAGTGCTGGTGGAACTGTTCTTCCTCCATGTCCCTCTGGTCACATCTGTACCCTCCGGGAGGGAAGCAAAATTTTGCATTTGAAGCTCATCATGCTCTCAAGATTTAGGATGATGCTCTTTCCCTATCTCTCTCTCACTCCCCTCCCTTCTCCAGCCCCATCATCTTGTTTCTTATGGATTAAGAGATGTTGCACAATCCTGTTTCTGGCAATCAGATAAGATGCCCTGAATTCTGCATTTTACCCCAGTTCTTTCAAACCCAGCGTGTCCATGCTAAACTGGCAGTCCGTGCAATACTGAATGCTTATGCGAAGAATCCATTTGCCTCGGAGGCAGGTTATGTTTTGCCAGCACAATTTTGTTTTAAATTTTACGCAGAGGAACTGTATTGTCAGTCAATTAATTGTTACAAAGCTACTGTGGCTTTGGATCAAGAGGCTGGGGGCTTTCCATTTCTGGAAAGGGGATTTACTGCAGACTATCACATGAGGATACTGTGACAATCTGGTTGAGGCATATGAAGAGCAATCCTATTAGCTTTGATCCCTATTGACAATTCAGCCTATCTTCCCTCTTATACTAATGCTTTGGAAGCAAACTGATCACCGTCCAGGTCTATCAGACCATGAAACTAGATTAGCAAACTGGTGCCTTCATGGCCCAATGATAGAGCAGCTGAACAGCTGAAGTAGATATAGAGAGAGGGAGGGAAGGTAGGGTATGTAAATACATGGTAAATTACTCACTTTGTAGAATACAACTAGAGAAGACTGAAGCTGAATGCTAACTCTGCCTCCACTGTATCAAAGGACGCAGTCAATGCTGTGGTCTATAGAATTCCTGAATGAATAAAATCTGTAAATTTACCTTGACAGCTACAAGCTGAGCCAGCCTCTCTTGTTAATATGGGCTACAGGCACAAGGGCATGCAAATATTGATGTGTACATTCTTTCCAGTCAGGTATGTACCATACGTGCTGGGGCTCTTTAATAGAGTTTAGAAATTCTGTGGAAACTGAGTGAGAGAAAAGAGAATGCTGCTGGGTGATGGCTTACGTGCCCTGTTACATCCAGGCCACTGTAATTCCATCCCGGTCTGAATGGCCATTTGTTATTTATATTAAAAGAGTGCCCAGAGTCCCCAGACGAGAGCAGGGCTTCTTTGTGCTAGGTGCTGTACACACGTAACGTGAAATACAGGTTCTGCCACAAAGAGTTTACAATCAAAATACTCCAGTCAACCCTGAAAGTTGTTACAATCTGAGAGCTGGTGGGTGGCCTATGTGAAATGAATTGGACAGATTCCATAAAAACATCTTTCCAATTAATAGTGATTTATATCTTAGTTGGCAGGCTCAGCAGAGAAGCCAAGGACTGAATGAACCTGGAGATTGAACTATCATCCACCCATTGAGTTGGTCTCTTTATGCACAGAGTTAGGTCTACAGCAGTGACCTACTGTATAGTACTCAAATAATATTTGACTAATAATGCCTTATTAGCCAAATATTATTTGATCAGCTATACAGTTAGTAAAATAAAACAAAAATCATTGAATAAAATATTCAATTATTAAATGAAAGCATTAACACCTCCCCTGATTGAGACGTGTTGATGGGACAGTGCATAGAAGGCTGATGTCAGTGTGTGTCTTGTATGGGAATCAAGTGCAGAATATGCACAAGGGCTCAATACTAGAGCCTGGAGAGCAGAATTTTGTCCTGAATGTGCTTCCCAGACACTGCTTACTGTACGTTTGCCATAGCGCGCTTACTACCCACCCTGGGGAGTATCTCGATCAATTTTTTTTTACCCAGCCTAGCTATTGTTGAAATATGGTTTTTCCCTATGAACTAAGCTGGACATGCCACCCACCAGTTGAAAGAGCAGATGTCAAAGGTAGCTTTGTTTTTTTCAAATTGTCAACTGGCATGATTGGCAGATCACGGAGATTTCTTACTGTCAAGGCAGTTTGTTTATTTCACAACTCACCTGAGCACAAGTTTCCTTCTGTTTAGTTTCCTCTACCAAACCAATCTCCATAACAGTAGCAAGTGGTGCTTAGCAAGTGAAATTTGGCTTCCTCATTCTGTTTCTTTCTTACAGTTACTGTGAGCCAAGAGTAACAGCTCTTAGATCAATGCAGAGGAGGGGGAAAGGTACAACAATGAAAATACACAGAACTATCTATCAGTCAGGACAATGACATGTAGAGATGTGAATCAGTATACTGTGCAGACTAACCAGAACTCGCACATTAGTGATTGCACACAACCAGGTGACAACCAACCCTGGCTAGTAGTTAGGTACAGCTTCCAGGTCTGTATATGTATGTCATTGTTGTGACCCAAGAAGCCCTTAATGCCAACTGGCAAGGGGGTTACAGGAATGTCCTGATCCTGACATGTACATTCTGGTTCAAGGAATGTTATGTGACATCTTAAATGAAAGCTGTGTCACACTGGTCATTAATATGGTTGTGAAATGTATGCACAGATACTATGTAAGGAGTTATGTATATTACTGCAAATATGTTCTTAGTCTGTAGCAAAGTACGAATCACCAGCAGAGGTGAAAAACAACATTATTTTCTGTCAGATAAGAGATGTTTAGTCACCTCTCTCTGTGTCAGGATGTAAGATAAGCATTGTAAGCTAACACGATGGACGCTCATATACTTACCTAGTCAAAATGTTAACAAAAGAGAAGAAGTTAATGGGGAAGCAGCACACAAGCCATGTGTGGTTATCCTGTCTCTGAGTACAGACAATGAATACCTGTAGGAGGCAAAGAAGGCCCCCTGACATCCTGCACTTGGAAAGTAAATGAACCGCACGTTTACATTCATGAAAATGGGAGCGCAATCAGCCTTGGGTGGTAATGCTGCTGAAGACTCTGGGTGGGCCTAACCTCCTGTCTAAAGAAGTCTTAACTTATTAGTTAAGTTTGGTCTCTAGAAAGCATGTTATGATTTAGTTTTCTATGTAACCATTTGTTTCCAATATCTGGACTCTTACATCTTGAATCTTGGATAATAAACATAGTTTTCACTATAAATATATTTCAGTGCTGTGGTATTAAGCAAAGTGCTCACTTGAATCATACCAGCTTGTATGTACATGGTTCCTCTAGGGTCAGCAGACCTGGCATTTCTGTCAGTGTTCAGTGGCTAAGGGGCTAACGGACTGGGCACTTCAGGAGAGCTCTTCAAAAGGACTCAGGGAATGGCTGCACCTATTGTTAAGCTGCAAGGTGAAGACAGGGCTGGCATAGACCAGAGGAGAACGCTGGAGTGGCAAAAGGCTGGTGGTGTTCAGGAGTTGGCATCCAGCTACCACAAGCAAGATTCCGTTATGCTGGAAGGAGGGGGTAATACGGTGACTCACAGTCCTGGGAACCCTGAGAACTGTCACAGTGGCACAGATAATCATATTATCATTATTAATCTATTTATCCTTTTTGCTTCTTGCTTGGAGTAGGATGGGATAGGCAGGGGAGACTCCTAATCAAATATTATGTTAGAAAGAGGCCTAAAGCACTACCCTGGCTGCAATCCCTACCTAGGAACTTTGGGAACTTGTCATTCTAAGCTGGATCTGAGTTTTACAGTGTGGGTTTAGTCCTAAAATGGATCTGAACCAGAATCCTAAAGCTGAACCCCACAGAATTCTGGGAATATTCAGAGTCTAATCCAAATCTGTATTTCCAGGCTAGGACCTATCTTAACTGATGATTTACATGGACATAGCACTCTTTAATCTGAAGGAGCTGCTTATAAGAAGTATTTTACATTGTATTTAAGAGATCTTTTTATACCATTGAAATTCAGTGATTTCTGGGATGCAGCATGGCACCAGCAACACCCCACAGCAGTTTTGAGGAGGAAAAAGTGAAGAACATCTGCAATTGAAACACAGGGGGACATTTAGGAATAGTGTAAATACCCCAGTTGGAGTTTGACGGGATATCCAGGTTAACACCCCCATCTCGCACAAGTTGGTTCTGTAGTATATTACTGAGCATAGCGTTTATATTGTTTAAATGTCAAATAATTTGCTGGGTCCTTCATGCATGAAACATACAGCAAGTCAACTGCCTCAACATCTGGTAGAAGCTCCCTGGTGATTTACCTGCACGCTGCTGGCTGTAGAGCACCACGTGAGCCATGTGTTTAACAGGAGGACCTTTTTGTTAACTCAAACGAGGCCATGAAGGTACTGGTTAGTCTGGACACTTCCTTATACATTTGAAACTTTAAGGGCCAGATTCTCAGCTGATGTAAATCAGCATAACACCATAGACTAGTGTGTAGCTATGTTGATTAACACCCATTTTGGATCTGGCCCCAAACGTGTAAAGTCTTAGAAAACAGACATTTTACTCTGACTTTTTAAAAAAAGTACTTAAAAAGAGCACAGGGTACTTTGCCTTTAAAAATTATTGCCCACCCTCTCCTGTCTTTTCTTTGGAGTTGTGTGCTCCAGGTCACTCTGTACATAGCCCGGACAGGAAGAACCCAATACTTAATCCAATTATTTTACTGTCTGTCTGACACTTATGGCTGCAGTAGAGCACTACAGAAACCACAGCTGCTGCAAACAATGTAAGAGACGCGCTTAAGGTGTGGAAGAAGGATCAGGTAAAATCTTCCACCTATCCTGCTTTCCGCTCAAGAATCCAGGCTTGGAGCAGAGTGGCTGCATGAGCATTTGGTGAGGAAGACCGTTCCCCCCTCTCTCCCACACTGCGCCCTCCTGCACTTGCAGAAACTTCAGAAGGTCCTTCTGTTCCTGCAGGAGTCAATGACTTGGGAAGTGGCAGATCCATTGGCCCCACCCCCACTCCTTTCCGGCTCCCCAAGTCATGGCTCATTCCCCTCAGCACAGCAGAACTGCATCAAATCTGCTGAATCTGGGGCCTCCAGTGGACAAGAAGGGTGGTCCAGGACTTTCCCCTTTGTAATAACAGCACCTTCTGAACAGGGCCGGCTCTGGCTTTCTGGCTGCCCCAAGCAAAAAAAAACCAAAAAACCGCGGCGGCCAGAACAGCAAAGCAAAAAAAAAAAAAAAAAACCCGCGGCGTGGCCAGAGCCAGGGTGCAAGGAACTAGCGGGGGGAAGGAGCGGGGGGAGAGAGAGAAGAAGGGTGGCCAGAGCTTCAGCGGGGCGCTGCCATGTGGCCCCTCCTGCCGTGCCCCCTGCCGGGAGGGCTCTGCACCACTCCGGTCAGCTGGAAGGGAAGGACGCGGGCTGCCCTGCTGGGCTTGCTGCAGGGTGCTCCCATCCTCCGCGCCTCCGCCCTCTACAGGGCGGCTGGAGCGGAACAACAACAACAAAAAAGCGGCCGTGCCGCCCTAGGATTGGGCAAAATGCCGCCTCCTACAAGCTGCCGCCCCAAGCACCAGCTTGCTCAGCTTCTGAACCAGCAGATTTTCTCCCGGGAGACTTTTGAATCCTATATGTTTACTGACAGAAACTAGAACTGCCGAGCCAGAGGAGGTATGAAAAAGCAAGATGGCTTCTATTCTGTCTTCTGCATCATCAACAAAACAGGCAACTTGCAGCCTCTTTAGGGCTGCTGCTGCACTAATTGAAGAGAAAGACACAGCTCCACTTTTTTCCTGATTCATCAGGTTAAAGTCACGGGGCTGGCAGTTAGAAAAGTCATCTACTGACCTGCAGACATGGCAAATGTGATTGGGAGTTCCTGATTCATATTCAGCCCCTAGCCTAAGCAGGCTGAACTCTGATGGGTTTCAATGGGAGTTGTTCCTGTTTACACCACGGTTGAATTTGGTGCTTGGTTAAAGAAAAAACACGAAACAGCACAGTGATCATTTCGCAGCATTTAACCTCACTCTAAATGACCCACTCAGCTTAAATGTATCAGCCAAAACACTGGTATAGGTGCTGGGGAGCTGGATGCAGCTCTATTGATTTATAGTACTGGTGAATATCATCTAGGACACAACGTGCGCTGTATGTTGCAATGAGGCTAGTGGTGCTGAAAGAGTGTAATGTTTGTAATCAGAACTTTCCTTTGCAAACATTGAATCATTTTGTTGTGAAAGCCGGACACGGAGATGAATGACTCACTGTTGGCAGCATATATGGTATCAGTAGGTTCTTTTTACTGGAAAAGGGGGCTGAGGTTTGATATCATCTCTGTGCTCCCAGAATGCTAATGAGTAACAGCACACTGTGGCCTCTATTGATCTGCGATTTACTTCTTCCAGCCTTTCACCAGTCTCTGCGCAAAAAAATACACAAGTTGAAGGAAATCACATTGTTCACTGTTCTAAACATCTTTCTTGCTGGACGTATTTTTCTAAGCTTGGATTTTTTTAATTGGGCTAATGTTTTACAGCAATAAAAGGTGAAACCTCATAAAAAATGGGCTAAAGTTGGGTGTTTGGAAGAGTCAAGGCCAAGACTGAAAATGATAAACAGACCTGTACATCAGTGGTTTTAGACCAGATCCAGTTGATGTGGGGTGAAAGTAATTTACCTCCCAATGCCTATTCAGTGCTCTGTGGGGAATGAGTGTCGATGCCATCTAGGAATAGAATGGAGAAGTGCCACATCACCAAAGGCAACATCACACCGATCTTTAACTGGAGGAAACCTCAGCAGAAAGGCCAAAGACTGAATGAGTGTCTAAACTGATCTATCTTCTCCTGGTGAGAAAAGGTCTTTGCAGATCACAGTTGAGACACAGTGGTAGGAAGAACCTTGCACTGCTGCTGTGGTAGAGAACGTCAGTCTCCACAGTTATCACTCTCGATCTTTAAGAGTCAGTTGAAAGAGTCCCATTGACTTCAATGGGCTTTAGATCAGGCCATTAATAAGCACTGAATTCACTTTGAAACAACTGATGAAGTTTTAAAAGAAAGCTAACCACTACTTATACGCACAGCTCATAAACAGATAATGTGACCCACGTAGTATGCAGTGCATCAATATCTGAATCAAAGATGGGCTGCCTCAAATGAGTATGTGCACGCGCACACACACACACACACATATACTAATGATGCAGCAGATTTGTGGTTGTACATTAAACTATAGTGAAGTGAAATCCTCATCTATGTCTCCCTTTATAAATCTCGAAAGACCAGGTGGTACAAAGTTAGTTCCTGTCCTGATTAAGCTATTTTTCACTTCATAAAATGACTCAGTCAAAAAAAGCAATCACAGCTTCTAGACAAAAGCTTTCTAAAAACAACCTCCTCCCCATAAATATCTCCTATGTAATATGCGAGTATAGGCTAACCTATTTAATGTAGGTTTTATATTTAGAATTTAGTGCTGATAAAGGAAAGGTTAATGCTTAGTGAACAGTGTGATTTCAAAAGTGACTGGCAAAGGGAATGTGAACATTGAATTAAGCACACCAATCAGGCTATAGGGGGCACTCAGAAGAGCAATAAATCTAAACAAACTTAAAAAAAAATTCTGAATAGCTCCTGCAAAAAGTCTTCTTGCTGTCTGCAAGATTGCTATTGATAGCCCAGAATGCATTATACTGAAGTATCACAGATACATTCTATAAGATTTTCTGGTAACAGACAATGATAACCTTTCTATAGGTTTAATTAAACATTTTTGAGAAATAGAGAATTATGTCTCTGTTACAGAATTTTATAGGATGGTTCACAAAAACTATAGAAGGGATCAAATTTTGTTAGTCTATCAGCCTAATTTTTTGTTGGTGTAAGCTGTCACAGTTCTGTTACCTTCAGTAGAGCTGCACCAACTGCTACCAGGAGAAAATTTTGACACTACAGGTTTTCTGAGCTTTTGTTGAATTACACAAGCAAACTTTATGCTGGCATTTCCTAACACACACTCACTCACTCACTCACTCACACTCACTCTCTCTCTCTCTCTCTCTCTCACACACACACACACTTTTAATAGGATCAGCAGACATTATACTGGGGGGAGATTGAAGGGAGAGATACTTCAGAGGGAATCCACAATCCCTGCCCCGCTATAAGAAGTTAGTCTCTGGAAAAAGCTGTTCAAGAAGAATGTTAAAGCAATCAGTTTCAGGTGCTGGTTATAGGCTCCCCTTTTAAGTTAATGGGGAAATGTTTGTGTTTTTTTAAGCAGTTAGTTACCACCAGCTTCCTTAATCCAGGTACCTTGTTATCGTAATTAAAAATGAAAATCAGCTTTGATCACATACAATTTCATTGCATAATCTGTTTCAATGCACTATTGTTTAGTTCACTTAGTTTGCTATGATGAAAAGGATTTGTATTTCACACTGGGTAGGAAGTCCTATTTAAATGTTTCCTGGTTTTGATCTCCTCACAGGGAATTAATTTATGGTCCTGCTAACAAAACAAAACAAACAAAACCAACCCCCTTCCCCCACCGCTACTCGATTGAGTCATTTGAACTGCCCTAGCATGAGCCACTTGCCCATGGGTTAGGCCCTCAGGTTTTGATTCACAGTTGCTACATTCCTGTGTTTGGCACATGAACAATGAGGGGGACAAATGTAGTTTTAAGCCATCTTTTGAACCCCCTGTATTGTGAGTCTTGCTTGGCCAGTTAAAGCGTGGGTTCCAACCTGGGGGCTGCTACCCCAATGGGGCTCACAACCACGCTCCTTTTCCTTATGGCTAGATGGTCTCAAAGTTTCGGTTGTAGCATAGGGTCACACTACAGAATAGGTTGAGAACCTCTAAGTTAGAGCATCCTCTGGACCCCTATGAGCTGCAGAAAGCAGAGAATAGCCACACCGCACACTTCACTCCAGCCCCTTTCTTGCCCCTTCTCACCTCTGGCATGTCCCCTTCACTCAGGGCAGTGATGAGGATGGCATAGAGCCATCCCAGCTGTGTGCTGGAGAGGGAACTCCCTTACATAGGTGGTATTCCCTGCAGGGGATTACATCCTTTTACACCACCAGAGTGGGTATGAAGCGATCTTAATGCTACTGCTAACTTAGGGTTACCATATTTTGTGCCTCCAAATGGAGGACACTCCACGGGACCCCGGCCCCGCCCCCAGCCCCGCCCCAACTCCGCCCCCTCCCCAAAGTCTCCGCCCCCTCCCCTGCTTCCCGCGCGGGAAGCCTGAAGCAGGTAAAGGGGGGGGGGAGGAGGTGCGGCCCAGGCTGGGTCGGCTCGGGCCCTGGGGTGCCGGCCCCGGCCGACCACCCCCGGCCCGCCCAGCACTGCCGGCCAGTCCCCGGCGGCCCGGCGCACCCCCGGCCCCGCGACCCCAGACTGGCTCCCGGACCGGCCCCCCGGCTCAGCGCACCCCGCGGCTCCGCGGCCCGGCGCACCCCCGCGGCCAGGCGCACCCCCCCGGCTCGGCGCACCCCCGTGGCCCGGCGCACCCCCAGGCCCCGCGACCCCGGACCGGCTCCCGGACCGGCCCCCCGGCTCGGCGCACCCCGCGGCTCCCGGCTCGGCGCACCCCCCCAGCGGCTCCGCGGCCCGGCGCACCCCCGCGACCCCGGACCAGCCCCCCGGCTCGGCGCACCCCGCGGCTCGGCGCACCCCCCCGGCCCGGCGCACCCCCCAGCGGCTCCGCGGCCCGGCGCACCCCCGCGGCCCAGCCCGGCGCACCCCCCAGCGGCCCGGCCCGGCGCGACCCCGGACCGGCTCCGCGGCCCAGCGCACCCCCCGGCGGCCTGGCCCCGCGGGCCCGGATCGGCTCCCGGCCCCGCGCCCCCTGCTCCCCGCCCGGCCCCGCGCCCAGCCCGGCCCGGCACTGCGACACCGGCCCGGCACCGCGCGCCTGGCTTGCTCCCGGCCCGGCACCATGCCCCCGGCCCCGCACCGGCCCCGGCCAAAGAGGCCCCAGCCGAGCCCTCCCTCCCTCCCGATTTTCCCGGACATGCCCGGCTTTTGGGGATTTCCCCCCGGACGGGGATTTGAGCCCCCAAAAGCCGGACATGTCCGGGAAAATCCAGACGTATGGTAACCCTAGGTACTCCCAGCTTTGCTGGCATCCCTGGCTTACCTTAGAGCAGGCTCTGGCGACTGCTGCTGCTCCCTGACTCTTCGGCTCTGTTTAAGAGCCAAGCTGCCCTAGTGCTACCGGCTTCAGGCACTTCTCCTACCTGGGCTCCAGCTGAGCTGCTCCTCCCAGCTCAGACTGTAAGAGCTGAGCTGCTGGCTTCGGGCAGCCCTCCCCTACCTCAGGACCCAGAGCTGGCTGGACACGTCCCTTACCCTGCTCCAACTGAGCTGCTCGGCTCCGCCCCCTCAGACTTACAGAGCAGAGCTGCAGGAGCCAGCTTTACCGGCTTCAGGCAGCCTCTCCCCCTGCCTCCGGACCTTGCACCGTGGGAGCAGCTCAGCTGGAGCCGGGTAGGAGAAGTGCCTGGCTGGGGGCTCAGGGTCCGGAGGCTGCCCGAAGCCAGTAGCGCTTGCTCGGGTAGCTTGGCTCTGTAAATCTGAGAGAGGGGGAGTGGAGCAGAGCCACAGGGGGAGAGGAAGTGCCGGCCATTTTCCCGGACATGTGTGGCTTTTCAGCAATTCCCCCCGGACGGGGGTTTGATTGCTGAAAAGCCGGACATGTCCGGGAAAAAGAGGACGTATGGTAACCCTAGCTAACTGGTCTCTTATTGCTCCCAAATCAGGGTATTACCTGGTGCTCATTTCAGGTAAGAACCTGGATTTGGAGAGATTTAGTTATTGCTGAGTAGGTGTCCACACAATGTGGACAAGTTCAATAAAGCAGATAGAAGATTTTAGTGCCCTATGTGAGGGCTAGCTGCTTGGATTAATGCAGTATGGGTTGGTTCTGAGGGCTAGCTGCTTGGATTAATGCAGTATGGGTTGGTTCTGGTAATAGAGTAAACTGGTTCTGTTGGTTGGCTTACTTCTCTTTCTTTCTGACACTTCAGACAGATAAATCCAAGACTGGATTTTGTGGCCAGTGTGACATGGATTTTAGCTTTGTCTTTGTGGCAAGGAATATAGTTTAAACTTTTGACACTCGTGCGGGTGACCAGTATTTCTCATGTTTCACAGAGGTTTTAGGACCTCAACTGTTCTTACATCTCATTTTACCATAGAAAGAAAGCAATGAAAAAAAACAAAAAACCAACATCCCAAATCAGTGACACATTTCCCCACCAGTTGTCCTCATAAAAACTGAGTTCTGTTCTAATCGCTAAGGTGGGGTTGAAGTTTGCAATGGACTGTCTGCAAGTTAATCCTCTGTGTCTCCACCAATTGATGTCACCGAAGTTTATGAGGATCCAGGGAGAAGCACAGAGTAAATGCAGCCAGTAAAAATGAAACACAAACAAAATTACATTTTAAAGAGTGTGTTATTTTACAGTTGTTGCTTCCTTAATCCCTTCCCCTGTTTGGGATTCGGTAATCTTTGCCTGTTTTTTAATGATCAGTTTCAGGCTGTAATATCCTTTCACAGCTTTTCCAGCACAGATCTGCTCCCCAGTTTCTCTCAGAAAACTTGACATAGTCCTAATCATTTCATTTTAAGTGCAGGAATTATAATTAAGCAAAGGGTCTGGCATGTCAGGTGTATCAAAAGAAGGTCTAAATTACATTTGATGGATGCATCATTTCCTATGAAGTTTCACACATACCATGAAAAGTATTGTATTAATATGCTGGGGTTTAGTGGATTAATACTTTTGAACTTCATACATAGAGCAAATTCTTGGCAGATACCCCCTGCAAGTCCAGGGAAGTCAGTGGGGTTAAATGGGGTGAAAGTCAGAGTAGAATTTGGCTTGTAGAGCCCCACACTCCACACTCTGCTGCATCCCCCTTGAAATCATTGGAATTACACCAGTGTAGAATTTGGCCCTCAGGCCCAGATTTTTAAAGGTACTTTCTGAGAATGCAATTTAGGCTCCTAAGTCAGTTAGATGGTGCAACACTGAGTGCAGCTATGCCTAAATACCTTTAAAAATCTGGGCCTTAAGCTATTTTTAACACCAAAGGACCATTTCCACCATGAAAAGAGATTGTGTAGTTTCAAATTTACCAGTATTAATCCCTCATGCGTGATGCTGCCTGGTATGCCTTTAAGGGTGAACTCTAATTTAGATGGGGTAACTGCACACTCTGCAAATTCCACTAAGTATCCTCATCTCCTGCACAATTGCTATGGGTCAAATTTTCAAACCTCGCTTCTGAAATTGCACACACTCATTTTGCCTGTGCAAATAGGCAAGTGTAGATGCAAATCAAATATGCACATATTTCTCTACCTGATTTGCAGATGCAAACATCTTTCTGTACCCACAAATTGATGTGCATGCAATAGGCCCAAGCCAAGGCAAACATGAATTACTCCATTAACTCCAAAGGGACCAGATTTGCTTGTGGAACTTTAGAGGCCAGCTTGAAAATTTGGAAAGAGAACTTTCCAGGCATCTGACCAACTTATGGATAATTTTAAAAGGTATATCGTTTGCAAAGAATTACATAGTTATAAAACTTTATAGCGGTTTGCATGGTATTTTAGTATTTCTGCTTCAGTCCCATATGATTCCAGGAAATGCAGAAGTACCCCAATTATTGAGGATTTGGGGAAGCTTTGGTCAAAAATTGGGTCAGAGTTTCTTTGGGTTAGTTTTTATTTTATCTGATCCTATACACCCATTCTCAACATCAGCAATCTCCAGTTCAACTGAAAGGTAAAGGAGATAAGTCAGAGGGAGAGAAGGTCTAAGCTTAAAATGTAACCCACCTCCCCCCCAAAAAAGAAGAGAGACAAAAGTTTGTGGGCCACTGGGAAAACAAAAATATATATATATATATATTCGCAAAGGGGTGTTGGCATGAAAAGGTAATCTCTCCCATATGGCTTGGTGACTCTTTGTGTTCACTTTCTTTATATGACTGCTTTCATTCATAATGTTTGTTTTCTTGTGGGATGGCAAATTGCCATCTCCACGAAGGCAGCTCACTGCAGCACCATGACCTTTGGGTAACCTGTCAACTGACTGCCAGTTCCAGAGAAGCTGAATCCTTAACAGAATTCCAACGTGGAACATTAAAAACTTGAATCAACCCCTTCCTCTTGTCTTTAAGAGCCCGAGCAGTCTTGTGACAGCCATTAATTAATGCGCTGATTGGAATACCGTCTACTGGGTGTTGGTTTTTCCCCCCTTCCTATACTGACTAGCCAAGCCACAGTCTAAGAACCCTGAGCCAGATGCTCAGCTAATGAAAAATCTGAAGTCAGTGGAGCTAGGCTGATTTACAGCAGCCGAGGCTCCTGCTCTGTGTAATAAGGCAGTATTCCAGCCATTGTAATACCAGCCACACTCACCCTGTGGGTTGGTGGTACACCTTCTCCTTTTATGCCTGCTTTACTGAGGGCTAGTCTACACTACCCGCCCGGATCGGCGGGTAGAAATCGATCTCTCGGGGGTCGATTTATCGTGTCTCATCTAGACGGATAAATCAATCCCCGAATCGACGCGCGTACTCCCATCTCATCAGGAGGAGTAAGCGCCGTCAATGGGGGAGCCGCGGTGGTCGATTTGCCGCCATCCTCACAGCGGGGTAAGTTGAATAGGATATGTCGAATTCAGCTACGTGAATGCTGAATTTGCATATCTTAAATCGACACCCCCCTGTAGTGTAGACCTAGCCTGAGAAAACATGACATGTCAACAACTCTCAAACTTGTAGGAAATGCCACACAGTTTAAAAAAAAAAAAAAAAGATTATTGGAGACAGTGTTCCCCAAAGGAAACATTTGAAGGAGCTTCCCTGCTCCCTTCCAGCTGCTTTCATCTCTGACTCACAGCTTGAAAATGAAAGATACTATTGGAAGGAATTTTTCTTTCTAAGTGTTTGTTTAACCAGTATTAAATTAACTTGGGTTTGGATCTACTGTGCTTTACCATTTCCCTAATCCTTCCTATTATAGACACACAGAGTACACACACACACACACTTTTAAAAATACTAATTGAGTAATCTTCACCTGAAGTATTAAAATGACGATTCTAGAAGCAGTGCAGGGCTCAAAAGATTGATAAGGGCCATGGAACCTTTCCCTTATTGATCAGAGGTTTGAATCAAGCTGTTGTGGACCATCTGACAGGTCTCTCTGGTGACTGCCACAGCCAATGGGGTATAGTAGCAACTGAAAGTCGGCATAACTCCTAGGCAGGGTGTTCAATACTGGGGAATCTACTAGGCACTGCTCTGCTTCCTCAGTCTGCTCTTCTATGGACAGAGACCCCAGAGAGCTGCAACTCAGGCTACACCAGGTGTCGAGTCTAGAGATGGTCACCATCTCTCACACCCATCCACCCTTTTAATTTCATGAACAAAAATTGAAAATTGAGGGTTTTTTTTAATTAAAAATGAAAAATTGGAAGTGTTGAGGGCTCCCCTTACTCACATTTCCCCTTTTTTCCTCCCCTTCCCCTTCCCCTACCCCCACTCACATTGGCAAGATGGAAAAAGGGAAGAAAAGGGGATGGGCAGAGAGAAGGAGAAAATCAGAAACATTTCATAATTTGGTTTTCATGTTTTTTGGTCAAGAAAAATTGGAAAGTTAAAAACAACAAAACATTTCCTCACAAAGTTTTGGTTTTAAAAGGGGTGGGGGGCACTTTTCAATCTAAAAACATGATGAGCACATTTTTTCAGCCAGGTCTAGTCCAGCCCTGTTGAGCAGCCTGCTCCAAAACTACGTAGAGGAGCAGTGGTGGTTCAGATTTGTGGAGGGGCTTCTGCATCCAGAGGCATGCGAGGATAAGGTAGGAGGAGCATTTGGGCCACAGCCATTAGAACCTGTCTTAGGAAGCCAGTGTTCATGGTGAGTAATATGCAATAGGTTTATGTTAATGTGTAGCAAACATACATTAAATCTTCTGTGCATAATCTAAATGTTTCAAATGTGCACTTGAAAATGTCTAAACACACTTTTCGGATGTTTAGCAGTGGTATTCTCATTACATCACCGGCTATATTTTATAGCCATCTACTTTCAGGCAGATAATTATGGTAAATCTGGCCGCCTATCCTCCGAGAATATCATCATTGTTCTCACTATGCTGAACTTCATGGCAGCAAGCAGGCACAATACTCACATCCTCCTCCTCTTCCAAAAGCAAAGGGCCCCATCATTTGAATGAATAGAGAATCTGCTTTAGATAGCAGCAGTATGTGTCACACAGCTGAGGAGTTCTGATTCCATTCCTGACAAGGCCGTGCAATACATACACAATAGCCAGTTTGTTACAGTAGAATGTTTTCTTCCAAAGGGTAAAGGAAAATAAAGTCCAGTATTTGGTTTCTTCACATCATGATACCTGTGAAGACTACAGAGTATAACCTACAATTCTATTGTGTCTGTGAGGTTTGCGCCAAATGATAAGGGGATATGGTCATCCTCTCTCAGGTGTTGTACAAATTGATGAGAAGAGACTGATGTTTGCCTGTTCTATATAGTGTATTTTCCCTAGCTGATGTGTCTGGAGCGCCATGGAAGGTGTACACAGTAAGAGACCAAGCAAAGAGTTTAGATCAAAATTCTTTTAAAAAGGAAGTAACAAGGGAATCTTATGTTGGTGTGACTCTAGTTAAGGTTTCTTTACCATTTCCATTACAGCATCTGGGCTCTGAGGAGTTCATAATGCAGTTGCTTTAATCCACACCAGGATAACATTTGGCTTTCAGTATGCCAGTTTCTCAAAGCTTTGACTAAAATGAGCTTAAGCTAAGCATTCACATTTTTTGGAGATGATCTCAGCCAAAGTGAACCTCTGAACCTTTTAAAGTTTGCCCACAGTTAGTGGCAATTCAGGTCTTTCTTGATCTGATTACTTTAATCATGGGAAACTTTTGCTATTCTGAACAAGAAAGTGGAGTGTCAGTGTTGTATTCTCCTTTCTTTCAAGATTAGGGAGCTTTTGCTTGCCCCATACTCTTGAGCCAAAATTCAGCCCTGGTGTAAAGAAATGCAATTCCATTGACTGTGTAGTTGTAGCCACATAATCCAGATCTAAATTAGTCATCTAGGGCAGTGGTTCTCAACCAGGGTTACATGTAGCCCTGGGGTTATGCAGAGGTCTTCCAGGGGATGCATCAACTCATCTAGATATTTGCCTAGTTTTACAACAGGCTACATAAAAAGCACCAGCAAAGTCAGTACAAACTAAAATTTCATATAGACAATGACTTGTTTATACTGTCTGTATACTATACACTGAAATGTAAGTACAATATTTATATTCCAGTTGATTTATTTTAGAATATAATGAAAATGAAAAAGGAAGCAGTTTTTCAGTGATCGTGTGCTATGACACCTTTGTATATTTTGTAAGCAAGTAGTTTTTAAGTGATGTGTAACTTGGGGGTACGCAAGACAAATCAAACTCCTGAAAGGGGTACAGTAGTCTAGAGAGGTTGAGAGCCACTGCTCTAGGGTGATATGTTGGTCCTATTGAAGTCAGTGGCAGAAGTCCTATTGATTTCAGTGAGGCCAGGATTTCACTCCTAGTGTCTAATAGTCCAACAATTGACAGAAGAGAGTAGGAGTAGGTGAATTGGTTCAGATAAAAAAAAACATGTTTCCTTCCAGATCCTCAACCAAAGCTTTATTCAGACCTAAAGAATTTTCCAATTAAAGTTCTGTTAAGTTTCCTTCATTGTTGTTCAGTTTCATACACTGGCAGTTCTCTGCACTGTTTAGAGGTGGAAGGATCAATAAAGTACCATGAGACGCAGTTCTTCTTGTAGTATTTCAGGCCAGATCTATAGCAGGAAGTAGAGCAAATCCCTCAGCAGAGCCAGTTTTGGTATATTTTCCAGCACAACTCTGTTTACCACAATGTATTTTCTGAATTTTGAGTTGCTTCTCTGAGTGGAACCTCCAAGCCTTTTGAGATTTGCCCATCAATAGGTGCACTTGAACCTCAGACATACAGTACACCAATACCTAGGTAGGCAGAAAGCACAAAAAGGATCATTATGGACTACTACATCTTGATGTTGGACAATTTACTGTATGGCATATCCCTACTCTGAACTATGCTTTTGTTCCTGGAGGTGTATATCATTAGAAAACTGAGGCTTTTCATTTTCTATGTACCGCACCTCTACATTTCTAAGCAACCTCCTGACACAGAAACAGTAGCCCTTTTGCTGACAGTGACTACAGACTGAGATAGCACAGTGTGTGCACCTACTCTATCTCATGGTGGTCTGACTTTCATTCATTTTTTGGTTTTTTACTTGATGGAAGAGAACAGCTATTTTAGGCTGAAAGCACGCCCTTTCTACGCGTGGATGGAAACAAGAATAGGCTGTAGAGCAAAAAGCATCAGATAAATATGCCACACTCCCTTCTATTTTCATGTGTCAATCACAATGTTCTTTTAATATAATTTGTTGAATGAATGAATGAATGAATGAATGATGTGTTAAAAATAAGTTGTCTTGCTGTTTCCTGGACAACCACCATCACCGCAGTGGTTTATCTCGGTGCCTTTCCTCTGTCAAAAGGAGCTGTTTTCAGACCTGACAATGAATAGTAAGAATGAAGCATGCACATGCAAAGCATTTCAGGATTTAATATGTTATGCTAATAGGACAGTTGCCTCTCAGTAAGGTACCTGCTGCACGGGGCACACAATGTAAGAAAGAATAAATTTAATGTGTGTAAATTTTTTTAAATTCAATCTCTTTCTGGTAGAGCAGCTAAGCATGCAGCATTTTTTGCCTTTAGGGCAGAAATCTATAGATTGAAGTGTTGGCTGGGAACATGCATATGTTCCCTCCGCTCATACTTCAGGATCACTACAGGGGATACAGAGCTATTGTGTTGCAGGTGAAGCTTTCAAATTAAATATCCTGGTTGTCTTAGTGACTAGAAACACACACTCTTGGTGCATCTTACAGAGAAGATGAGAAGCTGGCTTGCCACAACTCTTTGCTGAAACTTTGGTTGGGTCAAATTCAGTCCTAAGTGCAGCTCTTTGATTGTAATGGAGATGTGACTTCTTACACCAGATACAAGAGTCTGGGCCCAAAGGATCAAGTCAAAAGACATTAAAAACTTCATTGTGAGTAACAATTACACACAAAATCCCCCTAAAGAAAGAATCAGAAGAAACTGAGGGAAGACACACACACACACACACACACACGACAGAAAATAGGTGATAATTTAGCCAATAGGATTGGTTTGCCATTCTAGGTTGAGCAAAAGCTAGGTGTAAAAACAGCAGCATCTTCTCATTAACTTGAAAGACCCATACGGTATAGCCCATACGTTGAGTGATAATTAATTGATTATAGATCGATTGCTTTGATTATGTGATGACAAAGAAGTCTTAGTGTTACACCACAATCCCACAACAAAAAATGCTTTTTCTAATGGATATTTACCGGAAAATTAAAGAAATAGGAAAAAGCTGTTAAACTTGGAGGCCTCCTCTCTATTCCCTGCCCCAGCCCAAGCCTTCCCTTTAATAGAAATCAAATATAGTCATCTTCAATGTGACTACTGTGAGCCAGATTCTCAAGTGGCATAAACTGGCTTTGATTACAATGGACCTACACCAGTTTAAACCAGATGAGACTCTGGCCCATTGGTAGGAGAACTTCAAAGGGTTTGGCAGTTGAGTTTAGAAAGACAACCAGCTATTCAGTTGTTTATCTGAAGCTGTGAGTGTAGCTGTGTAACAATCATGTCTCTTTTCTGTGTGCTGCACCTGTACATTTCTAATGTGTTGCTCTGGTGGCAAGAAGAGCTGCCATTTTGTGAGGCAAAGTCGATGCACTGTGTTACAGAAGAGGGGCATACACAGTGCTTTCTCTTGGAGAATTCTCTTCTGTTGGCTTATTTTGCTGTTCCTCTTGCTCTAAAATCAAAGTTTATTCTGATTCCAAGTATATGGTTGCTCTTGGATGATGAAAAAACCATAACAGACATACCTGGACCTCTTGCATCTGACAGTTTGGCCTGGAGATCTCCTACCAACCACAAGAACACCCTCTTTTCCATTCCCAGCCAGAACGCAGAAAGGCACAAACATGAAAAATAATGTTATTAACTGAACTTTTTCAAATCTCAGAAACATTTCTATTAGGATGGGGTTTGGAGCGTGGGAGGCCCATCCTTCGGTAACACTCTTCATCTCACTGAATGTGCGATATTTCTTTGACAGTCGTAGTATGTTAAAGGAACCAAAACTTGTCAGCCACATTAAAAGCCTTGAGCCAGGCTTTTCCTTCCATTTATGGACGCTCTTATCACACTACCACCTGCGCTTAACTTCTTGTGAACAGCAGCAAGATTACCTATGGTACTGTATCAAGGGATAACTAGGAAAAAACTTGTCTCAAAAGCTGTTGTAACTGCCCCAGCAATCCAAGTCGGTTTCAGACATCAGTGACAGTACAGCTAAGGAGCAGGAATAGTTGATGTGACTAATCTCCATTTTTAGTCATGTCATAGTAGCTGGAGGTATAGGAGAGCAAAATAAGGAGCTAATATATTAAGGGCATATGGGACTGGTAAGGAGAGAGCTACCACAGTTTAGGCATTGAGCTGGTGCTAGTGTAACCCACACATCTCCTGGGTGTGGTACTCTGTCCCCTCTAGTGGCACCCAGACCACTTAGAGCAGAATAAGTCTGCTACACCCTTAGTTAAGAGCCATGTGGCTTTTAGCTCATGCATTTAGCTCCAGAGGTCCCAGGTTTGATCCTGCCGGTCAACGATTGGGGTCTGTCGGCATTACACGAGTACTGCAAACAAGCTGGCATAAGTTGGTGCACTTTCCATTGCTTTTAGTCGTGTTCTATCACCTTGTGGTAGGGGTGAATTTGGCCTGCTATTTCTTAGGATGCTTTCTGTGGGCAATAAAGGAGGAGACTCAAGACCTGGTTGTTAATCTGGAGGCAGACTACTGCATTGCTCTAGAGAGAAATTACCGTATCTCCAACTTTCTGGCCTGGCAGAGGCTGGGAGGGTTGCTCACCTCCTGAAGAGATGGAGAACCTTCTGTTTCTTTCTAGAGTGCTAGAGAGCTCTCAGGAAATCAGATACTACAGTGATGGGTGTGGTATAAAGCGATAGCTATTTCAAGTCAGGCAGGAAGGACTAGTCAGCGTGATTGTGGGACCTGGATAACAGGAAAAGGGAAGAGAGGAAAATGCATTGCAATACTTTCCCTTTGTACATCTTTCATCAAATCATGACTTCCCTTCAAAACAGGATTCTAGGAAAGTCCCAGTTTCCATTCACACAAAGAATGCCTTTATTCCAGCAATTGAGATATTAATGAGGCCCACTTGTTCCTTTGGAATTAAGTAAAGAAACAGAGGACGATAAAGTGAACTGACAGCTCTTTAGGAAGCATCAAAATCCATGAGCGTTTTAGGACTTTTTTTTTTTTAAGACGAAACAAAGTATGCAATTAGTGACTCAAAGCCACAACAGGCTAGATGGCCCAATTGCTATTAATGCAATTAGAGTCCATGTCATGATAGCACTAGCACTTGTTTGAACTCAAGGCCTCTATTATGTCAAGAAGTTCATTGCTGCTTTACCCTTTTTAATGATTAATAAAAGAAAAATCTAAGTGATGGCAACTGAAGTCATTCCTTGATGTCACTACAGCTGAAAGCAGGGATAACTGTAAGCTGTTTGGAGCAGGGACTGTCTTTTGTTATAAGCTTATACGGTGCCTAGCACTCTGGGGCCCTGATTCATGCTACTGCAATACAAATAAAATAGCTTTCTTGTGCAAATTTTCATATAAGGGGATGTGACCCAAGCAACCCACGTGGGCAACAGACCAGGGAGTTAGGGAGGCTGGAGTGCACAATTTTGAGTCTATTTCCAGTGACTTGCCTAGATGGCATGTTGCCTAGACAGACATGTTTGCCCTGCGATCACTGTCTTCACACTATCTCACTGAAGGGGACTGTACGTGTTCTCTGCCGAAAGCTGGTTGTCATGGTTATTGTGGAATGTTTGTAGGGAAAATATTTTAAGAGTTCTATAACATGTAGCCTATAGTGTTCCAAAGCTTTTGGAGGTGAAACCCGGGGCAGGTTGGTCTCTCAGTCAGGACGAAGTGAGAACAATTGAATCCAGCGACCCAGCCTGGCAGACTATTCATAGTCTAGAGACAGTGCAAGTTTGAGCCTTCATAAAGCACAGAAAAGCCCCCAGAAAAAGATCTTGAATAGAGGGGACCATCAGGGGTGAGCTGAAGTTAGTGAGAGGCCCTGGTTATGAAGAGAAACAAAAGACCTGGAACTGTATGAAGGGGACAAAGAAGAGCACAACTTGTGCCACACAAGATAGGATCCATTATGGAGACAACACTCTGCCACCACAAGTGCCATGAAAACTGGATCCCAGCTCCGCACCGGTCGAGCACTGCACAGACTGACCATTGGGTGAGAAATACCTTATTACCAAGTTCCTTTCCTAGCTAAGCAGTACATGCTCCAGCTTGCATTTTATATATATTTTTTATCTGTAACCAAGTCTCCAATCCCTATACTGATTTCTGTTTGAACTTTATCTTACTCTTTGTCAGATAAGCTTCTGTTTAGTTTTACTATAGACACAAGTAAGTGCTGTGTACTAAGGAGAGGGTTGAACTGAGGTGAAGCTAGTGAACCAGGAGCACTGCTTCCAGAGGCAGCAAGTATGTGTGCACTGTAGGTATCCAGGAGTCAAGGACTGGCCGCTTGAGTGCAACAAATGGGAGAGTACAGACCGGTTGGAGGGACTTGTGCCCAAGGACCAGAGCAGAACTATGGGGGCTAACTATCTCCATAGATTTTGCCATAGGGTCTCTCCAGGGCCGGCTCCAGGGTTTTTGCCGCCCCAAGCGGCGGAAAAAAAAAAAAAGCCCCGATCACGATCGGCGGCACCTCCACTGCGCCGCTTTCTTCTTCGGCGGCAATTTGGCGGCAGGTCCTTCCCTCGGAGAGGGACCCGCTGCCGGATTGCCACCGAAGAGCCCGACGTGCCGCCCCTTCCCCTTGGCCGCCTCAAGCACCTGCTTGCTGGGCTGGTGCTGGAGTTGGCCCTGGTTCTCTCTGCTCTGCCCCAAGGACTCATTCAGGGAGCCTTCAATTGCTAGCCTCAATAGCAAAAGAATGGGGTTTGCAGAGTCCTGAGTGTGTTGCCAGTAGGGTTGCCACCTGTCTGGTTTTCACCCAGACAGTCTGGGTTTTGGCTTGTGTGTCCAAGTGCCATTTGACAAGCCCTGATGTCTGGGGGTTTTTACTGGGGGAGGGGGAAACAGAAGAGCAGGACCAGGGCCTCGAGGTTCAGTTACCAGCCATTAGAAAGGTAGCCACCCTAGTTGCCAGTGGCCAGTAGTTTGGGGCAAGTTTCCTCCAGTGGGCACAGATAAGGCTCCTTCATGCTATAAGCAGGTGATAGTGATTCATCCTGGAACCCCTGGGTAATCCCAACAGTGTCACAGTGGCCATTGAGAGATTGCACATACATATTACCTATAAACTAGGAGAAGTGTTAGGCTACGGAGGGCTGCCAACTTTCTGACTGAACAAAACCAAACACCCTTGCCCCGCCCCTTCTCCGAGGCCCCACCCCGCTCACTCCATCTTCCCCCCTCCCTCTGTCACTCTCCCCACCCTCACTCACTCACTCATTTTCACCGGGCTGGGGAGGGTCCCTTTTCGACTGGGTGTTCGGTTGAAAACTGGACACCTGGCAACCCCTTATCTCTGATGCTTCACCGACAGTAATATACTTTGTGTGTATGTGTCTATATGTGCACGCTGTGAAAGCAGAATGAATTATATTGTAAAAATAGAATGGATTAAAGAAATGCTGTATGTACCTCTAAGCAGAAATAAGGAATGCTGAAATACAGGTGTCAGGAAAAGGAACATTAAGGCATAAACAATGAGTCCACTTAAGCTAATGGTGGAACATCAGCCGGAGATCTGTAAAAGTCAGTAAGAAAATTGAATATGTATATCTAGCCTCGGGTAAACTTGTCAGTTCTGCTTTCTTTGTCCTCTTGTTAAGTTCACGCCCTTTTTATCTGTATAAAATAAGGTAGTGTGGGTCTTGGATAGTGCTCACGTTATCTGAATGTATTAGCAGAGCGCTGTGCTAATAAACTGAGTGGTCTAACAAATTGGGAGTCCTGAATCTAACTTTGACTACGCACAGGAGCCAGCCTTCAGAAATTCTATCCATTTGAGAGGTTCTAGTTTCTATCCAAATCCCCCATTTTAAAGAAAAGGAATATCTCTGGAACTGTTGGAACTATAAGTGTCTGCCCAGTGTGTGTATACATATATTTCTCTCTACATTTTCTTGTTTGTTTTCTTCTTTGTGTTGTATTGTAAAATCTATGTACGATCCCATCAAACCAGAGCGGGGATTCGTGGATTTCACAGATAGAAGCTAACCGATTTGATCCTTAAGGAACAATAGTCACCGGGGATGGAATTCACCACAGTTTGAGAGCAAGGCCCTTCACTCCACACAAGTGCTTCCACATGGATGGTGATGGGCAGAATACATAATCTTCAGATAGACAAAATCTTCAGATAGATGGGAATTTCATCCTAAATCCCATCATGGGCATGAGGGAGGATGAACATATGAGGTCAAGTACTGGTCACATTCAGGTCAGTTGACAAAATCTTCATTAACTTCAATAGGGTTAGGATTTGGCCCAAGTTATTCTATTAATAACAGATATGTCTTGACACGGTCCCAACATACAGGATTTAGATTACGAGTAAATAAGGCCTGTATTCACTTCTCTTGGGCAGCTTCTTCCTTCCTCTGACTCCTGCTGTTTTTGCCTTTTCTTTATCTACTGTAATATCTGAGTGACTTCCATATTAACCCCGCCCCCACCCCCAATAGCAAAGGTCCTAGGGGATTTCATGTCTCCCTTTATGGGTCAGATCTCTGCTTAGCATAAGGAGGGGTTTGGGAATAAGGGGATGTTTGAATTGTGATTGTCACTTGTGATGGAAAGGCTTTCTCAACTGACTTTGCAACATTTCCTTAAGATGGTTGGATTCTGGATTTGCCTGATCTCCTCTGGAAGATAGCACCATCGTCAGATCCCCTCAGAGAATACTTTGTACCCAGCTCTCACATGCCTCATTCTAGGCTTTGAGATCTGCATTATCCCAGAGGAGTGCAGCTGTCACTGTGGTTCACAGAGCAAAACTTGATCTTTGATGTGAGGTTTGATCCAACAGGGCTGGGGGGAGGGACATGAGGTGCTGCCTCTATGTGGTCCCACCCCTGCTCCTCCTCCTCTTCCCCTTGAGGACCACCCCCCTCTGTGGCCCCACCTCCTGCTCCTCCTCTTCTCTCTGTGGCCTGAAACTGAGGCTACCTGACTTCTTGCTCTCATTTTTCCCAACCACCCCAACCATTTTTCCCCAGCCCCTCAGTTTTCCTCACTAAACAGCCCACTCCACTCCAGCCCACCACAGACAGATACATCCTCACTCCAGTTCCCTCCCACCAACTTCTGATTGACACCCTGCTTGCTCACGTTCTCTCGGCCCACATTTCAGGATATCCAAAGCAGGGCCGGCGCTTCCATTTAGACGACCTAGGCAGTTGCCTAGGGCACCAGGATTTCGGGGGGCGGCAATTTGGCGGTGGGGGGTCCTTCCGCGCTCTGGGTCTTCGGCGGCAATTCTGCGGCGGGTCCTTCAGTCGCTCCGGGACCCGCCGCCGAAGTGCCCTGAAGACCAGGAGCGTGGAAGGACCTTCCCGCCGCAGAATTGGCAACGACGACCAGGAGCGTGGAAGGACCCCCGCCTAGGGCGCCAAAAACCCTGGCGCCGCTCCTGATCCAAAGCTATTGTTCAAGGGGGAAGTGACTTATGCAGATGACACTGTTGACCACTTGGGTTTGCTACAATATATAGTTCTCAGGGTTTAAAACCCCCACCTATCCTGCTGAGACAATTCCTTTGAAGAACAGTGAGATTTTGGGATTATTATAAAACATTCCCTTAGTGCTAGACAGGTGGAATTTAAAGAGTCCAGAATTGTACCACCTTCCGTATAGTTTTTAACTCAGTGTGGATTTGGACTAAACCACAACAAGCCACATGTGCTCATGCAAATGCAGAGTCCCATGGAAATGAATATTCTAAAGCACATCGATTGACACAATGTTAAAATGAGTAAAATGACACAAATTATGGTTTTGCAGTTCATTAAGAAAGCTATTTGCATATGACAGCCTTGCTCAACCACCTTTGCCAAGTTGCACCAATAGGCATCTGATTGCACTATTCGGAGTTCATGAAAAACAAAAAAGAAAGAAACCCCCAAAATTGTAACGTTTATCCCTGGTGGATCATTCCATTAGTTCTCTACATTCACTGATCTTTGGAGTGATGCTAGCTTTGAGAGGCACTGTGTGGTGTAGTGCTTAATGCATGGAACTAGGAAGTCATGGATCTGCCACTGACTTGCTTTGTAGCAGCCTTGGCAATTCAATTGTGAATGTCAGGTGTCAAGCCAGTGACTCTGATCAAGTTATGAACAATGGATATATTGGGCTATTCCATAAACAAAAGTTGTTTCAAAAGCCTATTAAATTGCTAAGTGACAATGTGCTATTGTATCACTTACACAAACCAAGAGATTGAAAACAAGGAAACGAATAGTTAAGAACATCTTTAATCTTCCCACTGCCCCCATAAACATGAACCTGTGATTGTGATATGTACAAAGAACTGCAGAGTTCATTTTTACATAATGTTAACTGATTTTTGAAATAAGCCTTTTTATTTAGGGACTTCCCCCTTTCAAGAAAAGAAGATAAATAGAAATAGTTGCTTTTGTTTATTTGTAAACAAATGAGATGGAGGGACAAAGGCACAGATCCTCACAGGCATTAACAAGGGTTAAGTGCCTAAATACCTCTGAGGAGCTGTGCCAAAGAGATTATTAAAAACAAAGGAGTGAGCAGCCCGGTCCATGCTAATAATGGCTGGAAACCAAAATCCATATTGCCACAGCAGCATGCAGATTGTTGTGGTAAAGACTGCTCTCATTTGTGTTGGCTAGCAGTGGCCCCTAGTAAGCAGAGTGGAGGCATGTTTATAGTCTCCTCCTCTTCTGAACTAGCTAGTGGTCTGGAACAGACACAGGAGGAAGTGCATGATGCACTGAGTGACAGGGTGTGACTGTTGTCATTCCTATGTACACTCCTCCAGTACCACCAAAACCTTTCCACTTGCATTTGGTCTCTGCAGGCAGAATGCTTCTGGGGAAATGGCCTGTCCCACCCCATTCCATTCCACTGCAGCAGTGGCTTTCCAAGCTACAATACGGATCACAGTAAATTAGGACTTGATGGATAAAATAAGAGATGAGCAACACTACCTGTTGATTGTAAACTTTGTGAGGTAGAGATTATCTGTGTTACATATGTACTGTACCTAGCACAACAGGGTCTTGGGATATAACAGGGATATGCACAGGTACTACCACAATACAAATAAACCCACCCCACCACTTTGCAGATTATAATTTTTATATAGTATCTTTCCTCATGAAGCTTCCCAATATACTATGAAGTTATTTAGTATGAAAGCATTTAATGAAAACATTTACATAATAAAATACACAGATTATAATTTGCCGTCATAAATATGTCAGCATTCAAAAATTCTAGGCCCTGATCCATAAACTATAGAAGTAAATGGGAAACTTTTCTATGGGTTTCACATTTGTCTAAGAGCTTATCGGACATATATAATATTTGATTCCATAACTTCTCTACATATTCCGAAATACAGCCTTTCAAACCTTTTCACAGCATGGACCACACCTTCGAAGTTTGTCTCCCATTCTCCATCGCACAGACCATCCTCCCATTTTTGGTCAGTCATCCCTGTAGCAACTACTGCATTTTAGAAAGTAGAGGAGCAATATGAGGAAAGTATTTGCTGTACCTTTAGCTGCTGTTAATGAGATGCAACAGCTGGAAATAAAACAGACCACCATGTGACAAAGCTTCCTCTGGTTACCAGCCAGCATTCCACAAATCACAGTTTGGGGCCTGCCAAATTAGGAAAGGCACTCTTTGCACTTGCAGTCCTTCAGTTAACCTGATTTGTGACTCTCTTTTTCAGTTTCTGTGTTTTTGTTACGTCTTTGTGACTATGTGGATTTTCTTCATATCAGTAACCATACTTTACCACAGGCTTTCAGGGCCAGAGTTTTGATCTCTGTTCTTACCACTGTAAATGCAGAATAGCTCCATTGAGAAAAAGGTCTTTTACAGGTTAATCCCTTCATTTGTTACCATAAGTCATATGTGGAATACCAGGTACATAAAAAAAAGCACTGAGTGTTGAATCACATGCCACAGTACCTGGTATGTGGTACAAGGGAAGCTGCTAATAAAAGCCTGACATATTAGCAATAGAAGGTAGTTTTGTTTTTAAATACTGCAAAGCACAGAAACCATCTGTGTAATGAAATCCTGAGGCGACCTATTCGAAATTCCAATGCTTTTTAGCAGTTACCCCCAGCTGTGCTACCTTAAAAGCCTGCAGTGCAGTTTAACTTTTACCATTGGAAGTCAATTTAGATATAGAGCTAGAGGCCAAAAGTGTGTTTAAGATTGCAGGCTAATAGTGACAGAGGCTCAAAGTAGAAGGGAAGTGGAGATATGGCACAAATTCCTTACCTTGATAATTAGTTTAAAAGTGTGGGCAGAGGATGAGTGATAAAGGTAGTCCCTTCTCCATTTTAAAGGACCATTTCTCTTCTTATTGAGGTTAACAGGAACACATCTATTGACACAGGACTGGGCCCTAAGTATTTATTGCTGACCAATAGTTGTAATTGTAATGTCCTAATGTATGTATAATTTGTATATTAGTGGTGGCATAAATGGAATATAGGCATACATTAGAATTTCAAGTAATCCGAAAAGGTATTGTGTATTCATGAGTGGTGCTGACAAAAATGGTGCATACAGGTGTGTCTGGAATTTTCAGAAGGTGGACAATTTTAAGAGGGAAAATGCTAATTTCAGGAAGGTTAATAGTGCAAATTCTGGTATGTGCTGTACACCAATTGAAAGACTGTAACATAATGGATGAGGTGTCTGCAATTCAGAGGTTCTTTTTCCTTTCCATAGCATGGTAAGATTCTGTTATTAACTCTAATCATCTGTTTTTTCCTCTAGATAAGACACAGAGGATTAAGATAATCACTTTACTGGTTTCAAAAAAAAAAAAGAAAAATGTAGTTGATCAGAACATTTAACACGAACAAAAAGAGCCAAGTTAGAAAAAGAAAGGCAGTTGTTTGAAGGTGTGAAATCAGAGAGCCAAGTTACAGAGGGTTTATCCATTTAAATGGCCAAGTTAAACAAGACAATTGCAACTAAATTGCACCCCTTGTCCACTGTCATTCATAAAGCCATGCCCAAGTTAAACAGGACACAATTGAGTTGGACTCCTTTATAACTTGTTTTAAAGGTGTGATATCTACAAAAAGAGCCAACACTGAACCTTTTTTGTAGATGTGAAATGGTTTTGATTAGCTCTTTTTAGACTGCCAGCCTGCTAGTGTGTTTTGGATGGGTCCTGCCAGTTGAGTCTGTATTTTCAAACACGGGCGTAGCTAACAGAAGATCTGCAGGTGCAGAGTGCGGCTGAGAGGATATTGTTCCTGTGGAAAGGTGAATCACTCTGGGGAAAGTGACACAAAGGTTCTCCTGAAGTGTTTAAACAAGAGTCTCCACCCTTTTAGCATGACTGCCCTTCTGGGTCCCAACTGGCATCAGAAGCAGAAAGGTCAAAATGCCACAAGAAAGTACAGATGGGCTCAAGCCTCAGAATTGGGATCTGGGTTTCAGACACTATGAAGTATGGGGTGCTCACATGATCTCCTAAAAATGCTGCAAAAACAAGCTCTCTTAGTCTGAGTTTGGAAGAGGGAATGCTGGAAATGACAGCTGATCTGGGTGTTCCCCTTCCCCTGCAAAAAGCTTTGATGAAGAGGATATTGTTTTAGTTTTCATTGAAGTTTATTTCAACTTTGTTTTGGGGGGGGGATTATATTAGAAAGTTAAACACTGAAATGTTTTGTTTCCAAGAAGTATAATTTCAGTTGCCAAAACCCATAAAGTGTTTGTTTTCAGGTTTTCATTAAAAAATAAAAAACCTTCTATTTGTCAAATTGTTTCACTTAATTTTTTCTGCTTAAAAAGTGTTTTAGTGGAAAACTTGCAGCTGTCTCTACTGGAAATCTTGTAAGATGCCCTATCTCTGGGAAATTTTTCCAGCCCAAGTTTGTATCTTCTAAGGATTGGGATTCAGAATTTTGGGTACTTCACCAAACCTGAATTCAGGTGTCATTAAGAATGCTTGCAAGAACTCACCCTAAAAAAAGCAAGCAGTGAATTGGCTTTCTATCCACTCCAGTCAGAATGTTCATTGAAAACACTGTTGTCCATTTTAACCCAACCAGATACTTAAAGTTTGGGGCCCTGTGGGTCTTCCAGGTGGGAGCAGAAATTGCTGGTAGTCAGGTATCTTTGTAAATAAACAAACTTGCAGAGACCGTACAGAGTCCTGTGTCTCTAAAAGCAGGAGGAATCAACTAGCACAGCGGTTCTCAAACTGTGGGTCAGGACCCCAAAGTGGGTCGCCACTCCATTATAATGGGGCCGCCAGGGCTGGCGTTAGACTTGCTGGGGTCTGGGGCCGAAGCCCAAGGCTTCAACCCTGGGTGGCCGGCGGGGCTCAGGTTGCAGGCCCCCTGCCCAGGGCCGAAGCCCTTGAGCTTTGGCTTTAGCCCCTCTGCCCGGGTCAGCAGGGCGCAAGTGGACTCAGGCTTCAGTCCCCCCTCTTGGGGTCATGCAGTAATTTTTGTTGTCAGAAAATGGTCATGATGCAATGAAGTTTGAGAACCCCTGTAACAGGAAACAGCTTCTTTTGCTCACAGCACCAACGCTACTCTTTTTGCCTGCTCCCTTGACCCAAAAACCTTTCCCCTGTTTTCTTCTAGGGTCTGCCACTGCTTTCAGCCGCTCCTTTGGGCATCTGTACTCATAAACTTCAGAAACTTCTCTTACGTGCAGTTTATGCCTACAGTTATGCTAATTGAAGGGTAAATTCACACCTATCAACCTCAATCCCATAACAAGGTTTCACCCAACTCATAAAACTATCCTCCCAATGGTTATTTGATTAATGGTGGCTATATTCATAGCTACCTATGGCAGCCCATAGAGATAGATTATCACATCACTACCCCTTCTCACCCGGACTAGGCCAAGTAACCGGATTTTATCTTTGTGGGATGCCACAAGTGGCTATAAAAATAACCACCTCACAAGCTGCTGCTGCCGCCAGAGGTTGCAGGAAAGCTGTAGACCTTGCAATCCACACGATAGGTAGGAGAAGAAACTACGGCTCTGAGTCCACTTGAGAGGCAGTCTTCAAATATGGGAGTAGCTAGGCTGCTCTGAAGGGGAAGTCTGCCGGGCAGTCATATGGAGCAAAAGTGGCTCCTTCCCCCAGGAAAGCAATTTCTTTGCTTTCTCTCTCTCTTTCTCATCTAAGCAGTCTCATTAGAAACAAACCAGGGAGGCCAAGAAAAGCTAAGAGCAGTGAAAACAACATTTCAATAATCCATGCTAGCTACTGTAGGTCTACAGTCTAGGTAGATTTTCTGCTGGGTATACAGTCAATATTAGTGCATTTGAATTTAAACAAAACCCAACAACAGCCAAGAATCGGTTCTGCAATATAAGAGCCTTGGTAATACGGCACTTGATTTCACTTTGGATGGTTTCTAGGTGAGTTCCTCCCCTTTTGCCCCTCAGAACACAATCCTGTGGATGGTTGAGCACCTGCAACATCAACTAATGTCAACAGGAGCCAGCTGCATGTGCTGATCACCAGGACCTGGCTTTGAAGGAGCTCCTACGCCAATTTACAAAGGATGAAACCAGTGCACTGGTTTGAGAACTCATGCACATTATGCCTCTGGGGCAGACATGTGTAGCCACAAGAATCCATCTCTACAAAGGATACCAGTGTATGATTCCAGTGAAAACATCCCTATTTGACTATGCACCTAATGGCAGCAGATTTACAACCTTGCTTGCAGCTAAACCTGCTAACAGTGACATAATGCAAGAAGCATTTAAAGGTGCAAACCATGGTATTAAGTTGATTATTTGAGAGGCACAGCGGGAATAAGTGGAGGAGCCCTAGGGGCTGAGTGGATAACTTAAGAAATGCATTCCTCAGTGATCAATGAGAACCTCTGGCCTGCCCTCAGTTTGGTGTCATGGTGCTTAATACTTAAAACTGCAAGATAGCAAGTTAAACTCTAGTAATAGGAATAGCAGTCAGCTTTGTGCATGAAGTCACTGTCTCTCAGCATGAGCAACCCAGTTTGTATGTTAACTGCAGACAGTTGGTGATAGAAAGTAATTAGAAAACAGAACAAGGTGCATGGATTTTAGGGAATCAGCTGACAGCAAATCATTCATGATAACACTGTGGTTTAAGGTGCACATCCACGCCCTCCAGCATTGAAGTCAGGCTGCCTGAATTGGAATTAATTTGCAAACTGGATACCATCAGATTAGGCCTGAATAAAGACTGGGAGTGGTTGGGCCATTACAAAATGTAACTTAATCTCCCCAATACTGATTTCCCCCTACTGTAACTCACACCTTCTTGTCAACTGTCTGAAATGGGCCACTCTCTTACCACTTCAAAAGTTATTTTTCCTCCTCATTAGACTGACCTCATACTTGGTAAAGCAACCCACATCCTTTCACGTATTTATACCTGCTCCTGTAATTTTCACTTCATGCATCTGATGAAGTGGGTTCTAGCCCACGAAAGCTTATGCCCAAATAAAGTTGTTGGTCTCTCAAGTTCCACATGGACTCCTCGTCGTTATAACCCTTTAGTCATCTTGCTCTCTATACCTCCCTTGATAATTTCCAATTCCCGCTTTCCCTCCCCAACGTCCCATCACCTGAGTTTACTGGGCATATTATCTTTATCAGATTATGTGCAACTGTTTGTTGATCCCCAGAACTATTTCAAGCAAATCTTGTGCACATTATATTCTAGGGTACTTCTCATAAACCTGCCCTATGAGATTAGAGTACAATAGTGATGGGCCCCAGGGCAGAACTACATGCAAGACCCTTACCCACAGAAACAAATATTGGGGGAGGGAGAGAAGGGGGACACTGGAGTGGGTGGGAACTGGAATTCAGATTGTCGAGAGGGAAGAGAGCTACTTACATGAGAGAGGTCACAGGGAGCGTCTCCTGACAACCCTCTTGCTTACAGCACATTCAGATACCACCAGACTGATGTTCACAGTTGCTGACTGTAACACAGAACAGGTTCATCACCTGCAGAGCACCTCCTCATGGCCAGGGGTGGCTCTACATCACTCCCACCACACTTCTCAGGGCTCCTTAAAACTCCATAGTCTGGTTGGGTGCTGGAGTGACTTGGCCCTCTGGCTGAGTCCTTAACAAAAGGTCACCCCTTCTGGGGAAAAGAGAAGTTCCTTAGTCTAAATTCAAAACAAAAACCTCAGTCTTTGCCCCAGTCTCAAGCTAAGTCCAACCCCTCCTTCCCAAGCAGCTTGTCCTCTCTAAGGGCTTGTCTACACTTACAGCACTGCCCTGGTGTAGCTGCAGTACTTGTGAAGACACTCCCTATGCCGATGGGAGAGCTTCTCCTGTCAGTGTAGTTATACTGACATAAGTTTGTAGTGTAGACCAGAGCTCAGTCTTCTGTCCCCAGTTTTCAGCCCTTCCCAGCTCTCCCACAGCCTCTCCTGAGCACCGGTGCGTTGCTCCATGCTCTTTCCCAAGCAGATACTCCCAGGCTTTCCTACCTGGAGTCCTTCACAGGCCTCTGCCTGCCTTGTGCTTTCCTCTCACTCCTCCCATCCTTCCTGCATTCACCTACCACCACCAATTCTTCCCCCCAGGCTTCTGCGGGGTAGATAAGGTAGAGTACTGATTGGGTCACATGACTCACCAGCCACATGACCTTTATCTTCCCCACCTGGGGCGGAGAAGTTAGCTGTGTCACACAGATGGGGCTGAGAGTGACCCATCTCCCTGTAAAGGATCAGCCACCCTGTGACACTGGCTAACCTCTGCTAGTCCCAACTAATAGTACATAGGGCATGATCCAGTGTCCACTGACATCAGCGGTTGGGGCTTTACATTGATGTCAATGGGCTGTGGTTCAGGCTGAGACGGTGGTGGTGGGTGCTATATAAAATCCTAAGGTAGATACGGATGAGCAAACTTGTAGAACTGGAGATGCTGTGAACTACTCTTGGTGATCCTAAGACAAGCTGGCGTTCAAGCTGAACTTTCAGAAACAAAAAGTTTGTGGGTTTGAATTTAGGCAAGATAGCTTCCCTTATCCCCAGTCAGAACCACATTTGAAATATTTCCCTCCCCTCACAGGGGTGAAAGTCCAGCTCTTATAGCATACATGTAAGAAACAGGGCTTGAAAATTAGGCATGGAAATCATTCTGCTTGCTTTTCAACCATGTCCAGCTGCTCACACTGCAAGCCCTGGAAGTGTGGTGAGATGAAGGAGGAGCCCTGAGATGGAAAGGAAAGATGGATCTGAAAGAGAAGAGGGTGGGGTTCTGCAGCAGGAGCGACTAGCAACAGAATAAGTGAGAGAATGGAAGACTTGGGTGGCTGAATTATGTTACCTTTGACAGCACTCTTTACTGGTGTATGTATCCTGTCAATGCACACGTGTGCCTGCACATGTACTCCTTGCCTCCTGACAGACTGGCTGTGCCTCCCTCTCACTGAATTCCAGAGATGTTACGTGTCCTTCAGAAAGGGAGAACTATTTATGCCACAGGCATAAATAAATCCAGAGAGCATTTGCAATAACACAGATTGCTAACGGCCCAATCTTGATCCCACTGAAGTCAACGACAAAATTCCTATTGGTTTCAGTGATAGGTGGATCAGGATCTGAACAGCGCAAGGGGGAACACAACAAAGACAAACAGAAATAGGCGGAAGAATGAACTGACAGAAAATAATCTTGGTTTCCAGGAGGAGCGAGGAATTGTTCTGGACAGCTCTGTGTGTTTGTCAAACTTTCAGCAACACAGGAGCAGGCGGACCCTTGACGTACATTCAGCACCTTGATCCTGTGGTCTGTGCATGTTAGAACTGCATAGATAGATTAGGCAAGACAGATTTGTGCTTGATTAAAAAAAGAACAGGGTGAGGATTCATGCTGTGTAATAATTTCTATTTGTTATTTAAAACCACATCACCTTTGTTTTTCTTTCAGATGCCAATTCATGTCTGCCCTTTGACTGGATGAACTTAACATAAGAACATAAGAACAGCCATACTGTGTCAGACCAAAGATCCATCTAGCCTAGTATTCTGTCTTTCAACAGTGGCCAATGCCAGTTGCCCCAGAGAGAATGAACAGAGCAGGTAATCATCAAGTGATCCATCCCCTGTCGTCCATTCCCAGCTTCTGGCAAACAAAGGCTAGGGACACTATCCCTGCCCATCCTGGCTAATAGCCATTGATGTACCTATCCTCCATGAACTTATCTAGTTCTTTTTTGAACCCTGTTATAGTCTTGGCCTTCACAACATCCTCTGGCAAAGAGTTCCCCAGGTTGACATACCAGTATCATAATCATTGGTAGAAGTATCACAGGATAGCCTAGAGATGCTAACTAAGATCTGGATCCCCATTGTGCCCCAAAAGGGACTTTTTTTTAAAAAAAGAAGCAAAACAAATTAAAGCCAGGGTGAGCCAGGGAACATCTGAGTGCTGCTGACTTTAGCAGATGTCGCTGTCGAAGCTGATCCGGTTTCACTAAAGGAAACTCCGTTAATGCTGGAATAGTGTGTCAGTTGGTCTGTGATGGAAGTCCAAGGGTCCCCATCTTGCAAAGAAAAAACACAAGTAGAGGATTAAGTTGCCACACTGTATTTTTGTTTTTATATTAATAATGACATTTTTAAACCACATGTCAGCCTGTTTACATGCGAAGTGGTCACATTATACATACTAAAAAATCCCAAATTCTCCAGCTACAATTCCTTAACTACTAAGCTTCTGGAGGATGCAGCAGCCTTGTGTTCATTTCTGGCTACAATGCTATTTGTGCCAAGCAATGCATTAAAAATGTCAGCCTTCAACTATATATATATATATATATATAATGTTTGCATTTGCAACAAGAGACTTGAAAGATTTGGTTGTTGGGTGAACCTGTCCTATTGCAATCAATGGGAGTTTTGCTGCTGATTTCATTGAGGCTAAGACTTTACCAGGTATGTATTTGAACTTATTCATATCTTTCAGTAAAGAAATCTGGCTGAAAACATCACAAGAAAAGGCTTTCTTGCTAGATTTCCAGTATTGCCTGGTTTCAGCTGATTGGAAAGACTGCAAGAATTGTTCCTGTATGATAATTTGGAATTTCTGCTTCTGGTAGCAGCTGAAATCAAGACTTCAGTCCCAGAGCACCCACGGAGTCGGCATCTATGCCATGTCGTCAACATTACAGAGCAGTTCAGTGTCCAGAGGAAGGCAGGGATACATACACACGTTCACATTACAATAATTTTGCATTTCTGTAGTATTGCCCACCCTAGGATTGCAAAATACTTTACAGACAATAATCAGTCGATCCTCACAACTCTCTTGCGACAAAGGCAAGAATTATTTCCACATTTCACAGACAGGGAAACCAGAGTTTAAGGCTGAATCTGAACTGTTGAAGTCAATAGGAAGGTTGCCATTGACTTCAACTGGAGCAGGATCAAACACTAACATGATTTTGCCCCAAGATCATTTAGCAAGTAAATGGCAGAACTGGGAAACAGACCTCAGACTCCTAGCTCTGTGCTCTAAACACGCTCCCTCTTCCTGAGTGCATGGTAGGAGAGTGGGAAGCAGCCAGGTCAGAAATAGCTCAAGTAAGCAGTTCCATGGCACCTTGCAGCAAGATCAATACTAGGAACAATGTCCTTCAGATCCTCCAAGAGGTCAGTCTACCTCAGAGAGGTCAGAGCTTTACAATGAAAGCACAAGGGCATGACTGTGCCAGGGCACATGCTGAGACAGTTTGGCACAAACAGAAAACCTGTCCTGGCCTGGAGCCACCTAGTTTACATTAGGTTTAGGGAGCTGGGGAAAATGCTATTTCAATCAGCAGGGCCCGGGATCCTTCTGAAATGGGGGGTTTTACAAGGAGCAGGTTTGCTGCTGTGGATTATAACAGCTGGGGCCAAGCCAGCACAAGCTCTATCTCTTTGTTTTCATTGGCACTGATCTGTGTATGATCAATAGCGTTGTTTGGACAAAGGGGAAAATACCCTGTTGAACAAAGAGCATTGATTGCTCAAATCAGCGTCATTCTTTTCAAACCAGAACAGCCATCAAAGTGAGCAAATTAGGCGAAGGCAACGGTCTTGTTCTCATGCAAACATCTTTAATTCAAGAAAAGTAAAGGATAATCGTAATTTGCATTTGCAGCCATGGGATGATCTCAAAGCATTTAAAAACACTTATTGAATTAATCCTCAAAAAGAAGAACAGGAGTACTTGTGGCACCTTAGAGACTAACAAATTTATTAGAGCATAAGCTTTCGTGGACTACAGCCCACTTCTTCGGATGCATAACTCTGAAACCTGAATTAATCCTGTCAGCACCTTCCCCCTCGTCCGGGAAGCATTATCTTCACTATTAATCATGTGGGCAACTGTAACAGAAGTGGCAAGTGACTTGCCCCAGTTACCCAGTGACTCAGTGGAAAGGCTTGAAATACAACCCAGGTGTTTTGGCTCCCACTCAGCTGGTAGAATACTTTCTAAGACCTTGTATTTCTCCAAGCTTTCCCTGAGAAATCTGAGGCTCATTAAATGCATTTTGGGAAAACAGGACATTCTGAGATAGGAATATGATGTGGGTTTAGAGATTCAGGGTCTGGGAGATTTGACACCAGATTTGGGATCCAACTTAGTGTGGGGGTCCACTTCTCTCAATTCTGCAAGGCTCCAACACTGCCTCATTTCTCCCGTGGCCTCCAAATCCTTCCATATCTTTCAAGTCATGGGGTCTGTCAGGTCCAAAAATTGAGAAGTTGTTGAGAGATATCTATCAAGCAGATTACGGGAGGACCTGAAAATCTGTAACATATTCCTGGTTAAAACATGCAAGAAAGTTCTCACTTTTCAGGACTCTTGAATTAGTTTCTATTCTGATGAGTGTCATATCCTAACCTCCTTAAAGAGAAGAACTGCCTTTTCCTGGGGAGGTCATACTTAGCTTGTCTGCAGAGAAGCAGGATGCTAGATTGACGGGGTCTTTCCAAGGTTATAATCCGTTTGACCCCAGGTAAAATTTGCTGGCCAGACATGTATTTTCCTATTGTCAGAAGAAGCTCACTTGTGTGTTCAGCATGCAGAATAAAGACTTCATTAAACAGTAATGGACATGGACACTCTGGAGACTATAGTTGTCACCAGTCTCAGATTTGGCAGTGCCAGTGTGCCCCCTGCCAAGTGTCCGACAATGGCTTGTGACACTGTGCTGTTGCAGGGTAGCATGATGATGCAATATCAAGACATCATCATGATGCAAACATGGTATCATGGTGTGATGGCTTTGTCCTGGAAAACAATGGTTAACTCAGGCAACCTACATAGAGAGTAATGACTAATGGCCTAATTCACTTTCCCTGGTTTTACACTGGTGTAGCTATTAATGTCAGTGGAAGTACTCCTGGATTTACAGGGGTGTAAGTGAGAGCAGAAGCAGGCTATTATGGACCTAACAGAGAGAGGCATTTACGTTCTGCTTCACTCCCGTTCCCTTCATGAGGAACTATGAAACCCTATGGAAACTGAGGCAGTAGTTACTGCCTGTTCTATTTGTTCCTACCGTCCGGTGTGGACTTTATGGAATCGACAGCATTATTATTATCTGTATTTGGGGATTTGCTCTTGGAGGTTTCTGTCTGTACCTTGCAGCTATAGTGCATCTTGCTTTAATTCTCTCGTCTCCTCCCACAGATGACATCATCTGATGTAATGAAGGGTCTTTTCTGTCTGACTGGGCTAGGCTGAATATTGGTTGGATTTGGTCCCTAAGGGAAGCAGGTGTTTGCTCAGAGCCATTCCATCCCCAGAATTAGGCTGGTCAAATCCCTTCAACTTGCTGCGTTTTTTGTTTGAATCTAAATGAGATTTGAGGGTTCTGAGGAGCAGGTGGGATATGCTGATTATTTGAATCCTTGTTGTTTGAGTGCATGATGAGTAGTTTATTTTTTCCTTTTCTTTCATGTTCACATGATGTTTTATACTGATTTCCCCTCCACATGTTTATTGCCAGACAGAGCGATATAATGGACACTGTGAATTTCACTCACAGGGGCTTTTGTAAGAGCTTGATATGGCTGGATTGCGAACTCAGTAAGAGGCAGTGTATGTATCTAATCCTAAAATACAATAACAGACTTCTTCTTGGATTATGTTGAGTTTGCTTAATGTATGATTGCTTATTGTTCGCTTGTGTAATGATGCACACGGGGTTTAGCAGAATTTGAAAATATTAATGAACATGATAACATTTTAAATAATACATCATCCAAAATCCTCCCATAGCTTAAAGGAATACTGTCAATATAAATTCACATTGAGCAGGAAAATAAAAAAAGATTTTCCCTTATCTGTGTTACTGAGGGTATGACTACACTAAGAAATTAGGTCGAATTTATAGAAGCCGGTTTTATAGAAATCAGTTTTATACAGTCCATTGTGTGTGTCCCCACATAAAATGCTCTAAGTGCATTAAGTCGGTGGACTGCATCCACAGTACCGAGGCTAGCATTGACTTCCGGAGCGTTGCACTGTGGGTAGCTATCCCACAGTTCCCGCAGTCTCCGCCACCCATTGGAATTCTGGGTTGAGATCCCAATGCCTGATGATGCAAAAACAGTGTCACAGGGGGTTCTGGGTACATGTCGTCAGGCCCCTCCCCCTCCGTCAGAGCAACGGCAGACAATCGATTCGCGCCTTTTTACCTGGGTTACCTGTGCAGACAACATAGCACGGCAAGCATGGAGCCCGCTCAGCTCAGCTCAGCTCACCATCACCATCACCATCACCATATGTCATCTGCATGCCGGCAGACGTGGTACTGCATTGCTATACAGCAGCAGCTAGTTGTCTTTTGGCAGTAGACGGTGCAGTATGACTGGTAGCCGTTATCGGCTATCTGGGTGCTGGCAGACGTGGGGCTGCATTGCTATACAGCAGCAGCTCTTTGCCTTTTGGCAGTGGAGGGTGTATTACGACTGGTATCCGTCGTCGTTGCACTCCTCAGTGATTTCAGTCAGAGGCACCTGGGCAGACATGTTTTGTCTCCTGGAGACTCAGTCCTGCCGGAAGTCCTATTGAACTGTCTTGACGATGATGGCTAGCAGTCGTAATACAGCATCTTCTGCCAAGCACCCAGAAGATGCCGATGGCTATGAGTCATGCTGCACCGTCTGCTGCCAGCCTAAGATGTAAAAGATAGATGGACCAGATTTGTTCTGTATTCATTTGCTTCCCCCTCCCTCCATGAAATCAACGTCCTGCTAAACCCAGGGTTTTGAGTTCAATCTTTGGGGGGGCCATTCTGTGTGACAGTCGTTTGTGTTTCTCCCTGATGCACAGCCACCTTTGTTGATTTTAATTCCCTGTAAGCCATGTCGTCACTCGCCCCTCCCTCCCTCCATCAGAGAATAGCTTCACACCTTTTTTCAGCCCAGACGCCATAGCACTGGGATCATGGAGCCCGCTCAGATCACCGCGGCAATTATGAGCACTATGAACACCACGCACATTGTCCTGGAGTATATGCAGAGCCAGAACATGCCAAAGCAAAACCAGGTGAGGAGGCGATTGCAGTGATTGCAGCGTGGTGACGAGAGTAATGAGGAAATTGACATGGACAGAGACCTCTCACAAAGTACAGGCCCCAGCAATGTGCAAATCATGGTGTTACTGGGGCAGGTTCATGGCGTGGAACGCCAATTCTGGGCCCGGGAAACGAGCACAGACTGGTGGGACCGCATTGTGTTGCAGGTGAGGGACAATTCCCAGTGGCTGCGAAACTTTCACATGCGTAAGGGCACTTTCATGGAACTTTGTGACTTTCTTTCCCCTGCCCTGAAGTGCCAGAATACCAGGATCAGAGCAGCCCTCACAGTTGAGAAGCAAGTGGCAATAGCCCTGCGGAAGCTTGCAACGCCAGACAGCTACCGGTCAGTCGGGAATCAATTTGGAGTGGTCAAATCTACTGTGGGGGCTGCTGTGATCCAAGTAGCCAATGCAATCAAAGACCTGCTGATATCAAGGGTAGTGACTCTGGGAAACGTGCAGGTCATAGTGGATGACTTTGCTGCAATGGGATTCCCAAACTGTGGTGGGGCGATAGACGGAACCCATATCCCTAACTTGTCACCGGAGCATCAAGCCAGCGAGTACATAAACCACAAGGGGTACTTTTCAATGCTGCTGCAAGCCCTGGTGGATCACAAGGGACGTTTCACTAACATCAACGTGGGATGGCTGGGAAAGGTACATGATGCTCGTGTCTTCAGGAACTCTGGTCTGTTTCAAATGGTGGAGGAAGGGACTTTCTTTCCGGACCAGAAAATAACTGTTGGGGATGTTGAAATGCCTATAGTTATCCTTGGGGACCCAGCCTACCCCTTAATGCCATGGCTCATGAAGCCGTACACAGGCAGCCTGGACAGTAGTCAGGACTTGTTCAACTATAGGCTGAGCAAGTGCCAAATGGTGGTAGAATGTGCATTTGGATGTTTAAAAGTGCGCTGGCGCAGTTTACTGACTCGGATAGACCTCAGCGAAGCCAATATTCCAATTGTTATTGCTTCTTGCTGTGCGCTCCACAATATCTGTGAGAGTAAGGGGGAGACATTTATGGCGGGGTGGGAGGTTGAGGCAAATCGCCTGGCCGCTGATTACGCGCAGCCAGACACCAGGGTGGTTAGAAGAGTACAGCAGGGTGCGGTGCGCATCAGAGAAGCTTTGAAAACCAGTTTTGTGACTGGCCAAGCTACGGTGTGAAACTTCTGTTTGTTTCTCCTTGATGAACCCTTCTCCCCCCCTCCCCGGTTCACTCTACTTCCCTGTAAACTAACCACTCTCCCCTCCCCTCTTCGAGCACCGCTTGCAGAGGCAATAAAGTCATTGCTACTTCACATTCATGCATTCTTTATTAATTCATCACACAACTAGGGGGATAACTGCCAAGGTAGCCCGGGAGGGGTGGGGGAGGAGGGAAGGAAAAGGACACACTGCAGTTTAAAACTTTAAACTTTAACACTTATTGAAGGCCAGCCTTCTGATGCTTGGGCAATCATCTGGGGTGGAGTGGCTGGGTGGCCGGAGGCCCCCCCACCACATTCTTGGGCATCTGGGTGAGGAGGCAATGTAACTTGGGGAGGAGGACTGTTGGTTACACAGGGGTTGTAGCAGTGGTCTCTGCTCCTGCTGCCTTTCCTGCAGCTCAACCATATGCTGGAGCATTTCAGTTTGATGCTTCAGCAGCCGGAGCATCAACTCTTGCCTTCTGTCAGCAAGCTGACGCCACCTATCCTCTTCAGCCCGCCACTTGCTCTCTTCAGCCCGCGATTCAGCCCGCCACCTCTCCTCTCATTCATATTGTGCTTTTTTGCACTCTGAAATTGACTGCCTCCACGCATTCTGCTGTGCTCTGTCAGCGTGGGAGGACATCTGGGAGCTCCGAGAACATATCATCCCGAGTCCGCTGTTTTCTCCTTTTAATCTTCACTAGCCTCTGTGAAGGAGAAACATTTGCAGCTGGTGGAGGAGAAGGGAGAGGTGGTTAAAAAAGACACATTTTAGAGACCAAGGATACACTCTTTCACGTTAAATTTTGCTGTTCACATTACACAGCACATGTGCTTTCGTTACAAGGTCGCATTTTTCCTCTTATATTGAGGGCTTGCCGGTTTGGTGTGAGAGATCACTCACGCAGTGCCAGGCAACAGAATTCAGCTTGCAGGCAGCCATAGTAAGCTACAGTCTTTTGGCTTTTTTAACCTTCATAACATGTGGGAATGGTTTCAAACAGCAGCGCCCTCATTTCCCATACCAAGAACCCATTGGGTTGGCCATTTAGAATGGGTTTGCAATGTAAAAGGAGGGGCTGCGGTTTCCGGGTTAACATGCAGCATAAACCCAACTACCCCCCATTCCCACCACCACACTCCCAATTCTCTGGGATGATCACTTCACCTCTCCCCCCCACCCCGTGGCTAACAGCGGGGAACATTTCTGTTCAGCCGAGCAGGAACGGGCACCTCTGAATGTCCCCTTAATAAAATCACCCTATTTCAACTAGGTGACCGTGAATGATATCACTTTCCTGAGGATAACAAAGAGAGATAAGGAATGGATGTTGTCTGCATGCCAGCAAACACCGGGACCATACGCTGCCATGCTTTGTTATGCAATGATTCCAGACTACGTGCTACTGGCCTGGCGTGGTAAAGTGTCCTACCATGGTGGATGGGATAAGGCAGCCCTCCCCAGAAACCTTTTGCAAAGGCTTTGGGAGTACATGAAGGAGAGCTTTCTGGAGATGTCCCTGGAGGATTTCCGTTCCATCCCCATACACATTAACAGACTTTTCCAGTAGCTGTACTGGCCGCGATTGCCAGGGCAAATTAATCATTAATCATTAAACACGCTTGCTATTAAACCATGTGTAATATTTACAAAGGTACACCCACCAGAGGTCCCTTGTGTGCCCTCAGGGTCTGGGAGCACACCTTGGATGAGTTCAGGGGTTACTGGTTCCAGGTCCAGGGTGATAAACTGGCTGTTGGGGAAGCCGGTTTCTCTGCTTCCTTGCTGTGAGCTATCTTCATTGTCTTCATCATCATCTTCCTCGTACCCCAAACCCACTTCCCTGTTGCATGATTCTCCATTGATGGAGTCAAAGCACACGGTTGGGGTAGTGGTGGCTGCACCCCCTAGCATGGCATGCAGCTCCGCATAGAAGTGGCATGTTTGCAGCTCTGCCCCAGACCTTCCGTTTGCCTTTCTGGCATTGTGGTAGGCTTGCCTTAGCTCCTTAATTTTCACGTGGCACTGCTGTGCATCCCTGTTATGGCCTCTGTCCTTAATGGCCTTTGAGACTTTTTCTAATATTTTGCCATTTCGTTTACTGCTACGGAGTTCAGCTAGCACTGATTCGTCTCCCCATATGGCGAGCAGATCCCGTACCTCCCGTTCGGTCCATGCTGGAGCTCTTTTGCAATCCTGGGACTCCATCATGGTTACCTGTGCTGATGAGCTCTGTGTGGTTACCTGTGCTCTCCACGCTGGGCAAACAGGAAATGAAATTTAAAAGTTCGCGGGGCTTTTCCTGTCTACCTGGTCAGTGCATCTGAGTTGAAAGTGCTGTCCAGAGCAGTCACAATGAAGCACTGTGGGATAGCTCCCAGAGGCCAATAACGTCGAATTCCATCCACACTACCCCAAATCCGACCCACAAAGGCCGATTTCAGCGCTAATCCCCTCGTCGGAGGTGGAGTAAAGAAACTGGTTTAAAGGGCCTTTGAAGTCGAAAAAAAGGGCTTCGTCGTGTGGACGTGTCCAGGCTTAATTTGATTTAACGCTGCTAAATTCGACCTAAACTCGTAGTGTAGACCAGGCCTTACTATCAGTGTTATAACCTAATAGGTTATTCGCAGTGAAAGACTTACCTGGGGGCCTGATTCACCAGTTTTACACTGGTTTAGTGGAGTCACATCAGTACAAATCTAGTGGAATGTAAAAATAGACATTAAATTAGGTGAACACTGGTGAATCAGCCTTTTTACAATTTGAACTATTGGTTTATGTTCTACAGGCCAGCCAGGGTGGGCATGAAACTGCAGTAGTCAATTTCACTTTCTGACCATAGTTATTTTCTCTTTCTGGTTCCCCTGCACTGGTGTATAACTCTGCAGCATTTGCAATTCCAACATTGCAGTGGGATCTTTAAATTAAAAAAGAAAGTTTTTATGAATGTTTAATTAATGAATGCAACACATCTGATCTCTATCAGGGTTTTCTAATTCCTCCCCTTCCCGTATTTTTGCAAAATCTAAATGTTGGGCCTAAACTAAACTAACAGCCCTTTAATCACTTACCAGCTGGCCCTAAGAATCCTGCATTATTGACCCCCAGGCACTCCATCAGCTGTAAGAAGTATTTGGATCAGTTAAACATTCATCCAAACTCCCCTTAGCCTTCTTGAGCCTTATATGCTCTATGAACTGTCAGTGGGAACTGGTGAACTGGAACTTCTTTCACCATTTTGCAAGGAAAATACAAACTGGTTAAACCTGGATGTCAGCTATATGGAAATCTCATCATGGTGACAAAGCTGGGACACTAGACTTCGGGAAGTTAGGGCAGCAACTATCTCACTTTTCAAGGCCGCATTCGTTTTAAAATCAATACTGCCCCAATTTTGACACCGAAGGGCTGATGAGGGAGTTGCTGCATACAAGCAACAGTCATTGAGGGCACTGGGAGCTGTCTGTATGATGTGGCTGCGTAACCGAGCACCATATGCTCACCAAAAATAGCTCTAGCGCAGAACCGATGCATTTTCTTTCAAGTGCAACCAGTGATCAGCTGCCAAAATTTGAGCAAGGGGCTTCCTCAAAAATATTCTGCCTCAGTCCACTAAGTGACATTTTGTGTAAAACATTCCAGCCACTCCATATTCATGCACCATCCCCAAGTCCATCCTTTCTTCCACTACTGGCTCTGCACCTCTCCTCTCCTCCATCCAACATGCACCCCCCTCGCCATAACCTCATGGAGGCTCCTCTAGGTAGCTCCAGCAGCAGCGGTGGTGGCAGGTGGGTGTCCTGTGTTAGCAGCTTGGCCACTTGAGTCGCAGGAGCAGTCAGCAGCCATGGGAATGGAGAGGTTACGTGGATGTAGCGATTTCCCCAGGCACTCCCACTGGCACTGGTAGGGTTTGCAGGCAGGGAGTCCTGTTGGTAGCGTCTGTGGCAGCTGCCGCACAGCAGCTGCCTGAGTCATCTCAGTCCCAGCCCCAGAGACAGCTGAACATTTTAACAAGCCGAATCAGGCTTCGCATTTTGGGCCTGTGAAACATTTTTGTGCCACCCACTGCCCCACCATTGTTTCTTGGAGAAACCGTGCAAAGACTTTGAAGAGAGCTGGAGTAAAAGGGGAGAAGGTGGCGAGCAGCGTGTGTGTGAGAGAGAAAAAATCCTGAATTCAGCTTTCCATGAGAAATCTGAAAACTTACACCTCTTTGGAGAACTTCTAACCATTATTTGCTTTTCCGCCTTGTCGATCCCCCATTTCCTAGTTGTGGTTGGGCCTGGAAGAAGAAACGATGAAATATTGAAAAAAAAAAAAAAAGTCGTCTTGGCATTTCCCTGTGCAGGACTAGAATCAGGAAGCCCATTAGATGCAATGGTGTGGGTGCAGTCTGAAAACCTAAGTAGAACAGAGGACCAGAAATCTCCCGAGAATGCCTCTTCTAACGTCTAGCTAATCCATTTTCCAGATACCTGAGGATTGGATCATTTGATAATATCTCAGCTTCTAGGTTTTTACCCCAAACAAATCTCAGTCTTTTTAGGGATGATTCAGAAGTGACCCTTTATTAAAGGCAGTTCTAAGAGAAATCTCCATGCTGTGCAGTCTGGTTTGTTCAAACTAATGATTTTCCTGATGCATACAGTGAAACCAAATGGTATTGATCAACTCCACACCCCACCTCCTTGCAGCTTTGCAATATTACACAGAGCTTCACTGAGAAAAATGCTTCATTAGTGGATGCTATTGATTGGAGGCTGTGATTAATTCCTTCCTCCTTTCGGGTGCACCTCTGTAATAAATTCACTCAATTTAAAAACCTTACAACCAGTAGGCCCAACCGACTGAAAGGAAGTGACACTTGACCCTCCAGTCCTGCTCCTTGTTGCGGTCGAGAGATTTTCTGCCGCATCCGTATAAACATGATAATACATAGCACTTGTACAGTGCCTTCCATGAGGGCACGTTAGAAACACAAACGTATTTAGACTCTCTAACCCCTGAGAGATAGGGAAGTACTATTGTCCCCATTTCACAGATGGCAGTAACTGAAGAACTGATTGATAAAGTGTCCTAACAGGCCAAACAGTGAATTAGTATCAGAGCCTGGATTGGAGCCTAGATCTAGAGGGCCCCCCCAGTCATGTGACCTAACCAGTAGGCCACACTGCCTCCACTTCGCTTTCTGTTCCCCTTCATTCTTGCTCTCTGGCCCCTCCCCATCCCTTTTCCTCTTATTCACTACAGGACTGATCCAAAGATGGACAGACTCCCATTGACTTTTATAGGCTTTAGATCAGGCCCTGTTTGCACTCTTCCTCTAATGCTGCTTTTGAGTGAAGCAAGGCAAAATCAGCACTGGAGAACCAGACCGAAGCAGCAAAGCTGATCTCTCCATGATGAAGGCGCAGGAGTAGTGCTCCCAATCGAATGCTCAGTGTCAGCAGTAGGCAAGGAGCTCTCCTCCAAGAACATTCCTGCCTTGGGCAAGTATTTCTATTCAAAACAGAAGTTAAACAAAATAAATCCATGCATGCAATACAGATACGACACCACTACAACCAGACCGGCTCGGCTGGTGGCTTCCCTGGCACTAGAACTGAGCCTGAGCCACAAAGCTCAGATCTGGATTTTGGTTTGAGCCCATCTTTAACTAGTTCAGCTTGTGCGAAGTCTCAGCCGCGAAGATACCACGCTCCAGATAGTAGCTTGATTCACTCCTGCACCAATGGGAGCAGCCATAACCCATGGGAGGTCAGGCAGTGTTTACAGTGCCATCCTCCTCAGAAACTCCACCAGTCAGGGAAGCTGTCAGTGTCAGATTCATAGTTGCTTAGAGTTTAAAGCCAGAAGGAACCATTAAATCACCTAATCTGACCTCTGATAACGTGCATGCAGTTATCTCTGTAATGAGCCCCATAACTATAACTTGTGTTTGGCTAAAGCATCTCTTTCAGAAAGGCATCCAGTACTGAAGACATCAAGAGATGGAGAATCCACCACTTCTCTTGTTCCTATGGTTAATCTTCCTCACTGTTAAAAACGTGTGCCTTGTCTCTAATTTGAATTTGTCTGACCGCAGCTTCCAGCCATTGATTCTTGTTATACCTTTCTCCGCTAGATTAAAGAGTCCTTTAGTACCCAGTATTTTCTCCCCATGAAGGTACTTATACACTGTAATCAAACCACCTCTCAATCTTCTTTTTGATAAGCTAAACAGATTGAGCTCTAAATCTCTCATTGTAAGGCATTTTCTCTGAGCTATCAAATCATTTTTGTGGCTCTTTTCTGCCCCCTCTCCAATTTTCCAACATCCTTTAAAATGGACACCACAACTGGATGCAGTCTCCGGTACAGGTCTCACCAATGCCTTATATAGAGGTAAAATCACCTCCCTATCTCTACTCACTACTCCCCTGTATAACATCTAAGGATCACATTAGCCCTTTTTGCCATAGCATCACACTGAGAGCTCATCTTGAGTTGCTTATTCACTCATTGCTTATTCCCCGAGATCCTTTACAGGGTAACTATTTTCCAGAATACAGTCCCCCATTCTGTAGATATGGCCTGTATTCCTTGTTCCTAGACATAATAACTTTGCATTTGGCTGCATTAAAATTCATTTTGTTTGAATGGGCCCAGCTTACCAAACAATCCGGATCGCTCTGCATAACTGCTCTGTCGTCATCATTATTTACCATTCTGCCACTCCATGTAATCCGGAAATTTTATCAGCAGTGTTTTTTTATTTAATTTCAGATCATGTTGAATAGCACTGGATCTAGAACTGTGGAACCCCACTAGAAACACCCCCATTTGATGATGATTCCCCATTGACAACTACTTTTTGAAAGCTATCAGCTGGTTAGTTCTTAATCTGTTTAAGAAGTGATTTTTTGATATTGTTTAGTGCTAATTTTTTAGTTAGTATGTTGTGCAGTATTAAGTCACATACCTTACAAAAATCTAAGTATGTTACAGCTACACAGTTACCTTTGTCAACCAAACTTGTAATCACACCAAAGAATTAAACAAGACCTATTTTCCATAAAGCCATGTTGACTGGCATTAATTATATTCCTATCCTTTAATTCTTTATCAGTTGAATCCTGTATCAGTTTTTCTGTTATTTCGCACAGAACTGATGTCAGATTAACTGGTCTGTAGATACCCAGGTCATCCCACTCACCCTTTTTGAATATTGGCACAACATAAGCACTTTTCTAGTCTTCTGGAATTTCCCTGTATTCCAAGATTTATTAAAAATTAACATCAACAGCAAAGAGGTCTCCTCTGCCAACTCTTTTAAAACTCTTGGGTGCAAGTTATCTAGGCCTAATTATTTAAAAGTGTTTATCCCTAGCAGATGTTGTCTAACATCCTTCTTAGTTATTAATGAACTGGAAAGTACTTCATCATTCTCATGATACAAAAATATCATGCTGCTTCTTTCCAAATACAGAACAGAAACATGAATTGAGCACTCTGCTTTTTCTGCATCATCATTAACAATTTTACCCCTCTATCTAGTGATGGGACTATCCCATTGCTAGGATTACTTTTGTTCCTTACATACTTAAAACCTCCATATTGCACAGATGGTGCTGTCACAGGGCATCCCTTCACCTTGCCTGCAAGTACCACTGCCTAGCCTGTTCTTGTGGTCTCCCAGTCACAACCATGTGCGGACTATTTGTCTTTCACCACATGTGCACTTAACCTTCAGTTTCAAAGCACAATAGAATGTACCACAGGTTTACAGCAGGAGGAGACTTCGGGCTGGTCCACACTAACCCCCCACTTCGAACTAAGATACGTGAATAACGTAGCTGAAGTCGAAGTATCTTAGTTTGAACTTACCGCGGGTCCACACGTGGCAGGCAGGCTTCCCCGTCGACTCCGTGTATTCCTCTCGCCGAGCTGGAGTACCGGCGTCGACGGTGAGCACTTCCGGGATCGATTGCTTACCGCCGGACCCGGAGGTAAGTATAGACGTACCCTTCCACACAGCTTTCTCTCCTCTCCTAGGCTCAATCACTCTCTTGAGCTCCCCTTCACTTCCTGTGCTTCCCAAACATACAGCCTCACAATTACTGAGCCAATAGCCTCATCAGCCCAGCAACTGCCACCCAAGTCTCAGTAATCCCTAATAAAAAGGGGTTATTTGCTTTCAATTAAGCCTGCAGTCTTCCCGGTGCTGCAGCAACCAGGGCGCTACAGCTAGTACCCAGTCACAGGGGCTCCACGAATTTATTTCTATGTGTTAATATTATTGTAATCTTTCCTCATGTTTAAATATATGTAGTTTAATGCTTACTTTTATGTGTGTCATTTTCAGTAACTTTACACACACATTATTCTCTAGATTGCTTAAATAATAGCATAAGTGCAGTTTAAATGGAGTCCTTGAGCTTATATAGTTCCTCTCACCCTGATTTCCTTAAACCTTCTATGTGTTACACTGCATTATTTCACTAAAGATCAGTTGATAATCTCCCCTCTCCACAGGCATGCCAGCAAAGTGGAGATGAAGCATGGTCTAATGCAATGGTTCTCCGTGGACTGGTGCCAGCTCCTGAGATCTCCCTGGCACAGTTTAGGAAGGCAGCCTGCTGGTCCAGAGGCCTGGTCCACACTAACCCCCCCACTTCGAACTAAGATATGCAACTTCAGCTACGTGAATAACGTAGCTGAAGTCAAAGTACCTTAGTTCGAACTTACTGCGGGTCCAGACATGGCAGGCAGGCTCCCCCGTCAACTCCGCATACTCCTCTCGCGGAGCAAGAGTACCGGCGTTGACGGCAAGCACTTCCGGGATCGATCCCAGAAGATCGATTGCTTACCGCCGGACCCGGAGGTAAGTATAGACCTACCCTTAGTATCAAAAAGGTTGAGAAACACTGGCCTAATGGATAGGACTGGGAGTCATGAGACTATCTAGGTTCTATTCTGAGATTTGCCACCGACCTGCTGAGAGACTGGGGCAAAACGCTGGCCTCAGCTTTCCTATCTGTTAATTGGGGATAATGATACTTTCTTTCCTCTATAAAGTGTTTTGAGATCTACCCAAGAGAAGGGCTTGTATGGGTCTGATGCAAAGCCCACTAAAGGTAATGGGAGTCTTTACAATGACTTCTGTAGGCTTTGGATCAGTCTCTGATGCTGATTATTATTTAGTGTGTTGGCAGAAGCCTCATGCCTGGTTGTATGTGTGGATCACATCACACACTTCACAGTGTTATGATGCGTCATCTAAGAGGACACAGCACACTGGGATACGTCAGCTATGAACCATTCGGTTAGCTGAGAAGTCGAGTTCAAGATCATTTATAAACAGGAAGCTGGAGTTGTTGGGTTTGATTTTGTCTCTTTAACTCACGCCTAAGACACTGGTGGTTAGCATTTACGATAACCATTTTTCCCAAAAGGTAATGAGTGGAATAAGTGAAGAAGAAAGCTGAAACCAGGAAGGGTCTGGATCCAATCTGTTATTCGCTCCTCATGGAAAGATCAACTATGGTTCAGAACTTTCCAGCTGGTAAAACTTTCACTCTGTAAATTCAATGTGAAACCAAATGTGTTTCTTTAAATGGATCCTCTGCAGACTTTCAAAGATGCTGGCAGGTCAGATGTATCCAATTAGCAAGGGCCTGTGACAGCACGCAAGGGCCCTGAGAGGAGGGAAAGGGAATCTTCCAAAGCACATCTCACATGCACTGAGTTGAGCTGCAATATGTTCGCTCCTTGGGGTGAAGCGCAGTGAGCTCAGGGAAAGAGCAAATAGCAGTCTGCGCATGGAGCACAGAGAGAAGGATCCTGCAGTGGAATGGTTTATACAGTGGAGCCAGGTGAGTAAGAGCCAAATTCTGCTCTTGGATATTCATACGTGGCACCCGTTGGTGGTAATGTGAGCCCCACACATGCATCCAAGAGCACAATTTTGCCTAAAATGATTAAGTAGAGCAGAGTGAAGAGCCAGGGATTTTTTAAAAATACTCTACCTGACTTATCATGTGAGTTGCTTGTGTTTTATGAGGCCTAAAATTTCTGGCATATTAGGCCAGACCCTGCGAGTCCTTCCTCAGGCACAATTCTCATTGATGTCAGTGGCAATTTTGACTTAGTACGAAGTACAGGATGAGCCTTTAAGTCCCCTTCTTCACTCCCAGTGAAGTCAATAAAAGTTTAATTGGACCTTTAAAGAGCACTGTCCTTTTACACACAGACACCTTCCTCCGCCTCCAGGCCCCTCACCAAACCAAGCTCCCGGCTGGTGCTATCCTAAAGAAGCATGATTGCTAGGGACCCAGTTCAGATAAAATGAGAACTTACAGGAAATTTAAAAGAGGAACTTTAACCTAAAACTTAAATTGAATCCAGGCCTATTTTGAATTTCAAAAGTTTTAATTTCTCTGCGCTGGCTGGAGCTGGAAATGCAGAAGTGACACAAGACAGTTTGCGCCTTTGGGATTTCTGGACCGTCTGGAAGTGGCAGACACTGAACATCTTGTGAATAAGTGTGTTTGTGTGAGACTTCTAGCCCAACTTTGCACAACCAAGACCTCCACATGGTTTGGTTAGGTTCCACCTTTACGGGTGTTTTTCTAACTCTTTGGAGGATCATCCCTCACTATTCAGAGATAGGCCCAAGTGACTTTGGTCAGATCCGTACTTCCCTAAATGTAGGAACTGGGATCCAGGGTTCCAGCTTAGCCCCCTCTATAGCTAGGAAAACAGTTGTGAAGTTTGGATCCAGATACAAACTAGCTCAAAGATCTAGGGTGTTTGGATCTGGGCTCTAGCTCTAACTTATTGCAACAATAGGATGCTGATCCAAACTTCCTCCAGGAAAAGGGGAGCTCAGAATCAGGGATTTGGAGGTCAGTGTACCTCTATTGCTTACAGCCGCTGCTTTGAGATTGTCCACCAAATAAAGAAACGAGTTGAAAGCTTTCCAAAAGTACAGCATAACACTATTGCTTTATAGTTACACGGAACCTTTCAGCCTGAGGAATCTCAGAGCATTTCACAAATTACATGCGTACACCGCCACTGAACTGCAGCCTCCCTGGGGTAAAGGCCAGCACAGGATACTGTGTAAGAGCAGGAGAGGAGGTGAGAAAAGGACAGTGAGAAAAACCCCTATTGTTATGGCATCAGTTAACAGCCATGCAGAAAGCAGGCACAACCTCGGTTTGTAAGGCCGCAGCTGAAAGAAATGTGAACAAGGATGGTTTTGTGGTGAAGGTGCTAGTCTGGAACTCAGGAAACCGGGGTTCTCAGCTCTGTCACAGGCTTCCTGCGTGACCTTGGACAAGTTACTGTATCTTTCTGCCTCGTTCCTGATCTGTAAAATGAGAATATAGTAACACTTCCCTGCCATCCTCACAGAGGTGCTGTGGTGATAAATCCATTACTTAAAGCCAGTCTCTCGCTGAAAGAGGTCAGGATGAGACCTATGCTAGGGAGCCAGATGATCCCATATCTGCCTACTGTGGGTTTTGTATAACTTCCTCTGAGGCATCTGGCACTGTCCACTGCCAGAGATGGGATACAGCACTAGATGGACCTTGGATCTGATCCCATCTGGTAATACCTTTGGTCCTATGCATATGACGCATTCACATACCAAGGAGCTGGGGAGGGGGGCACATAAATAGATTATATAAGTGGAGATGTGAGAAGTGCTTCTGTAACAGTAATACAGACAGTATCTCATTAAGCTGGCTTATGAACAGAGAGGGGCCGATCACAGAGGTTACTAATTTGCTTCAGTTCACCTGATAAATATAAATATATCTCCCAAGGTTAGTTCTCTGTGTAAGTATCTTACCTCACTGCTGTCTGACAGCAAAATCAGGAACAAAGACTCAAAGTACAGGTGTCTTTGAGGAAAGGCTGAACATGGCTTTACATTTTAGATGGGCTTTAGGTTAGAAAAATAATAAAACCAAACGTCTTAATAGAAAGATCAGCTCTAAGGACAATAATCCAGCCAGACAACAGCAGGATGCAAAGAGACCTGGGGAATGTTTGATGTAAAATCAAGGTCGTGCCCAGAAAATCAGAGACAGACGTTGAGAGCAGTATGTGAACCATTAAAAATGAAAGGAAACCTGAGACAAGCTGCTCTGAAAGCTTCCAAAGACGCCGCTCTCTCTGTTTGTGGACGCTGAAGCCCCCGCTTCCTTCTGAGTCTGGCAGAGCGGCGAATGCAATGGTGTGGTACTGTCAGAGGAAAGGAAACCCAGAATAGAAACAGGAGGCGAGTCAGGGAAGTGCTTTAAAAATTCCCTTCTGAGCATTAATCTAGAGGGAGGGGACAGTTTCAATGCTTAGGCTCCAGATCCTGAACCCAAGTGACTGAACCCCTCCCTTTACCTACAGAGCACATACAGAATGGGCAGCAGGGCACTAGCCTCCCCAGGGCCTCCAACCCTGAAAAGAACAACAGGAGAGCATGTCAGTCCCCGGACCATTCAGACCTTAGCCCAGGGTGGTCCTTTTTTTTGTCCAGCTCTCAGTCAAGGTCCAGACTCCAGAGAAAATAATAAAAAAAATAACAATAATGACGATAAATAAAAAGATTTCGGGGTCCGTTCAAAAGTACCTGGTTGTCCAGATTTGGCCCGTGATCCACCTATTGACTACCCCTGCCTTAGTCTCTCTGCTGGGACTGCTGGACGGCAGGGTTGGACCTAGTGTGCTATTCAATCCCCATGATTGGACAGAGACCAAACTCATTTTCACACCGGGTCAGACAGTTTGCCCTTCCCTTTGAGACCTTTCACAAGCTTGCCCTCCCTGTTCACCCCTTCTTAGGGGCCTGTGATACTGAACTTTGAAGTCAATAGTTTTGCCATTAACTTTATTGGGAGGAGGAGCAGGGCCTTCTATCTTATCATGTCATCCCTATTCCACTCTGTCATCAATGCCAACCTCATTGCCCTTAATATCTTTGTACTTTCTTCCTCCCTTCCCATCATGGAATATCCTCCCTGAACTAAGCTATAAAACCTCTAATCTGTCCTCCATCCCTACTCAAGACCCACTTCTACATTGATGTAACCTCCAGTTGGGAATGACTAACTAGCCAGCCAGCAGGGTCTCCTAATATTCATCTTATGTATTAGTTTCTCATAATTTCACATTGAGCTTTACATATATGCACACATTTCCATTTTACACACTGCACTTCAGGCTGGATTTTACCACTTACCCATTCCTTGAAATTCCTTGTTTCATTTCTTTCCCTTAAAATCCTGGATTTGCCATGAATGGAGTTTGCAATCAAAAGCCTTTAACCTGATCTCTGCCATGGTTAAAGTCAACATTTTCTTTTGTGTCAATATTTTATGCTTATTTTTTTCCCTGGTGAAACAGCAAAACAATCCAACATCCCTGCTGGAAACATTAGCTTACATGATTTAAAGTCTTCCAAGTCTGTCCTAAAGCTTCAGAGAGCTCACACGCACTGTGATCTAAGACATAATGAGCTCATGGAGCATGTTTATTTTGGATTTGACCCATTTGACATGGTGTTATACCAGCTGGCAAAAGCATGTCAAGTGACCACAACTGACACAAACCACTGATCCTTAAGTACAATATTAACCAACAGCTTTTGACCATGGGCATTCTGCCCACAGAGAAAGCCAAAAACAGTTCCTTTATTTGAAAAGTTTACCAACAAATTATGCCTCAGCTTTATTGCAGTGGTTCACCTCTAATAGTTAGGGTCACTGAAAATTGCATAAAAGATCCAGCTAACTTTGTTGTGGGTGCTCACTGTGGGGCTTTCTGAACAGATTTATTTTACATAGTTTTATACTTCAGCTAGGATCACTATAACTGTGGGGAATGACAGGGCCATATCCAGGGGAGCTCAAGCTTCAGGGTGCCCTGGCCAACATAGTGTTTATTAGACAGTAGTAATGGGCAATCACACATTGGATGCTATGTTGGGATCTTGTGTGGTGACACTGCTTCACCATGCGATGACCTTGTGTCACATGACACGATGATGTTCTCTTCCCACATCCTAAGACAGGATATGACATAATGCCACTTTACTGCAGGTAGGATGTAAAGAGCACAATAAAGCTGCATTGTCTATCATTTGTCAGCCACGAAGGTCCCTGAATCTTGATAGCCCCGGTACCCTTGTGCCTTTAGTCTGACCCTCTTCTCTGAGAAATATGTTAGATTGCAAACTCGTTGGTACAAGGGATTGGACATTTCTATATCTTTGTACAGCGCCTAGCACAATGGGGCCCAGACCTGGTTTAGGTTGCTAGGCACTACCACAATATCTTTCATTGTTGTATGTAGTGTTGTTGTAGCCATGTTGGTCCCAGGATTTTAGAGAAGAGCTCTGTGTAAACTCGAAAGTTTGTCTCTGTCACCACGAGAAGTTGGTCCAATAAAAGATATTACCTCACCCACCCTGTCTTTCTAACAACAATGATGAGAAAAGGAAGCGTCTCTAGGATCAGTGTTATTTAATATATTCATTAACAGTCAGGAAAAGGGGATGAACAATGAGGTGGTGAAATTAGCAGATGAGACAAAATTATTTAGGTTGGGTAAAAACTAGAGAAGACTGTGAGGAACTTCAGAGAAATCTAACAAAGATAGGCAATTGTTTGTACTTGGCAGTTTTTGTGTATGCTCCTAGAGTGACAGATAGATGCCCAGTTGTATAAATTGAAAGCAAATAATAGGTATGACAAGTCAAGGCAATATAATCACTGATATATGATGGAGAAGTAAACACTGGGAATCAAAATGCAGAATCAAGGCATCAAGACAAGATGATTTCATTCTGTTGGCCAAATACAAATAGGTGCCAGACCTAGGCTAATTAGAATGAAATTAAACAATGCTCACCTATGCAGGCTTTCTGGGGAACATTTTGCATGTGGATCTGGTCACACTGCTCTATCAATCTGACCTATCAGTATCTACCTACTTGCCTAGTATCAGGGGGTAGCCGTGTTAGTCTGTATCTACAAAAACAACAAGGAGTCTGGTGGCACCTTAAAGACTAACAGATTTATTTGGGCATAAGCTTTCGTGGGTAAAAACCTCACTTCTTCAGATGCATAGGCTATGCATCTGAAGAAGTGAGGTTTTTACCCACGAAAGCTTATGCCCAAATAAATCTGTTAGTCTTTAAGGTGCCACCAGACTCCTTGTTGTTTTTGTACCTACTTGCCTGTTTAGGCATTTATACATTCGCCACCCTGTGGTATTTGAGCACTTTCATGTCCTGTTGAGACTGACTTGACATTTAATAAATGGCTTTCTATCCAACGTTATATCTTCTCCTTTGGTTCTTGTAATTCATTGTCAGTGAAATATCTGAAACACAAGTTTCAAAGGGTAGATTGGAATCTGGCGCATAATTTATCACCGTCTTCCATTCCAGAAGAAAGAGCTAGTTCCAGTAAAGTCTGGTCCAGGGGGCAATGATCCTTTGGCTAAATTCCTTTTTGCTTATTAAGGCTGGGTGTACAGTGCTTAAAAATGTCTTATGCAAGGGCGGCTGGATCCTATCCTTGATGTGGTTGTCAAAGCGCTAATGCTGGTGTTAGAATCAAGGTTCAATGACTAATGACCAAACATATGCTTCACAGAAGCCAGACCAAGCCAAAGAACAGTCGTAATGCAGAAGATTGGCAGTAATAGTATTAAATCAGCAGAACTACTTTGAACCCACTAAGGCTGCATTGTCATATTTAAGTCACAGACATTGATAACTGGCAAAGAGGTGCGTCACACCTGCAGCAGCCCCTGGAGAAACTGCCTTTCTCAAGAATGCCCGCTGCACCCTGTTCGTGCTGGCTCAGCTCATTTGGTGTAGGGATGCACCGGGCCATAGCTCCACAACCACTTCTCTCTGCTCCCTGTACAGTTTCTAGTGATGCCCCCACCTTTCGACTGGCACTCGAGGATTGCGGCTGAACCCTCTGCAGGACTTGTGCCCTCTCCCACAACCCCCAGTCAGGACTGGTTCGACTCTAAAGTTTATGGCCACAATTTTCAGAAATAATACCAAAAATTAGGCTCCTCCATTCATATTTTGGCACCTAAATAATGGGCCTGATTAAAAAGGTAGTTACTGTGTGCTCAGCACTTGTGCCCAGTTCTTTAGGTACCTAAATAAGGATTTAGGTGTTTAACTTTAGACACCTGTTTTGTTTTGTTTTGTTTTAAATCTTGGCCTATGTTATACTGGGTCAGATCATTTTACCGATGGGTCAGGGCAATCACATGTTTAATGCTTTTTAAAGATCAATATGTTTAGATTACAGCATGTAAAGCCCCTGGGTGTGCACATTCATCCTTCATGGAGTTGCGGGGTTTGATTTGCATTGCTTTACGCCCCCCAGGTTTTGCTGCATGCTCAACCCATGTGACACTGCGTGATTTGTATAGTTTTGACATGAAGCCATAAATCAATCCAGTTTGGGTGGAAAGGTTCACGAACCCAGTTGAAGCTTTTAACGAAGCTGGCTTGAGTTTCAAGTTTATAATGAAACCTGAAACCAGGCAGGTTTCACAAGGATTCATGTTTCATTGTAAATATTTTGCAGAGCTTTAATAAGAATGCAGTGATCAGGAAAATATTAGGGTTGTTTAAAGCAAATAAAAAGTACAGTACTCATGGGATTTAAGTGGAAGAAGGATGCTCTTATGAAATAGTCCTATTGAATTTAGTAGAAAATGATAATTTTTCTTCAGATATTTTTAACTATCCGATAACATTTAATAGAGAATTACTTCTGTGCTATAGGATTCTCTAGGATAACTACAAAAATTTTATAGAAAGGATCTCATTCTCTATTAAATTCAACAGGTTTTTAGAATAATTTCTATAGAACTTTGTTCAATTTCTGTAGGGCCCTATTGATTTTATCCCTATTCAATTCAATAAGCTGGTTGAACATTTTCTGTGAATTTTTGTGTTGCTTTTTACCATTTTTTACAGTCATTAAAATTTTTTAAAACGTATACATTTCAACAATTTTTTTTTTAAATTTAAAAATCTAACAACATTTTTCTTCATTTTTCAGCCAGCTCTAAAATTCTATATGACTTTCTTATAAAAGATAAATCTAAAGACCTTGCCAAAAAGTCTGTTCTTGCAAGATTCCCAATTTATTTTCTAGACTAAACAGGCGAAAGTCACCCCCGCTTTAACTTCCATGAAGTCAACAGAACTCTACACGGGAGTAGACTGGATTAAGGGTTTGGAGAGCTTCAAATAACCACAAGTCAGACCGCCCCAAAATCTCAGATCAGACTCCCTCCAAAAAAATAATGAAATTGGCTTCAAAATCATGAGATTTTAAAGGATAAGAAGTTTGTGGATTTTGATAACTTGGAGAAATGGGCTAAAAAAAAAAGATAAATGTAAAGTGGTTTGTTTAGGAAGGAATAATCAGCTGCACAAATATCAAATGGAGAATGCTGGCCAGGGTAGAGTAGGATCTGGGAGTTATAGGGGATAATGAACTGAAAATCTGTTAGCATTGTGCTTCTGCCACAACAAAATAAATGCTATGGGCCAAATCTTGCTTCCAGTGACATGGATGTACCTCCTGTAGATTCCAAAGCGGTTGCACCTATGAAAGCGACAGCACAGTTTGGTATATTAGGCTTTATTATGTGTTCATTCTTGAAAAATCTTACTCACGCTGGGCTAAATTCTGATATCTGTTGTCTGATTGTAGGCCTGCAGTACCAGTGAAACCACCCTGGATTTACACAATAATGAATGAGATCAGAACATATTGCTATACAGGCACTACTTGCATGACTAAAGCGTGGAAGGATTGGGACACAACTGAGGTAATTATTTTGCCCGATTCAGCAGTGGTTAGGCCTCAGAGTATTAGGTTCAATTCTGGGCACCCGTTTTAAAGAGAGGCCAGTGACAAGTTTTGGAAAATGAGATGGACAAGGCAAGGCAATAGAACTGGACACGTCAATATAGGAGCAAGAAGACTGAGGGGAGGCATAACGACTGTCTACAGCTATATAAAGGGATGTTATCAAGACAACAGGGAATGATTATTCTCATGAACCGGTGAAGATGGAACAAGAAATCATGGGCTGAAAGCTACAGAAGGGAAGTATATGAGTTAGATGTTAGGAAAACTTTATGAGCAAGGTTAGGCAATGGAACAAGTTGTTGAAGTTGTAGAATCCCATTGGGTCAAATCCTGAGGCCATCACTCAGCATTTACTCACCCATTCAAGTTAAATATGTACCAAGCTATTGAATCAATGGGGGGTTGCTAGTGTAAAGACTGAGTAATTTTGCCTGCAAACACAGGTCTCCCCAGCCCCTGCAAGTGATGCTCCAAATTCACCTTCTATGAGCAGGGCTGGCACCTGGCACCAGCGAAGGAAGCAGGTGCCTGGAGCAGCCAATAGAAAGGGGTGGCAGTCCATCTGTTGTTGGGGCGGCACGTCCAGGTCTTCGGCAGCAATTTGGCGGTGGGTCCCTCACTCCCTCTCTTCCTCTTCGGTGGCAATTTGGCAGCAGCTCAATTGTTTTTTGTTTTTTTTTCCCTTCGCCGCTTGGGGCGGCAAAAAAGCTGGAGCCGGCCCTGTCTATGAGTCTTCCTAGTGCCTGCTTTGGCCTCCTACAGGATCTTCCTTTGCTAAACCAATATTGGTGCCAAATGTGGGGGTGGAGAGAGAGAAGGGGGCCAGAGGTAACTCACTAAAGATCCCTTTCATTCCAAATGATTCCATGCAATGCTATTAGCTGCTTCAGTTCTGTGGCACTCTAATTTGGCCATGTTGGCCAGCAGTATTTTCCTGTTTCAAGATTTTTCCAAATATTTCTATTCCTAGTGGAGGTGTTTGTCTATTACTCTGTACATGTAGAGAGCCCAGCAATGTGCGTTCAGTCATTAAAGTGAGATTCTTGACTCAATCAACCCTACCATGGACTAAATCCCAATGACACCACTACCTGAATACAAACATGCTCCCCTAGTCTGAGTCTAAAACAAACCTCTCCTGAAAAACCAAATAGCTGAAACATGTGATCAGTAGTGGGGTAAAGGGATGTTTATTTATTTGAATGAAACCTCACTGGTGTGTAAAGGACCCATCCTGCTCTCATTGAAGTCAACAATGGGGGAAAGGAGCAGGCCTTAATTAAGACCCACAGTTTTTAATTAGAGATTTTTCCCAGCAAATTCAGATCTGTGTGTGTGTGTGTGTGTATGTACACACGCACACACAAAGAGACAGAGAGAGGATAATGTATGCTCTGCAATTCATTGTTACATGCTGCTATTTCTCACCACATACACACCTCCACTGACACAAGCAGGTAGGAGGCAGTCGTGTGGATAAGTCAGTAATTGACCAGAAGAAGATTAAAACCAAGCTGTGGGACTGTAATGTAAAGTTTCTGTAGCACTGCACTCAGGGCTTCCAATCAGAAATTTACAAACTGCCTTCATTTCATTTCAAGAGCTTAACACAGCTCCTCTGCAAGACAAAATGGCCCACTCCTTGCTGTCATCTTCCGAGACTTAAGGAGGCAATGAGAAGCGTGTCTGTTCCCTGTCACTGGATATCTCTTTGCAGCACAGCCAGGAAAGAGGTTTATTAACTTGGCCTCCGGGTTTCCTTTTTTCTGGTTACTTTGGCAAAGGGGGCTTGAATTTCTCCTTTGTTCTGCTTTAAAAAATTGTATAATTTGGAGATTATGTGGAATGATTTTATCAGAATAAAATTAACTCATACAGGATTTGAAGACAATCCTTTTTCTTTCTCCCTTCTCCATGCATGCATAATCTGGAGCATCTATATATCCGAGTTCTGAACCTACACAAAGAGCGTATAGTTGCAGGGGCTGAGGCAGCTGGCACACAACCAGTCTTGCTACAGAGCTCTCACAGGGAAGCTCTGTTAGGTTCAGAGATCCTACCACCATTGAAGTTAATGGTAAAACTACACTGGTTTAGGTGGGACCAAGAGTAGGCTATGAATGAGCTGGAGTTTATTTCTTGCTGACAGAGTCCTAACCAGTCGGATGGCTAAGACACACATCCATCGCCACACTGTCTTAAGGGCCAAACTGCTCTTGGATGCCTGCAACTTCCATTTAAGTCATATGCATATATCCAAGGATAGAATTTGACCCTAAAACCAAATCTATCAGTTCATGAATAGACAATAGTTCATAGTCTCTTCTTAAGAGGCACATGCAACTCCCATTATGGTTAATAGGAATTACATATGTGCTCTGAGAATACACTTTAAAGATTTTACCATTTATGGTGCAGCTACTGAACCTTTAACGTAGCTAAAACTTACAAACTGGCTTGGAACTACTTAACCTCTAGCTACTGTAAAAGGAGCAGCCACCAAATTGTTAAGTCAAATCATCGGAGGATGAGAATTAAGAGAAATACATTTTATGGCAGAAAACCAATTGCTGAAAGAAAGATCTTTTAGCTGAGCCTTTTAAGTGGTTCAGGAAAAGAGAAACATTAAGAGGTTGGGGGGTGATAAACTGCACATTGATCTGTGATTGAGTCGATTCCTCTTCTAGGGCCCCATGCATTATTTAATAAAGCCTGTGGGGTCTTGAACCAGCAAGTACCACATACCAGGTGGGTGTAGGCAAGCCTGGAAATCCAATCTGCTTTTATAATGTAATAACAGTGTGTCCCTTTTGTCCTGTCCATAAACAGATCATATGACTAATAGTGGTACGTAATGCACAGCCTCGTCGTACAATATAGAAAGGAATACCAAAAAGAAGCAGGAGCTCCCGCCAGAGTGAACACTTCACCTTTCCCCCAGCAATGGCTGAGGTACCAGCACTACTTCTGAATCAAGAAAATGTCAGTTTCATTTAATCAATAGAAAACAAAAGATGCTAAGATTGAAAAAGGCAAGCATGCACGTCGCATGACAGGGCTGAATATCCACAAAATAACTCTTTATTCAAACATTTTTACCCAGCTCTATTATTTATTTTTTGTATTCCAGTAGCACTTAGAAGTGTGTGCCCGAGACCAAGGCCTTATTGAAAGAGTAAGTCTCTGTCCCCAAGAGTTTAAATTTTATACATACAAGAAAGACAAAGGCTGGGAGAAAGGATGTATTAGTATCCTGTGATGGGGTCTACAGACCCCATACTGAACCAGGGCAAGGAGTAGAGCAATACTGGGCTAGGGAGGCCCCACCCCTCAACAAGTGCAGGGCATGTTCCCGGTGGAGGAATGGTTTAAAGGATGCTGGTAGCCCAGGCAAGGTGGGGAAGGAGCTGTTGCTGGCACCAGAAAGCAAGGCTAACACTGGGAGCTGTGATAGGAGGGGCTTCACCTTTGCTAAGGCTGCTCTAGCAGCAGGGATCTAGATTTTACACACACCCACCTTTAGGGACCTGAAAGCCCTAAAAGCGATTGCTTTGAACAGGACACTAACAGACCAAGCCAATGGCCAGGCCCCAAACAGAGACGCTCCCGTCTGGTAGGAAGTGACGCAGGAAAAAGTGTAACTTGGGGGTAGTTAAATGACTGGTCTGGACACTTTGACAAAGCCCCTAAGGCCCTGGTGGAGTGAGTGGGCCTGAGTCTCCCCTACCTTGCTCCTCTCCTCCCCTCCCCTCGCTCCTCTGTCCTGGCAGAACCTCAAGGGGAGTGCTAGGAGCACTCAGGAGGGTTTGAGGCCTGCTGCATACAATTTGGCCAGACCCCCTGTGGGAATATTAGGCCAGCAAAAACACTGCCTGACCACTAGGCCAGCTGGTCATCAGACTATCCCGCTGCATATCCCCACATGTAAAAATGGGAGCTGATCACAGAAAGACTGAGCAATTTGCCCAACTTCATACAGAAAGTCTATGCCAGAACCTGAAAATGAACCTAGATCTTCCAAGCCCCATTCTTGTATACCTCTACCCCGATATAACACGAATTCAGATATAATGCGGTAAAGCAGCGCTCCGGGGGGGCGGGGCTAAGCGCTCCGGTGGATCAAAGCAAGTTCGATATAAAGCGGTTTCACCTATAACACAGTAAGATTTTTTGGCTCCCGAGGACAGCGTTATATTAGGGTAGAGGTGTACCTTATCCACAAGACCCGCCTTCCTCCAAAATGCATACTGTTTGCTGAAAACCATTTGTTAAAAAGTGACTTTCTGAAATAAAATCTACCCATCACCAAATGTACTTTTCACAATAACTAAAAATAAATATAGATAATCTACAAATTCTGGGGAAGCGTCTGTGTTGTTTGGAGGGAATTGTGTATTTACAAAGGAGTTGGCTTATGGAATCACTAGCAATTGCTCACCAACCTCAGAAGGATATATTTATTTTCTTAAACAATCATCTATTTAATCTGTTTTCTTGGCTGGGAATGAGGAGATAAAACAAAGACAGTTAACATCTTGTAAAAAAGAAAAGGAAGCTATAGTAGTTCACAGAGTTCTATAAAGATTCTTAAGAAGATAAAGCATTTCTGTATCTAATTTACAGAAGATTACTAGGTTTTTTTCAGTGGCACATGGGTTCTATAGAAACAAAGGGAATATATTGTAGATAAATCTCTCTGGAAATCTCCTCTTCTTTGTCATCTGGAAGTAGCATTAATTTGTGGGGAGAGTAGAAGGGCTAGAACAATTAAAAACTCTTTCACAAAATTATTATTTTATTTCCTTAGCTAAAAGTTACTCAGATCACATTGTACTTAACACGGGTAGGGGAAAAAAAGGAGTGAAACTGTTATTGTGGGAAAGCCCTTGAAGCCATCACTCAAGTGCCTGACTGCAGGAAAAAGCAGCACCATACCATTTACTTGCATAAGCAGAGGGAGACATTCTCACTGATACTAAGGGAAATTAAATGTAACTACCAAAGTCAATAGGCTTGATTCACTGATACATTAAGGCTACTTTGCACTACTCTAGTAGTGGCCAAAAAATAGCCTCTACCTCAGTCTAACTGGCCACAGGAGGACTCCCCCTGTGCATGAACCTACATCAGGTGACGTCAAGTCACCATAGAAGTTTCTGCTCCAGTCCCTTTCTGGCCACCAGTGCAGGAGAGAAGGCAGTGGGAAAGCACTAGCATTTCCCTACCTTCTCGACACAAAGAATCTACTGAGGTTCATCAGAGGGGATTCTCTCCACTGTAAATCACAAGAGATTCACTGGGCTTCCTTCTTGCCTTATCTTGTTGTACCCCAACTAGGCTCCTGAACAACTTCTTCTCACCTGGACGTCTCTGCATCTGACAGCTTCCTATCAAGAGACTTGCTTCCACCATGTCTCCTTATTCTCTCGACTCCAACTGCCACCTTGGGAGACACAATGATTCTAATCAACCAATGAAATCTTTTGACATATGTATAGTGCCCCATATGAATTGACTCATTTCAGCCAATAGAATTGTAAAATGCAAACCAATTGGAGACGAATGGTAATGATTGGCTGAGTTACCTCTGATATCATAATACTGCTCCTTAGGAATGGCCTGAGCTGTTGATCTGGTCTTGATTGTAACAATTAGTTAGATAAAATAATAATTGATAATTGTGCATAATTGCAACCAGATTTATTGAAATATAGCTTATGTACCAGTTTACAATGACTTTTAACTGGGTGGAAAGTTTAAGGGGCTAAGAACAAGCCATTTACTAGCTAGAAGAAGCACCTGAGAAAAGCATTTAAAAATTCCTTAAAAGTTCCATTTAAAAATAACTCGCTAACTAACCGATTTATTTGTAAATTCTCAGGAAATTTATTCTGTACTCAAAGATGCAGTGCTGCAAGTTTGGGGATGATACACTGTATTATTCATACATAACAAAGAAAGAGGTTGAACCTCTGCTTTAAGTGCAAATTTCAGTGCAACCTTAACTATGAATTTGCTATGACACCTTCATACTACAGCGCAGGCTTTGTAAGTTAAATTTTGTTGCAGATGTCAATACTTGTTGTTAGGATGCTGGGGGAATAATAGTATCCAAGTTCCTTAGATTTCACATTGCTGAGATACAGCTATTGAGCCTGGATCTGCTCCAATTTAAGCCAAGAGCAAAACCTAAACATATTTCAATGGGACCAAGATTGGGTCCATTAAAGAGACAAACATTAGATTCCCCCAAATGCAGACCTTTCCCTCCAAAACTGGCCTGCAGCTGGCTGTTCATTTCTTCTGGCTCACTCTAATTAATTAATGCATGAATTTACATACTTAACATAAGACTGGTTATTAATATTGGCTATGGATCTTTTCCCAATAAACATTAATGAATAAAGCTGTCATTATCATAATGCATATACATGAGTCTAACCAGTGATGAGCTACCAAAATATTAACAACAGGTTCCCTCCTCCTCACCCCATGAGGGGGTTGTGCCCCCCCCGGGACTCCTGCCCCATCCAACCCCCCATGTTCCTTGAGGCCCCCTCCTGGGACCCCTGCCCCATCTACCCCCCTTCCCTGTCCCGACTGCCCCCTGCCGCCCCATCCAACTCCTCCTCGCATTCCTGATGGACCCCCGGGACCCCTGCCCTATCCAACCACCCCTTCTCTCTGTCCCCAACTGTCCCTGGCTGCCCCCCACCGCCCCATCCAACCCCTGCTCCTTCCTGACTGCCCCCCCCGGGATCCTTGCCCCCATTCAATCCCCCTGTTCCCTGCCCTCTGACCACCCCGACCCCTATCCACTCCCCCACAACCCTCTGAACTCCCCTGCCCTCTTCCAACACCCCCTCCCTGCTCCCTTACCGCGCTGCCTGGAGCCGCTCGGCCGGGTCTGAGTCTGGGTCTGCTTGGCCAGGGCTGGGGCTGGGGCCGCTTGGCCAGGACCGGGACCAGCGCCATGGGACCCAAGCCGGGACACGGCCGGGACCGGGCTGGGGCGCTCGGCGGGGGCCGGGCCGGAGGGAGCCGCTCGGCTGGAGCCGGACTGGGCCGCGCCTCCCTAGAGCCCTCCTCGCACCCCTCCGCCCCAGCTTACCTGCCTGCTGCTTGTTTCAGGCTTCCCGCAAACATCTGATTCACGGGAAGCAGGGGAGGGGGAGGAGAAGAGGGGCGGAGCATTCAGGGGAGGAGGGGGAAGTGAGCTGAGGCCCCGGATGGGGTGGACAGCTGCCGGAGCTTTTATTAAATTTAAAAGCCCTTTTAGAACCTGTTGTCCCGGAACAATCGGTTCTAAAAGGGCTTCTAAATTTAACAACCGGTTCCTGCGAACCGGTGGGAACCGACTCCAGCTCACCACTGAGTCTAACAGAAAGCCATGTGCATATATATTCATCCATCCAGAAATTAAATGTGTGTGTGTGTGTGTCAAGGTTAGCACTTCCTGGGCTGAGAAACAGAACTAAAAGAATAGTAAGAGAGGCTAGAGACAAGTTGGGGTGACAACTGAATCTGGTCAAAACTTAATATTGAACAGTATTTTTATCCTCCAGCTGGCATTCTGTCTGTACCTACTCTTAATTGTGAACTGAGCTGGAATTCTTCTCTAATATTATTCTTTCCTGACTGGTGGACAGTGTAAAATGGAGCAATAGCTAAGATTCTGGGCAGTAAAACATTAGTTTGGGCTCCGGAGCAAGACAGAGCAACCTCAAAGCGGCTCTATTCTACACCCAGTTGCTCATGGCCTCCAGAGTTCATTCCAGCAGACAGGTAGTGAGCAGAAGTTATTGCCTCCAAACCGTGTCCCTGACATACCCCCCTTATACTGGGGACAAGGGACAGGAGTGGCAAACAGATGGGTATGCTGGCTCTATGCCATTCAGGGATTTACAAACACTGGAGGAAGCTGATTTAGCTGGCTTTAAGGCTTTAAATTCCAAAGATGAACTGTGCTACACAAATACAAACTATTGTTATATATTTCAGTAGATTATTTAAAAAGTGGATAATTTATGTCAGGAGAATAAGGGAAATGCAGCATTAAAGGTTGATTGAAGAACAGAGTTCTGCCCATATCAAAGATCAACAAGAGGATGAAAGAACAAACAACATATGGCAGATGTGTAGTCACGTTGCTTAATGCACCACTGGAAGTGCTCAGATCCTGCAGTGATGGGTGCAGTATAAGAGTCAGAATAGAATAGAAATGTAAGAGAAGGTATTAGCTAGCTGTCTAGTGTACAAAGACCACCACACTTGGTTAGAAATGACAAAGTTGTATCGCTACATATCACACACACAAGAATATTTAAGGGAATCTGCAAAGAAATCAGTGAACCAGTAACTGATATTTGTAAAGTTCCCAAATTGTTGAAATGTTTCATGACATTTGGAAAATGGCAAAGACGACTCTGTTTTTAAAAGCAGGGTAAAAGACAAACCAGACTAGTGAGCTTGACATGTGTTCTGGGGAAAATCTTGGGAGCTATTTTAAGGCATGTCTTGGGAGAACACCTAGGAAAACCTAGCTTGATTAAAGAAAGCCAGTATAGACTCAGGCATGGGAAGGTCACGTCATGCTTAACTAGCCTGCTGGAATTCTTTGAAGATACTGCTGCCATGATAGATAAGGGGAATTTAGTGGGGGCAGTATATTTTGATTTTCCGGAAGCATTTGACAGGTTTCCACACTGGAGATTAATGGCTTTAGTAAAAAGTCAAGGAGGAGAAGATAAAATAGTAGTTGGGATGGAAAACTGGCTTAAAAGCAGGAGAAGAAGGTTGGCCATTTATAAAGAAGGAAACATTTCAGATTGGAAAGGAGTTAGGAGACGAGTCAGGCTATGTCTACACTAGAGACCTTACAGTGGCACAGCTGCGCCGCTTGTATGATCTCCCGTGTGGCCACTCTATGCTGACAGGAGAGAGCTCTCCTGTCGACAAAATTAAACCACCCCCAAAGAGCGGCAGTAGTTATGTCAGCATCTCCCACCCACATAGTGCTGTCCACACTTCCACTTATGCCGGAGAAAATTATGTCGGTTGTGTGTGTGTGTGTGTGTGTGTGTGTGTGTGAGAGAGAGGGGGGGGGGGTTTCACACCCCTGACATAAGTTTTGCTGATATAAGTGGTAGTGTAGACATGGCCTCAGTTTTAGGATCTAGATGTATAATGGACCAAATGCTACTCTCAGTGAGCCAATGGTAGTTTTGCCTCTGATTTCAGTAGATCCAGGATTGGGACCATTATAGAAGAAATCTGCAGGAGAGCAATGAAAACAAGACGCTTCCTTCCTCGAGCCATTTATTATCCATTCAAACCAGACTGTAGAGTATAAGATGGTGTTCATCTTGTTGTCTGGACTGCAGGAGTGTAGCAATTGTAAGCCCCATTCATTTATCCTAGAGCAGTAGTGAAGTTCGATACACTACACTGTGATCCTGAGAGCAGAGTTGTTCTATTAAGCAATGCAGAGCAGTGGGACAGTCCCAATACACAAGCTCCAGGCAGCAAGCTACAAAATCATCCTTTAGGAAATGGCATGCTCCCACTGCTGCAGCTTTCCCTGCACAAACCTGTAGGGTTCAGTGGGCTAGCACTGGGTCTGCAAGCTCTGAGGTTGCACCCCAGCTGTGAAGTTAACTATCTCTGTGGCCTGAAACAAATCCATTGAACTTTGTTTCAGTTTCCCCTTTTGTAAAATGAAGATAAAGATACTTGCCACCTTCATCACAGGGGCATTGTGAGGATAAATTTATGTTTGCCAAGTGCTTTGAAGACGGATCTCAGCCATCCAAGCCATACAATCACTATGACCTCCTCATTCAGTCATTATAATCAGAGCAATCAGAGGAAAACAAAGACACAGGAAGCCATCTTGTCCATCCTGGCTGCCAGGACAGGGCTGTCCCTTCCAGCATATTCACCAGTGTTTTGCCCAGTTTATTTTCATCTGGAAAAGACAAAAAGCCCAACTTCTGTGGGGGAAATCCTTCCCTTTCTCATAGAGTAGATTTGTCCCTGAACAATTGCATTCAGGAAACAAAGCACATGTAGAGCTATTTACACCTGGATACTATTAAACCAAAAGACAGAACAGATCACAGCCCATCCATGGCAATGCAGATGTTGAACTGGGAGAAGGATTAGTAAAAATGTCTAAAGAGTTCTCTGGAAGCGTGCACTTATGTGACAGGAGCCATGGAAACAGTTGCTGGTATTGACTGATCAGGCAGGCTAGGGGATGCTACTGGTAGCCACTCAAGGAGCTGGAGCTGTGCTTCAGTGAACTCTGGCATGATTTTAGTCTTGATTCAGAGGCTGCTTAAAAGAGGGTTTGAAATATATCACATTGTTTTCACATCCCTGGCTCAAAGTGCCATAAAGGTAGCAACTGTTCCCTTCCCCCACTTTCTAGCCAATGTCCCGCCCTGCCTCCTCCTCCCTTCTCTTGCCGGTGTGTAAAATGAGAAGAAAACCAAAAAAGAAAGGACATGAAAAATCAGAAGTGATGATTAAACCTTACAGTTTTTATTACCATATAAAAAAAAGAGCAAATAAGAGTCAAGTATCAGGAGGATGAGTGTGTTATAAATGAAGGGTGGAATCCTGGCTCCGCTGAATTCACTGGCAAAGTGCCATTGACTTCAGCAGGACCAGAATTTCACCTAAATGTCTGATCTCTTCTCTCATCACTCCAACCAGTCGCCCAAATACAGAGCTGGCATGGTGATAAGTAAGAAAGCCCAGATTGGAGTGACACTTACTGACATTAGCAGGGCCGGCTCCAGCATTTCTGCCGCTCCAAGCGATTGGCGGCGGCAGTTCAGAGGCAGGTCCTTCGCTCCTAGAGGGAGTGAGGGACCTGCCGCCCCTGAATTGCCGCAGGTGCCGCCCCTCTCCCTTGACTGCCCCAAGCACCTGCTTGTTAACCTGGTGCCTGGAGCTGGCCCTGGACATTAGGGACTGTAGGTATTTATGAACAAAGGGTAGAACACATAATGAAAAAGAAGGTTGTAGACAATGCGTAAAAGGAAACGTGTCAAATTTAGCTGCAAATGTAGGTGTGGGCCTGATCCTGATCTCACTTACATTGGTGTAAACCAGTAATAGTGCCATTGAAATTAGTGGAGTTACACTGGGGTAAAACCTTATGAGATCACAATCAGGCTTCATCCAACTTGCTGATAAAACCTTACACCGGTAAAACTGTTTATGAATTTTTTTCTTTACCCCAACACAATTTTTATTTTAAACAATTAAATAGTCACTCACGGTGTTTTATCCCAAACATTGCCACATATGACTAGTGTATGAGAACCAGCAAGTGAATTTGACTAGCCACAAAAGTGAAACTGACTAATCTATTTTCATTGTCCAAGCTGAGAGAAATGCAATATATATATATATATAAACTGTTTTCAAGTTTTAATCATGCAAAGTGTTATTACTAGTGTAGGTCAGAAAACTTTAAATACATAGAGCCAGATAAGCAGCTGATGTAAATCATGGTAGCTCCACTGGCTTCATTACCAGCTGAGGTGTAAATTGGGGTCTGTGCATTAAAGTCAATTGAGCTACATTGATTTACACTAATTGCCCTTTTTAAAAACTTAAGTGTCTATTTAAATACCATGAGGATGTGCTCAGAGGGAAAGAAAGAACATCCACAATTAAAGAACGGAAAGTCTTTCTTCCCCTGTCCTCCCTCCTCAAGCCCTGTCCGCCTGTGCGGAACAGTCTTTAACATAAACTGATGCCCTTGTCCTCTGACATGTGCTTTGCTTGTCAGAGCTGCTGATCTAGGCCTGTGATATACTTGGATCGGGGAATCCCTACAGGTATTCAACTTGTCTACTTGTAGTATCTCTCAGTTTGCTCTCAAACTACATTAATTGTCGGACAGGAGGCCCATTAGACTGTAAATCACTGGTTGAGTGGGAAAGAAAAGACTAATTTTCTCCCACAGGCCTTCATTATCTCTCCTAGTCCTACAGGAAGCACTCTGCAAAGCATAATTATCTCTCATTTCCAGATGATTTTGCCTGAATGCTCATTCTGTCACTTCCAGTATTGTCTCTTATACTTGGTCCTGGCTTTTTAGAAACAGGAGAAAAATGCATCATATTTAAATAACAGTGGGAAAAAGAAAATAGTATTTGAGACATATATTGCTTTTAGATATAGTTTTCTACCTCTGTCCTTTGTTTCCTCTAGAAATGGTTGGAATTCATGACTCCAGCTCAGTTCTTAAAATATTCCTGATCAGAATGTCAGTAAATGAAAATGAATGTTACTGTGTCCCATTTGGTTTTTACATGTTCCAGTTGTTTATATTATTGTCAATTTCATGGCCCGATAAATAGTGTCCAACAAACACATGACAGGAAGTGACACTAAGACAACTTGAGCCATATTCTGCTCTCACTTACACCAGTGTAAATCCAGAATAGCTCCATTGAAGTCAATTGAGTTACCTCAGTAACAGCAAAATCTGGCCCATTATCTTTCTTCCCACATCTCCACCAGACAAAAATGAAGCAGGGACAAGACAAACACAAAGAAAAACATGTGGGTGTTAAAATGTTTGCCTGAAGTTTAACTTTTACCTAGCAGGGGGTCCTGTGTTAAAGATTAACATAACAAATTCAGGGGGAAACAGATGTGCTTTCTGTTGTTTATTTAAGATAGCTCCTCACTTACTTTAGCTTAAATTGTTAAAGACTCCCTCTTACTTGATTAACATATCTTGTGATTACTGATTAAACCTTTGCACAGTCATCCTTAGTGATACTATATGTAACTGTGAGAAGGGAAATTTATTTTAAACTCCTGCTTATAGTCATCAAGTTAAAAAAAAAACTGTGTGTGTATGTGAATGCACATATTCATATATGTACATATACACATATATTAAACTGTGTTCCTTTTTTATATTATACAACTATTCCTTTTTCATATTGTACAAGAAGTTATGCGGGAGCTTGGGTAGCTCCAGGCAAATGTGCATATCCTTAATCTATGGGCAATTACAAACCTCATGGAAGCTAATGGGCATATGCTAGCTGCCTGCCATCCAGGCTAACTGAGGGAACAGTTAAATGCCCTTTTGCTTTAATGATAGCAGAAGCCAATACTCAAAGACCAGACTGAATGCAAATGCAGGGGCTGGGGATTGATTTTGGTGGTAGCTGTCTGTGTGGTGAATTAAAAAACGGAACTGGAGAGCAGATGGTGAGGCCAGCAAAGAGCCAAGAGAAATCAGTCTGAAAGCCAGAAAACAGCAAAAGAAGCACTTGAACCAGAGCCCTGAGGGAAAGCAAAGAGAGAAGGCTTTTTGAGTAGAGTGCTGGCTGGAAAGAGGCTTGCAACTATGAGCAAAGAAACTGCCTCCTGCTGTTTGCTTCTTACTGGTTTCAGGGAAACAGGACTTTGTGAACATTCTTTGTAAATAAACAGGATTGCCCTCCACCAAAAACTTCACTCTATCATCAATTTCTCCTCCTAATGGAGACACCCTGCCAGATCCCGAATACTAGCTAACCACTCAGGTCAGAAGGGGTTACGATAACTTAAAGAAATGTATGAGATTTAGACTAAGTTTTCTCTTTTACAAACTGAACTTCCATCTCTTTGGTATTTATCTCTCTGTAGGGTTGTAGTGGGGAAGAGATGGGAAAGAATTAGGTAACCCGATATACCCAGCACTTCAATAAATGAAGTAGAATATTGGTATCTAAGAACATTACCTCCTAAATAATTTTCTGGGGATTGCACCTAGTGTTACTACCATCAAACATGTGTTGGACCCATCCACACTAGCCCACCACACTAGAAGGCCTGGTCTACACTGGCAAGTTTCTGTGCAGTAAAGCAGCTTTTTGCATTGTAACTCCCGAGATGTACACACTGTCAAGCCACTTAGTGCGCAGAAACTGCGCAGTTGCAGTGCTGTAAAAAAACACCCCGACAAGAGGTGTACAGCTTTCTGCACCAGGGCTACAGCGCCGCGGTGCTATTGTAGACTCCCTGGTCGATTACAGCATTGTGATTAGCCTCCAGGAGGTGTCCCACAATGCCTGTTCTCGCCTCTCTGGTTATCGGTTTGAACTCTACTGTCCTGCCCTCAGGTGACCAACCGTGAGCCCCACCCCTTAAATTCCTTGTTAACTTTGAAAGTCCCCTTCCTGTTTGCTCAGTTACTTGCGCAGTGGTCTCAGCACATCTTTCCAGGTGGCCATGCCTGCTCCACACACCAGGCGATCCCTTGCTTGGAGCAATGCCGAGCTGCTGGACCTCATCAGCATTTGGGGAGAGGAGGCTGTCCAGTCCCAGCTGTGCTCCTGCTGTAGGAATTATGATACCTATGGACAGATTTCATGATGCAGGACAGAAAGGGGCCATGACCAGGACACACTGCAGTGCACGGTCAAAGTGAAGAAGCTGCGGAACCCCTACCACAAGGCGCGGGAAGCAAACCACCGCTCCAGTGCTGCACCCATGAGCTGCTGGTTCTACAAAGAGCTGGACGTGATACTCGGTAGCGACCCCACCTCTACTGGGAAGGCCACTGTGAATACTTTGGTGGCTTGCATGCCAGTCAAGAGTGGACTGAGCCAGGAGGAGGAAATCTTGGACGTGGATGTGGAGTGGGAGGGGGACCCAAAGGCAGAGGACAACTCGGAGGTCAGAGATGCATGCAGCCAGGAGCTCTTCTCCACCCCGGAGGAGGCTAGCTAGTCACAGCTGTTGGATCTTGGCAAAGCGCAAACAGTAAAGGAGGCCCCTGGTAAGTGGCTTTGATTTTGGGAATTGCTGAATTGAGTTGTTGGGGGCAGAAGAGTTGCAGAAAGCAGGCTTGTGTCTGTATGATGCACATACCACTACATGCCTAGTCTGAGTGGTGGAACATGGTGTTGATTGACTCCTTCACTTCACGGGAATCTGCCTCAGAGATCTCCAGGAAACTCTTTGGCAGAGCTGCTTTGTTTCTTGCCCGATTAAGGGTAACTTTCCCGTGCCACTCTGCCGTCACTGGGGGGACGGAACATTCCTGCACACGGTCGAGCCGCATAAGGGCCGGGGCAGAAGCCGCAGTCTTGGAGAAGGCTCTTCCTTGATTCCCTGCTCACCCTCAGCAGGGAGATATCTTCTATAATGAACACAGCCTGTGGAAAATGTGGGGACAGTAATGATTATAAGGCCCCCCCTTACCGTGCAGGCTCTCCCCAGGAGCCACATGCCCAGTGTACAATACGGCCCTGGAACACTGATTTCCCCTGCCCCTGCGGTTACTCACCATTTTGGGGGTCTTGTGACTCATGTGTGCTTGTCTGGGGTCAGCCAGATAGTGACAGGTATGTAAGTAGTGGCTGTGTTTTAAATCAGTAGTCTGTGTGTTGAAAACAATACTGCATTTTGGCTTCACAGATATGACCTTGGGAGCCCAGCCTCCCTCTTTGTTATCGCTGGCTGAACGGCTCCACAGAATTAGAAAGCGGCCACGAAGAACTAAAGAGGACTTTCTGTGTGAGGTCATGATGCACTTTGTGGACGAAAAACAAGAATTGAAGGAGTGTCGGGACAGTGAGAAAAGGGACCAAAAGGAGAACATGGCACACCAGAACGAAGCCATGGGGTGGCTCTTAAACGTTATGGAGCGCCAAGCGGACACACTCCAGGCACTATTAGCACTGCAAACTGAGCAGCTCCGCGCTCGCCCTCCCCTGCAGCTGCTGCCACAAAACTCTTTCCCATGCGCCCCCCAGACTCCACCAACACGCTCTTATCAACCTCCTGGCTCTAGTCTGTACCCGCAGCATTCCACTCCTCCCCCTCACAGTCCAGCCCTGCGGACTCCCAGTACCCACTGCACTCAACACCCATCCCTCTGCAGTTTAGCCCTGCTGAAGTACAGTACTCGCTGCACTGTACTCCAAAGGAGAAGGCTGGATATGATCCCTGGACATACACAACTCTCTAACCATCCTGGGACCCCACCTCCTCCTGGGTCCCTCCCTTATCCCACTCCCCACAGTGCTGACATGTTTTTTTGTTTGTCTCTCTCCTCTGGTTGTTGTTTTTTAATAAAAGAATTGTTTTGGTTTGAAAGCAATCTTTATTCCATTAACTCAAAGCAAACAGAGCCCTGCAAAGGAACAGGCAATTTTCTTATACATTCAGAGTGCATCATCTGCACCAATCACAATCACCTCCTAGCATTACAAGCTCTGCACTCCTGAGCACAGCAACACATCTTCGGGTACGTCCACATTACCCGCCGGATCGGCGGGTAGTGATCGATCTATCGGGGATCGATTTGTCGCATCTCATCTAGACACGATAAATCAATCCCCGAACGCACTCCCCATCGACTCTTGAACTCCACCAGAGTGAGAGGAGGAAGCGGAGTCGACGGGGGAGCCGCAGCCGTCGATCCCGCGCCGTGAGGACGGGAGGTAAGTCGATCTAAGATACGTTGACTTCAGCTATGCTATTCTCATAGCTGAAGTTGCGTATCTTTAGGGTTACCATATTTGAACTTTCAAAAAAGAGGACACTCTATGGGGGGTAGCCCTGCCCCCTAGCCACTCCCTCCTACTTCCCACCCCCTGACTGCCCCCCACAGAACCCCTAACCCATCCAACACCCCCCCACACCGCTCCTTGTCTCCGGATCATCCCCTCCTGGGACCCCTGCCCCTAACCGCCCCCCCGGAACCCCACCCCCTATCTAAGCCTCCCTTCTCCTTGTCCCCGACTGCCCCCTCCTGAGACCCCCCATCCTAACTGCCCCGCTAGGATCCCACTCCCTACCTGTCACCTGACTGTTCTGACTCCTATCCATACCCCCGCCAGATCCCCGGGACTCCCACACCTATCCAACTGCTCCCTGTTCCTGAATGCCCCCCCCCAAACCCCAACTCATCTAACCCTCCCGCTCCCTGTCCCTTGACTGCCCCAACCCCTCTCCACACCTCTGCCCCCTGACAGCCCCCCCCCCAGAACCCCTGACCCGTCTAACCCCCCTCCGGTCCCTGCCCCGACCCATCGAAACCCCCCCCCCACTCCCTGTCCCCTGACTGCCCCCCGGGATCCCATGCCCCTTCTCCAACTCCCTGGCCCCCACAACTATGAAAGCTAAAAACTTGCCTTTAAAAAAAAAAAAAGCTGAGATTGTCACATAATCCCATAACTTCAGAAGCTGGGACTTTGAGAAAAACACCAAACATAGCAAGACTGGCAATAAAATTGTGATTAGTGGCAAAACTGCATTATCTGTGCTCTTATATGCTGCCAATCATAGTGCTCCTTCAGCTCCTTTATGCTAGAATTCATTCATTTGTAAAGCAAAGTCTAGGTTGGTGTTTTGCATTTATCACAGCACTTGTTCATTAGAGATAGATTGTGCCCTTAGGCATAGCTGTGAATAAGGGTCTTTGCATTAAAAAGTTGCACCATCCCAGGAACATCCCAGGGAGGAAGTGCTTCAGAGAATCACAATTCCCCCACATGCATGCACTCCCCTCTTGCTCCAAGGGGAGGGGGAAAGGGAGTGATTTACCTCACCTTTGCAAGGTTGCAGTTGACTTCCCCATGTATGTTCAGCTTAGAGTTCCATTCTATATGCATCCGAAGAAGTGGGCTGTAGTCCACGAAAGCTTATGCTCTAATAAATGTGTTAGTCTCTAAGGTGCCACAAGTACTCCTGTTCTTCTTTTTGCGGGTACAGACTAACATGGCTGCTACTCTGAAACATGTCTGGCTCCGTGCCTCAGGGAGCGCCTAGCCCTGCCTGGCTTTGCCGGCAAGGCGATCTGAAGCTGCAGGGGAGCGGGGGGGAAGCAGGGGAGGTGGTTTGGCTGCCGCTGCCAGCCCCGCCCCCTCACAGAGCGCGCCGCCCCCCCCCCCCAGCGCTGCCGGCGCGGCGATCTGAGGCTGCAGGGGACAGGGGGAGCCAGGGAGGGGCTTTGGCTGCCGGAGAGGCCCAATCTGAGCTGCTCAGTCTGGCCCGACCCTGCTGTCGGCCCTTTTCGGTCTTTAAATAGCTGTCCAGGGGAAAATCCCGGACATTTTTGGATGTTTACAAATTCCCTCCAGACGGCTATTTAAAGACCAAAATTCCGGATGTGTCCGGGAAAATCCGGATGTATGGTAACCCTAGTATCTTAGATCGATCCCCCCACCCAGTGTAGACCAGCCCCAAGTGGCTTTCAGCTTCAAATTGCTGCCTCAAGGCATCCCTGATCCTTATGGCCCCACACTGTGCCCCTCTAATAGCCCTGGTCTCTGGCTGTTCAAATTCAGCCTCCAGGCACTGAGCCTCAGCAGTCCAGCCCAGTCCAGTCTGGAGTAGCCAGCTTCCATAGTGCAATCGCCATGTGCTTCTCCAATGACAGGAGAAGCTCTCATTCTTGTGTCCTTGCGCCGCAGAGCTGGGGCAAGCTCATCACACAGTCCCATGTATGCGGCTTTCCTCATCCGAAAGTTCTGCAGTCACTGCTCGTCATCCCAGACATGCATGACGATGTGATCCCACCACTCAGTGCTTGTTTCCCGAGCCCAAAAGCGGCATTCCACTGTGGTCAGCATCTCTGTGAATGCCACAAGTAATCTCACGTTGTAGCTACTATGTATGGCGAGATCAATGTCACACTCCTCTTGCCTTTGTAGTTTAAGGAATAACTCCACTGCCACTTGTGACGTGTTAGTGAGAGTGAGCAGCATATTGGTCAACAGTGTGGGATCCATTCCTGCAGACTGAAGAGGAGAGCGCACAGTACACAAACTATTGAAAGCTGGCGCCAAATGCGGCCGTAAGCAGAGGGATTGCTGGCATGCGAAGCAATGCATTACGGTGCTTTGGGACAGGACCCAGGATGCCCTGCGACCCCCTCCGCCTTCCCACAACTCTTAGCAAGAGAAGAGGAAAAGATGCTCTGTGGGATAGCTGCCCAGAGTGCACCGCTCTGAATACTGATGCAAATGCCGCAAGTGTGAACACGCTATTGCGCAGGCAGCTGACAGTGTGAACACACAAGAGAGGTTTCCCTTCAGCGCTCTCTGAGCAGCGCTGTAACTGCCAGCATTGTAACTCTGCCAGTATAGACATACCCTGAGAGAATTCCTTTTGGTAAGCATGCTTAAACTTGCTTCCTAAACTTGATTGAGAGGTTAGCATAGACAAAAAGAAGAACAGGAGTACTTGTGGCACCTTAGAGACTAACAAATTCTCTAAGGTGCCACAAGTACTCCTGTTCTTCTTTTTGCGGATACAGACTAACACGGCTGTTACTCTGAAACTTAGCATAGACAGGACCTCACACTACACAGTCTTGTTCTGGGTAAGTAACTGTGAGTCAGTATGTGAATGGATAACACAGCATGCTGCAAAACAGCAGAGAAGCCATGGTGTGAATGGGTTCTCACTCCTAGAAGTGGTTGCTCCCACTCAGGGATTAGGCACAATAGTGAAGGGAAGCTTTCACTGGCACTTAATGTTCCGCAGATAAACAGAGGCTCTGAAGAAGAGCTCTGTGTAAGCTTGAAAGCGTGTCTGTGTCACTAACAGAAGCTAGTCCAAGATATTACCTCCCCCACTTTGTCTGTGGATAAACTGACACTTTTAAGGGAGCATGGTGTATTGATAGAGCACTGCACTGAGAGTCAGGAGACCTGGGGTCCGTTCCTGGTTCTGCCATTGGCTGTTGCATGACTTTGGGTAAATAACATCACCCCTTTGGTTCCCCTCCTATCCTTGGTCAGCCCAGATAGACTGTAAGCTTGTCAGGACAGGGACTGTACCGCACTATGCCTTGGTATAATGCCTAGGGCTGGCACATCCAGGCATTCCTCCAATACAAATAATAACAGTTTGAAACTTCAGGACTTTCATTCCATCATCTTTCACAAGCACTAAATTCAAACAATTTTTAAAAAATATCAAAGGGGAAAATGTGTTTGCAAATGTTTATTTAAAAAAATCCCTGTAATTGTCCACAAGTTTCCTATTTTCCATCAGCCAGCCTTCAAAAAATGGTTATTAGGACTCCAAGGGTTCCACTTTAAAGAAAAGTCTTGCCAGTGTTGTGATTATTGTCTGCAAATGTGCCAAGGGGATTTTCCAAAGAGGACCAGGATCAATTAGCACTGGACAGAAAGAGCAGAGTCAGGAGGAATGGGAGTCAGCAGCAGGTGGACAATTTAGATGAATTATTCTGGAAAAACATTTTTACTCTAAGAATGGGTGGAGCAATGAAACAAGCTACTAATGGAAGTTTTGCAATCACATTTATTGGAGATGTTCAGGGTCAGACATCTAACAAACCTAATATAGGTATGATAGTGAAATCAGCCCTGCCACAATGCAGCAGGATAGGAACGATTCTATAATTTTGGCACATCAGCTGCAGTTGAGGCAACAGAAGAAACACTGTGCATGCTTTACCATTAAGAAACGAAGGGGAAGATTTGACACCAAATCTACTAGTATGATAAGATGTGGTTTGGCCACTTTTTTTTTTAAACTCTGCATGTTATTGCACAGTCTGGATGTCTTAAACCATAATCAGCTTTACAACATGAGATGCACGCGCATTGCACACACAGACCAGTGGGTTGAACACATATTGCCAGCTACTTAAGCTGAATCTTTTTTATTCCAAGTAAAACTGGAACCTACAAACTGATTCAGATTTTCCAGGTCTGACTGGTTTAATTTCTATGGTCTGTGACATACAGGAGGTCCGACTAGATGATCTAGTGGTCGCTTCTGGCTTTAAACTCTATGAATCATTGGCATTTTAAGAATGTGCTTCCAGTGAAGACAACACTTCAGGTAAATGCTGTCCTGAACAGACAAGCTGTCCTGAATTGGGGCCTAACTGCTCACTGCACCTTATTGATTGCTTGCCACACCTTACTGCATCATAAAGGGAAAAGTGCTCTTTCACACTCTTTGTTCAGAAACCACAAATGAAAGACTAGCTTTTGCTCAAACTTTCCAAAAAAAGTCACTCTCAGGGAAAAACCACACCTGGAAAATTTTGGCCACTAAGGTGAACATTTCAGAAAGTTACAATCATCTGAAAAGAAAGTCTTAGAATGGAAAGTCTTGGACAATCTTAACAACAGCCTAACAATAGCTGTTGCTAGTGCTCCAGCAATCAAGCAATCCACTCTATATTATATCTGTAATTTTATTTATTTCCAAAGCAAAATCTGATTAATGTTAAAATCAATCACTGGAGCTAATGGAGAACCTATTAGGTTTTTCCAAGACATATTACATGAAAACCCACATTCATGCATGCTATGTCTTGGCTAACTAATAATTCCCATCCCAACAACTACCACTTGGTCAGCTTCTGCACGTTCAATGGCAACTTGGTTTTGTGGTGTTGCTGTGAACTCAGATTTTTACTACAGTGCTTGAGCACATCACTGTCACTTAGTCACAGATTACAGATGATTCATCATACACAGTCCCCTAATGACATTTGGCCATGTCATAATACGATTGCAAACCCCCCATTGACTTCAATGGGCCCAGGATGTGGCTGGGCAGAAGCAAACATCATGTAGGTTTCCCAGGATAACTTCACATCTGATTGGCATAGAGTGGTGTTTACAAAAATAGCAAAGCCAATTTAACGTAGCTCTGGTATGATGCAGATTTTTAAAAAAAACTTTGCTTGTTTTACAAAGACAGTGAAGCAAGAGTTTGATGCCACTGCTAACAGCTAATAAACCAACAGATTTAATGGCTTCTTTCCAAACAGACAGCTGTGTTTATTAGTTCAAGGCATGAATCATAGGATTCAGTAAAGAAGATTTCCTCCTTTCTTAGTTCTGTGTGTATGATATCTTTTCTTCTGTGTAAGAAACACAACTGACATGAAGGTTGTCAGAATCCCATTAACACCTACATTTTTAAATGTCTGCAACTAGTACTACAGAGTAAATGTTGCAGGAAATGAAAACTAAAATAAGTTGTTTTATATTATAAGGCAGATACATGGAAAGTGAATGTTGGTGGTCTCCCAGGTCCTAGTGGGTAGGAAGTGTCCACATAACAAAAAACACTGGCTGGGATCCATGAGGGGACTTAAGTGTTTCAACACTGACTGTCACAGCACCTAACTTTTAGGCACCTAGAAAATCACAGGAACAACACTAAGATCCACAAAGCCAAGTTAGGCACTGAGGCTCCCTATACTATGACTGGGGAGAGCCAAGCACCTAAGAATGCAATCCACAGAAGCCAGTGCGCTAGGCGTGGAGCTGCCTCCATTGGCCAATTGGAGGTGCCAATGAGAGGGGTATGTACCAAGCCCTGTCCCCTCTTGGAAAAAGACACTTAGCTCTGCCTAGTGATCCATGAGTGGGAACCTGCTGCCTAAGGTGATTCTTGTGGTAGTGAGTTAGGCACTCCTCCCAAAAGAGCTAAAGGAGGAGGAGATGATGGTGCCCACCTTATAACTGTTAGCCCACCTGGTTAGAGTACTCACCAGAGATGTGGGAGACCCAGGTTCAATTCCCCCCTTTGCCTAAGGAGGAGAAAGAATTGGAACAAGGGTCCCCCACCTCTCAGGAGAGTGTTCTAACCACAGAACTATGGAATAGGGATGTGGGGCTCCCTCAATCTCTCCTGTTGAAGCTGTTGCTGTGTGAATAAATAAAGAAAGTGTGATTGGAGCAGGGGGACTGGACCAGACCCATGGTCTCCCACCAGGGGTTTCTAACCACTGGACTACAGAGTCATTCACATGGTCTGAAACAATGACTATTTAATTATTTATGCACAGTGGAACAGTCATGGGGAGGCAGCTGTGACCGCGCCCAGAGGCAGTAACTTAGGTGCCTAAGCAACTTTTCCTCTGAAAACATAGGTGCCGAGAGTTTAGGCATCTACCGGGTTCGTCAAGAGTTTTGTGGATTGCAGTGCAGCCAAAACCGGGAGTTAGGCACATAAACCCGAGATTTAGGTGCCTGAGTCTGGGGTTTAGATGCCTAAGTATCATCATGGATCCTACCCACCATCTCTCTCGGCACCAGCTCTGCGGGCACCCTTACTTGTTGGCAGTCCCAGCAGAGAAGCTAGGAATTTAATTGGCTTGGAAAATGAACTACCCTCTACTGAGCTCCCACAGATGTGTGAAACAGTGATTGGCCAGCACGGAGGAATGTATACTTCCACTGACTGTTCATCTCTTGGCCTGTGGAGATAGGGCTTTAGAGTGGGACTTAGGCACCAAACCCTGAGAGAGAGGTGGGGCTTAGCAAACACCTCTCTCATCAGCATCTCCCACTGGCTAGCTTAGGCAGCTCCCCGCCCAGTGGGCTGGCTTTTTGGATTGCATTCGAATCTCTTCCCATTCATTGGGAGAGACTCAGGGGCATTGGTAGCAGGGATCAAACCTGGGACTGCTGCAGCTAAATGCATGAGCTTCTCCTGCACAAGCTAAAAAACATGTGTCTGGTAGCCAAGCCTCTAGCAGGCTCATCAATCTCTAGTTGGCCTATTCACCACTAGAGGGGGACAAAGTGCCACTTTGAGCAAGCAGGGGTTACAGTTGTATGGAAACCTAGGTGCTGAACCCAGGCTTTGTGGATCCCGGTGTTGTTCCTGTGATTTTCTAGGCACCTAAAAGATTGGTGCTGTGACGCTCAGCATTGTAATGCCTAAATCCCTTTTATGGATCTGGGCCTTACTCACTGGGGGCTATCAATCCAGTGCTGTAATCAGCACTAATTTCACTTTCTGAAACAAGGCACAGATAATGTGTTCCAATCATAAAGGAGAAATCAGACCAACTGCAGGAGTAGCCAATAAGGCCCAAATTTTCCAAAAAAATTGGGGTGCCTCCTTTTTCAAGTGCCCAAGCTGAGCCTGATTTCCCAAGGCTCTGTCCACCTGCAATTCAGACTGAGACCAAAGAGAGCTGTAGGTGCTCAACATCTCTGAAAAATCGGATCCTGGGTATTTAAAAATGGAGGTATCCAAAGTTACTTCACACTTTCAAATGGACCCCTAATTCAATACAATTGCCTCCTTATTAAAAGTAGCTGAGTGTCCTTGCGCCATTCGAGAGTAACAATAGATCAGAATGCGAGAAAAAGATATAATTGCTGCTTTTCTACATCATTCAAAAAGCAAAGGTATTATATTAGCATTAATGACCAGAGCCAACGCATTTGCTGAGGATTTAATAATCAGCTCAGGTTAATGGCCAAAGGCAAAATAACTCAGCTAGTCATTATTCTATGGGAAATGCCCTGGGGCTTGATCTTTCTTGGGATTTTTTAATGAACAGCAGAAATGTCAGATCAGTTGGTGATTAAAATAACCCCAAATTCTGATTAATCAAGACATTTTTGTTAATTACAATTTATACAAAAATATTAGATCTTGCCTCCTTGACATAAGAAAAATGCTAACAGACCGACATGATGCATATTTGTCCTCAAAAGAAACTAATTCATGAAGAATTGCCAATCCTGAGCATCAGCCTTGTTTGCATATGCCACACTGCCAAAAGCAACAGTGTGAATAAAAACATAATGGGCCCAAATTGATCCCTGTGTTACTCCATTCACTCCAATGGAATTATGCCAAGGATAGATTTGTCCCTAGATAGAAAAAAAAATGGCAGCATTAAACAAAATCATCTGCCAAGTGCAGGACTCAGCATGCTACTAGAAAGTGGAGGGAAACCACACAGACACCCAAAAGCCAGCAAGTTTAACCCAAGTTACCCAACTCTCACCTTAAGAAGTTAGTGCCCCCTCTGTTCCCTGGAAAGCAAGTGGCTCGCCACTATTGTGGCTTGCTACACCTAAATGCTAATGTACATTGCCATATCAAGACCCAGAGCATTTTCTCATCTATTCCCTTTTGTTCCCCTGTCTCTTAGGTCTATTTGTGCATTACTGATGCATTTCCTTGGAATCTGCTCATTTTCAGTTTGCATGGAGAGCTACAGCACCTGGCTAGTTATTACCAGGCTACATGTATCAATGCATCTTCCTAGGTTCTGCAAAATTAAAATATTTTAGTCACAGAGGTTCAGTGGTTGGTAATATTTTAGCCACAGGGGGTGGTTCAGTGAATTGGTAATCAGAAGTGAAATCTTTCATTTCTAGATGGCTAATTCAAATCTAGCCTAAATCAAAAATTGTTACACTTGCGAGATAGCACATTAAAGCAGTCCAGTGCGCTCTAACTCTCGACCCGTCCACACTGGCAAGGCATGTAGAGCGCTCTGACTCTGCAGCTAGAGCGCTCCTGGTACTCCACCTCGGTGAGTGGAATAATGTTTGATGTGCCCCCGCTGGAGTGCCGCGGTGCCAGTGTGGGTGCCCTGGTCTGTTAATGTGCTCTGATCGGCCTCCAGAAGTGTCCCACAATGCCTGTGCTAGCCACTCTGGTCATCACTTTGAACTCTACTGCTCTGCCCTCAGGTGAACAACCGTCAGACCCGCCCTTTAAATTCTCTGGGAATTTTGAAAATCCCCTTCCTGTTTGCTCAGCCAGGTGTGGAGTGCTCTCAGCACATCTTTCCAGGTGACCATGTCTCCACGCGCCAGGCGATCCCCAGTATGGAGCAATGGCGAGGTGTTGGACCTCATCAGTGTTTGGGGGCATGAAGCTGTCCAGTTCCAGCTGTGCTCCAGCCGTAGGAATTATGATACCTTCAGGCAGATATCAAAGGACATGATGGAAAGCAGCCATGACCGGGACGCCCTGCAGTGCAGGGTTAAAGTGAAGGAGCTGTGGAATGTCTACCGCAAAGCCCGCAAGGCAAACAACCGCTCCGGTGCTGCCCCCGCAACCTGCCGTTTCCACAAAGAGCTGGACACAATACTTGGGGGTGACCCCACCTGCACTCCGAGTATCACCATCAGGGCCGGTGCAACAACTAGACGAACTAGGTGGTCGCCTAGGGCGCCAAGTGGTTGGGGGCATTCGAGATTTTTCCTCCCTCCCCCTCACACAGAGTGCGGCATGGCTGATTGGGTGCCTGGCCTGATTTAGCCACTGCCATTGGCCTCCAGCAGGCAGAGTCCCACCCCCGCTCCCACCCTCCCCTTGCCTCAGCGTCGCGTCTCCAGCACTCTGTGGGGGAGGGGCTGTGGGCTCCGCAGCCTGTTTGTTTTGGCTCCACGTGGAGCCAGCGGCTGGAGCGGCATGGTGGTAAGGGGAGTTCTGCGGGGGCTGTCAGGGGGTGGGGTGAGGGTTGGATGGGTTGGGAGTTCAGGAGGGGTGTCACGGGGTGGGGGGAAAGCAACAGGCACTGCACGTCAGTGTATCATATGTAGCAATCACAGATTCCTACTAACATTGGAACCACTGCACTTCACTCCCGTGCAGGGCACCAGACATTACTGGTGGCTTTCAGCCCAAATCAGGCATCCCTAATCCTTGCAGCCCCGCGCTGGGCCCCTCTAATAGCCCTGCTGTTCAAATTCAGCCTCCAGGTGTTGAACCTCCGAGTTCCATGCCTGAATGACTCTTTCACCCTTCCCTTCACAAATGATGCTGTTATCGGCCAGGTCCAGGTTCCCATACAGAGAGCGCCAGCGGGCCTTTAAACGGCCAAAAGCACACTCCACAGTCATTCTGCACTGGCTCAGCCTGTCGTTGAACCGCTCCTTGCTGCTGTCAAGGCTCCCTGTGTAGGGTTTCATGAGCCACGGCATTAAAGGGTAAGCGTGGTCTCCAAGGATCACAATGGGCATTTCGACTTCCCCTACTGTGATCTTCTGCTCTGGGAAAAAAGTCCCGGCCTGCAGCTTCCTGAACAGGTCAGTGTTCCGAAAGATGCATGCATCATGCACCTTTCTGGGCCAGCCTGCATTAATGTCAATGAAACGCCCATGGTGATCCACAAGTGCCTGGAGAACCATAGAGAAATAGCCCTTCCGATTAACGTACTCAGAGGCTAGGTGGCTGGTGCCAGAATTGGAATATGCGTCCCATCTATCGCCCCTCCGCAGTTAAGGAAATCCATTTGTGCAAAGCCAGCCACAATGTCATGCACCTTACCCAGAGTCATGGTTCTTCTGAGCAGGAAGCAATTAATGGCCCAGCAAACTTGCATCAACACGATTCCAACGGTCGACTTCCCTACTCCAAACAGTTAGCGACCGATCGGTAGCTGTCTGGAGTTGCCAGCTTCCAGACTGCAATAGCCACCCACTTCGCCACCGTCAGGGCAGCTCTCAATCTCATGTCCTTGCGCCGCAGGATAGGGGAAAGCTCATCACACAGTCCCATGAAAGTGGCTTTTCTCATACGAAAGTTCTGTAGCCACTGCTCGTCATCCCAGACTTGCATAACGATGTGATCCCACCACTCAGTGCTTATTTCCTGAGCCTAAAAGTGCCTTTCCACGGTGGTGAGCATGTCCATGAATGCCATAAGCAATCTTGTGTCGTATGCACTACTCCAGTCAATATCATCATCTGAGTCCTCACTGTCACTTTGGATCTTAAGGAATAACTCGACTGCCAAATGTGATGTGCTGGTGAGACTCGTCAGCATATTCCTCAGCAGTTCGGGCTCCATTCCCACAGACCGAAAGGGAAGACACAGCGCACAGTACAAAAAATGTTGAAAGATGGCACCAATTTTGGACGGAAGCAGAGGGATTGCTTTGATGCGAACCAATTCATCACGGGGCTTTGGGACAGGACCCAGAATGCCCTGCACCCCTCACCCTCTTTCCACAAGCCACAGCGCCAGAATGGGAAGAGGTGCTCTGTGGGATAGCTGCCCATAATGCACCACTCCCAATGCCGCTGCACATGCTGCAAATGTGGCCACGCCAGTGCACTTGCAGCTGTCAGTGTGGACAGACTGCAGCGCTTTCCCTACTGTGCTCTACGAAGGCTGGTTTAACTCAAAATGCTTTACATTTGCAAGTGTAGCCATGCTCTAAGTGATGGCTGCTTGGAGGCTGATGTTGGTGGATTTTTAGGCTCTGATTCACAGATTTTAAGAACAGAAGAGACTATTAAGATCATCTTTTCTGACCTCCTTGGTAATGCTGGCCATAGACAATGTACCCCTGTACAGAGCTCAGTAACTTGTGTTAAGCTAAAGCATACCTTCCTGAAAGGAACGCAACCAAGACATCAAGAAATCAAGAATCCACCACTTCCTTTGACAGTTTGTTCCCATGGTTAATCACCCTCACTGTTAAAATATTGTAACAAGAAAGTACTTAAGCATATGTTTAAGTCCATCCCTATCCAATTAAGCATGTTTAGCTTTAAGCACATGCTTAAGTCCCATTGATTTCCATGGGATTTAAGTGCTTTGCTAAATAGGAATGGATTTAACCATGAGTTCAAGTGTTTTGCTGAATCGGGGCATTAATCTTGTATCTGAACAAACTGCAGTTTGTTCTGTAGAAATCTTACAGTTACAATTCTGGCAACTGGACAGGAGATAAAAACAATACAAGGTTAGTATAAATGCATTTCTGTCGCTGTGGGACCACGTCCGTCAGTCCTGGTTCAGGCAAAGCTTTCAGGACTGGGCCGGCCCTGTAAGAATGCTTAATGGCAACTGTGTCACACAAAAAGTTCTATCCAGAGGCTGTGTCAATGTGACTGAAGCAGGTGAATAAATTTACATCCTCAGATCAGAGAGGGTCACTCAGATATAAGATACCAAATGACAGAAGAATCCAGATACTTAGCAGCACAGGTACATTGGTCTGTGCATTTCTAATGTAGCTTTCAACAAAGTGCTTAGATACCCTAGCACCATTTCAGTCCAAAAAAGACCAGACTCATCAAACCCCTCCCTCACGTTATGCTACATTCCTAAATGGGATTAGAATGTAAATGTCCGTGTTAGAGTGTGGGAATGCAGTACTCCAACAGAGTGATATGCTCATATCGCTTAATGTTATTACACTTTACAGAACATCCAGAGATGGACTCAGATAGTTAATTTTATCCACCGCTGAAGAGTTCCCCACAGAAGTGTGCAGGCAAGTATGGCATGAGGAGCAAGGGGAAAGGCTCAACTATATGAAATCCAAGAGATAGTTTCATGCACATTAGACTGACAGTAATAGTGACGCTCTTCATCAGCTTCTGGAAATACATGCATACCTATTTTTCTGCTTGTCATCTCACTGCTTTTTAAAAAGAAGTCTGGGAAAGGAAACAGAGCTGGTTTCAGACATTTGGCATGTGAGCAAGTGCTGTACTTAACTAACTTCATCTGTGGTCTGTCTGGAGCTGGGGTAAAGCTGACATGGAAGGTAACTGTAAATTTGGACAATGGGATGAAATTTAGCAAAGGGAAACGTAAACTGAGTATCAGGACATGTTTCTTAACAACGAGGGGTTTTAGACGAATAATCTTGCTAAGAAAGTGGTAGGCGCCCCATCAGTTGAATCGTTTAAAAGCAGAGCAGACAAAGTACTGGAAAAGATACTCTCCCCTCTCCCTCCTTCACTACTCTGTTCATGTGTAGATGGCAGTGCTAATGGTTAAAATATAATAAGGCAGCGGGTGAGAGTGCATGTGTGTTGAGAATCTGCACAGTCAAACAGAAGGATGGACTGGCTGACAAGCATGCAGAAATCTAGGGCCAGGTCCTCAGCTGATGTAAATTGGCACCGCTCTATAGAAGTCAATGGAGCTGTGTTGATTTACATAGGTGAGGATCTCACCCCTACTGTCTATAACTATTTTATTGAAACAAAAGGCCACCTCAGAGGGTTTACTCCAGGATTTAGGGTGGTGTATAACCTAGAGCAGAATTTTGCCCAGTAAGTTCTTTCTTCCTAAGAGCTCAGCAGCTACCAAGGCATCAGGTATGAAATCAAAGGCAGGATCTTCAAATAAAGAGACAGGTGGCAGCCCTAGATGCCTGTGCCACTCTGGCAATTAACTGACAAATATAAATCAGGTCTTAGTATTTCAAAGCTCATTTACATGGCTCGGGAGACAGTTTGTCAGGAGAGGATGCAGTTAGGTTAGAACTGACAAGACTGTGCATTTGAAATATCAAACACACACGCACAAGTGGCAGGTTTCGTATCCATTGCCCTATGAATAAATTGAACATCAGAGAGAGGAAGGGAGACTGGATGGCTGAGGAGTTTGGTAATGGGATTCAATGCTTTTCCACACTCGGTAGCTAGCAAAGGTAATTGTGATACTGGCAGAGCAGGTGCCAGCTCATGCCAAGGCCCAGGGCCTCTCTGAACACTGACTAATGCATAGCTGGAAACCAATCTGGCCTACCTGTGAGTTGGTATTGTTAAAACGGATATTAGTGTTATCAGAGTGTATTTAGTATCAGAGGGGAAGCCATGTTAGTCTGTATCCACACAAACAACAAGGAGTCCGGTGGCACCTTAAAGACTAACAGATTTATTTGGGCATAAGCTGAGGGTCATTGCTGGCACCTGATGGCTTATATCACATTAGTAGATGTGCAGGTGAATGATCTTTGCTTACAGATAGCCCCCCAACCTGAAGCAAATACTCATCAGTAACTACACACCACGCCATAGAAACACTAACCCAGGAACCAATCCCTGTAACAAACCCCATTGCCTACTCTGTCCCCATATATACTCTAGCGACACCATCACAGGACCCAACCACATCAGCCATACCATCAGGGGCTCATTCACCTGCACATTAATGTGATATATGCCATTATGTGCTAGCAATGCCTCTCTGCCATGTACATTGGCCAATCTAGACAGTAGCTACGTAAAAGAATAAACGGACACAAATCAGACATCAGGAGTGGTAACATACAAAAGCCAGTAGGAGAACACTTCAATCTCCCTGGACGTTCAATAACAGATTTAAAAGTAGCCATCCTCCAACAAAAAAACTTCAAAAACAGACTTCAAAGGTCTGGGCTACACTGGGGGGAGGTTCGAACTAAGATACGAATTTCAGCTATGCTTTTAGCGTCGCTGAAGTCAAAGTATCTTAGTTCGGCTTACCTGGCCGTCCTCACAGAGGCGAGTCGACCCCCGCAGCTCCCCCATCAACTCCGCTTACACCTCTTGCTGAGGTGGAGTACAGGTGTCGATTCAGGGATCGATTTATCATGTCTAGACGAGATGCGATAAATCGATCCCCGATACATCGAACACTACCCGGCGATTCGACTGGTAGTATAGACATACCCAAAAATTCATTTGCAAATTTAACACCATTAATTTGGGCTTGAATAGGGACTGGGAGTGGCTGGCTCACTACAAAAGCAATTTCCCCTCTCTTGGTTTGACACCTTCTCATCAATTATTGGAAGTGGACCACATCCACCCTGACTGAATTAGCCTTGTCAACACTGGTTCTTCCCTTGTAAGATAACTCCCTTCTCTTCATGTGCCAGTATATATATTTATGCCTGTATCTGTAATTTTCACTCCAAGCATCTGAAGAAGTGAGGTTTTTTACCCACAAAAGCTTATGCCCAAATAAATCTGTTAGTCTTTAAGGTGCCACCAGACTCCTCGTTGTAAGAGTGTATTGAGTGTTCAGACTTTATGGAAGGCTTGTGGAATGCTCCACGTAGTAATCCTACTTACAATATCTGCATCCCATGGTATAAGTAAATAGAGTTTCACTGGTGTGAGAGCAGAATCAGGTGTATGGCCCTTGTTTTTAAATCTATCTAAATATTCCCAGGGAAAAAAAAAGTTAAGATGGAGTAAAAGGTGACAATATGTATCAGTAACTTAAGGGTAAAAAGCATTACACAGTTGTTGTAATTACCCCCAAACCAAGCAGTCTAAACTCAGGAAATTCAGGATTAAGCTTGTACTTAAGAGAAATCTAAACATGTTAAGGTAAGAAATGCACAGTTTAACTCTGTCCTGTAGTGACATGATGTGATAATCATCTGATTATAATTAAAACTTTTAAATGTTTGAGGTTTCAGATTAGATTAAACTGATTTTTACAGCCATATTAGATGCTTTCATATTTTCCCCTTCTGGCATCACTAGGGCAGAGCTGAGGATGTCTGAGTGCCTAGACAGTGAAGCTGGCCTTTAATTTACAGTTAATTTATTGTTTGAGAGGGCTGTGTTAGTCGGAGCAGCATTATATGAAGTTAGGAAGGGGAAGGACCAGTCCTGAGTCCCAATATCTCTGTGCTTTGAAGATGCCCCCTGCTTTCCTGCCTCAGTTCCCCCCAGCAGTCCAGTGTCAATACACAGTGGAGTCAATGTAGCAGTAGTGCCATGAGGATCCTTCCAAGCACTGATGTCCAAGTTACCTACCACTGAGAACTCTTGGCAATGTATGCAGTCTCTCTCATACCACTCAGTCACTACAACCAGTAGAACTGCATGCAAATTAGCTGTTGTAGAGGAAGGTTAGTGATTGGTTGAGTTACCTCTGACACATTGGCTCAATTTAAGAGTTACCTGAGCCTCTCTGAAGCCTATGGAATCATAATAATTAGATAAAACAATCATTAATACCTTTGCTTAATTACAACCTAAAGTCAGCCTATGCACAGGATTTCAATTAATATTAACTATCTGGAAAGTTTGAAGTGTCTGCATCATTCCATTGTTAAGATCATTAAGGACAAAGAAATGACTGACAGATGCTCAATCTCTTGAAGGACTCAGTTTCAATTATTTTAAAGTCATAAACTAATTAATGGATTTACTTGTAAATTCCTAGAAAATTCATTCTCAAAAAAGTAAGTGCTGTATATTTGGGAGGATGTGCCCTATTTTTCATACAAGACAAAGAGGATGACTCTCTGGTGTGAGTGCAAAATGAAACACAATCTTAACTATCAAGTCACAACTAACACCTCCATAATTTTTTGGAATAATTCCAATTGGCTATATAATTCTAGTGATTTTTCTTTATTGTGTAGTATTCTTTGGACCAGAGTTGCATAATTGTGTGTATAAACATGCATGTACATAAATTAATTATGCAAATTCCTGATGCATGCATGCCATATGGACGGTTAGCAATCTGATTTTAACACAAGTATTTGTATGCATAAATTGGGTGCGTGCAAATTCAATGTTCAATTTTATGCACTTAAAATTTGAAAAATTTGTCCCTATACATTCATTTGTTTCATATATGGTAATTATGTATCAGTTTGTTTTCTCCTCCTATCCATATCCTCTCCCCCCCCCCTTTTTTTTTTTAAACAGAAAAAAAATCAGAATCTGGAAACATTACTTGGGTGATATGTTCATTCTTGTACATTTAAACTGATTGCACCAGGGGTGAAATCCTAGCCCCATTGACGTCAATGGGAGTTTTGCCATTGACTTCATTGGGGCCAGGTTTTCACCCCTGGACTGCTGCTAGCGAGTTACTTTTAGTGTTAGCAGTAAAAGCAGCCAACTACTTTGCCTCCTGAGCATTTTCACCAGAAGATTGTCACTAGAAAAGACTAAAATGGTGCCCAAAATCCAGGTACAAAAGGTTTAATTAGCCTTGGGAACAGGATAAGGTTTCAGCGCAAAGCAACACAGAAACAAATAATCACCTTCAGACCAAGGTGAACAAAGGAGGCTGAGGGCAGGTCTGAGACAGTGCTTTTATTTTAATGAATTAATATTTACAGAACTGATCCTGCAAGGTGCTGAGCAGCATTAACTCATACTGAAATGAATGGCAACGTAGGGTGCTCAGTGCCAGGCAGGATTGGGCCACACTAAAGGAACATTGAACAGTCCACATTAATACTACCAAACAGACATTCAAAGACTGATTCTGATCTCAGTTACAGCAGTTTCACACTAGCGGAGCCCCATTTACTGGTATTGGCCACTGCTGGAGACAGGATATTACCCCAGGGCAGTGGTTCCCAAACTTTAACAACCTATGAACTCCTTTCACTAAAATGTCAAGTCTTGCGAACCCCCTCCTAAAAATGAATATTTCCAGGGATTTTCTCCTTTACCTGAGAATAAATTATAAAAGCAGTGATTTTGGAAATATTGTTTTTATTACATGCTTATTACACACTATTTATTATTAATTATTATTTATCATTGCAGTATTTGTATTACATTATGAAAACGGCAACACTCTTCCAAGATCTCACTTTCGTAGCTTGTATCACTTTGAATAAGCCTGTTATAAGACAAGGCTCCTATGTTTCATCAAGGAGTATCAGATGTGAAACAGCAGGAAGGTATTTAAGAAGCCAACTCAAAGAGTTCCTCCTACACAAGCATTCAGGTCTTGAGCAGTCCAGGCAAACAACACACGTTACAACAAAGCTTAAACTTGTTCTTCATAATAATTTTAAAAACAATACTAGCTGCCTATATAATTTTAAAAACAGCAAAAAAATATCCACCTCCCTTTTCCATTTCTTATAAGGAGTCTTGAAGTTTAAATCTCCTCAGTGTGATAGATATGCTTGGTTTGATCTGCTTAGCTCTTGGAAGTCCAGGGACTCCAGGCTGCTGGCCCCATGCTGCCCGGGGTCCCTAGGGACAGCTCTATCCGCCACTAGGGTATTTTTTCCTGAGAACCCCCTGTAACATTTCGTGAATCCCCAGGGGTTCATGAACCCAGTTTGGGAACCACTGGCCCAGAGTAAATGGACCACTGGCCTGATCTGGTATGAAACGTGATTTTCGCTTTTGTGAGTGAAATTAAAATCAGGCTCTTGTTTTGTTTTGTTAACTATAACTCTCTTTATGAGGAAGCTCACAGTGTATCATTGTCATTAACGGGCACAAGTGCATCCATTCTACAACAAATACTCATATTTCTTCCTTTCTTCAGGTTCATAACAATCCAAACCAATTTTCACTCAAACACACTTCTACTCAACAACGGCTCATTTCCTGGTTAGTTTCAATGTTCTACCCCCCAATGTTTCTGCTGTAATTCTTTTTTTCTTAAATAGGCAATATTCTTTTACAGTGGGAAATTGTATTTTCTTCATTTCCCTCAGCACAAAAATGGCATAACAGTTTTTACTTAAATAAAATTCAATAAATAAATCATCTTTTGGACAGAGACCTAGGACAGGTCTACGCTTACAACTCTGCAATGGCACAACTGCACCAGTCTAGCTGTGCTGCTGTAGCGCTTCAGTGAAGATGCTACCTACATCGATAGGAGAGCTTCTTCCATGGGTGTAGGTACTCCACCTCCATGAGAGGTGGTAGCTATGTTGATGGGAGAAGCCTTCCAATTGACTTGCTACTGTCTACACCAGAGGTTAGTTTGGTTTCACTGCGTCGCTCAGCAGTGTAGATTTTACCCACCCCTGAACGACGTTGTTATACTGACCAAATTTCCTAGTGTAGACATGAAAAAGTCAGCCCAACAAGTGAACCTTTCAGAAAGTTAGAAGTTTTGAGAACAGGGGGGGTCAGAACTGAACTACATATGCAATCTTAACTGTTCTTCAGATACCAAAAATGAGTTGGGCACCTAATTATTTTTTAATTGCACCTTAAAAATGATAGTAAAAATAAAAACAAGTTTTCTAAAATAAAATTCTCCATTTAGGATTTAATTAAGCTCCAGACATGCAGACAAAGTAGAATGTGTGGCATATAGTGAAATTGCTTGAGAATTCTGACCACAAGTGGCGCTTTCTATTATCATGTCACCTGCTTCCCCCTCCCAGCCTTTATGTCAGTTGTTTTCGGTAAATGCATAGTTCTGAATGTTTGCCTTAGTTTAATTTATGAATTCCATTTCATAATAGCAAATACACATTCAGAGTAGTACATTCCTGGGGGATTATCTTACTTTTTGAGTCTTGAACATAGTGCTCTGAAACATCACCTGAGGCATTCTATAACTGACCAGCAATGGACTTGTTTGCAGTGTTGTTGTAGCTGTGTTGGTCCCAGGATGAGAGAGAAACAAGGTGGGTGAAGTAATATCTTTTATTGGAGCAACTCCTGTTGGTGAAAGAGACAAACTCGAAAGCTTCTCTCTTTCACCAGCAGAAGTTGGTGCAATAAAAGGTATTATTACCTCACCCACTTTCTTTCTCAGCAATGAATTGTATGTTATGTCTTGTTGCTTATTAAAGAAGAGAAGCACATTCATACATGATATTGTGGAGCAAATTTATCCCTAGCATAACTCCATGGAAGCCAATGATTACACCAGGCATGAATTTGGTCTAGTATTTCCACAAACATGGCATGTAGTCAACAACATTCAGTTCTCACAGTCTGATTAATTCTAAACTTTCTTTCCACATGAGCACCCAGTTAATTAAATACTGACTGGTTCTGCTGCAAGCTTGGCCATAATGAGAAAAGAGGTTTATTATTTGGACTACTAGAGAGGGAAGAGACAGCTGTGATATTAAAAGCAAACCCCACCCCCAATCTCCACGTTGTCTGGGCAGAGGGCAAGTATACCCAGAAAGCCTAATGTGTTCTCAGATGATTCTCAGTAGAGCTGCTTGAAAAAAATGGGAATCTTCATGAAAAATGTGTCTCCCTCCAACCCCCTCTTTTTTTTTTTTTTTAAGAATTTCCATTTTAACACAGTGATAACTGCAAAAGGGGGCATTGATCTGTGTAAGTTTGTATATTTAGGAACTATTGTGGTAATCTAGTCTGACCTTCTGTATAACACAGGTCATAAGACTTCCCTGAATTAATTCCTGTTTGAACCAGAGCATATAAATCACTAGTGATGGAGATGCTGACATAGCACTGAAATATGACATAGAACTGACAAAACTGACATAACATTGCTTGGACTGTGCAAAAAGCCTCAGCCTTCCTTGAAGGATTTCATTGAGATGTCATAAGCTAACCAGTTCTAAACACACACTCATAGTATTTAATTAACTGAACCTCAAAAAATATTTTATTTGAGTTTTGGAAGGTCCAGATTTTGCTTACTGTCTTCTCCCATTCTGTTTGATTTTCACAGATCTTTGTCCTTCTAAGGTTCCAACCCAGACTAGAATCAGAAATACCATAATAGCACAAAAAAGGCCATGCTCAGAAAATCCTCGCTAGCTCAATGGCTATTTCATTTATAGAGAGCATTTGAGAATCCTCCAGGAAAATGAAGCCTAAGTAACTACATGTCAGCAGCACAACTTGATTTGGTTTATTGAAGAAAGTAAGAGGCGGTAAGATACTATATACTGATGAGTTCAGTTAAAAAAAAACCCTGTATAAAATAAGGGGACACAAACATGTAAATACATAGCTATTTGTAATAAGATGTGTAGTACTTATGAATATTCTGATTAAATATTAATTGCCATGTGAATCACACCCAATTTAGTTCACTTTTTACAAGGGAATTTCTGTATGCATAAACATTTATAGAAATTGAATTTCAGGCCTGTAACTGAAATTTGATTATTCAGGAAATGAAACTAGTTTGGTGAACAAACTGAGCTAATTTTGGGTATAAGCAGCAATCGTTTATACAGGTTAAGTCATCCAATCAGGAAACAGAAATGATACTATGTTATTTAGATGACCAATCATACAAGGTGAATAGAAAAATCCACACAGCATGTCATCAAATGAATATTCACTCACTATAACAGTTAAAAGTCAATCCAGCATCTGAAATTTGATCACAAATTATTAGGTTTTGAATAACAAATTCAAAACTAGTGAGTAAAAAAATCATGATTTGTTTGTTGATAATTTGCAAACAGAGAAAAGGGCTGTCGGATAGTTAAATTCTTTACAATAATAATTCAACCTGCTCTGAGATGTTAAAGTGCTACATGATGATCTGTGCTATTACCCCAGTTCACCGCTAAGCCCTCAAAGCACCTCAATGACAGCATTGTGTCCCTTTTGTGTAAATGGTAAATGGTTCTTTTTTTCTCCTATTCATTTACTAGTATTTTCAGGCTGACACATCCCTCTAGAGTTGTCTTTTCTAAAGGCCCTGGTAGGCTATACCAGCCTTAAGTGGGGCATAGCATTTTGCTATGGTAAATTACCAGATTAAGCTCCGCTGGTGTAAGCACCACCTACATTTCCTTAATGTAGACCAGACCAAAAGAAACCCTAAAATGGCATCCAGCTGCTATTAAAGTCAATAGGACTCTTTCCACTAATTTCAGTGAGATTGGATTGGTGTTCAGGGTCAAATTCTCTCTTCGGCTAAGGACATATAGTACCCAGTGACTTCAACGAGAACAGCTCATGTGTATCTCAGACCAGAACTTGCCCCTTAATATATTTTCTTCCCCACTCATCTACCATCCCTCCAAAAAGTCAGTAGCCAATTAAGGCAGAATCAAGTAGATTGTCAACCCAGGCCCCTGACTCTGAACAGTGTGTGGGTGTGGGTGTGTGTGTGGGGGAGGAGGGGGGATACAGGGGGTGGAGGCAGGGTGTCACACTTTTCTATGATATATATGGATCATGTTTAGTTATTACTTTGTCCTTGCCAATATGAAAACAGACCTTTCAAATAAAATTAGAAAATAGCAGTCAGTTTTTCTGACACCCCCACAATCCCATATTACCATGGGCTCAAGGCTGAAGACACACTCCAAATGGTCAATTATTATTATTGTCAGGAGGACAATGAGGCAGAAGTTTCTCAAGTCAGAGGGAGAACCCCGATGATTTACAGTGCTTCACATGTCTCGTGTATTTTCCCCTGACCAATTTGGGGAAATACGGTATTGGAAATACTGTATGCACAATTGCTAACAATTAATGTTAAGAGACCTGTCATTTTTTGCTTCATTTAATATTCACTGTAATTATGTTAGTCATTAATACCAAATGACTTTTTTTAGTGTGGATGCCACATGGCTTTCCACAGAAATCCCGCTGTAGTTCAGCAATAATTAATGCTCCATTAACACCTTAAGTGTCTCATCATTATTTATTAGTTTTGCATTAATATTGATGATGCTGTGTTAAAGAGAAAGACGTCCAGAGATATTGTATAAAAACTTAATTTGTGGTTTACAGCTACTGTGTATCTATGGCAGGCACGGGGACATCAGTGTATCACCATAGACCTGTCATCCCTAATTGTATTCTTTTGGCCAAAACAATGAGATACCTGAGACAATCGAGAAATTCAGAGACGACTTCACACTAGCGCTTGGAGGATGGGCGTGGGAATCAGGAAAAGCAAGATTTACTCCTACCCTTGTCACAGTCATTCCATGTGGCCATGGGCAAGTTTTATAGGGGTAACTCTGCTATTAAGGATAGGTAGGTTTCCCACACCTTACCCAGCTGACCTATGTCCCATCTACAGAAGACATGCCTTGGAGTGGTTGCATATCTGTGTGGTTGCCTTGAATCCTGCCTGGCCCTCCTCATATAGAGAAATCACACCAGTTCCTCTGCTAAGGGAGCCTCCACAGCCATAGTATCTACCCTTCTGTTCCTCATTTTCCTGCCCCGTAATGGGGATAATTATCTACCAGGAATGATTTGAGGCTGAATTAAGGTTCATGAAGCACTTTTTAAATGCTGGACTGAAAGGAGCTAGTGATGCAGTATTATTAATTCTTCATACAGCTACAAGGATTTGTATTTCTATAGCTCATTTTTACCAAGGATCTCCAAGAAACCATCTTTCCCAACTCCCCTGCCTGTCTTTTACCCTCAAGATCATCCTTCTCCTAGCACAGTAATGGAGGATTTTAAAACACAGGATTTTTGACTGCAGGTTTCAACTCAGAGTGGCTTCTGGGTATGTCCCTATATTTGCATTGCTATATTTAGTCCTGACTGACTTTCCAGTTACTCCTGTCATCAGCACAACCAGCAAGAGACATCAAGGCAAACGGCAAGCCCCTATGGCTAGTTTAATAAGGGCTGAAGTTACTCAGGCAGGTTTTGACTAAACACAGCCTCACAACACTGTAAAATGGGGCGACATTTTCTTTCCTCCATAACAGAAAGATTTCCTTGTTCCCTGACTTTCATTCCCCAATTGAGCTATCACACAGCTGTTGCTGTTTTATTGGACCCAATAAAAGATATTACTTCATACAACTTGTCTTTCTAAAATCAGATCAGTCATAAAAAGTGTGGCCTTTATGTTTAGATTTACCACCAAAGGAAAGAAAACTGCCAGTGCTGAGGAGACTGAAACACTTTTGTTTGACCATGTCCCACACCACACTATCACACACAGTATCTTGAGATGTTTCATTCATTGTCAAACCTTGGCTGTTTTAGAGACAACCACATGTTCTCTGCATACACTGAAATGTGATACATTTTCTGCCTTTATGGTCTTCATTCTTTGCGGGATAATTATTCTTACAATGAAGGTTGTGTGGGGAATAGAACATAGCATATTCCCAATGTGCTCTCATTCAGAGTTTCCCTTTTCCTCTCCTTCCCGCCCTTTTTTAAAGCATCACAAAAGCAAACAGTGCAGACAATTGGTGCTGAAGATTGCATATATTACATTACAGCCCGCCCAGTTAACATGCTTAGTGTACTGCCCTTGATTGCAAGGGTACTGCTGAAATGGAGTGATTGTCCATAGGAGACAAAGCTCCATTAAAAGAATAAATATATACTCTTGCAGAAGGCATCTGACCATGAAACATTACTTCTTTGGCTCAGAATGAGGCAGCTTGATGGATAAGCTGCACGCTTCATCTCTCATTGGAGAGGCCTTTCCCTCACATGCTGCGTTTCCGCCTGTCTGAGCTATTTTTCTAAGGTTGTTCACACAAGCCAAGGAATTTATGTGTTACAGCAAGGTGCATACATATTGCAAATAAAAAGTTAATGAACCCATCCTCCAATACTCCATGGAGAGGAAAGAGCCATTAACTTCCTTATATAAAATAAGGAAAACTTTTTCATGCATTCACATTTTCTTCTTCACTGGTGTGTGTGTGGTTTGTGGAATGGGAGAATTATAGACTGAACTAGCAGCTCAAAGCCCGTGCTGTTGCACATGTGGAATTTGTAAAGTTATGTGTGCAAAAGTTGGGGACTCGTTTCCTTGCACTGTGTTGCCATGAACAATGTTGCTGTTTTTATACGTTCCCCAAAGTTTGTGCACCAAGCTGACCTCTGGCTGGAGGCACAACCAGCTGTCACCCCACGTAGCTGTTACTCCCACCTCCTTGGATCAACTGTCACATTCCATCCATCACAGAACCTTTGGATGCCAACATTCCCTGTGGTTCTCCCGGGGCCCAGTGACAATTGAACCTGGTGATACACTGAACAAAAAGAGCTCTCCGCCATGTGTGTTTCCCTCACTTCACACTGACTCAGCAGATAGTCTAGGCTTCAGAGTGACACATAGACAAAGTGACAATCCTGGAAAAGTCATGTTGATTTGTGTGTTGGTGAGTGAGAGGTGTGCACTGCGGTTAGGAGCTATGGGTCTTTGGGGTTATTGTGAATGCTAGTTGTGGTGTTGTGAACGGGTGGTTTTGGAGAACTGTGGCAGTTGGGCCAAGTAATCTACCACCTGTACAGTCTCCTTCCTTCAATCAATGAAACTGCTGCGTGCAAATTAGCTCTTTGGGGTATCAGAGTTACCCCATATTTTTTCAACAAGTTGTGCACCCACTTTATAGTAATTTCATCTTGACCACATTTTCCTAGTTTGTTCATGAGAACATCATGTGGAACTGTGTCAAAAGCCTTACTAAAATCAAGATCTATCAGGTCTACCTACCATGCCATGGTGATTGGTTGAGTTAACTCTGATACCCCAATGGTCTAGGACTCTAGGTCTTGGCATGGCATAGATACCTGCTTCATTGTAACCACACACCTCATGAGAGTCATTTGTAAAGTCAAAATGGCAACAGACAGCAAAATCCAATGATGATTGAACCTGGTGACATTCACAACAAGAAGAGTGCTCAGCCATGCTTGTTACTGCTTCCTTCACTTCACACTGACTCAGACACTTCAGGCCTCAGGGTTACACAGAGGCTATGTCTACACACCACTAGCACGTAGTGTACTTGTAGCTAATTAATACTCAAAATTCAAGTTGCTTTGACTGGACACGTCTCAGGCCTGGTCTACACTAGGCGTTTATGTCGAAGTTAGCGCCGTTACATCGAATTAACCCTGCACCCGTCCACACCGCGAAGGTATTTAGTTCGATATAGAGGTCTCTTTAATTCGACTTCTGTACTCCTCCCCGACGAGGGGAGTAGCGCTAAATTCGACATGGCCATGTCGAATTAGGCTAGGTGTGGATGGAAATCGACGCTAATAGCTCCGGGAGCTATCCCACAGTGCACCACTCTGTTGACGCTCTGGACAGCAGTACGAGCTCGGATGCTCTGAACAGCCACACAGGAAAAGCCCCGGGAAAATTTGAATTTGAATTCCTTTTCCTGTCTGGCCAGTTTGAATCTCATTTCCTGTCTGGACATTGTGGCGAGCTCAGCAGCACTGGCAATGATGCAGAGCTCTCCAGCAGTGATGGCCGTGCAATCTCAGAATAGAAAGAGGGCCCCAGCATGGACTGATCGGGAAGTCTTGGATCTCATCGCTGTGTGGGGTGATGAGTCCGTGCTTTCCGAGCTGCGCTCCAAGAAACGGAATGCAAAGATCTACGAGAAGATCTCTAAAGACATGTCAGAGAGAGGATACAGCCGGGATGCAACGCAGTGCCGCGTGAAAATCAAGGAGCTGAGACAAGGCTACCAGAAGACCAAAGAGGCAAACGGACGCTCCGGATCCCATCCCCAGACATCCCGTTTCTACGAGGCACTGCATTCCATCCTAGGTGCGGCCGCCACCACTACCCCACCAGTGACCGTGGACTCTGAGGATGGGATATTGTCCACGGCCGGATCCTCGGACATGTTAGCGGACGGGGAAGATGAGGAAGGAGAAGAGGTGGACGAGGCAGTCGACAGCACTCACAACGCTGGTTTCCCCGACAGCCAGGATCTCTTCATCACCCTTACAGAGATCCCCTACCAACCGTCCCCAGCCGTTACCCCGGACACAGAATCTGGGGAAGGATCAGCCAGTAAGTGTTGTAAACATCTAAACATTTATTTTTAACAGAACAGGAATATTAACAATTAAAAAAATGGGTTTCTCATGATTAGTTTGCCCTAGGCGCTTAACGGTTCAGTCATGGGCAGTGCAACTATTGAAAAAAAAATCTAGCAATGTCCAGTTTTGCATGATTGTCCTGCCCAAGCCGCTCTACTGTTTAGTCACTGCTACAGCAGCTAGAGTAAAATGCGGTCTATATGTCCGGGGATGGAGCAGAAATCCTCCTGTGACATCTCGAGGAAGCTCTCCTGGAGGTAATTGGAAATCCGTTGCATTAGGTTCCTGGGGAGAGCGGCCTTATTGGGTCCTCCGTAGTACGACACGTTGCCGCGCCACGAGACAAGCAAGTACTCGGGAATCATTGCTCTGCACAGCAGGGCGGCATACGGCCCTGGTCTTTGGAGGCTTTCCCGGAGCATTCTCTCTTTCTCGCTGTCAGAGATCCTCATGAGGGTGATGTCGCTCATGGTGACCTGCTTTGAATGAGGTAGGGGAATGTTAGTGTTGGGACTGCTTTACCGTTCCTTTACAAAACTGTAACCGCTGGTTTGCAGCCACGCGGTGGAGGCGGGAGAGGGGCAGCCGAAAGGGATCGTTCCCGGGGACAGCCGCGAGGGTGTGGGACAGGAGCAGAGTTCCTGCTTGCCGGATTGCTGGCAGCAGGGACCGACATTGATTTCAATGTGAAATGAGGCCATTGCTAATATTAAAGTTTTAAGCTGCCACGAGTCTACGGCTTACCATGTCTGCCTGCAACAGAAATTCCGTTGTCCTGACACGGTTCTCAAATGTGCTGTGCAAGACCCCAGGCACTGAATGCGAAGGCCGAGAATTCGACCTTGTGCTGAGTGCACATGTGATAGGTGCTGTGCATGGTCTTGTTCACAGAGAAAGACTATGTTCTTTGTTCACAATTACATTTATCTTTCTGAGGAATTCACTCCCTTTTTCCCATTCCCACAGCCCCATCTGCGACTGTCTCACAACCTAGCCTGGCATCACACTCCCAGAGGCTAGCGAGGATTAGGCATAGGAAGAAGAGGACACGGGAGGACATGTTCTCAGAGCTTATGGCCTGCTCCCGAGCCCAGGCAGCACAGCAGACCCAGTGGCGGGAGAACTTGTCCCAAATGCAGCAAGCAAACATGGATCGGGAGGAGAGGTGGCGGCAGGAAGACCAGCAGGCGACTCAAACCCTGCTTGGACTACTGAGGGAGCAAACGGACACGCTCCGGCGCCTTGTGGATGTTCTGCAGGAACGGAGGCAGGAGGACAGAGCCCCACTGCAGTCCATCTCTAACCGCCCTCCCCCGCCACCAAGTCCCATACCCCCCTCACCCAAAGTGCACAGAAGGAGAGGCGGCAGAGTCCACGCAAACTCTCACTCCACCCCTGCAGAGAGCTCTAGTAGCAGAAGGCTCTCATTCCCCAAAATTTGACAAGTTCTTTCCTTCCCGCCTGACACAAGCCCCCGTCCAAGTTTCACCTCCCAGTTCCATGTGTAGTTGATAATAAAAAATATGTTTCTGTTAACTAATGTTTCCATCATGTTCTTTTGGAGGAGGGGGGGAAAGGGGGTTGGTAATTGGACAGGACAGTCACCTTTGGCAGGGTACATAGGCGGGGGCAGGTACAGCAGCAGGGCACATACACAGTGCAGTGACTAGTTGCCCTGGTCAGTCTGGGAGGTGGTTTTCATGTTCTGTAGTGGGGGGTGGGTTGCTCTGTGACTTTGTGGCGGGGGAGGGCAGTTACAGATCTTAAGCGGCGGTCCTTATGCAGGATCACAGAGCCACACAGCAGGAGATCTGTAACCGTCCTCCCCCTGCCACAAAGTCACATAGCCCCCCCATACACACAGTCCCGATCAGGAGGGGTGACAGGCTCCGTTGAAAGAACCAGCCCACCACAGCGGAGCCTGTCAATCCTTGAGTTTAGAAGCTTTCTTTGCGTCACTACACTACACCCGCTCCGCACCACAATCCGCGTCCCAGTTTTAAAAAATTCCCGCGAAAACAGTAGTAAAGAAAACGGTGTTCATTAACAAAGTAGAACTGATTTTATTTCGAAACGTGTGTTGGAAGGGGGGGAGAAGGGGGTATGTAACTGGAGAGGATAGTCAACATTAACTGGGTAAAGAAACGGGGGCAGGTTCGGCTTCTCTGTACACAAACTTTACAGTCACAGGTTACCCTGCTCACTCAGGAACCTAGCTTTCAAAGCCTCCCGGATGCACAGTGCGTCCCGCTGGTCTCTTCTAATCGCCCGGCTGTCTGGCTGGGGGTAATCAGAAGCCAGGCTATTTTCCTCAACCTCCCACCCCACCATAAAGGTCTCCCCCTTGCTCTCACAGAGATTGTGGAGCACACAGCAAGCTGCTATAACAATGGGGATATTGGTTTCGCTGAGATCACAGCGAGTCAGCAAGCTTCTCCATCTCCCCTTGAGACGGCCAAAAGCACACTCCACCACCATTCTGCACTTGCTCAGCCGGTAGTTGAAGAGTTCTTTTTCACTGTCCAGGGCGCCAGTATAGGGCTTCATGAGCCAGGGCATTAGCGGGTAGGCTGGGTCCCCGAGGATGACTATAGGCATCTCCACATCCCCAACAGTTATTTTGTGGTCCGGGAAGTAAATACCTTGCTGCAGCCGTCTAAACAGACCAGAGTTCCTGAAAACACGAGCGTCATGAACCTTGCCCGGCCATCCAACGTAGATGTTTGTAAAACGTCCCCTGTGGTCCACCAGTGCTTGCAGCACCATGGAAAAGTAGCCCTTTCTGTTAATGTACTGGCTGGCCTGGTGGTCCGGTGCCAGGATAGGGATGTGAGTTCCATCTATGGCCCCACCGCAGTTTGGGAATCCCATCGCTGCGAAGCCATCTATGATCGCCTCCACGTTTCCCAGGGTCACTACCTTTGGCAGCAGTACATCAACGATTGCCTTGGCTACTTGCATCACAACAACCCCCACAGTAGATTTGCCCACCCCAAACTGGTTCGCGACTGACCGGTAGCTGTCTGGCATTGCAAGCTTCCAGAGGGCTATGGCCACTCGCTTCTGGACAGTCAGGGCTACTCGCATCCGGGTGTCATTGCGCTTCAGGGCAGGGGACAGCAACTCACAAAGTTCCAGGAAAGTTCCCTTCCGCATGCGAAAGTTTCGCAGCCACTGGGATTCATCCCAGACCTGCAGCACTATGCGGTCCCACCACTCAGTGCTTGTTTCCCGTGCCCAGAATCGCCGTTCCACGGCATCAACATGACCCATTGCGACCGTGATGTCCTCGGCGCTGGGTCCCCTGCTTTCTGAGAGGTCTGTGCTACTCTCAGACTTCAGGCCATCACCGCGGTGACGTAGCCTCCTCGCCTGACTTATCTGCATCTGCCTCAGGGAAAGGTGTATGATAAGCTGCGAGGCGTTGAGAGCGGCCACAACTGCAGCGATGGTCGCAGTGTGCTCCATGCTCGCAGTGCTGTGGCGTCCGCGCTGTCACTGACTAGAAAAGTGTGCGAACTGATTTCCCGCCGGCGCTTTCAGGGAGGGAGGGCGGGAGTGATGGACGGATGACGACAGTTACCCAAAAGCACCCTGGACACATTTTTTTTACCCAGAAGGCATTTGCGGCTCCACCCAGAATTCCAATGGGCAGCGGGGACTCCGGGAACTGTGGGATAGCTGCCCACAGTGCACAGCTTCCAATGTCGACGCTTTCCCCGTTAGTGTGGACTCACAAAGTCGAATTACTGTCCTTAGTGTGGACACACACGTTCGACTTTGCAATATCGATTCCAAAAATTCGATTTAAGTAAAATCGAACTACTCTCGTAGTGTAGACAAGGCCTCATATGGCATGTTTTGTTCCTTGACCCAATATTCACTGCAATGAATACGAAATTTGTTTTTTTGAAAATATTGTGCAACAATTGCTTAAAATGCAATATTTTGGTGAATATTCCTGCCAGTAAGCTAGTTTTCTAGAATATTCACAAAAAGAACACACATAATTGTGTCTAAATTTAGATTAATCACATCTAAATTTAGGCCTCAGTCCTGCAAAAAACAAGTATGTGCTTCTCTTTAAGAACTCTTGAGCATAGGCAAGATCCCAGAGGACTGGAGAAGGGCAAACAAAGTACCTATCATTAAAAGGGGGAGCGAAGAAGACTCAGGGAATTATAGACGTAACTTCAGTTCCTGGAAATATACTGGAACAAATTAACAAATAATCAATTTGTAAGCACCTAGAGAATAATAGGGTGATAAATGATAGCCAATAAGAATTTGTCAAGAACAAGTCATGCTGAACCAACCTAATGTCCTTTTTTGACAGGGTTAATGGCATGGTAGGTAGACCTGATAGATCTTGATTTTAGTAAGGCTTTTGAGACAGTTCCACATGATGTTCTCATGAACAAACTAGGGAAATGTGGTCAAGATGAAATTACTATAAAGTGGGTGCACAACTTGTTGAAAAAATATTTATCAATGGTTTGCTGTCAAATTGGGATGACATATAATCGGGGGGTCTTGCGGGTGTCTGTCCAGGATCTGGTACTATTCAATATTTTCCTTAATGGTATGAATAATGGAGTAGAGACTATATTTATAAAATTTGTATATGACACCAAGCTGGAAGGTGTTATAAGCACTTTGGAGAGCAAGGTTGGAATTAAAAATTACTGGATAAATTGGAGAATTGGTCTGAAATCAACAGGATAAAATGGAATGAAGACAAGTACAAAGTACAACACTTAGGAAGGAAAAAAAATCAAATCCACAAATACAGAATGGGGAATAACTGGCAAGGCAGTAGAACTGCAGAAACGAGGAGAAATGAGGAGAGAATCTTGAGGAGAGTAACAAAAATGATAAAAGGGTTTAGAATATTCTTTCATTTTGATAATATCGGAGCTATTTCAATAAGGTAAAACCATTTCATTTTGATTTTATCATTTTTATTAAATATGTATATAATATTGAATATTATATATAATACATATTTATATTATATTGTATATTTTATTAGACTGTTTCACAATTATTGAAATGAAACATGTCAATGCTGTAGAAACAAAATGTTTCAATGGTTCTGACTCAAGTTTTTTCAGAATTTTTGTTATGCAGGAAATATTAGCTTTGTGTTCCAATTCGGAATGAATACAAATTTCAAAATGTCACAGTTTCCCATGGAACAGTAATTACATTTTCCTGTTAGCTCCACACAAAGGTCTGAGGGCAAAAACAACTCTGTATAAAAAATGTTCAAATGGGCACGAGAGATAAGGTGGGTGAGATAGACAGAAGTTGGTCCAATAAAAAATGTTAGCTCACCCACCTTGTCTCTCTAATATCCTGCGACCAACACGGCTACAACAACACTGCATACAAAGGGGAGTGACTCAGACAAGAGGACACAGATTCAGTTAAGACTCAGGAGACAAGAAAGGCTGGGGGTGGGGGAGGGGAAGCAGACTGAATTAATGTTAGCAAAAGGGGTTAAGAAGAATAAGAAGGGGCTTTACAAACATCAGGGGAAACAAAATGCCAGAGAGAAAGCAAGGGTAACAACAAATGAAGGAGAAAAATCAGTGAGGATTTTAAAGTGGGTGAACTAATGAACTGTTTCTTTAAAGGGCCAGGAAATACTGTAATGAAAACCTTTGTCAAGGGTGTCGCTGATGGAATATGAATTGGCATTTGACTAGTCCCTGTGGCTTGTCTAGATGAGGACATTCAGAAAAGTTAAGACAAATTAGCTAAAGGTGTGAAGTCAATGCTCACAAGTTAAAGTGGCGCATTAAACACCTGTATAGATGCTCTCAGTCAGAAATAAGGTGGCCTTATTTAGTGTAGCTTCCTTGTTGAAGGCCTTCTAAGAAGTTGTGTGTGTTTTTGTACCTTGTATGTTAGGTCTTATGTAAGGCCCCATCCTGGAAAGATGTAGCCATGTGCTTAGCTTTACTGCTGCAAGTAGTCCTAGACTTCTCATGGTAGAAAAGCTAAGCACATGCCTAAATAGATTTGTCTTCACTGCAAAGTTAACATGCTACAGCTCGTCTGATCCTCTTAGTTCGATCCCTGTACACATATCTAACTCATGTGTGGTGGTGTGCATAACATGAATTTACTGGCATGATTACATGACTGTCTTTGGTTAGCCAAGTACCAATGCAGAAGGAAAATCAATTACAGAAATATGCTCACATATGAATTAAAAGTATAAATACTTTGGTCACATCTGGGTTTTATACGTACCTTTTACATACAATCTTAAATTACCACTCAAGGGACTGGCAAAGGTCTGCTGCTTAGCAGAGGTAGTCTTCTAACAAAGGTGGGGCAGAATGGGACTCAGCACATTCGGGTGTGCTTAGAGCAGACTCTTAAGAAAGAAGAATTCCTAGTGAGGGTGGTCTTTTGTGCAGGTTTCCCTGTATCTGATTTGTTCCTGCCATATATGTTTATATTTTTAATTTTTATACTTATTCAAAAATCTAATAACATTTAAATGAAAAATGCTAATGGTTGATGAAAAGCAGTAAGGGAATACTTGGAAAAATGAATCACACACATAATCAGATCCAGATGACATGCAGCTAAGACCCTTCTTTTTCAGTTTTTAACTGAAAAATTCCTGGGTTTTACAAAAGCTATTATTTGGGGCTTGCTGATTTTTCATCTGAATTTTGGACCACGTACGTACATGAAAAACTGATTATGTTAAGAAAATCCAATACATTACATTAGGTGGATGTGTTTGTGTTAATAATAAATTAGCATAACTGTAAATGTGAGGCTGTCTGTTAAAATAAGGTAATGTAGTGGAAGATACACACATGCGTGCAAATGTGTATGTACTATTGACGAACAGTTCAAGAAATAAACCACAGCATCAAACTGCTTTTACTTTCAGTACTCTTACTTTTCTCTATTTGCTGCTTTTTTTGTCTGTCCTCCCATTCCTCAATATTAACCCTGATATTTACCCAGAAAACAGATGAAGGTGTTTTTTGTACCTGTTTTTTAATTTTTGTAATAAACACTGATAAGTTTCCAGGAAATATTAAACAAAATAAAAACTGAAAACAAAAAGGCTTACACACATGGGGTTTTGAGGGAATTAGCTATGAACATAGAGAACCATTGGTAATTAGTTTTGAGAAGTCTTGGAGAAGTAGTGAAGGTAACAGAGGAAAAATGCAAACATGCTACCGATCTTAAAAAGTAGGAAAAAACCCATCAATCCTGGCAATTGTTGTCTGAAAACTCTGTATCAATAGTAGTATTCTATGCACAGAACAACCGCAGATTACTTCTCAACCTCTTCCTTGTTCCTTTCGTTCTTTCTCTTTCCATCCTTCTCTGCTTCAGTCACTGTTTTTACACTTGCATTCTCTTTAGAACTCTCTGTCCTCTCTTGCCCTACTTCCTTCCTATTTCCTTTCTCCCAAATCTACTTTTCCTCTCTCAGTGGTATCTCTCTTCTGTTTCCGTTCAACACCATGAGCCTTCTCTCTGGACAGATTTCTCGTTTTGTTTACAAGGTATCCTAAGTCATCTAGCATGCCTGAAAAACTGGAGTCACAATGCTCTCCACACTTCACCCTTCTCCTTGGGAAGGCAGAGGATGTCTCAGCAGCAGTGGGTTAAAGCCCTGATTAAGGAAAATGCTTAGACACATGTAACTTTAAGCACATGAGGCATCCCACTGAAGTCAGTGGAACTGACTTATGCATGTGCTTAATTATCTAAGCCTAAATTTGTATTTTGAGAGTGGATTCTCATTTTTTGTTCTAGTTTAGCTCATCTCTTAATTTGGAGTTTGGATAAAGTTATAAAGTTTGGATTCCTATCCAAACTTCCCCAGCATCTGGAGAGTTCAAAAATATCTAATCTAATCTTCATAAGTTCACCATGGTATCCAAGTGAATCCAGGGTTTGGGTTGAGCCCAACTCTCAATTTACAATACTCTGTAATTTGGTGCCTGATTATTCCCATTTTTTCTTTCTCTCTCATGGGCTGTCGTATCTGTAAAAGGGGAGGATTGAAACTGGTATATGCCACTCTCTGACCATCTCATTCTATAGCTTCAAATGTAAAGGGCTTTTGTGTAATTAAAGTTGCTTGTCTGAGCTGACAATAACCCTCTTCAAGATTTCAAACACTCCGAGGTTAGGAGCTGGGGTGGGGCTAGATGACCGAATGAACCCCACTCCTTTGTGTCCTCCTCACCCACACAGTGGGGTGACTGAACTAAATAGGAGGAACAAATGAGTTACAGTTTATAAAGAAATTTGGTGGGTTTGGGGATTTGATACACTTAAAACTGAGCTTTCTTGGGCCTTTCTGAACTAGTCTTCAGACAGATTCCTAACATTTCATTTAAATTCAAGCACACTCAGAGCCACATTCTGCCTATAGCTACACCCAGGCAATCCCACAGACATTCGCTGGGTGGCATAGGGATAGCTAGGGTGATCAGACAGCAAGTGTGAAAAATCGGGATGGGGGTGGTGGGTAAAAGGAGCCTATATAAGAAAAAGACCCAAAGATTGGGACTGTCCCTATAAAATCAGGACATCTGGTCACCCTAGGGATAGCTGAGAGCAGGATGTGGCCTTTTTGCATAATGAATTTGCTTAAATTAAATTAGAGATCAACGTCACTGTCTTAATAACGCAATTTTAATACAGGCTTTCAAGTCTTTTAATGTCTCGCCAATGAAGAATTATATAGGGTGTGAACAGACTTATCTGTTTGGGAACAATGGCACTTATGAAGCAGAGACTGAGTTAGATGGCAATAATAAAGCATCGCATTTTTGGTTCATGTCTTTGCTAAAGAGTAGAAATGTCTCATGAGATCTATCAGTCAGACTGCATTCTACACTACTTTCTATCAGTGTCCTCTCTCTGGACCAGAGAGATCTGACTGGAATAGAAAAAAATATGGGCAGTCCCTTAGAGATTTTTTTTTTTTAACTTTTGTTTTGTTTTAGTGTCACTAGCAGCCCAAATTACAGAAAAGGACAAAAGCAGTTCATTTTGCAGGGCCTTTGAGTTAGAGAATCACATTATCACTATGTCCTTAAGGACATCAGTTCCTTGCAAAAAATCAGATCAGTATAATATTGTGTCATTTATGGGTCAAAATAATGTATTAAATAGGAAACATTTTCCCTCCTCTGTAAACTGTTGATTGCTGCAGTAGATTTCACATTTGCAAATGCATTGAGTAGCTCAGCTAGTTGGTTTTGAAGCAATCAAATGTTAAAAGGGAAAATTACAGATAGCCTCAGATGTCATTCACAAAGCCCTGTGCTAGCAGCATCTGTTTCTCATAACCTCTGAACCATTACATATGTTTTAGGCTGGTGCTGTTTCTTTAGATGCAACCAGTATAATCTCTGAATTTTTAAAAATGAAATACGGTGCATTTCATTTAAGATATTGTTATTTTAAAAAGACCCACAAAAAACACAAAAGACAATACTAATCTTTTGTCAACCCTTTCTATGGTGTAGTTATTGTTGGCAAATTCAGTTTAGTCTCTTTGTCTAATCCTGGAGTGTATTTCATTAACTGCTTTTTAATTTTTAAGTGGTGACTAGCCCTTTATGTTCTAGATAAAGATACAAAAACAATTTATCTAAGACCTTTGAAAAGGAAAGCAAATTGCTCACTTTCCCCATCAAATGTAATTACCATTCACCACATCTAAATGAACTGCTTGTTGTGCCATTTATGCGGGAACCAAAAGCCATTGTGAATTATCTTATTTGACAATTAGCACAAATCTGATGCCGCAAATACAGAAGAGCGAAGCTTTATAATTAGCCCTCTTAGTGCTCTGATGGAAATATTGACAGATCTGAAACTTCTGCTGGGGCAGAAGGGAGCGTACGTTATATGAACTTTTCAAAACAAAATTGCATCTTTCCTTCCATCCAAATTGCACAAATCTGGGAGTCAAGTTGACACAGAGCACAAAGGGAGAGGACATGCAAACACAAAGCGGCAGTCCCCAAGTTTATTCAATTAGGTATTAAATGTTTGGAACAAGGTTTCATTTGCCAACAGCTGTATACAATCATTTGTGGTTTTGAGGCCAGGGTAATTGGCATGTTATGAGCTTTTGCTTCAGCTTTTGGCATCTAACTGAAAACCACACTGAAGGAGGAAGGGCTTGGAGCAGAATACAAGCTTTGCTCTGGAAGCTGGAAACAGTCTCCTGGGAGAGGTGTATGTTCAGAAGTTATATACACTTAGTCACCGTGACTTAGAGCAGCAAATGATTGGCTGGATCCTCCTTGGAGTACTTTATTCCCAGCAGAGTCTTTTTTTTTTTAATACTTAAGTTTATTTCACACACTAGGATAAGCTTCCTCTAAGCAAAGTGGGATTGTTTGTAAATACCATAATCACCTTATGGAGAGACTTAGAACCCAGTAAAAGGGTTCAGACAGTGATGGGATAGGAACCAGTGAAGAACATTCCACATGTACGTAAGCAGGTGGTGTCTGCTGGAGAGATGGAAGCTGGCCCTCCTTTCATGATCCCACAGATGATGAGATAGATATAAGCAGTATCATAATAATAATACTTGCACCTATGTGGCACCTTATATCTTCAAACCAATTAATCCTACAACTTCCCTGCAAAGTAGGTATCATTATCTCCATTTTAGAGATGGGGGAACAGATACATTAGCTACAGTTAGAATTTTTGAAGGAGCCTAAAAGATTTAGACACCCAACTCTCATTGAAATCTAATGAGTTTTGGGTGCTTAATGTTCTTCGATTCCTTTGAAAAACCCAGCCTCAAAGGCCACAGAAGAAGTCAATGTCAGAGCTGGATTCCGACTCAGGAGTTTATGGCTCCTAGGGTTGTGCTAAGACCGCATGTCTCCCAATGATTACCTAGTTGTACTCTTAACTAAACATGACTGCTTTCGAGAAAGGAATAAATAAAAGCCCGTTCCTAATTGGAAATAGTGAGTGTATTTTATTTTCCATTGTGTGTTTTCGTGCTTAGCAAACTGAAGTTAAGAACTAGGGCACTGTGGCTTAAAAGCATCTACATTTCCAAGCAGACGTCTGCAAAGCTATCGTATTACTGAGGTCTGTGTGAAGTGGCACAGAAAGCTCTCCCTTCTCAAAGATGACTGCATAGCAAGAATGGCTTCAGAGAACAAGAGGCCCTGTCGTCTGCTTCATTCAAGGAGTTTTTAAGAATTGTGCACATCCTCTTGTATCTGTCACCTTATCTCCCCTCACCACACTTCACCCCAGACTGTGTGTTTGTTGAATCCACCTGTTTACATCTTAGCTTTTACACTGCATGCTCTTTGAGGCTGGTACTGTCATTTAGTATATCTTTATACAGAGCCTAGCACAATGGTGCTCACCTTGGTTGAGGCTGTTAGGCACTACCATCATATCAATATTAAATGACAATACTCTTGTAAAGTTGTGCTTCATCTTATTCTGAGTATCACTTCAGAGTTCACCCAACTTCTTTTATAACAAAGAGCCATTTACCTAGTGCTTTCTGTTAAACTGGAGTAATAAGTCTTCTCTGTTCAATTCCCCTGGATATACACTGTTGTAACCAATATCAGAATCTGGCCGTAGGTCTCTAAATTGATTGTTCCTGACAAGAAAGGTCATGTTACCTGCAGAGAAACTCCCAACCCCTCTTCACTAATAGATTATCTACAGGTAACTAGAGATAGGCTGCAGATGGCTGAAATCAGCAACTCTGCGTCCCACTGATGTTCTTTATATAGAATACAATATTTAGCTCTTTACACCTGTTCACCCATAGGTCTTTACAAAAGAAGGTGAGTATCATTATCACCATTTCACAGATGAGGAAACTGAGGCCCAGATAGGTGAAGTAGCTTGTGCAAATTACACAGTAAATCAGTAGCAGATACTACAATAGAATCCATGTATCTTGATTCCTAGTCCAGTGTCATATACAGTAGGGCATGCTGCCTCCCATTAATGAGAACTCCGTGGAGTTAGGATATATCTACCCTACAGAGTCTATGCTAGCACAATAAGGCATAGCCCTCTAGTGTAGACGCAGCCTGCACCGACAGATGGAGGTTTTCTGTCCATGTAGGAACAGCACCTCCCCAAATGCCATTATCTACGTTGACAGAAGGGCTCTCTCGTCGACATAATTACATATACACTAGGGGTTTTATTGGCATAGCTACAACAGTCGGGTGCATTTTTCACACCTCTGAGTGACATAAGTATGCTGACATAACTTTTAAGTGTAGACCAAGCCTTACTCTGGATTTGTACTGGAGTAACAGAGAGCAGAATCTAATCTTATACACCTTTGGAAAGAGATACCTATTGTGACGGTTTGGACCCCCTTCCGGGATGCCACCTGATGTATTGGGATTTCATGAGCCCGCCTGCTCCACTAGCCTGGTCCCTCTTTCCCTTCATCTTACTGAATCAGGCTCTCTGGCCTCTTGCAGCACACACACACAGGTGGGGACACACCAGCTGTAGAATCACACAGAATCTGCAAACAACTCTCTATGAGAAGGCTCAGCTAGGAAATTGTCCAGCACCCAAGTGCAGCTCCCCTCTGGAAAGTACACCCAAAATAATATTGTTTTGCGCTGTAGAGAAATCTATACACCGTAAGCTCATAAATTCACCCCCTCCCTCAATGTCGCGGAAAATATGCACAACTTCTTGTCCCCCCCCCCCAGTTATAAATTACACAAATTGGGTTTAATAATAAACAAAAACAAGTTTATTAACTATAAAAGGCAGATTTTAAGTGATTATAAGGAATAGCAAACAGAACAAAGCAGATAAAACAAAACATGCATACTAAGCTTAAGATCTTAAAGAGACTGGTTTCAAGAAGTAATTTCTCACCCTGTTATTTCAGGCAAGTTGCAGAGTTTCTGTAGCTTAGAGTTAGAATAATAAAATATCAGGGTTGGAAGGGACCTCAGGAGGTCATCTAGTCCAACCTCCTGCTCAAAGCGGGACTAATCCCCAGACAGATTTTTGCTCTAGCTCCCTAAATGGCCCCCTCAAGGATTGAGCTCACAACCCTGGGTTTAGCAAGCTAATGCTCAAGCCACTGAGCTTCCCCCCCTGGTTAGTTCTCTTTACAAACTAGACTCCTCTGTCTTAATCTTACGGCAGAAAGGGATCTAGGGGTTATAGTGGACTACAAGCTAAATATGAGTCAACAGTGTGATGCTGTTGCAAAAAAAGCAAACATGATTCTGGGATGTATTAACAGGTGTGTTGTGAGCAAGACACGAGAAGTCATTCTTCCGCTCTACTCTGCTCTGGTTAGGCCTCAGCTGGAGTATTGTGTCCAGTTCTGGGCACCGCATTTCAAGAAAGATGTGGAGAAATTGGAGAGGGTCCAGAGAAGAGCAACAAGAATGATTAAAGGTCTTGAGAACATGACCTATGAAGGAAGGCTGAAAGAATTGGGTTTGTTTCGTTTGGAAAAGAGAAGACTGAGAGGGGACATGATAGCAGTTTTCAGGTATCTAAAAGGGTGTCATAAGGAGGAGGGAGAAAACTTGTTCACCTTAGCCTCTAAGGATAGAACAAGAAGCAATGGGCTTAAACTGCAGCAAGGGAGGTCTATGTTGGGCATTAGGAAAAAGTTCCTAACTGTCAGGGTGGTTAAATAATGGAATAAATTGCCTAGGAAGGTTGTGGAATCTCCATCTCTGGAGATATTTAAGAGTAGGTTAGATAAATGTCTATCAGGGATGGTCTAGACAGTATTTGGTCCTGCCATGCGGACAGGGGACTGGACTCGATGACCTCTCGAGGTCGCTTCCAGTCCTAGAATCTATGAATCTATGAATCTGGACCAACCCTTGCCTTTCCCACCACTCAGTTCCTTTATCTCTTCAGGAACTTTCAGCAGTCTTTCTTCTTGGGCAGGAAGGCAATGGAGAAGAGTCCTGTTTGCCTTACTCCCCAGCCTTAAATAGGATTTACATTCGGCAGGAATCTTTTGTTTCTCAATCTAGACCTCCCTCTCCTTTTAGTGGAAAATTACTAGAAGTCCAAGATAGTGTTTAGTACCAGGTGACAGGACCACCTGACCTAGTAGTGTCACAGTTACATCCCAGATTGCCTCTCAGGAAGGAGAGAGATTAGTATCTTCAAAGTCTTATTGTTTCTTCCTTATGGCCGATCAAGGCTGATGGCCTGTTGTCTGGTGGGTGTTTCCCAAATACACACACAGTTGTAATTGTTACGTAGTCAATATTCCTAACTTTAGATACAGAAATGATACATGCAGACAAATTGGATAATCACATTCAGTAAATCATAACCTTTCCAATGATACCTTACAAGACCCATCTTGCATAAAATATATCTCAGTTATGCCATATCCATATCATAAGCATATTTTCATAAAGAATATGGGGTATAATGTCACACCTATTCATTAGCACACATTGCTTTGGGTCACTTATTTTCTAAATGCATGTCTAACTCCCACTGACATAGTGAGAGATGAAAATTAGGGCCCTGAGACACACGAAGAACACACTTCACATTGTGGTCCCAATACTGCATGTTCCATTCCTAACATTTGCAGCTTTATGTTGTGTCAGGTGGACAACAGATGTTCACCAGTTTAAACACAGTAGCAGTAAAAGTTAAAAAAAAAAAAAAAACACTCACTGAAAGGGACTGTCTAGTCCAGCCTCCTCACACAAGTACAGGGCCTCTTCTACCCTGTCTGTGCATGTGTCTCATCTAATTTTTTCCTCAGAAAACTCAAGCCATGATGCTTCAACTATTTCCCTCAGTAAATTATTTCTCTGCCTGATAGGTCTCTCCAGATTAGAAGATTGTTCCCCACCACCACCTCCCATAGTTTTTAATTTGAAATTTCCCTTCCTACAAGTACTCCCTGACATAAATGTACTATGAACTCAGAAATGCCATAATTACTCCACACAATCATTTTGTTGGGCTTGCTTGTATGGTGCCCATCTGTATCATCTCCGTAATGGACTCAGTTATCACATAGAACAGGAGGTTCAAGGATTTTCTAAAGAATTTAAGAACATAGGAATTATCATAATGTATCAGAGTTGAAGTCCATCTAATCCAGGAGTTAAACACAAATGAGTCCGTATGGGTGTAACTGGGTGAAATTTATATGCAGGAGATCAGACTAGATAATATAATGGTCCCTTCCGGACTTAAACTATAAGAATCTATTCATCCTGTCTCTGACTTCAATACTCTTTACAACTTGTGTTTCTTTATCTACTCTGCTGTTCTAGGTGTATTCATAGATATTAGAAGCAGCAAGTTCTCAAGGTGCTCAGATACAACGGTGTTGGGGTGAGGAGTGGCGTACGATTACCTAGAGAGATAGATTGTTAGGGTGAAATCCTGGCCGTATTTAAGTCAATGGCAAAACTCCCATTAACTCCAATAGGTGCAGGATTTCACCTTGACTATACAAAGCTAGCTTTCAACTTGGGAGTGTCCCGAATTATGATCCAGTGCATTGCTAACAAATCCCAGATGCACTATACACCGTAGGAGCTAGAGAAATAATGTGGTGGAGAAGGATCTGATGACAAGTGGTGGTGAAAGGCTTCACCAACAGTTTCAGCAATATTAACCCAGGAAGAAATTACATTTAAAGATAATAAAGGAAGAGCATCTAGGAAAGGGCTGTTAGGTGATACAATATGGGGAATGGTGGTGGTCAAGGAGTAGAACTGGTAAACACTCTAGATAGTGTTTTAAAAAACTGTTCCCTTGTGTCCCCAAGACTGGCAATACAGAATCGCTAACATCCTTCACCCTCAACTTTAACTGTTAGAGAGTTTTCTTTTGAGAGACAGAGACAGTATTATCCAATGGTTAGAGCAGGAGACAGTCAGTCTGTCTATTTTCACTTCTGGCACTAATTGGCTCTGTGATCCTGGGTAACACACTTAGGATCTTATTATTAAAATGAGTGCACACCCGCACATCCCACTTGTACGCACACATGTCCAGTATCTATGGATGAAATCCATTGCTGAACTAAGAGTCAGCACAGGCTTTGAGCTGGTCTTCTGCCCAGGGGTGAATTTCACCCTGTGCTGCATATGGACAGTTGTGTATCTAACTGGTCATATGCACATGAAAAAGTCACATTTGTTTGCCCAAACAAGGCACATGTAATGGTGAATACACAGTTGCAAAAAATCAGGCCCAGAGTCATTCTGCACTCTAGTTCCTTTGTCTGTAGAATAGTTTGGTACCACTTTCCCTGGAGTGGGGTAGAAATCATCCATATTTCTAGGAGGTTTTGAGATCCTTGGATGCAAGATGTTCTAAAAGTGCAAAGTATTATTAGTTATGAGTCTACATGTCAGGGTATTAATAAAAATAAACTGGTGACCTAAAGACTTTTTATGTTGCAATTCCTGCTTTATGATGTAAAATGCACACAATACAAAAGCTCTTTCCTTCCCCAAACACAGAAAAGCTGCCTGAATTTAACTTCGGGTGACTCTGAGCTAGTGGTTTGTTGTAATGGTATTGGAGAAGAGACGCTAAGTTAATAACTGAGGGTGTTGTTTTTCCAGTCCTTTTACATTGCGTACAGAGCTGCTGGTGTCTACAGTTCCTCATGGTAGGCAACTGATATTAAAATAATTATTAGTGTACATATGAACAGAGGCTGGATTTCTTACACTGTATTATACCACTGTTGTATAGCAAAGGAAAATGTGGCATGTGAACTAGAATTTTCCTGAACGTATTTTCTGCACTTATATTTAATACCATTGACAGGCTGGTTATTTTAAACATGTGGGTGATGTGAGGTCATTCTCTAGTGTACTGTTCGCTAAGATAGAATGCTTCTGAGTATTGGATGATACTGGAAGTGTTGTCTTTTAGTGTGGCAATTAACCCAATTTCTGCACATCCTATGTTCACATTTGGCAACACACAAAAGATCCACAGTTCAAAATGGGCAGAAGTATTGCCTTTCCCTGACTAGATACCATGGTGATTGGTGCCACATAAATAACTATGGTAGATAATAATTACCTCAGTGATGGAAAAAACAAACAAACATGTATACAATGTATAGCTGTATTGTGAGGTGCCTGCCACTCAGGATATTACCCCAAGTAAACCAGTTGGCCAATTCTGCCCTCAAGGGTGAAGAAACATTGGCAAAGTTCTGCCCAAATTTATAGCCCATGCTATCCCACCAAGCTTTAGGAATCAATTGTGGGATTTTAAAAAAGCACCAAGAGAACCCAAGCACCCAACACTCATTGAAAAAATCAATGGGATTTGTGATCCTAACTCCCTTAGACACTTAGGAACAACCCACCCCTTTAATATCCTTTAATACTCCCCCTCACAGAACTGGAACACATGTTGGTACAATGCAGCATGATTGACAGTCTCTGCCACAGGCTGGAATATCAAAGCTGCTGCGTGTCAGCATTGAGGCTCATTGATACCCTGGGCTGGAATGACAGGGATGTTGCCGTTTAGGAGAAGGTGCTTTGGCAGAACTGCGGGGGAGGGAGATTGCATCGTTCTGTACTGGTGTCACACCAGTGCTACTAGTCACTTGCATTCAAGAGTACTAAACTCATACACACATTTTTGCAGAAGTAAAATGATACAGTGGCCCGTTTCTCACAGTGGGAGCAGGATCTTACATCTAATTTTCATATGAAATAGTTAACTTGTTATTCCCTGGGGAGAGGGATGGGAAGGAAAGGGTGAGGAGGTCTAAGCCCCCTCAGACAATAGTTTCAGAAAGTTCTTTTAGGGAAAGCAGGTCAGGGAGGAAAAGAAAACGAAATAATTGGTTAGCAAGTGCTGTTGGTTTGGCATAGCCGATAAAATGACAGTAACTCAATAGGCTTTTCATGAATTTCTTTGGTTTGGGTTTACTCTGTGCTTCTGCTATTCCCCTGTCATTATCAGAGCTGGATTAAGGTTTCCTGGAGCCCTGGGCTAGAGCAAGTGGAAGGTCCCTCCCCATCCCTTCTGCCTATGATCCCCGTCCCCATTCCACCCCTTCCGCCTGCAGCCCTGCCCACAGTCCAATCCCTTTCTGCCTCTTCCCTGTCGGGACTGTGCCCCTGTTCCCCCAGGGTCCCCTCCATTCCGCCTCCCCACTGCAGTCCCCAAAGAATTTGTTCCTTTCTGCTCTCCCCCGCACTGCGGCACCAAGATCGGAGAAGCTCTGTCCCTACTCCTAGCCAGGGCCGCAGCAGAGAGTGAGAGCTCCTCCAGTCCCAGGACCCTACTGGGGTTCCAGGTGCTGGCGCTTCCCCCACCACTCCCAACGCTTCTGCAGGGGACCAGGGTTGGGGCGCTGGGGCTTCTCCTGCCCTGCCCGCCCGGCACTTCTGCCGGAGAGCGGGGTTGGGCGCGGGGGCTTCCCCTGCCACCCCACGTTTTCTGCCAGGGATCGGGAGGAGTGCGGGGGCTTCCCCCATCCCGCAGCTTCTGCCGGGGACAGGGTTGGGGCACGGGGGCCTCCCAGTTGGCCAGGGCCCCTGCGCATGGGCCCCATCAGCCCAGTGACTAATCTGCCACTGGTCATTAAGCAGCAACTTGAAAAGCATTATTATAATCAAAAACAAAATACACCAGCCACACAAGGGAGGGGGTGGTGGGAATAAAATCCCAGCAGTCATTGCTTTGGTAAACCCATCTACTTCATCTTACAAAAAAAAAGAGTGGGTTACTGCACTCCCCTCCCCCTCCTGACACTGAACAGCCTGTGGAATGCTTATGCATGGTAGGAAGTTCTGGTTTTGATTTGCGTTGCCCCCTGTCCTCATCCCTCCCAACCCCCCTTGCTTTTACTTCTCCCATCTTATGCTTCCCCTAATTGCTTATAAACCAGGATTCTGGCTGCAAACATGTAAAGTATTGAGTGGAACAAGTATGCACATCATGAGTAAAAAGCCAGTGGTCGAAGACCAGTCTCCAGGCATTGGGCCAGGAGAGATGACAGGCTGAGTTATGCAGGAGATATAGGTTCAAATCTTGGGACTGTGTGTTACTGTTAAATTGATAGAGCTCAAATGTAATGCTACATGGAAACAGAATTGCTATTAAAACCTACTGTATAGTATGGCCCAGAACTCATCTCCAGGCAGGAAAACTAAGTTCAAGTCTAGGGTGACCAGACAGCAAGTATGAAAAATCAGGACAGGGGGTGGGAAGTAATAGGCACCTATATAACACTAAGCCCCAAACATCGGGACTGTTCCCATCTGGTCACCCTATTCAAGTCCCACACCAGAAGGAGAGCACATACCTCATATTGACACTGCTATGTAATGGTAGACAGGTGATACTGTTAACACTGGTGTTTTTCACATCAGAGAATAAATAGTCTCCTTCTACTGTCCAGATGGAAAATGGAGATCCTATGGCACTTTGGGAAGAGAGCAAGGGATACAGTGAGTGACCTGAACAACAGTCCCTCAAACCATAAAACAGGTTCTAGTGTCCCTGCCTGTGCTTAACCTATATTGTTCACCTACTCGGTCACTCCAGTGCCTGATTCTGATCTCACTAACACCAGTTTTAATTTAGTATAAGTTCATTGACTCCATTGGAGTTACTCTTGCCTTATACCAGGGGTAGGCAACCTATGGCACAGGTGCCGAAAGCTGCACATGAGCTGATTTTCAGTGGCACTCACACTGCCCGGGTCCTGGCCACCGGTCCGGGGGGCTCTGCATTTTAATTTAATTTTAAATGAAGCTTCTTAAACATTTTAAAAATCTTATTTACTTTACATACAACAATAGTTGAGCTATATATTATAGACTTCTAGAAAGAGACCTTCTAAAAACATTAAAATGTATGACTGGCACGCGAAACCTTGAATTAGAGTGAATAAATGAAGACTCGGCACAGCACTTATGAAAGGTTGCCAACTCCTGCCTTATACCAACCTGAGATCAGAATCAGACCTACCTTCAGTAACGAATTCTCTAACGATGAGCGCAGCATGAGAAGAGGGGGAAAGATCTCTTCCCCAATGTGGAGAGGCAGGAAGGGAGAACAGAAAGGAGCCTGTAATTCAGCATTATGTAAAACTCAAGATATGAAATATCTTTTATGAAATAACCCATCTAAACATCATTGAGACCAATCCTCAGCTGGCTACGTAGGTGCGACTCCATTGAAGTCAATGGAGCTACACTGATTGACAGCAGCTGAAGATTTGGCCTTTGTACATTCTTTCGTTAATAAAATAGCTAATGGAGCAGCTGGAGCGCTGCATTTTTTGAGCCTCTTCATGTCAAGGTCTTTGTCCTCGTTGGAACAGTGATATGGAACAATGACTTACTGATGTTGAAAACTGAGCCTATGGGAAACTTACTCTGTTATGTGTTTAAAGAGATGCTGTTATGGTTGGCAGGCCTAGCTCTTGACCTACCTATTTTGTTTATTCTGTTTGCAAAGCCCACGTAATTCTTTGTGTTCTTTCTCAAAACAAATGCTTCGACGCACTCTTTTTCCGTAAGAAAAATCAGTTCCGACAGAGCCTGCAATAACAAACCAGTGTGTGCATGCTTAACCGAGGAAAGCCAAAGATGGCAAGGAAACAGCTTTCCATTTCAAACTTCCTAATGGTTCTATGCTAAACAGCAATGAGCAACATAACAAACCAATCATGAAAAAGCAGGATTGTTTTATTAAAAAAAAAAATCTGTCCTAAGGTTACGCACGAACCAGTCCCAATGAAATCAGCAGGCCTGATTTCACAGCAGTTTTACATCAGTGTAACCCTATTGACTGAAATGGATTTACTCAGGATTTACATAGGTGTGAGATCAGAATCAGGCCCAATGGGAGTGGTACCTGTGAATTTAGGGGCAGTATATGACTTGGACTGTTGACCACTTCCTTTTCCTCTGTCAGGCTGCATCATCGCCCATGATATTGCTGTGCCTGTGCAGAGACAGTAACTCTGCCTATCCAGAACATACAGACAGAAACCTTAGGCCAAAGGAACCGAGATAAAGCATCAGCTCCACAATGCTGGGGAAAGGCTCACACACAAGTCCTGAGCACAGTGAAATGATGTGAAATACTTGAACCTAAGCATCTCTTTACTTGGTTCCAGGTGGTCACATGAATGACATGCTGGAAGAGTTCTCCACACCCTTTCCCAAGAAACCCGAGAGTTTCACTTCATTTCATGCAATGAGAGTCCCTTTTATCCTTCCTTCCCTTTTCTTTCACAGTCCTCTCTCAGGACAGTGTTTGTGTTGTGAGCCTGCCCTTTGAAGTCTCCTAAACTGCAGAACCTCCCCACCCCCTTCCTCCACCAATATTTCAACTGTACAAATGCTTCTTTACTAAGATGCCCGTGTTACCCATGGCTAAGCTCTAATTTGAACTGCTTTACAGACAGCTCTAATTGATTGCAATGGGAATATCAAGTACTGTAATGTGAACAGAAAATTTGGCATTCAGTTCTACCCACTTATACTGATTTTCTGATCGATTTACACCTGACATGTACCTTCTCCCTATATACATCAAACACTGAATTTGGCCTAAAGACTAGCATTGCCAACTCTCACGGTCTCATCACAGTTCTTCCAATATTTGATGTTTTTCCTACAACCTCAGCTCTTAAAGTCACATTATTATATGAGAATTTCAGCTTCCATTTTTTAAAAATTAAGTTTGCAGCTCATTGTTCAAGAGAAAAGTTTGGAAAAAAAGCTTTTCCCCAGTATACCTTCAGGTTCAAAAACCAGAAGGCAAATGTAAAGAATCCAAAATGTATTTTTTAAAGAAAAAAAATCTCATGATTTTATGGGGCTTGACGCATTATATTTAAATGCTTAGGGTTGACAGTGTTGACAGATTTCCATGGTTTTTGGACTCACATTAAATTTGGATTATTATTTAATATTTACATCACAGCAAATCACAGAGGCCCCCATCAAAACTGGGGACCTCACTGTGCTGGGCCCAGTACACACACATACAAAGACAGACTAAACTCTTCAGACTATGGGATTAAGAATGTGGCTGCATTAGGCATAACGGCTTCATGTGACAGTACTTGCTCCTAAATCTTGTCTGAAACCAAGAAGTGTAGAGAACACTTAGAAATCCACATCAAACAAAATATTGTTCTTGTGTTTGTTGTGTGTGTGTTTTCTCCAAGAGAGGTTTGGATTTGGTTAGATGTTTGGTCGAGGTCTTGCTTTACCAGACTGGTTAAGCAATCCCCAATTTCAATAATTGTATATTTTAAAACTGGCCTTGACTATAGACCAACTTCTGCCTATAGACATAAGTACCCAACTTCAGTTGGTTCAAAGGAAGCTTTACATCCGAGAGTCAATGGGATTCAGTGGACAGGGAGTTGGCCTGGGAGTCAGGAGCCCTGGCTTCTATTCCTTTCTTGATTGCTGTCCTGCTGTGTGATGTGGACAGATCACTTCATGGCTCTCTCTTCCCACCTCCTGTCTGCCTCATTTCATTAGCCTGCGAGGTCTTTAGGGCAGGAACTATCTCTTAGGGGTGGTCTACACCAGAAACTTACATCAGCATAGCTATGTCTCCGGGGTGTGAAAAATCTACACCCCCGAGAGACGTAACTCTGCCAACCTAATCCCCGGTGTAGACAGCGCTAGGTCAATGGAAGCATTTTTCTGCTAACCTAGCTACCACCTCTTAGGGAGGTGGATTAACTACTGCGCTGGGAGAACCCTTCCCATATATGTAGCAAGTGTCTACATTGAAGCGTTACAGCTGTACAGTGTTTTAAGTGTAGCCATCGCCTTAGTATGTGTTTCTACAATACCTAGAACAATGGAGGCCTTTAGGAATTACTGCAGTATATATTTTAATTACAGACACAAAAATACATTAAAAATATTACGGTTGCAAAGTCAAGTACTCAAAAGTTAGGAAATGCCAGAATGAAGGTTGCCTGTGCAGCCTTTATTTGGCCCCGTTATGCATAATGCATTATGATACATTCTTTAATTAAATGATCACATACCCTTTTTTCCACAGGTCCCATGCTTCATTCAATGCAGAGGATCAACAGTGCTTATAACGAGCAACTATTCAACATTTTTTTCTTCTCGTTTTTCAATGTGTGGCCCTAGGATTTATCTACTGCACACTAATCAAACCCTGCTCTGAGGACAGAATTATTAAATTTCCTTATGGGCTTTTCTATGGTGCTCTTCACTATGGTATCTGCGTGCTTCATAAACATTAAGTAATTTATTTTCTCAACACCCCCGTCACATGAGGGAGTATTATCCCCATTTTATAGATGGAGAACTGAGGAACTGTTTAGTGGTCAAAAGGCACCATTAAATTTGGGTGCCCAGTTTCAGACATGTAGGCCCCTAAGTCATTTAGGCACCTATGAACATTTTACCCCAAGTCTCAACTGAAACCACAAAATAGCTGTGAATGTAAACCTTGGATTTGAACCAATTCCCTAGACCTGGGGAAAACATCTGAAAACTAGGCCCCTTCATTGCATACCTTTAGGCCTCCAAGCTTGAAAATATTTGGCCTAAGCATCTCTTTGCTGTAGCTGACTCATTCTGACTGGGCAGAAGCTGGACTTAATGAAACTCCCATAACAATTAAGCAATACTGACTAGGAATCCCTGTTATGTTTAATGTTCAACAGCGGACAAGGACAGAACAGGCTGAGATGATCAAGCTGGCCCCAAACATTGATATCCCATTTATCTTCCTCACTCCTCCACTCTCCCGATATTAGGAAGATTGTTCTCATCTGAATCAATTACCTCATTTTGCTTCTCCAGCCTCGTTAAAATGCAATGGAGGAGAGTGGTTGTAAATGAAATGGTGGTGTGAGTCCCATCGGAAAGCGTCCCTCTTTTGTTGGCAGAGTTAACATTCCACGTTGCTGGTTTTGGCTGTGCCTTGCAGCAGGTTGTGAGTTTAATGAAGTGATCTGAATGCATGAGAAATGTCTGATATCTCTCTTATGTTCCCTACTTTTTTTTTTTTTACAGAATCAGAGAAACCGAGCACTCACAGGGAGCAGGGAAATTAAAAGAAAACATTTAATACTGTCAAACTGTTTAAGTGAGGAGGAGTTGGTAGAAGTCCTAAGAAGTCATTATTGGACATGATCCAGCTGGTGTACTCCTTATGGACAACACCGTTCTAAAATCAGCACCATTTCCCATTATGTGGGTGTCATTATTTTTTATGCCATTAAAGTTGTTTTCTTTTAGGCAGCCAGTCAGTATCTTCCCTGAGATTAATCAGACTGGGCAGCAAGCCAAGTGGAACCCCCTAAAGCTAAGTGCTCGCCTTTGTCAGAAATATAATACTCAATAATGTAATGATGGCAGAGCCTGTTACAGAGCCTGTTTGTTTCTGTTGGGAAAGAATTGGCTTGCAGCTCTCACACAGAGCCCATCAGCAGACAATCAATGGCGCAGTGATTCCCACTACTTCAGAACAGTTTGGTGTTCCACACTCTTAACTGCATTGTGTGTTTAAGGAACTCAAAACTCTAACGGTCATTGCTCATGAGGAAATCTGACTGGCTAAAATCCTCTGCTTCATCACTCTGATGATCTCACTACCACAGGGCTGCCTATTGAGCCGTGTCACCACTACAAACAATGCCCTTTGTTGGCAATATTCAGGCTTGACATCGTTGCTTAGTTATGATTGGACAGATAATTCACATAGTATTATTCCTGTTCCCCGACTGGATGACTGAACAATCACTCCCAGCACAAATTCTTACCCTTGCAACATATTCATATTTTTGCCAGGGATACTTGCATATGTGTACTTGGAAGTTCACTTTCCACAAACATTCGGTAGGTTAAACTTGGTCACTCAAGTATTTACAGAGAGCAGATGAGCAGTCTGCGGCAGAGCCCGTGGGAACACATGAGAAAGACTCCTGGTGATTTCAGTGGGCTTTGGATCAGGGCTAATGGGGGTGGAGCATGGCCACATCAGCTTGTAAAACACCAGGGAATTGCCTGCTGAGGCTGCAGACAGCCAGAATGCTGCCTCCACATCATCGATCCCTCCCCTGATTCTAGGGTGACCAGATGTCCCGATTTTATAGGGACAGTCCCAATATTCAGGGCTTTGTCTTATATAGCCCTCCCCCCCCGCACCTCACCCCTTGTCCCGATTTTTCACACTTGCTATCTGGTCACCCTACCTGATTTCAGTGGAGCTCCACAGGCTTTGGGATCAGGACCCATGCTGCGGGAGAGGGTGGAGGTGAGAGGATGACCACTCCTCGCAGTATGCAACTCCCCACCTTGTGCACACAGGGCCATGGGCCTTCACCAAGAACCCTAATGCTGACCTTGTCAACACTTACCCACTTCTTCCACCACAGCATGGATTCCCCGGCATTTGAGAGTAAGGGCCTGAGAAGGTTCTGTGAGCCACTGTGGAAGCACAGGGCCTCTGCTCAGAAGATGGATGTGGCTTCCTTGGATTCGGCCCCAAAATCCATGTGAATCTCAGGGGGAATCTACTTGGGTTGGTTGGGGGGAACAAAACTCCTGGCCACTTCTAAGGGAGTAGCAAGCTGTGACGAACTGGGACTGTTCTTACTGGGGTCTGTGAATGCTGACAGGCGAGTGTGGCTAGGATGGTCTGCATCGGGGGATGGGAGTCTGCCCGAGGGAACATACCTGAGCTTGTAACATGAGCACCCAGGAAGGGGTTGGAGGCCGTGTGACTGAAAAGGCTGTGGGAGGGGTGGCTGAAGGCAGAGTGCTAGAAGCGAGCTGGAGAGATGGCTGGGAGGCAGAGATGGCTCTGACCCCCCCAAAGGGGGGTGTGCTGGGATGCCCTGGGACCCCAAGCTGGACTTAACTGAGGGGGTCCTGCTGTCTGTGCCTGCAAGACCTGTCTTGGACTGTATTCCTGTCATCCAAATAAACCTTCTGCTTTACTGGCTGGCTGAGAGTCATGGTGAATCGCAGGAAGCCGGGGGTGCAGGGCCCTGAGTCCCCCAATACTCCGTGACAACTGGTGGCAGCGGCGGGATCTACTGCACCCCGTGGACGGCGCTTCCTGCAGTAAGTGACTGGGGAGCAGTAAAACGAAGGGGGATTGACGGGGACCAGGCGTGCTGAAGAGTGAGAGAGAGACGGTTATTACCCCTGGGAGTGTGTGACCAGCGAGAAGGACTTTTGCAGTAACAGGGTCCCCCGGGGGGATTGCAGCGAGTGGTCCCAGGGGCGGAGGAGTCTGCAGCTCGACCCTGGCAGAGAGGTGGTGACCTCGAGAAGGGCTGGCACACTACGGGTCTCCCTGGGAACTGTGGGGAGCTGTGAGCACACAGGCCGGTGAGTGGCCGGCAGGAAGATGTATGCCAAGTGGCTTAAGAGCGACCTGGTGGAGCTGTGCAAGCAGAGGGGGCTGCGCATTGGGAGGCTCACCAAAGAACAGCTCATTGCCCAGCTGGAGGCGGAAGATCGCACGAATGAACTGATCCCTGTGTCTCAGGGAAGCAGCCTGGCAAATGCAGCGCAGGCACCAGTGTCTGTCCCAGCTGGGAGTGGTCAGCCGGCTGCTGAGGGCTTCCCGAGATCCCTCCTTCCTATGCCTAGGGGAAGGGTGGGGAGGAGCCCAGCAAATACCGAAGGCGCCGTGACCCCCCCGGCCAGCAGGGGACCCTCCCGGCGAAGCTCGCCGGCCAGCAGAGGATCCTCCCGGCGACGTTCGGCATCCGTGGAGCGGAATTGGCTGGAATGGGAGAAAGAGCTAAAACTGAGAGAGCTGGAGGATCGTGAACAACAGAGACAGCATGAACGGGAGGAGAAAGAGAGACAGCATCAGCGTGAACGGGAGGAGAAAGAGAGACAGAGACAGCATGAACGGGAGGAGAATGAGAGACAGCGTCAGCATGACCTGGAACTGGCGAGATTGAAGGGCAGCGAACCCCCGGCTGCGGTGAGTGAGGGGGGACCCAGGACTGCACGGAGCTTGGATAAGTGCATCCTGGCCCCACGCAAGGAGGGGGAGGACATGGATGACTTCCTGGAGGCCTTTGAGACGGCCTGCGAGCTGCACCGGATTGATCCCGCGGACAGACTCCGGGTCCTTACCCCCTTACTGGACCCCAAATCCGTGGCATTGTACCGCCAACTGGGAGAGGCAGAGAAAGGGGACTACGAACTATTCAAAAAGGCCCTGCTACGTGAGTTTGGGCTGACTCCTGAAATGTACCGGGAAAGGTTCCGGAGTCAGGATAAAACCCCTGAGATCTCATATCTGCAACTAGCCGCCCGCATGGAAAGATACGCCAGAAAGTGGGCTGATGGGGCCCAGACGAAGGAGGACCTGATTAAACTGCTGGTACTGGAGCAACTGTATGAGCGGTGCCCATCCGACCTGAGGTTGTGGTTGGTGGACAGAAAGCCAGAGAACCCGCGACACGCCGGGCAGCTGGCCGATGAGTTTGTAAAGAGCCGGTCAGGAGATAAAAGGGAGGAGTCCCAAAGGAACAGTCCCACCACAACGCAGAGAGAGAGTCACCATGGGACCTCCCCATGGGAAAATACAGAAAAAACCCATCAGAGGGGAGCATCCGGCATCAGGACCATCCGACCTACTCAAGGGGACCCATGGGACATGGGCTGCTACCACTGTGGCCAAAAGGGCCACATACGGGCCCAGTGCCCTAGGCTCAGGGACAGACTGAGCAGACCGAACCCACAGAGGGTTGACTGGGTAGAGACCCAGCCCGGCGAAAGGCAGCATTCCCAGGGAAGGGGGGCTGGCAGAGTACCACCTGCTAAGGAGGGAGGAGAGCACCAGGCCAGCTCCTCTAGGGGGCTGGATGCTCCAGACTCAGGGTTTTTGGTTTATATGGTAGGCGCGGGGCTGTCCCTCCGGAGAGAGTACCTTGTTCCCCTGGAGGTGGATGGGAGGAAGGTCAATGGATACTGGGATACGGGCGCAGAGGTGACGCTGGCCCGGCCCGAGGTGGTGGCCCCAGATCAGGTGGTGCCCAACACCTACCTGACCCTGACGGGGGTGGGCGGAACACCAGTCAAAGTACCCGTGGCAAGGGTACACCTGAAGTGGGGGGCCAAGGAGGGCCCCAAGGATGTGGGGGTACACCCGTATTTGCCCACTGAGGTATTGATGGGGGGGGACCTGGAGAACTGGCCAAGCAACCCCCAAAAGGCACTGGTTGTGACCCGCAGTCAGAGCCGGCGAGGGGCACTGCGCCCTGGCCTTGGGGGGGGTGCCTTGCCTGAGGCGCAGGACCCTAACCTGGTGGGGAGGGAACGCCCAGGGACACGGCTCAGGGAGGCTGCAGCTTCAGGCCCAGCGGGCGAGGAAGAGCAGGTGGCCATCCCTGTCCCAGCTGCTGAGTTCCAGGCCGAGTTACAGAGAGACCCCTCCTTGTGGAAGATAAGGGACCTAGCCGACCTCAATGCGGTACAGACCATGGGACGAGGTGGCCGGAAAAGGTTCCTGTGGGAGAAGGGGTTCCTGTACCGAGAATGGGCTCCCGCAGGGAAAATGGAGTCAGGGGGGATCAGGAGGCAGCTGGTGGTACCCCAGAAGTATCGCCGCCAGCTGCTGTACTGGGCCCATGACATTCCCCTCTCAGGGCACCAGGGAACCTGGCGTACCCAGCAGAGGCTGCTACGGAGCTTTTACTGGCCTGGGGTCTTTGTTACTATCCGACAGTACTGCGGATCCTGTGACCCCTGTCAGAGGGGGAAGAAGGCCTGGGACAAGGGGAAAACAGCTTTAGGACCCTTGCCCAGCATAAAGGATCCTTTCCGGAGGGTGGCCAAGGTTAGAAGGGCGGCTCTAAACCAAGAGAGCCCAAAGCACACACCTCCAGACTGGAGCGCTGGGAGAAGACCACAGCCCAGTTGGAACCCCAGGGGTATTGGGGTGGGAAAAGGGCACAGGCCGCATAAACCTTCCCACATGCGAACTGCGAGTGCCATCAAGCACCCCGACCTAAGGGAGGGGCGTGAAACTGGAGGGGCCTGGTGTAATTCTCACCAAGGAATGGAAGGGATGTGGGGGCATCCATGGGAACGGGGGTAGGTTCGAACTTCCCCGGGTCACTGGCTAAAGTGACCCTGCTCAGTTCGGTCTCGAAGGGGGGAGAGATGTGACGAACTGGGACTGTTCTTACTGGGGTCTGTGAATGCTGACAGGCGAGTGTGGCTAGGATGGTCTGCATCGGGGGATGGGAGTCTGCCCGAGGGAACATACCTGAGCTTGTAACATGAGCACCCAGGAAGGGGTTGGAGGCCGTGTGACTCCGGGGCCCGGGAAACTGAAAAGGCTGTGGGAGGGGTGGCTGAAGGCAGAGTGCTGGAAGAGAGCTGGAGAGATGGCTGGGAGGCAGAGATGGCTCTGACCCCCCCAAAGGGGGGTGTGCTGGGATGCCCTGGGACCCCAAGCTGGACTTAACTGAGGGGGTCCTGCTGTCTGTGCCTGCAAGACCTGTCTTGGACTGTATTCCTGTCATCCAAATAAACCTTCTGCTTTACTGGCTGGCTGAGAGTCATGGTGAATCGCAGGAAGCCGGGGGTGCAGGGCCCTGAGTCCCCCAATACTCCGTGACACAAGCCACCTGTCCTGCTGGAAGAACGTGAATGTAATTCTGAGAATGGACACTCCAGGAGTTTCCTGGCCTTCATGTGACAGTAACTCAGATGTCCATTAAAACTAATTGTTGGAGAAAAAGTGTATCAACTGGTTAGTGTAGGGGACTAGGACTCTGGATATTGGTGTTCCATTGCTGTCTGCCCCTTGCTTGCTGTGAGGTTTTAGGCAAGTCACATAGCCTAGGGTTACCATATTCAAACATTTAAAAAAGAGGGCACTCCACGGGGCCCCGGCCCCGCCCCAACTCCACTCCTTCCCTGCCCCTGACCCCACCCTGGCCTTGCCCCAACCCCACCCCTTCCCCACCCCCATTCCAACCCCTTCCCCAAAGTCCCTGCCCCAACTCTGCCCCCTCCTCTGAGCACCCTGCATTCCCCCTCCTCCCTCCCGCTCTGATCTTGTTTGGGGGTTGCTAAGTGCTCCCTGCTCCCTACTTGCCCTGCACCCCCCCGCAGCCTCTGTGCCCCCTGCTCCCCACTCACCCTGCAGCCTCTGCACCCCCCCTGCCCCTGCAACTTCTGCAACCCCCCCTGCCCCTGCCTATCCTGCTCCTCTTCGCACTGCAGCCCCTGCATCCCCCCACCCCTTCAGCCTCTGTGCCCCCTGCTCCCCACTCGCCCTGCAGCCCCTGCAACCCCCGCCCCTGCAGCCTCTGCACCTCCCATCTGCCCTGCCCCTGGCCCCCCTGCCCCTGCAGCCCCTATGCCCCTGCCTGCCCTGCTCCTCCTCGCCCTGCAGCCCCTGCACCCCCCCGCCCCTGCAGCCTCTGTGCCCCCTGCTCCCCACTCACCCTGCAGCCCCTGCACCCCCCTGCCCTTGCAGCTTCTGCACCCCCATCTGCCCTGCTCCTCCTCACCCTGCAGCCTCTGCACCGCCCCGCCTGCCCTGCTCCCCCGCTCCTCCGGCAGCCTCTGCCTGGCGGGGGCTTCGGATGCTCAGTGGCTCAGGGTCCCTGCAGCCACGGCACACGCTGCACTCCCTGCCCCGTGCCGCAGCCTCCTTCCTGCCACGTGGGGTGATGGGGCCGCAGGAAGGGTCCCCCAGTGGCCGGGGAGTCCCTGCCCACGAGGGAAGCCCGAGCCGCTGGCTGGGCCCGGCCTCCCCGTGGTCCTGCAGGCTCAGCTGGGGCGCGCGGTCCGCCCAGCCTCCGGGGGCAGCAGTGGCTCCTTCGCCGCCTTCTGCGGCTGCGCCCCCACTTCCCCCGCTCGAGCTCGCTACAATGTAGCCGGGCGGCTGGGTGCGCTGCGGACCCTGCGGGTCGTGCTGGGGCCGGGCGGACCCTGGCTTATGCTGCCTCCCTATTTCCCCGGCTTTTTGGCAATTCCCCCGTATGGGGATTTGAGTATCAAAAAGCCGGACATGTCCGGGGAAATCCGGAGGTATGGTAACCCTAACATAGCCTCCCTGTACCTCCATTTTCCTACCATAGTTAAATGGGGAATGATAATGCTCATTGACAAGTGCTTTGAGATCCTCCGGTGTCAGGCCCTACAGAAGTGTGAAGTATTACTTCTGTAACCAGGATTTTCTTATGAATGCATTTCTAAAGATTGGTTTGGTTTGGTTCTAGTTAAGGCTAAAGGTTCAGTTTGGTTCTTATTTTATTTGATTTCATTTGCTTACCCCAGTCTCAACCCAAACAAGCTGCACACCTGAATTATCTCACACTTACAGTGGTTTTATACCTGTGCAACTCCTCTGACTTCAGTGGCGTTACTCTTCATTTATACAGGTGGAAGAGAGAAGAGACTCAGGGCCCTGGTGTGTTAGAAAACTAACATCCTTATCTCTGGCAGGGCCAGTTCTAGGGATACACGAGAAGGCCGGTCCCTTGGCCACCAGCTTCCAGGAGCCACCATATCACTGTGAGGTTTGGCCTTTTCCCCTCCCCCCACTTGCCCACTCTGAGATGGGGGTTGCCAAAAATGGTTTCCGCCCTGGCCAGCAAAATGCCTAGGGCATTCCTGCTCTGTGGAATAGGTTATTTCTCTTTATCTGGCATTGCTGCCCCCCAGAACCATTCCTCAACAGCAAAAAACCAAAACCATGTGCAGTTCAAATGTTGTTTTCCTTCCGCACCCCCATTGCTGCTCAGTGGTTTGGAATATAAAAGATAAAACACCCTTTGGTGAACCCAATTGCCTGACTGCAGTGCTCACACTCAGGGACCCAATAAAATCAAAGCAGCTGGCTAAGAAATGAAGTACGGCAGGGTGGAACAGGGGGGGGGAGGGGGGGGGGGGAAGGGGACACCATCCAGAGGGATGTACTAAATTGTAAAGCCAGATCCTAGTAATAGCTGCTGTAAGGGGAAGGAGGGCTGGGGGAAGAGGGAGAGTGGAAAGGGAGAGGACAAAAAAAGTCTGTATTTTCAATGAATAAAACATGATTGTAGTTGTATTAAGATGAAAGAATAAGGGCCTCATATATCAGTTTAAAATATGTATTTGCTTTGTTTCTTCTGAGGTTTAAGGGCTGATTTCATGAATCATGAATGCTGTTTGTGTAGCTGGTGTTATGGTGTTACCGCTTACTCTGTTACAGTTAATGCTACTCTGTCATGTCTGTTATAAACCTCTAATTCAAGTGTTTATGACTCAGCTGTTGAGACGAGCCTTAGTGGCAGGGAAAGCTCACCTCTGAACAGGCCAGATCCTGAGAGGTGCTGAGCAGCAGGGGCCTCCAGCTCCAGTGGGAGCTGTGGGTACTCAGCACCTCTCAGGGGCTGGCCCTAAGTGCACAGAATGTGTGAATCTTGTCAGCGCTGATGGGTTGTAACATGCCTGGCTGCACATGCAGGCGGAGGAGAAAGAAGAGACGCAAAACCCAGAACAGGGAGATTTTTTTCTGAATTCGCTCTCAAAAAGATCCAGTTCAGGTTTGCATCGAGTTTGTCCCACAGCCAAATGGGGTTTTATTTTATCCAAAGTGGGCCATCCATCGTTATTTGCAAGCCACTAGAATGGGGCGAAGTTTTTACAATGAAATGTTTTTTTCAAAAGAAACATGTAGATCCAGTACCATAATCATTTTGCAAATTTGTATCAATTTCACTGAATTGTTTCAGTCAAAACCCCACAAAATAGTCTGGAAAAAAAGGGTAAATGGTTTGTTTTGACATTTTCAAACCACACATTTTGATTTTTTTATTTGAAATTTCCTCTAATTGTATAAAAATGTTAAAAAATGTTCAAAACTGAAATAAAACATTTCATTTTGGTTTGAAAAAAAATTACTACTGCAACCCAAAACAAATTATTCTTCGACTTTTTGATTTGCTGAAAAATTTAAAAAGTTTCATTTTGACCTGAAGTTTTTTCTTTCAAATTTTTTGGTATTGCCAACAAACCCCTTCCCCCCCAAAAAAAAAAATTTGGGAGGGAATTAGGGTGTGTGGAAGGGTTCTGACCTGGGGCAAGAGGTTTGGGGTGTAGGAGGGGGTTCAGGGTGCAGACTCCGGCTGGGCGCTCTTATCTCAGGAGGCTCTGGTCGGCAGCACAGTGGGGCTAAGGCAGGCTCCCTGCCTGCTCTGGCTCCGCGCTGCTCCCGGAAGGCGGAGGCGCGGCCAGACGGCTCTGCACAAAACGCACTGCCCATGCCCACAGGCGCAGCCCTGCAGCTTCCATTGGCCACGGTTCCTGGCCAATGGGAGCTGCGGAGCTGGCGCTGGGGGCAGGGGCAGCACACGGCGCCTCCCTGGCTGGCCCTGCGCCTAGGGGCTGCAAGGACATGATGGCCGCTTCCAGGAGCTGCGCAGAGCCAGGGCAGGCATGAAGCCTATCTTAGCCGTGCTGCACCACCGACTGGACTTTTAACGGCCCAGAGCCGCGAGGGTCCCTTTTTGACCAGGTGTTTCAGTTGAAAACTGGACGCCTGGCAACCCTAAGTCCAAGGCTCCCAGGTCAAAAGGACCCCTATTAATAAGGCATTAGACTCAGTGCCACAAAACATTTTGATTAAGAAACTAGAATTATACAATATCAACATGGCACATATTAAATGGATTAAAAACTGGATAATTGATAGGTCTCAAAATGTAAATGGGGAACCATCAAGTAGTGGGTGTATTTCTAGAGGGGTCCCACAGGGATTGGTTCTTGGCCCTATGCTATTTAACATTTTTATCAATAACACAGGAAAAAACGTAAAATCATCAATGATAAAATGTACAGATGTGACAAAGATTGCAGGAGTGGTAAATAATGAAGAGGACAGGTCACTGATACGGAGTGATCTGGATCATTTGTTAAGCTAGGTGCAAGCAAGCAATATGCATTTCAATACACCCAAATGTAAAGTCATACCCCTAGGAACAAAGAATTTAGCCCATACTTATGGGATGGGGGACTGTATCCTAAGAAACAGTGATTCTGAAAAGAACTTGGGGGTCATGGCGGATAATCAGCTGAAGATAAGTTCCCAGTGCAACACTGTGACTGTACAGTACCTAGCACAATGGGTTCCTGGTCCATAACTAGGGCTCCTAGGCACTACAGTAATAGAAATTAATAATACTGATAGTGATAACATGATCTTCGGATGTATAAACAGGGCAATCTCGAGTACAAGTAGGGAGGTTATATTAAGTCTGTATTTGGCACTGGTGTGACCCCTACTAGAATACTGTGTCCAGTTTTGGTGTCTGCAATTCAAGAAGGATGTTGATAAACTGAAGAGGGTTCAGAGAAGACCCTCTAGAATGATTAAAGGATTGGAAACATATTTCTAGTGATTGAGCTCCTTGAGTCTATTTATCTTATCAAAGAGGTTTAAGGGGTGACTGGATCACAGTCTCTAAGTACTTACATGGAGAACAGAAATTTGATAATGGGCTCTTCAGTCTAGCAGACAAACATATAACAAGATCCAAAGGCTGGAAGTTAAAACTAGACAAATTCAGACTAGAAATAAGGCACACATTTTTAACAGTGATGCTAATTAGCCACTGGAACAGCAAGGTTTGTGGTGAATTTTTTGTCACTGGAAACTTTTTAATCAAGATTGAATGTTTTCTAAAATATAAGCTCTAGTTCAAACAGGAATTCAAGGAAGGCCTATGACCTGTGTTATGCTAAAGGTCAGATTAGATTAACACAATGGTCCCTTCTGGATTTAGATTTGGAAAAGAGACGACTAAGGGGGGATATGATAGAGGTCTATAAAATCATGACTGGCGTGGAGAAAGTAAATAGGGAAGTGTTATTTACTCCTTCTCATAACACAAGAACTAGGGGGCACCAAATGAAATTAATAGACAGCAGGTTTAAAACAAACAAAAGGGAGTATTTTTTCACACAATGCACCATCAACTGGTGGAACTCCTTGCCAGAGAATGTTGTAAAGGCCAGGACTATAACAAGGTTCAAAAAAGAACTAGATAAGTTCATGGAGGATAGGCCCATCAGTGGCTATTACCCAGGATGGGCAGGGACGGTGTCCCTAGCCTCTGTTTGCCCGAAGCTGGGAATGGGCGACAGGGAATGGATCACTTGATGATTACCTGTTCTGTGCATTCCCTCTAGGGCACCTGGCATGGGCCACTGTTGGAAGACAGGATACTGGGCTAGATAGACCTTTGATCTGACCCAGTATGGCCATTCTTATGTTCTTATGTTAGAATCTATTAATCTAGTGCATAAGACCCATAAAGTGAAACTGACAAGCAATTACAGTGATATGGGATAGTGTATTATCACTATCCAAGCTCAGTGAGTGCAAAAAGTGAGCAGAGTAAATGACAAAGTTCATATTTATAATATAAACTGACAGATTTTTAAGAACTGGTTAGACAAAGACCTGACAGGAAGGGTTTAACTATTACTAAGCCCTGGTTTACACTAGGGGGTGTGGTCGATCTAAGATACGCAACTTCAGCTACGCGAATAGTGTAGCTGAAGTCGGCATATCTTAGGTCAACTTACTTGGCTGTGAGGACGGCGGCGAGTCGACCGCTGCCGTTCCCCCGTCAACTCCGCTTCCGCCTCTCACGAACTGGAGTTCCGGAGTCAACGGGAGCACATTCGGGGATCGATTTATCTGCGTCTAGACAAGACACGATAAATCGATCCCTACCCGCCGATCAGGCGGGTAGTGAAGACCTGCCCTTAGTTGTGCCTTAAGTGCAGGGGACTGGATTAGATGACCTATTGAGGTCCCTTCCAGTCCTACATTTCTATAATTCTAGGATTTGTTATCCTGTGCACAATACAAACCTTATAAACACTTCTCATGTGCTTAAGTTAAGCATGTATTTGCACAACTAGGTCTCAGAATAAGACACAATAAGGTGTTAATAGTAACACAGATAAGGGATTTTTTTAGCATCTTACTTTTAAGTTTTAACAACAAGTGCTTAGTGAAAAAAACATATTGCACATTTTGCTTCTACATGGGTAGAAGATGCTTAAGTTTCACTATGTTGATCATTTGTGATTTTTTTTAAATAAAGAAAGCAAATAATCCACATTATATACAAATGTATTGTAAAAAAATAACTTTTTAAAAACTCTTAATAAACTCTAGAAAACTTCAAAGGTTAGTTATTTGCCTTTCCCTTTCTTAAAAATGGCCAAATCAATGTATTTCAATTTAAAAAACAAAAAAAAATCAATAATTATAAACATTCAAACCTTTCCCCTCTGCACCCCGACTTTCAACCCAGAGTGAGTTTTAATTGCTAAATTGTAACGTGTTTCCCTCCAAAATGAAGTTTTTGGTGGGAATTATTGATAGACCTTTAATTTTAACAAGTGCCACTACAAACATTGCACTGAATTTCTTCAGGGAGTCAGCATTTTATCACTTTAAGAGCATTGCATGGCTCCGTGATATGGTTATGATGCTGGATAATGATCTAATGTGCCTAACTGACAACTTGCTGGCTCTCTGCCAAGATTACACAATAGCACGATACAGCTGGTAGCATGAGGGGAAAAAATGGAGATGCTGATTTCCCAGCTATTACAACCCCATAGATTAATCCCGTTGTGAGCAATTTCATACAGTATTTCATTAGGTAAAGAATCTAAATCAAATAATTGTTGATCGATATTTTTGAAGAATTTCACTCCCTCAGAAAAAAATACGTTGTGAAGTTTCCAATGTGCAAGGTTCAAAATGACCCATTTAAACAAAAATTAAAAGGTTAACATTTAAATCATTATAAAAAAAATTGTTTACAGAAAATCAGGTGTTTTGTAAACAGAAAGTTTCAATAGCCTGCTGAACAATAGTTGTGGTAAACATTCTGATTTTAAAAAATTGATAAATCTTTCACAAAAAATTGAATATTTAAAAAAAAGGAGGGTTTTTTGAGAAATTCTTCATTTTTTAAAAAGGACATTTTTTGACGAAAAAAAATTTTGTCTGCAAAATTTCAAAGAGCGTTAGTATCTGTGAATGGTCCATGTCTTCCCTAGTAGATTAATGCTAGGGAGAACACTACTAATTGAGCTTCACATCATGATACTCCCTCTGCCCCATATTTGGATATGTATAGCTGGGCAGAACTTGGTCACTTCAGTTCACAGGGCTTCAAAAGGACGTTTTCTTTTGTTTGAGTTCTGGGTCACATGGGTTCTGAGTCTTACGACCTTCTGATTTTCCACTTGGAATTTTATATTTAAACTAAACCAAAAAACTTCAAGCAAAATTCAGATGAAACCCAGTGTTGTGCTGTAAACAGGCAATAGGGCAAGTTTCACATGTATTGAACTTGAAATCACAATTCTCCCCAGTTTTGCTCAAAATTGGGCCCAGGTTCATTCACATGATAAGTGAAGTGGGTTGAGTTTAAAGTTTGATATGAAACCTGAAATCAGGCAGGTGTTTTGGGGATTTCACGGCAAACCTTTGACAGAGCTTAGTAGCAGGTTGCCTAGGAAATAGCATATGGTTCACACTAAGTATTCCCCAGTTTTATGTATATTCTCAGAGAACTGCTGGGACTATCGAGTTTGGATTTCTGGAGCGGGTTAACTCCTCATTCAGAGTGAAACAAATGGACAAGGTTCAAGAAATCTGTCCCTACTCTAGTCTTATTTACAATGAGTATGGAGTCATGTTATTACTTTGAACAAAGACAGATTAAAGAGCAAAGCAGCAGTAAAGCATACACACACATAACAGCCACACTCCACAGCTCCAGCAAAACACAGCTCTGCTTCTGTGTCTTCCAGGCACTGCTTCCAACTGTTATGTCACTATGTCTTAACGTCGCCCCCGGACACATTAAAGAGGCCTTTGTGTTAAGAGGGTCGCCTCCCTCAGCCAGGTGGCCTATTGGAACAGCCAGCTGGAGTGATCCCGTCTGGAAATGGCATCTTCAGCTAGTGCCCACCACAGCTGAAAGGGACCTTTAAGACAACAGTGAGAAACCGTGGCAATGAAGGGGTGTGTATCCCACCGAAGAAACTGCTAACAATATTGGGGGGGTATGGCTGCAGTAGCTGTCACCCCTCCACCTTCCTTCTGTGTCAGATGTTTTCCTTCAATATGGTTATTAGCTATATTTGCTATAGGATTATGATGTTAATGCTCTCTTTGAAAGGGCCTCCTTACCATGCTGATGCCCATTGCTCCAACTCCCCCCAGTCATACGAGGCTTGATAGGCTCTAAGCGTTGTACATCACATGGGCTCGGTAAATTGTGCAGGCAGAGACTCACCCTCCAGAATCAGCCCACCAGGACTGATTGTGCTGCATCCTGTGAAACCAAGCACCAGATTTTGTGAGTACCAGCTCTGGCAGACAAATGCGACGTAACATCACAGCACCAGTATTGTTGCCTAGCACTGCTGATGTAGAATAGCCTGGCGCTGCAGCAACCCATCCCTGAGGCATGGCGAGGAGGTTTGGTTCGGCTGAGTGTTGTCATTAGAACCCAAACATTTCTTCCATTTTACCCACACCTGATCTCCGGCGTTTCAGCAATAGTCCTCTAATGCCAAACTCCTTTGTGCATTCAGCATAACCTGAGACAGGGAGCTGCTGAAAGGGAGGAAAGATGGCCCTGTGATTAGGGCACAATCCTGCCAGTCAGGAGATCAGACTTCTGTCCCTGTCGCTGCAGCATACTTCTCTACCTTCTCTGTGGTTCAGGGTTACCACCTGAAACCTAGAGAGAACCACCCTTCCCTGCCTCACCGGGGGACTGAGAGACTTTCTATCGGGAGTGCCGGCCTCACAAACATTACGGGGCTCAGTCCCAGAGAAATGCCTCGCTCAGACAACCCTTTCCACTGAAGGCAACAGTTCTGCCTTTGTGAGGACATTACAAGTTGACTCAATATAAACACCATGTTCCTTGAAAACAGCTCTAAGCCTTTTGTGGAGCCCATTTTCCCCTTCCCATCCCTGCCTTTGATGGCTAATTTGTATTTGTTTAAAGGCAGAGGTGGATATCTTAAGCTTGGAAAGCTTAAAATAGACAAACAGTGGTGAAAGACTCCCCTCCCCGCCCAGCTCCCCCCGCCCCTCCTCCCGGCCCCAAAAGTGCCGCCAGCTGCAGTGCAGCCTTCCTCACGCTGATTCCAGCTGTGCCAAATTGTACTGAAATCGTGTACAGTTTCATGATGTGAAAGGCAGAGGTAGGATTAACAGGAGCGCACAGCATCCTGTAACACAGGGCCCCTGTTCTCCAGGGGGAGGGGGTTGGGGAAGTTCCCTGAGTGGCTGCCACCTGCCTGGTTCTGTATAATGCTTTGTGCTACTCTGATGCAGTTCTCCTGCTCCCATGTGCTCCCCCATCATTCCCCCCTCCCTAGCCTAATCCACACCTCTCAAATGTCCCTCATTTCAGAGGGCCCCACTCATTCTAGTCTGAAGCTATCTGTGCTCCAGACCCCTTGGGCGTCTCCTCACTTTTATTACTGAAAAATATTTACCTCAGAAATGAAGCACCATGAAGCGGAGGTTATAAAAACAGCTATTTCCACTAAAGGAATTAATCCCACAGCATTAAGGTTCCTGGATGGGTGATTGTTTGTGTGTTCCACATTAAGGCTTTGGCAGGCTGAGGGCTATGTCTTGCCCGTGAACGTCTGCAGAAGTCTCCAGAGCTCAGCCAGGGAAGCTTGTAAGTGTAAGAGGACAACATTGACTTACTGGCATGTGGGATGGCTGTTGCCTTTCCCCCAGAGTAGGTCAGCGAGCAGGAGTCCAACTTTAGTGTCCTTGTTTGTTTCTGGTAGCACCCACAATGTGCTTCCCAAACAGAAATGAAAGGATGGTTCCTTCCCCCAGCTGATCCCAGTCTAAAGACAGGCTAAGGGCAGCAGGAAGGGACACAGCCGATTAGCAGAGGGGACAAGTGGTGATTGGCCATGTCATGGTATATAGGGTTAAGTTAACAAAGGTTGCGCTGCTGCTGCAGTTTTACAATAGTATAAAGAAATTGTTCCCAGTTGCTCCTCTCACTAGTCATTTAGATCATTTCCCCACAACCGTGATGGCAGAAGCAGGCCCTTTCGGTGGGATTTGAAGGCAGAAAGAGGATGTGCCTTGCAGATTTGCTCAAGGAGGGCATTCCATGCGAAGGGGCCAGAGCAGAAGGAGGCACAATGGTACTGATAGGCAGATGCGGTTGGCATAGTGCGTGGAGTGAAGCAGGCGGGGGTCATGCACAGGGAGATGAGGATGAAAAGAAAGGAGGCAGCAGAGTTACACAGGGGATTTGAAAATAGTGACAAGAAGCTTGGCCTCGATGTGGTGGAGGAGGAGAAGTCAGCGGAAGGATTCACAGGTGTGGGTGATATAGTCAGATAGCAGGAGGGGAAGCAAGGCTTAGGGGTGGAGAAAAAGATGGGCTTAGAAGTGCAAGTCACGCTCACTGTGCCTCAATTTCTTTCTCTAAGAAAGTTAGTTGTCAACCTCACCAGGATGTCAAATTAATTAATTGATATTTATAAAACACTGACATTCTCAGATAGAAGGCCCTATAGGTGAACAAAGTGTTTATACCGCTTGAGAAGCAACCCAGAAGTGGTCTGTTGTGTAAAACCTCACCTAGACCTAGTAAGTCTTACTGGCCTCGATGGTAATTCTTACTCTTTATTCACTTATCCATCTGGCCTTCATTTTAAAATAAAGGGATCAGAATGAACAATCACATAAGGGTTCAATTAAATGTTTAAAAGGCCAGAATTATAACTGAGGCATACAACGTTCTCTCTTAGTGCTTTGTGACGGCTCCCACATACACAAGATAAGCCCCGAGTAGCTATGATACAGTCCTGACTACTTTAAGAACCTATGTTAATGGCTAGATAAGGCTGAGATTTTAATAACGTGAGCTTAGGAAACTGATAGTAAATGTTCTTACAGCAACACTAACTATTCCACCCACCCACCAGGCTTATAAACTGTAAGAGGTTCTTTCATTACAGGTGATAAGCTCTCCTTTCTCGGTGGCATTTGTAATGGACCCCCATCATCAAAGCACACGGGCACAAATGCTTATGTGTTTAGATAATTTAGAAAATGACAATGATTTTATCAAATTTTGTTTCTGGACTGAGACCAACCACATGAAATGTATACCTCAGAAGGTAATTTGCTGGAGAAAATTCTAAGTGACTGAAACTAAAATCACTTAACTCTGACTATATCTTTGCTACTGCAGTGTTCTAATACAGACAGATGAATCAATGCAATGTGTATGAACTCTGTGGGCCTATGAGGTGAAATCCTGGCTCCACTGAAGTCACTGGAAAAAACCTCATTGACCTCAGTGGGGCCAGGACTTCACTAATCAACTGTAGAACTTATCAACCAACATGAATAATGTCCACTTGCTCTAGCATTCTGCTACTGAGCTGTGTCTTAACTCATATCATCAGACCAAAACACCTGCTGGAAAATATCAGTCCAGTGGCTGCTCTCTTTGAGGGAAACACCAGCATCAGTCACTGTTCTGAAGACAGCAAGTAATAACTGGTGTGTCTAAAACATGTTTTAGAAATCTGAGTACATTATATATATGGCTAAGAAACTGGGGCACTGTAACTGCTTCTTATTACCCTACTCCTAACCGTCTCAGTGTTGTCTCTCATTGAATACCTAGAATGTAAGCTCTTTGGGGCGGGGACTGTCTTTGTGTTCTGTGTGTGTGTATAGTGCCTACCACAATGGGGTCCTGGTCCATGAGTGGGGCTCCTACAGTTACACATAATGGCAAGCATTCGGTGAGGAGAGGGAGGCACGTATGCAGCCTTAAAGATCAGTTACCAGCTTCCTTGCTTTTTCTATACTATCCGTTAACCCATGATAATATCTTTAACATTGTATCTAGTCATTTAATCAAAACTCATAAGATTAAAAAAATATGGAGAGCTGGGCCAAAACGAAACCTTAGCTCTAAACCACAGACTTGAGCTTACAGCTCAAACGTGTCTCTGTCCTGGGCCAAATCTGTGCACCTCACGTTTTAGCAACGTCTAAACTTGGATGCAAATTGTAAATTGCCAAGTTCAGGAGCATCCATGCTGACCTGAGTGGTTTGGTTCTGCCTTTTCCAAAGTTCTGAAATGTGGATCCCGGGTTATGGTTCAGGCCCAACTCACTAAAATAAAACATGTTTTATATTTTCTATTTTAAGAGACACAAATGCATGTGTATTTTTGAAAATCATTGCACAGCTGTCCCAGAAGCAGACGGACAGTAATTCTAAGTGGTAGCTCATCAAATTCTAAGCCATCAACCACTAATTATCCATTGGTGGAATTCTGACTTAGAATAGATGATGGTCTGACTTAGAATTCCACATGTATGAAGAGCTGCCAATTTTTCTTCCCTTTCATTATATTTCTCCAAGGAATGTTCCAGCCTGACAGAGTATTCTTTAGACCCTTCAGCAGAACCAGCTTAAGTAGGGATATATGGAATGAACCAATAACCTCAAACCTGTTCCCGAATCATTCCTCAAAGGTTTGGTACAGTTTGATTAAATTAACTCTCTCTCTCTCTCCCTGTCTTACCTTCCAACAAGGCATGAAGAGGCCCAGCAGACCTCCTGTTGGCTGACCCCAGGCCTACAAATAGTTGGGGATTTCTTACAGTGGGACTTCCCCCACTCCATCAAGAGATACATGGCTCATTCTGGGGTACAACGAGCTGGGAAACCCTAAAGCAGTACAGAAGTTTAACTCAAAGCTATTCTGAACACTAGAAAAGCTGTAAGGAACATTGGACCAGCTACAGAAATGAAAGAGGGTAAATCAGAGAGCTTACGGGAAGAGCAGGTGCTGTGGGAATTGGAGAAGAGCGTTACAGGTGCTAAAGTAAAAAGGTCTTGAAGGGAATAGAAGGAAAGGTTATGCAGAACTCTTGGACATAGTGGAAAGAAGGGATGAGACCTCTCAATCAGATAGGAAAGTGACTGATCCTGCTTCCAGCTGAGCAGGAGCCAGACAGTGGACTTGCAGTGCTGGCTAGCAATAAAAGAGAAAAATGGAATAGAACCACCAAAGCCAGGTGTGGTGTCATAACAGCAAATTTAGTCCTACTGCACCAGTTACACAGTGCTGGAGTTTGGCAGGAATCTACGCTGTAAGACTGGGTGACAGCTGTAGGCATGTGCTACTAGTGCAGGTGCAGAGAGTCTTGTACATCCAAGGACCCCATCCCATCGCCAAACAGTCAACAGCTCTTTGTCCATATATGGACAATTTCTCCATATACTTAGCCTCTCCACCATGTTGTCACCCCCACCCCCACCTCCTGAATCTCTCAGATTCTGGAACTGCTGCCAAACCAGAGATCTTGTTCTGCAGATCAGCTCCCTTCCCTGCTTTGCTTGTTGCAATTGCAGTGGGTAAGGCTCAGAGAGCCTCACAAACTACACTCACTCAGCAGCTGGATTTGGAGAGATGTGGGTATGTGGATGTTCAGGGGTCCTGCGATAGTTGGATTGGGATCTGGCTGTGGCACTGAATAGGTTCTTTCACATAGGGTGCCAGCTTATGTCAAGGTCTCCATACCTCAAGTAAACACTGACAAATACATAGCTGGAACCAGTCTGGTTCTCCTGTGTGTTGTTATTTTAAAATAGGCATTAGAGTTATAAAAATGTGCTTAGTGTTTAGACTGTATTGAATGCTTGTAAATTGCTGCATGCATTAATCTCACTTATACCATCTATATCCCATATTGTAAGATAACATTTGAGTATTTGCATGATAACCCTCTGTAGCTGTGGAAATCACCCGACAGGAAAAACATTAGTTAGTGTGAAATCCTGGCCTACAAAGAAAGGTATGATGTCCTGCCCCACAGAGAAGGCCTATCAAAACCAGATGAACTATTGTGGAACATCAAACAGGGCAAAAGATTTTGCTGATTTCTTCCCCCTTCTTACTCCCCCCCTCCTCCCCATAAAGAGGAGAACTGCAAGTGAATTCCTCCCATCAGCAAAGCAGGAAAGGGAATAGAAGTCCCTGACAAGGAGAAACTATCGTCATGCTGCTAGGACTCTGAGGGGCAAGGATTACTAAGCATAAGCAAAAGATCCCCAGTACTTAGTCGGGGTTTGCCCTAAAGGACATCTAGAGCTTGCTTATTATAGAAGCTTCTATTACTGTTTGGCCACATCTACACTACCCGCCAGATTGGCAGGTAGTAATCAATCTATCGGGGATCGATTTATCGCGTCTCGTCTAGACGCAATAAGTCGATCCCTGAATCAACACCCGTACTCCACCTCGGCAGGAGGAGTAAGCGGAGTCGATGGGGGAGCCACGCGGTCAACTTGCCACCGAAAGGACAGCCAGGTAAGTCGAACTAAGATACTTCGACTTCAGCTACGTGAATAGCGTAGCTGAAGTTGCGTATCTTAGATCGATCCCCCCCCCAGCGTAGACCAGCCCTTTGAAACTTAAGATTGTAACTCATTTATGTGTATATATGTTTACCTGCTTTAACTTTGTAAATAACTCTCATTTATTTTTCTTAGTTAATAAATAATTAGATAGTTTATTACAAGATTGGCTACAAGCATTGTCTTTGGTGTAAGACTGTATAATTCAATTGACCTGCAATAAGTGACCGGTCCTTTGGGACAAGGAATAACCTGAATAATGTTGTGATTTTTGGTGTAAGGGTCCATCTGTCAGAAAGGCAAGATTATCTGGGTGACAAGATAGAATGGAGTACCCAAAGGGACTGCCTGTGACTCCGTGATTAGGCTGTTATAGTGCCTGAGGAGTTTACACTTAATAAATGGTTGGTGAAAACTAAGTATAAAACTCTCAGCCAACTTAGGGTTTGTGCCCTGCTTCTTAACAGTCTGCCCTGAAGTTGGTACTCATGCTCTTTAGTCATTACAGGACAATTTGACATAGGGCCCCATAAAATCTTCTGTACAGATAGATATGCTATCAGGATGAGTACAATTTAATATCACCACCTATTTATAATTAGAAAGCAGAAAAACTATCTCTGCTGTGAAATATTTCATGCCGTGCAGAATGAAGCATGAACTTATCTAACTATACATGTGACCCTTGTTTATTTTGCAGGCTTATATGAGAAAGCTAGAATGTGTGTTGGAAGAATAAGGAGTTGCTGAGTGGGAGAACTCATGTTTTGATCACTGGGAGATTTCATGGTCCATCAATACCCTCAGTTTTGCAGAGAAACGAAATAGTATGTGGAGCAAGAACCTTTCATCATTTAAATCAGACAAAGGAAACAAACAAAGCACTTTGTATTCTCATTCCCAGCGTCCCTGTTGCTTTGTAGAATGAATGCCCTAAACCAAACTTCATGGATTTAGCCTTTTACAAGACAAGATGAATTTCATGCCTTTCCTCGACTGTTTGTGTATTCATTTGCGGAGCTGTCAGAAAGCTAAACATTCCCAGTGAATGCAGCCCTCGTCTTATAAGAAAACCCACCCTAAACCTAAAAATAAAAATGCATAAAGTGGCAGAGCACAAACCATTTCTCTGTGAAGTGGATTAGCAATCAATACCAATTACAATATTAGAAATGGGGATTAAGACACAGAGCTGAGCAGGGCTAACATATGGCGTGTTATTGACCTATTCCATATGCAGCTGCTATTGTCCCATATCCACTGTATTGTAACATTCTGGCTGCTTGCTTGTTTTTTATTCCCTCCCCTTTTCTTTCCTCTTTTCTCTCTTCCTCCACACCACCGTGGCAGCCCTGATCTTCTGAAACCTGACATTTACACATGAATTGTGTGACTGTGCAATGCAGCAGGGCCCGTGTGACCTGGGACACTAAGCAGCATATCTGTAATTAGGCAGACCAGAAACAAGGCCGGCACTAGCTATCGGATAGACCACTGTGGGTGCGATGGTGGGGAAGTCTTTATTACAGAAAATCCTGACCTCTGTCCTGGGGGGTGGATCTGATTTAACTCCTAAGGTGCTGGGTCTTTGATGTGTATGGGACGGAAGAATTTCCACACCTTTCATCCACCTGCTCTTACACTGGAGGGAGCTCCCAGAAGTACTAGAAACTCTCATAGCTCTGAAAGGAAGAAGAGCAGCTGAAGTGACTGATGATAGCAGCAGTGATATCAGGGGCACCCATTAATTGATCCTGCCTGACCACTTCTTTTTAACAGAAAGTAAATTCAGCTAAACCCTGATCCTCCTTCCCCCACTCATGCGCTCAGATGTTTGGGGCCACGTCATGGCCTGAGTTGTGCAGCCATTTTGGGGGGAAAGGCACATAGGCACTCCCTTGTCCCCTGCACAGGCTACTCATAGGATGGGTGGCTGTGCAGTACAGCGCGTAGTCTCCATGGGGCTGCTATGCTATCCTTTGCACACACCGGGTGGGAGGGGAATGATGGGCCAGTCAGAGCACCTGGGAATTATCCCGCTCCAAGCACAGGGAACGGTGTGCGGGGGAGGAGGGAAGGGAACCAACAGTCAGATTGTCACAATGAGACACAATTTGCTTCCTAGTCTGTTTTGAGGGCAGCACAACAACTTGCTGCCTATTGCTTGGGGCTGATGGGGAAGCCTGGATTTATCACTCAGTGGCTCTAATAACGACTAGACAGGACTGAACAGAAATGATCATAATGGGTTCCGAGATACCAATCCGAGGACTTGCCCTCCAATAAAGGCACCAGACCAACCAAAGAGATTGAAACATAGAAACATGTTTCTAAAGGGGGTTGACAACAGCTATGAGGGCTGGTTAATCTGTCAGACTCTTGTGTCTTCACTGCACTGGTGCACTGTCTCTCGTTTTCACCTTTTTTTTTTAACTAAATAACAGAACAAACCAGACACCCCCTTTAACTCTGGCTTCTGTCAGATGTGGAAGTTGGCGTTCACAGGGATTCCTGCAAACCGTTTTCCTAGTTTGGCTTTCCACGTATTTGCTCCTGATCAAGTTTCCCTTTGAGATTCATGTTTGATGAACCCCTGTTATGTCACTTGTGCTTTACACAAATGAATATGAAGAAACCACACAGGCACAACTGGGTCCCAAATAACCATGTTTAACAAATAAACACAACTATGCATACCCTAGTTACCTACATACTGCTGTTCTGACTGCTTTCTGGCAGCTTCTACAACAGGGGTAAGCAACCTATGACACGCGTGCCAAAGGCGGCACGCGAGCTGATTTTCAGTGGCACTCACACTGCCTGGGTCCTGGCCACTGGTCCGGGGGACTCTGCATTTTAATTTAATTTTAAATGAAGCTTCTTAAACATTTTAAAAACCTTATTTACTTTACATACAACAGTTTAGTTATATATTATAGACTTATAGAAAGAGACCTTCTAAAAACATTAAAATGTATCACTGCATGCAAAACCTTAAATTAGAGTGAATAAATGAATAAATGAAGACTCAACACACCACTTCTGAAAGGTTGTCAACCTACAACATAGCACACAGTGAGCACCACTAGAGGGCTCAAACTATTTAAAGGGATATTAGCCTGTTCCCTCTAAACTACAACCCACAAAACCCAAAATGATTCTCAGCCAAAACTTCCAAGTTTCATCTTATTTCCATCAAAAACCTTAAACCAGCCCGAGTTCATCAAGAGTTTTGCAAACTTGCTAGTGAACCAGGCTTGAATTTTGAGTTTGCAGTAGATTCTACAGCTCCTCTCTATCTCCCATACAGGGAATACGATAATCTCTCCTCGAGTTTTTCAGGGGAAGATGTATCATCTACACAGAGTCCTGTTCGCCCCGCAGTGCGCATGCAACACTCAGACTGATGTTGATGTGAATTACAAACACACACACACAGGAAAGAAGAGATCCCTTAGTTTACATTGTTCTATCATGATGAATGAGTAGAACGGTCGGCTGGGACAAGAACCACTCTGCGGCAATCTCTCTCTGCTTTTTTTTCCTCTCCTAGGCAGAAATCAAGCCCAGTTACATTGAATCAAACTTTCAAACCCACAACATGAGAATAAGTTTGACAAAGTGAGTTTGCCTGCCCTAACTGAGGTCCTGTCATCAGCTGCGTGAGTTGTGTGCTGCAAATGGAGATGCACAGATGCAACACCAGAATCTGAGCTGCACAGGAAATGAGAGGGTCTGTCAGACAAGGTGTTCACATAGGCAATCTTTATATCACACAGCGTCATTGTTAGTACCTGGAGGTCAGTGAGGAGGTTAGAATCCTATGAGATAGCAGCTGTAGCAATAGCCATCCAAGAATAAGTGTAGGAAAAACCAATACAGAAAAAGCCAATGCAGAAGAGGATCCAAGCGGACTTCTGGGGCATGGCAGACACTGAATCACAGCCATACCATATTCAAAGCAACCCCAGTGTAAACGGGGCAAATCAGGCCGCTCAGGATTGCCCTGTTGTGTGATTGTGAGTGGGGGTGAATGGATGGAGACAAGGCCTCCATGTGATTTATACGTTCCACATTGCACTAAGCTGAAGACACAGCATGTACTGCAAGGACCAAGGACCTGTCGGGAAATGAATGGAGTCTTTGTGTGTCAGCTGCTGCTGTCATTTAAACCAGGTCCACAGGCCATAATAGTCACCAGAAGCTCTTTTTTGGGTAGGAGAGCTTTAATTGCTCACTCAATTGGCATCAGTGCAGATGCTTATACCTTTGTGTTCCCCTTGCTGGGAGGCCTTTAATTCTGGGTGTGTGTAATAGGAGGAGGGAGGGGGAAGAGAGAATTTTTTTTTAATAGGAATCCCAATTGATAAAAAGCAGAGTAGCCTCATCTGTATGCTGCGCTCTTAAAGAATGAATTCAAATCTGGGGAAACTAAATGAGTGTTAGAAATCCCTGATCTAGATGGACTCAGACCTCCAGAGAGGTCATTAGAAGGTTTAGAAAGCTTCTGATCAATTGAAAATTTCTCTTTAGGAGGCAGGGGGCTGGTTACAATTCATTGGATTCTGAGCACTGGGAAAGCATGTAACTACTCAGGTTCCTAGCTCAAAATATTGGCGTTTGGTTCAAACAGCAGAACCTTCAGGACACGGCCCTGATCCTTATCTCACACCAGTCTGACACTAGTGCAACTCCATTAGCTTAAGTTGAACTACTCTTGATTTATAGCTGTTAGTAAGAGGTGAATGAGGTCCAAGATGACTATTGGCCAGTTTCGTCTCTGCAACTAAATGACTTTTCAACTGAATAGGTCCAGAATGTAAAGTGATACCCAGTGAGGCAAATTCCTCCCTATTGTAACAAACAAATACTGAATTTGGGCCAGTGTTTTTATTTGACCATCATTATAAAGGAAGGGAGTTCAGGTCTAAGAACAAAGACATCTCATCCTTTGTAATGCAAATCTATTTCTGCTTGCATAGGCTTTGGAGAGTGATATACAAAAAAAATTGTACAGAGATGTCTGCGGTTTCAACCTCCTTCTTCTAGAATGTGTGACTTCAAAAGGAGGCATGATAATTTGACAGACGGACATTTAATAATAAATACTGACAGGTATCAGAGTAGCAGCCGTGTTAGTATGTATCCGCAAAAAGAACAGGAGTACTTGTGGCACCTTAGAGACTAACAAATTTATTAGAGCATAAGCTTTCGTGGACTGTAGTCCACGAAAGCTTATGCTCTAATAAATACTGAGTACAGGATCTTAAGTCACATCCACACAGCAGTGCTGCACCTGAAACAAACCTCCCTTAGACATGAGCGCCCCAGCTCCTGCATTCTGCATTCTCTCCTCATCAGTCTCCCCACTCACTACACAATACTGCCCAAGGGGAATTAATCCAGTTTTAGAGCTGAAGTAACTCCTACATATTCCCATAGACTCCACCCGTGAGCTGAGGGGGCTGGGTAGTGTGAGACCCAGCCTGGGATTTAAAACATTCTCTGGCGGTTCAGGAGTAGCCTCCATCTATCTAAATAGCCCTAAATATTTGGGAAAGGAACCTTTCACCGTAACCGCTAGCAATGGGGTGGAGCTATTACTTTTTGGGCTATATGGCCCCTTGACTGGTTACACTTGCTGAACTGTTAAACAGCTCTCCCCTCCAATGAAAGTACATTGGCCTCCGTTTATAGCTCTTTACATTTCCTCCTTTCTGACTCATCTGTTAGAAACTATGGGCTGAATTTTCAAAAGATCTCAGCTCCCATTTTGGCACCAAAATCAATGGCCTGTTGAGCATGTTGGTTCCAGTGCCTTTCTGATAATCTGTCCGTGAGTGACTGGATGCTGAGCGCTATAGAGAATAATCTGGCCCTTATTTAATTGCCTAAATGGGAATGGAACTTTCTTGAAAATCAGGCCCCCACTGGGCATTTTGAGCACTTGAAAATCTGGCCCTATGGGGCAAAAGTAGTTTCCCTAATGCATCTGTGCTACACAGCAGGGGGAAAATGTATGTGAAGGAATTATAGGGGTCACTTTAATCCTAACATCTGAAGTATTTCTCTTTGGAATATTTCTGAAGATCTCCTTCTGCATGAAGGGATCACTGCAGCCAAGGAATTATTATATAGCAACACAAACTCCCAATTCATCCGTAATTACCTGACTGGTGCCAATGGGCAAGCGAGTTAGTTTTGTTTTTTAAAAAGAGGAAAAACACAGCAATCAAATATGGTGAGCACAGAGCTATTCACTATCCATAAGTCTGTTGAGAGACTAGTAAGTGATATTCCTCAATCTCAAAGCCTGTTGTGACAGACCAAGACCAGTGGGGTACAGGAGTCTGGTAGAGGGCAAATATACTGGTCACTGGATGAATAGTTTTCTGTTCCCTGAGTGATCAGAGCAGGGCTGCACTAGAGTAATCAGGAACCTGCTAGAACCAGTTAAGGCAGACAGGCTAATTAGGACACCTGAAGCCAATTAGGAAGAAGCTGCTAGAATCAATTAAGGCAGGCTAAACAGGGCACCTGGGTTATAAAAGGAGCTCATCTCAGTTTGTGGTGTGAGTGTGAGGAGCTGGGAGCAAGAAGCCTAAGGAGCTGAGAGTGAGTGCTGCTGGAGGACTGAGGAGTACAAGCATTATCAGACACCAGGAGGAAGGTCCTGTAGTTAGAATAAGGAAGGTGTTTGGAGGAGGCCATGGGGAAGTAGCCCAGGGAGTTGTAGCTGTCATGCAGCTGTTACAGGAGGCACTATAGACAGCTGCAGTCCACAGGACCCTGGGCTGGAACCCGGAGTAGAGGGCGGGCCCGGGTTCCCCCCAAACCTCCCAATTGACCTGGACTGTGGGTTCTTCCAGAGGGGAAGGTCTCTGGGCTGTTCCCCAACCCACATGGTGAATCTCTGAGGCAAGAAAATCCGCCAATAAGCACAGGACCCACCAAGATAGAGGAGGAACTTTGTCACACTATGTTATTTCCCTCACCTTTTTGTACCTCATAAATTCTGTCCCTAATGTACATGTTTCTCCATTCCACGACATCCAAACCCATGGCTACGTTATTTAAAGTACTGTGCACTTTGTACAGTATTAAGAGTTTATTAAAAATGAAGCTGACCCTTGGATTAGTATTTTTCTTCTAGTGCCTGATTTTGCAATCAAGAAAACATAAAATTCCTCTGTGCTCCTTATCTTTTAGGTGACTTCATTATTACAACATACACTCTTATTGGTTTCTATTGTAACAAGCTTTTGCTGTACAATGTCATATCTGCTGTTATTTTTCATGCGGGGATTCCTATCACTGTTTTACTGACGTGAATGACATTAAACTGAATTTACATTGAAGTGATTGAGAGAAGAATTTGGCCCCATGTGTGAAATGCTGAGGGACCAGAATTATGCCAAAGGATTCTATATTTTATCAAACACTAGGGTGCAATTAGTTGCTATATACACAGGCACATACAGGGCCCAGTCCTGCAAGCCTTCCATGTATGGAACTCAATTGACTTTAATGGGCGTTCTGCACAGAGAGGGTTTATGCTTTACAGGATTGGCAGTACAAGCCAGCAGTGACTAAAAGGAGTTAGAGGTGAACTGAGCAAGTAACATTCAGATTCAGTTTAAGTTTAGGCTAGCCTCAGCCCCCTAAAACTCCAAATATCAGGACTGTCCCTGTAAAATCAGGGACACCATGGTCACCCTAATTAACATCAACAGTGGGACCATGGTAACAATTAACATTATGTAGAGGGTAATGTATATATAAATGATATTTCAGGACAGTTCCTGCTTCAGTGAATTTACAAGTTAAGTAAGACCTCAATCCTTCAGACACTTATGGATGCGAATAACTTCACTCATGTGGACAAGTGTTTGCAGGATCAGCCCCTATCCCAGACAAATATATAAACAGGAGAACAATTCAAACACAAGAAGGTGCAGAGACATATGTGATGAAGGAACATTCAGTGAGATTCTATGCAGAACTTGCAACCCAGTGGGACGGGCTGCTAAGGTGGTTGTAAGCCATCTTTGTGCCCTCCTGATCCTGAGTTACTCCAGGGGCTGGAGAGGCCCTCATTTTTAGGCATCCCTCAGGGTTAAAGGACAGCAGCCTTCCCAGAATCTCTGCAGAACTGCATGATGCCCCTCCCATCCCCAGCCCTACCCTCAAAATACCCCCTACACCAGGACTTGTAAGAGGGGGACCTCAGCAACTTACAGGCTTACAACTATCCCCACAGTGCTTATGCTGGGGGACTCCTTCCCTAGCCAGATATAGGGCTTTCAAGGCTCCTTGATGCTGATCTGGCCTTTTTACATGATGTGAAGGGGCTAAAGAGGGGGTGATGATCTCACCTTTATCTGTGTTTGACAAAAGTGACTCATTTTTACAATGCTGATCATTCATTCTGTTGTCAGTTACTGAAAATTCAGTGTCTATTATTAAAGATTGCTAAATGAAATGACAATTGAAGGGCATGGGGGGAGGAGGGAGGATATATTTGCCAAAAGCTTTACCACCAGTGTGGGCATGAAATTTGATCCTCACCATATGGTCCGGAAAAAGTTCCTCCTGTCTCTCACAAATCTGGGTTAATATTTGGCTTAAAATAAAGCAGAGTAATTTAAAACACACACTTCGCAGGCAAACTACTGCTCGATGTAAACAAAACATTAAACTGAAAGGATCCATATGCACTCGTTATCAGTTGTTGCATTTCTTTTTCTGAAAAGGAAATCTAATACATTTTAAATAAACCCATAGCATGAAACAAAATAAACTGAAGTCTTTGCCAGTTTTTTTTTTTGTTTTTTTTTTGCAATGCGGAAAAAGAACTTTTGTGATAAAGTAACAATTTCACAGGGAAGAAGCCAGGCAACAGAGAACATATAGATCACAAATGTCAGCAAAATCAAATCCTAACTGGGCTCTCTTTTCCACCATGCAGCCTTACAAGAATTTCATTCTTTTAACAGAGCAGAATGTCTTTATTGACTGAGGTCTCAGTCGTGCAAGCTGCTCCATGTGGGAAACCCTGCAGCGAGCCCCCTTGAAGTCAATTGTTAGTCAAATAAAATTATTATTGAAATACTTTGAAGTCTGTGTGGCTCTGTGCAGGCTCCATGGTCTGCCTGGCACTGAGCAGCTTGCAGGGGCGGGGTCTTCAGTTTTTCGATACGATAAGTTATCTCTGGATAGGTTTTCAAGGGTCCGAATGGCAGTTAAGCACTTAACTCTCATTGACTTTCAGTAGGAGTTGGGCATTTAACTGTCATTCATGCTTTTGAAAACCTAGCCACTCCTCTCTAACGTACTGCCATGGGACTGGCCAATACAATGCACCCCTCCACGGCCAGCAAGCAGCTCCTGCCTCAGTTTTCACCCTTAAAGGGGCTTCTTAAATGAACACCACACACATTCAATATCGCTCCACCTTGGGGTCTGGTTTTATGAACAAAACAGTTCAAAATACAGTCTCCTCCAGTCCATCCATATAGCCCCTTATTAGGTCACTCCAAGGCCTATCCTATTACGTTGGAGCCTAATATCTCCAAGAAGCCTCTAAAATCCACTCTGATCTGCCTGGGAAGCCCTTCTCCAGAGCTTCCTGCCACTCACTGTAGGGGAATCAACTAATCCCTGCTCAAGTGTGCTAGGGCTGGCAGGCCCCAGGCCTTCAGCCTGTCAGGGGCATGCCATCCTGTTCCAGGTATGTATTTTACTGACGTAGTCAGCACCACTGTGCTGTACATTTCTTTTTCAACCAACGAAACAGTCTCTTTAGGGTGCTGTAGGGGAGATGAGATAGTTAACTATAAACCTACCTTAGCTGCACAATGTGGCCCAAATATACCAGAAGAATTTCCACTGTTCTTCTATGGGCTTGTCTTCACTGCAGTGTTAGCTCAAGTCACCTGCACTCGAGTTAACTCCTCTTGAGTTAGCCTCGCTTAAGTGAGGCCTGGTTTACGCTATGATTTTAGGTCGAATTTAGCAGCATTACCTCGATTTAACCCTACACCCGTCCACACGACGAAGCCCTTTTTTTCGACTTAAAGGGCTCTTAAAATTGATTTATTTACTCCACCTCCAACGAGGGGATTAGCACTGAAATTGGCCTTGCCGGGTCGAATTTGGGGTAGTGTAGACGCAATTCGACGGTATTGGCCTCCGGGAGCTATTCCAGAGTGCTCCATTGTGACCGCTCTGGACAGCGCTCTCAACTCAGATGCACTGGCCAGGTAGACAGGAAAAGTCCCGCGAACTTTTGAATTTAATTTCCTGTTTGGCCAGCGTTGCGAGCTGATCAGCACAGATGACCATGCAGAGCTCATCAGCAGAGGTGACCATGGAGTCCCAGAATTGCAAAAGAGCTCCAGCATGGACCGAACGGGAGGTACAGGATCTGATCGCTGTATGGAGAGACGAATCCGTGCTAGCTGAACTCCGTTCCAGTAAGCGAAATGCCAAAACATTTGAAAAAATTTCCAAGGGCATGAAGGACAGAGGCTATGTCCTTCAGTGGCATGTGAAAATTAAGGCGCTCAGGCAAGCCTACCAAAAAAACAGAGAGGCAAACGGCCACTCTGGGTCACAGCCCCAAACATGCCACTTCTATGATGAGCTGCATGCCATTCTAGGGGGTGCAGCCACCAGCACCCCAACCCTGTGCTTTGACTCTGTCAATGGAGTAGGACGCAACACGGAAGCGGGTTTTGGGGACGAGGAAGATGAGGAGGAGGAGGTTGAAGATAGCTCACAGCAAAGAAGCGGAGAAACCGGTTTCCCCAACAGCCAGGATCTGTTTCTCACCCTAGCCCTGGAGCCAGTAACCCCCGAACCCACCCAAAGCGAGCTCCCGGACCCTGAAGGCATAGAAGGGACCTCTGGGCAGTGTACCTTTGTAAATATTAGACATGGTTTAAAAGCAAGCGTGTTTAATGATTAATTTTCCCTGGCATTCGCGGCCAATACAGCTACTGGAAAAGTATGGGAGTGGAGCGAAAATCCTCCAGGGACATCTCCATAAAGCTCTCCTGGATGTACTCCCAAAGCCTTTGCAAAAGGTTTCTGGGGAGGGCAGCCTTATTCCGTCCTCCATGGTAGGACACTTTACCACGCCAGGCCAGTAGCACATAGTCGAGAATCATTGCAGAACAAAGCATTACAGTGTATGGTCCCGGTGTTTGCTGGCATTCAAACAACATCCATTCTTTAGCTCTCTGTGTTATCCTCAGGAGAGTGATATCATTCATGGTCACCTGGTTGAAATAGGGTGGTTTTATTAAGCAGATATTCAGAGGTGCCCGTTCCTGCTAGGCTGTTTGCCTGTGGCTGAACAGAAATGTTCCCCGCTGTTAGCCACGCGGTGGGGGGAGGGGCAAAGCCATCAAAATGAGACCTTGTAACGAAAGCACATGTGCTATGTAATGTTAACAGCAAGGTTTACCGTGAAAGAGTGTACCCATTGTTCTATAAAATGTATCCTTTTAACTACCACGCTCCCTTTTTTTCCCTCCACCAGCTGCATATGTTTCTCCTTTCCAGAGGCTAGCAAAGATTAGAAGGTGAAAAAAACGCACTCGGGATGAAATGTTCTCTGAGCTCATGCTGTCCTCCCACACCGACAGAGCACAGCAGAATGCGTGGAGGCAGACAATGTCAGAGTGCCGGAAAGCACAATATGAACGCGAGGAGAGGTGGCGGGTTGAAGAGAGTAAGTGGCGGGCTGAAGATGATAGTTGGCATCAGCTTGCTGACAGAAGGCAAGAGTCAATGCTCAGGCTGCTGGAGCATCAAACTGAAATGCTCCAGAGTATGGTTGAGCTGCAGGAAAGGCAGCAGGAGCATAGACTGCCACTACAGCCCCTGTGTAACCAACCGCCCTCCTCCCCAAGTTCCATAGCCTCCTCACCCAGACACCCAAAAACATGGTTGGGGGGGCCTCCGTCCACCCAGCCACTCCACCCCAGAGGATTGCCCAAGCAACAGAAGGCTGGCATTCAATAAGTTTTTAAGTTTTAAAGTGCAGTGTGGCCTTGTCCTTCCCTGCTCCTCCACCCCACACGGTGCTTCCCTCCTCCCGCACCCCTCCCTGGCTACCTTGGCAGTTATCCCTCTATTTGTGTGATGAATTAATAAAGGAATGCATGAATGTGAAGCAACAATGACTTTATTGCCTCTGCAAGCGGTGATCGAAGGGGGGAGGGGAGGGTGGTTAGCTTACAGGGAAGTAGAGTGAACCAAGTGGGGGTGGGGGTTCATCAAGGAGAAACAAACAGAACTTTCACACCGTAGCCTGGGCAGTCATGAAACTGGTTTTCAAAGCTTCTCTGATGCGCACCGCACCCTCCTGTACTCTTCTAACCGTCCTGGTATCTGGCTGCGCGTAATCAGCGGCCAGGCGATTTGCCTCAACCTCCCACCCTGCCATAAACGTCTCCCCCTTACTCTCACAGATATTATGGAGCACACAGCAAGCAGTAATAACAATGGGAATATTGGTTTCGCTGAGGTCTATCCGAGTCAGTAAACTGCGCCAGTGCGCTTTTAAACATCCAAATGCACATTCTACCACCATTCTGCACTTGCTCAGCCTATAGTTAAACAGCTCCTGACTACTGTCCAGGCTGCCTGTGTATGGCTTCATGAACCATGGCATTAAGGGGTAGGCTGGGTCCCCAAGGATAACTATAGGCATTTCAACATCCCCAACCGTTATTTTCTGGTCTGGGAAGAAAGTTCCTTCCTGCAGTTTTTGAAACAGACCAGAGTTCCTGAAGACACGAGCATCATGTACCTTTCTTGGCCATCCCACATTGATGTTGGTGAAACGTCCCTTGTGATCCACCAGTGCTTGCAGCAGCATTGAAAAGTACCCCTTTCAGTTTATGTACTCGCTGGCTTGGTGCCCCGGTGCCAAGATGGGGATATGGGTTCCGTCTATCACCCCACCACAGTTAGGGAATCCCATTGCAGCAAAGCCATCCACTATGGCCTGCACATTTCCCAGAGTCACTACCCTTGATATCAGCAGCTCTTTGATTGCGTTGGCTACTTGGATCATAGCAGCCCGCACAGTAGATTTGCCCACTCCAAATTGATGCCCGACTGACCGGTAGCTGTCTGGCGTTGCAAGCTTCCACAGGGCTATCGTCACTAGCTTCTCAACTGTGAGGGCTGCTCTCATCTTGGTATTCTGGCGCTTCAGGGCAGCGGAAAGCAAGTCACAAAGTTCCATGAAAGTGCCCTTATGCATGCAAAAATTTTGCAGCCACTGTAAATCGTCCCAGACCTGCAACACGATGCGGTCCCACCAGTCTGTGCTTGTTTCCCGGGCCCAGAATCAGCATTCCACAGTATGAACCTGCCCCATTAACACCATGATGTGCACATTGCCGGGGCCCGTACTTTGTGAGAAGTCTATGTCCATGTCTATGTCCTCATCACTCTCGTCACCGCGCTGCTGATGCCTCCTTGCCTGGTTTCGCTTTTCCAGGTTCTGGTTCCGCATATACTGCAGGATAATGTGCGTGGTGTTTACAGTGCTCATAATTGCCGCAGTGATCTGAGCGGGCTCCATGTTCCCAGTCCTATAGCATCTGCGCTGAAAAAAGGTGTGAAACGATTGTCTGCTGTTGCTCTGATGGAGGGAGGGGCGACTGACAACATGGCTTACAGGGAACTAAAATCAACAAAGGGAGTGGCTTTGCATCAAGGAGAAACACAAACAACTCTCACACAGAATGGCCCCCTCAAGGATTGAATTCAAAACCCTGGGTTTAGCAGGCCATTGATTTCACAGAGGGAGGGAGCAAATGAATACAAAGCAAATCTGGTCTATTTCTTGTTTTGATCCACTCCGTCTATCTTATACATCTTAGGCTGGCAGCAGACAGTGCAGTATGACTGCTAGCCATCGTCATCTCCTGGATGCTCGCCAGAAGACAGTGCAGTACGACTGGGGAATGACCTGGCTGAGTCACTCCCATATCTGTCCAGGCACCCCTGACCAACCTCACGGTGGTTGGCTAAAAGAGCACCCAGGAGGACGACGACGATGGCTACCAGTCGTAATGCACCATCTGCTGCCAAAAGGCAATGAGCTGCTGCTGTGTAGCAATGCAGTCCCACATCTGCCAGCACCCAGAAGATGTATGGTGACAATGAGCTGAGCGGGCTCCATGCTTTCCGTGGTATGGTGGCGTCTGCACAGGTAACCCAGGAAAAAAGGTGCGAAACGATTGTCTGATGTTGCTTTCACGGAGGGAGGAAGGTAAGGAGGGAGGGAGAGGGGGGCCTGACAACATGTACCCAGAACCACCCGCGACACTGTTTTTGCCCCATCAGGCATTGGGATCTCAACCCAGAATTCCAATGGGCGGCAGAGACTGCGGGAACTGTGGGATAGCTACCCACAGCTACCCACAGTGCAACGCTCTTGAAGTCGATGCTAGCCTTGGTACTGTGGACGCAGTCCGCCGACTTAATGCACTTAGAGCATTTTGTGTGGGGACACACACAATCGACTGTATAAAAACGATTTCTAAAAAACTGACTTCTATAAATTCGACCTAATTTCGTAGTGTAGACATACCCTGAGAGTGACCACAGGGCGAAACACTCAAACAGCACAGAGTGATTGGATTAGCAGCCCAGAGCGGCTCAGTCCCCAGTGCATTACTACTTCACGCATCAGCAGCACTCGAGCTTCAGCCCACACCCCCTGACGGGCCAGGCAGCTCGAGTTTAAAGCACCACCGAACTAGAGCCAGAGATTTTTGTGTGTGCACGGGAGTTGCATGTGAGCAACGAATCGTCACGATTGGGACTGTACTGTAATTAGTACATACAAAAGAGAAGAGTCAAGGCTGCGTTCACAACCCTAACTTTAAAAAGAAGAACAGGAGTACTTGTGGCACCTTAGAGACTAACAAATTTATTAGAGCATAAGCTTTCGTGGGCTACAGCCCACTTCTTCGGATGCATCCTAACATAACACGGCTGCTACTCTGAACCCTAACTTTGTCAGTTCTCAGCTTTTGAGTGCTTACGTGTGCCATTGGAATGTTCTCTGGATGTAGCTGTTTGTCTGAAATAGATATGGACTAAATCACCTCCTACAAGAGTATAGCATTTGCTACACAGCATTAGACCATTGTTCCCTTACATCTAGTGTCCTGCCTCCAACTGAACCAACTAACGGCTGCATCAGAAAAACCTATAATGCGGCCAGCTCATTGCACAATGATGTGTAGAGAAGAGGGAAAAATCCCCTCCGTGATCCTTGCAGCAATTGGCTGAGATCCTAAATGAAATCAGGACATTTAGCATGTGTAACTACAAAAAGTATTGGTCCGAGAATTATTCACTGGCACGAATTAGCCCCTGTTGGCAATGTGAGCAGAGGCCACGGGCTGACCAGGCATGGAAACCCAGATGTAATGGGCCAGATCCAAACTTGCCTGAAGTTCAAGAGTGTGTAGTTTGGGTCAGAACTTTCTCTAAGGAAACTAAATGACCCTTTCACTGCTAGAGGTGATCCCTCCAGGCCATGGTTGACGCATGGCATATGGGGAGGAAATGTGGTGGGAGATAGCACTGCAGCTGCCCAGGCTGTATCCATTCCGTGAATAAACACAGGAAACTAAATTCATTTCAAAAGAAATATACAATCAGTGCCGATCTGAAAAACTTTGAAACGATCATTTTCCATTGGAGCATGCGGTTCCGTCAAAATGGAAATGCTTTGCAAATTTAGCCAGAATTTAATTTCCAAGAAAAGCCTGGGAAAAAGTTCTGACAGCGTTGAAATGTCCTGTTTTAACATTGTCAGAGCAAAACATTTTGATTTTTCATTTGGAAATGACTTTTCATTTCAATGTTTAATGTTGTATAATATTTGTAAAAAATCAAAATATTTGGACAAGCCAAAACAAAAAATATTCTGACTTTTCTTTCAGAGAGAATTTTGAAATTTTCAGGTGGTGTTCTCACTGGGAATGAAACCAAATTTAAAATGTGGCATCAGTAACGGGGCAAAACAATTGACAGAAGAGTTTTGAAATCTGGTTCTTTTTCTTCCATTGACCTACTGTGCATCCTTGGGTGAGTCATTTCACCACTATGCCTGTTTGCCCATCTGTAAAGTGGTGATAATGACACTCACTGTACTTCATAGAACACTTTGAGATCTGTAGTTTAAAGGGCTATATATTTGTCATCACATACAAGTGTCAATGCTGTAATATCAAAGCACCAGGAAGATTGCCAGCTTCTGCCTGAACATTTAGAGTGTTATGCACCTGTTTTCAGCGGGGGAAGCTGCTAGTTTATGTAGCCTCGGCTAGCACAGTGAGCAAGCTTCTCTGTTTGTGCTGCGTGTGACTCAAATGTGCGTGAACACAAGGAGTGAGTGGAAACACTGGATCTCATCTCCTGTAATAAATAACTGAAAGAAGTGGGCAATTTCCTCTAACCCAGTGAGTGGCAAGCTGTCTGGCACTTGGACATCTGTATGTTCTTAGGGCTCAAGGAAGTGTATAATCTGATCCAGAAAGAAAGTAATTTCTTGCTGAAAACCTGAATTCTACCGGATCCTACCTTGGATTTCATATGCTGGTATGAATGTTCACTTCTAACAGATGCTAACAGTTAGCTGTGTAAACCCAGGGCTGCATGGGGGAGGGGAAGAGCAGATCAGCACTTCAGTGCTGGTGACATTCAGAGACCAAGAAGCTAAGTTCACCTCTGCTGTGGCTCGGTTTGACGGGGAGGGAAATATTGGAGCAGGGGGTGAAGCCAGGGAGCAATTATTTTCAGTGGCATGTTCCCTCTGCACCCAGCAGAAGAATAAATGATGCTGGTGGCACTCTGAACTTCCTCTGTGGAGCTTCTGTTCCTCTTAGATAAGGGGTTAGCGATGCACAGCCCCAGGGCAGGGAACACAATGGTCCTGTCTCCTGAGGGAACTGGGCTGTCTGCACTATTGCCAATCCCAAGGGTTTGAAACCCACATCCCGCAATCATAAGATTGGCTAAAAAAGCATGAAATGTTAACAAGCAGCAAGTGTTGGGTTCTTTCTACCTTCGGGGTTTTGAGCCTTTAGGGATCACGTTCTCAAGCTTTTCTCCACAACTGCAAGAGCTAGACATTTCCCTTTATTTAAACGAGCCTTGAGAGTCTCATGTAACCACATGACTCCAAGAGCTAGGGCTTTAAGAAAAAACACAAAATATTGTGAGGCCTGTAATAAAAACATCAGTTAGCAACACTGTGCCAAGGGGTGACACCCCCTTTCAGCCCATAAACCCCTACCAAAAAACCCCACAACCAGGGCCGGCTCTGGCTTTTTTGCCGCCCTAGGCAAAAAAGCCACCCCCCCCCGGCGCGGCAGGGGAGGGCACCGAGCAATCCCAGACCAGCCGGAGCGCCGGGAGGAGGGCGGGGAGCCCGGCCGGGGCTCTCCGCTCTCCCCGGCGGCCAGAGCGCTGGGGGAAGGTGGAGAGCCCCCGGCGGCCAGAGCGCCGGGAGGAGGGCGGAGAGCCGAGCCGGGGTTCTCCACTCTCCCCAGCGGCCAGAGCGCCGGGAGCAGGGCGGAGAGCCCGCCGCAGCTCTCTGCTCTCCCCGGCGGCCAGAGTGCCGAGGGGAGGGCGGAGAGCCCCCGGCGGCCGGAGCGCCGCGGGGAGGGCGGCAAGCCCAGTCCCGGCCCCACTCTTGGGCAGGAGCACCCCGCCGCGCTGCCCCCCTCCAGGCGCCGCCCCAAGCACATGCTTGGTGGGCTGGTGCCTGGAGCCGGCCCTGCCCACAACCTACCCTAAGCAGTTTGATCCTGAAAAAGAGGGAAGTGCCAGAGACTCCATGAAGTGCCCTGAGGACTTTGAAACTGCTACCAATTTTACAAGGTGCTCAGATGGGCAGCAGTAAAAAACCCTAAGAAAGAAAGAGAGCAGAACAGAAGAGCTGTATATTCATGCAGAAGTCCTGATATCTACAGGGAGAGACCCAGATTTCCCTGCAGATTTTTTTGTACAGACTTCTCATGGAACCTCTCTTTCCAGCCCTTTGAACATGGAGGTTGTTTAAGGGGAGAAGATTTTGGTTCTGTCCTGGAAAGCTCAGACACGCCCGTGAAGCATAGATTTTGTAGTTAGACTGCCTAATGCTTCACATTTCCCATCTAACACTTCCTCACATTGCAGTGTGGTTGCTGAGAGGTCTCTGTGGTGGGTCCCTCCCCAGCTGTCTGTTTGCTTTCAGCTCCCCACACATTACCAGCTGAGACAGTGACCACTACTCTCCTTGAAAAACATCTTCAAGCTGTTAGCTCCTTTTCAGCAAGTCACACTAGTGCATGGCTCTCTCACAGTGAAGCACGCTCTAAAGGAAGGAGGACGTTTCCAGTGTGTAACATTTCAACATTGCCTTGAGTTAAAAAAAATATTGGGATGTAGACATGGTGAGAGCCCTATCTCACCTAGCACCCCGCACCCCCTCCTACACCCCAACGCTCTTCCCCAGTCCAGAGCCCCTTCCCAGAGCCAGCACCCCGCACCGCCTCCTGCACCGCAACACTCTGCCCCAGCCCGGGGCCTCCTCCTGCACCCAAACTCCCTCCCAGAGCTTGTACCCCTTATCCCTCCTGCACCCCAACCCCCTGCCCCAGGCTCAGCCCAGAGCCCGCACCCCTCCTGAACCCCAACCCCCTACCCAGCCTGGTGAAAGTGAGTGAGGGTGTGGGAGAGCAAGCAACGGAGAGAGGGGAGGATGGAGTGAGCGGGGTGGGGCTTTGGGGAAGGGACGGGGCCTCAGGGAGTGGGCAGGGTAGATCCTGGGTTGCCCTTAAATTCAAAAAGTGATCTTGGGCATAAAAAGGTTGGAGACCACTGCCCTAGAGAATAAGGAGCACTCTTGCAGTAGTGTTGGAGGGTAAGGGGGGAAGGGACAAGACTTAGTGGGTCATTCTATCTCTAACTTCTGTGAATGGACCCCTTTTATGGACCACTTCACAGGCTAAATGTATTAGCACAGTCCTGGAAGAAATTTGTCGCCCACATGAATACTAAATGACTGAGCAAGCACTGTGCATAAACCAGCATGATGAATGCATTTGGTATTTAATTCACATGGAGCTCGAGTGTTCTCATTGGTGTTCCATAATAATTAATTAAGCATCAGTTAATGGTCAGATTAGGACTAAAAATTTTATAGCAGTGCATGGGGAGTTCTGTACCAAATCCCATTACTTGTGTTGCTATCTCTGAACGTGCATAAATCCCTGAACACCACTTTGGAAAATGTAAGGCAAAACATTCCTCCCAAACAGTTGTACTTAACTTGAATATGCCTGTGTGGGCTTCCCATGGGGAGGGGCAGGACAGGGAGTCCTGACTGAGCTGCAAAGTTCAGACCTGGATCCAGATACCCACACGTCCTAAGCTACCGAGGCAGAGGTGAAGTTGATTTTACTAGGGTTCACACATGAAATTAGGGTGCAGGTGTGAATTGTAAAGTTTGCTCCCAAACTTGAGGGTTTCATTTGAGACAGCTTGCATTCGAGACATTTATCTCAAGAAGGAAAAGAAGCAGTTATGGCAAAGTTAAGGACTATTGTCATAAACATATAGCTAAGGGTAGCATAAAATCCCTCCTTCACCTGTAAGGGGTTAAGAAGCTCAAATAACCTGCTTGGCACCTGACCAAAAGGACCAATAAGAAAAGAAGATACTTTCAAATCCGGGAGGTGGTGGTTTTGTTTGTGCTCTCTTTGTTTGTTCTCTCTCTGCACGAGAGAGGGATCAGGCAGGAAAAAACATCTCCTAAAAACCTACCTGAAATAAGCATCTAAGATTACAAAAATTGTAAGTAAAGGCAAGGAAATGCGTTAGATTATCTTTTGTTTTGGCTTGTGAATTTTCCCTATGCTAAGAGGGAGTTTTATTCCTGTTTTTTGTAACTTTGAAGCTAAGCCTAGAGGGGAATCCTCTGTGTTTTAAATCTTTTTATTTACCCTGTAAAGTTACCTTCCATCCTGATTTTGCAGGTGTGATTCTTTTTTTTTTTCCCTAAATAAAATTCTTCTTTAAAGAACCTGATTGATTTTCAGTGTCCTAAAAACCTAGGGGGGTTGAGCTGTGCTCACATTCTACCAATTGGTTAGGATATTATTCTCAAGCCTCCCCAGGAAAGGGGGTGAAGGGGCTTGGAGGAATATTTTGGGGAAACAGGGACTCCAAGTGGCCCTTTTTCCTGGATTTTTATCTAAATCACTTGATGGTGGCAGCAATACCATCCAAGGACAAGGAAAGGATTGCGCCTTGGGAAAGTTTTAACCTAAGCTGGTAGAAATAAGTTTAGGGGGTCTTTCATACGGGTCCCCACATCTGTACCCCAGAGTACAGAGTGGGAAGGGAACCCTGACAAGTACTGTTTTCTACATATACTGTTAGCTCACACCCACAAATTCTTCTGCCCATCAGACATCAGTGATGTTGTCTATGGGATGTAGTTTAAGGACTGACCTGAACTTGTTAAAGCTTAATCTACAAAGAGACATTCTTAAGAAACAGCGTAATCCAATAGCCATAAGTAGTCTCAGCCAGCTGTGCAGTTTTCAAATGGGAGGAAAACTTTCAGTAAGAGACTAGCAAGATAGCAAGATAGTCTCAGTAAGAGACTAGCAAGACAACCCGGAGTGATTACATCACAGATGACTTGTCCTCTGTCTTATTGGATGGAGTGGCATTGAACATGTCATGGCGAAAGCATGTGCTCAAAATCTGGTTTACAAGTTCTGCAGGATTTCTATACCAGTGACACCTATTGAAAATACCAACCCTACAATACAGTACCGGTGAGCTGCATGTCCCTGTTTCCACTACAAGTGACCCTACCGCTACACAGCAGTAAGATGTTGCTGATATAGCTACACCAGATAGAGACATTATTCTAGATGCAGCATTTCTCAAAGTAGGGGCCTGGACCCAAAAGAGTTTGCAAGTGTATTAGGGGGCTGCGGTATTGCCACCCTTACTTCTCTGCTGGTGCTGGCGGGCAGTGCTGCCTTCTGAGTTGGGCACCTGGGCAGCAGCCGCCGCCACTCTCTGCTCTGCCTTCAGAGTTGGGTGACCAGAGACCATATCCCCGGGGAGACCATATTTCACAGTCCATGAAATTTTCACGGCCGCAAATTTGTTAGACCCCCTAGTTATCTTGAGAGAAGTTGTAATCCACTTCTCACCCTTATTTTGTCGTATGTTGTAGATATTTAATGACAGCAATGCATTTGAAACTTTTGTTAAATATTCTTTTATGTTAAAGGGGAAGGAGTTTGTAGTGTAGTTGCAATTGGGTACTGTCCCTTTAAATAGTTTGAGAGCCCTCAAGTGGTGCTCACTATGTTTTATGTTTTAGAAACCAGCCAGAGTGGCAGGGTGTATATGTAATGAGGCCTTGCATGGTGTGTATATTTAGTAAATACGATTCTCTGGACCCCACCATGTAATGTAATTTCTTCATACTATTATTGTTAAAATAAACAGCAAAAAGGTACAGGGTGTTAATTCTCTGTGCATCATCCTGACTATAAAGCCCTACATTTGATTAGCTGGCTACACTGAGGGCTTGTCTACCTGGTGTGTAAATTCTATTGCTCACTAGCATGTTGCACACTAACTGGCCTGTGTGGACCCTGCTGACAGGCACTAACAGTTCACTTGTGTGTGTTATCATAGTACTGTTTGCAATGGGACTTCATTAGGGAACTTTTAGCAAATGTCAGCAGGATCCATTTGGGCCAGTTACGGGGCAGTATGCTAGTGCACACTAAAATTCACACTCCTTTTGTCTATACAGTGCCTTAGGGTATGTCTACACTACCCGCTGGATCGGCGGGCAGCGATCGATCCAGCAGGGGTCGATTTATCGTGTCTAGTCTAGACACGATAAACCGATCCCCGAGCGCTCTCCTGTTGACTCCTGTACACCACCGCCGTGAGAGGCACAGGCGGAGTCAATGGGGAAGCAGCAGCAGTCGACTCATCGCAATGAAGACACCACGATAAGTCGATCTAAGTATGTCAACTTCAAATACGTTGTTCACGTAGCTGAAGTTGCGTAACTTAGATTGATCCCCCTCCCCAGTGTAGACCCTAAGGCTCCAATCTGGCAAGATGTGTCAGTTGGGTGGAAAAAAGAAAAATCACACCAAGCTGACCTGGCTGATGTGTGCCACAATGAAGAAACATCTGATCATATTCAGAGTTAAACACAGGGGGACTCTCGTGCGCAACAGAATAAAGGAGAGGGAAAGTAGTGTATTGTTCAAACACTGAAGAATTCTCAGACTATTTTATGAGGTGGTGGGAAAACTATTCCAACAAGGCCTATAGCCACATGAGAGACTACCAGGGTGAGTCATGGTGACCTTTGCAATGGTGACTTGAACTCTGTGCAGAACATACTACATGAGATTTGTATTTGTTTTTATCAAGAACATAATGGGCCAAATTCTCTGCTACATGACTGCTAAAGTCAACAGAGAATCTGGCTCAATATTTCCTCTCCCCTTCCCTCAGAGGGCAAACAGAAATTGGAAACAAAATTGATATTCCCACCTTCACCGGACAGGACAGAAACCATGTCACATATCACACAAGACCATCCGCCACCCCACAATAGACTGGCTACCTACTTGAATGTCAGTCCTTTCTCACCATTGATGAGAGATATATGCAAGCCACAAAGTAGCTTTTTCTATATCCATCCTTGAACATTCAGGCCACAGACCCACAATCACCTACTGTACACACCTTTATGAGATAGGTCAGGAATTCCCCAAATCCATGTTGTATGGGTGCTGGTTATACTGCATAACAAAAGATCATCCCAGTATCATTCACATATTCCACAGGGAAGACCTGGTTCCTTCAGGTGGCATACTACAGAAAGGATAAGTGGCAATAAGGGGGCAGGCAGGGATAAGGTTTGTGCTGGAACCTTCCTTTAGTATTTCCAGATGTTTATGTTTGTCTTTTTTCAATTACAATTACAATTCCTGGACTTGCAAACATTTTTGCATAACTACAGCATTCTCATACTGTTATAACACAACATGAAATTAAGAAACATTAACTACAATAATTAAACACTAAACATATTAAAGAGCGTTAAGCAGTCATACTATGATAGGGGCCCATATAAGTATCAGAGAGACAGAGAAAAGTCCATCTTACAAATTACATTACAAAAACATTGACTTAGGGAAACATTGATGCAATATTAACTTTTTCCCTTATTGAGGATTTGTGTTTCTGGGAACGAGACAGTTGTTTCTCAAGGAAGTTTACTGGGGAAGATTAGTGGGGACCCTTAACTAAAACAAATCACTTGTCTGTTTGCTGAACACCCCAGCATGCAAGAACAAAAGGCAGTTCTGACAGAGCATTGCACTGAAACATGCACATGTACGTGGGTGTCTTTGACACAGGCACCAACTTTCCAAAGTGCCGAGGGGTGCTCAAACTCCCTGGCTCTGCCTCAGGGTCCGCCCCCACTCCACCCCCTCCCCCGAGCACACCGGGAAACAGATGATTGCGGTGGGTGGGAGGCACGGGGAGGGAGGTGGAGGCACTGATTGTCAGGGCCCGCCAGCGGGCAGGAGGCGTGGGGGAAGGAGAAGAATTGATAGGGGGGCTGCTGATGGGTGCTAAGCACCAATCATTTTTTCCTGGTGGGTGCTCCAGCCCCGGAACAACCACAGAGTCGGCGCCTATGGTCTTTGAGAATCTCTGTTGAATTAAAAGAAGCTTACACTTTGCATTCTGTGTCTGCTCTGGCTAGTTTCTGTACAGCCCATCTGCTTCCCTTCCCCTTCCCCAGAATATCTGAGGCCAAGACATTCCCTCAAAATGGCCCACCAAGAACTATGGGCCACGTTGGACCTCAGGGTTATAGAGGAATCCCCTAGTGCAGCTTTCTCAAACTGGGGAGCCTGACCCTAAAGGGGGTGGGGCAAGACTAGTGCAGGAGAGTCGTGAGTAGGGTCACCATACGTTCGGGTTTTCCGGCTATGACCTCTTCTTTAGTCCTCTGATCTCCATCCGGGCGGATTTTGGAAATATGAAAAAATGTCCGTGATTTTTCCTTGCCTTCGGAGCTGAGTGGCTGGAGAATGGCAGCTGCTCTCTGACACCTAGCTTGGAAAGCAGTGCCACTGCCAACAGCGGTGCAGAAGGAAGTGGGGCAATACCATACCATGCCACCATTCCTTCTGCACTGGGGTGAAGGTGGTGGCGCTGCCTTTCCGGCCACCCAGCTTGGAAAGTAGAGCTGCCGCCAGCTGTCATGCGGGTGGCAATATGATACCATGCTAAACTTCCTTCTGCGCTGCAGCTGCCAGCGGCACTGACTTCCAAGCAGGATGGCTGGAGAGTAGCGGCCACTGGCAGAATGCCCGGCTCAGCCAGCAACAGTGTAGAAGAAAGGATGGCAACACCCGTATCATTCCACCCTTCCTTCTGTGCTGTTGCTGGTGGTTGCACTGACTTTCAAACTGGGTGACCTGCCAGTGGCCGCCTCTCTGCTGCCACCCAACTCAAAAGGCAGTGCCGCCGCCTGCAACAGTGTGGAAGGAAGGGTGTTAGTACCATACCATGCCACCCTTCCTTCTGCGCTGCTGCTGGCGCTGACTTCCAAGCTGGCCGCCAGGCCAGTGACCACCACTCTCCTGCTGCCCAGCTTTGAAGGCAAGGAAAAATCACAGACAGACGAATAGGTCATAGATTCTCGGGGACCTTTTCCCCCAGGATGGTATCCACTTGAGGGTAAGCTAAGTGGGTTTGTTCTGACAATGCTAAGAACACCAAGGGGAGGTCTTCGATTAGCTGTTGTATTTGCTGTTTCTGATCAGGCCAGAATCATGGATTAAGGGCGCTTGTGGGCCGAGTTCAGGTTCTGGTGAAAAGGGCATTATGAGAAGGCCCTCTTGGTCCTTCCAAACCTTCAGTAGGTTCATGTGGTGCACTCTGTGTCTCTTTTCTCTTCCCTGGATGGCGGATTTCATAATCAACTGCCCTTGCCCTTTTTACAGCCTTGAATGATCCATCAGGGGGTTGGCAGGGGAACCCAGCCTGCACCTCCACCGGATTCCAACTCAGGGCCCTCAACCTAGACAAGGAGAGTCAGGGGTTTGCTGACTCTGACAGTGGCCTGAGCTCCTTCCTACCTTCCCTCAGGCCTCTGTAGGCTCTTCAGTCTGTTGGCCTATTTGCCCCTTTCTGGGGTGTTGTCCTGGGGCGGCTCTCTAGTAGTCTGCTGGCTCCTGCTCCTTTCTCCTGCCTGCTCACTCCTCTTTAGCCACCCTGCCCATCTGCTTCCCAGCCCTTTTATCCTCCAGCTGCTGTTAGCCTGCCAATCAGCAGCGGCTGGCAATGCCTGTATTAACCCTTTGGTTGCTGGGCTAGTGTGGGGGTACACCCCATGACAGGCTGTCTTTTAAACTCCTCCAGCTTGAACAGTTTCTGCAGGGGAGGTGAGGTAGGATCCCAGTGGCCCAGGACTGCTGTCTAACCCCTTCTGGCCGAGTGTGGAATTATACACCCCATCAGAGGTGTCCTAAAAGGCACAGCCCCTGCAGAGCCTCAGACACCTGGTGAAAGGATCAGATAGTGTGGAGCTGGCGCATCACCTTGGCTGTGACATCCTCCTGTCTCAAGAGAACAAGAACCTGACTTGGATGCCCCCAGGAATCTGGGGGGATTAATGGCAACTGGAACCCTGGGATGGACTCTTGTCTTCCTCTCTAGTGACCTCCAGTGCCAAAGACGCCCCACCCCATTGAAGGAGGAACTCCTCTCTCCATTCCCTCAGTCTTCCTATGACAGCTGTTCCTTGGCAGCTTCTTTGTCAGATTTCTCTTTCCGGTTTCGGTGCCTGTCTTCTTCCATTCTCATTGGTGGCCACACAGTAGGAGGGGCCCTCGCTCCATCCCTGGCCACCTTAACCTAGTGATTTCCATGCCTAGAATTCAGTTGGCACCAGGTGGATCAGACTGAACAGGTTCCAAACCTCTCAGAGGCTCTTACCTTCTAAACAAGGATGACAAAATCAGTAGTAGGAAAGGAGACAACTCTGAAGAGGTTCATCCTCATGTTCATGTATGTGAATCCTAATTCTCACTCGATCCTCAAGGAGAAACCTCGAGAAGGAGACTTGCTGCAGCAAAGCACCGGGGGTCTCTGAGGTTGCCCCTGCCCTGCACCTTTTCCTGCCTCCTGGCTGATGTCAGGGTCTCTCTGTGAGATCACCGCCTCCCAAACAACTTTGACCAATAGGCTGAGGTCCTGCAAAAGGCCTTTGTGATGTCACTGCCACATCAACCCCTCCCCTGCAAGCCTGATGTCCTGTCCCCGGCCAGCCTTTTTAGATACCCTGACAGTTCAGAATAAAATGCTCTCAAAGGAGCTACAGACCAACAATTGTTCCTAGTCATAATTCAGCAAGTATTTTAGAAAAAGTAGAACATTAGAATCATCAACTGCTAAGAGACAATTATTGGAGAAAAGCAGTAATATTAATCAAATACCTGATTGGTTATGACTTACATGCAAGGTGTTGAAAGAGAACAAAAGGACTTGAGTCCTCCCTGTCAATAGCGCCCCGCTCAGCCAATCAGCATGGAAACTCTGACTGATGGGAGGCTGAGGGATCTCACCAGATGTCCCGAAGGATGGTCCAGGTCACCACAGGAGGGGATCACTCTCAGAGCACTATTCCAGCCCCACTTCTTTCTGAGAGCCTCCCACAATGACAGCAACACCTCCCCTCCCCCCTGACACACACACACCTCTTTGGTGGAGGGATGGAAGCAGAAAAAAGAAGCAAGAGAAGAAGAGAAAGGAGGGAGGGAAAGAGGAAAAGGAAAACGAAAAAGGACAAACTCCAATGTCCCCAGTGATTCAAAGGGACAAAGTCCTTGTTAGGAAATCAGATTCTGCCACCTTAACCTAGTGATTTCTGTGCCTAGAATTCAGTCGGCACCAGGTGGACCAGACTGAAAAGGTTCCAAACCTCTCAGAGGCTCTTACCTTCTAAACAAGGATGACAAAATCAGTAGTAGGAAAGGAGACAACTCCGAAGAGGTTCATCCTCATGTTCATGTATGTGAATCCTAATTCTCACTCGATCCTCAAGGAGAAACCTCGAGAAGGAGACTTGCTGCAGCAAAGCACCAGGGGTCTCTGAGGTTGTCCCTGCCCTGCACCTCTGTCCTGCCTCCTGGCTGATGTCAGGGTCTCTCTGTGAGATCACCGCCTCCCAAACACCTTTGACCAATAGGCTGAAGTCCTGCAAAAGGCCTTTGTGATGTCACTGCCACACCCACCCCTCCCCTGCAAGGCTGATGTCCTGTCCCCGGCCAGCCTTTTTAGATACCCTGACTGTTCAGAATAAAATGCTCTCAAAGGAGCTACAGACCAACAATTGTTCCTAGTCATAATTCAGCAAGTATTTTAGAAAAAGTAGAACATTAGAATCATCAACTGCTCAGAGACAGTTATTGGAGAAAAGCAGTAATATTAATCAAATACCTGATTGGCTATGACTTACATGCAAGGTGTTGAAAGAGAACAAAAGGACTTGAGTCCTCCCTGTCAATAGCCCCCTGCTCGGCCAATCAGCATGGAAACTCTGACTGATGGGAGGCTGAGGGGTCTCACCAGATGTCCCGAAGGATGGTCCAGGTCACTACGGGAGGGGATCACTCTCAGAGCACTATTCCAGCCCCACCTCTTTGTGAGAGCCTCCCACAATGACAGCAACACCTCCCCTCCCCCCTGACACACACACCTCTTTGGTGGAGGGATGGAAGCAGAAAAAAGAAGCAAGAGAAGAAGAGAAAGGAGGGAGGGAAAGAGGAAAAGGGAAACCCAGAAGGACAAACCGCAATGTCCCCAGTGATTCAAAGGGACAAAGTCCTTGGTAGGAAATCAAATTCTGCCACCTTAACCTAGTGATTTCTGTGCCTAGAATTCAGTCGGCACCAGGTGGATCAGACTGAAGAGGTTCCAAACCTCTCAGAGGCTCTTACCTTCTAAACAAGGATGACAAAATCAGTAGTAGGAAAGGAGACAACTCCGAAGAGGTTCATCCTCATGTTCATGTATGTGAATCCTAATTCTCACTCGATCCTCAAGGAGAAACCTCGAGAAGGAGACTTGCTGCAGCAAAGCACCGGGGATCTCTGAGGTTGCCCCTGCCCTGCACCTCTGTCCTGCCTCCTGGCTGATGTCAGGGTCTCTCTGTGAGATCACCGCCTCCCAAACACCTTTGTCCAATAGGCTGAGGTCCTGCAAAGACCTTTGTGATGTCACTGCCACATCCACCCTTCCCCTGCAAGGCTGATGTCCTGTCCCCGGCCAGCCATTTAGATACCCTGACTGTTCAGAATAAGATGCTCTCAAAGGAGCTACAGACCAACAATTGTTCCTAGTCATAATTCAGCAAGTATTTTAGAAAAAGTAGAACATTAGAATCATCAACTGCTCAGAGACAATTATTGGAGAAAAGCAGTAATATTAATCAAATACCTGATTGGCTATGACTTACATGCAAGTTGTTGAAAGAGAACAAAAGGACTTGTTTTGTCCTCCCTGTCAATAGCCCCCTGCTCGGCCAATCAACATGGACACCTCTGTCCTGCCTGGCTGTCAGGGTCTCTCTGTGAGGTCACCCCCTCCCCACTGAATAACTTATTTACTTTGCCCAATAGGCCGAGGTCCTGCAAAAGGCCTTTGTGATGTCACTGTCACACCCACCCCTCTCCTGTAAAGCTGATGTCCTGCCCCTTGTCAGCCTCTTTGGATGTTTGATTTGCTTCCCCTGGATATCCCCACTCAATGATTGTTGAGTCTGGGAATCAAGCCAACTACACAGTAATGCATCAGAGGCTTCTCCCTATGCCACGCTCAGTTTTTCCTAAATTAGTAGGCTTTAAGGCGAGAAGGGACCATTAGAGCATCTAATCTGACCCCCTGCATATCCCACACCTCAGTATATCACAATAGCTAGGTTTTGATCAAAGCACATACCAGAAAGGCATCTAGTCTTCATTAGAAGACATCAAGAGATGGAGAGTCCACCACTTCCTTTGGTAGTTTGTTCCAAAGGTGAATCATCCTCACTGTTAAATATTTGTGCCTTCTTTCTAATATGAATTTGTCTGTTTTCACCTTCCAGCCACTGGATCTTGTTAGGCCTTTCTCTGCAAGATTAAAGAGCCCTTTAATACCCTATATTTTCTCTCCATGAAGGTACTTAGACACTTCAAAGAAATCACCTTTTGACCTTCCCTTTTGATAAGCTAAACAGGTTGAGCTCTTTCAGTAGCTCACAAGAAGGCATTTTTCTCCTGCCCTCAGAACATTTTGTGGCTCTTTGATGCATCATCTCCAATTTTTGAACATCTTTTTAAATTGTGGCCTCCAAAACTGGCTGCAATATTCCAATCTCAGTCTCACTGATGCTGAGTCATCTCCCTACCCTATTCACTACTCTGCTCATATGTCTAATGATGGCTTTTTTAACCCTGTTCACCACAACACCGCACTGGGAGCTCATGTTGAGAGGCTTGCCCAGTGTTACCCCTAAATCCTTGTCAGAGTCACTGCTTTCCTGGATACAGTTCCCCATTCTGTAGGTGTGGCCTGCATGCTTTGTTTCTAGGTATAGGACCTTGCATTTGGCTCTGTTCAAACTTGTTTTTTTTTAATGGTTTCAGCTTACCAAGTGATCCAGATCACTCTGTATGACTGCCCTGTCTTCACCATTATTTACCACTCTGCCAGTATTTTGTCACTCACACAGTGATTTTAAATTTTCTTCCAGTTCACTGATAAAAATGATTTTAAAAAATTAGTTCTTGAGAGCCTTGTCAGACCCCTAGCACCAAGTACCTGCTCCCTAGAGCACAGCAGGAAAAGGCCATCCAGCCCTGGTGTTACACAGGGGCTAAACAAAGAACAAACACATGCTTAGGAGCTGTGTTATCCATAGGCTCTGAACAACATGTGGAGGTCAGCAGCTTACAAATGCACGACAGTCCTGTAGTGTAAACAGGCCACAACTGTGTCTCAGTCTCCCACCCTGTAAAATGGGGATAATAAACGAAACCTTGATTATCTCTATTTTATAATTGGGAAAACAGAGGCACAAAGAGGTGAAGAGACTTGCTCATGGTCACAAAGCCAGGAATCAAAAACGGCAGGTTTTTTGATTGCCAGTCCTGGGCCCTAGATCTGATTAACTTGGCCTCTCTGCTCTAAATTTGGTCTCAGCCCAACTTGAGGTTTCCTTCTTCCCTGTGTCCCTTAACCCCACAGCACTACAGAAAAAAGATTTTCTGTTAGCATCTGGCTCTAATGCATGTGGATCCCTTTCCAAAAGCCATGCTCTGGGTCAGTCACATGTTATGTGGAAGGGATAGCTTGGTGGTTTGAGTATTAGCTTGCTAAACTCAGTGTTGTGAGTTCAATCCTTGAGGGGGTCACTTAGGGATCTGGGGCAAAAAAATCAGTTCTTGGTCCTGCTAGTGAAGGTAGGGGGCTGGACTCAATGACCTTTTGGGGTCCCTTCCAGTTCTAGGAGATAGGTATATCTCCATATATTATGGGTTTGATGGAGGAACCACCTGGTGATATTCTATGGCCTGTGTTATACAGGAGATCAGACTAGATGGACCGACTGGTCCTTTCTGATCTATGAATCTGGATGTTTTTCTGGTGCTAGTAAGATAACTCTGGTCATATGTTCTATCATTCACTTTCAGCTGGAATAATAAAGCAATACTGACAAGCATACTCTACTCAGGGAAGTTTATTTATCCAGTATTGACTCCTAACCCATAACACCAAATTAGCCTTCTTTCTTCTCTGAGCACATGCTTCATCTTGCCTCCTTTCCCACCTTCTTCCACATTCTCTCTTCTAACAAACTACCAGCAATTTGCAGTAATTCAGGGTAGAAGCAGGCAGAGTTATATAAAGAGAGCATGGGACAGACAGGGTGAGTTAGCAGCAAATACACACTGATTACAGCGTCATCTGTTTATTTTTATTAATGAACAACCTCAGAGAGGGGTGCATATATTTAGCACTGGAAAAACAATTACATTGTTGTCTACATCCATAGAGTAGTGTGCTGTTGTGAGATAAGCAGTGTCAGGGTTGGCTGGTGCTTGGATAAGTGACCTCTAAAGAAAACAATGTGCTGTTGGGAGTACTGCGGATGTGTAGGAAGCACTTCTGTCTGAGTCAGTTTGGAATCAATATCCCAGCGGGGCGCTGCTGGACATGCAGCTTTTTGGAAGAGATGGAAGATGAAGCTACTCACCACTCTGGTGCTCAAACATCCTAGTCCCAGTCTCCTGCCAGGTACCAATGTAAGAAGCTACAATCTGCCTACCCAACCCCCCTTTGAGTATAGTACGCTTTCTTAAACACCTGTCCTCAACAGTTGTTCAACAGCTCATGTTAATGCTGCACAACTATCACCTTCCACCCCAGAGGTAGCTGCATTTCAGTAGAAGATAAAATGGTTCTTCTGTCATTAATCTGATTCAAAACCCAGTGAAATTAATGAAGTTGACAGAAAGACTCCCAATGAGCATCGGCGCAGGTCCTATAGGCATTAGGATAGACGTGGTAGATCATAACCTGCTCAGACCTTTCCAAGAGTTACTTTGTATAAGAAGAGCCTACTATAAAGGTTAACCCTTTGTAAGGCATTTATCAGCCTTCTGAAGATCTCTTGATTATGTCTGGAATGGATTTCAGGCCAGCCAGAGAAGTGGAGTTAGGCACCTCTATGACAGGCTTCATTGTAAAACAGTAAAGTGATGTAAAGAATTTTTTTATTTTTTACTATAACTTACATTTCAAAACAAAGTTGTATCAACTCCAAAAAATTAGAACTTCTTTGTTTAGAAAATGCTGAAAGTTGCGCGGGGGGAGGGGGTGACTTTTGATAATTTGGAAAATATTTTTTCAATTTTTTGTTTAAGTGGGAAATTTGTCGCAACCATTCTTTTCCCACAAACAGTTTAATTAGCATTTTCTGATGAAAAAGCCTTCCATAAAGAAATTCCCACCCTGCTCTAGACCCAAGGGTTAGCCCCACTGCTGCTGTGACACTCCAAGTGGCTGGGACACAAAAACTATGAGCTCAACTATGAGCTCCAAGGTGAACTCTGGCCACTTGCTTAATAGAGTCCAACTGAAAGGCGAGAATGCTGGATTCAGACACTGCCAATCTCTCCTGTTGGAGCTGCTCCACTCTGTATAAATATTCATTGAGCCGGAAACAAAGATTAACTCTATAACATGGTGAGTAGCAGCCTGAGGGCCAAGTCCCTGTTCTGGCTGATTCAGTTCAGGTACTTGAGCTGCGGTCTTCACATCCGAGAAGACTGTCCCAACTACTGGTTATTCTGGGGTCTCTGTCTCTCTTGTGTTTTTTCACAACAGCTTTCAAAAGGCCTCATTTTCCTTCTCCATTGGAATGAAAACAAACTTCAAAACCTTGCAAATTTTTGCAAAACAGAATTGTTATTTTCCAGTCAGCCCCACTTATTGCCCCTACTGCACTTTGTGGGTCATGGAGAAAAGCAAATACACATTTTATGGCAGCCACTTCTAATGCCTGACTGCCTCGCAGTGCATAGCTCATTGTGACAGAACAGGTGGGTGGAGGGCAGGGGTGAAAGTAAATTAAAGGACTTACCGGTACGCCGGAGTCCTGGGCAGGGGCAGGGCCTCAACCAAAAGAGGCGGGGCTCCAGCTGTGGCTAGGAGCCCCGGGGCCTTTAAATCACCACTTGAGCTACCAGCTGCAGAGGTGGCTGGGAGCCCCAGGGCAATTTAAAGGGCCCAGGGCTTTGGCCACCACTACCGCAGTGGAGCTCCGGGCCCTTTAAATCGCCGATGGAGCCCTGCCGCTGCTACCCCGGGGCTCCGGCAGCCAGGCTCGGGCGGCAATTTAAAGGGCCCAGGGCTCTGGCGGCGGAGAGCCCTGGGCCCTTTAAATCGCCACCCAAGCCCAGCTGGGCTCCCATGGGGATTTAAAGGGCCAGTGGCTCCTGCCGCTGCAGGGAGCCCCAGCCCTTTAAAGCTCTGCCCGAGTCCCGCTGCCTGAGCCCCGGGATAGCGCAACAGGGCTCCAGCGGTGATTTAAAGGGCCCTGGGCTCCGGCCACTGCAGGGAGCCCCGGGCCCTTTAAATCGCCAGCCTGGGGAAGCCGGTTGGGTCCAGCACGGCGTATGGGCTCTTGCTGGTACGCCGGACCGGACCGACTTACTTTCACCTCTGGTGGAGGGGTAGGCAGGGGACACCACACAGCCTCATCGTTCAATTTTCTCTGAGCAAAATTGTAAAATACCTTTTCTTCTCCAACAGGAAGAAGCATGCAGGATAATAAACCATTGTGCCTGCCCATGATTGATTAAAAATGCATTTGGATTTATTATATGTGGTTTGGCAAATCTGCTTTTGTAAGCTATAGGCGACTATAGTGGTGTCTGTTGAAACCACGCTTGCTACGAATGCAGTGAGCACAGAGGTGTCTGGTAGGATCCTGAAAGACCACCATGGATGGAGCCAATAAAAGAAAAAGCTGAAAGAAACATTTACGTTACTAAGCCAGGAGGACACAGAGCTTGGTTTTATCAGATTTCCATGTTTAAAAAGCAGCTCTTTTCTTTCTCTAAATGTTCTGGCAATTCAATCACTGGAAGGGCACTTTGTATTTCCAGTCCAGAAAACACAAAACTGTACATTGACACTTCACCACCAATGCACTTGACTTAAGACCCCACCTCTTTCCTATGGAAAGTTGAAAATATCACTGCATGTGCAATGGAATAAGTTAAATGTGCCAGATCAAGAATTACTGGACAGCTCAAGAAACTGGGACAAGCTCCCCATAAACATCCACAAAGCTACCTCATTATCCTCCTTCAAATCCTTCCTTAAAACTCTCCCTACCCATGATGCCTACAAAAATCTCAACAGTGGTTAGGTTGCTGGTGTGCTGACTAATATTGTCTCCTGGTTTCCTTGCACTCTCCCATCTGTCTGTCTGTCTGCATCTGTTTTCTTATACTAGGATCATAAGCTTGTTGGAGCACAGACTTTTTGTTCTGTGTTTGTAGAGCACCTACACAATAGGGTCCTAGGCCATGACTGGGGCTCCTAGGTACTATGGTAATACAAATAAATAAAGTGCAGCATTTTGGAGTGAGCTTCCCAGCTCAGTTTGACAAGCCCACCCCATCTTGAAGCTTCAGAGCCCAAGCTCCACCTTCATAGAACATCAGGGTTAGAAGAGACCTCAGGAGATCATCTACTCTAACCCTCTGCTCAAAGCAGGACCAATCCCCAGACAGATTTTTGCCCCAGATCCCTAAATGGCCCTCTCAAGGATTGAACTCACAACCCTGGTGTCAGTAGGCCAATGCTCAACCCACTGAGCTATCCCTCCCCCCACAGTATTATCTATGGGGTTCTCCCAACAATTTTTTTGGTGGCCTCACAGCGCGACCACCAACCCTTGCTGGTGGCCACTCTGACAATTTTTCCTAAAATACTTAATTACCTTTAGGAAAAACAAATAAATATGCGCATACGAATATCCAGATCATTACAATTTATGTAGGGCTTTTTTGCAGACTCAATAACAATAATGTACAGTTGTCTCTATTCTTTACTGGACCGAAACAGAATAGAAACCCAAACAAGGTGCTTTGCACATTCTTGTCTTTTTTGGTTGATTTTTTTTTTATACTTGCTAGCTAGTAAGTCTGCTACTGTGAAAAGTGACACTTGTATATTTGTTAATATCACTGTTCACAGCAGACTTACTCAGCCCTTGCAAGCTGGGGGACAAATTAATCCTTGGATGGGGGGGCTGGAGGAGGCTGCAGGAGTGGGGGGAATGGGGGAGGGGTGAGCCTGGGGTCCCGCTGCATGGCTGGGGGCTGAAGGATGCATCAGGGGACAAGGACAACGTGCTGGGAGTGAGTCCGGGACCAAATCCCTGGGGCCGGAGCCCTAAACCCTGCGGCTGGGAGACAGAGCCTGCTGCCGCACAGCCAGAGCCTGCCGCCCAGCACCCCAGGGCTGAAGCCCAAGCCCCACCGCCCTCGGGAAGGTGGGGAACTCACATTGGTTGCCTGTTCCTACACTGTTTGTGGCTCCAGAAGGGGGCAGGGACCAGCCCTTGCTGGCAGCCCCAGAGAAGGAGCCACTGCTTGGCCCCTCCCCCCAATCACTACCCAGAAGGCTGTGCCAGCAAGAAAAGCCCCTGGTGGCCACAGTGGCCGCATTTAAGAAACACTTTTAAAAGCTAGCGTGAACCCCACTAGCCCGAGTCTATCGACCCACGCTGGGCATCTCGCTGTTGAGACATACCCTGAGAAATGCATCTGTGGTCTTAGTCCAGTTCCTAGTGGGCAGCTGTCCACAACATACAAAAACCACTCTCATAACTGACACTACTGTTGGCTGATTCAGCAGAAAGGACAAGGACTAAATGGGCATTGAGACTTGCCCATCCTCTTGCTGCTAGAAGTGACAGCTCTAGTCCAGGTTGAGAGACATGTGTGGAGTGGGATGAAAACACTTTCACTGCTATTGCTTCTGCTACCTGCCTGGAAAGAAATGGAGGGCCTCAGCCTCTAGGCTGCCAGTCTGACACCTTGTACAAGCACTACGTTCATTAACAAATCCAGCACATCCCAGTTAGAGAAGAGAGAACCGTTGTTGTGTTCTGTGTTTGTACAGTGCCCAGCAAAATGGGGTCCAGTCTATGACTATGGCCCTGAGGCGCCACAGTCATACAGATAATAATCAAAAATCCTGATACCCACTATATGAAACGTGTACTTGGATGTTTATTCACAAGCTCCAATACCATGATCTGAAATGACTAAGGGTATTTATGACAGTGTGAAGCAAGGCCTGTACCACTCATGTCCCCCACTGAAGCACTATTTTGAGAGCTTAAGAGAGATTTTGTTGGTCACAGGCCTTCTGCTGGCCCTCTGCACAGGGATGAATTTCACCCAAATAGGAGTACTCTTGAAAGATACATGTGTGAGTAGAACAGGAGTACTTGTGGCACCTTAGAGACTAACAAATTTATTTGAGTGATCATCAGGTTCAGAACTAGGGGCCCAATCCTACTGATGCTTATAGACTAAATGTTACTCACCAGAATAGTCCCTTTGAGTTCAGGGGGATTACTCCCAGAGGAAACGTTAGTCACATGCATAAGTGTTTGTAGCATCAAGCCTTAGACTTGGCTGAGTACGCATACTGTACCTCATATAAGTTGCTCTCACAGTCTTCACATGGGTGTTTTCTCCTAAATTTGCTTGTGGTGGGTTGGGGGCGCCCAAGTCCCCATCAGACCACAATCTGAGTTGTTCCCAATGTCCTTCCCCCATTTGTAGCAGGGACAGAGGAGGGGAGAATCAGAGTTTAAAAAAAAAGTGGTCTGTCTCTCAGGCAGTCTCAGGGGTGGTGAGGTCTGTGACTGGCTCTCTGTGGTTAGCAGTCTCAGAGGTACAGCAGTCCTCTCCCTGAACACCACCCCTTCCTGTGGCAGGCCTTCCTTTTTTAAGATCCCCGTCCAGGCAAAGCAAGCCTTACAAGTACACCTGATTAGTGCTGGCTGAGCCCAGAGTGTGTTACCTCCTCTCTAGTAGAGTGAGAGAGGGTGTGCCCCTTCACACTGCTTAATCACCATTTGGAATGCCCTCATTTATTCCGTTTGAAAAGTGTTAAATACACAAATAAGAACAGACATATGGATAAGGGAAGAATCAGGGGTATGGTAAGAAATGAGAGCATTCCTTACAGGCCACATTCACATTTGGCTCTGCTATAGGGGTGCCGGAGCGGGGGGGGAAGGGGCTGTGTCTCCCCCCCACACACACACTTTTTACAGGCCATAAGGGCGAGTGATGGAGGGGAGGAGGTGGCGAGGAGTGAGCAGGTGGTGGGGCCTCACGGGGAAAGGGTGTAGCAGGGCCCGGTTCAGGCTCCTGTGCCCCCCACCACACACTTTTAGGGCACTTTGGCCACTCATGCTCTGCTATGACTCCACCTGAAGTTCAGACCAAATTCTCTTTAGGAGCTGGGCAAGAGATCTCATCGGTGCTGATTCACCCAGCAGCAGCAACAACTCCTTTGCTGCCATATTCACTGTCTGTTTAACGAAAGTGCGAGGATTGCCGTGTGCCAATTTTTATGCCAAATAATGCGGGGATTCTTTTTCTGAAACGACATCTCATGCCGTTCCATGTTCACAGCATGGTCCCCCGGTGGTGGTGATTGGCTTCTTTTACTGTATCTTTTCAGTGCAGTCGAGTTTTTGATACCCGTTCCAAGAAGAAGGCTCCCTCTCTGAAGCATATGGTTCGATGAACAAAATAAACAAGCTATATCCACGCTATAGACTCCTCACAGTCCAGCTTGCTCTTTGCTGCTGGATGTAAACCACCACATGCACAAGCTCCGAGAAAGAGTCTGTGACATGAGCCTCTGCTAGACTTAGTAGCTTTGAAACGATGCAGGGACACAGCGAGATCACCGTCCTCTAGCTAGCCCAAGAGTGCACAGCTCACATATGAACGGTACAAGGATCAATTATTCAATATCTAATGCAAGGATCACACGGGGTTAAGGACACCGCTGCACTTTTGGTGGCATGAAGAAATTGTTATACCCACAATTCCCTGAACAGCCCAACACCCACCATCCAGAATAGATACAGAGCAGCAGCAGCAGGGGCATAGAGGGCAGCATCTGTCTTGCTCAGATCAGTCTGTACGGTATATTGTATAACATGATTATTAAATGTGATAATATTAACATTATATGTCCAAGACAATGGTTTCTGATTTCTAATCCCAGTGGTTTAGTCCAGTGATTGTTTGCAGTTGGTTCTGACCTGTCTGAGGATCTGCACATCTCTTTCTCTTGGGGTTTTCTATAGCAACCATCATCATCGTATCTAAGGACTACAAAGAAAAAAAATAAAAATAAAAGACAGTCCCTGCCCCAAAATGCCTACTCAGGCCACTTCTCTTCTCCCCAACCAAACCTGGGCATACTGCTCAGGAACCTGCTGAGATGAGCGACACTGCGTCCAATCCACAAGAAATGAAGCTGTTCTCAACTTTTCACCAAAGCATCACTTCAGCTGCTCTCAGGCCTCTGTACATACTCCGATATTCCCAATCATCATGGTATCCGAGCGCCTCACAATCTTTAGTGTATTTAATCTCACCAACTCTGAGAGAGGGGGAAGAACGGTCCCCATTTTACAAATGTTGGGAACAGAAGACTGGAGTAACTAAGGACTTATCTACACAGCGAGTTAGTGCGCAGCAAGCCAGGGTACGGATCGCCAGCATACTATCTTGCAGTGCACTACACCCCACGAGGACACCCCACGTGCATTAGCGTGTTGCACAGCAAGCTGGTGCACATTAGCCACACATTCACTCGCCCTATCAACAAGCCCCAAGTGACTTTCCCAACGGCACACAGGAAGTCTGTGGCAGAGCAGTGAATCAAATGCAAGTCTCTCGAGTTCCAGTCTACTAAATCATCCTTCTCCATCTGCTAGTGACCAGGTGCACCACGTTGCCTGCGGCACAGAGCACAGACCCTTACCCACTCAGTTGCTGATGTGTGGGCTGGTGCATTGCAAGAGTGGGTTGAGAGGATTTACTAAAAGGATGCAGCTGCTACAGCTCAAGTTTCCATCCATACGAATGCTGAAGCAGTTCAGCGGAACCAGGGCAGGCAAAAGCAATTCCAAGATTTGATCGGAGAAGGTGCACTGGTCACAGTACAGGGAATGTCAGCGGCACCAAATGTCTTGATGGCATTTCAGATGCCTGACACACACTAGAAATGCCAAACATTAGAAATGTACTCTCCGGAGTACAGAGACTTTCCAAAAAGTGTATTTGGAACAGAGCCTGCAAGTGCCTCTGCATGTGAATAGCTTTACTCATGCGAGTAGCATTATTCGGGGGTGAAAATATTTGCAGGATCTGGCCCTACGTCCAGAAATACCATATGCATTTTGCTTTGGGGTTAAAGACAAAGCCAGTAATACACCTACAGGATCTGTCGGTCTCCAGCTTTAAACTGCACTGACCAAGTGCCAGTACCACATAGCATTTAATTAACCTATCTATGAGTTGTAAGATGAGACATCGCTGTTCACCATGAGATTTATTCTCAGAGCTATGTGGTGGCAAAAGAAAACAGATACTGCAATTTAACAGGAAATGAAGTGTATTGGGGCAATACAATTCCATTAGGGAAATTGCATTAGCGTAATGTAGCATTTTTTAATTTTTTTACAGCCTCTCCTCTAGCAAATTAATTTAGTGCCTCATAAGTCAAGGTTACTGAAAAACACTCATGTCATATTCATTTCTCTTTAGCATGCGTGTAAAATGCATGTTGGGTCCGTGAAGCAGAATTGCGGCATAAGAGATTCACAGATGTTTTATCTGCACCATATGGCACGTTAGTCATCATTCCCTCCAGGATGAGTTCTTGTGTTGAAAGTCAAAGCTTTTCCCACACATGGGCTATCAGCTCTAGGCATCACTGAGAAAAAAAGAAATCAATGAGAAAAAAAAAAAGGGAAAAAAGACCAATCATCAACAAAAAAAGATCCACCAAAAGCAAGAAAGATATCAAATAGACTTCACAAATAACATGCATAGCAACACAACAAGCTGAATACATAGTACTTTCATTCAGTGCTGTGGTATTAAAGGTAGTATGTAAATAAATCATATGTAATACCATCTATTAAATTTTTATCAAAGCCAAATACAATTTTGTACTCAGGCATTTAATTGTGATCTTTTGTAAACTGCCTTTTATATTTCTGTGCATACCTTGTCCCAGGAATCTAACATTAGGAGCACAATATAATAGGATTAATAAATAATATTGTGCACTTCCACAGCATCTTTCATTCAGATACTCCCAGAACAATAGATAAGCATTTTGTTTTTGATCAAAAGAAATTAGATGAATGAATAAATGTAATCTAAGGATCTCAAAGTGCCTTACACATATTACCTAATTATCCCTCTCTTAACATCTCTGTTGAACAGACAAACGTAGGGAAGATTTTCAAAGGCATTAATGGCAGTGAGGCAGGCACCTAACTCCTGTTGACCTTTACTGCTGTTTGTGCCTTTGAAAATCTTCCCCACAAGACATGCTGGCATCACTTCACCCATCCTTCTGGGTTGGACTACCACAGCCTTTTTACAATATACAACTACTGTACATAGTATTTCAGGACAGGAAGTGATGAATGTCACACCCAATCAAAACTGCAAGAGGTACTTCAGTTATAATCAATGCCACTTCCTGTAGTACCTAGGTTTTCCTTAGAGATCCAAATATTTACAAAACTACTTAGCTGGTGAAGTCTGGCAAGATCTTAAGTGATATTTCTTCATATGACTCTAACTTTAATTGTAAAATAAATGGGAGAACTATATATCTAATACTGTATCCCCAACCAATGTCAGAAAGACAGAAGGGATATTCCAGCCAGTAGTAATCTGCAGTATACTGTACACAGTAAACATATAGGCCCAGTCTTGCAAACCCTCACTCACACAAGCCGTCTGTGCTTTGTAGGTAATCCCATTGGATTGCTAATAAGAGTAAGAGTTCACAAGATCATGCCACTATGCCATTTGTGTGCATGTATATATAAGTATTAATGTAACAAGAAGCTATTTTAGGTCACTTTAAAAAGTTTTATGGCTCTTCTCGAGCTCTTCAAAGATGGACTCATGGTAATTATAGCACCTGGCTTTACAGAAAAAAAAATAAAAAGTAATTCCAATTCCAACAGAAGCCAAAACTCTCTCAAACATTCCTCAAATAATTTTTCTGCAACATGAGTGGCGTAATCAGAATGCATGGTATAAGCCAGGTTTTATCAGCATTCATTTGGGATGACCTGTGTGTCTCATTCATGGTTTTCTACTTGTAAGTAATGTGCCCATCCCAAACTCACCCTGACAAAACCATTATACCACACTATCACGTATTCCTTATGTATATGTGCATATGGCCACACTCCCTAGAGTAGATTGATGTAAAGTGCTTGATTTTTCTCTTGCTTACATTGCTATAAATCACCAGTGAAGTCAGTGTAGTTACTCTGGTGCAAAATTAATGTGAGTGAGATCAGAATCTGGCCCAAAGTCTCGCTCTCTGTTAGCAATCTGAAGCAACTGGTACTCAGATTCACCATGTAAACAATAAGGGCAAAGGAGAAGAAGGTGGGGTGGGGTTAAAAATCTGCTTTCCTTTACAAGACCACCTACAAAATGTTGCAAAGACCTTGCAACAAAAATAATCTGTCACGATTCCAGTGTTAGGCAAAATATAAACAAGTTAAGTGCTCTGTTAAACAGAACATCTGGGAAGTCACAAGCGGGGCATATGTTTTCACAAGTTGTTTTTTAGGGAAAAGTAACCCTGCTAAGCTTCCTGTCTCTTCCATCTTCCCTCTCTTGACTGTGTTTATCAAGGCTAGATATAAACACATTAAAAAACCTTTAGAGGCCCTTCTCTCATTGTATTATTAATTTGGAATTGACTGAAGGTTGACAGCTGCTTTTAGTTTGACCCCTGGATCCCTTAAAGAGATTCTCCACAAATAATGACACAGTTTTGTGTTGATTGGGTTTGCTGTATATATATTTGCTATGGGTTGCCAGAAATGAACATTAGAGTCAACATCAACATTACATGGGGAGTCACGGGCTTTGGGGCAGCAAAGAGGGTGGATTGTTTAGGGAAGCACAGGTGACTTAGAGGGCAGGAAGGATTACCTAAGGTGTCTGGGGGTGCAGAGGATTTATTGCTTAGGGGATCATGGGGATTAGGGCTGAAGGCAGATTTTATTTCAGCGTCAGGCTGCTGTAGCATCTACTAGTGTTATTTTATTACAGTTTTGTATCTGTGGGTACTTTGCTTTTAAGCAGACATTAGTAATCACTGACAAGAAATTGATATCTTATAGCATGTCTGGAAATAAATATGGGGTTCTGCACTGCTTTATTATTATTGTCTCCATCAGAAAGTTTCTTCTCTTAGAGTGAATTTTTGCTCTTGCCTTTCTTTGGTGATTCACACTGGGAACTTTGTCTCACCTGCCCCCAGCCAGTCTGTGTACAACAGGAAAAAAGAGCGGGCAAGAACCAGCATTCTTGTTAAATTAAATAACTGATTTCACAGAGATGAGCTCAAGCCATAGAACTCACACCTGGATTTCAGATGCCCCTGAGTGGGAGAGTGCTGGGATTTTGGTTGAGCCCATTATTAAAGAGAGGCCCTTTTGAAAATTTGGATCTAGGTTCAGATTTCAAAACACACCTAGAATTCAGGGGAATTCGGAATTGGCTTTTGCTTAGGCTCATCTTGGAGTAAGGGACAAAAAAGGAGGAGTTCCAGCCACATTTGCCATTCAAGTCCCATGTGCTGCTTCTTCATCTCTCCCCTGCACCTCCACACTTGGTTTGCTTCCTCTCTCCGTTCTGTTAAGATGATCACTCTGTCCATTCTTTGCAGAGTTCTGTGTATGGAGGCATCAGTAACACGGAGCACATGGCAATGCTGTTGCAGTCTGGTGAAAAAATATATCCACCATATGAGACACAGAGAAAATGCCAGTGGAAGCATTTTTCTTATTTTTCTTGCCCTTTTCAACTCACTCCAATTGCATGCCTCTTTTTTGACGTGGAAACACTGATCATCATTTTTTCCAAGAAGATAATGACAAAGCGTCTCTACTTAAACAACCTCATAGTCTGAGTTTGAAAAATAAATCCAGGCTGCATCTTTGGCTGGTCTGATGTGTTGAGACATTGGGTGGGTTGATTTATTTTTCTTCTCATTTTCTCTTGGATTTCAAGAGGCAACAAACGACAAACTCATCGTGGTCAAAATTCATCCCTCGTGTCTTGGAGTTGCCAGAGAACACTAACTAAATAGAAACCTCTAACAAGAAGGGACCCTTTGGGAAGCAGCAGTTCCTCAGGTGGAAGTCATCTGGGAGCTGGCCAATTTCTAAAGTTTGTAAGGGGTCGATGAGGAAAGGGGTGCTGTGCTCAGGAGAAGGAGGGTTTCTGGCTTCTGAGGGGCAAGGTTTCGCTAGGACTCTGAAATGTTTAAATCTGAGTCTTCCCCAAGGCTGCTCTAATTGTGCTGAGAACTACTTTGAGCCATGACTAGCTACAGGATCATAAGGGTGTATAGGTGGGGCATCTCATCCACAACTAAGGACTGAGCTATGCTTTGTCTACCTGTAATCAAGTTTCCAATCCATGGAAGCTTGTCCATGGATTGTCCATGTAGCAGCACGACCACTCACCCCTGCGGCGCCTCCTGCTGGTCATCCAGGAATTAGCTCTTTCCAGCACAGAGCGCCCTTTGCCAGCCAGTGTCTCGCTGTCCGCTGGTCCCGTGTCCCTCCCAGACCCTGGTGCCCTTTTATCTGGGGTGCTGCCCCCTGGCATACCTCCACACTCTGCCTCTGGGTCTCCCTTCTCTGGGGAACTCCCAACCCTCTAATCCCCACCTTGCCTCAGTCTGGGCTACTGCCAGTCATCATCAAGTCCTTGCTCCCTGGGGCGGACCGCAGCGTAAAAGCCACTCATCATAGGCACGGGGCGGTTGGACCAGCTGCCTTCCTCTACCACCCAGTACCTCTGTGGGCCTAGGACCAGGCCCTGCAGCCTGGGGAGTTGCCAGCCTGGAGCTCCCCTGCTCCTCTGGCCTTTCCCCAGCCCTGCTTCACTCCCAGTACCCTTTCTGCAGACCGTCAGGCCCTGGCTCCCTCCAAGACTGGAAAGAGCCTTTCTGAACTCCTGGCTCACAGCCTTTTTATACAGGCCAGCTGTGGCCTGATTGGGACGTGGCCGCAGCTGTGGTTGTTTCCCCAATCAGACGAGGCTTGCTGCTTTCCTAGCAGCAGCCCTCTCACAGTCTCAGCCCTCTCCCAGGGCTGATTTCAGGCCCTTCAGGGCAAGAGCGGGTGACCACCCTGCTACAGTCCACCTGCTCAAAGAATAAAGTAGGTTAGAGACATGATTTTCCTTTACAGAAGCCTGCTGGTTTGCCACTCTAATATTGTTACCCCTTTACACCCGAGTGGCTAGCCGAAACCTCAGGGTCTAGTAGGTTGCACCAGTTAGGAGGATAAATTGGTGATGGAGCCACGTGTTTCTTTGATGCAATGTTGTTTATTTACAAAGAACGTGTAACCCTTCTGCCAGATGGAGTTGACAGTAACAAGGGCTGGGTTCAATATCTAGAGGTTCCTTTGGACAATACAACACAGAACCAGCTCAAGCCCCCACCCAGTAAGCTGGGAAAACTAAACCACCACACTTGAGCACCTCTTGCAAGCACTGAGTCTGTGTATGGAAAAGAAAAAATTAATAAAAGGGGAAATGAACCCAGCATTAATGTCGGAAAACACCACAAGCATGATTCGAAAACATGACCATGAGCAAAACAACCACTTCAGAGTATGCTGGCAATGTGCTTTGCCTCAGTCTCTCACCTTGTCGTGTGAAAGTCCAACAAACAAATATCTCTTTAAAACATCACTCCTCTCTCCCTCCACCACACCCCATTCAGACTTGTTATCCTTGATCAGTGACCACCCAGAGTTCAGAGCAGGGGAGGTGGAGCCTTCCCAAAAGTGAGGTGCCAGGGGCCCCAGCCCGTCTGGGGCCCCGCCCCTGCCCTTCCTCTTCCCCCTGAAGCCTCACCCCCAGCCAAGCTGGAAGCTGGAGCTGCCCGGGAGCCAGGAACCCTCCACCTGCTCGGGGTGCGGGGGCTAAGAGCAGCCCCGGCCCGTATCCCTGCCACATGGGTCCCACACCCAGGGCAGGTGGAGTGTCTGTGGCTCCCCACAGCTGCCCACGCAGCTCTTATTCCAACCCAGCTCTGGCTGGGGGGGCCGCAGCCCAGCCATGGTAAGAGCCATGTGGGCAGCTGTGGGGAACCGCAGACACTCCACAGCTTCCCAGGATCCCCGGCTGGGCTCCAGTTGACAGCCTGGCAGTGTCCTTGCTGACAGGTCCAAGCCTCTTTCAGCCAGCACCCTGATCCAAAACCTCTCTTCTGACTTCTAGGGTCACACACCATGCTTTTATGCTGTGTCTGCCTGTCTCTCTGTTCTGCCTCTACCACTTACCCACCCACCCTGACCCTGGGTTACTTGGGATGTGCCTTTGTTTTGGCCAGATATATGGTCCTATGTTTGGGGGTGGAGGCCACTTAACTGTTTCTGTCACCTGATTACAATGGCTTGTTTACATGTATCCTGACTGAAAGGCAACATTTACATCTGACCCATAATAACAAGCCCAACCCATAACAATTGTAACAATCATCTTTATCTAGGTGTTTCATAATTCAATATTTAATTACAATTTCAACCAGTTTAATTGGTACTGAAGTAAGGTGTACAGTCTAAACTTCCCAGAATCCCCCCTAGAGCCTTTTTAAAACATTAGGCACATCATCTACTACCCTCCAGTCATCTCAGGGCTTGTCTACACTTACAGCGCTGCAGCAACTGCACCGCTGTAGCGCTTAGTGAAGACACTACCTTCGCCAATAGGAGAGGTTCTCGCATCGGCATAAGTACTCCACCTCCATTAGAGGTGGTAGCTCTGTCAGTCAGAGGAGCCCTCCTGTCAACACAGTGCTGTCTACACCAGGAGTTCGGTCACTATAACAGCATCACTTAGGGGTTGGGACTTTCCACACCCCTGAGCAACGGCATTATAACGACCTACGTTTGTAGGGTAATATAGTGACTGGTTTTAATGAGCCATTGCTTGTTTTTGTTGGCAACTCAGCCACTTCATTCTTAGGCCTGGTCTACACTACGACTTTAATTCGGATTTATCAGCTTTAATTCGAATTAACCCTGCAACCGTCCACACAACGACGCTATTTATTTCGATGTAAAGGGCCCTTTAAATCGATTTCTGTACTCCACCCCGACGAGTGGAGTAGTGCCAAAATCGATTTTAGCAATTTGAATTAGGGTTAGTGTGGCCGCAATTCGATGGTATTGGCCTCCGGGAGCTATCCCACAGTGCATCATTGTGACCGCTCTGGACAGCAATCTGAACTCGGATGCACTGGCCAGGTAGACAGGAAAAGCCCCGCGAACATTTGAATTCCATTTCCTGTTTGCCCAGCGTGGAGAGCACAGGTGACCACAGATAGCTCATCAGCACAGGTAACCATGCAGGCTGATAATCGAAAAAGAGCACCAGCATGGCCCGTGAGGGAGGTACTGGATCTGATCGCTGTATGGGGAGAGGATTCAGTGCTTGCAGAACTTCGTTCTAAAAGACGAAATGCAAAAACTTTTGAAAAAATCTCCAAGGGCATGATGGAGAGAGGCCACAATAGGGACTCAGATCAGTGCCGCGTGAAAGTCAAGGAGCTCAGACAAGCCTATCAAAAAACAAAGGAGGCAAACGGTCGCTCCGGGTCAGAGCCGCGGACATGCCGCTTCTACGCCGAGCTGCATGCAATTCTAGGGGGGGCTGCCACCACTACCCCACCTGTGTTCGTGGATTCTGGGTCGGGGATAGTCTCATCAGCGACGCCTGAGGATTCTGCCGATGGGGTAGAGGAGGAGGAGGAGGATGAGGATGAGCTTGCAGAGAGCACACAGCACTCCATTCTCCCCAACAGCCAGGATCTTTTTATCACCCTGACTGAAGTACCCTCCCAAGCCTCCCAAGCCAGTATCCAAGACCATGACCCCATGGAAGGGACCTCAGGTGAGTTTACCTTTTAAAATATAAAACTTGTTTTAAAAGCAAACGGTTTTTAATGATTACTTTGCCTGACTTTGCATTCGCGGTCAGTTCAGCTACTGGAAAAGTCTGTAGCTACTGGAAAAGTCTGTTAACGTGTATGGGGATGGAGCGGAAATCCTCCAGGGACATCTCCATGAAGCTCTCCTGGAGGTACTCCGAAAGCCTTGCCAGAAGGTTTCTGGGCAGTGCATCTTTATTCCCTCCTCCATGGTAGGACACTTGACCACGCCATGCTTGCAGCAAGTAATCTGGTATCATTGCCTGACAAAGCCTGGCAGCGTATGGTCCCGGTGTTTGCTGGCATTCAAGCAACATCCGTTCTTTATCTTGTTGTGTAATCCTCAGGAGAGTGATATCGCTCCTGGTAACCTGGTTGAAATACGGGAACTTAATTAAGGGGACAGAGGTGGCCATTCCTACTGGGCTGTTTGCCTGTGGCGGAAAATAAATCCTTCCCTGCAGTTAGCCAAGCGCAGATGGGAAATTGGCCCTGAGTTTTTCGCGTTTGGCTAGCAGGGATCTTCCCTGTTACCAGCCACGCGGTGGGGGGAGGGGTACTGTGATCATCCCAGAGAATTCATGGCGGGAGGGGGGCGGCGGCGGGGGGGGGTTAGTTTGGTGCCTGCAGGGATCTTCCCTGATACCAGCCACGCGGTGGGGGGGAGGGGTACAGCGATCATCCCAGAGAATTCATGGCGGGGGGGGGGGGTTAGTTTGTTTTCTGGTGCTGCTGAATGTTAACAGAAAAACCGCAGCACTCTACTTGCCTGAAGGGGCCCAGACAAGCCCCCCCACACTGCCCCCCGCAACTGGCTGAGATTGGACACAGCTCGTGTGGAGTGCTGCCACTTCATTTCCCAATTCTGCAGCACTCTACAAGCTATGCTTGGTATGTGGGAAAGGAGGGCGTAGAAGCTTACCATGGCCGCATGCAAGCCGAATTCTGTTGCCCAGACCTGTGATCTCTAGCAGCAAAGCCACAGGCACTCAGCATTAAGAGGCAAAATGCGACCTTGCACAGAAATCACATGTGCTATGTAATGTGAACAGTGTTGGTCACCGTGAAAGAGTATAAGCATTGTTCTGCAAAATGTAGCTTTTAAAACAATTCTCTCTTTTTTCCCCTCCCTACAGCAGCTGCAAATTCCTCAAGCCTCCCTCCTCCATCCCGAAGGTTATCACAGATAAGGCGTCGTAAGAAGAGAACGCGGGAGGACATGTTTTCTGAAATTATGGAATCCAGCCGCAGTGACAGAGCTCATGTGAATGAGTGGAAGGAAACAGTTTCAAAGTATAGGAAAGAAGTCAGTGAACGTGAGGAGAGGAGGGACCAACGTGAGGAGAGGAGGGACCAACGTGAGGAGAGGAGGGACGCTCGAGATGAGAGGTGGCGGCAGGAAGACCAGAGGATGAAGGATGCAACGCTGGGGCTGCTCCGGCGTCTGGTGGAGGTTCAGGAACGGCTGCTGGATAACAGACTGCCGCTTCAGCCCCTGTTCCACCCTCCCCATGTTCCGTATCCTCCTCACCCAGACGTGTAAGAACTCGGGGGGGGAGGCTACGTACACCTTCCCATTCCACCCCAGTAGACAGCCCAAGCAAAAGGCTGTCATTTTTTTAACCTTTTCTTTGTGGCTTTTTTCTTCCCAGCAATCCTCCTCCCAAATACCACCCGGGTTCCCTCCCTCTTTTTCTAATCTATTAATAAAGAATAAATGATTTTTAAATGATAGTGACTTTATTTGGTTTGAAAGAAAGCTGGGGGAAGGGGCAGGGTGGGTTCCTTACAGAAAATCAGTCAGTAAAGGGGGAGGGTTTTCATGAAGGAGAAACAAACAGATATTTCACACGGTAGCCTGGCCAGCCATGAAACTGGTTTTCAAAGCTTCTCTGATGCACAGCGCTTCATGGTGTGATCTTCTAATCGCCCTGGTGTCTGGCTGCGCATAATCAGCAGCCAGGCGATTTGCCTCAGCCTCCCACCCCGCCATAAAGGTCTCCTCCTTACTTTCACAGAGATTGTGGAGCACACAGCAAGCAGAAATGACAATGGGGAGATTTCTTTGGCTGAGGTCAGAGCGAGTCAATAATGAACGCCAGCGACCTTTTAAACGGCCAAATGCACATTCTACCACCATTCTGCACTTGCTTAGCCTGTAGTTAAACAGCTCCTGACTCCTGTCCAGGCTGCCTGTGTACGGCTTCATAAGCCATGGCATTAAGGGGTAGGCTGGGTCCCCAAGAATAACTATGGGCATTTCAACATCCCCAACGGTTATTTTCTGGTCCGGAAAGTAAGTCCCTTGCTGCAGCCCTTTAAACAGAGTAGTGTTCCTGAAGACGCGAGCGTCATGAACCCTTCCCGCCCAGCCCGCGTTGATGTTGGTGAAACGTCCCTTGTGATCCACAAGTGCTTGCAGCACCATTGAAAAGTACCCCTTGCGGTTTATGTACTCGGTGGCTTGGTGCTCCGGTGCCAAGATAGGGATATGGGTTCCGTCTATTGCCCCACCACAGTTAGGGAATCCCATTGCAGCAAAACCATCCACTATAGCCTGCACATTTCCCAGAGTCACAAACTTTCGTAGCAGCATCTGAGTGATTGCTTTGGCTACTTGCATCACAGCAGCCCCCACAGTAGATTTGCCCACTCCAAATTGATTCCCGACTGACCGGTAGCTGTCTGGCGTTGCAAGCTTCCACAGGGCTATCGCCACGCGCTTCTCAACTGTGAGGGCTGCTCTCATCTTGGTATTCTGGCATTTCAGGGCAGGGGACAGCAAGTCACAAAGTTCCATGAAAGTGCCCTTACGCATGCGAAAGTTCCGCAGCCACTGGGAATCGTCCCAGACCTGCAACACTATGCAGTCCCACCAGTCTGTGCTTGTTTCCCTTGCCCAGAATCGGCGTTCCATGGATAGAATCTGCCCCATTAACAACATGATCTCCAAAGCACCGGGGCCTGTGGTTTCACTGAATTCTGTATCCGTGTCTGTGTCCATGTCCTCATCATGCTGCCGCCGCCGCTGCCTCCTCGCCTCGTTTCTCTGGTCCTGGCTGAGCATAAACTCCACGAGAACGCGCGAGGTGTTTACAATATTCATGACTGCTGTCTTGAGCTCAGCGGGCTCCATGCTTGCCATGGTATGGAGTCTGCAGTGTTCACCCACCCAGGAAAAAAGGCGTGAAAATGGTTGTCTGCCGTCCGTTGCTTTCATGCAGGGAGGGAGGGAGGGAGGAGGTGAGGCTGTACCCAGAACCACCTGCGACGATGTTTTTTGTCCCATCAGGCACTGGGATCTTAACCCACAATCCCAATGGGCGCGGGAGACTGCGGGAACTATGGGATAGCTATGGAATTGCTACCCACAGTGCAACGGTGCAGAAATCGACGCTAGCCCCGGTACTTGGACGCACACCACCGAAGTAATGTGCTTAGTGTGGCCGCATCCATTTCGACTTTATACAACCTGTTTTTCAAATCCGAATTATCTAAATTCGGATTAATCCCGTAGTGTAGACATACCCTTACACTCCTTCAGAACTCTTGGGTGTGTAACATCTGGGTCTGGTGACTTGTTGCTTTTTAATCTGTTTCAGTGCCTCCTCTTTTGACACCTCAGTCTTTCATGGCACCTCATTTTTATTACCTGAAAAGAGTAAGACTCTCCAACATCCTCTGTGGAGAAGACTGACATAAAGAAATCTTTTAGCTCCTCTGCAATGTTGATATTCTCTTTAATGGCTCCTTTTACTCCATGGTAATCCAATGTACTCACTCATTCTCTTGCAGGCATCCTGGTTCTGATCTATTTAAACAATTTATTGAATTTAGGAGGTGAGGGTACATCTTTGGCTATTTGCTCTTCAAATTCATTCTTAGCCTTCCTCATTTTCTTGTTACATTTCAACACACCAAGATTTTTTTGCGGCACAATTAAGAAATTATGTATTTTTAAATACAACAACCACCTGACTGCCCCTTCAAAAGATAAATGGAAATATGAAAGAATGGTACCAAATCTCCAAAGATTTGAGTGGGGACACACAAGTCATCTATTTACAAGAGGAAGATAAGGCAAAAATGTGGTTCTAATTTCTGTTCCTTTTCCTTATTTTTCTAAGATTAAAAAAAAAATTGTCCACTTAATTTCGGTCACTAATTCAGATCTTATTAAAAAAGATGCCAGGGAGGCTACAAAACCATGTGAAAACCGTTGTGCTTTTTTTGGAACATCCCTCTTCAGTGGTGGAAAATCAAACCTAGCAATATAATGTGAGTGCAAGAGACCCAAAAGAAATGAAATCATCTAAAAATACAAGTGAAACTGACCAGTGTGGTTTCTCCTTCCAAGTAGATTGAAATGGAAAAAGCAAACAAACAGCAAAAGTGGCAAATAGTACATGAGATGTCTTAAGTTATTTCAGTATTAACAATCTTAGGGTATATTTACACATACCAGCTGAGCCACTGCAGCATGTCTGGTGAAGAGAGCTCTCCCGTCAGTATAATAAAACCACCAGAGAGGCAGAAGCTATATCTGCAGAAGTTCTCCCATCGACATAACGCTGTCCACACTGGCACTTATGTCGGTGTAACCTGTCTTCAAACATGTAAAAGGTTGCAACAAAGAGAACAGTGATCAATTGTCCTCCATGTCCATATAGGGTAGGACAAGAAGTAACGGGCTGAATTGGCAGCAAGGAAGATTCAGGTAAAATATGAGGAACAACTTTGTAACTATAAGGATAGCTAAACACTGGAATAAGTTACCAGGGGTGGTTGTGCAATCCCCATCACTGGAGATTTTTAAGGACAGGTTAGATGAACACCTGTCACAGATGGTCTAGGTTTACTTAATCTTGCCTCAGTGGGACTGGGGATGGACTGGATGACCTCTCAAGGTCCCTTCCAGCCCTACATGTCTATGATTACAGGGTTCCAGTTGGGAGGGGATGTGTGTAAGGACTCTGGAATTGAACCTGGGAATCAATATGGGAAGAAGACAATAGGGTTGGATTATGAGGGGACAGCTAGGTGAACTTTAAAAAAACTGAACAAATACCTGCAAGGACTAAGACATGACCCCCCTCATCCTCCTGATTAGCTTGTTTGTATGTTGTTGTAGCCATTCCTCCACTCCTCATCCATCTTTGTCTTTTTAGATGTGAGCATGGCATGAATTTCCAAAAGTGACTAGTAATTTAAGGTGACTCAGTTTTTAGGTGGCCAACTTGAGACACCTTAAAAAGGCCTGACTTCCCAACTGAGCTGAACACCTGGCCTCTGAAAATTAAACTCCTTTAAGATATCTCAAGTCAAGCACCCAAAAATGGAGGTACTCAGAAGCACTGGTCACTGCTGAAAATTCAGGACATGTTTCTTCCTCTGTGTTTAGAAAGTGCCTAGCGCATTGTGGACTCTACCACAATCTAGGGTTACCATATTTGAACATTGAAAAAAGAGGACACTCCACGGGGCCCCGGCCCCGCCCCAACTCCGCCCCTTCCCCTCCCCCGCCCCACCCCTTTCCCCGCCCCTGGCCCCGCCCAACTCCGCCCCTTCCCTGCCCCCATTCCAACCCCTTCCCCAAAGTCTCCGCCCCTTCCCCTGAGCACCCCACATTCCCCCTCCTCCCTCCCAGCCACACGAAACAACTGCACCAATTCTAAAGTCAGGCACTCCACTAGTATAGACTCCCATGACTTTAATGAAGCTGCTCAGTGGAGGATCTGCCCCAGCGCTCCGTTTTTGGGAGCGGTCAGGACACGCAGCTCACACTGTTCTGTTTCCCAGCTCCCCAGATGCCTTGGAGCACCCAGTTCTCCTCCCTGCCGGGTAAAATCCCGGACATTTTGAGCTATTTAATTCTTTAATTCTAAAACGTAATTCTTTATATGTAGTGAGTCCTTTCCTTTCACCAGTTCTTCAGTTTTCTTTCTCCTCATGTGCCCACGCATACTTCTCTGCAGATCGCATTTTTCTCAGCAGTGGTTGATTGCTCTTTAAGAAGGCATGAAAGTCTTTACAAGAAGTTTGTCTGAAGTTTTACTGTACAAGTAGAATTCCTTTCAACGACTCAACATTCAAGTTGGTCCTTTCCTTTGTCCACTGGCTTTGCATCAGTGAAAAAATTCGCTCTACATTTGCATTGTGAGAAGGAATAGCAAAGAAAAACTGTGCAATCTTTAACAGTTCTGAATGACACTCAATGTTTTTGGATTTCTCAAAATATTTGGTCCACTTCTGGTGTGCTAGCAAATTACTGAACTCTTCATCACTGTTGCAACTTTCTGTAAACTTCTTCAGGTTGCTGAACTGATCAAAACACTTGACGTCATCAATTTGCATCCCCTTATCGGTCAGGTACTTGATACAAGGTTCCACATCACTCCAATTCGGTGTCTCACTCAGGGTAATCCACCTGTAACAAGAGAAGTCTTCAAGGGGTCTAAGCCACATCTCCAAATATTCTAAGCATCTGCTGTACATATTATTCACTTCAGCACAGAATTTGTCACACTCTTCATCAATTCGCAGTGATCCACCACACTGCTGTGTCTCATCACAAATGGGGAGCTGAGTGCCATACAGCACACCCCAGCCCCAGGAGCTCTGATCCACTTGCAGGCAAGGCAGCCCGATTCCCATCGCAGCCAGAGCTCTGATCCCTCTGCACACTCCTGCCTTTTTCACACTGCCCTCCCTTCCTCCCCCACCAGTCAGTGCTTTTTGGCGACTCCCCGGAGCAGCTCCCCCAGCGCTGCCCCCCACCTGTGCAATCAGCGGCGCATGGTACTCCCAGCTTTGCTGCTCCCTGACTCTTCGGCTCTGTTTAAGAGCCAAGCTGCCCTAGTGCTACCGGCTTCAGGCACTTCTCCTACCTGGGCTCCAGCTGAGCTGCTCCTCCCAGCTCAGACTGTAAGAGCCGAGCTGCTGGCTTCGGGCAGCCCTCCCCTACCTCAGGACCCAGAGCTGGCTGGACACGTCCCTTCCCCAGCTCCAGCCGAGCTCGGCTCCGCCCCCTCAGACTTACAGAGCAGAGCTGCAGGAGCCAGCGTTACCGGCTTCAGGCAGCACCCCCCCTGCCTCGGGACCTTGCACCGTGGGAGCAGCTCAGCTGGAGCCGGGTAGGAGAAGTGCCTGGCTGGGGGCTCGGGGTCCGGAGGCTGCCTGAAGCCAGTAGCGCTTGCTCGGGCAGCTTGGCTCTGTAAATCTGAGAGAGGAGGAGTGGAGCAGAGCCACAGGGGGAGAGGAAGTGCCGGCCATTTTCCCGGACATGTGTGGCTTTTCAGCAATTCCCCCCGGACGGGGGTTTGATTGCTGAAAAGCCGGACATGTCCGGGAAAAAGAGGACGTATGGTAACCCTACCACAATCTGAACAATAATAATTCTGTACACACAAATCCAGTTACAAAATCATATAGATCTTGAAGAATTTCTGACTTTCTAGCACAGTCAGGGTCATTAGAAAGCTTTTATTGGAAGGAAGCTCTGTTCTGAGTCAACTAGCTAGAGTTCAGCAGATGGCTGGTGGTCCTGCCTTCTACAATACTGGAAACATGTTGGAGTAACTTCAAGGCCCTTGTTATCCTGGGGCTGGCAAGATTCAAGGAGCATTTGCAGGCGTGAAGTTCTCTGCTTCTAAAGGAGACACAGCTCACACATCCCTGCTGAGCAAAAACCCTGGCAACCAATAATGGAGTGGCACTGATTAACAACAGCCTGGGAGGAAGCTGCAGCAATGATGGAATTCAGCTGCTACAGCTAGCGGGACTTCTCACTTTCTTTTGAGACTGTCTGACCTCCCACCGGGAGAAGGACGAGGGCTCCTTGGACCAGTGTGGCTAAGACCTGATTGTGCCTGGTATAATTCCAAATGATCACTAAACTGCAGGGAAGGGTAATATGCTTTGTCCTAACCACACTGAGATGTGAAGCTGTTTCAGTTAGCACCTTTCAAGCAAGAGCTGTATTTGAGCATGTCCCTCAAGAGAGTTGCCAAGAAGGTTTCACATCCCAGTGGGAAAAGGGCCTGAAAATAATATCCACGGTAGGTGGGGATTAGCCAACCTAATGAAAACAACTGGCAGCTCACAATGACAGTTGGGTACTAATTTGCACCTTTTTTGCTAAGCTTTTGGCAACATGCCAGAGAGGGCAGGATTCACTGAAACCCACATTCTGATCTACTCATGGGGCTTTGTGAGGTTTTTTATTTTGAAATTATTGGGACACTCTTGGTTTCAATGAGTCTGTCCTGCAAGGGTTGGGCAATCAGAGAGACACAAATTTTGGGGTGTCCCAGTCTGACAATATTGCATTATGAGTGGATCACACAAATGGATAACTCAGGGCAGTCCAAACTTTTCAATGCTGTGGGCCAGATGCTAGTTTTGGGGCACTTCCATGGGCCACATACAGAGGTTCCGCTGCATGGAAGATGCCCTTTTGCAACGTGCACAACCTCACCCCTGCCAGCATGACCTCACATGCACAGTGTCTGCAAAATCATGCCGGCCGGGGCAGTTCCACACCACCCTAGTGACCTCTCTCAGACAGAATGCAGCCGGATGGATGATGGTGCAGAGCAAATGAAGTCTGGACTGCCTGTAAGTCATGTCCTAAGTGGCTGGGGGTTATGATGGGCTTGGGCTTGCCTTTTCAACATTTTGAGCTTCTTTGGGGACTTTTGGGGCTTGTTGTTGCAGAAAACAATGTCAACCCCTCACTATGAGGAGCAGGGGTGCAGGGAGCCCACGGGGATGCAAGCAGCTGAAAATCATTAAGGAGTTGGACAGAATCCTCTCGCAGGCCGGATCCAGCCCTCAGGCTACCAGCTGCTCAATAACACAAGTGTTATGACATGCTGCAAACTCTCTGCATTACAACACAACTGCATTATCCAGCAGGACATTAGGGATCAATTTGATTTGCAACCAGAAAGTTAATGCTGAATTTCACCTTGTTGATTTTTAATGAAAAATAAGGGCTGGACTGTTTTCTATTTTACACTGGTTTTCTTTTATGTAACTATTGACTTCAATGAAGTGATTCCTGATCTACACTAGTGTCCAAGAAAGAAGAATCAGAAAAGACAGAAAAGAATCCTAAAGACGGGAATCAAGACAGAGAAGATTCTTCTGAATTTTCTTTTTGTCATGTCACTCCTTTATAATTGTAGATCTTGATTTACTTCTTGAGATATTGTGCACCAGAACCATGCAAATACTGTTTCACTTGCAGTCCACATGCCTTTACCTCCCCTGAGTTAGGCTTTGAGTTTCAGGTTCCAGAAAGCCAAATGCTCAGTAAAACTCAGCCAAAGCCACCACGTTCCACCTTGAAACTCAGTGTTGTTCTGTGGGGGGTTCAAGGAACCCATGCTACTTGGCAAGGAAACCCAAAACCAAACCAGATTTCTATTGTTTTCAGGGGGTCCCTGATTATTTCACACAGCTGTTTTCCCATGTGGGATTTCTCATACACTTTCTGTCCCCGATCCTTGTGTCCACTGGCCAGCTGTTGGCATCACTGGCAATTGATGTTCTTTTTTTCCTGGTCAAATTCTTGATTAGTTCAGTTTTAATTGGAGAGGAATGCATGAATTGGTGGCTACGGCACTGACTGGAGCGGAACATAACTGGGTTCAGTTCCTGGTTTTGCCACCAACTTCCTGTGTGACCTTGGGCAAATCACTCAATCACGCTGTGGCTATGTCTACACTTAACACACTACAGCGGCACCACTGCAGCTGTAACAGTTCAGTGTAGACAGTCACTACAGCAACAAGCAGTAGTGAATCCACCTCCCGGAGAGGCAGTAGCTAGGTCAGTGGAAGAATTCCTCCATTGACCTAGCACGGTCTACTCTGGGGGTTACGTCTGCATAGCTACGTCTCTTAAAGGTGTGGATTTTCCAATGTCCATGTAAGATTTCAGTGCAGACCAGTTCTGTGTCTCTGTTCCCCCATCTGTAAAACTGAAATAACACTCTCATCTTTCCCCCAGCAGTTACCTGCCTTGTCTATTTAGACTGTAAGGTCTTCAGGGGCAGAGGCTGGCTCTAAATGTATTCGTACAGTGCCTAGAACAATGGGGTTCTTTTCAGTTGTGACTATCACACTGCTTCCCAGGCACCTTTAATTTTAGGGACACATGGTGAGATGGATGTTTTTTGGGGGGAGGAAAGAACAGCTTTGGAAAGAAAGTAATTGGAACAACAGTGAAATTCACAACATCCCCTTCCCTCTGCTTTTTTATTGGTGTAGGTAAGCCTATCATAAATTACAGGGAAGAAAGCTTTCAGGTTTAACTTTGCACTAATTGCTCTCAGGCAGCTCCATCACCACAGGGTCTGGGCACATCATATCTGACTCAAACTATAGCAAAAACAGTCCCCATACAGGGGCACCAGAACCAGGTGGAACAGGGGGTCATGACCCTCCTACTTTCTGGAAGTGGACGGGCCTGGCCTGGCCACTTTTTGCCACAGGTTCCGCTCCTGCCCCTCCTCTCCCCACCCCTCCACTGAGGCCCTGCCCAGACCTGGAGCCCGCCTGCACAGCTGTGGGGAGCCTTGGACCCCCTGCCTGCCCTGGGCAGGGGACAGGGGGAAGGGACATGGGCCGGGGGCTACTCTCAGGCCTCCCCACCCTAGGCAGGTGAAGGGACCTGGGCTCTGCAGCCGCGCTCCAGCTGCCGGCTTGGCTGGGGGGGGCGGAGCCTCAGGGGGAAGAGGAGGAGCAGGGATGGGTCCACAGAGGGAGTGGGCACCCAGCCCCCCCACTTATGGGAAGGCTCTGCCACCCCTGCGCCCCTATGCAGGGAGTTAAAATCCAATCAATCCCTCTAGATCTACATCTGAGATGCTACGTCTCATCTGAGACACTACACCTGAGATACTGATGTGTTAACGTGCACAGAAAAGATGACTGAAGCTTTGCTCCCTTTTTAAAAGCCCTCCTTAAAAATCCACTTCTGTTGTAAAGCCTACAAGGGGAGATGGCCCTAACCTCCCAAAAGGCTAAGCCATTGGCGACTCCTGATGCTCATTTTGGCCCAGATCCTCAATGATATTTAGGCACTTAATTCCTATTGATTTGAACAGGAGGTAAGCACCTACATATCTTTGAGGATTGTGGGCCCCTTTGTTACTATGTGAGGCAAGAAGCAAGAGGAAAAATGTGAAATCTGTACTACTATCTTATCACTGCTGTTTCAGGCAATGCAGATTCACAGGAGCTCTATGGCAGCTAACCAGCTGCACAGCCTGATTTACATAATGATCTGAGTGTTTCCATTATTTTTCCAGGATCTTTTATAGTTTAATTGGATGCAGTGAAATTGGTAGCAAATAAGGTTATATCACTAGCCTTCCAGCAACTTACTTCCCACTGTGCCAATCATGGTTAATCTGATGGTGCTGTCCGTCCTGCTCTGCAATAGAGCTGAGAGGTAAAGTTTGCCATAGCTGCTTAATCCAGATTCATTTTTACAATGAAGAGGCCACCAACCAACCCGAGGTGGAGAGACTGGGCCATGATTTAACCACCCCTCTGAAATTGCTGAGACTAGGCCAGCCTGTACATTCCAGTGCTTACATGAGACTACAAGGCATTTCCAACCCGGTAGGATGTGACCAGCTGTGTATTCTGCCTGTTTTTAAGGAGACTGACCAATCATGGCTTGAATGGTGGCATTCCTGTTGGAATTCATTCAGAAGGATCCCTGGGCAAACTGAACAGGATAAACAAGAGATGGCCTGAATCTTTGCTCAAAACTTAACCAGAGAGAAACGTTTGATATTGTTTTTGGTTTTTTTTAATCGCTTGCCTCCACACTTCGTGCTTCCAGCTCTTCTTGTGGTACGTCTAGACTGTGGAGAACCAGGAAGTAGAGAATACCTTTTAAGACAAGATTTCCATCCCAATTTCAAGACTATATGAAAAGAAGGATGATTGGTCCAGGAACAGCCAGTTAATCAGACAATTTGGATTTGGTCCCTGGCTCTGCCAAAGACTTTCTGTGTGACCCTGGGAAATCACTTTATGCATGACTCAGTTTCTGCAGCTATAAAACAAGGATATATACCCTGACAGGGATTGCATTTGTTAATGTTGAACAATTGCTTTTGAGATCCTCAGGTGGCAGATGCTGTAGAAGTATTATTTTGAGGTTGGTCCATCACTGAAATTCAGGGAAGCTTGAAGTCTGTCAGCCCAAAGTAAAATGAATCCTTAGTACTGTTCTTATCATTCCTCCCTCTCAGCGAGGGATTTATAGAACGCAGCCCTTTCGAGCAGGTCCAAAACGTTATTTGAATCTGGCTTCAGTCCTTAAGAAGAACAACGTCTGCACAACCGAGCATGGAGTCCATTCAAGATTACCAACATTCCATTTAAAATGCGCTGCCATAATGTAGATTTAGCCGTCCCTGCTATTAGAAGATGCTGTAGGCTGCAACTATGCATAGACAGTCACAGCTGGGGAACAATACTTTGTTTCTAAATTAAAAGCATCCCATGTCATATAAAAAACCTGGTATAGTTTGATGCTTCTTTTGTTCTCAACATTTATTGATGTTATTATTTATAGGATCCGCAGTCATGGACCAACCCCCCATTGTTCTAGGTTCTGGACAAACATAGAACAAAAAGAAGGTCCCTGCCCCAAAGAGCTTACTGTCTTTTTTTAATTGTAAGAAGAACTAGTCAATAATATAGTTTTGATTTCAATGCATATTTTAAAACTATGCTTAGAAACACCCTGAAGAACATCCTGACCTGAAGAAGAGCTCTGCAGAGCTTGAAAGTTTTGTCTCTCACCAACAGAATTTGGTCTAATAAAAAGATATTACCTCGCTCATTTTGTCTCTCACATATCCTGGGACCAACACAGCTACAACACTTCATAGAAACAGCCTAACATTTGGGATATGAAGAGGCTACGGCACATAGGAATTGCCAAGCCAGGACACGCCAATGGTCCAATACAGTGCCGTATCCCTTTTCAACAGTGACTGTAGTGGAATGTGCCAATGAAAGGCAAACATTCCAATAATGCACCTGAGAAATAGCTCTGATGGGATGGAGCAACATTTCTTTTTTATCCCAACTAGAGATGGACTTACTCCCTAAAGCATGAAGATTGATAGCACTCATAAACTGGACCCTTGCTAACACAATTGTAGAGACTATTGCTATTCATATACATGTCTAATCCTCTTTTCAAATCATATTGCGCTACTTGCTTCAGTAATATTGTGCAACTGTGAGTCCCATTGCCATCTAAAAAGCTGAGTGTGACTGTGCAGTCAAGTTCTGAGGCCCTGAGAGTGACCATGCTAAGAAGAGAGAGAGATGGGCAACTATTACACAATTTGTCACTATAACACTTTGGGCTGTGATCTTATCAGATCTTACAAGCTAAGGAGATTGGACCTGGGCAGTAGCTGGAAGGAAAACCTACAGCAGAACCCCAAGGTGATATCCATAGTAATCTGGCCAAATTCTCATTTGAGAGGTATTCTTCACTTTTGATCTTAGACTGGTTGTCTGTGGTACTCATCTGGCCCTATCACCATAGTGTCTGCACAGGTCACAATTTTTAGCCTCACAACACCTCAATGAGGTAGGGAAGTACCATTATCCCCATTTTACAGATGGGGAACTGAAACACAGAGAGACTAGTGACTTGCCCAAGGTCACACAAAAAGCCTGTATCAGAACTAGGACTTGAACCCTGGTCATCTAGGTTGTAGGGTAGCCACTGGACTATGCTTCCCTCAGGTTACACCATTGCTATGTATTACTAAACAACTACCATAGACCATGTCAGCACTGGCTGTACTACAAAGGTGGGTGAAGTGAGTCTGGTAGACACAGTTTGCAACATTTTAAAAGAAGTGTTTTGGGACCATACAGGATAGACAGTGCTATACAAAGGAAAACTATTGTTATTCAAGTGTTTTAATATATTCTTCTAGACAGTCCACACATTGGCCATGATGGCTCCTCAGAGAAAAATAGTTTAGACAATTCATGTGAAAGGAGCAGCTCTTGGAATGAGTTGTTACTGCTGGTTCTTCAACATGAATGTATTGCTACAAACAAGCATCTGGCAGTACTGTTCTTTTTTGGTAAGCATTATGGCCAGAACACAGGATCTGGAGTTTAAGAACTCTGTGTGGAAAACACGGAGCTTTTCACAGAAGGGTCTTGCTTTTCTTTTAATGAATTACAGACATTGGTGGCTGGCTTTTATTTACTGCTCAGTGATCAGCTGGTGCATCTCCTATCTCATGGGACAACATTTCTAATGAGGATGTAGAGCCCGGAGCTAAAATGTGAAACAGAGACTGCATAAGCAAAAGACTTAGGATCAATATATAGATCAGAGCCATATTAGAAATGTGACAGCTCCCATGCACACCCCAAGAGAGTTTTGTTTAAAATAGCCTCTGAGGGGAGCGGAAAGGAATGGGTACGGTTCTGTGCGTATATAGTAGGAAGACGTAGTCTGCCACCTGACCTCTAAAATATTCACTCTGCTGCCAACATGTAACTGAAAAAATGTCCGTCAAGCTGGTCAAGTTACCAATGACCTTAACAATTTCATTTTTTCTTAGGGAGTCTTATCTAGCACTCATTAAAGAACAGGAGGTTTTTGGTATTGGCTTGAGACCAGGAGCAGATCTGCTAAGATCCTGCATAAATGAGAACAGTAAATTTGACAGATTTCTTAGCATTTTAAGCATCCCACAACTACAGAGAGAGGCAGCCTAGGGGTATTGCTCATACTTGCCATTTGAGTGACTAGGAGCACAGGTTTATCCAGGAAAAGCTGCAGTTCTCTCATGTGATCTTTAATCAGTACCATATTATAATGGGCTTTGGAGTATAAGCAAGATCCAGTGTCTGAAATCAGAAATCAGCAACGTTCACATTGGAAAGAAGGGTGCATACATTTAACAGGGAGGGGGATTAACTATTGGAACAGATCACCAAAGGATGAGGTGGATTTTCTACCACTTGATGTCTTTAAATTAAGATTGGATCCCTTTCTAAAAGATATCCTCTAATTCAACCCTAGATTATTGGACCTGATGCAGGAAACACTGGGAGGAATTCTATGACCTGTGCTATACAGGAGCTTAGTCTATATGATTGTAATGATCCCATTTGGCCTTAAAATCTATGAATCTGTGTCTCTTCATGTAATAGAAATGCAGTGAGAGGTGGGTAGGCATGTACGTGTCTATCAGTCTGTGCTCCAGCGAGTGCTTGCAGGGCTGCCCACAGTGCTAGAATACAAGAAATGCAGAGGTGTGCTCAAAATGTATTTAAAATCCTGTTCCTGGGCTCTGTCGCCATCAAAAGTAGGGTCCCAGGGTGGGCAGGTGCAATCACTCTGTAGGCTGAGTCCAGGAAATACTCACTATCTGTCAACGGCTCCTAAGAAAATACATCCCTCCCCATTACAAATCCCATAGGTGAGCCCCCATCTGGTGAAGATTCTATAAACCCATGATTCTATAAATCATCTGAAGCCCCCGTGACAGGTGACCTCTCCACTCACTTTATCAAATGCATGATAGGAAGTGGAGGTAGAATGAGTCTCTGTGGCCTTCCTGGGGCAATCCCATCCCTAAAAGAAATGCCCATAATGGGGTCCTCATAGGCCCTGTGAGATAGGTTGCAGGGTTACAGTCTGACTTGCGTCCAGGGCGGCACACAGCTGCACCGCCGCAGGAGCAGACCAGACTTGGAGAATCGTAATTTCTCCCCTGCTCCCACCATGCTCTGGGGCAGAAATAAATCACCTCATCCCTTTTCAGGGCACAACTTACTCCTCCATACATGTACCCAGCAAACTACTCAGGCCAGCGAGCAGTGGGGCAGAGCCAGGGCTCCTCCCACATCCTAGCCTCCTCTCACTTGCTTGCAGCAGGGAGCGTTGGGTAAGCGGTCACTGCTCTCCCCACTACAACTGAAGTCACACTCTGAGCAGAGCTGAGCAGGGAGAGCACCAGGGGGTATTACGTCTTCGGACCCCTCCCCACAGCCAAGTAAATGCTGTGACAACCCAGTCCTCTGTGGGGCCTTAACCACTGATCATTTGCAGTTAATGAAAATACATCAGAAGCTATTTTAAGGATAATTTTATTATTGACAAAGGAAATAATACTTGGCCTGTAAAACAGGCACAATCACCTCCTCCCATGGGTTCTCAGCAGGAATCGAACTGAGGCTCTTCAGTAGCTAAGCACAATCCTCTACCACCTGAGCTAAAAGATCACCTAAGAGCTGCTAGGGGTACTAGGCACTTAGCCTCCCAGAGGACCAGCAACAAGTATGGAATAGATCACATTTGGCAAGCACATTACACACATCTGTCACTTTTTTTCTTATTAGGAGACATGGTGATTCATCCTACAGCCCTGAGACCTGAATAATAAATAAGCCAGACAGTGCATATGACGCCCTAAACAATATCACTAAACAATTTGCCTGAGAAAGAAAACTGTTCATTCCTGTAGAAACTAGCTAGCAGTCAAATAACTTTGCATTGATTGCCCTAGTTATAGATATACTGTGTGGTCACCATATAAGCCATATCAAATATTACCAAGCTTTTCAATGTGATGACATTTGCATCAGGGTTTAATCTTCTGTAGAATGGAAGTTGTGGGTTTTAAATCCTTATTCAGGATGATTGAGTCAAGAGCTGCATTCCTAACATAAGAGGATAAAAGCATGGCCCACCAAAGGGGCTGTAAGCACTCTAAGAAATATTTTAATGAGCAAGGGTCAGTAGTGCTTATGCATTTGATGTCACAATTTATTGTATTAGATAGGTTCACATGCTGCAATCTCTGTTCATTTTTAATGTTTATTATCAAGAAAGTACCAAATTAAATCAGTGCCCATTCATCTGATTGCTGCATGGCTGTCACTTGTCTGTTAAATATCTAATAATTACAACACATTGCCCCTCAACAGTATCTGTCATCCAAGAAGCTCAAAGGATTTCAATTTAAACCTCATAATGCTACTGAAAAGTAGGGCTAAAAATGCATTCTTTTGGCTAATTGTTCACGAGTTCAGAGCACAGTGATAGTAAAACATTAGAAGTAACATTTTATAAATAAGTGTATGACATTTAAAATAAAGGTATAAATAAGTTTGATCCTGATTGGATATAGCACAAAAATATTGTTCTCTAAAACAAGTGGAACACAGGTTTCTAATACTATGGGATAATCTAAGGCCTTTTCTTGGAGGCACTGGACTGAAGCGGTTAGAATAGCTCTGGGAGCATTAAAGGAGCCAAAGCTACACCTTTGCAATGCCAGTGAAAAAGTCAAAACACTGCGGGGGGGCGGAGGGGGAAGTAATGGTGGTCTTCCAAGCTCCACCCACAATTGAAGCTCCACTCCCTAGGGGGTCACCAAACATACCATTCACAGTAGATTGTACAGAGCCTTATCAGATGATCATCCCTCTTCTTCCTCATGTCCTTTGATCAGCAATGAGCTAGTTGGCACTGACGTTCAAATAGTCATCGTTGGGGTTCAAAGTTAACACCCCATTGAGGAGAGTGAGGGTGGTTTGCACCTCTCAGAGATATTGTTTGCAAATTCGGGCAGGCATCAATTCATGGGTTAACATTTGATTCACATTTTGAAGGGTTTTTTGGGCAATCTCAAGGACTAGATACATTTTTTTATTACGGTTTAGATTCTGGAGTACAAGATTGCAATTACCATGAACAAGTACCAGTTTGTGGAGTCACTGTGAGATAGCCAGCTTATTCCCTGCTTTGAAACAGCACTAGTCCTCCCACCCCACAGGGACTTAGTGCACCAGTCAGTGCAGAGCACATCTCTAGTCACTGTGCTTAGGGAACCCAAGGACTGGGATGGTGGCCATTCCTGCACAGGAGCCCAAGGAGGTGTGGAGAGCTTTTGTTACACACCCTCTCCCACACATTGGGCACTGGCATAAGTCCAGCCAAAACCTGTCCCTAACAGAAAGCACTCTACAGCATCAGTCTGTTAAGAATGGGATTTCCAAAAGAACTTAACTTCCTTGAACCTTAGTTCATCCTGTGCTGCTGACCCATCCGGCAGTTCACTTCCGCCACTGATTATAGTCACTCGCTGGTTGTGGGACTTCTTCCCAGGTGCTGCCAACACATCCAATCTCCTCTGTCACCGTTTTCTGCCAATTTCTTCCTTGGCCTCTGTCAAAGTCAGACTCAGGACTCACAATTTGTCAGACCACTCTGTTTATTAGCAAAAGCACTCTGCTAATACACCCAGAAAATGTGAGTGCCATACAAGGCTCAAACCACCTTATTTATACAGATAAAAGGGCGTGAAATTAACAAGATTACAAAGGGATTAGAACTGATAAATTTACCTGGGGCTAGACACATACCTCATGTCCTTATTAACTCTCACCAATCTCCTGTTAATGTCCCACCATCAGCTTAAGTGGACCCATCGTTCAATACCTTAATGTTCCTCTTCCTGACAACTTTATCTCAACATTCCTCATTCCTGCTTAAAGGAACAGACAGCATTTTTTTAATTCATTCTACTTCCACAATATAACTCATTCTACTTCCACACCTCCCTCGCTTTCTCTTTCCTCCCTCAGGCACCCAGTTCAGTGCTTGCTTAGCCTGTCTTCCATCCCAGAGTACGCGTTCCAGCCACCTGAGCCTTCTTTCTTTGATGATATTTTCTAACATGTAGTATCTACTAATATGTAGCATCTTCCTCCCCATCTGCGATGGGCAGCCTCCAAGCTCATCTCAGAGTTCATATGTAAGAAATTTGTCTCTGTGGCTGATTTTGGCTATTCCATATCACTTATGCCCAAAGGGCTAAACTGTGCATCCCCCTCAGCTTTCAGTATACAGCACGACACATCCCAATATTATTGTCTTCATCCACCTCTCCTCCCTTTTGCAGTTTGTCATCTCCATTGTTCTCAGCTTACCCTAGACCAGCGTTTCTCAAGCTGGCGTCCGCGGACCCTTGGGGGTCCACGAGGGTACTCACAGATCAACTCCTCTCCCTCCCTCAGTTCCTCCCTCTCTCCCAGCACCTCCTGCACACCATGGAAGAGGTGTTCCCTGGCGTGCAGGAGGTGCTGGGAGGGAGGGGAAGGAGCAGGCATGGGGCGTGTTCAGGGGAGGGGGCGGAAAGAGGCGGGGAAAAGGAGGAGCAGGGGTGGAGCAGGGATGAGCAGGGGTGGGGCAGAGTGGGGCCTTGGGGAAAGGGGTGGAGTAGGGGCGGGGCCTGGGGCTGAATGGGGGGCCTGGGGGTCCACGAAAAATTCTAAATCAAAATGGGGGTCCTCGGGTTGCTAAAATTTGAGAACCGCTGCCCTAGACTGAAGCAATTTGGAGCAGGGGCCCTGCTTTCATCTTTTTCTGTAAAGCCCCAGGCACGTATATGGCATGCTGCAAGTCAGACACACAGGGTCAATATTCTAAGCTACTGATATCATTCCTTAATTTTGTCAAGCTAAAGCAATAGCAGGCTATCAAATCTTGACCGAACCATTCACTCAGCCCTTTTACCCAGGACCAGTGTGTGTTGAGACAGGACACTGCAAACTGAGTCAATTTTACAGACACCAACAACAATGCTACAAATAACCTATAAACTTGTTAATTCTTTATCTTAATACTTCAGGGCTCCCAGTAAACTGGGAGACAGTTGGGGATTCATCCAGGTAATAATGCTGTCTCTCCTCTTTGTTGCAGTCTTTTTTTATTTTTTATTTTTTTGCACAGTGGTATTGTACTATGCAATAGGATGCCTTGGGCCAAATTCATTCCTACTGTCAATCCATTGATGTCACACCAGGATTGAATTTGGCCCTTAGTGCTTATTGTATTTGTAGAGCTTTCTATCATATCATAGACTAGGGGCAGTTATATGATGTCCCCTTTCTCAGGAGAGAGAATAAGGAAGAAACATAACAATACTCAAAATACTCATCATATCTTGAAAGGATGGTGGTACTTATCCCTTCATCAGTCAGTCTCAAGATGGTTTTTTGTTTGTTTGTTTGTTTGTTTTTTTGTTGCTTCTGCAAATTGTTCCTGCCAGGTTTAAAGAGCCAGCTACCAGACGAAAACATGCTGGGAAACATCCTTGCAAATGGGTGATTAGAAAGGTTAGAGGTTACTGGTAAGCCAAAGAGGCAGAAGTGTAGCATAATACTGATGAAAGGGGCTAAAATTTCCAGCTTTTTGAGATAGGTATCCTGACATTTGCACAGCTTAAAGTCTAATGGTTTATGTATTTGGGATCTTTATGTTCCCCATTTATTGTGTTTATCATAAAAATCCAGATTTCTTTCTGATGTCTGTTGTCTCTCTTTGAAATGTAGCACCACATCCTCCCAGGGGCATGTAAGAAGGATGTGAATTGGGGTATTAGTTGTCACCTGCCATGAACAGACTATCAGAAAATCTTCACCTCCGATCAGCCACCCACAGCAGCACATGGTCTACTTCTAGTGGATGGCATCTATTTGCAAACACTTTGGGCTGAAAACTGCCCTGGGGACAGAGGCGGCTCTATGTATTATGCCACCCCAAGCACGGCAGTGAGGCAGCCTTCGGCAGCATGCCTGCAGGAGGTCTGTCTGCTGTTAACATGGATTCGGTGGCATGCCTGCGGGAGGTCCGCCGGTCCCGCGCCTTCAGTGTACCCGCCGCCAAATTGCTGCCAAAGCCGCAGGACTGGCGGACCTCCCGCAGGCATGCCTCTGAAGGCAGCCTGACTGCCGCCCTCACGGCGACCGGCAGGCCGCCCCCCACGGCTTGCCGTCCCCAGGCACGCGCTTGGTGCGCTGGTGCCTGGAGCCGCCCCTGCCTAGGGATGATTGTGTAGTTCCTATTGGTTTCAATGAGAACTGCATGTGGATTCCTGAAGGCAAACAGATCTCATCCTGCATTTTTTCTGCATCTAATCTGCATCCCGCATCTAATCTGACTTCAGTGGGCAAGTCTTGTGATATTTTGTGTTTTTCTTAAACCCCCAGCTGCTGGAATCAGGTTGTTACCTGAGAATCTCGGCTTTCATTTGAATAAAAGCAAGTTTCTTGCCCTCCTGGTTGCAAAGAAGAGCTTGAAAACATGAACCCTAAATGCTCTGAGTCCAACACCAGAAGACAAATCAAAAGACCCAAATATATATGCTTGTTTAAGTCTTATGGCTTTTAAAGCAATCTCATGGTTTTTGGCGGCCTTACTCATAATTTGTAAATGGTTGGGGTTGGCAATATTGCTTTCATTCCCAAGAGGAAGATAGATTTAATATACAGATTGACTGCGAAAAGCATGGAACAATCACATTTTTCTTTACACAGTCTCACAGTCCCAAGCCAGACATAATTCTTGAGCTGTGAATCAAAGTTCTTAAAATTTTCGTAGCTAATGTTGGTGGGGTTTCTCTCTTTCTATGCCAGCAGCAGCAGCATGTGTGTACTGTATTTGCCTTTATCAGAACATGAATTGCAGGAAAGAAAGGGCATTAGCTGATTGTGCTCTCTGGTGGAGTGAGTTAATATTTGATGGAAGGTGATGGAGTGGGTTAATAGCTCAACTTCTGGTGCCATGGGTACAAATACTGAATGAGATTCAAGTCAAAATGAGTTTTGTACTCAGCTCTGATCCCTGCTGGACATCTGTCACATCAAAAAAATACTGCACAACATAACACAGTTCCGTAAGTCTGGCATTTTGGCAATCTTTATTACAGCAGAACCCTTTGTGCTAGGCACTGTACACACACTTAGGGTATGTGTACACTGGAGCTGGAGGTGTACCGTGCCAGAACTAGCATGGGTATGTCTACTCAAGCTGGAAATTACACCTTCCATCTCCAGTGTAGACATACCCATTCACAGAGCACAATAGTAGCAGAGCCAGGAATAGAACCATGGTCTTTTAAGACTTATGTTAGGGTCCTGTTCACTACACCATTGATACAGCAAATAAGTTAATAAGTTAGTGCAAGTTGATAACTTAATTGGTTAATAACATAGTAAAAGCATCCTGATTGGTTAATAACGTAGATTAGTTAAGAATTAAATCACACAGTGTTTCAATGTCAGGTGCTGCAGAGAGCCTCAGGAGGCACATTGAAGAGCCACTTCTGGCTGGAGAGCCACAGTCTGAATATCACTGCAAGACCATTGTGCCTCTGTAGCTAGGAAAGGCCCAGGACAGTTTGGCACAAGCAGAACTAAGTAGGTAAGCTTGCACAGCACCTAAGGCCAATCAGTCTTGCTAGCCCTGTGTCTTCTCTGTAACCCACAGCAGGGTGGCCACTCACGCATCCCCAGAATACTGAAAATTCCAGAACTTCTGGGTAAGACGTGGGCCAACCCCCAACCTGTGTGATGTCGTCCCGCAGTGCATGCCAGGTCATGCTGCACGGGGGACATCATGTTGAAGAGCACTCTACCTCCTTCCGCGTGACTTTGCACGCACGTAGGGTTGCCAGATGTCCAGTTTTCGACCAGAAAGTCCGGTCAAAAAGGGGACCTGGTGACAGGACACTAAAAGTCCGGTTACCAAAGTAACCATGATCTGCCTGCCTGCCAAGGCAGGAAGACCAGCAGCTGCTTGCTGTTAACAGACATCCTCCGTGGCAGCTACAGGGAACCTCTTGCAGCCCAGGAAGGTGGCTCTGGTTGAGGAGGGGAACGGCCCGCGGCTGGGAGGAAGGGGAGCACCAGCAGGTTCGCACCAGTGCTGTGAGCGGAGCAGGTATGGGGAGGGCAAGCTCCGAGCACGCCGGAGATGCTGCGGGAAAGAAGGGGGCAGCCTGTTACCAGCAGGGCACGGATGTTGGGAGAGGGGCCGTTCAGAGAGTAGCCCCTGGCAGGGCCGGTGCAAGGAAGTTTTGCGCCCTAGGCGAAAGTGCCACCTTGCGCCCCCCCTCCCCAGCCCTGTGGCAGCTCCTCACCCCCCCTCCGCCCTGAGGCGCCCCCCCCCATGGCAGCTTCCCCCCTCTGACCTGAGGCTCCCCCCCGTGGCTGCTCCCCCTCCCAGGAAGCCGTGCAGCAGCTCCCCACCCCAGCTCACCTCTGCTCCGCCTCCTCCCTGAGCATGCTGCCCCCGCTCTAATTCTCCTCCCCTCCCAGACTTGCGGTGCCAAACAGCTGATTGGCGCTGCAAGCCCGGGAGGCGGGAGAAGTGGAGCAGCAATGGGGCGCTCGGGGAGGGGGCGTAGGAACAATGTAAAAAAAATTGGGGGCACCCCCAAATCTTGACACCCTAGGCAACCGCCTAGTTTGCCTAAATGGTAGCACCGGCCCTGGCCCCTGGCCCCGCTCCACTCGCTCCTCCCCCCTGGCTGCAGAGGGACCTAGGCTCCGGACGTTGTGCAGGACCGCTTCCCCTGAAGGGTTGGGCCGGGCTGGCCTGCCAATCCCCCGGCTCCGTGCACAGTGTGGTCACCGCCCAGGTAGGAGCCCGCACACCCCCAGGCGCCACTTCCTGGGAACTCGGGTGCCCACTCGCTCCAGGTGTCAGAAATTGGCAGACTCTGGCACTTTACAGCCAGCCCACCCCACCTGCAGCCAAGGTAGCCCAGGAGCCAGGGCCCCAAGAGCCCCTCATCATGGGGTGCAGAGAAACCACCAGGAGCAGAGGCTTGTTAAACCCTTCGGGAGAAGCGGGGAGACCCCAGAACCATTATTTCCATGTAAATTTTCTGGAGCCAGCCAGGGCAAGTGGGTCGTGGCTGCCAGGGGTGGGGGACAGCTAAAAACAATGGGACAAATTCCCAGATGGAAGTGACCAGCCCCCTGCTCCCAGTTCCACAGACCGGGACAGTCAGGGGATGCCTGGACGTGTTTGGGACCATCCGTTGTCTCAGTGTTGGGGGCCTGGAGGAACTGGTGCAGGGATCTGGGAGTCAGGACTCCTGGGTTCTCTCCCTGGCTCTGGGAGGGGTGTGGGGAGTAGTGGTTAGAGGGGTGGGGGCGCTGGGAGTCAGAACTCCTGAGCTCTATTCCTGGCTCAGAGAGGAGAATAGTGTTTTATGGTTAGAGCAGGGTGGGGCTGGAAGTCAGGACTCCTGGGTTCTATTCCCAGCTCCTCCACAGACTTGTGTGACTTGAGTGCGTGACTTATAGAGAAAGCAGGTAACTGGTGGGGTGGGGAGAATGCAGCAGTCCCCAGGTTGGGCACAGGGGCCGGGGGGTTGGATGGGGGGTAGAGGAGTGAATGGAGGGCAGGATCTTTGGGGAGCAGAGGGTAGAGCCTAAGGGGGAGGGGGCAGATCAGGGGTATCCAGTTTTCAGAAATTAGTAAGTTGTCAACCCTACATGCACAGCGTGGGCAAGTTTACACCAGTGGGGGCAGGGCAGCATGCTTTTCAAATGGTATCCTCCATCTGATACCAGACAAAATCACATCTGGTTTTGTCTCAGTACTGGACGGGGGACAAACTTGAGAAAAGTAGGACTGTCTGGCTTAAAACAGGATGAATGGCCTGCCTACCCACAGCTTCTCTATAGCCAATGTTATATTTGCTTTGTTTGGCTTTTAATTCAAAGAAACAGATCTGAATCTGTGAAATTATATTTCAAGGCAAAGACTTCTGAGGAACCGGGAGCTATACTTGAATGTGCATTAACCTGTAATCCCCTGTTTCAATATTAAACCAAGTTGTTTTATCCTATTGTTCCATTTCAATTAATTCTGATGAATTGCAATTGGAATTAGGAACCAAAGCTACAGCCCAAACAAAACCTGTTTACTCAGGCTGAATAATCACAGAATATCAAATGCCTGCTGGCCATGATACCCCTTCTGGCACTTTGTATTTAAAAGCACTGAGGATCTTAATTGTGATCTGACACACCCCTTACATGGCGAGATCTCTAGGAGAACCAAACACACAGAATATCAGTGATGGGACCTGCTGGGCAGATCTCGGGGTGTGTGTGTGTGTGTGCGGGGGGGGAGGATAGCCTGAAAAGTTTTCAGAAATGAAACCACATCAGTGAATGTTTGCACTGTGCAAAGTGTTGGGTTTTTTTTCTTTGTGATGCTACACTTAGCTATGGTTCACTTAGAGAGCAGGATATGGCCCATGTGTATTCTGACTCCGTCGATAGATTTCAGATGTTAAGAAATGAAATCGATTGGAGATGGCAGTGCCCCTGCATCCCAGAGATATTCAGAATGCTGAACTGGCTGAATTAAATAACTGAGGACAATCCCTCTGACTCCTCTAACAGAGCTAGAACAACCCTGCAAATCGTTTTGAGCATTTCCACCCCTGCCCTTCTCATTATCCCCATGTTGGGGACAAAAATAAACAGGCCAGGCGAGCTCCGCAACTGATATAAATTGGCCTAGTACCATTGACTTCAATGGAGTCTGGCTCCTTGTCTTAAATCTTACATCCAGGCTTGAATTTTATAGACATTCAGTGCCATGCCAAACTTTACATCCCCGGCAGCTGTGTTTCTCCCCTACAGCCCTAAATCAAACAAGTACAATCCATGAGTAATCCCTTTGCGGAAGGTGTTAGTTTTGTCTGATTGTGTGTTAATGTGTGTAGATGACATTTAACCAAAGAAAAACTGGAGCTTCATTCCCTACAGAGGAAGGGAGAGCAGTCAGAGCAGGAGACAATGGCACAGCTGGAATCCTTGACTTACATGCAGATAAATCTGTTTAAGTATTTAAATGGCCTCACCGCCACACAAACAACAGACAGATCCTCCCAGCACCCCTCAGATGTAGGGAAGTACTATTATCCCCCCATTTTACAGATGGGGAATTGAGGCACAGAGGGCCTGATCCAAAATCCATTAAAATCTTATAACTGACTGCAGTAAACTTTGAATCAGGGCTAGCAAAAGCAAACAACTTGCCTAAGGTCACACGAGTAGCTTGTGGCAGAGATTGGAACTGAAGGCAGATCTTCTGCATCATAAACTAGTGCCTTAAGCACAAGACCATCCTTTCTCTGAATGTCAGTGTGCTGTGAACTTGAACAAGCCATTTAAGCTCTCCGAGGGCCTTTGTTCATTAAAACGGGTGACAGTAATACTGATCTACCTCACAGAGGTGTTGTGAGACTTCATTCATGTTTGCAAAGTGCATTTAGATCATTGGATAAAAGGCACTATATACGGCACAATAAATTCTAAGTAGCAGTAGTAACATTCAGCAATATAAAGAACATAACGCGTATCCTTTCTTTAAGTGGTAAAAGAAAAAATGTATGTGGAGCACTTATTACAGAAGAATATATTACAACCATGCTCCTTTCCTGGAATGATGATTATGCACTGCGTAAGGTCACTCAGTAGTTTTCAGTAATCCACAAGGTATGCACCACTGACCTCTGAGGTAATTTTGGATCACGATCAAGCCAAATAAAAGCAGATTTGTGGCTGCAGTTGAGAGATCCTCTGAAAACCTATAAATGTAACCACAGTGTCCTCTGGTTTGATCTGAACTCAGTCTGGCCTCCATCAATATTTCTGGATTTAGTCCAGAAACAAGGCAGATTAATGATTTAAAGCCATTACATTATTTTATGGTGTAACTTGCCACAGTGTGTAAAAGTGCTAAGTATACAGCACTGCAAACTTTGGGCCACCCTTACTGAGTGGTACATTACCCCACTGAGCATCTGCATCCTGAGCTGTGTAACTGAAAAGGTCAAAACCCCAGTTTTAATTCTGAGTCCATGCTGTTCACGGTAGTAGAATTTTTTTCAAATCCAGTTCTGGGTAAAGATGACAGATCAGTTTCAGATCTACCCTATGCAGGTGAGAACATATTTGGGGGAGGGATGCTGGGGAAGGAACTATAAGGAGAATCTAGTATCGCTTCAGCAATCCCAGCATCCAGAGATCAGGCACTGTTCTTGCAAAATGGATATAATTCTGTAAATTGCTTTCAAACAATGCTCCCTGCAATTCTGTCAATTACAGGATGGCTGGAGTCTGAAAGGAGGCCTTGCTAGAAAGGATAGGCATCACATCATGGCCTGGAGGGGTATCAGTACAACATGTGTTGTTTTATGGCAATCACACTTTGTAATTAAGGGTTAACGCTCCTTGGGGGGGGGGGTTCTCCGAGGAGAAGGTGATCTGCATAAAGTCAGACAAAAGCTTCCATTGGTTTGTTTGTTGTTTATTCAGAGTGGGGCAAAGGAAGAGAGCACTGACAGACAGGAGCACTTCCAGACTCCTTCCCTTAGGCCTGTAATTGGAGCCCATTGGCTCCAAGACATCAGAGCATTGAAAGAGGCCTTCCAAAACTGCACGTCATCCCCTTCAAGAATCATTTGCATTAACCAGCTGTCAGTAGGTTAAGGAAAGGGGGTTTCATGGCCCCTGAAGTCAAATGAGTCAACAAGACCCTCTGTGCAGTATATGTGTGTGTGTGCAGGTAGAATGGACGCACATTCCTCTCTGATGGCTGTCCTGGAGGGTGTTTCAGTGACCACTAAGTATCCCACCTATCTGACAGCAGGTAAAAACAACACATCAGAAGGATCTTTTTGCAGTTATCAAATAGCCTCAGTTGTTGTCTCTACAGTGCTTTCAAACACAGAGCATTATAGTCTGTACTGCAAGTGCCATTGCTGTATTCGCAGAAAGGGAGAAGTGACATATAGTGCTGGATGTTTGGATGTCTCCTTTTTACAAAAGTGCATTCTAATTAGTGCTGGTCAGATAATATACCTTGACCAGTTTATATGACAAATGTGGGAGTTTTTCCTCCCTTAAATTATTTGATGAATACTTTTTCGCATTATTCATCCAGCTTTATAATTTATTATGGAGGAGAGACTTTCAAAGTAGCAAAGGCCATTTAGGCATCCAACTTCGATTGGAAGCCAATGAGAGATGAGCATTGGACTCCCATTTATTCCTTTTATAATCTGCCCCATATCAACAGCTACCAATCCCCTACAGCTGAGTAAGTACTTGGTAGAGTCAGGAGTACTTGTGGCACCTTAGGGCTTGTCTATACTTACCGCGCTGGTTCGGCAGCAGGCAATCGAACTTCTGGGTTCGATTTATCGCGTCTAGTCTGGACGCGATAAATCGAACTCAGAAGTGCTCCCCGTCGACTCCGGTAATCCTGCTCGCCGCGAGGAGTACGCGGAGTCGACGGGGGAGCCTGCCTGCCGCGTCTGGACGGCGGTAAGTTCGAACTAAGGTATGTCGACTTCAGCTACGTTATTCACGTAGCTGAAGTTGCGTACCTTAGTTCGATTTGGGGGTTTAGTGTAGACCAAGCCTTAGAGACTAACAAATTTATTAGAGCATAAGCTTTCGTGGGCTACAACCCACTTCTTCGGATGCATATAGAGTGGAATAAATATTGAGGAGATATATAATATTTATTCCACTCTATATGCATCTGAAGAAATGGGCTGTAGTCCACGAAATCTTATGCTCTAATAAATTTGTTAGTCTCTAAGGTGCCACAAGTACTCCTGTTCTTTTTGCGGATACAGACTAACACGGCTGCTACTCTGAAACTTGGTAGAGTCAGTAAAACATCCAGCGTACTGGGGCAAAGTCTACCCAGAGTTACACCCAGCCCAGTCCTGCAGTTTTTAGAGGAGTGACTCCTGAATAATACCTGCATGAGAGGAATCTCAGGGCTGGTCTTCACTAAAAACTTACAGTGCCATAGCTATATTTCTCAGAGGTGTGAAAAATACACAACCATGAGAGACAGAGCTATGCCAACCTAGCCCCCTGTGTAGACAGAACTAGATAGATGGAAGAATAGTTCCATAGACCTCCCTAATGCTTCTCCAGGAGATGTCCATCAGCGGTTTAGGGACACCCCAAGCACGGGTTGCATCTTTGACCATCTTGTCTAATAGCCATTGATGGACCTATCCTCCATTAACTTTTTGTTTCCACCGAGTTATACTTTTGGCCTTCACAACATCCCCTGGAAACAAGTTCCATAGGTTGACTGTGCACTGTATGGAAAATAATTTCTTTATATTTGTTTCAAACCTGGCTGCTGACTATCAATGTCATTGGGCAACCCCTGGTTCTTGTGCTATGTGAAGGGGAAAATAGCACTTTCCTGTTCACTTTCTCCACACCATTCATGATTTTATAGACCTCTATCATATTGCCCCTTAGTGATCTCTTTTCTAAGTTGAACAGTCCCGGTCTTTTTAATCTGTCTTCATTCGGAAGCTGTTCCATACCCCTAATCATCTTTGTTGCCTTTCTCTGTACTTTTTCCAATTCTAATATAATTTTTTTGAGATGCGGTAACCAGAATGGCAGGCAGTATTCAAGCTGTGGAGAGCTGTGTGCTGATCCCAATTCTGTCTCTGACCTGTTGGTTGACCATGAGCAAGTCATTTCACCTCTCTGTGCCTCAGTTTCCCCATCTATAGAATGGTGCTAATGATACAGCTCTCCTATATAGAGCACTTTGAGATTGGTGGATGAAAAGGGCTATATCAGAGCTAGATTTTAAGATAACAATAAGAGCTAGGTGTTGTTATCTTAATATGAATGATAATAATCATTTTAAATGTAAGAATGTGGATTTTTAGTCATGACTCACAGTGATCCAGAGCTGTTTTAAAATTCTGCCCTGCCCTCGGTCACATACTATTCAAAACCTGTTTAATGGAGAAGAATTGTATTTTACAAGGGTTTTGTTTGTTTTTTTGTAGTGGTTATAGAAACCAAGATTTACAGTAAGATTGCCTCATGCTCTGCTGATACTAAAACAAAGTTGTGCAAAAATGAAAACTGACCTTCAGTTCAGAAGAACTGGCTTTATCCAGTGACTGCTTTTCTTGCCTCATTCATTTCTTTTGATCATGCCGGCCATGGACACTCCGGCTGTAGGCTGACTCTGGTAGTTTTCACATTGCTGAATGTGTTATAGGTCAGGGCAACTTGGCATTTCTTCTGACATGAAGGCTTTGGCTCTATCTCATTTCAGTAAATTTTGGTGTCAAACAACAGTTGGCTTTGTTGTGATTCTACTGTGACTGGTATGTTGCAATTATCTTTGGATCTCCTTGCTGATAGTTCCTCCTTTTTCTGTATGTGACTGTTTGCACAGCAAGGGAAGCCAGAGTCAAGCTTGTTTTATTGGAAGAATTTGGAGTCTGGAGTCTAGTGAGCTTTTTAAACAGATTTATGCCTAAAATACCTCTGTGCTAAGAAGGTGCTAGGCCTTCTCAAATGTGCTCTGGTCCATCTGTTTTTTGAGTAAAAAAATTAAGAACCCAAACTCTGTTCAGTACTACAGACACATGGCCAGGAAGGATCATCACAATCATTGAGCTTGGCTTCCTGCATAGAAAGAATTTCATAGAGATGAAGTAATGAATATGACTGAAAACATTTCAGGGACTCACCTGCCCAATATTTCTACAGTTACCTAGCAAAAACTAACCGCGCACAAACTTCAAGATAAATGTTCATGGATCTCTTCATTTCATGGGTGGATTCAAGGAATTTGGTTCCTCTTTCTCTGGCATGCATGCACACACACTCACATTCATTTTCACCCGCATACTTTCTAATTCATACACTCATTGTCACACTATGTCACACACATTTCACCTTTGTGAAAAGTTCCTTCCATTACAAGGTTCTGCCTCACATAATGATGCTGAAGTTTTGAGATCTGTGCCTGGGAAGCACTCTATAAATGAGAGTAATGTTTTATGAGTGGACGCTGGCCAAGTTGGACCTGTGTCTGACTCAGTCTCTGACCTCTCATCTTGAGAACTACCAGGCTCCTCCTTCTTCTACCTCTGAGGCAGAGACTGGTGTGTCCTGATTTAAATCCATCACTTCTTTATTCCACTGATTCAATTAGGACCGTTGTTTGGGTTGTACATATCAAGGTTAAATTCTCCCCTTAAAATACACAGCTAGCTCCCGTTAACATTAATCGGAGTTACAACAGTGTACCATCAGTGAGAGAACAGGCCTCTTATATTGTTAATATTTAATGAGAGCTCTGCAAGCTGGGCAAATTTCAGTCGCTCGGCTCGGGTTTCATACAGACTATTTTCTGCAAACATTATAAATCCACATGGTATCCAGGGAAGTAGTTTAGTAATACTGGGCCAAATTCAGAGGCAGGTCTAAGGAAGGCAAAATTGGTGTAACATACCTCTTCCTCTTGCTGCTCTCTCAACGTGTAAGTTACACCAACTTCAACTCTCTTAGATTCAGACTTATTTATTTGTATATTTGTTTATGTGTACAAAGAACCATCCAGTGCTCTGGGCTTTGTACAAAACGTATAAACAACTGAACAGGTCAAAAGGACCAAAACAAACAGCACAATCCCCCAAGAGAGGTTCTCTCACTGCTTGTTACAGTCATATAAAAGACATTGCGTCAAATTCTTCACTGCAGTAAAACAGCGCAGCTCCATTGAAATCAATGCTGCTGTGCCAATTTATACCAACAGAGTGTTTGGACAGTTAATTCTTAACCCCCCTTAATGTCTACCCAGCTCATGATAGCCTTTCCTGCTCCAGTACCTCTGACAGGCCCCTGATTCTCCTCCAACCATCTATCCTGCAGTGAGACAAATTTAGAGGTGATGTGTAAAAGGCTGTAAGTTACATATTGGTGCTATCTTAAGGGAATCTAACTGAGTCCTAGCTGGTGTGATTTAACATACTAAGAGGACCAAAAGAAAGTGTAAATTACACCAGTATAGACTCAGCTCTGAATGTGAACCTATAAACCAAGTTCTGCCCTTACTTACATCTCATTGGGGTTACATAGAATGTACATCAGGGAAGAATTTGCCCCATTTGGGTCTCCCTCTTAGATTCATAGATACCAAGGCCAGAAGAGAGCAATGTGATCATCTAGTCTGACCTCCTGTATAGCACATCCAAAGAACTTCCCCAGAATCATTCCTAGAGCAGAGCGTTTAGAAAAATATCCCATCTTGATCTAAAAATTGTCAGTGACAGAGAATCTTCCACAACTCTGGGTAAATTGTTCTAGTGGTTAATTATTCTCACTGTTAAAAATGTGTGCCTTATTTCCAGTCTGAATTTGTCTAGTTTTCATTTCCAATCATTGGATCATGACCAGTCCCTGCTCTCAGACACATGTGGTTTCTCTTAATTTCAATGGGAACTCACATCCAAGAGGAGAATTGTAACTGAGAGCAGCTTCATGTAAATCTCCAAGGATAGGAGTTGACGCCGACTCTTTTTATGTGCTGTAAGCATGTTTGGAAGGTGGATGTCAATTTGACTTTATAAATGACTAATCCCTAATTCATGTATCTAGGTATAATCCCCCGCCTACCCACCCACCTACAAATAAGAGTCACGGAGATTACCAGTGATGGGGTTGTCAGAAAGGAAATACAGGGTTTCAGATGATTTCCTGACTCAACTGTGCAGGCATTAGGGGCCAGGACAGTTTTGTTTGGTATCAGATTGGTTGAATTGAGGCTGTCCAGATCAAGGAGAACGGTTTAACCAAAAAAACCTGCTGGATATTAAAGATGTGTCTGCCAGTGCCAAGGCATATTCTAGCCATAAGCCAGGGGTTTTGAAAGTTGTCAATTTGAATCTCAAAGAAGTAAGTAAAATGAAAAGCTCCATTCTGACAGCCTGTCTGAAATCACCAATACTCCAGGCTCCATGTTGTTCTGAAAGCAAATGCTCATGCTGTGTGATCAAGTAAACAACACATCATTCCAAATCATTATTATGAGGGGGGAGGGAGAGCATTTGAGTGAGCACAATGAGAACAAAAATATTTTATTTTCTCCAGGCACCCATATAGCTTCCAGGCATTTTTAAGGAGCAATGAGAGAGCCTCAAAAGTTAAAGGGGTTGGTTTGGTTCAGATAAGCATCCAGAATGCAAAATATTTGCATGACCTATCTGAGCCTCTTGGATCTGCAAAACTATATGGAATAAAAATAAGCTTTTTCCTGAGATTTCTAGTACTGCTTGCTCCCAGGCAGGCAGGAAATACCACAAGAATAGCGTTTCTCAGAGTATCTTGCATGGAGCAGGTACCAAGCCACAATGTTTGATAGCAAATCTGGATCTGAACAACTGTGACAGGGCATGCCTAGTGTACCCTGCCTCTTCCATGAACAGGCTACTCGGAGATCTTCTTACTTGAGAACACCAGCATGTACTTTATAGTGTTTCAATCCCTCCCACAATACATATTAGCACAACCACACCTTTGCACTGTTTTCTAGCTTTCTAGCCCATTCTCCCAGGCAGGGTGGGGTTGAGGTATCTCTACTCAAGGAACACTCCTTGTCAGGTTTCCTAGCCTTCTCTCTCTGCCTCCTGCCTCCTCAAGCATTTCCTTCCTCTGTTCTTTTTAAAGCACTTGCCCGTTAATGGGCTAATTAGCTCATTGACTTCCTAACCCCAGCCTGGCCAGGTAATCAGGCACACCCCGACCAATTAGGCCTTCTCCAGGGAACGCAATTGGCGCTAACAGTGTCCAGAGACCCAGAGTGCTGGCTCCAAGCTCCGTCTCTCAGCACTCTGTCACAACAACTCGAATGCTTTGGAGGTATTGAGACGTAGGCCTTGGGTCAAACACATCTCTGATTTGGTAGGAACCAGAAAGTGGGCATGGCAGAGGTGAGCAAAAATAAATATAATGGGGTAGGACAATAACCAAATATTGCGCAATCTTCTATGTGTGGGTCCAACCACAGGGACACCAGCTGCCAACTCTGTGGGTCTTCCCTGTCGGCTGCAGTTTTCAGATCCTCCTATGGCTCTACGGGGCAAACCTGTCAGTCTGTGGAGAAAACCCTTCCAATTGGCTGCCCTTCCCTGCTTCACTTTTTGAGGACGGGCAGCCAATCAGAGCTGCTCCATGTGATGAGGGGCTTTTTCCCCTCTCAGAACATGGAGTGGGCGGCACTCTCATCTGCCACCCAACCTGGAGTGCTTGGGATGCCCTCCGTCCTCCGGCTCCCTGCTAACTCTGCAACTCTTCTTCTCCTTACTGCCCCTCTCCTGGGGCTTTATGGATGGGGACGAGGGGGTGAAAAAACTCCCCCTGGTCTCCCCACACCTGGGGGTTTGAGAGACTGTTGGCTCCCCCTCCCCTCCTCCACCTCTGCTGCAGCAGCAGAAGGGAAGGGAGGGAGCAGAGTGGCTGGGGGAGAAGCAGCATCTCAGCACTAAGGAGTGCCATAGGAATGACAACAGCAGCAGAGTCTGCAGGGATGTATTTGGCCAGAACAGAGGGGGGATGGGGAGCTAATAGGAATGTAGGAAACAGCGTGGAAAGGAAGCGGTGCCATTCCTTTTTTTCACTATTTTGAAAGCATAGTCTAATTTGACATGGTCAGTAATACTCAGTTATTATTATATCATGGTCCCAACTGAGATCAGGTCCCCTTTGTGCTAGACACTGTACAAACACAGAGCAAGAGCCCCCAAGGGTTTGCAGTCGAACCAGAGAAGACAGATGAAGGATGGGAGGGAAAACAGGCACAGAGAGGTGAAGCGATTTGCCACACAGCAGGTTAGCGGCAGAGTCACGAGCCGAACTCAGGGCTCCCGGTTCAGTGCCCTTGCCACTCAATCACACTGCTCTTTCAAAGCATGTTTTTCAGCTGGTGTTAAAAACATGTCTTTCTGGGTGGACAAGGTGCTCGCCCTGTGGAAATAGTTGTTGTCAGCTGCCATTGTAGGTAATCATAAAAATATGTACTGCAGTGTGAAGCTTTGATGTGGAAATGGGGTTTAAAGAAGCTTCACTGACAAGATAATGCAGGCAGCATTTAAGCAGAGTTTCAAACTGATCTTAATACTCCACTTGATAAATGTCTGGTTTTGAACTTTTCTAAGTCATTAAGGTTTCACATGAAGAATAACAATCTCTTATGAAATAAATTCTTATTGTTCTGGGGTTTCTCTTAGGAGAAAAAAAAAAAGACCGAAGTAGGGCTGGTCTATACTGGGGGAGGGATCGATCCAAGATACGCAACTTCAGCTACGCGAATAGTATAGCTGAAGTCGAAGTATCTTGGATCGAATTACCTGGGGTCCACACGGCGCGGGATCGACGGCCACGGCTCCCCCGTTGACTGCGCCACTGCCGCTCGCTCTGGTGGAGTTCCGGAGTCGACTGTGAGCGCGTTCAGGGATCGATATATCGTGTCTTAACGAGACGCAGTATATCGATCCCAGATAAATCGATTGCTACCCGCCGATACGGCGGGTAGTGAAGACATTACCGTAGAAAAGAAACCAAGAAGTATATCTGGTTCCATTGCCGCCATTAAACACCACCATATACCATTTATACTGTACCAGAAACCAGTGGTGAGACACTGACTGATTTCCTCTGAATTCTTGCCTAACTTCTTTCTAAAGCAATAATAGTAACAATGAATCTCACAGTCCACAAGTTTGGTTACAATTAGCCATCCACATGTGTATGCCTCTCTGAAATGAACCAAATCTTTAAGTCTCCCCTTTGTCTTCACATCCCCTTGTTCCTCCTCTCAACCCATATATATCCTTCTTGCTTTCCACAGCCTCCTCTAACCTTGGGACTCCTAGTTTAAGGAGAGGGATAATAATAAATAATAAAATAAATAAAATAAAATAAAAATAATAATAAATAAATAAATTGCCTGAATTACCTCAGCTCCAAGAGAAGGCCAGAGGCTCCTACCATAAAGACAGACTGACGGAATGGGGAACAGAGCTCAGAGGGCAGGCTTCAGAGGAACCCCAAAGCCAGAAGAACTGTGTGTTTATCTGGAACTTTAATGGACTATTTTGTATGAGTTTTTATAACAAACCTGCCTCCGGGAGGTTATTATTGAGTTAAGAGGGCCTGAAGTGGAGTTACTGGCTTCCTGAAAGGGAAACTGAGGCAGGGCTTACCTGCAGTGCCACACTAGACAGGAAGGAAGCATGCTGGGGTGACTTCCATGTCATCACATTATTCTAAAATCCACCTGCATACTCAGAATGTCTTGGAAATTGCTACCCCTCATCAGGGCCCAGGGTAGGGTTAGTGGTTCCAATCTGAGGTCATTCGACCAAGGGGTTCATGAGGTACATTGCCTGGAATAAAAGGATCTGCCAGTAAGATTATCCTGTAGAATTCTAATTGTAGTCTGCTGTATTGTATCCACTTCACTTGCATCTTTTTAAAATACCAAAACTATGCATGTATTCCAAATGTATCCTCAGCCAGCCTTTGTGCGCTGCCAGTGTGGTTTCCTCTGACCTATATTCAGTGCTTCAAGTTAAACGTCCTAAAATTGTATTGGCTTTGTCTTTTTCCTGCTAGGCAGATTTTTGGGGGCAATGCTTACCTCGGTGTCTACCAGTGTGCAGTCCAATTGGCTCAGTTACCAATGATTCAATTCCTTAGTGTAGAAACGGGAATCTTTTCAAAAGCATCCAAGTCTCCATTTCAGAATAAGCTAGGTACTTAGGGTCCTGAATCCAATTGACTTTCAATGAGACTTAGGCTCATAAGTCCCATTTTCAGAAGTGACTTGTGCACTTAAATGCTCTGGAAAATTTTATCCACAGCCTTTTTCCAGGCAGTTATGTACATCGGGGAGGAGGGAGAGGGGGACTTAATTCTATGTCAGTCTTAACCTCTTGGGCAATCTTCCTTTGATTTTCCACCTTGACTTTTCTGCACACTTTAAAAAGCTTGCTCTGCATTTTGTAATCTTTCCAGGTCTCCTCTAGTCTATTGCCAGATGTTTTATACCATGCTGCACCCACATACACCCCTTCCTTACTCTTGATTGTAGATGGCATACAAGGGTCATCTGCTGAGCACACACGTAGTCATCTTTGAATTCTTTCCCTTTTCTATTCTATGGCCCTGCTGGTTGTGTTTGTGTAATCTGCTGCTCAGTGTGTGTTGCATGTACATCTCTGTCCCTGAGCCACAGACGGTGTGGGTATGTCTATCGATAGTGTTTGGAGCCGTCGGGCTGGGGCGATAGACTCAGGCCAGTGGGGCTCATGCTAGAGTTCTAAACATAGCTGTGCAGCCAGAGCTCTGAAGTTTCAGCTCAAGCTTTGAAGACCCCCCACCCCCACCCCAAGCGTCTTCAGCAAGATGCCAAGTTATCAGCATTACATCATCAGGGAATCTCAGTGGATGATCATCACCCAAGGGAGATGTCAGAGTTTCTAGCTTTATAGAATTAACCTGTTCATGGGCGTCACATGCCTTCTGCTGTTTCATAACCTTTGATTGCCCCTGTGTTCCAACATTTGTTCAGCTGAAATTCACCAGCCTTCATTTACTTTCCATTTTTTGTCTCACTTTCACGCTACTTACACACCCAGTGACATTTATGGTGACTGTTGCTGCCTCTACCTTCAGTCACATCTTCTGTGCTATTCAGAGGACAAAATGCCCCCCTCTGAGTCCTGAGTAGATTTCTACTGTGTGTTCCATACTCCTAGCACACATGGTGTTCCCACTCATGGCAATGGACATTATGGCTTGGAGAGGGGACTCTTGCCCTAAGTGAAGACATGCTATGAGTACCCAAGGGAGGAAAACGGGGGGGCAGCATACTCCAGAGTTCTCTGTAAATTATCCTCTGGAAGGGGGCTGGGGGAGAAGAGGCTTGGGAGCGGCTCCTGGCCCTGAAGATTCTTGGGATCTACTGACAAGGGAACCCCCATTCCTGAAAATGGCTCACTTCTGTCAGACTCAGGCTGCCACTGAGCAGATGGCACTGATGCAAGGAGAAACTAAAGCTTTCTACAAGGGCCAATCACAGAGTTTGAGCTGATGCTGCTTCAAGCAGCATTCACTTAGGCACAAACAGCCATTGCTTATCAAGGGGAGAGTGCCAGGGGGAGCTGTTTCTTCCACTCCGACCCCAGCCCCACCCCCAAACTCTGCAGAGCCAGAACCCCACGGAGATTAAGCAGAGGGGCATCTGCTGGATTGCAAGGAGGTGGAGGTGATGATGCTATAGAAATGCAACTCTTCCACTCACCCCATGACCTCCAGGAGATATCCACCCACATGAGAACCCCTGCAATGGCAGAAGTCAAGGGGACAATGTGGGGGAAGGCACTATATTCTCTCCTTGACATAATGTACATGAAGAAGCTACCCTCAGCTAAGTCCGGAGTTTTTCTTTATGGTGTGCATGCCTCAGTTCTTATCAAGGTAACTAAAACCTCCCTGTACAAACATATTTCCTGCAATAAAGGCTATGGCACATAGAGTGATGGTAAGAGACTGAGCTTTGTGTCATGGGTCAGAGTTCTGTAAGGCAGCGGATAGTGCCTACTGACTCCAGTAGCTATTTTTATACCTCTCATGTTTGTACTTTATATGGTTCTGTCCATTCCTGTTACCTTCTTGATCAGGCAGGCCATAGCGAATTCCTGGTGCCTTGCTTCATTTTATTAGCTTTCTTCTTGACGCAGAGTGGCTCTGCCCCACCCATTCTTACTGTCTCCTAACCCTCTATTACACACAGGGCCGGCTCTGGCTTTTTTGCTGCCCCAGGCAAAAAAGCCTCTGGACGCCGCCCCCCCTCCCCCACGCGGCAGAGGAGGGCGCCGGGGGTAGGGCGGCCAGAGCCCCGGGGGGAGGGCGGTGAACCCCGGCCGGGGCTCCACTCTCCCCGGCAGCCGGGGGGAGGGCGCCAGCAGGGAGGGCGGCCGGAGCCCTGGGAGGAGGGCGGATTGCCCGGCCGGGGCTCCGCTCTCCCTGGCGGCCAGAGCCGGAGCACCGCACCGCGCCACCCCCCTCCAGGTGCCGCCCCAAGCACAAGCTTGGTGGGCTGGGTGCCTGGAGCCGGCCCTGATTACACACAGCACAGTCCACCTCGCCCCTTTCATTCTCTCCGATTTCTAGATTTCGGTACGTTATTCAATCTCCCCCAGCTCACAGTTACACTAATGATGTTACAGTTATTCCCAGGGGTTAATATTCAATACTTCTCAGTTATCCAGATTTCCATTGTCTTGCTTCTTGTTCTTGTATTCAGATTAGAAACGTACTGAGCAACATTCTTATTATTCATTCCTCTTTTCCAATGCTTTTCTGCTTATTTCAATTGCTTCCTGTACACTAACTCCTGGATACACTCCTTCCCTCCTTGCCTACTTGTGAGCCTTGTCCAATAAAGTTCAATTCTCCCACCTCACAATTCTGTCTGTCCTTCTAGCCACTACACTGACGCCTTGGTTTTCAGGTGTGAGATATTGCGGTTAGAGCAGGGATCTGCAGTCCCCTCTCCCACCACCTTCACCATGAGGTACTACCTCTCCCTAGCAGATTCTGTCACACTCGCCCCTTCCAGCATCTTCCTCTTCCCCTGGCCACAGGGACATCACCTGTGACAGATCAGTTTGCACAGCCCCTAAGGACCGGTCTATGCTTCAAGTTTTACCCATATAAAGGGAGTGATTTTTGCTGACATAATTATGCCCCTAAAAGCCCGAATGTAGATCCAGTTATACCAGTGTAAAAGTGCCTTATAGCAGTACAGTTTATTTCAGTTCCTGAACCAAAATAAGCTATATCGCTATAAGTACTTGTAGACCCATATAACTGTATCTGCTTTGGGGGTAGGAGGTTTGCCACTTCAATTATGCTGTCATAGTGAAAGTGCAAAACTGAAGGGTAGACAAACCCCCAAGACAGGTTCTGCTTCTGAGAAGGGAACAGAGTCGCCTTCCCTAAGCCAGAGCCCAGGTCAGCAGCAATGGAGATGAAGTGCTACTTTGCTGATGTAGGTACTTCAACAATAAGGCCTAATCTACACTTAAAAGTTTTGCTGAGATAGCTATGTTGGTTAGGAGTGGGGAAAAAACCCACCCCCCATCTGCTATAGGTAGGCCAGCAAAAAAACCCAGTGTAGATGCTGTTATGCTGGTATAGCTTATTTGGTGCAGGGAGCTGGTATAAGCTATATGGCCAAAAGAACTCTTTTGTTGGTATAACTGCGTCTCCATGAGGAGGGTTTGCCAGTGCAGCTCTACTGATACAACTATAGCAGTAGACCCTTTCTAGTGTAGACAAGGCCTCGCACTCCCTCCTTGTGCCTAGGGTTTGCTCAGTAATACACTGGGGCTGTGCTCCAGGATCCTCCTTTACCAACTCATTTGATCCTCCTCAGCTTCTCCTAGAAGTGTAAAAAGAACAGGAGTACTTGTGGCACCTTAGAGACTAACAAATTTAATAAGCTTTCGTGGACTACAGCCCACTTCTTCAGATGCATATAGAGTGAAACATATATTGAGGAGATATATATACACACATACAGAGAGCATGAACAGGTGGGAGTTGTCTTACCAACTCTGAGAGGCCAATTAAGTAAGAGAAAAAAAACTTTTGAAGTGATAATCAAGATAGCCCAGTACAGACAGTTTGATAAGAAGTGTGAGAATACTTACAAGGGGAGATAGATTCAATGTTTGTAATGGCTCAGCCATTCCCAGTCCATATTCAATCCTAAATTGATTGTATCTAGTTTGCATATCAATTCCAGCTCAGCAGTCTCTCCTTGGAGTCTGTTTTTGAAGCTTTTCTGTTGTAAAATAGCCACCCGCAGGTCTGTCATTGAATGACCAGACAGGTTAAAGTGTTCTCCCACTGGTTTTTGAGTATTATGATTCCTGATGTCAGATTTGTGTCCATTAATTCTTTTGCGTACAGACTGTCCGGTTTGGCCAATGTACATGGCAGAGGGGCATTGCTGGCACATGATGGCATATATCACATTGGTAGATGTGCAGGTGAATGAGTCCCTGATGGTATGGCTGATGTGATTAGGTCCTATGATGATGTCACTTGAATAGATATGTGGACAGAGTTGGCATCAGGCTTTGTTGCAAGGATAGGTTCCTGGGTCAGTGTTTTTGTTCAGTGATGTGTGGTTGCTGGTGAGTATTTGCTTCAGGTTGGGGGGTTGTCTGTAAGCGAGGACAGGTCTGTCTCCCAAGATCTGTGAGAGTGAGGGATCATCTTTCAGGATAGGTTGTAGATCTTTGATGATGCGCTGGAGAGGTTTTAGTTGGGGGCTGAAGGTGACAGCTAGTGGTGTTCTGTTATTTTCTTTGTTGGGCCTGTCTTGTAGGAGGTGACTTCTGGGTACTCATCTGGCTCTGTCAATCTGTTTTTTCACTTCAGCAGGTGAGTATTGCAGTTTTAAGAATGCTTGATACAGATCTTTTAGGTGCTTGTCTCTGTCTGAGAGATTGGAGCAAATGCGGTTATATCTTAGAGCTTGGCTGTAGACAATGGATTGTGTGGTGTGTCCTGGATGGAAGCTGGAGGCATGTAGGTAAGTATAGCGGTCAATAGGTTTCCGGTATAGGGTGGTATTTATGTGACCATCGCTTATTAGCACAGTAGTGTCCAGGAAATGGACCGCTTGTGTGGATTGATCTAGGCTGAGGTTGATAGTATTGTAAGTATTCTCACACTTCTTATCAAACTGTCTGTACTGGGATAGCTTGATTATCACTTCAAAAGTTTTTTTTCTCTTACTTAATTGGCCTCTCAGAGTTGGTAAGACAACTCCCACCTTTTCATACTCTCTGTATGTGTGTATATTTATCTCCTCAATATATGTTCCATTCTATATGCAGCTGAAGAAGTGAGCTGTAGCCCACAAAAGCTTATGCTCTAATAAATGTATTAGTCTCTAAGGTGCCACAAGTACTCCTGTTCTTTTTATGGATACAGACTAACAGGGCTGCTACTCTGAAACCTGTCACAAAAGTGTGAATCTCCCTGCTGGTTTCACTGTGAGGGTTTTTTTCCATCCATAACATCAAGGGGAGCCTCACTCAGGCATCTGAGGGCAAAATATGGTCCTAAGTGGCCTTATCTTCTTTCTTTTCTCTTTCCTATTCACAGTAATTAAATTCCCCTCTGTTGCTCTGTCCTCTACAGTTTACTATCCAGGACTTCCTTTCTATTTTTCCATCACACAGCCATTCTTCTCAAAATGCTGGAAACGCAAACTGTTCGTTCTCTTTCATGCTGTGCAACAACTAAGACGTCAGATAAGTAACTTTGCTCAGGAGAAACTGAACCAACCAGCACAAAGTGCACATTGTGCTGTCCCTGGACGTCTTGATTCAGGAAGCCCTGAGCTTCCATTGTTTGCAGTTCACAGAGTTCACCTTTGTTTTAGTCTCCTCTTATATTAAAGAAAACAAAAGGAGCAGGGAAAATGAGAAACACGAACATAAAAGAGGCAAGAGGTCAGTGAGCCCACACAGTCTGTATTCACTCGGTATCAGTTGTGATCCAATCAATCAGCCTCAACAGCCCACGGGAGACTATGTGCCCAACTTATCCAAATTTATTTTCTTTAATAACAAAAACCTCCTGTGACTCTGCGGTTAGTGCTGGCACAATGAAAGGCCTGAGATCTGGTCTTTTGCTCCCTGGGGTGTGTTGAGCAATGTAACCATCACACTGTTGTTTTCTGCCTACTACAACCTTTAAAGCACTAAGGGACACCGCTGTCTGCAGAGGTAGGCAGAGTTTGACTCAGTGCAGACTGTCAGATGGGCCATACACAGTGTGCTTTCTCCCATGGAGACTCCGATTTCAGTTCTTTCTTGTCTTGCTGTGTTTTGCATTTTGAGAACATCATAATGACTAGGCGTATCTATCTGTTATTTTATTTGAAAATCTATTATGATCCCAGGGTTGGGAAAACTGTACAGGCAACATGATCAGCTCTTAGGAGATGGGATCCCATTGCAGCATGGGAAGAGACCACACCCAAGTTTCTACAGTTATCCCTTTGGCCAAAGTAAGAGCAGTGGTGGTAGCTTGGCACGTGTTATGCCTCAGGCTACTGCACAGCCCTTAAGGCAAGGCACTGAGACTCAACAGAGAGGAACCTAAACTATGGGCTTTATAAGTCATGTCTCCACTGTATGAATATTCACCCAACACTGACTAAACTCCCAAGGGCCTCACCCATGCGCTGTGCTCAGTGTAAAATCTGGTCTCTTTTTCGGTTGAGCCTAAGTTGCAGAAAGGAATCTGGAGGGTGTGTCTCCAGTGTGTTACTGGAAGGGAGTTCTACTCACCCCTCAAGTGTCATTGTGATGGGGGTCTTTGAAGGGAAAGTTGGGGGGATCTCTGTGGAGGACAAAAGAAGATCTCCTAAGGTTGACAGAAAAGTACACTGCTCTTTAAAAAAAACCAGCCTGAGATTTAAAATCTTACACAGTGAAATCTGGATTTTTCCATGGTCATATGGAGCACCCAAAACCTTCAGAAAACTGGAGGAGAGGGCCCAGCAGACTTGACAATCCGCTTTCAGGGTCCACCGGGCCCAGATTTCAAAGCCTACAGAGCCAGTACTCCCCTCTTTAGAGGATGGCAGCTGGCAAATTCTCTCTTCACATTGCTGTGGGCTCAGCAACTTTGTTAGAGCCAGCCAGCTTTGAAAGGATCATGGTCTATCTATCTATGTCGTTATACGACCCTCCTCACTGTAGTATCTGAGCACCTCACACTCACTAATGTATTTGTCCTCACCACACCCCAGAGAGTTAGGAAGTGCTTTTATCCTTATTTTACAGGGGAGGACCTGAGGCCCAGAAAAACTGTTATTTGCCCCCAGGAAATCTGTGGCTGTTTCAGGACTTGAACACCCATCTCCTGAGCCCTAGCCTAGTGCCCTAATCTCTAGGCCTGATGGCTTCATCCTTAAAACATGCAGGATTACAAAGCCATCAGGCAGTAGAGGCGAGCAGGCTTGGGGACTCCAGAGTACAATGAGGGAGCAATGCTGGCTGGTATCGACAAGATTCTCTGTAACCCTGTGGAACAAACTTCAGTTACCCAGAAGTTCTGGAGTTTGATAAAATCAGGATTGCACTAAATACCAACATCTTCCTCTCAAATCTGGGCAATATGGCTGGATGGTGCCAACTGCCTTCTCCCTTCAACAGGTGGACCTGAGCCCCATCATTGCTCGCCTCTCACAAAACGTCCTCTTAGACTCTTTTGACCTTCCCAGTATTAATGTCTCCCCCAGGGGATCAGCCCTTGCACTCTCACTCCACTCCAACAGCAGCTGCCTGATTCAGCAGGAGCAGGAAGTGGATACTTGGGCAATGGAAGCCAAATGTCCTGGAAGAGGCTCTTTCTCTACATCTTAAAAGCAAGGGAAGGGATAGCTCTGTGGTGAACATTAGCCTGCTAAACCCAGGGTTGTGAGTTCAATCCTTGAGGGGGCCATTTAGGAATCAGGGCAAAAATCTGTCTGGGAATTGGTCTTGCTATAAACAGGGAGTTAGACGAGATGACCTCCTGAGGTCCCTTCCAACCCTGATATGCTGCCCCTATTTTTGCTCAGCACAGCATTCTTGACAGTTCAGAAAGTACAAATAGAGGCACTTCACTACAAGCACTAACTGTGAAACAGGGGGTTGTTTGGTGGAGGTTTTCAGCATTGCATTTAGCATTTCTGCTCCTGATTCCCAGCATGGCCAACCTGCTGCAAAAGGTATCATTTTCTGTCTCTTCAGGTTCATTTACCACAGCCATTTCCCTGGGATCTCACCCCGTTACAAATGCACTAAAGTGAAAAACCTGAAAGATTACTGCAGTTCGGGAGCCCAGTTTCAGAAACTGTGAGCAAGTTTTGACTCATGATAGGCAAAACCTCAGTTAGTTCAGAGATTCAGATAACGCATGAAAAACATGGGAGGGAAAATAGCTAGATCAGGGGTTTTATAAAGAATGGAAGAGGAAGCCTTTCACCTCTAGATCGCTGGTCAGAACAAAACGCCAGTCAGTGGTAACTGACTGTTCTTACCATCCAGGGCTGTTCAGTGACCTATGGGAATTGAGATGGCAGCCTCAGTCCAGCTCCCAATGGGTCAGTGCCCACATTGCAGAAACCCCCACCACAAAGTGCCATTCTTTCTTTGCAGTCTCAGCAGAGGCTAATGAATTGACTGGGAATGGGGACACTGCTGCCATCCCACCTCGCCCTAGCCATCATCCCTCTGGTTCAGGGCCAAAGTACATTGTATGGGTAGGGTTAAGTGGCTTGCGCTGCTGCTGCTCACGCAGCACCTGCTCTGTGAATAAAGAACTTCCTGGCTCTCAGACTGTTAATTCACCCCACTTTTTAAAACCTTTAAAAATGTGGATGGCTGCTGAGCCAAAACTCAGCTATAGTCATCAGGATACTTTAAGGTTTGTTCGCTTCAGCTCTGCTCCCTGAACACTGTCCTAGCACTGCGCCCTTTCCCTCATTCCAGATACCCTCTCATTTCTCTCCTACTCTGTGATTTCCACCAGGTTCCCTGCATCATCCCTCTCTATAGCCTTTCTCTCCCATGTGAGGCAAGCTACCCATCTGAGATTGCAGCCGGCCTTTCAGTGTGTCAACCTGATGGAGGACAATGGAGAGAGACAGAAGGATGAAGGAGGCCTGTTGAAAATTGAAGGAGGAAATAGGGAAATAAAGGTGGGCAGAGAGGAGGAGTTTGGGTCAGAGCTGTTAGGACCCTGCAGTCTGAGGCTTGCCGGTGGTTTGCAAACTGAACCTCCTCAGGTCAATTCACAGGGGGTGGCAGAAGCTAGCAGGTTAGCTTGGAGGTGTAAATTCTACAAGGCACAAACCTCAAGAAGAGGCCCTTTTACCTCCATACACTGACATCACTTCCCCTGCAGATGTCCCCAGATCACAGGGACACCCTCATCACCTCTTTATGTTGTCCATAAGGAGAACTGGTGGACTGTTGTCTCCATCATGTTGTGGCTGGGTGGCTTCCTCAGCCACCTTCCCAAGGTCTCCAGCCAGCCATTTTCTGCAGTAGGGTCTTTAGGAAGGTGCCCATATGGGTCACTAAAGGGTCTTCAGGGTTGTTGGGAGGAAATCAGAAACAATCACCTCTCACAGGCTGGCAGGGAAAAGGAGCCACTTCTGTTTTCACAGCCACCCATTCACATGTTGGCTCACAGGCAGCGATTCCTGGGTTTCCTAACCACTCTGCACAAGGAATTATGGGGTATAACAGATGGTTGCTAGGAGACTATATTGTTTACCTTAATATTGGGCTGAGGTTTGTAGTTGTCATCAGGGCCCAAGAATAGGCTTTTCCCTTCTTCCACTGACCTGTGGGGAATAGAATGAGGCAGAATATTCCTGCTACCACCAGAGACCTTTTATTGACTTGAGGAATTGGTGCCTATAATGGGCATTCACATTATATCTATGGTGTTGTCTAAGGCACCCGGCACTGTGGTGTATAAACACAATTAGATAAAAAGCACTACAAGCCAAAGAGGAGATGAGGGGGTCAGCCACCTGGCATCTCTGAAGAGCCAGAGGAGTTGTAACGGAGCAACCAGCCCCAGGAGAATGAAACAAAACAAGGAACAGTCTCTCGTCAGTCCCCATAGACAACAAAAGGTAAGGAAGAGGGTCCTCCCATTCTGGGGTGAGGCAAGGTCTGTCTGGAACTGGGGAGGGAGCTGAGTGTCACGAGAAGGATGTAGCAGTGAGAGAAGGGGCTGGAGCAGGGGGAGCTGTGTGAATAGCATCAGAGCAGTTTAGCAAACCCTGGGCCGATCTTTACTAACAGAAGAGAACCCATGCCCAAGCTGATCCTTGGTGGTTTGAGTCCTGTATGACATTACATAACCCTGCTCAGTGGATTCAATTGGCTGGAGGGCTCTTCACTTTCTGTCTTAAAACTCTAATAAAAAATAACATAGCCCCACCAGCTTTCATCCAAAAGGATCCCCAAGTGCTCCTTCCTGGGTATAAGAATCACTTCACCCGCCTCTATGGTGGGACCGAGTAGGTGTTTCATGACACACAGCAACACTATACAACAGCAATAGTGTTGTGAAGACAGAAAAGTGATAGAATAATAGCGTTTCCTACTGCAACAGTATAGTCAATGTAGACAGGTAGCATATAATTACCAACTCCCGCAGTCCAGTGCCCACTAGCTATGCTGGGCAATTGAGTACTGACTCAGAGAGCCCCCTACCTGATACGCAGCATCTCTTCCTGACACACCTGATTAGTCTAGCTGTTAGGACCAATTTTCATCCCTAGCGCTCAAAGCACATTACAAAGGTCTCGTTATCCCCATGGTACAGACATGTAAACTGAGCCTCAACCAGGTGCAGTAACCTGCCTGAAGATGGCCAGCAGCAGTACTGGAAATAGAACAAGGTGTCCCAAGTCCCCATCCAGTGCTCTACCCACTAGGCCATGCTGCCTCCTGTTGTTAGCACAAGGAATTGGGATTTCAGACTCTAGCTGGGGATACATTTCTAAGTCTGACACTTCAGCCATTCACAGCTTAGTAGAATGAATATAACATCTACCTACCTCAAAGAGGGGCTGGTCAGTGCATGCTTACTAACAATAAGTATGACATCAGTAGGGGAGAGTTAGGGCCCTGACAACCCTCAGAACTGTGATGCAGAATAGCAGAAGGGCAGTGTGTCCTTTCTAATGTAGTTTAGATGTAAAACTTTCTCCCAACTCTTCCCTGTCTGGCAAAGTACGTTCGTCTAGGTAAAGCTTGAAAAAAACACTTCTATTGTCTCACTCAATAGAATGAATTTGAATTAAGCAGGATCTTATCACAGTAATGCTGCGTATCACTAAAAGAGAATATAGAAGACTCTCATGATGTACCTTTTTGCTGAATTCAGCTTCAAGGTTAGATTGAAGATTAGGCTTCAATATAAACTTCCTTTCAGGAAACTATAGTAACAGGTGAGTGGAAAACACTGGTGCTAAGTGGCCCATTCTTTCGCTATTGTGTTCCATGGGGGCAAGAATTTTTGCAATTGATTTTTGTTATTTGGTGGATACCAGGGAAAGGGTTATATTTTACAGATATGAGAATGGCATAGACTCTATCCCAGAGCAGGACTCCACTGTGGTTGCACAGGTGTAGTGGCTGGCTAAATTTGGTCCCTGGTAAGAGAGTAAAACAAAAGAGCAGCGCAGGTTAAACACCTGACTGCAATGGGATTTTAAGAAATATTTTATTTGAAAAATAGTCAAAAACAACAACAAGAAAAGAAAAGAAAACCCTCACTAATGAAATGTGGAACCCACATGTTACATGAAAACAACAGTAACTTTGAAAAAGAGCACAGATATGGCAAAACTCTGGAAATGGTCCCAAGCTTCAATGTTTGGATCTGAATCCAAACTCTTCCAAAGTTAAGGGGTGTTTTTAAGATCTAGAGCTTTGGCTGGGGCCCATCCCGACACAATTCACATCTCAAAACAAACATGTTAAGTAGGAATAGAAGAAAGGAGGCAGAGAAGAGGAATAAAGGAGAGAGGGTTGGGGGAGTGAGTAGGTGCATGATGAGTCTGTAGTGAATGGATTTATATGGCCTCTAGGGTCCCAGGTGAGGCAATATCGTAAGCTTTTTAGGACCCAAGCCTGTCAGGTGGTGAGTCAGCTGGAGCTAAACACCCTCAGTGCTACAGGAATTGAGGATATGCTGAATTTAGCAGGACCAGACTGCTAATTTGTTCTTCTGGAAGGTACATTGCATTTATTCTACATTTTCTATCTGGTCACAATAGGAAGGGTTTTTTCTTTCCAACAGGAGGAAAAGCTAGAGTGGTTTTCCAGGAGGTGATGGGCCACCTTTGTCCAATTCCAGAAGGCAGAATTTATGAAGAGGGCTTGTTGGTGAATCAGCGTGCTTCACTGATCCTCACACACAGTGAAGTCTAGAGGGGATGGATCTTTTTGCAGAACCATATGATTGTATGTGAGACTAGCACAGGGATTATTGGCATCTCTAGTACATTTTCTTTGTGGAGCCTGGCAGGAGTGCAGTGTGGTGAATGTTCAAATCCCCTGCACACTGACACTTTGAACTAAGAAGCAGACTCATTTACATTAGCTCCAAATTATTTTCAGGGCATTTATGACATTTCTCAGTGCAGAAGGTGCAGAATTAAGGAGGAATGGAATAGAGATGTCTATACACCATCAAAAATGACACTCTCAGGTGGCAGATTGGGAATGCTGTAAAATTCCTTCTGCGCTGATGTAATGGAGTACCTTCCTACGACATGGTAATAGAGAAATGGACTGCAAACTAAAAAAGTGGCACAGCCTCTCTATAAATGTATTTCTAGCCAGTATTGTGTCACTGCCTGCATCTAATCCAGATTATGCAAATCTTCTTTTGGAAATTAATTGACTTTACGCTGCCTGTCCCTCAATATGGAGTTTTACTTTTTTAGGTTTGTTCAGACCCAAAATCTTAGGTGAAATTCAGCTGGCACAAAGCTGTCCAAACCAATCCTGAGAAAGTTAAATCATAATCTACTGTGAAACTAGCAAATTTTCCACATCTTGAGTCTGAACACCAACAAGCCAGACAATCAAAATGCAAAAGGCAGGTGAAATATAAATACGTAACAAATACCCTGAATCCTTATGAGCCAGCAGTATTCAAACTGACATTGGCCAAAAATGTAAATACAGACCCAGAGTGCTCCACTACAGCTTTATTCATTCATCTGAAATTCTGGAATAGACTGTAACTACTATGTGCTTTTCTGATTGTTATCTTAATATAGATAACTTTCCGGAGAATGTCTTGTGTAAGTCCCTCTGTATGCTAAACATTATTTATTATTGATAGCTATCTGTATAGTAGATCTAATCTTTTGAAAGAACTAAAGAGAATCGGGAAAGAGTAGAATTCAGCCAGGACATAGAATATTCCTGTGGTATTATTTTTTACATGCTTAAGGTCCTGTACATACACAATTGTCTAACAGGAGACAAGCATTATTTCTCTAACCAGGCCGTAATGGGGATTTTGTTTTCTGAAACCAAAACCATACCATAAACTAGAGGTGGGCAAACTACAGCCCGCGAGCGACCTCCGGCCCGCGGGACCATCCTGCCCGGCTCCCAAGCTCCTGGCCCGGGAGGCCAGCCCCAGCCCTTCCCCTACTGTCCCCCCTCCCACGCAGCCTCAGCGGCGGGGTTGTGAGCTCCTGGGGCAGCACAGCTGCAGAGCCCAGCCTGACGCAATGCTCTGTGCCGCATGGCGGCGGCGGTGACAGCGTGGCCCGGCTCCAGCCGGGCGACACGGCTGTATCGCCACCAGCCACCGGTGCTCCAGGCAGCACAGTAAGGGGGCAGGGAGCAGGGGGAGTTGGATAGAGGGCAGGGGAGTTCAGGGGGGTGGTCAGGAGGTGGGGGTGTGGATAGGGGGCGGGGCGTTCGCAGGGCTGGCTCTAGGTTTTTTGCCGCCTCAAGCAAAAAAAAAAAAAACGGAGCGCAACTGCGGCCCCCGGAATGCCACCCTTGGAATTGTGCTGCCCCAAGCACGTGCTTGGTTTGCTGGTGCCTAGAGCCGGCCCTGGGCGGTCGGAGGGTGAACAGGGGGTTGAATGGGGGCAGGGTCCCGGGGGGACAGTCAGGAAGGAGAGAGAGGGTTGGATGGGGTGCCAGGGGGCAGTCAAAGGCAGGGGTTTCGGGGCCGGTCAGGGGACAGGGAGTGCGGGTGTGTGAATGGGGCAGGGGTCCTGGGGGGGACCATCAGGGAACGGGGGAGGGGGTGGATGGGGCAGGAGTCCCAGGGGGCAGATAGGAGGTGGGGGTCGGACAACGACCACCTCCCCTAACTGGCCCTCCATACAATTTACGAAACCAGATACGGCCCCCAAGCCAAAAAGTTTGCCCGCCCCTGCCATAAACTATGTAGGCTTTGTCTTCCCTGGAAAGCTTTGTCTATTGCATGGTTTGGATAGAATGGTTTTCAGAAATCAGTCCCAGCCCATTCACATGTTAGGGAGACTATGCTAAACTGCAAGTAGCAATGGTATTTAAAGCACCTGTCATATCTCAAGTCACTAGTTCTATTAAAGGATAGTGGCAAAGCAAAAATGGAAACTAAGCTCAGATTCATGTGTAGATGTTCCCATTAACTAAGTTCTGGCAAGCATTCAGAACATAAACACCAACACACCCACATATATACATGCAAACACATGTATAAATGTTAAAATTGTATGTATGTATGTATATCCCCGCTGAAACCCTCTTGGCATTTCCTGGCTCACCAAACATATTTCAGCATGTATCATTATGAGGCAGCACTGATATAGTGATAGTCATTAAAAAGTCAGAACTGGCAAACATTTAACACACAGTTATATCTGAGATATCGGATTTTACCCCTATTTTTAGAATAATAAACAACGATCATAGGTATAGTATATAAATGTTGATTTTGTAACAGGGGCGGCTCCAGGCACCAACGCAGCGTGCTTGGGAAGGCAAAAAACATAGAGCCGCCCCCGCTGTGTAATGACAACCACTGTATTACAGACTTGCAATGAGATCTCTGGTAGTTGTGGTATCACATTCTGAGGGTAAATAAACTGAAAAGGTTAGTTAAAATTTGTGTGTGTTGAATGCCTTGCAGCCCCCAACACACACCAAGCCTTGTTTGTGAGCATATTCAGCAATGAAATCTGGGTGCAATTCTCTTTTCAGTTTTGCTTTGCACTTCCTCTTTAAACAAATGTCCCAGAAGCTTCCCCAGCTTGCTTCACCACAGATTAGATGAAGATAACATTGAGACAATACTCTCTTTCATATAGATTACAAATATGAACTACCCCTTGCAACATAAAAACTCCACCCTGATAACTGATGGGTGTAGAATATGGAAAGAATCTGTCGGATATGTAACTATGACACAGTTATTATTGTTTATTTTTTACTGCACCTTTCAATGTCCAGGCCTTTTTTCTGCAGAGGTAACTGCCATTTTTGAGAGTCAGAGCTGATGAGAAAGTAACAGAGGGGGTACTGTCTCAATAAGGAGACAGCTTCTTATATTTTTACCTTTGTTCATTTTGCTTCCCCCCTTAGTCAGCCATTCATATTGAAAGAACACTATTGCTTTTGCTGTCTGGAAAACGTAGTAGACGTGTTAAAGCAAAAAGCAAAGACAGTTCTGCTCATGAGACATTTTGTCCGACCCTTGAAACCACTTGGACGCTTAATAGATAATGAGCCAAATTCTGCCAAATTCAGTTACAATGGTGTAAATCCAGAGTAACTCAATTTACATCAGTGTAACTGACAGCAAATTTTGACCCCAAATTAGCAAAAGCTGTCCCTCTCTAGCACACAATAAAATCCTTATGGAGTATCATTGCCAGGTCACATCTACTATTTCAGTGCGCTTATGTTAGCCAAGTGATCTGGTTCCAGGCCAGAATCCTTGTTTTTCATTGCTGTTCATCAGTGTCTCCTAAACTCACCTGATTGTTTAAATGAGCAACCCCTGCTGTTTGTTTAGAAGAGCAAACAAATGGCAAATGACATCAGGGCCTTTGTAATCCAACTGGCCACTGCCAGAACAATCCCATCTCCAAGCACAATCACAGGATCACTAATAAATGAGGTTTTTACTTAGCTAAGGAGGCAGCATGTGGCCAAGAATGACCAAACACTAACTAATCTTTATTAGCTGCAATTAGATGGGGGGGGTGGGGAAGCATCAAATTGCCCATGCAAACTGTTCCAAGGGAGGGGGGAGAAAAACCAAAGCCAAACAAGAGTGAACAATAAGTGTTTGGAAGCACATTTATTTAATAAGACCCATATCCTCTCCTTCCCTTCCTACTACCTTGCACTTATCCCTCTCACACAAGCCTAATGCCTTAATCTTGCTAAATATTTGCAAATTGGCACCACATCTGATTTGAGACAATAGAGGTGGAATGAATAAAGTGCTTAGAGCTATGATATACTTCTTATTACAGCGATAGCATTTCACAAGATTAAAGGGGATTTTCTATTGGACAGAAGACAAATCCAGTACCCGCTTTACTGAGTGAACGTCACAGATGCTGTGCCGTTAACATGTGGTGGAACAAACAAGAGAGATTATCTGCTTTTCTCAATGAGCGCTATCTACGCTGTTATTTTAGAATACATTTTCCACTCACCTTTTCAAGTGTTAGTTTTGAAAGTCAATGCAGATTGACTGCAAAGTCTTGAGTGAGTCAACTGAATATTCTTTGAAGCAGAAATTTCAATCAGAATGCAGCACCCTGGGAAAATATAATCCTGTGACTCCATTTTGGGGAATAATAACACCAACCAAAAAGAAAAAAAAACCTAACCAAGCCTCTCTACCAGGGGGATTGTGAGGACCCGATAGCCTGAAAACCTGCTGTCTGGTCCTACCAATGTGACAAAGCGATTTGTAAGCACCAGATTGTGTTATCTTGGCTCCCAGCCTGATTGCTAATTAATCAGAAGCAGAAGTGCCACAGGGAGGAATCAGGAGTACAAAGTGTTGGATAAAAATGAACAGGAACCTGACTAACAACCAGGGGCCAAACCCCACTGTCCTGACTTGGGGAAAGACTTCCTTAGAAGTCAATGGAATCTCATTCTTATAAAGTGAATAGGAGCTTTGATTCAGCAAGGACTACAGTATTTAGCCAGTTTTTTTAACTGTATGACATAATTTATCCTGTTTATTAGGGTGGGATAGTAACTGTGCATTCATTGGCTTCAGTGGGCATTTTGACTAAGGAGTGTGGGATTTGATCCACTAACAATATGCACAAGTAAAACTATGCTGCCATGAAAGCATATGTCAAATTCCAAGCCTTGTGAACTTTAAAGCTAGTGATTGTACAGTACATTTTTGTATATGGTCATAAGAGAGTTGCTGTTATGCTGTCATTCTCTTTGAACTGTTGCAGATCTGTGGGGTTGTTTTCTGGTAAGGAAGGCCTGGTCTACACTAGAAAGATTTCCCAGCAAAACTCACCTTCGGTGGATCCTAATTCTAACTGCTTTATAGCATTTAAAAGGGATTTTAGTGACTATTTCAACTAATCCGTATAGTGAAGAACTTTAAAGATGTGGATTTGATCCAAAGCAATGAGTGTTTGCTTATGTTTGTACAATTATCAAGGCATTTTTCCATCATCTTAATTGTCAAATGCCTCTTATTTAAGCCATCACATTATTCTGAGGAATCTCAGATCATTTTGATATCACTGCTACCAAAAGCATCATGAGCATAGATTGCCCATTTGGATTCCAAGGTGTACAAAATTGGATCTATAATTTTTTAAAATAGTGGGCCAAATTCTGCCTCATGTGATCCCATTGAAATCAATGTATTTTCAAAGGTGTCACTGACAGCAGAATTTGGTCTATTATGGGATATGATGTAAGAAAATCTGTGCTGAATTTCTGTGCAAATGATGCATTTTGTGCAAAACACACTTTCACCATTTCCAGAGCAGGCTTAAAATACCTTTTAAACAATGACTTAGAGGCCATTTTTAAGGCACTTTTGATAATGTCATAGTACTTCGCACTTCTATAGCACCTTCCACCTGAGAATCCTAAAGCACATTAAAATATTATAGCCAAGTTATTCAGAAGTGCCTAGTGATTGTGGAAACCCAACTGGAGACACCTGGTTTTCAAAGGATGAGTGCTCAGCATGTTCTGAAAACCAGACCCCTGTAAGATAGCTCAAGTCATCTATCCAAAAACTGAGGTACCCAAAATCACAAGTCACTGAAAATCTTGAGGAAAATCTGAAAGATTTAACCTCATAGCACTCCCTGAAATAAAGAATGATCGTATTCCCTCTTCTATAAAGGAGGGAACTGAGGGCTTGTCTACATTACAGGGACTAAAGTGGCTTAGCTGTGGTACTGGGGCTATGCCACTGTAACCCTGAAGTGTAGACACATCCTACAGTGAGGGAAGTGGGTTTTCCGTTGCTGTAGGAACACCACTTCTCTGAGCAGAGTAGCTATGCTTGCATTGTCCTAGCCACATCCACAGCAGAGGGTGAGGCTGGCATAGCGACGGCACTTGGGATTTGAATGTTGCACACACCCCTGAATGTCATAGCTTCGTTGATCTAAATTTTTAGCATAGAACAGGCCTAAGACATGGAGCAAATACTTGTCTTGCCTGAAGTCACACATAAAGGTAGGGGCAAAGCTGGGACTAGAACCCAGCTCGCCTCACTTCTAGTCCTGGGCCATCTTGCCTCCTTTCCACAGTTCTCAGTGTTGTTAGATAAATTCACAAATGCAGAATCAGGAAGCTGATATTATATACAAATGCTAATTAAGCAAAAATAAGTGAGTTCCACATTACTTTACATTTTCTGCATTAATCCCTCGTTTTGGGTCATTGACTCACTTGAGGGCCTCAGCACTAACTGAGACTGATGATTACCCAGACTAGATAATCACGTGTGCTGCTGTAACCATTTTCAGGAAGACCTACTCCTTCCTCTCTTTGTAATCTGTTATCTTCTAAAGGAGATTGTCAGGAGGTACTTCAAAGTCCTTTGAAAATGGCCAGGGTTCTATCTGAATTGGAGAAGATACAGTCCTCCCTCCCCAAGATGTCAACAACTGCTAAATGCATAGGCATTTGGTGCCTTCTTATCACAGCTTTGTGCAACCATAACGAGCCCAGTGACCTCACCCCTCTGCTATCATAAGCCAATTGATATCATTGCTCAGCAATATACACCCAGATTAGTCTTTTTCTTGTTTGTTAACCCATTCAGATTGATTGTTGCGGATTGACAAAAAGAAACCAGTTTTCGGAGATGAGGAATAGCACAGTGTGCTGGGCTTGGAATTTAAAATACGGAAAGGCCGTCAAAACTCAAAGGCACAAGAAAGGGATGCAGGGAGCTTCAAAATCCCGAAAGCTAGACAACAGGGGCAAAATGCCATTTCAAATTCAAAAATAACCAGTATCACTGAGGGGGAGAGAGCAGCCTTTGGCATTAAAAGATGACCTGGGAAGATTTAAGTTCATTTGTTTCAGCCACCATGTAAGAGAGATGCTATCGGAGTGCCTTTAGAGGAGAGACTGACTACCATAAGAATTGCAGTGAAATTGAGTCATTTTATGTAAATTTAACCTCTTCTGAATTGTCAGAATGTAGATACCCCTCAGAACCAAAGCTAAACAGAGGCAACCTTGCATATATACCCACGACTCACTCCATTACTAGCTTTAAACAGACAAGTTCAACTTAAAAATCACTTTTCTGTCTGAAAATCAAGTATCAGAAGGGTAGCCGTGTTAGTCTGGATCTGTAAAAAGCAACAGAGAGTCCTGTGGCATTGACGTACATGCGTCTGACGAAGTGGGCATTCACCCACGAAAGCGTATGCTCCCATACATCTGTTAGTCTTAAAGGTGCCACAGGACTCTCTGTTGCTGTCTGAAAATGTTTTACCTGCCATTGTTACAAATAGCATCTACAATGACTATTAGTGAAAGAAGGGTAAAAAATTGAAGCTAGTATACAGACAAGAGTCTGGAGACTTTAAGCGGATATATTGGGTTGTTTGCTATGGGAATGTAAATTTTAAAAATTATTGCGCAGAATTATTTATGCTGAGAAGTTTAGGTTGGGACTATACTTGCTGAGCCTGAGCCTTCCTCAGATAAGCGATACCAAAGGATTTTGAGATAATGGGCATGGATGAGGTAGCTACTTAAATCAGCTCTTTTTGTTTAAATTAACATTTATGTACAAAATTGGCAAGTTATGATCTGCAAGGGATGTCAGGGCGGCGGGTGGATTGGTTGCAGATCACCCCATAGAGCGTAAGAAATTTGAGGAACAGGGCCAATATGCCTCCTAGGAATGAGGCTACAGGGGGAAAAGCTGTATCATCCTGTTTTGTATCCATTGTAAGATATTTCCTTGAGATAGTAGGGGACGGGGGGGGGGGGGGGTGTTAACCAGGCAACTAAAGGCAACATACACATGCCCACACAAGCCAAACAGGAATCTATGGATCCAGTTGTGATCTCACTTTACACTAGTTTATACAGACAAAACTCCACTGACTACAATGGATTTACTCATTTATCTGAAATAAGTGACAACAGAATCAGGTCCAATGTGTCTGCTGTGTTTATTTTGGTTAGAAGTGCCAGGGAACAAGCAACTACTGTTCCTAACTGCATCTGTGTTTAACTGAGCAGGAGTAGGTCTATGAAGAAGGGCAGTGTGCTAGCTGGAGTGATAGTTGTGTTGTCTTCTGCAAGCAGGGAAGGCTGCCACTCCCACTCCTTGGAAACCATTTCTCTGATGAATAAAACAACTAAGGAAATCCAAGTGGGGGGTTCGTGCCTTTTTTATATACAACATTGCTTTATTTCTCCCATTAAAATACATTGGAGAAATAAATCACCAGCACTGAAAGCTGCTCCATACCCAGGGCCGGCTCCAGGCACCAGCCTGGCAAGCAGGTGCTTGGGGCAGCCGCTCCGGAGAGGGGCGGCAGGTCCAGCTATTCGGCGGCAATTCGGCGGACGGTCCCTCACTCCCGCTCGGAGCGAAGGACCTCCCACTGAATTGCCGCCGCAAATCGCAATCATGATTGCGGCTTTTTTTTTTTTTTTGGCTGCTTGGGGCGGCCAAAACCCTGGAGCCAGCCCTGTCCATATCAGATGGTAAAATCCATTCAAATCACACAACTGTTTTTTGCTCAGTTTATACCAGCAGTGAAGACTGAACTAAATGTGTAATGAACAACCGTAATTCTATTAGGCCTACATTCTTTTCACTGGCTGCTATATTTAAATTGACCATATTGGTTTATAAGGAGTTGCTATTAACCTGAAGTCTAGTCAATATTTTGTATTTATTATTATGAAAGTACTTTCTAGGCCTACACTTGCCAAATTTTCCTCACTTTACAATTACATGTTCCTGGTTGTTTTTTCCTCCTCATTTCCAGCACAAACAGAAGAAATTGAGTGCTGCCTCATTCATGCAAACATTTATGCACATGAGTTGTCCCATTGAGTGCAACAGGACGACTTGCATATGTAAAGTTACATGTAGGCCCAGGCTTGGGGCAGAACTGACTATGCCTGATCCAAAAGCACACTGAAATCAATGCTAAAGCTCTGCCATTGACTCCAATCAGCTTTAAAGTAAGCCTAAAGTGCTATCCAATGCTCTAAATAAACACACTAAAAAAATAGGTAAAAGTATATTTTCTCCCTCAGGAGGATAGGTCACAACTTTTTTTTTTTAAGCACTTGGGTTTGATATAATGAAAAAAAAAAAAAACCCCACCCCCACCCCTCAGGAACTTCCACCCATCACAAAATGACAGATTTTAGCATTACTGGAAAACCTTATTTACAATGGACTTACTTCAATGTGTTCTTATCAGGCTCAGCTGCCACCTCACCCAATATCTCAGGCAGGGCGGCTGAAGGGGCCTTTTGATCATAACAGAATGCACGTGTACAAAGTTACCATTGTGCAAAGTACAGTCAGATCTACTTAATCCACGCTTGGTGTTGTCCAGATGTCTGGGTATATAAAAAAGCAGCTTATATAGCTACTTGATGTACAAACCACTGGTCTGAAAATCTGAAGTTGTTTTTACCCAATTAATATTTACATGTGCAAAGGAATTTGGAGAAGTAGTTAGATCCTGAGTATTTGGATAAGGCAGGCTTTTTCTGAAAATCAGTATGCAAATAGCACAATGGTTTCCTCCACAGAGGCAACATTACAACATAGCATCAACCTAGGGCCTGATCTCATTTCAAAGACTTATATGTTTCAGATTACGTGTGCAAACTAAGTGAAACCCATTCCTCAAAGGCATAGGCAGGGGCAGATGTGCTTAAGCAGCAGGTACTTGCTAGAAATGAATCCTGCTGGCAGTTCAGACTACTGTCCTGTATTTTCATTGTGCAGATTGCTAACGTAAATACTCCTTCTAGCATTCGTCATTTGCTATCATATTCATAAAAGGAACAGGAAGGAGAGAATATACATATTTTATTTTCAACAGCAGAAACTCTGGCTGTGGGAAAAATAGCTTATTAATCATTTGTCTCTCTGCTTCCCACTGTATGTATAATTAGATGGTTTGCAATAGTTGCATAGATAAAAACCCTCTAAGACTTGTGCTGCTACAGCTGTGCAGGTGTAAGGTTTCCAGTGTAGACGCTCTTTGCCAGCAGGAGAGCTCTCCTGCCAGCAAAATAAAACCACCCCCAGCGAGAGGCAGTAGCTTTGTCAACCGGAGAGCATCTCCTGCTGACAAAGCACTGTCCACACCGGCGCTTTTCATCAGTAAAACTTTTGTCGGTTGGGGGAGGGGGATTCACACCCATGACCGACAAAAGTTTTACTGACAAAAGGGCCAGTGTAGATGTAGCCTAAGAGAGGGGGTTACGGAGAAAAAGTGAGGAAGTCTGAGTTGTATCTTAACTTGCAGCACACGATCAGTAGTATAATACAGACTATTATACCCTTACTGATATTGGCCAGAACCGTACACCATCATTGATTTCAGTGGAACTACTTGGGCTGCTTAAAATTTCATTCACATGGTGACAAAGTGTGAATGGTTTGTAAGTTTGTAGGGTAATGCTGGTTTGCAAACTGAATGAGGATCTCTAGCTTAGGACGTCAATATTCCAATAGTTTAAATGAAGCAATAACGAATAGTGGTCAGGCTGACTCTGTTAAGAGCAGAGAAGGTAAAAAGCTACAGGGGCCTAAATCATAAGTGGGATTTTCAAAAGCAGTAAGCGTTGGCATTACTCATGGTGGGGCGGGAGAAACACGATACTCAGCACTTCTGACACTCCCATTCTCACTACATATCTCTTCCCTTCTGTAACACAATAGCTGTGCATATGGGTTGGACAGGAGAGCTTTGGCTTCCTCGACCATGAGATACTGTTCCAGGAAGGAGGATTGCTAGAAAGAAATGGGGGCCATCTGACCAAGGGGAAAAGCATCTTTGCACACCAACCCACCAACCTAATAAGGAGGGCTTTAAATTAGGTTCAAAGGGGGCAGATGACAAAAGCCAATAGGTAAATATAAGAAAAGATTATAATAACCCAGGTCTAGATGTTGGCGGGACATTAAAAATTGCAATAGGGTTGTAGGACCAACAAGAGGAAAAACAGTGGGGGAATCAGCTCAACACCTTAATGTCCATACACGAATGCAAGGAGCATGGGGGGGGAGGGATAAGGATAAATTGGAAGTTTTAATACATAAGCTAAATTATTACTTAATTTGCATTGAGACTTAGTGGGATATCATGACTGGAATATTGGTAGAGAGGGGTATGGCTTGTTCAGGAAGTAACTGTGGGGCAGCCATTTTAGACTGAATTCTGACCAACAGGGAGGAACTGGCAGCGAATCTGAAGACTGAAGGCAATTTGGGTGAAAGTGATCAAAGTGAGTGCCTCAGACTAAGGACAATGAACTTCAAAATAAAAAAAGACTTTAACAAACTCAGAAGTGGCAGGTAAGGTCCCATGGGAAGAAAATCTAAGGGGAAAAGGGGTCCCACAGGGTTCCGTCATGAATCTGGTATTATTCAATATTTTCATTAATGACTTGGATAATAGAGTGGAGAGTATGTTCATAAAATTTGCAGATGACACCAATCTTAGAGGAGTTGCTAGCACTTTAGAGGACAGGATTAGAATTCAAAATGACCGTAACAAATTGGAGAATTGGTCTAAAAATCAAGAAGAAATTCAATAAAGACAAGTGCAAAGTATTACACTCATGAAGGAAAAATCAAATGCACAACTACAAAATGGGGAATAACTGGCTAGGCAGTAGCACTGTTGAACAGAAGCAACAAAAATGATAAAAAGTTTTAAAAACCTGACCTGTGATAAAAGGTTAAAAAAACCAAACCTCTGTCTCTTTAATCTTGAGAAAAGAAGACTCAGGAAGTACCTGCTAAGTCTTCAAATATGGTAAGGGCTGTTATAAAAAGGACAGTTATCAATTGTTCTCTATGTCCACTGAAGGTAGGACAAGAAGTAATGGGCTTAATCTGCAGCAAGGGAGATTTAGGTTAGATATTAGAAAAACATTCTGAATAGAAGGGTAGTTAAGCTCTGGAATAGACTTCCAAAGGAGCTATAGAAAGAATCCCCATCATTGGAGGTTTTTAAGAACAGGTTAGAGAAACACCTGTCAGGGATGGTCTAGTTTTAATTGGTCCTCAACACAAATATTAAATGGCAAACACAGAGCTTCTACTGACTCCTGTTGCAGCCTTGGCCAAGGAACTTCAATTCAACTCAGTTTTCTTGACAGGTGGGGAAACAAAGGGGATAAAACATATTTGAGTAGGCACAGGATCCTAAAAGTATCAGTTAATATTGGTAAAAAGCTCTGAAGATGAAAAGCATATGAAGGTTAAGTATTGTTAAGAAAAGAGTACTAGTTACAGACTACCAAAATAGCTTACAGCTGATCAGCTGTATACAAACAAGTGAAATGAGAAAGTGAATACAGTCTATGCTCTGTTCTTCTAGATGTGTGGGATCGTTATTCATGGTGGGAGAAGCCTGCGCTGTAGCAAAGGGATCAAAAGTAAAAGTATAGATATATTGGGATTCAGTGTTCCAGTCAGGCTCCTTATAGAGATAATCTGAGACCAGTGGCTCACAGCAAACATCCCAAACTTCCAGAATTTTGAACTGGGTGCAGGAAGAACAGGGAGGTAGGGATCCACTGTTCTTGCTCAGTCCCATCTCCAAATTAAATTAATTTTTAAAAAATCTTGCTTATTATTTGTTAAGCACCAGCAATGTACTTGACATTCGTCTAGGATATATGTCCCCGGGACATTAAAGTAGCCTTGTACTGGCTGAATGTTATGCAAGACATAATGCTATGAAGCAGAGAGGCTTTCAGCATAAAACTATTGGTAAAACAGGCAGACAAATACACTGATCAGAATTTATTTTCAAATACCTCATTTATATCATTCTCACATGAAACATGTTTTGCCGTATAGCCTACACTTAGAAAACAGAAGAGAATTTCATAAGGCACATGAGATTATAGACTACATGGAGATATCTCCCCTCACTTGCACTTGTAAAATACTGGTGATTTTAAAAGTAACATTTCTAAATCTAGACCCTGTGTAGCCCCATGTATAGCAGTATCCATGAAATTATTAGACTTTATTACACATACACCTAGTAAAGGGCTATAACAAGTCTTATATACATCACATTTTCAGAAACAGTCACAGCTGGATACATTTAAAGGTTATGCTACTCCAGACACTATGAAACAGGCTACTTATAAAAATATAACTGTCTGCTTTTGGTATGGTACAATATGGAGGATCAAAATCTTATGGAACAAATTCAGTTATTTTTGCAATGGGTGCTGTTCACTTTCACCTCCTTTTCTAAAATCCACATTTTAAACCAATTGTGTCCATTTTACAGAAAAGCAAAATACACAAGAAAAATCTAGCTTCATCATCTTCAAATTGTCAGTATGACTCCATATATTTGAAATCATGTCAGAGCATTACATTGAGGAATATCAAGACTCAGCTGTTAATTTCACAACCATTAAACATTATGGACCGCATGCAACTAAGTTAAAATACATTCTCCCAATTTTGTGTTATGGAAACTGATTTTCCAGGCTGCCCCAATGCATAAGCCAACATATTTTTATTGAATAGATCGCATGGACTTTAGTAAAAGGTTTTTTATTGCATTTTTGAAGTTCAGCTATGGAATGTTATGCATTCATTTTGCTTTAACAGAGGAAAATTTTGCTTCCGGCACTTAAGCCAATATATCCCAGAATGCATTTACATAATGTCATTTACTTTAAGTAGGCCAGGAGGTAAATTGTGGCCAACTTTATCAATTCAAATGGCTTCCATAATTTTCTTATAATCAGACATCCATTTTGTTATGATGAGAAAGAAATTGTGAACAGTTAAAATTCCAATTTAATTGAAGACTCTGAACAAAGGCTCGCTTTAAGGCTGCTGCCAAAGGAAAAATAAAGCCAGAACATAACTGAGCTTGGAGTATATAGAACAAAGCAAGCTGGGGCCATGAAAAAAAGTCAGACAATACAAACTAAGGCTTTTCACTCACTGTGCAGACACTGGCATCAGAGTTAACCACATCTTACAAATTAACCCACTGATACCCTAAAACAAAGCAGACTGGAATTCAGCAGGTTTTGTTAGACCAAAAATTGTGTCACATTTGATGCATATCTGAATAGACAAACCACTAAATGACATTTTAAACACACTTCACTTTAATTTGTTGAAGGTATCTGGGAAAGAATCAGTTAAATTTCACTGATTGTTTCAACACAATTTTGCGACTATAATCTAAGACAAGTTTAAGCCACCAACAACTGCTTCCTTTGGAAACAAATATGAACTTTGTTCAAAACAGCATCAGAAACAGGACATAGAAGTATCACTTTTCTGGTGTTTGGTTATGGCACGTAAGCTGCCTTTTTTATAGGCCTTTCATTTAACTGGCAGCATGAAAATCCCTCAACGAGGAACATTCTGAAGTTCATATTTGTAGGCTTAAAACAGATACATTTTGTGTGGTGCTATATGGACATTTGTTGCATTCCTTTTAAAAAACAGCATTTACATTCTTTCAATTGATCTAAATGAACTGTCATGGTGTCTGTATAAATACAAAGGCACCCACAACTATTCAAAATGTAACAAAGTAGGACTTTGTAATGTTCATTGGGCGTGCACATTACTGCGCGTGAAAGAGAGAGAAAGAGGGAAAAAAGGATTTCCCAGTCAGGAGGCTACAAATAAGATGCAATTACGTCAGTTACTTAACGTGTTAGGCAGTCTAACAACGTGCTGGAGGCAGGGCTGGCTTTAGGAAGTGCGGGGCCCGCCGCCGAAGTGCCGCCAAAGACCCAGAGCGTGGGGCCCTCTTAGGCGCGCAGCCCGATTCGAGGGAATCGGCCTAAAGCCGGCCCTGGCTGGAGGTATATGCATGACCTTTCAAGCAGCAGCATTTGTGGGAAGATTCCACCTCTTGTTCCACATTGTTAAAGTCCCCCCTGAAGTGGTTGAGGGAAGGAGATGGGGGAAAGAGGGAGTATATTTTTAAAGCTAAAATGTCATTTTGGAGGCACAATGTTAGTTTTTAAAAATTGTCCATCTATATAGAGCTCTATATTTCCATAGTCCTTTGTTTCTTCTAAATAGCCCTATCCGCAAAGGCCTCGGTTTTGTTCCTCCCTCTTTTATATACATTATGATACAGAAAGTCAAACCCTTTGTACAATTTCTAACATCACAAATGTATTCCTTAACGTGAGACTAGTCCGGAAACTCTGACATTAGACAGGCGAAAGCAGAAATTCCTTAACCTGATTTAACAGGAACTTCCTACCTATGTGTTCTTCCATCTCCCTCAAAAGAGAAAGGGAAATTGAGATTTCTAATAGCAACATATACACACTTGTGGATCTATGCTACACACTTGGAGAATACAGAGTGAGATTTAAGCTAATATAGCTTCTATTTGATTTCACTAGAGCAACATGTAGGTCCTTGCAAATACTATACAAAACAACAGTACTTTTTCCACCAAGATTTGGAGAGGTTTTTCATTTTGTCTGGAGTCCTGCACTTGGATTTCTTTGGTTGGTGCTGGGTATCCGAGTATTGAATGCCAGCGACAATGGCCGCGTCAAAGACCTCTTTGAGATTTTTCTGAGTCAAAGCTGAGCACTCGATGTAAGACGCTGCTTTTATTTCCTCAGCACAGAGCTTTGCGGCCTCTTCTGCAACAGGCTTTTCTTTGCACTTGTCCAGCTCAATGAGAACTTTGACATCCTCTCGGAGGTCCGACTGTGTCCCAACCAGAATAATAGGAGCTTTGGGGCAGTGGCATCGTATTTCAGGAACCCACTTTTCACTCACGTTCTGGAAGGAGGAAGGGCTCACAACACTGAAGCACAGCAAGAAGATGTCTGTGTTGGTGTAGCACAGCGGTCTAAGCTTGTCAAATTCATCCTGCGCAAAGCAAAGCAACATTACTGCTGAATAAAAATAGCATTAAAAATTATAAAGGTACCACCCTTACCAGTTCCTAAATACTTCCCATTCTAGAGATTTGAACTACTGAATGAATAAAGAAAGGATCAAGTTTAACTGTTCTTCTCACATAGGCACAAATGTAACTTGTGTACAACAGAACATGGTGTTTTCATAGAAGAAGCCATACATATGCCAAATTTCTGCTTCATCCTGCAACATGGACGTTAACTGAAATTTTGCCATCGACTCCATGGGCACAGGGCCAAACAATATCTTTTTAAGGTATTTAAGATTCTCTAACACTGCTGATTTCTTTTGAATGCTTTAAGCCTTTCTTGGGTGTTTGTATTTATGCCCTTCTGCCGTAACTCAACAGAAGAGCCAGACTGTATAGGTGGAGTGCAGGCTAAGGTACACAGGTGATGAACACGCAGTAAATAGGGGGTGAGAGGGAGGGTGTAAATTCACCTTTAACAGAGCTCAATCATGGATCAGCTCAGATTTAAAATGCACCTCCCTCCCCCCGCAATGCTGATCACACTATCCATATGTTGAGATACAGACAAGAGCACTGGGACAATGCAGCTGGCAAGTGTTCCCACACAAGAATCATCTTAAATAAATGAAGGTTCAATAGCAACCTACAGGAAATTAAAATAAAAGATGACCTCCCTACTATTTTGTGTTCATTTTTCTTGCTACCATCACACTTAATGACATTTTTTTCCCTCTCTCTCTTTCCCGCCTTTAAAATAAAGATCTACAATGCAAGGCTCTGATTTTTATCTTGAGGAATCAACTAACATAATGTAGATCAGTGGTTTTCAACCTGTGGTCCACGGATCTAGGTCTAAGATTTCCAAAGGCGTCTGCACCTCCTTTCAACATTTTTTAGGGATCCACAAATGAAAAAAGGTTGAAAACCACTGATGTAGATGACACCTAAAAGGTAACAGAAGACTTGGCCATCGTGGCATTCTCACTTATCACAGCAGCTCAAAGAACTGCAAGTGAAGAATGCAAAATGAGGCAAGGATTAACTATGCATAGCCTGATTTTATGCTGACAGCAGGATAAAAGCACAGTAACACTAACAGCCTAAACAGGTAGGATTTGGTTCAGCCATGATGACATTTTAATTAAAATTCACCATGCTCTCACAGGGCCTTAAATTAAGAAGAGCAAAGAGCAAATAAAGTCAACAATGCCTCTCTAGGAACAATATTTTACTGCTGAATTGCAAGTTACATGTTAATTTGTCGGGATTTAAGATTTTACTTGAAAGCTTCTGAAGAGTTTAGGATATGCAGTTGTTTAAAGCCCATTAAAAGCCTCAAAAGTCCCATTCCACTTAAATAAATTTCTTTCAGTGGTAATGCAAAGGTTGACAACAGGTTATAAAACAAGAGTCAAGAAAGCAGGCTTCATTAGTTCTCTTGATTCTCAGATTAAACCTCTCAGGCAGCAAGACAGCAATGCAGGATTCTCACCATTTGGCTTAAAAGAAACCATCTTTACAAAGTGTTCTGTATTGTGCAGCAATGAAGCCAATTAAAAAAAGACATCGCCCCATGTTCTTGCAAGGCATTATGAAATTTTGCAGGATTCAATGGTTTCAAAAGCCAAAACCAGATCTTAAGGGAGATTTCTGTAGAGAGGATGCATGGTCATTTATATTACAAGTACAGTCTGCAGACATTCTTTGTCTCACTGCTAGATCCCGGGACTGCAGAGCTGCACCTTTGGGATCATGACACCAAACCCTCAATGTTTCTGTATGTTTTTACCTATTTAAATGCTAATCCCATTTTGAAGCTGTCTCACACACACAACCAAGATTTTATTTGATTAAGCATCCTATACTCAGAATGATTTTCTTCATTTTACTGGTTTTCACCCAACCCATTCCTTTTAAAGGCAAACACAAGAGAGCAGTTTCACTGGTTATTTCACTAAGGAGTTTTTACACTCCTGAACTAATAGCAGTAACCAAAGCAAAAAGTGACTGGGACTTTTCAAATCTTCCAGAAACCAATGCTTTTGCCGTTCCATGGGGCCCCATCACCAAGGATATCGTTACAATTACGTCTGGTAGGCTCTGCTTCTGAATTCACATCTCAGCTGAAGCTAACAGCGTGTTGCCCTGCCCCCTTGCCCTCCATCAGGGTATTACATTATGGGACAACCCTACTGGCCCATCTCATATATTATTGTTCAAAGGGGGCTGCTCTGTACTCTTTTAACCTGGGTTACAACTGCAAAAAGTATAGGCAAAATGCAGTGCTGGCACTGCACAGGGTATAAGCCAGTACTGAACAGAGTTGAGTTCACATCTTTGTTATAATGCCCAGCTACAACACTGCTCATTAGGATAATGGGGTTTGTCTACTGATGCCATCATACTCTCTTCACACTGCTTTCGCTAATGCTTGGCTACCTCAGATGGTATTGCATTATTTGGCTGAATGCATATTCCAGATGCTTATGTAAGGCATGTGAGTTTTCATACGGGTGTGGAAAACTGGGGGGTTCGGGTGGCTTTAGACCCCCCCCCCAAAAAAATTTAGGGAGTGTCTTGATACTGGAAGCACTGAGTTAAGAATGAAGCTCATTTATCTGATCTTAGTAAGAGTTGACAAATGTAATCATGGTACAAAACTACTCATGAAATGGATCTTCAACAGGGTTTTTTTTAAATTTCCAGACCCCCCTCAATAAAAATAGTTGTCCACACCCTTCACATGCCTTCGTATCTGTGCTCAAAACATACAGAATCCTCCCTCCACTCCCCCAGCAGCAGCACTTTTAAACCTATAGATAATTAAAAAAATAAAATTAAGTCAGTGGCAACACGTCTGAGTGAGAACTTACAGTCCCTGGGAATTCAACCTGACAGTGAAGTTAGCAGGGAAGCAGTCTGAACCAACAACATGACACTCCTCAACCAACCTTATATAGTGGGTTAAGAATTACTTACTCTGATGGAAATTTAATAAGATGATCAAACAATGGATTTCCTTTTAAATCCATAAAGTCTTTAGGAAGACTATTTTGTTTGACACTTCTCCCTTCCCCCCATCACTTAAATGAAATAAGAAGCTTCACTGACCTGACCAGCCGTGTCACAGAGCTGAAGTCTCACGGGTCTGCCATCAACAGACACAACAGCTTAGGAGAGGAAAAAGGTGTAATGAGTTCGACTTTACACATTTTTCATTAAAAAAAAAAAGAGAAGAAAAAAGAATCATGCCTTCCCTCAACATTTGTTTTCCCTTCAATTAATTTAATGACTTGAAGAACTGGAACCAAGTCTGTCACTAACATTTAGGCACAGACAAACCCTTCAGGGCTTTACAATTCATTTCACTGCTGCTGATGAAGTAGCAAATCACTGAACTAAAACTCTTTGATGACACAAAAAGAGAATGATCCAAACAATTAGGTTACTTCTCTTGTTACAGAGGATTTGTTTTCTTGTCACGTTTGTGTTTTCAAAGCTCTGGCCCAAAAAAACCTTCCCAGTTTTAAATCACTGGGAAGACAATGCAAATATTTGTATTTTCCATTGGGAAGCTCCTCTTCTTGCACGACTGGAAATTTTGACTATAGAATTTGCCATTAAAAACAAGCTAGCTTGATATGTGACCATGTGCAAACACTGGCTACGGTGGTATCTTTTATAAAACAGCCCAGCCTCACTATTTTTTTCTTGCTATTTAAATATAAAATGCTTTTAGCCATAGTGTAGGTTTCATTTATTATTTGGTCACTAGGCTTCACAGTATTGATTTTCAATAATACCGAGAAGTCATGCCATCCAATCAATCTTCCATCATTTAGAATGGTTACATTACTTTTAAAGCTAGAATTCTAGCTACTAATCATACATAAAGTACCCCCAGAAAGGGACCGTTTGGATCAGCTCTATGAAAATTAAAAAACCTAATATTGAAGCTCGACACCCAGATTTGTGCCAGGAAGCTAATCGTCTCCAGCACAGCAGACCTCACAGGACTTAAGCGTAGAGAGACTAGAAAGTCATATATTTAATACCCTCATGTGGCTCTACAGTCTTATTAAAACTTTCAGAGAGTGACAAAGATATATAATTGAAAGAATTCAGAAGGCAGGATGCAGTTTCAAGAGCCCCATCCATCTCTGCAGCCACCTTCCAGCACAGTTCTGAACAAACAGAGAGGAGGAGATGAAGGATTTACTCCCTCCCCCCGCCCGCAGAACCCAACTAAAGGAGGCAGGGTGTGACACACTGATATTTCCAACATGATCTAAAGTACAATCCTTAAAAAAAAAAAAAAAAACAAGCAAAGTCCTATCCGGGCGCAGGGCTGAACACAGCTGTAAAATATGGGCATTGCACAAGCACAAAGCTAGAAAAGCTACATGCTAACAATATGGGCCAACATGCATTCATCACCGAGAAGAAGAGGCGATGGGTGGTGATGTTTGCTCCCGAGCGTTGCGGGGTGGGCCTTTCGCCTGCCCCATGGCAGCTCCCTTCCCCACCTGCGGGGGGGGAGGGGGAAGAATTTCCTCTTTCACCAGTGCCAGGCCATTTCACTTCTCCCTGAAGAGGGAAATCCATGCAGATCCCTCGGAGGGGGGGGAGGCATAGGGGTATTCCCCCTTCCCTCTGACAGTTCATCTCCGGGAGGTGGATGGGAGATTCCCAAGCAGGTCGCCAGTGTTGCGGGGTGTCCCCCAGGAAATCCCCCCTTCCACCTGCCCCCACGCTCGTCTCCCCACCTCCCTCCCCCTGCAGCGGCCCCTTACCGGAGAAGTTGTCGAAGGCGGTGGGGATGTACTCCGTGGGGTACCCATTCGTGGTGTAACTCACCACCAGGCTGGTCTTGCCCACAGCCCCGTCCCCCACCAGGACACACTTGATGCTGCGACGCGGCTCGGCTCCCGCCCCGGCCCGGCATCTGTTGCCCAGAGCCGCTCCCAGCGCCGCCGCCCGGCTGCTGCGGACCCTGCGCGGGGGCACCGGGGGCACCTCGCAGCCGCCAGCCAGCGGCTTGCTGATGTAGCCCGCCTCCCCCTCCTGCTGCGGCGGCATCCGCCTGGCACCAGCGAAGGAGAGCTCTGCGGAGCGGGGATCAGAGCCACTGGGCTGGGGTGCGAGGGGCACAGCGCCCAGCCTGGGTACGGGAGTGTCCTGCTCCTTCAGGGTCAGCCGCCCCTGCAGCTCAGCTCCTCCGGCGGGGAGCCGAGTTCCCCCTCGCCGGTCTCCTCTGGCTCCAGATCCTCCCGCCAGCAGCCGGTGCGGGGCGCCCGGGGCAGCTCCTGCTCCTCCGAGCCAGCGCGGTGCCGCCTGAGCCGCTTCCCCGCCGCTCAGCTCGCCCCGGCGAAAGGCTGGAGGGGCGGAACAGCAGCCAGCTCCAGCGGCGGGAGTGAACGGGCGCGATCCCGGCCTTCCCGGAGCACGGGGGTGGCGGCAGCAGCGGGAGCCCTATGCGCGCTGCACTCGCCTCACCGCACACTGAGGAGCCTCCAGCCCCGGCTCTCTGCCTCCACAGGACACGATGATGCACTGGAAGCCGGCGGCAGGGGGAGGAGTCCGGCGCTAGGAGCTGCCCGACAGGCGGCACTACAGCGCTCCCCGCCGCCCCTCGCCCGCCCACCGCGGCGGCCACTGGAGAAGAAGGAGTCCGGCGGCGGCACGAACCTCTGCGGAGTCGTGGGGCCCCGGCAGTGGCTGGGCCGCTTCTCATTGGCCAAATCGCTTCCCCTTCGAACGCTGAAACAATCCGCGCCGCGACTATTGACTGGAAGCGGCCACTTCTCCGCCTGCCCTGCCCCAGGCTGTTCCGTCCATCCCGGCTCCTTCCTCCCTCCTGACAAGTGATCCTCCTCCTCCTCCCGCCTCCAGTGCTTTGCCCTCTTCCCCGGTTCCTGCCTCGCTCTTTGCTCTCCTCCCGCTTCCATCTCTCTACTCTGGGTGACCTTGTCTCCCACGCCAGGCACCTTTCCATAGCCTGTCTCCTATGCCTTCTCCTGACTCCTACTCCCCCCAACCCCCACATGACACCTCTCTATCTTCTTCCTCACCTTCCCTCCCACTGGCTATTTTTTCTCCTCATTCCACGCTGTCCCCTTCCCTCCACCCCCAAGGCTCAGCTGTAATTTCTGTAAAACTGTCTAATCTTGTCAAAGCTCTGGCTATTTCACAGAGGGAAACAAAGTTTCCGGAGCTAATTTATCAGTATTAATGAGACATAATACGAGAAGAAATTTATTTGAGCACAGCTAAAGGCTACATAAAAAGAACAGTATTATTTGATTTTTCCATCCGTGTTTCTCTGTCTCTCTGGTTACATTTAGGGCAATGTCAAAAAAATAGGGTTAATACAAGGTATATTTTTACTGGGGAAGTTCTCTTAATTGTATTTGTACTTTGCATATACAATACAAGAGCACGGAGTAATGACTACTTGATATGCTTCCATCTGTGAAAGGAATAAACTGGGATATTTGAGTTTTAACACCTTTAAAACAGTGTCACCAGATCACGGGCTCCCCCTGGGATTACAACATGATCTTCACAGTGTTAATCCGTGTCTACACAAGGTGCTGAGTAATGTTTCAAGTCACTTTAGCTAACTCAAGTTTTAGAAAGGCACCATTTCTTTCTAATCTAGACAGACACTTTGCTACTATTTCAGGCTAAGGTTTGGCAGTATGGAGGAAGAGATCACAGAACCAGAGGTGTGTTCTGTTTTAGATAGGTTCTTATACCATCCTAGCACCACTTCATCTGAGCACTTTCCAATAGTATGTGTATGTATATATATCTCCTCAATATTTATTCCACTCTATATGCATCCGAAGAAGTGGGCTGTAGTCCACGAAAGCTTATGCTCTAATAAATGTGTTAGTCTCTAAGGTGCCACAAGTACTCCTGTTCTTTTTGCGGATACAGACTAACATGGCTGCTACTCTGAAACCTTCCAATAGTATATTAAGCAACATCTGTCATGTGTGGTTAGTTCTTTCTCTCACTCTTTCCCTGGATGGAAAGTTGTATGCACCATGTGGTGTTAGAGTAGTTTTTTTGTTTTTAAATATACATAGTGATACAAGTTTATGTTAGAGAATTAGGGCTGTCGATTAATTGCAGTTAACTCACGTAATGAACTCAAAAAAATAATTGTGATTAAAAAATCACAATTAATCGCTCTTATAACAATTAAAATTTATTAAATATTTTTGGATGTTTTTCTAAATTTTCAATATTGATTTCAATTACAACACAGAATATAAAGTGCACAGTGCTCACTTTATATTATTATTATTTATTACAAATAGATGCACTGTAAAAATGATAAACAAAATAAATAGCATTTTTCAATTCACCTCCTACAAGTACTGAAGTGCAATCTTTTTATTGTGAAAGTGTAACTTACAAATGCAGATTATTTTTGGTTACATAACTGCACTCAGAAACAAAACAGAGTAAAACTTTAGAGCCTACAAGTCCACTCAGTCCTACTTCTTATTCTGCCAATCGCTAAGACAAACAAGTCTGTTTACATTGATGGGAGATACTGCTGCCTGCTTCTTATTTACAATGTCACCTGAAAGTGAAAACAGGTGTTGGCATGCCACTTTTGTAGCTGGCGTTACAAGATATTTACATGCCAGATATGCTAAACATTCATATGCCCCTTCATGCTCTGACCACCATTCCAGGGGACATGCTTCCAGGCTGATTATACTTGTTAAAAAAAAATGTGTCAATTAAATTTGTGACTGTACTCCTCGGAGGAAAGAATTGTGTCTCCTGCTCTGTTTTACCTGCATTCTGCATATATTTGATGTTATAGCAGTCTCGGATGGTGACCCAGCACATGTTCGTTTTAAGAACACTTTCACAGCAGATTTGACAAAACACAAAGAAGGTACCAATGTGAGATTTCTAAAAATAGCTACAGCACTCGACCCAAGGTTTAAGAATCTGAAGTGCCTTCCAAAATCTGAGAGGGATGAAGTGTGGAGCATGCTTTTAGAAGTCTTAGGGTACATCTACACTACAGCGGGGAGTCGATTTAAGATACGCAAATTCAGCTACGTGAATAGCGTAGCTGAATTCGACGTATTGCAGCCGACTTACCCCGTTGTGAGGACGGCGGCAAAATCGACTTCTGCGGCTTTTTGTCGGTGGCGCATACTACCACCTCTGCTGGTGGAGTTAGAGCGCCGATTCGGGGATCGATTGTCGCGTCCCAACAGGACACGATAAATCGATCCCCGAGAGGTCGATTTCTACCCGCCGATTCAGGCGGGTAGTATAGACCAGACCTTAAAAGAGCAACACTCTGATGCGGAAACTAGAGAACCCAAACCACCAAAAAAGAAAATCAGCCTTCTGCTGGTAGCATCTGACTCAGATGATGAAAATGAACATGCATCAGTCCACACTGCTTTGGATCGCTATCAAGCAGAACCTATCATCAGCATGGAAGCATGTCCTCGGGAATGGTGATTGAAGCATGAAGGGACGTATGAATCTTTAGCACATCTGGCACATAAATTTCTTTCAACTCCAGCTACAACAATGCCATGCAAACACCTGTTCTCACTTACAGGTGACATTATAAACAAGAAGCATACAGCATTATCTCCTACAAATTGTAACCAACCTTGTTTGTCTGAGTGATTGGTCAACAAGAAGTAGGACTGAGTGGACTTGTAGGCTCTAAAGTTTTACATTATTTTATTTTTGAATGCAGGGGTTTTTTTGTACATAACTCTACATTTGTCAGTTCAACTTTCATGATAAAGAGAGTGCACTACAGTACTTGTATGAGGTGAATTGAAAAATATAATTTTTTTGTTTTTTACAGTGCAAATATTTGTAATAAAAAATAAATATAAAGTGAGCACTGTACACTTTGTATTCTGTGTTGTAATTGAAATAAATATATTTGAAAAATGTAGTAAACATCCAAAAATATTTAAAATAAATGGTTTTCTATTGTTTAGCAGCACGATTAATCTCATGATTAATCACGATTAATTTTTTTAATCGCTTGATAGCCCTATAGAGAATACAAGGTCAGAGCAATGCATCTTGCATTTAGAGCAGACGATGGTTTTTAGCTTCCAGGGGGAGTTCATTCCAGAGTCTTAGGCGAGCTGCCCACCCCCCCACCCCCCAAAAAAAACCTCTATCTCCTGCACTGTGTAGCTTTATTTATCCTTTTAATAGAAATGTCCAATGTGCCTGAGGAGAGAGTTGTCAGCCATAGTCTTCCTCTCAGAGTTTAAAGCTGTTCTCTGCCCTTTCCCCGTACGCTGGGTTTCTGCTTCCAAACACCACAGGGTAAGCATCTCCAACATTAAAAACGTAATGAAACATTCTACCATGGAGAAATAGTGAAACAAACTAAACAGACGAGTGTAGATTCACTCACAAAGGGTACATCTACACTACAGCGGGGAGTCGATTTAAGATACGCAAATTCAGCTACGTGAATAGCGTAGCTGAATTCGACATATTGCAGCCGACTTACCCCGTTGTGAGGACGGCGGCAAAATCGACTTCTGCCGCTTTTTGTCGGCGGCGCTTACTACCACCTCTGCTGGTGGAGTTAGAGCGCCGATTCGGGGATCGATTGTCGCGTCCCAACGGGACGCGATAAATCGATCCCCGAGAGGTCGATTTCTACCCGCCGATTCAGGCGGGTAGTATAGACCAGACCAAAGAAAGCAAACAGAGAACTAAAATTAGATTTCAATAATTTGGGTAAAGGTTGTTTTATTGCAAAATGGATTTTAATTTTGACAGTGTTCCTTAAAATAAGCCATCCCAGGAGCTGTTTGAAAATGAGCAGGATTGGTGAAATGAGGTATGCAGCCTAGATTGGTCATCTTGGCCAATGTACCATGACATGTTGTATTCATGACAGCAGATGAATTCCCATCATTTGCGGATGCAAATAGCAATGCACCAGCTGTGGGCAAATGAACACATGCTGAAATCTTTAATGCCAGGGTGAGAAATGACCTGGCTGAGGGCACTGGTGACACCTATTAGATGTCCCTGTTTTATCTCCCATGACAAATGTCCCAAAGTTGTGTCCCATACCAGTGCTATTAAGAGATGTTATCAACAGTGAGGGTGAACAGTCAAAGGCAGGGAAAAGCTCCTGTATATGGGAAACGAGACACTAGTTGATATATTCCCAGAGGAAAAAACAGATGACAATAGCTATTTTACTTGTGCTGAAAATAATTAAAGATTGATGTAAAAACACTTAATGAAAATACTGTATACTGCAAGTAAAAATGCCATGGCTACATTTTTAAATACTGTCAGCAAAGAAATATGGTCTATTTACTGAACTAAAGGATCCAGATAGACAACCATAATTGCTTGTATTGTTCCTGTGCTTCAGAGCAGGGGCCATGTGAATTCAGAGCTGCATGGTTGCATTATATTGTGATGTACCCTGTTGAATACAGTAGCCTTTTGTTAAAGGGGAGGATCAAGCTGACTGTTGTGCAGTGGGGGAGTACTGGTTAAATAATTGCATCACGATAGCAAATCAAAGAGGCTGTCAGTGATAGCAGTTACAGTGGGGCTAGAGGTACATTAGTGTGTAGGATTTGTTCAGGAATATATAAATAATTTGATTCACGAAATTGAAACCTCTGTGCTACAGCAATTGAATTACAAGTACTTCACATGTATTAAAATCTAGTTTTAAAAATACTGGTCTGTGCTGTAAGCAGGCTTAAATCCACATAAGTCAGCGGAGTTGCACTCCTCTGCTGAATTTGGCCCATTATCAGTTGGTATGAAGAAAAGAATCCACCCTATCTTATGCCCTTGCACTAGTCAAATATTATTCTTTGAGAAAATGACAGAGAGAGGAAATTATTTCATCAAGACATGAAATAGGTCATTGTTATTTCCAAGCTTATCATTTTCCCTGAGCCATCGAAATATGAGCTTGATGTTGGCCTTGTAGAACAAAAGATTATTTTTTCCCCCACAGAAGCTTTAGAGCTGAAAATGAGAAAGACAAGGGAATGATACAGCACTCTGTTGATATGCTGTGATACACTGTCGCCTGTTTTAATGAAGGTTCTGATTTGGGGAGCTTTCACCCAGATCCTGATGTTTGTGAGAGAAGCCACTGCTTTTTTGGAGAAACCCATCTCCAACACAGCCCAGCTCCTTTTACAAAGGACAGGATCTTTGGCCTGGTCCCCACTAAGTCCCCAAATCGGACTAAGGTACGCAAATTCAGCTACGTTAATAACGTAGCTGAATTCGAAGTATCTTAGTCCGAACTTACCGCGGTCCAGACGCGGCAGGAAGTCTCCCCCCGTCGATGCCACGTACTCCTCTCGGTGAGCTGGAGTACCGGCGCCGACTGTGAGCACTTCCGGGATTGATCCGGGATCGATTTATCGCGTCTTAACCAGATGCGATAAATCGATCCCAGAACATCGATGGCGTGCCGCTGGAGTGAAGACTAGGCCTCTGTGGCAGTGCTCAGCTGGACCAGGCCTATGGGGAGGGCTCTAAGTGAGGGAGGGGAAGGAAGGAGCAAGAGATCTGGGGAAGGAGAGGGAGGAAAGGATGGGGAGTTACCTTGGGGCTGACTAGGGGACAGATATAGAAGGGCGCTTTTACAGTCCTTATTTTCCACACTGGTATATTGTGAGGATTAATTGTATTTGTACAGCACTTTTAGATCCTGCAGTGAAAGATGCTATAGAAGTGCAAAGTGTTATTACTGTTACTATTTATTTGTATTAGAATTTGAAGTAATGGAGAACCAGGAAAAGATATTATACAAAAACCTCTCCATCTGCCAAGGCATATATTTCCTAAAGCTTGTTCTATGGTTGGAAAAATATTTTAAGTAATAGACAGCTCTTTGGCACCGCAAGCCTGGGAGGAGAATTAGAGCGGGGGCAGCGTGCTCGGGGAGGAGGCGGAGCAGAGGTGAGCTGGGGTGGGGAGGTGCCGTACAGTTCCCCGGGCCGGGGGGGTGGGGAGCTGCTGCGGGGGTGCCTCAGGGCAGGGGAGGGAGCTGCCACAGGGCTCCCCACCCCAGCTCATCTCCGCTATGCCCCCTCCCCGAGCACGCCGTCACTGCTCCACTTCTCCCGCCTCCCAGGCTTGTGGTGCCAATCAGCTGTTTGGCGCCACAAGCCTGGGAGGGGAGGAGAATTAGAGCAGGGGCAGCGTGCTCGGGGAGGAGGCGGAGCAGAGGTGAGCTGGGGTGGGGAGCTGCCGCACGGCTCCCTGGGGGCGGAGCTGCCGCGGGGGGGGGGGCGCCTCAGGGCGGAGAGGGGGCGGCGAGCTGCCGCAGGGCTGGGCGGGGGGGGAGGGGCACAAGGTGGAACTTTCGCCTAGGGCGCGAAACTTCCTTGCACCGGCCCTGGTAATAGATAGACATTTTCTACATAATAATATTCCTAAACAAAACATGATGTTAAACTGAGGTTAAGGTGAGAATACATTAGCAGTAACTTAAGGGTAAATAGTTTCACACGTATGTTGTAATTATCCTAAAAACAAGCATTGCAAACCTAGTACCCAAACAACCTTAACCTTAACTCTACAGTAACTCCATGTGGAAAACCATCATGAAAAAAATAGGGCTGTCAAGCAATTAAAAAAATTAATCGCAATTAATCACGCAATTAAAAAAAATTTATCATGCAATAAATCGCACTGTTAAATAATAATATCCAAAAATATTTAAATAAATGGTTTTCTGTTTTCTACATTTTCAAGTATGTTGATTCCAATTACAACACAGAATACAAAGTGTACAGTGCTCACTTTGTATTTATTTTTAATTACAAATATTTGCACTGTAAAAACAAAACAAAAATATTTTTCAATTCACCTAATACAAGTACGGTAGTGCAATCTCTTTTATCATGCAAGTTGAACTTAAAAGTGTAGAATTATGTACAAAAAACCCCCTGCATTCGAAAATAAAACAATATAAAACTTTAGAGTCTACAAGTCCACTCAGTCCTACTTCTTGTTCAGCCAATCGCTCAAACAAGTTTGTTTACATTTGCAGAAGATAATGCTGCCTGCTTCTTGTTTACAATGTCACCTGAAAGTGAGAATAGGCACTTGCAGGGCACTGTTGTAGCCGCATTGCAAGATATTTATATGCCAGATGTGCTAAAGATTCATATGTCCCTTCATGCTTCAACCACCATTCCCGAGGACATGCGTCCGTGCTGATGATGAGTTCTGCTCGATAGTGATCCAAAGTAGTGCAGACCGACGCATGTTCATTTTCATCATCTGAGTCAGATGCCACCAGCAGAAGGTTGATTTTCTTTTTTGGTGGTTTGATTTCTGTATTTTCTGCATCAGTATTGCTCTTTTAGGACTTCTGAAAGTCTGCTCCACATCTCATCCCTCTCAGATTTTGGAAGGCACTTCAGATTCTTAAATATTGGGTCGAGTGCTGTAGCAATCTTTAGAAATTTCACATTTGTATTTTCTTTGCATTTTGTCAAATTTGCAGTGAAAGTGTTCTTAAAACAAACAACATGTGCTGGGTCACCATCACTAGCATAGCTAGCGGGGTGTAGGGGAAGCAGCCGCTTCCCCCGCCTTTCCAAAAGCGGCCGGAGGAGCGAGGGGGGGGGCGCAGGCTCGCGGCCCGGCAGCCGTGGCGGGACTGGAGAAGCAAGGGGGGAAGCAGGCTGGTGGCCCAGCAGCCGCAGCCGGGCCGGAGGAGCGAGGCGGGGCCTAGGCTCGCGGCCTGGCAGCCGTGGCCGGGCCTGAGGAGCGAGGAGGGACGCAGGCTGGCGGCCCGGCAGCCATGGCCGGGCCGGAGAGGAGCGAGGCGGGGCCCAGGCTAGCAGCCCGCAGCGCGGCCCGGCAGCCGTGGCCAGGCCGGAGGAGCAAGGGGAGGTGCAGGCTGGCGGCCTGGCAGCCGCGGCCGGGCCGGAGGAGCGAGGCGGGGCCCAGGCTCGCGGCCCGGCAGCTGTGGCCGGGCCGGAGAGGAGTGATGGGGTGCCCAGGCTGGCGGCCCACAGCGCGGCCGGCAGCCATGAGGGGGCTGCGGGCACGGCCGGAGGAGCGGGGGGGGTGCAGTATGGTGGCCGGAGGAGTGAGGGGGGAGCTACGGGGGTGGAGCCACTGGTCACCATCTGAGACTGCTATAAGGTGAAATATGTGGCAGAATGCCGGTAAAATAGAGCAGGAGACATACAATTCTCCCCACAAGGAGTTCGGTCACAAATTCAATTAATAAATTATTTTTTTAACGAAAGTCATCAATATGTCCTCTGGAATGGTGGTTGAACCATGAAGGGACATATGAATCTATAGCCATCTGGCACGTAAATATCTTGCGATACCAGCTACAACAGTGCCATGCAAATGCCTGTTCTCACTTTCAGGTGACATTGTAATTAAGAAGTGGGCAGCATTATCTCCTGTAAATGTAAACAAACTTGTTTCTCTTTGCGATTGGCTGAACAAGAAGTAGGACTGAGTGGACTTGTAGGCTCTAAAGTTTTACATTGTTTTGTTTTTGACTGCAGTTATATAACAAGAAAACTACATTTGTAATTTGCACTTTCATGATCAAGAGATTGCACTACAGTACTTCTTTGAGGTGAATTCAAAAATACTATTTCTTTTGTTTATCATTTTTACAGTGCAAATTTTTGTAATAAAAAATAAGAAAGTGAGCACTGTACACTTTGTATTCTATGTTGTAATTGAAATTGATATATTTGAAAACGTAGAAATCAAAAAAATTTAATAAATTTCAATTTGTATTCTATTGTTTAACAGTGCGATTAATCATGATTAATTTTTTTGAGTTAATTGCCTGAGTTAACTGCGATTAATCAACAGCCCTAGAAAAAACAAATCTCACGTTTAAAAAAATTCAGTTTCCTCTAGTCTGGAACCACAAATACTAAAAGAATGCAAGGCTGCCGAGTGTCATGCATCTCATGCGTCATGCATATATTGGCAGCCCTATGCAATGCCATACCCCACCTGAATAGTCCTGCATCTCTCTGGGCCACAAGATGGGGACCAAAAAGGTCCTCCAGGGTGCAGGCAGGAGCTGCAGTTCCTTCAGCTGGCAGCTAGAGGCTGTTGTGAAGCCTGGCATCAGGCAGCCAAGTGGCCTCTCTTCTGGCTGCTCCTCATGCTGGATCTCAGCAGGGCAGAAGAAGCTGGCATTGGCAGCAACACCAGGTGGCCAATTGGCTGGATAGGGACAGAAAGTGATGGGCTCAGAACTGACTAGTGTGAACAGATAGCAAATGTGAAAAATCGGGACACTTTTTTCCCCTGGGGCAGGAGGTGTATAGTTTTATATATAGACAAAGCCTCTAATATCAGGATGGTCCTGATAATATCAGGACATCTGGTCACCTTAGTACTGACCAACAATAACTTTGTTTGGAACCATAATAATGGCATTGGTTTTACTGAACACCAGAATAACAGTAATTACAGTAAGTCCCATATAATCTTTTGCTACATAAGTTCTGGCTGCTGCAGGGCACCAGTAATATATTAAACTTCCCTTTTATTTTGTTAATGTTGTTTCATAACGTGCAACTCATCTTAGTATTATATTTCTGTCTGTGGGTTCCTGCATCCCACATATTTACCAGGAAAACGTGTGGAGAAACCATAAATGGCAGCGTGAACTCGGAAATAAATCAACTAAACTGGAGAGGTTTTTTGAGATGAGAAATTATTGGGGAAAATGTATTTGGTACCGTGCAGCATGTTATTGGAGAAAATGGGAATCACAGATGAGAAGCTCACAGAAGAATGGCATGTTCATTTGGATGCAAATCTCTGGGGAAGCAAGGTTCAGAATAACTAAAGATGAAAACAGGTGTGATATATGCTACATGTGAGGTGACTCACCACCAGACTTGGCTAATCAATTTATATATGAGCCCCTGCTAGTTTCTGTAACCCTGAAATCCCCCAGGTAACTGGCCCCCTCCTCAATCCTACTAGAACAGCTGTAAAATTCCCAATCCACACTCCTAGCTGTTGCAATCTTCCCAATATAAGAGCCCTCTTTAGACTAGTTGATTGATACAATGGGGGTACAGGAAAGAACAGACTCCCTAATCCCCTTCCAACTCCTTTAAGATTGACATGGGTTTCTCAGCCAAACCATTCCCAGTGCTTGTTGTCTGCTGTAGCACTTCAGTGGTAACTGCCCTCCCATCCCCCGCCACCCAGCTCCCAGTTCACACAATGTCCCTAATCAATGTCCCTGAGTGCTAAAAGCATCCTTTCTGACCCCCACACAGGTGCTTTAACTATCTTCATGCCCTAGCAGGCTGCACCCTTTGCTCAGCCCATTCTCAACTGATCCCCCAGGAAGGAGGGGAATTGCATTTTATTGCTTCTTCGCTTCATGAGAATCTCTGCTGAATTCTCCATAGCAATCGTGCCTCTCCCAGCACAGACCAAGCTTAGATTTCAATCCACGTTTTCCCATGAACTCTCTCACCCCATTCTTTATTATCATTATTTGCATTTCTGAAGCACTAGTGATTGTAGTAATCTGGACATTCTCAAAGCCACTGTCTTTGCTCTCTAGAAATCTCCGCTAGTCTATATAAAATTCATTTATATATTTGGTTCCTAGCAATTAGGACAAGAATATGACTTGTTTTCATTTTGATTATCTACATACATACCACATATGTGGTGGTGACATCTCTGTGTTAAATCACAGCCACATGCTAGCTAAAGTTTACCATGCAACTTTAACCACCACACCTGCACTCTGCCCACCTATCCAGCTCCTTTCTGCCATGCCAAACCATGGAGCAGCTTCCAACAGCCATCAATTTTTAAAGCGACTTTCCAGAAAAAAGGTTTCCTTCTGTGACACTCCAGCACCCCACATTCACCATAGTAATATGATTATGATGTAATTATGTGGCATCTTGTACAAAGTATGCCTTGTAAGGTACATTTCTAAAAGTCTTGATCTGCTGAACATTAATATCCTGTTGGATTGTATGTGTTATCATTGTATGTGAAGTTATAAAGTTTTGTTAGGTATGTGTTATTGAAAGATGTAAATTTGAAAATACCCACAGCTAGCCTTTCAGGTACAACAATGAAGAAGCTAGACAGTGCTAATGGCCCATCAACAAAGACAATGGACCATGGAAAATATTTGTCCTCACCTGGGAACATTTCAGCAGCCTATGAGTAATGGCTGCTATGAATCAGCAAGGCATGCAATGGCATGTGACCACACCACAACACTGAACTTCATTTTTCCACAAACTGGGCCAGGAACTTAGCTTGAAACTATGGGTTATTACCATATGGAGAGACTATATAAGGTGGGGAGTGGCATCATGATTGGTCTTCACTCCCCACAACTCAACACCTGAAAGAAGCTCTGGAAGACAAAGGATTTGGAATGTAGGAGGGGAACCGAAACTGCAAGGCAGATGCAGCTTGTGCCTTAAGAAATGCAAGCCTGGTTGTATCATTAGTCAGGGTGAGATATTGCTAATTCAAGCCCCATCTATCTAATATATTAGGCTTAGCTTGCGTTTTGTTTATTAGATAAGTAATCTGCTCTGATCTGTTTGCTATCACTTATAATCACTTAAAAACTATCTTTCTGTAGTTAATAAACTTGTTTTGTGTTTTATCTTAACCAGTTTTGAGTGAAGTGTATGGGGAAATCTCAGCTTGGTTAATAAAGGCTTGTTGCATATCTTCCTCACATCGTGGGGGGAGCAAACTATATTAATGAGGTTGCGCTGTATAGACTCCTGTGCAGTGCAAGATGGTATAATTCTGGGTTTATACTCCAGTAGGGGAGCGAGGCTGGGGAGCTGGGAAATTGGCTGGTGCTCAGTTGTGGATCTATGAGTGGCTTAGGTAAAGCACTCAGGTAATTCAGTTGGGTGTGTGGCGCCACCTGCTGTCGGGTTGGGTGATAACAGGGCGTGAAGAGGCTGGCTGAATCCCCAGCAGAGCAGTGTGAGAAAGGCGAACCCAGAAAGGCACAGCGGTTCCAACGGCTCCCAGACTGCACCCCGGGGTACAGCCTGTCACACCTTCTTTCCCTCAAATGACGGTCCAGGACTAGGGGCAGATTTCAGGTGCAGTATCTCACAACCCTGATGAGAACTTTCTAGCACTGGGAGAGAGAGAGATTCCCAGTTGTTCAATGGGTCACACAGAACTTGCTTCTATCTGACCCATTGTCCTGAGAACTTGGATCTAACTAATGTTGAAAGTTTGATTATATAAAGTCACTCTAAAGGTTTTTATAAGCTCTCTCTGAACCCTGCACATGGGGCTGGATTTAGGAACTTCGGTCCTCTCTCACTCCCCCATGTTCTGTCCCTATGGACTCGCTAACCAGCCCTCCCTCTTGCCCGTCTCTCATCCAATTTTTGCTTTCCACATGCAGAGACCAAACCTGAACTTTCTGTCCACTTGACTATTTTTAGATGAGGGAAACAAAAAAGAACAAATATAAAGTTTGCCACAGAGAGGAAGCGAACAGTGTATGTCACACACACACACACACACACACACACACACACACACACTCATTCTAACAGCAGCAGTCACCTTGGACAGCCTCACCACACTGGGCCTATGAACACTTGTAAAAATCTTCACATCCACACATAAAAACAGCTGACTCTGAAATGTTCAAATGCCAGTGTGAATATGAGATTAGCAACATCTGGATTAACCACTAGTGCCTTTCTGCTGCTGCCTTGGATGCCTCGTGGTGGTTTCTCAAGAGTTCCAACAACTTTTCTTGTTGGGCAAGAAGCATGAGCTAGGTGTTCTGTTTGGGCTCCATGTTGCAACAACAGTTTGAAAATGATCAAGTGGACTTAATGGGAAACCAAGGGAAGGGAAGGGAAAGAGACCAGTCTCTGCACTTCAAGGACTGCCCCTGCACTCCTGGCATAGCTTCCTCATGCACCATGGAGCCAGTCAGGAGTGCCAGGGACAGCACTGACTCCATGGCACAGAATGAGTGGGCAACACACCTGGTGCAGAGCCATAATCTCCTCACATAGGACAATCTACACACAGCCCTCCCTTTCCCTCTTTCCCACTTTAACATTGTCACTGAATCTCCCCCTCACAGAACCTTCTTCCTCCTTTCCCCTATCTCACTACACACCCCACTCACTCGTCTCATACCCCCTGCTGTCCAGTTTGCCTCCAGGCTTCATAGATATTATTCACTTTTTTAAAAAATTGAATATCTATTTCCTTTTCATTACAACAGCTACATCTCACACTTTCCTATCCAGGAAGTTTACTTGGTAGGTTTGCCTATATATTTGATAGCTAAACCAAACAACAATTGCGAATTAAGGGCCAGATTCACCAGTGCTGTTCTGGTGATTCATAGCAACTGTAAATCCAGTTTAACTGGTCACTATGCTCTGGCTGCTTTGCGCTGCTCCTACAGTGGCAGAAAGCAGTTGAAGTATACTAGTGAATATGGTCCTAAAACATTTCATTTTAATGCTTTAAAGTTGATACTACATATCTTACCTCATTAGAAACATCATATAGTTACGAGCCTCTTTGGGTTTCTTGTTTAGTGTTCATGTATGAAATTTTTAATATTTAAATCAAAAATAAATTCCCAGACAAAAATCTTTGTTAAGATAGAGTTAAAACTGAGAGAACATATCAGTAATTTAATGTTAAAATATGGTACAGGGATGTTGTAATTATCCCCAGAACAAATATAATAAACTTTAGAAATTCAGAGTTAAGGTTAAACTTAAATGAAATCCAAACAAGTTGGAAATGTACAGTTAAGTCACCCGCTGAACCTTAATTCTGCCCTGTAGTGACATCATGAGAGAATTAAAAAACAAAATTAATATGTTTTTTAAAAATCAGTTTAATTTAAACTAGGATCACAAATATATTAATCATGATTGCATGGTGTTACTAAAGGGCAGAGTTAAGGCTGTTTGGGTGCCTTAACTGTGTTAGGTCATTAGGTAGGTGCTGGGAAAGAAAAGAAGGAATAGGAGGGAAGGGGGAGTAATCGGATACATTGGGAGTACTTGCATACCTTCCAGAGATGGCTCCATGAATGCCTCCCAGGCTCAAGGTGGGAGAAGCGTTTTTACCAACAGGAAGAGAAGGGAAGAGGGAATAAGTGGGACTGGCTGGGTCATGGATACCAAAGTATCTTATATTGGGCAACCAAAAACTAAGGCACCTCAAATTAGTATCCTCATCCATAAGAGACTATATTATTCACAAGGGTGGAATTTCATTTCATGTTTATGAACATATCTGAAGATGAAAAGTTCCTGAACTAGAATCAGAATTTTGGAGAAATTCAGATTTACAGCCTAACTTTGTCACTTAGGCCTATCTCTAAAATGAGCTGACAAGAGTTAAAGACTTAGGGTATGTCTACACTGTCCACGTTTTGTCAAGAAAAATAAAAAAATTCCCTTTTCGCTCAAAATTAGCTACAATTATTTTTCTGTTTGTCCATTCATCTGAAAAATCAATTATTCACTCAGTTCTAGATGTAAGCTAACCGCACATTATACAGTCACTGCTTTTGTTGCAAATATTGTGCATCTGCACTTGAATTCCATATTAGCTATTTTGATGCCCTTACTATCCAATGGGAGCATGGGCAGCACACGAATGCTCCCACTGGGGAGGCTAGACCCCCAGCCCCTATTAAATAGTCCCTTCCACCACAGCCCTGCCCCCTCCGCCCCCCTTCACTCACCAATGCCATGAGCCCCACCCCCCCACAGCTGGAGGGGCCCCATCCCGGCCAAACCAACCCGACCCCCCGGCAGCTTTCTGACCCCTGGGCCACTGGCCCCCGAGTGCCAGCCCTAGAGCACCAGCCCAACTCCTGGGCCACCTTCTGGCCCCCAGTGCGCTTGCCCAACCCCTGGGCCACTGGCTAGCCTCCCTGACTCCCGGGCTGCCAGCCAGCCAGCCCTGAGCTACCCCCTGGCCTGAGCCACCCGCCGACTGAGCCCCAACTCCATGCCACCAGCCTCAGCTGAGCCCCCGCTGGCTTCAGGAGAGGGGGAGCCAGGGCGGAGCCACAGCCTGGGCTACAGGAGGCCTATGATACCCGCCGCCCATGAATGGGAGGTAATGTGTCTGTTGGCTAGAGGTTCCCAGACGTGAGCATGATGTTTCATCAAGTCACTTCACAACCATTAAGAAAGTGGTACATAAACCAATGAAGTTTGGGAAGCACTGAGCTAGAATACAAGTCTGGGAGTGAGGAGATCTTAATTCTCACCTTTGTAGAGTGCGCTGAAGTCCAGGGATGAAAGGTGTAGTGTAAGTGCAAAGAATTGTTAATCAATCATTTAATATAGGGTTGCCAGGCGTCTGGTTTTCAACTGGAACGCCCGGTCGAAAAGGGACCATGGCGGCTCCAGCCTGTACCCCAGTCCTCTGTCCCAGCCCTAAGCCCTCTCCTGCACTCCAAACCCCTCATCCCCAGCCCCACCCTGAAGCCCGCAACCCCTGCCCCAGCCCAGTGAAAGTGAGTGAGGGTGGGCAGGGGCGGCTCTATGTTTTTTGCCGCCCCAAGCACAGCAGTCAGGCTGTCTTCGGCGGCATGCCTGCGGGAGGTCCACTGGTCAAGCGGATTCGGCGACGTTTCTGCGGGTGATCTGCTGGTCCCGCACCTTCAGCATACCCGCCACCGAATTGCCGCCGAACCCGCGGGACCGGCAGACCTCCAGCAGGCATACCGCCAAAGGCGGCCTGACTGCCGCCCTCACAGGGGCCGGCACGCCGGCCCCCCCGCGGCTTGCAGCCCCAGGCACGTGCTTGCTGCGCTGGTGCCTGGAGCCGCCCCTGAGGGTGGGGGAGAACGAGTGACGGAGGGAGGTAGAATAGAGTGAATGAGGGCGGTGCCTTGGGAATGGGGGGGCCTCAGGGAAGGGAAGGGGCCTTGGGGAAGGGTAGGACAAGGGTGTTCAGTTTTGTGCAATTAGAAAGTTGGCAATCCTAATTTAATATTGCTTTCAAATTATTTTCCACCACTCTTCCCTCCCACCAGCTCTCCATAGCAGAGACAATCGTGGGCAAGAATGTAATGCAAAATGCAGGATAAAAAAAAAAATGCAACAGCTAACTAAAGAAGTTTTCCCAGGCCAGTCATCTGAAGGTTCCAAAGCCCAGAATCTGTTGAATATAAATATAGATTCATTAAAATGCATTACAGCTGCTTCCCCTAGTAAAAGTACAGTCATCAGGAACAGAGGATAAGCAGTTGGCTGTGCTAGAATGATAACTGAGCAAGTATCCAGACACTTTAAGGCATGAGTAAATTGAGTCCTCTGCCAGGACACGTGGCAAATCAGCAGAGAAGCCACATCATGGAAAATTGAGCTAAGTATCAGGGAAAGAAATTTCTTATCACAAGCTTGTGTAAATGGAAGTTTCATTGTGAAAGAGGCAGAGGAGTTTTCATTACAGGGAGGGAGGAAACGTTTTTTTGTCTTTTTAAAATGCTGATGTTTTTCATAGAAAAGGCTCATTTGAAATGCATTGAGCAAGGGCTTCAAAAGGGGGGTTGTTTGTTTCATTTTACTTAATTGTGCTGTGCTTGCAGGAATATCGCATGGTTTGTTCCATTCTACTGTCATCAGTGAAGATATGGCCTTTTAAAACAGTATGGAACACAGCTGTGTTAATTAAACCTTCTAGTCTGATTTGGTATGAAATAGGACTCAGGGGAGAGCCAGAACTCAAGATCTAGGGCCTTCTGGAGGCTGATGTTCTCTTTAGTGGTTTCTCAGACTCCGTAAACTCCTGCTTTTTAAAAAGCAGCCTGCCTAAATTGCTTCCATGACAAACTTTCATTTTGCTTTTGTTTTTACTGTTTTCATTACTGCTAATTAACATAGCTAAAGAGGGTGATGCCTAGATTTCTTTCTTCTTTTTAACAGTTTGTATAACAGAAGAAAAGCAGCTCTCTTATCTGTCTGCACAGGGCAAGGAACAGCCTCAGCAAGGGTAGCAAGGACAGAGACGGGCCAAAACCAAATTCCACATCCTTGTTAGGATCCAAGTTTGCAGCTCAAGCCTCTTTTTCTAATGGGCCAGCTCTGTCCATGAGACATGCATGCCATGAACTCCAGGAAGGTTCAGTCTGTATCCCAACACTCCATTGCTAATGCCAGGTGGTAGCAATAGCGGAAAAATATGAAGAGAAAAAAGGCTAGTGTAAGCCTACGGCCCACAATTGGATCCATGTGGGTGTACGCTGTGTTCACTTAGAGCCCCATTGATGTGTGTGGGGCTCTGTGCAGACCTGAGATCCACCTGAGCAGAGTTCATTGCAGGGTCAGGGCGTAAATCACCACTCTCTGGACTTAAAGAGGCATCTAGCAATTTGACTTGGAAAAGACAAAGAAATTCTGTAAGAGATTAAATCATGTTTCTCGGATCCTGAAGTGTGATATTCTTTATAAAAAACACTCCAAATACAAATGCATAACTTAATTGTTATAAAAAACTTGCAATACAATCTAAATTAAAACTGCTGACTTATTGTATATAATGCCGTGGACACCATGTGATGAGAATGGTATAAAAGCCCAGAGGGATCGACTTGCAACTTGAACGCTGATCAGCCAGTTACCCTAGACACAGAAGACATGAGCATGGATGATGGAATGTTTATGATACTGAACTGCTGTCTATTACCTCGGCATAAAAACCTAAAGCAATACACAGTCCCAGGTGCTGAGTGCCTTCAGTTCCCAGTGACTTTGGGCAGTCTCCTCCTGTGCACAAGTTGTACATAAATTCCTGAATTTTGGATTGTTATGGGCACTGAAGTAGGGTTACCATATTTCAGCAAGAAAAAAAGAGGACGGGAGGAGCCCCGCCCTAGCCCCGCCCCTGCCCCTCCCACTTCCCGCCCCCCCAGAACCCCCAACCCTCCCCCCGTTCCTTGTCCCCTGACTGCCCCCTCCTGGGACCCCTGCCCCTAACTGCCCCCCAGGACTCCACTCCCTATCTAAGCCTCCCTGGCTCTTGTCCCCTGACTGCCCCAACCCTTATCCACACCCCCACCCCCAGACAGACCCCTGGGACTCCCACGCCCCATCCAACCACTCCCCACCCCCTGACAGCCCCCCCCCGAACTCCCAACCCATCTAAACCCCTCTGCTCCCTGTCCCCTGACTGCTCCGATCCATCTCCCCACCCCTGCCACCTGACAGCCCCCCCCAGAACTCCCAAACACTCCCCCCCTGCTCCTTGTCCCCTGACTGCCCCCTCCTGGGACCCCTGCTCCTAACTGCCCCCCAGGACTCCACTCCCTATCTAAGCCTCCCTGCCTCTTGTCCCCTGACTGCCCCAACCCTTATCCACACCCCCACCCCCAGACAGACCCCTGGGACTCCCACGCCGCATCCAACCACTCCCCACTCCCTCCCCAGAACTCCCAACCCATCTAAACCCCTCTGCTCCCTGTCCCCTGACTGCTCCGATCCATCTCCCCACCCCTGCCACCTGACAGCCCCCCCCAGAACTCCCAAACACTCCCCCCCTGCTCCTTGTCCCCTGACTGCCCCCTCCTGGGACCCCTGCTCCTAACTGCCCCCCAGGACTCCACTCCCTATCTAAGCCTCCCTGCCTCTTGTCCCCTGACTGCCCCAACCCTTATCCACACCCCCACCCCCAGACAGACCCCTGGGACTCCCACGCCCCATCCAACCACTCCCCACCCCCTCCCCAGAACTCCCAACCCATCTAAACCCCTCTGCTCCCTGTCCCCTGACAGCTCCGATCCATCTCCCCACCCCTGCCACCTGACAGCCCCCCCCAGAACTCCCAAACACCCCCCCTGCTCCTTGTCCCCTGACTGCCCCCTCCTGGGACCCCTGCTCCTAACTGCCCTCCAGAACCCCACCCCCTACCTAAGACTCCCTGTTCCTTGTCCCCTAACTGCCCCGTCCTAAGACCCCCCCCCAACTGCCCCCCAGGACCCTACCCCCTACCTGTACCCTGACTGCCCAAAACTTTCTCCACTCCCCCCAAAAAGCCCCCCCCGTTTCTTGACTGCCCCCTCCAGAACCTTCCTGCCCCCGGTCCCCCTTACCCTGCTGCTCAGAACAGAGTGTTGGGCTCTGTGCAGCCGAGCCGGACACGTGGCTGAGCTCCCCAGCACAACAAAACCCGGTCTGGCCCTGCACAACAAAACCCGGTCTGGCCCTGCACAGTGCTGCTGGACTGGGCTGCAAGGGAGCTGCCGGCTCAGAATGCAGGGCGGATCCGGCTCCTCTACAGCTGCTCCTGAGTCCAGCCCGGGACTTCCCTGCAGCCCTCCCAGCCGCTCGCTCTGCTAATCCCGGACATTGTGAGTGCTTTACAAATTCCCCCCGGACGCTATTTTTAGCACACAAAAGGAGGACATGTCCGGGTAAATCCGGACGAATGGTAACCCTAACTGAAGTCCAAAGGAAATATGGTCCAGTTGTTAGGGCACTAGTCTAGACCTTCGGAGACCCAGTTCATTTCTCTGCTCTGCTACAGACTTCCTGTATGACCTTGGGCAAGTCACTTAGCCTCTCTTTGACTCATTTTCCAACCTGTAGAAGGGGGATAATAATATTTTCGTACCTCACATTAAAGATTGTGATATGATCAGATACTATGTAATAAAGGCCATATAAGTACCTAAGACAGAAGTCCAAAGCATTTCAGCTAGTCTAATAGGAAACAGTGCTTCTGTATCTAAGGCTATGGCTACACTATGAGGCTTTTAGCGACACAGCCGTGCCGCTAAAAGGCATGCAGTGTAGCTTCTGTTTGTGAGCAGGAGAGAGCTCTCCTGCTGACAAAAAACGTCCACCCCCCATGAGTGGCAGTGGCTTTGTCGGCAGGAGAGCATTCCCGGCGTTTTTTGTCGGTAAAACTTGTTGTTCAGGGGGGTTAACACCCCGCCCTGAACAACAAAAGTTTTGCTGAAGAATTGCTGATGTAGACAAAGCCTAAAACCAATTCCAGTTAGAAGCTCTCTGCCTTTGCCCTAGGTGCATTAGCTCTGCAGCACTAATAATAGTTAAAGCATTTTTGTCAGTAAATTAGCAGACATAACTTGAATGCAGCTATGCAAATCAGGTGATACAATTTCTTTATGCAGCAAAGAGCCAATTCTGCAAACACTTAAGGCCATGCTTCACTGTAAGCACACACGTTTGCAGGATCCAGGTCTAACTTCTCTGAATACAACTACACTTTAAACAAAATGCCCAAATAAATCTGTTAGTCTTTAAAGTGCCACCGGATTCCTTGTTGTTTTTGTGGATACAGACTAACACGGCTACCCCTCTGATACAAAATACACGTCTGTACTTCTTGTGCCTCAAAGGCTAGATGACAATAATAAATGGAGCTGTCTGAGCAAGATTTAGTCATACTTTTTCCTCTGTGCTACACTAAGACAAATAGAAGTAACATGGAAGGTGCTTAAAGATCAAAAGACCTGCTAAAGCATATTCCATGCACTCAAGTCTAATTAATGATGGGGTGGTGGGAGCGTGGGTTGTGGATTTGTTGCAATGGAGCCATCAGTGTGACTGGCTGAAATATCAGTCATCAACTGCTCTGGGAGCCCATACAGAAAAGTAACAACTACCAGAATATGAAAATATTCCTTTGACTACAGCCATTAAACAGTCAGTGACTTTTTTTTTTTTTTTTAAGTTTTAATCAGTCTTAGCTTCATGCTTGGCTAGCAAAGCACAAACTGATCATTAACTGCATGTAATGAATGACTGATTTCTAAAGGATTTCTGTTTAATGCTATATATTTCCAAATGGCTTTATATCTATGTACCACCACTACACATACAACCTAGTGAATCCCATTTAAGAATTAGAGCCCAAACAAGGACAAACTTGTAGGTTATCTGCCCATAAACATGCTGCTCAGAGTAGTCAGAGCTGATAAACTGTCTGTAGCTGAATCCTGCGTTCTGATTGAACTCCTCACAATTTAACTACTAATGAACTGGAGTAACATCACTCCGGATCATAGTGGGTCAAAGCTTGCAGTCCTTAATCAACATTCCCAGTTAAGTCAGTGGGCGTTTGCCTGCATAAAGCCTGAGTCAGGATCTCCTGATTTCTCCCATATTCCCCAGGAGCATATTTTGATAGTTGCACCCCCCCCCTCTTTTTTTTTTTTTTTTACAGTAACTGATTAATAACAACCCCAGAGTTCAATGTTGCTGCAGCAACAATATCAAATGTCAGGTACATTTTCTTCAGCGATTTAAAAATGACTGCAGCTGGAATATGCCAGTGGGGATTCACTTGGCCTCTTTATAGACATCAGCTAATAAAAGGAAGGAATAGATTTCAAAACAATAAAGTCTCCTGACTCTCAGTGCTGTGCTTAGTCACAAGAGCATCCTTCCCCTCTGACTTAAGACCCACAAGACGTAAGGAGTGGACACTGACTCAAAGGAGTGCGGTGATGGAACTATATTTACAGGACATAAGTATTTCCTAGGTGCCTGCTGCCTTGCTAACGTGATTAAAAGCATGAATTGTAGAAAACACCCAATATTCTTCTAGGGTCTGATTCTTTCATGGAAGACACTGGGAGGTTGATGGCTAACTTCCATGGAAGCAAGCCTAGACAAATACTTTGCAAATGGCAGCTATACTGATAAGCACAAATATAAGAGACTATATATGTATTTACACAGCCTGGGTTCTTTGGAAATTGCCTTGTGAATGGGGACAAAATAAAAGCTGTGGATTCAAACCTTGTCACAAGACCTTTCAAGCAGGCAGAGAACTTCTAGGTTGTCCTAGTTAGGGAATTTTTCAGGAAACTGTTATGAGCTGGGTGAAACCTTGTTATGGGTTGAGCTAAAACCTCCTTCAAATTAATGTATGGACATGCCCGTAACTTAAGATAGTAGTGAGACAGTTAAGGAGCCACACCTAAAACAAAGCCTAATAGGTATGTCTACAAGGCAACTAGACACCTGCGGCTGGCCTGTGCCAGCCAGCTCAGGCTCGCAGGGCTCCGGCTGTGGGGCCGTTTCATTGCTATGTAGATGTCTGGGTTTGGGCTGGAGACCAGGTTCTAGGACCCTGGGAGGGAGGAGGATCTCAGAGCTCTGGCTCCAGCCTGAGCCTGAAAGTCTACACAGCAATAAAACAGCCCCAGGTTTTAATTTGCTGTGTAGACATACTCTTAGAATTTACCCAGACACCAGCACCCCGTGGACAGGAGGGGTTCCACTGGTTTTGTGAGCAGGTGTGTAGGAGACGGGTCTGTAAAAAGACAAGCTGGAAACAGTGAGAGTGAGAGGAGAAAGAGAGCTAAGCAACAGCCTGTAAGGACAGCATGACCCTGGGAAAAGCTAGAGAGAGAGCTTTGGGATATTATGTTGACTAAGGAAGCTTGGGAAAGTAAGCTAAGAAACTGGTCCTTTTGTTCTGGGTTCCTCCTACCTTTGGAGAAGCAGGACTTTGTACATACAGTAAACAAGATTGCAAAGCAAATACCAGACTCTATCAATTTCTGCTTCCACGAGGAACGCTCAAAAAGGGGTAACATGGCTTTCCCATAAAAAATGTCAATGAATCAAAAGCATTATGGGAAATGACTGATTTTTGAAGGATTTCTCAACTCAAAAAAAGTTTTGAAATGGTCAAGCCAGGATTTTTTTGAGATTTCCCAGTTCAAAATCACTTTTTGTTTTTAAATTTGAACTAATTATATAGTTAAAAAAAAGGAGGGGGGTGAATACCAAATACAAAAAAATAATTGACCTGAACCAACTTTTTTTTTGTTTGTCAGTTTGCAAACATTTGAGATTTTGATTTTTGTCCCATTTTGAGACAAGAAGCTTTTTTGAAATTTGAATATTTTCTCGCTACAGGAAAAATGTTTCCCACCCAGCTCTACATCTAGCCTGCCTTTTGGAGGGGAGTTATTTTATCTGATGAAGTGTAATTGGTGACAGATTGCCTGCTTCCTGAGCAGGATTATTTTACAGGGGCAAGCTACACCAATACACCCAGGTTTAAATCCATATAACACTGTCCACACACAAAGCTGCACCAGGTTACTAAATCTGATTAATATCACACTTTTAGCTAAACTGGTGCAACTTCTACATTTAGACAAGACCTAAATCAATATGACTCCAATCCTGAGGCCACTGAAGTCAATAGGAAAACTCTCGTAGACTTCAATGAGAGCAGGATCAGGCCCTAGCTAAGAAAAGTGCCCAGGACACATACACACACAAAAAAAACCCAACCCCAACCACCAGGATGACCAGACAGCAAATGTGAAAAATTGAGACAAGGGTGGGGGGGTAATAGGAGCCTATATAAGAAAAAGACCTAAAAATCGAGACTGTCCCTATAAAATCGGGATATCTGGTCACCCTACCACCACCACCAAACAGTAAGCAGATGTTATCTGACAGAATGAGAAAGGATGGAAGAATCGGAATGAAGCCACGGTATACAGAGTCCAGATGTGAACATTAAATTAATTCCCATTAAGCAGGGCACCTGTTTCATAGTTGTATGTGTATAGCAGAGGTTGCCTTATTAATCAAGGAGAAAGTGAGTGCGTCAGCAAAATCTAATATGTCATTGTGTGTGCATAGATTTCTTGTAGAGATAACTTGGTAAACTTTCACAGCATGCTAAAAAAAAAAGTAGACACTAGAAGAAAAAGAAGTAGTCATTCTTGTTCAAGTCCTAATTTAATTTCATAGTAAGTAGAAAGAATATCCCACTACACTGAAAGCATCAAGTTACTGGTATCTGTTTCCAGTTATAAAACACTGAAGAAAATCTGTTAATATAATCAGGGAAGGACTGTGCTCTACCCGGACACACTGGCAGCTTAGAATCAGATCGTAACATTGCAGTCAGTAAAGCCACAGATATACTTGTACTTATACTGGCCACGGTTACAATACTTACCTTTTACTGTATACTTAAGTGTGATCAGTAAAGCCCTGTTAACTTGAGATTTTTCATACCACATAGTGAGAGACTGTTTTCTCAGACTGGGGCCAGGTATATACTGGAAAAGGTTGGCCCCCGATAAGGCCATACTGACAAAACCTCCTCGGGTAGACACAGCTTATACCAGCAAAAAAGTGTTTTTTCTAGGAGAACGTATACCAGTTTCCAGAACAAAATAAGCTACACTGGCCAAAGCACTTTTATGCCAGCATAACTGCATCTATACCGGGGCTTCTGTTAGAATTTAAAAAAAATAGCGACATTACAGTACCAGCAAAAGCTTCTAGCATAGACCTGGCCTGGAAAGTATTCATTATGTATTATGTGCTTGCTAATGATTTCAGACAGACAAGGCTGCCCTCTGCTGCATGGACTAGACAAGTGCACACCACACGATCCATTGTCTACAACCCAGCTTTACAACAGTGGTCCCCAACCTTTCTGTTGCAATAGCATATTCATGTTTCCAGAAAAGTGTGGTGGTCGCCGGACGACCAGCCGCCAAAATGCCACCGAGAAGCGATGCCATCAAGAAGCGTCGCCACCGAAATGCCACCGAGAAGCAGCATTGGCCATGTACATTGGCCAAACCGGACAGTCTCTACGCAAAAGGATAAATGGACACAAATCAGATGTCAAGAATTATAACATTCAAAAACCAGTTGGAGAACACTTCAGTCTCGCTGATCACTTGATTACAGACCTAAAAGTTGCAATATTACAACAAAAAAACGTCAAAAACAGACTCCGAGAGACTGCTGAATTGGAATTAATTTCCAAATTGGACACCATTAAATTAGGCTTGAATAAAGACTGGGAGTGAATGGGTCATTACACAAAGTAAAACTATTTCCCCATGTTTATTTTTTCCCCTCTACAGTTCCTCCCACTTTCTTGTCAACTGCTGGAAATGGGCCATTTTGATTACCATTACAAAAAGTTTTTTTTCTCTCCTGCTGGTAATAGCTCACCTTAACTGGTCACTCTCATTATAGTCTGTATGGTAACACCCATTGTTTCATGTTCTCTGTGTACATATATATCTTCCTACTGTATTTTCCACTGCATGCATCCGATGAAAGTGGGTTTTAGCCCACGAAAGCTTATGTTCAAATAAATTTGTTAGTCTCTTCGGTGCCACAAGTACTCCTGTTCTTTTTACAAGTGCTTCAGTTTCAATTAGCCCAGAGGTCCCCAAACTGGCATCTGTGAACTACTGATGGTTTGTGAAGCCCTTTCTGCTAGTCCAGGGAGAGCTACTGGTCATACAGTGGTGGCTTTCCTCCCTTCCAGGTAAAAGAGAAAAAATATTGGGACGAAGAAGATGAACCGAAGATCAATAGTGGACAGTCTGATTAACATTTTTTCACAAAGGACAAAACACTTCTCACACATTGTGCAGATAAAAATACATCAATCCTTTCATTTTTAGTGTAAGCAATTGCTGTAGTTGCCACTGGGTACTTATGTGATTGCAGATGGGATGGGACATGTCCATGAGACAGTCTCTATTAAGGTATGGAGCTGCACTGGCATTAGCAACAGTGGGAAATTTCAGGGGTAATCTAGTGTAGACAAGGCCTAAAATGCTGGAGCACCATTTTTCAATCACTGTTCTGACACAATTGGCCCTTGGTCACAATCACCAGGCAAACTGTGTTAGAAACCCATTTGTCCATAAATGAGCATAAGCAATCTCCGAAGGTGATGTGGCCCTCAATGATAAATCTCATAGTATTTTCTTAGGCCTTGATTCAGCAAAGCATGTGCTTAAGTCTCACTGATTTCAATGGGAATTAAGCATGGGCTGAAGATGAGGTATGTATGTGTCTGAGTGCTTGACTGCCCTGGGGCCAAAGACAGAAACAAATGCCACAAAGTAACCTCACAAGAGATGTTTCAGAGTAGCAGCCGTGTTAGTCTGTATCCACAAGAGAGTTTCTGATAGTTTGCTATTCCAATAGTAAAACAGGAGACAAATGCAAATTGTCACTTAAATTCTACCTTCAGAGCTATTTTATTTGTTGCTAATAGAAAAAAGGAGTTTACAGTTTCCCTGCATGCCGTCCTCTGTCCCTATATCAGTTCGTTCATGCATAGTACCAGTCACATCTCAGAGATCACACTACTACATGACATTAAGGAGTTACTCGTATTTCCATTGAAGTTAATGGGATTTTTGCCATTGACTTCAATGCAAGCAACAGAAGTCATGCAGATACAGCAGATGGAATCTATGTAAGGCAGTAATACCCATCAATGTCTACAGCATTATTATGAATGCTGGTAACAATGTCGTAGCAGTCTGAATTTCACAGTTGCCAGCCCAAAGTCGTTACAGGGACATAGAATCATAGAATATCAGGGTTGGAAAGGACCTCAAGAGGTCATCTAGTCCAACCCCCTGCTCAAAGCAGGACCAATTCCCAACTAAATCATCCCAGCCAGGGCTTTGTCAAGCCGGGCCTTAAAAACCTCCAAGGAAGGAGACTCCACCACCTCCCTAGGTAATGCATTCCAGTGTTTCACCACCCTCCTAGTGAAATAGTTTTTCCTAATATCCAACCTGGACCTCCCCCACTGCAACTTGAGACCATTGCTCCTTGTTCTGTCATCTGCCACCACTGAGAACAGCCGAACTCCATCCTCTTTGGAGCCCCCCTTCAGGTAGTTGAAGGCTGCTATCAAATCCCCCCTCATTCTTCTCTTCTGGAGACTAAACAATCCCAGTTCCCTCAGCCTCTCCTCATAAGTCATGTGCTCCAGACCCCTAATCATTTTTGTTGCCCTCCGTTGGACTCTTTCCAATTTTTCCACATCCTTCTTGTGGTGTGGGGCCCAAAACTGGACACAGTATTCCAGATGAGGCCTCACCAATGTCGAATAAAGGGGAATGATCACGTTCCTCGATCTGCTGGCAATGCCCCTACTTATACAGCCCAAAATGCCGTTAGCCTTCTTGGCAACAAGAGCACACTGTTGATTCATATCCAGCTTCTCGTCCACTGTGACCCCTAGGTCCTTTTCTGCAGAACTGCTACCTAGCCATTCGGTCCCTAGTCTGTAGCAGTGCATGGGATTCTTCCGTCCTAAGTGCAGGACTCTGCACTTGTCCTTGTTGAACCTCATCAGGCTTTTTTTGGCCCAATCCTCTAATTTGTCTAGGTCCCTCTGTATCTGATCCCTACCCTCTAGTGTATCTACCACGCCTCCTAGTTTAGTGTCATCTGCAAACTTGCTGAGAGTGCAGTCCACACCATCCTCCAGATCATTAATAAAGATATTAAACAAAACCGGCCCCAGGACCGACCCTTGGGGCACTCCGCTTGAAACCGGCTGTCAACTAGACATGTAGCCATTGATCACTACCCGTTGAGCCCGACGATCTAGCCAGCTTTCTATCCACCTTACAGTCCATTCATCCAGCCCATACTTCTTTAACTTGGCGGCAAGAATACTGTGGGAGACCGTATCAAAAGCTTTGCTAAAGTCAAGGAATAACACATCCACTGCTTTCCCCTCATCCACAGAGCCAGTTATCTCATCATAGAAGGCAATTAGGTTAGTCAGGCACGACTTCCCCTTCGTGAATCCATGCTGACTGTTCCTGATCACTTTCCTCTCCTCTAAAGGTTTCATAATTGATTCCTTGAGGACTTGCTCCATGATTTTTCCAGGGACTGAGGTGAGGCTGACTGGCCTGTAGTTCCCCGGATCCTCCTTCTTCCCTTTTGTAAAGATGGGCACTACATTAGCCTTTTTCCAGTCATCTGGGACCTCCCCCGATCGCCATGAGTTTTCAAAAATAATGGCTAATGGCTCTGCAATCTCACCCGCCAACTCCTTTAGCACCCTCGGATGCAGCGCATCCAGCCCCATGGACTTGTGCACGTCCAATTTTTCTAAATAGTCCTGAACCACTTCTTTCTCCACAGAGGGCTGGTCACCTTCTCCCCATACTTTACTGCCCAGTGCAGCAATCTGGGAGCTGACCTTGTTCGTGAAGACAGAGGCAAAAAAATCACTGAGTACATTAGCTTTTTCCACATCCTCGGTCACTAGGTCACATATACTACCCAGAGCCTTAAGTTCCAAACCATGTGTTCCTACTGCTTGAGCAAGCAATTATCTTCATTAGCAGGAGATATATCTTATATATACACAACTATTGCAGCAGATCTGACATTCCTTCCAAGAGGGGGCAGCAGTACACATTGGCAAGTATACTGTATGCTTTCCAGCAGGGTATGGATGGATTATAGTTTGTATTCCATTACCTATTCATAGACTAATAGATTTTTAAGGCCAGAAGGGATAATTATGATCCTCTGGTCTGACCTCTTGCGTAACACAGGGCATAGAATTCCACCCAGTGTTTTTTCCATCAAACCTCCACCTGGTTGAGTTAAAGAATCTAACACATCCCTAGGTAATTCCATTGGTTAATTACCCTCCCTGTAAAAAAAAATTGCCCTTTATTTCCTGCCTGAAGTTGTCTAGCTTCAGCTTTCACCCATTCAATCTTGTTATGTCTTTATTTGATAGATTAAAGAGCCCTGTAACAGGTTGTGCTACTCACTGGTCAGACACTTCCTTGGGGCTTATGTGGGGATTAGCGCTCAACCAGTCTGACACCCCTTCCTTCAGTTGCTCACCCCATGCTCTCTCTCTGGACTCTGGTTGCTCCCTGTTTCTGGCTTGGCCTTCTGGCCAGGTCACTATAGTTTTCACCTTCTAGGGTATCAAAGTCCCACTGGACGAACCATCTCAGGCGGTCTTCAAATCCACTGCCCTGACTATGCTACTTCCCCAGTGACTGGTAGGGGAACTTGGGCCCATTCAGTAGTACAGGTTCCAGCCAGGGGACCCTACAATCAGCAGCCAACGTCTGCACAACCTCCAACCCTGCTGCTCTTTCCCTGGGCTGCTTCTTACTCTTTTTCCCACAGGTTTTCTTCTCCACCCTTCTGGGTAACTCTTCCCTCAAGGCCTAGATCCCAGGGTGTCTCTCTTTCCTGGGGTTTCCTCCTTTTCCCTCTTTAAGACCAGAGAGTGACTGCCAACTTCCTCATTGCAACCACCTCTTGCACTCTGCTTCCTGGATTAATACTTGCTCAGACTGCCTCTGCCCAGATGGGTTTCACCATCAATTAGAGTTTATCAGCTGTGGCTCACCTCCAGGTGCAGCCTGCCACATGGTTAGTTGGCCCTTTTTTCCTACTCAGGCCTGGTATGCGGTAGACACCCCATTATAAGCCCTCTACTGTAAGAAATCTCCCCATATAAGTACTGCTAGGCCATGATCCAGTCACCTCTTAATCTTCTCTTGGATAAACAAAATAGAATGAGCATCTTCAATCTCTCACTGTAAAGCAAGTTCTCCAGCCCTCACATCATTACGGTAGCTCTTTTCTGAACCCCTTTCCAGTTTGTCAAGATTTTTTTAAAAGCAGGACACCAGAACTGAACATAGTATTTCAGTAATGGTTTCACTCAGGTTGTATACAAAGGTAATACCATTTCCCCACTCCTCCTTGATATTCCCTGTCTTATACAGCCAAAGATCGTGTTAGCTCTCTTAGCTACTGCATCACACTTTAAAGGCATACAAGGTAATAATCTTTTTCTTCATATATTATCATTTCTTAATCTTGGATGAACCAGACACACCTTTCCCACTCTATCCCACTGCTTTAGGACTGAAAGGTGAAATTCATTTGCGTGCAGAGAGCTACCACATGTCTATGCATCACTTACATCCCGTTTAAGCCTTCAGGCCTTGCCCCGGCTCTCTTCACAGGGTGAATTTCACCAGGAATGAGGAAAGAATTCCTTTAAAAACATCCTTCCATTCTGGCTATCATGATCCAGATCAATTTAACAACTCTGTCTCCACTGCATTAGGTAAAGATTATGAAGCAAAACTAATTGATCTTCAATATCAGATACTTTTGACAGAATGGTGAAGATCATTACTGTGTCTAAATCCCTGTCTTTTATACAATGAATATTATAATGCCAAAATTGTAGAGAGATCACGAAAGAGACAGAGTAGAAATTAGGAGCCCTTTTTTTATTTATAATTTGTTTAAAATTCTTGCTGGTTTTTCCAACATTGTCAGAAGTATTGGAATTAATGAAACTGGTCTGAAGTAAAATATCTGATAAGCATCTTCTCCTCTGTAGAGAGGGTAAATGCATGTCATTTTCCAATTAACTCTTCCTCTAAGCCATTATGTTGATCAAATAAGTGAATAAGTGAAAGGAATGTAAATTCTAGAGGGAGCTAATTTAATTCATTCAGAGGTTATGGCTCTACTTCGATAAACACTTACAGTAGGCTGTATTATTTAAAACTGTAGTGTGACAAATAAATACAACTAGAATAATCAAACAAGGAGGAGTTGTGCGTGGAGAGAAAAGTTTCTTGGGCCCTGACTTTCAGACAGTAAATTATAGTAATAGAGGTCTAGTTATGAGTTTGTATTTTACAGGCGAGTATGTAGGACAGGATAGATGTGTGGCCTAGCTTGGGAAGTGAGACAGGGAAATGGTGTTTTGGGTCAGTTTTGAGGACAGTTACTTTACAGGGTATTTCCTGTACATTTAGGGTTTGTCGAAGCACAGCATTCTAACTGCCTGACTTTCGTACGTTTGATTTTAACTCTAACTGTGGGCTAGATTATCCCTAGCCCTTACAAGACCTCAGAGGTGGGGAGGAGGGGAGTAAGGAGCCTTCCACCTTACATGACCAAAGTAATGGATTTTTAGAACTGTAGTCCCTGAGCTCAAAGGAGTTCATGGGATGCAGAGAAACTGCTCTTTGCTTGGGAGCAATTCTCCCAAAAGGGGATGGGGACTAGACCTATGGATCTGTCCCATATGCACTGGCTAGCAGAGCTAGTTGGCCTCATACAGGAGGGAGTGTGCAGAACCCTTTAAATCCCAACAGGCCACAGAACTTCCCAAAAATGATTCCTAGAGGAGCTCTGTTAGAAAAACAGCCCATCTTGATTAAAAAATTATCAGTGAAGCAGAATTCACCGTGACTCTTGATAAATTGCTCCAATGGTTAATTACTCCCACTGGTAAAAATTACCCCTTATTTCCAGTCTGAATTTGTCTAGCTTCAACTTCCAGCCATTGGATCATGCTAAACTTTCTCTGCTAGACTGAAGAGCCCATTATTAAATATTTGTTCCTTAGGTAGGTGCTGATAGACTGTAATCAAGTCACTCAACCTTCTCTTTGTTAAACTAAGTAGATTAAGCTCCATGAGTTTATCAATATAACACTTGTTTTTTAATCCTTTAATCATTCTGGTGGCTCTTCTCTGTACCCTCTGCAATTTCTCAACAGCCTTCTTGAATTGTGGACACCAGAACTGGACACAGGATTCCAGCATGGTTGCACCAGTGTCAAATACAGAGGTAAAATAACCTCTCTACTCCTATTTGAGATTCCCTTTTACGCATCCAAGATTCACATTGGCAGCTCATGTTCAGCTGATTATCCATCACACACCCCAAATCTTTTTCAGAGTCACCGCTTTCCAGAGTCCCCCATCATGTATGTGTGGCCTATGTTCTTCGTTCCTAGGTGCATACATTTACATTTAGCCCTATTAACACACACATATGATTTGCTTGCACCCAGCTTACCAAATGATCCAGTTGGTTCATCAGATGGAGTACTAATAATGTTATTTTAAATGAATAATCTATTTCAATGGGAGTTATTCACCTAGATGCTTTTGAAAATCCCACCAGCAGGGCCGGCTTTAGCAAGAGCGGGGCCCGATTCCTGGAGGCGTGGCTTGCCGCAAGCCCCGCCCCCAGGAATCGGGCTGCGCTCCGGCCAGAGCTCCAGCCGGGGTTGTGGGGCTTGGGTCTGGCCCGGAGCCGCTCAACCGGGGCCGGGCTGGAGCTGAGCTGGGGGGCCGGGCCTGAGCTGAACCCGAGCCGGACCGGACCCGAGCCAGGCCGGGGGGCCGGACATGGGCCAGACCCGAGCCGGGGGGCCGGGCCTGAGCTGAGCTGCGGGAGCCGGGCCGGGCCAGGCCGGGCCCAAGCTGAGTTGCGGGGGCCGGGACGGAGCCGAGCCAAGCGGGCCGGGATGGCGCGCTTGGCCAGAACCGGGGCTGGCGCCCCGGGGCCAGAGCTGCTGGGGCTGGAGGTGCTCGGCCAGGGCCGGACTGGGCCGCGCCTCCCCGGAGCGCTTCTCACGTCCCCCTCCCACACCCCTGATTCAGCTTACCAGGTGCTGCCTGCCCACCCCTGCTTCTTTTCAGACTTCCCGCGAACCTCTGATTCGTGGGAAGCAGGGGAGGAGCAGGGGGCGGAGCGTGCAGGGGAGGGGAGGAGGGGGAAGTGAGCTGGGGGCGGGGTGGAGAGCTGTGGCGCGGGGCCCTCTTAGCGCGGGGCCCACTTCAGCCGAATCGGCTGAATCGGCCTAAAGCCGGCCCTGCCCACCAGGTGTCCATCTGTATCTTCAGATGCCCAACTATCTTTAAAATCTGCCCCTCAGTACCTTAGCTCTGTTGTAAAGATTTTCTCTGGGAGTTTGCTTTAAAAGTAAAAAAATAAAATAGGAAAACTATACAGGATATTCTCGACTGACTGTAATTTGCTTATCTGGAATTCCCCAGGACAGTCTGAGTTACTATCCAAGAGAAACTATTTATTAGAGATACATGGTAACAAATGTAGGGGCAGGTCACAAGCCCTTTACTCACAATAGTGAGCACTTACTCACACGGGTAGCACCGTTGACTGCAAGGTGAATCCACTCATGAGTGTAGCTGCTCACCAGTGTTAGAGGTTTGCAATCTAGCCTTTAAATCTGAATAACATAAAAACACTCTCAGTTGACACTGGTGTAAATCTGGAGTTACTTCATTATAGTCAGGAGGTAGCTCCAGATTTACGCCAGTGTAACTGAAGGCCACGAGGCCCAATAACTTTATGATTGTATCTAAGTCTCTCTTTACATGAGAATATTGTACATAAACTAAATCAATATAAAGCACTCTGAAATCAAAGTAAGTATGTCCACACACAGTGGCTTCAATGATTTAATTAATTTAGGGCTAGATTCACAAAGGGGACCTAGGCTCAGCATTGCAGTGCCCAGGTTTAGGCACCCAGCGGAATCCTTAGCCCCACGTTAGGCTCCAGGCACCCCATCCAGTGCACTAGGAGAGTTAGACACCTAAGAATGGGATTCACCAATGCCAGAAAGCTGTGTGGGGAGCCACCTAAACTAGCCATCAGGAAATGCTGAGGAGAGAGGTGGGGCCTGTGTCCCATCCCCCTCAAGTTATTTAGGCACCTGTCTCTGCTTGGGATTCACAGTCATGAACTCTCCCCTGGAGTTAGGCACCTAAGGCCTGGTCTACACTAGGCGTTTATGTCGAAGTTAGTGCCATTACATCGAATTAACCCTGCACCCGTCCACACTGCGATGCTATTTAGTTCGACATAGAGGTCTCTTTAATTCGACTTCTGTACTCCTCCCCGACGAGGGGAGTAGCGCTAAATTCGACATGGCCATGTCGAATTAGGCTAGGTGTGGATGGAAATCGACGCTAATAGCTCCGGGAGCTATCCCACAGTGCACCACTCTGTTGACGCTCTGGACAGCAGTACGAGCTCGGATGCTCTGACCAGCCACACAGGAAAAGCCCCGGGAAAATTTGAATTTGAATTCCTTTTCCTGTCTGGCCAGTTTGAATCTCATTTCCTGTCTGGACACCGTGGCGATCACAGCAGCACTGGCAACGATGCAGAGCTCTCCAGCAGTGATGGCCGTGCAGTCTGTGAATAGAAAGAGGGCCCCAGCATGGACTGATCGGGAAGTCTTGGATCTCATCGCTGTGTGGGGCGATGAGTCCGTGCTTTCTGAGCTGCGCTCCAAGAAACGGAATGCAAAGATCTATGAGAAGATCTCAAAAGACATGTCAGAGAGAGGATACAGCCGGGATGCAACGCAGTGCCGCGTGAAAATCAAGGAGCTGAGACAAGGCTACCAGAAGACCAAAGAGGCAAACGGACGCTCCGGATCCCATCCCCAGACATCCCGTTTCTACGAAGCACTGCATTCCATCCTCGGTGCGGCCGCCACCACTACCCCACCACTGACCGTGGATTCTGAGGATGGGATATTGTCCACGGCCGGTTCCTCGGACATGTTAGCGGACGGGGAAGATGAGGAAGGAGATGAGGAGGGCGAGGCAGTCGGCAGCGCTCACAACGCTGATTTCCCCGACAGCCAGGATCTCTTCATCACCCTTACAGAGATCCCCTACGAAGCGTCCCCAGCCGTTACCCCGGACACAGAATCTGGGGAAGGATCAGCCAGTAAGTGTTGTAAACATCTAAACATTTATTTTTAACAGAACAGGAATATTAACAATTAAAAGAATGGGTTGTTCATGATTACTTTGCCCTAGGCACTTAACGGTTCAGTCATGGGCAGTGCAAGTTTTGAAAAAAAATCTAGCAATGTCCGGTTTTCCGTGATTGTCCTGCCCAATCCGCTCTACTGTTTAGTCCCTGCTACTGCAGCTAGAGTAAAATGCGGTCTATATGTGCAGGGATAGAGCAGTAATCCTCCCGGGACATCTCGATGAAGCTCTCCTGGAGGTAATTGGAAAGCCGTTGCATGAGGTTCCTGGGGAGAGCGGCCTTATTGGGTCCTCCGAAGTACGAGACGTTGCCGCGCCACGAGACTATCAAGTACTCGGGAATCATTGCTCTGCACAGCAGGGCGGCATACGGCCCTGGTCTTTGGAGGCTTTCCCGGAGCATTCTCTCTCTCTCGCTGTCAGAGATCCTCATCAGGGTGATGTCGCCCATGGTGACCTGCTTTGAATTAGGTAGGGGAATGTTAGTGTTGGGACTGCTTGCTCGTTCCTTTACAGAACTGTGACCGCTGGTTTGCAGCCACGCGGTGGAGGCGGGAGAGGGGCTGCCGAAAGGGATCGTTCCTGGGGACAGCCGCGAGGGGGTGGGACAGGGGCAGAGTTCCCGCTTGCCGGATTGCTGGCAGCAGGGACTGACATTGCTTTAAATGTGAAATGAGGCCAGTGGTAATATAAAAGTTTTAAACTGCCACAAGTCTACGGCTTACCATGTCTACCTGCAACAGAAATTCCGTTGTGCTGCCCCGCTTCTCAAATGTGCTGTGGAAGACCCCAGGCACTGAATGCGAAGGCCGAGAATTCGACCTTGTGCTGAGTGCGCATGTGATAGGTGCTGTGCATGGTCTTGTTCACAGAGAAAGACTATGTTCTTTGTTCACAACTACATTTATCTTTCTGAGGAATTCACTCCCTTTTTCCCATTCCCACAGCCACATCTGCGACTGTCTCACAACGTAGCCTGGCATCACACTCCCAGAGGCTAGCGAAGATTAGGCATAGGAAGAAGAGGACACGGGAGGACATGTTCTCTGAATTTATGGCCTGTTCCCAAGCCCAGGCAGCACAGCAGACCCAGTGGCGGGAGAAATTGACCCAAATGCAGCAAGCAAACATGGATCGGGAGGAGAGGTGGCGGCAGGAAGACCAGCAGGCGACTCAAACGCTGCTTGGACTACTGAGGGAGCAAACAGACACGCTCCGGCGCCTTGTGGATGTTCTGCAGGAACGGAGGCAGGAGGACAGAGCCCCGCTGCAGTCCATCTCTAACCGCCCTCCCCCGCCACCAAGTCCCATACCCATCTCACCCAAAGTGCAAAGAAGGAGAGGCGGCAGAGTCCCTGCTAACTCTCACTCCACCCCTGCAGAGAGCTCTAGTAGCAGAAGGCTCTCATTCCCCAAAACTTGAAAAGTTCTTTCCTTCCCGCCTGACACAAGCCCCCGTCCAAGTTTCACCTCCCACTTCCATGTGTAGTTGATAATAAAAAATACGTTTCTGTTAACTACTGTTTCAATCATGTTCTTTTGGAGGAGGAGGGGAAAGGGGGTTGGTAATTGGACAGGACAGTCACCTTTGGCAGGGTACATAGGCGGGGGCAGGCACAGCAGCAGGGCACATACACAGTGCAGTGATGCAGTGACTAGTTACCCTGGTTAGTCTGGGAGGTTGTTTTCATGTTATGTGGTGGGGGGTGTGTTGCTCTGTGACTTTGTGGCGGGGGAGGGCAGTTACAGATCTTAAGCGGCGGTCCTTATGCAGGATCACAGAGCCACGCAGCAGGGGATCTGTAACCGTCCTCCCCCTGCCACAAAGTCACATAGCCCCCCCATACACACAGTCCCGATCAGGAGGGGTGACAGGCTCCGTTGAAACAACCATCCCACCGCAGCGGAGCCTGTCAATCCTTGAGTTTAGAAGCTTCATTCGCGTCACTACACTACACCCGCTCCGCACCACAGTCTGCGTCCCAGTTTTAAAAAATTCCCGCGAAAACAGTATTAAAGAAAACGGTGTGCATTAACAAAGTAGAACTATTTTTATTTCGAAACGTGTGTTGGAAGGGGGTGAAGGGGGTATGTAACTGGAGAGGTTAGTCAACATTAACTGGGTAAAGAAACGGGGGCAGGTTCAGCTTCTCTGTACACAAACTTAAAAGTCACAGGTTACCCTGCTTACTCAGGAACCTAGCTTTCAAAGCCTCCCGGATGCACAGCGCGTCCCGCTGTTCTCTTCTAATCGCACGGCTGTCTGGCTGTGCGTAATCAGCAGCCAGGCTATTTTCCTCAACCTCCCACCCCGCCATAAAGGTCTCCCCCTTGCTCTCACAGAGATTGTGGAGCACACAGCAAGCTGCTATAACAATGGGGATATTGGTTTCGCTGAGATCACAGCGAGTCAGCAAGCTTCTCCATCTCCCCTTGAGACGGCCAAAAGCACACTCCACCACCATTCTGCACTTGCTCAGCCGGTAGTTGAAGAGTTCTTTTTCAGTGTCCAGGGCGCCAGTATAGGGCTTCATGAGCCAGGGCATTAGCGGGTAGGCTGGGTCCCCGAGGATGACTATAGGCATCTCCACATCCCCAACAGTTATTTTGTGGTCTGGGAAGTAAATACCTTCCTGCAGCCGTCTAAACAGACCAGAGTTCCTAAAAACACGAGCGTCATGAACCTTGCCCGGCCATCCCACGTAGATGTTGGTAAAACGTCCCCTGTGGTCCACCAGTGCTTGCAGCACCATGGAAAAATAGCCCTTTCGGTTAATGTACTGGGTGGCCTGGTGGTCCGGTGCCAGGATAGAGATGTGAGTTCCATCTATGGCCCCACCGCAGTTTGGGAATCCCATCGCTGCGAAGCCATCTATGATGGCCTCCACGTTTCCCAGGGTCACTACCTTTGGCAGCAGTACATCAACGATTGCCTTGGCTACTTGCATCACAACAACCCCCACGGTAGATTTGCCCACCCCAAACTGGTTCGCGACTGACCGGTAGCTGTCTGGCGTTGCAAGCTTCCAGAGGGCTATGGCCACGCGCTTATGGACAGTCAGGGCTGCTCGCATCCGGGTGTCCTTGCGCTTCAGGGCAGGGGACAGCAACTCACAAAGTTCCAGGAAAGTTCCCTTCCGCATGCGAAAGTTTCGCAGCCACTGGGATTCATCCCAGACCTGCAGCACTATGCGGTCCCACCACTCAGTGCTTGTTTCCCGTGCCCAGAATCGCCGTTCCACGGCATCAACATGACCCATTGCCATCGTGATGTCCTCGGCGCTGGGTCCCCTGCTTTCTGAGAGGTCTGTGCTACTCTCAGACTTCAGGACATCACCGCGGTAACGTAGCCTCCTCGCCTGACTTTTCTGCATCTGCCTCAGGGAAACCTGTATGATAAGCTGCGAGGCGTTGAGAGCGGCCACAACTGCAGCGATGGTCGCAGCGTGCTCCATGCTCGCAGTGCTGTGGCATCCGCGCTGTCAATGACTGGAAAAGTGCGCGAACTGATTTCCCGCCGGCGCTTTCAGGGAGGGAGGGCGGGAGTGATGGACGGATGACGACAGTTACCCAAAAGCACCCTCGACACATTTTCTTACCCAGAAGGCATTGCCGGCTACACCCAGAATTCCAATGGGCAGAGGGGATTGCGGGAACTGTGGGATAGCTGACCACAGTGCACCGCTTCGAATGTCGACGCTTTCACCGTTAGTGTGGACTCACAAAGTCGAATTACTGTCCTTAGTGTGGACACAGACGTTCGACTTTGCAATATCGATTCCAAAAATTCGATGCAAGTAAATTCGAACTACTCTCGTAGTGTAGACAAGGCCTAAGTCAGCTCAGTCCTTTCTTACAATGGCCTAGAGATTACAGCACTCACCCAAGCTGCAGGAAACCCAGGTTCAAACGTGCCTGATTTGGCATAGTGACTTGTAGGTCTTCCTCCTCCCAGATGAAAGCCCTAACTCCTGGGATATAGGATGTTCTGTATATATCAGTTTTATGCAGATATACAAGGGAGTCTCTCCTGTTGAAGCAATTCCAGGTTGTATAAAATACTTAGATATTAATTGGGCCAAAAAGAATGACTCTACAGTCTAATGGTTAGCACACTCTACCTGGGAGATAAGAGGCCTAGGCTCACATACCTGCTCTAAATCAGGCAGTCTTAAGCTTGAGTGGCCAACATCCTAGGGAAGTGCGCTAACCACTACCCTTCTGGACACAAGGCAGTGCCTCTCTGTTTTATGCAGGGCCCAGTCCCATAGGTATGCTCCCAGGGGGCCTCTGAGAACACCTACTGGATCAGTCCCCACAGATAGGTGATGGAACATCTTGAGGATCCCATCAGGGTTTAGATTCTGAAAAGCTTGGAGGCATCAGGACTTAGGAGGCTTTATGTAAGCCATCTGGCAGCAATTTAGGTTCCTAAAGGGTTAGGTGGCACCTGAGCTGGGGTTTGGAGAATCTAAATTTTGAACTTAGACATCTAATTCCCTTTGTAGATCTACCTCTTAGATCCTAAATTAGTTTAGTTAAATTAATACAATGTTATCACATAGACAAGACCTTAGGAGAATTAAAGTTTGTCTCAGGCTGTGTAACAACACAGCCAGGGAAACATAGGGATATTCTGGGGTAAATGGGGATATTCTGGAGTGAATAGTTATTTAAATGATAACAGACTTTAAGCAAAAAGGAGTGGTTGTTCACAGCCACAGCAGGAGTGGCCATTGGGTGAGAATATACTAGGCAGCACCTAGGTGCTGATTGTCTATTCACTTGCATCATTTACATATGAGCAAATAAACTACAGCAAACTAAGGCCACTTTACTTCTAAATGAGAGTGTCCATACAGAGGTTTAATGCACTTTAATTAATGCACTTTTACTTCACAACTTTAGTTATTTCATCTTGACTTTCCTGAGCAGCCCCATGTAGTCACACCCTGAGCATTGTCTACAGCCGCACTAGTGGAGAAATAATGAGGAGTCCGGTGGCACTTAAAAGACTAACAGATTTATTTGGGCATAAATCTGTTAGTCTTTAAGGTGCCACCGGACTCCTCATTGTTTTTGTGGATACAGACTAATACAGCTACCCCTCTGATAGTGGAGAAATGTAAACATACCCCCATTGTTCCTTCTACTTTTTTTTTTTTTTTTTTGGCTTATGACCTTATTTATACACTGAATAGTGAAGATCAGGTGTCACACATCCTCATTATCATTTAGACACATCAGTCTTCTAACCAAATAGTCTTATTCAATTAGCACAGCTGAAATAGATTTCTTTCCATTAGCAGTTGTTGAATCACAATCCGCCTTTACTTCTGAATGACACCATCCACATAGGGGTTTAATGCACTCTTCAGATGCATCTGAAGAAGTGAGGTTCTTACCCACGAAAGCTTATGCTCCCAATACTTCTGTTAGTCTCAAAGGTGCCACAGGACCCTCTGTTGCATTTTACAGATTCAGACTAACACGGCTACCCCTCTGATACTTGATTTTAGAGATGGGTTATACAAATGCCTGAATCTTGTTCACTCTCCAAACACAACTGTTATTGTTACTTCCTGTGAAGTTGCACTGGTGATGAATTATGGGTCCTAGTTTTCCTACCATAGATGAAGCCTAGAGGAAAGATTTTGCTGACACAGGGGTGAGGTCTGGTCTACATTTAAAATTTAGGTCAATATAGCTATGCCACTCTAGTACATGAACAATCCACACTTCTGAGCACTGTGGCTATGCCATCCTGAGCCCCAGTGTAGATGCAGCTAGGTTAACAGAAGAATGCTTCTGTTAGCTTCGCTACTGTCAATCAGGGAGGTAGTGGTGGTCCTACCCATGGAGAAACCCTTTCCCCTTCCACTGGCATAGGCTGTGGTGACACTATGGGCAGGTCTACACTACGGGACTAAGTCGACCTAAATTACGCAACTCCAGCTACGTGAATAACATAGCTTAAGTTGACTTATTGCGGTGTCTACACCATGCTAGGTCGATGGGAGAAACTCTCCTGTTGACTTACCTTATGCTTCTCATTCCAGTGGAGTACCGGAGTCGATGGGAGAGTGATCAGTGGTCTAAGACCCGCTAAATCGATCCCTGGTGGATCAATTACCACACATCGATCTCCCGATAAGTGAAGACACTAGCATGTGACTATGCTAGCATAGCTACGGCCGTAAACTAAGTCAGCATAGCAGTATAGTGTAGAATAGACATACCCTGTGTCACACTAAACTAGAGGTGCCAAACAAAGGTACTCTTAATTTGCTCATGCAGTTGCTGCAGTTTTGCACACAAATCAGGTACTTGCAAAGAGTTCATTTAAAAAAGGCAGAAAAGTAGTGGTTCTGGAAGTGCCTCTGCATCATTTCTTCCCAGTGAGCTTTGCTGAATGCAACCGAAATTTACTAACTAAACCCCCAGTCCAGCCAAGCACTTCAACACAATTAACTCTGAGCCCACAAGTAGTCCTATAGATTTCAGTGGGATTATTTATGTGCTTAAATTTAAGCACACACTTAAGTGCTTTGCTGGATGGAGGCCTGAAAGATTATTACAAAATGGACTGTCTTCTGTCTTTGATTCTTATGCAAACTTCTATTGTCATCTTTCCCCTTCAAAGCCGGCTGGAGAGAAGCGGCGCTTTGAAGGGGAAAGTGCCGCTTCTCTCCGGCTGCTGGCTGCGCGGCTGCCCCTGCTCCTCCTGAGTCCTCCGGCCTGTGCTCGCAGGGCTGCATTCTGAAAGGGACTTAGAGCTGCAGGCCAGGGCCCTGGGCCCCCTTAGCCCAGGGCCCTGCAGCCCCTAAAGCCCCTGCATTCCGGGTGGCCCTGCCTGCGGGGGGGGGGGGGGGAGAGGGAGCTCCCAGAATTGCGGCGATGGGGGCAGTGCCACGCTGCGCAGAGCCACCTGCACACCCCCTGCACCAAACAGGAGCTGCCCCAGGTAAGTGTTCTGCACCTCCTGCCTGCCCCAGCCCTGAGCCTCCTCCCGCACCCCCACCCTGAGCGCCCTTCCACACCCTAACTCCCTCCCAGACCCTGCACCACCAGCCCTGAGCCCCAGAGGTAAGCCAGGGGCACCTCCCCACCACAGTACAGCATATAATGCCTTTTGTCTGCCCCCAAAAAATGTCCTTGGAACCTAACCCCCCGCATTTACATTAAATCTTATGGGAAAATTGGATTAGTTTAACATCGTTTCACTTAAAGTTGCATTTTTCAGGAACATAACTACAATGTAAAGCGAGGCGTTACTGTACTGTCCTAAACAGTGCAACCGTACTGTTCGCCACCTGGCCCAACCACGTCATTCTTAAGTTCCTTCAGAACTCTTGGTTGTATACCATGGTAGCCCTGGTGACTTGTTGCTCTTTATCTTACCAGTTTGTTCCTCTCCTCTTCTGACAATTCATTTCATCTAAAGTGTAGCACTGGGGTAGTAGGCATCTCTCCAATATCTTCTGTAGTGAAGACTGATACAAACAAATTATTTAGCTTCTCGGTAAAGATTTTATCTTCCTTAATGGCTCTCTCCACCCTAGTAGTCCTATGGATTCACCAATTTACTGGCAGTTCCTGCTTCTGACATACATTAAAAATGTGTCTTTTTGATCTTCATTTGTTTGCTCTTTGCCTTCCTCATTTCTGTTACCCCCTATTGTTTATGCTTTCTATTGGCTTCACCGGGGTTGGATTACCATTTTCTGAAAAATGCCTATTGAAATAACCTCTTGAAACTTATCACTTAATCATATTGGGTTTTATTTCCCAGCTTCCTTTTTGGTTTAAGGATTGTGTTTGCATTCTATGACTCTGTTATGGAATGATTAAGAATAATAATTTTACATTCCTTAATCCTGAGTTTAGAGCCCATTAGAGCAGCTTCCACTTTTTTTTTAAATCTCCCTTTCCAACATTTAGTGTCAGAGTCCTACATTTTCTTCTCGCAGGATGTTGAACAAAATTACTTTGTGGTCACTATTATTTAGTGACACTACTACAGTTACTTCTTGAATCCATGCTTGTGCATAACTTAGAACTATGTTGAGAACAGCCTCTACTCAATTCTAGAACTAGCTGTTCCAAGAAACAATCACTTAAGATGTTGAGAAATTGTTTCTCTAAACTGTATCCTGTTATGTCAATTGCCTAGTCTGTATGCAAGTAACTGAAGTGATACATTATTTAGTTGCTTCTTTCATCTACCTCAAAAGTGTGATCCAAGGCCCGCTGAAATCACTGGTAGTCTTGCTATCCACATCAATACGCTTTGGATAAGGTCCTCAATAGCTTTTTTCTGATCAGGAGGCTGGTTCAACATTTCTATTCCCCTACTACAACACTTCTATTTGTATCCATACAAAGTCTAGTGTATGGGCTCTCCACTCAGAAATGTTACGGCATTAAAGTATCTGAAACACATCAACTCCGATGAGTAAAAATGTCTTGACTATATGCAGACATTCACAATTTTATCAAAGCAGCTAAAGGAATTATCCAATTTTACACACAATGGCCTCTCAAAATGAAAAAATTCTAACAACAGAAATATGATTACTCCACTCCAAACCACCAAAATTGCAAAATTAGTATATCACCTGAATAGTTAATCCAAATACTAAACTAAAAATTGAACAATACTCTTCCTACCTGCATTTTGTTTTAGGAAAAGAAAAGTGCTACCTAACAGTAGTGTAAGTAAATCTGAAATTTTATTTATTAAAAAGGGACTTTCAAAATATGTTTATTTTAATCATAACTATTTCAATTAGCGTACAAAGTGTGTGTTCAATTTAATTTATACATCACTTTTCTCAGCCATAATTTATTTTGCCCTACATAAATTCTCAGTCATGACTTAAACAGAATCACAAGGTACAAAATATCAATGATACCTAAAGTGGTTTAGACAGCCCAAACTCCATATGCAAAAATTAGTGTAAATTTATAGCAGCCAAGCAAATACAAGATGTGGTCAACAAAATCAAATGAAAGCCTGGACTTTCTGATCTGCTAAAGCCACTGGGCAGATTCTGCCTCTTATATCGGGTGCTTCCCAACCTCTGGCATAAAGAGGGAGCATATCAGGGGAAGGCTGGAGTCACATCAGGAACAGGAGAGGATGTGGCAGAGCTGAGGTCCACTACACTCAATCCTCTGCTGGCAGTAAGGAATGTTACATCAGCAGCAACAACAGCATCAATTAGAAGAGGACACCCCTCCTACTCTATATTATTGGGAAGCTCTGAATCATGGTGCTGCAACCCAGCTCCTTACAGCAAGCCCTCAGATACAGTGAAGAATCAGAGCCTTAATATTTAGTCTGTTGAACTGCGACAAATTCAAATGAGCTTTAAGTCAATTATTCTGTACTCCTAAATGAAAGTGTTATCTTCAGGAGTGGGGTGGAAAAAAAGATATAGAATATTTACCATTAAAAATAATAACCGTAAAGGATGCTCTTTGGTTCTCTTTTATAATCAATATGAAAATGTTTCCCAACCTTATTAAGGCTGATCATTTACCATGCACTGGTGTGTGTTTCAAAGAACATATCAGCTATAAAAATAAAAAACCCACCAAACTGCCCTGGTGGATTCTGCTTTTCAGGGTAATGCAATGAAATAACCCCAGAACATGGATTTAAGAAGAATACTTGCCTGAGCAGTAACTCTCATTGTCCTAATTTGGCATAAAAGAAATACAATTATTTTAGTGGCCTTCAATTGCTTTCAACTAACTTAGACCATGGAACTGGTTCTTAGAGTGCATTTTTACAGTGTGTTTTTCATGAGACTTCAGTGCTGTCCAAGAGTCACCAGTGTGAGAACGAGCCATTAAATAAAGAGACGGAAATGTAGAAAAAAGGCTGGCTCTATATAATCAGCTATTCACTTGCTTTTACTAGTTACATGTTTTGCTACTACATGCTTTTATAAGGTGTCTATCACCACAAGTTGCTGAAGTTTCACTTAAAAGAGACAAGTTTAAAAGTGCACAAGTATGATTCTCATTTATGCCCAGTAAGAGCCTATTACGATTCTAATACAAAATTATTTGTAACAATATTGTTTTCTCAAGATTAAGAAGATAGAAGGTTACAAGAAGAGGAAACTGAGAAAAATCAGAAGACTGGGCAATGGTTTGAGTCTATAGTAAACTGCAAATTATTTTCAGAGACCTATATAGAATGAGATAGTAGTCACTGTTCAGATCCAAGTGAAGGGGCATCTACATAAAATACCCATGAAACTGGCACTCTAGTTGGCAGTCTCTGTAGTGAAATCAAGATCAAAAATCTTATTTCTGGCTGTGGTCCCGTCTACAACAGGGATAACGGACACTGGCAGGATAGTGTATCTGTGGGGTGGATAAAGGATTTCAGATTTTCAGTGTAATCAAGCACATGTACTATAGTTTGGTGTTTGAAGAGGGGGAAGGTTGTAAAAAGAGTGAAAGGTAATTTTTATAATGAATTACTGTACTGTAGAAAGCAACACTAACAAATTTGCAGTAACAGCCATGTGGTATCTGTTTTTAAGAACTACATAAGCATCATTCTCTTTAAGAAAAACGTTTCTTCCTGTCTCTACCATCCATGCCCTTGCACAAGTGAAGCTGGAATGTAGTCTCATAAACATGAAGTAGTACTTTAATGATGACCTTCCTCCAATTCGCACAACTCAGTCTCATTTATGTTTTGAAACAAGAAGCCCTCTGTGCTATGGTTTCTACAGGGACATAGGGGATAGAAATGTAGTTATACCCAGAGCTCAATAAACTAGGGGGTGGGAGGAGAGGTGTGTGCGCGTGCGTGTGTGCCCCACTCCTGCTCCCACTGAAGTCAGCAGAAAACCAAAGTAAATACATAACATTAAAAAATTCTCTCAGTTGGAATCATCTTAGGTGTTCTTTCTAACAGTAGGTAGAGCATTTCTTCAGGGAGGTAGGATTTTTAAGTTGACAATGTCCTTTTGCTAAACTAGGTAAGGAAATGTTTTCTTTTTTAATAACATCTTTAATCTGAGAATCTTTTTTTGAAGAGACTACGCGCTCTCTGTAGTGCTGATTGCCTGTCTTGTTGTCAAGCAAATCTCTGCTTAAAGACTACCAGAGCATGAATTCTGCAAATCCATAGAATTTACTCATGTTTGAAAGGTGGATGAGCTTCACAAAGAACCACACTCATGGAATGCTTCAAGTAAACCTAGCAATTATACTCCTTTGGGAATATGTTAATTTTTTTAAATCACACAAATTCAAAATGTGATTAGAGATTATATTTTACTGCTATATGTAGTACAAGTATGTAGATATTTCACTAATATTTTATTTGACCCAAAACAGAATGTAAAACATCACAACAGAGGCCATTAATGGGGAAAGGAGACATGCAATATAAGATTATATGACCCCAATGCTTTTTCTCCTTAATTATTTGATTTTTCTTTCCCTTCCTTGTCTTCAGATTTGGTTCATGAGTCTTTAGCTAAAACAAGGTTGCAGGTGGAATTTTGCAGCTTTCAGGGATTTGGAAAAGATTTACAAAATATATCTTCATAGACAACATTATTGATAAGTACACTGTAGACTTTTGAAGCGAACACACAGGTTTCATTTATACTACAGAAGTTGTACTTTCAGGATTTACACGCATCAGTCTTGAAGCATTTCTCAGCTCCTGTAGTTGTTTAGCTGGTTTTCCAACCCCTTCCTCAAACCTTTTCTCCACAACAGGAAGGACAGTTTCATAAAGAAAAGATGCATTCTGCCTGATGAATGCTTTCTTCTCAGGGTCCTGTTCACACCGTAAACTGTAATCGACATGCTGGACAGCCACAAGGATGATCTCCACTAGGCTTTCCAGTAGAACCATGTGCAGCTCTGGAAAATACAGCTTGAGTGCCTCCTCCAAGAAGGCCATAGTCTGCTTGGTAAAAGCCACCACAGTGTAGCTAAGGTTCACCCAGCAGTCATCACCAGTGTATTGGTCAAAACTGCTCATCCCACAGCTCCTCATCTCCTCTCTGAGTTTCCCCAGAGCCTCTGGGGTCATCAGGTTCATCCTTCTCCACATCTCTTCAGAGTTGCGATGCTTGGTGGCTTCAATGATGATATCCTTGTAGCTCTGCAAAGCTCCTTTGATATCCTTCACCAACAGGGCATGAATGATGAAAGTGAGGTCCAGCCCAATCTCGCTGAGCTGCTTGCAGTGCTCCTTCGCTACCTTCAATAATAAAATTTATTAATATTTATCTGGATATCTTATACCCTAAATGTTTTACAGACTAATTTAGTTAATCACCATGTTACCCTTAAAAGTAACAGCCCTATTTTATAGATATGAAAAATAAGGCAGAGATTAAATGTGTCTTAAAAAAAAAAAGAAACTGATTTTATATATTTATGTTAGAAATGCAGATCTTTTCTGCCACAGAACACTACGGACAACTAGAGCAGTAATAGAATCATGTCATAAGAGCCGGAAAGCTAGGCAATTAAGTAATAATGGATTTTTAGTATTTTTTAAAAAACTTTTGTTAATCCATATTAAAATCCAATCCAATAAACTCTTTGGAGAAAGGCATATTCATATTTTAACAAATAAACCTTATCCCTTTAATTAAGATGTGAACAAGCTGACAAACTCTGCAATCTCCAATCAGTCTTTGGGCAAAACATAGGAAAACCAAACTTGGTATTGCTGATATTCACAGGATAAAAGACAAGCAGGGGGAAAAAAAAAACACACACAACAAAAAAGCCTTTCACACATCATAAAGAAGGACACCTTTCAGACCAAAGCCACAGAGTTAATCAGTAAGCGAACAAGGATTAGAAGTTACTGGTTTCTTCTAGGAATGGGGTCAATTCAGCAGACCATACTACCTTCCTTACACACTTACCTTCACACATTCAGCAGCAGTGGACAAGCTCTCTTTACTGTCGAATACTTGCTTGCTAAAAGCATCTACAAACATCCTCATAGCCGAGCGGGCCCACACAATGAAGGCAGAGTAGCAGCCACTGTTGCCAGCAAAGTCTGTCTCAAACTCCCTGGCAGTCTCTAGCAGGCTGGTAAAAAAGACATGGCAAAGCTTGTGGATGTAGAGCAGAGTGGCACCCTCAATGCGCAGTTGACGGATGGCTGTGTGTACCGCAGCTGCCCTGTTCTTCAAGAAAAGCTCACATGCCTTGGTGGACTGGCCCAAGCGAATGAGCTGGGACACAGCCCGGCGAGTGGCCCTAGGACCACCTCGTAATGACCGATCTGGAGATAGCTCAAACACCAGCACATCAGTGAGCTGCCTGACTCGCTCATCTACCTTGGCTCGAAGATCCCTCACTGGCTGGCTCACGGCCTTGTATCCCAAATACTCATTCAACTTATCCAACAGGTCCACTGCCCCCTCAAAATCTCTCTGGGCAATGCAGACATCTAGGTCTTCAGGCAACTCCTGGATCCACTCCAGGGACAAATCTACGGTCTCTTCCTCAGGTGGGGGTTCCTTTTCATCTTCTTGGTCAAAGGGATTGGCGGTCTCAGGAGGTGGGGGAGCAGCCCGTGGCGGGGCCTCCTGCTCCAACCTCAGCTTCTCACTGAGGGCGCGGTTCCGCTTGGTCTCCTCCAGCACCTCCAGCCACTCCTTCTTGATCTTGGCATTCTCGGCCTGGAATATGCGGCTCTCGGGAAACATGAGCAGCTTGAACATGTCCTTCATGGGCGGATTGTCCTTGACATTGATCACAGCCAACCCTTCCAGGGGGTAGAGGGCATCGTAGCGGTAGGCGCCACGCCGGTTGGGCAGCCAGGTGGCCACCAGCAGGCAGTCGTTCATGAGGAAGGCGTGCACCCGCTGGATCTGCGCCATGTGGTCGGCGTCGTACTCCACCAGGTCCCCGTTGTAGACGAGGTACTTGCCGGGGCTCTCGGGGAGCAAGTCCCGGCAGCCCTCCACCTTCTCCAGCAGGGTGGTGAGCGTACGCTGCCGCCCCTCCTCGCTGGCGGCGGCCTCCTTGGCCGAGAGGGGAAGGAAGGGGTTGCTGTGGGGGTCGGCGGCGGCGCGGCGGGCGCCCAGGGCGGGGTCGTCGCGGTCGGCCTGCAGCAGCAGGGCCTGGGTGACGGCCTCCATGATGCCCTTCTGCTCGGTGAGGATGTGGCTGAGCTGGTACATCTCGCTCTCCAGGTAGCTGATCTCGCGCGCCGTCTCGATGAACTGGCGGTAGTTCTGGTAGACGTTGCGCTTGAGGCTCTGCGCCGTCTCCTCGCTCAGCGCCTGGATGCGCTGCCGGTGCTCCTGCAGGTCCCGGTCCCCGTCCGACTGCTGCGACAGCTGCTTCACGTACTCGCCCGCCGCGAAGCCCCCCGACTCCAGCTGCCGCCGCAGCCGGCTCCCGCCCACGCCCTCACCCAACGGGAGCGCCATCGGTACCGCCAGCAGGGAGACCACAAGCCCCGACCGAGAGCGGAAGACAGTGACAGCAGATACGGCACTGGTGCTACTGCGCCTGCGCTGGGAAAGGGCGCATGCGCCAGGATTGCGCGCCAGCTACTGCGGCATATTGCGCATGCGCCTGGAGAGCGACACGCTTTGAATGGCGTAATATTCCTGCGTCAGAAGCTGTACTGCGCAAACGCTGATTGAGGGGGCTGTAGAGTTGAGTGTGGGACGCTATGGGCGCATGCGCAAAAGGAAAGTGGTAGAATACGCATGTGCTGAGAAGTGGGCAACAGGCGGGTGCCCAGCTGTATTGCGCATGCGCCAGAATCCGAGTCAACGGTTGCCGGTTGGGAGTCAGAAGGGCTTGC